>NC_057865.1:197473799-199873799 GCF_019393635.1 Dromiciops gliroides
CCTGACATCTATAGAGTGCTTTAAATTTTGGAAAGCACTTTACATTTGGGAGTTACCTAACTAGCTTATATAGTTATCCCTTCCACATCGCATCTTACCCCATTGCTGTTTTGATGTATTGTGGGTCAACATAAAAATTAAATGGGAATTTTGTGGAAGCCACAGATGAAACTCAAAGGCCACCAGACAACACAGAAAGTTTAGAAAGCCAGAAATGAATAAAATATATGTATTGTATTATATCAACATACTTTCTTTTAATACCATAAATATACCCAAATTTTACAATAAAGTATTGAAAATACCTCATTAAAAGAAAAAGAAAAAAATTCAGACTTCTTCTCTGATACAAAGGGAGGGCCAAAACATTTTATTCGGATTTTCCAGACAGTGGGGGGCACCATGCCCCTAACACCTGGATGTGGAAAGGATAACTGTATATGCATTATCATCTCTGAGCCTCACAAAAATCTTGGGAGGTAGGTTTCCAAATATTAATATCCTTATTTTAACAGATGAGAAAACAGATTCAAAGAAGTTAAATGATTTGCCCTTGGACTTAGTAGGTACTTGAGAAATGTTTGTTGAATTTGAATTTAGGAAGAGTCGATGTGTTTCCTCTCCCACAAAGAACCAGAGACCTTCAGAGGTGTAAGAGACCTTAGAAGTCATTGAAGAAAGTACCTCTCTTCCTTCCCCCACTCTGAAATATACAGGAAGGAAACTTGAGGCCCAGAAAAATGAGGTACCTTACTAAAGATTGTCTAAGGAATAAGGAGCAGGACTCAGCCTTGGATTTCCTGCATTTCCATGTGGCGCTCTTTCCCTCTAGCACGATAGTTGTTTTTGTTTTTGTTTTATTTGGGTTTTCTCTAAATCCAGATATGCCTTCAAGTGTCTGTGATTCAGCCTATCCTAATAATTTGTGCTTGTCTTTTACTTTCTACAAACTGATTAAAAATACCCAAATAATTCATTCCTACATAAGGAATTTTAATGTTCTGTGTTTTATACAATCATGCTGAAGGAACTAGAGAGGCTTATTCTAGAGAAGACTTAGGATGGGAAATAATAACAATATTCAGATATTTTGTCAGCAATTGTCTTCAAATACTTTGAAGTCTGTCACTTGGAAGAGTGATTAGACTTGTTCTTCTTAGCTCAAGAGGGCAGAACCAGGAAGAATGGGTAGAAGTTGACAAGAGGTAGATTGAAGCTTGATATAAGGGAAAATCCTCTAATGCTTAGAGTTATCCAAAAGTGGAATCCAATCCACTGAAGTTCCAATCCACTGAAGGTCTTCAAGAAAAGCTTGTAGAATATGCTGTGGAGGGAATTATTCATTTATACGTTGCTCTAAATAATCCTAAAAGTCCCTTCCAACTCCAGGATTCTCTGATTTTGTAGTTTTGTTTTGTTTTGTTTTAAATTTGGAGGGCAGAATTTTTCAGCATATTGTTTGTCCTTAGTTGCCAAAGAGGACCAAGACATTATGGGGTGCTGTCTTGACTTGTGCATGAATTGTTTTTGTTTTTGTTTTTGCTTTTGAGGGGCAATTGGGGTTAAGTGACTTGCCCAGGGTCACACAGCTAGTAAGTGTTAAGTGCCTGAGGTCGGATTTGAACTCAGGTCCTCCTGAATCCAGGGCCGGTGCTCTATCCACTGCACCACCTAGCTGCCCCTACTTGTGCATGAATTGGATTTAAGTGAGGCGGATTCCTCAGATTCACTGTGTCATCCTGAGTCATCCAAATCCAGTGGTAGTACAAAAGTCAGGATGACTGGCAACAGCTTGGGATGCAGTAGATGACTTTGGCATTTTTGGTGTCCAACCAAGCCCTCAGTGCTCCATGGTGCCTTCGTGGCCACTGGAACGTTGTTCTCATCTGCCCATTACACTGGGGGTGCTCTTCACCTGCTTGGGGTAGTCACCCCCTAAGTCACTGATGGGTTTGAGGCCTGTCAGTTTCTCCTCATATAGCATATAGCCTATAGGTGCTACACATTCATTACATCCACTATGGCTTAGCACTCCAAGCTCTGTAGATACATGGAATGGGTTCAGCCCCGAAATGTTTTCTCTTTGGCTTATTTTAACCTATGAATACAGCTTGTCTCAAGATCTCCACTGATGTGGAAAAAAGATTCCTGAAGCTTCTCTAACAAATATTCAAGGAAACAAACTTCTGATGTTTGGACTGCTTTTATTTCACTTCACAGAAAATTTAAAATGACACAAAGAATTTACCCCTGGCGAATTTCTCCTTCACCCCAGGGACCTAAGAGTTTGAATTGCCTCTGAAAGCAACATGAACTTGGGGCTTCTAGAGAGACAACCTCTGTTATTTTGGTGCATTCCCTATTCACCCCAGGGTCTCATATGAGCCCCCAGCCTTATGGTCTTTTCCTAAAGCTTGGACTTTCCTCAGAAGGGAAATAAACTTGGGATTTCTAGAGAGGCATTTCCCTTTCCCATTGGACCTACTCCTTCCACATGACTCGTGGAAGTAGCAAGAGATCAAATTCTTGTTTCTCTGACTTGGAGATCAGTTCCTTGCTGGTGGAGGAGAGAGTGAGGCTGACGACTTTGCTCAGCTCTGCCTCACTTAAATCCAATCTACTCACAATCTACTCCTGATGTCACTGGTCCTTTTGGAGAACAAAGGCCAAACAACAGCAATTCCTTGATGTTCCGATAACTCCAAGGACACTTGCTAGCATCTCAGGCCAGGAATACTTGTTACTCCTACAATACAGTGGGGTCTGAGAAATCTGTAGCCTTCCTCCAGAATACTGGGGTTTTAGGGGCAGCTAGATGGCGCAGTGGATAGAGCACCGGCCCTGGAGTCAGGAGGACCTGAGTTCAAATCCAGCCTCAGACACTTAACACTCACTAGCTGTGTGACCCTGGGCAAGTCACTTAACCCCAATTGCCTCACTAAAAAACAAAACAAAACAAAAAACCCAGAATACTGGGGTTTTAGGATCTCCTACCCTTTAGCCACATGGTTTCCATATCCACAGCTGCCACCTCACAGGGTTATGTCATAACCTCTCCATAGCTGAAACCAGGAACTTGGGGTCCAGGACACATGGAGGCAGGGGAGACACCACATGCAACTTGCCATTGCAATGTGTTTCTGCCATTAGTGCTTCCCTTCCAATGAAAATTTGAAGAAATACTGTCAACTTTATGGCACAGACTCTAGAGTCAGAGGAGCTACGCTCAAATTCTACCCATGATGCTTCCTATCTGTGTGACTTTGGGCAAGTCACTAAAACCCTTTCAAAGTTTCAGTTTCCTCATCTGTCAAGTCTAGGCTTCTGATATTCTTTCCGGCTCTAGATTTATGATTCCTATAATCTTCAGCTAGGGAACACAATGGATAGAGTGCCGAGACTGAAGCCAAGGAAGATTCATCTTCCTGAGTTTAAATTTAGCCTCAGACATTTACTAGCTATGTAACCTTGGGCAAGTCACTTGACCCTGTTTGCCTCAGTTTCCTTATCTGTAAAAGGAGTTGGAGAAGAAAATGGCAAACTAGTTCAATATCTTTGCCAAGAAAAGACCAGATAGGGTCATGAAAAGTGACACACAACTGAAAATGACCGAATAAGCAAAAAAACCCCAAATCTTTTCAGATCTTTGGTTTGAAGATCTCTAGAGAGGAAGAACTGACTGTCTTTTGAAACAGCCTATTCTACTTTGGGATACCTCTAATTTTGGGATGGTTTTTCCTCATACCTAAACTACTTCTTTTCATCTTCTACTCTTTGTAGATTAGCTAGAAAGTCTCCAGAGGAAGATAACCAGGATGGTAAAGTGATTCAAGTTCATTCCATACAAGGGCAGCCTTTGGGTTATGACATCTGTTTGAGTGGAAGAGAAAACAAATGGAAAACACTCAATTCCTTCTCTTATGATGCAATGATTACCAGCCTAGTTGAGACAATTCCTTTGCCCTTAGACTCAGCAAGACCTACTTTCTAGTCACTGCCCTGGAATGACTAGATGTTGGAGATGTTGTTGTTATTTGTCCTTCGTTTCGAAGGTCACCAACCTCACTCTCCTCCAGAGCCACCTGGATCCAGTGGCAAGATATACAACAGGATGATTGGAGATGGCCCCGGATGTTTCTTAAGGCAACTGGGGTTGACTTGCCCAGGACCACACAGCTAGTAAGTGTCTGAGGTGAGATTTGAACTCAGGTCCTCCTGACTCCAGGGCCAGTGTTCTATCCACTGTGCCACCTAGATGCTCCACCATTTGTAGATAAGCATAATAGGTCTATTCTCTTCCACGTGATAGCCCCTTTAAAATACTATTGTATCCACCCTAAATCTTTTCTCCAGGTTACGCATACACATAAGCTTCCAACTGATTCTTGTGTAACAGTTGGTATCTCTCAGACTCACAGAAATTGCACGCTGGGAACTGGAGTTCTACTAGTCAGAACACAACCTCTTATCTCATTCCGATTAGGAGATGGGCACTGGAACACTGTTGTGGGAGGAAGAGGATGAGTGTAGGCAGTGTTCATTTTGAGTTTCACTCATGATTGGTTAAGTGAATCAAGAAAGTCACATGGGTGAGAATGGGGAGATGGAATGAAGGTTGAGGGGAGGACCAGAGACCAGAGGGCATGAAGGCAGTTGACTGGACTATAGACATTCAAGCCCCTGCTGCTACTGCCACCTCCACCCGGTGGGATTCTGAGGACGAGTGTGACTGGAATGGACTAAAACTTGCAGAAATTTTCTCTCCAGGAGATCTAAGAATGATTGTGGGAAGAGCCCTCCCTCCACCTCTCTCTATCTCTGTCTCCGTTTATCTATCTCCTATACCCCTCAGAGAACAATGGTAATTATAAAGTTATCTGTATTCTAAAATTATTTAATTACTATTTTATTTGCTACAAATACCAGCTAATCAATCAATCTTAACTGCTTTTGATTTGCATGTTTGTTTTTTTAAATGTGTAAATAGAGAGTTGCCAAGGAGAGAGGTTACAGTAACTCATTTCATCATACAGGAGAAAAAACCTTTTCAGTCAATGTGGATGTTGATAGGGGCTAAGAAGTGATAGGAAAGAAGAGGATTTTAATTTATTAATGTAAATGTCCCAAAGCAGGTAAAGCAGAGTCTGGGGTTTTTGCTGTCTGGTAAAAGTTTGGATGATTTGGTCTCACTTCCTTCTTCATTGCTTCTCTTTCCTCTGCCCCTACCCCCCAACACACGTGAAGAGAAATTTTGTGGGGGTGAAGGCAGTGACTAGAAAGTAGGTCTTGCTGAGTCGAAGGACAAAGGAATTGTCTCAACTAGGCCAGTAATTGTTGCATCATAAGGGTAGAGGCAAGAGAAGAAATTGAGTGTTTTCCATTTGTTTTCTCTTCCAGTCAAACGTCACAACCCAAAGGCTGCCCTTGTGTGGAATGAACTTGAATCACTTTACCATCCTGGCTACCTTCCTCTGGAGACTTTCTAGCTAATCAATGCGTTTTCAAATATGTGGCACTCAGAACTGAGGACAATACTCCATTTCCAGAGCAAAGTACAACGATCCCTGCCTAATTCTGGATCCCATGCCTCTCTCAGTCTAGCTCCCCATTCTGTTTGAGTTTCACAACCTATTTGAGAAAGCTTTTTCACCTTTTCAATTCACCATCTTTTGGCAAATCCAAGTATATTAAAGCTAAGTCCTCCCTCAAAGTCTCAAAAGCATTTAAAACATCCTAGTGACTATTTGGCCCTGGATACTGTTACTTTTGCTTGGTGACCATGCAGACAATATAAATGAATTTCACCACTGGCTTGAGCTCTTCATTTCCTTTCTAGGACACTATTGAGTAGACATTCTTCTGCAACAGTCCAAGTGACTGCCATCTATGCTCACAGGGCAACTGGATTCCCTGCTGAAATGGGGAATGGAAAATTAGAGGAAAGAAAAGCAGGTAAAGAGATAAAATGCAAGTATTGACTTACCACCCTCCAGATCATCAGGGACTGTGAAGTGTTCCTTAAAGAAAGAAGGCACAGGAGCAGCCAGGTGGCACAGTGGATAAAGCACCGGCCCTGGATTCAGGAGGACCTGAGTTCAAATTTGGCCTCAGACACTTGACAATTACTAGCTGTGTGACCCTGGACAAGTCACTTAACCCTCATTGCCCTGCCCCCCCCCAAAAAAAAAAATTAGGGGAAAGGAGGAAGGAGGAAGAACATAGCTAGTATAGGCTACAGGTGATGCAGGTAAAGAAGAAAAATCCATAAATCCCTCAGTTTACCCGAGAACCCGAGGGGGAGGTATAGCCTGCCTGGCCTGAAGAGAGTGAGGCCAGAATGTATCTGCCATAAATTGCAGACAAGCTGGTGATGTGAATCAATGAAGGAAGTTTCCACAATAAGAGGTTCCATCTACCAATACAATCAGGTCATATTTGTCTTCTTGCATTAGGATGACTGACTTTGCTGATTACCCTTACTCTGTTTAGAGTACACACACACACACACACACACACACACACACACACACACAGAGTGATTTGCAAACCATAACATGTTAAATAAATGTCAATTATTATTGTTGTTACATCTGAAGTTTATTATGCCTTTCTTGGATTGTGTCTATTGTAAATTTCTAGGTGTATCTACTGCTATTTTTATATTATTATAACTTCTTTCTACGGTATCTGCCTCTGTAGATTTACAAAGGTAGTTTTTTTCTCTCTTGCTCCCTTTTCCATTTAAAGTATATTTTATTAAATTTACAAGACGCAAGGAAAATATGTTGTTTGTTTTAACCTCCTTTTGTTAGAAGTACTCCAGCTCTGGCAAAAGTCCAGCATTCCTATATTTTACACCATGGTCCAGAAATCCAAAGCTTGTTCTCAGATTTTTGTTGTTGTTCAGTTGTTTCAGTTGTGTCTGACTCTTCGTGACCCCATTTGGCATTTTCTTGGCAATGACACTGAAGTGTTTTGCCATTTCCTTCTTTAGCACATTTTACAGATGAGGAACTGAAGCCAACAGGGTTAAATGACTTGCCCAGAGTCACAGAGCTAGTGTCAGGCTAGAAAATGAGTCTTCTTGACTTCAGGCCTTTTACTTTGTCCACCTTGCTTCCTAACTACCTGTGTTCTCAGATGCCATCTTCTAAAGCAAAGCTTCTTAAACTGTGGGTCACAACCCCATATAGGATTGTGTAACTGAATTTGGGGGTTGAAAAAAATTTGGCAACAGTAAAAGAATCTAGTATACCTATTTTATATCCCTATATACTGAAGGCAGTGACTAGAAAGTCACTTGCTGAGTCAAAGAACAAAGGAATTGTCTCAACTGGGATGGTAATAATTGCATCATAAAAATTTCTCAATCAAAAAGGGGTCACAAGTGGAAGAAATTTAAGAATCCCTGGTCTAAACTGGCTCTTCACTTCCTAAATGTATGTCTCTTTCTCTTCAACTGGCAGCACCAACAAAAACTTTCACTGGGCTCCTGAGGTTGTCAATCTCTTGCCCAAGATTTTGCCATCTTTAGCAATATTTTCTATTAGATTGATTCTATCTGTATCATTTGTGCCCAGATGGCTCACCACAATGGATAATATTCATCAGATTTGAGAAATCTGAGGAGTTTCTATATCACATGTTCAATATACATCCTGGTGAAGACAATAAACCTCCCTGATGTTACTGTCAAATAGCTGCTTCAGTAAGTCCCTCAGTAGAGAGTCACAGCCCACCAACCCTTGTCTCTTTTTCCTCTAACCTTTATTGTCTGATTTCTCACCTGAAGACACCTATGAATCTATACTGTCATTCTTTAGAAGCCGGTGCTTTATCTACTGTGCCACCTAACTGCCCTGTGATATCCATTTCTTAGCTTCAAGTAATCAGCAGTTTTTCTTCCCTTTCTTTTCCTTTTCTTTTTTTTCCTTCCCTGCCTTTTTTTTTTTTTGCTGGGCAATGGGGGTTAAGTGACTTGCCCAGGGTCACACAGCTAGTAAGTCAAGTGTCTGAGGCCAGATTTGAACTCAGGTACTCCTGAATCCAAGGCCGGTGCTTTATCCACTGCGCCACCTAGCCGCCCCTCTTCCCTTCCCTTTTTAAGAGCTAGTGACTAATGAACTCTGTTCCATTTAACCTCTTAATATGCATTAGTGTTTTTTTGTGGGTTTTTTTTGGTGAGGCAATTGGGGTTAAGTGACTTGCCTAGGGTCACACAGCTAGCAAGTGTTAAGTGTCTGAGGCTGCATTTGAACTCAGGTCCTCTTGACTTCAGGGCCAGTGCTCTATCCACTGCATCACCTAGCTGCCCCTATATGCATTAGCTTTTACAAAGGGATCTTTATTCCAAAGATACAAGAAGAACAAATGTACAATCATTTGTATGAATGTTTGTAAGAACATCACCTTGGGTCCTAATCCCAGCTACATCACCTCAATGTGTGTGGGGAGATTAGGCTCACAATTTAGTTCAGTTCCTATATTATACTGGTCCTACCAAATGCATGTCCAGGTGTGGTATGATGAATCCTTTCTCTGGGCTAGAGTCCCAGTGGTCACTGAAGATCACTCCTCCCTTCTTGGGTCATTGCTCCTATAATAGCTGCCAAAAGTGGCCTGGATTCTGACTCCTGTGTTCCTGAAGCTCCTGCTTCCAACCAAGATTAGAGACTCCGCTCCGTTTAGCTAGAATGGAAAAGAATAGATGAAAAGGCCAAGGAGGCCCCATTTCTCAGGGGCCCATATGACCTTACAGAGGAGGTGAAACCCTTCTCCTTGTAGCTTAATCTATCACTGGATGCCACCAGAACTACCAGAGCATGACTGAAGACAATGAAGTGAGGAGCAGCATAGAGGAAGTAGCCAAAGCCGACAAGTCTTTTAAAATGCCTCCAAAACAAATCAGAGAGATGCCCATGTGGTTTGCTGACTGGAACCAGTTACCGAATGTCCACGTATACTCCATTCTTTCCAAGATACTCACCTTACCTGTCATCACGATTCTCCCAGAAGCAGCTCTCTAGTGTCCCGAATGTGGAAAGATGTCATTCTGAGTAAGATGATGGGTTCTGCACGTTTGCCAGACCCCCATCATACGTAATTTCGATAGTTCCCTGATGTATTAAGAGCTTAAATGACTCACCCATGATCCACAGCTGTTATGGATTAAAGACACGACTTGAACCCTTGAATTCCTGACTCCAAGGCTGGCTTTCTATCCACTATCCCACTGGACGCCCTACTGGAGAGAATATCTCATTCAAAAGAAAAAGGATAGGCAAATTGGGGGCCAAGCAGCATTGTTTATTAAGAAGATATATTTATGGGAAGAGATATGGGAACCAGGGAGACTAAGCAAGGAAGGGAACATTTAGGTGATGATTAGTGGAGTCAGAAACAGAAGAAATACTAACATCTGAGTAGTGTTTTAAGATCTGCAGAGCACTTTGCATATGCTATCTTGTTTGATTCTCACAACAATCCTGGGGTGGGAGGTAGATGCTCATTATTTTGTTGTTGCTCTTGAGTCTTTCAGTTGTTTCTGATCCCATTTGAAGTTTTCTTGGCAAAGATACTGGGGTGTTTTGCCATTTCCTTTTCCAAGCTCATTTTATAGATGAGGAAACTGGGATAAACAGGATTAAGTGACTTGTCCAGGGTCACATAGCTAGTAAATGCTTGAGGATGGATTTGAACTCAGGCCTTCCTGTGTTATCTAAATTATGTGGTTGCCAACTTTTTTGTTGTTGGTGGTGGTGGCTTTTTTTTTTTTTGTGGGGCAATGAGGGTTAAGTGACTTGCCCGGGGTCACACAGCTAGTAAATTTGAACTCAGGTCTTCCTGAATCCAGGGCTGGTGCTTTATCCACTGTGCTACCTAACTTACCCCTTGCCAACTGTTTTTTTGTGGTGACCAAATTGTATTTGATAAATTATTGGGTGACTAGGCTGGGTTTTTTAACATTATTTGCTACTTATATATTAATTGCTATTTATGTAATAATGGCCATTGCACTATTTTTGGCAGTATTTATTATCAATTAACATTACATATTATTAAAGTATTGACCATGTGGCATTTAAAACAAGCCAAACATCCCCTCCCCCCAGCACCATTTTTTTTTTTTGGTGGGTTAATGAGGGTTAATTGACTTGCCCAGGGTCACACAGCTAGTAAGTGTCAAGTGTCTGAGGTCGGATTTGAACTCAGGTCCTCCCAAATCCAGGGCTGGTGTTTTATCCACTGGGCCACCTAGCTTTCCCCGCAGCACCGTATTTCTAAGAGAGAGAACACATGTCCTAACAGCCTACCTTGTCCTAAGAGGGGAGTACTCACCAACCAATGGATCCAGACCAAGAGCTGTGTTCCAAGATGGCCCTGTGTTCTTGGTTTTTATCCTCTTTTGATAGAGGCTTATCACTACACACTGATCAAAGCTAATTTGTTAGCGTCATTCAATTCCATTGGTTGACATGACTTGAGGGTGATTCATATTAAAATGAGCTGAACCACGATGACGTCAGGGCCTAATGGAGGAGACCCCCTGAGGGGCAAAGGCTCATTTAGATAGGTGTGACTTAATCCCCTCAATTCACTGAACTAGACCACACAAAGAGTCTCATCTCTATTCTTTGGACTCACTCTGAACCAGATTAGTCCCTAAAAGAGTTTACGAGGACTGAGCTTTCTGAAGTGGGGGGTGAGGAGGAGCTAAAAACTGGGTCCCTAAGAAATTAGTTATTAATAATTGTTTTCTCACATTCCTGACTCCAGGAGCAGTGCTCTGTCCACTGCACCACCTCGCTCCTTATTTTACAAGTAAGGAAATGGTTGAATGACTTGCTCATGGTCACAGAGCCAAGTGTTTGAGGCATGATTGGAATGTAGGTCTACCTAACTCAAGTCCAGCACTCTATCTACTGTGCCACCTACCTGCCCCATTGAAATATATAGACTACCTGAACAGAATGAGGAAATAGACTAGGTATTTGGAGAACAGATTACAAGCCTAGAACAAACATGTCATACTTGTTATAGGGAACTCCAATTATCCAAATTCATTTTCTCTCTCTCTCTCTCTCTCTCTCTCTCTCTCTCTGTCTTTCTGTCTATCTTCCTATCTCTCCCCCAGTCTCTCTCTGTTTCCCCCTTCCTCTCCATCTTCCTCCCCCCTCTCCCCCAAAGTAGAGCCCTATCATTTTTTCCCAGTCTTTTTTTTTTTTTGGTGAGGCAGTTGGGGTTAAGTGACTTGCCCAGGGTCACACAGCTAGTAAGTGTCAAATGTCTGAGGCCAGATTTGAACTCAGGTACTCCTGACTCCAGGGCCCATGCTCTATCCACTGCGCCACATAGCTGACCCTTTTCCCAGTCTTAATGGGTAATTTCAGACTTTCAAAGTTGTAGAAAACAATGAGAAGAACATTTATACTGGACCCAAACCTGACCAACAAGAAGAAAATGGTTAAAGAAATAGATAGAAATAAAGATAATCTCAGGGAGAAAGGACTGTTTCATCTTGGAATTTAGGATGGAGGAAAAGTAAGTCGAGTATAGTGTGACATTCCATGGATATGAGGAGAGTAGATTTCAAAGAGGTCAGAGAAAAGACAGGGAGGATGCTCTGGACTAAAATTTTTCAGGGGAAAGTTAAGTATGAAATTCTGAAGGCTCAGAGAGAGCCACATATAATGTCAGACTTACAATGTTTTTTATCAGAGTTGGCTCTCTGGGAGGGTGAAGAGAATTATTATTGCCATATTATATTATGTATTGCTTATTGCTTAAGGGGATGAATGCACTGGGAATTGTAGATGACATAAAATTGCAGTTAGCAATGAAAATTTAAAAATTAAGATTCAGAAGCAGTTCTGATGGGGAAGATAAAGGGGAGATGAACAGAGAAACTGATTGGTAAGTAGGGAACACATTATTTAACCTTTAAAAGATTTTTCAGAAGGTTCACAGATTAAACCAAAGGCAGGTCATGGAGGATAAATACAAAACATGTCATGAAACTGAAAGAATAGTGTCTGAAGAGCTAAAGCTCAACATTAGTTGAACCTGTCAAGGAAAACTAAGGAAAACAAAGACTGGGGTGGTTTTTGTTGTTGTTGTTGTTGTTGTTAAATTATGCTGAAGCAAAGGAGAGGATCAAAGAAAGCATAGGACTATTGCCCAGAGTAGATGGGATGCTGATTAATGGGTGACAGAAAAGGCAGAACTGTTTAACTTTTATTTTATTTCTCTTCTCTCTGCCGAGGAGAATCATCTTTGGCTGGGAAAGGATAGAACAAAAATCACTAATACATAATCAACAACAAGATGCCCTTGATGAGTTTGAGTCAAAAAACCAAAATGAATTGCTTTGTCATTGTCAACAATCTTTGAAAGATTGCAGAGAACATGAGAATTGCCATCAACCTGGAGATGAGCAGACATCATCCTGATTTTCAAAAAAAAAAAAAAAGAGGAGAATGAGGTTTGCAAGCTTTAGGCCAGTAAGCTTGACTTTTATTCATGGATCATAGATTTAGATCTGTAATGGAGCAGAGAGGTTATTGAATCTAACCCCTTAAGTTTACAGATGAGGAAAGGCCCATCCATGGAGGATAAAAGTGACTTAGTACAGCTGATAAAGATCTAAGGTGTTGGGCAGCTAGGTGGTGAAGTGGATAAAGCACCAGCCCTGGATTCAGGAGGACCTGAGTTCAAATCCGACCTCAGACACTTGACACTTACTAGCTGTGTGACCCTGGGCAAGTCACTTAACTCCAATTGCCCCGCCCCCCCAAAAAAATCTAAGGTGAGCTCTGAAGTCATATCTTCCTGCCTCAAGGGCAGTGCTCTATCCATATATCATAGGTATGGTTTAGTTGGATTTCATGGGCTTTTGCCTGTGTTATTTTAGCTAAGTGATATTAGTTAGGTGTATTCTGTATGGGCTGAAGGGCCAGAGTCAAACAGTGGTCACTAATAGTTTGATGCTCATTTAGAAGCTGGTTCCTAGCAGAGTCCTCCAGAGATATATACTTTTTTTTTTTTGGCAGGGCAATGGGGGTTAAGTGACTTGCCCAGGGTCACACAGCTAGTAAGTGTCAAGTGTCTGAGGCCGGATTTGAACTCAGGTACTCCTGAATCCAGGGCCGGTGCTTTATCCACTGTGACATCTAGCTGCCCCCAACATATTTTCAAATAATGCAAAGCTGGGTACCTGAAATAGGTGGTGCCAGAATCCACAAAAGTTTTAATACGGTAGAGCAGAGCTTCTTTAACTTTTTCCACTCACGACCCCTTCTGGCCAGAGAAATTTTTATGCAACCCCAGGTGTATAGGTATACATAACCTTTCACTGTTCCCAAATTTTTCACACCCCCCACATTCAGTTGTGTGACCCCATGTTGGGTCAGGACCCACAGTTTAAGAAGCTTTGGGATAGAGTGTTCGACCAAATCCAATAAGAAGCATTTCAATAGGGGCACATGTCAAACTCTTCACTTGGCTTAAAACAACTTCACAAGAATGGAAATGGGAAGGGGGAAGCACCAGAGAGTTCAGTGGATAGCAAGCTTAACATGAGTCCTCAGGATGATGGGGTAGCCTCAAAGGCTAAGGCATTGGGAGAGGTAGAGTGATTAGGACAAGGGAGGTGATCATCCTGCCATGTTTGCTGTGGCCAGGTCATGTTTGGTGTATTGTTTTCAATTCTGGACACCTCATTTGAGAAATGATGCCGATGACCTGGAGAGCTTTCACTGGAAGGTAGCCAGAATGGTAAAGGGTTGTACATCAAGTCAAGTCAACAAGGAAAGAAAAAAAAAAGTGAACATTTATTAAGTACCAGGCACTGTGTTCAGTGCTTATACAAATATTATCTTATTTGATCCTGTGACTAATTCCTTGATCTAGAATATCTTAACTTGTTTAGAATTGCTGGTAAAGTATGATTGAATTCAGTTACAAAATAACTAAACATATTTCCCATGTAAGCTCCATGACTCATCATCAATATATTGGCATCTTGGGCAACATGGTTTGAATTAAGTTCAGATATATAGCTGCTCCTGAAAAGAGATATTTCTGCTCAAGAGGCTTCTAGGTCACTATCTGATATAGACTGTTCTCTTCTGACTTGTTTCATCCAGGAACAGGGAATGATGAAATTCAAGTCTTTTTCTTGCAATTTCATCTGATCCACTTTTTTTTTTTTTTTGGTGAGGCAATTGGGGTTAAGTGACTTGCCCAGGGTCACACAGCTAGTAAGTGTTAAGTGTCTGAGGCCGGATTTGAACTCAGGTCCTCCTGAATCCAGGGCTGGTGCTCTATCCACTGTGCCACCTAGCTGCCCCGATCCTGTTAGATCTTCACTCAACCTCTCTGGGCCTCGGTTTCCTCATCCAGTATGAGTTGAGATGGCCTTTAAGGTTCCTACAACTTTGAGATTCTGATTCTATTATTCAATAGCAACTTTCCTATCAAAACTTGCTCTAACATTCTTCATTCCAGAGATCCTTATCAAATATGCACCTCCCCCACCTCTCCCCATTTTAAAATCTAGGCTAGGATTAACTATAAATGAAGGGAATAAATCTCAAACAGTGGGATTTAAATCAAGGGCTATTAGAATTATTATTATTCTAATAATCCTATAACATATTATATATGAACATATATTCTATGTTATAATTCTAATTATTATAGAACATTAGGGTTGGGGCTGGGCCTTTGCACAGTCTCAGGAGTCATACTACCACCTTTGGCCCAGCCAGAGGCCTTGCAAATCAGCTTTAGGAATGGTCCCTGACTTTTGAGCACCTGCATCAGAGAGCTCTGGATTTCTCCATCAGTGGAAGAACCATCCACATTCTTTGGTCAAATGTAAGACAATCTGCTAAACTTTACTGCTGCCAAGCCTATGCTCAGCTCAGCCTCCGTCTAGGTTGAACTCGTCCATGTCTGACAATGATCTTCTGCAGAAGTGACAAGAGGAGAGCTGTTAGCTTGATAGTTTGTTGTAGTTTTCTCATTTTCCCCTAATTTCTTCAGACCTATTTTCCAGGTTTCTGAGTTTTTATTTTGAATTTCATGAGGAGAAGAGTGAGGTTGATTGGAGGAGGGGGAGAAAAATCAAAGGTGGGGAGAATGGACAGAGAGGAAAAGGAAAAAAGAGAAGGGGAGAGAGGAAGAAAAATAAAAAAGGATTGAGGGGGGAAGAAAAAAGGGGACAAGAAAAGAAAGGGGAAAGAGACAAGCAAATAGGCAGAGAGACAAGAGATTGTGAAAGTGAGAACTACAGCTCTGGCAATAAGGAAGTGAGATTTTTTTTTTATGAATGGGGAAAGAGCTGCTTAAATTGGCTTCCTGTAGTTTCCTCTCTCTTCATTCAGTAGAATTCTTTCACTTTCAGGGTATCCAAGGCAGCTGGGATGGTAGAGAAGTGGGGGGAGTGAGGAGAAACCAGGAGTGGTTGGAGGTCAACTCTACCCCCAGGCAATTCTGCTGTTTCCAAGGCAGTTTATTTTCTGAGCTGGAAAACCAGGACAAAGGGAGCAGGGGAGTGAGTCTGCCAATTGCAAGGATCCTGAGGGCATTTCCTCTGAGCATCCCTTTGGAGGAGGCTTGCTAATGTCCCCAGGAAGCACAGGAGGTATAATACACAATGTGCCAGGAAATACTTCTACAAATGAGCACAGCCAGGGATTACTACCTTGGGGGCCTTGAAAGCCTTTCTTTGTTACATTAATGATAGGTACTGGACCTTTGATTTCATTGCAACAGGGAATTCTCTAATAAGGAAACTTCCCTCTACCAATGTAGGTTCCAACTTCTTATACAACTTCTAATTTTAGATCATTACTAAGAGTCACTGACAGGTTAAGTGACCTGCCCAGGGTCACACAGCCAATATATATATATATATATATATATATATATATATATATATATATATATATATATATGTGTGTGTGTGTGTGTGTGTGTGTGTGTATATATATGTGTGTGTGTGTGTATATATATATATATATGTGTGTGTGTGTGTGTGTGTATATATATGTGTGTGTGTGTGTATATATATATATATATGTGTGTGTGTGTGTGTGTGTATATATATGTGTGTGTGTGTGTATATATATATATATATGTGTGTGTGTGTGTGTGTGTGTGTGTGTGTGTATATATATATATATATATATATATCAGGGGCAGGACTTGAACCCAGATTTTCTTCTTGGCTTTGAGGCCTGCTTTAAACCAACTATACCAAACTGCCTTTATTAGAAGGGGGAAAGGGACCTTATTTCTTCAGGAAGAGACCACTGCAGACTACTGTAAGGAGGCATAAGGAAATTTGTTTGGGACAATTTCCCCTTTTTGTACCTTAGATGGAATGAGATATGGAGATTTGAATATTATCACACCTAATTCCAAAGCCATCCCCCCACCCCTACCCCACAACATACACATACCTTGCCAGAAATGCTGCTAGAGGCTGAGCAAAAAAATTCTGCTCATCCTGTTTTCTGGAAGTCATCTCACCCTATGGAGTCAAAACACAGCAGGAGAGATTACAGGATGAACTTCCTCAGCAAAAGAAGCAGGGGGGCAGGTTATGCAGGTGGTGGAAGCTCAGTCATTACTCTGATTATTTTAAAAAGTGTAACCCTAGTGTCAGAGAGCCTGGCCTCCAACAGGAGGGGGACAGATCACTTTTGGAACCTCCTATAAGTCTCTCTGGCTCATATTTTCCTATCTAGGGGAACCCAGGTACATGGATCCCAGCTCTCACTCATGTCACTAATCTAGTTCATTTGTTTCTGTCTAGGGGACTTGGGAACATCAGACTATAACTCTGTAGGAATCAGGCACGAAAGGATTTTATTTGACACAGTAATGTTCATAGAGAAGACTTGTATCTGAATCCATAATAGTCAAGAAAATTCCCATTCCCCATAGGATAGACCTCTGTCCTTCCATAGACTCATACTACTATCCTGTGTCAACTACAGCACTACCTATCCGGAGAGAGAGATCAGTCAGTAAAATGTTAAGCCGCACTTCCCACTTAGTCCCTCCCCAGCAATCTTGATTAGTCTTGGTGACTTGCAGGGGTACCCTGTGTGGCACCTCCATATGGGGAAAGAACTCAAGTTTCAATAGAACACCAACTGTGTCCTCTAGTCCACATGACTTACAGTACCACTTTGAAGGAGGCCCTCATGAGACACAGCATCTGGGTTTGCTCCTCTCTTTAGGGGCTCCATTGCTTCATGCTCCTTGGCTGGGCCTTCCCATCCTCATCAGCAGAAGTCCCTGCTGTGCTGGTCCCTCTGTGCTTGTAGGTCTTTTCTCAATGCTTCTATCTCCACCTCTGTGCTCGCTACTGTCTGCCTGCCCCCAGAGCTGTCTGATGCTGTGACCCCACTGGCTTTCTGCTGTTGGCCCAGTGGCATGCATGTCTGCAGTGTTTCTTCCCATGCTTGTCACTGCTTCCTGTGGTCTGCTGTCTTACTCAGCAAAGTGTCGTAGTTCTTTTAGAAAGCAAAAGCTAAGGGCCAGCTATGTGGCACAGTGGATAAAGCACTGGCCCTGGATTCAGGAGGACATGAGTTCAAATCTGGCCTCAGACACTTGACACTAGCTGTGTGACCCTGGGCAAGTCACTTAACCCTTATTGTCCTGCCAAAAAAAAAAAAAGAAAAAAAGAAAAAAAAGAAAGAAAGCAAAAGCTAGGGCCCATGCACCTCTGCTTTATCTGACATAGTTCTAGATGCCTTAAGCAGGTTCTGGGTTAGAATGCCTTTGGGATATTCATGTGCCCTGCCCTCCAGCTCTTGTTCTGTGACTCAAGCTATTTAGGGTATCAAGCACCGCCCCCCCCCCCAGTTTTTTTTTTTCATTAAAACATTGCATTTATTCAGGAGGTGAAACTTGTAGATGAATAAGATATAGTCTCCACCCATAAAGGTGTAAGTCATTGGTCTGCCCTGCTGTGGGCCATAGCTTTAAAGCCTTCATGATGTAGAGGGAATTCTTGTTCATGTATGGGCTGGGCCTGTTCTAAGGTCTTGGAGGAGCCAAAGGTGCTCTGGCTAAACACTTTCCAGAATTACAGTTAACAGCAGGTTGTGGAACTGTCTTCAGAGGGAGTGGAAAAGTGTTTTGGAGGGTGTGAGGAATACCCAGACTAGGCATCGCAGAGTGGGGTACTGTTCAGGGAAGGAAGAAGAGGGAAAGTGGTAGGAGGGAGGATGCACACTGAAGTTAGGCTTGCTTTCTCCGTTTCCCACAGCTGCTCTCCCCTTCCAGTCATTGAAACACAGAATCTCAGGGTTTGAAGCCACATAAGAGGTCATTTAATCCAAATTCTTCTCAACTCATCACCCCTTGACACCACCTCCACCCCTTAGTGGCCATTTGGCTTCTTTCCTGAAATTTTCCAGCAATGTGGACATCATTCATTCCTTCCCTAGGCAACTCATTTCATTCTTCTAATCCAGATTTGTGGGTTGGTGGAGCTTCTGTTGAGGAAAATCCTTCCTTCAGTGCAGATCAGGACCTGTTCAGAAATGTATAGTATTAGAGAAGTGCCCAAGGCAATGAGAAGTTAAATGCTTTGCCCAGTGGTCTGTAGCCTGATTTGAACCCTAATACTTCTGACCCGGGGCTATGTCTTTATCCATAACACCACTCTGCTTCACTTTACTATTCCATTTTAAGAAAGCACTTTAATTTTTAGGAAGTGTTTTTTCCCTTACATCAAACCAAAATCTGTTTCCCCCTAACCTCCATCCATTGTTTTAAATTCTGCACGCAGAATTAAGTTCTGCTAAGAAGAGCAGATCTAATCTTTTTCACAAGATAGTAATTCAAATACTTGAAGAGAGACTTTTCAGGTTCTCCTCTCCTCTCCTCTCCTCTCCTCTCCTC
Source organism: Dromiciops gliroides (assembly GCF_019393635.1). Lineage (NCBI taxonomy): Eukaryota > Metazoa > Chordata > Mammalia > Microbiotheria > Microbiotheriidae > Dromiciops > Dromiciops gliroides. The sequence continues at coordinate 197,492,727 of NC_057865.1, forward strand.
TCCTCTCCTCTCCTCTCCTCTCCTCTCCTCTCCTCTCCTCTCCTCTCCTCTCCTCTCCTCTCCTCTCCTCTCCTCTCCTCTCCTCTCCTCTCCTCTCCTCTCCTCTCCTCTCCTCTCCTCTCCTCTCCTCTCCTCTCCTCTCCTCTCCTCTCCTCTCCTCTCCTCTCCTCTCCTCTCCTCTCCTCTCCTCTCCTCTCCTCTCCTCTCCTCTCCTCTCCTCTCCTCTCCTCTCCTCTCCTCTCCTCTCCTCCCTTTTCTTTCCATGTCTTTTTCTTTTCTTTTCTTGATAGGAGGGAAGTCACAGCATTCTTCCCATTCCACTCCCTATCTCTCATCTCCTACTTATTTTCCCTAGGCTGGTTTCCTGATTTCCTACTTTCCTACCCTTGGGTGATCATGTCACAGGCATCAAAGTGAGGCAACTATTAAAGCAATGGCATTGTGGAAAATGTAGTGAATTACAGGAAGTGAGGAGACCTGGACTGGAATCCCAGCTCTGAAACTTTCTGGTGTGTGACCATAGACAAGTCACTTAATACCTCTCACTCTGTTTTCTAATCTGTTAAATGGACACAATGACATAAGCACTACCAACCTTACAGGGTCATTGTAGAGAAAGTGATTTATAACCCTTAAAACAGTATCTAGAGCTCTTCTTAATGGTGCCCTACCCCCACCCAAAGCCTACCTTTTTGTGTCCAGAGACAGAAGAATGATCTAGAGAACCCCATAATCCTCTCTCTGGATCTCCCTGAAGGCTCAATGCTGAAAAGGAACAGAGAGCCACATTCCATCCCTCCCAACACCAGGGAGCAGCTGACGTTCCTGCTTAGCCTACTTCTGGGCACTGGGAATGGATTCGGAAATACCATCAGGCATTGGACTGATTACACAGATTAAAGGAATAACATCCATTCCATCAGGCTTTCTAGGAACTGGCCTACAGCTGAAGCAATTCCTGTCCCCAGTCTCCTTCTGGATCATGAGGCCAAATTGCTAGAAGAGTTACAGAGGCCCAGGGATTGGGGGATGTGGGGAATGTTCAGACTAAAGCAGACTGAGATTCCAGTGGACCCTAGGAGGGCTTTATGCATGTTTTCCTTTTCTTGAAATGGAGTCTGGACTCTCCTCCCCCTGTGTCTGCTGGAGTCTGGTTTCTCAGCCTCTCTTCTCTCTCTCCCTTCCCCCTCTGATTGGAGAGTAAAAGTCAACAGAGCTGAGATTTCAGGCTATGCCTGGGATGTGCAGGAGCTTTAATGCAGACAATCAACAATGATAGCAATGACAATAAAGGAAGCTCATATTGAGTTAGAATCCAAATGCTGTAAATCTCAAATTAAAATGTCTATATCTTTTGGACTTCCTAAGCTCCCCTCTTATGAGAGAGGCCCAGTGTGCCTAGCACAACATGCTTAACAGCACACAAGTCTCTAATATTTCACAGTTCTGTAATTTTGCACTAGGGGATCAGATTTGCCTCAGTTGCTTAATAGCTGTTTGATTTGGGGCAAGTAAACAACTGTGAATTTCCATCCCTTCACGGGTAAAATGGAAGTAATAATAACAGCCAGTAGAGAACAGAGGCAAAAGGACCCGAGTTCAAATCTTGACTCATATATCCTTGGCTGTGTGACCCTGAGCAAATCACCTAACTTCTTGGAAACTCTTTAAGATGATATAAATTTCAGAGAAAATGCCTACTTACAGTGGTCAAGAGAGTTTCCTTATCTGATAGTTCCCTATATCAATGCAATCATAGGGCAAGGCCTTATCTCAGTCTCTGTTGTTTCAACCAAGTCCAGGTCCCCTGAGAAATCTCCCAGCAAAGATGTAAAAGAGCTCCAGATAAAGCAAAGACTCAGTGAAACCAAAGAAAACACCAGTAAGCTCCTCCATCTAGTTCAAGAACACACAAAGACACGCCCAGAAGCCTGTGGACATCCTTTTGTTGGGGAGGCCTGAAGATAATTGGAGCCAGCTCCTGGTTTATGGATGTGCAGAGACATGGAGGAGCTCAGGAATCCAGGCAATATACAAATCAGGGGCCTTGCATAGTCCTGAAATCAATATGCTCTTCAATATCCAGTCTAGGTCTGTTAACGTAATACTAGGTGACAAAGTCAACTACTAGTAGGTGACTGTGAAAGGAGATAGAGACTAGGCAAGAGCTAGTTATGTTTGTTGGGCCCAGGAGACAAGGTGAGGCTTGGTTCTAATTAGAGGGGGAAGCTTGTGGAAGAAAAGGAAGAAAGGAAGGAAGACCATGACCAATCCACAACTGTAGCAGAACAGTGGCAGTGACATGCAGACTACAGTAGGGATGGCCTCTGGGTGTATTGACTTTATCTAAGAGTGTGGGATGGAACAGAGCCTGGCCCTAGCCCCAAATCCTAATACTAGAGACATGAGTAATTGAAAAAAACCCAAATCAAACCTCTTACAACACTGAAGAAATACCATGGATTAAGAGGAGCTTCAGAGGTATACACAGAAGAGGGTAAGTTCACAATAATTATAAGTAGAGCCTTAGGAAAAAAGAATGGATTGGTCACAAAGACTCTAAGATCAGATGGAAGAAATCAATAATAATAATAATAATAATAATAATATCATTTAAAGAACATACTGGAGGATATAAAATAAGAAATGGAAAATCTTACCCAAGTAGTAGGTACCCTGAAAAAATAGGAGGTAACAAATAACTCAGTGATTCCAGGAGACAACCATAAATACGAAAACAAAGTCAAAAGACTGAAAACATATCAAAAGAACGTATAAGCTACCTACTATTAAAAATAACTGAACCAGGGGTGGGCATCTCACAGACTTTACTTTTATCTAAACTGGGCAAAGATGGGTTGAATACACATACACAATGCACACAGACAAAAATTTTGGTGAATAAATACATTAAAGTCAATAGGGAAGTTGGGAGAGGTGAAAGAGGGTTTAAAAGTGCAGGTAGGGGCAGCTAGGTGGCGCAGTGAATAGAGCACCGGCCCTGGATTCAGGAGGACCTGAGTTCAAATCCGGCCTCAGACACTTAACACTTACTAGCTGTGTGACCCTGGGCAAGTCACTTAACCCCAATTGCCTCACTAAAAAACAAAACAAACAAACAAACAAAAAGTGCAGGTAGACTTGCAGGGGGAATAGTCCCAAGCAAAATAAACTTCTACTAAAGAGAACTGTTCACAAAGGAGGGGAGGTAGAAATTATAAGGAGAAGAAGAAAAACTAAGAACAAGTGACATAGGTCTGGGCTGGGTGAAGAGAAGGGCAGAGGAGTAGGGTTTTATGACTCCAATTATAGATTTTTAGTGTTGATCCTATTACCTTTCTTTCCCCCACCTTCCTTTTCTTTGTAGAAAGGAGTTAGGTGTGTGTGTGGGGGCGGGGCAGAGGGGTTGGCAAAGAGATGACAAATTATAATAATAGATGATGAGAAAGAGGGCAGCTAAGTGGCACAGTGGATAAAGCACAGGATCTGGATTCAGGAGGACCTGAATTCAAATTCGGCCTCAGACACTTGACATTTACTAGCTGTGTGACCCTGGGCAAGTCAATTAACCCTCATTGCCCCGCCCCCCCCAAAAAAAGCAAAAACAAAAACCCAAATAATAGATGATGGGTGGAAAAACATAATCATCATACTCATGAATGTAAATGATAGGAATTTAGATACTTACCTATAAGACAGAAGAGAGTAGAAGAATGGATTAGAAAATAGATTCCAACAATATGTTGTTTATGTGAAACACATTTGAAATAAAAATTCACTTTGAGTGAAAATGAGGGGCTGAAACATAATCTATTATGCTTCAGGTGAAACTCCAAATGCAGATATGATAATCATTCCGGAGCTATAATTATGGTAAAAAATATACATAGTTAAAAGAAGGAAACCACATTATGCTTAGAGGAAATGATGATAATGATGATAGTCTACTATAGTGCCTCCTATATGCCAGGCACTGTGTTAGCCTCTTTACAAATATTATCTAATTTATTCTCACAACAGTCCTGTGAAATAGATGCTGTTATGATCAATGTTTTACAGTCTATGCACCGAAAGGAATAGCATCTAAGTATTTAAAAGTTAATTAAATTATAGGGAGAAACAGACAACAAAGTTATTGTGATTGGATACCTCAATGTGCCCCTTTTAGAACTAGACAATCTAAAAAAAGAAAGGAAGGAAGGAAGAAAAAGAAAAAAACAAAGGACCCAAATAGAATTTTGAAAAATTAGATGAGATAGATTTCTGGCAATTACTGAATAGGAGCTGAAAAAAGTAGCCATATTTGCTATATTATGGGACTTTACAAGAATTACTCTGTCCTGGGGCATTAAAAAACTCATAAAGGTGAAAAAAAGCAGAAATATTAAACACATCCTTTACTGACCACAGAATAATAAATATTAATATCAATAAGGTGATATTTAGGAAAAAAGGATTCATAGTTGGGTGGACACTAAATATAATCATAAAGAATGTGTAGGTAAGAACAAATCATAGAAACAATAAATAGTAAAAAGTCACTAAACCACCTATGACCTTTGACATAATGATAGCACTAGTAGGCATATACTCTAAAGACTTCAAAGACAGTGGGAGGGATCTATATGTACAAAAATATTTATAATAGCACTCTTTGTTTTGGCAAAGAACTGGAAACAAAGTGTATGTCTTTTAATAGGAAAATGACTGAACAGATTATGCACATAAGAATATAATGGAATATCATTGTTTCATAAGACAGAGAACATATAATGGGTTCAGACAAATCTGGGAATATTTGTGTGAACTTATAATGAAGTGAAGAATCAGGAAAACAACTTATATAATAGTTATAGTGATGTAAGGAAAATCAACTTGGAAAGACTGCATACCTCTGATCTATGCAGTGATCAATCATGACTTCAGAAGACTCTTGACAGAGAGATGATGTACTAGAGGTGCAAAATGACACATCTTTAAAGACATAGGCAATGTATTGATTTGATTTGCTTGACTATATGTATTCATTAAAAGGGGCGACTTTTATATGAATTTGAGGATCAAGTTGGTTGGGAGTGATATTAATGCAAAAAGAAAAGAAAGAAAAGAGCATTGATGAAATACTAAAAAAATCAGAAGAGAAAAAAAACCCCAGAAGAGAACAGAAGGAAATCCAGTAGGGGACACAGATAAGCAGAGAGGTTTCATTACTACTGTTAAGTTTAATATGTAATAAAATTATATGACAGAAGTTCACAGTTTCATACATAGTCCTCTTCTACTCTTCATATGTTGAAGTGTTGATTATTTGTTGATTATTATAAAGTTCATGATGAAAAAGAAAGTAAAACAATTCCTTTTCTCCTGAAATAGTTTTAAAAAGTGGGAGTTGGATTACATGGTCTTTAACGTCCCTACCAGCTTTCTTTCTTTCTTTTTTTTTTTTGGTGAGGCAATTGGGGTTAAGTGACTTGCCCAGGGTCACACAGCTAGTAAGTGTCAAGTGTCTGAGGCTGGATTTGAACTCAGGTCCTCCTGAATCAAGGGCCAGTACTCTATCCACTGCGCCACCTAGCTGCCCCCCTACCAGCTTTCAATATATGATCCTGTGACCTTTGGACACCTCTGACAGAAGTTCATTATATTGAGATGAGAACTGCACTAGTCCTGGTTCTTCCTTTGCTCTAGTTGAAGACTATCAACTAAACAGATATTCTATGAACCAAAATACTCAGCCATTCCAAACAAATTAGAACTTACTGTAAAAATAATAATATACATAATAGTTCTTATTTATAAAGTTCTTTAATTTTCACAAAACATTTCCCTTATAACAACCCTTAAAAAATAAACATTTAAATTTAAAGTTCTGAGTTCCAAATTTTATCCCTCCTTCCCTCCTTCTCCTCTCCCCTCCCTGAGGCAGTAAGCAATCCAATATAGGTTATACATGTGCAATTATATAAAACATTATCATATTAGTCATTTTGTATAAGAAAACTTAAATAAAAGAAAAAAATTGAAAGTGAAAAAAAAATAGCATGCTTCAGTCTGTGTTCAATCAATATCAGTTCTTTCTTTGGAAGTGGAGAGTATGCTTCATTATTAGTCCTTTGGGATTGTCTTAGATTATTATGTTGCTGAGAATAGTTAAGTCATTCACAGTTCTTCATCAAACAGTTCTGCTGTCTCTGTGCACAATGTTCTCTTGGTTCTGCCCACTTCACCATACATCAATTTCTACAAGTCTTTCCAGACCTTTCTGAAATCATCCTGCTTGTCATTTCTTTCTTTTTTCTTTTCTTTTTTTTTTTTTTTGTGGGGCAATGAGGGTTAAGTGACTTGCCCAGGGTCACACAGATAGTAAGTGTCAAGGGTCTGAAGCCAAATTTGAACTCAAGCGCTCCTGAATCCAGGGCCGGTGCTTTATCCACTGCTTTAGCCACCTAGCTTCTCCCTACTTGTCATTTCTTATAGCACAATAATATTCCATCACCATCATACACCACAGTTTCTTTAGCCATTCCCCAGTTGATGGGCATTACTGTGATTTCCAATTCTTAGCCACTACAAAAAGAACTGCTATAAATATTTTTATACAAATAGGTCTTTTTCTCTTTTGGGGGGATGTCTTTGGGATATAAACCTAGCAGTGGTATTGCTGGATCAAAGGGTATGCACAGTTCTATAGCCCTTTGGGCATAGTTTCAAATTGCTCTCCAGAATGGCTGGATCAGTTCACAACCCCACCAACAGTGGATTAACATCTCAGTTTTCCTACATCCCCTCCAACATCCAGTATTTTCCTTTTTTGTTATATTTACCACTCTGATAGATATGAAGTGATATATATCTTTTGAGGCAGCTGAGAGTCTATATAAATTTACCAAAGTCCCAAAGTCAGTGGCAGGAGCAGAAATGCTGGAGATTTCTCAGAATCCCCAAATACAAAAAAGACGGGAGAAAGTTAAACTTCCATTTAAGCAAGAGCCATGAGACCATGTCATTTCATGTCTTCAACTTAAATACTAGACATACACATTGGCTTATAGGTACCAATAGAGAATGTGAAGCACACCCTGAGAAGCATTCCTATTGGAGGATAAAGAGAGGGAAGGACCAATACAAATGCTCCCCCTGGGTGTGTAAGCACAATTGTTGCATGTTTAATGCATACCTTTGCATAGGCTCCATCCATTGAGCTTCGCATCCTGCAGAATCTTACAAACTCTGAGTTTTAAGTGACTTTTAGAGGTCTTCTAGTCCAACGTGCACTTGAGTAGCAATGTACTCTGCAATAGTGATCATACCCACAGAAGCAACTCATACCACTTCCTGATTTAAACCCAAGTATTCTGACCCCTGGTCCTATATTCTTTTTCCAAGCCACGTTGTCTTTCAAGTTAACTTTTTTGGGTTAAAAAAAAAAAAAACAAGAACAAAAAACCTTTCCCCATATTGGAGTTGACTAATGCAGCAGGCATTAGTCAATTCTCCACCCCTGCTCTCAGCCACCAGAGCCAGTGAGAAGCAAGGGGCCCTTCAGTCTATATTTAAGCAGCTGCTAGTGAGCTAATAGGGCTGGGTTGGTCTCAATTCCTCAGAAGCTGTTTAAGCAGCAGGCTATGAGGTCTGCTTCCTATCAGCTGTACCTAAGGAGAACAGCACTGGGACAAGGGTCAACCGCATAGAATCCTTGAAGAATCACAGAATATCTGAACGAGAACGTAAGATCATAGGATTTAGACTGGGAAGGGATCTTATCCAGCTCTTTCTTTCTTTCTTTCTTTCTTTCTTTCTTTCTTTCTTTCTTTCTTTCTTTCTTTCTTTCTTTCCTTCTTTCTTTCTTAGTGAGGCAATTGGGGTTAAGTGACTTGCCCAGGGTCACATAGCTAGTAAATGTCAAGTGTCTGAGGCTGGATTTGAACTCAGGTCCTCCTGAATCCAGGGTCGGTGCTCTATCCACTGCGCCACCTAGCTGCCCCCCAGCTCTTTCATTTTATAGATGAGGAAACAGAGACTTAGTAACTTGCAAGAGGGGAGCTTGTCATAGGGCACTGGACTTGGAGGCAAGAGGGTTTGAGTTTGAATCCTCCTCGAGCCACTTACTAACTGTGCAAGACACGTGACATTCCTCAGTCAGTTTATTTATCGATTGGGGATAATAATAACACCCATGCCACACAGCTATTGTGAGGATCAAGAGATTGTGTATATGAAGCATTATGAAAACCATATAACTATCAGCTGTCAGGGTGTGCTAGATGCACATGGCCCAAATTCATTGCAAGAACTGATTGTTAAATATTCAGTGTGATCATTTACACCTTAGAAATCCCCCCTCCCCCAGCACACCCTTGGCAGTTGGTACTGCTGTCATATTTGCCCACCTAGGGGAGGAGTTCGACATTAAACTCACATCTCTTGACTTCAATTCCAGGACCTTTTCTGCTATACCATATTGTTGCAGTGAGGAAAACTTCAGCTAGCATAATGAATGTATGGAAAAAGCACTGGATTTGGAATCAAAAAGAATTGTTTGAATAACAACACTCCTACTTACTATATGCGTTGACTGTGGGAAATTTACTTAACCTCTCCTGACCTCAGTTTCTTCATCTGTAAAATGAGTGGGTTGGACCAGATGTTCAGTAAGATCACTTCCAATTCCAAATCTTGTAATTATATGACTTTTCTACTGGGGGCTTTGTATATACTCTGCAACACAAGATATTGTCATCCATTTGGCCATTAGGTCCTGTACTGTTACAAATATTTATGCCAGATAATGCTTAATTATAAACTTAAAATAACAAGAGTGTCTAAATAGAAAACATTCAATAGGCAACTTGGTGCAGATTTGACAGCATTTGTATAGCAATCTCCTGTTATCATCTATGACAGCAGAGATGCCATATTTGGACCCAGTGACTTAGAACCCAGTGTGCCATTTGAAGTAGAGATAGCATTTAAAAAAGATGAAATGCGGAAGAAAAGCTAGACACGAGCTAATTTAGCTTGAAGAAATATATACTGCAGAAGATGCTAAGTGCTTAGACGCTTAAGGATAAATTTTCAAGCTATGTTGAATGAATAAAGTTATCAGTGGTGTTATTACCAAATAAAGACAACTTTGAACACATGAGCAACTATCAAACTAAAGGCCTATTTCCAGATTTCTAAAAATGTTTTATAAAAATGGCCTATGCACATATCCATGACAATCTTCAAGACAACATAAAAATGGAACAGGCAGGTTTCTGCAGATGATTTTCTACTGTAGATTCACAGTTATGAGAGGAATGATTATTGATAACCAATGATTTGGGGAGATCCAGAGTTCCCCCTTTTTCTAAAGTCCTCATTTGGAAGCTCAGCCTCTGGAAGACAGGATTCATGATAGCAGATACGATTAATATTCTCCTCAATCTTTTTCATACCCTACCCAAACTTACAAGGAATAATTTAAGGTGAAATTCCCATTGTGTTCTGCTTAGACTTGGGTGGGGGGTATGAATTCTTTGATTAGATTGCCCAAGGCTAGGAATTTGGAAGTAAATGACATAAATCAAAGTTACATCCCCCAGGGCCCTCATTAGAATAGGCCCACCTCTCATTTTAATATTCATTCTTCTCATTAATTGTTAGCCAATCAGAATTGATCACCATCCTCAGGAACACCCACTCTTCCAGGGGCATAACAAACTGTGAGCTTAGCACCATGATTTGTCTTTGGCATTCGAGAGTATCACTGACCTTTTTTTTTTTTTTTTTTTAGGGCAATGACGGTTAAGTGACTTGCCCAGGGTTACACAACTAGTGTCAAGTGTCTGAGGCCTGGTTTGAACTCAAGTCCTCCTGAATCCAGGGCCAGTGCTCTATCCACAGCTCCACCTAGCTTCCCCTGTCACTAACTTTTTTATTAATAAAATGCTAGCATTATTAATAAAATGATTAATTACCCAGAAATTATGTCTCTTGAACTTTTTAAACATCACAATTATATGATTGATGGAGGTGTAGAGAATATGACTTTTATTTATGTTGTTTGAATAAACATGTTGAAGATTACAATATGTTGAAGATTACAAAACAACACAAGCTTTCAAACAGTCTCCCAGGCCATATTGAACTTAGGAATTCCTTCTCCTAGTGTTAACAAATAGTCATCCATCTTTTGCTTGAAGAACTTCAGGGAGAGGGAACCATCGATATCCTCCAACTTTACCTTCTTATTCGGACAGCTTCTCCACAACCCCCACCCCTTATAGCAAGCCCAAATTTGACTCTTTTTTTTTGCAGGCTAATGAGGGTTAAGTGACTTGCCCAGAGTCACACAGATAGTGTCAAGTGTCTGAAGCCGAATTTGAACTCAGGTCCTCCTAAATCCAAGACCGGTGCCTTATCCACTCCAAGTTTGACTTCTTACAGCTCACTGCCTCTTATTCTGTCCTCTAGGGTTAAATGAACAAGTCAAACCCCAGTTTCTCATGTTAGTTTTTTAAATACTTGACACTTTTTATGATGCCCTCAAATCTCCTATGAAACATAACCATTGCCTTCAGTTGATCTTTGTGTAAATTCCTTCTGGGGCTTTTATTTTGGGGAGGGGTCTAGGCTGGTCATCATCCTTCATGCCCTTCCTGGCTGACTTTCTGAACTTCATCAATATGGTTCAGCTGCCTTCTCACCCTATAGATTCCCTTAACTCCTGGTGCTTTCTCACTTTGGAACCTCTCTGTTCTGGTTCCCTTCTTCCATTGGTGAGTCCCACATGCAGCCTTCATTTTTTGGAGGAACTCAGGCTGGCCGTATTTCCTTCACCTCCATATTCTTCTAGCTCCTCTCTCTAGCTCCCTGGATCCCCTGCTTTTCGGTTCCTTTTTTTTTTTTTTTTTTTTGGTGAGGCAGTTGGGGTTAAGTGACTTGCCCAAGGTCACACTGTTCCCTTTTTATATGTTGTTTTTCTCCATAAGAATGTAAGGACCTTGAGGGCAGGAAGTGCCATTCTTTTGGCTTTTATTTGTATCTCCAGTGATCCACACAGTGCCCCAACTTTGTAAAGTACTTGCTGCCTGCCTGCCTTCCTTGTGTGTCATGAGCTCCAAGTTCCTCGCGATCCTCTTTTGGGGATGTGGCCCAGATTGTCTTTGTCCTTTCTAAAACCATGGCGCCCAGAATGGAAGGCAGTAGCCCCTGATGTGGTCTGGACATGGTAAAATACAGCGGAATTCTTACCTCCCTCATTCTGCACACTTTTAATGAGGCCTAGGAAGCATTAGCCTTTTTGGCTGCCAAGCCACACAGGTGGCATTTTCATCACTGCTGCCAGCTGAAGACAGGGGCCTCTGAAGGGAAAGGCAGATTTGGAAGCTGAACAGCTGGTTAGGAAGCCGGTGTTAGCATCATGACATATCTACTGCACAGACAGTACTATTCTTGCCTGTGCCTCACAATTAAAGCTGTAGTGAACTGTATGGCTCCTTTCATGTTTTGTGGATAACTGTGTAGCATTCCAGCTGTCCGTCTGCCTTCCTTCACTTCGGCTACATGACTGGTCCACTTTGTTTTCTGTTCTTGGTTATGTATTTTATGCCATTTCTTGAGTGCAATAACAATATGACCCATACATATGAAGAGAGCACTTGAAGGTTGACAAAGTATGATTCTGATGAAGAGAAAAGAGGGAGAATTGTGTGTAGAGATAGATGTGTATACACAAAGAACTTAAAAAAGACTTTTCAGAAAGGAAAGAGAGATTGGAAATGGAGCTTTAAGCAGTGTTAGTAACACTGTGGCAGTGACAGCTCATAAGGAGGAGAGTGAGGGTGGTAAGGAAAGTTTAGGATAACAGAAGGCTTTTTTTTAGCTTCTTCAACATATATATATATATATATATATATATATATATATATATATATATATATATATATTTTTTTTTTTGGCAGGGCAATGAGGATTAAGTGACTTGCCCAGGGTCACACAGCTAGTACATTATCAGGGGTCTGAGGTCGGATTTGAACTCAGGTCCTCCTGAATTCAGGGCCTGTGCTTTATCCACTGCACCATCTAGCTGCCCCCCCCCCACCCTTCTTCAATATTTCAATGGCTCTGTGATCTCATTAATGAGAGCAGTCTCTCAAACAGCATAGAACATAACTCATCCATATATTCTCATCCTCGGCAATGTTTTTCTATGCTTCCACTTAAGGAGGGGACCCAGAATTTCTCATTTCTCACCAACTGCACTGCTTTTAGACCTGTTTGATTTTCTCCATCATGTCCCAGGATCCTCATCATTGGGAAATCTCATCACCTTGCAAGATAGAATTAGTCTTAGTACTCACATCTATTCAAGACCCTCTGTCCCTCTAGTTGGATACTCTGATTGAAGGGCAGTCATGGACTGTCTTTTTATCAGTGCCTAGCACATAGTGTAAGGGCCAAATTTAATATGGGGGAATTAACTGGGCAGCTCGCTGTAATATTGGGGTAAGGAGGGAGAATAATAGCCTCTTTCAGAAAAAACAAAACAGGGTTTATTGATAGGAACAAATTTAAAACACAAGTAAGGTTAATAAAACAGGGACCAAGAAAAAAGGAATAGGAGAAAGAAAAGTATATGACCTGCAATCACACCACTGCCTGGACTCAGCAGTTCCCAAAGAGCAAACACCTATATCCTGTCTCTGTCTCCTACCAGAATGAATGTCTCTTCCCTTCCTAGTTCCTCTCTCCTTCCCCCAGAGGGGAGGTCCTTCAAGCTGATTCATTGAGAGTGGTCTCTTGCTGATGTCAGTAGTACACCAATATGTCACTCAGGGCCGGCCAGGCGTGGCCTCCATCCTATCATCTTTAAGTAGGTAGTCAGTTTCTCATTCTCACCCAATTCAAACAATACTAAATCAATCAGATGGGGCCCCTGGGCATGTGCCAAATTCCATTATTTTATCACAATAGCATGTGCTCAATAAATGTTTACTAAATATTGACTATTATCCCTTCCTCATGGAGCGTCTACCCAATGATCTGGAAGCCTTGCTCTAGAACTCATGATAGTACATCAGTAAAATAGATTGTCAATCAATTGTTGTTCAGTCATTTTGTGATCCCATTTGAGGTTTTCTTGGTAAAGATACTATTAGCCATTTCCTTCTCCAGCTCATTTTACAGATGAGGAAACTGAGGCAACAGAGTTGTGACTTGCCAAGAGTCACACAGCTGGTAAATGTCTGAGGTCACATTTGAACTCAGGTCTTTCTGACTCCAAGCCTGGGGCTCTATCCACTGCACAACCTAGCTGCCCCTGTCAATCTATTACCTTTCACTTTTTATGTATGAGTAATCTGTCTAGACTTGACTAGACAAAACTAGACTAGTCTATGATTAGACTTCTTTTTTAGTAATATATATATATATTTTTGATAACTTTTATGCCACTTTGTTTAAGTAATTTCCAATTTGTAATATGTCTACTTACATATGCACACAAGATACCTCTCCTTTGCCCTTTAGGTGACTCATAATTTTATTTTTCAGATTTTGTTGGAATCTCTTTCTCAGTGTAAGGATTAAAATTTTGAGAGACATTGTTTCTGGGTAATTTAATCATTTTATTAAAGGCCAGCAGGTTATTAGTGAAAGGATGGTCATTGGCCATCTCTGTGACCAAAGACAACTTATATACCCATGAAACAGTAGGTGGTTCATCAAACAGCAATCAAACCTAATTGGTTAACATAATTCGGAGGTAGGCTATATTAAAATGATGGGCTATACCAGACCACCCCAACTATCAATTCAAAGAATATGTAGTCTTTTCAATGGGTGGGCTGAGTGACCCTTCACCAGAGAGAGGCTTTCCTATCTAGACAGAAAGATCTGTCTTCACCCAAATTCAATTAGAATACAATAAGCTTCTCCACTCTGGATTCCAAATTGGACTTTGGAGTGGGGGTGGGAGGGAGTAAGGACTTTTAAAGAAGTGGGGAACACTGAATCTCCCCAAGATATTGTTTACAAATGATCATTTCTCACATCTGGTAAAGATAGGCCCATAGTTATATCTAATTTTTTCAACCAGTCTCAATACATTTCATCATATGATTTTATTCATGTGTGTGTTTAATATAAATTTGATTCTATAACACGGTCGAAGAGGTGTTCTGACCTGATAAAGGTGTCATCTTGTGACAATAGACTTGTTAGAAAAGAATATCTTGTTATGTTCACTGGGATTGAAGATATTTTAAATACTCATATCGAAATAATAAAGTAAGAATTAGCTCTTTTGTGAAAAACTGGAAGTCCTAGAAGAGAGAGGAATGGTGCTCAGAATGAATGAGATCATTATGGGAGAGATTTGGCCTCTCTCAGTTGGTCTCTGTCTCTTTCCTTTCTTCCTCTTCCTGTCTCTGTGTTTCTCTCTCTCTTTCTCTTTTTCTCTCAAGCCAAAAGCAATATTTGAATTACAGAACAAAAATGACCAATAAAGAATAGAAATCTGAGCCAAATAAGGATCTAATAAGAAAACACTTAGGTGACCTTGAGTTCAAGATAGGAGGTCCAGACGAATTACCAGGGACTGAAAGAACTGGCAGATATGAAGAGATGCTCCACTACTAAAGAAGTACAAATGAAGAAACTGAAGAAGGCAGAGATTAAGTGACTTGCCCAGGGTCACACTGTTAGTGACTCAGGCTGGATTTGAACTCAGATCTTCCTGATTCCAGGTCTGGCACCCTTATCTACTTTACCACTTAGAAGCCTAATATTGAACCAAGCCTTCATTCCTAGTATAAAGCCAACTTGGTCATACTGTATAATCTTTTTGAGAAATCTCTACAGTTTCTCTGCTAGTATTTTGTTTGGAATTTTTGCTTTGATGTTCACTGGGGATATTCAGCTGTGGGCTGGAGTTGACTCCTCCTGGTTTTCTAGGGCCAATTGTTAAATTTTAAGTGTGCATTCACCCTGGGAAATAGGCAAATACTACAAATCAGAGCTTGATTTACAGTTTTATTTATTGTTTAGACTTAAGAAGATAATGGAGAAGAATGTTAATGATGCAGATTAAGCTAAAAATTGTATTGTGTATACTTTCCCCCCCCCCCCAGAGAGCTAGTTGGTAAGTATTTTTCAGCACACCCTGGTAATATTGTTCTAAAGTCTCCTTTCTCTGTTTAGGAATCAAGACCATATTGGTATCAGAAGTTTGGCAGAATCTTTTTTTCTCCCCTGGGAAGTTATTTATGGTTCATTTGTTTTTCTGAGATTGTTATTTGAATTTTCTGTTTCTTGGTCTGTTGATGTGGGTGCTTTATATTTGTATAAATACTTATTCATTTAATTTAAGTTGTCAGTTTTATTGGCTTACAGATAGGCAAAATAATATCTAACAATTTCCTTTATTTTTTTCTTGATTTGTTATGGATTCTTCATTTTTAGTTTTGATCCTAGTAATTTGGATTTCCTCTATCTTTTTTTTTTTTTTTGGTGGGGCAATGAGGGTTAAGTGACTTGCTCAGGGTCACATAGCTAGTAAGTGTCAAGTGTCTGAGGCCACATTTGAACTCAGGTCCTCCTGAATCCAGGGCTGGTGCTTTATCCACTGTGCCACCTAGCTGCCCCTCCCCTATCTTTTGTAATTAAATTGGGGAAGCTAGGTGCTACAGTGATTAGAGCTCCCAGATTGGGGTCAGGAAGATCTGAGTTCAAATTCAGCCTTAGATACTTACTAACTATGTGATCCTGGGCAAGTCACTTAACTCTTTTTTGCCTCATCTGTAAAGTGGGGACACACTGGAGATGGAAATGGCAATCTACTACAGTATTTTTGCCAAGAAAACACCATGGACAAAGTCCATGGGGTCACATAGACTTGGACATGGCTGAACAACAATAGCATCAAATTAGCTAATAGTTTATTTTCTTGTTTTGTTAAAAAACCTAGTTCCTATTTTTATATAATTCAATGGCTTTTTTTCTTTCAATTTTATGATTTTCAGAATTTCTAGTTTGGTGTTTGTGTTTTTAAAATTTGTTGTTGGGTTTTGTTTTGTTTTGTTTTTGTTTTTGTTTTTTGTTTTTTAGTTGTATGTTGCATTGATGTTCTTTCTCTTTTGATGAAAGTATTTATAGATATAAATTTTAACCTAAAGACCATTTTGACTACATCACAAAAATTTCAGTATGCCATCTTAATATTGCTATTATCTTTAATGAAATTATCTATTGTTTATGTGGTTTATTTTTTGACTCACCAATTCTTTTGTTTTAACTTATTTTAGACTACAACTAATTTTTAATCCTTCATTCAACATTTCTTTACTGAATATATTTTTTTCTTGCAAAGAGGTCAGTAAAGGTTGTATTTACTATTTCTGCATTTGTTTTCAAGGTTTTTATGTCCTAATACATGATTTTTTTTCATAGTTAATTTTTGTAATGGTACCATGCACAGCTGAGACATATGCACATTCCTTTTTATTCCAATGCATTAATTGACAGGTTTATCATATCTAAGTTATTTGAAATTCTATTCAGGTCCTTAATTTCTTTCTTCTTCTTTTTTTTGTTGTTGTTACATTTATTAATGTCTGAAAGAAGTACATTGGATTCCCAACTATTATAGTTTCATGGTACATTTCAGTAACTCATTTAGCTTTTCCTTTATGTAATTAGCTGCGATGTCATTGGTGCATCATAGAAGTTAAGTATTGAAATTAATTAATTGTCTATAGATGCTAAAATATTATGAGGTATAATATATTTTTCCAATTTATCTCTTTTAATTGTCTATTTCAGCTGTTGTCTTGACTGAAATCATGAGTATGTCACTGCTTTTTTTTTTTTTTTAGTTCAGCTGAAGAATGATAGATTTTGCTCTGGCCCCTTATTTCAACTCTTTAAGGATATGTTGTTTTATGTTTTCTAATTCACGCTGATCTCCTCTTCCAATTTATGGGCAAATTTATCCAGTTCACATTCAGTTATGATCATTCATTGTGTATTTTCCTCTATTACATTCTTATATTTTCTCCTTTCTTTACTCTTTACCCTCTTCTCTCTACAAACACGAGACAAAGAGTATGCTCCATAGCATTGTTCTAAGCTTGATGAAAATTGGGTTCTGTTTCCTTTCTCTTCCCCTCACCCAGATAACAATCATAGGTTCTTACCCTTTCTTTCTTTTTAAATCCCACTTATGTTCCACTCACCAAGATTAGAATTTGCTTTGCTTAAAACTAATCCCTCTCTTAATCTATCTTCCTCTTATTCCTCCTTCTCCTTGTTCTCTTTTCCTGTTGAGTTGAAAGTATTTCTACTTCAAACTCTCTGTGTGTATTCTATCCTTCTTTGATTGGTTCAAATGAAAATGAGGTTCAGGTGATGCCTGCTCACCCACCCTTTCCCTCTTTGCAATAATCTTCTCCTTGTGTGTCTCAATTATGTAAGCAAAAATAAGTTCTGTCCCCTTCCTTTACCTTTCTTTCTACTATGTACCTTTCCCCTCCCTTTTTTTTCCTTAAGATCATCAAAACATAACAAAAACCCAGAGTTTTGTCCTAAGTTCTTTGTCTTATTGAAGTCATTCTATGATCTCTGCTGACATTAAGGGTTCTGAGGGGACATTTGTTCTATCTTTCCCTTCCACTCCCACCATTAAAATATAAATACTTTATCCTTGAATACTCCCTTCAGATTGCTCAAACTTTTAACTTTTTGTTTCAACTCATGTTTTTATTTCTCTTATGTTAGCTAAATCTTGTGTGACCCCTTGTTTTTTGGCTAATTGTAGTATTTTTTAAAATCTGGAAACTCTGGATTTTGGATATAATATTATTGGGAGTATTCATTTTTTTTTTTTTGCGGGGCAATGGGGGTTAAGTGACTTGCCCAGGGTCACACAGCTAGTAAGTGTCAAGTGTCTGAGGTTGGATTTGAACTCAGGTCCTCCTGACTCCAGGGCCGGTGTTCTATCCACTGTGCCACCTAACTGACCTGGGAGTATTCATTTTTTTAAGGAGGTGATTGGTAGTTTTATTTTTCTATTTTTGCTTTTTCTTTCTGGTTCTAATTGATCTCCACTCCTTTAGAGTGGAAGCTTCCATATCTTCTGTGATCCTGACTGAGGTTCCTCAGTACTAAAACTTTTTCTAGCTGTTTGAGGCATTTTTCCTTTGATGTGGATGGAAGCCCTGGTTTTGGCTATAATGTTCCTGGAAGTTTTCAATTGAGGATTTCTTTCAGGAAGTGACAGATGGATTTCCCCCTCTATTTTTAGAAGTCCCCTGTTTCTAACGGATTTGGGTAATTTTCATTTATGATTCCTTGAAAAATGATATCCAGGTTCTTTTTTGGGGGAAAAGCCTTTTAGATAGTCCAATTATTCTTAAATTATCTCTCCTTGACCTGTTTTCCAGGTCAGTTGTTTCTGATTTAAAATATTTTCTCCATTCCTCCCTCCCCCCCCCCATTTTCAGGGCTTTTTCTTTGAAATTTTTTGTTGTTGTTGACTCATTGAGTTATTACTTTCTGTTTGTTCCATTCTAATTTTCAGGGAGTTGGTTACTTGAATTGGATTTTTCTCTCTCATGCTAAGTCATTAATTCTCCTTAGTTTTCCCTCCATAATATTAATTTCTTTTCCAGTTCTTGCTTCTAGTAATATTATTTCCTAACAAGAGAATTTTGAAGTTCTTTTAAGAAAAAACAAAAACAAAACTCTTGCTCCATTTCTTCCAAGAATTCTAGATGACCATGTTTTTCCCCAGTTGTTTTTCTTTGAGACTTTGCTTGTAGATTTTGTGGAATTATTTTCTTCTGTGTTTTTTTCTTGAGTGTCCCTTGGCTCCATAATAACTCTTTGTCATCAGTATGGGGATACACAGCTGTAGCCTTAGCACTCAGAGGTCAGTAGGATGCCACTGCTTAGCCTGCTTCTGTTCTCAGCCAGTTCTCTGGATCCACGACTTCTCCTTGCCCTGGTAGATAGCCACAGGCCCCAGCCTTGTTCCAATGATGCAAGACTCTGCATGGACCTTTCTGGATGGGATTTCCCCCATCCTTAGTACCACCCCCACCCCCATGCTATCTCCCTCTGCCACAGATTCTTGAGGCTTCAAGATCATTTGAGTTGTTGTGGAGGGATTCATGTTTTAGACAGAGGTTAGGGTCTCCTGACTTCTGAGGTTCTTTCTAAATCTATGAAAAATGAGGTTTTAGGAAAGTAAGAATTAATGTGGAAAAAAAAGTAGAATTGGAATAAAAATGGGGGGAGGAGTGTCAGTTTTGGGTGACTGTGAACTGGCAAAGGAGAGGATTAAGAGTTATTATCAAATGCGCCCTTTTCTCAAGTTCCAAAACAATATTTCTAACTCCAAACAGGACCTCCTCTCTGCCAACAGCTCAACCAAAGTGATGACTACCAAAGTGATGACTACTTCATTTTTGTCACCAGTACCATCAATCACCCTATGCCATTTTGCAATCTGTGACCTCTTTCTCCTTTACTTTTACATCTCAATTCATTGCCAATAGCTATTAATTCTCCACCCTAAGGTGTTTATTTTTTATTAAGTATTTCTTTCTTTTCTTTTCTTTTGCGGGGCAATGGGGGTTAAGTGACTTGCCCAAGGTCACAAAGCTAGTAAGTGTCAAGTGTTTGAGGTCGGATTTGAACTCAGGTCCTCCTGAATCCAGAGCTGGTGCTTTATCCACTGCGCCACCTAGCTGCCCCCACTCTAAGGTTTTTGACATATCTCCTCCTTTCCCTTGTTGCCTCCTTGAGTATAGGTCCTCATTGCCATGTTTCTGTTCTATTACAATAGTCCTTCAATAGATTTTTCTTCTTCCACACCCCATCTAGCATATTATTTCTGCATACCTCTGGATAATCTTTCTTATGCATATATAGAAAAATGTGGTCATTTAATTCCTCTTCTCAAAACGTTTCAGTGGTGTCCTATTTTTTATTGAGAAAAATTCTAACTTCTTTTCTGGCATTCAACCTCTGCTACCCCCAACTTGACATTACTTACCCTTCATTTCCAACCTTATCATAATTATAACAGCTAACATTTATTTGGTGCTTTAAGATTTGTATAGCATTTTATATGTATTATCTCATTTTATCCTTGCACAACTCTGGGAGGAAGAAGCAATTATCCTTGTTTTATAGGCGAAGAAACTAAAATGGAATGAGGTTAAATGATTAGCCTAGGGTCACACAGCTAGCAAGTATTTGAGACAGGATTTGTACTCAGTTTTCTAGGCTACAAGTCTAGCACTCTATTATGTCACCTTCTCACATAACAACTCCTCTACACATATTCTATACTCCAGTCAAATTGGACTACTCACCATCCCAACCCTTTTCTGCCTTCCTGCCTTTCATAGGACAATAAAATCTTAGATTTAGAGCTGAAGGGTACCTTAGAGATCTAGTCCCTTCATTTTACAGATGAAGAAATTGAAGTCCATAGAGGTTACATGACTTGCCCAGAGACAATCATGGTAGTTGTGAGGATTTGAATTTGAGTCTTTGGACTCCAGACCCATGGTGCCTCTCCATGTCTGTAATGTGCTCCTTTGGTTGTTGATTCCCTAGACAGCTTTAAAGTCTTAGCTCTAATACTACTTCTTCCAAGAAGTTACCCTGATACCCCTTCCCTCCCTCCTTATGGAGCTTTTGTCATTTTTATTTGCACCTTTCTCTTATCATTTAGGTGCATACCTCTTGGTTATTTCTTGGAATCACTGAAACTGAGTTGGATATAACCTCAGTGGTCATCTATCCTAACCTGAACCTGAACAGGGGCCATCCTTCCTGTACTATCCATGCACAATGCCTAACACAAAATAGGCTCTTAATAAATGACAATTGGTTGGTTGATCAATTGGATTCTGGCCAGTAGTCATCTATCTTTAATTTGGAGAACTCCTGTAGTGAGGAACCTGGGCAGCCTTTATGCAATTCTAGGGAATTTCCCACACACCAATCAGAAATCTGCCATTACTCTTTTTCCTGAACCAATGTGACTGAGCCTAGTCCCTCATCCATGTGATAACTCTATAAATATTTGGAGATAGCTAGACTGTAAGTCCTATGAGGGCAGGGACTATGTCATTGCTAAGCTTTGTATGTTGCAGCTCTTAGCACCTAGGAACTAATAGAATATTCTTTATAGTGCCCTGCAGATAGTAGTCATTTTGTGCCATATTTGTTGAATTGAATTGAATGTCCAATATCCCTGCCAGGTATGGCGAGGGTAGGACTTTTATGCCCAAATTATAGAGGAAGAAACTGAGCCATAGTGAGACCTGATTTGGGTCACAGTGTTGGGGCCAGGAATAGAACCTATGCCTTTGGCTTCCCAGACTCACACTGTACCCACTAGGAGCATCTGTTGCTAGCAACAATCTAAATATATAGTGTGTCATTGAAATGTTTTCTTTTGACAGTCTGCTAAACATTTTCTCCCATGGAGCTCATATTCCCCAAACTGGAAAATGAAATCTTTTACAGATTCCCAAGGGAAGCTAAAGATCCGAGATTCATTTTTCCCTAGAGAAAGAGTGTTCACTAGAAATTAGAGAAGGTAATTGGAGAAGCTCAGGGCTAGAAGGGAATTCCAGGGGTCATTTAGTCTATCCTCCTGCCTCCAGGCAGGCATGAATCTAAACCATTCCAGATGGGAATTTTTCTCTTCTTCTGAAAAAGATTTCATGGAATGACAATTTCCTAGATTTCCGTTGGCAGCTTCTTCAACTGTCAGATTACCCACAATGACCTAGGTTCTAGTCCAAAGTTGTTTCTGACTTTCTTAGTATTCTTAGGCAAGTTAGGTTTCCTCAAAAGGAGAGAGAGAGAGAGAGAGAGAGAGAGAGAGAGAGAGAGAGAGAGAGAGAGAGAGAGAATAATACCTACTCTGACTGGCTCAGGAGATTGTCATGAGAATAAGTAAAAATATTAGATACAAGAGATCCTTGAGTTTAGGAAGAAGGATATTATTGAAAGATATTATTGGGCTTTTATCTGTTAAAACTAGGTTACCTACAGAGCCTTTCCCTCCTACACACTAGGAAACAATAGGATTTTTCTTCCCAGCCTCCTCCCTACCCCTGAAAACCAAAAACCTCTAGACTTTAAAACATTGCTATAAGAACCAGTGAAATCCTTGAAGAAAAATGAAGAAAAGCACAATCTTCTATCATAATAAAAACAACCACCATAGAGAAATAACTCAGCAACAATGTCCATAAGACCTTAACATTCACCCTGTGTTTACATAGCTGAAGAGAAAGGCTATGCAATGATCAGAAACTAAGGTTCAGTGAGGGTCAAAGTCACAAGGTCTCAAGGTCACAGAACAAGATAGGAGATTTGAACTCACTTCTTATCAGCTTGTGCAGTGTCCTATATAGCTAACTGTCTAGGCTCTCACTCCACAACCAATTGGTGGGTCAGATTCTATCACAAGGGAAGTGGTGTAAATCTCTCTGAGACAAATGAACTGAAGTGGAACAGCTGGGAGAAAGTGTCTGCTTTGTCTATACTAGCTAAGGAGATAGGGCAGCCAGAATACTGACCGCCTGGCTGAACTGAGCTACTTCAGCCGTGTGGTGAGATTAGAGACAAAATCACTCCCAGTGTGACCAATAACCAGGCAAGAAAAAGCTGGACTAGGAATGTGGAGACCTGAGTTCAAATAAGACTTCCAGCACTTACTGGTTGTGGGACCCTGGGCAAGTCAAGTTCCTTCCTTTTTTAACCTTGGTTTCCTCATTTTAAATGATAATAGTTGAAGGATCTACCTCTCAGATTGCTCGGAGATGCTTTGTAAATCTTAAATACTTAAATATTTTAAGGGTCCATGATTTCATTAGGATGGAAACTCTTACTGAGACAGATAGCAACCCTTTTAGAACTTAACCATTGTTGAATTTCCTGATGGCCAATCTTCTGATACAAAGCAGACTTTACCTATGAGCACATACTAGGTTTGAACATATTCTCATGGAAAAGAAGCTATAAGGCATTATATAAAGGTGAACAGATATGTAGTTATTTCCATCTTTTTTTTGTATGGAGTTCAGATAGAAATGGTCCTAGCACAATTTACTATGCTGCTATTTTCCCTACACATTTAATGTTCTATGGACTATTGCATAGGTGGCTAAAATAACTGCCTTTATAGTAATAATTATAATCATTTATAATAACTAGTTAATCAAAGTATTGGAATGGAAACTCACTAAAAAGGACCTTCAAGAGAATTGCACTTGCAGACAAGCTAGTGCCCAATCTTCTCACACAATTTTGATTTCCCCCACAAGGTCTCTATATTTTTGAACCCCTTTCATTCCATCTAGTTTGGAGATGATGAGTATTAAGTATGTCGAAAGCTATTAAAAACATTGTTCTTGCATTTTTATGAATCAGTGTTATGTCTGGCTGACTGTGTGCAACAGTTTGTTCTGTGATAAGGTGGCACTCTCGTTCCAGTGTTGAATTCTCAAGGATACTTTGAAGTCTGGATCTGCAAGGCAATTTGTTATCTTTTGGTTTACAAAGCATAAGGAGCTTCTTGGGTATAATTCTGGCCACCTGATCATGTCTTTCTAGGATTTTGGAAGGTGCTAAATTTTGCTCTGTTTTAAATTTCTCCTTGTGTAATAGAGAAAGCATGCCCATATTTTCCCCTCCCAGTGGGTCATACAGAGCATGTGCAGATATTCACTACCTAGTTCCAGTCCAAATGACTTAAAAGGAGTCTGTTTCTGGCTATGCATAACTGAGGAGCTGGTAGTGTGCAATGACAAAAGTTTTCTAATTGGCTGTGGAGCTGAAAGAACTGATGACTCAGAGATTGCTGAACTAGAACTAAGTGGGTATACAGAAAGGGTAGCCCTCCCTTATGTCCCATTTTTTCCTTTGCAGCTGCAAGGAGGCAGGATTACTTTGGGTTACCAGAGTTGGGAGGGAAGGAAGAGCAACTGCCTTATGTCCTACCCAGCCATGGTGGCTCTGTGAGCCTGTGGCTGCCTCCATTGTTTCTTTTTTTTTCCTATCTTAGATGAGCAAGTAAGTATTCTGTAATGGAAATATCTAGGCATCCTGGTGGGTCTAGAAATCCAGAGGTCCCATCAGTAGTTGGAGCTGAATGACAGAAGCAGCAACACACACTAGAGGTGGCAGCAGCATTCCCTGGAGCGGTAGTAGTCAATGGCAGTGGAAACACCTGTAGTAAATGTGGAAATAATCACCTAAGGATGGTGGCAACTTCAGAGTGTGACCCATCTTGGTGGAGGGAAGTATTGGCTATGGACTCTAGAAAGTCACAGACATTTGTAACCCTGCCGAGAGCTATGCTCAGGGGAACTTCATAAGGACTTTACAGAACAGAAAAAAACCCTCCTGTGCACAGTTGTTAAGTGTCCCTTTGCCACATGTGTTCTCTATATGTATGCCTCACCATCATTGTACTCTAAGTTAATATTTACTTCCCCTTTATGTGTACTTGTAAGAAACTGTGCTCCAAGTTTTAAGGATAATATTTTGCATCAAGTTTTTACTATACCATTTCAGTTAATGCCTTTTCTAAAAAATGAATCAAGCATGGCTGAGTTCATATTAATGGGACGAACACTAATAGGGGCTCATGAACTGCAATACTATAAGCAGAGCCCCTCAGAGTTACTACTAGAACCTTGACAGTAGTAGTCAGATGCCTTATGGTGACCTCCAAGTGTGAGTGAAATTTTGAGGAATGTACACAAAAGGGGTGTCCTCAAATATTCAACTCAATGGATCTGTGATTAATTGATTTGTGAATCTTTTACAATATAAATCATAACCTATCATTGCCTATCCATCCCCATGTGACTTCATGTCCTTCCAAAAGTTTGCCACAGGGTGGTCCAACATACTGGAGACCTTTCTCCCATTCTTCTGATATCACAAGAGAAGCAGTGGAGCATTTTGGCTGTCCACCTGTGTTTCTCACTCTAGCCACATGACTAGACCATCTTCCTTTTCTGTTACACTACTCTTTCTTTTTTTTTTTTTTGGTGGGGCAAGAGGGTTAAGTAACTTGCCCAGGGTCACACAGCTAGTAAGTGTCAAGTGTCTGAGGCCGGATTTGAACTCAGGTCCTCCTGACTCCAGGGCCTGTGCTCTATCCACTGTACCACCTAGCTGCCCCTACACTACTCTTTGATGTCATATTTTAGTCCTTGTTGGTTATATGTTGCAATCTGCTCACACTCATCATGCACTTTTTCATTTTACTATTTGTGATGTTAATATTTAGTTCTTAAGATGTAGTGGTGTTTTAAGGTATTTAGCAACACTGGTCAAATATTTGCACTAAAAATATGGGTCTTTGCTATCATAGGAAGCTTGGGATCAGTAAAAGTGCTTTGAAATTTCTTGATAACAATCCGGCCCATGTTCTTCCTTTTAAAATTTGGGCCTAGCTCATCATCCAGTTATAGTATCTGGCCCAGATATATATTCAATTGGAAAAGCTCTATAGGGTATCCATTCAAATGCATGTTGAAATTTGGGCTATAGGCATTTTTTAAAATCTTTTCCTGTGTAGATGGATAGGTCGAATTCCTTTCAGTGATTAGAAGTTGATTCTTAGAGGCTCTGCAATGATTTGATGCCATCCACACAGTCATCCACCAACAGGAGCATCTGGAGGACCCCATCACCCAAGAGGATGACACACTTGCATAACTGCATCAATCAGTAAGTTGAGGTTCTGTAAGGTTTTCTATAATTTCTGCTGGCAATGAACTGGCCCTGATTTGTTATCATAAACCTTTCATTTTCTGTACACAAATCTGCACAACTCAGCCACTTGTTCAATGCTTCTTTGTCAATTCATTATAAGTTGAATTTATGAGGATATTACCCATGGAAAACCTTTGGATTCTATTCTTAGACCTTACCTGTTTCATAGGCTCCCTCTGGAGGTCAACTACTTTTGATTACAATTTGACAAATCAGTCAGTGTATATCTATTGTTAATTTTTACTATTGGTCTGATGAGTGATGTCTGCTTGTCCCAGAAGTATTTCCATAAATTTTTAACCTATATGTGCTCTGAAAAGATCTAACAATCCCATTTATACTCTTTGATAAGGAAGCATTAATCCTTCTATAGGTGCTTAGAAGTTGGATTTATTTCTTCTTATTTTTTTATTACTGTGTAGATTTTTATTTGGAAGCTTTCTAAATGCTCTATTTTCCTATTTCTATTCTAAAAGTTTCTATTAAGATTTGTAGTGTAGGGGCAGCTACGTGGCACAGTGGATAAAGCACAGGCCCTGGATTCAGGAGGACCTGAGTTCAAATCCGGCCTCTGACACTTGACACTTAGTAGCTATATGACCCTGGGCAAGTCACTTAACCCTCATTGCCCCACAAAAGAAAAAGAAAAAAGAAAAAAAAGATTTGTATTTCACAGGTGCTAATTACTCCAAATAGATTCTTCCTTTTAATTTTTGACTTCAGGATGCTAGTAAGTCTCTTGACATACACAGCCACAGCTTTTTCCTTGATAGTTTTGTGTGCAATGTGGCTTGAGGAGACTTATGGTGTTTGTATCAGATTTGTGTGTCAGTTCAATTTGGCCTCTAGCTTGAAGATCAAAGACTTCAGTATCTATATTTCCTTGGCATATACAACTTGCAACAAGTTAGATAAGAGCTTTATCTGGTAAATGTTTAACAACCATCTCCCTAAAAACAAATGTACCTATGGTACATCTTAGAAGTTTAGTCTGCCTTATTAATACTTTGTTAAGTCTAGACAATTAGCACGACAATAAATCAAGTGCTGACTCATGGCATTTGTCAATTTCAGTGTCATAAATGCTTTCATTGAAAATTTAACAATCAGTTCTTGATAAAGGTGATTCTCATTTAAATTTATATGAGACTTACCTACTGGTGAAAAATACATGAGAATATGACTCCCACAAGTAATAAAATTTTTTGACAACCCCTCCCCTTGGCTTAGCCCATAGGAACCAGACCAGGTAAAAGTTGTCAGAATTCAAGATGATCCATGCAGCCAAAGAGACATTTGGGGCTAGGTGAAACCAGTAAGAATCCAGAGGGGATCCACATGAAAGATATACTCACTATTAAATTCCCTTTCCTGATTCTTTGACTTGCTTATGGTTCAAGAGCTGATCTCTCTTATGTCTAGGGAGCTTTAATTCACTTATTTAATTCATAGATTTATTAATTTCTCTCTGCTTAAAAACTCTCTTCCTTATAAAAAATGAGCTAGCTCAGAAGTACTATCTCAATGTTCCTGCAATGAGTTTGTGAACCCTGAAAGGAAATGCAATCTCCATTACCTCCTTGTACCTGATTCTGAAATTGGATGCCTCCCCCTGTCTCTCTCTCACTTAGTCTAGACCAATTCTTGTCCAAAGCTGTACTCACTGCTGCTAGAATAATGAAAGTAGGATTAACAACTGCCAAGTTTTCTTTTATATAAAAAGAAGGAAATGAAAAGACAGAGGACAAAGGAGAGTGGTAATGTTCACTGATCATGAAGCATTCAGGCAGTGCTGCTAATTAGGAGGCTTAACTCAGTGTGACTTACTTTTAACTTCTTCCCTCTCAATGGGAAGGAGAGGGAAGCATACCTCTGAGGCATTTAGTTCATGGTGGTGGCTTCCTTTTCCAAGCTGGCAGGAAGGGGGAAAGGAAATGTCCCTGGATAGTGAAGGGGTGGGAGGGCAGGAAGAAGAATTGTTTGAATTAACTCTTTATTCATTCTTGTTAGTCTCTTAGTCTTGATTCCATCCATCCAACACCGAATCACCATCATTGGCCCCAGCAGTGGTAGTGGTGACAGTGGCAATTGGTCTCAGTCTTTCAAGTGAGAAGAGGTATGGAACAAATGCTCAGACACTTGGTGCCTGTCAATGACCTCTCAGAGGTCTGCCATCCTTCCCAACCTCTCCTGGGACTGGCATTATAATAATGCTCAAAGCTACTCCAGCCAGCCCTCTAAACCCCATCTCTGAACCATTCATAGCAATACAGAAGTCCCAGTTCCAAAATATCACTAATTGATGGACTCTGTGATAGGTAGGGCATCGGCTTGAGCATCTCTCATTTCAATAGCAATGCAGGCAGAAGACATTTATTAAAAAGTTAAACTTATAGGTGGCAGCTAGGTGGCGCAGTAGATAAAGCACTGGCCTTGGATTCAGGAGGACCTGAGTTCAAATTTGGTCTCAGACACTTGACACTTACCAGCTGTGTGACCTTGGGCAAGTCACTTAACCCTCATTGCCCCACAAAAATTTTTTTTTAAAAAAGTTAAACTTATAGAGTTCAAATAACATTTTTTGGGGGCGAGGCAATTGGGGTTAAGTGACTTGCCCAGGGTCACACAGCTAGTAAGTGTTAAGTGTCTGAGACCAGATTTGAACTCAGGTCCTCCTGACTCCAGGGCCGGTGCTCTATCCACTAAGCCCCCTAGCTGCCCCCTTTTTTTGTGTGTGTGTGTGTTTTTTTTTTTTCAAATAACATTTTGATATCCCTGTAGAAAGCTCTCACAAGATGGAAAAGAAATGTTTAATGTGTTTTTAGGTGGAGCCTGAACTTGGTATCCAACCATGTACATCATGTGATTTATATGAGATTTTGGTACAACTCTTTCTTTGAATTAGAAACCACAGTAGGTCCTATTCAAAAGAAAGTATAATGGGTGTAACTGTTTACAATGGGTTTCAACTGTTTCCCTGGAAGTACCATATTTTATATCAACTGTTCTTGACATTTTTATGTTGGTGGCATGTTTTAAAGAGAGAAAAAATACTCTAATGTTTTTACTATAGTCCAGTTATATATATGTATGTACATATATATATATATACACACACACACACATATACATATGTTCCTTATATATGTATATGTATATATTACGTGTGTATGTGTATATATATATTCTTACTATGGTCAGGTCTAACATATACATACACACATACCTACATGTTTTATATGACTAAACCAAGCATGCAGTATTCAGTCAAAGGCTTTGTGAGAATCAGTCCAGGCAGCATATCACACCTCTCTATTTCCTCCCTGTGTCCCATAGATATAGTCCCATAAAAGATTGATTCACCTGTAAGTAAGGTGTCACCAGGTTCTGTCCATAATTCCCCCAGTCCATGTCTTCACTGCTACCTCTACCAAATCTCTGACTTCACCTCTATTTCCTTATGTAAATTTAGAAAGAAATCTCTGATTAGTTTATTGTCTCTTTGTTGCTGTTGCTGTCCTTACCTTCTGCATTTATATTCACTCCCCCTGCATTTCTGTTGTTTGGTGTGGTTGAGAATCAAATAATCTCTTCAGTTGTGGTTTTCTTTCTAAAACTATTTCAAATGCCTCTGCATTATTGAATGTTCATCTTTTTTCATGTATAGTTAAGCTCAGGGTAGGTCACCCTGGATTGCATTCTGAGCTTTATTACTCTTGGGAACACAAATTTTATACTTCTTGTGATGAGTAAAATTAAATGTGTGGTAGCCTTATCTCTGTCCCAAGTTTGGGTAAAATTAGCTGGGGTTCCTAATATAGGTGTTATTTATAAATTAGAAGCTTTAGCACCAGTTTTGGGGCATTAAGCATTTATTAAAGTATATTAAATATTAGTAAAGAGAGCACACATGTCTCTGAAAGTTAAGAAAAGGCCTATCTAGCCTAGAGGAGAGAACAGAGCTCAGCCTGGCCTTCTAGGCAAGGGGAAAAACAGAGCTCAGCCTGGCCTGCTTCTTCCTTCAAGTCCTCTGCCACCAAGAGCACCTCAGAGAGAGTCTAACTCAGAGTAACTGTGTGTGTGTGTGTGTGTGTGGAAGCTTTTTATGGGTCTGGAGGAGAGGTGGTCCTTCCACACTGCTCAAAGCTAATTGACTAGTATCCTGCAAATCTATTGGTTCACTGGACTTGAGGGTGGTCCCATATTGAGGTCAGAGTTCATACCCTCTGAGAACACACCCTCTTGAGGGCCAGGCAAGTGTGGTTTTAATTGAATTAACTTTAAGTGAGTTTAAGTGAAGTCAGTCAATCCAATCAATCTTAATCCAATCATTCTGTTGGTGGTGGTGGTGGGGGGGGGGGCTGTGGGGTTTCCAAAACCCTATTATTTTCTCACATTCCCCACTCTGTTTCCTTAAGAAATAGGGTTCCCTTAAATGAAGCATTCCTGTGTTTTTTGGTGGGTATAAAATATTCTTGTGTTATTTGGATTTTCTTATCTTTGTATTTATTTATTTATAAATTTTTTGTGTGGGGGGCAATGAGGGTTAAGTGACTTGCCCAAGATCACACAGCTAGTGTCAGAGTCTGAGGCTGGATTTGAACTCAGGTCCTCCTGAATCCAAGGCCAGTGCTTTATCCACTGAGCCACCTAGCTGCCCTGTATTTATTTTTTTTAAAACAAATATTTTGAAATAAAAAAGTTTGGACCAATTATATGTAAAAA
The DNA here is from genome assembly GCF_019393635.1 of Dromiciops gliroides. Taxonomy (NCBI): domain Eukaryota; kingdom Metazoa; phylum Chordata; class Mammalia; order Microbiotheria; family Microbiotheriidae; genus Dromiciops; species Dromiciops gliroides. The sequence goes on from NC_057865.1 coordinate 197,523,255, forward strand.
CAATTTTTAATATTTATCTAAAAAATTTTTGAGTTTCAAATTCTGTCTCTCCCTCCTCTCCTTCCCTGAGATGACAAGCAATTTGATATAGGTTATACATGTGAAATCATGCAAAATATATTTCCATTTTATTCATGTGAAAGAGGTCAGACCAAAAAATGCATGAAAAAAAAGTGAAAAATGGTAGGCATCAATCTGCATTCATACTCCATTCTTTCTCTGGAATTGGATAGCATTCTTGAACATGAGTCCTTTGGAATTGTCTTGGATGATTGTATTGCTATTGTTACTGTGTATAATATTCTCTTTGTTCTGCCCACTTCACTTTGCATTAGTTCATGTAAGTCTTCCAGGTTTTTCTGAAATCACCCTGCTCATCCTTTCTTGAAGTACAATAATATTCCATTACAATCATATACCTCAACTTGTTCAGCCATTCCCTAATTAATAGACATCCCCTCAATTTCCTATTTTTTGCTATCACCAAAAAGAACTGCTATAAATATTTTTGTACAAATAGATCCTTTTCCCTTTTAAATTTTTTTTTTGAGATAGAGATCTAGTATTGGTATTTCTGGATCAAAGGGTATGCACAGTTTTAGAGCCTATTGGGCATACTTCCAAATTGCTCTCCAATATGGTTGGATCAGTTCCTAACTACCAATAATACATTATTTTTCTTTGTATTTGAAGAGCTAGGGAATAATACTCAAACACTTGGTACCTACACATATGGTCCCAAACTCATGACTAGAGGTTTACTAGCTACTTGATTGTTTGTAGAACTTGTTACTGAAATAATAATAATAACAACTTATATAATGCTTACCATATGACAGGCACTGTGTGAAAATGTTTTATAATTATCCCATTTGATTTGTAAAATTGAATGTGTCTTGGAGTTTGCACTTTTTTTTTCTGGAGGTAATCTGTGAATTCTTTCAATTGGAATTTCATATTCTATGTCCAGAATTTTTCTTCTATTATTTTCTTCATTATGGTATTGTTTTTTGTTCGATCATATTCTTCTGGGAGATCTACAACCTGTAGGTTGTCTCTAAACAGTCTGTCTTTTAAATCTACATGTTTTGCTTGCAGAGTGATCTTTTAAATTTTTTTTTGCTTCTCCTCTTTTTGATTGTTTTTTACTTATGTGTATTTGCATTCCCAATCTATTGTTCTCTTTCATTTCATTGATGAGACTTGCCATTGGAGATTCTGGTTTTTCTATTTTGCCTATTATTTTTGCTGTGTAGGACATAAAGTCTGCTCTCATATTCTCATTTCTCTTCTGAACTTAGGAACAGCGAGTTGTGGTCTCAGGTTTTCCTCAAATTCCACAGACTTCTTTCTCTCATCAAGTGTTGGATCATTTTCCTTTGTTTTGCAGTATTTATTCATAGATACCTGAACTCATTTACTAGATCTGGTGGCCATATTTCCTTCTGTTATTCCTTCTTGTTGACTTATGTTCATATTCAGCATCTTTTTATTCTCTGTTTAGAATTTTATTTTCCAAATTACATGTAAAAACATATTTTGACATCAATTTTTTAAAACTTTGTGTTTCAACTTCTCTTCCTCCCTCCCTTCCCACCCCTCCCACCCCCAAGAACAAGCAATTCAATATAAGTTATACATGAATAGTCATGGAAAAAAATCTCCACATTAGCTTGGTTGTGAGAGAAAAAAGATAAAACTTCAGATTAAGGAATTGTAAAAAAAAGGTGTTTCAATCTGTTTTCAGATACCATCAGTTCTTTCTCTGTAGATGGATTAAAATTTTCATAAGTCCTTCAGAGTTATATTAGATCATTGCCTTGCTGAAAATAACCATGTCCTTCCCAGAAGATCATCTTACACTATTGCTGTTCTTTTGTATACAGTACATTTCACTCTGCTTCAGTTCATGTAGGTCTTTGCAGGCTTTTCTGATAGCATCCTGTTCATAACTTTTATATAGTACCTTAAACTTGACAAATAATTTTCTTCACAATAGTTTAGCAGAGTAGGTACCATATGTTTTGCCATTATAGTCAATCATCATAACTATTTCCATCAATCCTATTCCCTTCCCATGATATTTACTCTATTTTCTTTTTTAAAAAAATTTTTATTTATTTACTCTATTTTCTATCTTCTTTTACTCTATTCCTTCTCAAAAGTGTTTTACTTCTGACTGCTCCCTCCCCTGCTCTGCCCTCCCTTCTTTCACCTCCTTATCCTCTTCCCCTTCTACTTTCCTGTAAGATTAAATAGATTACTCCTCCCAATTGGGTATGTATGTTATTTCCTCCTTGAGCCCACTCTGATGAGATTAAGGTCTTTGAGCTAATTCTGTGTTCTAATTTTTCTTTCTCCTTCCCTCCTCAACCCTCCCTATGAAATCAAGCAATTCAATATGTCATACATGTGCAGTTATGTTCCCTCTCCCAATCTGCCCTTCCCTCCTTCCCCTCTTCCCCTCCCCCCCTCTCCCTTATCTCCTTCCCCTCCCACTTCCCTTCAGGACAAAAATATATTACTATACCCACTTAGTATGTATGCTATTCCCTCTTTGAGCCAATTCTGATGATAGTACAGTTCACTCACTCCCCCACTCCTTCCCCCTCTTCCCTTCCCCTCAATAAGCTTTTTTTTGTTTCCTTCATGTGAGATACCTCTCCCCAATTCACCTATCCCCTTCCCCCTCCCCAAGTGCATTCCTACCATCCCTCAACCCTATTTTAAAGGGTTAGCTAGGTGGCACAATGGACTAAGCACCAACCCTGGACCCAGGAGGCCCCAAGCCCAAATCCATTCCCAGACATAAGACACCCCACCCTGCTTGCCCCACAAAGAACAAGGAAAAACCAAAAATAAATGCTTTACAGAAATCATCCCTTCATATTCAGTTCAGATCTGTGTCCTCTGTCTAAGTGTATTCCTTTCAACTACCCTAATACTGAAAAAAGTTCTTATGAGTTCGAAGTATTATCATCCCATGTAGGAATATAAACAGTTTAATCTTTTAATATCCTTCATGATTTCTTTTTCCTGTTTACATTTTTATGCTTCTCTATTTGAAAGTCAAATTTTCTATTCAGTGAGGTCTTTTCATCACAAATACCTGAAAGTCCTCTTTTTTATTGAAGTCCCATTTTTCCCCCTGAGAGAATATAATCAGTTTTGCTGGGTATGTGATTCTTGGCTGCCGTCCCAGTTCCTTTGCCTTCTGGAATATCATATTCCATGCCCTCTGGTCCTTTAATGTAGATGCTGCTAGATCTTGTTTTATCTTTATTGTCACTCCACAGTATTTGAATTCCTTTTTTCTAGCTGCTTACAATATTTTCTCCTTGACCTGGGAGCTCTAGAATTTGGCTATAATATTCCTGGAGGTTTTCCTTTTGGGATCTCTTTTAGGGGGTGATCAGTGGATTCTTTCAATTTCTATTTTACCTTCTGCTTCTAGAATATCAGGGCAATTTTCCCTGACAATCTCTTGGAAGATGCTGTCTAAACTCTTATTTTGGTCATGGTTTTCAGGTAGTCCAATGATTTTCAAATTATCTCTCCTGGATCTATTTTCCAGGTCAGCTGTTTTTCTAAGGAGATATTTCATATTGCCCTCTTTTTAAAAAAAATTCATTTGGATTTGTTTTTACTATGTCTTGGTTTCTCATAAAGTTACTAGCTTCCATTTGTTCAATCCTAATTCTTAGGCAATAATTTTTTTCAGAGAGCTTTTGTATCTCCTTTTCCATTTGGCTTTTCAAGCTGTTGACTTTTTTCTCATGACTCTCCTGCATCACTTTCATTTCTCTTTCCATTCTTTCCTCCACCTCTCTAAATCTTCCTTCTATCTCTCCTACTTTTTCTTCAAAGTCCCTTTTGAGCATTTCCATGGCCTGAGACCAATTCATATTTTTCTTGGAAGCTTTGGATATAGGGGCCCTGAGGTTGTTATTCTCTTCTGAGGGTGCACCTTGATCTCCCTTGTTGTTAAAGAAACTTTCTATAGTTTTCAACTTTCTTTGCTTGCTCATCTTGCCATCTTTTACTTGACCTTTAACTCCCTCTTATAGTAGGGCCCTACTTCTAAGCTACACTATGCCAAGCTTCAGAGGGTCCCAGGTGTTTTGGTTTGAGGGAGGGCAGGTTTTTCTCTCTCCTGGCCTGTTCTCTGGTCTGAAGAAAACTTCAAGCCAACTTGCTAATTAACCAGCCAGCAGAACTTTGTGTGCTGTGGTGGTTCTTAGCTTCCAACAGGCCTGTGCCCCTCCCCCACCTGGGCCTCTTGCCACTCATGATTTCTCTCTGGTTCTCTGCTGGGGTGGGACAGCCAAACTCCTACTTAGGTCCCTCAGACACTCCTGTATTTTTTCCCACGGCCAGCTGTTCAGCCTTCTCACCTAACCATAAACTTAGTTCAAGAAGATGGTGGTGTTGCAGATGATTCTGAGGCTCAGGGGTAAGTTCCTCTGGCTCAGTGTTCCTGGGGTCTATGTTGGCATGATCACATGGTTGGACTCTTCTAGCAACCTAGCATGGCCCCATTTAATCTGTCTTTGGATGGAAAATAATCTCAGCTCATCTTTTTGTGGGTTTTGCTGCTCCAGGGGTTCTTTTATTGCTGTTTTGGGGATAATCGTGTCAGGAGCTCTGTTCGTTTAATGTCTTTCCTCCCCCATCTTGACTCTGCCTCCCATGTTCAGCATCTTTGAGTCTTCTTCTATAAATCTTGGTAATTTCAGTCTTTTTTACCTGTATTTTACCCAATTGCTTACTTCCTGTCTCCCTCTCCTGTGATGGTGGTTTCTTTGGGATTTGGATCTTAGAATGTCTCAACCTCTGCCTAAATTTAGGCAATTCATTATTCGCTAGCCTACATTTCTGCCCCAAATAACTTTTGGGTGGTTAAAATTGGCTCCATCTGAATGCTGTGCTCTTTTCCTTAGGCTTAGTGGGGTATTGTATAGCCTCCCATATGCAGTGTTATGTCTGCTATCCTATTCCACTCTCTCTGTACCTTAGTTCTTTGGCCTAGAACAAGAAGTTCAGAACTTTGCAGTGCTGGTGCTGTAGGGTTGTTCACTCTGCTACCAGCTGTGTTGGTGATATGGGATTATGACCTGCCCCCCCCATCAGGCTTTTGTTCTTGAGGGGCTGTAGCTTCCTGGCTGTCTGTCTTGGCCAGGACAAAATTACGTAGCCTAGATCTGGAGCCCCCATTGTGTTGGAAAGAGGGAGAAGGGACTAGAGTATGTAGGGTTGGTTTTGTTGTAGGCCTGTGTCATGTCCTTGGTTCTGCTAGGGTAGTCTCACTACCAGTAGCATGGGAGGTAGGAGAAGGACACTGGGTGAGCTCAGGCCATTGAGTTTCAATTCATGCATTTTTAAAAAAATTTTATTTTAGATTCTGGGTTTCCTATACCAAGAAGACAACAAAAGTTGCTTTATCTTTGCTGCACAGTTTCTGGTTTGGGGAGGTCATGGAGATCAGAGAAAATGTCTATTCCACCATCTTGTTATTCATGTGACCTGGAAGTCATACTTACTTTACACGTATTTCATATTTTCTCATACAGGATTCCAAAAGTCTGAAAAACTGCACTTTTGGGGACACCCATGTATTTGTACATACTGTCTCCCTTGACAAACTATAAGCTCTTTGAAGGGAGCGACTATTTTCTTTTTTTTTCTTTGCATCCCCAGAGCCTAGGATAATTCCTGGCACATAGTAGACAATTAATAATTGCTTTTCAAATGATTGTTTAAATTCATGAAGTAGTTGGAAGCCAAGAAGAGATGTTTAAAATTTCAGCTAATGATCTTTCAACTATACTACAAAAAGAAATAGTAACTAATAAGAGAAAAACCCCTCCTCTCCCCACCTTGACCTATCCCTGTTGATACTTTATGTAGTCTCTGAGTATGCCTGATCTCAGTTTGAGGGGAAAAATTCAAGATACAAAAACATAATGATAACCTTTTTTTGTACCATGTTGAGAGTCATTAAAAGGAATTTTTGTTCCTGAAGCATGTAAAGACTAAAAACAACACTTGGGAGAATAACTGTAGAGTTTGCTCTGAGTAGAGGTGATAGAAGGAGACCCTGAGACCCTAACTCAAGGCCTCTGCTGGGAGACTCTCCATGTAGGTAGGAGGGATGGTATGGGAAGAGCTCACTCTAATCTCCCATCTGGAAGCTTCCTATTTGAAAAAAAACATTCTTGTTATATAAGTGTTAAAATATACTATTCTTATAATTCTAAAGCAGTGTAGGTGCTATCAGGGCCCTCCTAATTTACCTCTAGAACAAAAACCCTAGTTGCCCTTCTCAAGTTATGGCCCCTAATGCTGTGTAGTCTAAAATGAGGACATTGGAACAACTCCAGAAGAAAAAAAGGGGCATTTGTAAATCAAGAATGGAATTGTCATTGGATTCATGGTTCAAAAGATTTCATGGCTTCCACTGCCTACAAGATGAAGTCCAGACTCCTTAGGCAGGCATTCAAGACTCTCAAGAATACAATCACCACTTACCTCTCCAGTCTAATTTTATACTATTCTTCTGCACCAACCCTCTATTTACGTCATAGACTTTTAGAGCAAGAATCATCCCTAAAGGTTAAACAGGGGACTGCTTCAGTGTGACCCACAATACTCCTGAGGGTCTCCTGAACCAGATTAAAATGTGATTGGAAAATATTTAACAAAACAAATAAAAATACAGTGGAACATAGATCATGTGGCCTGTTGTAGTCCAGGTTCCTATTTGAATTCAATGCTGCTGACCTAGTCAAATCATCTGCACTTTGCCCCTAGACTTGCTACAGTAGATTTTTATCCCATGATCATTATAGGACTCTGGGGGTCCCTCTCTATACTTATGAATGGGGTGGGGGAATATAGTAGTGATTCACTCTATCTGTTATTCTTTTTCTTTTTTTTTTTAAGTGAGGCAATTGGGGTTAAGTGACTTGCCCAGGGTCACACAGCTAGTAAGTGTTAAGTGTCTGAGGCCGGATTTGAACTCAGGTACTCCTGACTCCAGGGCTGGTGCTCTATCCACTGCTCCATCTAGCTGCCCCCCACTCTATCTGTTATTAGGGTAGTGCATCTCTAAGCCCTAATGGAGTGTTTACTGGGGATCTAGGATCCTCTACATCCCAGCATGCTGCCATCCTCTCACCGAAATATGTGAAGATGTGAAGTCCTTTCACTATCTAGCACCCAAAATGGGTGAAGTGACTTGTCTCAGTTGACTCACAGGTAGGTAATGGAAGGGTCAGGATAAAAATCTTTGTCTCCTGACTCCCAAATGCTATCTTTCTGACTCTATTGATTTCTTTACTCAAGATCACCCTTGAGAGTAGTATTTAAACTGGAAGTGAGAGTGTAACAATTTGATAGGAAGTCTAGCTTTCTAATCATTAACCCATTCTCTACTTGCAATCCATAGGATTGCAGAATAGGAAGCTCTGAAAATCCAGGGTATTCCAGTTGGGTTTGTATATGTGGTGGTGGTGGTGGTGGTGGTGGGGAGGTCAAAAAGAGTTTCGACTATTTCTTAAAAGCTCTGAATTGGAATTAACCCACATTGTGTGTGCCAAGGCCTTTCCCCTTACTTCTTGTTGGAACCATACATGTATTGGAAAGAGAATGTCATCCAGCTGGTTGGGATTTGTAAACACATAAGCACTCCAAAGAGCATGCTGTAAGGTTTTTTGGATGACCACTTGGGTTCCTTTTTAAGAACAGAACTAATGTTCTTTTAGGGCAGCTAGGTGGCTCAGTAGATAAGAGTACTGGGCCAGGAATCAGGAAGACTCATCTCCCTGTGTTCAAATCTGGCTTTAGACACTTACTAGGTATGTGACCCTGTGCAAGTCACTTAACCCCGTTTACCTTAGTTTCCTCATCTATCAAACGAGCTGGGGAAGGAAATGGCAAATTGCTCCAGTATCTTTGCCCAAAAAATCCCAAATGGGGTTATGAAGAGTCAGACTTGACTGAAAAAAAACAAACACCTGAATAACAACAATAATACTCTTTTAGATTAATTGGAGGAAGTCACATTTCATCAACTGTCCCAGGGTACCAGGATAGGAACTGCCTAAATGTAGTAGCTAAGGGTATTCTCAGGAAATGTAAGTATTAAGAGAATCTTCATTAAAGAGTATGAAAATAGAAGAGTCAAGAAGGACTATATAGGCATGAACTGCAATGGGGAGGGTGGTGATGTCTTCAATGGAAACAGGGGAATACGTAGAAGATATAGTTTCAGTTGGGGAGATAACAAGTTCTATTCTGTATATGTTGAGGATACCCAGGAAGAGAGATGTAGTATGGAATTGGTTAAACAGGAATGGGATTCAGGAAGGTTCCTCTTTCAAGGTGCAAGTATTATATTATCCCCATTTTGTAGATGAAGAAACTGAAGCTTGAGAAATTGAACAACTTCCCCAAGGACAATGGCTAGAGTCTGCATTTCTTTCTTTTTTTTTTTCTTTTTTTTTTTTTACATATAAGTTATTTTATTTTTTCCGTTACATGTAAAGATAGTTCTCAACTTTTGTTTATACAGGCTTTCCAATTTCAGATTTTTCTCCCTCCCTCCCCTCCCTCCCCCCTCCCCTAGACAGCAGGTAATCTGATACAGGTTATATCTATATATCTATATACATATACATATATCTATACACACATATATATATATATACACATAATAACATTAAACATATTTCTGCATTAGTCCTGTTATAAGAGAAAAAATCAGAGCAATGATGAAAAACCTCAAAATAGAAAAAAAAACCAACAGCACCAAAAACAAAAGAAATAGTATGGTTCATTCAGCATCTATACTCCACAGTTCTTTTTTTTTTTTTCTTGGATTTGGAGATCCTCTTCTATCACGAGTTCCCTGGAACTCTTCTGTACCATTGCATTGGTGAGAAGAATATAGTCCATCACAGTAGGTCAACACTCAATGTTGATGATACTGTGTACAATGTTCTTCTGGTTCTGCTCATCTCACTCATCATCAGCTCACGTAAGACCCTTCAGGTTTCTCTGAACTCCTCCTGCTCATCATTTCTTACAGCACAATATATTCCATTGTATTCATATACCACAACTTGTCCAGCCATTCCCCAATTGATGGGCATCCCTCAACTTCCAATTCCTTGCCACCACAAAAAGAGCAGCTATAAATATTTTTTGTACATGTGGGTCCCTTTCCCCTTTCCATGATTTCTTTGGGAAAAATAGAGTCTGCATTTCTTGATTCTCAGCCCAATGTCCTTTCCATTAAGCCAGTGGTTTACATAGTAACACCGTGTTGTTGTTTTTAAATTGTCATGCTCTCCAAAACTTCTCATAAAACAATCTTTACAAGTAATTTTAAATTTGTATTTTATTAAAATAAGGTAAATAATTTATTATAAATTTTATAATAACATAAAAACAACTCAAACTTTCTACAATCCACCAGTTAGTAATGGCAAGCAAGGAAGTCTGAGTTATCATTCTCCCCTGGGCTTGGATCCCTGAAAATATACATCTGAGGAACTCATTACCCCATCCCTGTAAGTGGACATAATTTTCTTTCAAAATCCAGCTTAGGTTATTCTGCTTTCTTCCAGGAGAAAGGGGAAAATGGTGACCACCTCACTCACTTAGCCACCTCTGTGGCTAGAGCTTACATTTATCAGGAGTATCTAGTTCAGATAACATTTATTTCTCTCAATTTCTCTAAAATAAACTCATGCCTATTAAATATGTGCCTCTTGAACCTTAGCCACTATGTACTGGCAAAAAAAAAGATAGAGTTTACAACTTCAGTAACTTAGATTTCCTTTTTTCTGAGGTTTGTCTCCTCTATGTCCAATCCCTTTCATTCGAGTAAGCAGGATTGGCACGGAGTCGGTAACTTTTTGGTTTTGATGTGGTGTCAAATGTATAACAGATTTTCTCTTTTCTTCTCCCCACCCATAAGTGCTCCTTAATAAAATGGCAGTTCTGAGTTCTGGCTACTACATCTGTAGCCAACAAGGAACTTGCCCCTAGGGTAAAAGCAGGAAATATGAGAAGCTAGATACAAAGAGAGTGGGTCTATATTCTCTAGGTGGGCCCTAAGCCAACTTTGCGATATAGTTTCTTGTCAAATTGGTGCCAGCAGGCTCTGGGCTGTCCCTCCTCTGAATTGGAGTGGCTTACGTCTAGATCTCCTCACCACAATCATGGAGGACACTGGCTAGTGTAATGCTAGAAAATTTTAGCATTAAGGACTTTGGTTAATCCCATATCAGTGCCATTTTCCATCCTCTTAAAGGTCAAAGTTCCTCTTACTCCCCAGAAGGAGAGAATTTTGTCAACTCTCCCAAAAGCAATGAGAATTGGAAGACTGCCAGGTGAAAAATGCTAGCTCTCCCTCCAGTTCCCCAACGTCTAATCCTTTATGGTCTTTTTGAGAAGTACTTCGATATAACAAAAACAGTGTATAAAATAACATAAATAATTGCTGCACTGTATTCATTGTCCCATAATCATAGTATCAGGGACATTTGAGGCCATCTAGTTCAATCCCTTTCTTTTAAAGTTGAGGAAATTGGTTCAGAGGGGTCAAGGGACTTACCCAGGGTCACACTGTTATAAAGTGGTGCAGTCAAGATTTGAGGCCAGATCCTCTAAATATATAACCCATCCCTCTTTTTAAGTGCACTAAGATGTCTCCCAAAGGCAAAGAATAAAACACAAAAGGTGTTTGGGGGGCATAGCAACATAGTGTTAATTTTTTGCAGCATGCGGGATGGTAAAATTAAGTCCCCCTTTCTCAGTACAGGTGGCACCTTTTAAAATTTTAAATCAGTCCACCAGGATGTGCCAGATACTTATAACCGTGGGTGGAGAAAATGTTGCTGCCTCCCCTCTGATCAACAGAATCTAGCAGGACCTGAGATATTTTATCTCTGACCTGGATTTAGGTGCCTCCTTCACCCATAAGGAGGAGGGTGATGGGAGGTTCAGTACTAGGGCATAGTAGGCTAGCATTGTAGGGGCAGGTGGAGTCACCTCCAAGGGCCCCCATAGTCATAAGGTTGTGGCATGAGCTCTAACCCTACCTACTATAGTATGACTCTTTTGAAAAGGAATATCATACCACCACTTGGGTAGGCCACTATCATAAGGTCCAGTAAGTGGGAGGAGAACAGACTTACTTGCTGGCCAAGCAGGTTCCCTGATATCTGTGGCTAGGCCAATTGTCCATGACTTGTGTGATGGTACACTCCCACTAGTTGGAGCAAATCCATAGTATCAGTTTTGCTTTTATTGACTTTGAATTCAACTTGGTTTTCATTGTGAAAAAAAAAATGGATATATTACTGTGGAAGTTGACCTAAAAAAATCCGATAATTTTGACTATTGCTTCATGCCCTCCTTCCCAGATTCTCCTTCTACCACACCCTCCACCAATGGAGTATATCCCACTCCTTGGAAAACATTACATTAAACCAAACTTAAACTTCCAATGCTTCCGCTAAAAAAGGAACTATGCTAGTGAAAGCACAATCCTTTGTAGAACTACTTCTCTTGTTGAACACTGCTCCTGCAGGACTAACAATGGGTCTGCCCAACACTTCTCAAGTGGCCTTACCTATGAGGGCAAGAGAATGCCCCATTTTACAGATAAGGGAAATTGAACAAGATGGAGGAAAGGTAAATAATTGAAGGCATGGGAATATTATAACAGTAAGAAATGGCCTGACTCTCTATTTAGTCATCCATCTACCAGGCCATACCACTTATCTGAGACTTACCGTATTCTTCAAATAGCAAGTATTTACTGAGCATCTACTGTGGGCAAGACCTAGAGCCATTGCGGATACAAAGAAGTGGAAGGCACCTAGTTGCTATCAGAGTTCCTGATCTGTTGGAGGAGGACTTCAGTTGGACTTCAGATAATGTGTACTAGGTGCTTGTGAGCTGGATGCAGGAGAGCTGAGTTGAAAGGAGAAATTGAGATGAGTTGGAGAAGTACTGAGAAGTGTGGGGGTGGGGGAAGCTTAATTTGACCATCCTGCATGCTGCAAGAAATTAATACTATGGGGGCAGCTAGGTGGCGCAGTGGATAAAGCACCGGCCCTGGATTCAGGAGTTCCTGAGTTCAAATCCGGCCTTAGACACATGAAACTTACTGGCTGTGTGACCCTGGGCAAGTCACTTAACCCCCATTGCCCCACAGGAAAAAAAAAAAAAGAAATTAATACTGTGTTTCTCTGCACCCAAGTTTCAAGTCACAGCACAGGCAACACAATTGATCATTCTTAGAGCCATTACAAAAGGGAGTGTGCCATGCCCCTTCAGTAGGGACAACAGCATTGGGATGGCAGAGGAACTTGAAGCTGCTTCAGAGAGGAAGTGTGCTCCACCTTCTCCCCCAGCCATGTTGGCACATTGGGAAGAAAATGCCTGCTTCCTCTTTTCACCTGGTTGGAGGTGTCACCAGCTGAATGTTCTGTCACCATCATGTCCCTTTCTTAGTGTTTATATTTCCCCAACTGTGTGCTGACTATGAGTGTATCTGAGTGGTGAGACTTCATGCTGACTGCTCTGGAGACCCATGATCACCCTTGGTCGCCTAAAATCAGGAGCAAGGAAAGAGCCATCAGTTTTGGGGTGCCCTGAGGGTCTTATCCCTCTACTCCTCCCCAACTGTTATTTACCACAGTTCCCAGAATTCCCAGGGATTGATCAACCACTTGCCTTTCGTTTTTGCCCCTTCCTCTGAATCTGTGCTGTCCAATGTCACCAATGCTTTTGTCATTGCTAAATTCAGTGGCCTTTCTTTCCTCAGTCTTCATCTTTCTTTGATACTGTTAACCACCTTCTCCTTGGGATATTTTCTCTTTCCTGGGTTTTCATGAAACTGATTTATCATGGTTTGCTTCCTGCCTCTAGAATCTTTTAGAGATTGATCATTTGTGTCTCATCTCCTATGTTAGGGTATATCTCAGGGCTTTGTAATGGGCCTTCTTTTTTTTTACACATTCTCTACATTTTTTCTATACTACTTGACTAATTCCCATGGAATCAACTATAATCTATCTGCAGAAGAGTCCCAAATCTACATACCAAGTCCTGAGATCTGGAATAGCTACTGTCATAACATCACCCTCCTGATGTCATTGGTCCTCTTTGAGAATGAAAGATTAACAATAATGGGACCCAACTGGCCAGTTCCAGTTGGGCAATACTGCCATTTCCTCCTTCTCCTCTTCCTCTCCCTTCTCAAAAAGCGCTACTTGACTATGCCTTTAAACCCCAATCAGCTGGCTGTCACTGATTGGCCAATAATAGGTCCCAGCTCATTGTTTGGGTTTTGATGGCTCAGAGAGAGTTTGAATAGCAATTGTTTCTGTTCTGGCCCCTTCCCACATCAAATCTTATGTAAAGGTAAACCAGACCCTCTTTGCCTCAATTCTTACCTAGCCTTTAATTACTGAATGGTCATTGTCTCAGATGAACTGAGACCAGGGAAAGACCTTAACTTTAAAAAGGCCAAGGTCTCTCACTGCATACAGGGCCATCTCTAGTCCTCCTGACCTTTGTCTTGCCACTGGACTCTGATGACTCTGGAAGAGAGAGTGAGGTTGATGACTTTGCACAGCTCTGACTCACTTAAATCCAATTCACTTGTAATTTAAGACATCACTCTCCTGATATCATTGCTCCTCTTCTAGAAGGAAGGGTGAAGAACAAAACAAAGAGCAGGCTTAAGGGAGGATGGAATGATTAAAAAAAAACTATGATCAGGTAAAAGCAATTTCAAAGTTATAGGATCACACACACACATGCCCCGCCCACCCCATACACACACACATGCACTCACACACACACACACACACACACACACACACACACACATCCCTTCTCCCCACTGGACTTTAGAAAACAAGCTTGGCAACTCTGGAGTCAGTTGAGACAGTAACATCTGTGTTAGGTGAAAAGAGAACCAGCTATGGAGGAAGAAACTGGCTCTTTACAGAGGATTGCTCTTCACCTTTCCCCTTATATGTCACCTGGATTCCAACATGAGGTAGGGAAAGGATCTCTCTCTCCTTTCCTTCTATTAGCAATGGCATCTTACAGTGGAGCAATCCCCCTAGCAGGGGGTACTGAATCCACCAAAGAATAGGTGTGGACAGTCAGCATGAGAATCAAATTGAGCTGTGAATTACAACTTGCTCAGGGAGTTCAGTAAAGAACACCATTCCCAACAAAGAAACTTGGTACTGGGCATGCTTGAGAAGAAGCTGAAGATGCAAATTGCCTTGGCCTACTATATTCTTTAAATGAGTGTCTTTATTGGTGTATTCAGTAAGGGAGACCTTGCTGAAGGTTTATAGGGGCTATATGGCTATTGTTTTTATTATGCCATTTAAGTAAATGTTTTTATTTTGAGGTAATTGTATTAATAGACTGACTATCAAAGGTAAATGCACCAATGGGGTCTTGAAAGCTATAGTTTTAGGAGAATAGACCTTGGGGACCAAGTCAATGAGAGGGGATAATCCCAAGGAGGTGCTACATTAGTGCCTCTCAAAAAACCACTGTGTATTTTGTGATAACAAGCAGGATAGAAAACAGACTTTGGACCTTGGAAGACCTGGGTTCAAGCCTTGCTATTGATACTCTCTGACTGTGTACAGCTGAGGAAATTATTTAGCTTCCTAGTGTACTAAGTAACGTTTTAAGGTTCTAAGTTGCAGAGAAGACAGAGACTTTCCTTGATAGAGTTCCATACACTCATGAAATTCCAGGTCCAGTTCCATTCTCCATCTTGTGGATAGCCTGTTTTACTTACTTGAGAATATGTTGAATCCCACTGTAGAATGTACGATCCTTGAGGAAAAGGACAGTTTCAATTATGTATTTGTGCTTACTACATCTAGACAGTGCCTGGCATAGAACAGAAGCTTTAATAAATGCTTGTTGCCAGTTGTGTGATCATTTCTAGCTTTTCCCAAACCTTAAAGCACTTTATAAATGTATGCCATTATCATATTATTATAATTATCATATTATTATTATGTTTACCAAGTAGCCTATGTGGTAACCTGTACACTTTGGGCCCTTCATTTATTTATTCATTTATTCAAATTTTATTAAAAGTACCTACTCCGTGCATTTCTGGGACAGGAAGAGAGCATCAGTGGCGTGGAAGCTTCGAGGTCTTTTGGGCCTGCTTGGTGAAGAGCTTGAAATTGAAGAGGCCCTAGAAAACCAAACCATATTAAAAGCTGCAGTGGCCTTGAAGAGAATTTGGCTCCAACTGCCACTAGGACAGAGGTAATGGACTCATACCAACACACAGCAACCAATTTATCTGAGGGCAAATTTTTTCCCCCTTTGGAAATATTGTAACTTATGAGTAAAGTTTGGATTTTTGTCCATTCAGGGCCCAGAGAGGATGGACCAAGAATGTTACAAAGAGGGCAGTGACAAGTGCTTTCAACAAAGAGAATTTCCCAGAAAGGGTGTCAGATTTACAGTCTTATATCTTCAAATGAGAGAGAGAGAGAGAGAGAGAGAGAGAGAGAGAAACCACACACACACACACACACACACACACACACACACACACACACGCACACACACAAAGCAAGCAGGACTACAAAACAAAACTTTGTAAAGTTTGTTTTCCACACAGACCCTTTATCTTGTGCCCAATATATCTCCTGGGAAAAGAAAACATTTCTCAGGGCAGTCCCTCAGGAACATTTTTTTTTCTCTCTCACGTGATGTACACACAGAGTCTCTTGGGTGGGGGGAGGTCTTGTCTACCCGGGTCCCACACTGGAAAGGCAAAGGGACTGAAGGCCTTGTGTGTGGGGGTGGGGGTGGAGTAGCTGATAGTATGCCTTGGATTGGGAATTTGTTCTAGGCAGATGTGGGCAGAGCCTGTGCCAGCCCCTGGGGAAGGGATCCAAAATTCCTCTGGGTTTTGGGCTCTTCATTTTGTGGTAGGTCTCTGTAGGCCTCAGGGCCATTGTGTACCATACCTATGCTATATAAAAGATGTCTTCTCTTATGAGGTTTGTAGACTATGGCTAAAGCATCTCGTTGGCTAACCTTTGTATTTCAACGTGAGGGTGGAAGGAAAATAAGGGAGGAGTGAGTTATTGTGGCCAGAGCTGCTGGAATTTCTGTCCAGTGGCCTAGCTTCATGGGAATTTGCCCTGCCTTTTGTGGTCTGACCCTGGAAATATATCCCCATTTCAGAACTTCAGAATATTGAAAAATACCTCTGCTTAACAAATGAGCTTGCATTTACATGGAATTTTGTGGCTACAAAGGACTTTACATACATGGTCTCATCTGGGCCTTACAATAAGGAGTCTGTGAGGGTATGAATTTTATTATTCCTATTTTATAGATAGAGAAACTGAGACTCAGAGATTCTTACCTCATAGGTCATACTGCTAATGACTGATGGAGAAGTTACTTTAATTCATGTTGCAAATCCAGTACTGTTTGTTATATCATGCTTCCTCTCGCAAAATAATGGAAGTGTTCATATTCCATAATTTTGTTATTTCTTATGGTTTATTTGGCAAACTTTTCAGTAAACATTTTTATTTGTGAGTATAGATTGCATAACTCATTTTATTGGGGTATTCACCCAGGGAATTTTTAAAAATGCTTTTAAGTTAAATAAATATCTTAACTATTCAGTTATAAAGCATATTATTTTTATTCATAAAACTAAAGAAATTAAAACAAAACTAAACCCTTAAAAGTTAACCAAACTGGGGCAGCTAGGTGGTGCAGTGGAAAAAGCACTGGCCTTGGATTCAGGAGGACCTGAGTTTGAATCCGACCTCAGACACTTGACACATATTAGCTGTGTGACCCTGGGCAAGTCACTTAACTCCAATTGCCTCACCAAAAAAAAAAAAAAGTCAACCAAACTTTACTTAAAATACAAAGAACAAGACACAGTAAGCCAAATATTTTCAAGACATTAGGTTGTACACAGTCACACTCACATCCAGGATATATAAGGATATAATGATGAAAAATAAAGAGTTTAAAATGTAGATGGGGCATTTCTATTGTAGGGAAATCTCTATGAGACTATAGAAGACATTATGATTAAGGACATCGGTAGAGGGATTAGTTTTTGTTGTTGTTGTTGTTCAGTATTTTATTATTTTCCAGTTACATATAAGGGTAGTTTTCAACATTTGTTTTCATAGGATTTTCAGTTCCAAATTTTTCTCCCACCCTCACTTCCCTCCCTCCTCCCCAGGACAGAAAGCAATCTAATATAGGTTATATATGTGCAATCACATGAAACATATTTCTGCATTAGTCATATTGTGACAGAAAAGTCAGAGTACAAGGGAAATAACACACAAAAAGAATTAAAAAAAAAACAGCCCAAAAGTAGAAACAGTATGGTTCAATCTGCATTCCTAAACCGCAGTTCTTTTTTTCTGGATGTTGAGTAATTTTCTATTATAAAGTTCTTTGAAATTGTTTTGGACCATTGCATTGTGAAAAAGAACCAAGTCTGTCACCATTCTTCATCATACAATGCTGCTGTTACTGTTCTGCTCCTCTCAGTCAGCATCAGTTCATGTAAGGCCTTCCAGGTCTTTCTGAACTCCCCCTTGCTCATCATTACTTTTCACACTGATCTTTTAAAACTTTGTGTTCTCAATTTTCTTCTTCCCTCCCTCCTCATCCATCCCTATGAAATCCAGCAATTCAATATAAATCGTACATGTGCAGTTATACAAAACATCTTCTCATTAGTCAGGTTGTGAAAGAAAATAGGCAAAATACCTTTAGAAAGAGGAGCTAACAAATAAAATTATACTTCAATCTGTATTCAGATGCCATCAGTTCTATCTCTGTTGATGGTTTGCATTTTTCATACGTCCTTCTATAGCATCCTGCTCATCATTTCTTTCATGGTTACTATTGTCAATTGTATTTACCCTCCATCTTAATCCCTCCCCTTGATATTTACTCTATTATCTATCTTCCTTCACCCTATCCCTCCTTGAAAGTGTTTTGCTTCTTACTGCCCCCTCCCCCAATCTGCTCTTCCTTCCATTGCCTACCCCTGCCATCCTCTTCCCTTCCCACTTTCCCATAGGGCAAGATATAATACTATCCCTTCTTGAGTGTGTAAATTATTCCCTCTTTGAGCCAATTCTGATGAGAGTTAGGTTCACTCCTTCCCTATTTCCTAGAGGGATTAGGTTTTTTTTGTTGTTTTTTTTGGTGGGGCAATGGGGGTTAAGTGGCTTGCCCAGGGTCACACAGCTAGTAAGCATCAAATGTCTGAGGCCGGATTTGAACTCAGGTCCTCCTGAATCCAGGGCCGGTGCTTTATCCACTGGCCACCTAGCTGTCCCCCCAGAGGGATTAGTTTTAAGAAAGAAAGGGGGAGGGGCAGCTAGGTGGCACAGTGGATAAAGCACCGGCCCTGGATTCAGGAGGACCTGAGTTCAAATCCGACCTCAGACATTTGACGCTTACTAGCTGTGTGACCCTGGGCTAGCCACTTAACCCTCCATTGCCCCACCCAAAAAAAAAGAAAAAAAAGAAAAAGAAAGAAAGGAGGAAAAGATAAGTTAGGACAGAGAGAGATTTTGAGATGTGGAGGACCAAGGAGGGTAATGTATACTAAATACAATCACAAATAAATCATCCATTGTCTCCAAACCTCCCACTTACTCCCCCAATTCTTAAAAGTGCCAGGGAAATGAGGCAGCTGGAATGAGGAATGGCCTTAGAATCAGAGACCTGAGTTTAAGTCCTGTCCCAGGACATTTAACTAGCTAGCTGTCTGACTCTAAGCAAATCTATGTCTTGGCTACTTCATCTGTAAAATGAGCTTTTGACACTGGATTTGATGGCCTTTGAGTTTCCTTCTAACTCCAAATCTATGATCTTATGAACTACCTGTAATCTGTACATCATGAAAAGGTCTCATGTCTGAGACCCTTTTAGGTTCAGGGACTGAACATCAGCACTAGAAAGAAGGCAAATTGAAGGGAGGAGTGTTGGGGTTTGGAATGACTTCTTGGCCTTCTTACCAGATCCTGAGGTTTCTTTCTTTCTTTTTCTTTCTTTTTTTTTTTTTTAAAGCAACAAACATTTATTTTCTTTTTTCCAGTTACATGTAAGGGTACTTTTCAACATTCATTTTCATAAGATTTAGAGTTCCAAATTTTTCTCCCTCCCTCCCTCCCTCCCTTTCCTCCCCCCTCCACAAGATCACAACCAGGTTATATATGTACAATCCACAAGTGTTCTTTTTATCAGTTCTTTCTATAGTGGTGCATAGTAAGCTTCTTCATTAGTTCCTAGGGATTGTCTTGGATCATTGCACTGCTGAGAGTAGTTGTCATTCACAATTACTCACTGAACAGTACTGCTGTCACTACACACAATGTCCTCTCAGCTCTGCTCACTTCACTATACATCAATGTTCACTAGTCTTTCCAGGTTTTTCTGGTATCATCCTGTTTGTCATTTTCTGTAGCACAAAACCATTCCACTACAATCATATAGCACAGCTTTTTCCATCATTCCTCATTTGATGGACATTCCCTTTATTCTCAATTCTTAGCCTCTACCAAGAGTTGCTATAAATATTTTTGTACAATTTTCCCCCCTTTTCTCTTTTTCATGTTTACTATTGTTAACTATTTCCCTTCCATCCTATTCCCTTCCCCATGATATTTATTCTATTATCCATCTTCTTTCATCCTGTCACTCTTCAAAAGGGATTTGCTTCTGTCTGTCCCCTCCCCCACTCTGCCCTTCCTTCTTTTGCCCCTCTCTCTTTATCCCCTTCCCCTCCTATTTTCCTGCATGGTTACAGAGATTACTCCACTCAATTGAGTGTGTATATTATTCCCTCCTTGAGCCAATTCTAATGATATTGAGGTCTTTGAGCCAATTCTGATGAGTGTTAGGCTCATTTACTGCCCAGATTAAATAGATTACTCCACCCACTTGGGTGTGTGTGTGTGTGTGTGTGTGTGTGTGTGTGTGTGTGTGTGTGTGTGTGTTAGTCCCTCCTTGAGGCAGCTCTGATGAGTTTAAGGTCTTTGAGCCTTTTCTGATGAGTGTAAAATTCATTTACTTCCCTGCTCCTCTCCCATCTCTTCCCCCACTCCATAAGCCTTTTCCTGTTTCTTTCATGTAGGATGTCACCTCTGCCCTTCCCCCTCCCCCAGTGCATCTCCTTCACCCCTCTATTTAACCCTAAAGATGGCATCCCCTAGCTAGGTGACACAGTGGACAAAACATCACCCCTGGACCCAGGGGGATCCCAGCCAAAACCTGGCCTCAGACACAAGACAGTCACCCACTGTATGACCCCAGGTATGTCCCCCAGCTCCAATTTTTTATGGTTCTCTAGGGTCTTGTATTTGAAAGTCAAATTTGCCATTCAGTTCAGGTCTTTTTATCACAAATATCTTTAAGTCTTCTTCTTCATTGAAGTCCCATTTTTTTCTACTGAAAGATTATAATGAGTTTTCCTGGGTAGGTGATTCTTGGTTGTAATCCCATTTCCTTTGCCCTCTGGAATATAATATTCCATGCCTTCAGGTCCTTTAATGTAGAAGCCACTAGATCTTGTGCTATCCTGACTGGGGCTCCATAGTACTTGAATTCTTTCTTTTTGGCAGCTTGTAATATTTTCTTCTTCACCTGAGAGCTCTGGAATTTGGCTATAATATTTCTAGGAGTTTTCCTTTTGGGATTTCTTTCAGGAGGTGATCAGTGGATTCTTTCATTTTCTATTTTAGCTTCTGCTCCTACACAATTTCCCCTGAGAATATCTTGGAAGATGATGTCTACGCTCTTTCCTTGGTCATGGTTTTCAGGTAGACCAATAATTTTCAAATTATCTCTCCTGGACCTATTTTCCAGGTCAGCAGTTTTTCCCAGAAGATATTTCACATTGCCCTCTATTTTTTTATTCATTTGGATTTGCTTTCTTGTGTCTTGGTTTCTCATAAAGTCACTGGCTTCCATTTGTTCAATCCTCATTCTTAGGCAGTTATTTTCATCAGAGAGCTTTTGTACCTCCTTTTTCATTTGGCCAATTTGACTTTTCAAGCTGTTGACTTTTTTCTCATGTCTTTCCTGCATCACTCTCATTTCTGTTTCCATTTTTTCCTCTACCTCTCTAACTTTATCTTCAAAGTCCTTTTTGAGCACCTCTATGGCCTGAGACCAATTCATATTTTTCTTGGAAGCTTTAGATATAGGGGCCCTGATGTTGACATCTTCCTCTGAAGGTGCACCTCAATCTTCCTTGTTGCTGAAGAAACTTTTATGGTCCTCACCTTTCTCTGTCTACTCATCTTTCCTTTCTTTTACTTGAATTTTAGCTCCTTAAAGTGGGGAACTGTTTCCAGGCTGCAGTATCCCAAGCTTAAGAAGTCCCAGGTGGTATGATTTAAGGAGGATCAGGTTCTTCCCTCGCCTGGCCTATTTCCTGATCCTAGATGACCCTAGACCAACTTGCCAATCAACCAGCTTTGTGTGTCATGGTTGTTAGCTCTGATGAGCCTGTGCCCCTCTCCCATCTGGGCCGCTGCTACTCAAGCCTACCTCCTGATTCTCAGCAGGGGTGTAAAATCCAAGTTCTGCCTTAGTACCAGCATAGACCCCTGTAGCCTCCCCCCTTCCCAGGGCTCAGCCCTCTCACCAGACTGTGAGCTTAGTTCCAGACCACACTGGCGCTTCAGCTGATTCAGAGGCTCTGGGGGTCTCCTTCTCTGGTGAGGCCTTCCTGGGACTGGATCTGTGTCAGGGTGACTGTAGGGTTGGGCTCGACTCCTGTATCAGCACAGCAGCTCCCTCCTTCTGACCTTCCAAGCCCTTCTTGGTTAGAAGATGATTTCAGCACATTCTTCTGTAAGCTTTGCTTGATCCTGAGGTTTCATGAACCATTCTGGCTTTTGACTTGGTATGACATGAGGTCCTCTACACACCTTGGTTCCTGATTGGCTGCTCTGGATCCCAGGCTGGTCCATTTCTCAGGCATCCATACCCAGTCTCCACAGTGGAAACCAGATCCTCTCTATGCTGGGAGCTGCCAGCCTAACTGTACCCCTGCAATTGAATTGCATCTAGGAAGGCCCTCAGGCAGTCCTGATCCCCAAAGGCATTTATTGCTAATCCACATGGTATTTGGATGCTAGCTTCACCTGGTAGCAGCTAAATGTGCCCATACCTATTTGTGGCAAGAAGGAAGGATGTTTGAGTCTCAAGAAAAGATGGGAAGGACTACATCCAATTTGCTACAGCCACAAACCAATTGATGACTGCTCTGTCCTCTTACACAGTGTGCTTCTTGCTATGGCCACTTATTTAAGATAAGATGGTGACAGAGACCAGACAGCTCATGAGTGAAGGGAGAGGCGAAGCTCTGTTTAAATCATTATTATTTCCCTTTGGTGGGGGGGGGGGACAACGTGATCAAATTCTGGGCAACATTTAGCTCTTAACTGACTCTATGAAAGTATGAAACTGTTAAAATTAAAGCTGAGCCACATCAGTTATGCAAATCTGGACTTTGAATTTGGGTTGTGCCCACATGAAATATGCCTCAAAGTTCTTCTTGTTGTTGATTTTTTGTTTCGTTTTATTTATTTATTTTTTTATGGGGCAATGAGGGTTAAGTGACTTGCCCAGGGTCATACAGCTAGTGTCAAGTGTCTGAGGCTAGATTTTAACTCAGGGCCAGTGCCAACTAGCTGTCCCCATATGCCTCAAAGTTCTTGAGAAAAGTTCAGTCTGTTAAATTCCAGTTATCTTTATTAACTTGGGAAGAATTGGTCAATGAAAGTCGCTAGATCTTTAGTTATGCATTTTTGGATGAATATAGGTCATTAAATCAATTTGAGACTGCTTTTATATTACTGCTAGAAAGCCTACTTCTTAATTATAGATTGTTAATGATTATATTTTGCCATTATTATAGTAATAATACATTTCTATAGACCTTTAAGGTGTATTGAATGCTTCCATCACAACAACCTTCAGAAATTGATTGTGCAAGCATTAGTATTGCCTTCTCAAAGATAAGGAAACTGAAATCCTGAATGATTAAGTGACCTTGAACAACTAGTTAAGAGAGAAGACCCATCTCCAGGTATTAATTAAGACTACAAACTCAGCACTATTTTACCACACTGTCTCTGTTATGAATAAAAAAATTATTAAGCTATGTACATACATCAGCTTGTGTGTGTGCATACTCTCTCTCTCTCTCTCTCTCTCACACACACACACACACACACACTCCTTTCTGATCTTGTGATCTACTAGTGAAAACCCTAGGATACTCTGAAACAATCCTGTGTATAGGGGCAGTGGATAAAGCACCAGCCCTGGATTCAGAAGGACCTGCGTTCAAGTCCAGCCTCAGACACTTGATACTTACTAGCTGTGTGACCTTGGGCAAGTCACTTAACCCTCATTGCCCTGCAAAAAAAACAAAAACAAAAACCCAATCCTGTGTATGTAAAAATGCTCTCTCACTCTCTTAATAGTCTCATCCCACCCTTTGATCCTTCCATCCTCAACTTTTCAAGCTGTCCTGTGGACTTTAAATGTTGAGGATGGAAGGTGAAAGGTGGAAGATGACCCTCTTCCTAACAAGATACAATTGCCTCCTGTATAGAGAACGGTTCCAAAGCCATTAAATTCAATTTGACTAGAATATATTAAGACATATTCAGAATACAAATAAGATCTATTAGAAAAGCATTCAACAATCCTTTTGTCCAGAACACAGGCATAGTTTCAAGCATCATCAGCAATCCAACCCCTGCTTTCCAGCCTGAGGCTTTATTTACTGCTTATAAGATGGAACCAAAGGCTGTCCTCAGTCATGGGTTTTGCTTCTGACCCCACAATTTCCCAGACTAATAAACAAATAACATATAGTGTTATTTGGGGCTCCTGGGAGTTTGGTGAGAACAATTAGAAAATGTAAATATTTAGACCATGCAGCTTGTCTTCCACAACGGTGAGAGCTAGCCGAGCACAATGATTCAAAATGTAAGTTAAATATTTGCTCTGGCTCCCTGGACCTCCAACCATCTAGGCTTCTCCCCCAGCTGGGCTGAGGATCCAGAGGAGCATTCTTCCAATAGCCTCCCTACTTATCATTCCACATGCCTTGTAGACAAATAGCTTTTCCAGCTGACTGGCTCCTCAGCATGGGGAAGAAAGACATACTTATTGGAAATATAGGTGGTATAGTATCCATCATGCATTATTCATATATTGATTATCCATGGGGGGTGGGGTGGGGAGGAGTACTTCTTTTTTTTTTTTTTTTTGGTGAGGCAATTGGGGTTAAGTGACTTGCCCAGGGTCACACAGCTAGTAAGTGTTAAGGGTCTGAGGCCGGATTTGAACTCAGGTCCTCCCGAATCCAGGGCCAGTGCTTTATCCACTACACCACCTAGCTGCCCCAGGTACTTCTTTTTCCCAGTCACTCAAACCTCCTGGTCAGTTTTGAACCATATGATGTTTATTTTTGTGTGTGTGTGTGTGTGGGGGGGGCAATGAGGGTTAAGTCCTCTTGAATCCAAGGCCAGTGCTTTATCCACTGTGCCACTTAGCTGCCCTGTCGAACCATATGATGTTGATGTGTATATGGACATGTAGATGTCCGTGTAAGCATATGCATATTAGTACATTCCCCTTGGTTCTTCTCTTCTCCAAGCTTAATACATGGAAGTGTCACCATGTATATAAACCTCTCTACACATTGCCCTAAGGATTGGAAATCAGAGGAATGCCCATCAATTGGGGAATGGCTAAACAAGCTGTGGTGTATGGTGGTGATGGAATATTATTGTGTTATAAGAAATGACAAGTAGGATGATTTCAGAAAGGTCACTTGTAGGAACTGATGTATAGTGAAGTGAGCAGAACCAAGAAAACGTTGTGCACAGAGACAGCAATATTGTTTGGTGAAGGACTATGAATGACCTAACTATTCTCAGCAATACAATGATCCAAGACAATTCCAAAGGACTAATGATGAAGCATACTATCCACCTCCAAAGAAAGAACTGATATTGATTGAACACAGACTGAAGTATGGTATTTTTCACTTTCTTTAATTTTTTCTTTTATTCAAGTTTTCCTATATAAAATGACTAATATAGTAACATTTTACATAATTTTACTTGTATAATCCATATCTGATTGCTTACCACCTCAGGGAGGAGGGAGGGGTGGGAGGGAAGTAGAGATAGAATTTGGAACTCAAAACTATAAATAAAAATGTTTATTATTTTTTAAAATTAGTTTTGCCCTTCAGCATTGGAAGAGACCTCAGATTCTAACCCTTACTGATGAAGAATACTTTCTAAGAAATACCCGACCTCTTTTGGAAGATTTTCAATGGAGAATTGAAGGAATCCACTCCACTTTGGGATAGTTCTAATTGGAAGAAAGCTTTTCCTTACATCAAGCTAAAATCTGCCTAACTTTCAGTTCCTGCTTCTGCCTACTGGGGCCAGGCAGATTCCTTTTTTATAGAGCAGCCCTTCAAACACATGGATATAACTGCCAGGGAGGTGCCATGGCTTAATGAAGAGAGAGCCAGTTTTGAAACCCACAAGACCTGGCTTCCGATACATCCATCTGTGACACACACACTGGATGTGTGACCCTGAGTAAGTCCTTTAACCCCTCAGTGATCTGGAAAGGTGCTAACCTAGACTGGAGAGAGAATTTCCTTTAAAGAACTTTGTTTGGCTCTTTCATTCAATAAGTTTCTATCTCTCCTGTAATATGCAAATCTGAAGAGCATGTTGTCTGTGCAGTTACACAAGTCATTTATTAAAGCATTAAGTAATACTGAACCCAGCAGAGATCTCTGAAGGGATGTCCTCAACACCACCTATCAAGGTGACATGGAGCCATTTATGACTACTTATTTTTTTGGGGGGGGGGCACAGGGCAATGAGGGTTAAGTGACTTGCCTAGGGTCACACAGCTAGTAAGTGTCAAGTGTCTGAAGCTGGATTTGAACTCAGGTCCTCCTGAATCCAGGACTGGTGCTTTATTCACTGTGCCACCTAGCTGCCCCCATGACTACTTTTTGAGTCTAGCTTTTTAACTGATACTAGTCCACCAAACCACACTATCTTCTAGCTCATATAAATCTTATCTATATGTATGAAGCCCTTCTTTGCACAATTAATAAGGGAGCTTAACACAGGCTTACAGTTAAGTCTAAGTCAAGTGGTCTTAGGTTCCATATTGACCTTCCCTCCATAGTATTTCACCTCCCCTTACTCACTCAAAATGCAACAAACTCCAGCTTATTTCCATTTGGAGACAAAAACCCCTTGTAATACTTCAGAGAGTAAATAGACAAGGTTTAAAAGGATATAAAAGACAAGTTGTTAGTGATGATGTGAGGGAGAAAGAGGAAAGGAGCTAACAGCACCTCGTTCCACAGAAATAACCAATCATGATTCCAAAAGACTGATGAGAAAAATTGTTATCCTGTTGGTAGATGGTCATGGACTAGACAGTAGTATACAACTCAAACAGATCTGAATCCCTGTAGGCTGCAGAAAACAGATCCCAGTAGGTCACACATTAACTTAGAAAACCAAAAAATTAATAAAGACCTATGTTGTATTGTATTTTTATTTTAAATTTTTTTTTTTTTTTACTGAGGCAATTTGGGTTAAGTGACTTGCCCAGGGTCACACAGCTAGTAAGTGTTAAGTGTCTGAGGCCGGATTTGAACCCAGGTACTCCTGACTCCAGGGCCGGTGCTCTATCCACTGCGCCACCTAGCAGCCCAACTGTGCCACCTAGCTGCCCCAAAGTAGTCTCAATTACATTTTAATCTGGTTTGTATTGTATGGAAAATTTTGCAGGCTGCTTGAGGTCCTGAGTTCGACCCTTCTGGACTAGAGTTACAGAATGAGACATATATTCTCACAAGTGACCAATGTGTTGATTCGTTTTACTTGACAATGCATAAATATATATTACAGGGAAGGGTTTGTACTGGGGGAGTATGGTGTATTTGTGGGTAGTGAAAGAATTAAAGGGGAAAAGAAGATCAATAAAACACTTTTTAAATATGTAGAAGAAAAAATGAAGTGATCAAGTATACAAATAGAACAAATTTTGTCACTACCTTTTAAAAGTTTTTACCTATATATAAGCATATATTTCTTTAAAAACAAAATACATATATAAAAGAGGTTTATACAATCTTCTTTCCAGTTTTTTTAAATGTTTGTATTTATTGATGATTGTTAAGTTCACAATGAAAAAGAAAAGGACTATACCTTCTTTTTTTCAGGATTGTATCAACTATTGTTTTTCTCTAGTCCTTCTAATCTCTAAGAATCTAAGATCTTTTTTTGCCATTTATTTCAGGACTCTTGGATTTAGTTGATCCGGGCCTAGACTTGAATTTGTTGAAAGCAGTTATCTTGGGTTTCTCCACCCTTCCAAACAATTCTGATCTATTTTTTTCTGTCCAAAGGTCATTTTCATTGGCTGAGAAAATAGAAGTGACATGAGAATTGAATGGTAGTCTTTTTTGTTGTTGCCTGTTTTCATCATCCTATCCCTAGACCCTCTCTATCCCATTTTTTTGTCCTTCTCTTTCTCTCAACACAAATTAAAAAGACAAAAATAAACGTTTTGTTTTCCTTGGTATTCCTTTCTAGCCTTAGATCATTCTTAGTTTTAGTAATAAGGGACAGTTCTTCTAAGAAGATGCCACTGTTTTGTATTTATCCCCCATTACTTGCCCTTATTTTCATCTTCTATATCGAATGTTGATCAACCAGGGCTCACAAGGGTTGGGATCCTGTGTCTTTCCCTTCACCACTGCTCTAGTACCATGTACATGGTCTTTAGGGAACTTGATTTCTAAGGAGAGAGGTTAGGCTCTCTTTTCTCACACTCTTTGGCTCATTAACCCTCACTTTGGCTCCCTGAAGACAAATTAAAACTTGTGTTTTGGCTCACACACAGGGTTTTGCCCCAAAATAGGAGACCGAAAAAACCTACTTGATATATAGTATGAATTAGATATAGGAAAGGTAATTTAGTTCTATACACAAAAAGAATAATAAAGATAGAACATTTGCAAGTCAGCATTTATTAAGCACCTCCTGTGTGTCAAAACACTATACTAAGTGTATATTTGATTAAAACAAACTTAAAAAGGATTCAGTAACTTAATTTACAACTACTGTTATCATTGTTTGAGAAGCTGATACTTAAGCCTCAACTGAACATCAAACATCAGACTGCTAATTAGGTACTTTACATTTCACTTCAATCCTGCACTTTATAAACAAACCACTCACTCCATGTTTTTGCTGAGGAAATGGCTGGATTTGGCCCATTCTCTTGTTGGTGGTCATGCTCTCCCAGAGAGCTGGAGTATCTTCCCCTGCTGCCATTCAACTCTTACCCAAGGAGCCCCAAGACCTCTCAAACTTACAAGGTTAGCTTGAAATTCCAGACATCTTGGGATAGATACTTTTTCACCTACATTCAAGAAAGAACAAACACAAAAATGGTTGATGGAACCCAAACTCAAGTTTCCTTAGCAAGGATATGTGTTTTAGGTGCCATATGCTCAGAGCTCCATAGAGTGGAAAATAGAACAAGCTACCCTTCCCATACTGCCCTCTCTCAGAGTAGCTCAAAATCATCAATTCAGAGCCTCCCACCCCCCCCCATCCAAAAAAAAAAAAAAAAAGGCTGAGAGGCTGAGGCATTGGCTTCTTCCATTTGTATATTCCCTTGGTCCTCAGCTTTTCCCACTCTGCAGCCAGTAATAGGATTCTTCATAATATCAGACTGCAAGCCCATCCAGATTGAAAAATATGGGGTCACCTCCCTGTGGTCTCCTAAAACCAGGAATGAAGATGCTGAGCATGCTTCATGGGGTGGTTCCCTCTACATATACCTGTCTCTTATAAATATGAGCTTGTTGAGAAAGTCCCTGTTCATCTATACCAGTTTCTTTGGCATTCTTTTCTTTTTCCTCCTCCTCAGAATAATTTATGCTTGTGTCATAAGAATTTCATTTTTCAGAGCTTTCTGTCCCTTTCCAATTGACTTCCACTATAAAACATTAAGCCATTGGATCCTAACTCTCTTTTATCTAAACCCTTTGAAATAGGCTTTCCAAAAAAAATCTAAGGCTTTTTGCCAGATTATGCCCAGCTTTTCTCTCTTCTTCTATCAACTCAGCGATGATGTGGTCATTTATTCTCAAGTTTCCTGTCATTTCTACTTCAACAACCAATTCCTCCTTGTTGGTCAGAATTAGTTTCAAAATACCAGTCCTTATTGTTTCCCCATACCTTTTGAAGGATGAGATTATCATTAAACCAAGTCACAAGTTTATCAGCTGCTCTCCTTTTGGCAGAGATGGAGAGAATGTGTCAGCTGATGTTTGTATAGTTGAAATTCCATATCACTACAGTATCATGGCTCTGGACCAGGTATGTGATCTGTTTCTCAAACTCCTCCCCCTCCTGTCCATGTGATCTGTAGTGTACCTCTGCAGTAATATAACTTCTGCATTTCTCTACCTTGGTTATTCAAATGGTCTCCATCATGTTTCTCCTTTTGGGGTCTGAATTTCCTTACATGAGTATACATTCTTAATATACAATGGGACTCCACCTAACCATCTTTAGTTATTTTGTTCCTTTTTTAAAAACATATTCTTGGGGCAGCTAGGTGGAGCAGTGGATAAAGCACCAGCCCTGGATTCAGGAGGACCTGAGTTTAAATCCAGCTTTGGACACTTGACATTTACTAGCTGTGTGACCCTGGGCAAGTCACTTAACTCTCATTGCCCAAAACAAAAGAAAAAAAAAACAAGCAAAAAAACCATATTCTTCTTGAGCTCAATTTCAGCCAAGAGATCCCATCCCACCGATTCTTAGTAATACTAATGAGGTAAAATTTACCTCTTAGAATTGGGATTTTTAGTATTTGTATTTGTATATAGATGACCCAAGATTTTCCCTTATAACAAGTGGCTCTGGTTTGGGGCTTTAGGGAATCCAAATTCTTTGGTGGGAGGAGGGGTGGCCTAAGCAATAAAATAGTAGGAATTTGTTTTGTATTTTTTCCTCTTACTCTGAGGCTCATTATTTTCTCATCCTAGAGTTTTAGGGAAAATCTTTGCAACAAAACTTAGGTATGAATCGTGTCCAAAGGGTTTCCTGAAAGGGATGAACAGAATCCTTTCTAGAAAGGTACTCAATGAATGGAGAGTATAGGACAGCTATTTATTTCCTCTTCCAGAAAAGAAATTCATAAAACATAAAAGACTTATGAATGTGCATTGACAGATATTTAAAATATTAGATAATAACTTATAATATTTATTATGCTCTTCTTAGAGGTAAAAACAACTTTGTAGGACAGTTGAACAGATATTTTCTTTTCACTTTAGACCTATGCTGGTTAGGAAATCTATCCAAATCTCCTAGACAGTCATGGCTCTTTAGTTAATTTAGGTCCAAGATGATCCTGTTAGCTATTATCTTCTTGGGGAAGCAGTGGAGATGCAGGTAACATTTTTTAAAAATTTCTGTGCAGCTGATACCAATCCAGGAACTCAGAAATTCAAATTCACTGTGTAGCTACCTAGGCTGGAAATGTTTATTTCTCAGAATTTTGTTTGACTACTTGTGCTTGTTTTTTTTTTAATGTATTTTATTTTTTTCCCATTACATGTAAAGATAGTTCTCAACTTTTGTTTATACAAGTTTTCCAATTTCAGATTTTTCTCCCTCCCTCCCCTCCCTCCCTCCTCCCCTAGACAGCAGATAATCTGATATAGGTTATATATATATATATATATATATATATATATATATATATATATATATATATACATACACACACACATATATATGTATGTATATACATATGTATATATATACATACATAATAGCATTAAACATATTTCTGCATTAGTCATGTTATAAGAGAAAAATCAGAGCAATGATGAAAAACCTTGAAATAGAAAAACAACAGCACCAAAAACAAAAGAAATAGTATGGTTCATTCAGCATCTATACTACATAGTTCTTTTTTTTTTTCCTGGATTTGGAGATCCTCTTCTATTATGAGTTCCCTGGAACTCTTCTGTACCATTGCATTGGTGAGAAGAATATAGTCCATCACAGTAGATCAACACACAATGTTGATGATACTATGTACAATGTTCTTCTGGTTCTGCTCATCTCACTCATCATCAGCCCATGCAAGACCCTCCAGGTTTCTCTGAACTCCTCCTGCTCATTGTTTCTTACAGCACAATAGTATTCCATTACATTCATATACCACAACCTGTCCAGCCATTCCCCAATTGATGGGCATCCCTCAACTTCCAATTCCTTGCCACCACATAAAGAGCAGCTATAAATATTTTTGTACATGTGGGTCCCTCTCCCCTTTCCCCCAAAACTACCTGTGCTTGGAGAAAGAAAAATACAGAAGAAGAAGGGGGAACAAACAACTATGAATCTGAGGTTTAGTTTCAGGCACAACTGGACAAGAACATGTTCTTATTACCATGTACTTGTGGCCACTATTATTGTATTGTAGTGGGTCATTGTACTGATCAGAGTACCTTAGTCTTTTACAGTTAATTATTGTTACAATATTGCTGTTACTGTGTACAATGTTCTCCTGATTCTGTTCACTTTGGATCAGTTCATATAAGTCTTCTTGGGTTTTTCTGAACCCATCCTTCTTATCATTTCTTATAGCACAGTAGTATTCCATCATAATCATATACCACAATTTATTCAGCCATTCCCCAACTGATGGGCATCCTGGGGGGATGTCTTCATGGAAGTCAAAGGGATAGCTGGCAGAATCATGAAGTGTTATACTAAAAAAGGAGCCTTTTATGACTCTTATTGTCCACTGAGGGGTGTTGCTACTCCGCAACAATCTGTGCCCCAACATACTCAGTGACCAATCCATTTTGAAAGTCATGTAGACCAATATTGCAGTGTCATCCTAAGGTACTCTGTATACCCCACAGTAAGAGACCAGAGCACACACCATGGGAAGTACTCTCACCCCATAACAGGGATGGCAATAGTAGGGAGTTCCCTGATTACCCTAATTTCATAGATGTCTGAAGCCTTTTTTCTGAATGCATAAAAATAGTAGGTGCTTAATAAATACCTGTTGAAATGTGAAATTTTTTTTTTTGGATACCATCTCCCATCTTCTGCTGTTGTTTCTCCTTTACTTACTCGCTACTCTAGATAGCATCAGGATTGTTATGTTTTGTGCATAGTTCTGCCTCACCTCTTCAGCTTAAAATTCTCTTGATTAGATTTTCAAGATTTTAGGCAAATATGTGTTGTCGTTGTTTTTAACAGCCCTTGTTAGGTATACTTTTTCCTTTGCCAAGAGTCTGTCATTACTGTGTTTAAAGCTATGGTCAAGAAATCCAACTCCTATTCTCTGATATCATCTTCTTAGCCCGTTGTTCACCTCACAAATGTGCCTCTTTCTTTTAAAGGCACAATTTGTGGACTGGAGGTTTTCAGTCTTTTGGCCCCAACTTCACAGTCCTTAGTAATGCTTTCTAGGTAGTATCATTTGTCTCCATGTTGGGGCATCTAGGTGGCACAGTGGATAGAGCACTGGCCCTGGAGTCAGGAGTACCTGAGTTCAAATCCAGCCTCAGATATTTGACCCATACTAGCTGTGTGACCTTGGGCAAGTCACTTAATCCCAATTGCCTCACCAAAAAAGAAAGAAACAAATTAATCACCATGTGTTGGTAGTCAGATTTGGTTATTTTCAGAAGGAACTACATCATATCCCAGATACATGCCCTGGGAAGACAACCAATCTTAACTGTTTATGTCATGTGGACAAATGTATATGCTTCAACAGGGAGTTGTACCACTAACCTTCATGGCTCTTCTCATCTTTTGACCATTATTGGATGAACTCTTATCTAATGTCAACTGTGGCCTCACATTATGATTTCCAGAAACACAAGAAACTCCTTATGTTGGAGATAATTCAGACCTTCTTCTTCTCCTTTAGGATCACCCTCCTACCTATTACAGAACTACACTTGTTCAGATCTTCCCTTCTTTCTCTGTATCAAATTCTTCTACCCACCAATTTCCTGACAAAGATGAGAATTCCCTCAGCCTCTTTATATCCTTTTTCTTTTTTGTTTTTCTTTAAAGAACATTTTCTATTCTTTAAAGGAACATTTCATTCTAACCTGGAAAGTAGAATGATCTTTTTCCTGTCCTTTTAAATTTTTGCCTTATAAAGGAGATCAACTTTTAGTTTGCACATACGTTGGTATTACATACAGGATCCTGGCTGAAACACAAACAGCACTTTTTCTGCAGGTCAAAACAAAATTCTTCCTGCCCTCTGTACTTGAATAAAGTAAGTCCCATAGTCCTTTGTTGTCTTTTTAGTGGTTGTCTTGACTAATTCTTATGGATAACTAATAAGGCAAGCTGCCTTTTTATAAGATTTGGCAACTGGTTGAATATGTCACATGAGGAAGAGTGAATAGTCAAGAACCTCAAAAGACACATATAAGACCCATCTTGCTACTGATTATTCCCTGATAATTCCTTCTTCTTCTTCTTTGTTTATTAGGCTCTCTGGTCATGTTTAAGGGATAAGGATGAACTTATTTAGCAAACAGGAGTGGACAAGAAGTGAGACTATAAGAACCACAGATAGCTGATGAAATACAGTTATCTAAAGAGATAAAAGAAAAATCTTGCGTTTTTTTCTGTCATAACTCTCTAGAGCATTCCCTCTATTTCCCTGGATGCTAGGTCCTCTGGTTGTAGGAGTGGATAGGGGAGGCTGAATCTACTTAGTAGATAGAAAAAGACACAACACAAGACACAAAATGCAATCCCAGTGTGGAATGAAATCTACACAGTTCATTTGACCTTGTCACTCACTGATCACAAGATCCTTCCTTCCCTTCCCCTTATGTCCCTGGAAGCAGGGCTTTTTGAATCACATCGGGCTATTCTGCTAGGGCCACTGGCTCTTACTTGAGTTAAGCAGACTAAACAAATTCCTACTCAAGTGGGACATTGTTGTGCTGCCTTTCAAAGTAATTAAAGCAAAGTTCTTGAACACTGAATGTTTTCAGAAGACATGCTAAAGTGACCATAGTTTTAGATTTAATAAGTTCAATTTTCCCAAGTCAGAGGAACTCAACGTTTGCTTTCCTTCAAGTTAGAAATTCAAATGACTCTTCAATGCTTATAGGATAAAAACCAAGGTCTTCTTTGGCATTCAGAACTATCCATAATCCATCCAAATCCTGTCAACCCAATTTATCTCCGTCTACTTTACAACACAAATACTTTACTCCAGCAGGCCAATCTCAAACATGGTACCCATATTATGAACTCAAAGTCATGAAGCATCCTGTTCTCCTACACTAAAATACCTTTTTTCTCTCTACTTTTATCTGTATCCTTCAAGGTCTAGTCCCACTTAATAATTGATTCATTCATCCATTTAACAACTATTTGTTAATACCTAATGTGTACAGAGTGTTGCACTTACAAGAATCTATAAGATCAAGAGGACAAAGTCCCTCCTTCCTTCAGAAAGCTGGAAATCTAGGCCACATGCATAGGGATGGAATCTGCAGTTACATCAGTACAAGAAGTGCTGTCCTCATAAGGAACTTACTTTACCAACGCAGATTGTGACTTAGGGATCCCTGCACTAAAGTATAAGAGGTTAAGGGACTTGCCCAGGTTCATACAGTCAGGATGTGCCAGAGGGAGAACTCAAAATCAGGTCCTGCTATCTCAAAGACTATCTCTTTATCTGTTATGCCATGGTAGTACCTTATAATAATAATACCTAATAGACCTAATAATAACAGAATGTGTTTATGCAGTGTCTGGTAGGTGCTGGGATTTATGGGAGCTCATGGAGGATTAGTACCTTTGGTGTGAGGGCTGCCAAGCCCTGTTCAGGGCTGCTCAGTGTGCAATTTAAAAAAAAAAAAATTAATTAATTAATTAAATTAATAAAGTATTTTATTTTTTTCTGTTACATGTAAAGATAGTTCTCAACTTTTGTTTATACAAGCTTTACAATTTCAGATTTTTCTCCCTCCCTCCCCTCCCTCCCCCCCCTCCCCTAGACAGCAGGTAATCTGATATAGGTTATATATATATATATATATATATATACACATAATAACATTAAACATATTTCTGCGTTAGTCATGTTATAAGAGAAAAAATCAGAGCAATGATGAAAAACCTCAAAATAGAAAAAAACAACAGCATCAAAAACAAAAGAAATAGTATGGTTCATTCAGCATCTATACTCTGCAGTTCTTTTTTTTTTTTCCTTGGATTTGGAGATCCTCTTCCATCACAAGTTCCCTGGAACTCTTCTGTGCCATTGCATTGGTGAGAAGAATATAGTCCAACACTCAATGTTGATGATACTGTGTACAATGTTCTTCTGGTTCTGCTCATCTCACTCATCATCAGCTCACGCAAGACCCTCCAGGTTTCTCTGAACTCCTCCTGCTTATCATTTCCTACAGCACAATAGTATTCCATTGTATTCATATACCACATCAGTGTGCAATTTAAGATTCTAAATGTGGGTTCTAATCTGTTCCCCCAGTTTTGGGGGAAACTGACTAAAATCACTGATAAAACGAGTTTAGGTTTTTAAGGGTTTATTGAAAGATAGAAAGAGAAAGATTGAGAACAGAATTCCAACAGCCTGGCATTCCTATATTTCCTCAAATTTCCTGTGAAGTCCTCTGCTGCCACCACCACCATCAAGTCAGGAACCCAAAAGAGACAGACCTCTCTGCGCCGGATCTTCTTCCTCCTTCCTGTCCCCTCCCAGAAAATAGGAGGCTCCTCAAGTTGATTGACTGGTAGCCTTGGTGACAGTACCCATGCACAAATGTTACTTCCTGATGCCAAGGAAAAGCCACATGGCCTTGCCCTCTGAGGCATTATCCTCATGGTGGAGCTTTCCTATAGTAAGTCATTCCAATCATTACAGTCCCCCCTTTTGTTTCATTTGAAAAACAAATGCGTTTGCTCAATGAAACAACCAAAAATAATAACCTATGCTAGCTAACAATATGTAAATAACAATATAGAAAAGGGAGAGAGGAAACTTCTGTCCAGAGGGGCAGTCCCTCACGAACCATGCTTTGACATAGGTCTTGCAAAGGGAGGGCCTCTGCAGAGAGTACATGTTACAGATGGTGTATATTATAACAGAAACAGAAAACAAAATCAACAGAACAAAACTATTCATATAAAGTCTCTGAGTTCTCTTGTCTTCTTGGAGTGGTAAGATGTCATCAGGAGGAAACTGGACTCTGGTCTGGAAAACTGGGCTCTGGATTCTGGACTGGAAAACTGGATTCACTTCTTTAACTGTTTGAATTGCTGGATTTTTACTAAACCGTAGCATAGCATTGTCAATGATCAAATTAATAAATTCCATTACATTCCCTCCTTTATATAATAGAGGGTTGAGGTAGTTATGCAATCTATAACACTTTTTACCACCATGTGTCTGGATCAAAGCCAAATTTAGTATGTGTTCATGACACCTGAAAAATGTTATAGAAAGATTATCATACTATATCTCATGGTTTCGAGACAGCCAGTGATTGTGCTAGGCCACAGGTGATTAGACTGAGTGAGACAAAAAGAAAACAAGTTCAGTTAAATTAGGTTATATTAGGAGGGAGAGAGGACAAAACTGGACTGTGTCTAGCAATTGTGCTCTATGTAGTCGCCATCATAAACAAACCATGGACTTACGTATACCTGTCTCTCCTTTTGTTGCACATATATTCTCTCCAGGGTCTGCATTAAAATTCACAATAAGTTAGTGTCTGAAATGATAAGTTTCCATACTTCCTAAATCTCATATTAATTTCACCAAAGAAAGTATGATGGTAAAAATGCATGCTATGCTGCATAACTAAGGATATACTAGTGATATATACAATAATTCCAAGCCATACCTAGAGTATAATGACATATAAATGATAAATAAATGTAAATAGCTGATTATATTAGACATCATTATGTAATCTTCTTTTAGCAAGTAAACCACATCATCTTATACATGAATTCTCTAGTATAACAGTAGCAGATACTTAAAGTGGTGATCAATTTATCAAAAAGAAATAAGGCTTCAATTAGCAAGATTCAATATTCTATATGTTCATTGGCAGATCAAGCAATAGGGTTCAGTAACCCTCTTTTTTTAAACAGAATCCCATAAAAGAGAAAAAAAAACTCATTAGAACTCATGGTTCTCTAAACAGAAAGAAAAAAGAATTCTGGTAGCTTCTGAGGCCCAATGGCCTCACCCACAGCATATACTTAAAATGTCTTTGAAAAGTCACTCAGTTTACAAAATTGAGTTTAAAAAAAAAAAACCAAAAGAAACAAAAGTCAAAACACAAAGAAAAGCCAAAACCAAAAACAAAAAGCAAACGATTTGCTAAACACTCTTTTGTGCTCTTAAAGAACTTAAAGGTGTAGTGAATTCCAGGCCTTTTCAGTGCCTTTCAAAAAGCCAAAACAAAAAGGATTAAAGAATAGGTACAGGGAGGGGAAAGGGTGGGGGTGATTGAGGTGGGCCAGAAAACCAGGCCATGTGCTTCAGTGGTTTGCCTGTAGAAGGAAATGCTTGTTAAATTTTAAGGTATTTAAGCTGCTAGAATTTGGGGTATGTCACATTGTTTTAACTGGTTCCCCAATTCTCTGCATGCCAAAGTGGCAAGGGTTTCTGAATTGTCATTGATTTTTCTAATGCTGTCATAATGTTCTTTATGGTAGAAAATGTGGAGTTCTCTAGCATCAGCTTTGTCTGTGCCACTGATTTTCAACAGGGGCTGATTCAACTGATGAACTACCACATTCAGCTGATGCTGTCTAGCAAATGCTGCAATCGTATCATTCCCTCCCCATTTTCCAAATTTCTTTAATTTGTCAACATATTCTTCAAAAGGGGAGTCATTTATTCTAAAAGACTCAAACTCAGTTCTATGGTTAATCATATAAGAATCAAGTCAGGAACCCAAAAGAGACAGACCTCTCCAAGCTGGCTCTCCTTCCTCCTTCCTGTCCCCTCCCAGAAAATGGGAGGCTCCTCAAGTTGATTGGCTGGTAGCCTTGGTGACAGTACCCATGCACAAATGTTACTTCCTGACGCCAAGGAAAAGCTGCATGGCCTTGCCCTCTGAGGCATTCTCCTCATGGTGGAGCTTTCCTATAGTAAGTCTCCAGTAGGTGGCATCATTCCAGTCATCACATCAGCCACCTTTGGTGTCCACCTGTCATCCAACTCTCACCTGGGTCTCTAAGAAGCCATAGCATGTGCAGTGGTAACACCCCATTAAACCATTACAGGAGGCTAGTTAAACAAGGACAAGGATAACTGACAAGCCTCAAACCCATCAGTGAGTTAGGGGGATGTCTACTCCAAGCGTGTGAAGACTTCCCCAGGCAGGATGGGCAGATGAGAACAGTTTGTTCCAATGGCCATGAAAGTGGCAGAAATAGGCCAGGCCATCATCACTACTAAGTCTTGACTTCTGTCCTGCCATTGGACTTTGATGACGTTGGAAGAGAGAGTGAGGCTGATGACTTTGTGCAACTCTGCCTTACTTAAATCCAATTCACGTGTGAGACAAAAGCTATTACCCATACCACTTTACCATTTTTTTTTTAGTGAGGCAACTGGGGTTAAGTGATTTGCCCAGGGTCACACAGCTAGAGCCACTTTACCATTTTTACCTACTTTGAAGTCCTAGGGCAACAGGCAACTGATGAAACAACAGGTGCAGATCCTGTGGGAGCTGTAATCACAACCTTCCACACAGATGGCCTAGTCCATAGGGTTATCTTCTGATTGGACTGAAGCAGCAGTGGAATTCAGCAGCCCTCTGGGTTTCTGAGTGGCCTTTTTTTAAATCATAAAAGCATTTTATTATTTTCCAGTTACATGTAAAGATAGTTTTCAAGTTATTTTTATAAGATTTTTCGTTCCAAATTTTTCTCCCTTCCCTCCCCTCTCCCCAAGACAGAAAGCAATCTGATATAGGTTACATATGTACAATCACATTAAACACATTTCTGCATTAGTCATGCTGTGAAAGAAGAATCAGAACAAAAGGGAAAAACCTCCAAAAAAAGAAGTAGAAACAGTATGGTTCAATCTGCATTCAGAATCCACAGTTCTTTTTTCTGGATGTGGAGAACATTTTCCATCATGCTGAGCAGCCTTTTGTGTGTGTGTGTGTGTGTGTGTGTGTGTGTGTGTGTGTGTGTGAGGCAATTGGGGTTAAGTGACTTGCCCAGGGTCACACAGCTAGTTAAGTGTCTGAGACCGGATTTGAACTCAGGTCCTCCTGACTCCAGGGCCAGTGTGCCACCTAGCTGCCCATGAGTAGCTTTTTTTAAGGACCACACTGCTTACCTCCTGATGTGAAGAAGGGGCTAGAGAAGGTACCCTAAAAATTGTCTGCTTCACCTAATTCAACCCTGGCCTGCTTCCCACTACAGCTGGGGATCCTGCCCTGCTGTCAAAACACAAAAATGTTTTATGACGATGATTCCACTCATCATTGGTATATGTGCACACGCTTATGGACAACAATAAATCTAGTAGGCCTGAAAGATGAGAACTCATCAGGTATCATATCCAAACAGGCCCATGGCCTTTGATACTATCAGATATAAGGGCTTGTGGAAGGTCATGGCAAAATTTGGTTGCCCAGGGAAGTTCATTAGTATTGTATACCAGTTTCATGATGTCGCACTTACATAAGTTCTTGATAATGGATGATGAATCTCATGCTTTCCCAGTCATCAATGGAGTGAAGCAAGGCTATGTCTTTTAGCATGATGTTTTCAATGTTTTTGAATGTTTTCAGCGAGGACTAAAACAGCATCAAGGTTGGCTATCAGACTGACAGTAAATTATTTAACTTGAAAAGCTACAAGCCAAGACTAAAGTGGAGGGAGAGTTGGTATGTGACTTTTTGTTTAAAGATGCACTCAATGTAGCCTCTGGTGCTGAGATGCAACAAAGTATGGATTAATTCTCTGCTACTTGTGCTAATTTTGGCCTGACAATTAACACAAGAAAACAAGAGGTTCTCTACCAGTCAACATCACACTGTCCATGTGTGGAACCATTGGTTATAGCAAATGGAGAAATTTGGAATGCTACGGATAAGTTCACTTACTTTGGCAGTATAGTTTCCAGGGTTGTAGCATAGATAATGAAGTTGATACACATATTATCAGAGCTAGCTCAGTGTTTGGTAGGCTTCAAAGGAAAGTATAAGATAGAAGAGATATTAGGTTGCCTACCAAACTGAAGGTCTATAGGGATGTTGTGCTGACTTTGTTATTATATGCCTGGGAAACCTGGACGGTATAACATCTCCATGCCAGGAAACTGAATTGTTTCCATTTAAATTGTCTTAGAATGATTCAGAAGATCACTTGGCAAGATGAGGTACCTGACAATAAAGTCCTTTGTAGAGCTGAACTGTCAAACATTCAAATTCTGCTGTAAAGAGCACAACACCAATGGACTGGCCACGTTGTTGGAATGCCATAAATATGTTTGTGTAAAAGACCATTTTATGGGAAACTCACACAAGGCAAGTCCTCACATAGCAGTCAGAAGAAGCGATACATTGATACTCTCAAGGTCTTTCTGAAGAACTTTGGAATTGATAATGAGACATGGGAAATTATGTCACAGGACTGCCCAGCATGGTGTGCCATGTATCAAAGAAGTTTCTGTGCTCTATGAGCAAAGCAGAATTGGAGTAGCTCAAAAGAAATGTGAGATGCTCAAATTTAGAGACATCTCGAATCTATGAACTATTTGTGCCCAAGCTATGGTAGAGCCTTCCAAGTTCATATTGGTCTGATCAGTCACAGTCAGACACAGTTGACCCCAACATAGTGATATCATTTTGGTCCTCTTTGAATATGAAGGGCAACAACCAACCAACCAACCAACCAGCCAACAAACCAGTATGTGCCAAGCATTGTACTAAGCACTTTGTAAACATTGTCATATTTGATCCTTACAACAATCCTATGAGAAAGGTGCAATTATTATCCACATTTTATTGTTGAGAAAATTGAGGCAAGCAGAAGTTAAGTGACTTACTCAAGGTCACACAGCTACCAAGTGTCTGAGGCTGGATTTGAACTCAGGTCTTCCTGACTCCAGTTACTGCACCACTTCATTATCTACATAAATTTCCATTTAAGGCATGTGTATATAAAGAGATAGTAGTAATGAAAAAGAAGAGAGTATGTTGTCTGGGAGAAAAGTATGAAACGCTATATGATATCTGAGATCTTCCTTGGCCATCTCATTCTGAATTCATCTCCCTCTTCTACAAATGTTTATACCTATATGTCTGCTCAGTTAGACATTTAATTATAACCTAATTTGCTTTGTTACATGTCTGTCTCTGGTTTAAGGTTAGGTGAGAGAGGCAGTGTGATCAGGTGCTACAGTCACCTATGACACTGTTACTCAGAGAACCTTATTGTGTGACTATGGATCATAGAATCGCAGATCTATAGTTGACAGGGATGTCAAAGGTCAACCTTCTTATTTTAGATTTGGGACAACTGAGGCCTAGGGAGGTTAGATGACTTGCCTAAGGTCACACAGGTAGTAAGTATTAGAGGCAAAATTTGAACCTGGGTCACTTAACTCTTCTGGGCCTGAGCTTTCTCATCTGCAAAATGGGTAAATCAATAGCTTCACTACACATTTCAAAGAGTTGTTGTGATGTAAATGTTAGTAATTATTATTATCTTGCTCAAGTCTGCCCTGGAGGGTAGGGGCTTGGCAATTTTTTCTTCTTTTGCAAATCCCATAGGAACCAGCAAACCCTGGGGATTTAGTAAAATACAAATTTATATGATCTAATCTCATTTGGGTCCTCTCTCTATAGAGGATAGAGCCCTGGGCCTGGGGATAGGAAGAGCTGAGTTCAAAGATGGCCTCAGACATTTACTAAGCTGTGTGATTCTGAGCAAGTCACTTAACCCTATCTGCCTCAGTTTGTTGTTTAATCATTTGAGTCATGTCCAGCTCTTTGCTACCACTTGCTAAAGTGGTAAAGGCAAACGGAGTAAGTGACTTGCCCAGGGTCACACAGCTAGTGTCAGAGGCCATCTTTGAACTCAGGAAGATGAGTCTTCCTAATTCTAAGACCAGTGCTCTATGCACTATGGTGCCACTTAGCTGCCCCCTTGCCTTGGTTTCCTCACCTGTAAAATGGTCTGGAGAAGGAAATGACAAACTATTCTAGCATCGTTGCCAAGAAAACCCCAAATGGGGTCACAAAGAGTCTGACATGACTGAAACAACTTAACAACAACATAGAAAAACAATCCTTAATTGACTTACTATCCTATTTTCCATAAAGGCTATTCCAAATCTTCTCTTTTCTGCTCAAGTCTCCACTACAATCCTCTTTTCTACATCTGAAAATCTCTTAAAATCAGTTCCTATTCTCTCCTTTACTCCAGTCTCTGACAAAGAGTTGACTCTTTTCCCTAAGGCCATCCCCTGTTGACTGGGGGCCGTGCCCCTTCTTGAACATTCTCTTCTCTTTTTCTTTCTTTTTTTCTTTTTTTTTTTTGGTGAGGCAATTGGGGTTAAGTGACTTGCCCAGGGTCACGCAACTTAGTAAATGTCTGAGGCCATCTTTGAACTCAGGTCCTCCTGAATCTACTGCACCACCTAGCTGCCCCCTTCTTCTATTTTACTAAGTTTCACTTTCTCTTCCTTCTCCTCCTACCTGTCTGAAACAATCCTTCTAGGTCTTCTTCACTGATAAATCATCTATATTTTGTTCCCATACCTTACAATCCAACTACACTGGTCTTTTTGGTGTTCCTCATAAATGACACTCTATTTCCCACTACAACCTAGACAGAGGAGAGAGAAATCTGGGAATATTCCATCTTGTACCCTAGATTTTAGGAAACAAGATTTCAAAGAGTTAAAAAGTAAATAGGATCCCATGGCTTAAAATGATATAAAAAGGCTCTGCCCAGAAAGGATGGGAAATGATCAAGAATAGAATTCTGAAGACATTAGAAACCATTCCAATGGGGAAGGAAAGGGATGTCTGAAGAGACTAGTCGGGATTCACCAACCAAGGAAAATCACCAACCAACTTAGATTTTAAACGAAAAGTACAGAAGATTGAAACAAGGCCAGGTAACAGAGAATAGATATGACTGTGCTGGATCCTGTCAAATTTTACCAAGAACACTAATGCTAAGAATGAGCTCTGACTAGCAAGGGAAGCTAAAAACAACCAAAAAGGTATTTTAAAGTGGTATTGGGAGAAAAAGGACCTTTCTTTGTGTTAAATACGACCCTGATAACTGACAGAGAAGACAGAGTTCCTCCATTCTGATTCTGTTTTTGTTTCTTCTGCAAAAGCAAATGATCTTTACACTGGAATAAGAGAACAATAATGACTACTGGCAGTTGATACCCAAGACAAGTAAGGAAGAAGCAAGAGTTGATTAGCTGCCCTTGATAAATTTGGCATTTGAATCTTGGGTTCTGAAAAAATTGGCAGGTGTCAATTATATAGAGAACTAAGTCAAATTTATAAAAATACAAGTCATTCCCCAATTGATAAATGGTCAAAGGATATTTTCAGACAAAGAAATCAAAGCTATCTATAATCATATGAAAAAATGCTCTAAATCACTATTGATCAGAGAAATACAAATTAAAGCAACTCTGAGGTATCACCTCACACCTATCAGAGTGGCAAATATAACAAAAAAAGAAAATATTACATGTTGGAGGGGATGTGGGAAAGCTGGGACACTAATCCACTGTTGGTGGAGTTGTGAAAAGATCCAACCATTCTGGAGAAAATTTGGAACTATGACCAAAGGGCTACAGAACTGTGCATACCCTTTGATCCAGCAATACCACTGCTAGGTTTATAAGCCAAAGACATCCCAAAAATGAGAAAAA
This sequence comes from Dromiciops gliroides, assembly GCF_019393635.1. Lineage (NCBI taxonomy): Eukaryota > Metazoa > Chordata > Mammalia > Microbiotheria > Microbiotheriidae > Dromiciops > Dromiciops gliroides. Next base: position 197,567,421 of record NC_057865.1, read on the forward strand.
GACCTATTTGTACAAAAATGTTTCCAGCAGCTCTTTTTGTGGTGGCTAAGAATTTTATCAAAGGGATGCCCATCAATTGGGGAATGGCTGAACACACTGTGGTATATGATGTTGATGGAATATTATTGTGCTATAAGAAATAACAAGCAGTATGATTTCAGAAAGGCCTGGAAAGACTTGTATGATGTATAGTTAAGTGAGCAGAGCCAGGAGAACGTTGTGCATAGTGAAAGCAATATTATTTGATGAAGAACTGTGAATGACTCAACTATTTTCAGCAATACAATGATCCAAGACAATCCCAAAGGACTAATGATGAAGCATACTGTCCACTTCCAAAGAAAGAACTGATAGTTATTTGAACACAGACTGAAGCATGCTATTTTTTACTTTTATTCAAGTTTCGTTGTACAAAATTATTAATATGGTAATGCTTTACATAATTGTAACAACAACAAAAAAAATTGGTAGATGTATTTCTGAGCTACAGTTGGTTATACTGGAAAAGTCATTAAAAAAAACAGGTTAGATACCACAAGATTGAAGAAATTAAAATGTTGTCCTTATTTTCAAAAAAGGGAAGAGAATAGCCTACAACCTATAGGCTAGTGAGTTTGACTTCAATTCCTGGGAAAATTATCAAGTTGATCATTAAAGAGATTCTTGGTGAACATTTAGATTGCTGTTCATCTTTTGTTTTGAAGAGGACCAAAGACATCAAAGGGATCTTGACTTGCATGTGAATTGGATTTAAGTTAGACAGAGTTATGCAAAGTTGTCGGCTCCACTCTCTCTTCCAGAGTCATAGAATTTCATTGCAAGACAAAATTCAAGACTACTGACAATGATCTGGGCTGCAGTGGGTGACCTCAGCATCTTTGATGTCTGACAAAGCTCTAAGTGCTCCACAGCTGGGAAGACTTTCTCCATTAGAATGGGCAGATGAGAATAATTTGTTTCAATGGCCATGAAGGTGCCTCAACATTTAGATAGGGAAGTAGTGATTTTAAAGACAGTATAATTTCATTAAGAATAGGTAATGCTGGGGGGCGGCTAGGTGGCACAGTGGATAAAGCACCGGCCCTGGATTCAGGACTACCTGAGTTCAAATCTAGCCTCAGACACTTGACACTTACTAGCTGTGTGACCCTGGGCAAGTCACTTAACCCCCGTTGCCCTGCAAAAAAAAAAAAAAGAATAGGTAATGCTGGGGACAGCTAGGTGGTTCAGTGGATAAAGCACTGGCCCTGGATTCAGGAGTACCTGAGTTCAAATCTGGCCTCAGACACTTGACACTTACTAGTTGTGTGATCCTGGGCAAGTCACTTAACCCTCATTGCCCTCAAAACAAAAAAAAAAGGTAATGCCAGACAAACTTCTTTGGGCAAAATGACCAAAGTAGTCGTTGAGAGGAATGCTATGGATACAGTTTACCTATATTTCAGCAGAGTTTTTGATAAAGCATTGTAACGATTGGAATGTCTCCACCTGCTGGAGTTATTGCCATGAGGAGAAGGTGCCTGAGGGCAAGACATGTGGCTTTTCTTTGGTGTCAGGAAGTGATGTTTGCTTGTGAGAGGAAGAAGGGGCGAGGCTGGCTCTCACTCACTCACTCTTTCGCCAGGACTCTAGTGGAAGTGTAGCTCCCCAAGATAGATAGATGAATCTAGGCCTTTCTCTCTCTCCACCAAATTCTTATTCTCCTTAATAAATGCTTAAAAGTCTAAATTCTTGCTAAAGCTTATAATTTATTGGTGACCACTCATTAGATATTTTAGACAGACTAGCTAGACTTTTAGCACCTTACAGCATATTTTGCTGTTCTTATGGGGAGACACAGATCAGATAATACAATTTGATGGTGTCAGAACTGCTTGGAAATCTGGGATCAAAGAAAAAGTAATTGTTAATGGTTCAATGTCAGTCTGGCAAGAGATCTCCATGGGAGTGCCCCAGGGATCTATGCTTGGCCCTGTGCTATTTAACATTTTTTCCAGGGACTTGGATAAAGACATTGATGGCATGCTCATCAAATTTGCAAATAACACAAAGGGGTGTGAGGGAAAGCTAAACTACTAGATGACAGACAGTCAGGATACAAAAGGAGTTTGACAAGCTAAAGAATGGGGCTGAATCTAACAGGATAAAGTTAAATAAGTACATGTGAAAAGTCCCATTTGGTTACAAAAATTCAACTTCAACAAGTATAAGATAGGTCAGGCACAGTTAGATAGTAGTTTTTCTGAAAAAAGATCAGAGGGTTTCAGTGGACTACAAGCTCAAGATGAGTCAGCAGTCTCAAGTAGTAGCCAAAAAAAAAAAAAAAGGATAATGTGATCTTAGCCTACATTTAATAGGATCATAGAAGATGACAATCTCTGAAATCTTCCCTCAAAAGATCTCATTAGGAGTATCATGTTCAATTCTGGGCACCATAGTTTAAGGACATTGATAAACTGAAGGCAATCAAGATGGTAAAGAGAATATTTCCTATAAATATTGGTTGAAGGAACTAGACATGTTTAACCTAGAGAATCCTCAGGGGATGGATGTTCAAGTGGAGGAAAGATCAGCTTCATTCCATCTGGCCTCAGAAAGCAAATTTAGATTTGATGGCAGGAAAGTCTCCCCCCCCCCCAATTTTTTTTTTGTTGTTCAGTCATTTCATTTGTTTCCCACTCTTTGTGACCTCATTTGTGATTCTCTTGGCAAAGATGCTGGAATGGTTTATCATTTCCTTCTCCAGCTCATTTTAGAGATGAGGACACTGAAGTAAACAGGATAAAGTGACTTGCCCAGGGCCACATGGCTAGTATCTGAGACTGGATTGGAACTCAAGAAGATGAGTCTTTCTGATTCCAGGCCCAGAGCTCTATCTACTTTACCACCTAAAAATTAGAGCTTTCCAAAAATGGATTGGGTTGGTTCAAGAAAGGGGTGTTCCTGCTCCTTGTAGGTCTTCAGAGAGATGTATAGCAACAGAGGGGATTGCTTTCATCTGTGCGTTGTGCTAGATGGCAATGGAAGTCCATTCCAACTAATTCTCTATGATTCTATGACAGTGATTTAATTCCCAGTGTTGACCAGCTGCCAGCTGCTGAGTGTGACTGACTGAATGTCTTCCATTCCTTATACATTTATGTGACTCAGAATTTGTAGCTGGAAAGAAACTTTAAGTGATGGATGACTTAGCCTAACATACTCACTGTATTATTTTTAAGTTTATGCCTTTTATTGTTATATTTCATTCTTTTCCTGATAAACCCTACTGATAACCTAGCTTTGAACCTCTGTCTTTTTAGTAAACTTTGTTAAAAACAGTTAAGTGAAAGCAACTAACACAATGACCATACCTGACAGTCTGCAACATTCTGCATCAGTGGTTTCCCACTTCTCTACTGAGAGAGGAATGTGTTTAAGGAATGCATTTAATCATCTGCTCTCTGGCACAAAGATTGTTTGTTAAAACGAATCAGACTTTAGCTATCTTTCAGCAATACTTTCATTGTTGTAGTCATTGGGCGTAAGTTTTTTTTTTTTTTTTGCAGGGCAATGGGGGTTAAGTGACTTGCCCAGGGTCACACAGCTAGTAAGTGTCAAGTGTCTGAGGCCAGATTTGAACTTAGGTCCTCCTGAATCCAGGGCCGGTGCTTATCCACTGCAGCGCCATCTAGCCGCCCCTGTAGTCATTGGGTATATTTTTCTCCTGCTTCCTGCTCACTTCATTCTTCATGTCATATAATTCGGTGCAATTTACTAGGCATTTATTAAACATCATGTGCACAAGGCACAGGTCTACTTATGAGGTATCCCAAAAGGAAAGCAGATCCTGCCCCCAAAAAGCTTGTGTTTTTCTGTAATGATACAATATATACACAAAAGGCAAATCAAAACCAATCATTTGAGGAGATAACTCCTTTTATAACTTTGGGAAGCAGGTTCCACAGCAGACAACACTTGAATTAAGCTTTGAAAGAAGGGAATTCTAAGGATTGGAGGTGAGGAGGGAGTACATTCCAAGCACAGAGGACAGACCCAGGTGTGAGTTAGAATTCTGGGTCCAGGGAATGATAACCAGGCCACTTGGGCTGGAATGCAAGGGAAGTAAGAGGAGGGACTCAAAAAGTCTGGTAAGTTGGAGGCAGTTAGGTGGCTCAGTGGATAAAGCATCAGCCTTGGATTCAGGAGGACCTGAGTTCAAATCCAGCCTCAGACACTTGACATTTACTAGCTATATGACCCTGGGCAAGTCACTTAATCCTCATTGCCCTGCAAAAAGAAAAGGAAGTCTGGCAAGCTAGACTGGACTTAGTCTGGGAAAGGATTATTTTTTTCTTTTTGAATAATATTTTATTTTTTCCCCAAGTACATGTAAAAATAATTTTTAACATTTGGTTTTTTTTTAAACTTTTGACTTTCAAATTCCATCCTTCTCATCCTTCCCTCTGCCCTCCCAAGATATTAAGCAATCTCATATAGATTATACATGAGCAATCATGTAAAACATTTCCATTTTAGTAATTTTGTAGAAGAAAATTTGAAAAAGAGGAATGAAAGAAGGAAGAAAGAAAGAGAAAAAAGAAAGAAAAAGGAAGAAAGAAAGAGAAGCAGTGAAAGGAAGGAGAAAAGAATCAATGACAAGAAGGAAAGGAGAAAGAGAAAAAAGAAGGAAGGAAGGAAAGAAAGAAAAAGAAAGGAAGGAAAGAAGAGAAAGAAAGAAAGAAAGAAAGAAAGAAAGAAAGAAAGAAAGAAAGAAAGAAAGAAAGAAAGAAAGAAAGAAAAATAGCATGGTCTGTATTCAGATGTCTCTGGAGGTGGATAGCATTTTTCATCACGAGTCTTTTGGGGATTCTCTTGGATTGTCGTATTGCTGAGAATAACTAATTCATTCACGGCTCTTCATCATACAATATTACTGTTAACTGTGTACCATGTTTTCCTGATTCTGCTCACTTCACTCTGTATCAGTTCATATGTCTTTCTAGCTTTTTTCTGAAATCATCCTGCTCATCATTTCTTATGGGGCAATAATATTCTATTACAATCATATACCACAACTTGTTCAGCCATTCCCCAATTAATGGGTATCCCCTCAATTTCCAATTTTTAGCTGTCACATAAAGAGCTGCCATAAATATTTTTGTACAAATAGGTTGAGAGGGGCTTTAAATGACAAACTGAGAAGTATGTGCTTCCTTTTCAAGGGCACAGGGAACTAGCTACTAAAGATGAGGGAGTAGGTATTTCTCCCCTTGCCTCTCAGATAGACAAAGCCATCCTAACTATACAACTTTTAACAGTGACAGCTGTGCCTGTGTGGGTGGTCTGCATGGCCTTGGTGGCCAAGTGCTCAGCAGAGCCATAAGAACCAGTCCCATCTGTCTGGATTGAACAACAAGATAAGGTGCCGACACTTTCTAGATCTAAAATACTATGCTGCCAAATATATAGCTGAACTTGATGATATTTTGGATGATCCAAAATCATCATGCATTTGGATAATAACCTAACATTTATTCAAGAAACATTGACTAAGGGCCTCCAAAGTTTTGTGCTAGGTTCTGGGGAAAATAAAAAGTTAAATAAGATAGAATTTAATAGGGGAGATTAGAAATGTACGTAATAAAGTAATAAATGTTGGAATATGATAATGACTTACCTTTGTATGTTTCTTTAAGTATTTTCTAATGCTCCTATGAAGTAGACAGTCTGAGTATTTTTCATCCTGCTATACAGATAAGGAAACTGAGACTTATAGAGGTTGTGACTTGGTCAGGGTCACACAGTTATTGCGTCAGAGTCAGAATTTGAATCCAGGACTCTAGGTGGGTGATACAGTAGAGAAAGTGCTGGTCTTGAAGTCAGGAACACCTGAGTTCAAATCCAGCCTCAGACATTTACTAGCTATGTGGCTCAGGGCAAGTCACTCAACTTCTATTTGCCTCAGTTTCCTCAACTATATAATGGTGATAATAGTAGCACCTACCTCTCAGGATTGTTGTGAATATTATCTCAAATGAATTAATATTTGTTAAGTACTTAGTGGTTAGCTTAACGCATAGTAGGGTCTTAATAAATATTTGTTTTCTTCCTTCTTTCCTCCTTATCCACTACGTGACCAGTGCTTATCTTGAAGTTGATTGGGTCAGAGTCTCATTTCCCTATAATTTCCATATCATCAGTATAGCCTAGTTGGTCCCAGGAAGGCCTTATCATTACAGACTCTGGAAAATTGACCCCAAATCTACAGGACAGTGTCAAGCATGAGCACAGCACAGAAGATACTCAACGATTGTGAAGATACAAACGTAACACGTGATTACCGTGAATTTAGTTATGAGACAAGAATGACTCAGGCCAGTTCAGTGGTTCAAGTTTGAGACTGGAATGAAGTGAGACACTAATAGGCAATTTTGTTGTTGTTGTTCAGTTGTTCAGTCATATCTGACTCTTTGTGACCCCATGGACCATACTGTCCATGGAGTTTTCTTGGCAAGGATACTGGAGTGGTTTGGAGGGGTGTAGGGTGTTTAGGGAAGACTAGCACCTCTGGTGTGAGGGCTTGATCTTGGTGTCGACTTGATTCACCCAACTCTCACTTGTGGCTCTAAGAAACACAGGCATGCATAGAAGCCACAACCTGGTAAACTGTTTCAGCAAATGGACTAAACCAGGTTGAGGGTAACTGACAGTCATCACACCTTTTGATGAGTTAGGGAGGTGTCTGCCCTGAGAATGTGAAGGTATGCAACAGCTTGGTTAGACATCAAAGGTCATCCACTGCATTCAAAGCCAACACCAGTCATCTTAACTTTATCTTGCCCCTAGACTTCAGTGACTCTGGAAGAGAGAGTCAGGCTAACAACTTCAAGCAATTCTGCCTCACTTAAATCCATTTTATGTGCAAATTGAAAGATATTACCCATGCCATTTTACATAAATTTAGAGACATCTCCACTCCAAATGTTCATATGAACATTTTTTGTTTATTTGTTTTTTTGTTTTGGTTTTTTTTTTTGGTGGGGCAATGAGGGTAAAGTGACTTGCCCAAGGTCACACAGCTAGTAAGTGTCAAGTGTCTGAGGCCAGATTTGAACTCAGGTCCTCCAGAATCCAGGGCCAGTGCTTTATCCACTGTGTCACCTAGCTGCCCCTGTTCATATGAACATTTAAGCCTTCCTCATATTGGTCTGATCAACAAGTTGGTCTCACTATATCTTGACTCCAATATAATGATGTTATTTTGGTTCTCTTCAAGAATGAAAGACAACAACCAACTGGAGTGGGTTGCCATTTCCTTCTCCACTGAATTAAAAGGCAAATAGAAGGGTTTTGTTTTTTGTTTGTTTGGTTGGTTTTGGTGAGGCAATTGGGGTTAAGTGACTTGCCCAGGGTCACACAGCTAGTAAGTGTCAAGTGTCTGAGGCTGGATTTGAACTCGGGTCCTCCTGAATACAGGGCCAGTGCTCTATCCACTGTGCCACCTAGCTGCCCCAAAGGCAAATAGAAGTTAAATGACTTGCCCAGTGTCACACAGCTAATACGTGTCTAAGGTCAGATTTGAACTCAGATCTTCCTGACTCCAGGCCCAGCCCTCTATCCACTGAGCCACCTAGTTGCCTTCATACTACCAATGAAAGTTTACTCTACAACTACATGGAAAAGATCTTCAGCAAAGATGCAACCTTGGTTCATTTCGGTACAGTTCCTTTAACCTCTATATTTGTCACAGTGGCGTTTCTGGTCAGAACACGTTGCCTCACACGGCAGTGAGAAATCCTTCAAGCTTTAACTCATGAAATGGGCTTTTATGCTTCAGGTGACCAGTGAGCAACATTGGTGCTTTGAGCCTTGGTTCCTTAAACCAATTCAGCCTCAAGGACTGTTTTATTTTTTTTAGGGAAAGACTGGTCTATATGGCAGGAAACATCCAGCATTCTTAGGCTCTATGTTATGGTGCCTATTGGTTTAGGTCCTGACTAGGTTAGTGGTACATGTTGCTTACACCATGACTCCTTCCTCAAGGATCATCATCCTGGATGTGAAACATCTCCCTTAGGGAATTCTCCCAGATAGCCTCAAAATATAGCCACAGATTTTCTGAATGCTCAAGATTTGGATCTGGATCAGGATCTTTTCCCACAAGTAGCCAAACCTGCTCACCAGCTCCACAAAGGAGCCTTGGCAGTTAACCACTGGTGGTAAATTTTACTCTTTCTCTTCCTTAAATCTGCCTAATACACATCACGTTGTATGCACAAAATGTCAGTGCAATGCAACTCAATGGTGACGCCATGCTACCATAGTGTGACTGAATTACATGTTCCCCTGTTCATCATTATCTTTGATCATGGAGCTGAAAATACAGCAGCTCTAGGAGGATGCTCAGGAGAAGAAGGAATAACTCCAGTTGTGGGGATCTGGGTGGTATTTGAGAATGGGCAAGATGCCAATCCATAGAGAGGCTTCATGGCAAAGTAGATAGAGTGCTGGGCCAGGAGTCCAAGACCTAAACTAGACTAACTGTAATTAGATGGAATTGGAATTGTTGAAATGGCCGCTTTATGTTCCAAGAGAACATGTCTTCAAGGACTTCCCAATCTCATTCTGCCCTCTCCCTTCCTGTACACTTGCACATACTATTCCCCTGTCTCAAGAATGATCTCCCCCAACATCTTAGCCTCTTGAAAACTTCCTTTTTTTCAGTGCCCAGCTCAGGTATCACCTTCTCCATGAGGTTTTCCTTGACTGATCCCCCAGCTAAAAAGAATCACCTTCCTCTTCCACCTCTTTAACTATCCACTGCAATTATTTTTTCACTCTAACTTGTATAAGTATTCCTTGCATTCACAGGCACAAAATTATAAGCTCCTTTGTGTCAGACACCATGTTGATTTTTATATTTGTATCGCTTAGAAGTAAAACATATGCCTCTGTGTGTGTGTGTGTGTGTGTGTGTGTGTTTCCCTTCCAGAACTGTAATTTCATTAGTATGGGAAACATAACTGTATCAAAGGTCAGTCAAGAAGCATTTGTTAAGCACTTACTAAGTGCCAGGTACTATGCTAAATGCTAGGGACACTCAAAAAAAGCAAAAACCATCTTTGACCTCAAGGAGCTCACAGTCTAATGGGGAAGACAAAATATAAATAACCAGAGCCAATGATCATATTTTTACATAATTATAACTTTGAAAAGTACAAATTAGAATACACACAACCACTTTATGGGATTTTATATATATATATATATATATTTTTTTTTTTGCAGTAATTAGGACCCCCACTGTACATACAAAATAGGTACAGAATGGATAGAAAGTAGCTTTAGAGGAGAAGGCATTTACACCTGAGGGGACCTAGAAGAACAGAAGGTGGTATTTGAGCTGAGTCTTGAAGGAAGGGGGAGGGGAGGAGGAGGGAAAAGCTAGAGGCAAAGGTGAGAGCATTCCAGGAATGGGGGACAGCTAGGGCAAAGGTACCAAGACTGGAGATAGCATATTGTATGTGAAGAAAACAAGTGGTACTGGATTATGGAGTAGGTGGAGAGGAATAAACTATAAGAAGGCCAGAAAGTTAAGAAGGGGCCAGGTTATATATGCCAAAGGCTATAAATGCCAAACAGAGTCTTCAACTATGTCATCAATACTGTGCAAAAAAAAAAAAAAAATTCAGTCACTGCCTTCAAGGAGCTCACACCCTAATGGGAAAGATAACATGTAAACAACTAGGTATATACAAAATATATACACTGTAAATGGGAAGTAGATTTAGTGGGCAAATGGAAGCAGAAGAGTGGGATTTGACCTTTTGTAGAAGGTGGGTTTTGGGATGAGTTTGGAAGGAAGTCAGGAAAGCCTGGATCCAGAAGTGAGGAAGGAGAGTCTTCCAAGACTGGGGACAGTCACTGAAAAGACATGGATTTGGGAGATAGGGTTCAGACCATAGCAAAAAGTCCGGTGTTGATCGATCACAGAGTACAATGAAGGGAATGAAATGTAAACAGACTGGAAAGCTAGGAAGGGGACAGGTTGTGAAGGGCTTTAAAAGCCAAACAGGATTTTGTGTTAGTTACTGGAGGTCATAGAATGCAACTAGGGTTTTATTGAGTTTGACCTAAACTTAAGAAAGATCACTTTAATAGCTGAGTGGAATGAATGGAGTAGGGAGTGACTACAGGCAAGGAGAATGAACATTCAGCAAGATTCTGCAATAGGTAAAGTGGGATGTGATAAGGGGCAGGGTAATGACTATGTGAATGGAGAAGAGTGGATGTTTACAGGAGACATTTTGTAAAAGAAAAGAAGAAATCATGAGACTTGGCAATATGTGGGGTGAGTGTAACTGAGGTTCAGTGACTTGTCTGGGGTCTCATAGCCAGTATGGATCAGAGGCAGGATCTGAACCCAGATTTTTCTGCCTCAGAGGCTGACTCTGTCCATTATGCTACCATATACTCTCATCTTTTACATAGTAGATACAATAATTATCTAATTATACTGTATTCAATTCATAAAGGTTTTAATGTCTAGACTTCAAACTGGAATTAACATCTCTGCTTTTATAACCTTTTCTGAAGTCAGCTGCTTTCTATCCCCAGGGCTTATTTGTTTTAAGATGTTGTCTATTACTCTCTCTAGGGCTCCTCAAGCTCATTCATGACTTTTTCATTTTCAGAGTGGCACTTCCTTTTTTTTTTTTTCCTTCCAGTTTTTAGCCAGCACCCATACTCTTCACTTCAGGATGATGGAATTTTCACTCCACTCCTTTATCTGAAGAAAGCAGATGTTTCTTTTAAATAAAATTTTATTGGCATTCAAAATTTTTACATCATCTCTATTTCCTGAATGTTTTTCTCCCACTTTCCCTTCCCAAAGAGCCATCTCTGGTAGCAAATAATAAAAAAACAGGAAAAGAAGAACTAAAGCATATTTAGTCTGAGAATGTTTCACAGTATTAGACCTCAACTTCTGCAAAAAACCCCAAGCCCAAACCCAGCAGAAGATGCCAGCTTATATATTTTCTTTGGGGCCAAGAGTGGCCATTATAACTTCACAACATTTACTTTTTTTTTGGTGGGGCAACGAGGGTTAAGTGACTCGCCCAAGGTCACACAGCTAGTAAGTGTCAAGTGTCTGAGGTCAGATTTGAACTCAGGTCCTCCTGAATCCAGGGCCAGTGCTTTATCCACTGTGCCACCTAGCTGCCCCATAACATTTAGTTTTTATTGTTTGTTTTGGCTGTCTTTTTCATTTCCATTTATGAGGTTACCTTTCATCTAATTTGTACGGACCCTGTATGTACATCTAGGCTTCAATGAGCACAAATGATGAACTTCATGAAATTGCATGTGTTTTAATCCTCACTATTCAGAATTATAATTATATAAAATATAGTCACTAGTTATTGTAGTCATTGGATATATTGTTTTCCAGGTTCTACTTACTTTACTCTGCATTAATTCGTATGTCTTCCCATACTTCCCTGCCCTGATTATAGTTACTTGTTTTGTTTGCTTTAAATTTAATGTTTTAGACTTTTTTTTTCTTAAGGCAATTGGGGTTAAGTGACTTGTCCAAGGTCACACAGCTAACAAGTGTCTAAGGGTGGATTTGAACTCAAGTCCTCCTGATTTCAGGACCAGTTCTCTATCCACTGCACCACCTAGCTGCCCTTAATTTAATATTTAAAATTTTTAAAAACCTCTTTTATTTAGTCTCTCTTCCACCCACATACCCTCCTTTGAACTTCAACAACAAAAAGACAAATAAAATCTTTAAAACAAATATTCATAGGCAAAGCAAAGCAGATTATCTCTTTGGTCATGTCCACAAAGGTATCTTGCCTTTCATATTTTTGAGTCCATTCCCTCTCTCTCTCAGGATGCAGGTGTCATTATTTGTCTTTGGTCCTGTGGAATCATAATTGATAACTGTATTGATCAGAGTACTCAAGTCTTTCAATGCTGCTTTTCTTTAGAATGTTGATATCATCATATATTATTTAAAATGTTCTATTTCTACTTCATCATCATCTATGAGCTTCATTTCACTTCATCATCTCATTTCTATTTACTTCATCATCTATGAACATCTACATCAATTCATAGAGATCTTCCCATTTTCATCTAAAACTGTTAATGTCATCATTTCTCATGGCATAATAATATACCATTACATGCATATATTATAATTTGTTTCACCATTCTCCAATAGATGGTAGCTGCCTTATGGTCCAGTTCTGGGCTACTACCCAAAAAAACTACTTTCAATATATTGTACATGACTCTTTTCCTTCTTTCTTTGGTCTCTTTAGGATATGAGCTTAGCAGCAATAGCAATGGGTCAAAGGGTATGCACAGTTTAATGGCTTTTGGAGCATAATTCCAAATTGTTTTCCAGAATATGGACCAATTCACAGCTCTACCAGCAGTGAATCTGTTGTTTTCCAGAATATGGACCAATTCACAGCTCTACCAGCAGTGAATCTGTGTGCTAGTTTTCCAGCATTTCCACCAGTATCATTTTCCATTTTGGCTAGCTTTGCTAATTTAATGGGAGTGAGGTGGAAACTCAAAGTTGATTTAATTTGCATTTCTCTAATAAGGATTTGAGTGATTTTAGTCAACATTTTCATTATCTAGCTTGGATTTCTTCCTTAGAAAACTGCTTGTTTATATCCTTTGTCCATTTATCTATTCTACAAATATCTTTTCCCCAATTAGCTTTTTTCTTCCTGATTTTAATTGCATTGGTTTTGTTTGTTGAAAACTTATGAATTTTTTATAATCAAACTTGTTCATTTAACCTTCGCTCATCCTCTCTATGTACTTTTTTACCATCCATAGATCTGAAAGGTAATTTCTTCTAGTCTGCTTGTGATATCACCTTTTACATATCTAAATCACACATCCATTTGGAGTTTTCTTGGTGGACTCCCCGAGGTACTAGTCTATTCTTAATTCTGTCAGGCTGCCTTCCAGTTTTCCTAACTGTTTTTGTCAAATAATGAATCTTTATCCCCATTGGCTGTTGTCTTTGGGTTTATTGAATACTAGGCACTTAGGTTCATTTATTTCTGCGTGTTGTGTACACAATCTGTTCCACTGTTGGACCTCTCTAGTTTTAACCAGTACAAAATTGTTTTGATGATTATTGTTTATAGTATAGCTTAAGATCTGATATTGCTCAGCCTTCTGATTTCCTACTTGTTTTCCCATAATTTTCCTCAAGATTCTTGACCATATGTTCCTCCAGAGGTAGTTTGTTAATAAAATTTTCTAACTCTTTTTTTTTTTTTTTAGTGAGGCAATTGGGGTTAAGTGACTTGCCCAGGGTCACACAGCTATTAAGTGTTAAGTGTCTGAGGCCGGATTTGAACTCAGGTACTCCTGACTCCAAGGCCGGTGCTCTATCCACTGCGCCACCTAGCTGCCCCAAAATTTTCTAACTCTAAAGCAATCCTTTGGTAGTTTGATATGGCATTGAATAAATTAATTAATTTAGGTAGAGACTTGTGGGATTTTTATTAACTTTGGTCTGAAAAGTATCTCAGAGGTTATCTCATCTATGTCCTTATCTTCATATAGGACTCTTCCAAGGCTGGTAGAACAAGTCTCCTTTGATTTCTAAGCTCCTTAAGAGAAGAGATTCTCCAGTTTTCTTCAGTTGTCAATGTCCCTTCTCTATCTCTGATGTTCATTTGATAGTGTCACTAAAGCCTTGAGCCTTTTATTTGTTTAAATAGGCTTTTGACGTACTTGTAGCTTTTGTAAAAAAAACAAAAAACAAAAAAACCAAAAAACCTCTCTCACCCTATCTTACTTCCTCTTCTTTCACATTTCTCCATTACTTTTCCAACCCAATTTCAAGGCCCTCTTAACTATTTCCCTTCCAAAAAAGTGATTGGTTAATGTCTCTAGGACTTCTCAGGCTGCTAATCACTTGGACCAAGGTGCGGGGTTGATTGTAGCCTCTGAGAAAGCCCCAGACAGAGAGCATTCCCCTAGTGGGCTGAGGAAAGGCTGAAGAAGGCCAGGCGTGAGTCCTCCAGTCCCTTGTCAGCAGCCCCCTTTGATCTCTGTGGCAGTTAACACAGGAGTAGAATTGGGCCCTCCAGCTGTATAGGACAAGACATGACAGGGAAATCAGCTTCCCTGACAATTTCAAAAGCCCCGGCCCTTTTGTCACCTGGCACTCTGCCATGGGGAGCTGTCCCAAAGACATACACACACCCTAGGAGAAATAGTTTTCCCAGGGGTTCAAGTGTGGACAAGTAAGTCTGTGAGGAATGCGGGACCAGCTTCACTCTGGCTACCACTAGAGATAGATAGGCAGGACCAGAGCCATGAGAAATTCTGTTTAGGCATCAAGAACTTTCCACTTGTCTGGGCTGAAGAATTCTCCTTAGGGAGCCTTCAAGAATGAGATGGTTTAAGGATGATCTTGTCCAGAGGTAGGGGGATGGAATGGATGACATCCCCTCACAACATCCACCTCAGGGCTGAAAGATCCTTTCGGGGGGGGGGGCATCTAGTTCAATCCATACCTGAACAAGAATCCCTGTTACAAGCTAGATAATGACTAGTCATTTAATTTTAGTGTGAATGCCTCTGGTCATGGGAAACCTACAATTTCCCAAGGTGGTCAATTCCACTTTGGGACAGCTCTAAGTTTTAGGAAATCTTTCCTGACATCAAGCCTAAATCTGCCTCTTTATAATTTCTACCCATTACTCCTACACCTGCCCCCTGGGGCCTAGCAGAACACATTAAGTCCTCCTATGCTTGAAGACAAGTAATGTTAATTAGTCAGTCAAACAATTAACAGTTCAACAAGAATTTATTAAGACATTGCTATGTGCTAAGCACCATACCAGGCAACAGGATTTCAAAAACAATAATCAATTCCTGACATTAAGGAGCTTATATTCCACTGGAGAAGATATACATATAAATAAATTTAAAAATGAATAAACAAACAAATAAAACCACACATACATATAAGTCTACATGTATGTGATCATATATATGTGTATGCGTATACTGATATGCACATCTGTATATACAGTATATGATTTACATATGCACATGTCTATATTCACAATATGAGTAAAGGTATATATCATATTTATGTGTGTATATATGTATACACATGTACATGCATGTACACATATATGTATATGTGTATTGTGTATATACACACATATGTTAATTACTTCTGGGCTACTCTCTGAACTGGACACTCATACTTGCAGGTATTTTAGTGGTAACCCCAATGCACTTACTAACATTATAGTTCACAAGACCCACTTGTGCATTTTCCATTAAGAATCAACTGGTTAATTGTGTGATGATCAACTGTGGTAGACTTGGCTCTTCTCAGCAGTGCAATGAATCAAAACAATTTCAAAGTACTCATGATAGAAAATGTTCTCCACATCCAGAAAAAAGAACTGTGGATTCTGAATGAAGATTGAACCATTTGGTTTCTACTTTTTGGCTGTTTTTTTTTTCTTTTTTGAGGTTTTTCCCTTGTATTCTGATTCTTCTTTTAGGATATGACTAATGCAGAAATATGTTTAATGTGATTGTACATATGTAACCTATATTAGATTGCTTTTTGTCTTAGGGAGGGGAGAGGGAAGGGAGGGTGGGAAAAATTTGGAACTAAAAATCCTATGAAAACAAACGCTGAAAACTATCTTTACATGTAACTGGAAATAATAAAATACTTAAGAAAAAGAATCATCTGGTTAGCTCAATTAGCTCTTAGCAGATATTTATACTCAGAGGTCATAGTAGGAAGAGTAGAAATGAGACATTACTCCCATAAACTGGGACATATTCTTCCACAAATGCATATAGCATCAGTGGGAAAAGTAGGCTTAAACAGAGTTCAGTCGGGAATGAGACATGTGTAGGATACATGGATGGTAAGGGTGACTTACAGTTCTAAGCCCTGCAGAGCCTGGAACTCTTATTTCTTTTTGTGGAGTCCTTATGCAGTTTTCCTTGGGATCTGAAAGCCAGAGAGGTTGTTATCAATTCCTCTACAGCAAAGGCAGTATAGACTTCTTGATGCTGGAAGGACAGAGAAAAACAGTATAAAAAAGTGCTTAGTCATTTCTTTTTTCTAAACTTCATATATTTTATTTTTTAGAAGATTTTAAAAAATATTTTCTATTTCTTACCTCACCATAATATTCCATATATCCCTCCCCTTCCCTGAAATCTATCCCATATGACAAATAATATTTTTAGAAAGAAAAAAGTTAGTACAACTGATCTATTAATATATTGAAAAGTCTGAAAACATGTACAATGTATAACACCAGTGGACCTCCCACTTCCACACAGGGGTAGATTGGGGGTATCTTCTCATAACTCTTTATTCAAACATAATCTTTATAATTTTGTTACATTTATTTTTTCTTTTTTTCTTTACATTTACGTTGTCATAGTTACTGCATATGTTATTTTCTTGGTTTTGCTTACTTCACTCTGTATCAGTTCATATAGATCTTTTCAAGCATTTATGTATTCAACACACACATCATTTCATATAGCACAGTAGTATTCCATTGCATTCATGTACCACAATACTCCCCAATTGATGGGCATCTCCTTTATTTCCAATTCTTATCTATCACAAAAAGTGCTGCTAAAAATATTTTGGACTATAGGGGGCCTGTTTTCTTTTCACTGGCTTCCCTGGGGTATTAGCCAAGTAATGGAGTTTCTGGTTCAAAGGGCATAGACATTTTAGTCCCTTTATTGATATAATTCCAAATCACTTTCCAAAATGATTGTAGCATTTCATAGCTCCACCAACAATGTATCAGTATAGCCATTTCTATCAAGAAGAAAATGCTTATATCATGGGCAGGCCAATACATAGACTGAAGTATTGAAAATTGAGAAAAAGGAATTTTCACTGATGAAACTCACTTTTTCATTCAGGGCTATATAAAACCATTGTCAAAAGAAGTTTGTATGAGACTATAAGATCTGGGTTCCTTCATCAGACTGTAAAAATCCATCAAAAGTATTTTGGAATTTTTTTTTTATATCTAGTAGGCCTAGATATCTTGTCCCCATTGAGACAAATATGACATCTCATATATACATTGATATATTGATGTAATGGGGGGACTAATGAGGGTGTAGTCCTTAAACCATGTGCAGATTTGCCCTTCCTTGTGGTTCATACAGAATATGTGCTGTATTCTTTGCTTACTGTCAATACGCCATCTGGATCTTTGGGGAGCCAGTTTTCAGCCAGTGACTAAGGGGACATGTGTAATTATATGACTATGAAGAGTTTTATGGTTGACCGAGGAATCAGAAAGACTGATAATGGACCTGGAGCTGAGGTCATATTAAAGAAAAATAGGATCAACATACCATTTTCTTGGCCCCTTTAATGCTTTTCTCTTCCCTGGAAGCTTTCATTTGAGGATGAATTCTTACTGTGAGCTGCTGGCTACTGGGAGGGGAAGAATATCTTTGATCCAGCCTCTAGGTGTCCAAGAAGGCATGGTACCTTTTTTTTTTCCTTTTGTCTTTTTATATAGATTCTTTCATGATCATAGCTGAATATCCATATCTTAGGATCAGAATGCCCAAGCAATCAATGAAAGAAGAAGATCTATCAAAGCCATCCATGGTCCCACCAACAACAGAATTTTGGAGTGGATGGTGGCAAGCAGCCAAGCCTGGTGAGGAGCTTTACAACTGCCAGGTGACTTACTTGATCCAGACAAGCAATGCACTGACCCAGAAACAGAGGCACCAATTCCTACAAAGGAGCTAGCCCAGCTAAGCAAAGGATTGACTCATCCATCAGCTGTACCACACCCAGAAGTGAACTTGATAGGGATTCTAGGCAGAGAGACAAGGACTCCAAGGGCACCACCATACTTGTTTCCTTTACATATGTTCATGTACCTTTGGGCCCTAAGTTTGAGTCTATTCTCCCCAGGGAAGAGTGCATCACCCAATTAGAGGGGATGTTTTTGTACCTTCTGTCCTTACTATAGCTTCTCAGGAAATACCCCTTTGTAAAAGCTAATTGCTGTCAATTGGCTGATTGATATTAGGGAGATGTTACCTGGTTAATCAATAAGGGAGAGCACATCAGAAGAGGGCTTGATAGTAATAATACCATAAGCCCCACATCCTCAGGGTTCCTCAGTGATAGAACCTTGAAAGAAGTTGCAATTGCTTCCCTGGGACACAGCCTACCAGTAGAAGTGGGAGTGGGTGTTGGGAGAATGAGCCTATATGGAGTGTTACATTGAGAAGCATAATTGGTCTGGAATTACAGAAATTTCCATATAAAAATAAAATACCGCACCTTAACCTTCGACCATGCCCTATGTTGAGAAAGGTTAATTTATGATAGAGATGGAAATAAACATATTTCAATAGCCTGAGAACTTGCTTGATTTAAAACTCATTAAGAAACTGAGCAATAATCAAGGCTAGACTTGCAAAAATAGATTGTCAAAGGCACACTAAATATCCAATGTGATACATGGTTTCATAATTAAGAAATAAAGAAAATGAGTCAAAATCTTGTAAACTCAACAAACAAGCATTAAAAACAAGTAAATGGCAGCAAAAAGATAATATAATGCAGATTAAAAGTTTTTTTAAAGAGATAAAAATTGTAAGGTTTATTGTAAAGATAATAAATCAAATTATTTTTGCTTTGTTACAGTAATTTGGTATACCACTGTATCTTTAGTATTTTTTTTTTTTTTTTGGCTGATGACCTTTTGTACTTTCCAAAGCATTTAGTACCTACCTTGGGCTCTCTGGTCTTTCTCTTTAGGGATGAAACAATCTAAAATTGTAATTCATACCTCAGCAAATGTGAGAAATGGGTAGTTGTCTCCTCTCAATGTGGATATAACAGTCAGTCATACTTCCCTGACCTGTTTGTAGGACAAAGGTCTCAGATCCCCTCCTCCCCCTCAGGTTAGCAAGGTCACATGGTTCAAGGAGCCCTGGTCTCAATTAGGTCCTCTCTAGAGTTCTGTCCATATAAGGAAGTATAAGGTCCACTCCTGAGTTATGCCCATATAAGGAAGAGGGGTGGGAATACTGCATTCCCATTAGCTAGTTTTTGCTCGTAGATTGTAACCCCAACCAGTGATGAAAAAGGGGAAGGTCCATTCGAGTTAGGGACTAGGGTATAAAACAGGGCCTGTGAGCCCCCTTTTGGGGCACCCACTAGCTGCACACTAGGGTGCCTCCTTCTCATGAGAAGAAAATATAGCCTTTGTCACCTTGCTGCTGAGTTCCTGAGAATTATTGAGAAGAGGATGAATTTTTCCCTCACAGCGTCTGTGCTTGAAAAATCTCCAAATCTGTCAGAGGAGAACTTGGAGGTTATCTAATGTAACCTTCACTTTAATAATAGGAGGGTCAGTCACATTTTCATTTTAAAAGAGGATATGAACAAGTGAGCAATACTGAACTGAAAGGAAAAACCATAATGATAGAATTTATGCATTTAGTGACAAACTAATGGGGAAACTATTTTTGTGGGGGTGGGGACTTCGATTCCAGGACCCTCAAGTCTCTGCCTGTTAAAGAGAAACCAAACCCCAATGTTGCATTTATTTTTTCTGAAGTCACTCTGGTCTTTGAGTGGGATCCAAAAGTGGCAAGAGAGTTTCCCCTCCCAGCTAAATTCCCAAGGAAAATAATGATAGACTTGAGATCCCTGGCAGATTAAGGTGCCTTGAGGGCATGGGCTGGGACTCCTGGATGTGCAGACTCCCTTCTAGAAGATCCACATAAATATGCAGCATCAGCAACACTGATTCAGTCCTATCATTGCATGTCTTCTTTAATTAAAATGACTATCTTTTCTCCCCATCTGTGCAATTAGAACTTAATGAATTCAAGCTACTTTTCTAAATGATCTAAATTAGATTTGATCCTTATATTTCACGTTTGAAAAACAACAATAAATCTCCTCTATCCTCAAAGCATGTGAATGAGAGGAACTTTGGAAATTAAAGGGTTAGAGTCATTAATCATTGGAGCAGATATAAAAGAATTTGCATAGGATCCTAGATCTTGAGTGGGAAGGGGCCTCAGAGGCTACCTAATGCATGACCTCATTGTAGAGATCAGAAGACTGAGTCCTAGCAAAGTTAAGTGACTTGCCCAAGGTTGAACAGGTAATGGATAAATATAAGCTGTGTGTGTTGCTCATGTAGGTTTTGTGCTTATGGACTGCCCAAATGTAGTTTGGGGGAGGCATGGATAGATCTTTGGAATTTTTTTTTTTTTGAGGCAATTTAGATTAAGTGAGTTGCCCAGGGTCACACAACTAGTAGGTGTCAAGTGTCTGAGGCCAGATTTGAACTCAGGTCCTCCTGAATCCAGGGCTGGTGCTTTATCCACTGCACCACCTAGCTGCCCGCTAGATCTTTGGAATTTAACCCACTGCTTTACATGGGAGATCTTAATTCTTGCCTGGAGGGAAGCAGGGGAAGATATTAGGAGTCTGGGCACTCTGCTCATCCTCCCTCACCCCCACCTCAATATCACTGATTGATGTAGGGGCATATTTTTTCAAGTTCAAAAAGCTGCTTTCATGTCTGTTGTTTGGCCTCTTCTCACCAAATGCTAGTTACACAAAAGATCATCACAAGTAGTGAACAGCATTAAATCCATTTATCCTTGCAAACAGCAAACAAAAAATGGAGTTTTACAAATTAGAAAATACCAGAAAATGTACTAAGTCAATGAACTTTTTCACAGAGAGCAAGATAGCTCAGATCAACCATAAGAAAGACCCTAATATGACCAAAGAGGAAGCCCCAAAGTCCTTAAGGAGGCGTGTTGGAAATTAGAGATGTGGTGAGGCGCTAGCTTCCCCTACATGTTTGTCACTTTCTTTTCTTTTCTTTTTTTTCCTTTTTTTTTTTTGAGGCAATTTGGGTCAAGTGACTTGCCCAGGGTCACACAGCTAGTAAGTGTCAAGTGTCTGAGGCCGGATTTGAACTCAGGTCCTCCTGACTCCAGGGCTGGTGCTCTATTCAAGGTTTATTTTTCTCTTTCCTCCTAGAGTCAGTCCAGAAGTGACTTATGTGTCCTCTCAACAACTTTGCCACTCATGCATGTAGAAATGCAGGACTGAGTCATCATTTTCTCCATCAATTAGGAGAGGTTTGTGCAAAAATCTGCAGACTTTAATTACCAAACAATCTAGTACTGGCTAAGAAATAGAGAGGTGGATCAGTGGAATAGAATAAGTGCAAATTATACTGTAGTAAATGACTATAGTAATCTAGTATATGATAAATCCAAAGATCCAAGCTTTTGGAACAAAAACTACTGGCAAAACTCAAAAAAGGTATGGCAGAAACTAGGTATAGACCAACATTCACACCATATACTAAAATAAGGTCAAAATGGGTACATGATTTACACATAAAGGGTGATACCATAAGCAAATTAAGAGAGCATGGAATAGTTTACCTGTCAGATTTATGGACAGAGGAAGAATTTAGAACCAAATAAGATATAGAGAGCAATACAAAATGTAAAATAGATCATTTTGATTATGTAAAATTAAAAAGCTTTTGCACAACAAAACTAATATGACCAAGATTATAAGGAAAGCAGAAAACTGGGAAAGAATTTAAAAAAAAATCTCTGATAATGGCTTCCTTTCTCAAATATATAGAGAACCGAGTCAAATTTATAAAAATACAAGTCATTCCCCAAGTGAATAAATGGTCAAAGGATATGAACAAGCAGTTTTCAGACAAAGAAATCAAAGCTATCTATAGTCATATGAAAAAATGCTCTAAATCACTATTGATCAGAGAACTGCAAATGAAAATAACTTTGAGGTATCACCTCACACCTATCAGAGTGGCAAATATAACAAAAAAGGAAAATATTGCATGTTGGAGGAGATGTAGGAAAAATGAGATGCTAATCCACTGGTGGTAGAGTTGGGAATGGATCCAACCATTCTGGAGAGCAATTTGGAACTATCACCAAAGGGCTATAGAACTGTGCATACCCTTTGATCCAGTAATACCACTGCTAGGTTTATATACCAAAGACATCCCCAAAAAGAGAAAAAAACCTATTTGTACAAAAATGTTTCTAGCAGCTCTTTTTGTGGTGGTTAAGAATTGGAAATCAAAGGAATGCCCATCAATTTGGGAAAGACAAAATAAGCCGTGGTATGTGATTTTTTTTTTTTTTTGGTGAGGCAATTGGGGTTAAATGACTTGCCCAGAGTCACACAGCTAAGTGTCAAGTGTCTGAGGCTAGATTTGAACTCAGGTCCTCCTGAATCCAGGGCCAGTGCTCTATCCACTGTGCCACCTAGCTGCCCCTGTGGTATGTGATTTTGATGGAATATTATTGTACTATAAGAAATAATGAACAGGATGATTTCAGAAAGGCCTGGAAAGACTTATATGAACTGATATATAGTGAAGTGAGTAAAACCAAGAGAACATTGTGCAGTGATAGCAATATTATTTGATGAAGAACTGTGAATGACTTAACTATTCTCAGAAATACAGTGATCTAAGACAATCCCAAGGGACTAATGATGAAGCATACTATCTGCCTCCAAAGAAAGAACTGATATTGATTGAACACAGACTGAAGCATGCTATTTTTGACTTTCATTTTTTTCTTTTATTTGTTTTCTTATACAAAGTGACTAATATGGTCATGTTTTACATAATTGCACATGTGTAATCTATATCCGATCACCTCAAGGTGGGGGGAGGAAGGGAGGAAAGGAGGGATAGAATTTGGAACTCAAAACCATAAATAAAAATGTTTATTATTTTTTTTTAAAACCTTTGGAAATCTCCAGGCTTGACTCAGAGTAAAAGTTTGTACCTAGAACTTCTGACTTGAGATCCAAACCACTTTCCTCTATACCATACTGCCTCCTCTCTTCCTTATTCCAAATCAATTAGATGGAGGCCCAATCAGGTTCTCAGGCAGATGCCTTTAGCGCAGACATGATCTTGGCTAGTTAGCCCCTGTAAGGATGTTTTAATACATCTTAACAGTATGGGCAGACTAGTAAACTCCCTCAGAAAATTCACAAAGAAGTCACACAAAGAAATGACAATCCTGTCCAGAGCTTGGGGTTGTGGCCCTAAGGCCCTACTCATGACATGAAAATTCTTACATACACAAAAAGATATGTTGAGTATTTCTAGACGATAGCTGAAAGAAGAAAGTTCAATGTGTGACTTCCCCAGAAAGCCCATTAACACCTGCTAACACCCACACTAAGAAGAACTGCGGCTGGTAATTAATGACCACCGTGAACCCCCACATTCAGACTTGTGATGCTGAGTGTTTTTCCCATCAGGTCAGCATTTTAGGTGCTGACAATGAATGATAAATAGAGGGAGTATGAGGTTCTGAAACTCAACATCAGGCTTTGAGGTAATCTCAAACATCTAAATGCTATAGGGATTGGGGGGGGGGTCAGGATCTCAGAAGATATAAATAAGGGTGATATTAACTCATTGCAGATCACTTACCAGTAGTGGTAGGTCCACCCGATCCTCTTTCTCCCTCTCCCCTATCACCAACACACTTACAGAACAAAGAAAACACATGTGTATATGTGAAAGAAAAGAAACTCAGGAATACCTCACCCCTATTACATCCTTCAGGCAGCTAGGTACTGTGTTGAATAGAGTTTGGAACCTGAAGTTGGGAAGATTCAGCTTCATCAGTTCAAATCCAGCCTCAGATACTTACCAGCTATGTTACCCTCAGCCAGTCACTTAACTCTGTTTGCCTGTTTCCTCATCTGTAAAATAAGCTGGAGAAGAAAATGGCAAACCAGTGCAGCATTTTTGTCAAGAAAACCTCAAGAGGGGGGTGGAGCCAAGATGGTGGAGGAAAGGATGTAACTTTCAGAGCTCCCCACACCATCTATCCACATACCTCCAAACAATGCCATAAGACAATTCCTGGAGCAACAGAACCCACAAAAAACCAGAATGAGATAATTTTCCAACCAAAGATGGTTTAAAAGGGTGGCAGGGAAGGTCTGTTGTACCAGGGTGAGAGAGGAGCACAGCCACACCTCGCAAATCCAGCCCCAGACAGGCTGCACCTCCAGAGCCTCAGAATCATCAGTGTCAATGGCTACTTCTGCAACTTAGCTCACAGACTGGTGAGGGGTTCCAGTGGTTGGTAGCGGGGTGGTGATAGCAAGGGTCTCTGCTGGAGCCGAGGTGGAGCATCTATGTTCCGAACCAGGAAGCAGACTCAAGTGGCAGCAGCCCAGTGGGGAAGGGACACAGGCACTCCAAGCTTACAATCACAGTGAATCAGATTTCTGCTTCCAGGTTAAAGACTAAGGAGGCTCATGGTTACTTACAGGCCAGAGCACAGGCCAGACGGGCTGAGAATGAGCCTCTCCTTAAATTGTACCACCTGGGACCCCCTGAAGCTTGGGACAGTGTGGCCTGGAAGCAGCACCCCACTTTAAAAAGGAGTTAAAAGCCAAGAAATAGGCTAGGATAATGAGCAGGCAATAAAAGCTGCAGACCATTAGAAGTTTCTTTGGTGACAAAGGTAGATAAAAATATATCCTCAGAAGAAGATAAAGTTAAAACTCCTACATCCAAAGCTTCCAAGGAAAATATGAATTGGTCTCATGCCATAGAAGTGCTCAAAAAGGACTTTGAAGATGAAGTAAGAGAGGTAGAGGGAAAAGTAAGAGAGACAGAGGAAAAAATGGAAAGAGAAACGAGAATGATTCAGGAGGGTCATAAAAAAAAGTAAACAGGCAGCTAGGTGGCACAGTGGATAGAGCACCAGCCCTGGATTCAGGAGGACCTGAGTTCAAATCTGGCCTCAGATACTTAACACTTACTAGCTGTATGACCCTGAGCAAGTTACTTAACCCCAATTGCCTCACCAAAAAAAAAAAAAATTAAACAGCTTGAAAAGCCAAATTGGCCAAATGGAAAAGGAGGTACAAAAGCTCTCTGAAGAAAATAATTGCTTAAAAATTAGGAGTGAGCAAATAGAAGTTAATGGCTTTATGAGAAATCAAGACAAAATAAAGCAAATCCAAATGAATGAAAAAAATAGAGGGCAATGTGAAACATCCCCTTGGAAAAATAGCTGACCTGGAAAATAGATCCAGGAGAAGTAATTTGAAAATTATTGGACCTACCTGAAAACCATGATCAAGGAAAGAGCTTAGACATTATCTTCCAGGAAATTGTCAGGGGAAATTGCCCTGATATTCCAGAAGCAGAAGGTAAAATAGAAATGGAAAGAATCCACTGATCACCTCCAGAAAGAGACCCCAAAAGGAAAACTTCCAGGAATATTATAGCCAAATTCTAGAGCTCCCAGGTCAAGGAGAAAATATTGCAAGCAGCTAGAAAGAAGCAATTCAAGTACTGTGGAACCACAGTCAGGATAACACAAGAGCTAGCAACTTCTACATCTTAATGTAGAATTGGAAGGTGTGGAATATGATATTCTGGAGGGCAAAGGAACTGGGATTGCAACCAAGAATCACATACCCAGCAAAACTCACCATATTTTTTCAGGGGGAAAAATGGGACTTCAATGAAAAAAAGGACTTTCAGGTATTTGTGATGAAAAGACCTAAACTGAATAGAAAATTTGACTTTCAAATAGAGAAGCATAAAAAGGTAAACAGGAAAAAGAAATCATGAGGGATGTTTAAAGGTTAAATTGTTTACTTTACTGCATGGGAAGATAATACTTCTAACTCATAAGAACTTTCTCAGTATTAGGGCAGCTGAAAAGAATATACTTAGACAAAAGGCACAGGTATGAATTGAATATGAAGGGATGATAACTGTGAAGCATTTATTTTTTGTTTATCCTTTGTGTGTGGGGGGGGGCAGGCAGGGTGGGGTGGCTTATGTCTGGGGTCAGATTTGGGCTCAGGTCCTCTTGGGTCCAGGGCTGGTGCTTTGTCTACTGTGTCATTTAGCTGCCCCATGATGACTTCTTTAAAATAAAATTAAGGGGTGAGAGGAATGCACTGGAAGAAAGGGAAAAGGAGAGTTGGAATTGGGTAAAGTAGTTCACATAAAAGAAACAAGAAAAAGCTTATGGAATGGAGGGGAAGATGGGGAAGGAGTGGGGGAGTGAGCCTTACTCTCATCAGAATTGGCTTAAATGGGTATAGTAATATATCTTGCCCTGTGGGAAAGGGGAAGGGGATGAGGGGGAAGAGGTGAAGGGAGGACAAATTTGGGGAGGGGGCAGGAAAAAGCAAAACACTTTTGAGGGGGGATAGGGTGAAAGAAGATAGAAAATAGAGTAAATATCAAGGGGAGGGAATAGGATGGAGGGTAATACAGTTAGCAATAGTAACTGTGAAAGAAATGATCACCAGGATGCTCATAAGATAAGGAATCCATCTACAGAGAAAGAACTGATGGTATTTGAATACAGATTGAAGTATAATTTTTTTTGTTAGTTTCTCTTTCTAAAGTTATTTTGTCTGTTTTCTTGCACAACATGACTAAAGTGAAGATGTTTTGCATGACTGCACATGTATAACTTGAATTGTTTGATTTCTTAGGGAGGACTGGGGAGGGAGGAAGAGAATTTGGAACACAAAGGTTTTTTTTCTATTTAGAATTTTATTTTCCAAATTACATGTAAAAACAAATTTTGACATTAATTTTTAAAAACTTTGTGTTCCAACTTCTCTTCGTTCCTTCTTTCCTAACCCCTACCCCCAAGAACTCAAGCAATTCAATATAAGTTATACATGACTTGTCATGGAAAACATCTCCACATTAGCCAGGTTGTGAGAGAAAACAGACAAAAACAAAACTTGAGATTAAGAAACTATAAAAAAAAAATGCTTCAATCTGTTTTCAGATACCATCAGTTCTTTCTCTGTAGATGGATTGCAATTTTTGTAAGTCCTTCAGAGTTATATTGGATCATTGCATTGCTGAAAATAACCACGTCCTTCCCAGAAGATCATCTTACACGATTGCTGTTCTTTTGTATACAGTACATTTCACTCTTCTTCAGTTCATGTAGGTCTTTCCAGATTTTTCTGATAGCATCCTGTTCATCATAACCTTTATATAGTACGTTAAACTTGACAAAGAATTTTCTTCACAATAGCCCAGCAAAGTAAGTACCATACATTTTGCCATTATAATCAATTATCATAACTATTTCCCTTCATCCTATTCCCTTACCATGATATTTACTCTATTTTCTATCTTATTTTACCCTATTCCTCCTCAAAAATGTGGAATACAATGTTTTAAAAAATCATTGTGAAAATTTGTTTTTACATGTAGCTTGGGGAAAATTCTAAATAAATAAATTTATATAATAATAAAAAAAAAAGAAACCTCAGATGGGGTCATGAAGAGTTGGACATGACTGAAATGACTGAACAACAACAAAAAGATAGCACTCTTTCACTGTGATGAGGTATTCCCAAGTTCCTTCCTGATCCCTTTAAACACTGTATGAATTTGCAGACACAGTGATACTAGTTTAAGGGTTGAGTCCAGGGGTCAGACTCTGTGTTTACTTCTGGAACCCTATGCCCCAGAAACATGTATACAGACTCTTTGATTTTCAGTGTTCAGGTTAAGAGGACTTAATCAATATACCTTTATTAAATACTTGCCATGTGCTACACTGTACTAACTACTGGGGATACAAAAAGAGGCAAAAGTCCTTGCCTTCAAGGAGCTTGCAATATAACAGGGGAGACAACAGGCCAACAAATATATACAAAACAAACTATATATAGGATAAATCAGTGTGGAGGCAGAGCACTGGGGCTGGAATCCAGAAGACCTGACTTCAACTAGCAGTGAGACCCTGAGCAAGTCAATCACTGATTGCCTCAGTTTCCTCAACTATAAAATGAGGATACTAATAGCACTTATCTTGAAGAGTGGTAAGGATCAAGTGAGATAATATTTGTAAAAACCCTTAAGCACAGTGTCTGGTACATGACAAGGGCTACTTCAATGTTAGCTATTGTTATTTATTATCATTACCTCACAGGGTTGTCATGAGAATCAAGTGAAATAGTATTTGTAAAAGCAGTCAACACAGTGACTGGTACATAACAGGAGCTATATAAATGCTTATTTTCTTCCCTTATGGACTTAGGAAAGTATCTCCTGAGGAGTTAGTAAGTAGTGTGAGAAGGGAAGCCAATAGTGTAAGGAGAAACAGTGCTGGGAGAAGTGCATCCCGAGGGCAAGAGAGAGGGTGGAGCTGACCTAGCCCTGATGTAGAGCACTCCCTTGCCTCAGAATCAAATCCAATTGTCTTTTTTTAGTCCTAATCCTTCTTGATTTATCTTCCTTTGACATTCTTGACCACTCCTTTCTGGATATTCCTTCCTCTCTGGATTTTTCCTGGAACTACTTTCTCCTGATCCTCTTACTTATCTGACTGCTAGTTCTCAGCTCTTTGCTAACTCATCATCCATCTCACTTTTCCTAATCATTCCTCCAAATTCCCTCTCTTCTCCTTGCCTCCTCTCTTCTCTTTGCATTCACTAAACCTCATCAGCTCTCCTGGACTTAACTGCCATCTCTATGCAGATGACTCTCAGATCTATGTATCCAGCCATCACCTCTCCTGTGGAGCTTCAGTCCCACACCATCAATGAACTATTTCAAAATAGATGTCAAATATACCCCTTGACCCAGCAATGCCACTACTAGGTCTATATCCTAAAGAGATCATAAAAAAGGGAAAAGGGGGCAGCTGGGTGGCGCAGTGGATAAAGCACTGGCCTTGGATTCAGGAGGACCTGAGTTCAAATCCAGCCTCAGACACTTGACATTAGCTGTGTGACCCTGGGCAAGTCACTTAACCTTCACTGCCCTGCAAAAAACATAAAAAACAAAAAAGGGAAAAGGACCCTCATG
The DNA here is from genome assembly GCF_019393635.1 of Dromiciops gliroides. Lineage (NCBI taxonomy): Eukaryota > Metazoa > Chordata > Mammalia > Microbiotheria > Microbiotheriidae > Dromiciops > Dromiciops gliroides. Next base: position 197,596,370 of record NC_057865.1, read on the forward strand.
TACAAAAATATTTATAGCTACTCTTTTTGTGGTGGCAAAGAAATGGAAATTGAGGGGATGCTCCTCAATTGGGAAATGGCGGAACAAGCTGTGGTATATGAATGTAATGGAATACTATTGTGCTGTAAGAAATGATAAGCAGATGGATTTCAGAAAAACCTGGAAAGACTTATATGAATTGATACTGAGTAAAATGAGCAGAACAAAGAGAACATTGTAGACAGTATCAACAACATTTTGTGATAGATTTAACTCTTCTCAGCAATACAATGATCCAAGACAATGTCAAAAGACTTATGGTGGAAAATTCTCTCCACATTCAGAAAAAGAACTATGGAGTCTGAATACAGAATGAAGCATACTATTTTCATTTTTGTCATTGCTTTTTTGTTATTTTTCTTGTTTATTCTTTCTTGTGTTTTTTCCATTTTATTCTGATTCCTCTCTCACAACATAACTAATGTGGAAATATGTTTAACATGATTGTAATGTATAACCTATATCAAATGGCTTGCTGTCCTCAGTAGGGGAGAGGGAAGAGAGGGCGAGAGAAAAATTTGGAGCTCAAAAAATATCTTTACATGTAATTGGGGAAAAATTAAAAATAAAAATAAAATTTAAACAAATATTTTAAAAATAGATGTCAAATAAATATTTATGCCCTGGAGATACTGTAACTTCAATATGTCTAATATGTCTTCCCCCACCCAAATGTGGTAAAAAAAATGAAAGTTTTTTTTAACAGTCGGTTAGGATAACTGAAAGACGCCAGTTTTTGAAGGACCACCCTTTTGGGGAGGAGACCAAAGTCCGCCTGCTGCGCACGTCAGACTGCCTGCTACGCACTCGACTTCCGGGTTGGAGAGAACGGAAGTGGGGCTTTTTCCTGCTCTGCTGGTCTCTTGACTGCGCTGCACAGACGGTCTCTCTCTCTCCAAAGGTGGCCTTCGGTTTTGGTGAGTTTTTATAAGGAATATAGACTAAGCTTAGACTTAAGACGATTTGTATTGTGTTTCTACTTTCCTATCCTTCTAATCAACATCACCTTGTGACTACAATAACAATAAAAGGTCTATCTAGAAAACCAAAAGCTTCTTCCATTTACTAGTCTGGGAGATAAATTAAGGGAAAGGTTAAGTAGGGGAGATTTATGATCTAATATGCAATTTTAAATCTCACACAAACCTCCCTTCTTCAGAGCTTTGCCATTTCTGTTGAAGGTACTGCCAATCCTTTCAGTCTTTGGAGGTTCCTAGCCTCAGGATTATACTGCACTCCTCATTGTGCCTCATTCTACATCTCTCGTCACTTAGCTGATCTTGGTGTTTCTTCCTTCCTAATATCTCTTACATCTGACCTTTTTTTTCATCCACACAGCTGCTACCTTAGCTCAGGCCTTCAACACACCTGGCCTAGGGCAGTGAATGAATCAGCTCACTGAAGACTGCTTCCCTGACTCCATTTCCCTCCCCATTTCCAGCCCATCCTGCACACTGCTGTCAAAGTAATTTTCCTTATGACCATGAGCCTCATCTCCTCCATCAAACCCACTGGCTTCCTATTGCCTCTAAGATAAAGTAGAAACTTCCTTGTTTGGCTTGTAAAACCTTGCACAGCCTGGCCCCAACTTATCTCTCCAGCTTCATTGGACATTACTTGCTCTTCCACATTCTGATCCAGCCAAACTGGCCTTTTCTTTCTTCTCAAATAAAACACTCCATCTCCTGTCCATGTACCATTGTTCTGACTGCTCCACATGCCTGGAATGCCCTGTCTCTTTACCTTCCTCTCACAGAATACCTTCCTTTAAGACCCAGTTCAAGTGCCATCTTCTGCATAAAGCTCTTCCCATTTCCTCTAATTGCTTGTGCCCTCCATGCCAAAATACCTTGTATTTAACTACCTCATATGCATTTTTTATTATTATCTTGATATTTATGCCATATACACTTATATATGTACTAGTTGTTTCCCCTGTTAGAATGCAACCTTACAGTGGATAAAGTACTGGCCCTGATTTCAGGATGACCTGAGTTCAAATTCAACCTTAGACATGTGACATTTACTAGCTGTGTGACCCTGGGCAAGTCACTTAACCCTCATTGCCCCCCCCCTCCCCGCCCAAATGCAACCTTCTTGTGAGTGGAAATTGTTTCTTTCTTTGTACTTGTATCCTGAGCATCTAGCCCAGAGCCAGATGTATAGTCTGTGCTTATTCAATACTGCTGATGGATTGTTAATTGATGCTAACTGCTGTTCTAAGACTAAGAGGGAGGTGATTGACCAGAAATTGCAGGGGCTACTCTCCATCATTCCAAATGCCTTGTCAGTTCTTCTGATTAATTAGAATTGTGACTCACTGATTTCCTTGAGGTCTCTAAATTTGGGAGCTATGCACTCCATCCATTTAAACAATGTCCTGTGTTAGTGGAAGCTAGGTGTTGAAGTAGATAAAGCTCTGGATGCTGAGTCAGGAAGATCTGAGTCCAAATCTAATGTCAGACACATACTGTGTGACACTAGGCAAGTCACTTAGCCTCTATATGCCTCATTTTCCTCATCTGTAAAATGGGGATAATATTAGCACCTCCCCCCACCCCAGGTTGTTGTATCAAATGAGATACTTAAAGTGCTTTAAAGCCTTAAAGTTCTGTATAAATGCTATTACTTAATTTGTTTCATGTTTTGATCAAACTTTTTGGTAGGATTAATGTCTAATAGATAATTGGATGGGAGCTCTTCTATATTTGAATGGATGGTTACCAAAATGGTACCCCAAATTTGGTCCATAGTGAATGATAGGGGTGCAGCGGCAAGGGGGTAGAGGAGAGGAGTAGCCAGGTCATATAAGTTTCCAGATATCAGCAAAGGAAGTCCTACTTCTTGCTTTGATGACTTATCCAGTGTCTGCTGAAGATTGGCATAATCCCTGAGATGACTGGCCATAGCTGATTCCTTCCTAGCTCCCAGGGCACCAGTCTCATTTCCTTTATGTTGTGCCATGCTAACATGGAAATGGTAGAATCTCCTTTCCTAGAAGTTTTGAAGGTGGTGACCTCCACCCTCCCACCTCTCCATTCCCATCTAGTTTCTGTGATAAGATATATGGAAAGGAACTGTCCTGGAAGAAAGGGAATTAAATAGATTGTTCAATCAATCAAAAAATAAATATTATTGTCTCTGTGAAAAACATCATGTTGAGTATTATAAGGAAATACTTAAACCCATAAATTAAGTAATTTCCACTTTTTGCTACAGCCTTACAATCTTTAAGCCAAGGGAGAAGAAATCAGAAGGTATACCACTAGGGTCTTGTTATTTCTTTATGGTTTCCCATTCAGAGGCTGCATTGAGTACACAATCATCTGCAAATAAAAAGTCATGCACCGACACTCCCTCCACTTTAGTCTTGGCTTGTAGCCTTTTAAAATTGAAGAATTTATCATCAGTGCAATAGCTGATCTTGATGCCATGTTCATCTTCATTGAAGGCTTTTGACAACATGGTTGAAAACATCATGGTAAAAAAGCATAGGAGCAAGCACACAGCTTTGTTTCACTCCACTGGTGACTGGGAAAGTGCTAGAGCATTGTCCATGATCTAGAACCTGGGCAAGCATGCCATCATGAAATTGATGTACAATACTGATGAACTTATCCTAACAATCAAATTTTAACATAATTTTCCATAAGCCTTCATGACTGACAGAATCAAAGGCTTTGGTCAGATCTACAAATGTTGTGTACAGACCTCTGTTTTGCTCCTAGAATTTCTCCTGGAGTTGTTGGGCAGCAACCATTATATGATCATTCCTCAGTCTTTTCTGGAGACACACTGGCTTTCAGGTAAATGATTGTTTTCTACGTGAAAGATCAGCCTATTAAGGAGGACTCTGGCAAGAATCTTGCCATCAATGACTGAGAGAGAGACACTCCTCTGATTGTCACAGGACAATCATGCAGCTTCTGAAGCTGAGATGCAACAAAGTATGGGTTGATTCTCAGCTACTTGTGGTAATTTTGGCCCAACAATTAACACCAAGAAGACACAGGTGTTTCATCAGCCAGCACCATCAACCAATGGAACCATCAGTTACAGCAAATGGAGAAGTTTTGAATATTGTGGTTAAGTTCACTTACCTTGGCAGCATACTTTCCAGGGGTGTACACATAGAGGTTGAGGTTGACGCACGCATTGCCAGAGCTAGCTCAGGGAGCTTGAAAGGAAAGTATGGGAGAGAAGAGGTATTAGATTGACTACCAAACTGAAGGTCTATGGAGCCATTGTGCTGACTTTATTGTTGTATGCCTGTGAAACCTGGGCAGTATACGAGTACCATGCCAGGAAACTCAATCATTTCCATCTGAATTGTTTTATGCATATTCTGAAGATCACCCAACAGGATAAAATACCAGACACTAAGGGCCTCTTCAAACTAAACTGCCAAGCATTCAAATTCTACTGCAGAGAGTGCAACTCTAATGGGCTGGCCATGTTGTTTGAATGCCAAACATACACTTGCCTAAAAGATTATTTCATGGAGAATTCACATAGTGGAAGTGCTCACATGGTGGTCAGAAAAAAGAAATAAAAGGACACACTCAAGATGTCTCTTAAGAACTTTGGAATTGATTGCATGACATGGGAGACACTGGCACAGGACCACCCAGCATGGTGTGCCCTTCTCAGAGAAGGGGCTGTGCTCTATGAGCAAAGCAGAAGTGAAGTAGATCAAAAGAAATGTGAGATGCACAAATTTAGAGAATCCAACCCAAATGTTCAAATGGACTATTTGTGCTTGACCTGTGGTAGAGCTTTCCAAGATCATATTGGTTTGATCAGATACAGTGGGTCATACTATAATTTGACTCCAACAGACTGTTGTCATTTGGTTCCTCTTTGAGAATGAAGGACAACAATCAACCAAACTTGGCTTCCCATTATCTATTGAGTCAAATACAATCCCCTGATCCTATAATTAGCTAGAAAATGCACTGAGATGTTACAATACAAGAGTTGCAGCTGTAGGCTGCTGAAAAATGGAAGCATTTATAAGTCTCATGAGACCTTCCTTTGATCTATCTCATAGGAAGTGAGCAATGGCCCAGTGACTGACTGGCCACCCATATTTCCTATGAAGAAAGATATAGAATAGATGATAACACCAGCATGGAACACGCTTGCTTGTGGCAAGTCAACAAACTTAAGCTGTTCCTTGAATCTTTGGCCTCAGGGGTGGATTCAGAGAGGTTGGATTTTGGAGTCTCTCCAGTTTTGAAATGAAAGAATCGTCTAAAGTAGAAAATCAGCATCAAGTGCTTGGATATTTCCACTGAATGAATGAGATGTAGGTGTATGTGGAAGGCAATTAACAGGACTTATCAATCTTTCAAGATTGGTTCTGGACCCACTTCTGGGTCTGCTAATTTACCTCTGCATTGTTTGGTGTTTTTTTTTTATCAGTCTTTGTTATTTCTTCATATACTTTATGTTTATCTTTTTTGTGTCCATGAAATATATTATCTACAGTGCCATCAGTAATGATGCCACAGATTTTTTCGGGGGTGGGGGGGAATGAGGGTTAAGTGACTTGCCCAGGGTCACACAGCTAGTAAGTGTCAAGAGTCTGAGGTCCTCCTGAATCCATGGCCAGTATTTTATCCACTGTGCCACCTAGGTGCCCCGATGCTACAGATTTTAAGATGACTTATTGATGTTTGGGCAAGAGTCATAGCTGCCCGTTGACTTAATCTTTGGAGTTTTGGAGTGGCAAAGGTTAACAGACTGGTAACCAGTTTATTTTGTGATCAAGACCAGGCCAGGAGGAGCATGGAAAAGGACAAGCCATAATATAATCCTCAAGTTCATTGTCAGGAACTCATTTTAGTGTCCCCAGAAAATAGAGGATAGGGGCTGGTAGAAAGCCATCCTTTACCAAGTAGTCGAGAAGCGAGATACTCTACTAGTCTTCAGAATAGCCCAGGAGAACAGTACAGGACTCTACAAAAGGCCATGCAAAACAAACACCAATTATTTAGGCCCTCTGGCAGATAGTCTCTTCTCTGGGTTTTCATGCTATTGATGATTTCTTTTTTGGCTATTTTCCAACTTGGTTAGAATTTTATTTTTCCAAATTACATGTAAAAACAAATTTTGACCTCAATTTTTAAAAACTTTGTGTTCCAACTTCTCTTCCTCCCTTCTTCCCCACCCCCCACCAAGAACTCAAGCAATTCAATATGTTATACATGATTAGTCATGCAAAACATCTTTTTTATTTAGAATTTTATTTTTCCAACCAACTTGTTTGATTGACCCTTCTCGGTCTTCTTTGTTGTATGAACATTTAGGGTTATACCCTAAATCTCTGTCCTGGGCTCCTTTCTCTCACTACATTCTCTCTAGATCCTTATGATATAATGGGGGAAGAAAATACACAAAAAGGAGCTAAAAAGTATAGGGGGAGGGAAGTTACCTTAGTGAGAGCATGGAGTCAAGAAAATCAGAAGCACAGCCCAAGGGGAATGAAGGTTGGCTGGCTTGAGCCCAGGTACCTGTGTACAGGAGCCAACTAGTACCAGTTTTTGAGAACTGATTATTAAATTTTCAGTGTGAGCATTTTCATCTTGGAAATTGGCAAACACTACAAATCAGGGCTTGATTTATTGATTTGTTGATTGTCTAGTCATAAAAATGATGGAAAAATGTTAATAATATCTATTAAAATTATACATGTGTCAAGTATACATTTTTTGGAGGGAATTGATTGTTAAACATTTATCAGTACACCCTTGTCTGGATCTTTCTCCAAAATGGAGGTACCAGGAGTAACCCAGAAGGGGCTGGCAAGATGGAGGGATGTTTCAAGGTAAGGAGGCTCCAGCTGCTGAGGGAAGTTCCAAGGTAAAACTATAATCTTAGAGTTGAAGTCTGATAAAATACCCTATATCTTGGGAGAGCAGATTTGGAAGGGATAAAAGAAAGGACAAACAGGTTCCCATGGACTAAGATCCTATAAAGAAAATCAGCCTATGGGTAATGGGAACTTCATAAGAATGAAATTCTGAAAGACAAAGAAACAATCCTAATAATTAGGAAAGTGGGAATTGTCTAAAATGACTGATATGGATCAGCCACATTAGCTAACATGACATGTGCATGAGATGTTAGGAAGGGCATGTAATGGAGGATAAGTACAAAAATGTCATATTACCATAGACCTAGCTTAGCATGAGTTGTGGATAAAAAGGAAAGTCAAGGACAACACAGCTTTTTTGTTTAAAAAAAAAAAAAGAACTGCGGAGTATAGATGCTGAATGAACCATACTATTTCTTTTGTTTTTGATGCTGTTGTTTTTTTTCTATTTTGAGGTTTTTCATCATTGCTCTGATTTTTTTCTCTTATAACATGACTAATGCAGAAATAGGATTAATGTTATTATGTATATACATATATATATATATATATATATATATATATATATATATATATATATATATAAAACCTATATCAGATTACCTGCTGTCTAGGGGAGGGGAGAGGGAGGGGAGGGAGGGAGAAAAATCTGAAATTGGAAAGCTTGTATAAACAAAAGTTGAGAACTATCTTTACATGTAATGGAAAAAGAATACTTTATTAATTTTAAAAAAAATCTATGTTATGAAAAAGAGGTAATATTCTCCATTGCTTGGGGAAAAGGACAATGACTGTGAACAGTGGAGAGATGGCAGAGTTGCTTAATTAGTATTTAGTGCTTGTTTTATTTACCAAGGAGAATGATATTTATACTAGAAAGAATTTAACTACAAGAACTGATGGGGAGCTGATATTCAAGATCAGTAGGGAGATAGTTCAAAATCACCTGGTCCAGTTAAATTACCACTTAAAGAAATGGTTTTTGTGTTTGCTGAACCACTCACCATCAGCAATCTTGGGAAGATTATGAAGAACCAGAGTTAGAGAAGGATTAACCTTATTTCAACTTAAAGAAAAAAAACACAGAAAAGACTGGAGTTTACAATCTATAGTCATTTGACTTTGACTCCTTACAAAATTCTAGATAGAATGTGTTATTAAAGGCATTTTTATAGTCTGAAAATTCGTCTCATTTTTGTTTGTCCTACTCTTTCTCTATTTGACAAGCTGCCCATTTGCTTATTGTCTTGTTGGGTACCCCTTTCCTCCTGTCCTATCCTTCTCCGGACTCCCCCATTCCCATTCTGAGAAATTTTTATACCTGAAACATTGTATGATGGAAACTTCCTTTTGGTGGCTATCTGCCTGTGAACTCAGGGACAGAGAAATCAATTAGACCCACCCTGGACAAGGCACCTCTTTTCTCTATTGTAAATTGATTGATCATATGAGACCCTGATCAATCTGATGCATTTCTGGATCAACTTGATGAGATGACAGAATGTGAACCTTTTCTTTGGGAGTCTTTGGGAGTCTTCTGCCTGAGCTAGAGGGTACACCCACTCAAACCTTGCTGAGAGGACACATGAAATACCTCTAACTGGTTCTCAGTGACTAAGGCTGCTTCTAAGATGACTGACTGTGTCTCCAAGGAATGGACTCTTGTTAGAGGAGCCTCCTAGATCTGTGGTCTCTGAAGGAGTGATATGAAATCAATTTTCAGCCTCTGGTGAAGAGAGGACTCCCTCTTTTTCTTTTACCTTGCACAAGAACACCAGCCCTTTTCCTCCCACCCCATTCCTCAAGCAAGTAATGGCTAGAGCACACGTGGAGCTACATATGGTTTCCTAATTGGCTTGAGAGAGAAGGGCAACCAGGATGATGAAAGGCCTTGGAGCCCAGGGCCATATGAGAAATGTTTTAATGAATTGGAAATGTTTAGCTGGGAGAAAGAAAGACTTAAGAGTTCTTATCATGTGGAAGAGGTGTTTCATTTCTTTACACCCTAGAGGTTAGGATTAGGAACAATGCTGATATACTTTGTAAATGGTGTGTATATATATGTGTGCGTGTGCGTGTGTGTGTGTGTGTGTGTGTGTGTGTATTTGTGTGTATCCATCTATCTACCTATTATCTATCTATCTATCATCATCTATCTGTCTATCACCTGTCTATTATCTATCTATCCATTGATCTATCATCTGTCTGTCTTTCTATTTACCCACTTATCTATCTATGGATGTATCTATCTTCTGTCATCTATCTATCATCTATCAGTCATCTATCTATCTATCATAATTATCATCATATATCTATCTGTAGGTCTATCACCTGTCTATCTATCATCTATGCCTATCTATCTATCAATCATCTATCTGTCTATCTCTCCATCGATCTATCATCTATCTATCCATCTATGCCTATCTATCTATCTATCTATCTATCTATCTATCTATCTATCTATCTATCTATCTATCTATCTATCTATCTATCTATCTATCTATCTCCATCTATCTATCTATCTATCTATCTATCTATCTATCTATCTATCTATCTATCTATCTATCTATCTATCTATCTATCTATCTATCTATCTATCTTTATATTATCTCCTCTGATAGACAGTAAGCTTGTTAAGAAGGTAGATTATTTCTTTCATTCTTTTCTTCTTGACAAGCCTATCACCTAGCATAGTGTCATGCACATAGCAGATGCTTGCATACACACTGCAAAGCAGCAGATTTGGGCTTAAATTAATATAAGGAAAAATGTCCTAAGACATCTGTCCAACAGTGGAATGGGCTGCCTTGGGATGCCATGTATTGCTCTTTCTCTCGAGGTCTTCAAGTACAGGTTGGGGGACTACTAGTTGAATTTGGTGTAGAGGTAATTCTGGTTCAGGTAGAGGTTAGGCTTAATGTCCTTGAGGTTACTTTCAGTTCTTGAGAATCTGTGACTCTTTGACTACCATGGTAGTGCAGTGGATAGAGTGCTGGGCCTGGAGACGGGAACACCTGAATTCAAATTTGGCCTCAGACACCAGCTGTGTGAGCTTAGGCAGGTCATTTAACCCTGTTTGCCTTAGTTCCATTATCTGTAAAATGAGTTGGAGATGGAAATGGCAAACCGTGCCAGTATCTTTGCCAAGAAAACCCCAAATGGAGTCACAAAGAGTTGGACATGACCAAAACTACTGAACAACAACAAATTCATCTGTATAAATGTTTAGACTTTATATCACTGTAGGCTATGAGTTTTCCACAAGCAGGGATTTCATCTTCCCTTCCCTTTTGGTATTATCCCACCCCACCACCCAAGTAGTGGAATTACAATTCTAATCCAGGATGCTATATATCCAAGGGGTCTCAATACAAGACTAACTTAGGAGGACAAAATTTAGCATGGGGTAGGAATGGCAAGAGTAACAAAGCTTTTTTATTTCTCTTCTGCTTTGGATCTAGAAAGTACAATTTATTTTCCCTCCTTCCTTCCTTCCTCTCTCCCCCTTCCCTTCCTCCCTTCCTTCTTTTCTTAGTCATCTATCTGTCCATTGTCTATCCCTTCATTTATATGTCTCTACACATACATGTATACAAGCATAAATATATTTATTTGTACCTATATGTGTATATGTGTGTATGTGTATATATGTATACACACACATGCACACACATGACTAGATCTATGATTTTAGCTCTGTAGGAAACTCCCAGTAAGGACATTTCTTTCATGGTTGCAGATTCACACCTGCTCTGCCATTATGGTCTTAGAGCTGTCTAGGACACTGTGAGATTAAGTAACTTTCCAAGTACATAGCTATTATGTGATTATAGGTGAGACTTGAATCCAGATCATCCTTGTTCCAAGGCCAACTTTCTATCCATGGTTCCCTCACTCACCTTCCCTCCCTTTCCCTTCTCTGTCTCTGTCTCTCTTTCAGTGTCATTAGTTCTACTAAAGTATTTTGGAACAACCACAAAAATTAGAAGATTCATAAAAATGATCATTACGAGGTAGCTTAGTGCAGTCAAAAGACTGCTAAACCTAGAATCAGGGCACCTGGGTTCAAATTTTGGTTCTACCAACTATTTAACTTGGGATTCACACTTGAGACCACTTATCTTATCCTCAGTGTCCTAATCCGTCAAATGGGAATGATACCTCACAGGATTGTTGTAAGAAAAGTGCTTTGTATACCTTAACATGCTATAGACACATAGGGGCAGCTAGGTTGTGCAATGGATAGAGCACTGGACCTGAAGTTGGGGGGACCCGAGTTCAAATCTCACCTCAGATACTTACTAGCTGTGTGACCCTGGACAAGTCACTCAACCCCAATTGCCTCAAACATCAAGGGCCATTTCCAGTCATCCTGATGCATATCTTGATACTAGACCCAGATGGCTCTGGAGGAGAGAGTGAGACTGGCGATTTTGCACAGCCCTCCCTCACTTAAATCCAATTCCTTGCAAGTTATGACATCACCCTGATGCCATGGTCCTCTTCAAAAATGAAGGACAGGGGGCAGTTAGGTGGTGCAGTGGATAGAGCACCGGCTCTGGATTCAGGAGTACCTGAGTTCAAATGCAGCCTCAGACACTTAACACTTACTAGCTATGTGACCCTGGGCAAGTCACTTAACCCCAATTGCCTCACAAAAAAAAAAAAAGAATGAAGGACGAATAGCAGTAGCAGCAACAATAGACACATGGGTTATTATTACAGAACATACATAACTCAAAGGGAGCCTGAAGATCACCAACCCCTCTTATTTTATAGATAAGAAAACTGAGGCTGAGAGAAGGGAAGTGACTCACTTGAGACTATACCACAAGTTAGTGTCAGAGACAGGATGTGAGCCCAGGTCTTCTGACTTCCCATCAAGTGACCTTAAAGATTGACTTTAAGGGGCAGCTAGGTGGCGCAGTGGATAAAGCACCAACCCTGCATTCAGGTGTTCAAATCCGGCCTCAGACACTTGACACTTACAAGCTGTGTGATCTTGGGAAAGTCACTTAACCCCCATTGCTCCACAAAAAAAAAAAAAAACAAAAAAAACAAAAAAACCCCAAACAAACAAACAAAAAGTTTGACTTTAAGAAGATGACATGGTGTCACACTCAGCTTTCACATAACTTGTACTTTGAATCAGTTCAGTTTGATTCAACACATATTTATTTAGTGCTAACCATGTACCAGGCACTGTAGAGGTACCAAGAATGCAAAGATGGAGAAAAGCACCAGGTATGGCACAGGGCTACAGAGAGTTCACAAATGAAGAGATCATCTTCATTTTGGGGATGGGACCCACATAGGGAATCAGGGAAGGCTCCATGGTTGCCTCCAAAGAGGCATCTGAGTTAAGTCTTGAAAAAAGACAAGGATTTCGACATCCAGAGATATGGAGAGGGAGTGTTCAAATGAATGGAGGCGGGATAAAGCCTTTGTAGCTAAAGGAAATATCCTGGATTATGATGCTGAAGGAAGGGGCTTCGACTCAAAGCTGCTGCAAATCCCTTCCTGTCTGAGAATGTTCTTACTTCCCTAAAAACATCAAATGAACCACATTTCACAGTCAGTACCACCCAGTAAAACAATCTCCTCCTCTCCCTTTAGCAAGTATGAAAGCAGACGAAGGGCACACTCATATTTTTCAAGGAAACTCTTCCTGAGGCTAAGCTCCAGGTCAGAAAAATCAAAACCTCAATTAGGTTTAAAAATTTTTTTTTGAAGAGAGGAGGGTGACAAGCTTAGAAAAATAAGCATTTATTGGGGGTCAGTATGAAGCCTTTTACAAAGAACATTAAAACTTTATCCAGCACTCTCCCCCATCCCCTTTTCCCTTGAGGAGCTCAAAGCACCTTACCCACTTTAATCTCATTAACCAGCCTGACACCCAACTTGGTCTGAAGGGTAATTACCAATCTCACATTACAAGGGCAGAGATGGAGGGAATTGAAGGCCCAAAGGGGAGGTGTACTTGAAATAGAGTAGAGTATAGTTAATTGAATCTAAGCACCCTCAGGCCCCAGTGGAAACTTACCAACACCTTGGGTGCTTCCTTTATTATTTGGCTCACAAAACCCTTCATAACCTGACCCCCTCCTTCCTTTCCAGTTTTCTTACACATTACCTCCCTTCTCCCATCATGTATTCTTTGATCCAATGATACTAGCCACCTTTCTATTAGATGAACAAAGAATACTCAATCCCTCAACTCTATCCATTTTCTTTCTTTTCTTTTTTTATGTGGGTCAATGAGGGTTAAGTGACTTGTCCAGAGTCACACAGCTAGTAAGTGTCAAGTGTCTGAGGCCGGATTTGAACTAAGGTCCTCCTGAATGCAGGGCTGGTGCTTTATCCACTGCACCACCTAGCTGCCCCCCATCCATTTTCACTGACTGTTCCACATACCTGGAATTCTCTCCCTCTTTGTCTCTAACTCCTGCCTTTCCCAGCTTCCAAGTCTCAGCTAAAATGTCACCTCTTAGAGGAAACCTTTCCTCATCTCCCTTAATGCTCCCTTAATTCCTTCTGTTTATCGTCTTCAACTTATAATGCTATATATGACTTATTAGTACATAGTTGTTTGCATCTTGTCTCCCTCATTGGATTGAGAGCTTCTTGAGAGCAGGAGCTGTTTTTTGCCTTTCTTTGTACCTTCAGTGCTTAGCCTGGCACATAGTAGGTTCTTAATGAATTGTTGTTGACTAAGTGGTTTTTTATGTAACCTGTGATTATAAGTTTTCCTTATTATTTTCAAATTTATTCAAATAACCTGAACCAAGAAAAATTGGAAATAAATTAAGGTATCTTGACACCTAGCCCCAAAGCCTTATCAGTAAGAAAATTTCAAAAACCATTTTGAATGTATAGTACCCGCTATGGGGATGAATGACTTATTTTTCCTCTACTCTCCCCCACTTCCCCCTACTCTCTTATACACCACTCTCATACCTTAAAATAAGTTTAGGTATCCATTGACTACTTCCTATTGACCATGACACTTTTAATTGGCTGCTGAGATGGAACTCTGTGGATATGCTGGAGGGACGGTCATCACCCTTTTAAAGCCCCTTCTTCATATAACTATGCTCCAGACCTTTGGTAGGCGGGGGGGGGGGGGGGGGGGGGGGGGGGCGCGGGGGATGCACTTCTTACTGGCCTGAAGGCAGTGAGCTCATGACCTCCTTGTCAAGGTTGTGTCTGGGATGGAGCTGCCTCCTGTTTGTGTCTTCTTTCTTTTTGATATGGGATTTGGTGAAATATCAAAAGGAATCTGGTCTGGACACCCAAGTAGCAGTGGGGTATAAAATACCAGAGCAACTATATCAGAAGCAACTACAGAAGCTGTTTGTTTTATGCCTGATTCATGTTTATCCTCTGAGTGCATTTTTTTTTTTACTACCCCTTAGACTAGAGCCAAAGGTAGAAATGTTCCCCAGGAATCTGAGGTGGGGGTGGAATCAAACCACTGGGAGCCCGTTTCTTTTATTGAGAAGACAGGCAGGCACCCCAGAACAAAGATCCCAGGGCAAGGAAAGGACATGGATTGGCAAAAGTTGTCAGTACCTGTGGTTTCAGCCTCAGGTTTCCTGGCTAGGTGTTGTGCTAGATAACTCTTTGTTAGCTTTTGGGAATTATAGATTCACCATCCAGGGCTATTATTCACATTGCATTGAATGTCATTCAAAGTTATATGATTGGAAAATGGGATAATTTTGGTTTCTTTCTGTAGGGACCAATTTTTAATTGGGGAGTGTTAGCTAGGCAGCTCGCCGCAATATTGGGGCAAGGAAGGAGACCGACAGCCTCCCTCAAAACAGAGCAGAATTTATTTACCAAGAATGAACTGAAAAAAACCCAAACAGGATCAGTAGGATTAAGGGAAGGAAATAAAATGGGGAAAGGGAAATAATACAACCTGAATAATACCACCCCCCAGGAATCAGCTGAGAACACACAGCAGCATCCTTTTCCATTAGAAAATATGCAAATTAAACAAAAAGAATAAAGGAGGAAAGGAAAGGAAATAGATGGGATGGTGTATCGAGCTCCCCTCCCCCCTCCTTTCCCCTCCCTTTTTTCCCCTTCCTGGCTCAATCTCTACTTCCCTTTCTTCCTTTCCTGCTGCTTCACCTTCACTTCTACCCAATTGGAAGGATTTTGATCTTTTAGGATATATATCTACTATTTTCATTCCTTCTCTTTCAACTTCTTTCTTCCATTGCTACCACACCAATTTCATTTTCTTGACTGCAGCTGGTACCACTATGATAGGGAAAAAAACATAACTGAAAGGAAAATGTTGATTAGGTATTTTTATAGTGTGTGGGGTGCATGAAGGGGAAGCACTGATTCAAGAAAAAAAAACCCAAAACTGTCCTCAGTAAACATTGTATGCCTTAGCTAGCCTGACAGAAGACATAAAATTTCATGTAAGGTTCAAATACATCTCCTATCCAGAAAAATCCTAGAATGATAGGAAATGGAAAGAACCTTTGAATTCATCTAGTCCATCTGATTTATTTTATAGATAGGGATACTGAGACCCAGAAAGGGAAAATGATCCCACAATGGTCTATCAAAATGATGCTTAATGCTTATAACTCCCTGCTTCAATTTCCACATCTGTGCAATGAATTTACTAGACTCCAAGGTCCCTTCCAGCTCTAAATTTATTATCCTAAGTTCCAAATTTTCTGTTTTTCTCTACTTCTTGCTTCTGTGGAAGAAGGTTGTGGGAGAAGGAGCAGAGAAGATGAGTTGAAGAAGGAGAAGGAAATTGTGTAGGTGTGTTGGAGGCATTTGGACTTATGAAAAAGGCATAGAAAGGAGAAGAATTTGGGGGAAGAGGAACATTTTCTGACTTTTGTGAGAGAAGGTGAGAGAAGAAGGAACAGGACAGAGGATTAAAGATAATAACCGAAAGAGAAGGATTCAAGGAGAAGGATTTGAGGAGGAAAAGAAGGTAGTTGGCAAGGAAAGGTAAGTAAGAAAAGGTAAAATGGGAAGAAGGGTAGGTAACAAAAGACGAATAGAAAAGTATGTGAATTTACAATCGGCAGTTTATAATTCTGGGGCCTAATATATAGAATTAATAACCACTGCCCACTTAAAATCATATCAAACTGCTTAATACTGATTGGAATAAAATAGGGATACAAGTAATCATCTATCACACCACAATAAATTGAAAATGGATATATGACCTTAATATGAAAGATTATACCATAAAAACAATTAGAAGAGGATCATGTCTTTTACAACTATGGGTAGGTTTGTTGCTAACTAAACAAGGGATGGAAGCAAAGACAAAAGATTAAATAGATAATGGATTACAAGAAACTGGGAAGCTTCTACAAAAGTAATGTATCTGGGATAAGAAGGGAAGCAGTTGAATGGAAAAAAATCTTTGTATCAAAAGAAGAATTGCAAACTATTAAGAATAATAGCTTTTATATGAGGCTTTAAGGTGTATAAAATGTTGCATGTGTTATCTCATTTGGTCCTCACAATAAACCTGTAAGTAGGTGCTATTATTATCTCTATTTTACAAATGAGAAAACTGAGGCTGAGAGAGGTTAAGTATCTTGCCCAGTCAGAGAACTAGTAAATGAAGAAGAGGCTTCCCAACTGCAAGACAAGTGTTGTTAACCTTTGAGCCACCTATCTGCCTAATAAGCATGGGGAAGCATATTCCAAATCACTAAAATATGAGAAATGCAAATTAAAATAACCCTGAATGTCACTTCACACCCTGAAAATTGGCAAAGATAACAAAATATGGTAATAGTCAGTGTTGGAGGGGTTGTGGGAAGATAAGAACACTAGCAAATTATTGGTGGAGCATGCATCAATACAATCATTTTGGAAAGCAATTTGTTATGGTGCAAATAAAGTGACTAAAATGCCCATACCTTTTGACCCAGAAATTCCACTACTAGTCTTAAATCCCAAGGAGGTCATTGGTAAGAAAGCTCCCATATATAATGAAGTATTTGTAGCAGTACTATTTTGTAATAGCAAAGAATTGGAAACAAAGTAGATGCTCATTGATTGGGCAATGACTAAACAAATTGTGGTTACATGAATAGAATGGGATATGTCTGTGCTTGCAAGAAATGATGAATATGACGAATACAAAGAAGCATGGAAGGATTTACATGATCTGATGCAGAGTGAAGTAAGCAGACAAGAAAATCATATGCACAGTGATGGAAGCAATGCAAATGGGAACACATTTGTGACCAGGGCATGTACATAGGAGAGCGACTTATTCCCCTGATGGCGTTGATGTCACATAAAGGGTCACTGTTCTCACTATGCTTGCTCTCCACCTGGCATGGTTCTTTTCTGCATGCTGCCCAGCTAGAGATTTCATCTCTTCCAGATGCTGCCCAGATGCAGTTTCCACTTCCATTCTACAACTCTACTCAGATCAGCACTGCTTTCAACTGTCAGCTTTGGTTCACTTGAAATCCTTGTCTATCTCTTCCTCAAGGGAAGAAAAGTTGCTGCTATTCTATAGATCTTCTAGAAAAAGGTGCGGGGGGGGGGGGGGTGGTGGTGGTGGTGGGGAATTCTTTCCTGGGACCAGTAAAAACCCTCTCCTCAATTCCCCTGCCTTATTTCATCAGCATCTTGGCTACTAAGTTTTCCTGTTGGCAGGAAATACTTAGCTTTAGGTGCCAAGCACTTTAAAACAAGTAACCACTCCCCTCCACTCTACCCACCCACCCAGTCCTCTGGCTTAGGATTTTCCTTGGACTTCTTGCTATAGGAGTTTTGAGTCCTTCTGTCAGAAACCTCACCCCAGTTTATGGTGAGCATTCCATATAGCTCCCAATTTTAATCTCTGAAGGCTAGACTATAAACCAAATGATAGCAATTTACTCTGGGATTACCAAACATTTGTGGAGTTCACAGTTCCTTCTCGTTCACAGTTCCATTCTCCTATGCAGGTCTGAGGGCAGAGAAAAGCACAGTGGACAAAGTTATGATCTCCTCCAAGAGCTCAGCCACCTCACTGGCCATTTCATATGCAGATACAGCCAGCCAAATGCCTCAAAGGATCTTAGGAACATGTGTTTTACCCCTCAAGTTTGTCAATCTGTTATATGCCAGTGAGTGGGAAGCACTTAAAACTTTTTTTTGCTTAAAAAAAAAAAAAGCTAAAATTTTAACTTCCCAGTAGTGGGAAGTTAAAGGTGAGGGATGAACTATATATTGGTTCTAATATTCACTGGAAACTCTAGTTAGTGGCCTGATATCTCAAGAAATTTGGCAAGTCTGCTTTGGAAAGGTTATTCAACCTCTTATCAGGGCCAAAGGCAAGCAGCAAAGAGAAAAAAATTTAAAAACCCTTAGTATTAGAAGGTACCTTAGGCATAACTTATTCTACCTCCTTCCTACATGAAGCATGAATCCCAAATATGACACACATGACAAGTCACTACTGAAGGTCTCCAGTGATAGGCAACTCACAACCTGATGAGGGTGTCTTCTATATTCTTAGAAAGTCAAGTGGATTAGCAAAGAAGAGTAAAATTAAATAAGCAAGTAAAAAGATGAAAGGTGTGGTGGAATTGCCAATGGCTCATTATCTCCAAGATCAAAGGTGAAATCTTGTTTGGCATTTAAAACTCTTTACAACTTGGCCATATTTTACCTTTCCAGTTTCTTTTTTTAAACTTTATTTCCCTTTATGTACTCTATAATCATTTTCCCCCTCTTTTTCAGGGCAATGAGGGAGGATTAAGTGACTTGCCCAGGGTCACACAGCCAGTAAGTATAAAGTGTCTGAGGCTGGATTTGAACTCAGGTCCTCCTGAATCCAGGGCCAGTGCTTTATCCACTGCACCACTTAGCTGCCCTCTACAATCAATTTTCACTGGGTCTACTACAAATTTATGTTATATAACCTCAACTGGGCCCTTACTGCCACTAGGCAGTCCTACTATACCTCCCTTATCAACTGACTATGCCACTCTCCACAATGGTTCTTTCAAACCTTTTCATACCTATTCAAACATCTCATGACTACCGCTCCTCCCATTCTCTAAACTGAGCACCATGCCTCATATTTTACAGTAAAAATTGAGGAAACTCACCATGAACTCCTTCTTCTCCCTTCTTCCTCATCTCTTATTCAGGTGCCTTCTCTACTCTCTCCTCCCTTGTGTCATATGATTAAGTGGCCTTACTACTGACTAAGGCTAACCCCTCTATTTCCATCTCATCTTCTCCAATAGATTATCTCTTTTCCCATCCCCACTTATTTTCAATCTCTCTCTCTGACTCATTTCCTACTGCTTACAAACATGCTCATGTCTCCCCTAGCCTGCAAACCCCTCACTTGATCCTTCTATTTCTTCTATCATCTTACATCTCTTCTGCCCTTTGTAGCTAAACTCATCAAAAAGGCCATCTACAATAGATGCCTTCTCCTCCTCTCCTCTCCACCTCTTATAATCTAGCTCCTCATTCTATTGTTCCATTGAAACTGGTCTTTCCAAAATTACTAATGATCTCTTGGTTTCCAGTCTAATGGGATCTTTCTCAGTCCTTATTCTCCTTGACCTCTCTGCAGCCTTTGACACTGTTGATTATCTTCTCCTCCTTGATGCTTTCTTCTCTCTAGGTTTTTGGGACATCACTCTCTCCTAGTTTTCCTCATACCTCTTTGATTGCTCCTTCTCGTTCACCTTTCTGGGATCCTCATTCAGATCATGCCTTCACACATGGATGACAGAAAAATTTGAATCAGTTGCTTATATATCTTGGAAATTAGACTTTTATACGAGAAACTGGCCACAAAGATCCAGCCTGACCCCCACCACCCTCCAGTTATTCATTTCCCTTCTAACTTCAGTTGCATTGGGGGTTTTTTGTGTAAAAACTTAAAAATTTTATATGATAAAAATTGTACATTTTATCTTCTGTGATTCTCTATATCCCTTGGTTGGTCATGAACTTCTTCCCATATCCATATTCACAAAAAAGTGATTTTTTTCTTTGCTCTTCTAATTTGCTCATGATCACCCCTTATGTCTAAGTCAGTATTCATTTGTAGCTTATTTAATATATTTTGTGAAATGTTGCTCTACACCTAGTTCCTGATAGATTTTGCAGTTTTCTCAACAGTTTTTCCTCAAATAGTGAGGGGGGTCTTTGGGCTTATTATTATTATTATTATACTAAAGCACTCCTTTGCGTATATGTTGTATATCTAAATTCTTCTATTAATTTCCTCTCAAGGGCTTGACTAGGACTATTTCAACTTCTCTCTGGCCAGACACCAAATTAATGCTGTGTTCTGAACTGGTTTGTTATAGAAGACACACAAGGAATGACTGAGTCTCCTTAGCCAATGCAAATACACCTCCTGTGCAAAGTCATCCTCTTTTATTCAATGGCTTTAACAGGTTCCTTGTATATAGATTAATGTCTTTGATTGGTTGATTGTTTCAGTAGAAGTGTTCTCACCTGTTTGAGGTAGTTCCTTTAACTACTTGGAGTGTGGTGACTTACTGGTCGACTCAGTTGACTTCTGCCCCCAGCCACAAATGTGAGTGTGCAAGTACATCCATATGTTGTGGAGGGGGAGTTATAATACACTTCACTTACTCCCCACTACTACTTCTAGACTACTACTACTACTACTTCTAGACTCTCCCTTTGCCACCATCAATTGTCAACCTCTTTTGAGTTTCACCCTATGCAAATATATCCCAATCTCCAGATCCTGGTAACAATTATTTACTGGCCTCCAGGCTATTCTTCTTCCTTTGTCAAGGAGTTCAGTACCTCTCTTGGAACTCACAGTCTAACAGGCCAGACAACATGCAAACAAAATACTAAGTACAAACCAAATACATATAGGATAAATTAGATTAAATAAAATAGATTAGAGATAATGAACAGAAGTTAAGGACTGGCATTAAGGGGTATCAGGAAAAGCTTTTTTTGTAGAAGGTAGGATTTTAACTGGGACTTGAAGGAAACTATTTAAACCAGGAGACAGAGATGAGGATGGAAAGAGTTCTGTGCATGGGAGACAGCTAGTGATAATGCATGAAGTCTAGAGATGGAGTTTCTCATGTGAGAAACAGCAAAGAGTCCATACACTCTGGATTGCAGTGGGGAGTAAGGTAAAAGAAGATGGGAAAGGGAGGAAGGGGGTCTTGAACTTTGGAAAGATCAATTTCACAGCTGATTGGAGGATGGAAGGAGTAGAGACTTGAAAGAATTAACTAGCAGACTATTGCAATAGTTCAGTTGTGAGGTGATGAGGCCTGCACCAGACCAGATTAGTGTCAGTTGTCAGAGAAGAAAAGAGAGCAATAACTTGGGCACCCAGGCTGCCAATACCAGTGAGGGCTGGGAAAATGAGACCCAGAGCTCTGGAGAAAAAGTTTAATTAGGGGTGGAGCAGATGTGCAATGCCATCTGGGAGAAGCCAAATCTCAGGAAGTGCTATAAATGCAATGCAATGACCAGTCTTGACTTCAGAGGATCGATGGTGAAATGTAGTATCCTCCTGTTGGCAGAGGGATGTTGGACTACAACTGAAGAAGTTGTTTCCAATGTGCAAACATCCCTTTTTGTTTTGCTTAGCTGTTCCTTGTTATAAGGAGGCTTCTACTGGAATTGGGGCAGTTAATTATTAGGTTATTTGGAAATGAGAGCAATACATAAAAGGGATCAATAATTTTTCAAGTGTCAAGCATTTTGAGCAGCACTTGGAAGAAAAGTACATACATGAATTGTCAGGGGGTACAGCTGCTGGCATGGTGTAACGTACGTAGAACTTGACCTGGAGTCCAGCAGACCTGGGATCATATCCTATCTGAGAGACTTAATAGCTAGGAAAGACACTTAATCTTTCTGGGCCTCAGTTTTCCACATCTGTAAAATGCAAGTATTAGATTCAATGACTGCTCAGTTCCTTTCCAGCCCTAAAATTTCTGATCTTTTGATCCAAGATGGTCTTTGCTCGTACTTTGGCTAGTGATACCCTTGGCAGAAGGCTTGGACTTGCTGGGGTTGAAAGGAGCCTGTGGCCTGTCATTGAGACCATCCTGCTAGGCTCTCTCTGTTCTTTGTCAGGATCTAGCAGGATCTGTATCATTGCACCAAAGCATTCCACCCCTAACCCTTCAACTTATTACAAAGTGCATTAGCTGTGGGAACCAAACCCATTACAAAAAAGAGGGGGAGGAATTGGCACTGGTGGAAAAAGACCTTCTCAGATCACGCTAACAACTTGTGCCTATTAACTAAAGAAGATCATTAGAAAATTCTCTCTTCCACCTCTTCCCCTCCCCTCATTCCCCCATGCTCTCCCCTAGCTCCCTTGAAATGTGACAAGGGAGTGAGCCTCACACATGCCCTCTCCTCTTTCATATACATATATTCTCAACTTTGAAGGAATCCCCTAATAGCAGTGTGTAAATGGTGTATGTACCCAGGGCAGCTAGGAGGGACTGCTTTGATCTCCTGTCAGACTGTCAATAAGTAGAACGTTTCTTTTCAAAGATGATTCTTTTAAGCACAATGCAGCCTGTCATGGAAAGAAAACAAACCTCCTCTGTATGATCCTTCTCTATCCTCCAAACATGAAACAGGTGAAGGGGAAAACTCTAGTGATCAGAGACTCACAGCATTTTAGAGCTAGAAAAGGGAGTATAGAGATCCCCTAGTCCAGCTCTCAGGATTTGGGGTTGGTTGGTTGGTGGGTGGGTTGGTCAGTGTTCTTTCCCAGACATAGGATGTTAACTATGTGTTAGCTGTCCATTCCAGCTTTGTGTTATCTGAAAATTTGATAACTATCAAAACTGTGGCTTTAGATAAGTCATCTATAAAATGTCAATTACAGATATCAATTACAGATAAATGTTCCTCCTGGAACATTTTTCCAACTTGATGTCATTTATAAAACAGGAATGATGATACTTATTCTACCCACCTCACTGGGTTACTATAAGGAAAGTACTTAGTAAAGCATCATATGCTTTATAAAAATGAGCTATTATCACCAGCTTGGGAGAATGGGAAAAAAAGCACTTGATTTGGTATCTGAGTACCTGTGTTCAGATATCAAGTTTAGTTATCCTTCCTAGGGATCTAGCTTAGTGACATTTTTTCTTTTCAAAACTTTTTATTTTGTTACTACCAAGTTAAATCTCATATATATACATCAGTGTATATATACATATGTGTATACACATGTGTATCTCTCTCTATATACACAATACACAGATATATAACACATACACAATATGTATATGGGCACACATACTATGTACATGTGTACGCAATATATACATGCACATGCATATTATATACAGGGTGGGCCAAAAGTCACAAGGGGTTTTTAATATTCAATAACTCCTTTTTATGGTTTTTAATTTACAATGCTATAGCATCATATACAGTATATATAGGAAAGAAATAAGTATGTAGAAAAAAAGAAAAATAATTTTCAAAAAGTTATTAAAACATCAGATCCCTTTATGACTTTTAGCCCACCCTGTATATAATATATGTAATGCATACATTTATATTATTTATTATAAATAGTATAGATATAAATATATTATTATATATAATAAAACAAACAAATCCATTGTGAATAAATAAATAAAATTGATTGATGCATCAATAAAGAATAAGATGATAATATAAATAAATTAATTAAATATGCAAATAAAAGCTATATATTTTTAAAACTGTGTGCAGCAGAAGATCATAGCCCCCCCATGCAACCAACCTCTCTGTTGTTGTATTCTCTGAATATTCATGTCTGTTGACACCTGTCCAGTTTATAACAACTTTTTTTTTAATGTACAAATATCTGTTTGGAGAGAGATTCTGTCAAATTTCTTCTTGCTAAATCAGAAAAAAAAAACCCAACTCCCTTCAACTCCAAGTAGTTTCCAATTCATATTTTATAGTAATTTTGAAACAAAAGATTAAATTCCACAGAAATGGTAACAACAAACGTGAATAGTTTCAGTTAGGGTTTTTAGATCACTAAATGCGGAGATCAACATTGATGTTGGCACATGTTCTCAGAAAGGACTGAATACTGTTAAAAGAGTCAGAGGACCTAGGCTCCAATCCCACCTGTAATACTATTAAGTGGCTCACTAAGGTCCCAGTCAGTTATCCATCTATGCTCCTACGAGCATAGGAATCTGGCAGGTGCTTTCCTCTTAGCAACCCTGTAAGGTAGATGCTGACTTTCCAATTTTCTCTCATGCTACTCTCCTTTAAGAGGAATTCTGATAAATGCTATGACCAACCAAGATTCCAGAGATGTGGTGAAGATGAATGCTCTTACCTCTTGAGAGAAAGATTTAGGGTACAGATATATATATATATATATATATATATATATACACATCTATCTCTGTCTCTATCTCTGTCTCTGTCTCTCTAATATACAATCAATAAGGAAATTTGTTTTACTTAACTATGCATATTTGTTACAAGGAATTTCTTCTTTTCTCTGTATCTTTCTCTGTCTCTCTCTCTCTGTTTCTCTAATGAGGTTGGGTGGGAGAGAAAATAGATTTCTATTCATCAAAAAATAATTAAGGGGGTGGCTAGGTGGCACAGTGGATAAAGCACCAGCCCTGGATTCAGGAGTACTTGAGTTCAAATCCGGCCTCAGACACTTGACACTTACTAGCTGTGTGACCCTGGGCAAGTCACATAACCCCAACTGCCCTGCAAAAACAAAAAAAAATTAAAAAACAAACAAAAATAATTAAAATGAGGGGGTGCTACAGGTGTAGAATGTTGGATGTACTTTCAGATGAGGTCACTAATATTGTTAGTCTTAACTCAATTGTTTTACAAGACACCTTTATTTTGTTATGAGACCTTTCAGGGAGTGGGAGTAATCTGTAAATGTTTGTAACATAAATACAAAACGTGTCAATGAAACTTTTAAAAAGACATTTATCTAAACCTCATTTTTCACCAGATTGCTTTCCAGTTTTTCCAAAAGTTCTGACCCTTTTCTCTATGATTACCTTTCATGGGTTTTTGTGGAGTCTTACCTCCAGCTGAACTGTGACCTCAGGCTTATCTGATCTCATGGAATTTTGTACTCTTCATATGCACTTGCCATTTTTTATTTATATGTAATCTAATTATCCATGTACATGTCTTAACCCTATAAACTTGTTGAAGATAAGGGGCGCTGTCATAGATAAGTAAGTAGGTAGATAGGTAGATAGATGATAGATGATAGATTAGATAGATACGTAGCTATGTAGGTAGGTAGGTGGATAGAGCATTTATTAAGTACTTATGTGTCAAGGCATTGTTCTGTGATTGTTACCTATGTCTGCATATTCTCTAGCTCCTAGAACAGTACATCATGCATAGCAAGACCTTAACCATGTGACCTTGGGCAAGTTACCTCATCTTTCTGGGTCTTGTTTTTCTCGTATATAAAACAGGGAGGTTAAACTAGATATTTTAAAATCTAAATTATATCATCAATATGTATCAATATCACAAAATATTGCCTCCAGGAAAAATCCATGAAAGTAAATCTTTAATAACCATTTCTTGGAGGTCTTTGATGTGCAGGGCACTGTATACATTCTATTCACATAGGAAACTTAGAGTCCAGTAGACAAAAATATTATCTTGCCTTAGTACAAAATCCATGATCCACTTGCCTCAGAGCATGATGCCTCAATAAAAGATCTAGAGAAAGTCCAGAGAAGAACAAGTGTTAAAGAGGATGAGAAGTCACTGGCCAGGGAGAAGGAGTAAGGTATCAGTTGATACTAAAGGAAATGGAACTCTTCTTTCTGGAAATACATTATTATAAATAAAATAAGCAATAGTTCTATAAGATACATAAATGATCCTACAAATGATCCATTTTTGGGGGCAGCTAGGTGGCGCAGTGGATAGAGCGCCGGCCTTGAAGTCAGGAGTACCTGAGTTCAAATCTGGCCTCAGACGCATAACACTTACTAGCTGTGTGACCCTGGGCAAGTCACTTAACCCCAATCACCTCACTAAAAGAAAAAAAAAATTAAAAACAAAAAACCCCAAAAAAACAAATGATACATTTTCCATTTCAAATTAGATTGTAAGATAGATATTTTAAAGCTGAAATAGAAGTTTTAAAATGTACCAAATAGGATTTAATTCAGAAATGTTTGTCTATGGTTTTTAATAAGCAAACAAATGCCTCTTTATAATAAGGAAAGGATAACATATGGAAGTACTCCTTTTTGTTGATATTTAAGTTCATAAAAATGGAAACAAAAAAATAAAATAAGGACAGGCTAATAGGCAATATGACTAAAACCCACAAAATCATTCAGAATAGGCATGAGGTGAAGGAATAGGCCACAGGATATAATGAGGGTTGTTTTATATTCTACTTAGCATATTTGGGAAAGGCTCCAATAACTCCGTTTATACTTCTCATCCACTATTCATGTTCTGTTTTGTGTTATAGTTATTTCAATACACATTGCAACTCTCGCTACTAGACTGTAACTTCCCCATTGTTGTCTTATTCATCTTTGCGTCCCCATACCGTGCCTAACACAGTGCTCCACATATTATACTTAATAAATGTTCATTAGACTGAATTGAAGGTAAGGTTATACCACCTACTTCCTGGGAGGAGGGTGGGGGTAGTGAACCTCATGGGCCTGAGGATCTCTATTATGCATTAAAGGTTTCCTGCTCCTACCTAACTCAGTCATATAATTTCATTTGTATACATTATGATTGGAGGTTGGTGGGAAGTGTTCTTAAGTGAGAATTATTTCCCTATGTTCACTTACATAACTCAGCTCTAGATTCTGCTAAGATTGCATTGATGGCGCTACCTGATACTGTGAGCCTTACCCAGTCCCCAGTAGATAGCCAGAATTAAAATTGCAGAGCCATGAGGCACCTAGTGTAATTTGCAGGATTTGCAAACTTTTTAACTGGGAGGTAGAG
The DNA here is from genome assembly GCF_019393635.1 of Dromiciops gliroides. Classification (NCBI taxonomy): domain Eukaryota; kingdom Metazoa; phylum Chordata; class Mammalia; order Microbiotheria; family Microbiotheriidae; genus Dromiciops; species Dromiciops gliroides. The sequence goes on from NC_057865.1 coordinate 197,623,278, forward strand.
ACAATGCAATAGGTATGCTTAGGAGGAGCCTGGTAAGGCCTTCTTGTCTTCCCTATGGTGGATAGTGATTAAAGAGCGTCAGTGTCTCTTTTCACCTCCCTTCTCATTAGCTTCACCTAGATTTTTCTTCTCCAGTCTAAAATAAATCCAGTTCCTTTATAGCCTTCTCAATATTTAATAGTTTGGGACCTACCTCTTTGGGCTCTGGCTACTAGGCAGTGTGGGAGTCCAGGAGTCTATGATCAGATATTTGTCACACCCTTGTAAGAAACTCTATGTGTCCTGCTGATAGTTTATTTAGTTATCTTTGAAAATGGAGCTTATGAGGTAGTAACAACTCATCCATTCGTGGGTTGCTTTTATTGAGGAAATTTCTTTCATGAGTCCAAAGTACTCCTGAGGCAAGCCCTTACTCTATCTCATTAACTTGAAACACAGGGACATCATTCTAGTGTACAAAGTGTACATAGTAAACAAAACAGCCATCTCTATCATGTCTCACAGCTTTATTATTATTATTATTTTTTTTTAGGCAATGGGGGGTTAAGTGACTTGCCCAGGGTCACACAGCTAGTAAGTGTCAAGTGTCTGAGGCCGGATTTGAACTCAGGTACTCCTGAATCCAGGGCCGGTGCTTTAACCACTGCACCATCTAGCTGCCCCTATTATTATTATTTTTAATCTCCGAAAATTATTGAGGCTCCTGTAACATTGTTTTGACTCAGAACTGAGAGGTAAAATAAATTATACAAGAGCACACAGTTAATTAGTGTCAGAATCAAACTTTAAGCCCAGGTGTTCTAATTCTTAGGCTATTTCCACTCCACAATATTTCAATATACGATGTATACTCATTGAATACAAAGTCATGTTATTGTCAACATCAGCAACATGTTACACATGTTAATGATAACTGATGACAGTAATAAAAGTATTATGATTTACTCTGAGCTTTTCTAACAATAGCTCTGTGAAGGAAATAGTCTGATCATTATTACATTTCACACATGAGATTCACATCACATCCTGGGGTCCAGAAAGCTTAAGCGATATGCCCAGAGTCCCACAGCCAGCAACACTTTGGAATCCTTGAACCTTGGTCTCCTGATCCTCAGTGAAAAGGCAGTAGAATCAGTATGTATGCTGTGGTGGAAAGAGCACAGAAGATAGAGATTCAAATCCTGTCCTCAACATTTCCTAGTTGTGTCTTTGAACTAATGACTTTACTGAGTATCCGTTTTCTTATTGTTAAAATGGAAATAATAGTACTTGTACTACCTACCTCCTTGAAAGGAAAGTCCCATGTAAACATTGAGTGATATATAAGTGTAAATTGTTATTATTAGTCTGTGCTTTATATCATGCTACTTCTCTATTATAGGCAGCTAGGTGACTCGGTGGATAAAATGCCAGCTGGGAGTCAGGAAGACCTGACCTCAGACACTTACTAGTTATATGACCCTAGATAAGTAAGTTACTTAACTCTGCCTTAAACCACTGAAGAAGAAAATGTCAGACCACTTTAGTATCTCTACAAGAAAACTCCATGGATGGTACTGGCATGCTATGGTCCACAGGATCATGAAGAGTCAGGCATGACTGAACGATCACTTCTCTATTCTGCCATATGTCCGATTTGACACATCTAAAACAGGACTCATCTTTACCCTAGAACTCAGCCCTACCCCAAACTTCCCAAACTGTCATCCTCCTTCCAGTTCCTCAGGTTTGAAATATCAGAGTCATTTTTTGACTTCTCCTTCTCCTTCAAACCCTGCCTCCTACCCCTATCAAATTGGTTAGCTAAGTCTTGATAATACTATTTCCATAGCATATCTCACAGCTGTTCCCTTCTCTCTACTCATGTAACTTATACCCTAGGTCAGGAGCTCATCACTTCTCACCTAAACTATTTCAATAGCCTTCCAACCCGTCTTCCTGCCTCCAGTCTCTTTCCTCTCTAATCAACCCATCCTCAACACAGCAGCCAAACTGATATTCCTAAAACAGATGTGTCTGTATCTTGCCCCAACTCCTTCAAAAATCTCCATGATTTGTAGCATAACATAAGATACAAACTCCTTAGCTTGGCCCCTACAATTTGGTTCCCACTTGCCTTTTCAGTCTTATTTCATATGAGTTGCTTTCACAAATTCTCTTCCAGTCATACTTGCCTGTTTTCTCTTCCCCATATATGACATTCAATCCTTTGCCCTGAAGTGTTTGCACAAGGGGCCTTCTAGGTCTGTAATGTACCCCCTTCTTAATTTGCATCATAGTCTCCCTACCATCTTTAAAAGGATAGCTCAAGAGCCACTTCATACATGAGACCTTTTCTGGTGCTTTCCACTCCATTTATTAGCATGCTCTTCCTCTTGAAATTTCTTTTTATACATTTTGTATTTACTTACTTGTGTACTTGTATGTTGAATAAGACAGGTGGCACAATGGATAGAGTGCCAGGCCTGGAGTCAGGAAGACTCATCTTCCTAAGGTCAAATCTGGCCTCAGACACTTACTACCTTGGTGATCCTGGGCAAGTCACTTTACCCTGTTTGCCTCAGTTTCTTATATGTCAAATAAGCTGGAGAAGGAAATGGCAAGCTGCTGTAGTATCTTTGTCAAGAAAAACCCAATGGGGTTACAAGGAGTTTGACATATCTGAAGATGACTGAACAACAACAAAAGTATATGTTGAATCTTTCCAATAGAATGTAAGCTCATTGAGGGCAGGCACTGTTTCATTCTTTAACTTTGTATTCCTAAAACCTAGCACAATGCCTGTGGCATAAAAAAGCTACTTAATAAATGTTTCTTGGACTGAATTGTTGAAGAAGGGACTTGTATGCAGCACAAAAATATATCCTCTGATTCATTCCCCAACTCAGACCACATTATTTGGTACTGCCCCACTTTTGAGCAAATATTGACAACTGAATATATACAGTAACCAAGAACTTTCTGGCTCTAGAGATCGGGTCATCCTAAGATGCCCCAATGTCTCCTGACCAGCTTCTATGTCAGTCAGTGAGGCCTGAGTATCTGAAATAATGGTTGATATATTGCTGCTATTTTCAGTAGAGATAATCCTTCTCTTTCTTGCATTTTGTATATCAAATTAATGATCAAGAACTTTTTTTTGCAGGGCAATGAGGGTTAAGTGACTTGCCCAGGGTCACACAGCTAGTAAGTGTTAAGTGTCTGAGGCCGCATTTGAACTCAGGTCCTTCTGAATCCAGGGCCGGTGCTTTATCCACTGTGCCACCTATCAAGAACTTTTAAAAATATATTTTGCTTATTTCATTAAATATTTCCCAATTATGTACAATCTTTTAAAACCTTGATTTTTAAAAAATTGACTTCTAAATTCTCTCCTTCCCTTCCTCTCATTTCTCCCTTACCTATTGCGAAGGCAAGTAATGTATTGATTATACATGTGAAGTCATGGAAAACATATTTCCATGTTAGCCAGGTTGCAAACACACACACACACACACACACACACACACACACACACAAAGAAAAACAAAGAAAATTTTAAAAATCTGCACTCAGAGTTCATCAGTTCTCTCTCTGTAGGTGGATAACATTTTCCTTCATGGGTCCTTTGGAATTGTCTTGGATCATTATCTTGATCGGAGCAGTTAAGTCTTCCACAGTTGATCCTCCTTACAATATTCCTGTTGCTGTGTACAGTATTCTTCTGGTTCTGCTCACTTCACTTTTTATCAGTTCTGAAATCATCCTGCTTGTCATTTATTATTGTGCAATACAATCATGTATCATAATGTATTCAGCCATTCCCCAATTGATGGGTATCTCCTTAATTTCCAGTTCTTTACTACCACAAAAAGAGCTGCTGTAAATATTTTTGTACAAATAGGTCCTTTTCCCTGTTATTTGGTCAAGGTCTTCTAATTCTACCTCTGAGATATATTTCACATCCTATTCTCACCATTCTAGTAAAAGCACTTAATATCTATAATAGCCTAATAGGTCTTTCTTCCTTTATTCTTTCCCTTTCCAACTTGTCTTTTTTTTTTTTTTTTTGGTGGGGCAATGAGGGTTAAGTGATTTGCCCAGAGTCACACAGCTAGTAAGTATCAAGTGTCTGAGGCTGTATTTGAGCTCAGGTCCTCCTGAATCCAGGGCCAGTGCTTTATCCATTGTGCCACCTAGTTGCCTTCCAACTTGTCTTTTACATAACTTCCATACTAGTCTTTCTTAGCCATAGATTTTTTTCACAATGGACCTCCCCTCAATAATTTCCATTAGCCGCTTATTTATTGCCTCCCAAGTAAAGTCTGAACTCCTCTGTAGTGCATTCAAAGCCAATGTCACCAACAATGTCACCAACTCCCTTTCCAGACTAATCTCATATTACATTTGATGCTGCAGCAAAATTGGTCTATCCCCTATCTCCCTAATTCACCTTTCTTTCCTCTATCTGACCTTTATTTACACTGTTCTTATAAAACTTGAATTTCCCCATCCCCCACATGCACTATTGAATTCCTGTCATGTCAAAACCAGCCCAAATATTACCTTTTCTGTGAAGTCTTTCCTGATCTCCTTTCTCCCCAATAATGACTTCACCCCTCAGATATCACATAATAGTTTGTTTTGTACCTCTGTAATACCTCATGTTATATTACAGTTATCTATTTTTGTGTTTCATTCCTGTCCTAGACTGTAAGCTCCCTGGAGGCAAGGGCCATTTTTTCTAAACTTTCTATTTCCTCCAGTGCCAAGTAAAGTGGTTTATATACAGCAGGTAGTGTGGTACAATGGCAAGAGCACTAGCTCTGGGGTTGGAGAACCTGGGTTCAAATCCCATTTCTGATATCTGTGTGACTTTGGGGACAGTCAGTTTCCTCAATTGTAAAATGAGGGGAGGTGTTTAACCCCCTATATGGCCTCTGATGCCCTTCTCACTCCAGATCTTTGATACTACAATCAATAAATATTTGCTAAATGAATGAATGTCCAAGGCTTTACATGAGTAGACTACATGCTAAAATATTCTCACAAAGGAACATACATTGGTATTTAAACTTTCTTCAGGCTCTAAAGACTCACAGTGGATTCCATGCCACTAAAATTATAAAGGCAATATGTATGGCAAGAGTTCAAATAGGATAATCCCATTTGAAAGATTGCTAGAAGGAGAGGGATTCTGGGAGGTGAACTGTGCAGAGAAAATAAAGAATTAAGGTTGATGGGAGACTCAGGAGGGAAAGAAGTAGGTACTGGGGACATGTACAGTTATAGAAGTATAAGAATGAGAGCTTGAGAATAATTGGTAGGGATAGATCCTCTTAGGATTATGGAAAGGAGGAGAAATATGGTAAGGAGAAATGATTCCTAAAATGGAGTAAGATGCCAAAAATGGTTCTTGGGCAGGGAATTTAGATGTCATTGTCCTACACTAACCCAAATTCTGTTATATGTATTCTGTTATATGAAAACAATCCTTACTATTGCTTTGACCACCAGAGGGCTCCTATATTCCAGAAATATTATGGAAAAGTTCTGAAAAATCCCAATATTGACCATCCTTTTCTTTGCCTCTCCCTGAAAAAACAACAACAACAAGCAACAAAAACCAACCATAATCATGTAAAACCAAAAACATAATCTTGTCACTGTGGACAGATTCCCTTGCATTGGAAACCTGGAGTTTTGATGATGGTTCTGTCACTGAGATATTGTGTGATCCTGTGCAACAAATTCAACCTTTTTGTGTCTTTGCTTCTTTATATGGGAAAGGGAGAACATATTGATTATATCTCAATCTAATCTGCATCATGGTGGATAAGAAAGCAGAGCTTTGATTGGGAACATATTTCCCTTCTACAGAAATATGCTTTCTTATCACAGAGTAGTCTTCTAATTTAAATGCCTTCTTAAATTTATATATGTATGTATGTGTGTATTATAGTGATGCTTTGTATAGGACTTCACACTAAGCACAAAGTGATGCCCAATATAGTTCTCACCTTCAATTAATTTGCAATCTCAAGAAAGCAAAGTGCACATAAAATGTTAAGCATAGCCAACAAATGAAAGTAACAAAAGTTATAAGTTTGGTACAGTAACAGTAAATAAGGAAGAGCCCAATGTTGCAATTAACTAATCTTGGTAAAAATAAATTCCTGAACCTCCTTTCTTTGTCTTCCCTCCCATTCTTCTCGTTCAAATTTCTGTGTCATTTTCTGTGGACCAAGTTAGACCTTCTCTTGCCCACTGCAGTATTCTCACCTGTTCCCAGTCACTAGGCATGCCTATGCAGAAAGAAGTATTATGTGTCCATTAAGTGGTAAAGAAAGGTTCATCTTACTTTTTATACTTTTTAAAAATGTAAGCTTACCTATCATCAAGCACAAACATTATCTGTACTTCTTTTTGTTTTCTTCTTTGTGTAGTACTTTCTTGGCCATACCTCAGCCAGGTGTTACTAAGAAGATAGACATAGATGCTTATCTCTTTTAGGCAACTTCTGTAACCTCTTTCCTGGGAAGTGTTGCCCTTATTTAGAGGTTGGCAGAAGGGATTGACTGTGATTCTACACTTCTCTATGACCTTCTACACCTTTGAACTTGGTAGAAGAGAAATCAAGAAGCCACAAGAAGCCATGAGGCAGCCACACAGAACTCCATATCTACAATGATTTTAATGAATCATCTATAGGGAAGATGTATTGCTGAAATCTGTGTTTCTGGACTTCAGACCTAAGGTAGCAATACAATGTCCTTTCTCCCCTTTCCCTCCTGTTCTTCTAAGAAAGCTTGAGTCTTATGCCTCCCCACAGAAATTGAGGAAGCTAATCTTTGTGCTTTAAAACTTTGTTTACCCTTCTGTATTTAAATGTTTCCTTTGTCTCTTAAACCTAAAAATGTGATAAAGAGGTTAACCAACTTGAATTGCTAATGTGTTTGTTATGATTGGAATGTAGCACTATAAGTTGAGAACACCTTGCAGGGGACACAGAGAGATTTAAATCTGCAATATTTTGCGAGATCATGATCTCTGACTGGGGACACAGGGTTATAGATGAGAGTCATTAATCCACTTTATAACTTCCCAGCATAGGGAAAATACTTTTAACTGGTTGTTCTCTGGGCAAATTAGCTAGTAACGGTGGCTAGCTAACCAACCAAGTTGGAATTAAAATGGGTATCCATCATTCCTTCTGGTGTTGTTTGAAAAGAAAATCACTCCTTCACTAGGCTGAGGAAGTGTTTAGAGAGATAATAACACCCCAAAGGCAGGAGTATCTCAGCTCACAAAAAGTAGGATCAAGTAGGAGTAATAACTGTCTACTTGTTCAGCATATAGAAACCACCACTTTAGCTTCTGAATTATTTGATCCGTGATGCTCTTCCCCCCATCCTCCACCCCATGACTATCATGGCTAAGTATTCTACCTCCCTACCACCTCCCAGAAATACTCCTTGTAGCTAATATGTAAAGTCAAGCAAAACAAATCAACACATTGTCCATGTCTGAGACAGCCTCATTCTGAATCTGTTCTCCATCATTTTTCTGCTAAGGGGTGGACAGTTTTGTTTCATCTTCTGTCTTTGAAGTCATGATTGGTTGTTGCTTTGGTAAAAGTTATGAGGTCTTGCAAAATTCTTACTCAGGTTATTTTTGTAGTCATCAGGTAAATATAAAAGTTCATTTTGAATGAATGATAGAATGAATAGAGTAAAATACATGCCTGAGTTAGTGAATGAGTGAGTGAAGGATTAGTGAGCATCTGTAATATAGGGGTTGCCTAATGTCCCCTAATGTTGGGAGAATAGACAATGAATAAGAAATGAATCCAAGAGGAAGAAAAGATGAGGAAGATTTAGAGTAGAAAACTTTGAGTTGTTCCTTATGCTGTGTGACTTCAGGCACATTACTTGATTTCTCTAGTTTCCCCTTTCCCTCATCTAAGTAATGAAAACTTTCCTTGCCTTCAAAATAGATCTAGATTTAGTAATTGCTTCTAGGACATAGGGGTGAAAGTATAATGACCTATGTATGAACTTTCAGCTGAGTATTTTGGTTTACTGGTTTGTACATAATCTTAAATTCCATTAAGAATTATTCCCTGAAAAAAAATTTTTTAAATAAAAAGGGGGGGACAGGGCAGGTAGGTGGCATGGTAGATAAAGTACCAGTTCTGGATTCGGGAGGACCTGAGTTCAAATTTGGGCTCAGACACTTGACACTTACTAGCTGTGTGACCCTGGGCAAGTCACTTAACCCTCATTGCCCTGCAAAAAAAAAAGAAAAAAGAAAAAAAAATTATTCCCTGAGGGGTGAGCAAAGGCTTTGGATTTTTCTAAGACAGAGTCAGATGTGTTCTCAGATCTCAAGAAAGAGGGAGTCTTTCTGTCGGATGTACAAGTGAGGAAAAGGTTAACTGGAAAAGTGTTGGCTAGAGTAAGGAGTATATTCAGATATATGAAATGGGAGCAGAAGTTTGAATATGCCTGCCCTGAAGGTGTAAATATGCGACATTGTATATATAGTATATGTTCAAGGTCCAAGACCTGTGTCTCAATCTGTGGCAAATCACCACATGCCTATGGTTTGGTTTGACTGGATGCTATGGTATGTGCTCCTCTAGGGCAGAGAACTTAGCAATCAATCAATCAATCAATCAATAAACATATTAAGTGCCTATTAGGTACTAGGCACTGTGTTAAGTGCTGTGGATATAAAAAAGAGGCAAAAGATAACCCCTGCTCTCAAGGGCCTCATAATCTAATGGGGGAGACAACAAGCAAACAATGCTTGTTATATACAAGCTATATACAAGATAATTAGTAAATAATCATCAGATGGAAGGCTTCTTGTAGAAGATAAGATTTTAGTTGGTACTTAAAGGAAGCTAAGGAAGGAGGAGGAGATGAAGGAGAGTATTCTAGGCCTGAGGGTCAGCCAGAGGAAATGCCTGCAGCAAGACCAATGACACTGGGTCAAAGAGTACAAGGTGGGGAGTCAAATGTAGGGAGACTGGAAAGGAAAGAGGGGGCTAGGTTATGAAGGGCTTTGGACACCAGTGAATTTTGTATTTAATCCTGAAAGGGATTAGGAGCCACTGGAGTTTATTGAGTAGGGAACTGATGTGATTGAACCTTCTTTTTTTTTTTTAGTGAGGCAACTGGAGGTTAAGTGACTTGCCCAGGGTCACACAGCTAGTAAGTGTTAAGTGTCTGAGGCCGGATTTGAACTCAGGTCCTCCTGAATCCAGGGCCAGTGCTCTATCCACTGCACCACCTAGTTGCCCCTGAACCTTCATTTTTAAGAAAATCAAGTTAGTGGTTGAATGAAAGAGGAGAGAGTTGAGATAAGGCAGACCAACCAGAAGGCTATTTCAATAGTCCAGGAATGAGGTGATGAGGCAGTAGTGTCAGAGGAGAGAAGGCTTAGTACTCTACTGTTAGCAAATACTCAGTTAGTATTTCCTGTTGTTGATATGGGAGGGAGAAGAGGGACCTTTGCAGGATCTGGTATCTTAGAGTGGGAAGGGACCTTAGAGGTCATCTAGTCCAACCCCTTCTGAAGGTGTAATGATTTGCTTAAAGTTGTGCAGATAATAAATTGTAGAGGCTGAATATGAAGCTGTGCTTCCTGACTTTAAATCCAACACTCTTTTTGCATGATTAAATGTGTATGAGTGCCTGAATGCATAAGATCTAATTTCCTAAAGGCTAAAACATGTCACATCACAGTATGTTTATATTCTATTCTATAAGGCAGGCTACAAATGTTGTTTTTCAGTTGCGTTCAACTCTTCGTGAACTCATTTGGGATCTCCTTGGCAAAGATACTGGAGTGGTTTACCATTTCTTTCTCCAGATCATTTTTCAGATAGGAAACTGAGGCAAACAGGATTAAGTGACTTGGCCAGGATCACACAGCTAGTGTCAGACCAGATTTGAATTCAGGTCTTCCTGACTTCAAGGCCAGCACTCTATCCACTGAGCCATTTACAAACATAAGGTATTATTATTAGGACAATTCTTCAGTGCTTCAAATGTCCCTGACTTCATCAGTGTGCTATACCCCCTCTACTGATGCAAATCACAAATCTTCTGCCACTTAATAGATAAACTTTAAGTTTTGCTATAGTCAAAAAATTCATGACCTGGTAACTAACCCAGTAATGAACCTCTCTGAACTTATTTAGACTGGATTTCAGATACAGAGCTCATCCTTGGGCCTTGTTTCTTTCTAGGCTGCACTCCAGATTCCGTCTATCATTCCTCTGCTCTTCATTCTGAAGCTTCATTTCCTTCAGTCACCACTCTGGACTTCTACCATGCTCCAGTGCTGGGTATCTTTGTTTCCCTCCCTCCCTGTCATCCCCACTCCCATGCCTCTCAGCTTCCTTTTTACCTGTCATCTTCCTCCATTAGAAAATAAACTCTTTGAGGACAGAGATTGTCTCTCTTTTTACCTGTATTCATATTTCCAGTGCTCATTAGATGCCTGAGATAGTTTAATAAATCCTTGCGGGCTGACTGATTGGCGCCATACTTAGAGTCTACCCAGCTTGAATTATGAGTTACCCATTACAATGGAAATTCCTTTAGGGTTGGAGCTGTTTTTGCATTTCTTTGTATCCCTAGCTCAGTGTGGGTGTATGTTAGTAGTTTATGGACTTGAGTTAGTATAATCTGCCAGAGTTTGTGCTCTGCTGGTATATTCTGGGCATTTTGGTGCCACAGTGAAGCATTGGAAGAGGATTCAGTGGTAAATAATGATTGTCACAAACACCATCATTATTATTAGTAACTGGGCCACTGTTGCACCTAAAATCACTATAGGAAAGTGAAAATCAGTGACTGCAATACTTCAGAGCCCTTTGAAATTGTGCTAGGAACTCTCCTATCAATTCAGATCTGCACCTTCTCCACAAACTTTAGTCTTTTTTTAATGTATGAGGTATTTTATTTTTTCCATTACATGTAAAGATAGTTCTCAACTTTTGTTTATACATGCTTTACAATTTCAGATTTTTCTCCCTCCCACCCCTCCCTCCCCCCTCCCCTAGACAGCAGGTAATCTGATATAGGTTATATCTATATATCTCTATACATATACATATATATATATACACACACACATATAGATACACATAATAACATTAATCCTATTTCTGCATTAATCCTGTTACAAGAGAAAGAATCAGAGCAGTGATGCAAAACCTCAAAATAGAAAGAAAAAAAAAACCAACAGCACCCAAAACAAAAGAAATAATATGGTTCAATCAGCATCTATACTCCACAGTTCTTTCTTTCTTTTTTTTCTTGGATTTGGAGATCCTCTTCTATCATGAGTTCCCTGGAACTCTTCTGTACCATTGCATTGGTGAGAAGAATATAGTCCATCACAGTAGGTCAACACTCAATGTTGATGATACTGTGTACAATGTTCTTCTGGTTCTGCTCATCTCACTCATCATCAGCTCACGTAAGACCCTCCAGGTTTCTCTGAACTCTTCCTGCTCATCATTTCTTACAGCACAATAGTATTCCATTGTATTCATATACCACAACTTGTCCAGCCATTCCCCAATTGATGGGCATCCCCTCAACTTCCAATTCCTTGCCACCACGTAAAGAGCAGCTATAAATATTTTTGTACATGTGGGTCCCTTTCCCCCTTCCATGATTTCTTTGGGCAAAAGACCCAAAAGTGGTATTGCTGGGTCAAAGGGTATGGACAGCTTTATCGTCCTTTGGGCATAATTCCAAATTGCTCTCCAGAATGGTTGGATCAGTTCACAGCTCCACCAACAATGCATTAGTGTTCCAATTTTCCCACAGCCTCTCCAACATTTATTATCTTCCTTTTTTGTCATTTTAGCCAATCTGATAGGTGTCAGGTGGTACCTCAGAGTTGTTTTAATTTGCATCTCTCTAATCATTAGAGATTTAGAGCATTTTTTCATATGGGAATAGATAGCTTTGGTTTCTTCGTCAGAAAACTGCCTGTTCATATCCTTTGACCATTTCTCAATTGGGGAATGACTTGGATTCTTATAAATTTGATTTAATTCCCTATATATTTTAGAGATGAGGCCTTTATCAGAAGCACTGGCCTCAAAAATTGTTTCCCAGCTTTCTGCCTCCCTTCCAATTTTGGATGCATTGCTTCTGTTTGTACAAAAATTTTTTAATTTAATATAATCAAAATCATCCATTTTGCATTTTATAATATACTCTATCTCTTGTTTGGTCAAAAACTGTTTTCCTTTCCAAAGATCTGATAGGTACACTATTCCTTTCTCTCCTAATTTACCTATGGTATCACCTCTTATGTCTAAATCATGTATCCATTTTGACCTTATTTTAGTATAAGGTGTAAGATGTTGGTCTATGCCTAATTTCTGCCATACTATCTTCCAGTTTTCCCAGCAGTTTTTGTCAAATACTGAGTTCCTATTCCAGAAGCTGGAGTCTTTGGGTTTATCAAACACTACATTACTAGTGTCATTTACTACTGCATTTCCTGAGCCTAGCCTATTCCATTGATCTACCACTCTATTTTTTAGCCAGTACCAGATAGTTTTGATGACTGCTGCTTTATAGTAAAGCTCCAGGTTTGGTACCGCTAACCCACCTTCCTGTGAATTTTTTTTCATTATTTCCCTGGATATTCTTGATTTTTTGTTTTTCCAGATAATTTTGTTATTATTTTTTCTAGCTGTATAAAATAATTTTTAGGTAGTCTGATTGGTATGGCACTGAATAAGTAAATTAATTTAGGCAGTATTGTCATTTTTACTATATTAGCTCTGCCTATCCATGAGCAATTGATATCTTTCCAATTATTTAGATCTGATTTGATTTGTGTGAAGAGTGTTTGGTAGTTGTGTTCATAGAGTTCCTGGGTTTGTCTTGGCAAGTAGACTCCCAAGTATTTTATATTATCTACCATTACTTTAAATGGAATTTCTCTTTCTATCTCTTGCTGCTGGACTTTGTTGGTCATCACAAACTTTAGTCTTAAAGGGTTGCATTGGGTACCAAGAGATTTAGTAATGTGTCTCTGGTTACACAGCCAATATGTAACCAAAGGTGACTCTGGAACCCAAGGCTTCCTGACTTTGAGGATAGTTCTTTATCTAATATACCATAATGCCTTATAGCAAAGACTAAAAAAGAAAAAAAGAAAAGATCAACAGAATTAACCAATATATCAACTAGGCCTGAAATCTGGTGATCTCATCAGCTCCCATAGTTTCAAATATCATCTCTCTGATGATTCTCAAATCTATTGATCTAGCTCTACAGTCCTAACCTCTCTACTGACCTGTGTTTTTGCATGTCCAACTACCTATTGGACATCTTAAACTGGATGACTCATAGATATCTTAAACTCAAGATGTCCAAAACTAAACTCATCATTTTCCTTCAAATCCTACCCTCTAGTATATGATAAACCCAAAGATCTAAGATTTCGGAACAAAAACTCATTATTTGACAAAAACTGCTGGGAAAACTGGAAAACAGTATGGCAAAAATTAGGTATAGACCAACATTGCACATTATATACTAAAATAAGGTCAAAATGGGTACATGATTTACATATAAAGGATGATACCATAAGCAAATTAAGAGAGCATGGAATCATTTATCTGTCAGATTTTATGGACAGAGGAAAATTTTAGGAACAAAGAAGATATAGAGAACAAAACAAAATGTAAAATAGATAGTTTTGATTATGTAAAATTAAAAAGATTTTGCACAAACAAAACTAATGTAACCAAGATTATAAGGAAAGCAGAAAACTGGGAAAGAATTTTTGAAACAAATATCTCTGATAAAGGTCTTATTTCTCAATTATATAGAGAACTGAGTCAAATTTATAAAAATGCAAGTCATTCCCCAATTGGTAAATGATCAAAGGATATGAACAGACAGTCAGACAAAGAAATCAAAGCTATCTACAATCATATGAAAAAATACTTTAGATCACCATTGATCAGAGATATGCAAATTAAAACAACTCTGAGGTATCACTTCACACCTATCAGAGTGTCAAATATAACAAAAAAGGAAAATATTAGATGTTGGGAGGGATATGGGAAAGCTGGGATGCTAATCCACTGTTGTTGAAGTTGTAACCATTCTGGAGAGCAATTTGGAACTATGCCCAAAGGGCGATAGAACTGTGTATACCCTTTGATCCAGCAATACCACTGCTAGGTTTAAATCCCAGACATTCCCCCAAAGAGAAAAAGACCTATTTGTACAAAAATATATATAGCAGCTCTTTTTGTGGTGTCTAAGAATAGAAAGTCAAAGAAAGGAATGGCCATCAGTTGGGGAATGGCTAAACAAACTGTGGTATGTGATGGTGATGGCATATTATTGTGCTATAAGAAATGACTTGCAGGATGATTTCAGAAAGGCCTGGAAAGACTTGTATGAACTGATGTATAGTGAAGTGAGCAGAACCAACAGAACATTGTGCACAGAGACAGCAATATTGTTTGATGAAGAACTGTGAATAACAACTATTCTCAGCAATACAGTGATCCAAAACAATCGCAAAGGACTAATGATGAAACATACTATCCACCTCCAAAGAAAGAACTGATATCAATTGAACACAGACTGAAGCATGCTATTTTTCACTTTCTTTCATTTCTTCCTTTTATTCAAGTTTATTTTTGTACAATATATCAACTAGGCCTGAAATCTGGTGATCTCATCAGCTCCCATAACTTCAAATATCATCTCTCTGATGATTCTCAAATCTATTGATCCAGCTCTACAGTCCTAACCTCTCTACTGACTTGTGTTCTTGCATGTCCAACTACCTATTGGACATCTTAAACTGGATGACTCATAGACATCTTAAACTCAAGATGCTTTGTTTACCAACTCAGGGAAAGGGAGGGGAGGGAGGGAAGCAGGAATGGAATTTGGAACTCAAAACTATAAATAAAAATATTTATTATTTTAAAAAAGGGAATAATTTCGTTGAAGTGGTAGGATCAGAAGCCAGATTGCGCAGGACTGAGGAGTGAGTAGGCAGTGAGTAAGTGAAGAGAGACAATGTAGACAGTTCCAAGTTTTTAGGAGTTTTGTGGTAAAACTAAAGAGAGATATATAGTAACTTCTTGAGAAGATGTTAGAGTACTTTACTTGTTATCTCATTTATATATGTTATCTTATTTCCTAAGGAGACAGGAGGAGGTGGGATCAGGGGCACAAGTACAGAGCTCTGGCAAAGAGAAGGGAAAACTCTTATTTATAGATTGGGGTAAAGGAGGAGAGGATGGATGAAGACGTAGAGAGGTTCTGAGATGTAGAATCAAGAAGATGAAGGACTCATTACTAATGGTCTCAATTTTCTCAATAAAATAGAAGGTCATTTGCTACATGAAAGGAGACTGGATTTGGAGACTTGAGAAGAGGAGTTTAGAAAATTATTTGGGGCATGTAATAGAGATTTAGCCAAGGAAGAATAAGAGGTTTGTTGTGTAGCAATGAGGGCCTACTTGGGTTTAGTAACATATTTGTAACATATATCCTAGTTAGGACAGTTGTATCTTCAGGAACAGTCAGTAGTTTAGGAGTAGGAGTGCAGAAGGCCAGCACTGGAGGGTAACCTAGTTTTGAGGATGAATTATTAGGCTGTAAACAGTGGAAAGACAAAGGGAAAAGGGATTTATCAGTGGGAGACAGTGCTTTGTTGCACTGGCTAATTATAGGATCAAGACTGTAGAGGGAGAGAATATGAGTAATTCCGTAATTGATAAATGGTCAAAGGATATGAAAAAGCAGTTTTCAGAGAAAGAAATCAAATCTATCTATATTCATATGAAAAAATGCTCTAAATCATTATTGATTAGAGAAATGCAAATTAAAACAACCCACCTCACACCTATAATATCGGCTAATATGACAGAAAAAGAAAATGACAAATATTGGAGGGGATATGGCACTGTTAATAGAATTGTAAACTAATCTAACCATTCTGGAGAACAATTTGGAACTGTGCCCAAAGGGCTACATAACTGTGCGTACCTTTTCTACTGGGTCTGTATCTCAAAGAAATAAAAGAAAAAGACAAAGGGGGCTATTTCTGCAAAACTATTTAAAGAAGCTCTTTTTGTGGTGGCAAAGAATTGGAAATTGAAGGGATGCCCATCTATTAGGGAATGGCTAAATAAGTTGTGCTATATGATTGTGAATATGGAATACTATTGTGCTATAAGGAATGACAAGCAGGATATTTTAGAAAAAACTAGGAAGACCTTTATGAACCAGTACAAAGTCAAGTGAGCAGAACCAGAAGAAGATGGTACACAGTAATAGGAATATTGTAAGGATGATCAACTGTGAATGACAATTATTCTAATCAATACAATGATCCAAGACAATTCCAAAGGACTTATGATGAAAAATGCTATCTACCTCCAGAGAAGAAATAATGGAATCTGAAGACAGATCAAAGCATAATTTTTTCACTTTATTTTTCTTTATTTTTTTTTACAACATCACTAACATGGAAATTTGTTGTGCATGGTTTCACATGTATAATTGATATCACATTTCTTGCCTTTACAATGGGTGGGAAAGGGGTGGGAGGGAGGGAGAGAATTTGGAGCTCAAAATGTTTTTTAAATTGAATGTTTAATAATAAATAAAATTGATCTTTAAAAAAAAGATTGTAGCAGGAGGAAAAGGAGACCAGAATAGAGATAATAGATAACTATAATTAAATGGAATGGAAAGATTAGAGGTCATTGTATGGAAGAGATGTATGTTTATGTGGAAAAATATAGTAGGAGAAATGGAAGGCAAACAATGGGGATTAGAAAGGGAGGTGTCAGAATTAAAGATATTTGAGGTGGAATAGTTTTAGGTGATGGTGAAGTCTGGCCTAGGGTGGCCAAAGTGGGTTACAAATTGAGGTGGTAGGAGTTGGAAAGGTTGATGAACTGGGAAGCCATAGGATAATAATGTCTTAAAAATATCAGTCAATCAATGTACAAGGGTCCCACCTTTGATTATAATATCACATATAAATGAGAGATGGCAGGATAGAATTTTCCTAGCTGTCTGTAGGGGAATAAGCAGGTTTTTGGTTGGGTTTGTTTTTGGTTTTGTTTTTGTTTTTACCCTTCTGGAATGTTAGGATAGGGATGGAGAATCAGGAGGGAGTAGCAGGGTCCTGAAAACTTTGCAAACTATCCTGTTGCCTGATATTCTGGAAATTGGTCCTTGACACCTCAGCTCCACCCCCTCCCCACTCCAACACCTACCCAAACGACAAAGGACAAAGCCATAGCCCCAAACCCACTGAATTGAAGCCTGGGACAGGACACTGGGATCCTTATTCAAATCCTTACAGTAGGACTATCCCTTTTGAATTGCTTTTTTTTTTTTTTTTAAGGCACAACCGGTACAGCCAGTGAGCCCTGCCTGACAACACCAAAGGAATTTTTGCCAGGGATTGGTGGAAAACTGACTCACATTTAAAGACTTGCCCAAAGTGGTCATGCCCCTCTGAGCAAATACCACAGGCATGTAGAACCTGGTTCCCCAGGCCCCACAGCAGCGATAGAATTCCCTGCCAGGACAGCCTCAGAAAAGGCGTATTCTGATTGGAGGACAAATGGGACGCTCACCTAGGGTCCCAGCCAATCAGTCACTCCAGTGGTGTGGGTTGCTAGCCCCACACCCTTTGAGAAGCTACCAGTTTTTTCCTGTACAGTGGGAGGGGGTCCACAGTGGGGAGGAGAAAGGGGAGGTGGAAGGTGGAAAAGGTAGGTGGCTGACTGGATGTTTGTTTAGGCAGGTAAGGTAGAGGGAAGGGGGTGGGGAGGGAGGGAGTGAAGTCTTTTAGCTCTGAGTTTTCCTTCCAGAATGTGAAGTGTTACAGAAAGAATCCCCACCCTTTCCTTTCCACCAAATAGCCCTCACTGGGGCAGGGTCAATGGACATCTGAGAAACTTTTCTTAATTTGCCTTAGTTTGCAGCATGGGCTAGTCAAAATCCCTTCCTTTTTTTGGCTCTCAGTTTCCCCCTTTGTAAAATAAAGGCAATTAGATGATGATCCCCAAGGTATGTCAAGAAACTGACATTTGTAAGCCTGTCTTCCCATTAGCCCCAGGTCACTTTCACTTTTCAAATTCTCTTATCTCATACCAAAGATTCAGTGAAAGCAGCAAAATCAGACAGGACAGGAAAGCATGCAGATTGTTTAGTTAATTTGGTGAAAAATCTTGGTCAAGCATTATGGTATTTATTTGCAATGACATGATGATTCAATTCAAGATACAAGGGCTGGGGACACATGAACAAAAACAAAATACCCCTTGCTCTTAAAGATCTTACATTTTTATCCAGAGGAAGTCAAAGACAGAAGCAAAGGTTCATTATATAGCAAAATAATCGGAGAGGCATTCTTTGTGGTAGCAAAGATCTATAACCAAAGGAAGTGCCCATCTACTGGGGAATGGGTGGGGAAAAAAATCCATGATGTGTAAATGTAAGAGAATATTATTACACAGTATCAAATGGCAAATGAAAAATTCTGGGAAATGTGAGAAAATCGGAATCAACAGATACAGGAAAAAAAAGAAGTGAAGCAAGAAAACAATATACACATTGACTACCCCCATATAAATGAAAAGATCCCCAAAAGGAAGTTGAATTCTGAATAATAAAAGAATCCCCCATAAATGTCCTGGACAATGGACAATGAAATATGCCCCCATATTTATATAAAGAGCTTGGCATAATGCCTGGCACATAGTAGACAGTAGATAAATGCTTACTTCCTTGTCCTTCCCTCCTCCCTCATGGCAGAGAAATGAGCAACTATAAGGACAGAATATTGTATACATTATCAGAAAGTATTATTCTATTGTATGTTTTTGCTTTCTTATTTTTTCTTTGTGACTAGAAGAAAGAAAAGCCAGATTAGGGGTCATCTAGTGAGAAAAAGGAGAGGAAGAGGAATTAGAGGTGACTCTGAGGACATAGAAAAGGATTACAAAGAGTGAGGGAGAGGGGCAGCTAGGTGGCACAGTGGATAAAGCATTAGCCCTGGAGTCAGAAGAACCTGAGTTTTAATCTGACCTCAGACACTTGACACTTATTAGCTGTGTGACCCTGGGCAAGTCACCCAACCCCAATTGCCTCACTAAAAAAAAAAAGAAAGAATGAGGGAGAGGGAGAAATGGAAAGCAAGTAGGTTAGGGTCTGAGACCTTTATCTTGAGTTCAAGATCATGGAGGTAGCACATTTATGGCTGATGGTTAAATCATCCCTTTGTGGCTGAAGTAGAGTGAAGGTGTAGGTCATGAGAGGCAAGGATATTGATGAGTAAGGTATTTGAGAGAATCAGGTTGAATATTTTGAAATTGTCCAGTATCAGGATAGGTACTGGGGATGGATCATAAGACTGAATCGATTACTGAACTTCTCCAGAAATGATGGGGAATGACTTGGAAGCCAATAGATAAATGCACTAATGATTAGGACTATGCAATGTAGATAGATAGAGTGAACCTCAAAAGAAGAGAGGCTGGGCAGTGATGGCAGCAAAGGAGGAGTCTGAAAGTGACTATGAGGAACAAGAAGTATTTCTATTGCTTCTCATATATTTTAGTAGGATGCATAATCAATATCAAATTGCTTGCCTTCTCAAGGAGAAAGGAGAGGTGGGAGGAAGAGAGAGAATTTGGAATTCCAAAAAAATTTTAAATAATTGTTTCAAAAGTTTACATGCAGTTGGGAAATATTTAAATATGTAAGTAAAAATAATTTTAAAAAAATTGTATAACTTAGTAGGGGTGGGGGCGAGAAAGGGAGTATCCAGTACTAAAGAGAATGCTTAGGAGTTCAGTACCTTATCAGGGGAGCAAGTTTTCTATTACCATCAGAAAACTGAAGAGTTTGAGATGAAGAGATCTAAGGTGAAGAAGAGTTTATTAATTATGTAGATTGGAGGGCAGGGCTCCAAATGGGACAATGGAATAGGACAGAGGAGACTATGGACTATGGAAAGGTAGAACTTAGGTAGATGGATATGAAAATATGGGGAATTTTATATTCCATCCACACAATGATATATGTCCCACGTCTGTGCATTTGCATAGACTTTCTCTCATGTTTGGAATGCTCCCTCTCTTCATATAAACTTCTTCAAATTCCTAGGTCCCTTCAAGAAACTTAGGCACCAACTCCTATGCAACCAAATTAGTGCTCTCCTTCCTCCTAAAATGACTTTGTTTTTTTTTTGTTTGTTTTTTAGTGAGGCAATTGGGGTTAAGTGACTTGCCCAGGGTCACACAGCTAGTAAGTGTTAAATGTCTGAAGTTGGATTTGAACTCAGGTCCTCTTGACTCCAGGGCTGGTGCTCTATCCACTGCACCATCTAGCTGCCCCCATGACTTTGTTTTTAATTTATACACATCTGTACAAATTAAGAGAAATGGTAGCATGGTGGAAAGAGTAAGGCTTGGAATCAGGAAGCTCTGGGCTCAAGTTCTGTCTTGGATAAGATCTGGGTACCCTGACTAAGTCGATTAATTTCTAGGTGCCCACAGCCAGATCTCTGAGACTACAAAGTGCAGAACAGTGGACAATCTGTATTGAGAGTGGGAGTTTCCCCACCAATACACCAGTGAAATCACAGATATGAACTTAAAAAAACCCCAGAAACTTATCTGTGTACAGGTCTCATTTAATAGGATGTTAAGTCCTAAAAGGGCAGGGAATGTTCTGGTTTTGTCTTAATATTCTCAGTATCAAGCACACCTTGCACATGGTAAGCCTTTACTAAATGCTGATTGACTTGAATTGAATGAAGTAGACCTCAGGCACATATTTTAAAAAATTTTCCTTATTTAGCATTTTATTTTCCTCCAATTGCATGTAAAAACAATTTTTAACACCTTTTTTTTTTTTTTTTTTTGCGGGGCAAGGAGGGTTAAGTGACTTGCCCAGGGTCACACAGCTAGTAAGCGTCAAGTGTCTGAGGCTGGATTTGAACTCAGGTACTCCTGAATCCAGGGCCAGTGTTTTATCCACTGTGCCACCTAGCTGCCCCCTCAACAAGCATTTTTAAGCATCTTCTATGCGCCAGGCACAATGCCAGCTGTTGGAAGTATAAAGACTTCCAAAAGGAAGTACAAAATCTCATGAGGGAAATAACTCCCTAAAAATTAGGATTGAGCAAGTGGAAGCAACTTTAAGAGAAATCAAGAAATAATAAAACAAAACCAAAAGAATGAAAAAAAAAAGAAGACAACGTGAAATATCTCATTGGAAAAACAACTGATCTGGAAAAAAGATCAAGGAGAAATAATTTGAAAATTATTGGACTACTTGAAAGCCATGATCAGAAAAAGAGTCTAAACATCATCTTCCAAGAAATTGTCAAGGAAAACTGTCCTAATATTCTAGAACTAGAGGATAAAGTAGAAATTTAAAGAATCTGCTGACACATACTGAAAGAGATTCCAAAATAAAAACTCCCAGGAATTTTATAGCCAAATTCTAGAGCTCTCAGGTCAAGGAGAAAATATTGCAAGGAGCCAGAAAGAAACAATTCAAGTATTATGGAGCCAAAATCGGGATAATACAAGATTTAGCAATTTCTACATTAAAGGATTGGAAGGCTTGAAATATGATGCTCCAGAGGGAAAGGGAACTGGAATTACAACCAAGAATCACTTACCCAGGAAAACTGCATATAAATCTTGAGAGGAAAAAAATTGGAATTCAATGAAAGAGAGGACTTTCAGGCATTTTTTTTTTCTTTTGGTGAGGCAATTGGGGTTAAGTGACTTGTCCAGGGTCACACAGATAGTAAGTGTCAAGTGTCTGAATATGGATTTGAACTCAGGTCTTCCTTAATCCAGGGCTGGTGCTTTACCCATTGCACAATCTAGCTGCCCACATCTATTTTTTTTAACTATTGTGACACCTTTGCTTGCAAAAGTACATCCATGGATGGAGACCAAAGCAAGCACCCTTTCTGCAAATGTTTTTTAGAAGGGACAGAGGCAACACCCTCTATCACATTAATCCTTGTTTCAGAACATGTCAAGGTTTTTGGATCTGACTGCTTTGTAGGGCCAGATATCTTAGGCCTCCACATGGTCTGAAGTTTAATGTGAAGGGAAGTGATACCCAGTTCTTTGCATTTCTAGGCAACATCTGAGGTGGCCATCATAGAGAGAAGACTTGACTTTGTCATTCACTGCATTGGTGGTTTCTTTGCAAGAGTTCTGTTGGATGGGCAAAAGTGTCATTTAAGGCAGCAATTCCCACTACAACTCAAGGGCAAGGCCAATGACTTGCTCTTTCTTCTTATTTCTTCCCTTTCCAAGGTGTGTCATTTCTGATCATCCACTTAGACCACTGATACCAACAAAGGAAAGTCCCTATGCTACCTATTTTTAAAACTTTCCGCATTGTTTCACATCCTGTTTTCCTAGGTTCCAGTCTCTAAGGAAAATATGTTTCTTACAAAGACCAACCCTTCTACTTATGCTATTGATCCCATCTCCTCCTAACTCTTCCAGGAGCTTCTCTTCCTGTCCTCCCCCTTCATTCATTCATTCATTCTCTTCCTCTCTCCTTTACAATGCTATTGAACATTTAATAGACTACAGCATAACATAAACATAGCTTTTCTATTCACTAGGAAACCAAAACAAAAATTCATGTGATTCTCTTTATTGCAGGGGTCTAGGACCCAACCCAAAATATCTTCAAGGTATGCCCATAAAGAGAAAAATAGCCCTTGCCCTCAAGGAGTTTACAGTCTAATGGGGTAAGACAATACAAAAAAGGAAGCAGAAAAAGGGAGGTGGCAGGGAGCAGGTACTTGGTGGAGGAGATATTATGAAGAAACCCAAAGAAGTTCCAGAGCAGTGCAGCTGGTGGGAAGTAAAATTGTTATGTCTCCCTTTTAAATGGAGGCTCCAGAGCACATGGATCTGTTTGCTAGCCAGAGTTCAAATAGAAGGGAAGAGGGTGCTGATGATATGTGAGTACCTAGGTTGGTTCAGTCTTGCAGGATAATGAGATTTCCCAATGATGAATTTCCTGGGTAAAAAAGGCATGATGAAATTCCAAAGCAATGCAGCTGGAGAGAAATGGGGAGGACTATGGCCAGCGCTCTCCTTTAGCAGAGGCCTTGGAACCCATGGCTAATAAGAATCAGAGAATATGTAAAATGAGAACATATACCAGATAATATATGGAGTGAATGAACTCTTCTATTGGGACTGAAGTATATCAGCTCAACTGAAAGACCCAGATCTCACCCTAGGGGGAATTCCCTAAAGTCTCTAGTGTTAAGCTGGGGATAGGGATATGGCCAAGGTGCCAACTCCACTATACGTTTTTTGCTTCTTCTCAAAGCCTTTCTCTCCCTTCAGGGAACTGAAGAGAATCTAGAATTATAGTTCTTTCTCAATGTAAAACTGGATGCCAGAAGATCAGGATCTTCCTTCTCTCAGTCTCTCTAGGACCAAATCTGTCACTCAGGAAAGTGGAGAACTTGAATAAGTCAGTCTCTACTAATGAGGAGAAGAGTCTTATGGACTTTGAGCTAAAATGACCTCTGGTTTTACAGATGATGAAACTGAAACATAGAGTGGTTAATTGACTTGCCTATGGTTATATAGCTAGTGAATGTCTGATGACCTCTGAGTTCCCATCCAGCTTTAGTTCTGACCTGGGCTTTCCTTTTCAAACTTTATACTTTTTATTTTAGGAGCTCCAACAGTTTCAATCACCCTCTTTTTTTTTTTGGAGGGGGGAAAGGGTAGTTCCAGTTTAGGGTCTTAAGAAAGTTTAATGTCTGTTGGTTCTATGTTTTGTTTCAATAAGAGTGATGTAGATTTTGCATTGGGGCCTGTACAGTATATAGAGTGTCAGGCTTGGAGTCAGGAAGACTCATATTGCTGAGTTCAAATCTAACCTCAGACACTTACTAGCTGGGTGACCCTGGGCAAGTCACTTTACCCTGTTTGCTTCAGGATCCTCATATATAAAATGAGCTGGAGAAAGAAATGGTAAATCATTCCAGTATCTTTGCCAAGAAAACCCCAAATGGGGCCATGAAGAGCCAGACACGACTAAAACAACTGAACAAGATTTTGTATCTATAGCTCTTGTCAGATATTCTATAGAAGGAATGAGCTTCAAGTTGCACATATTGAACTAAAGAGTTTGGGTGAGGAAAAAGAGGACAGGGAGTAAGTGGGAGAGAGGAAGATGGAAAGAGAAAACAAAAAGAATTGGACACATGTACAGGCTTTTCAATACTACTTTCAAAGCTAGCCTGCTTTGAGGGAAAATAAAGGTGGCAAGAATGAGCAGCTGGGTATTGTTGGGCTATTACATGTGCCTTTCAGCAATATTTCAGCAGTCTGGAAATACTTTTTACACCAAAACCACAACAAGAAACATCCCAAAGCAACCTGTAACTTCAAGCTAAATATCCAATTAATTTTAAAAGTTGATATAAAACTCAGTTTGAACAATTATAAAAATGAAAAATGTGACCACATGTGCCCAACAGAGTGATAAACCCCTCTCCTAAACTCTGGCTTCACCTAGAAATCTAATGGCTTTCAAATGTGGTACCCATTCTTGAAGGTTATCTTATCACATCTGGCATGAAGAAAATAGAATAGTTCTGGGGAAAGCCTTTATGTATTCCCATTAGTACTTTAAAAAACAGTGACCAAGGGCACCTAGATGGCGCAGTGGATAGAGCACTGGCCCTGGATTCAGGAGTACCTGAGTTCAAATCCGGCCTCAGACACTTGACACTTACTAGCTGTGTGACCCTGGGCAAGTCACTTAACCCCAATTGCCCCGCAAAAAAAACAAAAACAAAAACAAAAAAACAGTGACCAGTAAAATCCAAAGAAATCACCCTTACCTTTAAGAATTCTGAAAGCTGTTTGAAAAAAAAATACTCAATAGAGCAGGAACCTAAATTCTGAGACCAAATGTAAAAAGTCAGACTTAGTGGTTCTTAGTGACAATAAGGAATTTGTAGAAGTAGGGATGGGGAGACATGGGGTGGTCATCAGAGATGACTTCCCTTGTTGGTTTTGAAATCTCACTGGTTTTTCATCTTCCATCTCCTTCAGCTCTTCCTTATTCTGTTCTTTCCTGCTTTTCTGCAATCCATTGTGTCAGATTATCCCATAACAACTGCATGATAAGTGTAGCATCCATAAAAAATCCTTCACTCAGCTCTACAGTTCTGTAATAGCATCTTTAAAAGGTGGTTTTGCAGGGGCAGCTAGGTGGCGCAGTGGATAAAGCACTGGCCCTGGATTCAGGAGTACCTGAGTTCAAATTCGGCCTCAGACACTTGATACTTACTAGCTGTGTGACCCTGGGGAAGTTACTTAACCCCCATTGCCCCGCAAAAACAAACAAACAAACAAAAACAGTTGGTTTTGCTCACCTGGAGGTAAGGTCATAAGAATGAAATTGTTAATGAGTGAAGGATCAGTGCTTTGTTGTGGTGGAGGGGCTTGCACAAGGGTTTACAATGAAACTGCAGGGTTACCCAAGATGGACAGGTCCTAGTGGAGAGTTCTGACAAAAGATGATCTACTGGAGAAGGAAATGGCAAACCACCCTACTATTCTTGCCAAGAAAACCCCATGGACAAGAATGTTATGGTCTATGGGGACCCAAAGAGTTGGACATGACTAAACAACACATGAATACCTATGTGAGAAAATAATGGGATTTGCCAATGCCCAAAGGCCCCACCTGAAGATTGATTTGGATTGATTGAATTGAGTGAGAGTGATTAAGCCACACTTGCCTAGCCCTCAAGAGTACTCAGACCCCCCCCCCCTCCCCCCCTCCCCCTCCCCCCCTTCCCCCCCCATCCCAACTCCCCCACAGGAAGTTAACTAACTTAAGACCACCTTCAAGTCATGTCAATCAATGGACTTGAATGCTACCAGCCAATTAGCTTGGAACAGTGTGTGGGGACTGCCTCTCTTCTGGACCCTCAGGGAGATTCCACTCTGACAGGCATAGGACCTTCCTCTTTGTTCCTGGAACCTCGTGGTGGTGGCAGAAGACAGAGAAGAAGAACCAGGACAGGTTGAACTCTGATCTCTCCTCTAGGGTAGATAGGTTTCCCTATCTTTCTGAACTCTATGTGTTCTTTCTTTACTCTTTAATAAATGCTTAATGCCTAAACTCTTGCTGAAGCTTCTAATTTATAAGTAAATCCTGGCTAGCTTTCCCCACACAGGGGACAGGAAAAAGGGGACCACACATTAGATTTTACACATCACACCTGTGGTATTCATTTAATAATAGAAAATCTTGGGTTCACCAGGGTTGCCACTAGCTATTATATTTTTTAATGTAACTCACTATTGGTATCTTTCTTCAGCTGTCAATTGCACATCCATTCCTGCTACCTCATTGATTCCATGATTGGTGTGTATCACTGGTTCAGGGGCAGGAATGTACTGGTAAATGTCTAGCAACTGGCTCTCTGGAAAAAAAATATAGACAGGAAATACTTTTAAGTTGAATCTGTATTATTAACATTTTATCCATCACTTTAAGTCTAGAAAATCAACACAGTAATAGACCAAGTCTCAATTTGTAGTAATTGCTGATTTCTGAGGTGCAAATATTCACCCTGTAACTTTAACAATGGGCTCTCATGATCTCATGAACCACTAGGAGCTGGCTCCAGCACACTACTGGTGGAGGGAGGGGCAATTTTACATGGTATAACAGATTCTCCCCAGCCTCAGTGACCCTGGCAGGGTCTTCATGGTAAATGACATGACTCTCTTTTCAGTCCCTTGCTTACTATTCCAAATAACTTTTCATATATCTATTTGTGGACATGTTATATCCCTCTAGTAGAATGGCAACATTTAAAAAATAGGGACTCTTCTGTCTTTGTGTTACCAGTATGTGACTTCTACTTGGTAGAAATGTTTGTTGAATTTAATTATGGATGTAGGGTCCACAAGGCTAAAAACGATTTGAAAAGGGAAGGTGGTCAAAATGGTGAGAAATAATGAAGAATCAATGACAAATCCAAATTTTCAAGCCTGGATCCCTGGGAGCATCAATAAGAATAGAGAATTTAAGAGGAGAGGGAGTCTCAGTGGGTAAAATGGTTAATTCAGTCATTGATTCTCTTTTTCCAAAGAGATCAAAATGGTAATCTTGCACAATTACCCATGCAAATAGAGGAATAGTTGCATGGGTAATCCAAAAGAGTAGATAATTTCTTTTTTTAATTAAAAAAATTTTAAATTATTATTATTATTATTATTATTATTATTATTATTATTATTATTATTATTTTGGCAGGGTAATGAGTGTCACATAGGTAGTAAGTGTCAACTGTCTGAGGTCAGAATTGAATTCAGGTCCGGAATCCAGGGCCAGTGCTTTATGCCCTGGTAATTTCTTTTTTTAGAAAGTTGTTTAAACCTTGTTATACAATAGAAGATGCATTTAAATCCTCGGTAGTATTAAGTTAATTCATATCAGCTGACAGGAGATCACTGGACCAAAACGGGAAGTTGGTGAAAAACTGTCCTCTGATAATACACAAAATGGGTAGTCTTCATAGAAAGGGATTTTGAAGCTGGAAATGACGTTTGAAATCATTGTCTCCATTGTCTACTCCTCCCATTTGATGAAGAAATCTAGAATCAGGATTAAATAACTTGTTTAGTTAAGGTTGAACTCATAGTTGAGGGTAAAGAATAATCCATTTTATTTTTTCAACAATTTGGTGAGGAAAGGAAAGAGCGGGCTGCCACCACCTCTCCTTACGCCCCAATTAACTCCAGTAGCTCCCTCTTACCTCTAGGACTCTGTATGAAGTCTTCTAAGGCTTTTCACAACCTTGCCACTTATCTTTCCAGTCTTCTTACTGTCTTCTCTGTTCCATATAAACCTTTAGCTGGCTCAACAGCCACATTGATCCTTTCCTCTATCTGCTCTGTCTGCTGTGCCACCTAGCTGCCCCTCCTTTCAAGGCCCTGGATCTGAGTTCAAATACAACAACCCTGGGAGATAGGGGCTATTATTCTCATTTTGTAGATGAGGAAAGTGAGGCAAACTGGTTAAGTGACTTGTCCAGGTTCATAAGGTTAGGAAATGTCTGAGGCTGGTTTTAAACTCAGATCTTTCTAGCTCCAGGCCCCCTACCAAGCAGTCTGGTGAGCTTTTGGCCCCTGTGGAAACATATTCCAAAAAATACCTTTTTAGTTTCTCTAGAAATATTAACTAATAGCATTTTGGCTGGGCTTCTCTAAGTGGAGCTTTGGGAGGAGTTTTTTTTATCCTGCCCTCTAGCCCTCCAATCAGAAGGGCAGAAGTGATTGTGGATGCTGAGAAGATGTGAGTACCAAAGCTAATGATGATAGTTTCCTAATGATGAACTTTGGGGCTGGAGGATGATGATGGTGGAGTCTAATCCAAGTCCAGATGATAGGGAATGAAAAGTTCACTGGGCTTCTGAGTCTTCTCTAATAGAGGCTTTGGGAGAAGTTTTTGTGCCGTCTTTCCAGCCTTCAGGAAGGGTAGAGGCAACTGAGGGTAATGAGGAACGGTGAGCATGGAGAAAGCAATTAGTTCTGATTAATTCAATTAGTTCTTGGAGGAAACACCAGAAAGGGGACTTTAGAAGAACCCCACAGCCCACTCTAAGGTCCTCCTAGGACACGGAGGGGAAGATGTAGCCAGCTGAGCTTTGAGACTCAGTAACTTGCTATGTTGGGGTTGGGACATTAAGCCCAGAGACTGCTATACATGAATGTCATTCAGGGAAGTGTTTGTGAGGGACAGGGCTACAGAGGCAATACTTGCACTCCTTGCTCCTACTTCACAAGCATTTTGTCAACCTCAAAGCAATATACATACATACATACATACATACATACATACATAAATACATACATAAATACATACATACATACATACATGTGTGTGTGTGCATGTGTGTGTGTGTGTGCTAGTATTAAAAGTTATTAACTAGGGGCAGCTAGATGGCGCAGTGGATAAAGCACCGGCCCTGGATTCAGGAGTACCTGAGTTCAAATCCGGTCTCAGACACTTAACACTTACTAGCTGTGTGACCCTGGGCAAGTCACTTAACCCCAATTGCCTTGCCAAAAAAAAAGTTATTAACTACTTTTTCCTAGTCTCTGACTATAATGGATCCTCCATTAAATCCTTTCTCTGATTAGCTCAGTTTCTATGATGTGCTGTAGAGCATTTGGCTCTGAAACTGTCCTTACAAGGCCAGAATTATCACTGACCCAACTCTGCCTCCTAACTTAAGAAGTGCCACTTGATGAATGCCTTGTGTAGTAAGGCTCAGAGATTGTATCTTTCATAGGGACCATTGACTAATGTTTGCTTTCTAGAGATTTTGTTGAATGACTGCTTATTAGGGGTATTATAAAGGTGATTCCAGACCTAAATCATAATAATAACTAACATTTATTTAGCATGTAATCATTTCCCAAGTGCTTTATATATACTATATCAATTAAGCATCACAATACCCCTGTGATTTTCTATGACCCAGGGACCTTTTGGCTTAAATAAACTAGTTTCAAACTTGAGAAGGGCTAGATCCTTAATTCCTCCAGGAAAAGCTCTAAAACAAAGCTTAGCTATGCTGATGCCTAGGATTTCCCCAACAGTGGGTGAAGGGTTTCCCTTCCACAAAGACAAGGTTATCAGCTATGGGACAGCTTTTACTTCCTGCACAATAGAAAATACATAAAAGGACTCTTAGGCAGATATGAACACATGCAGAAACATAAAACACTCAAATAGCCCCTTTGAGTTATTTTAATTTCTCCTGAAAGTTAAAGAACTTTTGAGGGTTTCTTTATTTGTGAACAGATAGCTCACATTTACCTAAGACCTTTACTATTTGAGAAACTTACAATTATCACAGAGGGTTGGGAAAGTACAGATCTCCTGGTCCCATATCTCATGACTTAATTATTTTGCCTACAGTGATTCTGTTGAACATCCTCTTGAGGCTGCTAGATCGTATTGGGAATAAAGCATTAGATTTGGAGTGAAAGAGATCCAAGTTGAAATCCTATCTCAGATACTTACTATGTAACTCTGGGCAAGGTTTTTTTTTTTTTAGAATTTTATTTTTTTCCAAATTACATGTAAAAACAAATTTTAACATTGATTTTTAAAACTTTGTATTCCAAATTCTCTTCCTCCCTCTCCATGCCCCCTTAAGAACTCAAGCAATTCAATGTTATACATCTGTAGTCATGCAAAACATTTCCACATTAGTCAAGTTGTGAAAGAAAATAGACAAAAACCTTTCATAAAAAGGAACTAACAAAAAATTATGCTTCAGTCTGTATTCAGATACCATCAGTTCTTTCTCTATAGATGGATTGCATTTTTCAAAAGTCCTTCAGAATTGTCTTGGATAATTGTATTGCTGAAAATAACTAAGTCATTCACAACAGATCATCTCACAATATTGCTGTTATTTTCTATACAGTACATTTCACTTTGTATCAGCTCATGTAAGTCTTTCCAGGGTTTTCTGAAAGCATCCTGCTCATCATTTCTTTCTTTTTTTTTTTCAGTGAGGCAATTGGGGTTAAGTGACTTGCCCAGGGTCACACAGCTAGGAAGTGTCAAGTGTCTGAGGCCGGATTTGAACTCAGGTCCTCTTGACTCCAGGGACAGTGCTCTATCCACTGCGCCACTTTGCTTATCATTTCTTAAAGAACAATAGTTTTCAGGGGGCGGCTAGGTGGCGCAGTGGATAAAGCACCAGCCCTGGATTCAGGAGGACCTGAGTTCAAATCTGGCCTCAGATACTTGACACTTACTAGCTGTGTGACCCTGGGCAAGTCACTTAACCCCCATTGCCCTGCAAAAAAAAAAAAAGAACAATAGTTTTCCATCATAATCTTATCCCCTAATTTGTTCAGCCATTCTCCAATTGATGGGCATCTCCCCAATTTTGAATTCAACTTCTTGGATTTTTTTGTTTTATCTTCTTTTGGATAGCAACCTAGTAGTGGTATTACTATGTCAAAGAGTATGCATAGTTTTGTAGCCCTTTGGCCATAGTTCCAAATTGCTCTACAGAATGTTTGGATCAGTTTACAACTTTACCAAGAGTGTATTAATGTCTCATTTCCCCCATATCCCCTACAACATTTGTCATTATCCTCTGCTGTCCTATTATCTAATCCAATAGTTAGGGGTAGTACCCAGAATTGTTTTGACCTGAATCTCTCCAATCAATAGTGAGTTAGAGCATTTTTTTTTCATATGGTAGCTTTGATTCTTTCATCTGAAAACATCATGTCTTTTGATTATCTATCAATTGGGGGATGGCTCTGCTTTTAACAAATTTGACTCAGTTCTCTCTGTGTTTGAGAACTGAGGCCTATCATACAAATGCTTCAAATTTTTTTTCCCACAGTTACCATTGCTAACTGTATTTCCCTCCATCCTATTCCCTCCCCTTGATATTTACTCTATTTTCTATCTTCTTTCACCCTATCCCTCCTTGAAAGAGTTTTACTTCTGACTGTCCCCTCCCCAATCTCTCCTCCCTTCTTTCACCCCCCCATCCCCTTCCCCTCCAACTTTCCTGCAGGGTAAGATAGATTACTACACCCAATTGAGTGTGTATGTTATTCCCTCTTTGAGCCAATTCTGATGAGATTAAGGTTCACTCACTCCCTCACAACTCCCCCATCTTCCCTTCTACTCCATAAGCTTTTTCTTGCTTCTTTTATGTGAGATACTTTACCTCATTCCACCTCTCCCTTTCCCTTTCTCTCAATGCATTCTTCTCACCCCTTAATTTTATTTTTTAAAGATATCATCCCTTCATATTCAACTCAT
Organism: Dromiciops gliroides; assembly: GCF_019393635.1. Taxonomy (NCBI): domain Eukaryota; kingdom Metazoa; phylum Chordata; class Mammalia; order Microbiotheria; family Microbiotheriidae; genus Dromiciops; species Dromiciops gliroides. The sequence continues at coordinate 197,655,206 of NC_057865.1, forward strand.
ACCTGTGCCCTCTGTCTACATATACTCCATTCAGCTGCCCTAATAATGAGAAAGTTCTTATGAATTACAAGTATCACCTTCCCATGTAGGAATATAAACAGATTAACCTTATGATTTCTTTTTCCTGTTTACCTTTTTATGCTTCTCTAGGGTCTTGTATTTGAAAGTGAAATTTTCTATTCAGCTCAGGTCTTTTCATCAAGAATGTCTGAAAGTCCTCTCTTTAATTGAATTCCCATTTTTTTCCCTTGAAAGATTATAATCAGTTTTGCTGGGTAGGTGATTCTTGGCTGTAATTCCAGTTCCTTTGCCCTCCAGAATATCATATTCCAAGCCCCCCAATCCTTTAATGTAGAAGCTGCTAGATCTTGTGTTATCCTAACTGTGGCTCCATAGTACTTGAATTGTTTCTTTCTGACTGCTTGTAATATTTCCTCCTTGACCTGGTAGCTCTGCAGTTTCCTATAATATTCCTGGAAGTTTTCATTTTGGGATCTCTTTCAGGAGGTGATTGGGGGATTCTTTCAATTTCTACTTTACCTTCTGCTTCTAGAATATCAGGGCAATTTTACCTGACAATTTTTTGGAAGATGATGTCTAAGCTCTTTTTTTTTTTTTGGTGAGGCAATTGGGGTTAAGTGACTTGCCCAGGGTCACACAGCTAGTAAGTGTTAAGTGTCTGAGGCTGGATTTGAACTCAGGTACTCCTGCCTCCAGGGCTGGTGCTCTATCCACTGTGCCACCTAGCTGCCCCTAGTCTCTTTTTTTGATGATGGCTTTCAGATAGTATAGTGATTTTCAAATGATCTCTCCCAGATCTATTTTCCAGGTCAGTTGTTTTTCAAAGGAGATATTTCATATTGCCTTCTATTTTTTCATTCTATTGGTTTTGCTTTATTGTGTCTTTATTTCTCATAAAGTCATTAGCTTCCATTTGCTCAATCCTAATTTTTCAGTAATTATTTTCTTCAGAGAGCTTTTGTACCTCCTTTTCTATTTGGTCAATTTGTTTTTTCAAGCTGTTGACTTTTTTTCATGATTTTCCTGCATCATTCTCATTTCTCTTTCCATTTTCTCCTCTACCTCTCTTACTTTATTTTCAAAGTCCTTTTTGAGTGCTTCCATAGCCTGAGACCAATTAATATTTTTCTTGGATGACTTTATTATCTTCTTCTGAGGGTGTAATTTACCCTCCTTGTCACCAAAGAAACTTTCTAGGGTCAGCATTTTTTTCTGTTTGCTCATTTTTATGGCCTATTTCTTGACTTTTAACTCCTTCTTAAAGTGGAACACTGCTTCCAGGGTGGAGGGAGTACTGTCCCAAGCTTCAAGGGGTCCAAGGTGGTACAATTTTAGGAGAGGTACATTCACCACTCCCCTGACCTGTGCTCTGATCTGCAAGTAACCACAGGCCTGCTTGCCCTCCAACTTGGAACAGAATCCTGTTGCACTGTGGCTGCAAGCTCTGGCACATCTGCACCCCTCCTCTACCTAGCCTGCCACCAAAGCCTGTGACTCAGACCCAAGTACAGGCAAAACAACAGAGTCCTGCCTCAGTGCCAGCAAAGAGACCCATGTAATCTCCCCCTGGTCAACCATTCAACCCCTTCACCATCCATGGGCTGAGTTCTAGAAGCAGCTACTGCCACAACTAATTCAGAAGCTCCCAAGGCCTGCTTCTCTGGGGCTACTAGTTCTGTTTGGGCCTGCATGGAACTGTGCTCCACTCTCCCTGAGGTACAACAGACCTTTCCTGCTGACCTTCTAAGCTGTCTTTGGCTAGAAAATTATCTCACCCCATCCTTTTATGCATTCTGCTGCTCCAGGAATTGTCCTATGGCATTATTTGAAGGTATTTGGAGGGGTCCTGGGGAGAGCTCAGGGAAGTCATTATCTTTTCTCCACCATCTGGTCTCCACCCCCTTCTCCCTGTCCCCCCCAACACACACACACACACATACAAGTTATTTGATCTCAAGGTTGTTGTGAGGATCAAATGAAAAGTATTAAAGACACACACACATGTGTGCATGCTATTATTATTCATTTAGAAGCATGTTATTAAGGAAATATTTTAGGCAAGTGACATTCAACTCTGAAACTTAGGAACTGTCAAATATAAGCTTACTAATGAGGTCCTACCCTTCTCCCCAAGGCTGGAAACATCAATTTCTCAGAGTTGCTAATTGCTGACCTTTGCTAAGAAAAGTAAAGAGAAAGAAGACTGCTGTGAGATGTAGAATCCATTTTCAAACTTGAATGGCCAAGCATATATACCCCATATCATGTGCTTCTTCTGTAGGTTGCCATCACTGCTGCCTGGGAAAAAAGGAGAAAAATCCACACCCCACCTTTTGGTATTCTGTATTTCTAGTGGAAAGAAAGTAGGGGATAAAGTCCTAAGACTGAGCTGTTTCCCATAACTCATTCTTGTTGTTCTCTTTTTTTGAAGACCAATGACATAAGGAAAGTTATGTATTGACTTGTGCATGAGGTGGATAGGTCATTGGGTGGGTGGGTGAATGGGGCTGGTGTGTGGAGTTTCTCCAGAAAGAGTCTATCCTCCCTAACTCTCAGTCACCAATTACCTATGAGGCAAGCATACCTTGTCCCTGAAGTTTCTGAAGACCAGTAAGGAGTTTTTTGTGTCATCTAGGCAAAGTGCCAAGAAGCATATCTACCTCCATGGAAAATGCCCCCTTCTGACAAAATTCCATGCCCTGTAATCTCATTAAGTGGATTGGAGGTGTGTTGTTTGAAACATATTGGGGGTCCCTGTCCTTGTTCTAAGATATTGGAGAACTTAGCTGGGGTTTCTAATATATTGCTACTTATAAATTAGAGAATATTGTACCAGTCTTTGGCATTAAGCATTTATTATAAATTTGACTACATGTAAACCCACCATAGAATCTCAGGGAGTGGGGCTGGGCAGAGAGCCCCAGGGTAAGGTAAGTCAGTATCTGGGAGAGGCACAGCAAGGAGAGAAGAGAGTGATCCCCCCCCCAAGGATTTTTATCCTCTCTCAGGTAGAGGCAGGTCACTGCACATTGATCCAAGCTAATTGGCCATTGATTGACATGATTTGGGGGTGGCCAAGGGAAGTTAAGTTCCTTTAGGTAATCAGGAAGGTCAATCTACATTTCTTTTGCAATTCTATTGACTCTGGACTGGCCCTGGGAAACCAGCCAGGCCCCCGAGTTGGGGGGGGGTCCCTGGGTCCCCCCCAAACCCTATTATTAATAATTTTCTCACAGAGGGACTAATCAAACTGAGCGAATATTGTCCTGATCAGCCTTGCTACATTCATGAGGTAAAGTATTACAGGTATCATTATGAAGTTAGAGAGTTGATGCAGTTAGAGATGTTTGTGACTTGCTCATGGTAGCACAACTACTGGATAAAAGAGATAGCATTTGAACCTGGGTCTAGCATTATGCCATATCTACTGGACACTTCCTCTAGCTCTTCTTTGGTGACTCTGAGTCAAGATCCTTTGAAGCTAAAGATGGAGGCCCCAAGCATTCAGCATCTACACTACATTCATTAAGAATACACACCTTAGGGGCAGCTAGGTGGCACAGTGGATAGAGCACTGGCCCTGGATTCAGGAGGACCTGAGTTCAAATCCAGCCTCAGACACTTAACACTTACTAGCTGTGTGACCCTGGGCAAGTCACTTAACCCCAATTGCCTCACCAAAACAAACAAACAAACAAAAAAAGAATACGCACCTTATCTCCAGGCTCCACATAGAGTTCTCCACAGAGAACCTCACTTTTGTGCAATAGAGAAAACACAGTCTTTGGTACATTAATTTTGAGTACAGATTGATAATGATGATGATAACCCTCATTTTAAAATTACTTTAATATCTACATGAGCTTTTTTCTCAGCAACCCTGTGAGAAAGATAATCTAAGCATTATTCTCTTTTTATAGAAGAGGAAATGGAGGCCTGTGGGGGAGAAGAGAAGTGAAGATGATTCTCTAGCCTCCAACCTCATTTATGTCTTGCTTATATCTTTTTCAGTCCCTGAGTTCATTTTGCATTCTTTTACCCCCACCTCCAGCTCACAGTGCTTAGTTTCTCTTTCAGTTTCCCAGTATCTGTGGTTTCCTTGTTCTCACAGGCTTCTGTCCCCAGGGCTTATGTGTTTCCATTTGACAAAGGAGAGAAGTTCACTAGCCTCTTGAGGTTAACCCCATGTGAATGAACTTTATATTGGTAAGAGAAAATATTTATACTCTATAAGCTCCTCCTAAGTACCCTTCTCTTGCTAGGGCTCAGCATTTTAATTCATCTTCCCACTATCCTTTGATGAGGTGATAACCTGCCCTGCACATGTGGCTTCTCAGTTGGTTAGCATGCCATGTTAATGGGGTCAAGGTCAGGGTCTGACTCCCCATGTGGACCAAATTACTTGCTCTGGAGAAATACTCAATCTCTCTATCCACCATTCAGCTGTTTGGGCAACTTCCCTCAGGTCATAAGGGAAACTAGGCCAAGAGTACAAATTGCTTAAGGTAGCTCATAGGCTTAAGCCTTTGCCCAGCACTATGTATTGCTGTCTTTATCATGCCACCTCCACCTATCTCTAAGGAGTTCAGGATACTAGAAATGGATATCTACCATTTTGGGGCAGATATATCATCCCTTTTTCCAGTGAATTTTTCTAGAATCTTGAGACTGTTAGAAGGAAATAATGAACACTAATCGATCTGCTCCTCCCCATCTTTAAACGTGTGGGGAAGGAGAGCCAAGAGCCTTGTGAGAGCAAATGAAAATGGAAGCTATAAGAAGCATGGAGTCCATGGAAGCAGGAATGGGGCTGTAGCCATGGGGTTGCCAGAACCAAACTCCATATCCATAGAGGTCTGAGAAAATAATGCATGGGGTATGTCAGGGTAGACTTTATCTGGATGAAAACTGTTTGGATTACCAAAAGCAATGGTTCTTTACTTCATTTTCTCCGTTTTCCTCCCTTTCGTCTGAGACAATATAAGGCTGATTTATTCTATTCAGGGGTTTAGAGAGACATCTTTATTTCTTAAAAATGTGCTTACCTTTCTTGTCTTAAAAGTTTACTTTGTGTCTTAAACAAATGTGAAAAAGAAATTAGCCAATGAGATTGCAAAGTTCATTATGTTGTGATTTGAACAAGGATAGTTGAAAGTGCCCAGGAAGAAAAATAGATTTAAACCTGTCATTTAAATCTGTAATATTTTGCACAAACTTTGGCAGTAGGTTCAGAGCTTAAGACATGAGATATTGATTCATTTTAGACCTTCCTTAGGCAGGAAGACTACTTTTACTGGGGTTTCATTAGACAAATGAGGTAGCAGCTATGGCTAACAAAAATAATAGTCTGGCACTGAGATGGGGTTGTATGGTTTGAGAGCAAAGCTGCTGTAGATAGAGCCATGATAACAGAGTAGAGGCAACAACCCAGCTAAACTCTTCCAACATTCTCCTCCAAACAACTTTAAAATGTCTCATCAAGTTGATTTCTGGAGTGGCATAGACAAGAAAAGATACGGTGAGACATTTTTCTAGCCCAAGATAACTTAGGAGATCAGAAGGAGAAATCTGTGATATTGGAGTGATTGCCAGCCTGGAACTCACATGGTGGCAACATAAGTGGAGGTAGCTATGACAGTAGCAACAACTTTAGCAGCTCCCACCCCAGAGATGGTAAGGGGATTAGACAACTGATCAGAGAGATTAAAGGGGCCCCTGGGCTGGCACTGGGTGCAGGACTGTGTTCTGTTTGACAACTCTGTTGCCCATAAGGAGTTCTGGATAGCAGTTTCAGGGCAGACAGGAGCACTAGCACTTGCAGCTGTAGGGAATCAGGGGTTCTTTCTCGGTAAAAATCAGAACACAGACCAGGAGAGCAGTGACCACATCTATTCCCAGTACCTTGGAAGCAGTGAAAACTAACAGACTCCCAGAACTAGCTCTGAAAACAGCAGTGCAAAAAAGATTGAAGCTTGGGACAATGTTGCCCCAGTCTCAGGTAAGCAGAACCCAACTTTTACATAAAGTTATAAAGAAAGAAATAGATGGGGAAATGAGCAAACAACAACAAAAAGAGCCTGACTATAAAAATCTACTGTAGTGAGAGAGAAGATTGTCACAAACTCAGAAGAAGACAATAACATGAAAATAGCTACAAGCAAAGGCTCAAAGAAAAACAATGTAAAAACAATGCATACAAGGACAACAAGAATTCCTAGAAGAGCTAAAGAAAGAGATATGTATTAGAGAAAAAATTGGGAAAAACGAGAGTGATGCAAGAAAATATAAGAGAGTTAGTAGCTTGGTTAAAAAAGGGGGGGCACAAGAAATGGAAGAAAATAACACCTTAAAAACAGAATTGGCCAAATGAAAAAAGAGGCATAAAAATTCACTGAAGAAAGGAAATCCTTAAAAAGCAGAATTGGTTAAATAGAAAAAGATGTATGAAAACTTACAGGAGAAAATAATTCCTTTAAAAATTTTTTTATTCATTTATGTATTTATTTTTTTATTTTTTGAGTAATTGAGATTTATTAAACTTATTAAACATATATTGACTGGGTACTAGGGATACAAATATAATTAATGAAATAATCCCTACTAGGAAGGAGTAGTAGTAAGGAGGATTTCACTTGAGAGGGTAGAAATAATATTTAATTTCCCCTAAAGGAAAAAAGGGGGGAAGTGTGGATTTTGCTATGCAGAGAAAAGGGTAGGAGACTGGAGTTGAAGTCACTTAAAAGCGGGGAGAAGGGGAGGTACTCCCTCCCTGCCCTACTCAGTAGTGGGGTGGGGTCTGTGAAATCCACAGTGTAGGGGGTTGTAGGTTTCCAGATCAGGTGTGAAGGGGAAGAATCCAAATTGGGAGGAAGCCCAATCAGTCTGTGTCAGGCAGGAAGCTGGGGTACAGGGGTCTCACACTGGAAGTAAATTTTGGCTATGGTTTTATATGTAGATTGGTTAGATTTCTTTCCTGATGAGGGTTAAGCCCAGAGAAGCAACAGCAGTGTCAAAATCAAGAAGGGGAAACTGGCCTTCCAACTGAAGATGCCTGGGGCAGAGCCAAAAGCATAGTATTTAGCCACAGCATCACTGAGGTTTCCCTGGGCTGGGTCAAACCACATCTGGATACATTTGCCAATGCCCCGGCCAAAAGAGCTTGCACTGTAGGAATGACTCCAAATGTTCTCAAATAGGGAGGCTGGTGTTGGAAAGTAAAATGTGAAAGGGTGGCAGGCAGCCTTAACTGGGCGCTTGTTAATCCCTGAAGTCCAAATCCAACCTTTGTGCCAGTTTTCTTTGCAGGTACATGAGGTTTGGCAGTCCTCCCACCATTGGTTACATGATCTGTTCCTTCTGCCAGCTTAAGGACACCAGTTGGATCCAGGGTCCTAGGTTGGGGGAGCATTCATAGAGACATGTGTCCTGGATAAAGTAGCATTTGCAGGCTGGGGTCATCATCCCTCAGTGGTTATAATTGAAGTGGTACAGGTAGGAGGTGTCTTCATGGGTGGCAATGCTAGTGTTTGCCATGCAGCAGGCTCTTTTCTTCCATGGGCTACACTGGCTATGAAGGTTATCTTCTCAGCTACACTTGAACTTGTGGTACTTAGCATCGATGCAGACATTAAGCACATCATTACCCTTCTGAAGCCCTTCAGCCATGGCCATGAGGCCCAATAACAGCAACCCTCATCCTAGTTGAATCATAGTCTGTGGGACCTGAAGCACTCCCTGGAACCCTACCTTGACTTTCAAACAATCTGTGGTAGCAAACTGTCTCCCGTGGCTTCTCAGAGACTCCAAAGAAATCTGGAGTGAGAAAATAATTCCTTAAAAAAACCCATAAATAAGCATGAAAGAAAAATCCTAAAAGACTTAATAAGGTTTAACTGTTTACATACCTATTTGGGAAGATGATACATTGAACTCCTGATAACTTTATCATTATTAGGTCAGTTAGAAGGAGTCTACATAGACAGAGGACGTGATTGTGAGTTAATAATTTGGGGATGATCTAAAAATTAAAGAAGTGAGAGAAGGATTAGGAAGGGGGAAGGAAGAGGAAGAATGGCAAAAATTATCTCATATAAAAGAAGCATAAAGAAGAGCTTTTAGAATGGAAGGGGAAATGGGGGTGGTGGTGGCAGGCTACAATAGAATCTCACTCTTATCAGAATTGGCAGTGGTCAGAAGCAAAAAAGACTTTTGAGGAGGAACAGGAGAGAGAGAGAGAGAGAGAGAGAGAGAGAGAGAGAGAGAGAGAGAGAGAGAGAGAGAGAGAGAGAGAGAGAGAAATAATAAACCTAAGAAAATTAGATGGAGGGAAATAGTAAACATAACTGTGAATGCGAATGGGATGGACTTAACCATAAAATGAAAACAGTAGAATGGATTAATGGATTACAAACCAGAATTCAACAACTTTTGTTTTTTTGTCTTTTTTTTTTTTAATATGGAACAGAAAGAGTTAAAATAAGAGGCTGGAGCAGAATCAATTATGCTTGAGCTGAAATTTTTAAAAAGAGCAGGGGTAAGGGGACAGCTAGGTGGCATAGTAGATAAAGTATTGGCCCTGGATTCAGGAGGACCTGAGTTCAAATCTGGCCTCAGACACTTGACACTTACTAGCTGTGTGATCCTGGGCAAGTCACTTAACCCTCATTGCCCTGAAAAAAAAAAAAAGAGCAGGGATAGCAGCCATGATCTCAGACAAATCAAATGCAAAAATAGATCTAATTAAAATAAGTAATATAGGGAACTACATTTTGCTAAAAGGTACCATAGACAATGAAGTCATATCAATACTAATCATATATGTACCAAGTGGCACAGCATCCAAATTCATAAAGGAAAAATTAAATGAGTTACAAGAGGAAACACAGTAAAACTATACTAGTGGGGGACTTCAACTTTCCCCTTTCAGAACTAGGTAAAATCTAATTTTAAAAAATATAAGAAAGAAGTTAAAGAGATGAATAGAATTTTAGAAAAGTTATTTATGATAGACCTCTGGAGAAAAGTGAATGGGTATAGAAAAGTTAAACCTTTTTTCAGATGTACATGTCACCTTCACAAAAACTGACCGTGTATTAGGATATTAAAGACCTCAAAAGCAAATACAGAAAAGCAAAAATATCAAATATCAAATATACACTTTTCAGACCACAAAGCAATGCAAATTACATTTAATAAGGCGCTGTGGAAACATATATTAAGAATCAATGGGGGGGGCAGCTAGGTGGCGCAGTGGATAGAGCACCGGCCCTGGATTCAGGAGGACCTGAGTTCAAAGCCAGCCTCAGACACTTAACACTTACTAGCTGTGTGACCCTGGGCAAATCACTTAACCCCAATTGCCTCACTTTAAAAAAAAAAAAGAATCAATGGGGCGGGGGGAAGCTATGTGGCTCAGTAGATAAGGCACTGGCCCTGGATTCAGGAGGACCTGAGTTCAAATCCGACCTCAGACAGTTGACACTTGACACTTACTAGCTGTGTGACCCTGGGCAAGTCACTTAACCCTTATTGCCCCCCCCACACACAAAAAAAGAATCAATTGGGGGCAACTAAATGGCGCAGTAAATAGATCATCGGCCCTGGATTCAGGAGGACCTGAGTTCAAATCCAGCCTCAGACACTTAACACTTACTAGCTGTGTGACCCTGGGCAAGTCACTTAATCCTCATTGCCCTGCCCCCCCCCAAAAAGAATCAGTTTGAAACAAAATCATCTAATCCCAATGAATGACTGAGTCAAAAAACAAATTAGTGGAAAAAATCAATAATTTCATTAAAGGTAATAACAGCAATGAGACAACATGCTAAAATTTGTGGGATGTAGTCAAAATTACTTAGGGAAAAATTATATGTTTAAATGCTTATATCAATAAAAAAAGAGAAAGAGCAGATCAATGAATTGAGATTTGCAATTAAAAAAACAGAAAAAGAACAAATTAAAAATTCCCGATTGTATACCAAAATAGAAATCCTAAAAATTAAAGGAGAGATTAATAAAATGGAAAAATAAATAAACTAGGGGGGGGGAGGGTGGGAATGGTTGAAATAACTAACAGTTTTACCAAAGTTGCAGAATATAAAGAAGAGAAGGCATTGCTTAATTTGATTTTTTTTTCCAGAGCAATGAGGGTTAAGTGACTTGCCTAGGGTCACACAGCTAGTAAGTGTCAAGAGTCTGAGGCTGGATTTGAACTCAGTTCCTACTGAATCCAGGGCCAGCATTCTATCTACTGTACCACCTAGCTGCCCCTCCCTAATCTGATTTTTAAAAAATAAGTTATAACAACTTACCAGTATGAAAAATAGAAAGAGTAAATGTACTGCCAATGAAGATGAAATTAAACCAATTACTAAGAGTTATTTTGCCCAATTATATGCCAATACAGTCAATAATCTAAGTAAAATGGATGAATACTTACATAAACTCCCCAGATGAATAGAAGGGCAAATAGAATGCTTAAGTAGCCCTATATTAGAAAAATTAAAAACCAAACTATAAATGAGCTCCCTAAGAAAATATTCCCAGGACCAGATGTATTTACCAGTGAATTCTACCAAACTTTTAAAGAACAGTTAATTCCAATACTATCTAGACTATTTGAAAAAAACGAGTAAAGGAGATTCTATAAAATTCCTTTAAGGACAAGAATGTCATTTATACCTAAACCAGGGAGAGCAAAAACAAAGAAAGAAAAATATAGACCAGTTTCCCTAATGAATATTGATACAAAAATTTTAAACAAAATACTAGCAAGAAGATTACAGTAACATATCACAGAGATCATACAATATGACCAGGAGGAATTAATACCAGGAATTCAGAGCTGGTTCTATCTTAGGAAAACAATAAGCATAATTGACCATATTAATAATAAAAACAACAAAAAACCATAGTTGTCTCAGTAGTTGCAGAAAAGGCTTTTGACAAAATACCACATCCATTCCTATTAAAAATGCTAGAAAGTTATATTCTTCTCACCAATGCAATGGTACAGAAGAGTTCCAGGGAACTCATGATAGAAGAGGATCTCCAAATCCAAGAAAAAAAAAGAAAGAAAGAACTGTGGAGTATAGATGCTGATTGAACCATATTATTTCTTTTGTTTTGGGTGCTGTTGGTTTTTTTTTTTTTCTTTCTATTTTGAGGTTTTGCATCACTGCTCTGATTCTTTCTCTTGTAATAGGATTAATGCAGAAATAGGATTAATGTTATTATGTGTATATATATGTGTGTGTGTATATATATATCTATATGTATATGTATAGAGATATATAGATATAACCTATATCAGATTACCTGCTGTCTAGGGGAGGGGGGAGGGAGGGATGGGAGGGAGAAAAATCTGAAATTGTAAAGCATGTATAAACAAAAGTTGAGAACTAAAAAATAAATAAATAAATAAAATTAAATTAAAAAAAATGCTAGAAAGCCTAAGAATAAATGGGGCTTTTCTTAAAATGATAAGTACAGAGTGGGCTGAAAGTCATGAAGGGGTTTCAATATTTAATAACTCCTTTATTTTTTGTTTTTAATTTACAATACCATAACATCATACTCTCTTTCTGTACACACACACACACACACACACACACACACACACACACACACACACACACACATACATATAGGAAATGAATACAATATACATATATATAATATATGTAGGAAGTGAATTTACATTAGATGTGAAAAATCAAATCTTTTAAATGGCAAAAAAAAGGAAAATAATTTTCAAAAACTTATTAAAACATTGACTTGCAGTAGCTATCTAAAACCAAGAGCAAGCATTATCTATAATGGGAATAAACTAGAAGCCTTCCCAATAAGACCAAAGATGAAGCAAGATGTCCATCATCACCAGTATTATTCAATAGTGTAGTAGAAATGTTAGCTATAGCAATAAAACAAGAGAAAGAAATTGAAAAAATAAGAACAGGCAATGAGGAAACAAAACTATCATTTTTTAAAACAGATAATATGATGGTATACTTAGAGAACCCTAGTGAATCAACTAAAACAATGGTTGAAATAATTAACAGTTTTAGCAAAGTTGCAGAATATAAAATATATCCACATAAATCATCAGCATTTCTATATGGTACCAATAAAACAAACTGAAAAAGATAGAGATATTCCATTTAAAATAAGTGCAGACAATAAAAAAATACTTGGGAGTCTACCCCATCAAGACAAACACAGGAACTATATGAACACAATTACCAAACCCTTTTCATACAAATAAAGATATCTAAACAACAGGAGAAATAAATAATTGCTCATGGTTAGGCCAATCCAATATAATAATGACAATTCCACCTAAATTAATTTGCTTATTCATTGCCACACCAATCAAACCACCAAATAATTATTTTATAGACTTAGGGAAAAATAACAGAATTCGTATGGAAGAACAAAAGAACAAGAATATTAAGGGAATTAATGAAAAATATGAAGAAAGGTGATTAGTAGCCATATTTCAAACTATTACAAAGTAATAATCTCAAAACAATCTCATACTGGGTAAGAAATAGAATGGTAAATCAGTGGAATAGATTAGGTACATGATACACAGTAGTAAATGACCATAGTTATCTAGTGTTTGATAAATCCAAACATCCAAGATTTGGGGGCAAGAACTCAATATTTGACAAAAGTTACCAGGAAAACTGGAAAGCAGTTCGGTAGAAACTAGGCAAAGACCAACATGTCACACCACATGCCAAGATAAGGTTAAATTGGGTCCATGATTTAGACATAAAGGTTGATATCATATGGAAATTTGAGAAGCATGGAAAATTTTACCTGCCAGATCTCTGGATAAGGAAAGAGTTTATGACCAATCAAGAGACAAAGTAGATCACAGAAAGCAAAATGAATTTTTATTACACAAAATTAAAAAGGTTTTGCATAAGCCAAACTAATGTAGCCAAAATTAGAAGGAAATCAGGGAACTGAGATAATTTTTTATACTAAGTTTCTCTGATAAAAGCCTTATTTCTGAAATATATAGAGAACTGAGTCAAATTCATAAAAAAATAAGAGTCATTCTGCAACTCATAAATGGTCAAAGGCTATAAACAAACAGTTTTCAGATGAAGAAATCAAAGCTATCATACCCTGAGGTACCACCTCATACCTATCAGATTGGCTAAAATGACAGAAAAGAAAAATGATAAGTGATGGAGGGGACATAAAAAAATAGGGACACGAATGCTCTGTTGGTGGAATTGTGAACTGGTCCAACTATTCTGGAGAACAATTTGGGATTATGCCCAAAGGTCTATAATGCTGTGCATACCCTTTGACCCAGCAAGACCATTACTAGGTAAATATCCCAAGATATTAAAGGAAAGGACAGACCTACATATACAAAAATATTTATAGCAGCTCTTTTTGTGGTGGCAAAGAATTGGAAACTGAGTGATTGCCCATCAATTGGGGAATGGCTGAACAAGCTGTAGCATATTATTGTTATGGAATATTATTGTGCTATAACAAATGATGAGGAGGATGGTCTCAGAAAAACCTGGAAAGACCTATATGAATTGATACAGAGTAAAACGAGCAGAACCAGGAGAACGTCATACAAGGTAACAGCAATATTGTAACGATGATGAACTGTGAAAGACTTAGCTGTGCTGACCAACACAATGATCCAAGACAATTCCAAAATATTCATGATGAAAATTATTACCCACTTCCAAAGAAAATTGATGAACTCAGTGAAAATTGAAGATATTTTCTTTATTTTTCTTGCCTTTAAAAAAAGCAACATAGCTAATATGGAAATATGTTTTGTGTGATTGCACATGTATAATTGATATCAATATTGCTTGCCTTCTCAATTGGGTGGGGGAGGAGAGGGAAGAAGTGAGAGAATTTGGAACTCAAAATTTTTTTTTAAAGTTAAAAATAAATAACATGTAATAAAAAAAAAGAAAGGAAAGCTTCTGTTTCAGAGGGGAAAGGTCTAAGGAAGTAGCAAGGAGAAAGTAGCTCAGCACAGAAAAAGATATGGCCTAGTTACAATGACAGATACCTGTTTGCCTGCTCACCAGCTTGGCATAGCAACCACTACTATTATACCTAGAGAAACAATTCAAAGAGTATGTCCTACAGCCAGTGGTTCAGGAGTTTATCATGTCTGGGCCCTTAGGCATGTCTCTGATTGAATCAAAACCTACTCGCCATCGAGGCCTTATAAATTCTGGACATGACTGCAAGACCTTAATCTGTCTTAACTATTCCCTTGGCACCTAAATAATTTTAAGTCACTTTAACTGTCTCCCAAATGATTAGTAAAATTTCCCCTGGTATTTTTTACATTTTACAATTCATTTATGCAGCCTGGTTAGGGGAACAAGGCTAACAAACCATGAAACATTTAAGCTATTTTAGGTAGAGGTAGAATATTAAAAGCAAAACTAAAAACCATGTCTGCCTTAGTGAACCATTAGGGTATCAAATAGAATGCTTCTGGGATTTTGACAGTAATTGAGTCCCATGGGTTCCAGGCTTTCTTCTTTTTATGCCTATAAAGATGCTATCTCAGCGAGCCGTGATGTCATCACTTGCAGGTCTGATGACTGCATATTGGAGAAGTTCTATATCAGTATTAGTTGTGGGTACACATTGACTGGAGGATGGCTAAACAAATTGTTGTACCCCCCCACACACACATCCTGCCCCCAGGCTCACTCTCCCATTTCTCATTGGTAGGTCTGAAATGACTTCTTTTCAAAGACACATGGTAGAGGCAGCTAGGTGGTGCAGTGACTAGAGCACTGGCCCTGGATTCAGGAGGACCTGAGTTCAAATATGGCCTCAGACACTTAACACTTACTAGCTGTGTGACCCTGGGCAAGTCACTTAACCCCAATTGCCTCACCAAAATAAAAAAAAAACCTGTCAGGTCAAAGACACCTGGTGACTGAAGTGGAGATCTAGGAAATCACTCTTCTCCCAATCCTGTTCTTGTTCAGCTGTGTCTGACTTTGTCACCCTATGGACCACAGCATACCAATGCTGTCTATGGGTTTTCTTGGCAAAGATACAGGACTGGTTTGCCATTTCCTTCTCCAGTAGATTAAGACAAACAGAGGTTTAGTGACTTGCCCAGGGTCATATAGCTAGTAAGTGTCTGAGTTCAAATTTGAACTCAAGTCTTCCTGACTCCAGGCCACTGAGCCAACTAGCTGTTTCTAAATCCTGGAGCTCAGAGCAATTTTGTCTCATTGACCACCAGGAAGGAAAAGAAACCAAAGGACCTAAAAGGAGGGTAGACTTCCCTTTTTATATACAAATTTAGTTCTGGCTTGATAATTCATGAATTATCCAGGTCTTCAGTCAACCAGATGAAGTCATCACTACTCTGTTCTAGCCCTTCAGTTACTTGATAAGCCTCCATATATTAGATTGGAACCAGGCAGGAAATATCTATACCTACTTTGTAAAATATAGGAAGAGCAAATGTTAGTATGCTATAAAGCAGGAGTCAGCAAACTATGGACCAAAGGCCAAATGTGGCCTACTGCCTGTTTTTAGGGGTCCTGTGAGTTAAATTTCATGAGTATTATAAGAAATTAAATTTCACTGTCCACAAATAAAGTTTTATTCATTTAATGCTTATTTGTTTAGGTATTGTTTATTGCTGCTTTCATGCTACCACAGCAGAGTTAAAAGGTTGTGACAGAGACCATTATGTGGCACTTTTGTCACTTTGAGCTGCTGTGTGGTGCACTACAAATTGCAGAGACACACCTGACAGGGTTTTGAGTGTCACTCCTAAAAGTATGAATGTCAAATTTTCTATTCAGCTCTGGTTTTTTCATCAGGAATCCCTGAAAATCCCTTATTTAATTAAATATCCATTCCCCCCCTGAAGGAGTATAGTCAGTATTGCTGGGTTTGTTATTTTAGGTTGTAATCCTAGGTCTTTTGCTTTTCAGAATATCATATTCCAAGCCTTCCTCTCCTATAATTTGGAAGCTGCTAAATCTTATGTGGTCCTGACCATGGCTTCACAATATTTGAAGTGTTTCTTTCTGGACACTTGCAATATTTTCTCCTCGCCCTGGGAGGTCTGGATTTTGGCTATAATATTTCTAGGGGTTTTCATTTGGGGAACTCTTTCAGGAGGAGATCAGTGGATTCTTTCTGTTTCTATTTCTCTCTCCCCCCCCCCCGGTTCTAAGATATTAGGGCCCTTTCCTTGATAATTTCTTGAAAGATGATGACTAGACTCTTTTTTTAATCATGACTTTCATATAGTACAATACTTCTTATGTTTTATTTCCTTGATCTATTTTCCAGATCAGTTGTTTTTCCTTTGAGATATTTCACATTTTCTTCTATTTTTATCATTCTTTTGACTTCATTATTTCTTGATGTCTCGGACTCATTAGCTTCTATTTGTCCAATTTTATTTATTTTTTTTTTTGCAGGCCAATGAGGGTTAAGTGACTTGTCCAGGGTCACACAGCTAGTAAGTGTCAAGTGTCTGAAACTGGATTTGAACTCAGGTCCTCCTGAATCCAGGACTGGTGCTTTATCCACTATACCACCTAGCTGCCCCCCAATTCTAATTTTTAAGGAATTATTTTCTACAGTCAGCTTTTGTGCTTCCTTTTCCATTTGGACAATTCTATTTTTAAGGAGTTCTTTTCTTCAATGAATTTTTGGGCCTCTTTTATTATTTGGCCAATTCGATTTTTTTAAGGTATTATTTTTTCAGCATTTTTTTGTGCCTCTTTTACCATGCTGTTTTTTCTCTCCCCCCCCCCCACCTAAAATTTTCTCTACCATGCTTATCTCTATCTTTAACTCTTCCAGGAATTCTTGTTGGGTTCGTATCTGGTTTACATCTTTTTTCTTCCTTTGAGACATTGCTTGTAGCATTGTTCACATTGTTGTTTTCCAAGTTTATACCTTGATCTTTCCTGTCACCATATTAGCTTTGTATGGTCAGGTTCCTTTGTTTGTTTGTTTGCTCATCTCCCCAGCCTATTTCTTGACTTTGAACCTCATGTTAAAGTTAAGCTCTGTTCCTGGCAGGGGGGAGGAGGGGGGAAACTTTAGGCTTTTTCAAGCTTCTATTTTCAGAGCTACTTCTAGGAGTCTATAAGTTTTTATTGCTTCCAAAGTGATCTGATCTAGATAGAAGTATATTTAGAATTTTATTTTTCCCAAATTACATGTAAAAACAAATTCTTTTCCTCCCTCTCTTCTCATCCCACTTTAAGAACTCAAGCAAGTGAATATATGTTATACATGTATAGTCATGCAAAACATTTCCACATTAGTCAGGTTGTGAAAGAAAACAGACAAAAAACTTTAGAAAAAGGAAAAACAATTATGCTTCAATCTCTATTCAGATACCACGAGTACTTTCTCTGGAGATGAATTTCTTTTTTCATAAATCCTTCAGAGTTGTTTTGGATCATTGTATTGAGGAAAATAACTAAGTCATTCACAGCAGATCATCTTACTATATTGCTGTTATTTTGAATACAGTACATTTCACTTTGTATCAGCTCATGTAAGTCTTTTCAGGTTTTTCTGAGAGCATCCTTCTCATCATTTCTTATAGCACAATAGTTTTCCATCATAATCTCATCCCACAATCTGGAACTATGGCCAAAGGGCTACAAAACCATGCATGTTCTTTGACCTAGTAATACCACTACTAGGTTGCTATCCAAAAAAGGATAAAACAAAAAAAAAACAAAAACAAAAAGTTGAATTCAAAATTGGGAAGATGCCCATCAGTTGGAGAATGGCTGAACAAATTGTCTGTTTTCAGAAAGGTAAATACATTTATAAGAGACATAAATACATTTCTGGGAACAGGTACATGCCTTTTTGGGAGAAAGAGGGAGGAAAATGGAAAAAGAAAAAATAGATAAATCATCCTTTTGTTGGTCTGCTCTGTGTATGTGCATGTGAATATTTGAGGATGTTCCAATTTCTGGATCTACTGCTTGTTGCAGTGTCTCTAAAACAGCTCTTGCTCTCTCTCTCTCTCTCTCTCTCTCTCTCTCTCTCTCTCTCTCTCTCTCTCTCCCCTTCCTTTAATCCATTCCTGCCCCCCCTTCTCTGAATTAACTTTCTCTTCTCTGAGTACCAAATCTTAGGTTAGGATGAATGCATAGACTTTAGGCAACCTTTCAACCTCCCTCAATTCAGGCCTTTTCTCTCCAGAGCAGCTTCCTTTTTTCTTTTCATCCCTGCCTCCCACTCAGCTCACACATCCTGCCCCAGAGCCCTGGCCCTGACTCTAGCCCTAAGATGTCTGACCCAGCATCGGTCTTTTCTCCCAACATTACCATTCTCAAAATCTGCATTTCTATTTTGATGCCTCCTATCTTAATTGGGTGTTGGGTGCACTTAGATGAGCTTACTTTTGGGGAACGGATTCTCTCTTCTCTCCTCCCTCCCAAACAGACTCTAATTTTGTTTTTATTCTAGTGCCTTCCTTGGTTCAGACTTGATTTTCATTGGATTAAGGCCAATATTTGGTAGCCTCTAGAGCACAACAGATGCTGACCCTGTGCTGATTCATAGTTTTTGTTGCTGGGAGGGTTAGGGGAATAGAAAACTCAGCTTCTGGGTCCCTCTTCAGAATATCAAAGGCTTTCTAACAAAAGCAGTGGGCAGCTCCACCAGTACTTTCCCTACCCAGGCTCAGAGGCCTTGCTCCTGAAATTAGCCCTAGTGCTGGACAAACCAGCAATGTTGGTATAATGGGAACTGAATTAGGTCTGGAGACAATCCATCCATCAATCAACAAAGATTTATTAATGAATCTACTAGGTGTCAAGCACAAAGCTCTAGGGTTACAAAGAAAAATAATTTTTAAAAACTCTTGCTCTCAAAGAGCTCACATTATAAAAAGGAAGACAAATGTAAATAACCAGGTAGGTACAAGATTCATACAGAGTAGATACAAGGTAACTTTGGAGGGGAAAGCTGGAGGACTGAGAAACCTAGGTGCAATGACTGCCTGTGTGACCTCACTGATGATCACCAAGGTCCCTTCCAACTCTAATTGAAACAGACAGTTGTGTCTAGATAGATAACAATGCCATTCATGGGCTAAATAAGTACTTAAATAGTAACTCATACATTTGACAGTGTTTTCCTCAGAAAAAGGAGATATGTAACCAGTGAAATTAGTACATAATCAATTGATAAACATGCATTTATTAAGTGCCTACTATATGCCAGGCAGCCGGAGAGAGTATATTCTATTGTGTGAGATTTTTCCCATTACTTCTGTACATGTTTTAAGTAATTCCTTACCAATATATGTGATTCAAGCAAATGCTTGGATCAACATGTCTTTTCATACATTAAAGCATCCTCCTATACAAGTTTGTGGTTAGGATGGACCAATCAGGATAAAGGTCAGATACCCAAAATAGCTACTCTGGAGTTGCTACGGACCAATCAGAAATGTCAAAATAAGATGTAAAGCAACAAGATTGACCTGATTAAGGTATCTAAAACCCATCAAATGTCCTAAAAGTGTCACAAATGTGGAATAGTTTGACACAGATGGCCACTTCTAAATCCACAGATGGGTTTTCTATTTCCACAGTATGAGATATGACACGGCAATTTTGTATGTTTTGAATTATGTCACTTAGCAACGAAGATATTGGGGACCAAGAATACATGGCAATATATATGTTTATTTTCGAAATATCTAACTGCATTTATAATACTTTAATTTTGGGACTGTATGAGTATAAATATCTGGGACTCCTGAGGCTAGAGGTGTTTGGGTCTTAGACCTGAGATTGACTTTATTGTGAGACAGGATCCCTCTCTCAATAAACTTTTTTTTTTTTTTTTTTTGCTTTGAAACTGTTGTTTTTTCATCTAACACTGCAACTTAGAAATTTCCTCAACAAGTGGTGGAAATACTTTGGACTTGGAGTCATGAAACCTGGATTTACAACCACAGTTTCTCAATCTGTTAAGAACAAGGATAGAGTGCTTGCTTCAGCAGCACATATACTAAAATTGGAATGATACAGAGATGATTAGCACAGCCCCTGAAAGGATGACATGCAAATTCGTGAAGCGTCAAAATAAGGATAGATATCTTGGAGTTATTAGTGAGTATGCCTTATAAACTCAGGAAGACCCAAGTTCAAGTGGGGCCCCTGAGACAAATAAGGTGTGAAACTATAGGCAAAGTAATTAAGCTCTCAATTCCTAAGGTAATGTTCACATGATAGCTAGCTGGTCTTCATCAGTAAATTAATTTCCACATCAGGAATTCCTTTTACCAATTAAATCACTGGTTCACACTGTGTGCCACCCCCACCCCCACCTCCATGGTATTATGATGTAATTTGACATATATATTTGTTTTTGTTTTTTGTTTTTGCAGGACAATGAGGGTTAAGTGACTTGCCCAGTGTCACACAAGCTAGTTAAGTGTCAAGTGTCTGAGGCCGGATTTGAACTCAGGGAGTCCTGAATCCAGGGCCAGTGCTTTATCCACTGCGCCACCTAGCTGCCCCCAATTTGACATATATATTGCTAAAAATCATTGTATTATGCGAAATCATACAATAAACCCCACAGGACTTATGGGGGAAATGGGGTTGGGGCGTAACTATCAACAACTTCCTCTATGAGGAATTTTGAAAAGATAGGAAACTAATAAAAATGGTAGCCCAGTTTTATACATGTTAAATAGTTAAGAAATAAACGAACACTGCTCTTCAGCCTGCACCAGGCTGCCAAAGTGGGTGAGATAGCAGACTGAGGCCTTATTAGAAGATGGAAGTTGGTGGGAGAGATTTTGGGGGTATATTACAGTTCTCCTCGCCCATAACTTTTATTGCACTAGAAGATATATAATAAATATGACACTTTGTCTTGAAAAAGACTTGAAGTTTGCTGGCTCAAACCTCTTGTCCCATTGTCCCATCACCACTCTTTGCCAAACCCCAGCCTTGGATTACTTCCACCATCCACCCTTTTCCCACATAACCCAACCCTGATGACTGGATCTACTACTACTACAAATGTATGTTATCTAATCTTAACCGGCCACTCCCTGAGCAGAGGCAATCCTTCTATGTTTCCCTGATTTAATTATTATACTCCTAGCAGTAGCTGTTTCCAACCCTTTTTTCCTCTCCTTAAGTTGCCATAGCAACATTACCTTTCCTCAGCTGACCAAGAAAATAGAGGTTCCTGTGCAACTAGTTCCTGCTTATTCTACATTTCAAGCCCTCTTAATATCACTCCCTCTTCCTCTCTCCTTTTGCTCCAGTATCTGATGAAGTGGTCCCTCTCCTTGAAAGGCCCAGCCTTTCTACTTTAGCCCTTGCTTCCAGAAGACTGTCTAATAACTCAGTTATTCTCCCCTCTCACCCTAGTTTTTTTGTTTGTTTGGTTTCGGTTTTGGTTTTTTGCTGGGCAATGAAGGTTAAGTGACTTGCCCAGGGTCACACAGCTGGCTAAGTGTCAAATGCCTGAGGCTGGATTTGAACTCAGCTCCTCCTGAATCCAGGACCAGTGCTTTATCCACTGCGCCACCTAGCTGCACCCCCTCACCCTCGTTTTTAATCTCTTCCCAACAGCTGACTCTTTCTCTGCTGCCTATCAACATTCTTGATATCCAAGATACGTAGAAAACCTTAATTTGACTCAATCAACTCAAAGTATTTGCCTATATCTCTCCTTCATTTCATAGCCAAAAATCATTAAAAAAAAAACCCTGTCTGAAATCATAGCCTCTACTTCCTCTCTTCTTATTTACTTCTCACCATTTTTTCCATGTGCTTTTCACCTTTATCACTCAACTGAAACATTGTTCTCTCCAAGGCTATCAGTAATCTCTAGCCTTTCTCAATTTTTATCTGTAGCATTTGTTCTTTTTTTTTTTTAATTGGTGGCAGAGTTTATTCTGTCCTTTTTTTTTTTTTACATATAAGGTACTTTATTTTTTCCGTTACATGTAAAGATAGTTCTCAACTTTTGTTTATACAAGCTTTACAATTTCAGATTTTTCTCCCTCCCTCCCCTCCCTCCCCCGTCCCCTAGACAGCAGGTAATCTGATATAGGTTATATCTATATATCTATATATCTATACACATATACATAGATATAGATATATATATCTATACACACATATATATACACATAATAACATTAATCCTATTTCTGCATTAGTCCTGTTATAAGAGAAAAAATCAGAGCAATGATGAAAAACTTCAAAATATAAAAAAAAAACCAACAGCACCAAAACCAAAAGAAATAGTATGGTTCATTCAGCATCTATACTCCACAGTTCTTGTTTTTTTTTTTCTTGGATTTGGAGATCCTCTTCTATCATGAGTTCCCTGGAACTCTTCTGTACCATTGCATTGGTGAGAAGAATATAGTCCATCACAGTAGATCAACACTCAATGTTGATGATACTGTGTACAATGTTCTTCTGGTTCTGCTCATCTCACTCATCATCAGCTCATGCAAGACCCTCCAGGTTTCTCTGAACTCCTCCTGCTCATCATTTCTTACAGCACAATAGTATTCCTTTGTATTCATATACCACAACTTGTCCAGCCATTCCCCAATTGATGGGCATCCCCTCAACTTCCAATTCCTTGCCACCACATAAAGAGCATGTAGCATTTGTTCTTGACAATCCCTACTTTCTAGATACCGTCCCCTTCTTTGTGTCACTGCTCCCATCTGCTTTTCTCACTACCAGTTTGGCAGTTCCTTCTCAGCCTACTTCAATGGATTATCATCCACATCCAACCCATATATGTGGGTGTATCCTGGGGTTCTGTCCTGGGTGTTCTCTTATCTCTCTATGGTCTGTCCTTCAAAGATTGCACCAGTTTCCATGGGACATCTTTCTGTAGGTGATTCTACATATCCAGTTCTCATGTTTCCTTGAACATGGGTGGATTGTCCTCCATACTTGGAAAGCACCCTTTTCTCATCTCTTCTTCCTAGAATCTCTAGCTTCCTTCAAAGCTTAGCTCAAATGCAGCCTCCTGGTTGGGACCTTTCCTTATCTCAGCTGCTAGTCCCTTCCCTCTAAGAAATTACTTTGTATTTACTTTGATTGTTACTTTGATATGTATGTACTTGTTTGTATTCAAATAACTCCCCAATAATAACAATAATTAATATTTATATAGAGCTTTAGTTTGCAAAGTGGGTCATGAATATTATTTCCTTTTATCCTCATAATAACCCTGGGAGGTAGGTGCTATTATACCTGGTTTTCAGAAATGAGGAAATGGAGCAGGGAGAGGTTAAGTGAGGCTGGATTTAAACTCAGGCCTTGATTCCAGGACCAATACTCTATTTACTGCACTACCTAGCTGCATCATCTAACCTAAGCACCTTGAAGGAAAAGACTGTTGTTTTGGTTTTGGAGGGAACTTATATTGCACACTATTGTATTTTGAACATAGTCAATACTTCACAAATGCTTGTTGAAACAATGAATGGACTAGAAAATTAGCCTGTGAAATAGTACATTGGAGTCAAAGAGGACAAATGATCACAACTTTCATGACCTTCAACAATGTTCCAGTGGAAAGAGCAGTGGACAGTCAGGAGAAATAACAGGTTCTGAATCAGAAGGGACCTTACCTAATTTAAACCATATCTGAGCAAAAGTCTCTCTACTGCATTCCCCCATAAAGTCACCTCCAATCACCTTGCAGAACTCTGGTAATGGGGAACCTGCATCTTCATTCCTCTAAGACTGGTTCTTCATATGTGAAATGTGGATAATAATACTTTCAACGGCATTGTTGAGAGAAAAGTGCTTTGTAAACCTTAAAATGCAATATTAACATGAACTATTTTTATTTACATGGTGGGCATCTTGGCATCCTAACCAATGTTAGAAGATGGGGAAAAGATAATAGAGGGAAAACTTTGAAGATAGAGGCCATAGACAAAATAAGCTAATCATTCCCATCACCAAACAATTGTTCAGGCCACATTCCCTCGGTCAGTCTGTCAATAAGCATTTATTAAATACTTTCTTCATGCCATGCACAGTGCTAAGTGCCAGGGATACCAAGAAGAAAGGTAAAAACACTGTCTCTGGCCTCAAGAGCTCATTTTTTTTTTTTTAGTGAGGCAATTGGGGTTAAGTGACTTGCCCAGGGTCACACAGCTAGTAAATGTTAAGTGTCTGAGGCCGGATTTGAACTCAGGTACTCCTGAATCCAGGGCTGGTGCTTTATCCACTGCGCCACCTAGCCGCCCCAGAGCTCATATTCTAATGGAGGAGAAAACACATAAAAACTAGGGGTATACAAAATATATAAACAATAAAGGGAGGATAATCTCAGAGGGAAGGTACTAGTGTCAGTGAGATTTGGGTAAGATCTGCTGCAAAAGACAGGATTTAAATTGAGTCTTGAAGGAAGTCAGGGAAGATAAGAAGCAAAGGAGAGGAGGAGGATATTCCGGGCATGGGGGACAACCAGTGAAGAGGCAAAGAGATGCAAGATGGAGTATTGTGTGCCAAGAACTGCAAGAAGGCTAGAGTGTCTATATCATAGAGTTCATGGAGGAGACCTGAGAGTAAGAAGACTGGAAAGTTGAAAGGGGCCAAATTGTGAAGCATTTTAAATGCAAAAATTTTTTTAAAAATGATTTTATATTTGTTATTGGGCATAATAGAGATCCACTTGAGGCTATTGGTTAGGTGGCATGGTTAGACCTGTACTTTAGCAAAAACACTTTGGCTATCGAGAGGAGGATAGACTGGAGTGGGGATAGACTTGAAGCAACCAACAAAACTATTATAATAGTCATGGGGAGAGGTGATAAGGCTCTGCACTAGAGTGGTGATGGCTGCATGATTAGAGATGTCGTGAAGAGAGAAATAAGATTTGGCAATGGGCTAGGCATGTCGGATGAGTGATTCCAGGATGACCCCAAAGCTGTGAGCCTAGTAACTAGAAAAATGATGGTTCCCTTGACAGTAATAGGAAAGTTCAGAAGGGGAAAAGGTTGAGGAGAGGGGATAACTAATTCCAGAAATCAGAATTGTAGGGAGAATAAATAGTTTAGAAGAAAAAATGATAAGCTTTATCCAGGTAGTAGGCTCTCTGAAAACTAAAATAATAAATAATATAAATATAATAAATAATATAAATAAACTAAAGTTCAAAACTTTTACCAATGTAATAAGGTAACCCTTTTAATCCTCCATTCAGAGATATTAGGATGAAATTTTTAAAAATGAAAAAAACAGAAGAAAATGTAAGATATCTGATATAAAAGGTAACTGACTTGGATAATGTAAAAAATTTTTATTATCATTCAACTCCTTGAAAACCATGATAAAAAAATGTCTTGATACTGTATTTGAAAACAACAACAACAACAAAATCATTAAAACTGCTTAGACTAAACATAAACAGAAGGCAATCCACTGATCATATCTAAAAGGTCCTTAGGAAGAAAAGTCCCAGAAATGTCAGAGCCAAAATCCAAAGCTAAAAAGAAAAATCATATAAACATACAAAAAGGAGTTCAAGTACCAAGGAACTACAATCAGGATCACATAAGACCTGGTATTTTATACTAAGTATGAAAAGACATCTTGGAATTTAACTTTATAGGCTTACAATCAACTTATTGTGTAACTATGAGTACAAATTGACCTTTAATAAGGTAGAGGTCTTTCAAACGTTTTTGATGAAAAGACCAGAGAAGAGTAAGAACTTTGTAACACACATATTCAAGAGTTAAGAGAAATGTATAAAGGTAAATATATTGGAACAATTAGAAGGGACTATATGGTGATATATTGCAAACATTTTTGACTGGGGAGAAGAAGCAAGTATCTCTCAATATGTAAATGTCTTTAAAGAGCATTGAGAGAGTTAAGAAAAAAAGAGGACCTTGGGGAGAAATTGTTTCTTTTCTGAAGGTTTCAAGAGGGCAAAAAGAGGCAGAGTAAAATGAATATATTAATGTGAAAAGGAGGAAGAAAGAGGATAGAACTTGCTATTTCTCATAATTGGAGCATAAAAACATACAAACAGAGGAAGTTGAGGGGCAGCAGGCCTCACATGAGCTGAAAGAAGGGGTGAACATAGTCGAGCAACTTGGTGTAAAAATGTGTAATACTAAATAGCAAAATGAGTATGTGTGGTGGGTGGGCGGGTGCAGTTAAGAGGGAGAACAACAAACTTCTTATACCTGAATGGAGGATTAAAAGGGTTACCTTATTACATTGGTAAAAGTTTTGAACTTTAGTTTATTTTTCTGTGAAATAAGGAGATTAGTCTAGATGACCTCTAACAACTCTTTCAGCTCTAAATGTTATGATTCTTTCAAGAATTAGAAAACTTTGGATGCTGGGCATCATTAGGCGAGAACCTCATATCACTGGTCTGTTCTGTTATAAAGCCCAGCCATCTAATACAGTATTTAGAGTGACCAAGCACCTAGGTAGTCCGGCCAATAGAGCATGGGGCCTGGAGTCAGAAAGACATAAGTTCAATACTAGCTGTGGGACCTCATTTAACCTCTATTCTTCCTTACTTTCCTCAACTGTAAAATGGGGATAATAATAGCACCTAATTCCCAGGACTGTTGTGAGGATCAAATGTACACAGTACTTGGCATACAATACATGCTTAATATATATATATATATATTTCCTTCCTTCCTTCCTTCCTTCCTTTTCCCCTTTTGTCCTTCCTTCCTTCCCTTCCTTTCTCCCTCCTTCCTCCCTTCCTCCTTCCTTCCTTCCTTCCCTCCCTCCCTTTCTCCTTCCTTCCTTCCTTCCTTCCTTCCTTCCTTCCTTCCTTCCTTCCTTCCTTCCTTCCTTCCTTCCTTCCTTCTTTCCTTCCTTTTTCTCTTTTGTTTTTCCTTCCCTACCAAACAAGATGATTACCATACTGATTTCCATATTGGTTTTCATTATTAGAGGCAGCATGGTTTAATGGAATAATGGCTGAACTGGGAATTAGGAGAGGACAAGTGACCAAGCCAAAGAGGAGGAGCCTAAACCCCAAGCCTGGTTTATGGAAAAAGAAAAAAAATGGATTTTGAAGGAAGACAGTGCAAAGCCAAGGTGAAATGTAAAATGCCTCATTATCAAGCCTGCAAACAAATTGCTTTATACTCTGATGAGGTTTAAATATCAGCCTCCTATAGATTAAGTCTTTAAATGTTGTTTAAGATTGTTTCTTGATAAAACCTGAAAAGACTTAACTGAATTGATAGAAATTGAAGTGAGCAAAACTAGGAGAACATTATAATGCCGATCTACTATGAAAGATTTAGTTATTTTGATCAATACAATGATCCACAACAATTCCAAAGGACTCATAAAAAAAGTTATCCTCTACTTCCAAAGAGAGAACTGATTGACTCAAAGTACAGATGGAAACATTTTTTTTCTTTATTTTTCTTGCTTTTTTTGTTTTTGCAAAGTGGCTAATCTGGGAATGTTTTATATGACTTCATATATATAATGGGTATCATATTTACTGCCTTCTAATTGGGTAATGGGTGATTGGAGGAAAAGAATTTGGAACTGAAAATAAAAATTAGAAGATTGTTTCTTTTTCTTTTCTTTTTTTTTTTTTCCTGCAGAGCAATGAGGGTTAAGTGACTTGCCCAGGGTCACACAGCTACTAAGTGTCAAGTGTCTGAGGTAGGATTTGAACTTAGCTCCTCCTGAATGCAGGGCTGGTGCTTTATCCACTGTGCCACCTAGCTGCCCCCAGAAGATTGTTTCTTTCTTTTTTTTTTTTTTTTAGTGAGGCAATTGGGGTCAAGTGACTTGCCCAGGGTCACACAGCCAGTAAGTGTCAAGTGTCTGAGGCCGGATTTGAACTCAGGTACTCCTGACTCCAGGGCCAGTGCTCTATCCACTGCGCCACCTAGCTGGCCCAAGATTGTTTCTTAATGAGATAGTATTTGTATAGCACTTAGTATAGTGCCTTGCACATTGTAAGCACTTACTAAATGCTTATTACCCCTTCCTCCTTTTCTATCAATGTGTTCTGGTTAGAGGATATTTTAGCGTGTGTGTGTGTGTGCGCGCGCGCGTGCGTGTGTGTTTGTGCTCATGTGTCTACTATCTAAAGTTTACAATAACTACCTTTCTAGAGTTCTAGACACAAACCAAAATAGAAGCTTTAAAGAGTCTGTGTCAGGGGTACCAGGTTGAGGGTTAAATGAGCCAAAGAGGATGAGAAAAAAGAGCTTAGACATTCTTTCATTAAAGGTTGATCTCTTCTAGGCTTGAACCCAGGACTGAGAAAGCGTATGGGTCCAGGGGTGTCTTAGAGAGAATGAGTGTTTTGCAGCACCTCACCACCCAGCACTCAGTGGTGGTTCCTTAATGTTAGGCAATATGAAAATAATAGTTATTAGTATTATGTCATTTCTTTGTGGTTCCTTTAAAGTAGGCCTTCCCGGTCCATGATTTTTATTCCTATTCTCCCCTGCTCTCAACCACGCCAGGCTGGGCTAGCTCAAACTGGAGAAGTGACTCTGCCTTGGTATGCTCAGCATCGTAGATCTACCTAGACACATACTGAACTTCCTGTGAAGGAAGGCTTCTGAAGCCTGGGTTATGTTACTCTGGGTGTTGGCAACAGCCCATTCCCCACAGGGTGGAAGGAAAACCACTAATCAGATAGCACTTGTTCCCCAAGCAAACTTCCCACACTCCCTAACTACCTTGGAAGGGTATCAAGAGACTGGGTACACAAACTTTTAAGTTATGTGGGATGAAAGGCCAACCTGTGCTAAATACCAGGTACAATCGCAATTATCTCCAACATATAGAATGAATGAAGTGAAGGCCAAGTAGATTAAAGGAGGGAGGCATGTGAGTCAGAGAGTCCTGGAGGGATATGAACTCTCTCACTTTCTTTTCTTTTTATAGGCACCATGTTGGTAAAATTGGAGGACTGACACTTAGATGACCTCTAAAGCCCCTCCCAGTTCTAAGTTTCTATAATTTTATGGTAATTCAGTGAACTTATGAAAATTCTGGAATTATTATCACTGGGATGATTAGTAGATCTAGATTCTGTCAGGCAGGCAACAAGAATGAATTAAGCACTGACTTTGTGCCTGGCATTCTGTTAAATGCTGTGCATACAAGTACAAGCAGAAGGAAAGAGAATTCTTGCCCTTGGGGAGTTTACATTTTAATGGAAAAAGACAGTACACAAAAAGGAGCTAGAAGCTGGGAATTACCCAAGTTGGGGAATGGTAGCAAAAACCAGCATCAGAAGTAGGAAGCAGAGGACAAAGGTTGGCCCTTCCCCCACACTGATGGCCCTTAGAGAGACTCACCCAAAGAAAGCCAGTATGGTGGAGATGATGTGAAAATTCCACGTGTTGGGGAATTTCTACTTTGAAAATGGGGCTGAGGGGCAGCTAGATGGCGCAGTGGTTAAAGCACCGGCCCTGGATTCAGGAATGCCTGAGTTCAAATCCGGCCTCAGACACTTGACACTTACTAGCTGTGTGACTCTGGGCAAGTCACTTAACCCCCATTGCCTAAAAAAAAAAAAAAAAAAGAAAAAAAAGAAAAGAAAATGGGGCTGAAACATAGTGGTAAAGTCTGGAGAAGGAAAACAGAGCCAGGGATGGGGAATGTCACTGAATTTTAGAGCTGGAAGGGACTCTTTCTTTCTCTTTCTTTCTTTCTTTCTTTCCTTCTTTCTTTCTTTCTTTCTTTCTTTCTTTCTTTCTTTCTTTCTTTCTTTCTTTCTTTCTTTCTTTCTTTCTTTCTTTTCTCTCTCTCTCTTTCTTTTGGAGGCAATCAGTGACTTGCCCAATGTCACACAGCTAGTAAGTGTAAAGGATTTGAACTCAGGTCCTCCTGACTCCAGGGCTGGTGCTCTATCCACTGCACTACCGAACTGCCCAGTGGACAGGACTTTTTTTTTTTCGGGGGGTGGGGGTGAGACAATTGAGGTTAAGTGACTTGCCCAGGGTCACACAGCTAGTAAGTGTTAAGTGTCTGAGGTCAGATTTGAACTCAGGTCCTTCTGAATCCAGGACCAGTGCTTTATCCACTGTGCCACCTAGCTGCACCGGAAAGGCCTTTTAAGACCAACTTTTTCATTTCACCATAGAAGGTATGTGATTTGGCTAAGGTCACACAACTTATCTGTCAGTTCTGAGTAGAAAGAAATTGCTTTTTCCACTACGTGATACTTCTTTCCAGATTTGGGAAGAGAGGAATCTTGAAAGATTTTATTCATTTTCACTGGTACAATAGAACCTTTTTTTTTTTTTTCTGTGGGGCAATGGGGATTAAGTGACTTGCCCAGGGTCACACAGCTAGTAAGTGTCAAGTGTCTGAGGCTGGATTTGAACCCAGGTCCTCCTGAATCCAGGGCCGGTGCTTTATCCACTGTGCCACCTAGCCGTCCCCAGAACTTTTAAGAAGAGAACTTTCTTTGAGTTGTAAAAATTACTTGGTATGAGAAATCAGCTCTCCCAGTTCTCCCAGCTAAAAGCAAGTTTTCCCTCAGCTGACCTCAAAACACTTTGCACATACTATGAGCTTGGAATATTTTCATGTATGTCACTTATCTGTATATTTAAGTCTCTCTACTAAATTGTAATCTTCTTGCAGACCCATTTTACTTATCCTTTTAAACTTGATCCAAGTCAATAGGTAAAGTAATTTTTTACTTATCCTTTTATGACCCCTTGCACAAAGAACAATGATGAGTATTTAGGTGCTTACTTGATGGGATGAATGCTTAGCTCATTGAATGAATGAAGGAATGAATGAAAAATACTAAGTTTATAGACTTGGGGGCTTGTTCCTTCTTAGTACTTTTCACACTGTATTCTGTGTCTCTGTAGATTCAGGGTTGGTTCTAGGCTAAATTTTTAAGAAGTCCATATGTGTTTTCCAAAAAAATAAAGCACAAATCTCAGAGCTGGAAGCATTCTCAGATGCCAGGGAGTGCAATTCATACCTGACCAAGGTTCCTCTCTTCAATAGCTCTAGTAAGGAATCATCCACCTCCATAAAAAACAAACAAACAAACAAACAAAAAAATCCCCACAACATTGAGTGAAGGGAAATCTACTTTCTCCTTCCTGAAGCAGCCTATTCCATGTTTGGACAAACTTTAATTGTTAGGAAGTTCTACCTTATGTTGAGCTAAAAAAGTCTGTCTGCTGAAACTTCTGTCAAACAACTGTATCATTTTCCACATGCCATCTGACCAACATACTTGCCCTTTCTTTCTCATTATTCCTCCATTTCCCCCAATTCCCTACTGATTCATGCTCTTCCAGGAAAATCCAGGAAAAATGTGGGTGTGGGGTGGAATGCAGCTGGGTAAGGCAGCTAAGAGGCTTTTCTCTTTAGCTCGAGCACTACCTTGAAGTAAAACTCTTGATAAATTTCTAAAACAAAATACAGTTATGGCTCTAGTCTGATGTCTCCTTAAAAGTGGGTAATAGAGGGGCAGCTAGGTGGCGCAGTGGATAGAGCACCGGCCCTGGAGTCAGGAGTACCTGAGTTCAAATCCAGACTCAGACACTTAACACTTACTAGCTGTGTGACCCTGGGCAAGTCACTTAACCCCAGTTGCCTCACTAAAGAAAAAAAAAAAGTGGGTAATAGGATCCCCTCCCATAAAGGTACTCAATGTACAAAATGGCTATCAGATATAGGACAGCTGTTTATTGCCTCAGCCACAAAAAATGCACGAGTTAGTAAGGAAAGAATGGTTAACAAAACAAATAAAAGAAACATAAAACACTCAAATAGACCTTTATATCATTTGTGGGACAGGTAGTTCTCATTTACCTCAGACCTATACTTACTGAGCAGCTCAAAATAGTTATCATGGAAGGTTGGCAAGTTTCCAATCTCTTGGCCAACTAGGGTATGGCTTTCTGTGGCTCTTCAGTTTCAGGGTGATATTGTCAACGGTCCTATTCTTCTCCAAGATGAGTGCTATTAGGGAGACTTTCCTATGGTTGGCTGATGCCCCAACCTTGAATTCAGGAATTTTTGACCCATGAGATAAACTGCAAGGCTGGAAACATCTATTTCTCAGGAGCGCTAGTTGTCAACCTGTACTCAGGAAAGGAAATAGAAAGGCAGAAGTAGGCAGCCAGGGACAGAAGGTCTAGAAGGCTTACCTAAGCAAGTTTATTCATCAAGCTATCATGTGCTTCTGCTGTGAGGGGCCATTGCCACTGATGGTGATAGTGGGGAGGGCAGGAAAGAGAAGGTAAGAAGAGATAGAAATCTCTTAGCCATCTCCTCGTCTGGAAGTCTACAGGAGAAATGGTGCTGGAAAATAGTTCCAAAGTTTGTTTCAAATAAATGTAGGAATATTTGTATGAAATTATGAATAGTGAAATGGGAAGAACAAGGAGAAAGAAATATGTATATATACATATACATATACATACACACATACACATACACACACATATATAACAGTATAAAGAAAAACAACTTTGAAAGCCTCAAGAACTCTGATCAATTCAATAGCCAACTACAATTCCAGAGGACTAATAATGAAACAGTTATTCACTTCTTGACACAGAGAAGATGGACTCAAGTCACAGGATAAGACATATTTTTGGATATAGCAGATGGGTGGATTTGTTTTGCTTTACTGTGATTATTTATTACAAGGATTGTGTTTTTCTCTTTTCCTTGGGGGAACTTAGTGAGGAAGATGAGAACTAGGGATATTGTTGCCAAAAAAAGAAAAAAAAAAGAAGTCATCAAACTATCTTTAAAAATGCACAGAAGAAAATAGAAGGATATTCAAAAGTAAACATAGGCAAGATGGATAGCTTTGAAACTAACAAATTGAATTTATTATATATTTATTTACTCATCTATCTATCTATCTATCTATCTATCTATCTATCTATCTATCTATCTATCTATCTATCTATCTATCTATTTTAGCAGGGCAACAAAGGTTAAGTGACTTGCCCAGGGTCATACAGTTGGTAAGTTTCAAGTGTCTGAGGCCAGATTTGAACTAAGGTTCTCCTGAATCCAGGGCTGGTGCTTTACTATACCACCTACTCCCCCCCCCCTTTTTTTTTTTGTTAAAAAGAGCAGGTAATAGAAATTGGCTGTTCATATATGAAAGTGTTCTCTCTCTCTCTCTCTCCTATGTTGATCATTCCAATAGAATGTAAATCCCTTGAGGGCAGAGACTGTCTCACTTATGTATTTGTAACTCCAGCACCAATATAGTACCTGGCAGATAGAAGGCACTTAAACATATTTATTTGTCCATTCATTTAATTCTTTAATTTATTTGTGTGCTTATTGATTGATTGACTAGCTATGCCTCCTAGAATTGTGTTCCTATAAATTTCATAAACAGGCCATCTATAACTTTATCCAAGTCACTGACAAAAATATTCAACATCACAGATCTATGGGGCTTGCCATAAGAGAATTCCATGCAAGTTAATATCATACTATTTTTGTTTGTTTGTTTAGTGAGGCAATTGGGGTTAAGTGACTTGCCCAGGGTCACACAGCTAGTAAGTGTTAAGTGTCTGAGGCCAGATTTGAACTCAGGTACTCCTGACTCCAGGGCTGGTGCTCTATCTAGTGTGCCACCTAGCTGCCCCAATATCATACTATTAATGTCAATTCTTTGGGTCTGTCCATTTAGCCAGATCTGAATTCAGCTAATTATACTATCATTGAACCTACATCTTTCCATTATTTTCACAAAACTTCATGAGGGCCAATCAAATTATTTTGCTAAAATCTAGGTAAACTATATCTATGGTATTCTCCCAATATATGAAGCTAGTAACCTTGTTAAAAATATATATAAAAGGAAATGACTTTGGAGTGCATGACCTATTCTTCTTCCTCTTTTCCATGTTCCTCAGAACTTAGATGGGGTAGGAGACTTTCCTTCTGCCATGTGATACATGGGGATCTGAGAAACATATCAAACTTTCCTGAGGTCATTCAGGGAGTTTGAGGCTAAAGCAAGGAATGAGCCAGGATACCTCAACTTCCTAGGCCAAAGCAGGGCCCTTTTTTCCACTGGGCTTTGCTGGTTGTATGTCAAGACTGCATAGCACATCTTGACTTGTGGCTGAGGAGAGCAAACCATGCCAGGTACTGGAGATGCATAGACATCTGGGCATATAGCTAGCAGCATCAAGTTCCTGTTGGTAGATCCAAATCCACACGAACAAATCTCAAGGCCTCTCTTTTGTCATCTTGTTGCCTTGGCAGACTTTCTTTCTCCAGCATTACCTTCTTCTTGGGGCTCAAATATGTTCGGGGCAAACTGCCTCAGTTTACTCAAACAACTCGAGGAGACCACCAAGTCAAGCAGAGACAGATTTATTACATTCTTGCAAGAATGGGCAAACTCAATAACTGAGTCGCAATAACCAATACATGCCTTGAGTAATGTTGGTGGGGAGGAAGTCCCCACGCACACTAGGGCAAGCTCACAATCTAACATCCGATCCTGTCTCACCCAGGGTGTATGTTTAACTCGTGATCAATGTATGGAGACATGTATACATGTTCCAGGAAAAAGGAGGAAAAGGGGAGGGGGAACAAGGTCAAACCGAAGGAAGAGGGAATGGGGTAGTGACAGTGAGAGGAATCACAGTTCCCACTGACTCCCCCCTCCTCTCTCCCAGCCCCTATCTCTAAAGATATTCAACTTGAATAACAGGAAGAGTCACTCAGATGTTTCAGCATTGTTTTGTAGTCCTGTTAATTTTAGAAGGATGACAGGGTTAAAATTTATCTTTGGCTATGTTGGGAAATCAAAGAAATAGAATAAAGAATAAAAGAATAATCCATTGTTGGGACCCTAGGGTCAAGGGGATTCTGCTTTGAGAAAAAGAAACATGCCACTTAACATCTGGTCTCAACTTAATTGCTGCATCCTGTGCTGAGCCTTGTGATGGCCTGCCCTTTCTTCTTGAGTCCCGACTATTGAATTGGTGGGCAAACTCCCCGACCCACTCAACAAGAACTGGGGTTCTGACACATGATGGATTCTAGATAAAACTAAGATGTAGCTGACAAGTGGGTAGACTGAGCAGAAGTAAAAATACTGTTAATTGACAATAAAACTTAAAGGAGACAGTGAGAATTTGACAAGCAATAAACTTTTAAACTAACTATACTGGGGTGGGGCTGCTTCCAGACCCCATCCTCAGAGTTTTATCTGACTCAAATCCATAATCATTTCATACAAATACAACTTGGATCAACCTTCCACTCCAACTGAGCACAAGCATGGCCTTTAACAGGCTTGGTGTGTGGGTAAGTACCTGGGGAGTTGAGCAACACAATTCAACTTCTCTTCAGGGGCTTCTTCAAGTAGTAGGCAAGAGAATTATTGCATGAGTGGGCGGTTACCTCCAAAATTTCAAATTATCTTCACTGGATCCAAACAGTCCCTTCCAGCTCTGATCCTGCTGAAGTGGGATGCCTACTAAATGACAGTAACTGCTGCCATGGAGCCCCCAGAAGCAGTACTTGGCTTGGCATCTTTACTCCCCAGGCACTGTGCCCTCAATATATCTTGTAAACCAGGATATTGATATTACTAGTTGGGAAACTCTTGTATATGTAAATTTTCAATATGTCAAGTGAAGAAATAACTTGAGTTTGAGAGGAAGAACATGTTGGTACTCATAAGGAAGCAAGGTTTTTGTTTAGTGTGAAACTTCTTTCACAGGGGTGATGGGGTACCATCTCTATAGATGGAGAAAGGAGCTCCTCTCTGGTGACATTTGACTATGTCTCCATTTATACCCCAATATGGGAATCAACCACAGTCAAGGCCAGGATTGGGTGTATTCCCTCAGAACTTCCTTGCTGGACTGGTTGGCTATACATCAGACCTGGAATCCTACCTCTGAGATCATGAATTCAAGCCATAGCTCAAATATTGGTCCATCAGGAATTCCATCACTTAGGCCAAGAATTGAAAAGAGCAAACAAAACAGACTCAAGTTGCTCAGTTGTTTTTCAGTCACATCCAATTCTTTGTGATCCCATTTGGGGTTTTCTTGACAAAAACGTTGGAGTAGTTTGCCATTTCTATGTCTAGCTCATTTAAAGATGAGGAAACTGAGGCAAGCAGGATTAAGTGACTTGCCCAAGGTCACACAGCTAAATCCAGATTTGAACTCATATCTTCTTTACTCTTCTGTAAAATGAGCTAGAGAAAGAAATGGTAAACTACTCCAATACTTTTGCCAAGAAAACCCCAAATGGAGTCACAAAGTGTTGGACACTACTGAAAAGTGACTGAATGACAAATTTTTCCTCATGCTGCTAGAGTCCCAGGAGAGGGGGCCAAGGGAGCAGGTGTCTAAAAAACAGACTTGGGTCAATTCTCCCAGTGACATGTCCTCCCATGTGATACTCAAGATGAAAAGCGGATTTTTCTTCCTTAGCTGTCTTTTCTCAGAAGTCTCTGAACCCAGCTTCATTGCCGAATTCTGCTACAGCATCTACTTGAAAGTCCAGTCTCCATAGCAGTAGCAGTCATGACACAGGTGCTACATATGTCAATCGAATTGCAAATGTGGTTAAGGCCCTATCAACATTTCTGCTACAATTATTAGATCTGGAAAGGGATCTTAGAGGTCATCTAGACCAACCCCCTTCATTAATGGATGAAGAAACCCAGGAATAGAAAGGTAAAGTTATTTTCCCAGTCACCTAGTACCCTTACTAGCAGAATTTTGATTTGAATTCAGCTCTTCTGATTCCCAAGTCCAGCACTCTTTCCACAAAATAATGCTATTTTATTAAATTATTTTTATTTATTAAATTCGGTTTGTTTTCTTTTAGTGAAGAGCTTACAAGGGCTCAATCCCAGATCCCCAACCTGTTACTAAGTTCATCAGGGTGGGCAATTTTGCTTTTCTTAATGATAATCATGGCAGACTGGGGCTAAGAGGTAGAAAAAGATGTTGTCACCCTTTCAAAGGGGAACTATGAAAAAAGGCAAGACTTTGTCTGCAAGGTGTTTGAAGCCCTGAAGAAGAAATGATGGGGGTGGAGTTGGGTTATTGAAGATAACATTTCACTGTTCTAGATTTTTACCTGGAAACAGGAAGCTCATTTGTCCCATTTTACCTGCCGGGGCCACTGGCTCTGAACCTCGGACCACAATCTGTTGTTTGCGACACCACAGTCAGTTGCCATGGAGGTGTTGATGAGGGTACAACAACCGTCTGTCTGCCAAAGGGGAGTGGATTATGGATCTCATAGACAAATAGTTACATTCCAAAGCAACAGGTGAGCTCTTGAGAAGCCAGGATCCTGTTTCTGCTGAGGTATTTCTACCACTAAACAAACATGTGTGTACAGGGATGCCTAAAGTTTATGGTTTTCCAGGTTGGGTCCTGAGTCTTGTGATTCCTTTGCTGTATGGCCTGGTACAATGGGTTTTTTGTGTCTTTACTCAAGGGGGTCATCACGCCTTCCCACCTGAAACCTGGCCTCAGAGAATTGTTAAGAAGGTAGATTAAATGAGAAGACCAGAGACACCATGTAATACACTGCCACTGTGAGTAAGCCGCGCAGTTACACAATAATAACTCATTGTCCTGTAGTGCTTTGAGGTTTACAAATTGCTTCCCTCAAAATACCTCTAGGAGGTGAGGTTATTTAGGTTTTATTATTAGTTGTTTTATAGCTCAGCAAAATGAGGCACAGAGAGATTAAGTGATTTACTCCTTGTCACAAAGACTGTAAGTGGTAGAGCTCAGTTTAGAACAGAGGTCTTAATGGCTGACCTATATAAATATATATATACACACGTCTTTGTCCAGCCCTTTTGTTCTCTCTAGGGACAATTGGAAGTGCATTGGGCCTGGAGTCAGATCAAGCCTTAAACACTTACTTGCTGTGTGACTCTGGGCAAGTCACTTAATCACTGTTTGCCTCAGTTTCCTCATCTGTAAAAGGGGGTTAATAATAGCATATACCTCCCAAAGTTGTTGTGAGAATCAAACAAGGGGGCAGCTAGGTGGTACAGTGGATAAAGCATTGGCCCTGAATTCAGGAGGACATGAGTTCAAATCCAGTCTCAGATACTTGACACTAGCTATGTGACCCTGGGCAGGTCACTTAACCCTCATTGCTCCACAAAAAAAAAAAAAAAAGAGAGAGAGAGAGAGAGAGAGAATCAAACGAGATAATATTTGTAAAGCACTTCATCCAGTGTAGGTACTATATCAATGTCAGCTATTTTTATTATTAGTGTTATTATCTTCATTTCACAAATGAGGAGAATGAGGCCCAGAGAGGTTATTTGACTCACCCAAGGTCACAGAGCAATTAAGTACAAAAGGCAGAATTTGAAACTACTGTGGGTCCCCTGACCTTAATGCTCTTTCTCCTATGCCACATGGTCTCTGAAAACAAAGCACTCACTTGAGATGTGAATACAAGAGGCATAGGAGAGAAAAAAGATCAGTGCTATGGAAGTCAATGGGAGAGGGAGATTAAGGGTGATGGGTGGTCAGAGAAGGCTCCATGGAAAGGTAGCATTTTAACTGGGCCCTCGAATTTCATATATGTTTATTTATTTGTAATATATGTTAAATATATTTAAGTGTTAATGTCCTAAAAGTACACTGAGATTTTGGGAAATCTTGTATGTATGTATTGTATGTATGTATGTATGTATGTGCATGTATGTGTGTGTGTATATGTATATTTGTATGTTTGTGGGTATGTGTAAGTGTGAGTGTGTGTGCATATGATAGTAAGAGAAAATGGGCTGGTTACCTGGTCAGGGTAAAGGATAACAAGTGGACAGCCAGAGAGCTCCATTGGCATCCTCCCAGCATTAGGAGAGATGGAAGAAGTCTGCCAGCTCAATGGGTGGATCCAGGGAGGAGAGGAGAGGGGATTTAAGGGAAGACATGGACCAAAGGCCCATGAGGAGGGAGCTCTCAGAGAGTCACAGATACATCTGAATGTTGCAGAGAACTATAGAACACTAGATCTAAAATAAACTAGGTATCCAAAGGGTTAGCATATGGAAGATGGGCCAGGCTCTTTGTGTGTGTGTTTGGCCCCAGGCCTGGGAGCCTTTACTGGAAGGAGCAGAGAGCTAGATTTCAGCACCCTCCCACTCCCATCTTCTACAGGAAACCTTCTCCAATCCCTCTTAATTCTAGGGCCTTCCTTCGGCTCGTTATTTCTATTTATCCTGTATATGGCTTGCTTTGTGTATATTTGTTTGCTGGTTGTCTCCCCCATTAAATTGTAAGCTCCTTGAGGCCAGGGACTGTCTTTTGCCTCTTCCTGTATCCCCAGTGCTTAGCACAATGCCTGGAAAATAATAGGTAGTTAATAAATGTTTATAGATGGATTGATTGATAATGAAAAATCCACTCCCAGACATTACAGTCAGGTCCAGAGTAAGGATCTCAGCATATTACCTTGCTTCTGACAGGGTTCTTCGGTAATTTTTTCTTTTCTTTTTTTTTTTTTGGCTTGGGCAATGAGGGTTAAGTGACTTGCCCAAGGTCACACAGCTAGTAAGTGTCAAGTGTCTGAGGCTGGATTTGAACTCAGGTACTCCTGAATCCAGGGCCAGTGCTCTATCCACTGCCATCTAGCTGCCCCAGTAATTGTCTCTTAATTACTTTCTCTGAAAGGCCTTCAGGGGCCTGCCCCCAGGGCAACACTTCACTTTCTCTGCATTTCTTCAGGCTTCCAGCAGATGGAATTGTTGTGGGGAAACAGGGTAAGGGATTTGGGATAGGGGTAGGGGTTTGTGTTTGGGGTTGAGGTTGGGGTTCTTAGGAATTCCTCTTTAAAGAATTACACCCTCTTGCACACAAATCCAATAGAATAAGATAATAGTTTATATAGGGGCTGGGGAAGGGAAACCAAGAGAGAAATCTTTGGACTTCTTCTCATGCGGAGAAGGCATGGCATAGAGCATGGCTCTGAGATGCCAATCTCCTCGAGCAGGAGACAGACAGATACTTTTTTTTTTAAGTGAGGCAATTGGGGTTAAATGACTTGCCCAGGGTCACACAGCTAGTAAGTGTTAAGTGTCTGAGGCTGGTTTGAACTCAGGTACTCCTGACTCCAGGGCCGGTGCTCTATCCACTGCACCACCTAGCTACCCCCAGACAGATACTTTTATAGAAGTCTGATGGTGATCTGATAAGGTGATCGTCTGACTGTGGAAAGTTCCCCTATTGAGGGAGGACCATCCCCCACTGGTGGTGGCTGGAGGAGTTGGGTGAGGGGTGGCTGGGGATCTCTCAAGCCATATCTCTTTCCTCCTCCAGCCACAAAGGCAGCAGCCACACCTAATCTTATCTCCCCAGGTCTGGGGGAGAATGGAATGAAGGATATGGTGGTCCCGGAGCTAGCTCAGTCCTGATCAGGTTCCACTTATCTCTTTAGGTGTTTCTGTCATTTGGTTTAGTTTCTCAAGGAGAAGGTTCTTTGATGTACCCCAGAGAACTTCTGGGGTGCTAGGTCCTATAACAGCTTGCAGCTAGCAAAGTCCCTAGCACAGGCCTGTGCCAAAGTTCCTCTGTGTTCCTCAGAGATGGGTGGTCTTTTCCCATTGAGCTCAAGTGTGGGGCCAAAGAAGGGACCCCATATATAATTTATACCTGGTACTCAGGTATTAATGACTTCTAGTATCCCAGAAGCATGCCCAGTGTTAAGAAATACTGCAATGCTCCCATCTTCCAAGTGGGTCTCTCTGTTCCCTAAATCTATCCCCATCAGGTGGAATTTCTCAGTAGGATGTGCTTTCTCACCCAGCACCTCACTGGAAATGCCATTCGTCTCTGCATTTTTATCTCTTTATCCCCAGCCCCTACTACAAAGTTTAGCACATAGTAGGCTTTTAATTGATACATATTTTTGATTTTTTTTAGTGAGGCAATTGGGGTTAAGTGACTTGCCCAGGGTCACACAGCCAGTTAAGTGTTAAGTGTCTGAGGTCAGATTTGA
Organism: Dromiciops gliroides; assembly: GCF_019393635.1. Lineage (NCBI taxonomy): Eukaryota > Metazoa > Chordata > Mammalia > Microbiotheria > Microbiotheriidae > Dromiciops > Dromiciops gliroides. The sequence continues at coordinate 197,696,248 of NC_057865.1, forward strand.
ACTCAGGCACTCCAGACTCCAGGGCCGGTGCTCTGCCACCTAGCTGCCCCTAATTGATACATATTAACTGATTAATTACCTGTGTTAGCATCTTCAAGAGGTCTATTTGCAGAGTCCTTCAATTCTCCTTTGAGGTCTTGCAATCCCTGGGGCCAATTTGATGGAGTTGTTCAAACTTCCCTGGGCTGCTCTTCATGTTATGGAGAAAAAGGAAACTGATGGGGGCTAGGAAGGATGGAGATCCAGGCAACCACCCTTTACCCCTCTCCCGCACTGTGCCCTTTTATGTTTTGGTCACCGGAGAGAAAAATTCAGTCCCTGATACATACAGATGAGCAAACTGAGGCCTGGGAAAGCTGTATCATTGGCCTAAGGTTACGCATCAAAGAGCAGCAAAGGTAGATCTAAAACTCAAGTTTGTTCTTGATCCATTCAGTGCTTTTTCCACTACAGTATATTGAGGGGACTATATCATGGATCTCTTCTTGCCCTTTTCTTCCCCTCTACCCTACTCTCTAGTTCGCACCCCCCCCCCATCCAAGGAGAATGAGCTTTCTGCATTGAAGTGGAATGTCTTTCTTTTGCTCTTGACTTGGGCTTGGGGCTGCTATGCAACGTCCTGGCCTCAGAGCACAATCCCAGGAATGCCAGCCTGAAAGAACTTTGCTAAGCAGAGGCCGAGGCAGAAAACACCAGCCCACTCCCCTCTCTGCCAGTGTCTTTCTTCCCCCTCTGAATATCTTCCAGCACATTCCATCTTTTCTTACCCATCAGCACATGGGGATGGTTTACCCAGGTAACTCATTCTCACAGAGTTTCCAAAGCATCTCCAATCTACACACAGGCTCCCAAGCCACCCAAACTCACAACCACTTGTGTTAACCTTTCCTGAACCATCCTTACCTCTGCTAGTTTTTCTCCAAGGCACCAGATGATTCAGTCTCCATAAGAGAATAACAATAACTAACACTTTTATAGCATTTTAGTTGGCCTTTCTTACAATAATTCTGTGAGGGAGGTAACTCAGAGAAACTAGTGGACTGGTTACTGGCCCCTGGAGTCAGGAAGTTCACATGTAGCTTCAGACTCTTACTGTCTGGGAAAGTTCTTGGACGTGTCTAAGATGGTGTTTGGACCTGTGAAGGATACTTGAAATTGAATTTACAGAGAAGAAATTTAGGAGGAATTGAGGAAAATTTTGAATGAGAATACTCTCCTGGACCAGATTTCATTTCCTGCTTCAGGGAGAGAAAAATGAAGGAGTACAGACTTGAAGAGAAGGACTAACGGAGAAGGCAAGGTAGACATAGGTAGTTGACAAAGGAAAGTTAAAAAAACAACAGTAAGACAACCTGGCAAGTCAAAGAAATTGATAAAAGTAAATTGCTAAGTAAAACAAATTGGTAAAATGATTAAGAGCTTAGTGCTAAAAGGAGAGGAAGTAGAGCTGCTGTCTAGTTGCTGAGACAAAGGAAAGGAAGTTGGGTGTGGCTGTCAAGTTGTTAAGAGGTGATAAAAGACCTCTAAGGTATTAATGGGTGCCATGGAGGTGAGGCATAAATCCTCACAAGCTAATTTAAAAAAAAAAAAAACAACCCAAAAACTAGACTAAAAATTCAATCAGTAAGATAAGTGTAGGGGGTAGGAGTGTGCTGAATCTTGCCCATGTAAGCTTTGTGCATCCACATTGGTCTATCTAGATGGAGTCAGAAGAAGGCATGGAAATCTCTAGAATCTCCTCCACCCACCTTTCCCCAGAAAGACTTTGATTCCTACCAGCTGGGGAAACAGGAAATTGGGCCCACAGGCTGGCCACTCTGCTCTTCTCAGAGAAAGGATGGTGGTGGTAACAACTACAATAAAAACAACAACCATGAGGATAGAATTTTATCTGTCTTTCCCCCTAAATAGTGTTAGTCAGTGGGAAATACTTTTTAATTTCAAGCTAAGCTTTTGATGATTATTTAGTAACAGGGAAGGAGGGACCCAAACTAAATATCCAGGAATTGATTTTCTTGACTCCCTTTCTACCAAATGCCAGTTTTACAAAGACTATATTTGGGGAATAGCAAATAAATCCATTTATCCAACTTGATAGTAAACAGAAATTAGAGAAAGTATGTAGATGAGAATATACCAGGCAATACATAGGGTGAAGGAACTCTCCCATTGAGAGGGAGATATTTCAGCTTATCCTAGAGAGAATCCCAGATCTCACCCAAGGAGAAATTCCCTGAAGACTAGTGAAGCAAACTGGAGATAAGGACACAGTCGAGGTACCACCACAACTTTTACACAGTAGCTTCTTTTCAGTGTCTTTCTCTCCTTTTCTCTCCTTTCAGGAAGAAGTCTTCTCTTTTGCAGCTAGAAGTCAAAAGACCAGGATCTCTCTTAAATTCTCCCAAACTTTGAATCTCATGCAGGTATAGAACTTTGAGTAATCAATCTCCCCACCTGAGGAGAGTCAAATGAAATGGGCTTTGAATCATGAGAATATATGTTGCAAATTGATTCAAAAGGGCTGGCAAATAAATAGTCCGGGGGAGGGAGAAAAATGCCAATGTGTATTCACTAAAATAGGTACCATGGGGAGTAATGATAATGAAGGAAGAAGAATAGCAATTGAGACACCCCAAAGTTCCTGGGAGACAAAATCCAAGAAGAGACATCTAATAATGGCCTGAAATGCTTAAAGGTTAGGCAACAAACATGAATAACTAAAAGATTTAAGACAAAGAAGCAAATTTGATCTCACAGATATCACTGAGAATGGGATGGAAACCATGACTTGTGTTCACATTGAAGAGTCAACAATATTCAGTGAGTTGACTAGCAGTCCATTGAAGGCTGTCTTCTCATATCTCTTCTTTGGAGATATATTGGCTATTTATAATTTTTCAAATTCACTGTTGATTTTTTGGTTATTTTTTCCATTTACATTGTAATCATTGTGTATTTTCTTTGTTTGGCTCTCTTACTTCAATCTGCATATCTTTTTTTTTTCCATGCTTCTTTATATTCATCACATTTATTATTTCTTATAGCATTATATTCAGTGCCATAGTTTATTTATCCATTTCCCAATCTAAGGGCACCTACTTTGTGATACCAGTTCTTCATTATCACAAAAAAAATGCTAATATAAATATTGTGGTACATATGGGGACAGTCTTTTTTTCCATAACCTCCTTGGGGTATAGTATTTGACCATTTGGTTATTTTAACCACCTTATTTACATAATTCCAAATTCCTGTCCAAAATGATTGTGCCACTTCACAGCTCCAGCAATAATGTAGTAATGTGCCTATTTTCTACATCTCCCCCACCAACATTGATTATTCCCATCTTTTGTCATATTTGCCAAATTGTAGGGTATGAGGTAAAACTTCAGCATTATTTTGATTTCTCTTATTACTATAGATATTTTTTCCAAATGAATTTTATTATTATTTTACCAAGTTTCACAAATCATTCCTTTGAAAATTTGATTGGTATAACATTAAAGGTGAAAATTAACTCTGGTGGTATTGTCATTTTTATTATATTGTCACAGTCTAGCTATGAGCACCTTGAATACTCCAGCTATGTTGGATTTCTTTTATTTATTATTCTTTATTTCCTTAAGAAGCAGCGAATAATTTCTTAACTTGTCTTAGTGGTCATTTCATTATTTGAAGGTGGAGGAACCAATAGGGCTAAATTCTATTTTGGATCTGATTCTTGCTAATGGGAAAAACTGGTTGCTGATATTATGAGAATAATGGGAATCCTGTGATATAGAAGGAAAGGAAATCTGGGCACAAGCTAATATGTACAAAATCTGGGGAAAGGATATGTCAATGAGTTTGGAGGAAAGATAGGTTGGATTCAATGGAGTAAAAAGCTTCAGGGAAAATCAGCCCAGGAGGGATTGGAGATGCTCAAGAATGAAATTCTGAAAACACAAAAGGAAATAATTCCAATGAAGAGATAAAATAGTTTGTCTGAGACAATACCAGGAACAAACCAACTAAGGTTTTATTTTGATTTGTTTTGTTTTTAAAGAAAAGTACTGGGGCAGCTAGGTGGTGCAGTGGATAGAGCACTGGCCCTGGAGTCAGGAGGACCTGAGTTCAAATCTGGCCTCAGACACTTAACACTTACTAGCTGTGTGACCCTGGGCAAGTCATTTAACCCCATTTGCCTCACTAAGAAAAAAAAAAGAAAAAAGAAAAGTACTGAAGATGGAAGCAAAGGTCAGGTAAAAAGATAAACATGACACACTCTTGTAAAAAGAGTGTAAAGAATGCTTTAACAAAGCATGCATGAGCTAAGGCCAGATAGAAAAGGTAACAGCAACAAAAAATATTTTGTAGCTATACTGGGGTGTGGGGGGAAAGTGGATGAGTGAAGAGATAAGATCTTTGCTTATGATGGACAACATGATGATAATTGACAACAGGGAGGAAGAAAGTAGAGATGCTTGATTCAGCCTGCTTCTATTTTCTTTCCAAGGAGAAAGTCCTTTAACGTGGAAGTGTCAGAACAAAGAGGACAAACAGGAATTAAAACCACAATAAATAAAGACATAAGAGAGCACCTAGCTGCCCCTAAGGAATTTAAGTTTCCTGACCCAATGGAATTACATCTTCAGGTACTGAGAGAAGTAGAAAATGTGATTACTGAGTCAATGTCAATATTATTTGAAAGATCTTGGAAAACTGGAAGAAGAACCACAAGACTGAGGAAAATCAAATGCCCCACTTTCAAAATAGTGAAAAGAACAGAGTCTTCAAACCATAGGCCCGTGAGCTTGACTTTGATTCCAAGGTAAATTCCAGGACAGATCATTAAAACGTTTGTTAGTGAATATTTGGAAAGAGAAGCAGTGATTTCAAAGAGCCAGCATGGCTTTATGAAGAATAGATCATGTTAGGCTAATTGTTTCCCTTCGAAAGAATTACTAAACTAAAAGATGAAGGAAATGTTTGAATATAGTTTGTCTAGATTTTATCGCAGCTTTTGATCAAGTATCTCAGAATATTTTTTGTGCTGAAGGGGGAGAGATATATACTGGATAACAATAATATCAGATGACTTGAGTACTGATTTAGATGAGTAGGCTCAAAGAGTAGCTGTTAATAATGGTTCAATGACAATATGGCAGGAGATCTCTAATGAAGGAGGCATCTGTGCAATTTAATATTTTTATCAAGGAATAGATGGTATGCTGACCAAATTTGCAGGTGACACAAATCTGGGAGTGATAGCTAACACATTGTCCCCTCCTTCTAAACTCACATCTCACAGATGCCTTCTACCACTAAGCCCACCTTTACCTCTGTCTCACATGATAAGGTGGTGATATTCCCCTTGTCAGAGCAAACGCCTCTACATGCACAAGTGATTCCATTTAATCCTTTCTTTTCCAGCAGATAGCCCCCTTTATTTATCACATCCCCACTCTCTCACTTATCTTCAAAGTCTCCCTTTCTATTGGCTGCTTCCTTAGGTTTACAAACACACTCACAATTCCTCTACCCTTAAAAACCCTCACTTGATCTATCCATCCCCACTAGCTATTGTCCCATATCTTCCATTTTGTGACTAAACTCTTTGAGAAGGCGATCTATAATAGGTACCTTTACTTCCTTTCCTATAGCCTATTATCAAACTGGATATCTTGTATGCATCCTAAACTCATTTCCAAAAGTGAGCTTGTTATCTTTCTCCCAAATGATTTCCTCTTCCTTATTATTAAGCTATTACTAGTAAGCTTCCTTACTATTTGCTATTATTGTTCAAAGGTACCGCCATCCTCCCAGTCACCTAGGCTCACAATCTAGGTGTCATTCTCAACTCTTCACCTATCTTTTTCACTGCCCCCCACCCATATGCAACCAGTTGCCAAGTCCTGTTGATTATACCTTCAGAACATCACTCAAATACACCATCTTCTCCTCTATGACATTGCCACCTCTCTGCTACAGACCCTCATCACCTTGCACCCGGACTATGGCAATAGGCTGCTGTGTGGCCACAAATCCCTGTTTTCTCCAGTCCATCTTCTATTCAGCTGATGTTCCTAAAGCTCAGGTATGACTATGTCACCCTCTCTGCCTCTCCCCCAACACCCATCAACTCAATAACTCCATTTTCTCCCTATCACTTCCGATATAAAATCCTTTAGCATTCACAGCCCTTCATAAATGGTTCTTCCTCATCTTTCTAGTTTTCTAATAACTTTCTTCCCCCTGTACTCTGCTATCCAGTGACACTGGCCTCCTTGCTGTTCCTCACATCAGGAGGATGGAAGTCATTCCATCTTCCATCTCTGGGCATTTTCACTTGCTGCCTCCAATGCCTCAAATTCTCTCCGTGATTATTTCCACTTGCAGGCTTTCCTAACTTCCTTCAAATCCAAGCTAAAATTTTACTTTTTTACAAGAAGTGTTTCCTGATCCCCTTTAATTCTACTGTCTTCCTTCTATTGATCGTCTCCAATTTATCCATCTTGTTCATACATAGTTGTTGGCAAGTGGTATCCTCTTTTAGACTGTGAACCTCTTAAAGGCATAGACTGTCTTTTCTTTGTATCCCCAGCACTTAGTGTAGGGCCTGACTTGTAGTCAATGTTTTTTACTGACTAAATAATGTTGTATGTCAGACTCAGGCTGATCCTACCATCTTAAGTTATCACCATCTCCTACAACGAGACTGGTTTCAGTTCAAACTGTCTCTGTTTGTATCCTGGTTGTTTTTCTTTTGTTCTTGTCATTGAGATGGAGTTGGCAGGGACCTGAGAGATCATTTAGTCCAACACTCTGGGTTTTACAGGTGAGGAAACTGAATCCTAAAAAGTTCAAATGACTACACTGGTAGTAAGTGGCAGACTTGGGATTTGTACCCTGGCCCTCTTGACTTCCTGTACCTTACGACTTCAGATCCAGAGCTTTTTGCACCGCTTCATGCTTTCTGGTGAAAAAGAACAGGGCCTCTTCCTTGTTGTTCACACACAGTTGTTTAATATTAAATGCTGATGTCAATGGTTTGGGAAAGTGCTTAAGTCCTATCATTCCAAGGATCTGTTCTGTCACCCATGTGAATACTCACCACTGTTGCAGATTAACACATATTCATTCCATTGTAGATCATCCTCAGGAGTTTCTATCACCCCCAAATTCATCATTTGGTGACTAGCTTTTTTAGTGACAACCAACTTAGAACTCAGCTAGTTTTATTTATTTATTTATTTGTTTGTTTGTTTGTTTATTTTTACTAGACCTGTACTCAGTTGTTCCAGATTCCTAGAGCTTGAGCTCTGTTGATATGACCTTCACAAATTCAGGGTCACCTTTTTGTTGTTATTGAGTAATTTCAGTTGTATCTGACTCTTTGTGTCCCCATTTGGGGGCTTTGTTGGCAAAGATACTGGAGAAGTTTGCCATTTCCTTCTCCAGCTCATTTTACAGATGAAGAAACTGAGGCAGAGTTAAGAGACTTGCCTAGGGTCACACAGCTAGTAAGTGTCTGAGGCCAGATTTGAAGTCGGGTCTTACTGATTCCAGGCCCAGTGCCTTATTGACTGGGCCAACTAGCTTCCCTTAGGGTCACCTTAGGATCATATTTTACAATATACTTTCTTCACCATAACCCTGTTGAACCATAAATAAAATTGAAAATGATAGCTTTTAGGTCCAAAGAAGTTAAATAATTTAACCCAACAGGAAACTGGAAACGAAGGGGCTACCCATCCATTAGGGAATGATTACATGGATTATATGAATACAATGGAATATTAATGCACCATAAGAAATGATTAAAAGGGATGTTTTCAGAAAAACCTGAGAAGACTGGTATGAACTGATTCAGAGTAAAGCGAGCAGAAAAACGATTTAGACAATAACATTGTAAAAGCAAACCTCTGTAGGCTTAAGAATACTTACCAACCAATACTCCAGAAGACCAATGATGAACTGTGTTGCCCACCTTCTGGCAGATGATGGAACCACAATGCAGAATGAGACATACATTTTTGGATGTGGACAATATGGGGAATTGTTTCTTTTGCATATATGTTACAAAGGTTTTGTTTTTCTTTTTTCATGTTTAATTAGGAGGGAGGGAGGAGGGAAAAGAAACAAATTCTTGTGAACTGAAAGAAAACAAAAGATTTTTAAAAATGTAAATCTTGTCCAAGGTCATCCAAGCAGTAAGTAGAAAATGTAGGTCTTTTGACTCTCTCTAGAGTATACCTTCTACTATGCTACTCTGCAACTTTAGCATGCAGGCTCAGTGGAACTTGATAGGTCAGGAGCTGTAACCTTTCTCTAGATTATCTGCAGCTTGGGTGTTGACCCTAGCAAAGTTATCCTGACCTGACTGGAACAGAAGGAGGAAGTTAGCTTTGGGTGGGACAAAGGTGGTGGTGGCTAAATAAATAATTCTTTTATCCACTGGACAAGGCACCCCTGCCCTCTACTGGAAAACAGTAAGACCATCCCTGGAATTTAAAAACATGCCAGGACATTTGAGCTCATGTTGCATACTTAGTTTCCTAGTTATTCATTCAGCCAATATTTATTGAACACCTACTATGTGCAGAATTCTGGGCTAGGCACAATGAATGAAACATATATAATGATAACTTATACAACAATAGAATGTGTTAAGTATACACTTTGTGGGAGTTCTAGGTGATACTTATGGTGCCATATCAGGCTCATTTCTCTGCTATCTGGAATTTGCAGAAAAAAGTCTATCATTTTCCATTCATTAATTAGCCAGCTAGAAGTGTAGTATAAAATTAGCCACCAGGTGGTACTGCTTTCAAGTCATTCACCAAGGTGGGGTGGAGAGGTGGAGGATGAGGTGTAAAATATCTAGTGAGTATGTGTGGACCTCCTTGACGACTGCATGATACCTATTGCCTCTCTTAAGCTACTTCTTCCACCACCATAAAGTGGCCTAGCATTGCTGGACCTGATTGCTGGACCCCACTGATCTGGGGCAGGAGTTGTTAATCTGGGGTCTACAGTGTCTATGTATGGATTGTGGGGGGTGGGGTGTCCATACTCTTGGATTGGAGGGGAAATGACACCTTTATTTTCACTAACCTCAAATTGAAATTTATTATTAGCATCTTCTTAAATTATGAAATTAAGAAACTACAACAACGACATTATCCTGAGGTTAACTTGACCCAAATTGGGCAGTGGGTTAGAAACGAAAAAAAAAGGGGCAGCTAGGTGGTGAAGTGGATAAAGCACTGGCCCTGGATTCAGGAGGACCTGAGTTCAAATCTGACATCAGACACTTGACACATACTAGCTGTGTGACCCTGGGCAAGTCACTTAACCCTCATTGCCCTGCCCCCCCCAAAAAAAAAAAGGAAAAAAAAAGTCACCGATTCAGCCTCTCTTTTCAACAATCTTTTCAAGCAGCGCCTTATATTAAGAGTGCCCTGTTGTTGTTTAAATGTCTTGCTTGTTTAAATCCGTGGCCTGCTGTCCTACCATTCCCTCCTTTTTTTCCCCAAACTGACTCCTTTCATTCCTGAACCCTTGTTTCTGCCAGTAAATCACCAGGAATTTATTAGATAAGAGCCAAAAGCTTGTTCTATTTGGACTAGAAGTTCCCACACCTATTTCCCTCCTGTTTCTTCCTATCATATTTACTTATCCTGTCCCTGTATCCCACACCGCACATGTTCCTGGCAATGTCTTATGTTAATCCTTTACATTTAAGTTTCTTATTGGTCTACTATTTTTACCTGACTGAGAATGGTAGGGAGAACTACAACTCATTTGGGAACTGCTGATCAATTTTCTGGGAGGATAGGATGTGAAACTTTGTCATAAAGGAAGTGTCCCATGGAAATGGCTGTGTGCATTTCTCTCATTGCTTTTTTTTTTTTAATTTTTTTTTTTAGTGAGGCAATTGGGGTTAAGTGACTTGCCCAGGGTCACACAGCTAGTAAGTGTTAAGAGTCTGAGGCTGGATTTGAACTCAGGTACTCCTGACTCCAGGGCCGGTGCTCTATCCACTGCGCCACCTAGCTGCCCCTCTCATTGCTTTTTTGAGATGAGTTGTGGGACTCCTGATTGGTCTTCAGTAACTGGGGCCTGTAAGTAAGATGCCTAGCAATCTAACATGGTGGAGGGAAGACAGATGATGGACTCTTGTTGGAGGAATCTCCCTCTTTCCCACTCTCTTTTGGTCCCTTCTGTCTTGAAAAATCTTCTGTGAGACTCTCTCTCCCTTGGACTTCCAGCAAGGGAGGGAAGGATTTTTCTTACCTTTTTTTTTTTTTTTTTAAATCTCCCTCCTTCTGCAGCAACGGAATCTTAAAAGAGAAGGTCATGGGGCGGCTAGGTGGTGCAGTGGATAAAGCACTGGCCCTGGATTCAGGAGTACCTGAGTTCAAATCCGACCTCAGACACTTGACACTTACTAGCTGTGTGACCCTGGGCAAGTCACTTAACCCCAATTGCCCTTAAAAAAAAAAAAGAGAGAGAGAGAAGGTCATGTTAGTAGAAGACAATACATGTTTGCCTAAGAAGAAACTCAAGTCCTTAGTTGCCTTCTTTGGACTTTTTATTTCCTTTTCTGAGCAAGGGTTAGCAACTAGTGATCTGGAGAAATGGACATTGTTGGGCTTGGCAATAACAAGGATAAGAGAGTTCTTGAGAGTGCTGGTCAGGGGCTGGTTGTGTAGCAGGAAGAGATTCCTGTACTAATACGTTTCTTGGAGCAGGCTAGTCTTTTTTTTTTTTTTTTTTGCAGGGCAATTGGGGTTAAGTGACTTGCCCAGGGTCACACAGCTAGTAAGTGTTAAGTGTCTGAGGCTGGATTTGAACTCAGGTACTCCTGAATCTAGGGCCGGTGCTTTATCCACTGCGCCACCTAGCTGCCCCTAGGCTAGTCATTTTTGCAGGCCATTTCCAGAGTAAGGACCATTGCCCTTGGGGAAAAAAAAAGCAAAAAATAAGTATTGGACAGCTCTGCCTATCTCTGTTGTCAAGCATCATCTCGTCCACCTCTAAACAAAGGTCCAATTCAATCTTTGATCTCCTTATTTTCCCAATAAAGCAAAATGAAACAAAACAAAAATCCCACCAAAAACCTTGTTGTTGTTTGTTACTTTTCTCAACAACTGCAGCTTATTCTGAGCTTTAGAATTCTTTACATTATTTTTAGGGGACCATGTCATCCTTTCATATTCATTTTCTATTACCTGACCTTGCTTCCATTTTCTATACATTTTTTTTTAAACTAAGTTACTTTGTGAATTCTTGGAGTTTCTTCAGCCAAAAGCTATTTCCTCCTTGTTAGAATTGTTTTCCTTCATGTTTTCAGAATTTCATTCTTAAGTATCTTTCATTTCTCCTGGGTTGAATTTTTTCCTTTAGCATTTGAGTCCCTGGGATCTTACCCATTTTTCTTCTGAATTCTTTGAAATCTGCCTTCCCCAGACCCTTCCATGCCAGACTCTACCTAGAGGTCCTGTCCTCTGTCATAAACTCTAGGATTAGTTACTCCCCCACCTCTGGATTTCCCATCATTTTCACCCCAGAAATCAGTTTTTTCCTGTTAGTGAGAACCAGATTCAGAATAGAATTTACCTTCTGATAATAATAATAATAATAATAACAGCTAGCATTTTATAGCATCTTAAAGTTTGCAAGACTTTTTATGAATATTGTATCTTTTTTTTTAAATCATTACAACACTGGGAGGTAGGTGCTATTATTATCCCCATTTAACAGATGAAGAAACTGAATTAGGCAGAGGTTAAGTGACTTGCTGGAGATCACATAGTCGGTAAATTTCTGAGGCCAGATTTGAAATCTGGTCTTATTGCCCCCAGTCCCAGTGCTCTATCCACCTAGCTATCTAATGGAGTGATCACTAAAGCAAGTTGAGAATTTATAATCTACACTGCTTTTGTTAGAGATAGAGCAAGCTCCAACAGATTCAAGACTAATTGAAATCTCCCATCACGCACATCTTTATGCCAGGTTAGTGATGTTCTCTCACTTATTTCCTCTTTTTGTCCAGGTGGTATGACTGCAAATTACAGTGATAAGGTAAGTTTGGGGATCAGGATCTCCAGGATTGAACTCATGTCTGTGGGAGGTTAGTTAGTTCCCTTTTGGGGTTCACCTAGGTCTCAAAGTACCTTATTTCATCATATCCTTGAATTCTCACTGTATAGTTGCCAGCTACCAAAGTCACTGATGAGGAATGAATGACACTAACAAGGCATCATCCCTGGGCTACTGTGGTATCCATGAAATAGTAAATAATCAGGAAACCTCTGTGAAGGATTTGCAGGAAACCATAGAATTTGCACAAGATGAGAAGGCATAGAGAAGTTGAATTCTGCACCAAGAGTACTACTAATCCAGAACTATTGAAGTTGTGGTATGTGCATTCATTCATTCATTCATTCATTCATTCATTCATTCATTCATTCATTCGTTCATTTGTTCATTTGGCAAATGTTTATTAAGTGCCTAATTTGGGCAAGGCATTTGGCTAAGCAATGGGGTAGATGTAAGAATTAATAAGATCAGACCCTTTTTTTCTCCTGGAGGTTATAATCTAATGTCTACTTCTTTTTTTTTTTTATAATAAACATTTTTATTTAAAGTTTTGAGTTACACATTCTATCCCTCCCTCCCTCCCTCCCCACTTACTTCCCTGAGGTGGTAAGCAATCAGATATAGGTTATATATGTACAATTATGTAAAACATTTCCATATTAGTTATTTTGTATAAGAAAACTTTAATAACAGAAAAAAATGAAAGAAAGTGAAAATAGCATGCCTTAGTCTGTGTCCAATCACTATCGGTTCTTTCTTTGGAAGTGGACAGTATGCTTCATCATTAGTCTTCTGGGATTATCTTGCATCATTGTATTTCTGAGAATAGTTAAGTCATTCACAGTTCTTCACCAAACAATATTGTTGTCACTGCGCACAGCGTTCTCCTGGTTTAGCTCACTTCATATACATCAGTTCATACAAGTCTTTCCAGGCCTTTCTGAAATCCTGCTTGTCATTTCTTATAGCACAATAATATTCCATCACAATCATATGCCACAGCTTGTTTAGCCATTCCCCAATTGATGGGCATTTTTTGGATTTCCAATTGTTAGCCACCACAAAAAGAGCTGCTAGAAATGTTTTCATACAAATAAGGTTTTTTTTCTCTTTTTTGGGATGTCTTTGGGAGATAAACCTAGCAGTGGTATTGCTGGATCAAAGAGTATGCATAGTTCTTTTTTTTAAAAGTAATAAACATTTTTATTTATAGTTTGGGGTTCCAATTTTTATCCCTCCTTCCCTCTCTCCCTTACCCCCTCCCTGAGGTGGTAAGTAATCAGATATGAGTTATACATGTGCAATTATGTAAAACATTACCACAGTTTGTTTAGCCATTCCACAATTGATGGCCATTGATTTGATTTCCAATTCTTAGCCACCACAAAAAGAGCTGCTAAAATATTTTTGTACAAACAGGTCTTTTTATCTTTTGGGGGATGTCTTTGGGATATAAAACTGCTATGCACAGTTCTATAGCCCTTTGGGCATAGTTCCAAATTGCTCTCCAGAATGGCTGAATCCATTCAGAGTTCCACCAACAGTGGATTAGCACCCCAGTTTTCCTACATTTCCTCCAACATCCAATATTTTTAGGGTCTCTTTCTGATCCTTCATTTGTCTATATGAGTATTTTGTGACTGATACTGTCTATACAACAAAGGAGTTGTTCAATTCAGTTAACTCATTGAAGAAAACAGTTGGAGATCTCTTACCAACTGGTACCTCAAACATCCAGTTAACTGAGAGAATTGCCAAGTTATAATTCTCTTTGCACAGCAGCCAGCACAAATATAAGGTAATTTTTTTTAAAAGGGGCTTGTTGGAAATGATTAAAAGTGGGAGAAAGTACAGATTTTCATGGACACATCTTTTCAATGAAAACTTCTGGATCAAAAATTACTGACAAAGATTCTTTTCTTTTCTTCCTTTTTTTTTTTTAGAAGCATCTGCCATCAAGTATCACAATATTTACAAAACATAAAATATGCACCATCCAGTCATGATTGCCTGGGTACAGTGGAGTTCTAGGGAAGAACTAGTCCTTTCAATAGTTGTAAATGATCTTTGATAATGATAATTTTCTGAGCAATAGACTTGGGGTGGGGAGGAACTGGGTTTGAATCTCAATGTATCTCAACCTCCATTTCCTTTTCCATAAAATGGGTATAATGATCGCAATTAAATCATAGAATTCTTGTGAGGACCAAATGAGATGATGTATGTAAAGTGCTTTGGAAACTTTAGAATGCTATGCAAATGCCAGCTCTTATTGTTTTTATGGGACCACCTATATGGCCAATCCAGTGGTCACACAGGAACATGAGTCAGTGACCATGTAACAATAATTTGGCCCATGTCAGGGGCAGGGAAAGGAACACTCTTTTCTGCTGCTAGAGGGTAGGTGGTCTGATTAAAAGTGGTAGGAGTTGGGGCAGCTAGGTGGCACAGTGGATAGAACACTGGCCCTGGAGTCAGGAGGACCTGAGTTCAAATCCAGCCTCAGACACTTGACACTTACTAGCTGTGTGACCCTGGGCAAGTCACTTAACCCCAATTGCCTCACACACATACACAAAAAGTGGTAGGGGTGGCTTTGGGAATTACAAATAACACTAATATAGATTTTGTGAAATGCACTCATGAGCTTCCCTGCTGCCCTTATTTATGTATGTGCTTCAAAAGGCCTCTGAGTTGCCTTAAGTTGAATTCACAGTACCAGAGTCTGTCCTCACCCTTGTTCCCACTTGATTCAAAAGAGAGCCCCTGAATTCCTGAAATCCTACATTCAGATACAGAAGCAATATGAGCCAGTTGGCATTTGAGTAGTGGGCATTCCATAGCTTGGTGGGGACAATCAAGTTATCACATAAAGAGCTTTCACGTTTTGCAATAATCCATCACAAGCAGAAGTCACATGTTCTAGACAAACTCCTGAAGTCCTTTCTACTCTGAAGGATTTGATGATTCCGTTGAGATTCTGCAATTCCTCAAAGCTCCCCAGAGGAAATATCTTGGTATTCTCCTTCTTCCCAAGGCAAGGAAACTGAGAAACATAGAAAGGGGAAAACTTGAACAAAACAAACTTGGACAGTGAGTGACTTGATTCAGTAAGAAAGAAGAGGAAAAGAGAAGAGACAGAGGGAGAGTGACAGAGAAAGAGGAAAAGTGGAGGCAGATAGGGAGAGGAGAATTAAAGAGACAAGAGTAGCTTCTGAGCACTCACTGAGTTGGGAAGGAGGCATAGCTCCCTTCCCAGAGCCCATATGCTCTGTTCCTTTGAAGGTTGGTATTCTGGTCAAGAAGGAACGCCTTCATTATCTCTGTGCTAATGTTGTAGCATCACTAGCCGATTATAACTCAATCTTCTGAAGCGAGATTTTTGGATGCCCACTGATGAATCCATTGCCCTGCCCTAATTAATCTTCCTCCTCTTCCTTTTTTCCTCAAATCTGGTGTCTGAGGGGTCTTAGCAACTTTTTAGTAACTGTAAATCTCACCTATATATACTCATTGTGAAGGCCTGATTTGCATTTCAGGAGCCAACATAAAAATCCTCAGAGATGTTATCTAAATTCCAAGAAAGCGATGGATGGATAGAAAGAGAAATTAGTTTGACTTTGACTTTTACAACTGATTATCCTGAACAAATTTAGATAGAACAGAATGCTATTTTGTATATCCTACCTGACTTTAAAATTTATTTTGTAAGAGGGAGAAAAATAAGGAGAAATGGGGGGGTAGGGGGAGCTATCGCAGAATGAAGGAGATGGAGAAAAAGTGAGAGAAAAGAATTAAAGAAGGGAAATAAAAGAGGTAAGTAAAGAGACAGGACACATAGATGAGGAAAAGAAAAGAAATATCAAGGGTAAAAGAGAGATATAAAGTAGAGGGATTCTGAAAGATCAAGGGATGTTTTAAAAAAACAAAAACTTGGGGGTACCCAGAGATACTAACCAATTTTTAAGCTAAACCATTTGAATTTGGTCTCGGGTGGGGGGTAGGGAGGCCTCTCTTTTCCCTGAGAATGGACTGAAGACCCTGAATGGGTTGGGGGAGACAACAGGGCCTAGCCACAGGGGAGCCGCTGAGGGCTCTGACATTGAATCTGTCTCCAAGGCCTGCTGAGGAGAGGCAGGCATCTTTATACAGCCCCCCTCAGCAGGGCCTCGGCAGCCTGGCCCCAGAGAGTCCCCAGCCCTGTATCCCACCTCGGCATTTCACACCATGTCTAATCCAATCACTGGCAGATTGTAAGCTTTCTCTGTACCTCCCAGATCGTGGATTCAGGCCTCTTCTCAATCTAGCCTGCTGTCCTCCCATCAGTCCATGTAAACTATTTGGCAACACTCGCCTCCACCTCCCCTTCTGGGCCAGAGTTAATCCTGTTTGCCTGGTGTGTCAATTTAAATAGCTTTAAATATTTCCTCCTCAGGTCTGGGCTAGGAGAGCAGTGATGCTGAAGAACAGAGGATGGGCTAAGAGGTCTCTCAACAAAGCCGGGTTGGGAGGACCCGAGCCACAGGGGTATCATTCAAAAAGACAAAAAGATTCCTCTCTCTCCTCCCCTCGGAAAGACCCCACAACAAACTGAAGTTCCTTCTACAATTTCTATGGATAATAACAGCACTTTTTGCTATTTGCAAAGATCGTTCCTTTAAAAGAACCTCCGAGGAATATTGGTACAAGTGTTTTCTCTGTTTTACAAAGGAATTAATTTGAAGCTCAGAGAGTCTAGGAAACTTGTCTGGGGTCACCCAGATAGTAAGTGATAGAGCAAAGACTTGAATTAGGTCATCTGATTCCAAGCACAGTGTGATTTTCACTGAACTGAGATGTCCCCAAATGTGGCTGTTTTATAGCCAATGTGATCATGGGTAAATTATAAAATTAGAAACTGGAGCTAGCTGTGTGTGCACTTAGTGCATATCCCATGTAGTGATCCCCTGAAGTGTTCTTTCTGTTTCTGTATATATGTATATACACACATATGTTTGTATATATTTCATATAACTCACACTGGTTTATATGATGCTTTCCATAAGCCTACAGCTAGAAAAGGTTATCACTTAATGAATTAAACAGAGATATATCTAATTTGCCCACCAGGTGGCTCTATATTTGAGCCACCAGCCCAGTGATCTTGTTAAAGTGTCTCTGGTGCATGTACAAGAAGTTCTTTCTAATGTGCATGAATGAATCCTCCACCCTGCTATACCTCACTGGGTTCTGAATTCTAGCCAAAGGTCAATATAAAATATTATTCAAACATATCAAAATAAGAGGGTACTCTATAGCTGCCACCCATTCTGGATTTGTCTTTTTATTCTGGTCAGTGGTGTGCTGGCTGCAATCTGGACCTTAGATGCCTCACACACCAGGCTCTGTTCTGATTGCTAGCCAGATCTGCACCTATGCAGTGCTGATCTCCACAGTGCAGCTCACTACACTACCCCTCCTCCTATGGACCACATGGACAGCTCACATCAACCATTATTCATTGGTTTCCCCAAGGAGTTCTCTGCCTTTTTCTGCTCCCTGTTCCTCAAAAGGATGGCTGGCAACATTTTCTCTCAAGTATAAGGAAAGGGAAAAAGGAAAGGTAGTTCTCATTCCTCACTTATATTGTAAAGTTTCTTGTTCCAAAGAGCATACTATCTCTGTCTTCTCCAGTAGTTTGTCATTGATGATGAGAAGCACACATTCTGTGCACTCCTAATGCTTCTCCACTGAAAGAGATGAAATATGGTGCTCATTATCCTCATTCGATTATTCCTCTTCTTGTTCTCTATACAGTCATCACCTGGGCCCTGCAGCAGAATAATAATTTGAGGGAAACAAAAGAGCAGAGCATGCGCATAAGTTATAAGAGCAAATACAAAGGCAAAAATTGAAAAGCATCAACAGGAACAACACAACATTTTGCATAGGGAATTTTGTTGATATTTCTGGTTTTTTAAGGCACACATGAACTTTAATAACAGTATTCAGTTTGCTTCCTTATCCTTGCATATATTTTTGGATTTTGTTCTTTTCATTATTATTTGTATAGTTGTAATCAATATGTTTATTTAGCTTATATTCCATTCTTTTTACTCTGTTTAATTTCATATAAGTTCTTTCAATTTTCTTTTTCCTTTTTTTTTGTCATTTTCTAAAGGCATAATAATATTCTATTACATTCACAAAACAAAATTTGGGCAGCCAGTTTTCAATTTTTGAACATGTGTTACTTCAAGATTTTTTAACTATAATGAATGATGCTGTTAGAACTATGTTGATACATAGAGGTCTCTATTTATCCTGTCAATAACATACTTAGAATGTGGTCCTAGGAGGTAGATGCCTGGGTCAAGGGACAAGGAAAGAGCACCCTGATGAGTTCAAGTAACAAAGTTAAAAAAAAAAACACCAAAAAATCCTACATCACAGTGTACTGAAAGAACTGGCAGATATGGTTAATGAGTCACTGACAGTGATTTTTGAAAGGTCTTGGAAAGTGAGAGAAGTCCTGCAGATCTGGAGAAAGGCAATTATTGCCCCAATATTCAAAGGGATGAGGGTGGAGTGTGCAAATTTTAGGCCAGTGAACTTGGCTTCAACTCCTGGCAAAATTCTAATACATATCATTAAAGGGTTGATGAATTAGCATCTAGAAAAAGAAATGGGACATACGAGCCTAACTTTATTTCCTTATTTATTTAATTTTTTGGACACCAGGGAGCTAATGGATGTGTATAAAGCCCATCCCCTTCTTATTCATGGGCTTTCAGTGAAGTTAACTCATGTTTGAGGAACTCCGTGTATCAGTATCCACTCAAAACCATAGTTCATAAGATCTGATCAACATATTAACATTTATCAGCAAGACATAGGAAACATTAGTTTAAAATAAGACATTTAAGGGGCAGCTAGATGGCGCAGTGGATAGAGCACTGGCCCTGGAGTCAGGAGGACCTGAGTTCAAATCCGGCCTCAGACACTTGACACTTACTAGCTGTGTGACCCTGGGCAAGTCACTTAACCCCAATTGCCTCACTAAAAAAAAAAAAATAAATAAATAAATAAATAAGACATTTAATCAAAGAGCCAAGCAAATAAAGACAATCAGTCACAAACATTTATTAAGCACTTTATGCCAGTGGCAAAAAAGACTATCCCCCCCCCATGCATACATGTGTACATTCTCCCATAAGTTATCACAATGGAGAAAATCACACATGCAGAAAACACATGACTGAGAAACACACATGGAAGACATGTGTAATAAACATTTTCAATAAGTATGCCCAAAGAACATGATGCAGGACCACAAGATAGAAAGCCATTTGGCTAGAACATATGCATGGTTAAAGCCACTCACACCTCTGATGCTCTGAGTTGCTGACAATTTCTAGAAATTGTCTTGCACTGCTCTCTGCTGCTCTCTACTGGATGTCATGCCTCCGCTCTCCAACAAGCATCACATCATCTTCATCTGTTCTTGGAGTAATTGTGTCAGGAGCTCTGAGCACTTCCTGCCTTTCCTCCACCATCTTGGCTCTGCCAAGCACTATTCTTGATATTCAATCTCTGCCCCCCCCCTGCCCCCCCCACCCCCACCTCCGTATCATTTTTTTTTTTTTTTTTTTTTTTTTTTTTGCTGGTTTCATGATCATTGAGTTTCTGAATTATGTCTCTTCAGACTATTTTTCATTCAGCTTCCATCTGCAAAGACAAAGTGGCTAGAAAGCCTACTCCGGACAAGAACAGGTTGATCTCATTCATTTATTCATTCATTTGTTTCTTTATTTGGGGGCATAGATAAGAGCCCCTACACCTATCCTGGGAGTTAATAAAAGCCAGTAGGTTGCACCAAGTTAAGACTAAGTCTGGTGTTTTGACTACTTTTTGACTGGTGCAACTTTTATCGGAACAATATTCTCCTAAAGAGATCTCTTCTTTTTTATTGCTTTTTGTTATTTGAATATTCATTTTAAGAAAATAATTTAATCCATCTGTTTTGTCTCCTATAATTTCATCCCTTTATTAAGCAGCTAAAAATGTCCATTTCCCAAGAAGTGCTTTAAAAATAATTTGTCCCAAAGTAATTTAATATGTTAATCAAGTCATGCAAAGGTGGAGAGAATTGGACCAGATGATCCCCAAATTCCCTTATAGATCTAAATCCTACAATTCTATTCTGTACATGGTGTGTAGGGGTAGAAGGGGAGTGGGGATGATAATAGTGAAGTAAGTAGGTGGGCCTAGACCGAATTCCTAGAATGCGGGAGCCTCAGGGATACAATCCTGACTTTTGCTTATAGTACTACCCCCAAAGCAGATCATGAATGAAAAAGGTTTCCCTGAGATCAGGCTGTCTGGAGGCATCTTTAAATATGTTATGTCCTCTGATGTATCAAAATGGGTAATAGCATAGGATAGGGAGTCAGGAGTCCTGGGTTCTAGATCCTTTTTCCAACTTTTAACCTTCCTTCCCTCCTAATCTCCTTTCCCTCTTATTATATGGTTCACTTTCATAAGAAGTACCACAGAACTTGGAATCAGATTTACAGCATTAAAGATGAATTGCTGAGGTTTATACAGGTAACAGACAGTCAGGTGGTACAGTGGATAGTTATCTTCCTAAGTTCAAATCTCATCTTAGACACTTACTAGCAGTGTGACCTTGGGCAAGTCACTTGACCCTGGTTTTTTTATTTTTCAGTTTCCTCATCTATAAAATGAGCAGGAGAAGGAAATGACAAACCACTACAGTTATATTTGCCAAGATAATTCCAAACCACAGAGTTGGACAAGAGTGAAAAATGACTAACAGCAGCAGCATGCATGTACTAATAAAAATAAAATAATAATAATAATAACTAACACCTAGATAGTACTTTCAGGTTTGTGAAGTATTTTATATATACTATCTCATTTGATAAATATTAAGGAACAGGACTGGGATGCCAAATATGGGTACCCTGACCACAAATGCAATGCTTTCTCCTGGATTTGAGTCCCAAATCTGACACTTACTAATACAATTATGAGTATGTGATCTGTGGGGCTTTTTGTGTGTTTTTTAAAATGCCCTGACCTTTGATTTTTTCTGGGTCATTTAATCATTTTATTAACAAAGCCAGTAGGTTATTAATAAGAGGATGGTCATTTGGCCATCTCTCTTAGAGCAAAGACCCCTAATGGCAGTGGAATCATAGTTTATATGTCCATCTAAGAAGGGGTATTCCTGAGGGGTGCCTACACAACTCTGATTGATTAAGCAAGTGGGAGGTGGGCTATCTTGGGGTACATGACTTAGGTCACTCAGATCTTGCTGACCTTTGATGTTTACTCAATACTTTTCTCATAGCAACCCTGTGAAGTGGTTAATATAAGTATTATTATTTTTACTCACATTTCACAGATAAGGAACCTAAGACTCAGAAAAATAGTCACTAAGGCCACATAGCTAGTAAATGTTGGGAGTGAAAAGTGAATTCAGGTTTAATGTTTCTGAGTCTTCTATATGTTGTAGTCTATAGGATTCTTCCTTGTTATTTTTGTAACTGAAGGCCAGGTATGCTACTCTCTCATTCTTCTCCTCCTAGAGTTCTCCAGCACCCTGAAGGATGTTTGGAGTGTTGATGCTCTCTGTCAATGGCTCCAGCCCTCACTGATGGTTTTTCCCAGATTGTAAGTCTCCACCACCCCAGATCTTTTTATCTGCTAACAGTCAATTTAGGTTTTGCAAAGGAATATTTATCTCAAAAGGTAGAATCACAAGCTTACTCCCCCAACACATGGAAGGAATAATCCCCCTCTGCCCTAGCACCATCTCGGTCTGGGGAAGGGCAGGTTCATAGCTTAGATGTGAATTTAGAGTATGAATGATATTGGTAAATGACCAATGCAAGGTCATACAGGCAATAAGAAGCAGAAGCAGACCCTCTTAACAAGGGTGACAGGGAAGAGGCCAACTAGACATAGGTATCTTTTTTTTTTTTTTTTTGGTGAGGCAATTGGGGTTAAGTGACTTGCCCAGAGTCATACAGCTAGTAAGTGTCAAGGGTCTGAGGCTGGATTTGAACTCAGTTCCTCCTGTATCCAGGGCCGGTGCTCTATCCACTGTGCCACCTAGCTGTCCCTAGACATAGGTATCTTTGAGAATAAGCTAGGTAGCTATCTTGCTGGGGAGAGGCCTAACTAAAGGCAAGAGGTACATGGCATGATTCCCACACCTGGAAAAACTTACATGAACAAAATGAAGTGAACAGAACCAGGAGAATGTTGCACATGGTAACAGCAATATTGTACCATGAAGAACTGTGAACAACTTAGTTATTCTCAACCATGACGATGATCCAAGATAATCCCAAAGGACTAATGATGAAGGAAGCTATCCTTCTCCAGAGAAAGAACTGATACTGTCTGAAGACAAATTGAAGCATGCTACTTTTCACTTTCATTCTTTTGTTTTAAATTTGAGTCTTCTTGTACAAAATGACTAATATAGAAATATTTTACATGATTGCACATGTATAAAAATATATTGGATCACTTACTATTTCAGGGAGGGGAGAAAGGAAAGAGGAGAGATAGAATTTGGAACTCAGAGTTTTCAAAAATGTTTAAAAATGGGTTTGATGTGTAATTGAGGGAAAAATACAATATTATATTAAAAGGGAAAAAAAAGAACCTAAACAGAGGGTTCTGTCATCCAAAGCCTTGTTCCTATCTCCTGAGGGTTTCTCCCTCTCTGGGAAGGGCATCCTGCTTTCTTGCTCCTAGATGGAATAAGGACCCAGGAAAAAAATCCCCATGTGTTTGACGGCAAGCCTGGGAAAACACAAGTATGAACTGCTAAATGTGATTGGTTTTGTTAGCTTCTCATTCAGCAACTAGAGAGAAGGGCAGCACCCCCGGTCCTGTAATTGCTAGAAGACATAGACTCCCCACTCCCCAACCGCAGTGGTATTTGGCTTGTACTCTAACAGGCTCCCTCTGTGCCAAACCCACACCATCCTCCGCCCCCTCACCCCACTCTGCCTCAAGCCTAGCTCACTAGCTGAAGTGCTCAGAAACACCCCACAGGCCTTGCCACAGGGGGAGAAAGACACAATTTTGACACGACAAGGGGCCAAGGGTATGTATGACGTGTGCTGCTGGGGAGTAAGCAAGGCAGATTCCAAGAAACACCAGACGGCTCGCCGCTCCAGGAAGACAGTAAAGAAAAACCGGCCGATGAGCAGGGCAGGCAACTCCTCCCAGACCACAGTGGCTGACTGTTCACCTCTCTTTGGTGCTAGCTGGGACCAGGGGCTGCGTGGAGGAGGGAGGCGACTGAGGCCGGGGCCCCGGGGGAGTGTACAAAGACAAGTTGCAGGCAGCAGGAAGGCAGAGAGGGTGAGGGGCGTAGATGGCTGTTATACCAGTGGCCAATCATGCCCAAACCTAAACCAGAGCAAAGAGGAAGCCTTTTAGAGAATGAGACTCAAGGCAATCAGCCTAGACCCATGGAACTGCTTCTGACCCCAGTAAAGTGACCTCTCCTTCCTCCCTCATCCCCGAGCCCCCATCACCTTCAATTCACTTGATAGGAAAGGGCAAATGATAAAACAAGTCTGTCTGGTTATTTTTCCCCCCTTGTTCCTATGGTCCCTCTCATACCCATATGCCTTTCTTTAATCAAGCTACATCTCTCCCAACACTCTTTACTCTTTACATTAATCAGGACCTGTTTTTTTTGTTTTTTGTTTTTTACCCAAGAGCAGATTTTCTCATGACTCCATCTTTCCACTTTCCACCCCTCCCCTTTCCACCGAGATGCACACACTCCTCTTAAATAAGACACATACAAGGTGATGTCAAAACGCAGTAGGCCAGTGACCAAAATTGGCCCCAGAGAAGAGATGAGAACACTCACGTGCCTCCCTTCATTGTAGAAGAGGGGCACTATGGGTGTGAAACATTGCATTGTGTCGTTTGGTTAGTTTTGTTGAACTGTCTTTTTTTCCTCTATCTTTAAGGAAGTAGCTACATGACTGGCTGGCCCTGGAGTGGAGAAGACTTGAGTTCATATTCATTTTCAGACACTAACTGTGACCCTTGGGCAAGTCACTTACCTTCTGCTTGCCTCAGTTTCCTCATTCGCAAGATGGGGAAAATAGTAGCACCTACCTCCCAGGGTTGTTTTGAGGATCAAATGAGATAATATTTGATGAGCGCTTCACAAACCTCAAAGCTCTATTAAAAATGCTAGCTATTATTATGATCGGTTGGGTAGAGAATGGGGGAGAAATATATTAGGAAATGAAGGTGATAGAAAAATGAAAGGTATTTTAAAAATACTTTTTAAAAGGGTAATAGGTCTTTCTCCAAGGAACATAAACACTCCATTTGTTCTTTTCCTACGAAATAAGAGGGGATTTATGGATATCTGCCCTCCTGGTCCAGACATTAATAGGGAGGTGCTCAGAATTCTTTGTAGAGTTCCTCTGAAGGAACACAATGTGGTGGAAGGAACACTGGGCTTGGATTCTAGATAGCTGGGTTTGAATCTCACCTTGTCATCTTGGTCAAGTCACTTTCCCTTTGGGGTTTCAATTTTCTCATTTGTAAAATGAATAAAAATTGGAGTAGTTGATAAAGAGGATGCCTTTGATCACTAATGACTTATGAGAATGGGGAGGGAGGGGGAAAGGAGCAAGGGTCTTAGTATGCTGTCTCCCATCGGATCTAAAGTAAAGAATCCTTTTCCTTTCAGAGCTCTACCACTCCTATGGAAAGAATTCCTGAATTTCATCACTTCTTCCCAGCTCCTACCTTCTTCCCCTACCTTTCTTTATGTCACAGGGGACTGCCTACTGAGAGCCAAGTTCTGGGACCACATGAGACTGCTTCCAGGATCTGGCTCTTATTGGCCAATCTCCTCTAATACCTATCTCTCCCCCTCAACCCTTTCAGCCATTCAATAAGGGTCTCTCTGAATTGCTATTCTGTAGGTCTACCCTCCAAATCTATGTCCCCCATAAGGAATGAATGAATGAATGAAAAAGCATTTATTAAGCAAAGAGCATGCTAACTGCTGGGGATATGGGAAGCAGACAGCCCCTGTGTTCAAGAAGCTTCCATTATAACAGGGGAAGACAACACATATGGGGTGGCAGCTGCAAGTATTTTAGTTTAGAAAGTTATAGCAATAGTGAGTAGAGCTGCAGGGAAGGAGAGAGAGACTGATATGTCCTTCCCAGTTGAAAAAAAAGTATCGATTGGATTATGGTTCCAAAACTGGAA
Organism: Dromiciops gliroides; assembly: GCF_019393635.1. Classification (NCBI taxonomy): domain Eukaryota; kingdom Metazoa; phylum Chordata; class Mammalia; order Microbiotheria; family Microbiotheriidae; genus Dromiciops; species Dromiciops gliroides. The sequence continues at coordinate 197,721,613 of NC_057865.1, forward strand.
AGGGGAGGGAGAGAAAGAGGCAGAGTTAAGAAGATGGACGGGGAATAAAGTGAAGCCTGGCCTAGATAGAGAGGCCATTTGAGGCCATATCATCAGCCATGATGGGGATGGGGTGCCTATGGTTAGACACCTAATGTAACAGTTTTCAAGACTTCAAGGCATGCCATCCACCCACCCCCTACCTGTGGAGTGGGTGTGAAGCTTTGGGGAGCAGGGCAGAAGTAATGACCAACATCCACTTTTCTAAATGACAAGTTCAAATCCAACTTAAGGTTAAAATGATGTCTACAACATATGAGGAATGGCAGAAGGGGAGCAGCAGAAGGAAAGCAATGAACCCAGGTTTGGGTGCTGGAGGCACAGGTGCCATTACTGCCTAACCTCTCCTTACCCATAAAAGTACCAATATCTGGCATTTGTCTCCTTTTCCCACTCTTGGCAGAGGCCACAGCAGCATAGGGGAAAGGATTCCATTTCTCTGCTAAAAGGGAGGGAGTGGGTGCTTATGGCAGCAAAGCACTCTATGACAACTCGATGCTGATGCTAGCCCTGCCCTGTGACGGGTGGGGTGGAGACAATGTCAACCTTGGTGAACATGAAGATTTTCTCCCTGCTTCCAGATTGCGGCTTTCTCTCTACTTCCAAAATATGGACTTTCCACTGCACTAAGCTGCCAGGAGAAAATCTATGAATAAAATTTACCACTACCACCCCACCCCCCTTGCAAAGGTTTTCTCCTTAGCATTTTGAATTAGCCCACAGACTCCTAACTCATAATTTGAGGGACCTTTGAGCATGCTCAGTTTGCCCAGCTTGGAGCTCACTATGTGAGTAGGGATAGCCTCCTTTGATTGACCACTTGTACCTCTAAAACTTCCGCCATCTTTCAGCTTGGCACTTTTTGTCAGTTCCTATCTGCTGCACTCCATATGTAAACCATGTAACTGAAACAGTAAGAATTGAGGGATTTCCCTTCCCCTGCTTACCTTTCTCTTACCCCAGCTCTGAGAAATGGGTGTGGGGACTTTTGTTTCTGTTCAGCGTCATTTGTCCTCAGTTTTAGTTACCCAAGGTGAACGTCATGGGACAGGTTTCGAGCTATGGTGATCTTGGAGCCAAGATTGCAAGTGGAGTGGTAGAGCTAGCCAGATTCTGAGCTAAGGTATGAACCTAATTCCTTTCCCTTCCCCAGAAATAGGTGGGAAGGAAGATTATTGTTCCCATGCCTTGGGATAGTGAGTTATATATTTGTGATTAGTGTTACACATATTTATAGGAAGAGCCAGAATTTGGTCAGTAAAATGACTTGTCAATAGTCCAAGTGATTAATAAGCCAGACATAGATTGACCAGTAAGTGTCTGAGGCTGGATTTGAACTTAGGTCTTCCTGACTGTGGCTCCAGCACTCTATTCATTGAGTCACTTAGCTGGCTCAGTGGTATGATTCATCAGTAGCAAGCATGGCCAGTAAGCCAAATACAGACCGACAAAGATCAATAAATAGAGAATCACTTATTGCAAACGCACTAGACTTCATTACCTTTACTTGGAAGATAACATCTTTTCACACACCCCACCAAAACCCTGAAGGATAAATTAATTGTTCATATTTACATTGTGATAGCCTCACCATAAGTCTATTGGGGTAATGCAGTGGAAGTAAGATTATTCCCATTTCACAGATGGGGAAGCAGAGGCTCAGGGAGGGAAAGTGATTTGTTCATGGTCACACAACTGGAGCAGGAACTAGAACTGGAACCCAGAATTTCTGTCAACAAAATCCAGTGTTCTCCAAACTAGGTGCTGAGAATTATACTAAGTGCTAGATATACAAATATAATTCTCACTCTCAAAGATTTTACTTTACATTCTACTCAGTGGATTTCCAAATTACATCCAAATGCTTGTAATTATCCAATATTTCTGTAAGTGGAAGGAAGAAAGGAAGGAAGAAAGGAAAGAAAGAAGAAAACAAAGGAGGAAGGATGGAAGGGAAAAATAAAGAATGGAAGGAAGGAAGGAAGGGAGAAAGGAAGAAAGGAAGGTAGGAAAGGGAAAAAGAAAGAATGAAAGTGTCATGAGGGAAATGGGTTGTTAGTGGGGGTCCTTAGGTATTCCTTTTTTAAAGAATTACACCCTCACACACACAAATCCAATTAGAATAAAATAATATTTTATTTGGGTGCTAGAGAAAGGAACCAAAAGAGAAATCAAACTTCTCTCAAGGGAGATAGCACAGAGACACATGATTCTCTGAGATACCTAGCTCCTCCAACAGGAGAAAGGCCATAGCTTTTAGAGATGGTCATGGGGTGATCACCTGAGCCCTTATTGTGGGCTGGGAGAAGTCAGGTGAGAGGTGGTTGCTCCAATCTCTGGAGCCATCTCAGTCCCCCCCCCCCCCCCCCCCCCCCCCCCCCCCCCCCGCACCACTCAGGCAGATGATACGCCTAATGGGCTTATCTCTCTTGCTTCTCAAGGTGTGTTTGTCTTCTCAAGGAAAGTTACTCCAAACCTGTGTCCTTTAGTTTAGCTTGGCCCATTTAAACTTTAACAGTCCTAATCCCATAACAAAAAGACAAAATAAGAAAAGAAAGGAGGAAGGATGGAAGGGAGAAAGAAAGAAAGAAAAAGGGAATAAAGAAAGAAGAAAAAAAGAAAGAGAAAAAGAAGGAAAGAAAAGAGAAAGCTGGGAAACCAAACAGACTTACTCCATTTTAAGTTGATATCCAACTTAAGTTTGCTTGTAATACAGAAGAAAATTGCTTTCTTCAGAGGTTTATGGGGCTAGAAAGGCGTTTGCATGCTTCTCTTTGGATCTGCTCCCTTCTACTTTCCTAGAGCCTACTTTCCATTCTTTCTAGAAAAAATATTGTTTATTCTTATTGTGCTTAGTTTACCTCAATATTTAGAAAATGTCAGTTTCTTGGGTGACCCCAAGGTGTGAACCTTCCTTTCCAGGCACCCAGTCACTTCCTGAGTATTCTTTCACACCTTGTCTATTAGTTGAGAGATGATGGGGAGTGGGGCCTGTGGGCTAAGAAGTATTTAATCTATTTGTAAAGTTCTTTCACTTCATTCATCTCTGTAGTCTAGCCTCTGAGCTTTTACAGATTTAATCCCCAGGGTACTCCCTAGCACAGTTTCAATTGTGCCCACACAGAAAGTAGGGAGGGAGAGAGAAGCAAGTCCATTCCTCCATCTGGTATAACAGGAAGTCCTTTCTTGTCCACTGTGTATTTTGGTCACTTTGTGCAAAATATGTTAAGATTAAAGAAGAAAAGCCGCCTTTACTCCCAGTCCTAGGGTACAAGGGATGGATGGCTGGGAAACTGAATCAACACATTAGTTACTGGTCCACAGAAAAGAGTGAACTTCCTCAGTATCAATCCTCATTTCTTTCCTCCCCACTTATACTGACTCCTCCTATCCCCTATTAAGGTGCCACGGGGCTATGGCAATAAACAGGGCAAGTACAAGGTTCCTTGGAAATTTCAAATCTTGGCTAACTTTCTGTTGGCATGGAAATGGCTTGGGTCAAAGATTTTCAATTAAGGCAAATTCTGGCCTTTGGATTTCTCTTTAAGCAGAGATGATTGGTTAGTTTGGATAATTAATACCTTTGTTTGACAGGCAGACACCTGTCAGATGAGAAGAGTACTGTGTTTTTCTTCCATGAAGGGAGCACAAAGTTCATTTGGGCTGACTGGTCCATCATGAATGCATCAATTCCACTGCTTGAATTCCACTTGAAGATTCCGAAAAATTTAACCCTTTTGTTTCTTTTCTTGCTTACAACGTTATTCCTCCCATTAGACTGTGAGCTCCATGAAAGCAAAGGTTTTCTTTTAACTTTCTTTATATCCCCATAGTGCCTGGCACAAAATTGATGCTGCATAAATGGTTATTGACTAATTGACTAATTGACAATGAAGGTGAGCTCATTACTTTCAGAGATGGCACCTTACATGTTCCATAGTTCTGTTTGGAAATTGTTTTTTTTTTTTTTCCTGTATTTGAATTCAGAATCTACCTCTTTGTGACTTTCATTCTGGGACCAATCAGCACATGTCTTTTTATTCCTCTTCCACATGGAAGTCCTTTAAATATTTAGTGAAACTGAGCAAGTTCCCCCTTGAAAAGTTCTCTCTTATTTAAGGGAGTTCTTACTTAACTTCTTAATTTTATTTGGCTCTTTCGACCAAATCTTTCAAACAACAGATTGCAGTCCCCTCATCATCAACCTTTTAAAAGAATTTGTCAGGGGCAGTTAGGTGGCTCAGTGGATGAAGCACTGGCCCTGGATTCAGGAGGACCTGAGTTCAAATCTGGCCTCAGACACTCAACACTTATGAAGCTGGGCAAATGACTTAATCCTCATTGGCCTTCCCCCCCAATAATAATAATAATTAATAATAATAATTTGTCAACAATGAGCCTGTGAATTCTTCCTTGTAAGTACCTCCAATAACAGTGCAGACCAAGCTTTCTCCTTGGAGCCACAAGCCAGATTGCCCCACTGGCACTGTGAACAAGGGAAGAGCCTTCCAGATAGTTCCAGGACTCTTCATTTGGCAGACAAGCACACAGAATGTTTCTCTCTGATTTTTACTAGTGATAGCATGGCACACAGATCAAAGAAAAGAGATGCTCCAAAAAGGGGGGAAGTGTGTCTGCCTCCGGCTCAAATCATATGAAAAGTAACATAATCAACTTTTTTAAAAAAGCTTTAAGAGGCAGCAGGATGTCGTGGGAAGAACTTGGATTCTAGCTAGCTCTGTAATTTGGGCAAGTAGTTTAATTTCTTGTTCTCTGTTTCTCCATCTGAAAAAAATGGGAGCGGGGCAGGGATGGGATGAGATGATTTCTAAATTTCCTCCCAGATTGGAGAATTGGTGAATCAAAGATTCAACTACTCATCTGGAGAAGTCTGTGGAGGCCCTGAGAGAGGGGATGAGCTTTTCTCAATCTCTGCTTAAAAACAAGTACTAAAAAATGCACTAAATTTTTTTTTTAAATGCACTAGATTCAGCAACTCTTGGAGAAGAATTGCCATAGGGGTAACAACGATGAATTTAGAGCCAAGAGACCTGGGTTTGATCCCTGGCTCCATGACACTGGGAAAATCACTTCACTTCTAACTCATGGGGAAAACAAAACATACACGACCTTTCTCAGATCTGTTGTGGAAGCCAGCTGAAATCAGACAGGCAAGATGGTTTGTGAGCTCCAAAATGCTATATAAATGACAGTTTTTTGTTGTGTTATTCAGTCATTTCAGTTGGGTCTGACTCTCTGTGACCTCATTTGGGGTTTTCTTAGCAAAGACACTTGAGTGATTTGCCATTTCTTTCTCTAGTTCATTTTACAGATGAGGAAACTGAGGCAAACAGGGTTAAGTTATTTGCCCAGGGTCACATTCAAACTCAGGAAGATGAGTCTTCCTGACTTCAGGCCTGGCACTCTATCCATTATACCACCTAGCTACCCATAAATGCAAGTTATCATCATAATGATCATTACTTATAAGTGGACTCGAATAATGAATTAAAACCTGAAACAGGCTGCAGAAAGTAACTGTGAGATGTTGTGCTTCAAGAGCTCTTGCCCAGACTTTCATTGGTCCGTGGTGAGGACAATGGGACTGTGGGATCCTAGATTTAGAAATGGAAAGGACTTCAGTGTCAATCTAGTCCAATGTTCCCATTTTCCTTTTGAAGAAACTGAGATACTGGGAGATTTAGTAGCAGAGATGGGATTAGAACTGGTCTCACACTGGAGACAATGTTCTTTCTTCTGTGCCACAGGGTGAACCAAATAATGCTTTTTAAAAATTTTTGCAAAACATATTTATATAAATTATCTCATTGACTAGTTACAACAATCCTGTAAAGTATTGTCTCCATTACACAAAGGAAGAAATTGAGGAAGTTACTTGCCCATATGGGGTCATTTAATAATTTGTTGAAGATGAAATGTTAGCCCACACCTTCTTTTTTTTTTTTTTTTTAGTGAGGCAATTGGGGTTAAGTGACTTGCCCAGGGTCACATAGCTAGTAAGTGTTAAGTGTCTGAGGCCGGATTTGAACTCAGGCACTCCTGACTCCAGGGCCGGTGCTCTATCCACTGCGCCATCTAGCTGCCCCATAGCCCACACCTTCTTAACTCTAACTAAACATGATTTTCACCACATCACTTTACCTCTCATGGCTTTTGAGGGGACTCCAGACCCCTAAGGGAATTTGATATCACTATTAATAAAAAGTTAGATTAAACTATAGTCAGGGGATGATATTAGAGATAGTTACTTTTCGTTTTCTTTCATTTTTTCTTTTAATCAAGTTTTCTTGTACAAAATGATAAAAAAATGACAAAAAAGTGATTGTTTGCTGCTTCAGGGAGAGGGGGGAAGGGGAAGAAGGGAAAGAAGGACGAAAATTGGAACCCAAAACTATAAATAAAAATGTTTATTATTTTAAAAAAAGAATTAAGGGAGCTGTTACAATTAGGAGTGATTTCCACTCAGTTTTGTGCCGTACCTCTTAATTCAGATGGACTTCTAAGATACAGACAATTTCTGAGTAGTTGATGGGTCTGTGTACTTGTGGATAAAAACCTATCTCCAGAGCTGTGGGTAAAGGATTTAGGAAAAGATATGGGAAAGCACTGCAACAGAATAGGAGGCACTTTTGGAGACAATACCCCCATGAATAAGATCCGTGGAGGTATTGAAGTAGTGAAGAAGTCACAGGGGAACAGCCAACCTTGAGTTTGGCTCTTGACAAGATATAATAAGAATAGTGTGCCCTTGACAAATTATTTGTCTGAGAAATAGCACTTCCAGCCCTCAAATTATATCGTAAAGCAATAAATATCATATTATTTGGTACTGGTTGAAAAATAGAAAGGTCCATCAGTGGAGCAGACTAGATAAGGATGAATCAGGAAAAAAATCAAATCCAATAACTCAAGATTTGATAAATCTGAGAATTTATGTAACATACATGGGAAAGAAATTATTTTTTGACAACAATTGATGGGAAAACTGGAAAGTAGTTTGGCAGAAATTAGCTTTAGACTAATATTTATACCACATATCATAATAAACTCAACATAGATACACAATCTGAATACAAAGGGTCATATCATTAAAAAAAAAACAGGAGAAGAGGTATCTAGGTACCTTTCACAATTATAGGGAGGAGAAAAATTCTTAATCAAAATAAGGAATGGAGGAGATCACAAAAGATAAAGTAGATAATTTTCATCGGATAAAGCCAAAAACCTGTTGTATGAGCAAAATTGATAGATAATTATAAAGGAAAACTTTATTTGGGAAAAATCTTTGCATAAACATTTCTGAAAAGGGTCCAATATTTAAGATACATAAGGAGATAACACAAATATAAAACTAAGATTCATTTCCCCATGGATAAATAATTAAAGGATATGCTTTAAAGCAGAACAATTTAATACCATGCTAGAGAAACTATGACTTCTCTCAGGTTCTAACCATTAGACTGCATTGCATTTTATAGCTGAAGTCTTAGTACCTGAAGGTAGATTTTCAAGCCACTACTTAAAAGTTACCTCAGTACTCAGAAAATTATACTTTTTGGCCTTTTCTAATAGGAAGAAAAACAGTAATATTTCAGCCTCTGGATACTGTCTAGTAATTAATTGGTTTATCACAAAAATTTGCTCAATCTTTTACATAGAGATTATTAAGCTTGCCAGGGAGAAGAAACAAAGTCATGTAAAATATTTTTGTCTCTTATGAGTCTTTTGGTGTGAATTCATTGAGATACATACTGTAGCTATTTTATGGGGTTGGGTTTGCCCACATTAAAAAAAATTTTATTGATTTTTTTGTGTTTGCATCATTTCTGGATATACCATCACTGACTCCATATTATGTCTTCACCTGGAACTGAACCCTCTCTCATATATTGTAAAATAGTTAACCAACCTATATGGTAACTGCATTTGACAATGTAAACAACATACTTTCCTCTCATCACCCCTACCTCTCTGCAAAGAAAGAGAGGTCAAATAAGTTTTGGCAGTAATAAAGTTCTATCATGGTGAAGACCTTCCTTCATCGCCATATGTAAGTGAGCACTTTGTCCTTCTCTCCTTCAGGGTTCTAAGGGTAAAGGGGTTCTTTCTGTTCATCTCCATTCCAGTGTGTCCCTTCTATTGTTAAATGACCAGACACTCACTTCCATTTAAATAATTAATATCAATTAGCTTTTCCAAAGGGATATTTATTTTGAAGATATAGCAAGGGGGCAGTTAGGTGGCACAGTGGATAGAGCACCGGCCCTGGATTCAGGAGTACCTGAGTTCAAATCCGGCCTCAGACACTTAACACTTACTAGCTGTGTGACCCTGGGCAAGTCACTTAACCCCAACTGCCTCACCAAAAAAAAAAGAAGATATAGCAAGAAAGAAGTACCAAAATTCACCTCACCCTAATACATTAGAAGTATACTCTCCCCTGTACCACCTTGATTACCAGAGAGATTAGGATCTAACTTAATATAGTTTCTACATAGCATTAGTTCCACAAAGTTCATGTCCAGATGCAGCATTGATAATGGATGAGGTCTTCTCAGCTATTGCTAGGGTGAGTCTCAATGGTTTACTTTTCACTTCCCTAGATCTCAAAACCAGACTTCCTGGGAAGACTTGCCAGGATATCCATCTGTCTGGGTATCCCCCATTATCAAACTGATGACCACTGAGGTCCTGTTGTTCATGGTGTAGAGGGTGGAGACCTTGGTAAATCAGGAAAACGGTGATCCTTGGAAAGCAGGTCCTTGCGAATAGGCTCGTTGTGCTAATGGCAGAGCAAGGTTTTCCCCCAAATTTAATTGAGCAGGTTAGACCATAGATTTCCTAGGACGATCTCTCCTACTTCGTCTCTCAGATGGGTCACTATCCAATATAGGGTCTCTGCCACTGGGGCCTCTGAACTGTCTTCTTGGGTGCCAAATAGGTAAAACTGGAAGTTAGATGGCAAAATAGACATAGGCATATGGTGACTTGGGTAGTCCAAGAAGCACAAGGAGGTGAAGAAGTGGGCAAGCTTCAGCAAATGACAACCTTGGAGGCATAGCTACCAGAGAAGTGTCCCTTCTACCTTTAATACCTGAGAAGGGAAAGGAGATGGATGGAGTGGGGGTGAAAGAGAGAGGGAATAAATTGTTCTTTGTCCCCTTGGGCTTGTGAGTAATTGCTCTCATTTGTTTAAGGGGGGCAAGAATGATCATTATTTGTTTTCCTAATAGTTTCAATTAAGTGCTTTCTTATTTGTTGTTTGATTCCTGAGTGGTTTGTATCATCCATACTCTATGGGGATATGTCACCTGTGTCCACAGAAATCAAGGGAAACATTTAATATGAAATTCCAACAGATAAATGGAGGAGTCTCATTGAACCCAAGGAAAGAGGAAATACTGAGATTTGAATGGAGAGCCATTTATATGCATCTGAGGTAGTATGAGGAAGGAGAGAGAAGCATGAGCTGAGAGAATCGGGGACACCCAACTTGGGAGGAAACTAGGGAGTAAGAGAAAGGAGAGAAGAGTACACTGAAAGACAAGGGAACACCTGCCTAAGGACACACAGAAAGAAGTGAGCTTCTGGGGGCAGGTAGGAGGCGCAGTGGATAAAGCACTGGCCCTGGATTCAGGAGGAACTGAGTTCAAATCCAGCCTCAGACACTTAACACTTACTAGCTGTGTGACCCTGGGCAAGTCACTTAACCCTCATTGCTCTGCAAAAAAAGAGGAAGAAGAAGAAGAAGAAGAAGAAGAAGAAGAAGAAGAAGAAGAAGAAGAAGAAGAAGAAGAAGAAGAAGAAGAAGTGAGCTTCTCAGCCTGGCTGCCACTGATGTGTAGCATTGGGGAGGTCTCTTTTCCCCTCTAGGCCTCAATTTCCTACTCCCCCAAATGAAGGACTTGACCTCCTTGATATCAAAGCCCCTTTCTTTCACTAGCATTCTGAGACCCTGTGATACTAAGGCTGTAGTTTTTGTCAAAAGTGAGCAAAAGAGAGTCCAAGCTGGACCACAGCTGCACTTGGGACACTTGGGCCAGATCCATCTGTAGAGGTCGGCCCCATGGTGACCTTGGCCTCTCCAAAGCCTGTTCAGTCCAGTCAGTGTGTTGGATGTTGGACTGATGGCGGGAGACCAGATGGCAGGGGACAGAAAGCCAGGGCATTATGGGTGATGTATCCAGGGCCCCTTGCTGGACTTTTGTGTGGACCACAGTGCATTGTAGTCATTCCAGTTCCCCAAACCCCCTCCTTGTGGCCTGCAGGGGAGAAATGGGAGTTGGGAGGGTGGGGGACTGGCAGAGATTAGTAATGGGATAGGGAACCATTCACCTCTGGGTCAGAAGTTCAATTTCAGGTCACCCAGTGAGTCAAATTTCCCATCCAGAGGTGACATGGTAGTGGTTTTATTTGAGTTGCTGGAAGGCAGGCCTTTGCCCTCAGCAGAAGTTAGTTCAGGCAGGTCAGACTGATCCAGACCAGAAAAGGAGGTGCATCCTTTTATTACGGGCAGAGCCCAGAAACTCGTCCACAGGGGGCATGCCCTTATGGCCTCATTATATGCAAGGTCCTGCTTTCACAGCCTTCCTCCATCCCCCTTGATCTAGCTCTGAACGGTACACACCTGCTCTGCTCTTCAGGAGAAATCAGAGATTTCTAGGCTGAAAGAAAAACTGCAATACCTCAAGTCATCTAGTATGTAAATATCTGACCTGGGCTATGCTCCAAACTGTCCAGAAGAGAGAGTTAATTTTGCCCCCTCAAAATCTCTGGTAAAAGAGACATCTCCCCAATTAACATAATTCTCATAAACAGCCTCCTCCCTAATTTAATTCAATAGTTCATAGCCAAAAGCAATATGAATGTCTTTCTGTTATCTTAACCTCATTTTCCCAAGACAGAGATGGTACATGAGCCCTGTAGGAAGAAGCAGGCTACAGGTATGTGGAGACAGAGTATTTATTTATTGTCTTTGTCCCCAAATGAGGGCACTCTAGAATACATATTTGATTCTAAAATTATGTCCTTTTTGAAAGGAAAATAATACATATGTATATGCCATAAAATAACATCACATTTTATACAAGCCATATTTGGGGTGGGGGGAAGTGTGGCCTCTATTTTGAATAATCTGCTAAGTCAGCTGGGGGACAGGCTAGTTATACCAGTCCTGCAGTTTCTACAATGAAATATGAATGCAAGTAGGTGTAATAGCTATGCACCTTTGCAGGTAATAGGGAAAGGGAATGTTCCTTCCTACTCCATCCTAAAGGGATGCCTATAGACAAGAAATAGCAAATCTGTGTAGCTGGGAGTGTCGTGGCTCCCTTCACAGAAAGAGGGAAGGCAGGATGAGAAGCTGGAATTGGTGTAAGGGGAAGATGATCAGCTTAGTTATGGACATGTTGAATGTTAAGATGTCAGGCCTTTCCCCAGGAGCTCTGGGCATGTCATTTCCACAGATCTTAACTCCTATCACTACCCAGGTGCAAACTGAACCTGGCCATCTGTCCTTGAATCACCTTTGCCTATGTTTTATTTAAACGCTCTGTGGCCCAGTCACTTAATAATAATAGTTCACATTGGATTAGAAAGCACTTTTAAAACAACAGTATGAGATGGGTAATAGAAAACCATAGGTAGAATGTTAGAGCTGAAGGGGGCCGTGGAAGTCCAGCTAGTCCAGTCTATTCCTTTAACAGGAGAGGATTTTAAGACAGAGATGGGGGAAATGACTTGTCCTGGTCCACACAGATAGTAAGTGGCAGAACCAGGACTCAAACTCAGGAATCCTGGATCCTAATTTCAGCTGTTCTATGATGACTTGTATGTAGTAGCTTAGTGTCTTTATACAGCTGGCATAATATCCTATATCTGTGGCACCTTAGGGCAGCTAGATGGCAGAGTGGATGGAGAGCTGGACCTGGACTCAGGTTTTCTCCTGAGTTCAAATCTGGCCTCAGATACACTTATTAGCTGTGTGACCCTGGGCAAGTCACTTTACCCTGTTTGTAAAAATGAGCTGGGGAAGGAAATGGCAAACCATTATAGTATCTTTGCCAAGAAAACCTCCAATGGGGTCACAAAGAGTCAGACATGACTGAAATGACTGAACAACAACAACAACAACAACAACAACACATAGTTGTCTGACCAGAAGGATTTGTTCTAGGTCATTCTTTTTGTATCGTGCCTCACTCAGGATAATGTGCAATTAGACACCTAATGAAGGTTTTTCTATATTGAGGAATGTTTTTTAAAGTAATGAAAGTGGGGGCAGCTAGGTGGTACAGTGGATAGAACACTGGCCCTGGAGTGAGGAGTACCTGAGTTCAAATCCAGCCTCAGACACTTAACACTTACTAGCTGTGTGACCCTGGGCAAGTCACTTAACCCCAATTGTCTCACACACACACACAAAAAGTAATGAAAGTGGGGGCACCTAGGTGGTGAAGTGGATAAAGCACTGGCCCTGGATTCAGGAGGACCTGAGTTTAAGTCTGGCCTTAGACACTTGAGACTTACTAGCTTTGTGACCCTGGGCAAGTCACTTAACCCTCATTGCCCTGCAAAACAACAACAACAACAACAACAACAACAAAAAATTAATGAAAGATGTTATCATTCAGATCATTTAGCCCAAGCCAGGCATCAGGAAACCATTCCCTCTAAGAGAAAAATGAGGGGAAAAAAAACTTGAAGAGTCACTGGAGCTGAATAATAACAAAAGCAGTAAAAATTAGTCTATAAAATGAAGAGTTTATGGATCATGACTTGGCTCCAGGGTGATGAAACTCCTTTCAGCAGTTTAGAAACAACTGAGCAAAAAACAATGAGTTAAAAAAGGAATCTGTCACATATCCTGTGCATTTCATTCCTCCCCAGTGATGTAGCCTAGGGAAGCTCTCTACCCCTCATGGCTGAGTGGTCTCACCATCTCCCATGGTCTCTATCTCCCCACCTGAATTGACTTTGTCTTAAAAAAAGTTCGGTTGAGGATTCTTTAGAAGCTGGTTTGTCCTAGGTCCATTTGCAAAGATAACCTCAGGCCCATTTTGTGATGCTTGTGCAAACCACAAATAATGCTATTTGTAGGTTTAGACTAGACGGCTTTTTAAGTTCCTTCTGACTCCAGCGCTATGATCATAGGGTCACCCTTGCATAGAAGAAACTCTAGAAAGGAGCACTCAGATCTATCAGGGTGCAGGCTTAGATGTTAAATGGGACAGGACCAAAGGAAGCCAGGGTAGCTGGTCCAGCAACATCTGCATGGATTACAGAACATCGAAACAACCACTGATCCCCATGTCCTGTGAATGAAACCAGGCTATCTAATGAGGTAAAGTCTGTGACCTGAGAGGGGAGGCCCAAGAGTAAAAGAAGGCGAGGAAGAAGGGGACATGGCTCCCTTTGGGAGTTCCTAAATTAGATGGCAGATCTACCAAGCTTCCTGGTGTGTGGTGAGAGTGGACAACTGAATCCTCAGCCACCCAGAGTCCATTTCTTCCCTACCCTGCTCCCCAAAGTCCCGACCTGTAGAATGCAGAAAAGTTATCTTTTTCCATTTATGCTGGGGTTGGGGGAAGGAGGCAGAAATTGAGAGAAGATAACCACACGCACCACAGCTCAGAGATCAAAGACCACATTTAAAAGGAGCTTCAAAAAGTCTTTTTAGAGATAGGCTTCGTCACTGACTCGAGCCTGTTGAAAATGGGGCTATATTTGCAATCACCAGATCTAAAATAAGAAGACAGCAGTGAGCTCGACTCTTGTCAACACTGATTTGTGAAAATGATTGCTCTTTGATTCACTGGGGAGGTGGGGAGGGCGGAGGAAAGGACTGTGTGTCAATGGTAAATGCAAGACAAAACAAAAGAAAAAACAAAATGCCTCGCCTGGGCTTCCTTTCCTATTTAATATTTGGTCATTTTTTGTATTTTAATAGGTGTGTTTAGATGGCCACCATATACTTGGAAGATCCTCAACTAAACCATTAGAATCATTGGATTTATCACTTGGAAGGGATCTTTTGCCCAATTCCCTCTTTTTCTAAATGAGGAAAGTGCAGCTTTGAACACAAAGTGAAATGACTTGTCCTAAACTTAGAAAAAAAAGCTAACATTTATACAACTCCTAACATGTGCCATGCACTGTGCTAAATACTTTACAATTGTTATCTCATTTGATCCTCACAACAATCCTCAGATTAGTCGCTATCATTATCCTCATTTTACAGATGAGGAAACTGAGACAGAGACTAAGACTTGTCCAGGGTCATACTGTTAGTAAGTTTCTGAAGCCTCATTTGAACTCAGGTCTTCCTGACTGCAGGCTCATGCACTATGGCATCACCTAGTAGCCCCAATCACACAGCTAGTAAATAACAGAGTAGCAGATTCATTTTAAATCTTCTAATCCCAAATTCTGTGCTCCTTCCATTGGAGGAAAAGTACAGAATTTCAATTAATTATACATTGTACAATTTTTAAAAATTACCTTACAGACTGACCATCCCTGAGGCGGATGTAAAAACAGGAAAGATAGGCCATTTGCTTAGACATACAGTGTAATGGAGTGGGAAAAAAATTCCACCGGTTTAAGAGAAAGAAAACCAGAATTTGAGTTTGGATTCTGCCACTAAATAGTAGTATTACTTTGGGCAATCAATAAGCAGTGTCAGGAACTGTACTAGGCACTGGGGGGGTCACCTTCCTTCTCTATCTTTGGTTTTCTCATAGAACGAATGAAGGAGCTGCTCTACATGCCCTCCAAGGCTTGACAATATGGTGCAATGGAAGGGATGCTGGGTTTGGAAACAATTTCCATTCCCAGCCCTGTCACTTGTTTCCTTGTGACCTTGAGTAAGTCATTTAGCCTCTCTGGGCCTCAGTTTCGTGAGGAGATTGAATCAAATGTTCTCCAATGTCCTTTCTAACTCTAAATCTATGATCTTTCCAGCTCTAACATTCTACCCTCCCCGTATGCCCCTTCCTGTTTAGAGATTGGAGGTGAAACAGATTTATTTTGGGCAGGATTTAAGCCATATTCTGATTTTAAGGATTTTTGTACTGTCTCTCCCAACCCACACCCAATCAAGATGCACAGTAATTTGTCTGTAATGTAGATGATTGGTTTATGTGGTTGTATCCTGTTAAACTCTCTCTGAAATTGTGTATTGTGAGAAAATTATTAATAATGGGGTGTGTGGGGAGACTCAGAGACCCCACCCCCACCCCCACCCCCGCGCGCGCGCACACACACACACACACACACACACACACACACACACACACACACATACAGAAACTCTGGCTGGTTTTGCAGGGACAGCCCAGAGTCAGTAAAGTTGGACTCTGAATAAATACAGTAGAGATTAAAACCACACCTACCTGAAAGCCTTCCTCCCCAGAGGGTCTGTCCTCTGGACTCTGACCTCAGCAATACTGCTCATGGACCACCCAATGGATTTGAATGATGCCAGCCAATTAGCTTGGAGCAGTGTGTAAGGACTGCCTCTCCTCTGGACCACAGGGAGCTTACACTTGCTCAGATGCTCTCTTGGCCTGGGACACTGAAGGAGGTAGCTATGTGGCCCATTCTCTTTCCCCTCTATCCTGGGTATGTAGGGCTTCTGAACTTTTTGGGCTTAATGCCCCAAACTGATGCTAAAGTCTCTAATTTATAAGTAGCAATATATTAGAACCCCCAGCTAATTTTCCCTAAAACCTAGAACAGAGACAGGCACCCCCATAAATTTTCAAATGACACAGAACAAATAGATCTTTAATTCTGTCAGGGGATGTGTTTGTGAGGTAAGTAGTAAAGAAATATAGTAACGCTAGGAGTCAGACATGGAGAATAAAAGAAAGTTCCATGTTTATATTGCCTCCTATTGGTTCAAATCTTCCTCCTGAATGACTTTTCCTTTCTTAAATGAAGTACAAAGAGCTCCTTCTTTTCTTTGAAAAGAGAAAGACAGATGGAAGGATAAAAGTGAAGCTGATGTGAATTTTCAATGAATTTAGAGCTGAAAGGAACTATCTAATGCAGTCTCTTAATTTTTCAGATAGGGAAACTAAGGTATAGGCTTAGGAAGTGACTTACCTAAAATCATGCAGACAATTATCAGCAGAGCTTGGATTCAAATCCTAAGCCCTTGTCCTCTGACTCCAAATACTGGTCTTTGCAGTACACCACAGAACTCCCACATACTCTGAGTCAGAAGTGCCTTTGACATTTGGTGTTTTTGTCTTTCTGTCTGTATGTGTTTCGCCTGAGCTGAATCTCACAGGCTCCCTAATGCCAAGCCTATTTGGACAGCTCCAGGAGGAGGATCAGAGGGAGAAGGACCTAGTAATTTCATACTCAATGGGGGTGAAGGGTAGAGGCAGTGGGAAGACCAGGAACATCTGTTGCATTTGGCATGTACCACATCCCCTTCTGTGTCCTGTATAAACACTTTACCTCCTAAGAATGGGGAAAGTCAGTGGAAAGATTTCTAGAGGGTTCATTTAAAGGGTCTTTGTCTATCAAAATCAACCTTACCTAGGACCTTTCTACAAGGAACTGAAAGATTCCTTGCAACGTTCTTTTGAAATATTAATGTAATTTTATATATGAATAGTGCTTAATAATTTTTCAAGGCTTTAAAATAAATCTACAATTTGATTTGATACTTATAACAGTTCTGTGATGGAAGCAGAACAGGAAATAGTAGTGTGAATGGGGAGAGTACATTGTATTTTGAAGTCAAACAGATCTTAGCTATAATCCTAGCTCTGTCATACTACTTTGATACCATTTTCATGACACTGTTAGGTATAGATACTATCATAATAGGGGACCCAACAATTATTTCACATGAGTTCCCACAGTACCCTCTCTCACCCTCTCCAGGCTACTCTTCCAACTTGTACTCATATTTACCAGTGGGGTCTTGAGAGAAGCAACTAGGGCCCTAAGGGTAAACATCCTTGAGGCTTCTCCTACTAGTAGTTTGCAAGCCCCTACCAGTGTGCTTCCCTTTAATATTCAGACAGTTGACTTGATTCGCTTTCAATAAAGCCGTTTACTAAATTGATATAGTAAGAAGAGTTAGTAGAAAAAGATCTCCAGAGTTTGGGATGCACTCTTCTATGAATACATACAATGGTTATATAAAGAGTGAGCCCAAGTTTAGCAGAATGGAGTCCAGTGGGAGAGACAATCTGCAAACAACTGCAAACAAATAAGATATACACAGGATAAATTGTAGACCTCCAGTGATAGGAAACCCATTATCTTCCCTGCCATTATCTGGTCTTTCTTTGTAATTCCAAGGTTTAACACAGCGCTTGGCACATAGTAGGTGCTTAATAAATTCTTGTTGACTAATTACCTAGTGCTTAATGTTCTTACTACCTTAATAATAGCTTACACTGGGCAGCTAGGTGGCACAGTGGATAGAGCACTCACCCTGGAGTCAGGAGTACCTGAGTTCAAATCCGGCCTCAGACACTTAACAGTTACTAGCTGTGTGACCCTGGGCAGGTCATTTAACTCCAATTGCCTCACTAAAATAATAATAATAATAATAATAATAATAATAATAGCTGACATTTACATTTCAGTTTACAAAGAGCTATCCTCATAAGAATCTAGGAAGTCAGACATGCAAGTACTATGGTATCTCCATAGATAGATAGACAAAAGAGAAAACTAAAAGTCAAGAGAAGTTAGTTTGCCTAATTATTTTTCCTCCAAGGTCATAGTTAGTAATAGGACTAGGACTCAAAACTAGTCTTCTCATTACAAGTCCGAGGTTTTCAATTCACCTTTCTGCCTCTGCAAATAGCAGTAATAGCTTATATTTGCATAATTCTTTAGAGTTTGCAATATGTACATGTGTTTTATATATACATATGACATATAATAACTGTGCATCAAATGCCACATTGTGAGGAAATGTGGAATAGTTTCCTCTCAATAAGAATATAATAGTCACCATTCAAATTACACTCCTCTAGACCTGTTTAAGGAAAAAGGTCTCTTTTCCCTGCCTCACCCTCTGGCAAACAAAATCACATGGTTCAGGGAAGCCCTGAGCTGGTCTCAATTAGGTCTGTTCCTGAGATATGTCCATATAAGGGAGGATTGAAGAATTGTCTCTGTATTACCTCCCCCATTGGCTAAGATCACAAAGAATAATTATGGAAATTAGGGTTAGGAATATTGTGTTCTGGTTAGCTAGTTTTTGCATGTAGATTGTAACTCTTGAGCAATAGGACCAGTGATGAAAAAGGGGAGGGTCCATTCACATTAGGGACTAGGGTTTAAAATGGGGCTTTCTAGCCCCCATTCTTTGCACCCACCAGCTGCACAATTGGTTGCCCATTCTCATGAGAATGACAATAAATGAGCCTTTGACACATCACCGCCATTGAGTTCCAGAGAATTATTGAGCAGGAGTCATTTTCCTCTCACACACATATATATATATATATACATACATGTTACATATGTATATTATGCATGTGTGTGTGATTGTGCCCTCCTGGAAACTTAGCTTATATGTGTGGGTTTTTTTTTTTTTTTTTTAGTGAGGCAATTGGGGTTAAGTGACTTGCCTAGGGTCACACAGCTAGTAAGTGTTAAATGTCTGAGGCCGGATTTGAACTCAGGTACTCCTGACTCCAGGGCCGGTGCTCTATCCACTGCGCCATCTAGCTGCCCCATATGTGTGTTTTTTAAAATTGTGCTAAACTATGTTTTCTTAAATTATTGCTATTTATATATTAATGGCTATTGCATCCGTTTTGGCAGTAAGCATTTATTATTAATTAATATCATATATACCAGTAAAGAATTGACCACATCTCCCTAACTTCCTCATAGTTTTAAGCCTTCAGAACTCCGTACCTAAGAGCATGCATCTAGCAAGAGCATTCAGAGCCAAGGGAGTGGGTCCAGGAAACCGAGAGAAAAAGAGAAAGAGAAAGAGAAAGAGAAAGAGAAAGAGAAAGAGAAAGAGAAAGAGAAAGAGAAAGAGAAAGAGAAAGAGAAAGAGAAAGAGAAAGAGAAAGAGAAAGAGAAAGAGAAAGAGAAAGAGAAAGAGAAAGAGAAAGAGAAAGAGAAAGAGAAAGAGAGAGAGAAAGAGAGAGAGAGAGAGAGAGAGAGAGAGAGAGAGAGAGAGAGAGAGAGAGAGAGTGAGCAAGTGCAAGAAGAGAGCAAAAGAGGCTGACCCTGGTGTGGCCAGGGGTTTTATACTCCTTAGATAGAGGTGGGTCATTATACATCGATCATAGCTAATTGGTTAGTATCATTCAATTACATCAACTGAGGGTGGTCTAAAGAGGGCAAATTCCCCTAGTTAACAAAAGAATCAATCTGCATTTCCTTTGTTCCCCTGAGCTCATCTGGGGCGAGGGGGAGAGAGTAACTAAATCGATCTCTGGAATTCCCCATGAAATCCAGTATTAATAATTATTTTCTCACATATGCTTACAGGCACTCATAATAAGGTTTAATGTGTGAGTTGCAAACCAATTTGGGTCAAGAAGGAAACAGTATGACTGGCTATATAAAAAAGTTAGCCACAATTCTGGGAGTGCTAAAGAGCTTGATGAATCTCAGAGGTTCCAGTTCAAGAGCTGAAGAAAATCCAGGCTTGGGAAGCTTTGCGGGGAGACTCTTCTGTGGTAGAGAAGAGTATCTCCTCCTCCTTTCCCTTCCAAGGGCTATGACTTTAGAAATAGTAGACCAGTAGGAAACCATGAATTCAGTCAAGAGCAGAGATTCACACCTAACAACAGAGATACAGAAACACTTAAGGAGTAAGTAAGTAAGTAAGTAAGTAAGTAAGTAAGTAAGTAAGTAAGTAAGTAAGTAAGTAAGTAAGTAAGTAAGTAAAGTAAGTAAGAAACAATCTTAAGGAGTGAGTCACTAAAGAGGAAACAGTGCCAGCTATGGATTCAAGAAAGGAGCAGAGCCTAAGAGCCCAGTCAAGATGCTGTATCTAAGGGCACTGTAGGAGGACTTGCTAAGTAGAGTAGGGACTTCTAGGCCAGGCAGTACCAGAAGCTGTAAATTAGCTTTTGCTGCAGGTGTATTCTGCACATGTATTCCATTTTGGGGGCACCTCTAATTGTTAAGTTTTTTGTTGTTGTTACATATAGACTTTCTCCAGAGGCAAGACCTATTTTTTTGCAACTTTTACTCTATTGTTCCTAGTTCTGCTTTCTGGGGCCAAACAATGATATAGATTCTAATCTGCAGGACAGCCTTTCAAAGGGAAGACATCTAGGAGGTGTAAGGGATAAGATCATTATTCATGGAGTCAGAAAGACCTTAGTTCAAATCCTCCCTGCACACTTACTAAGTATGTGACCCTGGGCAATTCAGCTTTAGTTTCAAGGATATGCTGGAGCCAGCTTGAACCGGCTTTTCCATTGATTTGTTAAATTCACAGCATGAGAATTTACATCTGAGAAATCCAAATGCCAAAAATCAGGGATTGATCTACACTAGAAGTAATGGAGAAAATGTTAATTCAGATTAAAGTACATATGTACATGTGTAGAGAATTGGTTGTGAAACATTTACCAGCACACCCCTGCCAGTTTCCTCATCTGTAAAATGAAAATAAAGAACTCTCAACTCAAAGGCTTGTTCTGAGCATCAAATGAGATAATATACGTAAAGAGCTTTGCAAATTTTAGCTATGTAAATTAAAATACTTAAACATATCTATCATTCTATCTTAATTCTCCCTCCATTTTATATATCAAGAAACTGAGACCCAAGGAAGTTCAGTGACTTATGTAATGTAATACAAATAGTGATAGTCAATGGTCTAGACCCAAGTATTCTGGGTCCAAGAAGAAATCCAAAAAAGTGATATAGAACAAAAAAAATATGGGGAGTTATTTTGTGGTTGGCCACCAACTAACTAGAAGGGGTTGGTTATTCTATAGGTTAGACAAAACAAAGCAATTTTTGATTCCCAGGTTAGAAAACCAGAAAAAAAAGAATTGTGCTAGACAATTGTCATCCTCATCCCTAGGAAGGATCATTTAAGCCAATAATTCCCTTCTAAGCCCTTTAGGCCTTTGTTTCTAGTCCTCAGAGCTCCCTCTGAGATAGAATAAGAGTTGAGAACTGGACTTGCAGTTCCAAAGAGAGCTATTCATGAGCACTTCAGAGAAATACTACCATCCTACTGCAGATTTCCCTTAACTCTCCAAAGCATCAGGGGTAAATTCCTGTGATGCCAGGTCACTAAGCAGAGTCTCCAGGGGCAACAGGGTTCACCAGATCTTTTCCTAAATTCCATTGCATGGTGTCTCCCGACAGTCAATAGCCATTTGACCCACTCCCCTCTGGATTATTCCAATTCTGGCCAGGCCATATTTTGGATTGTCAGTGAGACATTAATTTTGTTGAACAGAATAACCTACTCATTAACTCAGTAATAAAGCAGCCTAAGAATTTGTCTAAAATAGTTAAAAGATAGTTGTAACTGACATGCAAAATGTTGATACCTATAACTCCTGAATGTCAGTTAGAAAGGACCTTAGATATCATCTAGTACCAACCCCTCACTTTATTTTTTTTCTTTTTGTGGGGCAATTGGGGTTAAGTGACTTGCCCAGGGTCACACAGCTAATAAGTCTCAAGTGTCTAAGGCCGGATTTGAACTCAGGTCCTCCTGAATCCAGGGCCAGTGCTTTATCTACTGTGCCACCTAGCTGCCCCAGACCCCCTCATTTTAAAAATAAAGGACTTTACAAACCTGGGGACCTGAAGTCCAGACATGGAAAATGACTTTCTAAAATTCACAAAATTATTAGAGCTTGGCCTGGAACTCCTCTTTTGCCTTCTCATCTAATACACTGCTTTCTATACCACAACTTCAGTTGCCACAGTGATGTGTTCCAATCTGTGACTTAAACCTAGATACAGGATTTCAAGTAAAAATGACCTCAGGGAACATTTTAGCCCCTGTATTTAATAGACAAGAAGTCTGGGGAGATAGTTACTGAGGGTCTTGCCCAGAGAATAAGGAGCAAATCCAAGTACAAAAATGAAATTATCCTTGCCCTCAAATAGCTCCCATTCTACTGAGGGAGAAAACAGGTTCAAAAGTAAGTAAACATAACACACGGACTTGAAATACATTGAATCCCAAAGGTCTTAGTGTCATTCCAGGTGGGAGGCATTAGTTGTTGGAGGCATCAGGAAGGGCCTCACATATAGTAGGTAGTGTTTTTGCTGAGTTTCCATGGATACCGTAGCCATAAATTGCTGAGACACAAGGGACTGGAATTCTTTGACAAAAGAAGACAGGATGAATGATGCAAACGAAAAGGAGGAAGCACTGGACTAGGGGAAAGGACTGGGTTCTAGTTACCATGAAGCCACAACTGATTCGTTGTGTGACCTTAAATATGTCACTTTTTTCTTATCCTCAGTTTCCTTATCAGTCAAGTAAGGAGGTAAGATGAGAGGAATCATGGGGGAGATGATATAGTAGTAAGAGATTTGGAATGAGAGTTGGGTTCAAATCCTGGCTCTGTCACTATCTCAGACAAATAACTTGACCTCTATGGGCCTCAGCTTTTCCATCTGTAAAAATAAAGGTGTTGTACCCACCTAAGGTTGCTAAGGTCCTTCACAGCTCTAAATCTGTTTTCCAGTGACTATGTGACCTCAAGAGCTACTTCCAGTCATCATGATTTGTGAATTTTACAGTAAAACTCATAAATACAAAGTCATTAATTCCTCAGATTAATGAGGCCTTTTGCTTTCAGGAATGCTAGAGGGCCATATGAAAAACATTTCCTTAAAGATTATATCCTCATTCTACATAGTGAAGGGAGTTGTCCTTATTCTACAAAAATGCAGGTGAAAAATGTCTAAGGTAACAGAGTAACATTTGACAATGTGATGGTAACATCCTGATTTGGAGGCAAACAGTATTTTTTCTCAAGATACCACTTGTATCAGCACCACTTGTCTCATATCAAATCCAGACTTATCACCATATTCGTTAAAATCTTCCACCAATCACTGCCCCGTTCTGGTTTCGGGATGGGAAAAAACGAACAAACAAACCCATGAACTAGAATGTTCCCACTGTCTTCTCCAGGAAATTTAATATTGTTTCAATTTCAAAACCTTAATCCAAATCTACCTCCTCCACAAAGCTTTCTCTGATGAACTCCAGTCTCTTACCCCAACTATCCTTCTTCCTCCCAGCATTTCTATGCTCAGTATATGCTAATTAGGTTTTTTTGCAGAGCAATGAGGGTTAAATGACTTGCCCAGGGTCACACAGCTAGTAAGTGTCAAGTGTCTGGGGCCAGATTTGAACTCAGGTAGGTTCTCCTGAATCCAGGGCCGGTGCTTTATGCACTGTGCAATCTAGCTGCCCCAATGCTAATTAGTTTTACATTGATTTTGCAGGTGTACCTTTTTGCCTTTCATAGGATTATTGCTCATGGTTGGAAAGGCCCATATGAATTGTTCAAGTTTCTATAGCTCTCTAGGGTTTGAAAAATACTTTCCTCATAGCAACTCTGAATTGCAGATATCAATATTATTATCACCTCCATTTTGCAGATGAAGAAACAGAGTCAGAAAGGTCATGTGCCCATACTCATAAACTTGTAAAGGTAAGAATCAGGCTTTGCAATCAGATGTCCTGTCCCAGTACTTTTTTTTTTTTTTTTTTGCGGGGCAATGGGGGTCAAGCGACCTGCCCAGGATCACACAGCTAGTAAGTGTCAAGTGTCTGAGGCCGGATTTGAACTCAGGTCCTCCTGAATTCAGGGCCGGTGCTTTAACCACTGTGCCACCTAGCCGCCCCCCTGTCCCAGTACTTTTTCCCAGGATTTTGGACTGTTTGTCCTTTGCCAATGTATACCAAATACTTGAATCTCTGTCATTTATTCTGAGTTTACCAAAGGTTCACATTCCTCTGCAGACTCTGGACTTTTTCTACCACATCCAGCTCTCTATCCTTGAAGCTCACTCTAGCCATGGAATCCACACCTCAGAAATACCTTTTCCCCATGCTTCTCCTCCCTCTAATTGGACAGGTAATCCCTAAACCTTGAGTGCCTCCTCTCCACTCTCCCTTCCCCCTTTACAGCTTCCTTTTATGTAATTGTCTTCTTTAGAACATAAGCTCCTTGAGGGCAAAGGCTATCTTTCTTTCTTGTATTTGTATTCCCAGCATGCTTGGCATATAGTAGGCCCTTAATAAATGCTAGCTGACTGATGGTGTTACCTACAGTGCTCACTAAAGAGCTATTTACATAGTGGACATTCAGTCTATGGTTGATATCATCCTTCAGAAATGCTTCTGCCTCATGTAAGGGAGACTTCTTCAGTTCCATCTTTTGTTTTGTTTTGTTTTGTTTTGTTTTTGTTGTTTTTTTTTTTAGTGAGGCAATTGGGGTTAAGTGACTTGCCCAGGGTCACACGGCTAGTAAGTGTTAAGTGTCTGAGGTCGGATTTGAACTCAGGTACTCCTGACTCCAGGGCTGGTGCTTTATCCACTGCGCCACCTAGCCGCCCCAGTTCCATCTTTACAGTTATCATATAAACACCATGACGTTTCAATGCTAACACACTCAATTCCTAGAACTGTCCACTCACCAGTATTCCTATGGGGGGAAAAGCACCTATAGTTTACATAATTCTTGGCAAATAGAAACCTATTGATCTACAGTTTACAATCTAATTGACCTATATCCTTTTGTGAAACTCAACCAATTTCTTTCAAAATAAAATAGTGGCAAATCTAGAACCAAGCTCTTGACTTTTTGTTCAGTTTTCTCTTTACTAAATTAGGCCTATGTGCACTTTACCATAATGGATAACTCATTAATTGTTTTTCTCTAAACCTATGCTATATTTTCTAAATTTTAAATACTGGGCTTGGATCTCAGTCCTTCTATTCACTGCATGTGATGAAAATCTCTTTATCTTTTTGGGATTAATTTTCCCCAACTGTAAAATGAGAATGCTGAATTAGATGAGTTCTAAGGTCTTGTCCAGCCTTAAGTCTTATGGTCCTACAATTTCTTCTGATTCTCCCAGCTGGAAGTATCTTCTCTGTCATCTGAGCTTTTAGCATCTTTATTCCTCTTATGAACTCATATTAAAAGTTATATTATATTTATCATCTGTCCAAGGGCACAAAGAAACATCATTTCATGAGACACTTGGTCCTCCCATATCGCAGTACTCATAACTATTTGCTGAAGGAACACCATGAAAATAATTGCAGCTTATGCACTGATTGAATGGTCTTATCTCCCCAATGGAAATGGCCCCAGACTCTGAGCCCAAGAAGCACCCCCAGACCAACAAGCCTGCTGTTAACCCAGCCCTAATCCAGGTAATCTACTCTTTTTTTTTTTTTGGTGAGGCAATTGGGGTTAAATGACTTGCCCAGGGTCACACAGCTAGTAAGTGTTGTGTCTGAGGCCAGATTTGAACTCAGGTCCTCCTGACTCCAGGGCTAGTGCTCTATCCACTGCACCACCTAGGTAATCTACTCTTGTGGAGATTTGACCTGGCAACTGACTCTGTTACAGCCTTTCCCCTCCCACTAGCAGTCATAGCTACTGAGGACCAGGAAAAGAATGTTATCATTACATAGGTCTTTGATCCCATTAGATGGTTTGACATCAGATTTGGAAATGAAAGTAGCATTAGAGAAGATTTGATGCCATCTGCTAAGCACCATAAAGACCAAGGGCCTTTCCATCTGACTTGCAGCTGAAGCCTCTCCCTATTAGAATGTGAGTTGTTTGAATTGTAGTCTTGCTTTTGTATTCCTGTGCCCAATGTTCAATATAGTATTTTACACACAGTGCTAAACAGATGCTTCCCCCCCCCCATTCCTTCTTTCATCTGTTACACAGAATTAGGAGGTAGAGAACTGGGATTAATAAATTAATAAAAATATACACATTAATTTGACATAAGCTTCCATGCTGGGTGACTGATACAAAGGTTGACACAAGGCAGTAAAAATACATGAGAAAATATGATAGGATACAAAAGTGATCAAAAACCTGTAAACTATGCAAAAGCTTCATATCTAAATAGGAATGCTTTGTATTTTCCACATTTTCATATTTGTGAATGTTTCATATTTTCATGGAGACCCAGGAAGCATTAGATAGAACAAGTATGAAATAACCTTATAGAAAATGAAATGGATTCTATTTTAAAAGGCAGAAAATGGTAGGTTACTAATGTGGAAACCATTTCCTGGTCTGTTTGTTTTCTGTGTACAGACAATTGACTTGTTAAGATAAAGATTAAAATTAATATCAACCTGGAAGAAATAATAAAAAATTTTAAAATATGGTGTATAATTGAGGCAGCTCTAACCCAGCCTATTAATGCTAAGTCATCCCCCCACCCCCAAATGAGAAATGGATAAAAAGATAAATACTAAGAGACTATTACCATTTCCTAAGAAAATTTAACCAATATAAATCAACAGCCACAAAGAAAACAAACAAACAAAACTCTACAAATTGGCCAGGTCACCAAATGCTAGATCTCTTTGATGAAATGAGAGATGTGGCATGTAAGGGTCAAACTAGTTTTGAAATAAACTTATATATCACATCCATCACAGGGAGAAGGATAGTGGGATTTAAAAAAAATTTCTTTTAAAATGTCCTATTAATTTTTTCATTGTTCTCATTTCCCAGTAACTCCCCTTTCAACCCACAATGGAACATTTCCTTAAAACAAAGAAATACAATTAAGAATAATATGTCAACTGATTGGCCATGCATGAAAATATGCCTCATTCCACACATATAGACCTCTAACTCTCTAATGAGAGGAATCAGGCACACTTAACTGTCTTCTCATATCATGATTAGACTCTGCAGTGATTGGAATTCTGAAATCTTTCAGTTATTTTCATCATCAAGTAAATTGTTCTCCTGGCTCTCCTTGATTTGGTCTTTAATAATTCATGCCAGTCTTCCTTAGTTTTTCTAAGTTTTTCATATTCATTCTTTCATATAGAGCAGTTATATTACATTATATTCATATGCCACCATTTGTTGTCACCCAATTGACACTCTTTTGCTTATATTTCTTTGCTACCACAAAAGTGCTGTTACATACACAGATAATATACATACACATATATGGGAAACTTTTCCCTCTTTTTGATCTCTGATAGTAGGTCAAAGTATATTTGCAGTTCAATAACTTTTTTAAGAATAGTTTGATTTGTTTTCCTGAATAATGAAATAATTCAGTTTCACCAACTGTGGCTTACCCCATTATGCCTTCAATATTTATAATTTATTTCTTCTCTTTAAAAATACTATGTGTATGAGGTAAAATCTGAGTTATTTTAATTTTCAGGTTTTATTTTTAATTATTGTGAATAATCTTTCATATGTTTATTGATAATTTGAATTTTTCTTTTGAAAGTTTTTTCATATTCCTTGATCATTTTATCTGTAAAAGACTGGCTTTTGTTCTTATGTATTTCTATTAATTCTCTATATATCTTGCTTATCAGAAATTCCACAGGGGTATTTATATGAAGAAATTTTTGGAAGTATTTTATTTTATTTTCCACTTACACATAAAGATTGCTTTCAATATATATATTTATGTAAGATTTTTGAGTTCCAAATTTTTTTCTCTCTCCCTTTCCCACCCTTCCCCCTCCCCAAGATGGCAAGCTATCAGATATATATATATATATATATATGTATGTATGTATGTATGTATATGTATATATATGCATGTATGTGTGTACACACATATATGATATGACTTCCCCCAAATTAATCTATTTTCTTCTTATTCTAGCTATACTGTCATATGCTTTTCAATTTTGTATAATCCAAATTATCCATTTCATCTCTCATGATCAATGTTGTAATTTAACTTCATAAAACAATGAGAAGCAGTGAATGGGAAAGCATGTTTAAAGAAAGTTTGATGACAGGTCAAATGAAGCAAAAATCAACCCAAGGAATATAACAATTAAATGGGAAAGAAGACAACAAAGTTGAAAAATGCCTGTAAACACACACACAATATGTATATGCATGTGTGTGTATATGCATGTGTATGTGTATGTATGTGTATATGTGTATATATATGTATATACACAGACACACACATACAATTCCAATGTGTTTCCCTCACTCAGTCATCAATGACTGAAACCCCACTTCCAGTTAAATAATTTACATAAATTAGCTTTTACAAAGGCATATTTATTTTGCAGATAAAATAAGAACAAAAATACAAACATTTGCCCTCCAAATTTCAGGGGCCGATTCTCCACTTAGTCTCTAACGAGAGTGGGATCAGATTTCACACAGTTTCTACATAGTATTGGTCACATCAAATTCATGTCCAAATGAGACATCACTGCTGGATGAGTCCCTGTCTCAGCTTCTGATGGACTCAGTCCCAAAGGTTTCTCCTTGTTCCTGGGGACCTCCAAGCAGCACTGGCTGGCTATAAATCCCAGCAAGGACTCCACTTCCAGACCTCCTGGTGGCTCATTCTCTTGACCTTTTGAAACCCACAAGGTCATAACCTCTAATCTCCTTCACCTAAAATGAAAGAACAAATGCTAAAACAAAGGACTGGGGCCCATATTCATGAGCCATGTGTCAGCCTTATATAGCAAAGTCCCAAGGCCTCTCCCCTTACAGCATTGTCTCTCACCAGAAGGCAGCCAGACTGCAATAAGTCAAATCAAGACAAGAGGTGAGGTTGACTAATGCCTTTTGAATATACTCTCAGTTCCAACTACATAGCCAAAGGAAAAAAAAAAAGCTCCTATTTACCATGTGGTCAGCAATCTAACATCACTTGTGAGCATTTCATCAGTCACCATGTATTCTCAGCTTCATGCTGTCTCAGGATGAAAGTTTCTCATTACATATATCTACACACAAACCTATCTATCTATCCATCTATCTATCTATCTATCTATCTATCTATCTATCTATCTATCTATCTATCTATCTATCTAATGTTGTCTCCTCTAGTAGAATGTAATCTTCCTGAAGTTCATTTTTATTTGCCAAGGGGGCAGCTAGGTGATACAGTGGATAAAGCACTATCCCTGGATTCAGTAGGACCTGAGTTCAAATCCGGCCTCAGACACTTGACACTTCCTAGCTGTGTGACATTGGGCAAGTCATTTAACTCTCATTGCCCTACAAAACAAAACAGAAAACAAAGCATTTTTCTTTGCCAAAGTGATTTTCCTTAAGCCCAAATATGACAATGTCACTTTCCTACTCAATAAACTCCAGTGGTTTTCTGTTACCTCTAGGATACTTGGCTTAGATTTTAAAGCCTTTTATAATCCAAACTCAACCTATCTTTTCATCTTCATTGTATCTTAACCGCCCCCCCCTCACTCTGTGGTCCAGTCAAACTGACCTCTGTGTTCCTCAAAGGGAATGCTCTATCTCCCATCACTATCCCTTCCCACTGAACAACCCCATATCTAAAATGCACTCCTAGTTCACCCCTGCCCCATAGAGTTTCTCTCTTTTTAAAAAATGCAGCTCAAAGACCAACTTCTATATGAAGGCTTTCCTGATCTTTTTTTTTTTTGTGAGGCAATTGGAGTTAAGTGACTTGCCCAGGGTCACACAGCTAGTAAGTGTTAAGAGTCTGAGCCCAGATTTGAACTCAGGTCTCCTGAATCCAGGGCTGGTGCTCTATCCATTGTGCCATCTAGCTGCCCCTTTCCTGATCTTCTTAAAAGGCAGTACCCTCCTCAAATAACCAGGTATTTAATTATTTTGTATTTATTCCACAGATACTCATCTACTTGTTGTCTTCCCCATTAGAATGTAAGATCTTTTCGAAGTAAAGATTTTCATTCTTTGTATTTGTAACTCTAGTGCCTGGTACAATGCCTCTGTGCTTTAAATAATAGGTCCTTTAAAAATGCTTGATTATTAATGTGTTGATTTCTATCTTTGCACCCCCAGTACTTAGAAAAGCTCCTGGCATACAATAGTTGCTTAGTAAATCCTTGCTGATGGATTTATCCATCACTATAGAGATATTGGACAGACATTGGACAAACAGACCCTCAGCTATTCTCTGAAATTAACATACACGTATATCAACAATAGTCTTCTGGTTATAATATAAGACTGTGAGTCTTAGAATAAGAGTCTCTGAAGAATTGAAGCTGAGAGAGTTACCCAGAGTGCAATGGACATGTGTATGGTGAACTTTGGTGGACTGTGACACATGATTGGTTCAGAATTGTATTTGAGAAGCAGTATAATGAACCTATCACCAGAAAAGAGATGACTAGTAGTGGGATGAGAGTGTTATTTCACTGGTATCCATGCAATACCAAGATATCAAGGAGAAGGTCCCTGGCATAGTGAATGGATGCTTTAGGGAGGTTTTATGCAATAGTATGGATGAAAAGCACAAGCTTGGACGTAAGAAAGCATGAATTGATAGTTATCCATACTTAGCAATGAGATCACGTCTATCATGTTGTAAGTCTTATTTCCTTTTCTTTTATTGCAAATTACTTGAGTAGAAATTGTGCTTCACTCATGTTTTCACTTTCCCCATCTCCTTGTACAACATTATAAACAGATTAAGTACTTGGTACATGTTTATTGAATTGTGCTGAATCTTGATGACTCTCTTCTGACAGCTCTCAGAGCACTACCATCCCTTGTAATAAAAAAAGAAGGGCAAAAATTACCGTGATATATGAAAGAAGTCTGACATATGCAGTGTTTCACACTCAAATTGCCTGTATCTTCTTCTTCTTCTTGGTGGGGCAAGTTAGTAAGTGTCAAGTGTCTGAGGCCAGATTTGAACTCAGGTCCTCCTGAATCCAGGGCCAGTGCTTTATCCACCGTGCCACCTAGCTTCCCCCTCCCCTGCATCTTCAAAACAGGAGGAGGGATACCTTCTCATACCTCTTTTTTCAAGTATAAGTTTAGTTTCTATAATTTTATAACATTATATTTATTGCAATATGATGACAGCTAATATTTATTTGCAAAGTACTTTATAAATATTATCTCATTCTATTCTCACAAACACCTTGGGAGGTAAGTGTTATTATTACCTCCATTTTACAGAGGAGGAAACTGAGGTAGACAAAGGTTAAGTGACTTGCTGAGCATCACTAAACTAGTATCTGAGGCTTGGTTTGAACTCAGCTCTTCCTAACTCCAGGTCCAGGGCTCTATCCATTCATTGCATCACCATTCAGTTTCTATTTTGTTATAGTAGCAGTTTTGCTTCTATTGTTGTAGCCATACTAAATGTTATTTCCCTGGGTTTGATTACTTCATTTAGCATAAACTAATGTTATGTTTCTCTGCATTCATCACATTTGCTATTTTTTGTAGCATAGTAATATTTCATCATATTGACATACCAAGACTTATTTAATCATTCTCTAATCAATGGGCACATATCTTGTTTCTGGCTCTTCATTAATGCAAGAAGTGATTTTCTGAAAATTTTGTTGTATATAGACATTTTATTTTTATTTTTCATTTCTTTGGGGGTATTAGCAAGTGGAACTCTGAATGATTTTTGCAATGGTATCTTCTCTCTCTGGCTCACTTTTACTCCATACTAGTAATAAAAAAACAACATCTGAGGTTAAATCAAGCCTGAATATTAAATTACTTATCATACTAATAAACTCAAGCAATAGTTTTGACACAGTAAAAACATTAATCTGAATAGAAAAGAAGAGCAATAGCAACAACGGAAATCAGTACACATTCCCCCAAACAGATGGAAATGCATCTTCCTGAGTGTCATTTCCATTGATAAAACCATATTGTTATTGATGTTGAGACACCCTCTTTTATGGGTCTTTGGTAGTGATACACAGTGAGGAAAAGAGGCAGAGGTTACAGTACCTGCAAAGGCAACTGCCAGGTCACATCTTCACAGGGGCTATCCCCTTGGGAACCAGTGACTGACCAGTGACCTGAGCAATAAGCATTTATTAAGCACCTACTCTGGGGTAAGCACTATTCAAAGAGCTAAGGATAAAAAGAAAGACAAAAGACAGTCCCTGCCCTTGAGGATCTCACAATCTAATGGATAATCTGGTGGAAGAGGAAGGAATTTGGAAGTGATGCTATTGCTTGGGCTCTTGGGTTTACCTGCCATCTCCTGGTAGCTCCCTGCTTACCTTGTCTAAGCTTTCTATAACACCCAGAATGTTTTATCTCCTTGCTCTTTGTCAGTGAGAAACTCTTCATGTTAAGCTTTAACACCCAAATACCTGCTATTTCCACATCTTTCTAGGAAGTGTCCTCTACTCCTTGGGGTCACAAACCATTCAATGGGCTCTACTGCTCCTCCATTGCATCAGAAACCTCAACACCTATGAATACAGCTTCATGGGAAATGGAGTCCTTGTTCTCTTTCAATGAGTGTTTGTACTCTGGTCTGAGGAATCCTGAGAAATGTGTAGCCTTTTCCCTAAAAGACATATCGGTTAGGGCAGCTAGGTGGCGCAGTGGATAGAGCACCGGCTCTGGAGTCAGGAGGACCTGAGTTCAAATCCGGCCTCAGACACTTAACACTTACTAGCTGTGTGACCCTGGGCAAGTTACTTAACCCCAATTGCCTCACTAAACAAACAAACAAACAAAACGAAGACATATTTGTTATGTACAGATGAAGAAATTGTGGTTTAGAGGCTTTTCCAAGGTTACTGCATTCTTAAGTTTCCTACAACAGTCTTTTTATTGTAAAACTAGATGTCTTTGTGGAGGAGGGTCTATGCTATCCTTATTTCCCCTTCCCTTCAAGTAAGGGTCAGACTATGGCTTATTCTTCCAGAGGAAATCTAAGTGATTCTCAAGTTCAAGGTTTAGACTTCTGACTGGAAGAATCAATATGCTTGGGAGAATAAATCAATCATAAAATTAAATAGTACCCCAACAGCTCACAGAGCAGGTTTTGTTTTGTTTTGTTTTGTTTTGCTTTGTTTGTTTGTTTGTTTGTGCTACGGAACAGTTCTTTTAACCTTTGATACCAGATCTGAAGAATTCTAGCATAGTCTATAAAATACAGAACCCCTCAAGGACATCTCTCCACAAACACTATGAATTCAAGTGATGACATATCCTTAGACAATGGGAACAAACTAATTTATAAAAAGAGAATCAAGCAAAGTAGGATAACTAGTTTTTTTCAACTACACAAATAGAAAGAGGGAGAAGAAAGAAAGGAGAGGAGAAGATGCCCCTTAGCCACTGTGCTTTGAAACTGAAGGGGAGAAGAGTATACTCCTGATCAGCATACTTCTCTTCTGCTCATTCCTGATCTCCCTTTTTTTTTTTTGCAGGGCAATGAGGGTTAAGTGCTTTGCCCAGGGTCACACAGCTAGTAAGTGTCAAGTATCTGAGGCTGGACCTGAACTCAGGTCCTCCTGAATCCAGGGCCCGTGCCCTATCCACTGCATCACCAAGCTACCCCTCTCCCATATTTTTCTTAACCCAAACTCCACAGAGCCTTGATCTTGAATTCCCCTCCCCCAGGGAGATAACATATTAGTCTCTGGAAGTTTGCAGTAGGAGCTACAA
This sequence comes from Dromiciops gliroides, assembly GCF_019393635.1. NCBI lineage: Eukaryota > Metazoa > Chordata > Mammalia > Microbiotheria > Microbiotheriidae > Dromiciops > Dromiciops gliroides. Next base: position 197,755,287 of record NC_057865.1, read on the forward strand.
TCTTGTTGATTACAGGCCAAAAAGGTGGAAAGGTTATAGTGTCTGTGGCAAGGTGACCTGGAGCTGCTTACAATTAGTGAAGTAATGATGCTTAATAAACAATTATTTATCGATTGATTGCTAAGTAGGGAATCCGGGTTCTTTTGCTCCCTGAATTCCTAAGAGTGAAACATGGGAATGGTTAAAACATCATGCAATCTGTTCTCAAATTGTCATGGTACTTGATATGAAGCATGGAAGGAAGATAGACTTAGGAATCTCAGGGAGATTTCAGTAGGCATGCATCAAGCCTTTCACAAGATCATCATTGATAACCTCTTCCTATTATGGCTTATAGTGACATCATTGGCTGTGTCCCTTTTCCCCATCTTTTTTTTTTTTTCAGGGCAATGAGGGTTAAGTGACTTGCCCAGGGTCACACAGCTAGTAAGTGTCAAGTGTCTGAGGCTGGATTTGAACTCAGGTCTTCCTGAATCCAGGGCCAGTGCTTTTATCCACTGCGCCACCTAGCTGCCCCCTTGTGTCTCTTTTCTGTGCCACCTATGAGGTATATGCCCTGGTCCTCATGTCGAGTATAAAGCTGTTTTGGAGCTGTTTGGAGTATGAGACTCCCCAGTTTGGGAGTTGGCATCTGCTGCTCCAGTAAGAGGCCTAGATTCTATCTTTCCCTTGGATGTCTTTAAGCCATGTAGTTTTTCCTTTAATGTGCCAAATAAAAGAACCTAGTACTTTTAGCATTGCTTGGCTGATGTGATTTTTTTTACAGTGATCCTTTTGTTCTACTAATGCACCTCATTTCTGGGACAGATTTCTTGACAGATTATTCACCCTGCCCCAGTGACATAAACAGACTCTGGAAAAGGAGTCACCACCACCCAGCCAAAGGAAAAGGCCCCCATGGAGAAAGGCAAGAAACTTCCTTTATTTAGAGCTCTGCTTTGTGAATAGCTGGTAGTCTAGTCACAGGGCAAGTCAAGAATAGCAGCTAGATGCCCTTTCACTACCTAGCACCACTGAATCCTAGACTCAGAGATGGAAGGGACCTGGACCCTAAACAAAAGAATGTGACTTGTTCAAGGGCACACAATGCACAATGGCAGAGGCAGGGCTAGAGCTGACTCCTAGCTCAATGTTCTACTCCATCATCCCCTCACTCCATCATCTCACAGATACCCACAGAAAAAGAAAGAATTCCTCCCCTAATGTTTTACTGTAATGCTTTATCATGACATGAAGGTGACCCTTTGGTCTTTCTTTTTAAAATATTTATTTGCAATTTAAAATTCTTTCCCTTCTTCTATCCCTATGTGATACCTATTATACATATGAAGTCATGCAAAACATTTCCATATTAGCCAAATTACAAAAAAGCAAGAAAAATAAAGATAGTGAAAAAACCTCCTTTCATTTGTACTAAGAGTCCATTGGTTATCTTTCTGGAAGTGGGTAGCATTTTTCATCATGAATCCTTTGGAGTTGTGGATCATTGTATTGATCAGAATAGTTAAGTCTTTCACAGTACTATTGTTACACTATTGCTATTACTGTGCACAACATTACTCTGCCCACTTCACTTTTATCAGCTTCCCAGTTTTTTTCTGAAATCACCCCATTTGTCATTTCTTTTTTCCCCTTTTTCTTTTATGTTTTTTCCTATTTGTCATTTCTTATACAACAAAAGTATTTCATTACAATTGTTTATCATAACTTGTTTAGCCATTCTGCAATAGATGGGCATTCCCTTGATTTCTAATTCTTGCTACCACAAAAGAGCATCTATCGATATTTTTGCATATATGGGTGCTTTTACTTTTTCTTTGACCATGAGCCCTTGTTCTTGAGGCCTCTGGCAGTAGAGCACAATCACTAGAAGGAATCAACTGAAAAGACTTCCAGGATGGGCTGGATGATTGACTTTGTATACAGAGTACCCTGAGCCCTGACAGTTCAACTTTTGACTGTGAAAAATTTAGTCACTCTGAGCAATATAGAAACAAGGTAACTAATCTCTCTGAGATACAGTTTTATACCTGTAAGGTGAGTATAAAAATACTGGTATGGCTCACTTCGCAGGATCACTGCAAAGTAATCATTGATTTAAGGTTCTATAGAAATACAAAGTATTATTATATAATGAGACATTTTAATTTTCCCCTAGAAACTCATTGAAGACCCTGGTGGAGAGGTAGAGAGGATTTTTGATTAGCATCAGAGAAGAGTGCACTCTTGATGATATTATAGCTTTTTTTGAAAAACTGCTAATGAAGAATGGTCCAAAACACTACTCAAAAGGCAAATGAAAAAAGCTTGGCAATTTCGCTTCATCCCCATAAAATTGGCAAAGATGACAAAAGACAGAAATGGCAAATGTTGAAGGAGTAATGGGAGAGCAGGTATGGTAAGGCACTGTTGATGGAATTGTGAATTGGTCCAACTGTTCTTAAAAACAATTTGAGCTTATTTTAGAAAAAGCACTCTATTACACATATAATTTCTTTTCTTTTTTTCTTTATTTTTCTTTTCTTTTTTTCACATATCATTTTACTCAAGGAGACCATTGTTAAATATATGCTCCATGGAAGTCAATGACGAAAGGAGAGGTTCCATATGTAGAAAAACATTTATAACCAGGGGCATGTGCTAGGGTCATCTTGAAACAGCTCATAAAAGCAGATTATTAAATTTCAGTGTGACCATTTATACCTCAGAAATAGGAAAATGCTACAAATCTGTTTTATTGTTTAACTGATTGTCTAGATTTAAGAAAGTGAAGGAGAAAATGTTAATAATGTAGAGTAAATTTAAAAGTGTGTTGTGCATTGTACATATCTATCTATAGATAGATAGATAGGTATAGATATAGATATATCAAGCCAGCATTTATCAGCACAATCTTGTTTATAAGATTTCTTTTTGTGGTAGCAAAGAACTGAAAGTAAAATGAGTGTCCAATAATTGGGGGATTAAGTTTGACATATGCATGTAATGGCATATTATTGTTCCAGTAAAATCATTGAATAGGAAAAATTCAGAGAAACTTAGGAAGACTTGTATGAATTGATGCAAAGCAAAGTAAGCAGAAAGAGAACAATTGAAAGCATGACCACAATAATATAAGGGAAAACAGCATAAAAAGATGTCAGAACTTTGATCATGACTTCAGAAGACTAAGGGTAAAACATACCTGTCTCCTCTTATTAGAGAGGTAGAGGACTATAGATATCAAATGAGGCATATTTTTGTACACGGCAAATGTATTGGTGTTTTTTGCTTAAAATATGTTTCTTTGTCACAAGGGAATTTTCTCTTGGTTTTGAGATGGGAGGTTTTTGGAAATGACAGCAATGTTGAGAGAGAGAGAGAGAGCATCAGCAAAGCATTTTAATAGTGCTGAAGTCATAGAGGAAATTATACGATAATATATAAATAATTCAAAAGTCCTTTGTATTTGGTATTGAGATTTGTTAAGTATATATGTGTATAACCATATCTATCTATGAAATGTGTGTACATATGTGTATACTGTATATGTCTATGTATGTATACATGTGTATATATGCAGTATACGCATATATGTATACACATGCATATATATAGCATCCATATTCTACATAGATACATTCTACAAAGATATTTAGTTATAGAAACATATCTATAGAGACATATATAGATCAATATACACATTGCATGTATTTATGGAAACATATAGATATACACATAGTGTGTTTGTTTTTGAATCTCTGACTACATCTGTGTAGAATATTGGTGCCATATTTACTATTTCATTATTAATCAGCCAAAAACATTGTTTAATAAGTATTAGAGAAATATTAACGATAATATTTATTTCTATAATAATAAAAGCTAGCGACTAAAATACAGGGTTCATTTATCCTAAAAAAGGGAAAGCTTAGAAGCAGGAATTTTATGTTACAAGTAAATAGGGGAGAAGGGGCTGGTTTTGGGTTACAGTCCTACTGGGAAGTCTCAAGGATATAGCAATATCTTTTGTTGTTCTTTTCTACCAAGAAGTGATATTAAGCCATTATAGATTTATATAGAGTTTAAAGGTTCTTAAAGTTCTTTTCATATGTTAACTTTTTACATATGTCAACTCTGTGTTCTTTCCCTAGACTAATAGCATGATCAAAACTCAGCTGATAGCAAAATTAGTTCTTATTTTATGGTTACAACCCAACTACCACCATGAGAGAATGCCAAAGCATGTTCAAAGGATGAATGAGACCAGAAAGAAACCAGCAATTTGGCAGTCAATCCACAGTGTCATAGACTCAAAGAGTCATTGGGTTAGAGCTAGAGGGAATCTACAGAGACCGTCTAGTCCAACCCAGTAATTTTACAGATACAGAAATTAAGGACCAAGAAAGTGAAGCGTTTTGTCCAAATTAACAAAGTAATTTCATGGCATAGTTAGAACCAGAGGATAATCTATCGACGTATTATATTACCCTTCAGAGGTGGGATGGAGTGGGAAATTGTTCAGTCATTTCAGTTGTGTCTAGCTCTTCGTGACACCATTTGGGGTTTTCTTGGCAAGGATACTGAGGTGTTTTGCTATTTCATTCCTTCTCCAACTCCTTTTATAGATGAGGAAACTAAAGCAAACAGGATTAAGTGATTTGCCCAAGGTCACACAGCTAGTAAGTATCTGAGGCCAGATTTGAATTCAGGGAGATGAGTCTTCCTGATTTCAAGTCCAGCTCTCTATCCACTGCACCAACTACTTGCCCTGGAGTGAGGGATAGAGGTTTAGAAAATAGATGTGGAGGGGAATTCTTTAAGTATTCTTGTGGATAGTGACTATAAATAGTTTGGAGTTCTTATTTTCAAAATGTGTATGATGTATTAGACTTTTACAAGAAGGTAGAGAGAATATCAAAAGTGATTTTTTTTTTTGGTTCAGACTTGTGATTTCATCTCTTTGTGAAATGGAAGCTCCTTTCACCCAGGCAGATCAACAACTATAGTCTATGAATACTAAGACATTAAATGACTTCTCTATGATAATTCAGTTAGCATATATTAGAAGTAGGATTTGAACCCAGCTCATCCTAAATGTCAAAGCCATTCCTCTATTTACTACACTATGCTGCCTCTCAATGAAAGGATAAAAGTAGGAAAATAAGGAAATTTAGGAAGAAGGACTAATATACAGGGTTTATATATCCTGAAAAAGAGAAAGCTCAGGGGCAGGAATTTTGGTGATGGGTCATAGCCCTCCTGAGAAGTCTCAACGATATAGTTGGGTTTTTTCCCACAAACTATTGATATCAAGTCATTCTAGACATCTATAGCTTTCTGAGAACAGAACAAGAGGAAACAAATTTTATTTGAAGTGATAGGGATTTGGGGGAGACTTTTCTACTGGGATAGTTGATAAACACTGATTTTATTGAGAGATTGTAGAATATGCTACTGAATCATGAAGGGTCATGAAGGATTACAATAGGATTTACAACAGGAAGGATAGAGCTTATATTTTTCTGCTTATGATAGTAGTAGCTAAGGTAAATTATGCAATCCATCAAAGTTGGTTTGTTTCCCCATAAAAAAACATCACTCCCATTGCTCTAATAATATTGACTAGAATTTCTACATCATTCCTTCTCTCCCCATTGACAGGAATTACATGTTTAAAGGTAAATGTGGAGAGCAGTACCAAAGTATTATGTCCTCAATATTAATCAGCCATTAGAATCTAAATAGATTAATAGGCCCTTGAGGAAACACAAATATATTATCTGAGGGACATCAGATTCAACTTATTAGTACCCGTTTCTACTTCAGTACCAATTAATTTATCAAATTTACTAGCTTGGATTATGGAAAATGAAGAACATGGTCCTGGAAAGTGTGTTAGTCTAGGACTTTATGTTATAATTGAGGTCTGATCCAAGATCAGAGTCAGCACTCACCACTCAGTTGATCGAAGTTGTTTATAGGCCCCAAGAAAAAACATATTGTACACTTCAACCTGTAGTCACTTCAGGCACCCAGAACTCTCAGGCACACTCATTTAGATGACTGAAGAATGCAATGTTGCTACTCTTGGTGGTGTTACATCTCTCAGTTGTGCTACAGATGGCTGCCATTGGAGAGTCTTCTCTTACCTTAACCTTGCTTAAGACCTCCTTTGAGACAAAGCAAGAAGGTGACTGTGAGTGTGGGTTTTTATACAGTTGTATACTGTAGTAGCATGAGTCAGAAAACTCATATCTTGAACCAATCAACTTTCAATATTACACAGCCATCCAATCATAAGCAAGTATTACAGAATGTTTTGAGGTCATTAAGATTAGGGTGTTCTCTTGAGCTAAATGTTCCCAAAAAACCCAATCAACATTAAGGCAGAACAAACAATTAATGTACAAAATTAGGAAGTAACTGAGTTAGAAAATTATAACTAATCATATGAGAGGCTGGGCAAACACCATTTTTCTTGGAGTGGTAGTCTTATCAGGATTGGATATATATTTTTTTATATTCTACAAGCACTGAAAGAAATAATTCTAGGAAGACAAGATAGAGTAGGGTGATTAAAGTCAAAAGAAAAATTCTGAGAATTGGCAAGGCGGGTAGGCATGAGTGGGGCATGGCCAAGTCAGGAAATAGATGATCTGACTTTAAAGCAAGTTCCATAGGCCTCCGTGGGCACCACTATCCTTCCAGGCACCCAGATTTGCAACCTCAGTATAATCGTCAACTACTCCCTCTCATTCACCTCACATATATGATCAATTGCCAGATCCTATTGTCTCTACCATCTCCTGCATTCATCCTCATCTCACTATCCATAGAGGCACTATTTCACTTCAGGTACTTCTCATCATGACTCAGGGGAACTACTAAAATTATCTCCTAATTTTCCTAAAGCACAGGTCTGAGCATGCTGCTTCACTACTCAATAAGTTCTAGTGACTTCCTATTACCTCTAGGATCAAGTATAAACTCTTTTGTTTGTCATTTAAAGCCCAGTCCCAAACTACCTTTATGGTATTTTTACACATTATTCTCCTTCACACACACACCGGTCCACCCAGATTTAACTACTCCTCATAGGCAACATTCTTTCTTCCATCTCTATCTTTGCCCAGAATGCATTTGTTCCTCACCTCATTCTCTTAGAAATCATAATTTCCTTCAAGTCTCTGCTCTTGTGCCACCTTCTATAAATGAAGCTTTTTCTAACACCCCCAAATTCTAGTGCCTCTTTAAAAAACTGGCCCACATTTCCTAGAAGGTTTCACCTCAACCCCAGAGTCCTCTTGTACTCTTAAGGGAGTTAATAGGTATCTACATTCTCTGACAGTGGTTCCAGCCCCTACTGATACTGTTTCTTCAGTTTTCGGGATAAAACCCTACACCCCAGTTCCATTTAGCCACCAATAGTCAGATTGGCTTTTACAAAATAAGAGTTACTTCAAAGGCATAATCATAAATATATAACCTCACTCCCACAATCCCTGGGAAGCATAATCTTTTCCCCCTCAGTCTCTGGGAAAGAGATAAGATTTACAACTTAGCTATATTCTTATAGAGCTTAATTTATAGAATAAAACAATCTGCATGGCATAGTATAACAAAAAAGATGATTGCACATGAAACTTCAAATCTATTATGTACAACTTGCTATTCCTTTTAAATATATAATAAAATTATCGTGTAAATTTCTTTTTTCCCTCGTCCCCAACCTAAGAGATGGCTATCATTAGACATTAGTATGTGTAAAATTATACAGACATTAGTATGTATAAAATTATTATTTTATACATACTTCTTTTTATCAGTTCTTTCTCTGGATGCAGACAGCATCTTCCTTCATATGTCATTTTGTAGTTAATTTGGGTATTTATAATAGTCAAAATTATTTATTTGTTCAAAGTTGTTCTTAAAACAATATTGATGTTACTGTATACAATGTTCTCTTAGTTCTTCTTATGTTATTCTTCATTATTTTGTGGGTCTATCCAAGTTTTTCTAAGATCATCAAGCTCCTTATTTCTTATAGCACAGTATGATTCCATCACAATAATATATCACAACTTGTTCAACCATTCCCCAATTGATGAGCATCCCAGCAATTTCTAGTTTTTTTGCCATCGTTAAGAGAGCTACTATAAATATTTTAGAAAATAAAGGTTCTTTTCCTTTTCCCTAATCATCCTTGGAAACAGACCTAGTAGTGGTACTGCTGTGTCTAAGGGTATAGGTAGTTTAGTAATTCTTTGGACATTATTACAGATTGCTCTTCAAAATGGTTGGATTATTTCAAAATTCCACCAACAATGAATTAGTGCTCTGATTTTTCCATATCCCCTCTAACATTTGTCACTTTCCCCTTCAATAAGTTTAGCCAATATGATAGGTATAAATAAAATGACATCTCAAAGTTGTTTTAATTTGCATTTCTCTAATCAATAATTATTTAGAGCATTTTTATATGACTATAAATTGTTTTGATTTCTTCATTGGAAAACTGACTTATATCCTTTGACTATTTATCAGTTGTGGAATAACTTGTATTCTTATAGATTTGACTCACAGTCCTACCAGTTTTAAAGATGCAACATGTTTCAGTTAGGCAGCCAATCCAAGGAAGCTCCTCCCATCCATGTGGTAGGGAAAGCAGAGCACCTCCATGTTAGGCAATCTGGGCATGCTTCAAAGACTCTGTCATATCGTGTATGTATTTTGTATTTATTTAGTTTTTGGCAGACTCTTTGGCAATTTCTATGAGGTTCTCTTAATTGGTCGAGAAAACAATGACATAAAGTACAACTGTGTGAGATCAGGACTTTGTGCAAGAGCTGACTTTGAGAGGACATAAGTGATACCAGACTCCCTTGCGACATGTTTGGGAGATATAAATGTTTAACAACCAGCTCTCTGGAGGGATGTTTTAAAATTCAATCTACATAGGGGCAGCTAGGTGCCGCAGTGGATAGATCACTGGCCATGGAGTCAGGAGTACCTGAGTTCAAATCCAGCCTCAGACACTTAACACTTACTAGCTGTGTGACCCTGGGCAAGTCACTTAACCCCAATTGCCTCACTTTAAAAAAAATTCAATCTATATGACCAACATTTTCTCCATCACCTTCTTAAGTCTGGACAATGAATAAAACAATAAATTAAGCTGTGATTTTTAGCCTTTACTGATTTCTGAAGTGGAAATACTCACATTGAAAATTTAACAATAGGATCTCAAGAGCCAGTTTGAGTTTGCTCTTCATACCCCTGCCTCTCTCCCAAACTACCTTGAAACCATTTTTTATGTTTGTATCTATTTGTTTTATATTTTACTAATGCATTTGTTGTCTTTCCCATTAAAATGTCATTCCTTGAGAGTTGGGATTATTTCATTCTTTGTTGTATTCCCAGCATCCAGCACAGAGTCTGCCTGGTATAGAGTAGGCACTTTGTTAATTGATTGGCATTCATGAGTTGCACAGAATGGCAAATACAATTGGGCTGTGATCTGCTTCTTTGGAGGAATTGTTTACATTGAGTTCACAGATTCAGTTGATTATTACAGCACTTCCCAGGCTGTCCTTGAGTTTACCCTGATGTCAAAAGGGTCCAAATTAAAGGTGTCCAATATAGGAAGGCTTCCTTCCTCCTTTCCTAATGGCCAACCAACCAGTTACAGAGAATAAACATGCAGTAGACGCCTGCTTTTGCATTCCTGATTTCCTCACGCCCTCTTGTGGCCATCTGTTTTCATACAATGAAGGCTAAAAAGCCTTTCCCACTTTTCAACCAAATATTTAGGGTCTATTCTATCTTTTCTGTAACGCTAAGGCTTGTTTACAAAGTATTTTCATTTTATCAACTCTGTGAACTAGCCAGAGCAAGTATTTTCATCTCCATTTTGCAAAAGAGGAAATGGAGGGTCAAAGAGGTAAATCGCTTTTGAGTATACATTTTGATTTTAGTTAGTATTAAATAAAATCCTTACCTATCATCAATACTGTGATGTTTGGGGGGGGGTTGAGGGGCACTGAGAGTAAAGCGACTTGCCTAGGGTCACACTAGTAAGTGTCTGAGGCCAGATTTGAACTCAGGTCCTCCTGAATCCAGGCCCAGTGCTTTATCCAATGCACCACCTAGCTGCCCCAATACTGAGATATTTCAAGAGATGAGTACCTTCTGCAACCTTACCTGCTTCTCTTCTAATGCTTTTTTTTTTTTTTGGTGAGACAATTGGGGTTAAGTGACTTGCCCAGGGTCACACAGCTGGTAAGCATTAAGTGTCTAAGGGCCGATTTGAACTCAGGTCCTTCTGAATCCAGGGCCAGTGCTCTATCCACTGTGCCACCTAGCTGCCCCTATCTTCTAATGCTCTTTTATGCTCTATTGTGGCACATATCCAGAGATGGAGCCCAGAAAAAAAATTTTTTTCTTGAGTGTCTAAAAATCTGCTCCTCTGGTGTTCTCAGGAATACTTTTCTGTCTTCTCTGAGAATTGTTTACGTACAAGGTAACAGTGTAACCAGTTGCAGGTGTGTTGCAAGTGTGGAAACAGGCAAATAATTCAACAATAAAGAATCTCTAAGTGGTGGTAGAAGAATAAGGGAAGGGAGGAATTGTAATAATCAAGTCTGAAGATGAGTAGTGGAATGCCTAAATGCACTCAAGTGACACAGTGGATAGAGTGCTAGATCTGGACTCAGGAAGATCTATATTCAAATCCAGCCTCAGACACTTACTAGCTATGTGACCCTGGGCTTGTCACTTAAACTCTGTCTGCCTCAGTTTCCTCAACTGCAAAATTAGGATGACAAAAGAACTTCCTTCACAGTTTTGTTGTGAGGATCCAATGAGATAATATTTGTAAAGCAATTAGCATAGTGCTTGGTACATAGTAGGTGCTTAATAAGTGGTAATTCCCTTTCTTCAACATTTTAACATTTGATAAAATATCAAATCAGAGGGCCATGGAAGAACACAAATACAAGCCGGAGGGGGGGATGTATGGCTGGACAACCATTTGTGGGGGAAAAGATAGGGTTTTTTTATTGGACTGCAACTTCCATGTGGGTCAAATATGTAACACTGCAGCCAATGGCTAATATTATCTTAGTTTATTTTCAGAGAGGTATTAGTCCACAGAAAATGGGAATGATGCCTGTGCTGACCTCTCTCTTGGCCAGACCAAATCTAGAGTATAGGCTTTGGTTCTGAGGACTGTTTTAGGAAGGACAATGGCAAGCTGGACAGACTCCAAGGGAGATAGACCAAGATGAGATCTGAACTATCCCATCAGATTGAAGGAATTGGGAGAAGAGAAAACTTGGGATAAGGGGACAGAGTGGGATCTGTGATAGTTATTCTCAAGTGTAACTTGTGTTCTGCTTGTTTTCTATGAATGATTGCTTTCCTCTGGGCCTCAGGAGACAATTCAGAGAGAGAGAAATATTGGCAAAACAATGCCTAATGCTCTTGGGGAGGGAAATTGCTTACTGTTCCCCTTTTTGTATGAGGATCACAATCAGAAGTCACAGAATAAGATAAGTATGACATATGTGTGCTGTGGCATCCTCTTTTTGCTTCCTGTCTTCCTATTGACCTCATTTGGCTTCTGGGAGGAGACAGAAACAGGAACAACTGGGAGAGATTGAAGTTGCAACATGGAGAGTTGCTATGTCCAGAAGGCTCAAGGCCATTAGGAGACTTTTGGAGCCTGGAGCAGAAAGCAAGGTGATTGGAGGCTAGCACAATCAGGATTCTATCAGCTATTGCCAATCCTTTTTGGGCTGGTGATCTGGGAAGTGTTGTTTTTTTTCCATCCATGATTCAGAGAATGAAGGTAGCTGCCCCTTCCCTGATTCCTTTTCCATGAATTGGAGATGAGTATGATTGGCAACTGAGAAAAGATGATTAGAGATAAATGATTCCATACACAAGCAGTTGATTCAATATTTTTTCAGTTTATTCTATGAACATGCATACCTCGTAGATGCTGTAGGTTTGGTTCCAGACTATCACAATAAGGTGAATATTGTGATAAAGTACATTGCATGAATTATTTTATTTCTCAATAGATATAAAAGTTGTTTATACTAAACTATAACCTATTAAGTGTACAATATTATTATATACTTAAAAATCAATGTGTATACCTTAACTAAAAATACTTTTTCCCCTCTGTGGGGTAATGAGGGTTAAATGACTTGCCCAGGGTCACATAGCTAGTAAGTGTCAAGTGTCTGAGGCCAGATCTGAACTAAGGGCCTCTTGAATTCAGGGCTGGTGCTTTACCCACTGCACCACCTAGCTGCCCTTCTCTAAAATACTTAGATTACTAAAAACGCTAACCATCATCTGAGCCTTCAAAGATTCACAACCTTTTTGCTGGTGGAGGGTCTTGATGTTACTGGTCATTGACCGATCAGGGTGGTGGTTGCTGAATTTTGGAGTGGCTGTGGCAATTTCTTAAAATAAGACAACAATGAAGTTTGCCACATTGATTGACTTCCTTTCATCAAAGATTTCTCTGTAGCCTGTGATGCTGTCTGATAGTATTTTACTCATGGTAGAACTTCTTTCAAAATTGGAGTCAATTCTCTCAAACGCTGCCACTGCTTTATCAACTAAGTTTATGTAATATTCTTCAATATTGTTGTGTCTCAGGGAATAGAGAAGCCCAAGGAGAAGGAGAAAGACAGATTAGTAGAGAAGTCAGAACAGATGTACAACATTTATCTATTAAGTTTACCATATTATATGGGCATAGTTCATGATGCCCCAAAACAATTACAGCAGTAGCATCAAAGCTCACTGATCACAGATTACTGTAACAGATATAATCACAATGAAAATGTTTGAAACGTTGCAAGAATTACCGAAATGTAACACAGAGACATGATGTGAGCTCATGCTGTTGGAAAAGAAGTGCTGCTAGACTCGCTCTATTCAGGTTGGCTACAAACCTTCAATTTGTAAAAGCAAACAAACAAAAACCAAAAGCATAATCTCTGCAAAGTGTAATAAAGTGAAGTGCAATAAAAAAATGTGCTTGTACAAGAAGCTATGTGATGACAACATGCTAAGTCACGGAATATATGAATACAATGGGCAGTGAACTGAGAGAGTGAAAACCAAGAGGGATGTGCTCTTATTAGCTAGGTACATAGAGTAGATTTCATATTTTAATATTTGAGCAAGATTCCATTTATCTCCTAGATTAATTTTAGACCCAGTCAATAAGTGATTAATCCAAACTACTTACAGCTGCTACTGCCATGCCATCTTCACTGTCTGGTGACCAATGTAGAAACTGAAAACTTTTAGGAAAGGGCTATCTCAAAAACTATCAGATAAAGAAACTTGTAAGGCTGAATAGGCGGCTCAAGTAGAGTGCCACCTTGTGGGCAATTCATTAATTGTGCACAACTAGTTAATTTTCCTTGATTGTCATTTAATGTAGTGACACTGTGTACATGCTTAAGGAAGGCAGCACTTTAGTCACACAGAAAGAGAGGCTAGTGTCATACCAGTATTTGAAAAGGTGTAGGAGGGTTAGACTTGTTCTGCCAGGCTTTGGAGGAAAGAACTAGGAGGAGTAGAAAGAAGGAAGCAGGAAGACAGATTTAATCTTGATACAAGGAAAAATTCCCCCAAATTGGAGCTATTAAAAAATAGAATGGAATGCTTTAGAGGTTAGCTGGGGTCACCACATTAGATGTCTTTAAAGAAACAAAGGATATTATATATTTCAGATACTATGGCTAATGGCTTCTTGACATGTCTCAGTGATAATGAAATCCTTCAAAAGGAAAAGGCAGTCAGTAAAGGTAGAACAAATTAGCCTCTAGGGTTACTTTTAGCTCTCACATTCTAGTAAATATTGGAGGTGGTGCATGAACCTAAGACTGGCCCTAAGTCTAGTACTCAAACACATGATCCATATATTCCTTTCCCCCTACATTATAAAACCTAACACTGCCCAAGTAGAAAATCCCAAAGAGTTTTCAAAGAGAAGTTAAAGACCTTATTGGAGTATTTAGCAAAAGTTCTTGTCAGTTTTGTCTTCCAGGAGAGAGAGCTCTCTCTCTGTCTCTCTCTGTCTCTGTCTTTGTCTCTCTCTGTGTTAACTTTTATAACTACTGCTCAGGATTTCTTTGAGAGATACACAACATAGTCCTAGTGAACTTGCTGTTTGAACTTCTGGGAGAAGGATGAGAAGATTAGAAAAGATTTCCTATGCCTGGGAGTGAAGAGAATATGTGTTATCTCCTCTCTGACAATCTAGGATTATAGATTTAGAGGTGGAAAGGACCTTAGAAATCAACTAAACCAACCTCCCTCATCTTATGAAGCCCAGAGGGTCTACCCCAAGATCACATGGGTTAGAATTAGAGTAGTTGGGGTTTGCAACCAGGTCCTATGACTCTAAAATCCAGTGTTATTTCCATTCTATGACTTCAAGCAAGTTGCTTGTCCTGAGCATCTGTAAAATAAGAGGATTGGATTAGATCAGTTATGTGCTGGTAAAAGTTTAGAAACTGGCTCTCAAAATCAAATGTAAGTGAAGTATAAAGTGTGCACAACATACTTTTAAGTATAACCTGCACTATTAACATTTTCTTCATCATTTTCTTAAGTCTGGACAATCAACAAAACAACAATAAGTCAAGCCCTTATTTGTGGCATCTACTGATTTTCTAGAGACATAAATGCTCACACCAAAAGTTTAACAATCAGCTCTTGAGAGCTGATATGAGTCAACTGTAGCACATTCCCACACTAGAAGGTTTAGCATGATGGAAGATAGCTCAGAAATCATTTTCTCGGGGGCGGCTAGGTGGCACAGTGGTTAAAAGCACCGGCCCTGGATTCAGGAGTACCTGAGTTCAAATCTGGCCTCAGACACTTGACACTTACTAGCTGTGTGACCCTGGGCAAGTCATTTAACCCCCATTGCCCTGCAAAAAAAAAATCATCTTCTCCCATCTCTATCTGAATACAGATCCCCTTCTATAATATCCCAGACAAGTGGTAATATGATCCCTAATGAGGTGGTTTGTTTTCTTTTTGGACAGTTCTAATGGTGAGGAAGTCATTCCTTTAGTAAAGCCCCTGTTCTCACTACCTAGCATTCTGTAATTCTCTAAAGCCTGGGAGGGAGAAGAGAAACAAAAGTGATCAAAAGCCAATCTAAAAACCCCAAAGGCACAATATTTGGGGTCCATTTAGTATAGAGCCAAAAATACTACTCAGTGAGAGTGAAGGACATTTGAGTCATAATCAATGAAGGGAAATCAGCCCATACCATGAACCATTTGGACCAAAGAGGAAGTAGATGGGTTTGAGAAATATCACAAAACTGGCACAGATATATGATGGGTAGAAATACTGGGAGACTTCAGTTATGCAAATGTCTGCTGGAAATTTTTCTCTGCCAAAAACAGAGTGGCTAATAATTTCTTGACTTGCCTCAATGAAAATGAAATCCTCCAAAAGGTAAAGGATACCATAAAGGGAAATTATCACCTGGATCTGATTCTCAATAACAAGGAAGAATTGGTCAGCAGAGTGGAAATGATGGAAATCTTGGGAGGTGGGGCTGGAACGACCATTCCCTCCCAGTTTTTGTGCTGTAAGAAAGGAGAAAAGTGGGGCAGCTAGGTGGCACAGTGGATAGAGCACCAGCCCTGGAGTCAGGAGTACCTGAGTTCCAGCCTCAGACACTTGAAACTTACTAGCTGTGTGACCCTGGGCAAGTCACTTAACCCCAATTGCCCTGAAAAAGAAAAAAAGAAAGGATAAAAGTGGGTGCAGTTTGGCATGCACATTTGATTTGGGGAAAGTGGAATTCAAAGGGTTAAGAGAAAGCATAAAAAAGAACCTAAGTTTCTAAATGCTACAGGGGAAGTGAGTCCAGGAGGGACTTAAGAGATTTCATTCTCTTAAGAATTAAATTGTGAAGAAATAAAGGGAAATAGTTCTGATAAGGAGGAACAGGGAACTCACCAACATAGATTTTGAAAAGATAGGAATTAAAGCTGAAAGCAAGCTCAGCTAACACAGGATGCTGATGAGAGCATGGCCTGATCCTTTAAAAAAACTTTGTCAGAAGGACTTAAGTTGAATCTGAGCTAAGACTGTTAGGAAAAATTAAGGTAAATCAAAAAGGGTTTTTAAAAAGCTGTATTGGAGGACAAAGGAGGATCAAAGGAGAGCAAGGAGTTTTGCTTGGGTAAATGGGATTGTTGATAAGCAAGAGAAAAAAAGGCAAAGGTGTTCATTTCTTGTGGTGCACCCACTCTGTTATTCCCCCAACTTGCTTTCACATTCATGGATTGGGTCACAGAGAGCAGCTGCTACTCTCAGGTAAAAATATGCTAGACATCTAAGAAGCACCCAATATAGTAAGTAGAGTGTGGGATCGGGAATTAGGAAGATCTGTATTTAAGTCATACCTCTAATACTTAACAGTTGTGGGGCAAATCACTTCAGTTCTCTGGGGCTGTTTCCTCATCTTTAAAGTGAGGGGTTGACCTCTAAAATCTTTTCAAACTCTAAATATATGACTTTATGATCTTATGGATTCAAAAGTCCCCATCAGTGTGTGTGGGGGGGGAGGAGTGGAGCTGGGTAGCTAGTACACACAAGTAGCTCAAAGCAAATCTATTTACTATGATAGCATAGCAGGAGCAGTATTTACAAGAAGCTCCCCTTTCCCCTATAAACCTGGGACACACTATACTCTCCTAAAAATACACAACATGTGGGAAGAGGAGGCACTAACTTAGAAAACAATGATACTGGGGCACCTAGGTGGCACAGTGGATAAAGCACTGCCCTGGATTCTGGAGGACCTGAGTTCAAATCTGGCCTCAGACACTTGACACTTACTATCTGTGTGACCCTGGGCAAGTCACTTAACCCTTATTGCCCCACCAAAACAAACAAACAAAAAGAATACAATGATAGTGAAGGAATGAAAGGACATGTATGTGGCCAAGACAACTCTCAGCTCTAGTATTCCAGGCTCCTGATGCCCTTTCTCTCTTTGTGGAGTTCCTGTGAAGCTCTCTGCTGATCAGCTTTGCTTAACGGGACTCCCAGGTGAGACCTAATTCAGTCCTGAGTCCATAATTGGCTTTCTTTTCTACTACAAGAGATCCTCATCCTAGAAGCTGCATCTGGTACTGAGTGACTGCCTTGCCATAAAAATGTCTCTCTAGAAAGTCTTTAGGTATGCTTCCTGCTGGACACAATCTGTAGGTATGTTTCATCGAGCTTTTGGTCTGCTGGTTTAAAGTTGAAGGTGAGCATGGCAGAAGACAAGAATTATATGTCTGATTTCTTTATTAATACGAAAGAAGCCAGACCATGATTGCCAATGTTGAGGGAAATCAGAGAGGTTCATCAGAAACAAGAAAAGCAACAAGAAGCAAATCTAAAAAAATAGGCAAAAGAGTCTGAAAGAAGAGGAAAAAGAAAGACAAAGATGTAATAACATTTTAAAGCATGCTTTGGGTAGTGAAAACAAAGGATTTGCTTTGCTTCAAAACATGAAATATTAAAGTCTCCAGGCTCTTGGTCATGTGATAGTCATGTACAACCGATATCAGATTACTTGCTATCTTGGGGAAGAGGTAAAGGAGAGAGGGAGGGAAAAATGTGGAACTCAAAATCTTTTAAAAATAAATGTTGAAAATTATCTTTACATGTTACAGGAAAAAAATACCATTAAATTTTTTAAAATGGTGATGGTATTGTCGAAACTATCCCTCTGAGCAACAAAACAGGAAGAAGTGACATTTGTCATGAGACATTAATCAGAAGCAAAGCTGAGGAAGAACTGGAAAATTACAGAAGACTCATTTGAGAAACTAAACTGAATTCAAAGCTGTAGATCAGTTTCATTCATGACTCAAATGTAAACAAGAACTTAAGCTAGAAGATGATCTCATAAGAAGGCAGTGAGTCTGACACTACATAGATATACAGAAGGCTGTCAAAAACACAGGGAGCCACGGCATTGTTTCATGTCTGAAAAAGAGGAATGAAAGGATGAATACAGATAAAGGACAAGAGAAGCAAAGGGAAGCACATGGAACATGGCAAATACTATTATTAGTTATTTAAGGGAAGAACATTGCTATTGTATTTGGTGGGCAATAACTTATAAAAATGAAGATTTATCTTTCAACTGCCTTGAGCCAAATTCTATAGACCATTTCTAATTTTTTTCTCTATTAAAAGAGAACCAAAAAAGAGATGTATCCAGGTATTAGTGTTAACATATTAACATCTTGTCATCTATGACTGTATAAACTCAGGATCAGGGGAATCAAATCTGAAACTTCATCCACTTATTTTGCTTGCAATAAAAAAACAGAAATGACTACCATATCTAAATAAATGCTACAAGACAAAGGGAACTGAACAAACACCTGATAAAACACATGACTGAAGAGCATACAAACAACAGGATATTCCAAAATGTTTCAAGAGCAATATTAAAATTTTGCAAGAAGTTAGAAAGGAAAAAATGGCATAATTTATCATCTCTACAATGGAAATAATTAGTAGAATAGGTGGTGAGTCTCTCCATTTGTTATAAAATTTCCTCTCTGGGTCTATACCCTCCCATTCTTCCCCTATCTGAGAGTTCTTCACTGAATCACTGAAACAAGATTTCCCTTTCCCCCCCTCTGTTTCAATCCTTCCCTTTCCATCCTAACTCATTTTCCTGTAGTCTCTTCTCTTTTAGGGAGGTTACAGGAGCTATTCTCTGTTGTCAATCTTTGAGCTCCCTTCTACCTTCTTCCTCCCCTTTAATGTACCCTCAAATGTTTATTCACTTGTTAGGTGGGGTGTTATGATGAGGTTTGGTCCATCATGTTTTAGGCCTCTTTCTCCACCATTATTTCTATTTGATTTCTGCTTTCATCCTTTCCTCTTTGTGTACTTATAGAAGGAGTTTCTTAAGTGTCTCTGTTGTTAATGTTACTGTAGAGAGCTAGGTGGCACAGAGAATAGAGTGATGGACTTCAAGGCAGGAATATCTGATTTCATATCCTGCCTCCAATCCTGATACTTATTAGCTGTGTGACACATTTAACCTCTTTATGAACTTCAGTTTCCTCACCAGAAGATGAGTGTAATAGTAACAAATACCTTACAGTTCATTGTTTTTAAAATTTTCTTTATTTATTTTCTCCATAAGTAATGTATGTAAAGCATCTTGCAAACTTAATAATCTAATTATATTATATATTAAATATATTATATAATTATAAACATTAACTAGCTACTCTTATCCTCGGTGCATTTGCTTGTATTTCTGTTGCCTGGGATGGTTGAAAGAAAAGAATTTGTTCAGATTTGTTTTTCTTTGTAGTAATATATAGGAAACCTCTTTTTAATGAACATCTATCTTCTTTTTATTAATGGTTAGGCTTAGGTTTACAGAATATGTCACCTTGCATTGTATCTTGAGTTCTTTCTCTCTTTAGAAAATGTTGTCCCATTACCTTCTGCAGTTTCTGGTGGATATTATGTAGTCTTGTATTATTTGACTTTCCCTTTCTTTGTATTTGAAGGCCTTTCTCCTGATCACCTGTACAGCATGGGGTTGGTTTTTTTTTTTTTCTAGAGATGATCTGTTTCAATTAGTATTCTGTTTTCTGTGTTTGGAAGAGCTGTGCAGTTTTATTATATTATTTATTGCATTATGGTATTTGGATTTTTTTTTTACTTGCCATGTTTTCCTTAGAGTTCTAAAATGCTTAAATTGCTTCTATACAACCTAATTTCAGGATCAATATGTTTTGCTTATATAGATATTATATTGTCACAATGTTTTTGCCTTTTGCTTCTCTTCTTCCAGATTGTCCTTCACTTTTATTTATTTGTATCCCTAATCAGTTGCTCTGTCTCTTTTGATTCTTTGAGGAGACTCACCATCATGGATTAAAGTTTTTTTGTTCTGCCAATTATTTCTGCTGTGTAGGCCATAAATTCTACTTTCACAATTCTTATTTCTTTTTCAAATTATTCATGAATGCTCTCTTTGGGAATCTACAGGGTTTTCTACCTCATTAGGTGTTAATTAATTTTCCTTTTTCTTACATTTATTTATATAGATGTCTGGACTCACTTGGCTGATCTGGAGATCTGGAACTGATATTCCCTTCTGTGACTAATATCTTTGGTGTCATTTTACTTGCTTGTGCTAAAGGTCTTTAACTGCATTTTCTTTCTCTTGTCTGACTTGCAGCCGGAATTTTTACTATGTTTTGGCTACCCTATTGGAATGTGAGCTCCTTGAAAGAAAAAACTGCCTAAACTTTCTATTTTAGTAGCCAGAACTTAGAATACTAGTTCACATAGTAAGTGCTTAGTAAGTATTTTATTAATTCATTCAATATATATTTATGAAGGATTCCGTAATATAGCAAATATTCATCAATGAATCAACAAATTCAAAAGTCCACAAAACTCATCTCAAAGGGAACTGACATAATAGAAATACACACTGGGAAAAAATGGCTTTTTGGTCCTAAAACAAGCTAGTAAGTGTCTTTACTAGATTTGAACTCAGGACTTAATGACTTCAGGCTTGGCACTCTATCCCATTATATCACTAGTCATTCCTAAGCTAGAGTATTCAGAGAAGGTGAAGGGACTTTAATACACACCATGAGGATAGGTTGAAGAAAATGGTGAGAGTTAACTTCCCTTTCATGCAATCTATGATCCATCCAAACTGGTCTTTTTTACCTTTATCACACACAAGACTCCATCTCTCACCTTTGCATCTTTGCACAGGTCACCTAGAATGCAATCTCTCCTCATCTCTACTTCTTAGAATCACTAGTTTCCTCTGAAGGGAAATTCAAATGCCTTCTCCCTCATGAGACTTTTCCTGATGTCCCTAGCTTCTAGTACTTAATGTTACCTAATTACATTAATTTTAATATATTTCAGATATAGCTATATACTTACTTGTTTTTTTTCCTTCAACAGAAGAAAAAGTTTAAAGAATGCTTGAAAAAATGACCTAATTAACCCACAACATCTCAAGAGCCTTTTAAGATGAAAATGGAAAGAAGATCTTTTTTTAATTAAGTAAGAGGGATCCTTTAATTTCACTAATAACACACTATTCTCTGAATCACTGGAAGGGGAGTCAAAACATTTAGACCCTAACATCACGATCCTCAGTGTGCTTCTTGAGAAAATGAACATGACACCAAAAAAAAATAATAATAAAGGTGGGAACAGTAGCTGGACAAGCCAAGTATACACAGAGGATGTTCATCTTCTAAGGGACATGATTCTGAAGACATTGAGAGACTGTCAATGTGTTTGAAAGAGAGCAGAATACTAAACAAAATGTTATCACTCTAGAAAAAAAATTATCAGGAAAACATAAGTAATTAATGTTTCATATGCCTACTCTTGTATCACTACAGAATCTTTATGAGACTAATCCACATATGTTAAGGGCATCCTTCATAAAGGTATGAGAAGATAATAAGGAGTTTTTTAAATTATTTAGAAGACCCACAAACTTTATAGTCACATTGTTGAGTGAAAAGTACATGTTGCTTCTTGACTATAAGAAATCTTGGATTAGGTAGAGCAAAATGTGTCATTAAAGGCTCTCTTCCAAAAGATGGAACATCAACCTTCCTTGAGTGGAATCCTACCCAAATCAGTATTGTAAACCATGGAAATTATGAAGATCTCCGGAGAAGGGTTTCATTGAAGAGGCAGGGAGTGGGCATCGTTGGTTTCTATGGGCTTTATCATCAATTCTACTTACTGGCCAACTTACTGTTCCTTGCACATGAAACTCCATTTCCAATTTCTGTGCCCTTGAACAGACTGTTGTCCATTCCTGAAAGGCACTACCTCCAACTCTTAGAAGCCCTTAGAATCACTTCATATAGGAGGCCTTTCCTGGGTACCTTCTATCTACTCAGTATTCATTTTCTATGTTCTGATTTATTTATATTGTTTCCCCCATTAGATTGTGAGCCTCTTGAAAGCAGGGACTATTTTGGCTTTTCTCCTTGTATCCACTGTGGCACAGTGCCTGGTGTATAGTAAGTGCTTAATAAATGAACGTTTTTTGGGTGATTCCGAAAAAGAAAAACAAGCCATAATTTATATTGTTTCATTCGTTTGACTTTCTTTGTACTTACATGGGGGGAAAGTCTGAAAATTTTGTGTGACCCAATTCATTCTCAATATTTCAGTTCAAATCATTTCAATGCAATTCATTAAATGATCATCACACTTCTATGAGCAGGGCACAATGCTCATCATAGGCAATACAAAGAAGGATATGATATTTCAGCAGATCTATAGGTGGAGCAAATCTTTAAAAAATTGCTATAATATGATCCCTGCCCTGAAGGAGCTTGAAGTGTAACAATGGAATCAATGTCAGGAACTTTCCTCTAATTATGAGGCAGAATGACATAATTGCTTTAAGAGTGAGAGTAGCAAAGAGTTATGGGATGAGAAAAGATAGAGAATTGACCTCTAGCTAGGATACCTGGAAGAAACTTAATGGAGGAAGTGACTGCCATTCAAGTTCAGCTTAAAAGGATGGGCATGAATTTGACAGGTGATGAAGGTCATTGTAGGAAATGTTTTCAGTCATATCCGACTCTTTGTGACCCTATTTAGAATTTTCTTGGCAAAGATACTGGAGTGGTTTGCCATTTCCTTCTCCAGCTCATTTTGAGCTGGAGATGAGCAAACTGAGACAAACAGGCCTAAGTGACATACCCAGGGTCACACAGCTAGTAAGTGTCTAAGACTGGATTTTAACTCATGAAAACGAGCTTTCCTTTTTCCAAGCCTGGTGCTCTATCCACTGTGCCACCTCGATGCCCCTTACTGAAGGAAATATGAGCAGCATTAAAAAATAGTAAAACCAGCTCACATTAATTCAGCACTTTCTCATAGCACTCCTACAAGGTAGGTTGGGCAAGCATTATCTGGAATAAAAAGGAAAGGGAGATGAACAATACAGGCAGTGTCTTAACATCGCCTGTATCATGATGTCTTATGGAAGACACCTCAGCAGCACTCAGGAGAAACGGAGAAACTTGTGGCTTGAGGGATGTGGTTTATCTCTACTCAAGGAACAATTTATAAGAACTGAGGGTGAATGATCCCTTTTCCTGTCACACTGGGGATTCTGAGTCAGTCTGTAGAGTTCTAAGCTTCCTCAGCCCATAGATGTATATTGAGCTCTCACCATATGACTCAAGTTGTCCCCTGTTATTAATTCAGTTTCTTTCTGAGCCACTGAATTCTAGCCCTACCCCTCATCTCCAGCATCATCTTCTCTGATCCATCCTTTTTCTTTAGTGTAATTTTGTAATTCAGTGCTTATTATTGTGTTGTTGATTAAACATTTATTTGTGTATCCCTTGTTTGACTCTAAACTTTCTAAGGGCAAGTACTGTATCTAAATTGTGTCTAGATCTGGGTACCACATTTTAAAAAGGTAACTGTCTAATTTATCCAGAAGAGGGGTAAGAATGTAAGGGATCTTAAAACTATGTCATCCTAGATTTGGTTTGAAGGAGCCAGGAGTATTTAGCTTAGATGTAGATGGGGACATGATTTCTATCTTCAAATATCTGAGGGGTTGTCATACAGAAAAGGGATTATTGGACTAGCTCTGCTTGACCATCTAGGGCAGAACTAGAATGGATGAGCAGAAGTTAACAGGGAAGTAGTTTGTTTGTTGGTTTGGTTTTTCAATACATAGAGAAATGTCTTAACCATTGGAGCTCTCCAAAAATGGAATGGAGATTCTAAATTCTTATCACCACAAGTCTGCAAATGGAATCTGGGATGTGGTAGAAGAAATTTAGGCTTCAGACAGAATTTGAAATAGGTGACCCCTTTGACATGCTGATGCTCTGATTGGGTGTCATAAATATCTGATAGAGTGCTGTTTCTGCATTGTGAATACTGAGACCTATTTCAATAACTAAAACATTTGTACTTGAGATTTTTAAGACATGAGCTTTGGAGGTAATTTACCAACATGAAAGTGGATAGCAACACAACCCGAATGTCCCACTTTCCATCCATACAGTCTGCTAGTCTCTCTGTCAGCTTTAATAAGTTTTGATAGTGATAATGACCTATCCCTCAATATCCTGAATGCTGGACATTATCAAGCAATTCATCTCTTAGATGCTACATACATTAGACTAAAGAGTGGGTGTGTTTTTCCCCCCTTCCTTTTTCCCATTTCTTTGTAAGAAAGCAATTTGCTCCTTTGTGATTCACAACGAGATCTGGCAAGTGAATGTTTGCCTTCCATCCTTTCCCTCTCCTCTCCCACCCCTTCCTCCTTCCCTCATCACCCTTCAGTTTAAAACAAAGGTCTTGAAAAGGAGTGGAAGTAAGGATCTATGTCAAGGAAAACTATTTGCATAAGCTAAACACTTGGTTCTCAGAGCCAGGACTGTTCTAACTTATGACAAATTCCACTGTCTCGGCCACCTTCCAGCCTCATTTTCACTGAGGTTGGCAAGACAAGTGAAGTCTACATTCTGTATTAATTAACAACCTTCCAGGGAGAAAACCACCAGTTGCAATGCCAGCACACCACTTGCAAAAGGGGACAGCAAGGCCCCAGTCCTTTTCTTTGGTCTAGCAGGAGGAGAGAGGTGGGGGCGAGGTGAACTTTACAGAGGTAATGAACCAGAAATAGAAACTTCAGGTTAAAGTTACTGCCCGGGGTTTTCCATGGCAAGCTGTGGGAATGAATACTACTGAATAGGCAGAACAACCTGGCATGCAGCAATCAGGAATGAAGTACTTGGGGGAAGAAGAGTCTCTTCATGATTAACGGCTTCATCTCACCTCTAATCTAAAACCAGAACCACAAACAGAACTAGGGTTTGCAGAAAAGCACCTGCAGCCTAGTATCAAATGACTTTCTTCTCAAATGTGCGTGATCTGGAAGGAGAACATTGATCTTTCATTTGGCAATAGTTAATACTTACATATAGTTGCCTCTGGAGGCCAGGGGTAGCTTTCAAGTATAAAGGTCAGAGAAATGCTATGATAAGTCCTACAAGGTAAAAACCTCTATTCCACTTGGATCCTACTCTCATTTATTAATTTTTAATTTCAGAGATTACATTGGGGAGGGTCACAGAATCAAAGCATTTTAGGACTAGAAGATAATGTAAGGTTATTTTGTCAATCTTTCTGTTCCCCCAAAATGATACTGTACCAATTCAGTCATTCTGTTGTCTGGAAAATGTCAGTATTATTATTTTTTTTTTTGGAAGAGGGATAGCAAGAATTGGGTTGGGAGCATGTTGGGGCCACCTTGGATTAGCTTCTGAGAGCTGATGGTTAAATTTTCAGTGTGACCATTTATACCTTGTAAAGGGCAAATGATGCAACTCAGGGCTTGATTTATTATCTTGTTGACTGTATAGCTGTAATAAAATAATGGATAAAAGGTTGATAATGAAGATTAAACTTAAATGTATATCTTGTGTACACTTTTTTCCTAGAGAGCTGTTGTCAAATATTTACCAGTACATCACATGATGTTACTGTCTTTGAAAAGAGGAGAGGGCCTGGTCCTGTCTTCTTGGTCACCCTATTTCTTCTTCTTCTTTTTTTTTTTTTGTGAGGCAGTTGGGGTTAAGTGACTTGCCCAGGGTCACACAGCTAGTAAGTGTTAAGTGTCTGAGGCCGGATTTGAACTCAGGTACTCCTGACTCCAGGGTCGGTGCTCTATCCACTGCGCCACCTAGCTGTCCCCCACCCTATTCCTTCTTGAAGGTAGGTCTTTCAGAGATTTATCCCAGGTTAGTGGTAGTCTGTGGGAGCATCACATTGCCACTCCCTCTTTTCTTCCATTCCCCCACAGGTTTGATTTTATCCTCCACCCACAAGACCCATTCATTCAAACAAAAGACATTTAATTAAGAAGGATAACAAATTAAATGACAAGAGATGGTTTCTCCTCTCTCTCCTGACATGTACTCATGGCCAAGGTCTTCCACTGCATCTGGAGCCATCTCCAGTCATCCTGATATGTATCTTGCCACTGGACCCAGATGGTGCTGAAGGAATGAGGTTGGGGACCTTTCCCAGCCCTCCTTCCCTTAAATCCAATTCACTGCAAGTCATGGCATCACCCCAATGTCTTGGTATCCTTCAAGAATGAAGGACAGGGGGACAGCTAGGTGGCGCAGTGGATAGAGCACCGGCCCTGGAGTCAGGAGTACCTGGGTTCAAATCCGGCCTCAGACACTTAACACTTACTAACTGTGTGACCCTGGGCAAGTCACTTAACCCCAATTGCCTCACTAAAAAAAGAAAGAAAGAAAGAAAGAATGAAGGACAGGGGGAGCTAGGTAGCTCAGTGGATGGAGCGCCGGTCCTGGAATAGAGGACCTAAGTTCAAATCCGACCTCAGATATATAACACTATCTTGTGTGACCCTGGGCAAGTAACTTAACCCCAATTGCCTCACCAAAAGAAATAAAAGAATGAAGGACAAACAACAACAACCCAGAAGTTGCCATATCACCAGTGGGTGAGGTTGTACATACACACAGAAAACATTAAAGACAACAAACATGTATTGAGGGCATGTAATTAGGAACAAGTGTGATCAGGGGCTATTTGTGAAGAGGCTCCTGTCAGGATCCCATATGGCTAGAGAATATGTGTGGAAAATATACAATGGGTTAATCAACAAACATTAATGTGCCTACCATGTGACAGGCTGGGTTCTAGGGATATCAACATAGACATGAGATGCTCCCTTCAAGATGCTCACATTCGACTGAGGGATAGAACACATACAAAATTAAACAGAAGTAAAATATATATAAAACGATTTGAGGGAGAGGAGTATCCAATGGATGTATGAGGAAAGGTCTCTTGAAGCAGCTTGAGGTGAACTTTGAAGCAAAGTAGTGGCTCCATGAGGAGTAGGTAAAAAAGGAGATCATTCTAGGAAATAGACCACAGCCTATGTATGCAAAGGTATGAACATGGAATATGAAATATTATTTGCAAGGGATAACAAGTAGATGAATTTGGCTGGAGCACAAAATATTTGAGTGGGAGTAAATGTGTAATTAGCCTGAAAAAATGGGCTTTAAATGCCAAACAAAGAAGGTAGAATACACTCAAGTTAAAGTTAAGTATCCTTTACCCCATTTATCTGAAACCCATTGCCATCCATTGTAGCAAACAACTAACTAGTTTAGGATTAAAAATTCCTCCTAATTCCTGTTTAATTCTTCATGGGGATCCTGAGCCACCAAAACCCTCTTCAGGGTCAAAGAAACACCATTGATATGTGTTAGTTGGACTGCCTAAGGCTTTCTCATGTCACTTCTAAGGTTGTTATTGGCTTGGCATGAAAAACAAACTGAGCCAGAAGAAAAGTGAAGTGAAGGAAGCAAGGCTCTTTTCTCCCACTTTCCTAATCCACATTCTTCCCTTCATTATGTATGTATATTAGCAGCAGAAAATGCTGGTTTTGACACTATATTTTGACCAGAAAACAACAACAACTCGACATTCCTACACATTCACCAAACGACAATTATTAAATTAATTGCATGGCTCTGTGCTGGGCACTGAGGATAATGCTATATGACATGGACCCTGTACTCAAGATCCTTTCAATCCAATGGGGAAGAGGGGGGGTGACATGTACGAATAATCATGATACAAAAGAGGGTGTAATAAATGCAAAAGAGAGGTTCAGGCAAAGTGCTATGAGAAATCTGATATGGGTGTAGGAGAACACTGTCACCTGGTGGGCTCAGCAATAGCTTCAATGGTGATACCTGAAGGATCTTTCTCACACTAGTTAATCTGGTTAGTCTATGCCACCCTGGAATGAAAATGAATGAGAATTAAACTTGTCTGAAAAACTCACCCTGGGCTTCAAAGTCCAGGCCTTTGGAACCTGGCCTTTTCTTCCAATCACATCCCATCAGACCAAATTGTGGTGAATGAGGCGCTCTCCTAATGCATGGTCTCCTAAGGATAGCCCCAAGAATGATTATGGGGTGTCCCTTCCTTCCACCTGCCCCCCGAAGACATCCAACCACAATCATGTCAGCAGACACATGGTTCATTAAGGGAACACAATATGTCCCAGTGGTTGGCAGATAGCTGGGATGTCCCGTGTGACAGCAGATGCAAAAAGAATGAGCCGGGCAGCTGAAAGAGTCAGGGACAAAAAGAACACATTGTTCGGGACTATGAAAGGCTCAGCCTGGGAGGGGACATATGCATCTATTTAGAAAAACAACAAAAACAAAAACAAAAAACCACCAGTGGGTCTACTCCAAGCTAGTCTTTACCCAGCCACCCTCACCCAAAGCCCCAGCAGAAACAGTACAACAGTCTCAAACACAAGAAGAGATTGAGTCAGCTCCATGCTGATAATGGGCGTCAGGGCCTAGAGACACTAGTGTTTCAAAGGCTCAGGTGATACAAATGGGAATTAGTTGATGAAGAGAGAGGTACTTATAATCTTCCCTCCTGCATCCACATCACCTGGTATATTCAGTTATTCCAAAATCACCAATTCATAGAATGAGAGAGCTAGAAAGAACCTCAGGAATCATGTAATCCAAGTCCTTCATTCTAGAAACTGTTGGTCAGAGGGGAAGTAAGTTATCCAAGGTCATACAGCAAGTTAGCAGCAGAAATGGTACAAGAACCTAGGTATCCTGACTCTTAGTCCAATGTTCTTTCTTATGAAATGATGACACTATATAGGGGGCTTTGAAATGATAGTCTTAGGAGGTCTTAGGAGAACATTTCTTCAAGAGACCTTCTTTGTTCCTGTGTCTCCAATTCAATTTACCCTTCAGAGAAGACAATAATTTATGAGTTCAACCCTGAAAGATATTGAATGAATTTCTAATCAATTGATATCATTATTGAATATCAATCCAAATGATACTTCCTAAACCATATACATAATAGATATAGAATAGTCATCTTGTATGAAAACATTCTGTTCTACATAAAAATGTTATGACTTGGGTTTGAAGTGGTGGGCTCTACAATAGGAGTAGAAGCAAAAAATCATTGATCTTTCATGAATAAGGTTGAAGTTATGAAATAGGACTGGCAGTGAAATTGTACAATACACTGGCTATAGTGTTAATGCCCAGAGATTGATGAGCAGCATTAGGGTGTTTCCAACTTAAAGAGGCTGGACTAAATGATTTCTTGAGATCCTTTTTAGTTTCAGTTTTACATAATTCTCTATTTTGTTTGATGAAAGAGCAGCTCTGTATGCCCTAACTTGAGTTTAGTTTTTTTTTTCTTTAAGGAAGACAAGGGTCTTAAGGTAATACTTTGTATCCCCAGTGCTCAGCAGAGTATTAAGCACAAAGTGGGTGCTTAATAAATGTTTATTGACTAAATTGCTAATAGCTATTTCTATGAGAATATCAACTTTTAACTTTCATTAAGGAAAATAGCTGCCTCCCTCAATGAAGGTGAAAGAGAAGGACTGGGGAGCTACTGTCCCAGCTTATCTTGGTACAGGATGGCAGATCTAGGTCACTAAGACAATTTTTTTCTCTCCTCTTCTATTGTGGCTCCCTCCCCTATCCCCACCCTCTCTTAAGGTGTGAATTAGTGGACCTAGCAGACAAAAATTTCCTCTTACAGGGAAATGAACGCACCAGCTGTGCTCTAGCAGAAGTGGGAAAATCTGTGTGGCCTTTCTTGATACAGATGTTTAGCATTATTTCCCCCACAAGTTTCCATTTTATGTGGGGGCGGGGAGGGGGAAATGAGAGTGTAAGGAGAAGAATGACTACTTTCTAATTTGTTTCTGGGCGCTCCTCCACTACTTTTAATGTGTCAGTATTTAGGAAACATTATACATGTTGTCACAGAAGAAAGATTCGTGGTAGGGGTAAAAGGATAAATTTAAGTTAATGGCCACAAATGACTTCCTTCTCCAATCATGTAACTCATAGAACAGGATGAATCCAGTTAAACACTGCAAGTGTGTGCCATGTCAGTAAATAATTCTATATGCATTTATAGAATACCTTCTTTATGTCCCCAGATAACATACATTTATTAGACACCTACTATATGATAAACACTACGGTGGAGAGTGAGTAAGATACAAAGTTTATAGGAAAGAATGTTGTCCTTGTGCAAATCTAGTTGGAGAGTCAAGACTAACTCACATATTAGTAGAGAGCAATCAAGCTCCAAACTTTTTGTAGCTACTGTCAGCATTTTCAGTGAGGTGTTTGCCACTACTGTTCATCACTTAATTGTAGGAGCAGAATTTGGAGCTGGGGGAAAGAGAGGGGATTCACTGGGCCAGAATTGTTGGAGGAAGCTTCATCTTGAAGGTGGGGCTTGAGCTAGGCCTTGAAGGATGACTAGGATTTGAAAAGATGGAGAAAAGAGATTGGACATTATGAGTAGAAGGAGCATCATGAATGAACAAAGGTTCAGAAGTAGGAATGCACACATCCTCAATAACCTCTTATTTTTGTCTCAAATCAGACTTTTAGGAACTGGTGTGAAACAAGTGAACAACAAGAAAAACAAAGGGAAAAGGAATGATTTTACAATTAAAGCATCTTTTACCTAAATGGAATGAAATGTAAAAATAAAGACTTCACAATAAATTTACATTTTTGACCACTCAAATTTTTTTATTTTAGCCTTCCTTCGTATATTGTTTTTCCTCTCAAAAAGGTCTCATTTTAGAAGTATAGCTTATATTAGTGCTTTCCCTCTGCTGATTATTTCCCATTGTAATGATTGGAATGACGCCACCTGCTGGAGACTTACTGTAGGAACCCTCCACCATGAGGAGAAGGCGCCTGAGGGCAAGACATGTGGCTTTTCTTTGGCATCAGGAAGTGACATTTGCTTGTGGGAGGAAGAAGGGGCAAGGATGGCTTGCTCTCTCTCTTTCGTCAGGACTCTGATGGAGAGTGGAACTAAAAATGCGCTCTCCCTTTGATAGATAGAGGAATCTACTCCTTTTTCTCTTCACTAAATTCTTATTCTCCTTAATAAATACTTAAAAGTCTAAACTCTTGCTAAAGCTTATAATTTATTGGCAACCACTCATTAGAGATTTTAGATAGTATAACTAGAATTTTAGCCCCTTACACCATGTATCTTGTATAGAGCTTGAAGTTCTTAGCATGTTGTCTCCCCTAATAGACAGTGAGCTTCTGGAGAGCAGGAGATAACTATCTTTTGACCTTCTTTGTGTCTATCCCCGCTGCTCAGCACAGAGCCTGACACATAGTAGTGCAAAACTAAAAATAAAAAGTCTTCCAACCTATTTTTCCAGTTTGTTTCACATTTCAGACTCAATGCCTCAGACCAATTGAGCTACTTGCCTTTTTTTTAACCAGCACAAGACATTCCATCTCCTACCTCTTCTTTTCCATGGGCTTTCCTTTATGCTTGGAATTATGTCTTTTGATACATCTGCCTCTTAGATTCCCCAGCCCTCTTCAAGAGACAGTTCACTGACACTTTATGAGGTCTTTTTTTTTTTTTTTTAGTGAGGCAATTGGGGTTAAATGACTTGCCCAGGGTCACATAGCTACTAAGTGTTAAGTGTCTGAGGCCAGATTTGAACTCAGGTACTCCTGACTCCAGGGCCAGTGCGCTATCCATTGCGCCACCTTGCTGCCCATGAGGTCTTTCTTGATACTCTCAAACTGATTTTCTTCCTCTTCACTCACCCAACCCTTAGAGGTAAGAAGACTTGGGTTCAAGTCTCTTCTCCATTCACACTATCTGGGTGACCCTAAGCAAGTCATTGAGTTAAGACTTAAGTGCTTCAGGCAATTTTCTTAGACACTAAATTGTTTTTTTTTTTAAAGGACCTGATTCCCTTTATTTATTTGTTTGTTTGTTTGTTTGTTTGTTTATTTAGGTGAGGCAATTGGGGTTAAGTGACTTGCCCAGGGTCACACAGCCAGTAAGTGTCAAGTGTCTGAGACCAGATTTGAACTCAGGTCTTCCTGAATCCAGGGCTGGTGCTCTATCCACTGCACCACCTAGCTGCCCCTTAGACTCTAAATTGTTAAAAAAAACTTCTAATCTGCATGGGGAGATGCTTTTCCTTCCGAGGAATTACCTACAACAACAAAAGTTACTTACAGGTCTGGTTAAAAAATATAGATGAATTTACTTATCTGTGTATGTGTGTTTTCCTCCCAATAGAATGCACATTCTTTGAAAACAAGGAATCTTTTGTTTTTATGTTTGGATTTCCAGTCCCTAGCACAGTACTTGGCACACAGCAGGCACTTGAGTCCATACGTGTTACACGTTCACATGAATATGCTCAGAAAATCATCTGGGAAGAAGTTTAGGTCGTTAAGTCAATTCCTCAGTTTCTAACTGACATAATTTCTAAATTATTCTCTCTTCATGGGGTATTAAAAGCCAGTCTTCTACAGACAGAGAGAAAGTCTTCAGAGTCTAAATGCCTGAGCCTCTGGAAATAGGGAGGCTGTCACAAATGAAGGAGTACAAGTCTTTCAAGGCATACCTGCTAGTAAAGGAAAGTGAGTGATGGTAGAGTTTTTTAAAAGGCAGAAACATCAAAGATTTTATGAGGAAAAACCCTCAATAAAACTCCAGAACATAAGTAGATAAATCAACAGAGAGAGATTCTAAAACCAGAAGGATGAGTAAAAAATCCTCAAAGAGAATGCTAAGTTCTCTTAACAAATATTATAGTACAAAGGAAAATGAAACAATAACTGATAAGATAGAGAGTCCTTTGGCCTCTCAAAAGAGCATGAAACAGCTGAGGGAAACTCCAAATGGTTCAGCAGAGGAATTAAATGAATAAAAGAAGAAATTAGGAATGCATAAAGGTCAGAATGTAATTATTAATGCATTAAAAACTCAATTTACATATTAGAAAAAATAATCTATAATGGAGAATTTATTTAAATAAATGAAAAAGAAATGAACAGATTTGAAATGGAGTAATATCTGACAGAAGAGAAGCTTCTTTTTTTTCTTTTAAAAGAACACATCAATGATATACAGCAGAGTGATTTACCTTGTCATCAGGATTCATGGAAACAACTTAAGGATCATAGAGCATAGCAAATTTTTATCAAAGAAAGGCCATTGCTCTCCACCAATGCAGGAACATCCTTTTTCTCCTCTATAGCATTCTAAAGCAAATTTAACCTAGGACTTAACATGCCCTTTTTTCCCACTAGCTCTTTCAGAATCTCAGAGTTTGAAAAGGCCTTATAGGTCATTTAGTCAAATCCTTACCTGTTATAGGCCAGGGTACCTCATTTGAATGGACCTGGGTACCTCAGAAGTTTTCTGGGGGTAAATTAAAGAACCTTCACCTTGAGAAACTAAACCAAAGGACAGACATACCTAAAAAGGTAAGTGCCACTGGGATAGGGACTGAGCTAGCTCCCAGACCACCACCCTTCATTCCAGTCTCCCCCACCCCTCAAGGAGATAAGATTAGGTGTGGCTGCTGCCTTTGTGGCATGAGGAGGACAGAGATGGCTTGAGAGATCCGGGGCTGCCCCTCACCCAACTTCCCCCAGCCACCACCAGTGGGGGATGGATGGTCATCCCCCAGTAAGGGAACTTTCCAGTCAGATGATTACCCCCATCAGTCCTCTATAAAAGGATTTCCTTGTCTCCTGCTCAAGGAGATAGGTATATCAGAGCCACACATCTGTGCCATGCCTTCTCCCCATAAGAAGTCCAAGGATTTCTCTTTTTTTCCCTTTCCCTAGCACCTAAATAAACTATTATTTTATTCTTATTAGATTTGTGTGCAAGAGAGTGTCATTCTTTAAAGAGAAATTCCTGAGGACCCCTATCCCAAACCCCCATCTATTTCCCCATAACATTACCTAAATAAGAATTTGCTATATCCACAAGGAGTATTAAAGACTTTCAATAACGGAGAATTCCCTACATCCCAACACAGTCCATTTCAGTTTGAGACCACTTTAATTGTTAGGAAGTTTTCCTTAGATGGAATTGAAATCTATCTCTCTGAAACTGCCACATATTGCTTAGTTCCTCCCTCTGTAAATAAGGAAATATGTCTAATCCCTCTTTTATATGGTAACCCATCAAATATCCCAAGACACACCAAGTCTTTTCTTTTCCAACCTAAGCATCAACTCCTTCTCAGTTCTTTCAACGCTTGTTGCATAGTTTTTCAAATCAGAGATAGAAATAACCTGATATGAAATTATCCTGAAAGCTCGTACTCCTGAGGTCCTTGCCTATCTTACCTCTTATTTGCTGTGTGATCTTCAAGCCAGACATTTGCCCTCTCTGTGTCTCAGTCTCCTGCAGTGGGACAATAACCTCTGCTCTTGAGCAATGCATCATTCATGAATGAATTATTATCTTGAATAGCCTCTGTGCTTCTGGGACAAAGGTGCTATGTTAATACAAAGTATTCTTCTTCTTCTCATTAGTATTATTTAAATCCAGATGGCATTGTTATTATTGTTGATTGACAGCCCAGCAGAGCCCGATTCATGTGTGTCATGGAACCAGCAGGTGGTTAATACAGGCAAAAACCATGTTTAAAACGAAGCTCAAGGAACACTCGAATAGTGTTATTAAAGCCACAACTGCAGTGACACAGAAGGAAGGACAGGGAAAGGAAATGCATCCCTGAGCACAAGAAAGGAAAAGTACACCTTGACATTGATCATATAATCACGCTGGACTTTTACAGACACTTGGAGACCTGGAAACGGGCTAAGTGCTTGCATTTTATTCACATTTTACAGGCATCTGTCTTTAAAGGCTGGGCTTTGTTGTTACTTCTGCTATATTAATGACCTAGCTGAAGGCTCCCCTGCTGCCCTAGGGATACTTTCTTTCAAAGAAAACAAATCTGAGTGAGTAACTTAATGACCTGAATTTTCATTATGTGAAATTAAATATAAATATTTCTTTGTTGAGTAGTCATAAAATGAAAGCCAGAGGCTGGAAAAGAAGTTGAGACAATTGGAAACTCTGAACCAAAATTTCAAGTAGAGACACTGACCCTTAGTTAATTGCAACTAAGACAGATCTTTAGTACAGCTATGTAGAACTATATGGGCAGCATTTATGCCTACAAGGTGGCTGTTAAGGCTCATTTTCTCTTTATCTGTTTGAGCTTATTCTCCCTTGCCTCTTCCATTCTTCTCACAAAGAACAGCCACAGGAATAACAAACCCTTGACTATGTAAGGAAGTAATAGCAGAGTTCTTTACCTCTTTCATGATTGGGGTCCTGGCTGAGGAGAGTATTATTGTAGATGTGCTTTTTTTTTAAATGGAGTCTTAGAAGACCCTAGTGAATTTTATTATGTAAACTTATTGTTAATGAAATGAGAGAGAATGCAAAGGGAATTTGGTTTGTGTTAGAATTGGAGTCGAATGCTTAAAAACAAGGTCCAATATTTAAAATGGGAGGGTTGAACGATCTCTAAAATCTCTTTAAGCTCTAATTCTTTTGATCTTTTGTTTGAATCAATAAGTTAATAAACATTTATTATGCTCCTACTATGTGCCAGGCATTGTGCTAAGTGCTAGGGATACAAAGAAAGGCAAAAGATAGTCTCTGCCCTCAAGGACCTTATAGTGAAATGGTAGAAGATAACTTTGGGCGCCAGAGTGTGGTAGTGCAGCTGGATGGGAAATGAAGAGATGATTTCCCTGGGGCCTTCCTCAAATGGAAGATCTGGAAGGAGTTCTCTACTATCTACCCTCCCTTTTCTCCAACAAGAGAGAGGAAAGAGTGACAGATGGAATACTACATATGAATAACCATAAATAGGTTAGTTAAGACTGAAAAACAGAGTGCACAATGGGGAATGGTGTGTAATCATCTTGAAAAGATAGACTAGATCAGAATGTGAATGATTTTAAGTGCAGGCTGAGGAATTTTTGTTTTAGAGGTGTTGTAGAGTGTAGGACTGGTCAGGCTGGGATAAGAATAGGTCAGTGAGTATAGTAGATGAGCAACTTGACTAAAAGTTAGAAAATCAGGGCTTGGGTTCTACTTTTAACACTTGTGATGTAACAGTAGGAAAAACATAACTTCTTTGAGGCTCAGTTTCCCCATTTGAAAATGGAGTTAGTACAGCAACATTGTGTGATGATCAACTGTGATAGACAGCTCTTCTCAGCAATACAGTGATCCAAGACAATTCCAAAGGACACATGATGGAAAATGCTCTCCACATCCAGAAAAAAGAACTGTGGACTCTGAATGCAGATTTCTACTCCTTTTTGCTTTTGTTTTTTTGTTTTTTGAGGTTTTTCCATTTTGTTCTGATTCTTCTTCCACAACATGACTAATGCCAGAAATGTTTAATGTGATTGTACATATATAGCATATATCAAATTGCTTTCTGTCTTGGGAGGGGGGGAGGAAAGGGGAGTGAGGGAGAAAAATTTGGAACTCAAAATCTTATAAAAACAAATATTGAAAACTATCTTACATTTAACTGGAAAAAAATACTACTAAGATTGAGCAAAAAAGAAAAGTTAATCTTTCTCATGCCATCCATCTCACAGAATTATTAGGAGAGTACTTTATAACTCCACAAAGCACATAGGTTCATTTAATCCACATTTGCTCTTACTTATCACCCAATCCAGATTCTGATGGTTATTGTCCCAGCCTTGGTTTACTCCCACTACACACTACCTTCACTCATACTCACAATGTGGTTGAACGAAAGTGGAGAAAAATCACAAAACCATGCCTACCAGTACACTACAAGTTTATGTTACATAATCTCAACTGAGCCCTTACTATGCGATGTGATCCTTTTACACTTCTCTAACTGAGTCACTATTTCACTTACCACAGCAGCTTTTACAAACTTTTTCATCCTTCTTGATACCTCCTTTAGGGTCATCTCCAGTCGTCCTAATCTATATCTTGCCACTAGACCCAGATGGCTCTGGGTCTCTGGAGGAGAGAGCAAGGCTAGCAACTTTGCACAGTCCTGCCTCACTTAAATCCAATTTACTTGCAAGTCAAGACAT
This sequence comes from Dromiciops gliroides, assembly GCF_019393635.1. Taxonomy (NCBI): domain Eukaryota; kingdom Metazoa; phylum Chordata; class Mammalia; order Microbiotheria; family Microbiotheriidae; genus Dromiciops; species Dromiciops gliroides. The sequence continues at coordinate 197,792,378 of NC_057865.1, forward strand.
CACCTTCCCAATATCACTGGTCCTCTTTGAGAATGAAGGACCAACAACAACAACCCCCTTCAGCTCTTCCTCCCCTTTTTTCTCTCAGCTGAGAACTTTACCTTATATTTCACTAAAAATTTGAGATCAATTCCTAAGAACTCCAGATGCTTTCTGACACTGTCTTCACCATCTTCATATGAAGATGTGGTCTTGATAAGGCAAACCCTTTGAGCACAAGTGATCCCATTCCATTCTGTCCTCTTAACAGATTTCCTCCTATCATCTTCACTCTTTTATTTATCTTCAATCTCTCCTCATCAACTGGCTAGTTCCCTACTACCCACCAACTTATCCCTGTCTTCCCCATCCTTAAAAAAACTTACCTTTTCCATCCATGTCCAAAGCTATTGTTCCACATTTCTCTTCCTCTCCAGTGGCTCCCTATCACCCCCCACCCCAGGATCAAATATAAGTTCTGTTTGACTTTTAAATCCCTTCATATCCTAGCCCCTTCCTACCTTTCTAGTCTTCTTACACATTATCCCCTTTCATATACTCTGTGACATAGTGACACTGGCCTCCTTGTTGTTTCTCACACATGAGGTTCCCTCTCCCAACTTCAAGTATTTTCTCAACTTTCCATCTCCCAACTTTCAAGCATGAGGCTATCCCTTATACTTGGCACTCTTTCCTTCCTCATCTCCAACTCCTGGCTTCTTTCAGGTCCCACCTTCTCCAAGAAATGTTTCCAGTCCCTGAGGGGACGTGGGTGCCTTCCTTCTCAGTTTATTTCTAATTTGTCCTGTATACATCTTGTTTGTAATGTTGTCTCATCCATTAGACTGAATTCCTTGAGAGCTGGTACTGGGGTTTTTTTTTGCCTTTCTTTGTATCTCCAGAATTTAGCACAGTGCCTGACACATAGTAGGCACTTAATAAATGTTTATTGACTTGATTTGACTATATTAATGTGTTACTATTTCATGAGAAAGGGTGGGGTGAGAGTAGAAGAAAATTTATATGTGAGCATGAAGACATTTACTATGTCTACATAAATTTGTATTGCTATTTGTGTAAACTGGGGATTGCAGAATACTTGGTGAGGCGTGAATCTGGCTCTTTGCCTGAAAATATACATTACAAAAATTTTTGCTTTAGTTTATTTTAGTTTTTCATGCCTCTTTTTTTTTTGGTGGGCAATGAGGGTTAAGTGACTTGCCCAGGGTCACACAGCTAGTAAGTGCCAAGTGTCTGAGTCTGGATTTGAACTCAGGTCCTCCTGAATTCAGGGCCAGTGCTTTATCTACTGAGCCACCTAGTTGCCCCTCTTTAGTTTATTTTAAACATTAATTAAGCACCTCATATGTGAAAGAGCACTGTGCTGTCATTGGGGAAAGATACAAAATTCAAGACAGACATCCTGTCCTTAAGAATGTTATAGGTTATATTAAAATATAAATAACTAGTATATAAAAACAGTAATATTATAGGGTCATTAACCTTTTTATAAGCATTCTCTATTACAAGACATATTTTTCACAGCCTCCCATCACCGCTTATCATATAATTTACTAATGTGAGATCAGCCTTCAAAGAGTGGGGGAAGTAATATGTAACTAGTTAGTACAAGGGTGGTTTCATTACAAGGGCCACAGAGCCTGCTGGGATTTGTAGTTTTTCCCAGTTTTTAGAAGAGAAGAAACTAATGCATTCACTGATCACAGGGGATGTGAGGAAAGAGGTGGAGAGAAGGCAGATGATGAAGGCTGTGTAACTATGGAAACAGTGACCAGGACACCTGCAATTCCTTTTATTTTTCCCTTCAGAACACTGAGAGGTGACCTCTACATGAATAAGCAGAGGGATATGTGATTGTGTGTGTGTGTGTGTGTGTGTGTGTGTGTGTGTATTGTTCATTCTAACAGCAACAGTGCTGAGAAAAATCTGATAGGAGGAAAGGGCTATCCCTTCCCTGCCACTGCCTTATTTCCATTTAATTTGTGATTTAAAATAATTACTTTAGATTTGGATTTTTAAAAATTTGTTGGATTTTAATATTAAATTTACAATACTTGTGACAGATCTTGCCTTTAAATTGCCTAATATCTTCTTACACCTTTGTTTGCAACAGGAGAGCAATGGGAGCTGCTTAAGAGAAAGGAGTCTTTTTCATCCCAGGATTGGTAGCTAAATCCCCAGTTCATTGTTAGAGTTCTGTTCTCTAAAGGAGGGGTATAAGCACAAGTTATTTTTATAAGCACAGAATTTACAAATTCTGGCAGTGTTGCATAAATTTCCCTCGTAAAAGGGAGAAGAATCAGGGAAGAAAATTGGGAAATGAGTATCTCCCATAGTTGTAGCATCATAGAAATCTATACAAACAAGCAAGAAAGGATAGGAGGAGCACATGATACTTGAGCTTCATTTTTTCTATACACTCAATTCAGTGTAGAAATGCATTTAACTCATCAGGGAAAGAGAAGGAAATGCTTACAATGGGGTGGGTATAATAGAGATAGGGAAAATTCAGGGAGGGATTAGAAATAAGCAAGACAAACTGTACCTGGGAGAATGAATCACAAAGGGAGGTTTAAAATCAAACATGGAGGTACTCAACACACTCCTCTCCTCTTCTTTGTAATGAGAAAGCAGGAAGCAAAGAGATGAAAAGTGTAAGAGAATTGGAAGCAGGGAAATACACAAATAATGATCAAACTATGTGAACGGGATGGACTCACCCATAAAATTGAAGAGATTATAGAATACATTAAAAAACAAAATCTATTAATATGTTGATGACAATGAAAAGATTTGAATTATGGAGATGTACACAGAGTTAAAATATGGGTTGAATGTATTTCAGCAAAGCCCAGGGGCAGCAGCAATGATCTCAGACAAGGCAACAGTAAAAACTGACTTGATTAAAAGAAATAAACAGGGAAACTGCATTATGTTAAAAGGTATCATAGACAATGAATTCATCTGAATAACTTTATATATGTGCACCAAATAATATAGTACCTAAATACTCAAAGAAAAAACTGAATGAGTTACAGTGGGAAATAGATAGTAAAACTATAATTGTAAAGGATCTTGATTTACCCTTTTCAGAAATACAACACAGGAAAGAAGAAAGACCTAAACAGAATGTGAGAAAAAAATTAGATATGATAGACATCTAATAATTATTTAATGGGGATAGAAATGAATATCCATGATCTCAGCTGTGCATGGTGGTTTTACAAAAATTAAACATTTATAAGATTAAAACTTCATGAACAAATGTAGCATAGATTTTATTGACTACAACATAATAAAATTATATTCAGTAAAGGGCTGCTGAAGAAAGAATTAAAAATAAATTGGAAACTAAATAACTTAATCCTAAATAATTGTTGGATTAAGAAGAAATAATAGATATCTAAATTTTTAGGATATTTTTTTCTACTAAGTTAGGAAGTTAATTTCTGAATCTAAGTAAGCCTTCAGCAAAATAAGGTAGAGTGAATGGAAGAGATTCTTGATCATCAGATCATTGCTGGGGAAACTTGTTATTTGCGATATTACAGTAATAGTCTAGAAAAATTAAGCAAAGTATCCAAAGATTAATATTTTAAGGAAATAGCAGGATAATAAAAACAATTCAGAGTATGCAATCATCCTTTCTTTCAAATAAAACATTGCTTCCCTTTTCCCTTCACTATATAGCATGTGAAAATGTTTTCCAAGATATTTTCTACCTTTCTCCATTCTTTGTCTGCTCTAACAAAATATCCTTTATATTTTTGACATGATTACTTACCTAAATAGCATATTTTAAATGACCAAAGAGGTGAAGCTTTGTTTTACCTTTAAGCATTTACATAGGGCCCTCAATGGCAGAGGATTCTGGGCAAATATATTAAATAGCCTCCTCTTGAGCTAAACAAAGAATTATTGAACGACAGAGCTCTCGGTGTAGAAGAGGGCTAATGCAATCCCCAAGCGGAAGAGCCTAGAACATTAAGTAGAAGAGAAATGGGAGGGGGGTAGATTTTACATTTGGAAACAAGGATGAAGATGAATGACACACTGGAATCGATTTGTGTTGTGTTCTTTTAGTGTAACCTGTGACTCTGAATCTCAGATTCAAGCCCAGACCAAGTGTTTTTGGAGGGATTGTTCAGTAATAATGCTTTTTTGGTTTATGTTTCCACCCAGGGACAACTCCGGGGAATATCAAAAGTGTGACGTGTCAATTTACAGGGTTGTCCTACTCCCTGTTCCTCAAACATCTGCAAACAATGAGGCTTAAAAAAGAATTAAGAAAACAAACTGAAACACTATCACCCCTCCCAAAAAAGACAGTTTCCTTTATTAGGGAATGAGACTGCTGTGGGGTGGAGGATGTGAGAGCTGAGGTTCGAGTTGCTGATCAATTGCTTTATCTGATCAAGACAGCAGGTGGCACTCCAAGCTTAAAAGCTACATCAGCTCACTCAAGTGGGCATTTGTGAAAACACCTTTAGCTGCCACCTAATCAGCTCTAATTGTACACTCACAACACCAATCATCTTGTAGCCCTCTTAAAATCTATGTACTTTCTAGTACCTTCCAAAGTTCCTCCCTAAGAGTATGGATGTTTGAATTCATAACCCACTTGGATTGTTACCCCTGCCTTCCTCCCACCCCCAGATTCCAATCTCTTTTCCCTCTACAGAAAGGTCTCAAAGAGCTCGCTCAGTTCACAATGTAGATTACCTTAAATCTATTGAATGAAAATAAAATGTAAAACATTAATAGCCCAACCACTTCAGATGATATCTAAATCTCCAATTCCTCCAATCCTCTTCTGCATTTTGTACTTTATTGCTTTCTTAGGAAAGGGGAAGCTGATGAACTCAAGGGGCTTTGCAGGAAGTGCTTTCAAAAATCCCATAGCCCTTGAGGTAGGGGTGGGAGAAATGGTAAACCATCTTACCAACTCCCGTTCCTCAATCCTTAGGATAATAATCACTTCACGGCAGGCAGGTGAAATTTGCTGCTCATAGCAACCAGAAAGATTGCTAAATCTCTGAGAGCTATCTTTTATGATAGGTTTGAGTCTTTTATTCTCTGCTCTCCTATCTCCCCTTTGGCTCCTGAAAACACAGAAAACTGCAGGGAAAAATAAACCAACCTCCAGTGTACAATATACAGTTCCAACAACAGTTTATAAAACAAAGAACTGGCATAGTTAAGCAATAATAGCAAGAATAGATGGTAGACTAGGCCCCTTCCGTTGAGCTTCCCTCTCCTACAGCTCAGGTACCATCACCACCATGGTCCCGGCATTTACTGAATAGACTTGAGAGTCTTGGTGAGGAACAGTATTTTTAAAAATTTAATTTAACTTTTATTAAATAAAACAAGCATTTCCAAAACATAGTAGAATAAAGAAAGATGATCACACATGAAACTTGCAAATCTATTATGTACAACTTGTGATTCCTGTCAAAATATATAAGTTATCATGTAATTTTTTTTCTTTTTTCCCCTTAGACACAAATAGTGTATGTGTGTGTGTAAAATCATTCTATACATACGTCTATTCATCAGTCCTTTCTCTGGCTAAAGATAGCATCTTCCTTCATAGCTCCTTTTTAGTTTACTTTGGATATATATAATATTAAAAATGACTTAGTCACTTAAAGATGGTCTTAAAACAATATTGCTATTTATGCATACAATATTTTCTTTGTTCTGTTCATCTTGCTCTTCATTATTTCATGTAAGTCTATCCACATTTTTCTAATATCATCAAGCTTATCATTTCTTATAGCAGAGTAGTATTCCATCACGACTTGTATAAACAGCAGCTTTCTGATAAAGAAATCAAAATGATTTGTAATCCTATGAAAAAGTGCTCTAAATCATAACTGATAAATGCAAATTAAAACAACTTTGAGGAACCATCTCATGTCTATCAGATTGGTCAAAACGATTGAAGAAGAAAGGAATAAATGTTGGAGGAGATATGGAAAAATTGGGACACTAATTCATCGTTGATGGAATTGTGAACTGACCCAACCATTTTGGAGAGCAATCTGGAATTATGCCTAAAGAGTTATTAAACTGTCTATACCCATTGACCCAGCCATACCTCTACTAGGTCTATTTCCAAAGATGATGAGGGAAACAGGAAAAGAACCTATTTGTTCATTTCCTTCTCACTGCTGCTGCTTCTACTACTACCACCACAACCATCACCACCACCACTGTGGAGCAGCTCCAACTCTCTGTTCATGGAGACTGCAGTTTTCTTGCTCATCTCTCTGTCGGCGGTATGGTTGCCTTCAGCTGGTCACCTCCTGAACTTCTTATGACCTTTTGGGGCTATACAGTCTTCTGTTAAAACATGTATCTTTCCTTAAGGCCTGAGAAGATATTTTTGGTCACACTGAGCAAAAAGATGCCTCTCTAGCCACAGAGGAAGGTAGCACATGGTTCTACTACCAATATATTCCTTTCACTCACTTCCAAAAGTTGTACTTGTCTATGTGCCTTGGAAGTCATGGAACCCTTCTATTTTCCCTAAGCGTACAAACCCTTCAAATTGGACTAGTTATGCTTATACTATAGGTATACACTAAAGAACATGTGCAGAGGAGTTATCACATACAATAAACTTAACACATAAAGGTCCCCTCCAAGGACATATAACTGGCACATCTGCATCATCTTTTAGTCTTCCATGTGATTGAATATAGGACCTGGGAGTATGCCACAGAGGGAATCAAAGTGAGATCTGCCAGAAGGGAGATGACCCTGATTCTTCCTAAGACAAAGAAGGAAAGTGGAATCTAACTACAAGTGCACTCTGGGCCAAGAAGCTCTGTGAGAAGAAAGGAGAACATAATCTGTATATCATGTCATCTACAGCAGAGGAGAAGCTATGTTGCCATCAGAGTGAGATGACTAGAAATGAGCACTATGTGCAGAGATTCTGATCATGCACCAGAGAAGGACTGGACTTGCTGGAGAGCTGCTGAGACTTCCAGCTACTATAGATTCTACGGAGCTAATGATTGGGGGGAACTTATTTTCTTCACCACCTTTCCCATTTCCCTTTTTTAATATCCTAGTGGGCATTCTGTTCCCTTATTACTTTTCTTTTTTATGTTTTCTTTTTAAATATATAAAATTTTATTTTAATTTAGCTTTATTTAATTTAGTTTTATTTACATTTAATTAATTTTAATTTAATTTAATCCCCTTTCTCCTACCTCCACCTCCCAGTAATTGGAAAGTTTAAAAAAACACACAGAAATTACTGTTAGAAACATGTATAGTTAAACAAAAATCAATTCTTTCATTAGCTCTGTGTGTATGTAAAAGAGAGAGACAGAAAGCAAGAGACACACAGAGAGAAACAGAGAAAATAAGCATTTGAGTCCATTCATTTTACCTCTATCTAGAAATGGATAGCATGTTCCATTACGAGTCCTCTGGAATTATGATTAGCTCATTGTGTTGAATCAGAATTCATAAGTCTTTTTGTCCTTTACACTATCATCATTATTATATAAATTGTTTTCCTATTTTTGCTCATTTCACTTTTCATCAGTTCATATAAGTTCCCAGGTTTCTTTGAAAACCACCCCCTCCATCTTAGTGCACAATAGTATTCCATCATATTCATATAACCGTAATTTGTTCAGTCATTTATTCCCCAATTGATGGTACTGATTAAGTTTCTAATTAGTTTGTCACCATAAAAGGAGCTACTATAAATATTTTTGTATATCATGGTTCCTTTTCCTCTTTATTTGATCTCTTTGGGGGTATCAAGCAAGCAGTGCTATTCAGGGATCAAAGAGTATGAGAGTTTAATAACTTTGGGACTATGGTTCTAAATTGCTTTCCCAGAATACCTAGACCAAGTCATAGTTTCACCAATAGAGCATTAATGTATCTATTTTCCCACAGCCCTCCAGCATTTGTCATTTTCCTTTTTTGTCAACTTTGTCAAATCTGGCAATCACATTTCTTTGTTGGATTTCTTCCTCTGAAAGTAGCCTTTTCGTGTCCTTTACCATTTACAATTTAGGAATGGCACTTATTCTTATCAATTTGAATAATTTTCTCTACGTATCTTAGGAATTAAACTTTTATCAGAGAACATTTGTTGCAAAGATTTTTTTTCTAATTTCATATTTCTCTTCTACTTTTAGTTGCAATGGTTTTGCTCGAGCAAAAGCTTTTTTTTTTTTTTACTTATATGTTAGTCAGAATCATTCATTTTACATTCCTATGAACCTATCTTTCTCTCTTTTTTTTTTGGTCATGAACTCTTACCCTAATCATAGATCTGACAGGTAATTTCTTCCATGTTCCTCTAATTTACTTATATGTCACCCTTTGTGTCTAAATACATACCCATTTGGAGCTTGTCATGGTATAAGGTGTGAGGTGTTCAACTATACCTACTTGCTGCCAAGACTGCTTTCTAGGTTTTCCCAATAATTTATGTCAAATAGTGAGGTTTTTTTTCTCCCTAATAGATTAGATCCTTGGTTGATCAAGCACTAGGCTACTGTGCTTGTTTGCTTCTGTACATTGCATACTTAATCTGTTCCACCGATCAATTTTTCTATATCTTTGTGAGTATTTTAGTGTTTTGATGATTATTGCTGAGTAGTGTAGTTTGGCATTTGGTACTTCTAAATCCCTTCTCTCCTTTTCCCTTAATTCCCTTGATATATATTTTTTGGGGGAAGCAATTGGTTAATGACTTGCCCAGGGTCACATAGCTAGTAAATGTTTGAGGTCAGATTGAACTCAGGTCCTCTGACGCCAGGGCTGGTACTATATCTGCTGTGCCCACCCTAGTTGCCCCAGATTCCCTTGATATCTTGGTCATTTGTTCTTCCAATTAATTTTTAAAATTTTTTCTAAGTCTTTAAAGTAATTCTTTGGTAGTTTGGTATAGAATTGAAGAAGTAAGGTTAATTTAGGCCAGTATTGTCATTTTTATTATATTGTCTAAGCCTAAACATGAACATATAATATTTCTCCATTATTTATATCAGTTTTTATTTGCATAAAGAGTGTTTTGAAATTATGCTGATATAGTTCCTGTATGTGTTTTGGCAGGTAGACTTCTAAGTATTTTATATTCTCTGTAGTTTTTTTAATGGAATTTCTCTTTCTACCTTTTCCTGATGGATTTTGATGGTAACATACATAAATGTTGACAATTTATGTGGTTTTATTTTATATCCTTCAACTCTGCTTAAGTTATTGTTTCAATTAAAATGTTGTTGTTGTTGACTTCCTGGGGTTCTCTAAGTAAATCATCATAGTACCTGCAAAAAAAAGTGGCAATTTGGTTTCCTCTTTGCCTATGCTTATTTTTTCAATTTCTTTTTCTTGTCTTATTGCTACAGCTAGCACTTCTGGCACCATATTGAATAGTAATGATGACAATGAAAAGCCTCTCTTTACCCTAATTTTATTGGACAGGTCAAATGTTATTGTTATTCTTATCTTATTGGGCTACATGGGTGTTCTGGGAAGACAAGTATCTCTGGTATAAAGGCTGCTTAGCACTCTTCAGGGCTACTTTCCATCTTTGGTGTCCACCTGATTCACCTACCTCTCACTGTGGCTCAAAAAAGCTGTAGTATGCACAGTGGGCACACCCCATTAAACTGTTTCAGAACACAGGGTAAACTAGGTTTGATGGTAACCAGCAGGCTTCAAACCCATCAGTGAATTAGGGGGGGGGGTGGCTAGCCAAGGCACGTGAAGACTTCCCCCACAGAATCGGTTGATGAGAACAATTTGTTCAAAAGTCCATGAAGGCAACTGAAGTAGGTGCTGTGGCGTGCTTAGAGCTTGGTCATACATCAAAGATGCCAGGGCCATTCACTGCAACTCAAGCTATCACCCATTATCTTGACTTTTGTTTTGCCACTGGATGCTGATAAATTCTAGAAGACAGAGTGAGGTAGAAAATTAAAATTAGGCAGAGTGCTGCCTTACTTAAATCTAATTTATGAGTGAATCAAAAGATAATTACCCATACCATTTTACCAGTTTTACCTTCCTCAACGTCCTGTGGCAACAGGTAAATGACAAAGCAGCAGGTGCAGATACAATGAGAACTCTCATCACAACCTGAATATAGCCAACACAGGCCATAGGGTTGTCTTTTCACTGGACTGAAATAGCACTGAGATTCAGCAGCACCCTGGATGTCTGAGCAGCCTTCTTTAAGGACAGCACTGTTCACCACCTGGCTTGAGGAAGGGCCTACAAAAGGTGCCCTAAAAATTGTCTGCTTTACCTAACCAAACCCTGACCTGCTTCCTTCTGCAGCTGGGGATCCTGCCCTGCAGTCAAAACACAAAAAACTTTTGTGAGATGATTCCACTGATCGTGGTATATGGACAAGAAATCCAGTAGACCTGAAAGATGAACAGTTCTTGTTGTGTGGGAACTTGTGTGTAGTGTGCCAGTAACACATCCAAATGGCAGCCCTGAATAAAACATGGTTGACAAATGAAAGCCAGCTTACCAAAGTCAGAGATGGGTATACATTTTCCCAGAGTGGCCACAGTGATGGGGAGTGCCATGAAGCTGGCAGAGGTTTCACAATCAAACTAATCTATTCAACAAGCTTATACACTCCCAAAAGGAATGACGACAGGCTCACGACAATGTGATGGCCACTGTAGGGAAGTACCATACCACCAACCTCAGTGTGTATGTTCCCACAGTGATGAGCCCTGATGAGGTCAAAGAAAACTTTATGAAGACCTGGAGATCCTCACCATCAATGTGCCCAAAGAGGATAAGCTTGTCATTCTAGGTGACCTTAACCCAAAGTAGCACAGACTAATCTGACTTGGAAGGGAGTCTTTGGGAGGAATGGAGTGGGAAATAGCAATAGCAATGGTCACTTAGTACTGAAGGCTTATGCATCTCATGGCCTTCTCATAACCAATAGTGTCTTGCGTTTGCCTATATGTAATAAAACTTTGAAGATGCAACCTACCAGCAAGCATTGGCAATTTAGTCCTCTGTCCATTGTAAAGAGAAGAGAACAGGATGTGAGAGTGATGAAGGTGATGTGTGACACAGAGTGCTAGACCAATTATAGATTTATCCCTCTCCAAGCTAAACAATCACGTTCAACAAAAGCAGCGGCCCTCAAGGCAAGATGGCTACCAGAAGATTAATGTCAACATATTAGAGTGCATCTCCAAGCTTGAACAGTTTGTTGCTAACTTGGAGGGAAATCTGAACCAACACATGGTTGGTAACAGTGGAGCAGAAAAGGAGTGGGCAGCATTCAGAGATTTGGTGTAGAGTACCACATTTATTCATCTGGGCAAGAACACTTGCAAACATGAAGATTGGTTTGATGAAAATGATGGGGAAACTCAGAAGCTGCCAAATGAAAAATGAGAACTCCACAGGGTTTATCAGCAGGATAATTTTCTTTCTCTTAGAAGGCAGCATTTAACTCCATCAAAAGTAAAGTACAAATGTATAACCCACATCGTGATTGCTTAAGTGTTCAGGGAGGGGGAAGGAAAGGGAGGGAAGGAGAGATAAAATTCAGAACTCAAAACTATAAATAAAAATGTTTATTATTGAAAATATAGTAAAGTGTAAGCAAAGCTTAGAGAAATGCAGGATTCTTGGCTCAGTAAGAAGGCAGGTAAAATTCAGTTTTAAACTGATAGTAATGATCCAAAGCACTTTTTTGATGATATGAAGGTTATTTATGGACCAAAGACCTATGGTACATCTCAACTACTCAGTGCTGATGGAGCCACATGATTAGTGTACGAACATGATCATGGGGAGATGAGCTGAACAGTTTCACAGTGTTCTCAACAGACCATCATCAATCAATGCTGAAACCATTGATCATTTACCTTAGATTGAAGTCAATCCCTCTCTTGATGAACTTCCAACCGAAGAAGAGGTTTTGAAGGTTATTAGGCTCCTCTCATGTGGCAAAATACCCAGTGCTGATTCTATTCCAGCTGAGATTTACAAAAGCTGACTGAAATTTTCTTGGTTTTATGGCAAGAGGACAGTATCCCACAGTAGTTCAAGGATACCTCCATTGTCCATATCTATAAAGGTAAAGGAAATAAATTGTCCTGTGAAAATCAAAGGGGAGGCCACTTTCTTAGTCATCACCAGCAAGATCTTTGCCAGGAGTCCTCCTTCATAGGCCTGTTTCTTCACTGGGAAGATGGTCCTCTCCCGAGAGCCAGTGTAGCTTGGAAAGTGCTGAGGAACAATTGATATGTGTTTGCTGCCCAAACGATTGCAGAAGAAATGCTAGGAGCCAGAACAGAGGTCTGTCCATAACATTCATTGATCTGACCAAGGCCTTTGATACTGTCATTTGTGAGGATTTGTGGAAAATCATGGCAAAATTTGGTTGCAAAATTCAGACAAGTTCATCAGTACTGTCTGCCAGTTCCACAAGTTCTGGTTAATGAACAATGCTCTCACACTTTCCCAGTCACCAATGGAGCAAATTAGGACTATGTTCTTATTCCCATTGCTTTACTTAATTTTTTTATTGCTCCACTTACCTTAGCAGTACACTTTCTTTTTTTTTTTTGGTGGGACAATGAGGGCTAAGTGACTTGCCAAGGGTCACACAGCTAGTAAATGTCAAGTGTCTGAAGGCAGATTTGAACTCAGGTCCTCCTGAATCCAGGGCCAGTGCTTTATCCACTGTGCCACCTAACTTTCCTTAGTAGTATATTTTCCAGGGATGCATACTTGGGTGATGAGGTGATGCATGCATTGTCAGAGCTAGCTCAGGCTCCAAAAGAAAGTGGGAGAGAAGAGGGATTAGGTTGCCTACCAACAGAAGGTCTACAGAGCTGTTGGGCTGACTTGATTGTTGGATGCCTATGAAACCTGAATGGTATATTAGTGCCATGCCAGGAAATGGAATCACTTCCATTTTAATTCTTAGGAAGATTCTCAAGATCATCTGACAAGATAAAATACCAATCACTGAAGTTTTTTCTCCAGATGAACTGCCAAGCATTCAAAATCTGCTACAGAGTGCAGTTCTGATGGGCTGGCCACGTTGTTCAAATGCCAAACATACATTTGCCTAAAAGACTATTTTGCAAAGAACTCACACAAGGCTAGCTGTCAAATGGAGGTCAGAAGAAGCAATTACAAGGACACTCTCAAGGCCTCTCTGAACTGTGGAATCTATTGTGAGACACGAGACACTAGGATAGGACTACCCAGCACAATGAACAAAGTAGAATTGCAGTAGCTCCAAAGAAACACCACATGCTGAAATTTAGAGACATCTCCACTCCAAAAGTTCATGTAGACTATTTGTGCCTGACCTGTGGTAGAATGTTCCATGCTTATCTTGGTCTGATCAGCCACAGACACCCTGTATCTGGACTCCAACATATTGTTGTCATTTTGGTCCTTTTTGAGAACAAAGGACAACAATCATTGAAAAGGCCTTTCCCCCGTTATAGTTAATACTAACTTTTGATTTTAGGTAGATACTATTTATCGTATTTAAAAAAAAGCTCCCATTTATTCCTATATTTTCTGGTGTTGTTAACAAGTATGGGTGTTGCATCTTGTTAATTTTTTTCCATCAATTGATATAATTCTATGATTTGGTTATTTTGTTATTAGTATGTTTAGATATGTTTATAGTTTTATTAATATTGAACTAACTCTACATTACTGGTGTAAATCCGGCTTGGTCATAATATGTAATATCTGTAATATGTTACTATGGTCTCATTGCTAGTATTTTATTTTAAATTTTTGCATATTAGAGATAGATGTCAAGAGTTTTCTTTCTCTGTTTTGACTCTCCTTAATTTTTATATCAGGCCATATGTGTGTCATGAAAGAAATTTGATTGGTAGTACCTCTTTTTTCTGATTTTTTCAAGCAGTTTATGTAGTATTAGAATTAATCTTTAAATACTTGATAAATTTTTTTCATAAATCCATCTGGTTCCTTGTTCTTTTATCCCTTTATAGGACCTACTCTTTGCTTCACCTGCAAGCAGCAAGGCTTATAGAGCATCAGAGAAGAGTATACAACAGTATACATATGCAACAGTAACAAGAAAAGGCAATAGCCCCTCTCTGGTAAGCTTTCCAGAAGTTCAGGCACTATACTCACCAACTTCATCATACTCCAGCCCTTGATGAATAGATTTAAGGGCTTCTGTAGACTCCTCTAGGAGTTCACTTCTCCCACTCCTACTACTGCTGCTGCTACAACTGCACTAAACAACTTGATTCTCTTTCATTCCTTGGCCCCCACACCACTTGACTCTGTGCAGTTTCTTTTGGAACAAAAGTTTACTTTAAGCTGTTTATGAACTTCGTTGGAGACCCAGCCTTCTTTGAGCTCTGTAGTCTCTTTCTCCAAAAAGAGACCTTTAGCTACACAGAGAGGAAGCAAATCCCTCTACCTACCAGAGCAGAAGCAGAAACACAGATCTGAGTTATATTTTTCCTATGAACTTCCAGCCTGGTAAAAATCATATACACCTTTGTGCATCAGAAGTCACAGTCTATATTACATCAGCTTCTCAGCTTTTATATCTTAGAACTTTGGAACCAGGCATGAAAAAAATTTTATCTGTCCATCTTTATGGATTTTTGATGAGTTTTAGTTCAATTCTCAATTGTCTTGTTTTACTTCCCTTAGGGATTTCTTTCTTTCTTTTTTTTTTCTTTTTTAGTGAGGCAATTGGGGTTAAGTGACTTGCCTAGAGTCACACAGCTAGTAAGTGTTAAGTGTCTGAGGTCGGATTTGAACTCCGGTCCTTCTGATTCCAGGGCCGGTGCTCTATCCACTGCGCCACCTAGCTGCCCCCCTTAGGGATTTCTAATACCCCCTCCTTTAAGTTTTCAGAAGATAAAGACAATGACTCTGGGGATTATTTTGATCATTGAAAGAGCTAGGAGAAGTAAGAATTAAATTCTTGGAAATTTAGGATGGGGAGTGTGGGGATGGATTTTAAGGTAGGCTCTGCCTTTAGCATTGCTCTTTGAGTTGAAATATGAGGGATTTTTATTTGCCAAGTTCTTAAAGTTTTAAAATTACAATTATGCAAGGTTGAGAGTGGAGGAGGTGATGGCAAGGGAGCAGAATGGAAAGGAAACTTCCTAACTTTTGAAGGTTTTATAAGATTTACAGCCATAAGGGCTACCATCATCTAATCTAATTTAGGGATAGTTGAACACTTCACCTTTCTATGAAGCTGACCTTAGGACAGAGGAAAACAGGGACAGACCCTAGAAGGGAAGATGGGACATAAGGCATTCCAGAAGCCTGAGGCTATCAATAAGAATGAACTTTCTTATTTGGAGAAACTGACATTGTACATCTTTTATTGTCATGTTGTGTGTGATGATAAGAGGCGGAGAAGAGGAGGACTAGGTGGATAAACAACTGCTGCTGTCTGCTCAGCTAAATAAGCATTTTCAAGGGCAATGTGTAGGACATCAGAGTGAGAAATAGCCTATGAGCTACTCTCCCTCCACGACCTCAAATGAACAAAGAAAACACCCTCCCTTAAATGTAGAATAATTATTAAGCACCAAAAGAGGAAAAAGTCAGACATCTTGCACTGCTTTCTAGCCTACATCCCCAATGTTTATGCAAGAATAGCATGAGGAATTTTGTCAAGTGCTTCGCAAAAATCTAGGTAACTTATATCCACAGCATTTTTTGTGATCACATTAACGTGGCTATTTCCTCCAATGATGCATGCTGTAGTGTAGATCTTTCGATTTGGAGTCAAAGGACCTGGGGCCAGATATCAGATCTGCCACTTGCAGTTACCTGTGTGACCTTAGACAAGTCACTGAGTTTCAGTTTTCTCATCTGTATCATGAGGGAATTGCACAAGATGGCTTCTAAAGTCATTTCCAGCTATAAATCTGACCCTTTAATCCATCCATGCCTGCCAATCCATCTTGCACAACTCTCATTCATGTCCTCCAATACATTTGCCAAAGACTATTGCCAACATATTGGAGGCTTTCTTTGTGTTCTTTTGACCCCACGTGAACTTTACTGATTGGTTGTTCCTTGCTCTCATTAAGTGGCTATAAAAGATTTTTTTTAAATAAATCTTTACCATTTTAAATCTTTTATTTTGCCCTTCTAGTTTCATCTTTAAATGTCCTTGGAATGACCTAGCTTACTTGGACCTCTCACCATGATTTCTCCAAACTGTTTTTCTTTCTGCTCCTTACTTTTTAATAGGTAATATTACTTATTGTCTTCCACCATCATTCTCTGTAATATTTTACAGATAAGCTTCTATATTCTAAATGTGTTGCTCTTGGCTGCCACATATCCCTCTTTGTCAAGGAGATCAAGTATATGCTTGCTGAAGCGGTCTCCAGGCTCTTTTGTTATTCTCCTTAAGGAAACAAATTTATATTGTTTAAGCTTATGAAATTGTTAAAAATTGGTCTCAATTATTACACTGACCTTTCTCCTTCACTCCATTTTTTGCATCAATAATGTGTTTAAATAAGTCAGGTAGGCGTTCTTTTAAGTGTGCAGTAAAACATTATTTTTTTGTAATTTTAAAAAGTTAATGTTGCTCTTCGTCTTAACAAATCAGTGGTCTAGTTACAGTTTCTGATGTGAGAATAATTTTATGAATTACATAGGAGTGCTGAACTCATGATGCAGAATAAGATATGTGTTTTTGGACATGGCTGATGCAGAGATTTACTTTACAGTGGTCCTGTTCTTAAAATTAATACATTTCACTTTTTATGTTATGTGATGCTTGCCATGTTCATTGACTCCCAATTTCTTCTTGAAGAAAATATTGATGAGTGCGAAAGAGTCCTGTGTAGCCTAAAAGTCATTTTCTTTTCTCATTCCTTACTGTTGAACCATATTTTTCAATTTTCACTACACTCACTTATTTCCACCTCTCCATTAAAGTGACCAAATACTGAAGTAGATATTGACATGATTTAGATGATCTTGTTGAATTCTTCATAAAATGACCGTACCCTTTCATTGATTATAACCAATGTTAGAACATAAAATGTAATTATTTTCACAATTTTTTAAACAAATGCTGGTCATGTAAATGCTCAAAAAAAATGAACAGGATTTTTTAAAGAATATAATTTTATTATATTTCAATTGGCATGTATTAATTTTCTCTACCTGTCATCCCCCAGCTCAACTTAATTTGAACAAGAAAAAAGATAATCCTCATAAGAAATATAGCCACAGTGGATAGAAATATAGTCAAGCACAGTAAATCTCTGCATTAGCCATGTCCAAAAACATATATTTTATTCTGTATCTTGAGTTCAGCACTCCTATGTAAAGAGGTCAGTGATATCTTTGTTCTTTAGTCCTCTGAAGATTAGCTTATCACTACATTGATCAGTAAAACCAAAAGATTCCCTATTCCCTCCAAGATCAAACAAAGTCCTTTATTTGTCATTTAAAGTTCTTTCCAGGGGCAGCTAGGTGGTGCAGTGGATAGAGCACAGGCCCTGGAGTCAGGAGTACCTGAGTTCAAATCCAGCCTCAGACAATTGACACTTACTAGCTGTGTGACCCTGCACAAGTCACGTAACCCCAATTGCCTCACCAAAAAAAAAAAAAAAGTTCTTTCCAATCTGGCCCTTTCCTTATTTTGCAGTCTTGCCATACCTTACTATCTTCAGTATGCTCTAAGAACCAGCTACATTGGCCTATTTGCTGTTCCTTGTACCTGACACTTGAACATCCCGTGTTCATGTCTGCATGCTGGCTGTTTTCTTGCCTGACAATGCTCTTTGTCTTTACCTCTACCTTTCTGCTTTTTTTCTGTTTTATTTATTTTATTTTTAATTTATGGAATAAAACAAGCATTTCCAAAACAGTATAATAAAAAAATATTGCACATGAAACTGCAAACCTCTTATGTAAAACTTGCTATTCATTTTAAATATGGAATAAAATTATCATGTGATTTTTTTCCTTTTTTTCTTTCCTCCCTTCCCCTAGAGATGGCCACCATTAAACACAAATACATACATATATACATAAACATACACACACACACACACACACACACACACACACACATATATATATATGTAAAATCATTCTATATATACTTCTATTTATCAGTTCTTTCTCTGGATGAAGATAGTGTTTTCCTTCATAGGTCCTTTGTGGTTACTTATTATGACTTATTCACTCAAAGTTGTTCTTAAAACAATATTACTATTACTATAAACAATGTTCTCTTGGTTCCACTCATTTCACTTTTCATTATTTTGTGCAAGTTTATCAATGTTTTTCTAAGATCATTGAGTTAATTTCTTATAGTACAGAGGGTTCCATCAAAATCATATGCCACAACTTGTTCAGCCATTCTCCAATTGGTGGGCATCCTTACAATTTACAGTTCTTTGCCACCACAAAGAGGACTACTATAAATATTTTAGAACATATAGGTTTTTTTCCCCTTTTTCCCTAATCATCTTTGGAAACAGACTTAGTAGTGGTATTGCTACATCAAAGGGTACAGGTAGGTTAATAACTCTTTGGGCATAATTCCAGAATTCTCTCAAAAATTGTTGGATCAGTTCACAATTACACCAATAATGAATGAGTGTCTCAATTTTTCCATATCCCCTCCAAAATTTGTCACTTTCCCATTCAATCTTTTTTTTTTTTGTGGGGCAATGGGGGCTAAGTGACTTGCCCAGGGTCACACAGCCAGTAAGTATCAAGTGTCTGAGTCCGGATTTGAACTCAGGAACTCCTGAATCCAGGGTCAGTGCTTTATCCACTGCACCACCTAGCCACCCCTACCCCCCCATTCAATCATTTTATCCAATCTAATAAATCTAAAATGATATCTCATGGTTGTTTTAATTTGCATTTCTCTAATCAATAATGCTTTAGAGCATTTTTCATCTAAAAATAAATTGTTTTGATTTCTTCATTGGAAAACTGCCTATTCATATCCTTTGACTATTTATCAACCAGGGAATGACTTGTATTTTTTTAAATAAAAATATTTTATTATTTTCCAGTTACATGTAAGGCTGGTTTTCAACATTTGTTTTCATGGGATTTTTAATTCCAAATTTTTTCTCCCACCCTCTTTTTCCTCCCTCCTCCCCAAGGAAGAAATCAATCTGATATAGTTTATATATGTATAATCACATTAAACATATTTCTGCATTAGTCATAATATGAAAGAAGAATAAGAGCACAAGGGAAAAACTCAAACAAGAAAGAAAAAGACAATGGCCTAAAAATCAAAACAGTATGATTCAATCTGCATTCACAGTCCACAGTTCTTTTTTCTGGATGTTGAGAACATTTTCTATCATGAGTTCATTGAAGTTGTTTTGGGTCATTGCACTGCTGAGAAGAGCCGAGTCTATCCCTATTGTTCATCACACAACATTGCTGTTACTGTGTACAATGTTCTCCTGGTTCTGCTCATCTCAGTCAGCATCAGTTCATGTAAGTCCTTCCAGGTTTCTCTGAACTCCTCCTGCTCATCGTTTCTTACAGCACAATAGAATTACATTACATTCATATACCACAACTTGTTTAGCCATTCCCCAAGTGATGGGCATTCCCTCTATTTCCAATTCTTTGCCACCACAAAGAGAGCTGCTATAAATATTTTTGAACATATGGGTCTTTTTCCCTCCTCTATGATCTCTTTGGGATACAGACCAAGTAGTGGTAGAGCACTGGCCCTGGATTCAGGAGGACCTGAGTTCAAATCCAGCCTCAGACACTTAACACTTTCTAGCTGTGTGACCCTGGGCAAGTCACTTAATCCCAATTGCCTCACCAAAAACAAACAAACAAAAGTATTATCCTCCCACATAGGGATGTAAACAGTTTAACCTAATTGAACAACCTTTTCCCCCCTTGTTTACCTCTTTATACTTCTTTTGAGTCTTGTATTTGGAGATCAAATTTTCTGTTCAGTTCTGGTCTTTTTTTTTTTTCAGGAAACCTTGAAAGTCCCCTATTTCATTGAATGTCCATCTTTTCCCCTGAAAGAGAACAATCAGTTTTGCTGGGTAGTTGATAATTGGTTGTAATCCAAGCTCCTTTGCCTTCTGGAATGTCATATTACAAGCCCTGTGATCCTTTAATGTTGAAGCTGCCAGTTCCTGTGCAATCCTGACTGTGGCTCCATGATATTTAAATTATTTCTTTCTGGCTTCATCTGATAATTCTGGAATTTGGCTACAATATTCCTTGGAGTTTTCCTTTTGGGGTCTCTTTCAGGAGGTGATTGGTGGATTCTTTTAATGATGATTTTATCCTCTGATTCTACAATACTACGGTAATTCTCCTTGATAATTTCCTGGAATATAGTGTCTAGACTCTTTTTCTGGTCATGGCTCTCACATAATGCAATAATTCTCAAATTATCTCTCTTGGATCTATTTTCCAGGTCAGTTGTTTTTCCAATGAGGTAATTCACATTTTCTTCTATTTTTTCAGTATTTTTATTCTGTTTGATAGATTCTTGGTGTCTCATAGAGTCATTAGCTTCCATCTGCCCAGTTTTAATTTTTAAGGCATTATTTTCCTCAGTAAGCTTTTGCACCTCCTTTTCCATTTGGCCAATTTTTCTCCCATTTAGCCAATTGTATTTTTAAGGGATTGTTTTCTTCAGTCAATTTTTGTGCTTCTTCTTCCAAAGTAACTCTCATTTCTTTTTCCATTTTTTCTTCTATCTCTCTCATTTGGTTTTTAAAGGCCTTTTTGAGCTCTTCAAAGAAGGCTTTTTGGTCTTGGGACAATATCATCTTCCCACTTGAGTATTCACTTGTAGGCATTTTTATAAACTCATCTGAGTTTGAGTTTTGGTCTTCCCTTTCACCATAGGAGCTGCCAGTGGTAAAAGTCCTTTTTTGTTTCTTACTCATATTGTAGACTATTTTTAAACTTATTAAAATGAAGTTAGCTCCTGGGGCATAGGAGTCACTATTGCAAACTTCTTAAACCTCTCATCTGCCCCATTTTCAGCAGTGTCAAGCTGCAGCTGTGTCGAACTGTGCTGAGCTGCCCTTCCCTTTTGCCCAGGTGAGACAGACCTTTCCTGGTGTCTTCTAAATTATCTCAAGTAGGAAGATTGTGTCTCTCTGTCTTTTTGTAGGTTCTGTAGTTCCAGAATCTGTGTAGAGGCTTGATTTAATGTTGTTTTTTGAGGGAAACATGGGAGAGCTCAGGCAGCCTCCTAGCTTCTCTCTGCCATCTTGGCTCTGCCCACAGAAGTCCTGACTTGTATTCTTATATGTTTTACAAAGTTCTTCATATATTTAAAATATGAGACCTTTATCTGAGAAACTGGATATAAAATCCCCTACCCCCATTTTTCTGCTTTCCTTCTGATCTTGGCCACATTTGTTTTATTTGTACAAAACCTTTTTAATTTAATGTCATCAAAATTGTCCAGTTTACACCTAACTTTGCTCTCCATCTCTTGTTTATCCTAGTTTGGGAATTTAGGGTGATGGGGAAAGCATTGGTACTACCCACAGTTAAAGGTTTTTTGGTTTTGTTTTTTGAGGATGAGGGAGACATGTTTATAGATAGAAGAGAAATAGCCAGTTGACAAGGAGGGATTGAAAATAACTGAGAGAGTGGATAAAGCACTGGCCCTGGATTCAGGGGAACCTGAGTTCAAATTTGGCCTCAGACACTTGACACTTGGTAGCTGTGTGACTCTGGGAAAGTCATTTAACCCTTATTGCCCTGCAAAAAAAAAAGGAAAGAAAGAAAGAAAGAACAAAAGAAAGAAAGAAAGAAAGAAAGAAAGAAAGAAAGAAAGAAAGAAAGAAAGAAAAGAACTGAGAGAGTGGAAACGATAGAGAGGACAGAATGGAATGGTATCACTTGTGCATGTAGAGGGGTTTGCTTTGGCAAGAAGAAGGGCTACCTCATTCATTAGGTGGGCCAGGGGTGAAAGTGAAGAAAGATAGTGACGGAAGATATCTGGAAGATGTGAATTCAGGAGGAAGGGAGAAGAGGAAGCTCTCAGCAAATGACCTCAGTTTTTTCAGTGAAATATGAAGCAGGATTCTCAAAGAGGCTTAAATTGTGTAGGAGAAACAGGTCCATAAGACACAAGGACACAGGAACTATGTAATTACATTTATTCACATTATCTGTGCTTATCTGGCTGCTAGTTTCTTGCTCCTTTTTTCTGTACAACTCAATGCACAACCTATGGGAATGTCAGATTTTACTGCCTTGGCAGCAATAAAACCAATGAAAATAACTCCATATATTTTGACCTAATTTGTCTTCCCAGAAGAGATAACAGGCCAGTTTGCTACAGTGAGACCACCTTATAAGAGCTACAATGAGGCAAAATGTATCAAATTTTGGCATTATTACTGCACATTACATTTCTATTAGCATGTTGTAAAAGATAAAATGATTGGCCATCAAATTCATGGAGGACACCAAGTTAGGCACCTTAAAACAAGGAATGAAATCCTGAGTAAGCTCATAAGAGTAAATAAATGGTTAACTGGAAGTATGATGAACCTCTAAGTATGATTGAACTTATTATACTTAAAGAAGGGAAAAAAACACCTGTACTTATATAGGTCAAGAAATAATTGCTTCTACGTAAGTGTAATGGAAAGAGATTAGGGATCAGAATAGAACAAATAGCATACTATTATTACTCAGACTAATATATGAGCTTGATTATGATTCTTAGCAAACTCTTAAAATTAAAGGGATGATTAATGAGTACTTAGAAAATTATGTGGTGATTACAAAGAGCCATTGCTCTTGAATAGGTCATGACCCAAAGCCACTAATCAATAGGTAAAGTACATGGGAGGAAAAAGAAAAAAAGTTTTCAAAAGATGAATTGCAAACCCTAAATGATTATCTGAAAAACTGCTCCAAATCACTAAGAAGAAAAATGCAAATTAAAACTGCTCTGAAGTATCATATAGTGCCAAGAAAATTTACAAAGATGAAAAAAACAAAAATAGTCAATATTGGATGATCTATGGGAAGACAAGTCTGTCTCTCAGCATTTCTGTTTTGGTCACTTATGCTTAGGGAAATAAACACAAACACATTGTTGATGGCCCTGAGAATTCTGACAAGTATTCTGCTAATCTGTTGGGAATTATGCAAGAAAAATGATGACTTTTCATACTCTTTGACCCAGTTATCTACCTAGTGAGTATGTACTCTAACAAGGCTCAAGACAGGAAGAAAAAACATATGTACACCAAAACATCCATAACATTATTTTTTATAAGACAAAGAACTAGAAAAAAATGAATTCCCATTTATTAGGGAATGGATGGACAAATTGAGGTATAAGAATGTAATGAAATATAATTGTGTGGTTAGAAATTACAGTTATGAAGTATTTGGAGAAACATGGAAAGACTTGTATAAATGATTTCAGAGGGAAGTGGAACCTATGGTTCAGTGATTATCCCCTATCACAAAGAATTCTTGATCTAGAGTCACACAGACTGATACAGTCTGGGTAGGGCCTGACCCCAAAGAGAAGGTATCAGGGTTTTATCAATAATTTCTAGCTTATGCTTCTACTCTGAAGTCCAGGGGAAAATCTCTTAAAGAGAGATTAACTATGGCTCATGTCTAGGGCCTCTCGTAAAAAGGATTGAACAGAATCCTTTATAGAAAAAATATACAATATACCAAGTAGATAGGTATAGAGCAATTCTTGATTTCTTCTACCAGAAAAGTGCTTAAAACACAAAAGATGAATTAAGTCTAAATTAAATACTTAAACAATGAAACAATAACCTACAGAATATCATACTCTCCAAAAAAGTAAAGACAACTTTGTAAGAACTGCAGAACAGGTATTTCACCTTTACTTTTGACCTATACTGTTTATGCAGTTCGAGCCTAGATGTCCTGGCAAGCCAGGATATGGCTTGGGATTTCTTAGTCCTTTAAAATAAGTAGCATTTTGTGGCAGCTAGGTGGTGCAGTGGATAGATAGAGCACCAACCCTGGATTCAGGAGGACCTGAGTTCAAATCCAGCCTCAGACACTTGACAAGTCACTTAACCCTCATTGTCCTGCAAAAAAATAAAATAAAATAAAAGGTTATTTACATCTTTTTTATTTACCTGTATACTGTGAGGGCCAAAATTTGATATATGAAGTGTTAATGTGGCCCCTCCCAAATGAGTCAGCTAAAAACTGCAATAATAATTTTATCACAAATAATTTTTACCACAATACCATGGGTGACATAAAAACTTCTTGGTCGAAAAGGAGTTGTGAGTGGGAAAAGTTTGAGAAGTCCTCTCTATGTCATATACCTGTAGCCATTATTAAATGAGGAGGTGGGTGGGGAGACAATAAAAATCCTTTTCCAACCTCCTGAAAGTCTCAAGGAGGGCTGTGTACCCATGAAAGAAGGACCCAAAGAGCTTAGAAGCAAATTCTCCTAGTTCTCCTTATATGATTCTTCTTAAGTTATTTTGGACACAGCTCCTCAGGAGCAGAAGAGAGGGGAGAAGAGGAAGAGGAAGGGAATAAGCATTTATATAGTGTGAACTAAGTGCCAGGCACTGTGCAAAGCGGCTTTATAGATATTATGTCACTTGATCCTCCCCAAAATCCTAGAAGGTAGGTGCTATTGTTATCTCCAAAAGAAATTGAGGCTCACAAAGGAAACAGGGTCACACATCTAATAAATGTCTTAGGCTGGATTTGAATTTACAATTTCCTAACTACAGGTCCAGTACTCTATCCATTGCACCACTTAGCTGCCATTAGTTACAGTGACTAAATTGATGAATCATCACAAAGCCTGAGTCTGTCAGCAATCAGCCAAACTTAATTTCTTTTTTAAAAGATTACTAAATTGGTAGATTGGATCTCTAGAAACATAGCTGGCATTATACGGTATTTTTTAAAGTTTGAGTCTAATAATAACCTTATGAGGAATGCCTTACAGCTTATTACCTTCATTTTGTAGTTGAGGAAACTACAGCTCAGAAAGCATCATAACTGAGATATCCATAAATTCACAGGAGACAAAATCTAAGAAGTAGTCAATAGTAAAACCAATGACCTCAAAGCCCTAAACACAAATGCCCAATGTTTATGCAGAAAGCAGAGGAACTAAAAGTCCTACTACAAGGAGGTAAATTTAACTTCATAGTAGTCAGAGATTTGATGGTATGAAATTCACAAATGGAACATGGCTCTGGGTTAATTACCTTACTCTTTTTTCAAATGAAGAAGGAGAGAGGTGAAAGGGGGAGGTAAAATTGTAGTGTATATTTAAGAAAGTATACTCCAGTCAGAACATCTAGGAACCAGAGTGAGCAAATATGATGGAGAATATTTGGTTGAAAGTTAATAAAGGGAGAAATAGAAGTGATTTCACTTTTTGATAAAAGCCTACCACCTGTACAGAAAAAGGAAATAGATGGGGGCAGCTAGGTGGCGCAGTGGATAAAGCACCAGCCCTGGATTCAGGAGGACCTGAGTTCAAATCTGGCCTCAGACACTTGACACTTACTAGCTGTGTGACCCTGGGCAAGTCACTTAACCCCCATTGCCCCACGTAAAAAAAAAAAAAAAAGGAAATAGATAAGGGGTTTGGGAAACTGATCACAAGTCTAGCAAAGAGGAAAGACATGTACTACAGTGCCCTATCTCTCTCTCTCTCTCTTTCTCTCTCTTTCTCTCTCACCCCACCCAAAGCACATAATGAATGAAAAAATGAATTTAAAAAACAAAAAAATGTATTAAACTCTTACTCTGTATCAAATATTATGCTAAGTATTAGGGATACAAATGTAAAAGTTAGGTAGTCCCTGCACTCAAAAAAGCTTATATTCTAAAAGGAGGATGAGGGCCAAGGAGAAGGGTTTTGGTTTGAGAAATGGGGAATTAGTTGGTATATTCTTACTAGTAGCAATGGAATTATTTATTTGATTGCAGTTCTAGAGATAGGAGGGGGATATGGAGGGAGAGAAAAGAACTTGTGACCAGATGTGAGACATATGTAGTACTCATCAATTAGGAAGGCTCAGCCCAGGGCAGAAGTTGTATACTTGAGAACATCAAGTCTCTTGTCACACATTCTGGTGATTTGGTGGTTTGGAGAGTAAAGGGGCAAGCAGGACAGAAAGCAAAACATTGTTCAGGGAATCTAATAACTTCTTGATTTACCTAAATGATAATTTCATCTTTCAAAAATGGAGGAGCTAGCAAAGGGAAATTATATTCTGGATCACTAATAAGAATTAGTTGATAAGGTGATAATTTTGAAGGAAATAACTTGTTTAAGGAAGCAACTACTCTCACCTGGAGTTTGTGATAGAGAAGGAGATGAAAGCCTGGCATAGTCAGATATGTGCCTAGATTTGGAAAAATCAGATTTCAAAAGGTTCAGAAGAAGAATACATAAGATCCCATAGATTCAACAGGGAAAGCCAGGCCAGGGGAGATGGGGGAGAAGCTCAAGAATGAAAAATCAGAAGACATACAAGGAAATAATTCTAATGAGGATGGCAAATGGAAACTGTTTTAAAGAGACTGATATGGATGCACATCAGACAGCTTAACTGGTAACATATAGGAATGTTGATGATTATGTAGATTTATTTTTATAGTCTACAATTTTACCCAATTTATATATTATTTCAATTAATAAAGTTCAAGTAATAATCATCAAAGTAATTTGTTACTGGTTAAACAATAAAGGGGTTGGTCATTGGAACAGATGGTGTATAAAACATACAAAAGAAAAGGAATTTAGTGTTTGATAAATCTAAAACCCCCAGCTAGTGGGTAAGATCTCAGTATTTGATGAAAAGTGACTATTTTTATTACATTAAATTAAAAAAAGGTTTTGCATAAACAAAACCAATGCAGTTAAAATTAGAAGGGAAACAGTTAACTGGGAAAAAATCTTTGCAGTAATTTTTTCTGACAAGGTTCTCATACCCAAGATATATAAAGAACCAATTTAAATCTTTAAGAAGAAGAGCCATTCTCTAATTGATAAATAATTAAAGGATATGAACAGGCACGTCTGAAGGGGAGAAATCCAAGCTATCAACAACCATTTGAAAAAAATGCTCTATCACTAATAAGTCAAGATTAAATAAAAAATAACTATAAATTAAAAGAACTGTGACGTTCTACCTCATATCCAACAGATTGACAAAGATAGAAAAAAAGGAAAATGACAAATGTTGGAGGGGCTATAGAGGCACATTAATGAACTGTTGGCAGAGCTATGAATTAGTTCAATCATTCTGGAAAGAGATCTAGAACTACACTCAAAACTGTGCACATTCTTTTGACCTAACTATTCCATTACAAGACCCATAACTAAAAGAGGTCAAAGAAAAGGGAAAAAGAGCCACATGTATAAAAATACTTATGGAAGCTCTTTTTGTAGTAAAAAAAAGAGAGAGAGAACATAAAAACAGGTGGTCCTCATATATTGAGATGAATAAAGTATGACCCGAGAACATAATCAAATACTTATTGTGCTGTAAGAAATTATAAAAAGTGGGGCAGCTAGGTGGCGCAATGGATAGAGCACCGACCCTGGAGTCAGGAGTACCTGAGTTCAAATCCGGCCTCAGACACTTAACACTTACTAGCTGTGTGACTCTAGGCAAGTCACTTAACCCCAATTGCCTCACTTAAAAAAAAAATTATAAAAAGTACAGTGTCGGGGAAACATGGGAAGACATATATGAAATGACACAGAGTGAAATGAACACGAAAACTATATGGTAACAATAATATAAAGAAAAACAATTTTTAGAGACTTGAGAACTTTGATCAATACAATGACCAACCATGATTTCAGAGGATTGATGATAAATCTTGCTTTTGATCTTTTGATAGAGATATAATAGATTCAAGTTCAAGAATGAGAAATAAATTTTTGAACACATCAAATATGGGAATTTGTTTTCCTTAACTATGTGTATTTGTTTCAATGGCTTTTGTTGTCCTTTTTCCTTTTTCTCATGTGTTCCACAAGTTGGTAAATGACAAGGACAAGAGAAGAGAAAAAAAGGAAGAAGATTAGTAAGACATTTTTTAATGTAGAGAAAAGCAAAAAAGGAATGACAGAAAGAAGTCTAGATAAGCAGGAAAGTTTTGGAAACTGAAGTTGATTTTATTGTACACTGAAATAAAAAGCATGCTCTACTTAAGAGAGGCATGAAATTTCAAATACAATCATCTTTTTCTCTGTTATGGTTATATGTAAATGCCCATTCTAATTAGTATTTAAGTCAGGATTTTGAAAATAATTGAAAAGAAAGTGGAGAAGTAAATTGGTCCAGTTATTCTGGAGAACAATTTGTAACTATGACTGAAGGGCTATAAAACTGTGCATACCCTTTCACCTAGCAATATCACTACTATGTCTGTATCCCAAAGAGATCAAAGAAAACATAAAAGGACCTATATGTACAAAAATGTTTATAGCAGCTCTTTTTTGTAGTGGCCAAGAATTAGAAATTAAGGGGATGCTCACTAATTGGGAAATGGCTGAATAAGTTGTGGTATATAATGGAGAACTATTGTGATGGAGTACTATTGTGCTATAAGAAATGATGAGGTGGGTGATTTCAGAAAAAGATGGCAAAACTATATAAAGTGATGCAAAGTAAAGTGAAACAAACTGAGAGATCATTGTACATAGCAACAGCAATGTTATAATGATGATCAACTATGAAAGACTTGGCTATTCTGATAAACAGGGGAAGTTAGGTTTCACACTGGATAGAATGCTGGTCAGAAAGTCAGAAATACTCATCATTCTGAGTTAAAATCTGGCCTCAGACACTTACTAATTGTGTGACTCTGGGCAAATCTTTTTAACCCTCGGTTTCCTGGTCTGTAAAATGAACTGGAGAAGGAAATGGCAAACCACTCCAGTATCTTTGCCAAGAAAACTCCAAATGGAGTCATGAAGAGTCAGACATGACTGAAATGACTGAACAACAGCATTCTTATCAATAGAATGATCCATGACAATTCCAGAGGTCTCATGATGAAAAAATGCTATCTACCTCCAGAAGGAACAATTGATGACTCTGAGTGCAAATTGGAGTATAATTGTTCTCATTTTATTTTTATTGCTTTTTTAGGAATATGGTTAATATGGAAATGTTTATATGATTTCACAGATATAATTGATATCATATTGCTTGCCTTCTCAGAGAGTGTGGGAAAGAGGGAAATAATTTGGAACTCAAAATTTAAAAAGAAAAGAATGTTAAAAATAAGCAAATAAAAATTTAAATGTTTTTTAAAGAATTTTAAAAGAAAGAATAAGGGATGAAAATTAAGATGAGACACTATACTGCCCCTCTTTTTTTTTTTTGGCAGGGCAATGAGGGTTAATTGACTTGCCCAGGGTCACATAACTAGTAAGTATCAAGTGTCTGAGGCCGTATTTGAACTCAGGCCCTCCTGAATCCAGGGCTGGTGCTTCATCCACTGCACCACCTAGCTGCCCCACTGCCCCTTATTTTAAGGCTTTAAGTACATAACAGAATGGTATTTTTACCCATCTTCTTCCTTCTACTTCCATCTCTTCCATCAATCAATCAATCAATAAGCATTAAGTAAGCATTTACTATATGATAGACACATTGCTAAGCACCAAGGATACACAAGCAAGAATGAAACAG
The DNA here is from genome assembly GCF_019393635.1 of Dromiciops gliroides. Lineage (NCBI taxonomy): Eukaryota > Metazoa > Chordata > Mammalia > Microbiotheria > Microbiotheriidae > Dromiciops > Dromiciops gliroides. The sequence continues at coordinate 197,822,086 of NC_057865.1, forward strand.
ACCCAGCCCTCAAAGAGTTTGCATTCTAATGGGAGAGAGAACGTGTGTAGGTATAAGAATATACAGAATAAGGGGCAGCTAGGTGTCGCAGTGGATAAAGCACGGGCCCTGGATTCAGGAGTACCTGAGTTGAAATCCGGCCTCAGACACTTGACACTTACTAGCTGTGTGACCCTGGGCAAGTCACTTAACCCCCATTCCCCTGCAAAAAAAAAAAAAAAAGAATATACAGGATATGCAAAATGAATACTATATAGTTAGGGAAAGGTGGACCAGGAAAGGTTTCTTGAATAAACTAATATTTGAGTTTAGCCTTGCAGGAAATTCCAAGAAGTAAAGAAGAAGACAGAATGTATCCCAGTTATGGGAGACAGCCAGTCCAGAGGCAGTGAGAAGTCAAGAATGGCTGGATTGCAGAGTCCAAGATGGAGATTAAAGTGTAAGAAAAGAAGACTAGAAAAGGACCTGGTTGTGAAGAGCTTGAACTGTCAAACAGAGCAGTTTATATCTGATCCTTGAGACAATAATAAGGAACTACAGGGATTTTTTAGCAGAGAGAGTGACATGATCAGACTTGCATCATAAGAAAATCCCTTTGGCAGCTACAAAGGTTTGGTTGAAGTGGGAAAAGGTTGGAGTCAGGAAGAATCAATAAGACTTCCTTTACTTTTCCCATGTTCTACCTTTTTCCCCTTTTCTCATAGCCCTTCTCTTCTTTTCCTATATTTTCTTCTCTATTAGCTTTTTATATCCATTTAAAACTAAACAGAAGGAAAAGAACTCACATAAAAATGGTAAGGATATTCTGGTTAAATATATAAAATTTTTCATGACTTTCTCAGAAAATGAATTGTATAAAATGGGTAAGGGAAATTGTGCTATATTCTTTTCTAGAATTTGTTAGGGAAAATGTAGACATCATGGTATAGTCTAACTGAAGTCCTTCCTGGAAATAAAATTATAACCTTTATAGAGAGCATCCAGCCCAAAGATACTATACTTTCAACATTTAATACTAATTTTGTTTTGTTTCATTTTGTTTGTTAATTCATATAAATGAAGTAGTATAGTATGATCAAGAGAGCTTTGTTTTAGGGGCCAGCTAGGTGACTCAGTGGATAAAGCACCAGCCCTGGATTCAGGAGGACCTGAGTTCAAATCCAACCTTGATACATACTAGCTTTGTGACCCTGGGCAAGCCACTTAACCCTCATTGCCCTGCAGACACACACACACACACACACACACACACACACACACACACACACACAGAGAGAGAGAGAGAGAGAGAGAGAGAGAGAGAGAGAGAGAGAGAGGAGAACGAACACCGGATCAGGAGTGTTTATTACATATTTAAAAGGAATAGCAAATTATACATAGTAGATTTTCAGTTTCATGTACAATCTTTTTTTTTCTATTCTACTATGTTACAGAAATGTTTGTTTTATTTTTTAAGTTCAAAATAAAACAAAGAGACAGAGACACACAGAGAGACAGAAACAGAGAGAGAAACAGACACAGAGAGAGAGAAGCAGAGAGAGAGAGAGAGAGAGAGAGAGAACACCAAATCAGGAGGCAAGGGACCTCAATATGTCTCCTAGGGTTAGTGTCTAACTAACTAGTCCAAAATGGTCTAACCATTCTGGAAAGCTATATTTGAAACCATACCTCAAAAGTTACTGCCATGAATATGTTTTGATTCAGTGATACTGCTTCTAGGCACATACACTGAAAAGGTCAAAGACAGAGGAAAAGAATCCATGTATATAAATATATTTATAGCAAAGATCTAGGAGTAAAAAGGTGTTTGTCAATAGGAAAATGGCTCAAAATTATGGTATGTGAACATAATGAAATAAAAAATGATGAATATAATAAACTGAGGTGGTGCACTGGATAAAGCACTGGATTTGGAATGCAGAAAACCTTTTTTCAGACACTTAGTAGCTGTGTGACCCTAGACAAGTCACTTTATCTCTGTCTCAGCTTCTTCATCCATAAAAAAGGAGATACTAAAAGCACCTACCTCTCAGGGTTGTTATAAGGATCAAATTTTATATATATACACACACACACAAATACATTTATATTATGTTTACATATATATACATATGTATGTATGTATATATACATACACATATACACACATATACACATGTATATATGTATATATACATGTGTATACATATGTATGTATACATATATACACATATACATGTATGTACATATGTATATACATATATACACATATGTATATATATACATATGTATCTATATATCTATACATGGCCTTCTATCCACTGAGTCAGCTACATGTCCCTTATATATGTATGTGTGTGTGTGTATGCACATGGGTATACATATATACATAGGTATATATAGATATATATACACATATGAGTATATGTGCATTACACACATGTATATATGTGTTTGTCTTTCTGTGGTGTGTGTGTGTGTAATAGCTAGGTGATACAGTGTATAAAAGTGCCAGGCCTAGAGTCAGGAAGACTCATCTTCCCAAGTTCAAATCTGTTCTCACATACTTACTAGCTAAGTGATACCAGGCAAGTCACTTAACCCTGTTTGCCTCAGTCTCCTCATCTGTAAAATGAGCTAGAGAAGGAAATGACAAACCACTCCAGTGTCTTTGCCAGGGAAATGCCAAATGGGATCATGGAGAGTCAGATAAGACTGAAAAATGACTGAAATAACAACATAAACATATACATATAAATATATATGTATATATATATATATACAACTTAAACTTAAAGTGCTGTATAAATGTTATCTATTATTACAATCACTACAATAATGTAAATTAATCTTAGGGCTCTGCTATTTGCTACCTTGTGAGTTTGACCAAGTCACTTACCCCCTTCAGCCCTATTTCTCCTCTTCTGTAAAATAAGAGAGTCCAAACTAAATTATCTCTAAGGTTCCTTCTAATGGTACCAGGGGAAAGAACACTGAAGTCATATAATTTGAGTTCAACTCATGCTTTGATGTTTGCTGCCTTCTGACCTTGAAGGAGTCCATTAATCACTCTGGGCCCCAGGTTTCTCATCTGTAACATTAGCAGGTTGGACAGATGATCTCCAATGTGTCTTCATAGGATCATCCTAAGGAAGTTCTACTTTTAACCTCAAATAACTCTAAGAATTCATTACCTTTTCCCAAGTTATTTTGGTGGACTTTCTCCTATTAAGTGATGTTCGAGATGAGGGGAACAAAACCAAATGCATCTTCCTGTAATGAGAGCAACAGCCAAGACCGTTACAGCCTCAGAATATTTTTAGTGAATCCATCGTGTCAAGCTGCTGTTTTTGACTGGTGCCACTGTGATCTGAATGCTGATGTCTATTGTTGTTCCTAGATAATTTCCCTGAATAGCTCAAGTGAATAATCATTAGTATTTTCAATATAGCTATTCCATATAGTATGTGAGAATTACATAAATCTTTTAGATTTAATTAATTTCCTATAATTAAAAAAAAGGTTTGTGGTATTTGTTCTGATTTTCCTTTTCCTAAATCCTTCCCAGGGAAGTTTTATTGGCCAACTTCATCTCTTAATTTCTTTCTCAGTTATTAACATGTAAGATCTCAGTCCTAGGGTTGACCCCAGGGATACTTCATTGTTATCCTTTCAGGCTGAGCCTGCTTCTTTATTATTAGAAATCTAAAAAAAAAACCCCAAATGGAACTTTTTTCATAATTTCAGCACTCTCTCTTGACCTTTGTTTCAGTTTTGTTCATCTCTTGGCTCTTGTTTTTTCATATAAGTTCTCCTTTCTTCTTATATTCTTTCCTATTCCTTATCCCATCTGACTATAAATGTAGCTTTAAAAAGTAATAGGTTGTAAGAGTAGTAACTAATGTGGGGGATTGATCAAGGCCCTGTCCACTTGATGAACTTCCTGTGGGGTGAAGGAATTTAAAAGGACATGAAGCTTTGTTTAAGACTTTTTATTACATCTTCCTATGGAGTACTGACATGCTTCTTGAAGTCTTGTTGAGAACAATAAAGAAATTTGCTGATTATCTCACTATTTCAGACTGCCCTGAAAATGAATTGATTGGCTCAATATTTTAGGAAGAATAAATGAGTGAAAAAGCATTTATTAAGTGCTTACTATGTGACATGAAGCCCTGCTAGGACTTTTTTTTTAAGGAAAGGCAGTCACCAATCACAGAATCACAAAACTTGAAAGCTAGGAGAGACTTTCTATCTAGTCTAACACATAAAGGAAAGGAATCCCTGCTATAATATACAAAACAAATGGTCATTCAGCCTTTTCTTTTTCTTTTTGTGAGGCAATTGGGGTCAAGTGACTTGCCCAAGGTCACACAGCTAGTAATTGTCAAGTGTCTGAGGCTGGATTTGAACTCAGGTCCTCTTGACTTCAGGGCCAGCACGCTATCCACTGTGCCACCTAGCTGCCCCTGTTCAGCCTTTTCTTAAAGACCATCAAAGAAGGAGAATCTACTGCCCCTTGAGGCAGTCCATTGAACTTTTGGACAGCTTGAATTGTTAGGGTGCTCTTCTTAACATTAAGCCTAAATTAACTTCTTTGTAATTTTTTTTTAAGTGAGGCAATTGGAGTTAAGTGACTTACCCAGGATCACACAGCTAGTAAGTTTTAAGTGTCTGAGGCCAGATTTGAACTCAGGTACTCCCTGACTCCAAGACCAGTGCTCTATCCACTGCACCCACCTAGCTGCCCCCTTCATTGTAATTTTGTCTGTCAAAAGACCTTAAAATTCAGAGTGAAAGATTCTGTTTGGGAAGAGGCACACTTTCTGCTGATTTTATAATAGCGAATCTTAAGTAAGGAACATGGAGCGTTATTTTCTTAATTTTTTCTTCCATATTTATCTATAGAGATCCTGAGAAACACATCAGTATATGTATACAAATGTAGAAGAGGCAGGGTTCTTTCCCCCTAGGAGCTGTTAGTATTGGCTTTGGAGAGACAATGGCAGAGATAGACATGTTTCTATATGCACAAAAGATGGTTTATGGATAGACAATGCTGTTCTTGAACCTTTGACTTCTAATTAGAAGAGGGGGAAATTTTCTACACAATGTGATCCTAGAAGCCTTTTTGAGTTTTGTTTGTAAGGTGTTGAATAGGGAGTTACTTCCTAGATTCTTGCCTATTTCTAAATAATATTTTCCACTTTGTTCCACTGATCAATTCTTCCATTTCTTTTCCTAACATCTAATAGTTTTGAGTTTTCCTAATATTCTTCTATCCCTGCTATAGATTGAACCTGGTAATAAGGAATACTTTTTTAATATAAGGTTGTAGGTTTTGGCCAATATTTTATTTAAAATTGTCACATCAACATGCATAAATGGCAAGAGGTAGCATGATGCAGAGGATTGGAGTTAGGAAGAATTGTTTCAAGTCTTGCTTTTACACAAAGTGATTATGTAACCATATAATTTCACTTAGCCTTAGTGTCCCAGGAAAATAGGGAAAAAGTACAGAATAATTTGTGGAGAATAGTTTTCCATATTGGGAACTGTCCACAGTGATGAAATCACAGGTTTGTGCTCCCTACCCACTAAAAAAAAATGACTGGTATTGTTTTTCAGTTTTCTTTTAACCCTCTTTTTAATATTAATATAATAATCACACATATATGTATGCATGTATATGTATGTTTGTGTCTCTGTGTCTGTGTGTGGCATAAATATATACATATGTATATACATATTTAGGTTTTGTGCAACTGTTTCTCCCTCCCCCCCCCCACTTATACTATGAGTATCTTAAAGGTCAGAGACTGCCCTTTGACTTTCTTAGTATACCCACAGTTTAGCACAGTGCCTGGAACATAGTAAGATAATAAATGTGTGACCTTTCCCTGATTTGATCAACTAGGACCATATTTATCACACAGAGTTTAAGGTGTAGTTTTTATCTATTTTAAAAACAACATACATGGCATAAGTTTTATTTGATTTTAAAACACTTCATACAATCCATTTAGGAAAATTTCTGGACCAGGGTACTACAATCCCAGTAGCTCATTATGGTTTACTCAGTTTCTCCATTGGAAACTGATTGTTTATAATCTCCATTTCCATTTTTGTCTCAATGTGGGTAACTTATACTTTTTGTATATCTTTAACCCATTTCATTGAAGTATTCAGTTTCATTGTCATATATTCAAGGTAGTTTCTTCTGAATTTCAAAAAATTACTATATTGGTGAAGTTTGTCTTTTAAAAATAATTTGCCTTTCATATAGATTTTTATCTAACTGCTAATGGTTAATATTTTTTATGGGAATTTTCTTTTAAAAAACTTTTACTAATATCTTTTTGTTTTTACTTAGTCCCAAGCTTGTCCCTCCTAGAGAGTCATCCTTTATAACAAAGAATTTTAAAAAAAGATTAAAAATCAATTAAAACCAATGAGCACAACTCCTCCAACCCCCCCCACCCCCTAATTTAACAGTCTATGAAAAATGTTCCATGACTGTGGACCTCTGTCTCTGCAGAGGAATGTGGAAAAGTATCTTCTAATATGTCTTCTTTGGAGTCAAACTGGTTCTTTAAAATTTTACAATGTTTATTTTGCAACAATAGCTTAGATTATTTTATGATTGCTGCTCTTTCAATTTACATCACTGTGGTCATATTGTATATTGTTTTCTTGGTCCTGCTTACTTCACTTTGCATCAGTTCATATAAGTCTTTCTATGCTTCTCTTTCATCATACTTGTTTTAAAGTACAATAATGTTCCATTATATTAATGTGCTATAATTTGTTTAGTCATTTCCCAATCTATGAACATGTGCCTTTCCCTTCCCCTCCCCAGTACTTTGCTACCACAAAAAAAAAAAATGCTTCTATAAAATGATAACTATAAATATTTTTATATGTATGGAGGCTTTCTTTTTGTCATTGACTTCCTTGGGGGTATATTTCTTTTTGTTGTTTTTGTTCATTTTACCAGACCTTTATTTTTTTTTTCAAATTACATGTAAAGATAGTTTTCAGCATTCACTTTGTAAGATTTTGAGTTCCAAATTTTTCTCCCACCTTCCTTTCTTCCCTTCTCCCAAGGTCAGCTAGCAATCTGTAAAGGTTATACATCACAATTATGTTAAACATATTTCTACACTAGTCATGTTGTAAGAGAAGAATCAGAACAAAAGGGGAAAAAACACAAGAAATAAGAAACAACAACAAAAAAGCAACAACAAAACTGAAAATTGTATGCTTTAATCTGCATTTAGACTCCATAGTTCTTTTTTCTGTATTTAGGAGAGCATTTTCCTTCATGAGTCTTTTTGCATTGTCTTGAATCATTGTATTGCTGAGAAGAGCTAAGTCTATCACTGTTGATCATTACACAATGTTGTTGATACTGTGTACAATGTTCTCTTGGTTCTGCTCATTTCACTCAGCATCAGTCCACTTAAGTCTTTCCAGGTTTTTCTGAAATCTGACTGCTTATCATTTCTTATAGCACAATAATATTCCATTATATTAATATATCACAACATGTTTAGCCATTCCCCAATTGATGGGCATCCTTCCAATTTCCAATTCTTTTCCATCACAAATAGAGCAGCTATAAATATTTTTGTACATGTGAGTCCTTTCCTCTTTTAAATTTTTTTAAATTTTTAATTTTTTTCCTTTCCCCTTTTTCATGATCTCTTTTGGATATAGATCTATTAGGGGTATTACTGGGTCAAAGGGTTATGCACAGTTTATAGCCTTTTGGTCATGGTTACAAATTACTCTCCAAAATGGTTGGATTTGGACATATTCCTAATGGAATCTCTGGGTCAAAGGTATGGATATTCGGTCAATTTAGTTGCATAATTTAAAAATGATTTTCAAGAATGGAAATGTTCTCCATAAACCACTCCAATGTTGATTATTCCAATCTTTTGTCACTTTTACCAATTTGCCTAATGTGAGGTGAAACCTCAGAGTTGTTTTGTGTTTCTCTTATTATTAGTTATTTGAAGCATTCTTTCATAAAGTTGCTAATAGTTTGCAATTCTTAAATTGAGACTTATTTGTTCATATCCCTTTATCATTTTTCTATTGAGGAATATATATGAGAATATATAGATAGATAGATAATCATATATATAAATAAATTCTCTCTCCCCTCCCTCTTTCTCTCCAGTTTATATATATATATATAAAATATATACATATATATTATATATATATATACACACACACTCTCTCTCCCCTCCCTACATCTCTCTCACATACACATATGTATATAGTTCTATAATTATCTATAAAGTTATATGTGTGTTTATGTATGTATATAATTATAGATTTAAAGTTGTATATATAGTTATAGGTAGTTACATATAGTTATCTTACAACTATAGCTATAGTTGTCCCTCTCCTTTTGTGGCTGAGACAAAATTGTTTACTAAAAATGTTTGATAACAAAATAGCAGATATTATTGGGTCTGTGCATCAAAAAGCCTTAGGAAAGGAAGTTGGCCATAGCATAACATTTCCTGGGATTTCTCCTCAGCCTGGGTCCTCTCCTCCAAGATGACTATAGAGTAAATGACCCTCTTTGATATTTCTCTTCTCTGCTATAGCTCACCCTGTCCTTTGTTCAAAGAGTAATAGTAAAAATAGACAATCTTGAAAAAACTCCATCTTATTTGAAAGGCCTTTCTGCATTGCATATAATGCTAGGTCTTGGTTGAGGATAGATACTACTTACTGTATTAAGGAAAGATCCTTTATTTGTTTATTTTCTAGTATTGTTCACTGAAATGGGTGTTATATTTTATCAAAAGTTTTATTTATTTATTGATATAATGACATGATTTATATTCTTGTTATTTTTATTATCACTTGTTTCTAATTTTCTAATATTGAAATAATTCTTTATTCCTAGTATAAATCCAGTCTAGTCATAATGTATAATCTTTTGGATATGTTACTATAACCATCTTGTTAATATTTTATTTTAAATGTTTTGAGTCAATGTTCAATAATTTTCTTTTTGAACTCTTTGGTTTAGATATCAGTATCACATTTATATAATAGTAAGAATTTGGTAGGATCCATTTCCCCCTATTTTTTGTTTGTTTGTTTTGTTTTTTTGGGGTGGGTGAGGCAATGGGGGTTATGTGACTTGCCCAGGGTCACACAGCTAGTAAGTGTCAAGTGTCTGAGGTCGGATTTGAATTCAGGTCCTCCTGACTCCAGGACCAGTGCTCTATCCACTGTGCCACCTAGCTGCCCCGTTTCCCCCTATTTTTGCAAAATTTTCATATTATTAGAATTGTTTTTTTAAATGTTTAATAAAATTATGTTGCAAATCCATCTGATTTTTGAATTTTTCCTTTGGGGGTTTATTTATGACTTGTTCTGTTTTCTGGGATAGAATTATTTGAATTCCCGATTTTTGTTTTGTTAATTTGGGCATTCCTTGTGTTTCTGCAAATATTTATCCAGTTTATTAAAGTTTTCTATTTGATTGACATATGGATAGACAAAATAGTTTCTAAGCCTATCCTTTAGTTCTCTTTCATTTGTTGTGAATTCTCATTATTTTTATACTGGTAAATGATTTCATCTTTTAAAAATCTAATTAGCTAATTGCTTAATTTTTTTTCAAAAAAATAGATCCTGGTTTTATTTATCAACTCAAAAAAATTTTTTTTGCTTTCAGTTTCAATATTCTACTCTTTGATTTTCAGTATTTCTTTTGGTGTTTTATTGAGGCAATTTAATTTGTTGGGGTTTTTTGAAGTGACGTGGTGAATTTATTAATATCTTTTGCTGATAAAAGTACTTAAAGACATAAAATTTCACTCAAAGACTGCTTTGTCTGCATCACCATAAAAATTTTGGTATGTTGTCTCATTGTTATAATTATCATTAATGTAATTATCTACAATGTTTATAATTCATGCTTTGGTCTACTAATTCTTTTGGATGAAGCTATTTAGTCATTAGTTAATGCTAATCTTTTCCTTAGTACCTTTTTGCAGAATAGAAATTTTGTTCTATTAAGGTTTATGAAGAATATATTTAGTATTTATGCTTTTCTGCATTCTTGTGATTTTTTTAGTGCCCTAATACAACTGCAAGCTTGGTAAATGCACTATTTCAGTGCCAGGAAATATGTGTACTCTTTTCTGTTCCCATTCAGTAATCAACAGAAATCTATCATATCTAACTTTTCTAAAATAGCTTCTTTATTTCTCTGAGTGTTTTGTTTTGTTTTGTTTTTTGGTAAAATTTGTCTAGGCTTGAAAGGAGTACTTTAAGTTGCCCTATTATAGCTTTACTGCTTATCTTTCCGTGTAATTAATTTAGCTTTTCCTTTAAGCATTTAGATATGCAAATATGTTAAATATTCATATTAATTCATCATGTATAGTATCCTCAACATGACATAAACTTTTCGTTTATTTCTTTTATAACCAAATCTAATTTTGCTGTTGACTTGTCTGAGATCACAATTGTTACCCCTGAGTTCAGCTAAAGCATAATAGATTTTGCTCCAATTCTTTATTTTAATTCTGTGTGATTTTTTATATTTCAGATGTGATTCTTACAAACTACATATTGCTTTCTTCTCTTTACTTTTCTCCCCACATTAAAGAAGAAAGTAGTGAGAGGAGTGTGTTCCATGCCAGTTTTCTATGCTTGATGCTATAAAACCTTAACCAACCCCAATAAAAATAAATATGAAAAAATGATAAATAATGACAAAAGTTGGTTCTTTGGAAAAACTAAAAAAAAATTGACAAAACATTAGCCAATCTAATTTAAAGGAAGAAAAAATGAATGAGGTAAAGTCACAATAAAATCAGAAGAAATTAAAAGAATTGCCAGAATGCATTATACAGAGTTAAATACTAACAAAACTGAGAACAAAAAAGAAATAGAGGATTAACTTCAAAAATAGAAAATACTGAAAGTAACATAACAACAAATAGAGATTTTGACCTATCTAATAAGAAAAAAAGAAAATACAACTAGTTGAAAAGAAAGTTCCAAAGAGCCACCAATACCCCGTCACCCCGCCCCCGCACAGATTTATAGGAAACTTTCATCAAACTTTTAGAAAACAATCGATACCTATACTACAAAAATTAGTCACAAAAATAAAGTGCTTTCTCAATCTCATTTATGAGACAAATATGATACTTATAGACTAATGTTATCGATTAATATCCCTTCAAAAAATAGATAAAATTCTAACAAAAACACTACAGCAATTTATCCAAGAAATCATTGGTCATAGTAAAGTTGCATTTATACCAGGGATGCTTGAGTGGTTCAAGATGGGATTGGTGAAGATAGAAAGTAGGAAGAAGTGGTACAATTCACCACTTTCTCACAAATAGTTCAATAAAGATTTAGGAATAGTGACAAATTGAGTAATTATTGGGAAATCAAAGGAGAGACAATAGTGGGTCATTTTTACTACTCAAGATCATGAATTTAATTCATTGGTAAATGTCCAGGTCCAGATGTGGGGTGGGCCTTCACTGTTATCACTTGGACCCTGGTTCAGAATTTCAGATACATTCTGTGGGTATATGTGTCTACTGTTGTTCTGAATGTAGAGCAGGATCATAGATCCAAGATTCAGGCCACAAGTGACTGACCATAGCAATGATTATGGATGGTGGGGGTAAGAGAACCACAGCTCTATTGATCTAAATTTACAGAGCCCAGTTATCAGGGTTGGAATTAGCAACTGTCTACTAGAGCTCCCTCTGGGGAAAAGTCCACATCCAAGTTCAAGTTCAGTTGTGTTTCCCATAGTCAAACCAAGCTGGATCCTATAAATTGCAGACTAGCAGAGTAGTTATCATATTGCGGTACAGATCAGATGCCTTAGAGCCCACTGAAAGTTTGTAGATTCTGACTTGAGCTGCCCTTGAGAACCTTGAATTGTACAGCATTCAATATTCCTAGAGAACACATCACTTAATTACTGGAGAACACAGTGACAAGATTCCAAATAATATAAACCAGGACCATATAAGGTCCCAACATTTTCTCCAGACATGCATTTAGAGTCTGGCCATAAAACAAAATCCCAATTCAAGAAGTAAGACTAGAAAAATAAGTAAACAACAACAAAAAAAGATTCCTACCATAAAGAACTATCATGGAGACAGAGGCACCAAACATATAGACACAAAAGACAAGAATAACTTCGAAGCACCTGCAAACAAAGCTTGAAGAAGGCTACAGCTTGGTCACAATCTCAATTAGAATTCCTAGATGAAATAAAGCAAGCTTTTAAAAAAAGAGTTAAAATGATATTACAAATAGTATCAGAGTGCTAAAAGCAAAAACTGAACACTAAATGAGGATTATGGAGGAAAGAATTCAAAGATGTTCTGGGTTGGACCTAACTAATTACTCCTGGTAATTTAGGTTTTTAAAAAAAGGTGATTTACTTAGGGCAATAAATGGATTTTGAGAAACCCCTGAGTTAATTCAGGTGTGTGAAGTTCCCATTGTGATCCATTAGCTGAGCATGTAAAAGTTCTAGTTCCTCATGGATGCTTTGTATTTAAGCAATATGGAAGTGACGTCAACAGTATGAGTGAATCCAGTCTCAAGGAATTTCTTTTTTTAAAATTTTTTTTTCAAGGAATTTCTTAATGCCTTTTAAGGAAAAACTAGCCTAACCTGCAAGAAGTAGGAGGGTGGTGGGGGCAGCTAGGTGGCGCAGTGGATAGAGCACCGGCCCTGGAGTCAGGAGTACCTGAGTTCAAATCTGGCCTCAGACACTTAACACTTACTAGCTGTGTGACCCTGGGCAAGTCATTTAACCCCAATTGCCTCACTAAAAACAAAAAAACAAACAAAAAAACCCAAGAAGTAGGAGGGTGTGAAAGAATTAATATATTATTCCTACCACAGAAGAATTAACAGGTTATCACAAATGGTACAAAGCTTTATCCTAGCAACAGACTCTCTGAAACTTTGAGTGAATGACTCAATGAGATAATGAAGTTAATGATTCCATGAGACAAAAATATTAAAATAAAGTCAAAAGACTGAAAGAATTGAAGAAAATATGAGGTATTTCATTTAAAAAGAAACTGATATGGGAAATATATCAGGTTCATTTAAGAATCATTAGCCTCGGAGCGGTTAGGTGGCACAGTGGATAGAGCACCGGCCCTGGAGTCAGGAGTACCTGAGTTCAAATCCGGCCTCAGACACTTAACACTTACTAACTGTGTGACCCTGGGCAAGTCACTTAACCCCAATTGCCTCACTAAAAAACAAAAAAACAAAAACAAAAATGACAAAAAAAAAACAAACAAAAAAGAATCATTAGACTTCCTGAAATCTATGACTAAAAAAAGAGCCTGGACAAATATTTCCAAAAAATCATGAAAGAAAATTACATACATACATACATACATGCACCTGTATGTATGTACATATGTATATGTGTGTCTATCATCCATCCATCTATCTATCTATCTATCTATCTATCTATCTATCTATCTATCTATCTATCTATCTATCTATCTATCTATCTACCTATCTATTAGAGCCAGAGGGCAAAGTGCAAATAGAAAAAAAAATCTACTGGTTACCTTCTGAAAGAAACTACAAAATAATAACTCCTAGGAACATCATAGACAAGATATAGAGCTTCCAGGTCAAGGGAAAAAATACTGCAAATAGTCAAAAACAAAGAATTCTGGCATCACAGGGCTTGGATGAGGATCACACAAGATTTGATAGCTGTCACTATAAAGAAGTAGAGAGGGATAGCTAGATGGTGTAGTGGTAGAGCACTGGCCCTGGATTCAGAAGAATCTGAGTTCAAATCAGACACTTAACAATTATCAGATGTGTGACCCTGGGCAAGTCACTTAACCCCAATTGCCTCATCAAAAAAAAAAAAAGAAGTAAAGAGCTTGAGGGCAAAGGACATATAGACTTGTGAAAGAGTAAGTCACTCAGAAAAACAAAAAAAAATCCAGAAAAAATGGATTTTTGACAAAAGACAAAAGCATTCATAATGAAAAGATTGAGTTTTAATGCCAAAATACAAATACCAGTATCAAGACAACTATACTATACTATCAAATAAAATAAAGGGAGTTTAAAATGGAAGTCTTTATTATAATTTTGTTGACCTTAATAACAAAACAGAAAGGAGGGATAAAAGAATATACCAGGGAAGAAAATTGGAGGAAGCATACAAAAATTTACTATCTCACATCATCCCAGTATGCAATAAGAGTTAATACAAATAGCATTACAAATAAAAAAAGGAAGGTTGTGGGGAACAGTTATCACTTGTACCATACTTTCATCTGAAAAACAACAATAGCTAAACTTATATAGCATTTACTATGTGTCAGGCACAAGCTAAGTGCTTTATAATTATTACCTTGTTTGATCCTCACAACAACTCTGGGAGGTAGGTGCTATTTTACAGATGAGGAAACTGAGGCAAATAGAGGTTGTTACTTGCCTAGGGTCCCTTGGCTAGTAAGTGTCTGAGGCCTGATTTTAGTTCATGTCTTCCTGATTCCAGGTCACCATCTATCTACTGTGCAACCTAGCTATCTTTAAGGGATCTGAATAGTCAAAGAAGGGTAGAACACACACACACACACACACACACACGCACACGCACACACACGCACACATGCACGTGCATGCATGCATGCACACACACAGAGTTTGATGTAGAAATGAATTGGCCTCAAAAAAGAAGCAAGAGGGAATGAGGAAAGGAGAAAATAAGAAGGGAATATTCCAGAGAGATTAATCATAAGCAACAACAACAACAACAAAAAGGTTGTTAGAGGGTGGATTCTGAAAAAAAAGACTATAAAAGAAAAAAGTAAGGATAAGAACTTTTGTTTGGGATTTGTATAAGAGGAAGATTGTAGGGGTAGGGAAGTAGAAGCTTAATAATGCTTTAAGTACTAAGCACATTCCTTTCTCATCTCCTTTGTAACAAGGCAGCTTGGTGGTATAGTGGATAGAGCACTGACCCTGGAGTCCGGGGGACCTGAGTTCAAATCTCACCTCAGACACTTATTAGCTGTGTGACCCTGGGCAAGTCACTTAATTGAGGTCTAATTGCCTCAAACATCTGGGGCCATATCTAGTTATCCTGATGGCCACTGGCCTACCACTGGACCCAGATGGTTCTGGAGGAGAGAGTGAAGTTGGTGACCCTGCACAGCCCTCCCTCACTTAAATCCAATTCATTGCAAGTTATGACATTTCCCCCTTCCCCCAATGTCATGCTCCTCTTCAAGAACAAAGGACAAACAACAACAATAACAAGGTAGTCAGAAAACAAAGAGAGGAGAGCATATCCAAGAATAAGGTAGAGGCAAATACACAATTAGTGATTATAACTGTGAATGTAAATTGTATAAGCATACCCATAAAAATGAAAAAAGATAGTAAAATACATTAGAATCCCACGTTTGGGATTCTTGTTTGCAAGAATCATACCTGAAACAATGATTTGCACAGAGTTAAAAAAGGGTCATGGAGCAAAATCTATTATACTTTAGATGAATTTAAAGTATGGATAGCAGTCATGATTTCATACAAGACAAAAGCAAAGTCTTATTTGATCAAAACAGTTAGAAAATCTACATAGATAACAGGGAATGATACCACAGACAATCAAATAATGTCAATACTTATCATAAATGGACTGAATGGCACAGCATCTAAAAACTCAGAGAAAAAAAAAACAAGCAAGTTATAAGGAGAAATAGTAAAACTACAACAGTGTACTCCAATATATCCTTTACAGACCTAGACAAATGTAATAAAAAATAAACAAGACAGAAAAGAAATTGAATAGACTTTTAGAAAAGTTGGATGTGACAGCTTTCTGGTGGCAATTACTACTTGGAAATAAAAAAGGAATATACATGTTTTTTCACTAAATGGCACAATTACAAAAAATTTTTTAATTAAGGCATTAAAAACTTCATAAACAGATGCAGAAAAGCAAAAAAACAAATAACTGAGCACAATACAATACAAATTCTATTCAGTAAAGGGCCATTGAAGAAAGGATTAAAAATTAATTGGAGGGGCAGCTAGGTGGCACAGTGGATAAAGCACCGGCCCTGGATTCAGGAGGACCTGAGTTCAAATCCAGCCTCAGACACTTGACACTTACTAGCTGTGTGACCCTGGGCAAGTCACTTAACCCTCATTGCCCTACAAAAACAAGCAAAAAAAGCAATAAAAATTAATTGGAAACTAAAAAAACAATTCTAAGAAATTGATGGGTCAAAAAACAAATAATAGAAACAATAGATGATTTCATCAAATACAGTGATGAAAATGATATACCAGAATTTGTGGGATAAAGCAAAAGTATCCAACAAATTAGGGGAAAATGTTTATCTCTAAATACTTTCATTAATAAAAGAAAGAACAGATCTGCAAACTGTACATACAACTTAATAACCCCTGACAAATTAAAGCACTGTAAATTAAATTCCAAAGTAGAAATTTCAAAAACCAAATAAGAAGGTAAAAAATTGAAATTAAAAAATATGGATTGACAAATAAAATAGGGAGATTAAAAACTAATGTAATAAAAAAAATGATATCTAATTTTAGTTTAGTTTTTTTTTTTTTTGGCGAGTCAATGAGCGTTAAGTGACTTGCCCAGGGACTCACAGCTAGTAAGTGTCAAGTGTCTGAGGCTGGATTTAAACTCAGGTCCTCCTGAATTCAAGGCCAGTGTTTTATCCACTGCGCCACCTACCTGCCCTACTAATTTTATTTTTTAAAAAGGAGAGGAAAATCAAATTACCACTCAAAAATGAAAAAAGAAAATTCTCAACAAAAAATAAGAAATTAAGGAAATTGTTAGAAACAATTTTGCCCAACTATATGTCAAGAATAATTTGACATTAGGAAATAAGTACTTTAATTAATCAAATATTGGGGCGGCTGGGTGGCACAGTGCATAAAGCACTGGCCCTGGAGTCAGGAGTACCTGAGTTCAAATCCGGCCTCAGACACTTAACACTTACTAGCTGTGTGACCCTGGGCAAGTCACTTAACCCCAATTGCCTCACTAAAAAAAAAAAATTAATCAAATATTTGAAAAATCATGCAAAACCACATTATCTCAGCATTTGCAAAAAAAGATTTTCACAAACTATAACACTTATTTATGCATTTGAAAAAGTCCCTACAAATTATGGGCATAGAAGAACCTTTTCTCAATATGATAAAAGTATCTAAAATCTCAAATAAGCATTATGAGAAATGGAGATATACAAGATCCCAAATAAAGATGACAACTAAACAAAATGGCCTTTTTCTCTTATAATTCATTTGATGTAATTGTAGAAATGTTAATAATACCAATATGGTAAGATAAATAAATGACAGAAAGATAGGCAAAAAAAAAAAGAAGTGATTTTTTCCCTATTTTCTATTGACACAATGATCTACTTAGAAAATTCTAGGAAAAAATTGAGACAATATTTTTAGCCAATGTGCAGGCTACAAAATCTACCACAAAAATCAACAACACTTCTCAAAGTTCAGAAGGCAATAATAGAAAGAGGAGCCTCATTTGAAATAGCCACAACAAATATTCTGTAGTCAGTCTTTCAAAGCATACTCAAAACAAAATTCTCCTTAAAGATATAACAAACAACTTGGAGTATATTGATCATAACAAGACCACACTATAACAACTATGCCAACAACAACAGTATTACCAAGTTTCTATACCAAAGGTGTGGTATTCAGGGAGGACTATCTTCTCTTGTGTGAGGACTTGCCAAGACATTTTTGGGGCTGCTCATCCACCTCTGGGGTTCACTTCTTATCCAGTTCTCACTTGTGGCTCCAAAAAGTTTTAACATGAGCAGATTTTTAATTTTTCTTATTTACCTTTCCTTTTGTGTGGTCTAAGTCAGAAATCTGCACATTGAAGTCATCAGAAATTATTATTTTACTATTTAGGTCTTCTTGTAATTAAATCAATGAGTCCCTTAAGTACCTTTAGCCTCAATGACACTTTATGCAAACATGTTTAATATTATTTTATACTTTTTGTCTTAATGCTTTATTCTCTTACCTGCATCTACTTTTCCTGTTGCCTTGTTTAAGATCATGAATCATAGAAAATAAGATCATAGATTTAGTGTTGAAAGTGATCTTTGAGATTACTTAGTTCAGCTCCCCTTATTTTATAGCATCTGCATACCCATTACATAGATATATTACAATTTATTTAAGCATTCATAATCAATGGACATCTACTTGTTTTCCAATTCTTTGGTACCACAAAAAGTGATGCTATGAATAATTTTGTTTCTATGGATTATTAATATATATTCTGCCTTTGTCCACCTTTGTAAAATATACTCCCTCACACACATGCCATATATATGTGTTGTGTGAATGTGTATATATGTGTAGGTATGTGTATATCAGGAGGATCTTTGGATATGGGAATTTTAATCCTTTTTAAAGTATAATATGATTCTTTTCCAGAATTGTTGCGTGAATTCACATGGATGAATGAAAAAACATTTATTAAAGGGGTTACTATGTGCAAAGCACTGGGGATACAAATAAAAATGCAAGACATCCCTTCTCTAAAGTAGCTCACATTCTAAGGGGAGAGGCAATATGTATGGAAGGTTTCAGCTAGTAGAGTTGAGGGACAAAGAAGCCTTTTCTTTAATGTCATTTCCACTGATAAAATCATCTGAGTGTCTGATGTTGAACCACTTGATAGGGTCAAGGACTTTGGTGGTAAGAACTCAGTCACTTAGGTCATATCAAATTCTTGTGATTTCATTTGGGGTTTTCTTGGCAAAGATACTGGTGAGGTTTGCCATTTCCTTTTCTAGCTCATTTTACAGATAAAGACACTGACTCACCCAGGTTCACACAACTAGTAAGTGGCTGAGGCTGGATTTGAACTCATGAAGATAAGTCTTCCTGATTCCAAGCCCAGTGCTCTATCCACTTAGCCACCTAGCTACTTTAGTAGCAGTAGCTAAGGAACCCAGAGAAATAGATGCCAGGTTTCAAACACATTGGAATCATCCCCAGATGATGGTTGTAGGACCTAGGCTGGAAGCACTGCTATGACCAAAGCTTTTCCCATTCATGGTCCTGGTCTATGTGAGGTCTGAAGGGAGAATGTAGTCGAGGCATGGTTTTTCCAGTAGCAATGTATGGCTGTGAGAGTTGGACTATAAGGAAACCTGAAAGCTCCAGAATCAATACTTTTAACCTGTGGTATTGGAAAATTTTGAGAGTCCCTTGGACTCTCAAATCAGTCAATACTTAAAGAAATTAATTTAGGCTATTCAATGGAAGGTCAAATACTGAAGCTTAAATACTTTGCCTGAGAAAATGGGACTCATTGGAATAGACCCTCGTGTTGGGAAAGATGGAAGGCAAAAGGAAAAAGGGATGCCAGAGGATAAGATGAATAGATAGTATCATGGAAACAATGAATCTACCAGATTGGCTAAAATGATAGAAGGATAGAAATGACAAATGTTTGAGATGTAGAAAAATTGGGACACTAATTCATTGTTGGGGGAATTATGAACTGATCCAACCATTTTGGAGAGCATTCTGGAATTATGCCCAAAGAGTTATTATACCTATACCCTTTGGCTCAGCAATACCACTACTTGGTCTATTTCCAAAGATAATTAGGGGAAAAGGAAAAGAGTATATGTTAAAAAAATGTTTATAATAGCTCTCTTTGTGGTGGCAAAGAACTGAAAATTGGAGGGATGTCCATCAATTGGGGAATGGTTGAAGAAGTTGTGATAAATGGTGCTATAAGAAATTAGCTAAATAATTTTCGAAAAAAATGGAAAGACTTGAACAAAGTAATTAAGGGGAAATGAGCAGAAACAAAAGAACATTATATACAGTAACAGCAAGATTGTTTTAAGAATGACTAAGCAAACACATTATTTTGACTATTATAAATACCCAAATAAAGGACATATGAAGGAAGATGCTATCTGCATCCAGAGAAAGAACTTATAAGTAAAACTATGTATAGAAAATTTTACACATATATGTATACACACACACACACACACACACACACACATATATATATACATATACATATTCACACACACACCACTATTTGTGTCTAACGATAGCCATGGGGGGTGGAGAAAGAAAAAAGAAATTTTGTTGTATATTTGAAAGGAATACAAAGGACTCATGATGGAGAAAGTTCTCCATAGCCAGAAAATAGAACTGTGGAATCTGAATGCAGATGGAACCATACTGTTTCTACTTTTTTTTTTCTTTTTTGAAGTTTTTCCCTTTTGTTCTGATTCTTCTTTCACAACACGACTAATACAGAAATATGTTTAATGTGATTGTACATATATAACTTATATCTGATTATTTTCTGTCTTGGGGAGGGGGGAGGGAGAAAAATTTGGAATTCAATCTTATAAAAACAGACATTGAAAACTATCTTTACATGCAACTGGAAAATAAGAAACAACAAACATGAACTTGAACTTGGATATACTTCAAGCCAGTGGAGGAAAGAAGGGCTTGGCATGCTATGGTCCATGGGATCATGGAGAACTGGACAGGACTCAAAGGTTGAACAACATCAAGCTGAGGTAGTGGTGACACCTCAACTTGCCTTACAAATGTTACCTCCCATCTCTTTCCCAGGGTTCCCTGATGCTTTATAGCTAAACTGATCTGCATTACTTGTAGGTGTCAGTTGGTAATGAGCTGGTGGGGACCCTTTCCTTTTTTTCAGGTTAAACATTTTTATTTATATTTTTCTGTTCCAATCTCTATCCCTCTTTCCCTCCCTCCCCTCCTCCCTTCCTGAGGCGGCAAACAATCTGATATGGGTTATACATATATGATCATGCAAAACATCATCACCCTTTCTCTACAGGAACTGCCACCCCAATAATAGCTGCAGGGGCTGAACTAGAATGACAGGTGGTCTGAATGCTGCTATTTCCAGGGCTCTTGAGAATACTTGCTTGTATGTGGCAGTTAGTAGTTGGTGTTGGTTGTGGTGAAGAAGTGTGACCTTTCTCCACAATGATTGCTCCCCTCAGTGATGGTTGTGGGGGTCAGACTGGGAGTGGAGCTTGTAGTGTGGGAACACTGCTCTTGCCAAGGCTCTTGGGTTCAGGGTCCCAAACCATCTCCACTGAGGTCCAAGAGGAGGTGGTGGTGGCCTGACTTGCCCAGCACATGCTGCCTTCTGTCACTCCCCTAGTGTGTCCAACTGCCTCATAGGTGGCAGTTTGCAGTGGATAGAGACAGCTTAATTATTTTCTACCAATAGTATTAATATTTCTGTTTCTGCAACCTTTCCAACACTGATCCTTTTCATCATTTGTCATCTTCCCAAATTTGCTATGTATGAAATAAAACTTGTTTGCTTTAATTTGAATTTCTTATTGTTAATGATTTGAAGCAACCTTTCTTATGGTTTTTCATATTTTTCTATTCTTTTAACTATACATATCCTTTGAACATATCCATTGGAAAACTGCTTTTGGTCTTTTATATCTGTTAATTCCCTTTACATCTTGTATAACAGATCTTATCGGGGGGAGGGGGAGAGAGGGAGAGAGGGAGGGAGGGGGAGAGAGAGAGAGAGGGAGAGAGAGAGAGAGAGAGAGAGAGAGAGAGAGAGAGAGAGAGAGAGAGAGAGAGAGAGAGAGAGAGAAATTGAAAAATTCAATGCAAAACTATCTCTCGTCCCCCACCCCCTCCCCAATCCACAGCTCACCTACCTTTCTACCTTTCTTTTGTTCATGGGTAGACCTGAGTTCAGAGTGGAGATGATGATGGGTAATTCTTAAGTGTTAAGGTCTCTAAAATTATTTGACATTTTAATTGCTTATTTTTTTAATGTTTATTTTACCTTATGCAGGGTTATGCCTTCTGATTTTGTGGCTTCGATTGAAATTATTCTTTATCTGGCACATACTTATTTTTTTCTGAGCTTTCAGGTTGCTATGTTTGGTAAACATAACTACTCTGTCATTCTGCTGGTCATGTGATCTTATTCATTTTTTTAAAAAAGCATCCGACTTAATAGACCAAAACACACCCTTAAAGGTGCTGTTTCAACAAGGTATCTGTCATGTATATAATCTCATGGTATAAACTTCCTTGATGTAAGTACAGAGAAAATTTTATTCAATGATCCTGATATCAGCATCAAGTGAGGCATTAAATAAGGAAATGGTTCCTAAAAGTGCTTATGACCTATGCAGAATTCAAATGAACAGATATTCCCTATATATGGTGAAGTCCCCCAGACGATCCTATCTGTAGGTGACATGCAGATAGAATCAAATACTAGTATTCCAGAATCTTAAGATTTACAATTGTTCAAAAGAGATAAGCTGTCTTTATTTGGAAAACCAAAAGGAAGAAGAATGCCTATTTTTCAATCTGTGACATGCATTTAGATGAGCAGCCCATTGAATTAGACTATTAGCACATATATCTTGGATAGGCGATATAGTAAGACAATGGGCTCAACACAAAATTCTGTTGGAGAGGGTTATATTACATCTGGCAAATTCTGCAGCATTTCCAACAATCTCAAACTGCTCCATGACACAAAAACTCATCCTTTTAACAGTAATTTGAAGATAAAATAATATGAGCCTTCTTTATGAGACTCTGATTTGTTTTGAATTCAGTATATTTAAAGTGAGCCTTAATCCAATCAGGCTCTGTGTTGGGTGTTTTTGGCATTCTAACACACAACCACCTGGAACATGTAATTCAAAGATTTCCCCCCCAAATAAGTCTCTCTCTTGACCTCAAGTATTGTGGCAACATGAAGTCCACAAATATCCCTTTACATGGCTGTGATAAAAAAAAAAAAATCTGTTTACTCCCCCCCTCCCCCTTAAATGTCAATTTAGCAGAGGAGAATATAAATTTTTTGTTAGCTCTGAAGTACGTGTTAGATAGGTCTAAGGGGAGGGGGAAATCACCCCCTCAATTTAATTCAACAAATATTAAATGCTTGTTTTGTATAGAGAACAGTTGCTAGATATTAGGAATTACCTAAAAATCAGAGGAGACATGAACCCTGCCTTTCTTGGACATTGCAGCATAAAAGGAAGGGAGGGAAAAAACCCACAAATAACCGCAATACACACTATGACATCTCCCTTTCCCCCCTCCTTTCCCCACATAACTGGGAAAATAAAATGTCAGCATCCCCAAAGGGATAGTCATGGCGATGAGTGGGGATGGTGACTTGTTGAGATTAAAGACGTGAAGAAGGTCGGTGGGCAGAGGCGATCCAATGAAAACCCAGGAAACAGCCTAGAAAGATCGAAGAAGCCTATAGATTTGCCTGTCTGGTTGGAGAACCTGGGGGGGATCGGATCGCGTAAGCTATTCGAAAAGGACCTGAGGAATGACAGGAAGAAGAAGGGGGGTGGGGAGAGGGAAAGGGAGGGAACGGGAGAGAGAAAGGCGCCACCACACTTCCCTGCTCCAGGCAGCAGGTAGCAAGAGACCCAGATCGGAGCCGGCTGAAGCGCCTTCCACGGGAAAACCGGCGGCCCTCCCACTTGGGACAGTAAGTGACCCCGGGGACGGGCAGATTTCGGGGAAACGAAGGGTTGTCATCCTAGGATTCCCAGGCTTTTGTTTGCCTGCTCCTAACTTTCCTCAGGGACGTCGCGAAGGGAGCCGTCAGCCTTCCTGGCTGGCTGGATCAGGGGGCTCCCTGACTGCAAAATTCCCCATAAACGGGGATGGCGGCGGGGAGGTAGCAGGGGGGATGCCCGAACGACCCCCAAATTTCCTCTGTACAAACGAGGGGTTGCACTGGTTTGATGGCCTCGGAGGGGGTCCTTCCGACTGCAGACCCCGATCCTAAAAATCTAAAGCCTGAGAGCCTCAAATCCCATCCGTGGTAGCGGATCTCTTGGGTCGTGAGAGGATCTGACCTGAGGATCCCGCAGAAGGGACGCGGGAGAGGGGGGGCCGGAGGCGGGGCGGGAGATTCCCGATCCCCCAGGGCTGGGAGGCCCGGATAGGAAGGTCTTCTCCGACCCGGGAAGGGTCCCCGGAGACCGTGGGGTTGGAGATGGGCTTTTTACTGGACGGGTTGAGATTCCTCTGGAGAAGGGAAAGACGAGGGGACCTTTATTGAGGCGCCTTCCCCACCCCACCCCCGGCCGAAATTATTCTTATCGAAGGCGGCGGCCTCGGGGCGGCCTTTGGGGATCACGGCCTACACCTCCCCCGGCCCGTCCTAAGCTGCCTGAGGGCAGGGGTTACTACCCTTCTGGAGGGTAGGAGGTGCCTGCAGAGGCCGGGCTGGCGGCCGGGCCGGGCGGGGCGGGGCGGCTGGGGTGAGGAGGCTCCCCGGGTCACCTCCCTCTCCCGCCCCGCCCCGCGGCCGCCCCCGGCAGGCGGGTGGGTGAGTGGAGGGGGGCGTGGCTCCGGGGTGGCCGGAAGTCGGAAGTGTGGCCGGTAGGCGAAAGTGGCTGCCGTTGCCGCCGGGGTTGGCGGCAGGGGCGGGGGTGGGTTACCCCCGACAAACCGCCCATCGATCCCTCCGAGGGCCCTCCGGAAAGCCGCCGCCGGCGTCCCTATCCCGCTCCCCCCGGGGGCGGCTCTCCCGCTCCGTCCTCCATCATGTGGGAGGCGAATCCGGTGAGTGGCAGGGCGGGGCAGGGCGGGGCGGGGCGGCGCTGTGACTGGGTGCGAGAGGGGCGGGGGAGCCTTCGAATTCCCGCCCCCCCCCCTTCCCGGGCCCGGGCCCGGGCCTCGGGTTCCGCGTGCGAAGGGCCCGCGCCCCCGGAGCTTCGCCTGCCGCGCCCCGCCAAGCGCTGTCGCTGTCCTTGTCCCTCTGGCCCCGCAGCGTCGGGGTCAGTGCGGGGGTTGGGGGGGCCGGGCTCGGGCTCCTCCTTCTCCAGTGGCGATCTGCCGCAGAGGGACTTCTTTCTCCCTTTGTTGTCCCCGCTCCCCCAACCCCTCAGGGCTCGGACCCTGAAAAGAAAATTGGGTATCAGGTCCCGAATCTGCCATTTCTTAGCGGGCGACGGGGGGCGAGACGTGTCATCTTTCTGGCCTTCCATTTTCTCGTGTGTCAAGTGAGGCGGTGTAATAGGTGGCCTTTAAAGGCCCCTTCCCTCTCTAAATTGGCGATTTTACTTCTTTTTTCTCCCCACCCTGAAGAAGGGACCCCTTTCCTACAGGTGGATTTACAATCCCCCTTGTTCCTCTCTCAGCCGAATTCGCAGTCCCCCTCCTCTGACGGCTGGATTTGCAATCCCCCTCCCACGGCTAGATTTCAGGCTCCCTTGTTCCTTCCACAGCTGCATTCCCTATCTCCTTCTCCCCTCCCCCTCCACCCAGCTCACCTAAGGCTCACGTTGTTCTTGTTCGTTCATTCAGTCGTGGCCGATTCTTCATGACCCCCAAGACCATAGCACGCTAGGCCCTAAGGGAAAGCCAGAAGGAACCTTAAGAGGTCCAACACTCTCCCTTTACAAAGGAGGAAACTGGCTTCCAGGGATGAAGTCATTAGGTGCCTACTGCGCCAGGTACTGTGCTAAGGGATTTACCCAAGGTTACACATTAAGTAGAAAAATTAGGATTTAAGAACCCAGGTCTATCCAACCGGCCTTGGACCCGTAAAGAAGATATTACCCCTCAGACGTCGCAAGACTTTTATTTGGTAGTGAAGAAAGGCTATGAATTTGTCTTAAGGCAAAAATTTCATTTTGCAACAGAATTCTCCAATCACTTGGGAGAGATGATGGGAGAAAGAGAAGCTGTTTGTCTTTCAGCTTTTAGATGAAATATTTCTAGGCTTTTTCGTTTCATATGTCATTGAAGACCTGAAAAGTACTATTTACAAGTACCCTCCTCCGGTCCTCTTGATTTTGTTTATATGCCTTGTATCTTCTGCATTTTTTCTAGAATTTTCTTTTATTTTTACAGTTATTTTAAATGCTATATATTTTTTAAAAAACAGGTTTCCTTTCATAGGCTAAAAAATGCAGTAATCTGTTATTGGCATAGAAATCTAACGGCATGAATAAAGTTATGTCCTGCTTTTCTGAGTTTATAGTGAAATGACAAGGCATCGCTAGTTTAAAAAAAAGTCCAACTGATGTGTATTTACTTTGATACTCTGTTTACACACTATCATTAGCTTCTCTGATAGAACCTATTATACTTCCTCACACACACACAACCTGGGTTATGTGATATTTCTATTAAAGTGAGATAACTGCATCAAGAAGTTCCACCTCCTTGTTGTTAGCTTTACCAAATAGCAGAATATCTGCAGTGTTGGACAAGATTTATTGATTTGTCGTTATGACTCGATCCCAGTATGTTATTTAGTATTTTTTAAAAACAATTTATCTATGCACTTATAGTTCTGTTATATTAAACCTTCTTTTGTTAAGAGCATGCCATTTTTATCAGTTATTTTGCCCATTAGGATAAACCTCAGTAGATGCTCTAATCATATGTTCAGTTGTTTCAATAGTCACAATATATCAACCTGGCATTCTTATTTATGTTTAAATTATATACTTTTGTTAACTGTTATTGTCAACAGTATGTAGAACTTCCACTGGAAACCCTTCCTCCTCTGATAACAACATGCTTTGGCCTTTAATCAGACCTAATTTTATCTCCATAATCTCTGCTATACTGATTTTAATATTGTGAGAGTTTTTTTCCCTCCCCAAATCTGAATTTTCTATAGATAATTTTTATATTTCAGTATTATTTAACAAAAACTACCAGTGAATATCCTTTATATCTTTTGGTTATTTTCTCACTGTCCTAATACTGGTTTTTGGATAAAAATTGTTAATGAAAATAAGCTTTATCATATCAACTAATAAATACAAAGATGCATATAACAGTTTTAGTCATTTATCCATATTTTTTAAAAAATCGCTCTATAGCAAACTCAAAACCTGAACTCTAGAATCTTCATCTGAAAAATAATTATCTCAGATCTTAATTTTCTGGAAGGCTGATAGTCTTCTTTACAACTCATGCATTTTAAATTGGCTTCAAAGCATGAACAATCATGGAAATAGTCACACACAAACAAAATAAAAGCCATTATTTTTAAAGCAGGGTCTCTATCATGTGGCCCTAAGTGGGAGATATCAAACTACCAAGTAGAACATGAAGGTGACATTAACTCGTGCAAACAAAAAAATCATTAAATTAGAGAATATGGAAAAGATGCAAAGAATGACAATTTGGGTGGTTTTCAGTGTACTCAAAAGAAAATTTTTTAAAATTTGGGCAGGTTACCAGGGCAGTAAACTATAGTTTGCAGCAGTGTAAGCAGAATTTCCTACACACACTGTTTCAGGTCTCAATGTTTTAAAAAAAATTATTATTATTTAGTAACCTACTGTTGATTCTAACTAATTGCAATGCAAATCGGAACTGCAAAATTGTCTATTTCTTACATAATGTATGTATGGTGGGAATGGAAGAAAAGGTGAAAGAACCCAAACTTTTAGAAAATTCAAAATAAGGAATTCATATGAACCATTGTGAAAGTCGCCAGAGGAACAAGTGTTACTCTTTCTTCTTCTTGCAAATTAAGTGGAAGGCTAGTAAGATCCTGCATTCAGTTCGTCTCTGCCAGGCATTCTCCTACTAATCCTGAAGCACAAATGGTGCCTCGTTTTGGTTTCTCTATGGCACTGTTGCTCCTAGCATATGTGGGTCTGATCTCTTTCCCTAGCTCTTTTTTTTTGGGGGGTGAGGCAATTGGGGTTAAGTGATTTGCCCAGGGTCACACAGCTAGTAAGTTTTAAGTGTATGAGGCCGAATTTGAACTCAGGTCCTCCTGACTCCAGGGCCCGTTCTCTATCCACTATGCCACCTAGCTGCCCTCTTTCCCTAGCTCTTTGATGATAGATCATTGTTGTTTTTTTTTTTAATGTCTTTAATTTCCCCCAAGTACATTTAAAAAAACCATTTTTTTAACATTCGTTTTTTAAGTTTTGAGTTCCCCCCCCAAAAAAGTTTTGAGTTCCAAATTCTCTCCCCTCTCCCCAATCCCATATACATGTGAAATTATGCAAAACATCTCCATATTAGTCATTTTGTTAAAACCCTACCACCCCCCAAAATAGTGGAAAAAATATAGTGTGCTTCAGTCTGTATTCAGACAATGTTCTTTCTCTGGAGGTGAATGGTGTTTTTTCATCATGAGTTATTTGGGATTGTTTTTGATCACTGCGTTGCTGCGAATAGTTAAGCCATTCACAGTTATTGTCAAAAATACAATATTGCTTTTACCGTGTACAATGTTTTCCTGCTTTTGTTCACTTCACTCATTCTCCATAAATTCATGTAAGTCTTTCCAGGTTTTTCAGAAATAATCCTGCTCCTCATTTCTTATAGTACGATGACATTCCCATTACAAATACCAAAACTTGTTCAGCCATTCCCCAAATTATGGCCATCCCCTCAATTTCCAATCCTTAGCCACCACAAAAAGAGCGGCTAGAAATATTTTTGTATAAAATGGTCCTTTGGGATACAGACCCAGTAGTGGTATTGCTGGGTCAAAGAGCATGCAGAGTTTTATAGCCCTTTCCGAATAGTTCCAAATTGATCTCCAGAATGGTTGGCTCAGTTTTACAACTCCACCAACAATGCTTTAGTGTTCCAGTTTTCTTATATCCCCTCGAACACTTGTCATTTTCCTTTTCTGTTGTATTGATAGCTAGAAGTTAGTTTTGGCGTACCTGGCTGCTCCCAGTACCCTGGGTATAGCCTAGAGATGGGAATCGGTAGCCATTAATTAGCAGCCGATATTAGATGGATCCTACCGTGCTTTCGGAGGCAGAGTGAACACTCCCTGCCTGCTTCAGGGACCTGTGCTACATTTGGGCATTCAAAACTGTCTTGTAAAACTTACCCTGGGAGCTTGAGCGAATCCCCTGGAGCCAGTAGCCCACTTTTAAGACTCGTCCCTGGAAGTGAGCAGATCCTGTAAAGCCCCTTGCCCTCTTATCAGACGTGTGGGGAGGTGAGCGCATTTCAGAGCCCAGGAACAGCGGACCCTTGCAGAGCCTGTGGACTGTGGCGGAGCCGTGGATCGCGGACCCCGCGACAACGCGGACCCTGCGACTCGCGGACCCGGCGACTACTCACAGACCCCGCGGATCCTGGAGCCAGAGGCAGCACGTTGAGCTTTACGCTGGACAGCCTCTGTGCCCGTCTCACCAGCCCACTTTTGAGCTTATGGCTCTGCTGGCACTGGCATATGCGGCCATCACTTTTATTAATACCCATAGTACAGTATAGCTTCCATACATCACGGGGAAGGGGAGCCACAAAGTTTGGAGAAGGCACAGCATGGGGAAGAAGCGGCGGATCACCGCCGCCTTCCCTGACCCCGCCCGCACTTGTCCCACTACCTTTAAAGATCCATGTGAGAAATCTGCCTTAATTTCCTCCAGATAAACTGGAATATTATTTTTGCTGTCTGTTGATTGTAGGACAAGTACTCTATTAATGGTGGCGCTCCATCTCCAGGTATATAATCAATTTCAGCTCTATTGTAAAATCTGAATAATACCATGTTTAATGATCTGTGGAAGACCTAGTTTTCTTCCTAAAAATCATATGTATATTCTAAAGAAATATTAGATTTTATATTATTCATTCAGTTATCCACATTTGTATTATCCCATGGCAAAACTTTAACCTTAAGCTGCCTTTAACGTATTATGTGACATACTTGCTAGGCTGTTTCCCCTCTTCTGCTTCAAGAAGGAAGGAAACTTGATGTTAATATTAGCCCAAGCCTAAGATAACATTTACTATTTAAAAAAATAGGGAACAAAAAACCCCAAACCAGCACTACCCCAAAACATACATACACACACGTACTTCAACATTCCCAAGGTTGGGGCACAGGATCCCACGAATGTGAAAAACCAAAAATAACCCTAGACCCTACCCAAAACCTTTATTTTAATCATTCTTATCATGTTTATTTAGCACACAAAACAAGTAAAACAACACACTGCACCAATAAAAAAACATTATCCTTTCTATGACAGATTAGTATCTTGCATATGTATAGGGTATAGCAGGGCAGTCGGCTTCAGGTCTTTCCTTCTAGGAAAAGTGCAAGATACAAAAGATCACAGTGGAGAAAATTACGTGTCTGAGTCTAGATGGTAGAGAGACCAAGAAGATGTGGTCCCAAAGAAAGTGCTTATTGGTACTGAAACTTTTAACAAAAATTGTTTATAATAAATTTATGTATGTATGTATGGTAGTAAATTATAAGGTAGACTGATAATATACAGTATGTATGCAATTATGACCATTTTTTCTTTATATATTCCTATTGTCTGTAATTTTCCACAGTACACTGCAAGTCTCCAAAAATTCCCATTTAATTATCTATGGCTAACTGGTAAATAACCAAAACCATATATGTGAAACCCATAAATGTGGAGGGATGACTGTAACATATTCCAAAACCAAATAGAAATGCTGATTTGTGTTAGCCCTTCAATTAATCGAGATCACTGAGAATTAAATATTCATATATATAAACAAGAACAAAAGTGAAAAGACAAAAAAGAAAACATAAAAGTAGAAACATTTTATCTGCATACTTCATTTATTGATTCTGTCATTCAGCAAGCATTTATTCTGCACCTTTCTGTGCCAATGTGTTAAATGGATAGAAGCACAAAGAATGAAACAGTCCCTACACTCAAGTTTACATCCTATTGTTTTCATGTGCTGCTTACTTTATTCTGTATTAGCTCATAGATGTCTTCCAAAGGTTTTTAAATTCTTCATATTCATAATTTCTTATGACAGTAATATTTTATTACATCAATGTACCACAGTTTATTTAGCCATTTCTAAATCAGTGAACATATACTCTGTTTCTAATTCTTTGCTATCACAAAAAGTGCCGGTACAAATATTTTTATGTATATAGGACTTTTTTGTCTTTGACTTCCTTGCAGTATGTGCCTAGAAGTGAGATCTATGGGTCAAAGGATCCATCATGAATAATTTCTTTGAGAAAAAATTCTGAAGGTACTAGATGTGGTGAGTACTGAATAATGTCACAAAAAAGAAATTATATTTTAAAAGACAGAAAATTAGTCTTTTCTGCTGTGAGAATTATTCCTGAATCAGCTTTCTATGTACAGTGAGACAACAGACTTGTTAGAGCAAAGGTCAAAATTAAAGCTAGAAGAAAGAATAGACATGGGGAGAAAATGATTTGCAATTAAAAAAAACAAACCTGACCCATTTAAGCAATTTATTGACTTTGAAATATGGATCCTGAAGGAAAGGATATTGCTAATGATTGTAACAATTTCATAAGAAGTTTGAACGATGTAAATCAGTTGTCATCACAAGGGGACAGTAACAGTGACAGTATCCAAGAGCAACAAGCAGTATCTTAAGAGTGCAAACACACATGTGAAGTTGGAAGGAGAAAGACGGCAAATGATTATGATCAGTACTGCAATTCCCTCCTGCCCCCTACCCCCAAAAGACCCAACTCCATCAAGAATCGTTTTTAGGAAAAAATCAATTTAGATAAAGCTTGGCAAGATCAAATAAGATAAAATGCAATGCAATGCAAGCTTTAAAGTCCTAAATAAATGCTAGTTATTATTATTGTTGTTGCTCCTTATTATTATTGTTACATCCTAATAAATAGTTAAATGATAGAAAAATCTGTAAGGATTTTTAAAAATAACAAATTTTGCTATCAAGGACAATGGAGCTTATATTTGGACTCTTAACATCACAAACCTGCATGTGCTTGTGGAAAAAAGTGGAAGTGTCACTGAAGAATCAAAAGTGGGAAAAAATAGGTGTATGAGAGAACAAATGTAAGCAGAGAAGGCCTACCCTAGAGTCAACACAAATTTGAGGGTATTGAGAGATTTATTTTCAAGGTTTCTGAGAGTAGGGAAGTTATCAAAGGCTTGGCAAACATCTTGGAGCTTTTTTTGTTTTTTAAGGCAACTAAAAGGACACCAATACCTATATATCTCATATTTATAAAGTATTTGTGAGTAATCTCCACAAATAACAAGGTTGCTTGTCATGAGAGTTTTTGAAGAAAAGATACAGGCTTTTATGAACAGTATTATCACACAATTGACTGAAAGATGTCAGGAAACCAAGATGGTTCTGTGCTTAATGTTTGATTGTAAAAATGCATAAAAAGCTAATATTTAGCAACATTTTAAAACACGTGTCCTTTCTCTGTACATCTTAAAAAACAAGCATACAAATATTAGTTTACCAACATGTACAGATAATGAGGCGATGAACATCACTCATTTCTTTTCCTGTGCCTCAGAATTTCCATAGATATTTCTGCCTAATGAATTAATAAGAGATTTACAATAGCATGACATCTTATCCAAGCTACTTTGCTGTCTAATCCTTTCATTTTGCTTACCATGTTTTTACTATTTGTAGGAAAGAGAATATTGGGCAGGTAAACTTAATACGAAGATGGGTATTAGCTCTTTGTATAACTATACTGACAATTGAAATTATATTCAAACCTAGTGGTTTTTTAAAGTTAATTTTATTCACTGCATATAAAAAACCTTAAGTAAGTAGAGTCAGAATTTAAAGGCTTTGAAAATATTAATTAGATCTCCATTTTAATAATTAATAGAAAGACACTATTTGCATCCAGAGAAAGAACTGATAAATAGAAGTATATACAGAATCATTTTACATATACCTATTTGTGTCTAATGATGCCCATCTCTAGGTTGGGATGAAGAAAGAAAAGGAAATTTACATAATAAATTTGTTATATATTTTAAAAGAATAGCAAGTTGGACATAGAGTTCCAGTTCCATGTGCCGTCATTTAAAAAAAAAATTATACTGTGTTATGGAAATGTTTGTTTAATTCCACAAATAAAAATAAAATAAAATTTTAAAAGTAGTATCGATGGAATTAGTCTAAGAAAGTTAGTTTATGCTTTTAATGAAGAAAAAGACTTTCTGAATGAAAATCAGAAGAGTGTAAGAGTGTGTGGTGGACATGAACAAACTGTAACACACAGTATGAACAAAGACTAAAAGATGCCTTATGTAAAATGCATAAGTGAAAAAGAAAATGAGCTGGTCATAGTGTTAGGAGAGTAATGATGATTCACTAACAGCCCTCATGCTCTGTTTGCATCCTTGCTATCATAAGAGAACTTAAAAAGCACCATTTCTTGCCCCCACCCCCCACTCCCACCAGTACATTGGATGTAGTGAACTTTAGGTAAGGCACAGGCAAAATTCCCACAGAATGGGTAGGCATGAATGACTTGTGATCTGCATTGTTGGAAAGAACACTGTGGTTACAGTGATGGAATCACAGATAATATGTGAGCATTTTGAATATTTCATCACTTCTTTTGATGCAATAAAGTGTTAATATACTTACCATAATAGTTGGACATATAGACTATTTTCATCATTTTGCTATTATAATTAATGCTACTAGAAATAGTTTTCCTTTGTCTTTTCTCCTATCTCTAGGGTATAAATATAATTATTATAAATTTATATAAATATTATATGTTGTATTTATAATGTTATACATCATATAATGCTATATGGAATATATGTTATGAATATAACATTACTAATGATAGGTTATAGTATTGGAATCATTGGGAGGAGAAGCAGGAATAATTTATTATATATTATTATATGTAGCAGGCACTGTGCTAAGTACTTTCCAAATATCTCATTCCATCCTACAACAACTCTTCAAGATAGGTGCTATTATTATATTTCCTATTTTACCCTTAAAGAAACTGAGACAAACAAAGGTTAAATGCCCTGCCCAGCGTCCTGAAGCTAGTAAGTGCCTGAGGCTGCAATTGAACTCATGTCTTCATGACTCTAGGCCCCAGTACTCTATCCATTGTACCACCTAACTAGTTCAAAGAGTGTGAGGATTTTTATAATTCTTATTGTATAATACCATATTTTTAGAAAAAGCAAACCACTAACAATGTATTAGTAGGCTAATTTTTCCATCACAATACCAGTATTGAATTTTAGCACTTTCTACTGTTTGTAAATTGGGGAACCAAATGGTATTCCTTTTTAAAAATTTTCATTTCTCTGAACATGTTTTTCAGGAGATTGTTGATATTTGTATTTAAAGCACAGAGCATTTGTGGAGTATGGACAATATATGGGTAAAGAGACTGTCAATAATTACAAATATATGTACATGTAACATATGTATGTGTGGCAAATTCTGATTATTCAAGACTGAATAATCAGTCTTGGTATTTTATTATCTTGTTTATTGATTTTCTCATAATTAAGTTAAGAAGTATTACATTCTTGCACTTTGGCACAAAACCTAATATAAAAGTAACAAAAGCATTTGGCAAACTTTCAATAGTAATGCTAAATAAGATGGTATCTTTATTTCACAACCTACTGCAAAATAAATTTCAGTATAAGATGAGTAACTTTTGGACCATGTCTGAGGGTATTTCATGGAATCCAAGAAACTTAAGGGAGGAACCTTAAAGATCATCTAGGCCCATTTGCTCCAGCATTTTTAATGAATGGTTATTCAGCTTCATTTTGAGACAGCATGTTTCACTGTTGGATAGTCCTAATTGTTAAAACAGTTATTAGCTTTATATTGAGCTTAAATCTCTTTGCCTTTAACATTCCACCTTCAATTTCTACTGATCTACATCTTGCCATTTGGAGCTATACCACATAAACCTTTTATGCAGTAGCGCATCAGATATTTAAAGACAGCAATCAGGTACCCTGTAGCCTTTCTTTTCTTGAGGGTACCAAAATGAGCAAGAAAACTGTTAAAACACTATCGTTTTCAAATCTGGCCTCAGACACTTGACACTTACTAGCTGTGTGACCCTGGGCAAGTCATTTAACCCTCCTTGCCCTGCAAAACAAAAACAAAACAACAACAACAACAAAACACCCCACTGTTCTTCCCAAAATATCACCCTGAGGCTTAGAACTTAGGCTGAGTGTTCTAGGAAAACAATTGGATAGCTATACTTCTCCATTATTTGTGCCAATGGATAGAGAGAGAGCACCAAGAAACCAAACTCTAAATTTGCAAAGAGTCCTGTGGTCATTTTGCATATTGAACAAAATGTAGATTCAACTTTATTCCATTTCCTTTACTCCTCTCCTCTCCTTTTTCATTCCATTCTGTTCCATTCCCTTCTTTGTCCTTACGAACCATAAGATCACTAAAAATATGAACTCTAGTAGAAAAGAAAGCAGATAACAAAATTTAAAAATAAATTTTTAATAATTTAAAAAAATATAAAAAAATAAACCAAAACAAAACAAATTTTAAAAAGAAAAGAAAGCAGATATAGGAAAGCCCTAAAAGGTTACTAGCCATCCTGAATAATCAGTCTTGGAATTTAAAATATTGGCTGTGATAAATAATGTCTCCTTAAACACGGAGCTAAATGGATCCAAATCTTAAATCCCTTAGCCCTTGATAGTTGTGATTATTTTTCTCTTACAATATTTTAATTGTCTTCAATTTTAAAATAGGAAGAAAGCTCCTCCAAAATTTCTGCTTCCCTTCTCCTTTCCTGAATTATAAGCACTTGGATTTTTATAGAGAAAATTTCATTTGAAAAATGATGATGGGCACTACTTTTTTTTTCATTGCTCAGATGTATTTGGTCTTAATTTATAACTCTGGATTCTTTTGGGAAAGCATAAAAGCACATGTTAAAATGGAAAATTTCTGGCAAGTATACCATTTCTGTTATTGGTATATGATAAATTCATTTACCTGATTACTAAATATTATAACAATGAAATCTGACATTTTGAATTTTTTGTTTTAGTTAGACTAAATAGGTAGATGTGAGAGCCTTAGTGGGAAAGACCCTTGAAATGAAATTCATTGCAAAGAAAAAAATTGTCTTGACATGACATTTTTCAAATCGCTGGTCATTAATGAAATCTCTCTCTCCCTTTCTCTTTGACATTTCAGGCAATGTTTCACAGAGCAACAGAAGAATTCTGTTCCAAGCCAAGCAACAATGCAATGAATGAGATGGACACATCAGATACTCAGTGGGGCTGGTTTTACTTGGCAGAATGTGGGAAGTGGCATATGTTTCAGGTATCTCCCCTCCTTTTGTTTAGCAGAAGGGTTTTAGAATAGATATTGAAAGACTTCCAGGAAAATTAGTATGAGTGCATTATCTGAAAGAAATTAATAAATTAATGGAATAGAGTAATTTACCAAAAATCAATTTGATGAATGCTTATACTATTTCTTTTGGAATTTGTGTTTTGAGAATAATAATAATATAGTGTTGACAAATTTGAAGCTCTACAGGTTTAGATTTTATGGGTGGGTGAAATTTTTCATACCTTAATATAACTAGTTTGAACCACCTTATAAAGTGACTTTAAAGACTGTAAAATGCTGGACAAAGTTAGGGTTCTTTCCTTGAAACTAAAAAAGACAGACCAAGTGATTTTTTTTTTTGTTATATTTGCCACACTCCTGAAATATGGAGTGCAAGAATAGATGATCCATCTTTATTATTTGCTTATCTCTGAGATCATATTAGTGTCTCTTTCACCAAACTATTGCTTTGTTCATCTAGTAAAATACAACTTTCTGGTTTGTTTTGAAGCCGGACACCAACATTCAGTGTTCAGTTAGCAGTGAAGACATTGAAAAAAGCTTCAAAGAAAACCCCATTGGTTCTATCTCTTTTACTACTTCCAAATACAGCTACAAGTTAGACTTTTCAGGTATGTTTCCTACCTAATAATTGTGTTTCTACAGCATTCATGTTGATGAGGTTAAGTCCACAACAGTAAGGATTTTCAAAATTAGCTAGTCTAATTGCAAAATAGTGAAATGTTTATGGTAATATGCAAAATATGAAGAAAAACTGTAGTATTTAATAATACCTACTTAACGGCTATTTAATTTCTTGATGATGGATAGAATCATAGAATCCAAGAATTGCAAGAGACTTCCAAGGTTACCTACTCCAAACACTAAACTAAAGAATGAATACCCTGTTTAATATCCCTGACATGTGATCATCTATTCTATTTCCTCCAGTATCAGGGAACACACTGCCTCCCAAAGCAATTTATTCCAGTTTGTACAACTCTAATTGCTAGGCCATTCTTCCTTCTCTTAAGTTGAAATCTTATTGATTTAAAATCTGCCTCTCAAAGCACAGTATGAAGACATTGTCATATATAAATAGATAATATGTATACAGATTGTAATATACCTTGAGTTCATGTAGCACCACTCTTTCACTCATCCTCCCAGCATCCTTCAGGAGCAACAGTAAAATCAGGAGCAAATTTATCTTTATCCTTGTTGTAAAGAAGAAATGAGAGGTTTTAAGTGACTTGTCAATAACATAGTATCAAACCAAATCAAATATAGCTCTCTGGAATTTACTGCAAGACTATACTGTAATTAATTTTAGTTTTTACCACTATCTTTTTCCTGTGACTCTCACACATTTACTAGCTAATCTAGAAATCATTTATGTTTTTGATTTCATTCATGACACATATACATTATCAGGTATAGTGTGAAGATTCGATTAGAGTTGATTGCTATTATTGTAAGTTTCTAGCTCCAGCCAGCTGTTTTCTTCCTAGAGCAAAATAATGTAATAATTGGAAGCTTTTAAAAACAAGAATACATTTTGATTATTATGCATCTCAGTTTTCTTTACCTGTTATTGTAAGTAGCGACTTATATGGCCAACTTAGTAGTGTTTCATGGTGGTATCAGTAATAAAATTTGGGAGAGGAATAGTTAGAACTGAGAGACTTGAAACAGATAAATACCTTAAAAGTTGTCATTACATTGAAGTATTTTTACTACTTCCTTTTCTAATAGCCCACTTTACCAAGATACATTTTCTACTCAGAGCTCTCCATAAATTGTTGATACCTTTAGGAAAAATAAACAAGTAGTTGGTTGCCAAAATTGTCTGTGGATTGTTTTTCTGCTGAATATTCAGCAGGAAGATGTCAGGTAGAATTAATCTTCTGTATGGATTCTTTTGTGGGTCAGTACTGACACAGTATGACTTATATAGATACCATTCCTCAGAAATTATAGTAAGCCATATATTACCATTCATCTCATCAATTCCAATTCAGTAGAATATATCTATCAAAGAGGAGGGATCCTATATAATGATAAAAGTACCATCAACTCTCTATTTTTTAAAGGGCATATAAATAAACACCATGAGTAAACATTTCACAATCATCTACCCCTTGCCTCCTGCTACTTACTAGCTTACTGAAATTCTCTTCTATAAACCTGACTGAGAATTATAGGAAATAGATAAAAGGCATACAGAATTAGAGACACATATAAGTATAATCTTACTTGCCACCTATGTAATAATGTTGCCAATATAATTGGCACAGGGAGAATTCAGGGAGAAAGAAGGTACCTTTTTTATTTAATACTTCACAACTGATTTATAAGATTTAGAATTGGAAATGACTTTAGTGTTCATTGAACTCAACATTCCTCCCTATTTTATTGATGGTCCAGAGAGATGAGGTAATTTGCTTAAAGTCTCGTGACTGGTAAGTATAGAGCTGGTATTCTAATCCCAGTCTTTTAATTCCACATTCAGGGTTCTTTCCATTTTGCATTACATTGTATTTGTCCAGACATATGGGCCACTTTCTCTTGGAACTACTGAGTAATTCCGTGCAGCATGTGTATTGGCCAAGATCTTACAGTGTCTCAGATTCACTTCTCAGCTTTGGTTGTTATGTAGAGAAAGACTTAGAGACCATACCTTGCAGACATGGGGGATGGGAGAGGAAGAAATACAGCCTCCCCCACCTTTTTAAAATTTAAAAGTCTTTGTATAATTTTTATGGCCAAAGCCATGTTCTGTTACTTCTTTGGTTTTAACTTAAAATATATGGAAGAGGGAGCAAATTCCATGAGTCTTGTATCTTTTGGGGGGGGCGGGGCAATGAGGGTTAAGTGACTTGCCCAGGGTCACACAGCTAGTGTCAAGTGTCTGAAGCTGGATTTGAACTCAGGTACTCCTAGATCCAAGGCCAGTGCTTTAATCTACTGCCCTGCCTCTGTCTTGTATCTTTTTAATGTTATACATTACAATCATGTTAAACATATTTCCACATTGGTCGTATTGTGAAAGACAAATCAGAACAAAAGGGGAAAACCTCGAGAAAAGAAAAAAACAAAAAACAACAAAAAAGTGACAATAGTATGCCTCGATCTTCAGACTCCATAGTTCTCTCTCTGACATCTTTTATTCTTTAGCAAAACTTTTTAGGGCATTGAATGAAATTGTTTTCATACAGACAAGAAGATTTGGCACTGTGATTACATTCTCATATTATTGCTCTAAATTTCCCGAAAGTTAGGGCTTTTATATCTTCGAGACACTTTTGTATCTTAAATGTGATGCAAAAAATGAAGGACCTAGTATCACAGGTACTATGTGAAATTAACCTCTATTATATGAGCCTAATCTAAGCAATGAAGATACAATCCTTTGAAGAATCATTTTATGAGATAATTAATAGGCATGAGATGAAGGTCTCTGCACCCTCCCCCCTCCCCAAAGTACTCCAAACTATTCTCAAAGCACCATCATTCCTGGTTGAGATATAATGCTTAAATGTCTTTGTGGAAATATTTTACAGGTTTGCATTTGTTTGATTTTCTTTTTCGTTTCTGTAATTCAGTAATGAAGCAAATGAATCTGACGACTGGAAAACAGCGCTCCATAAAACGAGCCCCCTTTTCCATCACAGCATTCAGGTAAGAATAAAGAGAATCAGAATACAGTAGTTCCCCCTTCCCGTCTCCTCCCCCTTCTTATCTGGGGGAATAGTACTGAACTTTTACTGCCAGTCCTCTCTTTAACTTTTAACATCTTATGTTAACTTTACTGTCCCTAGCCCTGGCGGCAGTGCTCAGCGGCTTTCCTCCACAGCTCCCCACCAATTAAACAAACAAACAAATAAGTGAATGAATGAACAAACAAAAAAATTAAAACCTGAAAAAAAAAAAAAGGAATCCCCCCCCCCCCAAAGAGCCCTCCTAGTAAAACCAGAACTCACGAGCAGTCCACCGCTGCCGCCTCTGCGGACCTCCGCTGCCGGACCTCCGCTGCCGGACCCCCGCGTACCCACTGCAACAGCAGGGACTGCTGCAGCAGAAAGATCTTTGTTGCGGCTTGCCTCTCCGCGCCCATTCGCCTCAGTCTCGCTTCTGTCTGTGGGTGCTAGGTTAGGCATGCCTGTCCCTGGTCCCCACTCGTCCTGTGCTTGACCACCGTTATCTGGGGAAAGCTAAACTATGGGTAAGGGGGAACTACTGTATAGTTTGTAGGGGGGGTTAATGGAAAAATACTTTTCCTACCACCTCGCTCTTTTTTAAAACTTTAAAAGTATTTTATTATTTTCCAGTTACATGTAGAGATAGTTTTCAACATTTGTTTTTATAAGATTTCTAGTTTCACAATTTTCTCCCTCCCTCTCCCCTCCACAAGACAGC
The DNA here is from genome assembly GCF_019393635.1 of Dromiciops gliroides. Classification (NCBI taxonomy): domain Eukaryota; kingdom Metazoa; phylum Chordata; class Mammalia; order Microbiotheria; family Microbiotheriidae; genus Dromiciops; species Dromiciops gliroides. The sequence continues at coordinate 197,862,736 of NC_057865.1, forward strand.
AAGCAATCTGATATAGGTTAAATATGCACAATCACATTAAACATATTTCTGCATTAGTCATGCTGTGAAAGAAGAATCAGAGCAAAAAGGAAAAACCTCAAAAAAGAAAAACAATAAAAAATAGAAATAGTATGGTTCAGTCTGTATCCAGATTCCATAGTTCTTTTTTTTCTGGATTTGGAGAGCGTTTTCCATCATGAATCCTTTGGTGAGAAGAGTCAAGTCTATCACAGTTGATCAACACACAATGTTGTTGATACTGTGAACAATATTCTCCTGGTTCTGCTCATCTCACTCAGCATCAGTTCATGTAAGTCCTTCCACCACCTCTCTTTTTAATTAAACTCAATAAAACACATTATAGCACCTTGTTTAATGATAAGTAGTGACTCAGTGTATCCATTACGAGTGCTGGAGTCAGAAAGACCTAAATTCAGATTTGACCCCAGGCACTTGCTAGAAGTCTCACCCTAGGCAAGTCACTTGACCCTGTTTGCCTCTGTTTTCTCAACTGCAAAATAAGCTGGAGAAGGAAACAACAAAGCACTGTAGTGTCTTTGTCAAGAAAACCAAATGTGGTTAGGAAAGTCAGACCCAAATGAAGGAAAACAACAACAGTGTACCCATCACATATGAAATAAGATCATAATATGCTCTAGCATTGTTCATCTTTCCTATAATTCTTATCTTTTCTGCATTAAAAAAATTCTGGAACAGATTTTATGGTCCTTAAAAACTACTTTGATAATCATGTTAAGCTTGTGAGGTGAGTTTCAGGAATGGGGCTAGAAGGGACCTTTTGAAACCTTTAACAATACCTCACACTTACATAATGCTTTCTAGTTACAAAATGTCTTTCATTATTTCATTTGCTCCTAACAACAATAGCACTGTTTTACCTAAAGCAAATATTATTATCAAGATTTCAAAGATGAGGAAAAACAATAGGACTTTCCAAGGTTTGAACCTAGAATTGAAATGATCCTTCCACAATACTCTCCTATCTCTCATCCATCTGAACCCTTACATGAATTGTCTGTGTTACTTTGAACTCCATTTACTTAAGGACAAAAATAAAAATACTGAAGGAGTTCCAGGAAATATGCCAAGTTAGTCAAATAATTTTCCTTGTGGTATAGCAGAAGCACAGATTCCTGTTTTAAGGTGTTGCATTTCAGAAACATTTTCCTTTTTGCCTAATTTTTCTTAGAGAGATCTTTTCTGGACTCCAAAAAAGAGGATAACAAATCCTAGAGAAGGAAAATAAATATTTTTGGTTATTTACATCAAATAGGATAATGACTCATCAAGCAAGTGTTGAAACCCCTTGTCTTTCCAGGTCATTTAAAATTAAACTGAATATCATATTAGAGAATGATCTGTAAAAAAAAAAGCTATGTGCTATTTTTTCTCTCTGTTATTTTTTTCAAATGATAAACATTTATGTTCTTTCCCTCACACCTCACCACTGGAGAAAATTTTAAAAAGAGAAAATAGAAAAACGAAACCCTTGTAATAAATATGCATAGTCAAACAAAACAATTTCTCACATTGGTCATGTTCAAAAATATGTCACATTTTAAAAAAATATACGTCACATTTTGCCTATTTAGTCCATCCCCTCTCTGTCAGGAAGTTGGTACCATCAGTTCTCTGGAATTCTGGTTGGTCTTTGTGTTGATCAGAGTTCTTCAATCTTTCAAAGTTGTTCGTTCTTACAGTGCTGTTATTTGAGGATAAATTGTTCTCCTGATTCTGCTTACTTCACCCATTATCAGTTCATATAAGGTTTATTAGACTTTCCTAATACCATCCCATTCATCATTTCTTACAGTATACTACTATTCCATTATATTTTTATGTCATAATTTGTTCAGCCATTCTCCAGTTGACCCTTTAGGGTTTTTTTGTTTTTGTTTTTTACTTTTTAGTCTTTTGCCACCACAAAAAGAATGGCTGTAAGTATTTTATACATATTGGACTTTTTTTTTCTTTGATCTCTTTGGAGACTAGTTATTGTGGTATAAGTGGATTTCATGGTATGTGTAGGTTAGTAACTTTTTGGACTTCCAAATTCCTTCCTAGAATGGACAGTGAATTCATGTGCCTGCTTTTCTATAGCCTCTCCAACATTTGTCATTTACATTTTTGTCAACTTTGCCAATCTGATTAGTGTGAGGTATGATTGTAGAACTGCTTTAATTTTCATATCTCTAATTATTAGTAATTTGGAACATTTTTTTCATATGGTTATTGGTAGCTGAGATTTCTTCCCTTGAATATAGCAATAGTCCTTGTAAATTTGAATCAATTTCTTTTATGTCTTGGAAGTAAAACTGTTGTCAGAAACTTGCTATAAAGATTTTTCCCCCTTAGCTAACTAGTTTCCTACTAACCTTAGTTGCATTGGTTTTGGTTGTGCAAAACCTTTTAAATTTTACTTAATCAAAATTATCCAATTTATCTTTTGGGATCTTTTATGTCCCTTATTTGATCATGAACTGTTCCCCTATCCTTGGATCCAAAAGGTAAATGCTTTCTTACTTTCCTAATTTGTTTAGGATGAGATCATTTATAATTAAGTCATGTATACATTTAGAGCTTGTCTTGACATATGGCTAAATGCTATTTCTAAAGAGAAATTTTGGAAAGATTGCAAGTTGTTTTTTATACAGCTTTCTATGATTTTTGTTTATATTTTACTATAATTGCTTATTAAATGTTATTGAGGATCCTTCCAGATACATGACAATATAGTGGTGATTATAGAAATTATATGGAATATAGAATGTTAATCTTTCTTCAAAGAGCTTATAATCTGGAGTAAAATGTGAACTAAGAATAAAAAAATCAATTTAATACATATGCAAATAGTACATTTGGTTTATGGAAAGCTTCTAAATGGAGTCACATATTTTTTCTGTTTCATTAAGGACAATTTGAGAAAAATACAAAGGTAGGATTGGAATGGAGAGTAATAGGTTGGGTAGTAAGGAAAAAGGGATGTATGATGACTTTAGAATGCTATAGAAGAGGGATTCTTAACCTGGGGGTTGTGAACTTGCTTTTAAAAAATATACATATGTTTGTGTCTGTCTATCTCTCTATTATCTATCTATCTGTATGTATGTGTATGTATTTTATTTTATGCATTTAAAAACATCATTCTCAGAAAGGGGACCATCGTCTTCACCAGACTTGCCAAAGGGATCCATGACACAAAAAAGATTAAGAATCTCTGTTATAGAGCATGAAAGTTTAAAATTAGAATCTGATTATTCTTATTCTTAGAGTAAAATAGAGGATTTTGTAGATTTTCCATGTTTTTTCCATCTTTCAACAAATATTTGAATGATATACGATATGCAAATCACTCTTGCCTATTGCTATAGGGGATACAGTGATAAATAAGAGACAATAATTGTCTCTTAATATCTAGTAGACCTTATTATCTAAGCAGAAAAGATAAGAAATATATATATATATATATATATATATAACATTTTGGGCTTTTAAAATTGTTACAGTTATTAATGCAAAGCGATTTGGAGGTTCAGAAAATTACTTCTGGTTGAGATGATCAGCAAAGAATTCATGGAAGAGGTGGAATGTGAATTGGGCCTAGAAGATATGAATAGGATTTTAGTAGGTGAAGGTGGGTAAGGAGAAGAAGCTATTCCAGGTGGAGAGCTGAATAGTGTAGAAGTTGAAACCACAAGATATATTTGGGTAATGGCCTATAGTCTCATTTTGACAGAATAAGAGAAATGAGTAATGAAGAAATCAGTAGTGGCAGATAAGGCTGGGATGATAGGGTGATGTTGGGTTATGACAAGCTTTGAATGCTAGCCAAGGCCTCAGATTTTATTAAGCTGACAAAGGGGAACCCTGGAGGCTTTTTAAAGAGAGAAGACTCTTAGCTACATTTGTCTTTCTCTTTCCTTGTAATCCATTTCTGTAGCAGAACAACCTGAGAATTTGCTAACACCCGGGCAAGTTATAACCAGATATATTGGTTTAAAACAGATTGCAAACTCCTTCAAGGCAGAGATAATTTTGCTTTTGTCTCTGTTTCCCTAATGCCAGGCACAATGCTCTACACATAGTAGGTGTATAATAAATATTTGTTGAATTGAATTGTAACTTGCTAGTTGGCTTTGAAAACCTTCCACCAAATTCCTACTCTGGGGCTTCAGGTTTCTCTAAAACCCAGAACTTGAGGATTTAGTGCCAGAAGAAAGCTGGCAGATAGTTACAATCAGTTTCTAATGTGTGGCGTTTTGTTTTGTTTTGTTTTGTCGTTGTGCTTGAAGTTATATCTGTGAGAATGAGGCTATTCCTGTACCATCCCATTGGGAGAATGTGAACACTGAAGAACCCTATCAGGTAAGAGCAGAATTTTAGTGCTGAATCTGCACAACAGAACTTGTCAAAGAATGAAAATACTGCACTGAAATTATGCAAACCTCTTTTCCAGCTTATTCCTTTGCACAAGCAAACGAATGAATACAACGAAGTTGCCAATCTCTTTGGGAAAACCGTGGACAGCAACCGAATTAAAAGAATTCAGAGGATTCAGAACCTTGACTTGTGGGAGTTTTTTTGCAGGTGAGATGATTTCTTAGGTGAATCTTCTCCTGAGCATAATAATTGACTACATGTATTAAGGGTATGCATACACAAGTGTTTAAAATGCATTTCATTTTTTAAAACAGCAAAAAAAGAAAAAAAAAAAGAAATCCTGTTATGTGACTGTAGCCTTGCCATCCTCTTCTTGTTTTGTCCTTGTTGCTTGGTGCTCAGGTTTGTATTGACCTAACGATGAATAAAAGTTCTTTTTCTAATTAGGTGAACTATAGAAAACTGCTTGCTATTGCATGACGTGATATTTAAAACTCTAATAAGCACTTTCGCCTTTGCAGATGGAGTTAATGTAATTAAAAACAAATCCATCCTATCTGAAATTTGATATTGAAAAAAAGAATTTGAGGATCATTGTAGCTTTGTCGACATGAATTTGGCTCAGATGTTTTTATCACTATATTTTGCTTCAACACAGAAGACAAACTAAATTCATAACTAAGCCGAGCAAACTCATAAACCTTCTGTAGTGACAGTAGTATAGAGAGCAGAAAGGAGTGATTGCAACTGATTGATGGTACATGCAGCCTTGTACTTTTAGAGTTACTTTTAAAAGCAGAGAAAGGTGTATATCTTTAGTAAGTTGGTGCCAATGTTATCTACTAAATTCACTCTGAATTGTATTTAGCGAATTCATTTAATAATGGTAATCAATGCTTGTCTTGTTTATTTGGTTCTGCTTTCTTCATTATGCATCACTTCATACAAGTGTTCCCATATTTCTTCGAATTTATAGTCATTCGTAATGGCACAGTACTTTCATGTCACAATTTGTTCAACTATTCCCTAGCCATTGGGTGACTAATTTATTTCCAGTTTGGGACTACTAAAAATAGTGATACTATGAATATTTTTATACAGGTAGTATTTTCTTGCTATCAGTAACCTTGGGCTATAAACCTAGTGGTAGAATAAATATAATTTTGGGGGGGTATAATTCCAAATTGTTGAGAACAGTCAGTTAACTGAGCGTTTGAATCAATTTTCTGTGTGAAATTTTAAAAATTGGGGAGATGAATTTTTTTGTTGGAAATTTTCATTTTCTTTTGGAGAAAACTCTAAATAATTTCCTATTAGTTATTTAACTAAGATTTGCATTTGGGTAAGGGAAATAGACTGATTTCTGGTTACTGAAGGACAGAAATGTTTTGAGACTTAGAAATTTGAAGGTATCAGATCTCAATTAATTACCTTTAGTGTAGTGAAACTGGCTCTGTAGTTTTCTCAGTATTCTTTTTTCAGGTAAGAATAGACATCAAATATTGCAAACTCCTCCAAGGAATAAGTGATTAACATTCATCTTGAAAAGAACGAAGGACTGGAAATTTAGTGACAGTAACGTCATGCATGAATTTCTAGGCTTCAGTTTCCTCATTTGTAAATGAGAAGTCTGAACTAGATGCTGTAGTCATAACATTTGAGAATTGGAAGGAATCTTAGTAGCCATGTAGTCCTACTCATGCATGTAAGGAATACCAGTTATGGCCCCCCTGGTAAGGGGTCATCCAGTCTCTGCTTGAAAACCTCCCAGGAAAAGGAACTTACCACTTCTCAAAGCAGTCCACCCTCTTAGGGACAACTTTAATTGTTAGGAAGCTTTATCTAACCTAAATTTGTTTCTCTGTAGCTTCCACTCACTGCTCTTGGTTCTGCCTTCTGGAACCAAACAGAACAAGTCTTATTATCTTCCCTTCACATGAAAACTTTCAAATACATCAACAGGGCTGTCATATCCCTTGCTACTTGCCATTCAAATAATCTGGTTCATTTTATTATTTTCATACTAACGTCTAAAATGTAAAAAATTGGGATTTGGGGGGTTGTTAATGACAAAGCTTTCTTAGTACTAGTATTTTTGCAATGGGATTTGACTTGTAAGAACTTACATATGGGTTTGCTTCTGTTTGGTAGCTGCACAAGCAAATTTCCATATGTCTAAAGTGACCTGAATTGATGCAAGTTTTATTGCAACAGCAGTTATGTGAAATAAGTCACTTTTTTTTTTTTTTTTTGGTGAGGCAATGGGGGTTAAGTGACTTGCTCAGGGTCACACAGCTAGTGAGTGTCGAGTGTCTGAGGCCGAATTTGAACTCAGGTACTCCTGAATCCAGGGCCGATGCTTTATCCACTGTGCTACTTAGCTGCCCCATAAGTCACTTTTCAATTTGTTTTTGTTCTATTTCCCTTTTTTTGAGGTGACAATAACTGACTGTACCAGTAGCCTTCAGTTTTTCAGGTTTATCCAACTTTCGATTATGTGATTCTCTTTCCAAATGATAGATTTCAAAGCTTCTTCCCCATTTTACTTTGTATTCTCTGTGGATAAACTAAAGGCTTATGTTAGATGAGCTAATTATTCCTTAATTCAAATTTAGCAAACATTTATTAAACATCTGCTCTGACCAGAGCCATTTTATATTTTTTGTGTGTTTTATGATCACCATGGCTAAAACAAAAGTCATCATCTTGAAGCCAAACATGTGATAAAAAGCTTCTCCATACTTAGGCAGATTCTGAGGTAGCAAATGTGTTTTTATTTCATAGCCCTTGATCACAATCTTTTCACTTTGGTAGAACCCATCATAGCTTCTATTTCACTGGCATATCCTCTGATATGCTCAGGGTCCCTTTTATATAAGTACACATCAAAAGACTTTTGAGAATGATTCAACAATTGAGTGCACATTGACTAAGCATCTGCTATGTCGAAGGCATCATGCTATGTATTGGGGGTGCAAATAAGAAAAGTAACAGCACCTTCGAGAGGCTTATCGACTTACCCCCTTACCCAGCTGCCAATGTATACCCAGCTCATCCCCTATTGTTTAAAAAAAGTCAAAGCAAAAACAAAAACAAAAAAAACCAACCATTCATTTGACCTTGGCATCCCATCAAGCTATCTCTTTTCACAGCCAAACAAGTAGAAAAAAGCCATATAATTCCTCCCCTCCTATTTACTTGTCTACCCCTTGTATTCTGGATGTGGACTTCACCACTAGACTAAATTGACTCTCTCCAAGGCTCTCAGTTAGCAGGAAGAAGTCAACTGAATAAAAGAGGTCAAACAAAAAGAAAATGGCCAAGACTAACCAAGGCCTTTATGAATTCTTCCTCCCCAACAGCACCAGAACCAGTTACAGAAAGTCTATGTGTGCTCCACAATGTCTCCAAAGCACTTCCATTAGTAGCTATCCCAGATCTCCTATAAGCATCTCTTCCACATTGGGAATGGCATTATTCGGTACATATGTCCCCATGACACTAAGACCATAGATGTAGAGCTAAAGGGGAAACTCCAAGTTATCTAGTCCCTCTCCCTATTTGATGATAGAGGAATTTGAGGCCCAGAGAATTAAGTAACTTGCCCAGTGGCCAGTGTGGAGTGAGAATGGAGGTTCAGTGTCAGGTCCTCTCCTGACAAATCCCATCTTTGCAATACACGTTGCTGTCAAGGCTCTGTGTCAGACCCTGGGAAGACAAAGATGAAAAAGCCCTCAAGCACTCCATAATCTAATATATAGATATGATAATCACATAAATGAGAGTGAGGTAAGTGCGTAGCATAAGTCAAAAACAGAAGCATGAGGGGTGAGGAACTTGTCTTTGACTATCCAACAATCTGTTCCTTGGTACTGCAACTGTTTAGAGTTGATTAGCAAACCAAGCAATACCCGAAGGCAGGAGAGTCACTCCCCGACTTTCAAAGAAAGGGAAAAAGTGAATTCTAGAAGCCATTGGACATTAAAGTCAAATGGTGGGGCCTGAGTCAGGAAGTCTTGAGCCTAAATCTGGCCTCAGATACTTACCAAGGAGATAACCCTGGGCAAATCACTTCCTCTCTTCCTGCCTTAGTTTCTTCAACTGTAAAATGGCGACAACAATAGCAACTACTTCCCAGGGATGTTGTGAGGATCAAATGAGATAAATACTTGTAAAAGCTCTTCGCGCAGTACCTGGCATCTGGTAGGTGCCACATAAATGCTTTTGTCCCTTCTGTCTTCCCTTCCTTGTTTCCCTAATTCAAGTCAAGTCAAATCAACTTCTCCGTTTCCTCCTTTTTGTCTAGGTGCTCTGAAGCATTTTCTAATTACTTCTGTTTCTCCCTCCATGGGTGGCCTCTGCCATGCTTCCCCTCTCTAGCTCCTGGATTTTTTTCACGTGACTCTGTGTACTTAATGTATAGTGCTGTCCCACCCCTTTTTATGTGTCCTTTTTCTTTTGAAAAAGAATATTCAGGATCATAGGTCAGTTTTGATAAGTCTTCAGGCATTCTTTGCGATGTCCTGAATTCATGCCCAGAACAACAGGTCTTTATGTTTTTATCACGGTGACATCTAGCTGTTTCATGAGCCCCTCTGGATAGAGAACCTCTAACCTGATAGTTTCTTCCTCAGAAAAAACATTCAGCTCTCTTCAAGAATACCCTGTTTTTAAACTCTAATTGTATTACTATCTTTTCCTTCCCTTTTCTTCTCTATGCAACATTTTTCTACTCTCCAATCTTCAAGCATGGACCAAATCTCCTCTCCATCTCATATACTTTGATTGTCTTCATGGAAGCTTCTCTTTTTCTTTTAGAATCCTTCATTATTCCTTACAATCTGGAGTGTGGGAGAGGCATTCTTCAAAACCTTACCTTCTTCTTTCAGGGGAGAGATCAGCTTACCTTTGGAACAACAGATAATAGTCACTCCACTGTGGCAGGAATATAAAAATCATACACTTGATGCAAGTCCCTGAATGATTTTCCTCACTGAGCACACAGTTTGAAATGTTCAGCTTTGTTTGTTTGTTTTTCTTTTTTCATACTTGGCGTTTATACCCTAAGCATCTGGTTAAAACCATATTCAAAACTATGCTCCCTTTCCTGCTAGCTCATCCAGGAACTTTGGGGCTTTTTCACTCTGAAACAGCCTGCTACCCCCTTATTCACTTTCTCTGGAATATCCTTCTAGAAGGACTGTTCCCCTTCTCCCATTAGTTGAGTTCCTCTGGGAGCTTTGGTTTTGTGGAGAGGCTGAGGCTGGCTTGCCTTCTTTTTCTTGGCCCTCTTCCTGAATTCCAAAACCATTCCCACATACTTTCATTTCCCCTCTCCCATCCCCCAACCCTTATCCACTCCCTTTTGTATGTGTCTTGCCCCTAAGCTACTTGAGGGTAGGGACTGTAGTGCTTAAAGGTGCCATGCACAAAGTAAGTACTTAATAAATATTTATTTCTTCCTTCCCTCCAGCCCTCCATCCTTTCTTCCTAATTTCCTTCCTGGCCTTAGGGATTGTTTCCTTTCAAATTTTCCTCAGCCTCTTGAAATCCAATCTCTAATTTATTTGACTATTCCAAACCCTGTCCAATCACCTACACAATTCCTTTCTCCTTATTGGCCTCAAGTCCTTCTTTCTTTTTCTATACACATTGGAATTAGAAATGAGGCAGATTTTGACTCCATGTAAAGAAGGACTTCCTGACAAGTATGATGGTCTGCAAAACTGAGTTTCCTACACTGAACTATTCAAGCAGAGACAATGACCATGTTAGGGGGCTGCCATTGAAGATTAAAAAAACAACAACATATAAGCAAGTAGTTCTTTAAAGAAAAATACAGATTATTAACCACCATATGAAGCATTGCTCAAAATTGCTAATAATACAAGGAATACTGATCAAAACAACTCTGAGGTTTCATACTCCCAAAATTGGCAGATATAGCAAAAGATGATAATAAGTGTTAGAAGGGCTGTGGGAAGACAGGCATACTAATATACTGTTGGATCTATGGAATTATTCAGAAAAAAAGTAATTAAAATGACCATACCCTTTGATCCAGAGGCCCTGCTGTTAGGTGTAGATATCAAGGAGGCCAAAGACTAAATGAAAGGCGTCATATTTGTTAATATTCATAGCAGAAATTCTCATAATAGCTAAGTACTAGAAATAAAATAGATGCCTATTCAATGAGGATTGGCTAGACACATTATAGTACATTAATGTAATTAAATAAATTATAAATATGAAGAATTAAAAGATAGGAAGATTTATATAAACTACTATAAAGTAAAGTAAGAAGAACCAGGCAAACAATATATTTATCTACCAAAACATTCTAAACAGAAAGAACAATAAAATTAAACTACAGAGATGACCACACTTGGCCCTAGAGAAGAAATGAGAAAACACATGTTCCTCCCTTCATTGATTTAGAACAGAGGTGTCAGACACGAAGCCTACAGTCCACATGCAGCATACAACATTCCTGAGTCTGATCTGAACCAGATTAAAATGTAATTGGGAAAAAATTTTAAAGTAAATAAAATCCAGTAAAACATAGGTAATATTAATATGTGATTTTATAAGTCAATATGCACCTGCAGTGATCTTTATGTAATGGGGGAAATGGGGTACAGGTTTGGGTAGGGGTTGGGGTTCTTGGGAATTCCTCTTTAAAGAATTACACCCTCTTACACACAAAAGTAGTTAGAATAAGGTGGTAGTTTATTTAGGAGCAAGGGAAGGGAAGGGTGGAGGGAGGGAAACCATGAAAGAAATCCTTGGACTTCTCATGGGGAGATAGGCATGAAGCACATGGCTCCGAGATACCAAATCTCCTGGAACAGGAGACTGGAAGGTACTTTTATAGAAGACTGATGGGGGGAGAGGTCACCATTTTACTGTGGAAAGTTCCTTTAGTAAGGGAGGACCATCCCCCACTGGTGGTAGCTGGGCGAATTGGGTAAGGAGTGGAGGACCATCCCCCACTGGTAGTGGCTAGAGGAATTGGGTGAGGGGTGGCTACAGACCTCTCTTCAGGACACAAAGGCCACAGCCATACCCAAATTTATCTCCCCAGGGTAAGGGAGACCAGAAAGAAGGGTAGGAATCTTAAGCTAGCTCAGTCTGATTTGGTTCAGCTTATCTCTCTAGGCGTTATCTGTCCTCTGGTTTAGTTTCTCAAGGAGAAGATTCCTTGATGTGCCCCAGAGAACTTCTGGGGTGCTCTGCACCCCATGACATTTATATATAGGTTAGAGATTCCCATTTCTATTGAAGTTCGACACCATTGATATAGAATATTGAATATAATGTCAGCTGCAGTAGGTGTGTTAGTTGGTTTTGCTGAACTTTTTTTTTTCCTTTTCCTTTTCATTGATTTCTTGGATAGGAGATACAGAGAGGGATATATTCATAAACAAATGTGATGAAAAAACAAAAGGCAAAAGTTTTGGCAATGAGTTTGTTCTAGAGCAGTGGGGCCAACCTCAGATAAGTGTGGGACCACTAATCCATATGTAGGCATTTCTGCCGACCACATATTGACTTAGTTTTTTTTTTTTTTTTTGGCGGGGCAATGGGGGTTAAGTGACTTGCCCAGGGTCACACAGCTAGTAAGTGTTAAGTGTCTGATGCTGGATTTGAACTCAGGTACTCCTGAATCCAGGGCCAGCGCTTTAACCACTGCGCCATCTAGCTGTCCCCCTTGACTTAGTTTTAAAATCATGTAATGTTTTCTATGTTTTTATGTTGCTATTTGATTTGTTAAATATTCCCAATTATAGTTTCCATCTGATTCAGGCTGCACTCAAGAATGTTTGTAGGCTACATGTTTGGCACTTCTGCTCTAGAAGACTTCCCACAAAATTCTATGATCCTTAATTCATAGAATCATAATGTATAGCTTTTTTATTTAAAAAAAAAACCACAGCCATACTGAACTCTGACCTAATGAGGATTGACAATTAAAGTATTATTTAATTTAAAATTATTATATTTGTATATATTCCCAGCATAGTTGATGGATGTAATAAACCAAAATGTAAGTCAGACAGTTGCTTTATATGATTGAGCAGTAACCAGTTTTCTGTATGAAATATTCAATCTTAGGAGCATGCAGGGGTATATAGTTTTTATGTGATTTTTTAATGTGTCTAAGAGAAGTATATCCATTTCATTTTTTAAAATTATTTATTTATTTTAATTTTTCTCAATTATATGTAAAGATATTTTTGAGTTCCAAATTTTTCTCCCACCTTCTGTTCCCTCCCCGCTCCCAAACCCAGTAAGCAATTTGATATAGGTTATACATTACAATCAAGTTAAACATATTTCCACATTAATCAGAACAAAAAGAAAGAAAAAATTAATAAGAACAAGAACAAAAAAGCAACAACATAAGTGAAAATAGTATGCTTCAATCTGCATTCAGACTTCATAGTTCTTTTTCTGAATGGGGAGAGCATTTTCCACCATAAGTCTTTTGGCATTGTCTTAGATCATTGCTAAGAAGAGCCAAATCCATCACAGTTGATCATCACAAAATATTGTTGATATTGTGTACAATGTCCTCCTGGTTCTGCTCATTTCACTCAGCATCAATCTATGTAAGTTTTTCCAGGTTTTTCTGAAATCCATCTGCTGATCATTTCTTATAGCACAATAGTATTCCATTACATTCATGTACCACAACTTGTTCAGCCATTCCCCAGTTGATGGGTATCCCCTCAATTTCCAATTCTTTGCTACCACAAAAAGAGAAGCTATAAATATTTTTGTACATGTGTGTCCTTTTCTCTTTTCCACGATCCATTTATCAGTTGTATTAAAAATAGGGTCTTCAGTTTCATTTCCTTCATACTTTTCTGTTAAATTTTGCTTGTTAAGAAAAATCACTTAACTCTTATCTATGTTATGTTTCTATTTGGTGGGCTCTTTTTTGCTTGTTTTACACTTTTAGGAAAAAGGCTCAGCTCAAGAAGAAGAGGGGTGTGCCTAAGATTAATGAACAAATGCTATTCCATGGCACCAGCAGTGAATTTGTGGAAGCAATCTGCATTCATAACTTTGATTGGCGGATAAATGGTATCCACGCTGCTGTTTTCGGGAAAGGTATTATCTAATTATCAAGATTCCAGTTACATTTTGAATCCTACAAGGGAAAGAATCTCTTTCTATTTTACATTGTAATCAAGTGTTTTGTTTTAAGATCAAGCAAAGCAAGGTATATAAGCACTTCACCTACTTTAAAATGCTATATAAATGTCAGCTCTTTCTATTTTTATTCAGGGTTTTGATTATCATTGAGCTCAAAGTAACTGCTTTGAGCTCCTGATTCTACCCAGAAGCCTGTGGTATATCCTTTGAAACATTACTGAGGTATACAGAAGTTACTTGCTCCATATATGAATTAGAAGTAAAACTTGTACTCCCTTACCTGATTCAGAAACTATTCTGATCTCAGTCATTTTGTTGAAAATAGTCACTAAAAAGGATTTATTGGTCAAGTACTACATGATCTCATATCATACCCAGCACAGTGCAAATAGACACAGTCCCTATCTGTTAGCTTCTATGCTAAAACAGACAACATTTTATATAAAGTATATAACAAAACTACACAATTGTACAAGGCAAACAAAGCATTTGTATTCCACATAAGCATAAATGTAAATGTAATAGGAAGAGAGCATGGAACAAAACAAATGATTTGCAGGGTGGTGAGGAACAAGGATAAATGTCAGAAAAGAATCATCCCTTCCCTTTCATTTGGTTCTGAAAGTCTGGCTTCTTCCAGGTATGCAAGTAAGTCAAAAAGAGATGAGAAAAAAGTAAGGACTTGACAACAACATTTCTGGTCTTTTATTTCTTAATTCTAACTATGTGATATATCTTTGTGTGTGTGTGAAAGATTGTGAGTTCTAGTGGTCTGCGTCCCCCAGACCCCCATGCTACTCTAGGGTACATTTAGAGAGTCATTCTGTTTAGAGCAAAGGAGGCTGTCTTCGACTGTCTTCTTCCTTGTGCAGACCACATTTGGAGTGTTGTTTTCAGTTCTGGGCATCACATTTTAAAAACAAGTCAATATGTTTCCAGAAGAGTGAAAAGAGGATCAGAGAGCTGATCGTGTGAGGCTTAGTTGAAAGATGTGAGAATATTTCCTTTGGATGAGATTTAGGGAGAATGGGAAGGAGAATGTTGCTGTCCTCAAGTATTTGAAGGGTTATCATGAAGAAGAGAGAGCAGAAAGGACAGAACCAGGAGCAGTAGATGAATGTGGAGGGAGGCATACTGACCATGTCCAGAATGCTTCCAGAACCAAATTTCATCACTTGTCTTTAAAGTCCTGCACAGTCAGGCTCCAGATGACTTTTTCAGGCTTATTTAAGACTCTTCTACTCCTGTGTTCTAGCCCAATTGGCCTACTTGCTATTTCTAAACTTGTATTCTACCCATTGCCTCCATGTTTTTACAAAGGTTAATCTCAATGACTGGACTTCACTCCTTCTTTCTCTTTGATTTTAAGAATCCTTAGCTTTCTTTATGGAGCAGGTAAGTGATATAGTGGATAGAGTGCTAGCTCTGGAGTCAAGAAGACTTGAGTTCAAATCTGGCTTTAGACACTTACTAGTCATGTGATCCTGGGCAAGTCGCTTAACATGATTTGCTTCAGTTTTCTCACCTGTCAAATGAGCTGGAGAAGGATATGGTAAACCACTCCAGAAAAATGCCAAGAAAATGCCAAATGGGGGCAGCTAGATGGTGCAGTGGGTAAAGCACCAGCCCTGAATTCAGGAGGGCCTGAGTTCAAATCTGGCCTCAGACATTTGACACCTACTAGCTGTGTGACCCTCAGCAAGTCACTTAACCCTCATTGCCTTGCAAAAAAAAAAAGCCAAATGGCACCCCAAAGAATTGGTCATGACTGAACAACAACATCAACAAGCTTTTATGAATCAGTTCAAGGGCTACCTCTTATGGGAAACTCTTTTTGATCCCCCTAGTTTGTAGTGCTTTCTCTCTTCTCAAAGTACCTTTTCCTTGTTTTTATGTGTTGCTCTAGTGGAATGTAAGATTCTTGGGGGCAAAGGACTTTTTGTTGTTTCTGGTTTTTTTATCCCCAGTGTCTAGGACTGTGCCTTGTACATGGTAGGCTTATTGAAAGACACTGATTTAAATTGAATATAAGGAGAAATATCCCTAATAATCCAGGATGTCCAGAAGCATAGTTGAGAAAGTGAATGCTTCCCCTTTAAACAGTAGATGGATAACCACTTGTCAGTGTAGCTGTAGAGGAGGGTTGCCTGCATGAACACGAGCGAACAAGTC
Organism: Dromiciops gliroides; assembly: GCF_019393635.1. NCBI lineage: Eukaryota > Metazoa > Chordata > Mammalia > Microbiotheria > Microbiotheriidae > Dromiciops > Dromiciops gliroides. Next base: position 197,878,471 of record NC_057865.1, read on the forward strand.
TCTACAATAGCTCCTGCTACATAGCTAGTAGTGGCTTGGGAGTCCTCTGGCTCCAAACCCTTTATATTGGTCCACTCTGTGCATAGCCCAGCAGTGGAGTGCCTCGGGTTGAAGGATCCCCAGCAGTTGCTAAAAGGTATAGCCTGGGGAGAACAGGAGAAGTGAGAAACTTAGGGTCAGTAGAGACGCAGCTTTGGATTTTGATTCCAACACTTCACAGCATCATGACTCCAAGAGAATGATTCCACCCCCGGCCCCTCAAGCCATAGTTGCCTCATTTATGAAATGGTAATAATAACAATTGCACAAGCTCCCTAATGTGGCTGCTGTGGGGATCCATGAGCTAATGCTAGTGTAGAGCTTTGCAAACCTTAGAGTGCTTAGATAAATATGAGGTATTATTTTCATCTGTGGCACATGGCTACATGTCCTTTTCTGAAAGATCTGTAAATAATGAGATTCAACACCTAACCTCAGTCTGTTTCACTGTTCATTTTACTCCCTTGAAAATCAGAATGTTTTTCCCTTATGTTCAATCAGTCTCTGGAATAATGATGACTTTTTTGTCCTTTTCCCTCAAGGGACCTATTTTGCCAGAGATGCTGCATACTCCAGTCGCTTTTGCAAAGACGACATGAAGCACGGGTCTACTTTCCAGATCCATGGGGTCAACTTGCAGCAGCGACACTTATTCAGAACATACAAATCCATGTTTCTTGCGCGAGTGTTAATTGGAGATTACATAAATGGAGACTCCAAATACATGCGCCCTCCTTCCAAAGATGGGAGCTTTGTGAATTTATATGACAGCTGTGTAGATAATACCTGGAACCCAAAGATCTTTGTCGTTTTTGATGCCAATCAGATCTATCCTGAGTATTTAATAGAATTCCACTGATCTGTTGTCTGAGTGGTAATTATGGATGGTTTCTGCCTCTTTGTAAAAGGAATAGATATATCTGTTACAGTCCCTAAGTGTTTAGTATTCTGACCAACTTTTGAAACAGATGTGATGAGTGGCTTCTACCTTAAAAACGCACTGGGCCTTATGTATTTCTTTCAAAGGATTAGTTAGGAAATAAATGATACCATTGCCTTTTAAGAAATAAGGTAGCAAAGAAGCTTATTCAGAGCTGAAATAACAGCCTCACTTAATATAAGCATTCAAAAGTTTTGAAAGTTTACTTGTCTGTTAACAGAATGTGGTTTTTCCAATTTAAAGGCTAAAGAATTCCTACCTTAAGTCTTTGGGAGAAATACAGATCTTGGCATAAATGTACTGTGCTGTAATTTCCAAACTTTTGTAAGAATTTACCCTTTTTGATGTAACTCTCATGTTGTGCTGCTTTGTGTGCTTTCTGGAGAGTGAAATTTCAAACTCTTGTAGATTAAACGGATGAGAAATAGCTGCAGTGCTATCTCAAGAGGTGATAAGACAAAGCCCAGGTACAGTGCACTACTGTTTCAAATTTCCTTGGGAAAGCATGCTGCAAGGCCCAGACTTGCTTCCATCATTCAGTGTTCTCTTCTCCAGCTGAATTGACAAAGGCTGTAGGCCACTGAGCCTACAGTCCATTCACAGCTCCTCAGGGGCTGTCTGCACCAAATCCTGCTGCACAAGGTGTATATCCTGTTCTGAAAAGTGTGACTTTTTAATTTATTGCTCTGAACCCCCTTTTCCCTGTTTGTTTCTTGGAGTGTCTTCTGTGAACTTGAGATTTATATCTCTTTCCTACTATTCCCTTGTGATTTACGTAACTTAGTTACATTTCGATTCTGTGTGTCTCCATGTTGTATTAATACAAAGTTTGTAGCACTTTGGAAGGTTTGCTATGTACTTGTAAGTAGCAGTGGACAATCTTTTGAAAACTTAGGTACAATTCACAAATCCATTTTATGGAGGCCTTTTCTACATTCCATCTATTTTGATATTTTATTATAAGGAAGAGCTGGTGCCAAACTTTTCCTTGGAAACTTTTCTCAGCTTATATGTACACTTTGAGGGGTTGTTGTTTCTACATTAGCATCATTAGACATTTTCAGCCTGAGGTTAAAACTAACTTCCCAGCAAGATCTGGTCTAATATCCTATGGTCTCTCTCTATATCATAGTATAGGCTGGTAAAGTAGTTAGAAATGAAATGTGTGAAGAACAAGGTTATTCTTGTTGACTGATCTTCAGGAGTCATATTTTTCCTAAGTTTTTCTAATAACTGACTGCATGTGTAAGCACCCCTAAAAGAAATACTATGTATAGTACCTACTTTGAAATGCTTGCTCAGTGCAGCAAAGCCTTGCCTCAAACGTCTACACCAATCAGCCTGTATAGATGAAGTGAGCTAAGGTAATTAGTGAGTAAAGTTAATTGTGATAGGGGGAAACATTGAGGAAATGAACTACAAATGAATCCAGAGATCACTGGGCAGTCATTCTGAGGTGACAAGGTGATGGCTAGTTGAAGAAAGGGAGAAACAATATTACTGACATTAGGAATTCAGGGTAAGATTGTTTTGCGAAATGAGCAGTTATTTGTCCTTGAAAACTTTTCTCATTTTCCTCTCTCCAGCAAGATATGTCTTTCAACCTCAGGATGAATGTTTTTTCCATTGTTTCCATGACCATCATAATGGAATAAATAAGGTGGAAGGTTGAGGTCTCCTTTTCCAAAACTGTGTTCAAATCCAGGCTGTGAGCCCAAAGTGGGGTCCCAACAAAGCAGTGTATAGTAACTCTGAGCTTAACCAGTTGACTGACATACAGTAGCCTTTTCAAAAGAAGGTAAGAAAAGATATGCTGTATCTTGCCTAAATTTGCTGAGAATGCACTGCTATTAACTTTTTCATTGATACATTTTGTTTTGACATGATAAATATTTCCCAATAAATACTCAACCCTCACTACAAACAAACTACATTCCTCAAAGCATGCTATCCATAACAGGATAAGCTTAATAGCAAGATTATGTCATAGCACATGATAGTTTTCATGTTTGTAGTTGTGAACAGACCCAATTAAACCTGAGGACAGAATTAGAGGCTTTTACAAATGTTAGTTCTTGGTTTTATTCTTCAGAAAGTTGAATTGGGAATTATCATCCACATTTGATAAGTAATGTGATGCCTGGACTCATTCATTTACTGTCCTTTTAGTGAAGAAAAGATTGTCCTAAGTTAACAGAATATTTTAAATGTAATTAGTTGAATGGTGTGAATTCCTGTTTTTTGTAATTTTTCCTTCTTGGAATGTGATGAGATAGAAAGCAAAAGAGTGTGTAGGAAAACATCATTTGATGAAGCTTTCGGTAATGAAATGAGCAGATTTCAAAAAATGAGCACATTTCATGTTCAGAATGTAGATGTTGCTAGTAAGGAATTTGGAGACATTTTTGATAGACTAAATAAAGTGGTTTTACACGCATTTATTGAAGCATTCTTTAGTTGTTCTTGTTATGTGTGTGTCCTGAATTTGTGACTATGGATGTATTGTCCCTCTCTTCACCATGCAATATGTTGTCCATTTGGTTCATTTGGTTGAGCTAATCTCTAATAACTTATGCAGAAAACCTTTCTCTTTATTGAAAATCCCCAAGCGGATCCAGGCCGGTTAGTTCCAGCCACCATTGACTGTCTCAGGGGAGCTCTCAACCTACTATATATATCCTACTTCCTGCTTGAGGTTGTAACATAGGATCAGATGGTGGGAATATTCAGATAACCCTCTGTACATACCTACTATGTGTATAGCACTTATTTTTGAGATCTTTGCAGGACTGTTTCACATTTATCACCTCTATGCCATGATGAGGAATCAAAATTGGACTGCAGTGGGGGAATCCTTTTTTCATAGCTGAGAAAAATAAGACACAAAGAGATGTGGCATTTCCAGGAGTATGGGGCATTTTTTTCTTATTCATTGAAATAATGTCTAAGCCCCTTTTCCTGTTTAGCTAGCTGTTAAGGGATAATATGCTCCCTTGACTTTTACTAGATGTGGCATATTTTCAAATTTGTCTGATATTTGAACTAAGGGTGATTACCAAACAGTACTTAGCAGCAGATGGAAAGAAACCATTCAGGTATCATGGATTTACAGTCAGGATCACACAAGATTTAGCAGATTTTATATTTAAGTAGCAGAGAGCATGGAATGTAATGTTCTGGAAGGCAAAGGAACTAAGATTACAATGAAGAATAACCTACTTAGTAAAACTGATTATAATCCTTCAAGGAAAAAAATGGATATTTAATGAAATAGAGGACTTTTTTTTTTAGCATTCCTGATGAAGAGAACAGAGCAGAATAGAAAATTTGAATTTCAAATACAAGACTCAAGAGAAGTATAAAAAGGTAAACATGAAAGAGAAATCACAAGGGATTCAATAAGTTAGAAGGACTTGCCATAGACAGGGGGCATGGGAATGAGTTGATCATGTTGAGATGATTTTTTTAAATGGATGGGCAAGAAAGAAGGCTACCTTGGGTGAAGGGGGAATGGAGGAAGAAAGAAGAAAATTATTTCACATATAAGACGCACACAAGGAAGAGCTTTTATGGTAGAAGGGGAAATGGTTGGGAAGCAAGCAATGCTTGATCCTCACTTTCATCAGAATTGGTTCAAAGAGGGGAAAATGAATATACACACTCAGTTGACTATAGAAATATATCTTATCAAACAGAAGGAAAAGAGATAAGAGAAAGGGAATGGGGGCAAAAAAGGGGAGGCTGGATAAAGGAAGGCAATGGTCAGAAACAAAACAGATTTTAGAGGGACAAGATAAAAAGTGAGAGGGAATGATAGGATAGAATGGAGGGAAATGCACAGTTAATAATCATAATTATGAATGTGAATGGGATATACTCACCCCTAACATGGAATCAGATAGCAGAATATATTAGAAACAAGAATCTAACTATATGTTATTCATAAGAAACACATTGGAAACAGAAGGATACACAGATAATTAAAATAAGAGGTGGAGCAGAATCAATTTGCTTCAACTGAAGTAAAAAAGGCAGGGGTAGCAATCATGATCTCAGACAAAGCAAAAGCAAAAATAGATCTAATTATAAGAGATAAACAGGGAAACTACATCTGTGGATTCAAAAATTGTCCAATCTGCTGAAAAATATCACTGAGGCAGAATTCCAAGCTAATAGGGCTTTATTAAATGGTTCGTATCTCCCTCTAATGAAGTAGACTCAGATCTTCCTCATGATCTGAGATGCCTCTAGTTCCCAGGATTTTGTTTTTATAGGGTTCAATACCAGGACAATCAAAAGGAGTAAAGCAAAATACAAAACGCCATTGGTTGATAGTCTTTGTTTTAAGGACTGAAACTAATTTATCAGCCAAAAAATGGTGATCAAGGGTCAGGAAGAACATGGGATATCTCTGCTGACTAAATGATTATAAGATGGGTAGGTTCCTCATGTTAGGCAAAAGGAGATGGTATAGGTAGTACAGAAATAGCAAAAACAAACTAGGGGACTTTACATACCATGCTATCCACTCTAGGCTTGGACATGAAATCTGAGCAAAATAGGGTGGAGTGGTTGCACAAATGGGCTTTATAACTGGTAACAAAGTGGTAAGCATTGGATTAAAGTTTGAGGTCTACCATGAGATTCTCTTATGACAACCAATCTTATCTAATTATCACTATGTGATTTATGTAAAATATAAAACTGATTAATACTAATTGGAATAGAGTAGGGGTCCAAATAAATCATTTCTCATATATCTTGTTAAAGGGCACCATGAACAATAAAGTAAAATCAGTACTAAACATTTATTCACCAAAGGCACAGCATCCAAATTCTTAAAGGAAAAGTTAGCTGAATTATAGGAAGAAATACATAGTAAAACTACACTAGTGGGCAACCTCAAATTTACTCTCTCAGAACTACCTAAATCTTCCCCAAAAATAAAAAAGTTAAGGGGATGAATAAAATTTTAGAAATGTTAGATATAATAGACCTCTGGAGGAAGATACTTTCACAAAAAGTGGCCATGTATTATGCCACAAAAACCTTACAACAAAATGCAGAAAAGCAGAGATATTAAATACTCCCTTTTCAGATCACAATGCAATAAAAATTATATTCAGTAAAGGGCCATGGAAGCATAGGATAAAAATTAATGGTAAAACAAATGTAATCTAAAGAATGAGTGGGTCAAAGAACAAATCATGGAAATAACTAATTAAAAAGAATGACAACAATGAAAGAACATTCCAAAATTTGGGGGATATAGCCAAAGCACTACTTAGGGGAAATTTTATATTTCTAAACATGTACATCAATAAAAGAGAGAAAGAACAGATTAATGAATTGAGCATGCAACTTAAAAAAAAACACTAAAAAAGAACAAATTAAAAATCCCAAATTAAACACCAAGATAAAAATCCTGAAAATCTAAGGGGAGATTAATAGAATTGAAACTAAAAACAAAACAAAACTCTAACTAAGCTGGTTTTACTAAAAAAAAATAATAAATAAACCATTGATTAATTTGATTTAAAAGAAAGAAACCAACTTACCAGTATAAAAAGGGTTAATGTACAAACCATGAAGATGAAATTATTTAGGAGTTATTTTGCCCAATTATATGCCAGTACAACTGATAATGAAATGGATAAATATTTTAAAAATATAAGCTGCTCAGATCAACAGAAGAAAAAATAGAATACTTAAATAATCCAATCTTAGATAAAGAAATTGAACAAGCAAAAAATGAGTTCCCTAAGAAAAAGTCTTGAGGACTAGATAGATTTATAAGTGAATTCTATCAGATATTTAAGGAACAGTTAATCCCAATACTATAAAAGCTATTTGGGAAAAAAATAGGTAAAGAATGAATCCTACCAAATTCTTTTTGATCACAAACATATGTCGTTGATGCCTAAATGAGGAGGAGCAAAAAGAGAGAAAGAAAGCTAATTTCCTTAATGAATACAGATGCAAAAATACTAGCAAGGAGATAATAGCAATATATCACAGAAATCATACAGTATGATCAGGTGGGATTTTTACCAGGAATGCAAGGCAGGTTCAATATTAGGAAAACTATGAGCATAACTAACCATATCAATAACAAAAACAACAAAAATCATATGATTATACCAATAGATGAAGAAAAAGCTTTTCACAAAATACAACATATGGAATGATAGAAATCATAGGAATCAATGGACCTTTCTTAAAATAAGGAGTATCTATCTAAGACCAAGAACATTATTTGTAATAGGGTTAAACTTGAAGCCTTCATAGTAAGATCAGGGTTGAAGCAAGGATGTTCATTATCACCACTACTATCAATATTTTATTAGAAATGCTAGCTATAGCAATAAGATAAGAAAAAGAAGTTGGAAGCATGAAAATAGGCAATAGGGAAACAAAGCTATCACTCTTCATAAATGATATGATGGTATACTTGAAGAACCTGAGAGAATCAACTGAAAAATTAGGTGAAACAATCAACTTTAGCAAAGTTGCAGGATATAAAATAAATCCCCATAAATCATCAGCATTTCAATATACTACCAACAAAATTCAGATGAAGGGATAGAAAAAAATTCCATTTAAAATAACTGTAGATGGGGGCAGCTAGGTGGCACAGTAGATAAAGCACCAGCCCTGGATTCAGGAGGACCTGAGTTCAAATCTGGCCTCAGACACTTGACACTTACTAGCTGTGTGACCCTGGGAAAGTCACTTAACCCTCACTGCCCTCCAAAAATAGATGATAGATAGATGAATAAATAAAATAAAATAAAATAACTATAGACAATATAAAATGCTTAAGAATTTATCTGCCAAGACAAACCCAGGAACTATGTATACACAATTACAAAACATTTTTCACACAAATAAGGACAGATTTAAACAATTGAAGAAATATTAATTGCTCATGGGTTAGATGAACCAATAAAATAAAAATGGCAATTCTACTTAAGTTAATTTACTTATTCAGTGCCATATCAATCAAACTACCAGAGAATTTAGAACTAAAAAAAAATAACAAAATTCATCTGGAAGAACAAATGGTCTAGAATATCCAGGGAATCAATAAAAAATATGTGAAGGAAGTCTAGCAGTATCAGATTTCAAACTATATTACAGTTAATTATCATAAAAACAGTCTGGTAGTGGCTAAGAAATAGAGTTTTGGGTCAGTGGAATAGATTAAGTATACAATATACATTAGTAAATGATAATAGTAATGTAGTACTTGACAAACTCAAAGATCCAAGTTTTGGAGTAACAATTCACCATTTGACAAAAAATTCTGGGAAAACGAGAAATAAATTTGGAAGAAACTAGTCATAAAACAGCAAAGTAGCTCAGTGGATAGAGTGCCAGTGCTAGAGTCAGGAAGACTGATCTTCCTGAGTTCAAATCTGGCCTCATACATTTCCTAGCTGTGTGATCCTGGGCAAGTCACTTAACCCTGTTTGCTCAATTTCCAGTGACCTGGAAAAGGAAATGAAAAATCAATCCAGTATGTTTGCCAAGATAGCCCCAAATGGGTTCACAAAGAGTGACTTAAAACTTCACTCAACAACAACAGGTATAGACTAACTTTTCACACTATATACAAAGATAAGGTCAAAATGGATAAATGATTTAGACAAAATGTTTATATAAGTAAATTAGAGGAGTCTCTAAATTCTCTAAAATCAAAACATCTAAAATTCTCTAAATCACTATTGATTAGAGAAATACAAATTTTAAAACTCTGACATATCACCTCATATCCATCAGATTGGCTAACATGACAGAAAAGGAAAATGATTAATGATAAATGATGGAGGGGATGTGGAAAAATAGGGACACTACTGCATTGTTGCTAAAGTTGTTATCTGGTGTAACCATTCTAGAGAACAATTTGGAACTATGCCCAAAGGGCTATAAAACTGTGTATACTCTTTGACCCACCAATACCACTACTGGGTCTATATCCCAAAGACATAAAAGAAATGGGAAAAAGATATATTTTTTTTTTGGTGGGGCAATGAGGGTTAAGTGACTTGCCCAGGGTCACACATGTCAAGTGTCTGAGGCTGGATTTGAACTCAGGTCCTCCTGAATCCAGGGCTGGTGCTTTATCTACTGCACCACCTAGCTGCCCCCGAAAGACCTATTTGTACAAAAATATTTACAACAGCTCTTTTTGTTGTAGCAAAGAATTGGAAATCAAGGGGATACCCATCAACTGGGGAACAAGCTGAACAAATTGTGGCATATAATTATGATGTAAATAACACAAGGGTGGCTTCAGAGATCCCTGGGAAGTCTCATATGAACTGATACAAGGTAAAGTAAGTAGAAGCAGGAGAACATTGTACGTAGTAACAGTAATATTGTAAAGATGATAAGCTCTGAAAGACTTAGCAACTCTGATCAAGACAAGGATCCAAGACATTTCCAAAGAACCCATGATGAAAAATGCTAGCCACCTCCAAGGAGAACTGATGAACTCTGAGTGCAGATTGAGGCATACTTTTAAAACTTTCTTTGTTTTTCTTAAGTTTTTTTTTGTGTGTATGTGTTTTCTTTTGCAACACAGTTAATATTGATATGTCTTACATGAGTACACATGTATAATTGATATAATTATTTCTTGCCTTTCTTTATCCTGAGTTCAGGTGTGCCCCTTTACCACTTATATCTATTGCCCTCCATGGCTGGGGGTAAAGGGGTGTTGGTACAAACAGAACAAGTTTCAACCCTCTTCCATGTCATAATCTTTCAAATACTTGAAGGTTGTTGTCATGTAAGTCTTCTCTTTTCAAACTGAACATCTCTAATTCATTCAACTAATTTTCATATTAAATGCTTTGGTTCCCTCAGTATAGGATTATTCTCTTCTGGGCACTCTGACTTGAACATAGAACTCCAGATTACCTATTTTACTCTGTATATTATCTGTCTGTTACTGCAATTTAGATCATATTGATTTACAATGCTGCTATGTCATGTTGTTGAAACATATTGTTACACTACTGAAAGCCCCAGATATTTTTCATGAGTTTTAGTCTAGTTCCCCATCCTTTTCTTATCCTATGCTTTTTAGTTGATTAAAAACCCCTCACATATAGGATTTTACATATTTCCCTTTTAACGTTTATTTTATCCAATTCATCTCAGTTTTCTAATCTGTCCCACTTCTATCATCCAACATGTTAGCTGTCCCTCCCAGCTTTTTGTCATTCCACAAATCTGATTTTTTTAAAAAAGTCAGCTTGTGTCATCCATGTCATTGCTAAAAACAGTGAACAGAACAGAGACATGACTTGGAATTGGTATCCAAATGTTCGTTTAACAGACTGAAGTGCCTTCCCCCACCTTAGTACCCAAGCACCTGACCCTTCTCTCCTCTATTCCCATTAAGTTTTGTTGCTTCAGGCTTTCAAGAAGTGAAAGAAAGTAAAGTTGTCCCTCTGCTACTTCTGCCTACTCCAAGAAAATGATAGTTCTTCCTCATCATTCCCTACTGTAAGGGGGTAAAATTCCAGCTAATCTGTCTAAAATATCTAATGAGTGGTCGCCAATAAATTATAAGCTTTACCAAGAGTTAGACTTTTAAGCACTTATTAAGGAGAATAAGAATTTGGTGAAGAGAGAGAGAAAGAGGCCTAGATTCATCTATCTATCAAAGGGAGAGCACATTTTAGCTCCACTCTCCTTAAGAGTCCTTACAAAAGAGCATGAGCCACACCTCCTTCATCTCACAAGCCTCCTGTGAAACTGGCAACATCCCATCTATATGCACACACTTTTCCAAGTTAATTGGCTGGTAGCCTTGATTGACAGTACCCATGAGCAAATGTTACTTCCTAATGCCAAGGAAAGCCACATGGCTTGCCCTCAGACTCCTTCTTCTCAGGGCAGAACTTTCCTACAGAGGCTCTCCAGCAGGTGGTGTCATTCCAGCCGTTACACTACACATTCCAGTGCCACAACTAAAGTGTCCTTTGACCATTGAATAACCTTATTCAATAGTGGGGATCAGGTGCTATTAATCAAGTGCTTATCCCTACATTTCTATGCATACCACCCAAAATTAGAGGGTATTCTGTGGTTATCTCCTGACTCTTTGAGAGCCAGCTGTCTCTCTCAGTGCTTCAATTTTGTTGGAAGCATGTTGGTATACTCAATGTAATGTTTATTTATGTGTGTATTTTATATTTATTTATGTGTACTCAGTGGAATTGTATGATTTGTATGATTCCATGTCTCCATTCTACCAAGAATGTTCCCCTTCATCTTATTTACCACTGTTCCAAATTACTTAGCTTCTTTGCATATTTAGAATAAATGTTTAACTAAAGTAATAAAAAGAAACACATTTTGGTGATGGTTGTACACCTGTTGACCACCACAAATTTTAATATCCAAACCCCAAGCAACTTCAACTCCTCCCCTCAACTCCACAAGAATGGGCATAACTGTTGATCACACACACACACACATACACACACACACACACACACACACACACACACACACACACACAGATTTTTCGAGACCTACTTGCCTCCACACCCTACAATACAAAGCATCTGGTCTGTCATCACATTAGCTTCTTAGAGAAATTCAGCTCAAAGCAGCCTCTGATCCTAATCTCTCTGGTCTCTGTATGTAGAGCTCCTTCCCTCTTTCTTGGTTCTACTGCATTCACCTCTTGCATTGGATCTGGCTGATGTTCATCATTAAAATCTTGGTAAAAGATCTATAGTCTGCTGGTTTCATTCCAGATGACTCTTTTTGTCTCTCTCTTCCTCTCTATTTACCTTCACATGTCCCTATACTTTTCCACTTCCATGTCACAAGCCTTTCCTTTTTTATTTCTTAAAGCAGAATGCATCTCAGAATGCACAGCAGCAGACAAAGCTATCTCATTATTTCAGAATCCTGGTAAGTTCCTGTTGCATTATCTAGCTCATTCTTGCCTTTTCTGATTTCCCCTCCCTCTCTCTGTTCTTCACCCTAGGTCATATAGATCTAAGACTGGAAGAGACCACAGAGGTTCCTTGCATGTGTCAAGTCCTGAAATAAATCAAAGCCATGAGTTGAGGAATAAAGCATCTTTAATTGAGATAACAGGGTAGCCAACCTGCCACCCTGGGGGATGTCCAGTGGATTTCCCAAACTAGAGGTGATTTTTATACCCTTACGAGGGTAGGAGGAGGAGCTAGCATATGAGGTAGCAAAGCCTGGTCATGAGAACCCAGCCTCTGGTGTGTGAGTTTTCAGAGAAGCTTCTAATGGCTTCTTTGGTTCAGTTCATCTGGAGATATTCCTTTTTTTCTATTAAAATTTCTTACAGAATAGACCTTAATACAATTCAAGTTTACTTTGTTAATATCCAAGTCAGGTAGGTAGTGAGGACTCAAACCTAATAGCAACATCAGATTAAAAACCACTAGACCAGAGAATTTACATTTTTCATACTCTTTGCCATTCGTATTCTTATCTAGCCAGGTATTTGGACACTGCCAACAACAGGCAGAAAGGAGAATCTAAAAAGAATTTATGGGGATCTGATTTGTAGAATGCATTTCTTAGTTATGTATTATGTTATTATTATTATTGTTATTATATTTACCTATATAGTTATGTAGGCTAAGTCTAAAAGGTGCCCTTTAAATTGGCACAGACTCTCCATCATTTAACTTCTGGTGTTCATCTATTTCATTCTTCAACTTTGATTCAAATTCCAGAAAAGGAAGAAACTTCAGTTTATCACCTATATTTGCCTTATGATGTGGGTTAGCAAATTGTCATGTTGATATATTTGGGAAATTCAAATATAAACTGAAACATAAGAAAATTCTGAACTCAATCCTTATATTTGACATCATATAATTATCTGATCTTGTTATTATTAAGTTTTCACCAAAAACAAAATCTAGTTATTTATTTACTCCCCTCTCAGGAAGATAGGATTCTCCTAAAGAACTAACAACAGAACATTTTTAAAATAAGAAGATGATCTCTAAAGTAAAAATGAATGCATTTAAAAGTTGCCAGATTAACTTCAATTTTGAGGGGGGGGGTGTTTTGCGGGGCAATTGGGGTTAAGTGACTGGCCCACGGTCACACAGCTAGTAAGTGTTAAGTGTCTGAGATCAGATTTGAACTCAGGTCCTCCTGAATCCAGGGCTGGTGCTCTATCCACTGCACCACCTAGCTGCCCCTAACTTCAATTTTAACAAAAGTTTCTGGGATGGGATGGATAAATGCATTGAATAATCTATTTCAAAATAATGTATCTTTAGTAAGCTGTTTAGAATAAAATGTCCTTGTACGTCCAGACATACTCAATATCCAGGCGATAATTACAAATTAGATAGTAAACCCAAATAAAATTGACTTTTCCCGTTTAGGTAACACAAAACATTCCATAAATTACTCTCCTTTAAGAAAATTGATTGCACCAAAATCCTTTCCTTCAAATAAAACTGAAGATGTTTTTGAACTAGTCTTAAAAATTAGTAGAATATAGCTTGGGTCCATAAATTGGTGCATCAATACCCAATCATTTTTATATATTTTGAAACATTTAAGGACCTTATACAGAAATATGTAATTAGTAACAGATAAATGACAAGGCTAAACACTTACCTAATTAGTTGATTAGAATATAGAAAGGACTAAAATTCTAGTCTAAATAGCTCAACTCTTATACCTGCATCTTATTATAGTAGCTCAAATATGTTGAGTATTAGCCTATAAGATTAAGAGCTGATATTGTATTCATACTGATTATCTGATGATTACAGAAATTTACCATAAAAGAAGAATATGGACATAGCTGTATAGTAAAGGGAAAATCTTCCTTTATCTTGATGTCAGTTCCATGCTTGAGTCATATAGATAGCCAATTATATTGAGGCAGGTTTAAATGGTGGGATATCTTCATACTGGGGAAATTGAGTCCAGAAAAATCCAACCTCAGCCCATGCCAAGATGCATTCTTCCAGTCTTTCCCATGAGAACTCTACCTGCAGTTCATGGATGTCAACCCCACCTGGAAGCAGACTCAAAACATCAGTTACAGGCCCATAAGGTCTTAAATAGCAAAGTCCAGTAATCATAGCTTTGGGTGATTTAGTTTTCAAGGGTCACATATCCATGATAACAAGCATTGACTATAAGTTCCCATTTATAATAGTGTCATAGAAGAAATCACAACCTATCTTGTCTTATTTAGAGAAATTTGCTGTGATAGGAAGAAGCAGGGACATGAATTTAATACGTGAATACTGTTCCTGAAGGTCTATGCCCAAGGCATAGAGTGACTATAAGCAGCCAAGTGGGCAGATGTCTTGTATGAGAAAATTAAGAGAGTCCAACCTTAGTCTTCTTAAAGTCATTCTCCTAACTATTCCCAGGGACAGAGAGCTATCGAATGGCCTTGGATCTCAGATGTCAGTCCCACTGAGATGCTGGCATATTTCTTGAAGTCTCATTTAAGGTTGGCCCAAGGACAAAACAAACCTAAGAATGAAACTCAAAAAGAAGATTCAGGGTCCCAAAAAGGTTTCACCTCAAACAGCAAAGTCTCACTAAGCATAGTAGGGCTGGCTATCAGGCCTATTTCTCTTTCTCAAAAACAGCTTAAATTTTATCCTGATGTAAAAAGGGCAGTTATTAGACTTTCATGAAACCTTTAAACTGCTAGATTTCTATCTCTTATTCAACCTTTAGTAAGACTAGGGTAGGTGTAAAATGTAGTATAGACTGTTCCTGATATAACTTCATAATTCACAACAGTCTTAGACTATAAATTCCAAATTACCATAAATAAATTCCCAATTACCATCCCATTCTCATCAAGAAATGTTTGCAATGGAAAAGATTTGGTTTTCTAAGTGAAGCAATGTCAAAAATATACCCAATTAGATTAGCTTTATCATAACACCTAATAACTAATAATTTTCCATGGATATGATAGGAAAATAATTTTATTTTTATTTATTTTTTACCTTTTTAAAAATAATAAACATTTTTATTTGTAGATTTGAGTTCCAAATTTTATCCCTCCTTCCCTCCCTCCCCTCACCCCTTCCTGAGGTGGTAAACAATCAGATATGAGTTATACATGTGCAATTATGTAAAACACTACCATATTAGTCAGTTTGTATAAGAAAACTTGAATAAAAGAAAAAATGAAAGAGTCAAAAATAACATGCTTCAGTCTGTGTTCAATCAATATTAGTTCTTTCTTTGGAGATAGATAGTATGTTTCATCATTAGTCCTTTGGGATTATCTTGGATCATTGTATTGCTGAGAATAGTGACGTCACTCACAATTCTTCATCAAACAATGTTGCTGTCCTTGTGCACAATGTTCTCTTGGAGAGGGGATAGGTGGTACAGTGGATAAAACACTGGCCCTGCATTCAGGAAGACCTGAGTTCAAATTCGACCTCAAATACTTGACACTTATTAGCTATGTGACCATGGATAAGTCACTGAACTCTCATTGCCCAGCAAAAACAAACAGTGTTCTCTTGGTTCTGCTCACTTCACTATATATCAGTTCACACAAGTCTTTCCAGTTCCTGTTTTTCATTTCTTATAGCATAATAATATTCCATCATAATATACCACAGCTTGTTTAGCCATTCCCCAATTGATGGGTATTCCTTTGATTAGGAAAATAATTTTAGATAAAACTTCTTCCTTACTATAGGCAAGTACTTCAGAATATTAATAATTTGCAAACCTTTTCTTTTTCTTTTCTTTTTTTTAACAGTTAAGCTCATAATGTAGCAACATCTAGGTTAGAAAGAAGTTGTGATTCTAAGAATATATCTACACAATATCATATAAAACATGGATTTGAAACATAAAATCCATTCTAGGCAAGGTTTCTCAATAAACCTCTAAATTACTTTACACAGAAAGTCATTCTGAACAAATTTAAGTGGAACTTACCTAAAACTGATCTATAGATTTCCTCATTCTAATTAAATGTAGTAGATATTTTCACTTCTGTAGCTCATAGTTTTAATCATTATAGAATTCATAACATATCACCAGAAGAAGAGTTGAAACAAACATAACCATATCAAACATTTCATCAGATAAAAAGAAAAATATTTTTCATTATTATAATCCAAATAAAATGAAATACTCTTTACACTAATAGTATAGCAACAATATCCAAATTAAAAGAGAATCTATTTTTCTAACTATGTTGATGGTACTAAGTTTCACAATATAGACACGTAATTAATTTAACATTAGCAATACTAAGAAATACACATAAAGCTTTATCAGTTTGAATTCACAGCTGGATCTATTTTCCAAATAGTATTTTGTGGAACCTCAATTGATAACTTAAATTATTTAGTATTTTATTTGCACAAGGGCTATTTATTCCAAGCATTTCATATTATCGGATTTACTATTTCCAGCTAAACCACTGCCAAAGATTTGTAAAGTGACAGTATATAAGATTTTAATGATCACACTTGGGAATATCTTGCTTAATCAAATTTCTCCTAACCCTCCTAACAGTCTGTATTGGCTTCCAAATCAAGCTATACCATTTTCATCCTCACAGAAGTCAAACTTGTCCACACCTTCTCAATGTGCTTAGACCATCTAAAACGGACATGGACCATCCAGAGTAACTGTCCAGGGACAAGAGGGAGCTTGGCCCCCATTTGTCCCCTAATGAGCACAATTGATTGAAAACTGACTGACTTTATCTAATTTCATTCCCAGACCAATGAATTGCTTGGGGCTGACCAGACTTTGTCAATTCCAGACACCAATTATTTTGTAGATCTCTCATACTCTCCCCTCCAAAGATTCCCAAGCTTTCTTTTTGTACTTTTGCTTGTTATGTAAAACAGCTTGCCCTGTACAAACTCTGTTTCCAGTCCCACTCTTTGGGTACTCCTAGCATTTGCTATGGTGGTATCAGGAGTCGTAACTCCTCTGCCCCAAGGCCTTAATTTTATTATATTGATTATTTTTATTAATTTTCAGGTTGACATTTGCTGGTGCCACTGAGCTTTGAAGACTCCCTGCCTGGCCAGTCCCCCTGTTTTGACTTTTTGGATGCTTGGTGCCAAGAGGAATCCTTTGTGCTCCAGTTCTGACTCAAATTCAGAGGCTCGGTCTGGGTGAGTGGGTCTCTCAAATCCAGAACTCTGGTGTCTTACTGATTAAATTCCTGAAGTTCTTTGATAGGAGTGGTCTGGTTCTGTCCACAGATGGCTTGATAACTTGGGTCCATTCTGACAGGTCCCCCTAACAAAGGATGGCTGTAGTTTGTTTTTATGGACCATATGTGGCTACTCTGACAGGTCCCAAAAGGACAGCTTCCAGGCTCTGTTTTCAAATTGTGGACTCCATGATTGCAAGTATTTGGGAAATTGGTAGAATTTAAGTCTGACCCTCAACACTGATGGCCCAGTGGGGTCTCCTTTTTGAGTTTACTCTTGATTCTGCTGGTCTCAAGATTGAGGGCCCTGAGTGGGATACAATTTCCTAAGGGCATCTCCCCATCTCTGACCTCTGCTCCTCCTTTTAAAAAGCCAATTATTTTGGCTCAAATTAATTGGGCTTTGAGGATATAGAGAATTCAATTTGTGCAAGCTAAATTATTTTAAGAATCTTTACCGGGGGCAGCTAGATGACGCAGAGGATAAAGCACCGGTCCTGGATTCAGGAATACCTGAGTTCAAATCCGGCCTCAGACACTTGACACTTACTAGCTGTGTGACCCTGGGCAAGTCACTCAACCCCCATTGCCCTGCCAAAAAAAAAAAAAAAAGAATCTTTACCACTACTGTTTACTGTTTTTGTGTCTGTCTTTGTGTAGTGCAATTTGTGTTAAAATATTCTCTGAGTTGTGTGTGTGTGTCCCTGAGTAAAAACAAGTTGTTTTGTCTTCTTCGCCCTTGCTGTCCAAGCTAAGTGCCTTATCTTGCACTGTTATACAATTTTCTCTGCCACTCAACTCAGAATCGTCAGAAAGGTAATTTACCCAGAGAGGCAGTTAAAGGGTGACTACCATTTGATTTTCTTTTTTTACCTACTTTTAAGAAATTTGTTAAAACTTCAATTGGGAATTGATCTCCATTTAAATCCAGTTTTTTTTTATAAGCCCCCAAATTAAGGGTTACAGATCAAGTTTAATTTAAATCTGGGGGATTGTCTGGCTTCTCAGTCACCAGAGTTTTTATCACCATGTAAAAGTGAGTTTACTGATAATAATGGTCTCATATTGAAATGCTAATAAATGAGCCTTAGATAAATTGAGAATTATACCATTTGGGAATATAGATGCAGTTGTAATTCAATTTATTCTAGTTTTATTTGGAATAAAATGTCTTCAAATAATGTGTGGGTTTTTTTAAAGTTAGGATTTATTATGATAATTGCATAAAGACAAAAGTGTTTTAAAAATTTCATGGGGGGGGGTGGAGTCAAGATGGCGGAGGAGAGGCTGTGACTCCCACAAGCTCCAGATAAACCCGTCCATTCACGCCCAAATAATGCGGTAAAAATCAAAACCCAGAACAGCCTAATGCACGTAAGAACAGAGTAAGACTGTTTCTCCACAAAAGAGGGCAATTCTGATCACCTACTGATCAGGCTGAACAGCTCAGCATGCAGTCCGAACCCAGCCAGGGACACTGCTTCCAGCGCATGTCAGAGTCTTCAGCACCAGCAGCTTCTGAGGCTCTGATCACGATCATGGACTGGTGAGGGGGGTTCGGCGGTAGGCCTGGGTGAAGTGGAGGCAGTATCTACTGGAGTTGGAGCAAAGCGCCCTGGGTCTGAACCAGTGGGCTGAATCAAGTGGTGGTGGCCCAGTGGGGGAGGGGTAAAAACACACCAAGATTCTGACCATAGAGAATCAGAGTTCAATTAGACTTCTGTTTCCGGGTCAAAGAGAAAGCGGCTGTGATTACTAACAAGCCAGGCAGGCTGAGAAGAAGCCCTGGGCCACGCTGTAGCACGAACAATGTGTCCTGGAAGCAGCACTACACTTTAAGGATTAAAAAGCCAAGAAACAGTAAGCCAGGATGAGTAGGCAGAGAAAGCAGAAGACCATCGAAAACTTCTTTGGGGGAAAGGTAGACCACAATACATCCTCAGAAGAAGAAGATAATAATAGGGTCAAAGCTCCAACATCCAAAGCTTCCAAGAAAAATATGAACTGGTCTCAGGCCATGGAAGCTCTCAAAAGGGACTTTGAAGAGAAAGTAGGAGAGATAGAACAAAGATGTAGAGAAAGAGAGGAAGGAATGGAAAGGGAAATGAGAGCAATGCAGGAGAGTCATGAGAAAAAAGTCAACAGTTTGAAAAGCCAAATGGAAAAGGAGATTAAAAAACTGTCTGCTGAAAATAATTGCCTAAGAATTAGGATTGAACAAATGTAAGCTAGTGACCTTATGAGAAACCAAGACACAGTAAAGCAAATCCAATTGAATGAAAAAATAGAGGGCAATGTGAAATATCTCCTTGGAAAAACAGCTGACCTAGAAAATAAATCTAGGAGAGAGAATTTGAAAATCATTGGACTACCTGAAAACCATGACCAAAACAAGAACTTAGACACCATCCTCCAAGAGATTGTGAGGGAAAATTGCCCTGATATTCCAGAAGCAGAAGCTAAAATAGAAATTGAAAGAATCCACCGCTCACCTCCTGAAAGAGATCCCAAAAGGAAAACCTCCAGGAATATTATAGCAAAATTCCAGAACTCCCAGGTCAAGGAGAAAATATTGCAAGCAGCTAGAAAAAGGGAATTTAAATACTGTGGAGCTCCAATAAGGATAAAGCAAGATCTAGCAGCTTCTACATTAAAGGACCAGAGGGCATGGAATATGATATTCCAGAGGGCAAAGGAACTGGGACTACAGCCAAAAATCACGTACCCAGCAAAACTAAGCATCATCTTTCAGAGGCAAACATGGAATTTCAAGGAGAAAGAAGACTTTCAGGCATTTTTTATGAAAAGACCTGAACTGAATAGAAAATTTGACTTTCAAATACAAGACCCTGGAGAAGCATAAAAAGATAAACAGGAAAAAGACTTCATGAGGGATATTAAAAGATCAAACTATTTATATTCCTACATGGGAAGATAATACTTCAAACTCATAAGAACTATCTCAGTAAGGATTTAACAGAGGACACAGGTCTGAACTGAATACGAAGGGATGTTATGTTTTGTTCTTTGTGGGGTGTCTTATGTCTGGGGCCGGATTTGGGCTTGGGGCCTCCTGGGTCCAGGGCTGGTGCATTGTCCACTGTGCCACCTAACTAACCCATAATGACATCCTTAAAATAGGGTTGAGGTGTAGGAGAAATAGACTGGGGGAGGGGGAAGGGGAGAGATGGTCTGGGGAGAGGTTGTTCACATGAAGGAAACAAGAAAAAAGCTTATGGAGGGGAGGGGAAGAGGGGGAAGGAATTGGGGAGTGAGTGAATCTTAATATCATCAGAATTGACTCAAAGAAGGACTAACATACATACCCAAGTGGGTATAGTAATATATTTTTGCCCTGAGGGAGGGGAGGGAGATAAGGGGGTGGGGGGAGGGAAGGGCAGATTCAGGGAGAGAGTAGTAAAAAGCAAAATACTTTCGAGGAAGGTAAAGATGTTCTGCATAACAGCATAAGTATGACATATTGAATTGCTTGATTTCATAGGGAGGATTGAGGAGAGAGGGAAGAAGAAAATTTGGAACATAGAATTAGCTCAAAGACCTTAAACTCATCAGAGCTGGCTCATGGAGGGAATAACATTCACACCCAGTTGGGAGGAGTAATCTATTTAACCCTATAGGATAGTATGAGGGGAAGAGGATAAGGAAGGAAGGGTGGGGAAAAAAAGGGAGTGCAGAGTAGGGGAGGGGACAGTCAGAAGTAAAACACTTTTGAGGAGGAATAGTTTAAAAGAAGATAGAAAATAGAGTAAATATCATGGGAAGGGAATAGGATGGAGGGAAATAGTTATTATGATGACTTTGCTGGGCTAATATGAAGAAAATTCTTTGTCAAGTTTAAGGTACTTTATTTAGGTTATGAACAGGATACTATTAGAAAAACCTGGAAAGACCTACATGAACTGAAGCAGAGTGAAATGCACTGTATACAAAATAACAGCAATAGTGTAAGATGATCTGCTGGGAAGCATGTGGTTATTTTCGGCAAGGCAATGGTCCAATATAACCCTGAAGGACTTATGAAAATGGCAACCCATCTACAGAGAAAGAAGTGATAGTATCTGAAAATAGATGGAAACACATTTTTTTTCTTTTTCTTTTTTTTTTTTTTGGTGAGGCAATTGGGGTTGGGTAGCTTGCCCGGGGTCACGCAGCTGGTGGGTGTTGGGTGTCTGGGGCCGGATTTGGGCTTGGGTGCTCCTGGCTCCAGGGCTGGTGCTCTGTCCACTGCGCCACCTAGCTGCCCCTGGAAACACATTTTTAAAAAAAAATTTTTTTTCTCTTTGACAATTCCTCAGTCTGAAGTTTTGGGAGTTTTTTGACTGTTTTCTCTCACAACCTAGCTAATGTGGGAATGTTTTCCATGACTACTCATGTATAACTTATTTTGAAATGCTTGAGTTCTAGTGGGTGGGGGGTGGGAATGGAGGAGGAAGAGAAGTTGGAACAATTTTTTTAAAAAATTGATGTTAAAATTTGTTTTTACATATATATATATTTTAATGTATAAGGTATTTTATTTTTTCCGTTACATGTAAAGATAGCTCTCAACTTTTGTTTATACATGCTTTACAATTTCAGATTTTTCTCCCTCCCTTCCCTCCCTCCCCCCTCCCCTAGACAGCAGGCAATCTGATATAGGTTATGTCTATATATCTCTATCCATATACATATAGATATAGATATATACACACACATATATATACACATAATAACATTAATCCTATTTCTGCATTAATCCTGTTATAAGAGAAAAAATCAGAGCAGTGATGCAAAACCTCAAAATAGAAAAAAAAAAACAACAGCACCCAAAACAAAAGAAATAATATGGTTCAATCAGCATCTATACTCCACAGTTCTTTCTTTTTTTTTTTTCTTGGATTTGGAGATCCTCTTCTATCATGAGTTCCCTGGAACTCTTCTGTACCATTGCATTGGTGAGAAGAATATAGTCCATCACAGTAGGTCAACACTCAATGTTGATGATACTGTGTACAATGTTCTTCTAGTTCTGCTCATCTCACTCATCATCAGCTCACGTAAGACCCTCCAGGTTTCTCTGAACTCTTCCTGCTCATCATTTCTTACAGCACAATAGTATTCCATTGTATTCATATACCACAACTTGTCCAGCCATTCCCCAATTGATGGGCACCCCCTCAACTTCCAATTCCTTGCTACCACGTAAAGAAGAGCTATAAATATTTTTGTACATGTGGGTCCCTTTCCCCCTTCCATGATTTCTTTGGGCAAAAGACCTAAAAGTGGGATTGCTGGGTCAAAGGGTATGCACAGCTTTATCGCCCTTTGGGCATAATTCCAAATTGCTCTCCAGAATGGTTGGATCAGCTCACAGCTCCACCAACAATGCATTAGTGTTCCAATTTTCCCACAGCCTCTCCAACATTTATTATCTTCCTTTTTTGTCATTTTAGCCAATCTGATAGGTGTCAGGTGGTACCTCAGAGTTGTTTTAATTTGCATCTCTCTAATCATTAGAGATTTAGAGCATTTTTTCATATGGGAATAGATAGCTTTGGTTTCTTCATCAGAAAACTGCCTGTTCATATCCTTTGACCATTTCTCAATTGGGGAATGACTTGGATTCTTATAAATTTGATTTAATTCCCTACATATTTTAGAGATGAGGCCTTTATCAGAAGTACTGGCCTCAAAAATTGTTTCCCAGTTTTCTGCCTTCCTTCCAATTTTGGATGCATTGCTTCTGTTTGTACAAAAAATTTTTTAATTTAATATAATCAAAATCATCCATTTTGCATTTTATAATATACTCTATCTCTTGTTTGGTCAAAAACTGTTCTCCTTTCCAAAGATCTGATAGGTACACTATTCCTTTCTCTCCTAATTTACCTATGGTATCACCTCTTATGTCTAAATCATGTATCCATTTTGACCTTATTTTAGTATAAGGTGTAAGATGTTGGTCTATGCCTAATTTCTGCCATACTATCTTCCAGTTTTCCCAGCAGTTTTTGTCAAATACTGAGTTCCTATCCCAGAAGCTGGAGTCTTTGGGTTTATCAAACACTACATTACTAGTGTCATTTACTACTGCATTTCCTGAGCCTAGCCTATTCCATTGATCTACCACTCTATTTTTTAGCCAATACCAGATAGTTTTGATGACTGCTGCTTTATAGTAAAGCTCCAGGTTTGGTACCGCTAACCCACCTTCCTGTGAATTTTTTTTCATTATTTCCCTGAATATTCTGTTTTTACATATATTTTGAAAAATAAAATTCTATTAGAAAATGCTGAGAAGAAAAAAAAAAGAGTGAGGCTGAACCAAATTAAAATAATGTTTAGCAAAACGAATAAAAATACATTACTACACACACACACACACACAAAATTTCATGGATCTGGAAATTTGTTAATTGCATGATCTTAAAACAAGTTACTTTAGTTTACGAATCTGTAATGTGGATACTTGATAATTACAGACCAGTATTCTTTTGGGTTATAAATTGTTATAGATTCAACTGGTAAAAGACTGATATCAGGTACTTGAAACTGCTTTTTTAAGAAATTCAATAGATATAATCTTTTTACTCTGAATTCACAAAGAAGTGATCTCAAAGTCAAGCAACCCCTGGGTTCAAGTATCCTCTCTGGGATATTCCCTCAGCATAATGAATGTATGACTCTGGGCAAAATCATTTGGCCTCTTGGTGTAAATATCAAGAAAAAAATTTTTTTAAATAATCTGAAAACTGGAGACTTCCCTAATAGGCCAGGGAAACCCATTCCTCTTAGCCTTCATGTCGTGTTTGGTAGTTTTTCTCAATAACTCTCTTAAGCAGTTTATTAATCTAAAGTCAGACCAATTACATACTGGTAAGCTTCATGGTTATTTCAAGTTTTCATGCTCCTAGCATTCAAATGTTATGATGACTTTGTATATTTGCTACTTTTTCAATGATAGGTGCTTGAGTATGTTTTGTTTCATAATAGTTTTATTTCATAATAGGATTTTCAACTGAAATTTATTATTATCTGGTGTTTTTGTTAAAGCATGTTTATGCTGTTTTAACCTTTTTTCTTCCCTTAATATTATATTGTTTCATTGCCAGGATTACAAACTTCCATAGCATTCACCTACTTTTCAAACTAAATGTTACTATTATGGTATTTTAGGCAAACTGCATTTTCATACCAAGTATGACTTATATCAGAGACAACCTTTTAATGAGCAGTATTTTCTATCTTAATTTATTTTCCTCCCTGCAAAGTATGATTACTGTTATGATTAATTTCTGATGAAAATATTAAAAGATGTACCTCTCCACCTTCTAGGCTGTGACTTTCTCCAGTTATACAGAATACGATAGAGTTATCTCTCCAAAATGACATCCGGCTCTCCCTCTCTCTTCCTGAAATGCACCTTGTTTTCCCCTATACCCTGACAGCCCCTGTCTTTATTTACTCTTCACCTCTTGAAGAATTCCCATCCTCCCTTTTGGCAGTTAAGTCTTCTGATATTGAAAAGGCTTTTAGTGCCTCTCCAATCCAGATTCAGTTGGATCCCTATCCCTCTAAACCTCTTCCTCAAGCTTCACGGCAGCTAGGTGGTGAAGTGGATAGAATACTGGCCATGAAGTTAGGAGGACCTGAGTTCAAATCTCACCTCAGACCCTGGGCAAGTTGCCTTAAACATTCAAGGCCACCTCCAGTCCTCCTGATGTAAACATATATATATATATATATATATATATATATATATATATATTGCCACTGGACCTAGATGACTCCGGTGGAGAGAGTGAGGCTGGTAACTTTGCACAGACCTCCCTCACTTAAATCCAATTCAGTGCAAGTTATGAAATCACCCTGATGTTGTGAGAACATAATTATTAATAATTAATTTCTTGGGGGAACCCAGAGATCAGTTTCAGTCCTTCTCCCTCCCCACCCCCCCCCCCCCTCCTGAAAGTCTAGGAACTTCAGCTAATCTTGTTTGGGACAAGCCCAAGGATCAAAAGAAATGGAGATTGATTCTTTTGTCTAGCACAGTGAACTGATAGGATAAAACCACATATAAATACTGGACTTGCCTTTGCCCTTCAGGGAGGGTCAGTTCATTTGAATCTGGACCACCCTCAAGTCATGTCAACCAGTGGAAATGAATGATGCTAACCAATTAGCTTTGATCAATGTACCCACTTCTATCAATAGAGGATAAAAACCTTGGCCACGTGAGGTTTCCCCTCCTTTGGCTCCTTGGACCTGCTCCCTTGGCTCAGACTGCAGTCACTTGGTGTGTGCTCATCCTTTTAGGGTAGTATAGGTTTTGTAGGGCTTCTGAACTCTCCTTGAGACCACTCACTGTCTCACTGTGAGACAAAATGGGTCTGGGGCTTTTCTCCTACTTGTGCCCCTTGGTCAACTTTTTACTGGTATATATGATATTAATTAATAATAAATGCTTACTGCCAAAGCAGGTACAATAGCCATTAATATATAATAGCAATTAATTTATAAAATACAGTAGTAGAAATAATTTTTAAAAACATAATTTCATGGTTCTCTTCAAGAACGAAGGACAAACAACAATATCCCCAATCCAGAAAGGCAATTGAGGGGATCAGACCTCTCATTAAAGACTACCTATCTTCTGGCCTTTTAGGCCCCTGCACTAGTCCTTGTAATTCTCTGATCTCTCCTGTTTCTAAGCCTTGCTGTCATGGGTGGAATCTTGTCCAAGACCTCTGAGCAGAAAATACTTCCGTGATTCCTAGATTACCTCTTGTCCCTAATCCTTATATCCTCAGGATGTTATGGAATATCAAGGGTTCCTGACTTTCTCTGGCACTCCTATTGAGAATGGGGCACAAGTACATGGATTGCTTGATTCCCTTTTGTTGACAGTAGCAGTGGCTGTTATTAAAGTTCCAGGACATTCCCATAGAGACTCGCCCCATGCTTAAGGTAATGCCCTTGCTGACCTGCATGCCAAGCAGGATGCTCAGATGCCCCTAATCCGTATCAGTCTTTCTTCTGCCCTCAAATTAACATTGACACATAGCAGAGCTTGCTGCTGTCCAAGAGACCATGTCTTGTCCCATCCAACACAAGCTAAGACCATTCTCTATGATTTCCCTCTTTTCACTGTTGATTTGTGTAGAGCCTTTTTCAGTGTGCCCCTTGATGTGAATAGCAGTTTCTTTTGCCTTTTACCTGGGAGGGTATACAGCAGTATACTTGTTCTGCCTCAGGTCCCTCCTACTTGAAAGTAGACCTAACTGACCTTAAATTTCCTTTAGGCCCCACCCTTCAGTATGTAGACGATTTACTCCTTTGCTCCCTAAATCTCCAGTCTGCAAAAACTGATTCCATTTTTCTCACCTTCTTGACTCATAAAGGACATAAAGTATCTAAAGAAAAGCTATAGTTTGCTTGTTCTCAGGTTAAGTTTTTAGGAGATACAGTATCAGCCAACAGTCTCCACCGGTCACTTTGCAGGATTAGAGATCTCTCTACTGTCCAAACCTAATATAAGGTGTAGGGCTCTCAACCCAGTCCCTTTCCTCCCTGACAAAGAGTATGGGAACCCCCACTATACTCAGGATCATGATTGTAGTAAAATTGTTGACTTTAATCTCTCAAGAAGATCTCCAAGAAACTGAAATAGAAAACATAGATTATTCCTGGTACACTGATGGATTCTGCCTCCAAAATGATTCTGGCAAATTAACTACCAGTATGTTATCACCACCAATGAGGAGGTGATTGAGGTAGTACCCCTTCCTTTGGCCTCTTGGGCACAACAGGCCAAACTTGAAGCCCTGGCTCAAGCTTGTGAATGAACAAAAGCTAAACTAGTGAACATTTACATGGACAGCAGGCATGCTTTTGGGCTAGCACATGATTTCAGGATGTTATGGAATATCAAGGGTTCCTGACTTTCTCTGGCACTCCTATTGAGAGTGGGGCACAAGTACATGGATTGCTTGATTCCCTTTTGTTGCCAGAAGCAGTGGCTGTTATTAAAGTTCCAGGACATTCCCATGGAGACTCGCCCCATGCTTAAGGTAATGCCCTTGCTGACTTGCATGCCAAGCAGGATGCTCAGATGCCCCTAATCTGTATCGGTCTTTCTTCTGCCCTCAAATTAACATTGAAACACAGCAGAGCTTGCTGCTGTCCAAGAGACCATGTCCTGTCCCATCTAACAAAAGCTAAGACTAGAAGGGTGCGAAAAGGATAAAAACTCTGGGCTCTGGTATAGGTCACATGGATGCCCAGTCCTCCCCTGACTCTGTGTCATCCTATGATGGAATACCTGCAGTATTTAAGTCACAGGAGCCCTGACATGCTGCTTAGTTTGGATTGCAAATATTGGTGGGGAAAAAAGAGACAAGCTGCACATGACATTTATCTGCAATGTGAAATCTGTCCCAAATGGAATGTCAGCAAGCCCTTAAGACCTCCTCCTTTCAAGTCTGGCAGATTGATTTCCTTCAGCTCCTGACCTCCTCTAAGTTATACATTTGTATTAGTCTGTATGTTTTCCCAGGTATGTGGAGGTTTTTCCTTGTAGGGAAGCCAGTGCAACAGATCTAACCAAGTACTTCCAATCCTCTGGTTTGGTAGAATGTATCAACAGAATTAAGATTCAGAGGATTTGGATCTGCCATGACCAAAAGCCCTTCCCCTAGTTCTTCTGAACCTTAGGGCAACCCTTTGGGTAAATATTCTCTTTCACCCTTTGAAATCATCACTGGGCATCCTGTGCCCTTCCTTTTTCCCTTTCTCCCTTTCTCCCTTTCTCCCTTTCTCCCCCTCACCATCAAGGTTTCCCTTCTATCCTATTGCTGGGATTCACTCAAAACTGTTTTAGATTTTCTCTTATTTTTCAGTCATTTTCTAGGGGCTCGATCCAGAATCAGTCTATTTTGCAGTTGGAGCTCAGAGACTGGGCCCATGTGGAAAGGGCCCTACCAAGCCCTGCTGACCAAATCAATCCTCTGCTTTGAAGTTGACAACTGGATACATCTCTCCCCCCAAAAGGGGCTCCAATCCCCAAATGGATCTCCCAGGAACTCAGAAAAAGAAGCAGATGACAGCAGGGATGTGGTCACTGGAAGTGAGCTGAGAATCCTGTGTTCCTTGCCCAGCTTACATTCATTTAAACTTCTGCAACCCATGTGCCTGTACCAGCTACTAAAGCTTCCCTACTTGTTATTCTTTCAGTATTGTCTATTCCCATTAGCAAATTCCTTTGTAAAACTGGTAAATGTGTATAAAATCAATCTCCTTTGTAAATTAAGTCAACTTTTGCAGCATAACTCTTGTTCCAGCAAAACATCACTCTCTTGGCACTTCTTTTTGCTAATAGACACAATTCCAGAATTCCTCTTGACCAAGAGGAGGAAATGACAAACACAATTGACTGAGAATTGACTGACTTCATCTAGTTTCATTCCTAAACCAATGAATTGTCTGGGTCTGACCAGACTTTGTCAATTCCATACTCTGATTATTTAGTAGATCTCCCAAACTCTCCCTCCTAGAGATTCCCAAGCTTTCTTTTTGTACTTTTGCTTGTTATGTAAAACAGCTTACCTTAAGAATTTATGAGATACTTAACCTTCTCAAAGATAATCTTGTTACTCTCTCATCTTGTTATGTAAAAGAACTTAGCGGGTGAAACCTATGTGGTAATTAATCCTCCCAAAGAAAGTCCCTTCACTCTCTATGTCTTTGTCCTGTATATAAACTCTGTTCCCTGCCCCACTTTTTGGGTACTCCTAGCACTTGCTATGGTGGTATCATGAGTTATAACTCCTGCTCTAATTAAAGAGCTTATTTTGTTATATTGATTGTTTTCATTAATTTTCAGGTTCACACCATAAACTTCTCTTTTTTTCCATATTTCCCTCCAGCCTTTATTTCCTCTTTCTAAATATTTCAAACCATTACGCAGACTACTCAACTTTCCTTTACATTTCAACCATATCCTGGTACTTACGACTTTACTTTCCCAAGCTATAGAGATAATTTAAACAAACAAACAAACAAAAACTTATTTTCTGCGGTTTTAAACACATTTACCTGATGTCAGCTATTAAGTGGGCCAAGACAGTTCCCCAGATTTAAATGGAATG
This sequence comes from Dromiciops gliroides, assembly GCF_019393635.1. Taxonomy (NCBI): domain Eukaryota; kingdom Metazoa; phylum Chordata; class Mammalia; order Microbiotheria; family Microbiotheriidae; genus Dromiciops; species Dromiciops gliroides. Next base: position 197,907,803 of record NC_057865.1, read on the forward strand.
TAATATACAAACTTTAGTTTTGGGATCCAATTAAACTTGAATTTGTAAACTATTAGTATTCAAGATTATTTTCCAATATAAGTTTTTTAGCCTAAAAAGCAGGAAGAGATCTTGCCTTTTAGCTGCTTCTTAGTTAAAACAAAATTTCTTTCCACACTGCTTCTGTTAGCAGTTAGCAGTTATTAAATTTCTACTGAATACCTTCTCATAGAAAGAGTAGTTATTCAACATTTAAAATTGGTGAAGAGATCCCCAACCCCAACCTGTACCCCATTTTCCCACTATATCAAGGTGATCTCATTACTATACCAACTAGGTTATCCTTTATAGGAACATTTTTAACGAATGAGTAAAGTAATGGGGTCTAGCCTTACATATAATTTAGTACTTTGGGACGGCCTATTGTAAATGTGATTGGGATTCTTGCTCTCTTCTTGTAAACTTTCTTACTTTTCAAGGTGGAAAGATCAGAAGGTGAGAAAGGTTTGTATCTCTAATAAAATCACATTAGCCTGATGAAAGGGAAAAGTTTAATAAATCTTTTATTTTAATTTAAATTTAGCCAGAATTCTAGATAGACAAAAGGAAGAAGTTTTTAGTTCAATTTTGATTTAAATTTAGTTGAAATTCCCTTCCAAGAGGCCACATAGCTTAGAATAGGTGAGAGGTTATTAATTAATTTAAACTAAAACTAAAAATTAAAGGCATAGGACAAGAACAAGGGGGCTACATGTAGAGAGCTCCTTAGCTGTGAAATAATAAATCTGAATCTATTATAAAAATCAGTAGGAAGGGCAGCTAAGTGGCGCAGTGGATAGAGCACCGGTCCTGGATTCAGGAGTACCTGAGTTCAAATCTGGCCTCAGATACTTAACACTTATTAGCTGTGTGACCCTGGGCAAGTCACTTAACCCCAATTGCCTCACTAAAAAAAAAATAAATAAAAATAAAAATCAGTAGGAGTCACATAATTTAGAGCAAATTTCTAAGTTCAAAATACCAATTCAAAAGTTATTACTAAATTGATTCCCACTTCACTTTAATTTGCAAAACTCCAGAGCATACAATTAAAATTTCCAACATTCCAAGCTTATTTTTCTTTTGGTAGCCTTTTCTCTTCTCACTGTAACACCAGGAATCTATTTTTCTGGGGAGATGTTGTTCTTATCTCCCTTGATTCTAAGAGTGTTAATCTCATCCTTATATTCTCAAACTAGAACAGTTCAGGGAAATGAAGGGAAAGATCTTATCAGAGTGGTTAACAAGGGTTCACACAATTGCTTTAATGAGGGTTTTGAGAGCAGAGAAATACATAAATAGACCAAGCAAACAGAAAATATTCAAAGGTGTGTGATAGTAACTTCAGGAAAAGGCCAGTTTCATTTTAAACATGGATGACATGACAAAAAGAATATGAGGTATTTGAGTTTAAGCCTTCACCATGCTAACCTCTCTGCTGAAACAGGTTTTTGAGAAAGTACATATCAACAAACAGGATTCTATTCTCAGTTTGAATTTCTAGCTGCCTCTAGTCACACATACATAAATACAAACACTAGACTCAATACCCACAACATCCATCTGGATGAAAGGGCTGCCTCTTTTCTTTTTTCTTTTTTTTTTTCTTGTTTAGAATTTTTATTTTCCAAATTACATGTAAAAACAAATTTTGACATCAATTTTTAAAAACTTTGTGTTCCAACTTCTCTTCCTCTCTCCCTGCCCACCCCCAAGAACTCAAGCAATTCAATATGTTATACATGAGTAGTCATGGAAAACATCTCCACATTAGCTAGGTTGTGAGAGAAAACAGATAAAATAAAAACTTCAGATTAAGGAACTGTCAAAAAAATATGCTTCAATCTATTTTCAGATACCATCGGTTCTTTTTCTGTAGATGGATTGCAAATTTCATAAGTCCTTCAGAGTTATATTGGATCATTGCCTTGCTGAAAATAACCATGTGCTTCCCAGCAGATCATCTTACACTATTGCTGTTATTTAGTATACAGTACATTTCACTCTGTTTCAGTTCATGTAGGTCTTTCCAGGTTTTTCTGATAGTATCCTGTTCATCATAACTTTTATATAGTACCTTAAACTTGACGCAGAATTTTCTTCACAATAGCCCAGCAAAGTAAGTACCATACATTTTGCCATTATAGTCAATCATCATAACTATTTCCCTCCATCCTATTCCCTTCCCATGATATTTATCCTATTCCTCCTCAAAAGTGTTTTACTTCTGACTGCCCTCTCCCCTACTCTACCCTCCCTTCTTTCACTCTTCCTTCCTTATCCTCTTCCCCTTCTACTTTCCCTGTCTAAAAAAATAATGGGATTTGCTAAATGCCCAAAGGCCCCCAGATTGATTTGGACTGATTAGATTGACTGAGAGTGATTGACTTCACTGATTAACCCATTTACTATTAATTCAATTAAAGCCACACCTGGGTGACTCCCAAGAGGGAGTGTTCTCAGAAGTTGTGGACTATGACATAAACACTAGACCACCCTCAAGTCTGGTGAACTAGTGAATTTGGGCGATGCTAACCAATCAGCTCGAAGCAGTGTGTAAGGACTGCCTCTTCTGGGGGATGCAGGAAGTGCTGTTTTCTCTTTCTCAGTATGTTGCTTGAACAACCTGGTGGTGGAGGAACACTTGGGATAAGAAGGAGGCCAACCTGAACTCTTCTAGGGTAGATAGGCTTCCCTATCTTTCTGAACTCCATGTGCTCTCTCTTTACTCTTTAATATATGCTTAATGTCTAAAGACTGGTGCTAAAGCTTCTAATTTATAAGTAAAGCCTAGCTAGCTTTCCCTACACTTGAGACAGAAATAGGCTTCCACACATTTAGTTTTATTCCTCACACCTGTAGGGTTAAATAGATTACTCCTCCAAATTGGGTGTGTATGTTATTCCCTCCTTGATCCCACTCTGATGAGATTAAGGTCTTTGAGCTAATTCTGTGTTCTTAATTTTTCTTTCTCCCTCCTCAACCCTCCCTATGAAATTAACCAATTCAATATAAGTCATATATGTACAGTTATGCAGAACATCTTCACCTTCCTCAAAAGTGTTTTGCTTTTTACTGCTCCCTCCCCCAATCTGCCCTTCAATCCTTTCCCTCTTCTCCCCCCCACCCCCTTATCTCCCTCCCCTCCCTAAGGGCAAAAATATATTACTATACCTACTTGAGTATGTATGTTATTCCCTCTTTGAGTCAATTCTCATGATAGTAAGGTTCACTCACTCCTCCACTCTTCCCCCTGCCCTTGACCTCCCCTCCATAAGCTTTTTTCTTGTTTCTTTCATGTGAGCCACCTCTCCCCAGTCCACCTCTCCCCTTCCCAGTGCACCTCTCCCCCAGTGCATTCCTCCTACCCCTCAACCCTATTTTAAAGATGTCATCATGGGTTAGCTAGGTGGCACTGTGGACTAAGCCCTGGACCCAGGAGGCCCCAAGCCCAAATCTGGCCCCAGACATAAGCCACCCCACCCTGCCTACCCCACAGAGAATAAGGATAAACAAAAAATAAATGCTTTATAGATATTATCCCTTTATATTCAGTTCAGACCTGTATCCTCTGTCTAAGTATATTCCTTTCAGCTACCCTAGTACTGAGAAAGTTCTTATGAGGTTGAAGTATTATCTTCCCATGTAGAAATGTAAACAGTTTAATCTTTTAATATCCCTAATGATTTCTTCTTCTTGTTTACCTTTTTATACTTCTCTAGGGCCTTGTATTTGAAAGTCAAATTTTCTATTCAGTTCAGGTCTTTTCATCACAGATGTCTGAAAGTCCTCTCTTTCATTGAAGTCCCATTTTTCCCCCTGAAAGATTATACACAGTTTTGCTGGGTACATGATTCTTGGCTGTAGTCCCAGTTCTTTTGCCCTCTGGAATATCATATTCCATGCCCTCCAGTCCTTTAATGTAGATGCTGTTAGATCTTGTGCTATCCTTATTGTCGCTCCACAGTATTTGAATTCCTTTTTTTTAGCTGCTTGCAATATTTTCTCCTTGACCTGGGAGCTCTGGAATTTGGCTATAATGTTCCTGGAGGTTTTCCTTTTGGGATCTCTTTCAGGAGGTGATCAGTGTCTTCTTTCAATTTTATCTTCTGCTTCTAGAATATCAGGGCAATTTCCCTAGATAATTTCTTGGAAGATGCTGTCTAAACTCTCATTTTGCTCATGGTTTTCAGGTAATCCAATGATTTTCAAATTCTCTCTCCTAGATCTATTTTCCAGGTCAGCTGTTTTTCCAAGGAGATATTTCATTTTTCCCTATTCATTTGGATTTGCTTTACTGTGTCTTGATTTCTCATAAAGTCACTAGCTTCCATTTGTTCAATCCTAATTCTTAGGCAATAATTTTCTTCAGAGAGCTTTTTTATCTCTTTTTCTATTTGGCTTTTCAAGCTGTTGACTTTTTTCTCATGACTCTCCTACATTGCTCTTATTTCTCTTTCCATTCTTTCCTCTGTCTCTCTAAATCTTCCTTCTATCTCTCCTACTTTCTCTTCAAAGTTGCTTTTGAGAGCTTCTATGGCCTGAAACCAATTCATATTTTTCTTGGAACCTTTGGATGTAGGGGCCCTGAGGTTGCTATCCTCTTCTAAGGGTGCACCTTGATCTTCCCTGTAGCTTGCTCATCTTGCTGTCTTTTTTTTTTTTTTTGCGGGGCAATGGGGGTTAAGTGACTTGCCCAGGGTCACACAGCTTGTAAGTGCCAAGTGTCTGAGGCCGGATTTGAACTGAGGTACTCCTGAATCCAGGGCCGGTGCTTTATCCACTGTGCCACCTAGCCGCCCCTTCTTGCTGTCTTTTACTTGACTTTTAACTCCCTCTTACAGTGGGGCCCTACTTCCAAACTACACTGTCCCAGGTGTTTTGGTTAGAGGGAGGGCAGGTTTTTCTCTTGCCTGGCCTGTTCTCTGGTTCTCTAGCCAACTTGCTAATTAACCAGCCAGCAGAACTTTGTGTGCTGTGGTGCTTCTTAGCTTCAATGAGCCTGCGCCCCTTCCCTACCTGGGCTTCCTGCCACTCAGGATTTCTTCCTGGTTCCCTGCTGGGGCGGGGTAGCCGAATTCCTCCTTAGATGCCTCAGACAGCCCTGTATTCCTCCCCCACCCCCAACCCCCGGCCAACTGTTCAGCCTTCTCACCCAACTGTAAGCTTAGTTCCAGAAGACACCAGTGCTGTAGCTGATTTGGAGGCTCAGGGGTAAATTCCTCTGGGGCACTGTGCCTGGGGTCTGTGTTGGTAAGATCACAGGGTTGGACTCTGTTTGCAACCCAGCACAGTCCACTTTCATCTGGAAAATAATCTTAACTGGTCTTTTTATAGGTTTCACAGCTCAAGGGCTTGTTTTGTTGCTATTTTGGGGATAATTGTGTCAGGAGCTTTATGCATTTAATGTCTTTCCTCTACCATCTTGGCTCCACCTCTCCTAGACATCATCTTTCAAGAAATTATCAAGGAAAACTGTCCTGATATTCTAGAATTAGAGGCTAAAATAGAAATTGAAAGAATCCACTGATCATCTCCTGACTCCCAGGAATATTATAGTCAATTTTCAGAGCTCCCAGATCAAGGAGAAAATATTGCAAGTAGTGGAAAGAAACAATTCAAGTATTGTGGAGCTACAGTCAGGATAACACAAAATTTAGCAGCTTCTATACTAAAGAATTGGAGGGCTTAGAATATGTTATTCTGGAGGGAAATGGATTTAGGATTTCAATTAAGAATCAAACTGCAGAACTGCAAAACCCAAAAAAGTGAGTACAACCCTTCAGGAGAAAAAATGGATATTCAGTGAAATAGAAGAACTTCAAACATTCTTGATCAAAAGCCCAGATTTGAATAGAAAATTTGACTTTCAAATATAAGACTCACAAGAAGCATAAAAATGTAAACAGGAAAGAGAAATCATAAGGGATTAATTATGGTTAAACTGTTTACATTTCTACATGGGAAGATGATACTTGTAACTCATAATTACAGTTGGAAGGAGTATATATAGACTGAAGGCATAGGTATGAATTGAATATGAAAGGATGATATTTTAAAAAATAAAATTAAAGGTCAAGTGAGGAATGCACTGGAAAAAACAGAAAGGTAGAATGGAATAGATTATCTCATAATAGAGGCAAGAAAAAGATTTAACAGTGGAGGGGGGTGCAGCTAGGTGGTACAATGCATAAAGCACCACCCCTGGATTCAGGAGGACCTGAGTTCAAATCTGGTCTTAGACACTTGACACTTACTAGCTGTGTGACCTTGGGCAAGTCACTTAACCCTCATTGCCCCACCAAAAACAAACAAAAAAAGTGGAGGAGAAGATGGGGGAGGAAGGGGGAAGTCAGCAAATCTTATTCCAATAAGAATTGGTTCAAAAAGGGAATAATATATACATTCAATTGGATATAGAAATCTATCTTACCCTATAGGAAAGTAGGAAGGGAAGGGGACAAGAGAAAGAGGGATGTGTAATAATAGAATGGAGGGCAGATGTGGGGAGGTGGTAGTCAGAAGTAAAACACTTTTGGGTAGGGATAGGCTGAAAAATAAAGAGAACAGAATAAACAGACAGGGAAACAGGATGGAGGGAAATACAGTCAGCAATTGTAAGTGTGAAAAAAATTTTGAAGCAAGTTTCTGATAAAGGCCTCATTTCTCAAACATGTAGATAATAGAATAAATATCATGGGGAAGGGAATAGGATGGAAGGGAAACAGGCAGCAATAGTAATCATGAAAAAGAAAAGGGGGAAAATTGTACAAAAAATATTTATAGCAACTCTTGGTGGAGGCTAAGAATTGAGAATCAAGGGAATGTCCATCAAATGAGGAATGATGGAAAAAAGCTGTTTTATATGATTATAGTGAAATTGTCTTGTGCTACAGGAAATGACAAACAGGATGATCCTTGAAAAACCTGGAAAGATTAATGAACATCGATGTACAGTGAAGCGAGCAGAGCTGGGAGGACATTGTGGGTAGTGACAGCAGTATTGTTCAATGAGCAATTGTGAATGACTTAACTACTCTCAGTAGTGCAATGATCCAAGACAATCCCAAGGAACTAATGAGGAAGCTTACTATGCACCCCTATAGAAAGAACTGATAAAAAGAACACTTGTGGATTGTACGTATATAACCTGGTTGTGATCTTGTGGAGGGGGGAGGAAAGGGAGGGAGGGAGAGAGAAAAATTTGGAACTCTAAATCTTATGAAAATGAATGTTGAAAACTACCCTTACATGTAACTGGAAAATAAAATAAATGTTTGTTGCTTAAAAAAAAAAAGAAGAAGTACATTCCAAATGACCAAAAAAAAAAAAAAAAGAAATATACTGTGTACAAAAAAACATCAATCTTGTAAGATGATTAGTGGTGAATCACTTAGCTACTCTCAGCAATATAATAATCCAAGACAACTCTGAAGGATTTAAGATGAAAAATGCTATCCATCTCCAGAGAAAGAACTGATGGTGTCTGAATACAGATTGAAGCATACTTTTTTACTTTATTTTTCTTGAGTTTTTTTCAGCATTTTCTTTAATAATATGACTAATTAAGGGCGTGGCTAGGTGGCACAGTGGATAAAGCACCAGCCCTGGATTTAGGAGTACCTGAGTTCAAATCCGGCCTCAGACATTTGACACTTACTAGCTGTGTGACCCTGGGCAAGTCACTTAACCTCCACTTGCCCAGCAAAAAACAAACACACACACACACACACACACACACACACACACACACACACAAAATAATAATATGACTAATATGGAAATACATTTTGCATGAATACCCATGTATAACCTATATTGAATTGCTTGCCTTCTCAATGAGGGCAGTGGGGAGGAAGGAAGGGAGAGAATTTGGAACTCAAAGTTTTTAAAACAAATGCTAAAAATGTTTTTGCATGTAATTGGGGAAAATTACATATTAAACAATTTGGAAAAAAAAGATTTTTTCTTCCTTTCTCGTCTTATTTATGTGTGAGGGTGTGTCCAGCATGAAAGAGGAGTTAGCAATAGCAATGCAAAAAAGGGGTGTTTGTGTGAAACTGTAAAATTTTTAAAAAACGCACAGAAAGAATTTTAGAAGGAATCACAAACAGGATAGTTTTGCAAGTAGCATATAAAATGTAGAAATATAGAATATAGAATGTAGTTTCATAAAAGCAAGTAATATAAAATAGAGATTCACAGTTTTATGTAGAATTCTTTTTGTGTGTGTTCAGATGCATGATGCATGTAAGGAAATATTCTCTTTTGGAGTTTCAGTTCAGAATAAGAACATAAGTATCTAAACCAATAACCAAAAAACTTTTTATTTTTATTTTTTTAATCATAAAAGTATTTTATTATTTTACAGTTACATGTAAAGATAGTTTTCAACATTTGTTTTCATAAGATTTTTTGTTCCAAATTTTTCTCCCTCCCTCCCTTCCCTCCCCCTCCCCAAGACAGAAAGCAATCTGATATAGGTTATATATGTACAATCATATTAAACATATTTCTGCATTAGTCATGTTGTGAAAGAAGAATCAGAACAAAAGGGAAAATCCTCAAAAAAGAAAAAGACAAAAGCAAATGTGTAAACAGTATGGTTCAATCTGCATTCACAATCCAGAATTCTTTTTTCTGAATATGGAGAACATTTTCCATCATGAGTCCTTTGGAATTGTCTTGGATCATTACACTGCCGAGAAGAGCTGTCTATCATAGTTGATAATCACACTATATTACTGTTACTATGTACAGTGTTCTGGTTCTGCTCACTTCATTCAGGATCAGTCCACTTAAGACTTTCCAGGTTTTTCTGACATCTGCCTGCTCATCATTTCTTATAGCACAATAGTATTCCATTACATTCATATACCACTACTTGTTTAGCCATTCCCCAATTGAAGGACATTCCATTGATTTCTAATTCTTTGCCACCACAAAGAGAGCTTCTATAAATATTTTTGCACATGTGGAACCTTTTCCCTTTTTTATGATCTCTTTGGGATACAGACCTAGTAGTGGTATTATACACAGCCCCATAGCCCTTTGGGCATAGTTCCAAATTGCTCTCCAGAATGTTACAAAAAACTTTTTAAAAAGATAAAAAAAAAGACATCGATACAGATAAAATTTTACTTTCCTCTGGTTCTATAGTCCTAACAATGGGCCACTCTAGGTGGGAGGTCAAGAAGACATTTTCTACAGGGCAGTTGGTGCACTGGTAAAACCTTTGACATCCTATTTTCCTGCTTCGGTCCTTTAGTGTAACTTGTGGTAAAGAAGCCATTCAAAGGACCTTCCCTTTCTTTCCCTCCCCTCCCTTAAAGGTCCAGACCAGCCTATGTAATGATACCACATGATATGTGATGATACCACAACAGTATGGGAAGAAGAAAAGGCAGAATAACAAGCCATAGAGCTAATAGAAGAGCCAAGAAGGCTCAGTATAATGAAAACTAGGGTATAAAAGCATATTAAAAAATGGAATCAATATGAAATTTCCCAGTCTGAAACACTTCAGAAAAATCAAGTAGGAAGTCTGTCTGAATAAAAGTCACTGGATAAGGTCACTGTTGATCAGTTTCAGTATAGTGCTAAGGGAAGTAGCCAGATTCAATGTTCTATTTACTATCTAGGTAATGAAAATATTTTGTTTAATCATTTTTCAATTAATTAATTCAGTGTCTAATTCAGTTTTATACTGTTTTGGGTACAAATGCTATCTATTTAGATAACAAAGTAAGAGTTCTTAAAAACTCAGTTGGTATAAGGACATCCTATTAATGCTGTTGAGCAAATTAGAGGAGCAAGGAAGGCAACACCTTTCAAATCTACAGAGAAGGGAAGAGTTCTAGACCAAAGGCAAGATCATAAGAGATAAGATGAAGAATCTCAATGACTACTTTTCCCTCTGATTGTAAAATATTGGGGCAGTTCTCCTTGATAATGTCAAGAAATGGGCTGTCCAGGCTGTTTTTTTGATCTATGGCCCTCAGATAGTCCAATTATTCATAGGTTGCCCCTCCTGGATCTGTCTTTCAGGTCTGTTCTTTTTCTGAAGAGGCATTTGATGTTTTCTTTTACTTTTATATTCTTTTGATTCTATTTTACTTCTTCCTGTTGTCTCATTAAGTCATTAGCCTCCATCTGCCCAATTCTGATTCTTAAGGAATTTTTTTCCCCAGTCAGCTTTTGTACCTCCTTTTCCATTTGTCTACTTGCGTTTTTTAATGAGTTGTTTTCCTCAGTCAATTTTTGTCCTTCTTTTTACAAGCTATTAACACTCTCTTGCATAACTCTCATTTCTTTCCCCAATTTTTCATCTCTTATTTTGTTTATAAAATCTTTTTTTGAGCTCTCCCAAGAAAGCTTTTTGGTCTTGAAACTAATTCTTCTTCCCCTTTAAGGCTTCACATGTAGGTGTTTTATCATTGTTGTCCTCCTCTGAGTTTATGTCTTGATTCTCCCTGTCACCATAGTAATTGCCAATGGTGAGGGTTTTTTCTGTTTCTTATTCATGTTTTAGCCTTTTTTGTGCCTTTTAAGGCTGAGTTCTGCTCCTGGGGTACAGCATGCACTGTTCCAAGCTTCTTTTTCTGGGGGCCAGGGGCTGATTCACTGGCTTTTTACCCTGAAGCATCAGCAGCTTGCAGCTTGCTCACTGTGCTGGAGTGTTCCAGCCTATCGGGCCTATTAAGTACCCCAGCTGGTAGATTGACTTCTGAGTTGGGGCTGGAGGCCTCACAACTGGCCTGCTGTGCCACTGGCTTGATGAGCTAAGACCAAGGGTCCTCAGCTGCTGATCTGTGCCATGGCTAAGATAATTTTTCCTGTTTTCCCAGACACACTCTACACTGAGCTGTGCCCCCCTTTTACCCAGATAAAACAGACCTTTCCTGAAGATCTTCTAGGTTATCTTAAGTGGGAACATTGTTTCACTCTGTTGTTTTTTTTGCAGGTTTTGCAGCTCCAGAATCTGTTGAGAGACTTAATTTAATGTTGTTTCTGAGGGAAATTTGGGAGAGTTCAGGCAGCTTCCTGGTTTCACTCCACTATCTTGGCTCTGCCTCTGGTATTCCCCAAGATGGAGAATTTCAATTACATTAAAATTGAAATATTATTGCAAAAATAAAATCAATGCAGTTAAAATAAAATGAAAATAGCTGACTAGAAAAAATCTTTGCAGTACATATATCTAACAAACACTTTATGTCTAAGTTGTAAAGGGGATTGCAAATATATAAGAAAAAAGAGCCATTTATCAATAGGTATGAAGTGGTCAAATGATATGAACAGGGGGCTCTCAAAAGAAGAAATACAAGCTATTAATAACTATGTGAAAAATACAAATCATTAATAAGAGAAACAATCCAAATCACTAATAACAGAAATGCAAATTAAAGCAATTCCAGCTTTCTCTTTAATTTTTGTTGTTGTTCAGTGGTTTTCAATCATGTCTGACTCCTCATGAGCTCTTTTGGGGTTTAATTGGCAGAGATACTGGTGTGGTGTGCCATTTCCTTCTTCAGTTCATTTTATAGATGAGGAAACTGAGGCAAACGGGGTGAAGCAATTTGCCCAGGATCATATTGCTAGTAACTCTCTGAAGCTAGATTTGAATTCAAGAAGGCTAATCTTCCTGACTCCAGGCCTGGAGCTCTAACCACAGCACCAACCCAGGTGCCTGTTCCATTTAATACCCACTGGATTAATTAAAATAACAAAAAGAAAAGTCACAATTATTGGATAGAATTGAAGAAGACAGGAACACTAGTGCACTGTTGGTGGAGTTATGAAGGGGTCCAACTTTCCTTGAAAGCAATTTGGCAATATGCCCCCAAATCTCTAAATCATGCATATATACTTTGACCTAGCAGATGCCACTACTAGCCTTATTCTCCCAAAGAGATCAAAGAAAGAGGAAGAGGAGCCTTATATACAGAAGTACGTACAGCTTATTGTGTTAAAGAATTGGAAACAAAATGGATAACCCTGAATTGGGAAATGGCTTAACAAAATATGGTATATGAATTACACTTAACAAAAAACCAAAGGAGGGGCAGCTAGGTGGCACAGTAGATAGAGCACCGGCCCTGGAGTCAGAAGGACCTGGGTTCAAATGTGGCCTCAGACACTTAACACTTACTGGCTGTGTGACCCTGGGCAAGTCACTTAACCCCAATTGCCTAACCAAAAAACCAAACCAAAACAAAACAAAAAAAAAACCCAAAGGAATTGATCCAGAAAAACCTGCGAGGACTTGTATAAACTGATGCAGAGGGAAGTGAACAAAACCAGGATAATAGTTTATACAATGACTACAACATTATAAATGAAAACAACTATGAAAGACTTAAAGAACAATGATCAATACAATGACAAGTCAGGACTCTAGAAGAGTGCTGATGAATCATTCTTCTTACCTCTTGGCAGATAAGTGATGGACAACAAGAGTGGCATAAAATACAGATAATGTGTGTGTGGAGTTCTTTGGTTTTTTTTTTTTTTTTTGGCTTGGCTAGATTTACTTCTAACCCAAGTCCCAGTGGAAAGCTATCGTCATTTGGTGGAGATCAATGCCTTGCACCTGTCTGAGGGATAAGGCAAAATTGGTGAGAGCTGCAGAGAAGAAACTCTCTTCAAAGTTTATTCAGAGTTTCTTCATGCTCTGCAGTCACTTCAGATTCTTCTGGCTTACAACTTGGAAAACGAAGTTGGAAGGTGCCAAATATCCTTCAGGTTGCAGAAGGAAAAGACTCTGAGAAGAAGCAGACATGAGAGGAATTGGCAGTCTCCATCATGTTCCTATCCCCAGCTTGCTACACTAAAGACTTCAGCAAATTTCCCCTTGGGTGAGATCTAGGACTCTCTTGATTAAGCTGAGTTACCTCATTTCCAGTGCAAGAGCCCCTTTACTCTATTGTCTGGTATATATTTTTCTATGCATACTTTTTCTGGTTTCTGGGGGGTTTTTGCTATTTAACTTGGATACATGACTTTATTTGGCTATCTGCTATGTGTATTTATTGTGTAACTGGTATTTGGTGGGAAGGGAATCAAACCTTGGATTTAAAGCTTAGGGTCCTGCTCTCTTCAATTAATGAAACATTGATCAGAAGTTAGATTGAACCTGAGAATCACATGCTCTAGACAAATATAGTATTTAAGGGAGCAGATAGATATACAGTTATCCCTTACCTCATTACAACTTTCCCTATAGTGGTGTCAATATATTGCATATTGGCATAAGAATATTTTTTGGAGGAAAATAATTACATCTTTATTTCCACTAACCTCCCACTGAAATTTATCATTTTCTCCAATTAGGATTTTTAAAAAAAATTAAACATTTTTATTTAAAGTTCCGAGTTCCAAATTTTATCCCTGCTTCCCTCCCTTCCTTTCCCCTTCCCTGAGGCAGCAAGCAATCAGATATAGGTTATACATGTGCAATTATGTAAAACATTACCATATTTGTCTTTTTGTGTAAGAAATCTTGAATAAAAGGAAAAAAATGAAAGAAAGTGAAAATTTGAATCCTTCAGTCTGTGTTCAGTCAATATCAGTTTTTTCTTTGGAGGTGAATAGTATGCTTCATCATTAGTCCTTCAGGATTGTCTTGGATCATTGTATTGCTGAGAATAGTTAAGCCATTCACAGTTTTTCATCAAACAATATTGTCACTGTGCACAATGTTTTCCCAATTCTGCTCACTTCACTATACATCACTTCATACAAGTCTTTCCAGGCCTCTCTGAAATCGTCCTGCTTGTCATTTCTTATAGCACGATAATATTCCATCACAATCATATACTGTAGCTTGTTTAGTTAGCCATTCCCCAATTGATCTACATTCCTTTGATTTCCAATTCTCAGCCATCACAAAAAGAGCTGCTATAAATATTTTTGTACAAATAGGTCTCTTTCTCTTTTGGGGGATGTCTTTGACATATAAACCTAGCAGTGGATCAAAGGGTATGCACAGTTCTATAACCTTTGGGGCATAGTTCTGAATTGCTCTCCAGAATGGTTGTGTCCATTCAAACTCCACCAACAATGGATTAGTGTCCCAGTTTTCCCACATCCCCTACAACATCCAATATTTCCCTTTTTTGTTATATTTGTCGCTCTGATAGGTGTGAGGTGATACTTCAGAATTGGTTTAATTTGCATTTCTCTGATCAATAGTGATCTAGAACTTTTTTTAATAAGACTATAGATAGCTTTGATTTCTTTGTCTAAAACTGCCTGTTCATATACTTTGGCCATTTATCAATTAGGGAATGACTTATATTTTTATAAATTTGACTCAGTTCTTTATATGTTTGAGAGATGAGACCTTTATCAGATATACTTGTTTCAAATTTTCTGCTTTCCTTATAATCTTCTTTACATTAGTTTTGTTTGTGCAATACCTTTTTGGTTTTATATAATCAAAATTATCTATTTTACATTTTGTATTTTTCTCCATATCTTCTTTGGTCCTAAATTCTTCCTTTGTCTATAAATCTGACAGATAAACTATTCCATGCTCTCTTAATTTGCTTATGGTATATAACTCTTTATGTGTAAATCATATATCTATTTTGACCTTATTTTAGTATATAGTGTGAGATATTGGTCTATACCTAATTTCTGCCATACTGCTTTCCAGTTTTCCCAACAATTTTTGTCAAATAATGATTTTTTGTTCCAAAATCTTGGATCTTTGGGTTTGGCATAAGAAATTAAATGGGATTTTGGGGGGAGTTTTGCAGAAGCTGCAAATGAAACACAAAGGCCAGCAGATGACACAGAAAAAGGCTACAAATTCAGAAATGCATAAAATATATGTATAGTATTATATAATATCAACACATTGTGTCTTTTGACTCCATAATAATTCAGACTTCTCTGGTACAAAGGGAGGGCCAAAATTTTTTACACTGATTTTCCAGATGGGGGGGTACCCCACCCTTAACCCCCATGATGTGGAAGGGATAACTATAATTTTAGCCCAGCATATCTTCTCTTTGAGAACAGAGTGGTCAGCCTCTGCCTCCAAATTCCTGCTTCCACACCTGGGAGGAATTAAAATTTGTCTTGGAGAAAGGTAGGGGGAGAAGACGCTAGAGATGTCTATTTTCCCTCCCTTTGAGATGCACAATGAAACTCCCACATGTAGGGGGCTAGCCTTCATTACATTTTTTTTTTTTTTTACAGGAAGGAGTTTTATTTGGAAATGAGGAGAGTTGATAGAAGAGAGCAGGGCAGTGAGTCATATTATGAAAGAAATAAAAGAGAATCAATGATTAATTTAATATGCAGAGAAGAAATCAGAAGGAAGGTTAGAACTGGATATAGACCAGCAATCTAGAGTTGGAATTATCATGTTAAAATCAAATTATATTTTTAAGAAACAAGCTGTATATAGTGGAGATTCAAAGTTCACCGTTCACAGTTCCATATACCATTACCTTTCTTTTTTGTTGTCATGTTTTGTTGATATTTGTTATCCTCATAATAATAAAAGGGAAATATATATGCATATATACTATATATATGTATATATATAAACTGTTAAACATGCTAATGTGAAACACTAGGTGGCAGTAGGTCATATCAAAACTTTTTCTTTGTATGGTTTCAAAAAATTGTGTGTTCTCTTCTGGATGTATGGGAGAGTGGGAAGGCCCTCTAGAAATAGTCCAGTCTATCCACATGCCTCCAGTAGGAATACACCTAAAACCGCTCAGGCAGTAAGGTCTTTAACCCTTTCTAAAGAGTGCCAGGGAAAGTGATCCTAGAATTTCTCCCAATAACCTTGTGGTGCTGTAGGAAAATTGCTGTACAGGGAGCCAGAAAAACTGGAATATGGTAGGCAGCTATGCCACTCATTGACTGTGTCAGCTCCTTTGAGTTATTTTACCTCAAGTGTTCTCATCAGTGAAATGACAGGATTAGACTAAGATATTTCATCTATATCATTTAATAGTCCTCCTTGGTATGAGGTTCTTCTTAAGGTACAACTCAATCCCTTTTATGGTGTGGTGAAGTAAAGAAGAGGTTAGGGCTTGGAAATAAAAGACCTGGATTTGAATCTCAGCTCTGGCCTGTCTTGGCTATGTCATTTTGAAAAAAAAATAAACCCCTTAGCCATGGCAAGCCTTTTAAATTCTTTTTAGTCTGTAAGATGTGACTAATGGTACTTGCACTTCCTGTTTCACAAGGTTATTGTGAAGGCACACTTTGTAAATAACATAGCATTCATTATGTATTAGTTATCATTATTACTACACCTTAAGCCTCTTCCTCTTTTTGAAATAGAGCTTTGTATAAATCAATTTAACAAACAAAAGTTATGACAAGTTTTCCCTCAAACTTCACGTCTTCAGGGAAAAGAAATCCTAGTTCTTTTTTTTTTTTTAAGTGAGGCAATTGGGGTTAAGTGACTTGCTCAGGGTCACACAGCTAGTAAGTGTTAAGTGTCTGAGGCCGGATTTGAACTCAGGTACTCCTGACTCCAGGGCCGGTGCTCTATCCACTGCGCCACCTAGCTGCCCCAATCCTAGTTCTTTTAACTTTGGTTTGTTGATTTTTCAACCCTTTGACTATCTACCCTGCTCTCCTCTGGAGCTTCTCCATGGCCCTCTTCAGGAGTAGAGCCCCAAAGCCTTGCCACCCTCCCTGGCGCAGAACACTGATGATAGATGGAGCCACTTACAGCTATAAAGTAACACCTCAGAACATGATATGAATGCTCTTTCGAGAATTATATATCATAGCAGATGTGCAGTGATTTTTAGATTATGTATTTCTGTAGTGAGGCTCTCCCAGAAGAACTAGCAGTCAGAAAACCTGGGTTCCAACTCTATAATAAAACCAGATTAGGTATTTATTTCTAAGCTAAAACATCCTGAAAGTAAGTCCAATTGTATTCCTCACATTGAGGTACTTTACAAAAAATTTTAAAATAACCATCTAAAACAAAACATGACAAGAACTATTAGATGAGCATGAAACCGATAGATTTATCAATATTATAAAACATATATTAGGAGTTTCCATTGAAAATATAACCGTGCTTCCTACTTCATACTTGTTCATCACAAATTCAATAAAATACCTGAAAAATTTCTTAAAACTAGCCATGCTTAGGATCTTTTACATAGTGTGCTTCATTTAACAGTGCATTAACAGGCTTTTACTGCATTTAGAACTCATGTCATTCTCTATTTTTTAAAATAATAAACATTTTTATTTATAATTTTGAGTGCCAAATTCTATCCTTCCTTCCTTTCCCTCCCCCTCACTGAGACAGTAAGCAATCAGATGTGGGTTATACATGTGCAATTTTGTAAAACATTACCATGTTAGTCATTTTGTAAAGGAAAACTTGAATAAAAGAAAAAATGAAAGAAAGTGAAAAATAGCATTCTTTAGTCTGTGTTTAATCAATATCAGTTCTTTCTTTGGAGTTGGATAGTATTCATGCCATTCCTTAAAATAGTAGTACTTTGATGTACGCAAAATTGCTTTTTGTTTAGAACTTTCTACCACTTGGTGTCTAGTAGACAGACAGTGGAATAATAGTGATTGTGCAACCTAAATCCCAAAGCCCATTGGCTAGGACTCTTTCCTCATTGGAGGACATCAATTCCCTGTGACTTCCTAAGGGGTTGAGGAGAGGGTTAGGGTTAGGGTTAAAGCTCTCTTTGTGCTCTGCAGCCTTCTTTAGACTCTCAATTCCTTCTGGCACTTCTGGCTTTTGGCTTTCAAAGAGAAGATGGACAATGCCAACCCTGCTTCAGGGAGAATAAGACTGAGAAGAAGGCAATATGAGAAGAGCTGACAGTCTCCATCATGTCCCCATCTTTGGCTTGCTACACTAGAGATTTCAGGGAATTTCGTTTTGGGTGAAATCTGGGAATCTTTCTCTCATTTGAACTCAGTTACCTCACTCCCAACAGGAAAACTTCTTCACTTTGTATTATCTGGTATATAACCTCCTATGTATATTTTGTCTGATTCCTGTTCTGCTGTCAGTTTGGATAAATGGCTTTTTTTTGGCTACTTGCTATGTTTGTTTATTGTGGAACTGGTATTTGGTGGGAAAGGAGTCAAGCCTTGGATATAGACCTCAGGATACTATAACAACCCCATGCTACATATTAGGAGGCAACCGTACTATAAATGGGCAAGGAGACCAAAGGTCCTGTACTAGAGGGGTGGCCATATTAAAGGAAAGAAGAGGATATATTTAAGAGATTTGGGGAAAGATATTAAGTTCTGTTTTGCACACATTGATAAAATACATACTCCTCTTTAGATTGATCACATATTATTTTCCTGGTCATGAAGAGTTGGACACAACTGAACGAATGAATAAATGAACAGTAACAACACTCTATACTCTATCCAAACTGATCTGTCTGTTTTATTAATTCCCATATGCAACACTGAGTCTCCCACCACCATGTGTTTGTTCAGGCTCATCCCCATACCTGGAATATTCTCCTTTCCCACCTTTGCCTCTTAGAACCCATAGTGACTGTCAAGGCTCAAGTGCTGCCTCCTTCAAAAGGCCTTTCCTGATCTCTCCAGTTAGTCCCCTCCCTCTCTCAATCATTCTGCATTTATTTAAATAATTTAAGTAAATATTGTATATCTACAAAATTTACTTCTCTGTGAATCTGTTGTATCTCCCTACCTCCTCTCCCACCCCTCCCCCTCTTTCCTACCCCTCCTTTTAATGTAGACTCATTAACAGCAGAGACTGTCTCCCCTTTTTCTTTCTTTCCCTAGCATCTAATACCTGGCCCATAACATAAAAATGCTTAATAAATATTTGTTGTTTGGGTCATCACATTGTATTGTGTTAATATGATATGTCCACATATTAGGGAATGAAAAGTAATATGAACTAATTTCAAGAAGGATAAGTGACTAGGTTGATCATGAAGGGCCTCAGGCAGGAGATGGTATAGCTGTGCTTTTAAGGGAGTCAGTGATTATAAGTAAGGAGAGGAGGCAGCACATTACAAACATGAGGGACCATCCACGCAAAAAGTGTCCTGTAGGGAGAGTATGGAAAGGGGGCAATAGGAAATGGGACTGGGAAGTTAAGGAAGAGGTTTATTGTGTAGGGTGTTATGTCCTGGATGAGGAATTTGTGTTTTATCCTAGAGGCAATGGGAAGTTGTGAGGGTTTTTTGTTTTGTTTTTGGTGGGCAATAAGGGTTAAGTGACTTGCCCAGGGTCACACAGCTAGTAAGTGTCAAGTGTCTGAGGTCAGATTTGAACTCAGGTCCTCCTGAATCCAGGGCCAGTGCTTTATCCACTGCACCATCCAGCTGCCCCAATGGGAAGTTTTTGACCAGAGGAACAGCATGTTCAAAGTGGAGGATGGATTGAAGAGAACAGAAACTGAAAGCAGAGGGATCACTCAGGGGTGATGAGGACCTGAACTGGAGTAGAGAAGGGGCTGTGCTAATTTGCTTGTACATGTGTGTGGAACTGTGTGTGTGTTTTTAGGACACCCCTTTATGTCCTGTCCATTTATAGATTCTCTGGTTTAGGTCTCCTTTGAGATTCAGCAGTTCATTTTTGTATTAGTTCCATGAATACTGGAAAAAAGGCGTGTCCTTTGCTTTTCCCCATTAAGCTCCCTCCAAATGCCCCTCCCTTCCCCCTAGCAATTCTTCCTTTGCAAAAAATGGGGGCAGAGGAGGGGAAACAGTTCAGTAAAACCAACAGACAAACTAACCCTTTGTGAAACATACACAACATTTCGCATCCATCATCTCTCACCTCTCCAGTGAAAAGGGGGAGGTAGAGTCTCTCTCCTCTTCTACTGGGTACTGTGAGTGCCAGTTTAATTTTGACTTCCATTATGCTTTCCAAACTATCCTGTTTGTTGTTCCCCTGTCCCTTTTCATTGTGTACATAGAGATGTGTTTTATTTAGGATTTTAAAAACAGTGTATTCTATCCTTTTGAACAAATTGATACTGATTACTAGACAAATGTATATACACACACTTATCAGTAGCCACATTGATAAATTGATGTCCTTTTGTCCCCAATATTAGGAACCTCCTGAAATTTTTCTTTCTTAGAATCTAGGCTAACATTTATATGTTAATATTTATATGTTAGCCTCAAGAGAAAAATACAGCTTCTTAAGGAAATGGTCTTTTGTCTATTCATCAAAGAACATACTTCAAAAGCATTCCCCTTGGCAACAGTTAAGAAAACAGAATATCCTAAGGAGTTCTCTGTAGGCATTAATACTAACAGTTTATTCTGCATAGGTAACTATGTGATTTGCTTTTTTGTTGCTATTTTGCCCAATACCCCTAAGCTGCTGAAACAATCTCTGTTCCAAAAATTACAGCACTCCCCTAAGGTCAAATGTAATTTTCTTTTTTGTAGCAACCTGGTTTCTCAGATTATAGAAATCAAAATTTCTAATACTAATTTTGAGAGTTTTCTAATCCTAAATTTACTATCATATTGAACCAATCACTTTAGAATCTCTGAGACCTGGAAAACTGAAACATCTCCTATATGCATCTGAGATGGGATTTTTGATGTAAAAAAAAGTTTGTAAATAATTTTTTTTATGATGGTATTCCAACTGGTTTGTAGCCATCTAATGTCTGGTGGTAACACCCTATCTATCCAAGGTGTTGCCAACTCATTGAGACATCTGATGAAGGGCTGCAGGTTTCTGGGCCACACAGATGGCTGATGGAAATCCATATTTCAGGTTCCCTCTGTCATGTCCCTCCTCCCACCCCCAAAGAGCTGGTTTGAAATCAGATGCCTCTACCCTGCCCAAATAACTTGGTGGAGGCCCAAATAAAGATCAGAGGAACCCATCCTATTTCTAGCTTTCCTGAGACTTCTGTTGGCTACAAAGAATATCCTTCCATAAGCCTCATTAAACCACATAAATTCATTGTCACCTGTCATTTTCTTTCCTCAATGTGAAGGTTAGTTTATCACAAGATCACTCATTTAGAAGGCAATTATTACTGAATGTAGGAAATAAGATAAACAGGAAAATCTGACCACTTCCTCTTTTCAATTATTTCCTACAACCTCTGCTCACAAAATTTATCTGACTCAGGAACTAAGCTTGACCATTATCATTGCATATAATTCAGTTTTATTTTGTTCTTGCTATTTGTGCTTTTGAGGTCGTTGTGTACATCATTTTCCTGGTTTTGTGTACTTCACACTGTGTCTTTGTGAATTTTCCAGGCTTCTCTGAAGAACTCATATTCATCCGTTATTATAGCCCAATAATTTCCATTGTATTCATAGTCATTCTCTAATTGGTGGTTACACATTTTGGTTTTATTTGCTATTTGTATCTATTTGCTATCATAAAAAATGTTTCAATGAATATTTTGGTATAAATAGAATCTTTATATACCCACTGTATTTCACTTTCTTGGGATATGTCTAGTAGTGTGACTCTAGATCAAAAGGTATGGATATTTTAGTCACCCTTTTCTTTTATACAACTCCAAAATGGTTAGCTCATCTAACTGATAGCTCCACCAATAGTATAACAACATGCCTGTCCTCCTGCAGCCCCACCAATAGCATTTCCATCTTTTGTAATCTTTGGCAGTTTGCTAGAGGTGAAGTGAAATCTCAGAATTGTTTTAATATTCACTTCTATTATTAGTGATTTATAATAATCTGTAATGTTGTTCATATCTTTTTACCACTTATCTATCAGGGAAGTGATCTTTCTCTTACACATCTGTAACTTGATATTTGATATTTATTAAGTATATTTGAAGAAAATATTTTCCCTGCAGCTAACAGTTTTCCTTCTTATCCTAGTTGAATTGATTTATGTAATAAGAATGATCTGTTTTATCTTTTGTGGTCTCAATTTTTTACTTGACTAAAAATTATTTTCTTAGCCATAATTGTGAAAGACACCGTTAGCCATTTAAAAAAACTATGGTGACCTTTTATATCTAGTTTGCTTATATCCATTTGGAATGTATATAGGGTAAGATACTTCTCTAAAACAATTTTGTCATTGTTGTTATTGTTGTTGTTGTTTTGGCCAAACAGTGTTCCAGTTTTCTCAGCAAATTCTTGCCAAATATGAGTTCCTTTCTTAGAAATATAGTTTGTGTTCTTGTGTTTTTTTTTTAACACTGAGCTATTGAATTCAACTGCTTATAATTCTCTAATTTGCTTCATTGATGTACTTTTCCTTTTTTTTTGAAGCAACATTACCAATTTTTATAACTACTTTATAATATGATTTGAAATCTGGAAATGCTATACCTCTCTTATTCTTACATATTTTAATTATTTCTTTTGAGATTCTAGAGTTTTTTCCTTCATAGGAATGTTTTAATTACCTCCCCCCCCCCCCATAAAGTAACTTCCTGGTGGCTAATTGTTATACCATTACATCTTCCCCCTCCTCCCCTTCGGGCAATGAGGGTTAAGTGACTTACTCAGGGCCACACAGCTGGTAGGTGTCAAGTGTTTGGGTCTGATTTGAACTCAGGTCCTCCTAAATCCAGGGCCAGTATTTTATCCACTACGCCACCTAGCTGCCCCCTGCATTACATCTTTAACTAATGTAGTAGTATATACTTTTTATTATGTTGGAATTGGCCAATTATGAGTAATGAATACAATCTATAATTACCTGAGATGAGGTCTTTCATAATCATATCCCAAATCTGGCCTTCCACAAATGAATTCTAGTTCTATTTATACTTGGACAAAGTAGAACATAGAAAAGAAAAGAAAAAAATCAGAAATTTTATGTGACTTTGTTTTTAAACTTCAAATTAACTCATAGAGATTGTTCCAAACTGTTAAAATTTTTAAATAAATCATTTCATATAGTGCTTTAAGGTTTATATGCACTATACTACCCCACCATGAAGTAAATAGTGTACATATTATTATTCTCCTTTTTATGGATAAGAAAACAGGCTCAGAGACTAGTCCAGTGTCATATTGGAATGGATCCCAATAGCCATCTATCACGATCCACACATGAAAGGAATTCTCACAATAATATACCTGATAAGTAGTTAGAAACAAAGTCACAAAAAATTTCTGATTTTTTCTTTGTTTCTGACCTCTGGAGCCAAACAGATTATGTCCAATCCCTCCTCAGTGTGATGGCTCTTCAAATATGTGAACACAACTGTGATGTTTCTCTTGAGTTTTCTCTGCTCTGGGATAAAGATGCCCGGTTCTTCATTAGGTCCCTCAGCATCCTCCTTACCCTCCTATGGATACCCTCCATTTTACCAATGTCCTTCTTAAATCAAGGTACTTAGAACAATATTCCAGATGAGGTCTGAACTAGGCAAAGTACCTCCTTATTCCTGGAAGCTATTTTTCTTTTATTTCAGTTCAAATTGGATTTTTTTTTGACTTGTCACTTGCCACTGATGACATATTGAACTTGCAGTTCATTAAAACCCTCAGATCTATCTTAGAACAACTGCTGTCTAGCCAGGTCTCCCTCTGCTTGCACTAGGGAAGTTGATCTTTTGTACTCATATGTTAGACTTTACATCTATCCCTATTTTCAGTTTAAGTTTCAGATTCAGTTCAATATTCTATTTGAATTTGTTTGTTTGTTTCTTTCTTGACTCAACCATCCAGCATAGATAAACTCTCCCTCTTAGTTCTGGGCCATTTGAAAATTTGATGAGCATGCCATTTATGCCTTTATCTAAGTCCATTAATGAAAATGTTAAACAATACAAAGTCAAGTGCAGATACCTGGGGCCCTCTATTGGAGATTTCCTGCCATGCTGACATTGAATGACTAACTTCACTTCTTTGAATCTGGCCTGATAATACAATATAATTGTATTATTATCTCATTTATATCTCTCCATCTTCCTCATAAGAATAGTATGAGATACTATATTGAAAAGCTTTAATAAAAATCTAGGTAGGGGGCAGCTAGGTGGCACAGTGGATGAAGCACTGGCCCTGGATTCAGGAAGATCTGAGTTCAAATCTGGCCTCAGACACTTGACCCTGGGCTTAACCCTCATTGCCTGCAAAAAAATCAAATCAAGTCAAATCAAATCAAATCAAATATAGGTAAACTATATTCACAACATTCTCCATAATAGTTCTGTCACAAAAAGGGAAACAGTTGGTTTGGCATGACCTTTACTCGATCTATGATCTATAATGCCTCTTTGTCACTACCATTTCCCACCTCCCCCCCCCCCAATATGTTTGCAGACCAATCTGTAAGCAGAAAACCTGGGTTTCTTAAACCCCAGTAGCTGTATCCATTCCATTTTGACTTGCTATTAAAGCTGGCATGGGGTATAGGAGTGATGTGGTGAAGGTTGTAAGAATGGTAAGAATATCTAGAACGGGGGTGTGTGCAATAACTGAGTTACCCCACTAGGTGGTGGTCTACTCAAGCTACCAGCTTAGAGCTCAAAACTCTTCAGAGCTTTCCCCCTCCTGGAGTATGGAGGCCTTTCTAAAAGACCAAAGTATCCCACTGGCCACTAGAGGGCACTCACTCTGGAAGTTCCTAGACCATTCCTCTACCCACAATAATCAATGAATCAGTGAGCCTTCAACTAACAGTGTTATTCATGGAACTTAATCTGGATATAAAATGAAGTATTATTCAAAATATAAAATGTAAAATATTTCAAAATATGAAATATTCAAATTATGAAAATATGAAATATTAAGACTTTGCCTAGGTCTAGAGCACCCTCTAATCCCACTTCATGTCTGTAGTTTCCTCTTTCTGATTATGACTTTTTCTATAATCATAGAATTAAAGTACTGAGTATGCTTCCAGATCTTTTTTTTTAATTTGCTCTTTGTAAAGGTTTTATTATTCAATAGAATTCAACAAAATACTGTTTTGACGGTTGAAGCATTACTCCTCTCTTTCTTTTTGTCATTTAAAAAAATATTTATTTTTTAACATTCTTTTAAAAATTTGAATTCCAAGTTCTCTCCTTTTCTCCATTCCCCTCCCCACCCACTGAGAATGTAAGTAATATAATATCAGCTATACTTATGAAATCATGGAAAATATATTTCCATATTAGCCATGTTGCAAAAAAGGGAAGAAAAATAAAGTTAAAAATAATTACACTTCAATTTTCACTTAGAGTTTTCATTATGAGTCCTTCAGAATTGTCTTGGATTATTGTATGTATCAGAGTAGCTAAGTCTTTCATAGTTGATCATCATTACAATATTTGTAATATTGTGCTGTTACTGGGCACAATGAGCTCCTGGTTCTGCTCACTTCACACTGCATCAATACTGTGAGAAAATAATGGGTTTTGAGGACCCCAGAGGGCCCCCCCCCCACTTGAGGGCCTAACTGCCTGACCTCTTTAAATCGAGGCTGGCCTAGAGTCAGTCACGTTGGACCTTGGACTGTGAACAGAGACAATAGAGATTAAAACCACACCTACCTGAAAGCCTCGCCCTACCACTCTGACCTCAGCATGCACAGCTCATAGACCACTCTCAAGTCCAGTAAACCAATAGCTTTGAATGATGCTAATCAATTAGCTTGGAGCAGTGTGTAAAGGCTGCCTCTCCTCCAGACCTCAGGGAGCTTACGTTCTCTCATGCTCTCTCACGCTCTCTTGGCTGGGGACGCTGAAGGAAGCAGCCACTCAGCCTATGATCTCTCTCCTCTCTATCCTAGGTATGTAAGGCTTCTAAACTTTAAGAAGCATGTGCTCTCTCTTTACTAACATTTAATATGATTTAATAAATGCTTAATGCCCAAAACTGATGCTAAAGTCTCTAATTTATAAGTAGCAATATATTAGAAACCCCAGATAAGTTCCCTAAAACTTGGGACAGAGATAGGCACCCCCGTATAATTTCTTCCCAGGCTTTTCTGAAACCATTCTGTGAAACATTTCTTATAGCACAAAAATATTCCATCACAATCAAACCACAACTCCACCAACAGTACATTAGTCTTTCTATTTTTACACATTCCCTTTCTTTGCTGGACCTTAACCCAAGTCAGGCCTATTAGCTATAAATGTACCCCAGGGCTCTGTCCTGGTCTTCTTCTCTTCTCCCTATATACTATTTCACTTAGAGACATCATGCAGCTTCCATGGATTCAATTATCATCTCTATGTTGTTGCTGTTTGTGCTTCAGTCATTGTTCAGTTGTTTCCAACTCTTTGTGCTCCTTTAGGAATTTCTTGGCAACAATACTGGAGTGGTTCACCATTTTCTTCTCCAGCTCATTTTACAGATGAGGAAACTGAGGCAAACAGGGTTAAATGACTTGCCCAGAGAACCTTGGCTACTAAGTGTCTGAGGCCAGATTTTAACTCATCTTCCTGACTCCAGACCTAGTGCTCTCTTCCTTGTGCTACCTAGCTCCCATCTCTATGCTGGTGATTCTCCAATCTACTTATCTAGCTCTAAGTTCTCTGGTGACCTCCAGTTGTCTCTTGGACATCTCACACTGGAAGTCCCATGGAAATCTTAAACTCAATGCGTCCAAAACTTTTTTTCCAAAACCCTTCTCTCTCCCTAACTTCCCCATTACTGTTGAGGGCACCACTATTCCCAACCTATTATCCAGGCTCACAGCTAGGAGTTACCAGGTCCTTGTTATCTCTCATCCACTGTGTCCAATCTGTTGCCAGGGCCTGTTGATTTTATGTTTGTGACACTGCTTGCAAATACCTCCTCCTCTCTTCTGACATAGAGCCACCCTCCTCATCTCACACGTGGACTCTTGCAATAACCTCTTAGTTCCTTTCCCTACCACAGGAAGGAAGGAAGAAAAGAGGAAGGAAGGAAGCAAGAAGGGAAGGAAGGAAGGAAGGAAGGAAGGAAGGAAGGAAGGAAGGAAGGAAGGAAGGAAGGAAATAATAATTTATTAAGTACCTACTATATGCTAAGGAACTGTGTTGAGTTTTATAAATATAATCTCAACTGACCCTCACAACAACCCAGTAATACAACTTATTAATGATTTCAAATGAGGAGCCTGCTTTTTGCCACCTAGTTAGTATTTTTCAGAGGTTACTTGTTAAGTCCTAGCTTCTATGCCTGGCTCTATGATTAATTTGTTGTATGACCTTGTTGTTTGGACCTTCTATTTGGGGTTGGGAGGTTGTATGAACTTGGTATCTGGTGGACAATATGAGGTAGTCTCGACTGTCTTACAATTAGAAGACCTGCATTCTAGTTTCAGCTCTGGCTTTTACTAACTGATAGATAAAAAGAAGGGATTGAACCAGGTAGTCTCAGATAGCCCTTCCATCTCTATATTCTTTGAATCTAAAAACAATGGTCAAGGGTCTCCCAACTGGATTCTTAAACATCTCCAGAGAAGAGTTTATAACCTCTGACTTCACAGCTCCAGCTATCAGTTGCATTTGATGTTAGTATAAACTTTTTTTTTTTTTTTTTTTAGTGAGGCAATTGGGGTTAAGTGACTTGCCCAGGGTCACACAGCTAGTAAGTGTTAAGTGTCTGAGGCCGGATTTGAACTCAGGTACTCCTGACTCCAGGGCCGGTGCTCTATCCACTGCGCCATCTAGCTGCCCCTAGTATAAACTTTTACTGGTAGCCTCTGACCAAATCCAAAATATAAATTTCTTGGACTCAACCAGTACTATCTTTTAAGGTTTTCTCTCATGGGGATAACACACTCTACCTCACATCAATTCTATCTTATAATTTTGTGAATTTGAAAAAAAAAGTTTCATTCTATACTTGTATTTCTACAGTGCTAACTCTTTTGTACCTTTGAGGATTGTTTGTCCTAATAATGGTATTATTCAGTGGATGTTTTGATTTTTTTGGCATTCTAATGGACCCATATGGCTACAGAAAATTATATAAATAGATCCATTTCTGCATATCTTCAAAACAATTTTCATGAATAGAATCTGTAATTTATCCCTCTGTTTCAGCCAAGCTGATTGTCCAGTTATTTCCTGACCCCATCCTGCTTTCTTGATTTTTTATCCAGGCTACCACCCTTACTTGCAATTCACTCCTCTATTCTACATCTCTCCCTATTGAAATTTTTCCCTTCATTCAAGATGCAGCTCAAGTACCAGCTCTTCTAACTCCTTCCTCCTCAATCTTTTAAACTATACCGATCAACCTCTCCCATACATTTATGTTAATGTACTTGCGTGCATCATTCTAACAGTATACTATAGCTGATTCATATTTGTTAAATTTTAGTGAACATTGGCAAACACTACAAATCAGTTTATTTATTTATTGCTTTGTTGATTGTCTGTAACTGAGAAAATGATGGAGAAAATGTTAATAATGCAGGTTAACCTAAATGCATGCCATGTATACTTCCCCCCTCCCCCCAAGCTGGTTGTTAAATATTTTTCATTCAACCTCTTGCTAAACCCCCCATAAGACTTTTTGCTCCTTGAGAGCTGGGGATCTTTTGTTTTCTGTCTTTGTGACGCTCATTCTACTAAACCTGGCACACTACCCATTTGGTAGTTATAAATGCTTGTTGAATTGAACTAGTCTAGGCCACAATGTTTGAAAACATAAACAATTCCTTCCATTTTTAAAAGTCTTTTTTTCTTTTTGCACATGGTACCACTATGCGATACTTGATAATGGAAATACTGGATCATGAATGTCATTAACATTATGTATCAACAGATGTATATTGGATAAATATATATGATATATATTTAATATATAATATATAACAGATGTATATTGGATAAATATATATGATATATATTTAATATATAATATGTAACAGATATATATTGGATCAATATGCATAAATATGGGATCACTGATGTCATCAACATTATGTATGAATGGATACATCTATCTGGCAGCAGTTTTTCTTCAATAATTTCATGATAATAGCATTTAATATAGTGCTTGAAAGTTTAAAAAATGCTTTAATATTTTAATTTTATTTTAAGTTTATCCTCACAACAATCCTAGGATGTAGGTGTTATTATTATCCCCACTTTACAGATGAGGAAACTGAGGCAAATAGCGTCACCCAGAGTCACACATCTCGCAAGCATCTGAACTCAGATTTGAACTCCTGTCTTCTTGACTCTAGATCCAGCACCCTTATCCTTCTCAGTGCCACCTAGGGGCTAGAGTTTTGCTTGATTTGAATACTTCAACACTACATGAGCTTGTGGTTTCACCAATGATTGTACTCACTTTGATACAAGTAGCAATCCCTTTAGAACTTGATAGTTTCTGTGGCAAAAACAAAAAACAAAAACCCGACCCCCCCCCCAAAAAAAAGCCTTAACTCTATGGCCAAACTGCTGACAAGCATTTACAAATTTAATTAAGCTGGTCCTTGGATGATGTACAGCTCATGGCCAGATGTCTACTAGAGGGAAGCTTTCTGAGCTGGTAAGACCTGCCAGAGCTTGAGATCTACCAACAGCCAGTGAAAACACAGGGCCAGCTACCTGGAATGGACTTTAATGGGATGGGAAAATCCAATTTGGATAATTCATAGAATCTCAGAATGTCAAAGTTCTCCTGCTTGGAGTTTCAACCCCCTAATTTTGTAGCTGGAGGAAGCTAAAACCTCAAGCGACTTTCCCCAGCACACAGCTAATTAGGGATAGAGCCATAGCAATAATCAAACAACTCCGGCCCTGGATTCAGGAGGAACTGAGTTCAAATCTTGCCTCAGACACTTGACACTTACTAGCTGTGTGACCCTGGGTAAGTCACTTAACCCTCATTGCCCTGCAAAAATAAAAATAAAAATAAAACAACTCTGTAATTTCATCAGTGTAGGGAACTTCCTTCACCCCGTGCCTGTGGCACTGAGAGTTTAAGTAACTTCAAGTTCACAACATTTTGTCTAAGTCAATGAACTGGCTAATCTATTAAGCACCTACTATGTGCTAGGCTCTATGTTCTAAACTAAAGTTCTCTGTGCATCATGTGGACTATCAAACAGAACTTTCATTTGGGCTTGTAACTCCTTCAAGCAGAAGCCTCTCCCTCTGGACTTTCTCAGAATGTCTTTATTGTAGCATATGAGCCCATTCACAAAACATTATGGAGAAAAATAATAGAAGATGAAGAGTGAAGCAGCCCAGAGCAAAGCAGGAGAAATTAGCCTGTAGAAAGCTTTATATGGGACCCAGATAAGCTGGAGTACTCTAAAAACTTTATAGATGAGATGAAGGAAAATAGTAAAGTGCCATGAAATAGGATGTATCCACTGGCATTTTTATAGTGGGATAGGGTAAGGATGTATTAGGAAGAAAATGTGTGTGCTTCTGTTGTTTCCATGTCTTCAAAGTAAATATACTATTCTAAAAAGGAATGTTAAGTGCTTAAAAGGAATTGAAATGGGGGCATCTTGGTGGCACAGTAGATAAAGCACCAGCCCTGGATTCAAGAGGACTTGAGTTCAAATCTGGCCTTAGACAGGACACTTACTAGTTGTGTGACCCTGGGCAAGTCACTTAACCCTCATTGCCCAGCAAAAATAATAAAAAAATAAAAGGAATTGAAACACTATTTACAGGAATCTAACAGCAAGGGAAATACAGGGGTCAGAGCTAGAGCCAATGGAAGTAGAGAAGACATCCCTAAACTCTTTAGATTATTACCCCTGAGGAGGGAGGTATAGCAACCTGGTTTAGGACAGTGGGCCAAAATGTATTGGCTATAACCTGTTTGTGAATTAATTGTTTATGAATTATTTGAATTTTTATGTTTATGAATTTAATGTCTGTTTTATGTTTATTTTTGTTTTTATTTTGTTTGTGCATATTTATTTATGGTTGTTTATGTTTATGTTTTTGAATATGTTTATGCTGTGAATGAATAATAGCTCTCTTCCTTTGTGTTGGTAGGCACGATTGTTTGTCTACTTCCATCCACCTTTTTATTTTCCTGTGAAATTGGACCAGGAAGTAGATAGAGATTGAATTAACAACTTTCCATGGCTGTTTTATTTGTCCTGCCACTGGGATTTCCTCATCATGTCTTCTCATAAGACTTTCAAAATCAAGAGGTTTCTTACAAAGAAGCAAAGCAAAATTGTTCCACTCTTCAACTGATTCAAATGAAAACTGGTAAGACAATCAGGTACAACTACAAGAGCAAACACTGGAGAAGGACCTAGTTAGGTTTATACAGAATTGTCAACACCATGCTGCACATGTTTATTCCATACCAAGTCTAAATACTTGACTGTGCTGCCAATCCTCACAACTAAAAGTCCCTGACCTCCCATTTTGGAAACTTTCTACTATAGATATTTAAGAAATATTGTTAGAGAGACTACTCTTACTCTTTTGTTTTCATAGGTTGAGCTCATTAGTTAAGTAATAAATAAGTAGATCACCTTTTAAGTGACTACGATCCTCTGAAACCTTGGCTATGTAACAGTTGTATATTTGAGATTATTCTGTAAGAATGTGTCCATAATGAATCAAGTGGCTGGACTTGGAGTCATGATGAAGTAAATTCAATTCCTGTCTCAAATATTATCTATGTTACCCTTAACAATTCATCTCTCTAAATCTGTTTCTTCTGGTTGGAGATAATGGCAAGATCTGCCTCACAGGGTAGTTGTGGGAATCAAATATATCAGCTTTTTGTGCTGCATAAATAGGAGCTATTTCAGCTGGATTATGTGTGGCTGGCTCCAAGCTAACCAAAGGCCCAGTCAGAAGGGACCTATTGACCTACAGCTTATTGTATTGAAAAGATAGGCTGTCTTGTTCCATATTGTCAGAAGCTTTTGATTTTAAATGTTGACAATTTCATGAATAGTACATAAATGTTTAGAGAGCTCAAGCATTGTAGGAATGAGACTAGGTTTAGGTGAATGGCATATCAAATTGTTTGCTGAAGATGCAAATCTGTTAAGAAAGGGCTTCTATCAAAATAAAATAAAATAGCTTCCATGGCAGCTTGGGGCAAGGTAATGGAGAAAGATGGGAATGCTCACTGCTATTGTATTGCCTTGATACTACCAGGCACTGAGTTAGCACTGTCTTCTTTTCTAGCTTCAAGTGACCCAAGAAGTGTAATTAACCAAGAAGAGTAGTGAACATAAGAACTCATTGTATTTAATGTTTGTTGATTCTAAAAAGAGTATTGGAGATTTCTGGTTAAGATTCTGACATGAAAAGTCCTAGAAAATGCCAGCTCTCCCAGCAAACACCAGTGCAAAGACATAAAGGGTATAAAGTTACAAAAGACATAAAAGACCAAAGAGAAACCCCAATAAATTTTTCTGTCCCCTACCAGACATCCCAAGATGGTCAGAAGCTTGTGGGTTCTCACAAAGAGAGTGTGACAAAGGAAGCAGAAACCAGTGTTAGCTGTGGTGAACAAGGCCCGAAACCAGCAAGATCTGGGCCCTCATTGAATAGGAAATCTAGACCAGTCAGTGCATGCATGTATTGTAGCCCTCTAAAAGTCCTGAAGAGTGAAGAGCTTTGGCAAGAGACAGTAGCTAGCACAGTACCTGAGTGACCCACATGCTAGGGGCCCTCCAAGAGGCCTGAAACCAACAAGATGGCTGACGTTATATTAAAACACATATAAGGGCCAAACCATGGTTGGGTATCATTCAAGGAGAAGGAAACAAAGACAGTTTGAGGCCAGCACTGGTGTCACTAGGAGATAGAATAAGAACCCAGAAATGATTATGCCCAGATGAAACATCAGAAAGCTGAAGGATCTTTGATACTGTCTGGAGTTTTCCTTTCCAGCTTTAGTTCCTGACTTTGGGCTTTGTGCCTGGGCCAGTCTCTGTCTTCTGGGGGGGGTGGATGTCTGCTTTGTCTTTCTCTGGGTACCCTGGGTTCCTGAAATGACTTCTATTTGAAGTGGTATATTTGTGAGTGATGGGAAGATCAAGGGTATGACCATTTTGTATGTGGCTGAGATGAGGTCATGTGAAACTGGTAGGTTAGGGTATTTGAGGAAGTATCTATCTATTTTTCTATCCTTCCATCTATCTATCATCCATCTATCTGTCTTGTATTCATGCACATATGATCTATGTTTTATATGTATATACAAAATATAGACATATAGACATATGGTCGTGTGTATCTATGTATGTATGTATCCCTTAGTTTATGAGAACAGGAGTGGGGGAGGAAAGGAAGATTGTGAATCAGGTACTAAACTCAATAAAAATGATTTTGAGTGAGTGGGAGATAAAGATTGAGTGAACCTCAAAGGTGAAGAGGTTACTGAGTGGTGGTGGTAAGGGGAGAACCTTGAAGTGGCAATGGGGAGTGAGTACTATTCCAATTTCCCCATCTTGACCATTGAGTCAGAGGGGATGAGTGAAAGTGCAGCCAGTGCTAGAAAGGGAAGCCAGGGAGATTTCAGGAAGAAGCCAGGTCAGAAGATGGAAAGTAGGAAATGAAAAGATTTAAAACAAAAGCAGATTTGTTACCTATGGAATAAGCATTCCAGAGTAGAAAAGGTAGATAATTTGGGGTGAGACATTGGATATGGGTTGAGGGGAATGGGAATAAAGAATAAGATAGTAGAAGAAAGGGAATGGGGGTTGACTGCTGATTACAAAGTGTTAGAATTAATGGAATGAGGAGAGTCATGATGAAAGGATAGATTAAAAACCTGAGAAGACTTGTATAAACTGATTCAGAGTATAGTGAGCAGAATCAGGAGAACAACTTTAAGCAGTTTGCTACATTATTATAAAGGAAAACAACTTTGAAAGACCTGTCATGACTCTAGAAGCCTGATGATGAAGCAAGCCTCTCACCTCTTATCAGAGAGGTCATGGTCTAGGGGTACAGAATGAAACTTTTTTTCAGACAGTCAAAATATGAATGTTTTTAGCTTAACTATACTTATTTGATAAAATGGCTTTTTTGGGGAGGAGAGGAGGGAATTATGGAAGGACAACTAGGTGGGTTGTGATAATGATGTCAAAAAAAGAAAGAAAAGAACATCACTAAAACACACACAAAAATGCACGGAAGAGAGAGGAACAAAGTTCAGATTGGGAATGGACAAGAAGGATAGCATTGATTGTGTTAGATTTAATAGATACTTTTTTAAAGTTAAGCTTTTTATTTAATGTTTCAAAAAAAAATTAGTCAAACAGATCAAAGCCCATGTCATCATTAGACTCCTCGGATTCTTCTTTTTTTGCTTCCTCTTTCTTCTTCTCCTTAGTTGGGGCAGCTGTGCTAGCAGGAGCAGCACCTCCAGCAGGGGCAGCACCACCAGCTGCTGGGGCAGGTCCACCAACTCCTACAGTGCAGATGAGCCTTGCAATGTTTACATTGTTCAGGGCCTTTGCAAATAATCTAGACCAGAATGGTTCAACATTTACACCTGCTGCTTTAATGAGGGCATTAATTTTATCCTCATCATCGTGAAGAATGAGAGCAGAGTAGATGCAAGCAAGCTCGGAGACGGCCATTTTGGGAGATGGATGAGGAGAGACTGGTTTGTAGTGGTGCTAGTCTCCGGCTGGAGTAAGGATTCACCCCAATGCAGCCTTAGCTTCTGAAGAAGAACAGAGCACCTTACAGACAACTGAAGAGAGCATAGATACTTTTAAAACAAGTATTATATAATAGGAATTAAGTTTTTAAATACAAACAAAAAAAGAGAGAAAAGTATTTAGCTGTAGAAATGTAAATGCAAATGTAAAATGCAGTCAAAAAGACTCTCTTCCAAGAAGATGTCTCTCATTTTTGTTAAAGCCCTATATTCCCCATAGTGGCAGACATAGAGATTCATGTACTCCATAATTCTTTAAATATTCACATCATAAAAGGCATGAAACAGTGAAACTTATACTGGAAAGTTTAGCTAAGATGTTCACATAAAGTTTGGATAGAAGAGAAATTCCCCATAGATGTTGAGGTTCTTTAAATGCCCCTGTTTGTAGCTGACATTTGTATTGATTGTATAGATCCTGAGACAAAACATTGTTTGCTTAATGAAATTTTTAGTCATTTAGAAGAGATCAGCCTAGCCATCCACACAGGAAAGGTCAAGGGAATGAAGAATGACTATCACCCAGATGATGCCAATCATTTGGATGGACATCTCCTTAAGAACATCAGTATAGGCAGAGCAAATATACTGGGAGATAAATTCAGGAGAAAAAGAGTCTGATTCTTCTTCAAAGTGGTCAGGCTCCCTGGGACTGAAATGGGTCTAGACCATATGCATGGGTGCAGAGCAAAGGGTAGAGAAAAAGGATGAGAAGTTCCTCGGTCCTCTGGACCCAACAGAATTTCTTAATTTTTAGAATTTCAACTTTCTTTCAAGGTTTTTTTTTTCCTCATGGCTTTGGGTTTCTTAAACCATATTCTTTTCATCTCATAAATACCACATCCATTAAAGGATTAATGCCTCTTCATGACATGGACTTGATGTTGTGCTACAAAGCAAAGCATATGGTAGGTACTACCAGTATGGAGCTCTTTTGGGTTTAGGTCAGATAACATACTCACAGTCCTCTTAAATATCTCTCGTGAACTCCAGTACCATTTTCTCAGCTGCCTACTGGGTATCTTTACCTGGATGTTCCATAGGCATCTCAAAATTAACATGTCCCAAATGAAATTTATTATTGTTTGCCCTCAAATCCATCCCTCCTCCAAACTTACCTATTTCTTTTGAGGACACCACCACTCTTCCATCTACCTAGTTTCATGAAATCATTATTATCCTTAACCTGAGTCTTCTGTTTGCCCTAGATAGGTGCTCAAATTGCCAAGTCTTGAGGATCCTATTTCTAAGATATCATGCATATTGTCACCTCTTCACTCTATAAAATCTCTTCTTTAGTTCAGGTCCTTATCTCTCACCTAGACTATTGCAATAGTCTCTTAATTGATCTCCTTTTTCAATTCTCTTTTCTCTTCAATTGATCTTCTTCTTCTTTTTTTTTTTTGAGGCAATTGGGGTTAAGTGACTTGCCCAGGATCACACAGCTAGTAAGTGTTAAGTGTCTGAGGCTGGATTTGAACTCAGGTCCTCCTGAATCCACAGCCAGTGCTCTATCCACTGCACCACCTAGCTGCCCCTGATCTTCTAAATAGATACCAAATTGATATTTCTGAAGCTCAGATTTAACCATGTCAGCCCTTTTGTTACCCTTTTCCCATTCTTGTATCTTCAATGACTTGCCATTTCCTCTAGGATTAATAAAAATTTCTTAACCTAATATTTTTTTCACATTGATTTTTTTTTTTTTGGTGGGGCAATGAGGGTTAAGTGACTTGCCCAGGGTCACACAGCTAGTAAGTGTCAAGCGTCTGAGGCCGGATTTGAACTCAGGTCCTCCTGAATCCAGGGCTGGTGCTTTAACCACTGCGCCACCTAGCTGCCCTCCACATTGATTTTTAAAACTTCGTGTTCTAAATTTTCTTCCTCCGTCCCTCCTCAGCCCTCCCTATGAAATCAAGCAATTCAGTTTAAGTCATACATATGCAGTTATGCAAAACATCTTCACATTAGTCAGGTTGTGAAAGAAAATAGACAAAATAACTTTAGAAAGAGGAGCTAACAAATAAAATTATACTTCACTCTGTATTCAGATACAATCAGTTCATCTGTTGATGGTTTGCATTTTTTCATGCATCTTTCTGATATCATTCTGTTCATCATTTCTTTCGCAATTACTATTGCTAACTGTATTACCCTCCATCCTATTCCCTCCCCTTGATATTTACTCTACTTTCTATCTTCCTTCACCCTATCCCTCCTCGAAATTGTTTTGCTTTTTACTGCTCCCTCTCACAATCTGTCCTCCCTTCCTTCTCCTCCCTACTTCTTCCTTTCCCCTCCCACTTTCCCTCAGGGCAAAATATATTACTATACCCACTTGAGTGTGTATGTTATTCCCTCTTTGGGCCTATTCTGATAAGAGTAAGGTTTGCTCACTCCCCCACTCCTTCCCCATCTTCCCCTCCACTTCATAAGCTTTTTCTTGTTTCTTTTATCTGAGCTACTTTCCCCCAGTCCACCTCTCCCTTTCCCTTTCTTCCAGTGCATTCCTCTTACCCCTTAACTTTATTTTAAAGATGTCATCATGGGTCAACTAGGTGACACAGTGGACAAAGCCCCAGCCCTGGACCCAGGAGGCCCTGAGCCCAAATTCAGCCCCAGACATAAGACATCCCACCCTGCCTGCCCCACAAAAAAACAAGGATAAACAAAAAATAAATGCTTTACAGATATCATCCCTTCATATTCAATTCACACCTGTGCCCTCTATCTAAGTATAGTCCTTTCAGCTGCCCTAATACTGAGAAAATTCTTAGGAGTTAGAAGTATTATCTTCCCATGTAGGAATGTAAACAGTTTAACCTTTTAATATCCCTCATGATTTCTTTTTCCTGTTTACCTTTTTGTGCTTCTCTAGGGTTTTGTATTTGAAAATCAAATTCTCTATTCAAGTTCAGGTCTTTTCATCACAAATGTCTGAAAGTTCTCTTTTTCATTGAAGTCCCATTTCCCTCCCTGAAAGATTATACACAGTTTTGCTGGGTATGTGATTCTTGGTTTTAGTCCCAGTTCCTTTACCCTCCAGAATATCATATTCCATGCCCTCCAGTCTTTTCATGTAGATGCTGCTAGATCTTGTGCTATCCTTACTGTAGCTCCACAGTATTTGAATTCCTTTCTTCTAGCTGCTTACAATATTTTCTCCTTGACCTGGGATCTCTGGAATTTGACTATAATATTCCTGGAAGTTTTCCTTTTGGGATCTCTTTCTGGAGGTGATCGGTGGATTCTTTCAATCAACCTAATATTTAGAGATCTCAAGAATCTGGCTTCCACTCACATTTCCAGTCTTAGTTTTTAAAAAATTTCCTTTTCATGAATTCTCTATTCCAATATAATTAATCTGTCATTTACTGTAAATGCAAGTCCATCTCTCACCTGTGGGCCTTTGTAAAGTGGTCCTTCATGTATGTAATGCACTCTTTCACATATAACTTGTAGAATTTTTAGTAAGGAAGTTGGTGTCACTGAAAGACAGAGTATGTGGGGGAGGGAGTGGTTTAAAGTAAGGAAAGTGTAAGAAAACTGGAAAGGTAGAAAGTTAAGAAGGGAATTAAAATCCAAGCAGAAGATTTCACAATTGATTCTGAAAGTAATAGGGAGTCATTGGAGCTTACCAAATACAAAACTGACATGGTCAGATATGTGCTGTTGCGAAGGTCACTTTGATAGTTGAGTGGAGGATGGACTGAAGTGGGGACAGACTTGTGGCAGACAGACCAATCTTCAGGTAACTGCACTGGTCCAGGCATAAAGTGATGAGGACCTGCATGGGGATAGGTATCAAAGGAGAGAAGAAGATGAGAGATGTTTCAAAAATAGAATGAACAGAATTTGCCAAGAGATTGGATATGGGAGATTAGAGATTAGAGAATTGAAGATGAATCCTTGATTGTGAGCCTGAGTGCCTGGGAGGATGGTGAGGCAGCTAGGTGGTACAGTGGATATAGTGCTGGACCTAAAGTCAGGAAGACCTGGTTCAGTACCATGCCTGCTACATAGCTAGTAAGAGACAACCATGATTGGAGCCTATATTTTCTATACACAATGGCTTATTCCTACTCAAATATATAGATGATTCAGGAAATCCTGAATGGAATATCAGGCAGCTTTATGGTGCAGTGGATACAGTGCCAGGCCTGAGGTCAGGAAGACCTGAGCTCAAATCCAGATTTAGACACCAAATTGCCTGTGTGTCCCTGTACAAGTCACTTTATGACTCTTTGTCTTACCTTCCCCACCTATAAAATAAGGATAATAATAACATCTATTTCCCAGGGTTATTTGAGGATCAAATGAGATAATATTTGCACAATTCTTGGCACTGCTATACAAATTTTATTATTATTATTTCCACTCTAAACATATGACCTTTTTGCTATTGGCATAATCACTTCAATAAGGGAACCATTGTTCAATATTCGTGCCTGCTCCTTAGATATCTGTTATTAGGCTGCTTCTTGATTCAATCCTGGTCTACCTGCAGAGTTTCTCTGCATCTCTAGTCACCCTCAGGCAAAATTGTGTAGTAGATAGATGATATCCATATGGACAGCAAACATTCCCTTACACAAACAATATATAATTCCCCCCATAATCCTTTAGCAATTCTTTGATTTAGAGTTTCTCAGTTACTTCCTTCAAAACCCTAAAAAAGTCAAAAGCAAACAATCTAATAGATAAGCATGAACTCTGGCCACCCCCATCTTCTGATAGCAATTATGCCCTTAAGCTTTTTTCCAAGTAGCTCCTCTCTGTACAGTTTGTCTGAGGGGCAGTTTTTCTTTTCTTTTAAATGTTTTTTTTTCTTTTTTAATTCTCCCATTATGTCTTATTTTCCCAAATTACATGTAAATACAAATTTTGATATCAATTAAAAAAAATTTGTGTTCCAAATTCTCTTCCTCCCTCCCTCCCTCACCCCCAAGAACTCAAGCAATTCAATATAAGCTATCCATGAGCAGTCATACAAAACATTTTCACATTAGCCAGGTTGTGAAAGAAAACAGAACTTCAGATAAAGGAACTAACAAACAAACAAACAAAAATTATGCTTCAATCTGTATTCAGACACCATTGGTTCTCTCTCTGTAGATGTACTGCATTTTTCATAGGACCTTCAGAGTTGTCTTGGATCATTGCATTGCTGAAAATAAGCAAGTCATTCACAGCAGATCATCTTACAGTATTGCTGTTATTTTGTATACAGTTCATTTCATGTTGCATCAGCGCATGTAGGTCTTTCCGGGTTTTTCTTATAGCATCCTGCTCATCATTTTTTAAAATAGTAAACTATATTTATATAGTACTTTAAAGAGAGATTTCCTTACAATAAACCCATGAGGTTGATTCTTGCAAGAACAGTAATAGATAACATTTATATAGTACCTTATACATGACAAAGAATTTTCTTCATAATAGACCAGCAAGGTACCATACAGTTTATCGTCGTCATCATCAATCCATTCTCATCATCATAAATCCATCCTCATTGTCATCAGTCAATCCCCATCTTCATCCAATCATCATCAATCCACCCATCAATCATCATCATCATCTTACATTACTCTTGCCTCTGCTTCAAAATTTTTTTCAGTTGCTATTGTTTACTGTTTCCCTCCATCCTCTTCCCTTCCCCATGATATTTACTCTATTTTCTATTTTCT
Organism: Dromiciops gliroides; assembly: GCF_019393635.1. NCBI lineage: Eukaryota > Metazoa > Chordata > Mammalia > Microbiotheria > Microbiotheriidae > Dromiciops > Dromiciops gliroides. Next base: position 197,948,040 of record NC_057865.1, read on the forward strand.
TTCACCCTATCCCTCCTCAAAAGTGATTTGCTCCTGACTGCTCCCTCCCTCAGTCTGCCCTCCCTTCTTTCACCCCTCCCTCCTTATCCCCTTCCCCTTCGACTTTCCTGCAGGGTTAGATAGATTACTCCACCCAATTGAGTGTGTATGTTATTCTGAGGGGCAGTTTTTCTAACTGCTTTTCTAACTCAGGATGCTTTTCCAACACAAAAATAATGTCCATTTGGGAAAGTGGTAATACCTTATATTAAGAATCTCTTCTGGGGGCAGCTAGATGGCGCAGTGGTTAAAGCACCGGCCCTGGATTCAGGAGTACCTGAGTTCAAATCCGACCTCAGACACTTAACACTTACTAGCTGTGTGACCCTGGGCAAGTCACTTAACCCCCATTGCCCTGCAAAAAAACCAAAAACAAACAAAACAAAACAAACAAACAAACAAAAGAATCTCTTCCCCTGGATATTACTTCATATTCTTTTGTATATACTTTTAATTTAATTATATAGATGTCATATCTTATCCCCCTCACCAACAACTAGAATATAAGTTCCTTGAGATTAAAGAATGTTTTGTTTTTTGTACCACCAGAACCTACCATAGTGCAACTAGTAGGCAGTGAAAAAATGTTTGTTTTTGTTCTCTTTTGAGAATTAGCTTCCATATTTTGACAGGCTCATCACCAGAAGTTTAATCATTAGGTGATGAATTGTTGTTTTTGCTTTGTTGGTTTGGGTTTTTTTGTTTGTTTTTGGTCCCAATAATTCATGAAACCATCTACCATAGTTTTGTTCTGCATCAGTGTACAGGGTGTTTACAGTGATGAAATCATAGTTTCTTTAGGTATTAAGATAATGGAGTTGCATCGGCTGATGGCTTCCTGGGTCTCACAGAAAATTACGCTCCTCATCCAACCCAGATATGCTTATGTTTGGCTCCAGGTCATGAGAAAGAAAGATGAACACTCTACATGTTGGCATGTCTTTCTTTGGATTGCACTTCCTTTCCCGGATTGAACAAAACTGTAATCCTCCTAGCCCCAGTGCCAGCTATTTAATTTGGTAAATATTCTTGAGGATGTGGGAGGCAGAGCAGGTGTTAAGATACTTTGGTGGAGTCCCAGAAAGTAAATATTCAAAGGTCTGTTTGTTCTGTACCTCCACCCACTGAGGACATTGTAAGAATGGACACTCAGAATGGAGAAGGAGAGAGACAGGAAGGAAATTCCTGGACTAGAACAGTTCATTTCTGTCCTCTTCCAAAAAAATATCGTTCAAGGGAATGTGGTATGGTGGAAAGAACACTGGGCTGGGAGTCAGGACAATTGGATTCAAGTCTCAGCTCTGCTTCTGATTAGCTGTGTCACCTTCATTAAGTCTTAGGTAGAGACTTTAGAGCCAGAATGATCCTTAGAGATCATTTAGTCCAACCTCCTTTTATAAAAATAATTTTTATTGATATCTTTTTTATCACCTCCATGTCCAAATATTTTCTTCTCCCTTCTCTACTCAAGCAATCCTTTTATTTTATTTATTTATTTTTGTGAGGCAATTGGGGTTAAGTGATTTGCCCAGGGTCACACAGCTAGTAAGTATTAAGTGTCTGAGGCTGGATTTGAACTCAGGTGCTTTTATCCACTGCGTCACCTGGCTGCTCCTGCTTATTAATTTTTAAAAGGATGGCTTGAGGATAGGGTGTGTGTGTGTATGTGTGTGTGTGTGTGTGTGTGTGTGTGTGTGTGTGCATACATGTGTGCTTGTGTATATGTATATGAGAGATAGAGACAAAGAAACAGAGAAATAGTGAGAGGAAAAGAGAGAGACAGAGACAGATAGTGGGAGGAAAAGACAAACAAAGAGACAGAGACAATGAGAAAGACAGAAAGGAAAAGATGAAGAGAGAGAGAGAGAGAGAGAGAGAGAGAGAGAGAATCAGGAGACAGAGATAAAAACAGTGTAAAGAGAGAAAGAGGAGAGGAAGAAGAAAAATCCAGTGTGTACCTAGACTTAGAAGGTCGGACTTTCTGATTCTTTTAGGTAAAATATTAGGACAGTATACCGAAGTTCATTTCCTTTGCTCCTTTCCCTTAATTGTGTGCCTTTCTACTCTGTACTTGTTATGCCTAGATATCTCACCTACATGATCTCACCTTGCCTCCTCACTGCCCAGGTGCTTCATGAAGATCTGACCTCTCTAGAAAGCATTCTTGGCTCCAGACCTTTCATGGAATCATGAGATCATAGACTGATATAGGTGGAAGGAAGCAGAGGTGGAAGTGAATCTTCAAGGACATCTAGTCTAACCTCTTCATTTTATAGATGGGGAACCTAAAGCCCAGAAAGGTTAAGTGAACTTGCTCCCAGGTCACATAGGTAGTAATTGAGAAAGGGAAGACTTGAATCCATTTCATCTGACTCCAAATCCAGTATTTTTTGCTTACCTTCCATCAAAACTTACCTTCTCTGTGTACCATCCTCCCATGCCCTCAGGATCCATCCCTTTCTTTTCTGAAGTGACAACTGACTAATCTGATAAACTTATTCATACCACTGTATTAGCAGGTACTTCCTACTAACATTTTGGCATAGTTCAATTTATATTTTGAAGGAGCCTCATTGAAACACAACTTTTCTACCCAAAGGAAGGCCCTATAATGATGTCCAGTCTACATAAGTCATTAGATCATCCACTTTACAAATTTGCCTGAGGCTGGCCAGAAGTACAGAGAAAAACCCTGCAGGTAGACTAGGCTTGGGTCAAGAGAAGCCCTAATAACAGTTGTTTAAGCAGCAGGCATCAATGTTGAACAATGCTCTCCTCTCATTGAGGTGGTTATGCCAACAGCAAAGAAGGTTACATGTTTAGTGAATATCTGAATCATTTAAATATTTGACTGTGGAGGAGCCAGTGGCCATAAGGAATTATAGGCTTCTGTGTTGGTCTCTTACCAGCAGCCATGCTACTGAACTTCCCTGGGGCTCAGTTTCCTATATTTATATGTGACCTTTTGGTTTCTCATAAACAAAGGACCTGGTTGTACTTTTGGGGAGAAGCAAAGTATTACAGAAGAAAGTTTTATTTAAAAAGGGAGATACAAATAATAGAGACAATTGAATGAACTACCATCAATTCTTAAAATATATGTAAATCCTAAGAATCATAGCCTTAAATCTGGGTCTCCGACTCACCAATTTTGTCTTGGCACCTTGCCAGTTGAAAGCAGGTGTGGAGGTGAGGTGTAAGCATACATGCAAGTTCTTTTGCCATTCTTCATCCAGTCTTTTGCCATTCCTCATAGCTCCCAAGCAATGAAAGGGCACATCTCCAGACCTCTCCAATTTACTAGGGCCATCTCTTCAGTGCAACATGTAGAAGAATACTGAGTATCCCTTCCCCACCCCATTCCTCCCCAACCTTCTCTCTCTTTTTTTTTTTTTGCGGGGCAATGGGGGTTAAGTGACTTGCCCAGGGTCACACAGCTAGTAAGTGTCAACTGTCTGAGGCCAGATTTGAACTCAGGTCCTCCTGAATCCAGGGCCGGTGCTTTATCCACTGTGCCACCTAGCTGCCCCAAACTTTAAGACTTTTTTTTTTTGTGGGGCAATGGGGCTTAAGTGACTTGCCCAGGGTCACACAGCCAGTAAGTGTCAAGTGTCTGAGGCCAGATTTGAACTCAGGAACTCCTGAATCCAGGGCTGGTGCTTTATCCACTGCGCCACCTAGCCACCCCCCAACCTTCTCTTTTAAGGCCACGCATTACAAAATAGCACTAGGACTGTAGTCTAGGCATTGGCAAACTATGGCTAGAGGTGAAATCTTGCCTGCTGAAGGCTGGAGAGCTGGGAATGGTAATGTTTTAATATAATAAAACTATGTTTTAATATGCAGCAATAATTTTTAATTTTTGGCTATACAATCATAGGTATCAGGCTGAATTTGGTGACCCCTGCTTAGTCTAAATGTCTTGGTTGAACCTGCATGAGGAACCTTTATCAGTTCTAATGATCAATTCTGCAATAATGCCCTGTACCATATCCCCTTTCTCTCTTACCAAAGGCCTAATTAGTTTCTTTGAGGTGCCCTGGATGAAAGTTTGGGGTGGGGAATGCGGTTCTCTGAATTAGGGTGGTGACCAGACAAAGGCAAAGGATCCTTAACTGATCAAAGTAGGAGAAATAGGTTCATCTCTTTTCCCATGCTTTGACCTAATTAGATTAATGTTCAGACTTGGAGAAAGACAAAATCTTTGATGATCTCTTGAGTTCATCTTTGACCAAATGGAAAAAAGAATCCATAGAGGAGGAGTTCTTAATCTCTTTTGGGTCATAAATCCCTTTGTCAGAGATTTATTGTTTATCGCCCACCTTCACAATTGAAGGAAATGCTAAATTTCAGCTAGAGTTTAGTAAAAATAAAGATACATTTTTTCCCCTTACCATCCAATTTAAAGAGGCTCCTGAAATCTATCCACAGACCCGTTAAGGATCCCAGGATAAGAACCCCTGCCTTGTAGGAGTGTTCAAAGAGGACCTGAGTGGTTCCAGGAAAATGATTCACCAAATTAAGTGAATATTGTTCTGTTTGGTGAAGTAAACTGTCAACTGAACTGTTACCCAAGTTATGAATCCTTGCTCAATCTTGACTATAAAGATTTTTTTGTTGTTGTTGAGGAATACTTCAAAATGGGTTGGTATAAAGATTTCCAAGAACACAGGGTGCTGCCAGTTTGCACTTTTCTCTAAGCAGAAACATGATTAGACTAAACTAGATTAATGCAATTGTTTCTGACAGCCTTATGCCCCAAACTCAAAAGTACAATAATTTTTTTCTTTCACAAAGATAAGGACAATGTCTCTAAAGTGTCCCCTTTCTCTCCCAGTTGTCATTACCCTTCTCTCTGGTTCTCCCTTCGTTTGTCCCAAGACAACAACAGTAATTTCAGAGAGGAACACCATTTATTCTCCCTTATCACTCAAATGGGAGAGTCGGTTGAGAAGGGTAAAGATCCGTAGTACCCAGTGAGGCAGTCAATAACATGAAATGATTATCAGATATGCCCAGGGCCTAGGTATATGTGCAATTCAGAGGCAGGAGATCCAATCCCGGGAGAATTGCAGATTCTGAAGGGGGAGACTCAACACCTAAACATAGTTGAGAAGGGTATGTTACCAAAATTTATGGCAACTATACAATTTCTCATTATGCACAGGAGCTTAAGTGCCAAGGGAGAGCTGAAGGGAATTCAATATCCTTCAGCTATAGGGGCTCCCCACTGCTTAATTTTCAGTGTGAGCACTTACTTATACTTTGAACTTGCCAAAACTACAAGTCAAGGTTTGATTTTTTTATTGTTGATTGTCTAGACTTAAGAAAGTCATAAAGAAAATGTTAATAATATAGATGAAATTTAAAAGGGTGTCCAGGCACAGTTTTTCTTTGTTTTTGAGATAGAAGCTGGTTTTTAAACATTTGATCACATATCGCTGATGGCTTCTTGGAGAACATGATTTTTGAACAGGTGTTTGATACTGGGGGAGGATTTGGTTTGTTTAGAAATACAGGTTTGTGCTGTTCTACTGGGAGCTGAGGGAGGGAGGGTAAGGGAGGTGATTTGGTCTTATATTCTAAGTGAGCAGCTTGATGTTTCCTGCTCTCCCACCTTCACCCCCAGCCACATATTGGTGAATATACAAATCCCTGGCTCTAGGGACATCATAGACTCAGAGCTGGAAAAGCCTAGGAGTCTTCAAGTTCGGCCCCTTCATTTCACAGATAAGGACACTTTGGCCCAAAGAATGGAAGAGATCACACAAGTTGCTTATAGCAAAAAGGGGGCTCCAGACTCCCAGAATCTTCAGGGTGGAAGGTATTTGGGTGGATGGAGGAGCCTCAGAAGTCATCAAGGAAGAAAGAGGGAAGTTAAATGATCTACTAGCTGTTATGACAGTTGTGTCAGGTCCAAGAGCAAGTTCTGTTCTACCACACTGCCTCCCTATGCCAAGAGGTCATATAACCCATACCTTAACAGGAACCTGTCCTTACAATATCATAGACAAGTGGCCAGGCAGCTTCCAATGGTGAAGTTCCTTTTCCACTTTCAGTCTATCTTTCCTTATGTGGAGCTCAAACTTTCCTAGAACCCTGTTCCAAACCTTTCTCTCTATACTGCAGCTAGGTGGCTTAGTGGAAAAAGGCCTGGGTCTGGGCTCAGGAAGACCTGAATTCCAACTTGACCTCAGACACATACGAATTGTGTAACCCTGGGCAAGTCACTTAACCTCTGTCTGCCTCAGTTTCCTCAACTTAAAAATGAGAATAATAATAGCACCTACTCCCAGGGTTTTTGTGAGAACTAAATGAGATGTTTGAAAAGCCCTCAGCAGAACACCTGGTACATAGTAGGTGCTTAATAAATACTTCTCTCTCTCTCTCTCTCTCTCTCTCTCTCTCTCTCTCTCTCTCTCTCTCCCCTCTCCACTTCCTCCCCCTTCTCTTTCCCTCTTCCCTCTTTCCTTCCTTCCTTCCTTCCTTCCTTCCTTCCTTCCTTCCTTCCTTCCTTCCTTCCTTCCTTCCTTCCTTCCTTCCTTCCTTCCTTCCTTCCTTCCTTCCTTCCTTCCTTCTTTCCTTCCTTCCTTCTTTCCCTCCCTTACTCCCTTCCTTCCTATAGCATGCTCTCTTTTTCTTTCTTTTTAAAAATCTTTAAGTACCTTTTCCCCTGTTACATGTAAAGATAGTTTTCAACATTTGCTTTGTATAAGATTTTGAGTTCCAAATTTTTCTCCTTCCTTTCCTTCCCTCCTCCCTCCCCAAGACAGAAAGCAATCTGATATAGGTTTATATATATGTATATATATATATATATATATATACATACATATATATATAATACACACACACATATATATATATACAATCACATTAAACATATTTCTGCATTAGTTACGTTGTGACAGAAAATTCAGAACAAAAGGAAAAACCTCAAAAAACAAAACAAAAAATAGAAATAGTATGGTTCAATCTACAAACAGATTCCAGTTATTTTTTTCTGGAAGTGGAGAGCATTTTCCATCATGAGTCCTTTGGAATTGTCTTAGATCATTGTATTGCTGAGAAGAGCTGTCTATCACAGTTGATCATCACACAATGTTGCTGTTACTGTGTACAATGTTCTCCTGGTTCTGCTCACTTCACTCAGCATCAATCCACTTAAGTCTTTCCAAGTTTTTCTGAAATCTGCCTGCTCATCATTTTTTATAGCACAATAGTATTCCATTACATTCATATACCACAACTTGTTCAGCCATTCCCCAAATGAAGGGCATCCCCTCAATTTCCAATTCTTTGCCATCACAAAGAGAGCTGCTATAAATATTTTTGTACATGTGGCTTCTTTTCCCTTGTTTATGATCTCTTAGGGATACAGACCTGGTAATGGTATTATTAGGTCAAAGGGTATGCCCTTTGGGCATAGTTCCAATGCTCTCCAGAATGGCTGGATCTGTTCACAACTCCACCAACAATTCATTAGTGTTCCAAATTTTCCACAGCTTCCCCAACCTCTCTCTCTCTCTCTCTCTCTCTCTCTCTCTCTCTCTCTCTCTCTCTCTCTCTCTCTCTCTTTTTTGGTGGGGCAATGAGGGTTAAGTGACTTGCCCAGGGTCACACACCTAGTAAGTATCAAGTGTTTGAGGCCACATTTGAACTCAGGTCCTCCTGAATCCAGAGCCAGTGCTTTATCCATCCAAGTGGTGTCAACCCCTGAATTTTCTACTAATTCTTCAGCCAGCGTACTTAAGCATTTCCAGACTCTAGTTATTGAACCATCAGGGGCAGTATTATTTGGGATAAAGGTGCAGCATTGGCCACCCAGCATGACACACACTCCCACTTTTTCTGCTAACATCATATCAAGGGCTATTCTGTTTTCCCAAGCCATTTTTGCGAGTTGCAGCCAGTTGTTCAGAAATACCCTGTACCACATCCCTACTGTAATTGATGAACCTCTGCTGGTTCCAATCTACATTTTTAGTAATGGTTACCTACTGTAGGAGAGATTCTGGCACATGGGACTCCTATGCTATGTAGGCAGATTACAGCATCCTAAAAAACAGTAAAAGCTATAGACCCTTTTTGCTCCTCTGGGTTGTGTTTCTTTCTTGATTTAGACTCAGATTTGGAGAAATGCTCAGATGCCACAGTAAAGGGGGTGGCCAGGCGCACCAACCCACAAGTCCCAGCCCATTTAGGGGGTAAGGTTGGTCTTCCATCACAATACCACCATAGGTCGAGAGCCCCTGTGTTATGTACTGTGCCACTTAGCTTCCCCCATCTCTTTTTCTTTAAAGGTACTTTTGATCAGTTGGGCAACAAGTATTCGTGAGCACCCCTCTAATGGGAGATTCCTGGTCTCCACTGGCCCAGAAAGATCCTTCCCAGGAACGTCTATGAAATCACAGGTCAATTCTACACACAGAAGAGTGCAGAGGAGTAAGCACAATAACTCCTGCGCTTGAGGAACAACCTGTCTACAACACCAGGCACTGGACGTCCCACTCAAGAACCGCCTGGATGAGTGCTCGTGGATACAGAGGCGCTTCCCCTCCCCTGTTCACTTCAGCGCAGGGCGACAAGGAAAGGGGGCAACTAGGACCCCAAGGGCCCGGGAGACAGAACCTGTGAGGCAGGCTAGGGCAGCGTCAGCCCCGCCTCCCCGAGACCAGAGCTACCCCCTTCCTAGCCTCCTCCCCTTCCCCGAGCCTCTCACGTCTCGCCACCTGACTCCATTGAAACTTTGGAGCGGGGGTCCTGCGGGCGGGCGTTTGGAGGCGCCCTGAAAGCCGAGAGAGAGCCCCGGGGGTTCGCACTCGGGAGCTGGGCAATCCAGACCAGCCTCGTCCTGTCCCGCTTCCGACTTGGCAAAGGTTGGGCAGCTCCTAGGGAGAGGAGGAGTAAGGCGACCGAGTACCGGGAGAAACCCAGCGTGCGCGGCTGAACAGCTGGCAGAGAAGCCCAGCGGCAGAGAGGGGAGTGGGGGTCACTCCAGGTAAGGACTACCAGAATCTCCCCCAACTACCAGTAGTAGTAGGGTAGACTGCGGAGGGCCTGCAACTTGGCCATCTGTTTCCTGCAGCTCTGACTTTCAAAAGTGTGTGTGTGAATGTGTGTTGGGGGTGGGGTGGGGTGCAGGGTGTATTTCATATGACAGAGAGAGGGAGGGAAAGATAAGGAGGAGGGAGAAGAGAGAGTAGGCATAGAGATAGTCGTGGCTTTTTAGTGGGTGGCTTGGTCAGATAGCCCGGAGATAGATCCCGGAGATCCCTAGGCCTGACTTGGCTTGTGACCTTGTTTAGTTGAATCCCTTTTCTGGTCTCTTAATCTTGGGAACGTCAAAAGGTTCCCTCCAGGTAAAGAGAATATACAATAATGTTGTAATTGGTATTAATTCAGTGAAACCCAAAGGCTGGGGACATGAGACAAACACTGATTAGGTGCTAGCAACTGGGGAAATTTAGGTAAGATGCAGCCATATGCCCATAACGACCTAAGAATCTAATAGAAACCAACCAGGGCAGAGGTTTTCCTTGAAGATTCCTAATGTAAAATGTTTTATGACTGGAACTGTTTCTTTTGAGTGTATGTATTTTCTTTGGCTTTCAATAAGTCAGCTTTGTACATGGAAGAAGCTTAATCAATGCTTTTTGGGTTGAACTATTACTGATGTTATCTGCCGGCAGGGTGGCTAAAACAAAAGAGAGAGATAAAAAGAGAGGAAGGAAGTAAAGAAAAAAAAAGAAAAAGGATGGAAGAAAACCATCACAGTGTCTCCTAGAACAGTGTAAGAGAGGAAACCAATAGCTACTGACTTTCCACTTCCTCTCTAGGCCCCCAGTGTGTGTATATACTATGGTCTGGCTTTGTGATTTTTTTCAGCTATTTGAGAAAGTTGAGGGGGGAACTTGGACCCCTAAAATGATGGTGCAAGTGGAACCAGTTCAGTCCTTTAGAAAGAATGGGACTTCGGATATAGTAACCTCTAATAGCGCCCATAAAAATACCTTCCAGAAGACAAGGTATTTTCCCAGCATCCTGTGGTGATAACCTAACAGTTACATCCTGGTTTTTGCGACAGTTAAGATTTCAAGAAAGGAAAATATGCTTGTGTTGAGGCTTTGTAAAAGGAATAACCTTTGTTTGTCTGTGGGTTCTGAGTTTTGGTTTGGAAACTATGCTCACTGTAGGTAAATTGCCTTTTTAGGGTGATATTGGTAGGGACCAGCAGCTACTGCCACTCCATGGAAACCCTGCCTGAATTCTTGACAATTTATTCCACTTTCCCCACTGTGTAGAATAATGGACCTCTGCTTGAAGGTCTCCCTCGTTACTTTGGAAGGGTGTTGGGAGAAACCTAGTTGAGAGGGAGGCTTTCCCTCCTAGAAAATTAGTAGGTTATTCATTGGCTCCATATCACTGTCTCTAGAACCACATTTTTTCCTTGGAATAATAAAAGTAGTTTTGTTCAGTGGTTTCTGATTCTTCATGACCCCACATGGGATGTTCTTGGCAAAGATACTGGTGTGGTTTGCCATTTCCTTCTCTGGTTCATTTTACAGAGGCAAACAGGGTTTAATGACTTGCCCAGGGGTCACATAGCTAGTAAATGTCTGAAGTCAGATTTGAACTGGGGAAGATGAGTCTTCTGACTTGAGGTCTGGCACTCTATCCACTGTGCCACCTAGCTGCCCAACAAAGTATAAAATCATTGGAGCCCTAACTACCATCTAATCCAACCCCTTCATTTTACACATAGGGAAACTGAGGTCCAGAATAAAGGGTGACTTGCCTCATCATGTAATTAATTATTCTCAGAGCCAAGCATCCTCATTCCTAGTCTTGTGCCTTTCCACTTTATCTTAACAAATTTATACATAACATTTAAAGTCTCATTGTCCAGAATGTAGAGAAGACCCACATTCTCTTTATGACCTTGCCATGACTGGCTGATGAGAGTCAGTTCAGCCCACCCTTGTTCAAGTGTGGGGAGAGTTATGGCTTGATCACAGAATGTCAGAGTTGGAAGGCCCCCCCAGAGGAGAGCTAGTCTTGCTAGCATCTTGACAATAATCTCTTCCTGTGTCCTTATATCCAACAAATGGTCATGTTGCCTTTACTTGAAGATCACAAGGAAAGGGAAACCCACTATCTCCTGAGAGAACCTAATTGTCAAGCTGAAATTTGCCTCTGTGAAGCTACTAGTTCCAACTTCTGCAGACGAGAACAGATCTAACCCATCTTCATAGGGTCCAATAGATTTAGAGTCAGAAGGAACGTTAGAAATCATCTACTAACTGCTTCATTTTCACAGATAAAGAAATAAGCCCAGAGAAGTTAATTGACTTACGCAAGATCACACAGCTAAATGTCTAAGGCAGGATTTAAACCCAAATTTTCTTGACTACAAGTCCAGTGGTCTATCCACAGTGCCACCTCCTTTCCTTGCATACAACAATTAAAAAACCTGAGGACAGCTAGCATCAAAAGCCCATAGAGAAATCTGGAGTATGGTCAACCTTTGATCATTCAGGGTTTGCTCATAGCCATCCCTTTTCTTTTTTAAATTTTTTTTTTTTTTTAGTGAGGCAATTGGGGGTAAATGACTTGCCCAGGGTCATATAGCTAGTAAGTGTGTGTTAAGTGTCTGAGGCTGGATTTGAACTCAGGTACTCCTGACTCCAGGGCCGGTGCTCTATCCACTGCACTACCTAGCTGCCCCATAGTCATCCCTTTTCATCTTGTTTTCTCTTTTGGTGCTTCTTGGTGTCTTTCTCAAGGGCAAAGAGGGTCAGGGAACATTAGCACATCAGAGAAAAGGACCACCAGGGTAATTGTTTCCTTAATTTATTCAACCTAGGACATATGTGGAAATTCAGCAGAAGTGAGTGCTTCATGTTGCTTTGCATCCAGCTCTCCACCAGTCTAACCATCTATGTAACCATGTCACATTCCCTGCACATGACACACAGATGCATCTGTGCATGTGTACACCCACATGGTTGCCATCTTTCCTCTTATGCCTACCACACTCATGCTGCCACCTCCCCCCTCATGTCAGAAATTGGCAAAAGGAAGTGAGGAAACACAGGACATTGTGACATATTAAGGACGTTTTTTGAGACACTAAAGTATTACACTACACTGATAAGGAATATAAAATATTTTATAGATTCATAGATTAATCAGAACTCTAAAAGGAGTCTAAGAGATTATAAGAACTCATATTTTTATAGGTTTTTAAGGTTTATTAAGTACATTTCTGATAAAAGACTAAAGGTAGATCATTTCAAGTATCATCTTTTTTGCAGATGAGAACACTAAAGATCAGAGAACTTCAAAGATTCACTCAAGTTTATGTGGTTATTTAATATCAATCATTCAATTAGTAAGCATTTGTTAAGCCCTTGCTATGTGCCAGGCACTGTGCTAAATGCTGGGGATACAAAAAGAGGCAAAAAAGATAGCAAAAGTGGAAGGAGTTCTAGACTTGATGGAACAGATATGGGTTCAAGTCTCACCTTGGGCATTTATTAGTTGTGTGACTGGAGGGAAGCCACTTAACTTCTTTGCTGTTCATTGTCCTCAATTCAATTCAACAAAAGTACATTAGACTTACTGTGTAAGGTACCTTGCTAGAGTCTGGGAATACAAAGACAAAAACCAAAATAGTTCTTGACCTCAGAAACCTAACATTCTACTGGTGCAATAAAACCCACGCACAGATAGTATATAATGTAATATAACACTGAGAGAATAAAGGAAGGCATCCTAGATGGAGCAGCACATGAGCTCAACTTGGAATCCTTTTCCATATTCCCCAGAGTCTCCCAAACCTGCCAGCACATTTCTGAAATTCTGCCCACTTCTCTCCCTTATGACTGCCTCAGTTGATTCTTCCATAGAGATGCTCCACTTGAGAATTGACTTCATGTTCTCAAGGAGTTGTTTTCCAATTTGGGCAGGTAATTGTTTGGCATTTCTCCAGTGCCCATAGTGCTTTCCCTTGCTCCCACTTGGAGATCACCCTCAGGTTTGGGAACTAGAAATCAAGTTCTTCATGTTGGGACCTGATTATCAGGTGTGTAGAAGCAATTTCTACCATGCTGGTTCCCTGTCGAGCACACACAGGGGTCTCAGAAGGCAAAACCCTCTTTCCTTAAGCTTCTCAGTCAAATCCTTTATCAGAGTTGCCACCTGCTTCATGTGTCGTCACTTCACCCAAGTCCTGATCTCTCCAGGAAGGATGATTGGGAATGATTTCTTTACCAGAAACTTCAAAATTTGTTCCTTTGCATGAATTTCTGGCTTCAGACACTGAAAGCAGAGCTATGAAATTTTTTCAGGACTTCTCTAGAAAAAAGGTTGTCTGGAGACTGCTCATAGCCCAGAACATTCTTTTTGATGTCTTTGTGTCTTAAGATTTCTACTTTTGCAAATGTCAGCTAATTTATCTATCCTAGACTTTCCACTTGTGTGCTTTTACCTTACTAGGCTTCTGAATTCATATTCATTAATTCCTTTAATCAATCATTCCTCAAATATTTATCCAGTGCTTATGTTGGGCAAGGCATTTTGCTGTCTGGTAGCGAAGCTTCTTTGTGGGATCTGGTCTACACTCTGTGACATCCAGGTGAGAGGTCGCTGAAGACGGATTCCAGAAATTAAACTTTGCATATTCAATTTTTCAAATGAGTCTGGGATCTCATTGATATTATTATAGTTTCCTCCAACGTTACGGATTACTCTTCCATGCCTGCTTATCCTGCCAGTCAATCCATCAACAGGCATTTAGTAAACACTTTCTATCTGCCAGGTACTGTGCTAAACACCAGGAATGCAAATAGAAACAGAAAGACAATCCCTTTCCTCTAAGGCACAGTTTATATTCTAATGAAGGAAGACATCTCATCTGTTGTTTGTCCTTCATTCTCAAAGAGGACCATGACATCGGGGTGATCATGACTTGCACTGAATTTGATTTAAGTGAGGGAGGGCTGTGCAAGGTCACCAACCTCACTCTCTCCTCCAGAGCCATCTGGGCCCAGTGGCAAGATATACATCAGGATGACTGGAGATGGCTCTGGATGCTTAAGGCAATTGGGGTTAAGTGACTTGCCCAGGGTCACACAGCTAGTAAGTGGCTGAGGTTAAAGAGGAGGGGAAAGTACTCTTCCAAGAGCCAGTAGTGAAGGTCTTGTGGAGATACATCAGCAGTGCAGCCTAGAAAGGGATGAAGAGCTCTTCCCTTAAGCTGTCCTAGGTAATCATTTAAAATAGTAAAGTACTCTTTTGATCCAGAGAACCCCACAAAATCATGCAAGTCAAGGGGTTCAAATCTCCGGGTCCACTTAAGAATATCCGTGAAACAGCCCAAGCTATCATGAGCACGCATATCTGAAAAGCTACCAAGTATTTGGAAGATGTCACATTGAAGAAACAATGTGTTCCCTTCCGTTCATACAATGGTGGAGTCGGCAGGTGTGCCCAGGCTAAGCAGTGGGGTTGGGCGCAGGGTTGTTGGCCCAAAAAGAGTGCTGAGTTCTTGCTGCATATGCTTAAAAATGCAGAAAGTAACACTGAACTGAAGGGTTTGGATGTGGATTCTCTTGTCATTGAGCTTATCCAGGTTAACAAGGCCCCCAAAATGTGATGGCATACTTACATGGTCGAATCAACCCATACATGAGTTCCCCTTGCCATATTGAGATGATACTGTCTGAAAAGGAACAAATTGTCCCTAAACCAGAAGAGGAGGTTGCTCAAAAGAGACATCCCAAAATAAACTGAAGAAATAGAAGCTTATGGCACAGGAGTAAATGTGATGTTAATATGCAAATAAAAGCAAAATTAAAAAAAAAAAAAAGGAAAGGGATGAAGACATCTTTGGCCTGGGCATCCTCCTTAAATTAGAGGTTCTAAGAGGAACCAGCCAATTAGAAGGTAAATTTTCAAGAGCCAATGTACTTTTTTTTTTTTGGTGAGGCAATTGGGGTTAAGTGACTTGCCCAGGGTCACACAGCTAGGAAGTGTTAAGTGTCTAAGGCCAGATTTGAACTCAGGTCCTCCTGACTCCAGGGCCGGTGCTCTATCCACTGCACCACCTAGCTGCCCCCAATATACTTCTAATGTGAGAGGTAGTGCAAGAATAGAGTGAGCTTATGGGGTATGACACGTGTCCATATCCCCCCATAAGTTTTCCCCTGGGGGTCTATTCAATGCTGGGTAGGCCTTCCCTGCTTTCTTTTGGCACTGTGAGAACATCATTGGAGCACTCTTGCTGTTCACCTGGAGTTCCTATGGCATAATTTGCTTAGACCATCTCCAATTGATGGGAACCTACTTTGTTTCCAGGTCATTGCTAAAAAAAAAGGCTGCTATCAATATTTTTGTGAATGAGTGTCTCTTCCCTCTCTTATCTCCTGGTTGTGGGCCTTACTAGGTCAAAGTGCATGTGACTTTTAGGGGCAGGATCCAAAATTGCTTTACAGAATGACTGGACCAATTCAAAGTTGTTGCTGTAACAACATCAACGTGCCTGTCTTTCCACAGCCCCTCCACCAAAACATTTTCTGGTTTTGTTATCTTTATCAATCAGGTGTGAGGTTAAAACCTAAAATTAATATGGCTGTTGATCATTTGGGTTTCTTCCATTGAGAACTGCCGGCTCATATCCTGTTACTATCTGTTGGAGAATGACTGCCATTCTTGTGTATATGTGTATGTATGTGCATGTGCATGTGCATGTGCATGTGCATGTGTATATGTATATGTATACACACATATATGAGTCAGTTCTTATAGATCTTATATATCAGACCTTTATTAGAGAAACTTGCTGCAATTATTTTTCTAGGTTCACAGCTGTTGATGTTTTCTTTGTCACATTCTTTTTATAAAATTAAAGTCCTAGATGTTTCACATGCTTTTGATATCTTCCCCTCATTCAGATAACTTGTGTATTGATCCCTCAGTGCCATCACAATTGTGCTTTCTCCAGCATGGATAGTTTCTACATCTTCTTGATTTTATGCATTGCTCTCTTTGTTCTTACAAGTACCATTTCTGAGGCTCTAATAAGCACAGGCAGGACTGTGGTGTTAGGGTATGATTGCAGTGACTTCATTGTCCTTAACAGTGAAAACAGTTTATCTTCTATTTGTTGTTCTATTTTGTCCTCTGGGTTTAGTTGCCTCTCTCCAAGCTTTCTTTAAACTAGTTTCACCCTTTGATGCTTCTCTTTGCTTTATGAGATGATCATTCTCATAGTCATTCATTATTCTTCTTTGCAAAATTTTATAAATGACTTTATATTTCAAATTGGTGATGCCTTTGGCCAACATCTTTCTCCATTTAACAGGTAAAAAGTTTGCTTACTGAAGTGCTTCCTGGGCACGTTTGCTCTTCTTGTAGCCACAATGTTTAAATTTTTTGTATAAAAATTTTATGATTATTGATGATGCCATTTCTAAGATCCTTTTCCCATTTCTCATTGCAAATTATTTATTTATAGTTGTTTCAATTGTATGCCATATTTTTTGTATTCTTTTTTCTTGATTTCGTAGTATGTGGTTTAAATTACCCAAACCCCAAATTATATATCTGAGGTATCCTCATTCCCATTTGAAATTGAATAGGACCCACAGGACAGGGAGTTGGTAGAAGGGATGGACATCAGTGACTTCCATGAGAATGTCATAGAAAGAATTAGTCACTCTCTAAGACTATAGACTCAATATCTCTGCTTTGTTGCCTTCACAAGAGGTGAGAAGAACCAGGTTTAAGACTCATCCTGGAGGTGTTCAGAGCTCTATTTGCTCTCTTCCTTTCCTCCATGTAGTCTCAGCCTCACCAAGTGTGCATGTTTCTAGTTATCTAGCTTCATGCCCTCTCCACCCGCTAATTCTGCCCTCGTGACTCTCTTTGGAGTAGCATTTGGGAAAGAGCCAGTAATGTGGGGTAGTAAGAACAATGGACCAATTATTACTTCTAACAGGAAGTCAATCTCCTATTACCTGGGCCATTGGCTTATTTTTCTTTTATTTACTTTTGAGATTACACATCACTGACCTTGGAGATTTCCAACCCTCAGAGACCTCAATGATAAGTGCATAAAGTCTTGTTTTAATTGCTAAGGCAGGCTAGAGCACTCCCATTGTCCCAGAAGTAGAAATGAGCTCAGGATAAGATATACAAGTACTTTCCTCAGTCCCATCGAATCCAAATATTGAACTTCTGGGATCTTTCCCACTCGGCCAACAAGATACTCATTCTTATCTCGCATATCATAAACATTGTTACCTTTATCTATTTGGGGAGTTAGTAAGCAGTTTATGCGTTTTCTAATTTTTTTATCAGTATCTGTCAGATTATAGCTCACAGAGGTCAGAGATAGTTTATTTGTTGATTAATAAATAAATATTTATTGAGCCCTTATGCTTCAAGGGCTATGGAGATTACAAAGACTGGGGAAGAGAAGATATAATCCTTATCCTGGAAGACTTTAAAATTTTGTTTTTGCGTTTGTTTTTAATGGAAGAAATAAGGCACACAAATGAAAAGATAATATAAGGGAGCAGGTACTAACTACCAGGTGCAGCAAATGATGCCCAGAGGAGAGAGAAATGACTAAAAGGAGACAAAAGACTCACAAGAATATTGGGCATGAGCTGAACTGTCAAACATAGCTCAGTTCTGAAGAGACAGAAAGAACCCCAGAAGTGTATGAAGTGCTTTCTTTCCTCTTCTTCATCTGTTGAATTCTTCCCCATCCTTTAAAACTCAAAGGGGGCTTTCCCTGATACCTAGTTAATAATTTTTAAAACCTTCTCATCGATTGTTTATTATAATTATCTGCATATGTGTCTTAATCTCCTGTAAGTTTCATACAAAGCCCTTTATCTAAACTTTAAAAGTCACCAAAGTGACTGCAACCATTCTCAACACAAATAAGAGGTTAAAGAAATGTTTGATGAATTGAATCAAGAAGGTAACGTGAACAAAGATATGGAAGCTGGTTTTCATCAACTACATTTATAGACCCTCTCCACCCCTTGCAGTGAGCAATGATATGGTTAATAAATCACTTTTATAGTTTTCTAAGGTGTACAGTTTTTTTTTCTATACAGAAGCCCCATTTCACAGATGAAGAAACAGAGATTCAGAAAAGTTACATGAATTGCCCAAAGTCACACAGCTAGTGTGTACCGCCACTTGAGATTTGGAGCCAGGCCGACCAGTCTGGCTGTTGGGGAGAGTTCAGGAGGGGAAGTCTGTTTCTATGTAACTTAACTCTATAAGGTCCTCAGATTCCCACACAGATAGGTATTTTTATTTGGTTGGTTTTTTTTTTTTTATTTGACTTGGAGACCCAATTTTGCCAATAGGACATTATTGCTTCTTAAAAAAAAACAAAACAAAATAACACAACTCCCCCCCCCCAAACACACACACACACACACACACACACACACACACGAAGAAAAATTCCATCAAAAGCACAAAAGTTATAAAGCCTTTTATATTTTTCAATTCACTTTTACAACTTAAGGGGTGATTTAAAAAAACCATTGTGTTCCTTTATCTATGTAAAGAATCCATCATGTGGCTTAAAAAAAAAATCAGAGTTCTGTTTCATTTTGAATTTCTTGAGTTGCTGATTGCTGATCTTTGCCATGCCGTGCGATAACTCAACAAAGCCTGCCAGGTCCCAAGGGAACCTGGAGTCATTATGTTAACTCTTATCATATGCTATTAAAAATATGGAGGGCAGCTAAGTGGCACAGTAGATAGAGCACTGGCCCTGGAGTCAGGAGTACCTGAGTTCAAATTTGACCTCAGACACTTGACACTTACTAGCTGTGTGACCCTGGGCAAGTCACTTAACTCCAATTGCCTTACCAAAAAAAAAATTAAAATTAAAAAAATATTAGAGAGACATACACACATATACTCACATATATGTTTACTTTTATAAAGGGGAACTGAATATATATACACACATATATATTTTATGCATGAGAAAAATGTATGTATATATAGACATATGTTTATATACAATATGTGTTTATATATGTATGTATATATAGATAGATAGATTTTCTTATGTATAAAAGAAGTAGACAAAAAACTGAGATGAAAAGGTCAAGAAGTGAGATAGAAAATTTTTTTTAAAATGTGTCTAAAAGAATAAGAATTAACTTTGCTATCCAAAAGACTAAGTTCTGGACAAGCTGCCCCAGAGTTTTGAGTGAAATTTTACCAAAATGTTGAGTCGGATTTATTAACATCTAGGAAATCCTGTGATCTGAATCATTCTGACTCAACATTTTAAAACTGTAAAAAGCAACCAGTGAGACTCTTTGTAGGGGATTTCCGCTTAAAAACAGAACACTGTGACAAATGCTGGAATGTTCCCCTATCTTACCCCACCTCCTGCCCTCATGCCCAACAAATAGGCAATACCTTCAGGTTATTTATTAAAAGAATAACTACCACATGTTGTTGGAGGTAACCCAGAATATCCCTCTCTCCACCCCTCCAAGGTACAGAGATGGGCTCAGGGAGTGCCCAGAAGCAGAGGGTGCAGAAACCTTGGCCATTCTGTCTCCAAGAAGGACACAGGCAGGAGTCTCTCCTTGGACAAATGGGAAGGAAGACCAGGCTTATGTAGGTGATACTAGATGCATCCTTCTCAGGAGCATCTAAGAGATAAGTGTTTAAGAGAAGCTCTTTGATGAAGGTAAATCTTAATGAAGAAATGCCTTAAATAGCAAGAAGGGGTCTGGGGTCATATTATTGGTAGTGTTACTGCTGCTGGGTCCTGGGAGCAAAATTGCTACTTTTGGAGCTAAAAGTGGGATTGAGAGCCTATAATAAGAGTACCTTCCCCATCAGGTGGAACATGCCCGTGAGTGACTTTAGCTAGATCAGGAGAGAGAGAGAGAGAGAGAGAGAGAGAGAGAGAGAGAGAGAGAGAGAGAGAGAGAGAGAGAGAGCGCGAGCAAGAGCGCACAGGATAACTCAGAAGGCCCACAAGCTTGGAAATTGTCCAAGAGTTCTAGCCTTTGTACTGCCTGAACAGATCTGGGATCAGCATCCTCTTCATTCCTTTATGGGGCATTTGGACCAGGATTTATCCTCCTGTAGGTGGAAGATAAGTAAGACTGCCCCTAGGGGTCAGCTGCTAGTGAAGGGGAGGGGAGATGTACATTCCCTTTATTTCCGTGGGTAAAGTCATCTGACTCTTACCACAGATATTATTATCAGGCCGGGAGAGATCAAGAGAGACCAGTTGTTCAGATCTCTGTTGTCATGCTGTCCTAGCCAGGGTTTAGGTCCTGGCTTTTGTTTCACATCTGTTCTTGGCTTGGGGTGAAATTATGTCTTAAAAGATAAAGATCTCAGCAGAATGAGGCTCTTCTCTCTGAAATTATTTGTGGTGGAGGAGAGTGAAGGGGGTAGGTAGGGGTGAAGCATGCTCATGTGCTGGGCACCTTCAGGCACCTTCAGGCACCTTCAAGCACATAACTTTGTGCTTTCTTTTGGTTACCCAACAGAACTTTTCTAGAAGACATACTTCCACTTTTGTTCATTTCCTTTAATAAATCATCAAAAAGGGATCAGTTACTCAATGTAGTAGAGACTTTCTTTTATGACATTTCTTGGAAAGTAGTCATCATAAGATGTTGCAGCCACCACTACTTCCCTACATTGTTGTTGTTGTTATTTTTGTCACCTACAATTTAGATTCATAAGAAATAATGTGTATATAACCATAAAGCTATGGTAGAATACTAATGTTAAAAAGGATGGATTTTTGTGTAGGAAGAACAGCTTGGGATTGTTAAAAATGCCACATAAATTCTTAAATGTGATCCAGAAAGATCTTTCTTATTTTCAATCCTGAGCTTAGTTCATAATTCATTTGCAATGTCTATTTAAGATTTGGGGACTCATGGACTAACTCGGTCTATCCAACCACATGTCATAATCCGGGTGACAGCCATTCTTTATTTCCTTGTTTGCTACATGAAGGAGATTACTGTTTTGGCCTTTTTGATCATTGTTCTATTTGGTACTTTTTTAGATCTTTGCTGGGATGTTTCTGTTTGAACCACTTCCACTTCCTCATGTAGCTTATACTTAGGTGTGATCATCTAAATATTGTGATTCTGCTGTTGTGGTTCCATCAATAATTAGAATATCTCACTGAAAGAACGAGACTAAACCTATTTCATTTTGGTTTGTTTGTTGTCTTCCTTTCCAGTTTCGTCTACAAAGTTTCATCTGCAAGTTTTTGAGATGAGTAGCTTAGTGGGGTCTAATGTTAAATTTTCTACAGGATTATTTCTTCTCTACTGCTTTTTACTATTTTTGTAAAGTAACACTGCTCAAAATCTTCCATCATTCTTCTCCATAACATTTTGCAAATGAATTTGTAATATGAGCTAATGTTTCCCTTGGTTGTCATGTCCCACTGCTTGGTAAGAACAAATGTTTGCTACTGAAGGGATTTCCAAGTTTTTGTGACTTCCTTGTTTCAGTGACTATTTTACCTTGGTTAATCTCTAAGGAATAGTAATAATCAGAGTCAATTTCTAAACTTTTATCTATTTTTCACTTTACAGTTTGGCCAGTTTTCAACTATCATAATTACATGAAGCAATTTCTCATTGTTACCCATTCTTCTGATTTAGTGTCAATTTTGATCTTAGAACTGATAGTCAATGGTATGACCATACACGGATTGCTACGTCTAAAATGGTTCTCACCTGTTAAGATATAGTCTAGGGGCAGCTAGGTGGTACAGTGGATAAAGCACCAGCCCTGGATTCAGGAGGACCTGAGTTCAAATCCAGCCTTAGACACTTGACACTTACTAGCTGTGTGGCCCTGGGCAAGTCACTTAACCCTCATTGCCCCATAGAAACAAACAAAAAAGATACAGTCTATTTAATTTTTTGTGATTTATTGTGAGCTCCCTAGTCTGTTCTTCTGTTCAGAATACCTCATTCCCTACTCTCCTCCTCATGTTTTATATTTCCCATCTACTGACTCCTTTGCTACTGCCTATAAACATACTCATGTCTGTCTTATCCATAAAAAAGTGCTGACTTCAATCCAGCCATCTCCATTAGTTATAATCATTTTTACATTTCTTTAGAAAGTTGTCTACACATCCTTTTTTTTACTGTTCTGCATGTGCAGTGGTCACACCCTGGTAAAACTGTCTCTGTAGATAGGCTAAAGAGGGTAACTGACAGGCCTCAAACCCATTGATGAGTTAGGGGATGTCTACCCCAAGCATGTGAAGACTTCACCCAGTAGAAATCCCCCAGTGGAATGGGCAGATGAGAACAATTTGTTCCAATTGCCTTGAAGGTGGCTGGAGTAGGTGCTGTGGAGTGCTCAGGGCATGGTCGGGCATTGAAGACCCCAAGCTCATCCATGCATCCTGGACCATTGACAGTCGTCTTGATTTTCGTCCTGCCACTGTACTTTGATGACTTTGGAAGAGAGAGTGAGGCCAATGACTGTGCAACTCTGCCTTACTTAAATCTAATTCATGTGCAAGTCAAGTTGTCACTGGCCCTCTTTGAAAATGAAGGACCACCACCGGCCTTCGACACTGTAGATGCCATTGTCCTCTTGGATACTCTGTCCTCTCCAGGTTTTTAGTGCATTGTTATCTCCAAGATCCCCTTCTACCTGTGTGAATGTCCATTTTCCTTTGTTAGTTCTTCATCTGGATCACAAACACTAGCCTTGGTAGGCCTCCAAGGTTCTATCCTGGACTGTCTTCTCTTTTCTCTCTATATTGCCTTGCTTAGGGATCTCATTAGTTCTCATAGGCTCAGTGATCATTTCTATGCAGATGATTCCCAGATCTTTCTGTCCAGCCCTAGTCTCTCTCTTGAATTCCAATCCTGAATCACTGACTGTCTGTTGGACATCTCAAGTACAACATGTCCCTGAGGAAGGAGACTCCACCATCCTCCAAGTCTCCTAAGTTTGCAAGTCTTCCTTGGCTCTTCACTCACACTCATCCACACTCACACAGTGGAGTGGACTCTGCTAGAGAAGGCAGGAGGGAAAGGGATCAGGTTTATATTCAGAGAGTTTTACCTTGGGAACAAGAAAGGGCCATCTTATCATTGACTAAGGGACAGCCAGGGGGCACAGTGGATAGAATACCAGGCCTGGAGTCAAGAAGACCTGAGTTCAAATCTGGCTTCAGACACTTGCTAGCTGTCTGACCCTGGACAAGTCACTTAATAACCCTGTTTGCCTCAGTTTCCTCATTTGTCAAATGAGCTGGAGAAGGAAATGGCAAACTGCTCCAGTATCTTTGCTAAGAAAACCCCAAATGGGGTTATGAAGAGTTGGATACAAACAACAAAACAGAGCTTGATGTGTTATTTTGTTAATTCTCAAGATTTAAGAAAGTGATGCAGAAAATGTTACTAGTGTAGAATAAATTTAAAAGCATATCATACATACATTTTTAAAAAGTCAGTTGTCAAGCATTTATTTACTAACATATCTTTACATAAAATCATCCTGTTTGACATGCCTTATTGAAAATTGTAATTAATCTAGACAGTTGCAAATTTGGTCATTGAATTTAGAAAGAGTTTGATTGTCCCTGGGTGTATTGTGGAAACATTTTTACTTCTTTCTGTTCTCTAGGGAGTAGAGGAGGAAGCTTTCGTGACTTGAGTTCTTAGAATTTCTTCTTAGTGTTACCATAGGGCTGCCTACACTGCTTTATAGAAGCTACCCCATTGGGATATGTTTGGGAATAAAATTGTAAAAATGATAGCTCCGCAATCCATGAAATGTTATAATTTACGAAACAGTCTCTGCAAAACAAACCCATGAATTAGATAATGCAAGTATCATTATCCCTACTTTACAGAGTAGGAAATTGAGACCCAGAGAATTGCCTCTTTGATGCTTTTGATTTGTCAAAGACTGCACAGCAGATCTTATGCTTTAAACCCAAATAATGTGCCTAGTAGTCATTGAAAGACCAGCAGATACCAGTATAGCAATGTAGTCACTAGAGATGTCACACCCAATAGGAAGCAGGCTTAAGGAGAGCAGTGTGAAGCCACATGTGGTCTTGTGTAAATTAGGGGATTTAAGGCCCTTATGTATGTGTATCTGGGCTACATGTGTTCCCTATATGTTTGTCCTTCATGCTCGATCCCTACATGTGTCTCCTTTCTCCACTAATGGTGTGTATATTCGGCAGTTACTGTATTTGTGGGAGAGTATATTTATGTGTGGGTGGGTTGGTTAGTAACTTTTCTTATTATGCTATTTCTTTATTTTTTAATTTTTTAGATGCCATAAACTGATATAACTGTTTTTACTTAATATTTTATTTTTCCTCAGTTACATGTAAAAAACAATTTTTATCATTCTTTTTTGTAAAATTTGAGGTCCAAATTCTCTGCTTCCTTCTTGTTCCCTCCCTTACCCCAATTGAGAAGGCAATATGCTACTTCTTCAAATGTTTTTGCTTTGAATAAATTTTATTCCCCAGTAGATTTGAGAAAAAAATAAATAGGTCAGGCCTTGTGAGTTATTGTTGTGAGTCAGTGCAGACACATAGAGTCCCCTTTTTTTTTGAGTCCCTTTTACTTAAAGTAACTATCCTGGTGGGGTCCCATATTTCACATGGGGATGCCCCAGATGCTACATTGGCAATACTTAAAATGAGTACTTAAAATTTAAAGTGATCAAATGTCCCATGGAAATGGTGTTTATTCTTACCTTTGGGCACATCAATCCAACTCTCTGCTAAATCCTTTATTTTTTTCTCTTTCATTATTTTTATGAGAATTTACTAAGCACTTCCTATGTTATGGCCACTGTCTTAGGCACGAGGGATAGAAGGACAAAACTAAACAGCCCTTGATCTAAAGAAGCTAACACTTTATTGGGAGAAATAGTATGAATACTCATAGATCAATACAGAAAAAATACAGTGTTTTCTGGGAGAAGGAACTAGCTACTAGAGGGTTAATGATAGGGTTCCTAGAGGAAGTTGCATTTGAGCTGAGCCAAATGTTTGAGGATTATCAATTTGGCAGCTGAGCAGAGGATAAATTGGAGACTGGAAGGATAGGAAGGATAGAGATTCCTTAGGAAATTATTGCAATGGTCCAGGTGAGAAATGTTGGGATACTAAACTAGGCTAGTGACTTCCTGAGAGGAGAGAAGGGGACAGATATGAGATATGTTGTGGAGACAGAATTAAGAAAGCTTAACAACTGATTGGCTATTTGAGCTGAGAGAGAGGGAAGAGTCCAGTGTTTTGAATATGTGTGATTAAGAGGATGGTGTCTTCAACAGAAGAAAGAAAGTTAGGGAGAGAATAAATTTCAGGGGTTAAGGATAGGTTGAGTTTGAGAAGCCTGTAGGCCAACCAACTGAATGAAAGAGAATTTTAAACTGCTAGGTGATAATATCGATACTTGTAAAGTGGGAGACTTGTTACGGAATGATCCTGAAGTCCCTTTATATGACAGCCAAGTTGAATTACTCTTTGCCCTCTATAAGCACTATTCTCTTTCAAAGTCTGGAATGTTCTCTCCCTCTTTGATGTGTTGAATTACTGCCTATCTCTTAAAATCCAAATTATATGCCACTTACTCCAGGAAGTTGACCCAGATTGCCAAAGTTGACAATAACCTTACTCCTTAGACTTTCCAAGGTAATTTGTTCTTTGTACTTGTTCCACTTCATTAATCTTATATAATTTTGTGTTATGCTCTTCTGTGTTTGTTATCTCCACTTCATGTTGTAAATTCTGTGAGGAAATTGTGTCAAATGTAAACTTTGCATTTCCTCCAGCACTTAGCATGGTACTCTGGGCAAATTAGTGTTTAATAATAGTTTTTGAATTAATAAATAAATGAATTTAATTTCTGTAACTTGTACTGTGCATGTATAGCCAAGTAGATGGATTTTTTGTGTCAGTTCCTTCTAGTGATTTGTACAACAGTAGGTGGATGTGGTTTGAAGGGGAAGAAAAGAATAACAACACTCTAAAAATATTATTTATTTACTTTTAGCATTCTTTTTTTTTTTAAAAGAAATTTGAGTTCCCAATTTTCTCCATTCCTCCATACTCTCCTACATCCACTGAGAAGGCAAGCAATATAATATCAATTATAATGTGAAGTCATGCAAAGCATATTTCCATATTTGCAATGTCACCAAAAAGCAAGAAAAATAAAGTGGGGGAAATTATACTCCTATTTGAACTTAGAGTTTATCTGTTCTCTCTCTGGAGGTGGATAGCATTTTTCATCATGAGTCCTTCAGATTTGTCTTGGATCATTGTATGGATCAGAATAGCTAAGTCTTTCGCAATTGATCAATGTTACAATATTGCTTTTACTGTTTACAATGATCTCCTGGTTCTGTTCACTTCACTATGCATCTGTTCATACGGGTATTTCCAGGTTTTTCTGAAGTCGTCCCCTTCATAATTTCTTATAGTGCATATATATTCTCATAGTATTCCATCACAATCATTTAATGTAATGGCTGGACAATCCCCATTCCCAAATTGATGGGCATCCCCTTGATTTCCAATTCTTTGCCTCCAAAAAAAAGAGATACTATAAATATTTTGTATATATGGGTCCTTTTCCTTTTCTTTTTCCTTTGATCTTTTTTGTGATACAGATTTAGTAGTGGTATTGCTGGGTCAGAGGGTGTGCACAGTTTTATAATCCTTTGGGTATAGTTCCAAATTTTTCTCCAGAATGATAGGACCAATTCACAATTCTACCAACAGTTCGTTAGTATACCCATTTTCCTACATCCCCTCCAGTGTTTGTTATTTCTAATAGGTCTGAGGTGGTACCTCAGAGTTGTTTTAATTTGCTTTTCTCTAATAATTAGTGGTTTAGAGCATTTTTATATGCCTATAGATAGCTTTGATTTTTTCTTTTAAAAACTGACCATTCTTTGACTTTGACCCTATCAATCTTATTTTTATACATTTAACTCAGTTCCCTATATATTTGAGAAAGAGGCCTTTATCAGAGAATCTTGAGAAGATTTTTGCTATTTCTTCATTGTCTATGGTACCTTTTTTTAGCAAAATATAGTTTCCCTGACTATATCTTTTAATTAGGTCTATTTTTGCTTTTGCATTGTCCCTTTTTTACTTTAGTTGAAGCAGAATAGATTCTGCTTCAGTACCTTATTTTAACTTTATATGTATATCTTTCCATTTCAAGTATGTCTTTTGTAAATATTATATTGTTGGATTCTGATTTCTAATCCATTCTGCTATCCACTTCCGTTTTATGAGTGAATTCATCCCATTCACAGTTATGATTGCTAACAGTGTATTTCCCTTCATTCTTTTTTCTTCTGTTTATGCTTCTTTTATCCTGTCCCTCTTCAAAAGTCTGTTTTGCTTTAGACCATTGCCTCCCTTAATTGGCTCTCCTTTATATCACTCCCTTTTCTCTTCCATTCCCATCTTATTTCCTTCTTGGGGATGATAGATTTCTTTACCCAAGTGAGTGTGTATATATATTCTTCTCTCTTTGAACCAATTTCAATGAGAGTGAGGTTAAAACATTGCTGCCACCTACCCAATGTCTCCTTGAATTATAACAGCTCTTTGCATGCCTTTTTTATGTGAGAACATTTTCTCCATTGTACCTCTCCCTTTCCCCTTTTCCCAGTACATCCCTATTTCTTGTGCTTTGATTTTTTTTGGGATGGCCCCAACATAATCAGCTCACACCCATGCTCTCTTTCTATGTAGACTCCTTTTAACTAAGCTAATAATGATTAAGTTCTTAGAATTACATATATCAACTTCTCATATAGGAAGGTAAATACTTTACCTGTATTGAATCCTTTATGATTTCTCTTTCTTTTGATGCTTCTATTGAGTCTGGTGTTGATCAAATTTTCTATTCAGCTCTGGTCTTTTCATTAGGAATGCCTGAAAGTTCTCTATTTAATTGAATGACCATTTCCCCCCTGAAGTATTTCCTGAATAGTTTTGCTAAGTAGGTTATTCTTTGTTGTAATCCTAACTCCTTTGCCTTTCAGAATATCATATTCTTAGTCCTCTGCTCCTTTAATGTGAAAGTTGCTAAATCTTGTGTGATCCTAACTGTGGTTCCATAATATTTGAATTGTTTTTTTTTTTCCTGGCAGCTTGCAATATTTTCTCCTTGACCTGGGAGCTCTGAAATTTGACTATAATATTCCTGGGAGTTTTCATTTTGTTATCCCTTTCAGGAGGTGATTGGAAGATTCTTTCAATTTCTATTTTACCCTCTAGATCTAAGATATTGGAGCAGTTTTCCTTGATATTTTTTTTTGAAGGGCAATGAGGGTTAAGTGTCAAGTGTCTGAGGCCAGATTTGAACTCAGGTATTCCTAAATCCAGGGCCAGTGCTTTATCCACTGCACTACCAAACTGCCCCGATAAATTCTTGAATAATAATATCTAGGCTTTTTTTTTTTATCATGACTTTTAAGTAGTCCAGTAATTCTTAAATTATATCTACTCAATCTATTTTTTCTACATCAGTTGTTTTTTCTGATGAGATATTTCACTTTCAAAAAAAATTTATTCTATTGACTTTATTTTATTCTTTCTTCATGTCTCATAGAGTCATTAGCTTCTATTTGCCCAGTTCTAATTTCTAAGGAATTATTTTTTTTCAGTGAGCTTTTGTACCTACATTTCCATTTGGCCTGCCTTACTTTTTAAGGAGTTCTTTCTTCATTGAATTTTTGTGCCTCTTTTAACCTTTAACCAATTCTGTTTTTTAAAAGATTTTTTTTTCTTCAGCATTTTTTGTACCTCTTTTACCAAACTGTTGTAATTTTCTTTTCATAATTTTCTTATATTACTCTTAATTTATTTTCCCACTTTTTCCTTTATTACTCTTATCTCTTTCTTTAATTCTTCCAGAAATCTAGTTTGCATTTTTCTTTGAGACTTTGCTTGTAACTGTTTTTACATTGTTATCTTCTTCTGAGTTCATTTCTTGATTCTTTTCTGCCATTGTAGTAGCTTTTTATGGTTAAATTCTTTTTTTTTTTAATTTGCTCATTTTCCTGGTCTATTTCTTGCCTTTGAATTTTATATTAAAGTTGAGTTTTGCTCACTCAGGTTTGGAGAGGCAGCGTCCCAAGTTTCAGGCTTTGTCATGCTGCTGCTTTCAGAGCTAGATAGAAGGGTCTGCATGTTTTCAGTGCCTCCAAGGTGGTGTGATCCAGGGAGAGATGTCACTGTTTTTCTGGTCTGTGCTCTCATTTTTAGCCAGGAGAGGCCCCTGTTCTTCTGCTGCTGCAAGCACTAGTGCTCTTCTCTACCCTGTAACTACTAAGAGGGCCTTTCTTTCTTGTGACCAATTGGAACTGTGACCCAGAAACACATATGGAAAATTGAGATGACAATCATTGGTAGTGACAGCAAAGGGTCCCCTTTTAATCTCTTTCTGACCAATTGTCCAAATATCTTACCATTTCCAGGCTGAGAACTCCTGAAGCTGCTGCCACAGTCACTGTTACAACCACCTCTAAGGCCTATTGCTGGTGTTGCCACTGCCTATGTTCCAGGCTGGTCCCTACCCCTATGTCACAGACCTTTTCTGTTGACTTCCTAAGTTGTCTTAGGCTGGAAAAATGTCTCACCCTGACCTTTTGTTGATGTTGCTGCTCCAGAATTTGATTTGAGGCATTATTTTAAATTTATTTGGAGAGGAATATTGGGAGAGTTCAACTGAATTGTTGCCTCTACTCTGCCATATTGGCTCTACCGAAGTAGGCCAAGCAATAACAACCTGAAGTGTAATTCGAGCTTATGGTCATTTTGTGAACTGGTGAAACTATGAGCTTCCATTGTCAGTCAAATATATCTTCTTTTCCCCCTCCCTGCTTCTTCCTCCCTTCATTCTCTTCATTTCTTCCTTCCTTGCTTCTTTCCTTCCTTCCTTCCTTGCTTCTTTCCTTCCTTCCTTCCTTCCTTCCTTCCTTCCTTCCTTCCTTCCTTCCTTCCTTCCTTCCTTCCTTCCTCCTTTCTTTCTCTTCCTTCCTTGTTCCCTCCCTTCCTGTTCTTCCTTCCCTCCTTTCCTCCTTTCTGCCCTTCTTTTCTTCATCCCTCCCTCCCTCCCTCCCTCCCTCCCTCCCTTCCTTCCTTCCTTCCTTCCTTCCTTCCTTCCTTCCTTCCTTCCTTCCTTCCTTCCTTCCTTCCTTCCTTCCTTCCTCCTTTCTTTCTCTTCCTTCCTTGTTCCCTCCCTTCCTGTTCTTCCTTCCCTCCTTTCCTCCTTTCTGCCCTTCTTTTCTTCATCCCTCCCTCCCTCCCTCCCTCCCTCCCTCCCTCCCTCCCTCCCTCCCTCCCTCCCTCCCTCCCTCCCTTCCTTCCTTCCTTCCTTCCTTCCTTCCTTCCTTCCTTCCTTCCTTCCTTCCTTCCTTCCTTCCTTCCTTCCTTCCTTCCTTCCTTCCTTCCTTCCTTCCTTCCTTCTTTCCTTCTTTCCTGCCTTCTTCCTATCAATCATCTGGAGAGTAGATTGGCATAGTAGCTAGAGTGCTGGGTTTGGAGTCAGGAAGATGGGTTCAATTGCCTTTGACAATTAATAGGCAAGTCATTTGATCTCTGTGTGCCTTGGGCAAATTTGTAGGACTCATCAATTGAGCTATATATGAGTTGCAATTTGCAATGATTAAGGGAGTTGATAAATATATACACACACATACACACACTCACTCATATACATGTATGCATTTGAAAAGCATCATAGTGAAGTGGATAGAATGTTCTTGTCTCTGACCTTCGTTTGATGATATTGGGCAAATTACTCTTCTGATTTTCAGACTTATCTACTTATCATATTTATTTTCCACATTGGTTAACTAAGACACACAAACGTAAATAGATGCCATACAAGATTATGAGGAGATAATCACATTTCAGAAACTTGGTACAGCATGTGTCTAGCCTGGAACCGGAAATGAAAAACCACAAGTATGGTGCACACTCAGGAGACAGAGAATCCAGATTGAGCTAGTCTTTTTTTTTTAGACTACAATTTTATTTTATTTTTAAAATAAGAAACATTTTATTTATGGTTTTGAGTTCCAAATTTTCTCCCTCCTTCTCTCTCTCCCTTCCCCATTCCCTGAAGTGGTAAGCAATCAGATATGGGTTATACATGTTTGATCTAATCTTCATGCCTATACACACATAGACAATGACACTCCATCTCTCCCCACACCCCCATCCAGTAGTATCTTAAATGTGACAACAAGATAGATTTTCTTTTCCCTAAGAGAATATTTGAGGAAATAAGAAGAGGCCCGGAGCTTAATAGGCAAAGGAAGTCTTTTATTTTGACTCTCACCTAGGTTGATGCATGATACAAGGTATTGGCTAAACAGTATAAAAAGAGTGGACAAAGTTTGTCCAAGGGTATGATTGAAGAATGTGAAGATGGAGGGTAGGAAGTAGGGAGCATGGAAGGCAGTGTTGTGTAGGGGTATGAATGCTAACTATAACTAGTAAGTGATCTTAGCCAAGCCATTTCTTATCTCTGGGCATCAGTTTCTTTGTCTGCAAAAATGAGAGAGGCTAGATTCCCCTAACCTATTCTAAGGATGCTTCTAGCATTAAATGATGATCCTTAGGACTAAGGACATAAGGACTAAGGAGTCTATAATTCCATAATTTATTTTGTACCACCGAAAACAAAAAATCTCCAGCCTTAGTAGATAGCTACCCAAAAGGGCATGGTATACTTGGGCAGGGTCTCAGAAATGAGAGAATGTTGGAGACCTCAGAGACCATCTAGCCCAGTGGTTTTCAGAGTGTAGTCTGTGGACTCCTAGCATCCCTGAAACCTTTTCAGGAGTTCTACAAGATTAAAACTACTTTCTTAATATAATAGTGAGATGATACTTTTCTTTTAAAATATTTCTCCTTTTTCTAAATACATATCTAGGTAGGGCCTGATTTTCTCCAAATATTTCAATCAAAAGAGTATATCACAACAGCTTGAATGTAGAAGTAGATAGAAGAATTTAGCTTTCTTCTACTAAGCCAGATGTTAAAAAGATTTACAAAAATACAATATAATGTATAGCATAAAATTCAATTTACAAATCTGTATAAAAGAGTAGACAAAGTTTGGCCAAGTTGATCAGCACCAAAATAAGGAAGTCTTCACTCTCTCTATTCTTTTTACAGATGACATCATTCTGATTCTTCAAGGAAGCTGGCTCAGAGACATGATCAGGTGATGTGATTGCTTGACAAAGGGGTGTAGTCTTTATATGGATTGTTATTCTTCATAAATTTTATCATCCCGGAAATGTATTATTACATATAATCTATTTCAACTGGATCTCTCCCCAAGGAGAGCAAGAAGCTAGAAGAAAACTGGAGGAGTAAATATCCTGAGGGTTGAAAGAGATAGCTCCAAATAGGAAGAATTAAGCTTGTACTCAAAACAGGTGTGTGACCATCTATGTGAGTTGTTCTTTTGATCATGTGAGGATTCAAAATCAAGCTTTTACAGAGGTTAGGGAAGGCTGCAAGAAGCCTGAGAGAAATCAACAAAGGCTTTGTGTGGTGATGATGATAGTGGTGGTGGTGGACTTGGGATGGTGGCTCGGGATAACTGACCCCCTGAAAATCTAGCCAGCTGGCCGGCCAGACCAACCTTAGAAAACATCTGGGTTTCATGTGCTTTCAGTTTCACACCTTCAGAGGACAGTCTTAATAGGGTTAATCTTCTAACAATTCTTTCTTTCTGGTCTGGGGAGGGTGCTTGACGCTTAGATAGAAAGGGGACAATTCAGAGCCTATCAGATATTTTCTCAGGATCAGGATTGTTACCCTAATCCTGAAGAAATTCCCCTAGTGGTGTGTGGACATAAAAGCCTAACATTTAGCTGTGGAAGGGAAACTTGGACATGTCATCTAGTCCAGTCTCTTCATTTTACAGATGAGAAAACTGAACCCAAGAGGGGGGTGACTTGCTTAAAGCCACCAAGGTAGCAGAGGTAGTAGAGTCCTGAATTTTTGGTACTCCTCTGGATGACTTGTGGTTAAAAAAAGTAGCACAGTAATGCTTGGCTACCTCCCAGAAAATGCCTAGTGAAAATAATAGCTCACTGTTAGTGTTTGTAAATTATGTGCTTAATAAATGCTTGTTGACTGACTGCTTGACTGTTATCCTTGTAAACTGTAAATCTCTGTCTTGTGCTCTTTTAGGCATGGTTCTCTACAGTTTGCAAGGGGCTTTCTTCATGGGAGGGAGACAGTGTAAATATGATTTTCATTTTATTGATGAGGAAAGTTGAGTCTCAGAGTGAGATTGTCCAAGATCACATAGCTAACAAATGCCAGAAATAGAATTCCAACCCAGGTCTCATTACTCCAAGTCTAAAATGATTTCCATTACATGATTGCTCACATCTTGGGGATTTGCCTGGCATTGTAGGCCATTCTTTTCCCTCTTACCCTCTGCACACTCACCTCCCTCACCAAGTAAGATATGTATATTTGGTTCAAGTATGGCACCATGCCAATTCTGAGGCACTGACTAGCCGTACAACTCATTGAGCCCATCTCATACAGCCTGTTGTTTGTATACTTATGCCACATACCACTTTTCCATTATTGTCAGTACTTCAGCTAGGTTGGCAGTTCCTGAAGAATAGGAAGAGTGCTTTGGGACTTCCATAGCACCTACATTTGTGCCTTGAACATAGTGAATGCCCAAGAAATATTTGTTGATTGACTTCCATTATATTAAGGCATAACAGTTCCATTAATTTTTTGATCATTTGATCCATATTTTTTGATCATTTAGGCATCATCAGAATCAGACTCATAGGACCATTTAGATTGGAAAGGGACCTTGGAGTCCTTACTCCCTCAATTTACAATTAGGGAAATTGAGGCAAAGATCAGTGAATATTTATCAAATATTTGATAAGGGTAAGGCATATACTGAAGACCTATGCTGCCTGAGCTTGGTGTGATGTCACTCACAGCAGCAAATCTGGCAAGGTTTTAGGCCAGTGCAATAGTGCCACCTATTTATCACAGAATTTCAGAACTCAATTGAACCTTAAAGGTCATGTAGGCACAGAATCCAGTTAGAACAAAGCTCAGAGGATACCTCATTCAACCTGGAACTGACCCACACCAATGATTACAAGCCTTTACTCTGCCTCTCTACTACCTAAGCCAGGGATCCTTAAGTACTTCTATACCTTTCTTCCAACTGTAAACTGGAGGAGGGGCAATGTCCACCTCTGACTGTTCTGTTCTCTTGGGTGGAAGGGCCAGCAGGACATATGATTGCTATGCAAATCCATTGAAAGCTCCTTCTGAATGGTCCCTCTTTGGTTCACTTCTGATTATCTGAGATTATAATTCATTATGATTAGTTATGATGATGAACATAATGGGATTAGAGGAATTATTGCGAGATTTTTCTAGGAATGGATATTTTTTCCCAGGAGAGGTACTTCCTTTTCCTCTTCTATGCCTTTTCTCATTTCTTTTTTTCTTTTTTTTTTGTGGGGCAATGAGGGTTAAATGACTTGCTCAGGGTCACACAGCTAGTAAGTATCAAGTGTGTGAGGCCGGATTTGAATTTAGGTCCTACTGAATCCAGGGCCAGTGCTTTATCTACTGCACCACCTACCTGCCCCCTGCCTTTTCTCATTTCTATGAATGACAATTAATCCATGTGCATCCCATAAGTCCTTTATTTGTACCAGGGCATAGCAATGGTAAGGAGTAGTTTGAGTTGGGCTTAAATCATAAGACAAATTAATGGCAGAAAAACATGGCAGACTATTTACAGCTGTTTCTGGGCATTAATTATGTTATATTACTATTTGAGTAAAAGAAAAAAGGTCTGGAAGTAGAGAACAATATGACACCAAAACATTGTATCACCCAGTGGGCAGCTATGGAAGGGACAGTTCTTATATAAGGCTAGTAAAACAGGGGAAGTTCTATGGCCTCCAATATTGTCATTCACCTTTCTACTACCTTCAGTCAATTCAGCAATTTGAACAACATTTAAAAATAGTTTTATTGTTGCCTTTTGTTTTTACACTATGCTTCTAGGCACATAGTTGTGCCAATAGTGCAAGAGGCCCCATGAGGTTTTGTGGTTGAGTTAGGATTGACTCATTTGACACCAAATTCAGTGCTTTTTACACTCTACTTTTTAAATTGCTCTGCCCCCATTGAATTCTGCCTTTAAAAAATACTAACACATAAAAAATTATGCATAGCAAGTATTTATAATAACCGTGTCTGACACTGTATTCTACCTTCCACACCCATAGTCCCCACTTCGATACTAAGAGAAAGTTATTTCCTTTTAGGTTAAAATTATTCATTATAATTCATGATAATTCAATGACTTCTTAGTATTTTTACCATCTTCATTAATGTCATTATATACATTATTATCTTGCTTTTGATTTCTCTCCATCACTTCATGTGAGTCTTCCCATGTTTTTTTCTGAATTCCTTGTATTTATTGTTTTTAGAGAAGACAGTAGGGTGAATCAAGTGCTGGACTTGGAGTAAGCAAGATCTGATTTCCAAACTGCCTCAGGTGCTTACTAGCTATGTGACTTTAGCCAAATCACTTAACTTTTGTCTGCCTTACTTTCTTCATCTGTAAAATTGAGATAATAATTGCACCTAGGGGCAACTAGGTGGTTCAGTGGATAGAGCAGTGGCCCTGGAGTCAGGAGGACCCAAGTTCAAATGTAGCCTCAGAGACTTGACACTACTAGCTATGTGACCCTGGGCAAATCACTTAACCCCAAGTGCCTTAAACAACTGGGGCCATCTCCAGTTGTCCTGATGTATGTCTTGCCATTGGACCCAGATGGCTCTGGAAGAGAGAGTGAAGTTGGTGACTTTGCATAGCCCTTCCTCACTTAAAATCTAATTTAGTGCAAGTCATGACATCACCCCGACTTCATGGTCCTCTTTGAGAGTGAAGGACAAACAATAATTGCACTTACATCACAGGGTTGTTGCATTATTTGCATTAGCAAAATACTCAAAACAAAATGGGGAATGGATGAACAAATAGTGGCATGTAAATAAAATAGAATATTAATGTATTGTCATAATAATAGCTAGTATTTATATATTACTTTAGCATTTGCAAAGTTCTTTACATATACTATCTCATTTGATCCTACTATGAGAAAGACTGTGCTAGGCACTGGGATTACGAAGATAGAAAACAAAATATATAATATCCCTAAGAAATTAAAGTGGGGCAGCTAGGTGGTGAAGTGGATAAAGCACCGGGCCTGGATTCAGGAAGACCAGAGTTCAAATCTGGCCTCAGACACTTGACACTTACTAGGTGTGTGACCCTGGGAAAGTCACTTAACCCTCATTGCCCTGCAAAAAAAAAAAGAAATTAAAGGAGAGAATAATTGTTGATGTAGAGGGAATAGGAAGCAAGGAAAAAGGAGATGAGGGAGCTTTTGAAAGATCAATAAATCAGCAAATTCTGTTAAAATGCCTACTGTGTTCAAGGTATCATGTTACATTCTGGGAACACAAAGCAAAAGTAAAAACAATCCCTATTCTCAAGGAGCTTCCATTCTAATGGGGACGGCAATGTAGAAATAGATACATACAAGAAAAGTTAGAAGTGAGACTTAGAGGGAATTGTGTTGATTTTCTCAGGAAAATAAGAGATGAGCTTATCTTGTAGGAAGAGAATCTACTCTTGGGAGTAGAATCAAAGGCTTCAGAGGAAAGGAGAAAGTTTGGAATGGTGGTGTGGAGTTCTTAAGTAGACTCAGAGGATAGACTCAAGCAAGGAAGAATAAAAGGATTGTCCTGAAGCACTGAGGGAGAGGATGAAAAGACATAACATGAATATGCAGTGGTAAAAGGTACAAAAATTCACTGAAGAAAAGAACTCCTTTAAAAGCAGGATTGGCCAAATGGAAAAGGAGGTACAAAAGCTCACTGAAGAAAATACTTCCTTAAAAATTAGAATTGGGCAAGTAGACACTAATGAATACATGAGACAGCAAGAAACAATAAAAGAAAGTCAAAAGAGTGGAAAAATAGAAGAAAATGTGAAACATCTCATCAGATTGGCCTGGAAAACAGATCAAGGAGAAATAATTTAAGAATTATTGGACTGGCTGAAAGCCATGATCAAAGAAAGAATCTAGACATCATATTTCAAGAAATTATTGAGGAAAACTGCCCTGATATCTTAGATCCAGAAAGTAAAATGGAAATTGAAAGAACCCACCAATCACTACCTAAAAGAGATCCCAAAATGAAAACTCCCAGGTCAAGGAGGAAATACATCTAATAGTCAGAAAGAAACAGTTCAAAATCTATGTAATTACAGTCAGGATCACAAAAGATTAGTGCCTTCCACATCAAATGAATAAAGGGCTTGAAATATGATATTCTGGAAGCCAAAGGAGCTAGGATTACAACCTAGAAGAGCCTATCCAGCAAAACTGGATATAATCCTTCAGGAGAAAAAATATGGAGACTTCATGAAATAGAGGACTTTCAGGCATTCTTGATGACAAGGCCAGAGTTGAATAGAAAATTTTATATTCAAACACAAGACTCAAGAAAAGTATGAAAAGCTAAACAGGAAAGAGTAATCACAAGGGTGTCAATAAATTTAAACTGCTTTCCTATATGGAAAGATGATACATGTAATTCCTACAAACTTTATTAGGGCAATTTAATGGAGTTTACATAGACAGAGAACATGGATGTGAGTCGATTATGTTGGAATGGCCATCTAAAAATGAAGAGCTGAGAAAAAGGGATACACTGGGAGAAGGGGGAAGGGAAAAATAGAATGGGGATAAACCTTTTCACATAAAGTAACTGTGCAAGGAAAAGCTTTTATAGGAGAGAGGAAAATGGGAGAGGTGGCAGGAAATGTTTAAACGTTACTCTCATTGGAATTGATTCAAAGAGGGGAAAATATATATAAACGTGCAGTTGTGTATAGAAATGTAACTTACTCAATAGGGAAATTGGAGGGGAAGGGGGATAGGAGAAAGGGGGAAGGTTAATAAAAGGTAGGAGAGATTAATGGAGGCAGTGGTTAAAAGTAAAATAGACTTTTGAGGAAAGAAGGATTAAGAGAGAGAGAGAAGCAGCAGAAAATGAGATGGAGGGAAGTACACACGTAGTGAACACAACTGTAAATGGGAATGGGACGAGTTCAGCCATAAAATAGAAGCAGAATGGATTAAAAAACAGATTCCAAAAATGTATTGTTTAGAAGGGACACACTTGAAACAGAAAGACACACACTGTTTTAAAAAAGGGTTGGAGCTGAATCTAATATGCTTCAGCTGAAATAAGATAAGGCAGGGGTAGCAATTATGATCTCAAACAAAGCAAAAGCAAAGATAGACCTAATTGAAAGGAATAATCAGGAAAACTGGTTGGTTGGTTGGTTATTGTCCTTCATTTTTTTTTTTTTGGTGAGGCAATTGGGGTTAAGTGACTTGCCCAGGGTCACATAGCTAGTAAGTGTTAAGTGTCTGAGGCCTGATTTGAACTCAGGTCCTCCTGAATCCAGGGTCAGTGCTCTATCCACTGCACCATCTAGCTGCTCCTTGTCTTTCATTTTTTGTTGTTGTTGTTGTTGTTGTTTTTTTGTTTTGTTTTGTTTTGTTTTGGCGGGGCAATGGGGGTTAAGTGACTTGCCCAGGGTCACACAGCTAGTAAGTGTCAAGTGTCTGAGGCCGGATTTGAACTCAGGTACTCCTGAATCCAGGGCCGGTGCTTTATCCAACTGTGCCACCTAGCTGCCCCGTCCTTCATTCTTAAAGAGGACCAAAATGACATCATTGGGTTGGAATCAAGGTACAGTGTGTCTGACTGTGACTGATCCGACCAATGAGATCTTGGAAGATTCTACCACAGGTTCGTCAAAAATAGTCCATATGAAAATTTGGAGTGGAGATGTTTATAAATTTGTGCATCTTCTGGGTTTTGTTTTTTTTTTGAGCTACCACAATTCTGCTTCACTCATCGAGTGAGACACCTTCTTTGATGCAGGTATGCCTTGCTGGAAAGTTCTTTGCCAGCATCTCCCATGTCATGCAATTGATTCCAGAGTTCTTCAGAGAGACCTTGAGAGTGTCCTTGTATTGCTTTTCTTGACCACCATGTGGGCACCTTCCTTGCATGAGTTCTTTGTACAATAGTCTTTTAGGCAAACACATATTTGGCTTTCAGACATCATAACCAGGCCATCGGAGTTGTGCTCTCTGCAGTAGAGTTTGAATTCTTGGCAGTTTAAGCTCAAGAAAGGACCTCAGTGTCTGGTATTTTATCTTGCCAGGTGATCTTCAGAATCTTCCCAAGATAATTAAAGGAAGTGATTCAATTTCCTGGCATGGTGCTGGTATACTCTCCAGGTTCATTGGCATACAATGTTGAGGTCAACACAATGGCTCACTGGCCTTCATTTGCCTGCCTTGTTTCACTCAGGGCTGCTATTTGGATATGATACCTACTGAGTTCTCTCTCAACAAGAACTATTCATCTTTTAGGTCTACTATATTCTGTGTTGTCCATAAGCATGCACACATTCTGTATACTGATAGTGAGTGGAATTGTATTTGCAGAAATTTTTGTACAATTTTGTGTGTGTGTGTGTGTGTGTGTGTGTGTGTGAGAGAGAGAGAGAGAGAGAGAGAGAGAGAGAGAGAGAGAGAGAGAGAGTGTTTCAACTGCAGGGTGGGATTCCTCATCAGCCACAATAAGCAGGCCAGAGTTGGGTGAAACAGACATTTTTAGGGCACCTTTTCTACTCCCTTCCTCACACCAGAAGGTGAACAGTGCAGTCATTAAAAGTCTGCATAGATACCTGGGGGCTGCCGAATTCTACCGCTGCTTCCAGCCTGGGCTGCCTGTGTTTAGGATTGTCACTACAGCTCCCAGTGTATCTGTACCTGCTACTTCATCACTTGCCTGTAGCCACAGGACTTTGAGATATAGGTAAAATGGTATAGGTTATGTTTTTTACTTTGCACCTAAGTTGGATGAAAGTGAGGCAGAATTGTGTGAAGTCACCAGCCTCACTCTCTCTTCCATCAAAGTCCAGTGGTAAGACAAAGTCAAGACAATTAGTGATGTCTCAGGATGCAGCGACTGAGCTTGGTGTCTTCTATGTCTAACCAGTCTCTAAGGGCTCCACAGCACCTGTTTCAGCAGCCTTCATGGCTATTGGAGAAAATTGTTCTCATCCACACATTGTCCAGGGGAAGTCTTCACATGCTGGGGATAGATATCCTCCTAACACACATGGGTTTGAGACCCCTTGGTTACTTTCAACTTGGTGAAAAGCTTT
Source organism: Dromiciops gliroides (assembly GCF_019393635.1). Classification (NCBI taxonomy): domain Eukaryota; kingdom Metazoa; phylum Chordata; class Mammalia; order Microbiotheria; family Microbiotheriidae; genus Dromiciops; species Dromiciops gliroides. The sequence goes on from NC_057865.1 coordinate 197,988,503, forward strand.
ACCAGGTCATGGCTTCTGCATACGCTACAGCTTTTGGAGCTACAAGTGAGAGCTGGGTGAATCAGGTGGATACTAAAGGTAGAAATCAGCCCTACAAAGGGCTTGGCAGCCCCCACATTAGTCTTCCTTGAATGCTCCCTACAACCCATCAGGGAAGTTGCATTTTGCTAAAAGGTGCCTAACGAGTTACTCTGATAAAGGCCTCATTTCTCAAACACGTATTCAATATAGAAATGAGCCAAATTTATAAAAATAAGAGCCACTCCCCAACTGATAAATGGTCAAAGGATAAAAACAGTTTTCAGGCAGTTTTCAGAAGAAGAAATCAAAGCAATTTGTAGTCAATGTAAAGATACTATTGATTAGAGCAAGGCAAATTAAAACAACTCTGAAGTACCACCTCACAACTATTAGAAGAAATGAAATATGTGGGAGAGAATGAAGGAAAAATAGGCACACTAATAAACTGTTGCTTGAAATAGTGTACTAGTGCAACCACTCTGGAGAATAATTTGCAAAACTAGGCCCAAAGGGCTATAAAACTGCATACCTTTTCACCGAGCAATACCACTACTAGGTGTGTATCCCAAAGAGATCAAAGAAAAAAGGGAAAGAAGCTATATGCACAAAAATATTTATAGTAGCTCTTTTTGTGGTGGTAAAGAATTGGAAATTGAGGGAATGCTCACTAATTAGGGAATGGTTGAACAAGTTGTGGCATATCATTGTGATGGAGTACTATTGTGCTCTGGGAAATGATGAGGAGGGTAGTTTCAGAAAATCATGGCAAGACCTATATGAACTGACACAAAGTGAAGTGAGAAAAACTGGAAGATCATTATGTACAGTAAAAGCAATGTTATAATAATGATAAACTATGAAAGATTCATCAACTCTGATTAATATAATGATCCAAGACAATTCCAAAGGACTCATGATGAAAAAGTGATATTCACCTCTAGAGAGAGAACTGATGAACTCTGAATGCAAACTGAGATATAATTTTCTCATTTTATTTGTCTCGCTTTTTAAAAAACAATATGATTCATGTGGAAAAAGTTCCTTACCTTTCTCCCTAAATCCATTCTTCCTCAAAACTTCCCAATTTCTGTGTAGAGCATCATTATCCTTTCAGTCTCCCAGGTTCTAAGCCTGGTATTATCCTTGACTTCTGCTTTTCCCTCACTCTACAATCTAATCAGTTGCCAAATCTTGCCCTTTCTACCTCTACAACATATCACTAGTCTGTCCCCTTCTCACTACTCACAGAGCCACCATTTAAGTTCAGGCCCTGGTCACCTCTTGCCTGCACTGTTGCAATGAGCTCCTAATTGGTCTCTTGCTTCGAGTCTCTCCTCCTCTCTAATTTATTCTTTAGATAGCTACCAAAGTGATATTTCTTAATTGTAGGTCTGACCGTTCCTCTAACTTAATAAACACCAGTGGATCCCTATTGCCTCTATAATAAAATATTGACTCTGGCTTTTTAAGTCCTTTACATTCTGATCACAACCTATCTTTCAGTTCTTATTATGTATTATTCCCTTCCTGCACTCCAAGGTCCAGCCAAATTGACCTTTTCTCTGTTTCTCACACATGGCACTCCATTAACCTTTATTTACCATCTGTCTCCCATGACTAGAATACACTTTCTCTTCAATTTCTCATTATAGACTCCTTCATTTTCTTCAAGATGCAGCTCATACATCACATCCTACATGAATTCCTTCTAGATCCCTTAACTGCTAATGCCCTCCTTGTATTTTCTGTGTGCTTATTCTAATATCCTTGACAAATCCCTTGACAAAATGTGTTTACTTGAAAGTAGAGATGGTGTATTTTTTTCTGTTTTTGTAACTCCAGTACAGTATCTGCCTTTAACAGTCTTGGGTGCAAAGTAGGTATTTAATAAATACTGATTTATTGATTTATTTGGTGTTGGTACTCCTTCCACTGATCCAGGTTACAACTGCACTTGCACTTTCTCATCCTGAGAAGTCCTTATCTGTGTCTTTCTGAAAATTCCCCATGGAAGAGTCATTCATCTCTATAAAGCCTTCTTCTGGCTCTCAATACTTTTGGGGTTCCAGTTTTTCACTTGAATTTCTTCCTTCCTTCCTTCCTTCCTTCCTTCCTTCCTTCCTTCCTTCCTTCCTTCCTTCCTTCCTTCCTTCCTTCCTTCCTTCCTTCCTTCCTCCCTCCCTCCCTCCCATGCTCCCTCCCTCCTTCCCTTCTTCCTTCCCTCCCTCTTTTCTTCTTTTTCCACACCATGTCACACGCAATTTATTATTTTTCTCTTTTTATAAATGACCAAGACTCCTCCTTTTCCAATCATACTTCTCCCAAGGGGTCTCTTTATATTGTCTTTTTTTCCTTTCTCTTCATATTGTCTTAACCCTCACTGTGGAATGAAAAGCTTTGTTTCTTATTAAAGGAATTTCAGGAATCATCCAAGAGTTGGGAGAAGGATTTGGTGATTGGATGAATTGGGGTAGGAAGTGATTTTCTTGTCCTTGAAATCACATTTAACAGGTAGGCCCATCCTGAGGTTTTTTCTTCTTTTTTTAAATGATATGTCTAATGGCTTAACAAAGGAAATATTCTCAAGAATGGTCCAAGACTTTAAACTTGGAACCTTTTAAATTTTAGTGGCCTCCCTCTGTTGATTTATCTCCAGTTTATCTTTCAGATATTTTACTTGTACATAGCTGTTTTTATGTTGTTTTCCCCATTAGACTGTAAGCTCTTTGACAACAGGGACTGCCTTTTGCCTTTTTAAAAAATATCCCTATAGGTCACCCAGTTCCGGGTACATAATAGGTGCTAAATAAATGTTTATTGACTGACTGACTTAGAGTGACTTCTATCTTATAGTTTGGCTTGTTTCTCTCTGTTCTTTTCCTGGACTCATTATGTAAGTTCATTCACATGATTATCCTTGAACAATTGAAGTCTTTTTTTTTAAAGTCTATTTTCTTATTTGGACTGTTGTGGTTAGGTTTACAGTCAGGCTTGATGTAGGGGTGAGGAAGAAGCCTGTTTCTTCTTGATTCAGTATTAGAGTATGGGTTGCACAAAATGCAGTGAACAAACTGTACAAAAGAAAATGTGTTGTGACACAAGTCAGAATGGATGTTGAAGGTGTGTTGCCTGCCTTCCTGTTAACCCCCCCCCCAAAATAAGGTTTTTAAGCCACCATCAATTACCCAACAAGTATTTAGTGAGCATCTCCTCAATTGGGGAGATAAGACATACAAAAACAATAAATGAAGCAATAACTCCTAGCCTCTACTACAACTTAATATGTTAATGCTTTTAAATTAATTAACTGTTATTTTAATTAATGTTTTTCATTAAATATAGTGCAAAAGGATTTACCTAGACCTAAATTTTACTTAAGCTAACATAAGAGGAGGGGGAGAGATTGAACAGGGGAGCCTTTGTTCAATTTGATGAGTTCACCCAATAAACTTGGTGGGATCACACAATATGGAATTTTGTCTTAAGGACTCTTCCCATGGACTTAGGCATTCACCCTGAAACCTTGCTGAGAGGTCACAGGGAATACCTCTGATTGGTTCTCAACCATTTGCTGCTTCCAAGATGACTGAAAACCAATAGTTAGGGGACTAAACTTTTGTCAGACCTTCTTCGGGTTAAGCCCCTGGAATTGACTTAGTACAGTGCTCTCTGTTGGCACCCTGAGATCTGAGTTACACCATGCTTTCCTCATCACAGCTCTATGAAGCAAAGTGTACATATGCATGGTTATATTTGTTTTATAAATGATCAATTGAGGCCCAGAGAGTCTGGGTGACTTGCCCAGAGTCACACAATGTAAAAATTTCGGAGCCAGAATTTGAACCCTTGTTTCCTGGTAGAGGGAACAATATGAATAAGAACATGGTGGTAAGACTAGGCAGTGGGCATGAGTAAGACATGTTTGTGGGACAGTGAGGAGACGTAACTGTAGGGATAAAAAAATCATAGATTTTGCATTATAAGGGACCTTAAAGGCCACCTAGTTCAATGCCTTCATATTACAATTCAGGAAACAGGCCCAGAGAGACTAAGTAACTTTTCTTTTTCTTTTCTTTTTTTTTTTTTTGGTGAAGCAATTGGAGTTAAGTGACTTGCCCAGGGTCACACATCTAGTAAGTGTTAAGTGTCTGAGGCTGGATTTGAACTCAGGTCCTCCTGACTCCAGGGCCAGTGCTCTCTCCACTGTGCCACCTAGCTGCCCCTATATCGCCTTCTTCTTCTTTTTTTTTTTTTAGTGAGGAAATGGGGGTTAAGTGACTTGCCCAGGGTCACACAGCTAGTAAGTGTTAAATGTCTGAGGCCGGATTTGAACTCAGGTACTCCTGAGTCCAGGGCTGGTGCTCTATCCACTGCGCCATCTAGCTGCCCCTCTAAGTGACTTTTCTGAGGTCACAGAAGTTATAAGCAGTAGGTAGGATATGAATTTGTGTCTCTGACTCCGAATCTCTTGTTTTTCTACTGTCTTACACCAGAACATGAGTAGTAGGGAGAGGTAAAATTAGATAGATTGTCCCTTTGGAATTTTTTGGAGGTAGTGCCTCTTCCTAGGAAAGATGCTTCCTCCCTTTGTGTGTCCTTTCACATTTCAGTAGTAGGTGACATCACTCTCTTCTGTCTTCTCCAGTCTCATTGTAGCATAGCTAACATTACTGCTGTGGTTCTACAAGGGACAAGGGAAGCATTCCTCTCTCCACAGAGATTTTCTAAATCGATGACAAATGAGTACCTTTACATGTGGTAGAGTCTTCCAGGAGGAGGCTTGTCCGACCCCTAGAATCTAAAAACAAAAACAAGAAAAAGCATGCCATCCTCTGTACAATCACGGCACCAGCAGCATTGTGCTAATAACCGGCCAATTATCTTGTGAGGACATCTCCCACATGGCTGTGTGCCCTACTTTCGACAGGCATAAGCAAGTGAAAGTTTCATTAACAATGCCCTGTGAAACCCAAGCTCCACTTTGCTGCAAAGGCTGCCTCAGCAGGAGCCGAGAGGGTGTGTATAAGCTTGTACAAGAACTTGTTAATCAAATTACTGGGTGTTGTGTGTGCATTTCCTAGGCATCGTTTTGAAAAGCTAACTCAGAGACAACAGTGTGGGTGCAGGGAGGTCGCCCTGAGTATGATGTCGTCTTGTGCACTCTGGTTGTTGAAGGAGCAATTAAAACTTGTAATGAAACAGAGCTTCTTGATATGCTGAACTAGAGAAGTCTTCTACTGAGGGGGAAGGGGGGATGTTTTCCAGCGCAATGGTCTCTTCCTCAGACATCCAGGACAGAATCAAGCAGTGAGACTCTAAGGATGTGAGGTTAGAGGGCTATCGATAGGGTCCACAGAACACTCTCCATTTTAAATATATACATTTCATTTATATAGTGATTTAGGGTTTACAAATCAATTTCCTTACCTGACAGTGCCTGTCCCAGGAAACAGGCCTAGAGCCTGGCCTTTTATGGGGCCACCTGTGCTCTGGCTCTTTCTAGTGAGCCCCTTGATACAAGATATCATTTCTACTTTAAAATATTTCCCCAGAACCTATTTGTACAAAAATATTCCAGCAGCTCTTTTTGTGGTGGCTGAGAATTGGAAATCAAAGTGAAGCCCATCAATTGGGGAATGGCTAAACAAGCTGTGGTATATGATTGTAATGGAATATTATTGTGCTATAAGAGATGATAAGCAGGATGATTTCAAAAAATCCTGGAAGGATTTATATGTTTTGATGCAAAGTGAAGTGAGCAGAACCAGGAAACTGTTGTACACAGTAACAGCAATATTGTAATGATGATCAATTGTGAAAGACTTAGCTATTCTCAGCAATACAGTGATCTAAGACAATCCCAAAGGACTCATAATGAAAAGTGATATCTGCCTCAAAAAAAAAAACAACACCAAACTGATGTTATCTGAATGAAGATTGAAGCATACTATTTTTTCTCTCTCTCCTCTCTCCCTTACTCCCTCCCTCCTGCCCTCCCTTCCTTCCTGCGTGCCTTCCTTTCTTCCTTCCTTCATCTTCTTGCACAGAATGACCAATATGGAAATGCTTTTCATGAATGCACATGTACAATGCACATTGCTTATCTCAGAGGGAAGGATAGAATTTGGTACTCAAAACTTAAAAAAACTCCAACAAATGTTAAAATTTGTTTTTACATGTAATTGGAGAAAGCATATACACACGTGTGTGTGTATATATTTGTATATTTATGTGTATATATTAATATACTATTTCTCCCCATAAATCTGCTTCTCTCCCTTTATATAGCTCAGAATCCAAGTTCAGGCCATTATTCCTTCTCACCTGGACTAATTCCTTTTATAAGTGATCTCCATGCCTTGAGGATCTCCCCATTCCTATCCATGCTCCACTCACCTGTCAAGATGATTTTCTTCTTTCTTTCTTTCTTTCTTTCTTTCTTTCTTTCTTTCTTTCTTTCTTTCTTTCTTTCTTTCTTTCTTTCTTTCTTTCTTTCTTTCTTTCTTTCTTTCTTTCTTTCCTTCTTTCCTTCTTTCCTTCTTTCCTTCTTTCCTTCTTTCCTTCTTTCCTTCTTTCCTTCTTTCCTTCTTTCTTTCTTTCTTTCTTTCTTTCTTTCTTTCTTTCTTTCTTTCTTTCTTTCTTTCTTTCTTTCTTTCTTTCTTTCTTTCTTTCTTTCTTTCTTTCTTTCTTTCTTTCTTTCTTCTTTCTTTCTTTCTTTCTTTCTTTCTTTCTTTCTTTCTCCATCCTTCCTTCCTCCCTCCCTCCCCCCCTTTCTTTCTTGGCAGCACAATGAGGGTTAAGTGACTTGCCCAGGGTCATACAGCTAGTAAGTGGCAAGTGTCTAAGGCCAGATTTGAACTCAGGTCCTCCTGAATCCAGGGCTGGTGCTTTATCCACTGCACCACCTAGTTGCCCCAGGATGATTTTCTTAAAGTATATGTCTAACCAAGGCATCCCCCTGCTTATTACTCTCCAGTAACTTCCTGCTACCTCAGGTATCAAATAGATATAAAGTCTTCTCTTTGGTATTGGAACCCTCTTTACAATCTGGTCTCTTCCTACCCTCCCAGTCTTCTTACCCAGCCTTCCTTCCTTCCACATACTCTGTGATACAGCTATGCTGGAGTACTTGGTGTTTCTCAAAAATGGTATTCTATGTCTCAGTTCTGTGGCCTGGCCCTGGCTATCTATCCCTCATACCTGGAATGTTCTGACTATGCCTCCACCTCCTGACTCTTTCAAGACTCAACTCAAATCCTACCTTCTACAGGAAGTCTTTCTCAGTCCTCCTCTTTCCTACTCTCTTCTCCTCCCTCATCTTCTGATCCTTGTACCCTCCTCCCCATATTACCTTCCAAATATCAAATATATATGTTTTGTTCTTACATAGTTATTTGCATGTTGTCTTCCATATTTGTAATTTTTTTGAGGACAGGGATCATTTTTGGGGGGATTTATTTTTCTCCCCAATGTTTAACATAGTGCCTGCCATGTAGTAAATGCTTAATTCTTGTTAACTGACTAACAAGCAGAGGCTTCTGATTAGTTCCCTTATGCTCTCCTATGTCAAGGAGCAGATAGTATATTGAAAACATTTTGTCAAGTGAGTAGGAAGAGCCCCTCATTCCTACTTTAAAGGAGAGACATCTTCTACTCTCTCATTCTCTCTTTTCAATGACCAAGCATGTCAGGATTCATTAAACTCTCCCTCAGACTTTCAGGGAAGTGGGTGTAAGGGATATCACCCTTTTCTCCCCACCCTCTGGCAGTAATGGCGACCACTAGGACATAGCATTGAGCACATGTACTGACCTAGATGAACCTGGGATGTAAGCTCAATTCCTTTTCTGCCTTGTGTTTTTACCCTGAACAGAGGTGATTCCCTGAGATGGATGTTTCTAGCCTTTGTGGAAATCTCCTGAGTTTGAGAAAGCAGAAGTTCCTGGTTTTTTTGGTGCTGGACATTCTGAAATAGCTTCTTCTATAGATGATCACCACCAGTAGAATGTGCCCAAGCCATGCCCTAGCCTGATAGACAATTTGAACCTGAAGTTTCCCAGAAAATACAGATCCAAGGTGTTTGGTCAGTAGTCCCACCAAGTCTTCCATGTTTTAAAGTTTTAAGTATGGCTAGGTCGCAATTATGAGTAATGAATACATGAAAGTGGTGACATATATTAGAATTCACATTATTTGAAGGCATAATTATGTAAAATATGGTCATTGGTTTCAGCCCATTGGAAATATGCAGTGTGAATTCAACTAATGCCTCCACTTCTGGGGATGCATTATTCACACTAATCAGGATTTAGCTCTATCAACTTCTATGGAGAGTATAATGTGTGGTGGATTATTATTTCATGCCTTAAGTATTTATCAGTGCATGCTTTTGAGTCTTTTGAAATAGCCGTCCTTTACCTGATGTGCTTTGTTCACTAAGTACCTTTCCCCAGGGGATCCTGTTAAACCTTTTTGGAGGAGTCACTAGAAATGAACCAAATTTAAGATTTAAGATTTTCCTTGGGGCTCTGTGAGGGAGGCATAATAAACCAAAAAGTTTGAGAAGAACCTGTTCCCATTGCTTTGGAGTCAGACGCCCCAACATCAGAAGCTGGTGCCCCTTAATGGAAAAGAGTGTCCTCAACTTCTGGGCCATATTTTCAAGAAAATTTGTGAGATTGATAGGACAAATATCCATGAACTGGCAGTCCACTCAGTTTTGATAGATGGCAGAGTGTTTGAACTCTTAGCGCTGTTACAACTCGCAATAATAGTACAGCTTGATCTGGATCTCACTGCCATTCGGGGCTTTTCTCTTTCATTGACCTCATTCTGGGAGCAAGGACAGAGAAGGCAGTGTCTAAGGTGAGTTTATACATGGAGGTCCACTGAAGTCTACAATAGTCAAATTCTTTCAACCCTTCTACCTTCCATGTCTAAAGATTTTCCCCATGGTGGAGAAAATATAAGCAAAATAATAGTGGAGTACTTTCACATTTTCTCCATTATTTCATTCCATTTAACAAACATTTAATTCAAATTTAATTAAGCGTTTATTATAGGCAAAGTATCGTGTTCAACACTGTTGATATAAAGACAAAAGCAAGAGTCCCTACTCATGGAGAGCTTACATTCTAAGGGGGATGTACAACATACATGTAAAGTATATCAAGGGGACAGCTAGGTGGCACAGTGGATAAAGCACTGGCCTTGGATTCAGGAGGACCTGACTTCCAATCCGGCCTCAGACACTTGACACTTACTAACTGTGTGACCCTGGGTAAGTCACTTAACACTCATTACCCCACTGAAGAAGAAGGAAGAGGAGGAGGAGAACTAAAGTATTGCCAAGAAATGGCAACAGGGAGAAAGAACTAATAATTGAGAGGATCAGATAAAGTGTTACCTGAACTGTGCTTTGATGGGACTTAGGGATTCTACAAAATAGAGATGAAGAGAGAGTGCACTTCAGATATAGGGGATCAATCTTGCAAAGGTGTGGAGGTGGAAAATAGATTCCCACATGAAAGGAACAGCTAGGAAGCTGATTTGATTAGACTGAAGAGTATAGCAAGGGAGAGTAATATGAAATAAAACTAGAAAGTTGTTTGAGTCATATTTGGAAAGCGTCAAATGTCATCTGAGGAGTTTGTCTTTTGTCCTAAAGGTGATGGAGAAAGCCATCTGTAGATTTGTGTGTACTAGGTTGACATGGGCAAACCTGTATTTCTAGTTTGAATTTTGGAGCCCTATGAAAAAGGATGAAAAAATTTATCCAAATTGGGGCTTGGGGGTTTTAATTGGTCTTTTCTGTCACTTCACAGTGAATACTTTCCAACAGGTGCCTTTTGTGATAAGCCAGCAGTCACTTCAGAAAATGAAAAACACAAGCACAGAACTTAAGCTAATCTCTAAGCAGGAAAAGTCATCAGATTGCGACTCCAGTTATTTTAACTGGGGCTATTTAACTGAAAGCAAAAATAGTTTGTTAACCAGACAAACCTGGCAGGCATGGGGATTTTTAGCCTTTTTCTCTTCCTGAGAGTAGGAAGAAAGAGGGGGCTTTGCTTCCTCTTGCATTGCTCAGTGAAAGAAAAAGGCACCTCTCAACCAAAAATAAAATTTCATATACATATGTAAGAAGTACCATTATTGAATGATCAAATTTAGATAATTCAAGTAGACACATATACACATGCACATAAGTTCCCACTGTCTTGGTGCTTTAATTAAAAGAGTACAAAGATTTTTTGAACAAACTGTGGGCATAAGTATGCATGTATACATACATACATGCACTTAAACACATTGTGCAGCTTTGTGCATTTACGTGGGTATTTGTTTATATATATATATATATTAGACATGTGTGTGTGTGTGTGTGTGTGTGTGTGTGTATTTTGAGGGCTGGGGGAGACTGAGTCTTCCTATCTCACCCAGGCTAGAAGTGTAGTGTCCACTCACCAGCCCAATTCTAATACTGAACAGCATTGACATGGAAGCTTTAACCTGCACCAGTTTTCCAACCTATGCAATTCACTCCTCCTTAGACACCCTGATATGTGGAGCTCCTCCTATTGGTGCAGGACTTAATGTAGGTACCCGGTCCCTCCTGTACTTACAGGATCTACTAAACTTGACTTTTCCAGAAGTATAGATTAGACATACATTGCCATGCCCAGCTCTCAAGTGTGTATTTTAATAAATATCCCTGTATAAGTTCATTCTTGCTGTTGAAAATGATTTCATCAGTTACTCCCTGTTAGTGGTCGTTTTAGAAAGGGGAAGATAACTTTTCCCATACATAATTGTTTTAGATAGCAGGAAGATTATTGTCTACCATTCCCTCAATGGAGGGGGCACTGAAAATATAATCTGAAAGAGTGAATAATATAAGCCACAATATATGCTATTCAAAGCAATTGAGTGGGTCTGGAATATGAAGGAAGTGGGTTATTTTGAGATCAGATCTGATATTTGTTCCTGGGGAAAGAAGATTAACTGAAGGAGCATTTCTTTACTTATTTATAAACTACACAAGGCTCATTTTAATGCTTCATATATTGCCAGACCTATAACCATGAGATAGATGAGCAGACAAGTTAAAAAAAAACAACACCCAAAACTAAGGAAAGCAAATCCCATCTCATTTCATCCACAACTACAAATTTCTTATTCGATATGCATATATCTTTATAAATACATATATCCTTATTCATATATATATACATATATATATATATATACACACATCCATACATATATACATGTACCCATGTATATTTTGTGGTTGTTTGTTTTTCAGTTGTATCTGACTCTTTGTGAATCCATTTGGGGTTTTCTTGACCAGGATAGGATACTAGAGTGCTTTGCCATTTCCTTCTCCAGCTCATTTTATAGCTGAAGAACTGAGACTGACAGGGTTAAGTGACTTGTCCAGGGTCACACCAAACAAAGATAGATAGAAAGACAGATACATACACACACATAAATACACACACACATACATACATGTATATTTTGTGGTTGAGTTGTTTTTCAGTTGTATCTGAATCTTTATAACCCCATTTGGGGTTTTCTTGGCAGACACTGGAGTGTTTTGCCATTTCCTACTCCAGCTAATTTTACAGATGAAGAAATTGAGTCAAACTGAGTGAAGTGACTTGCCCAGGGTCACACAGATAATAAGTGGATGAGGCCAGATTTGAATTCAGGAAGATAAGAATTCCTGACTCCAGGGCCAGCACTCTATCCTCTGTGCCAGTTTTATTTCATTTTGCATTTTAGCATACCTGATACTATTTTAACAATTACCTGCCTGTGATTTCATCTTCTGTACAAGTCTTTTTAAAGATGTGTGGTGTTTGATGAACTCCCTTTACATTTGTACTACCCTGGCTGGGTTACTTCCTTTGCTTGCACTGATATTGAAAGGTCGGAGTCCCCAGAAGGTAGCTGATTAAGTTAAAGGGGTAACTGAGTGTAACGATTGGAATGACGCCACCTGCTGGATACTTACTGTAGAAGAGTTCTGCCCATGAAGGGAAGGTCTTTGAGGGCAAGACCAGGAGTCAGGAAGTGACGCAGACTAGTGGGAGGAGGAAGGAAGAGACTGGCGCTCAGTCTCGGTCTTTTTTCCTGAGGACTCTGGCGGAGAAGGGAGCTAGAAATGTGCTCTCCCTTTAATAGATAGGAATCTAGGCCTTTTTCTCTCTCTTTACCAAATTCTTATTCTCCTTAATAAATGCTTAAAAGTCTAACTCTTGCTAAAGCTTATAATTTATTGGCGACCACTCATTAGATATTTTAGACAGACTAGCTAGAATTTTAGCCCTTAACAGATGGCTGACCACGAAGAGGAAAGCTGAACCTCACTTCTGATCTTCTGGTTGGGTAAGAAATTTCCCTTACCCTTTAAACTGCTAAGTACTGGCGTACTGGCTGTGTTTTCCCTTTAAATTTTTTCGAATGGATCTTTTAAACTCCCTAATTATCCTATTTTTGATTTTGGTCTGTTTAACCAGACAAATGGGAGATAAGATCATGTTAATGCTTTGTTTTTGTGGATTTTCTATTTTTCTTTTTATTTTTGTTAAAAGAGCCAGCAACTTACTCACACAAGGAAATATCTCTCCCTCTCCCAACCATGCTTTTTCAGAGAAACCTGAAGAGATTCCCGCAGCTTTTCCCAGTTCTAACACTAATTGTTGCTCTAATTTTGCATGCCTGGAGGCAATGACCCACCCTCTAGAAGCTTTTAATCCCCTAGCACCTGGAGGCAAAGTGGGGGAAGAGGAATCCAGGCCTGAGTTCAAAATCAAGTCTGATTCAAATTGCTCTGGTCCCTCCCCTCCTCTCCAGACCCCACCCTCTACTCCTCCTATGGCCAAGCCCATTGCTTCCCCTGCCCAGGAAGTCCAAAGATCTAATGCGCATGCTCAACTTTCTCTAACTACATTTGCAGCTTCAGGCTCAGCCCTTCCCCAGCCTGGCTGTGCTTCTGAGACAACCTTAGAAAGCCCTTTAAATTCCAGATATGCTCGTTTTGTTCATAATTTTGCTAACCTGCTTTTGTCTTTCATTAGTAATCTTATAAAGCATTTGTATGGTGAAAAGCCCGACAGACAATGTAGAGGGGTTAAAGAAGAAAAACTTAAGCTGAATAAGAATGACAATCATCAACATAGTTCAAGACTCTGCTTCTTTTGCCATGGAAGGGTATATATTGTACAGAAATGTAGAAGTAAGCAGCAAGGTATTGATATGAGTATTGGGGATTTTAGATATCGGAATCAAGAGTGTTCTGAATTCACTCAGATTATTAATGTCAGTTCAGAGGTTACATAGGATTTCTATGCTATTACATATACATTTTGGAATTAATGGTATAGGTTTATTTTCATAGAGATTTTAATGCTTTTGAGATTGTGTCTTATACTTAGTTTCTAAAACAAGGAGAATATTTGTAAAAGCTTTTTATAGTCATGCGATCAAGTTTATATTTTGTAATACTCTTATTAATATTAAGTTCATATTCATTTAGATTTCCCTAGTTTGAATTTCATTGTCATTAGATTGATTGCTGCTGGAATGTTCCATTTCGAACTGGCTGGCTGTGTTAGGCATAGGTCCAGAGGGGTGTCTGATTCTTTTGACCAATTTCAAGATGTTTCCTGAGTGTCCTTTGTCTTCATCCAATGATCAAAACACTTCATCCTTCCAAAATTGGTTAAGGACTTGTTCACAACTAGTTTATACCTTTGATTCATTGGTTCAATAATGGTAATAGTAGTTAGCATTTATATACGCCAGACATTGTGCTAATTTACAAATGGTTCATTTTATCCTCATAACAACCCTGTGAGATAAGTGCTATTGTTATCTTCATTTGTAGGTGAGGAAACTGAAACAAATTGAAGTTTAGTGACTTGTTCAGTGACTGATCTAGGGTACACCTGCACTGTACTTTCACATCTTGAGAAGTCCTTCTCTGTGTCTTTCTGAAAATTCCCCATTGAAGAGTTACTCATATCTGTAAAGCCTTCTTTTGGCTCTTAATGCTTTTTGGATTCCAGTTTTCCAATTGAAATACTTCTTTCCCTCCCTCCGTTATATTTAGAATCTAATGTGGGTCCTTACCTGCCCCCTTCCAGTTTTGGGAGGGAAACTGGCTAAGATTATTGATAAATTCAGCAATAGTTTAGGCTTTTAAGTATTTATTAAAGTGTATTAGAAGTTAGTGAAGAGAGAGAGGTTGAGAACAGATCTCTTATAGAATTCAGAATCTTTTAGAGATTTTATAATTATTGTCCAGTTTTTATGCATGAAACATAATAAAAACAAAAATTGAAACATTTTCTAAAACTTAACGTTACTACACCTCCCCCTCCCTCCCTCCCTCCCTTCTTCCTTCCTTCCTTCCTTCCTTCCTTCCTTCCTTCCTTCCTTCCTTCCTTCCTTCCTTCCTTCCTTCCTTCCTTCCTTCCTTCTTTCCTTCCTTCCTTCCTTCTTTCCTTCCTTCCTTCCTTCCTTCCTTCCTTCCTTCCTTCCTTCCTTCCTTCCTTTTCTTCTACTCAGAAGTAAGTGATATGGCAGAAATACATGACAAACTGCATATATTTGTCCAGGTGGCCTGAGAGAGGAATTCCTCTACCTCATCTTCGTAGTTGACTTCAACCTTTCTGTTTTATTTTCAGAACATAGGATAGACATTGTAGTCCCTGGGAATGTACTTTTCTAGCCCTTAAGGTGGTGTGATAAAATAATGGGATTCAGCAGATACTCAAAGGTCCACCTGGAGATTAATCTAAACTGATTGAATTAAGTGAGAGTGACTGACTGCTGATTAGCCTACTTCAAGTTAACTAGATTGTAATCACACCTGGCTAGCCCTTAAGAGGGTATTGTTCTCAGAAGCTAGACTTTGAACTCAACTTGAGAACACCTTCAAGTCCAGTGAACCAATGGATTTGGATGATGCTAACCAATCATCTTGAAGCAGTGTGAAAGGATCACCTTTCCTCTGCACTTATAAAAAGTTTCCACACTCAGTTTGCTGGGGAGTTCCTGATTGAAGCAGGCTCATGGCGGAGGACTTGAGGAAGAACCAGACCAGGCTGGAACTCTAGGCTAGATACACCTTTTCTTAACTTTCTGAACTCCACATGAATACCTGGTATGCTTTAATAAATGCTTAATGCCCAAAGACCGGTGCTAAAGCTTCTAATTTAAAGTGACCACAATTTAGATTTTAAACATCACAGTGGCATCTGCTGGGAAACATACATTTCTTATAGATACAGGTGGCAGAGCTAGAGATGTGCTTACATATGGCCTTAGAAGATTCTGAGTAGACTCTCCCAGTCTTGGTATTTGCCTGAAAATTAACTCCAAGTTCAAGAGTTCAGGCATTAGATCTTTTAAAGACAAAAAAATGATTTCTTGATTCTCTTTAGAGAAAGTTTCTTTTTTCCTTTTCTTTTTTTTTTTTTGTAAGGCAATTGGGGTTAAGTGACTTGCTCAGGGTCACACAGCTACTAAGTGTCAAGGGTCTGAGGCCGGATTTGAACTCAGGTCCTCCTGAATCCAGGGCTGGTGCTCTATCCACTGTGCAACCTAGCTACCCCTGGAGAAAGTTTCAATGAAGCAAAATCCTATTTGGAACACAAAGCCAGTGAGTTATTTAGACAGTATAAGTCCAATGAGAAGAAGAATGCTTTTTGAATAGCTCCCAAAATGTGTGTACATTATAGGGAAAGGTCGCACCATAGCAGTGCACAAGGAGTTTGGGAGGGATGATTCATGATCTTGTGAAAGAGAGGGATTCACTGTAATGTTAGGGATTTATCCCTCTGTCAGCACCAAGTTGTTTTCTTCCAGGAGCAGTTGAATGTTTTATGCATTTCTATAATTTAGAAGTGAGCTCCAGTAGGCTCTTTGTGGCATTTGCATGATGTATGGAGCGTGGTCCTGATGTGCAACTGGTTTTTGAATACTTGTACAGGAGCTGGTGGGAGAACCCCTTTGGGGGAAACCTAGACATGAACTATATTATGAGCATATTAGCAGATTTTCCTGGGGCAATTGAAGGTGGATGTAAAGGGCCAAAAGGAAATAATGGTCCTCTTGAGATCAGCCTCCAAGATTAGATCTGGTTCATGTGATCATAGAGTCTTAGAAATCCTTAGACCATGGATGGTTCACCTTTGCAGAGTGATAACACAAAAATAATTTGGTTTTATGTCTTTAGAATGTGGTTTTAGAGAGCTTTTCATCTCTTCTAGGATAACTTCTACATACAATTCAATTTAGTTGGATTCCAAAGCATTTATTAAGCACCTACTATGTACTAGGCACTATGCTAGACTCTAGGAAAACAAAGAAGACAAAAGTGAAACATTCCCTTGTATTCACAGAGCTTACTTTTTAATAGGGGAAACAACAGGTATTTTCCCAAGTTATTTTCCCAAGGCTGTACAAGTAGTAAATGTTCATTGGAACCCAGGTTCTCTAACTGCAGAGTCAGTCATCTTTCCTCTACACCACAGAGAATTGAATCCTATGAATTTTGATCTCTTCTCTATAAATACATAGGAAGCATGATGAAAAATGTTAGAAAATATGGGTAAGGAGTATGAAACCAGTGAAGCCAAAGGTCTATACTCATGCCTATAGATTACTTGTAGTAGTTGAGTGACTTGCCCAGGGTCACACAGCTAGTTATTGTCAAGTGTCTGAGGCAGGATTTGAACTCAGGTCCTCCTGAATCCAAGGGCAGTGCTTTATCCCCAGCACCACCTAGCTGCCCCCCCCCAAATATGAAATTTTAAGACAAGATAAAATAAGACAAGGTTTGATCAACTGCTAATTTAAAAGTGGAGTCCTAGCAGATGATCTCTGTAGACTTTTCAATCTCTGAATTAGTCATGGCTCAACGTGCAGCTCTAAATATTTTGATCTATGATTGTATGTTGAGGTAATTCTAAAGACTGAATAGTTCCTGTGATTTGCTTTCAATCCAGCTTTGTAACAATGACCTGTTGAAGCACCCAAATTCTCACTCACCTTCCGTTCTCCCTCAGTATGTGCAAGTGGGATTTTTTTCTAAGAAGTAATGATGCTAAGTCTGATTTGGCTTGAGGATCCTCTACTGGGATTAGGCAATGTAGTTAGTTAGAGAAGGAAATCACATAGAATCCTTTCCAGTGGCCATGGATGGTGGTAGGGAGGGTTAAATAGTTTCTCTATCAAAGTGGGATTGAGCTCAGCTGGGTGGTAGGGTTAAGGAAGTCATGGAACACAAAAAGAAACAAAAAGGGGAACAAGCAGTAATGCAGCCTTAGATTTCATATATGTTCCAGAAACAATAGAGGTTTAGGATAGATTATATATTTCAAAAACTGAAACAGTGTCAGACTCATCAGTATATAAAGCAATAAAACTATAAAAGAGGATATGAGAGGAAAATCTGTTTGTGAACAGCTTTTATTTAGTTTATGAGGTTAAGTCTATTTTAGTTTTTAGGCTTTTTTTAAAAGGGCATGTGGGGTGGTGAAAGCTGTTTCTGGAATTAAATATTACCCAAGAGAGGACATTATGTGACCAGCAGGAGGAAAAAAAAACCACCACAGACCTAGAAAGCTTTTGGCTTTTGAAGAAAAGCATCCCACACCAAATAAAAGCGTAGAAGACTAAGAAACATTGGGAAGGGAGAAGAAATCTGTGTCATCATTCATTTCTTTGTCTTCATGAAAAAGATGTTTATTATAAAGTCAATCAACATTTCTTGAGTGCCTATTATGTGCCAGGCACTGTTCGAAGTGCTAGAGACAAAAAGAAAAGCATAAGACAGTCCCTGCCTTCAAGGGGCTCTCAATCTAAAGGGGTGTGGGGAGGGAAACAAAAAAATTAAGAAGTAGAAATGGGGAGAGGGAGTCAGAGTTACTTAATGAAGGGGCACGATGAAGTCCTGTAGCTGGGGTGTGAAATGATCTGAAGAATTGAAAGTTTCAATTAATTTCATCTTACAGAATGATGAGTTTCTGGGGATCATAAAGTCCAGGAAAGGAGCCAAGAATGCTAGAGGGTCTAGCCTTTAAAATTATAGCTTTGGTGCTTCTGTTCCACACAATATTACAAATGGCTAAAACCGGTACTTATTCTATTAATTTGCAGAGAAATGAAGGCCATTGTTATAGAAACATGGAACCTTAGTGCTAGAGTGGTCCTAAAGCCTTAGAGCTAGAATGGACCTGAGAGATCACTTAATCTAGTTTTCATTTTACAGATGGGGAAACCAAGGCCCAAACAGACCAAATGACTTATCCAAAGGTTATACAAATAGTGGCAAAGCTGGAAGACTTGGGTGTTCTGACTCTTAATCTAAGGTTTTTTAGCTAACCTCTGTGCCCTGTGAAAGGAGGTAGGCATGAAAAGAACCATTTGCATAGGACAACAATATGGGAAAGAGTAATGACTTGAGTCAAAAGTTCAAATTCTTCTTGACTTACTACCCTTGTGACTTTGGCTAAGTCACTTAACTTCTGTGTGAAATGAGGGGGTTGGACTAAATGGCAGATGAGGTCTAAAAGGCAGATGTGGACTAAAAGGCAGATGTGGACTAAAAGGTCAGATGAGTAGCATTACATCCATGAAACTGTGCCAGAGGTTCACTCCTCTGGGAGTTGGATAGGCCAGTCAGTCTCAAGTACAGGTCATCCTTCAGCCCACTACTTGACTTTTTCCATGTTTTATCATATCATTACAGCTCTAGGATAATCCAGGGATATGTTTTCATATTTCCTTACTAATTAACATACTGTAGTTAATCAAGTAAGCTCAGCACCCCCTCCAGTTTATTGAATAGTATTTGACCTTCTTTCCAAATAATAGTTACTTATATTTCTCTCTGTTTTAAATCCCTTAATCCCTAAAACCCTTTTAGGATTAAATATTAAAATGACTGAATTTATGATTTATTAATAATTTTATCAATAATAAAACAAAGTAATTGTTAATTATTTACAACATTCAAGCTGGGAAAATAATCACAACCACTAATCTCAAACCTTCACTGTAATGGCAGATTATTTCTTTTCACTTCTTAGAACTTCATTTATTCCAAAACAACTAGCGTAAGATAACAAATTTTCTTTTTAAGAATTCTCATCATTCTCTTTGGAAATATAGTGGGGCCTTTGGAGCATGCCCAGTTCACCTACCATTGAGGCATCTCAAAGGGATCTTGCCCAGGCATGCTGGGACCCCCTAAAGTGGAGGCACTATTCATCCCCTACCATGTGGGTGGAACAGATGGCATTTTAAAAACTGGTAAGAGTGAGGTGGTTACTTTCTTTCTGCTGGTCTTTTTCTGGCTCAAGCTTTTTCCTAAAAGCTTTTTCCTTTGGTATCCAGAGGGTGATGGTCAAGGGTCACCAATAGCTTGGCTTCCATGAACTGAACTGGTGAGAGGGAAAGGGCTTCCTTTCCCCGTTCTCCTCTTTTATCCCAGCTCCAAAATGGGCTGGGGGAGGTGTTCATGTGCTGTCTTCTCTGTCCTTCTCCATTTTAGGTACTGGTGGTAATCCCCACTGAACCCTGGAGCTCATGCCAAGGTGACATTGGAGCTAGGATTCTAAGTGGGATGGTACAGCCAGAGGGTAAAGCTCTGGGAAGTTAGGGTACCTGCGACTGCAACTGGAGAAAGGTTTGGATTTAGAACTGGGATTATGCTGTATAGGAATTGGGCTGAAATGTGAACCTAACCCCCTTCTCATCTCCAAGAGCATGAGGTGGTGCAAAAGGGGCTATGGGGATTATGCTCTCCATGATACAGGGAAATAAGTTTGTATATTTGTAATTTTTTTTTTGCAGAGCAATGAGGGTTAAGTGACTTGCCTAGGGTCACACAACTAGTAAGTGTCAAGTGTCTAAGGCCAGATTTGAACTCAGGTCCTCCTGAATCCAGGGCTGGTACTTTATCCATTGTACCACCTAGCTGCCCCCTGATTTTATCTTTTGAAGTAAATGTTCCTTTGTGAAAGCCAATATATTAGGGGTTAAATGGAACTGGGGTGCAGAGGAGCACCCCTATACTTGGGAGAACACCATCAGTGGGGGCTGGAGCTAATGGCCTGCCATGGACACAGTCTCCCTCTCCAGGTCCTTTAAGAGTATGGGAGAACTCTTGGGGAGAAGTAAAATGTGGCACACCTGACCTTCAGGCAGTGGGAGCCAGGGGAGATTGTGTTAACACATTGGGTCTTGTGTGGGATAAAATAAAGTTCTTCACTTTTGTGGAAATCCCTGGAAAGAATCTCTTCCTGGGACTTTTGAATCTTAAGATGCCATAGACTGTGAGATCCTAGAGAAATTTGGCAAAAAACCAAGTCAGTTGCCTTGGGCTTGGGTCTAAGCGACTCTGGCTTCTTAAGACTTCCCTGCTGGTCTGGCTGACTGCCTCATCCCTACTGGGATCCTGGCTTCGAGGTCACCCTGGCTTCAAACAGAGGACAAGCACAGAAGCTAACACCCCCAGCCTCCTTTTTCAGAGCCAAGGTTTTAAGAGAGGGAGAGCAGAGAAAGGAAGTTACCATTAGTTACTCCGTTTCCAGTTCAATTCATGGCTCCTATGCTGTGGATAACCTTTGATCTTTGCTAAGGCTGGATGAGTTTAGGATAAAAGCAAACCCAAAACAGATGGGCAGAAAGAGACAAAAACCATATAAGTCTTGTTAGTGTTAAAGATGCTGCCTGTACCAGTTATGCAGCCAAAGGAGACTATACTCACCCGCATGGTGGGAGACCTCGAGTGTGTCCGCTTTAGGAGAGCCAGGCATTCACAGGCAAACCCCCTTAGATACTTCCATATTAGGCAAACTGAGCATACTCCATTGTCCCTGATACACAAGATAAAAAGTAAAACAGGATCATCAAGGAAGAAAACTTTTCCACCCTCTTTTTCTCTGTCTCCTACTTTTTTTCCTGCAATGAAAGGGGGAGGGGAGATGTCTCTTCAGCTTCTTTTAAGCCATCATTCTTTATAGCAGGGGTTCTTAATCTATGTTGTTTTATGGAACCTTTGGTCGGTCTGGTGAAGCCTATGGAGCCCTTTTTAGAATACTGTTTTTAAATGAGTTAAATAAAATAGGGGCAGCTAGATGGCGCAGTGGTTTAAGCACTGGCCCTGGATTCAGGAGTTCCTGAGTTCAAACCCGGCCTCAGACACTTGACACTTACTAGCTGTGTGACCATGGGCAAGTCACTTAACCCCCATTGCCTAAAAACAAAAACAACAACAACAACAACAACAACAAAAATAAAATAAAATATATAAGATTCCTAGGGAACCTATCCTACTGAAATAAAGTCTGTAAACAGGAAGACTTCAGATGTGTGGGATCTAATGACTAGAGTAATTTTGAAGTTTTGGTGAGTGTAAACATTATTGGAGATAACTGTGATCACCGAATGTGAATTGTTAATTCCTAGCTTAGGTGTCCTTAAGAGACAGGAGCTGTTGTTTTAGTGTCTATGGAGAGGTTTTGACATAGGAGAATCCTGTTGTTGGGCGACAAACAGAACCAGGGCCCTTGACCTCGAGGTGAGAAGATTATTTAGCCAGCCAGCCAGCCAGACTTCTTTCCTCCCCTCCCCTCCCCTCCCCTCCCCTCCCCTCCCCTCCCCTCTCCTCTCCTCTCCTCCTCTCCTCTCCTCTCCTCCCCTCCCCTCCCCTCCCCTCCCCTCCCCTCCCCTCCCCTCCCCTCCCCTCCCCTCCCCTCCCCTCCCCTCCCCTCCCCTCCCCTCCCCTCTCCTCCCCTCCCCTCTCCTCTCCTCCCCTCTCCTCCCCTCTCCTCTCCTCCCCTCTCCTCTCCTCTCCTCTCCTCTCCTCTCCTCTCCTCTCCTCTCCCCTCGCCCCTCTCCTTTTCTTTTTCTTTTTTTCTAGGCACCTAAATAGCCAATGCACAAAGCACCAAGTTTGGAATCAGGAAGACCTCACTTTAAATCCAGTCAAGTCACTTCACCTCTGATTGCCTCAGTTTCCTCAACTATAAGATGAGGATAATAATAGCACTTACCTCTTAGGGTTATTGTGAGGATCAAATGAGATAATATTTATAATGTGATTAGCAGAGTGCCTTGGCACATAATAGACATTATACAAATGCTTATTCTCTTCCCCTTTTCCTTCCTTTTTTCTTTTGTTTTTCTTCCTTTCTCTTTCTCTCTTCCCCTTCGTTCGTTTGTTCGTTCCTTCCTTCCTTCCCTTCTTTCTCCCTTTTGTTCTTTCTTTCATTTTTTCTTTTCTTTTACTCTTTCCTTGTTTTGTTTCCAACTTGAGTTGGTTCATCCTTCCTTAGGCAACTTGGTTGCCCCTTGGTCCCAAGAGTTCACCATATTAGTTAGTGCCTCAGATAGATAGGTTTGATGATGTAGCAAGCTAACCACCTCAGCGATGGACTCCAGATGCCAAATGAGACCTACATTTTCAGAAACAGTGTGGGAATTTGTTTTGCTTGACTATGTGTATTTGCTACAAAGACTTTCTTTTTCTTTTTTTTTCCAATGTGGATGGAAAATAGATTTGGATAGGGATAGTGGGGTCAAAAGAAAAAAGAGAGAAAACAGGGTCCTTGTAACTTTTTTTTTAAATGCAAAGAAAAAAAATGGAAGGACAGCCTGAAAGAATCACAGGTAAGCATGAAAACTTTGAAAGTTACATGCTGAATTTATTACATAGTTATAAAGAAAACCAAGCTGGATATAATAGAGACCCAAAGTTTTGTGTTAATCATCTTTTTGTTGTTCTATTAAGCATATTAAGATTAAAATATGCATATTCTGTTTGGTGTTTGCTAGGTTTAGAATTTTTTTTAGAATTTTTAAAAGGGGAAAAAAAGTAAAGCCTATTCAATTCAAAATGATCCTTTAAAACTATGTGGTACATGGGGCGGCTAGGTGGCACGGTGGATGGAGCGCCGGCCCTGGATTCAGGAGTACCTGAGTTCGGATCCGGCCTCAGACACTTGACACTTGCTAGCTGTGTGACCCTGGGCAGGTCACTTAACCCCAATTGCCTCACTAAAAAAACAAAAAACAAAAAACAAAAACAACTATGTGGTACAGTATTATTAGAGTGCTGTGTTTAGAGTCAGGAAGTCCTGAATTTACATCCTGTCCCTGATTTGCTGTGTGAAAATGGACAGAGTTAACCACTCTGAGCCTGAGTGAACTTATCTGTAACATGAGGGTAATGATATCTATACTGCACACTTGAAAGAGCTGCCCTGAGGAAAGTTGTATAGGGGGCCAGTAACATGGTCACACCTGTGCCTTTCTTTGCCCTTCTGATGTCCAGAGATTGGCTTGTTTGCTGTCTTTGCTACATCTCCTTCCTATCCTCCTCACATTTTTCTTTTATTTAAATCTTATTAGAAAAATGTACATAGGTGTTAATGAAGTACACAATGACTCAAGGTAAGAAAAGAGTTTCTGTCTCCATCTCCCCTAGTTAGTTCTACTTAGATCCTACCTCCTTTTGAAATCTTTCTGGCCCTAGCAAGCTCTCTGGGAAAAGAGGAGGAGGAGGAGGAGGAGGAGGAGAAGGAGGAAGAGGATTATTCATCCCTACTTTCTCATTCATGTTACCTTTCTCATATTCTTATATTTCTTACATTTCTATACTTTGTCTATACCCTTCCTTTCAGTTGCTACATATCCCTCTCCTTCCCCAAATCACAGTTATTTGTGTCCTTGTTCTTCCTTTCCTACCGTGCCCTTTTGTGGTGGTTGTTGAATTTTTTCAGTTGTGCCCAACTCTTTGTGACCTCATTTGGGGTTTTCTTGGCAGAGGTATGGGAGTGGTTTCCCATTCCCTTCTCCAGTTCATTTTATAGATGATAAACTGAGGTAAATAAAGTTAAGGGACATTCCCAGGCTCACATAGAAAGTGTCTAAGTGTCTCAGGTCCTCTTGACTTCAGGGACAGTGCTCTATCCACTATGCCACATAGCAGAGCCTATGTTTTATATATCTTTGTACCTGCCAGACCTTAATAGATGCTTACTTTATGAATGAATAGAAGAATTATACCTGATCATTAGGCAAAGTTGCCACTATTGCTCTTCTAATCCTCATCTTTTCTGCATTTCTTAACCTCTCTAAACTTCAGAATACCTAATTATTCTCTAGGGTAAGTCCAGCTCTATTGGGAGAAATATCCCTTCAGTTGGCATGAAAGTCTCCAGCCATTGTGTTCCTAATTCTGGGAAATAACATTTGACTCAGTTTTTTTTTTCTGCTAGGAAATAAAATTTGTGAGGAAAAAGAATGGAAGAATCACCCTCTCCCCACCCCACCACCTAAATACACTCCTTGTTAAGATCAGAAACCAACAAGGGAATGCTACTCTTGACATAATAGCTTGGTAGCATTTTGGAAATATCAATCGCACTGAATGCTTTCTGGGCTTAGATCTTGGGCTTTTAGAAACTGACCCCCTTTATATATTATTTATAGAATATTACATGCCAGAGTCCTACTGTGATGCTACATAATGGCAAGATACCAATACTAAGACTGTGCTGGTAGAAGTCAGCTCAGGCTGCTGGCAGGCCCTACTAAGTTGGAAAGATGCTTGGAGTTTAAATCAAGAGAAAGAGTTCTCTCAGCACTGTCTAGTTAGATGCAAAGGGATTCAGCATCAAAATGTTGGCCATCATTTGATAATTTCAGGGGAGCGGTGTACAGCAATTCATAAAACAATCTCCTAAGCTATGGAAAGGCTGCTTCTTGCTCAGTGAAGAGATGCTATCAGAGGATAGAATCATAGATTTAGAACTGGGACGGTCCTTAGAGGCCATCTAGTTCAACCTCCTCATATTATAAAAGAAGAAATTGAGGCTCAGGGAGGTAAATGACCTTTTTTTTTTTCTTTTTGGTGAGGCTATTGGGGTTAAGTGACTTGCCCAGGGTCACACAGCTAGTAAGTGTTAAGTGTCTGAGGCTGGATTTGAACCCAGGTACTCCTGACTCCAGGGCCAGTGCTCTATCCACTGCACCACCTAGCTGCCCCATAAATGACCTTTTGAAGTATTGCATTATTGTTTTTTGTTTGTTTTTGTGGGGGCAGTGAGGGTTAAGTGACTTGCCCAAGGTCACACAGCTAGTAACTGTCAAGTGTCTGAGGCTGGATTTAAACTCAGGTCCTCCTGAATCCAGGGCCTGTGCTTTATCCACTGTGCCACCTAGCTGCCCTCTGCATTATTGTTTTGAGCTAATATTTGTAAAGCACTTTGCAAACCTTAAAGTTCTATAAAATACTATTATTATTTGTTGTTATTGTTATCATTTGTTTGCATGTCTTATCACTTTTATTCGAGTACAAGCTCCTTGAGTGTAGACACTGCATCCAATTCACTTTTGTCTCTTTATACAACCGAAAGGAGAAGACTCATTTCAATCATATCAGTCAAGAATCATATCAATTCGCAGCCTTACATGAGGAGACTGTTACCTTGTTTTATCCTCACAAACATCTTATAAGGTTGGCAGAGTAGGTAGCTTCATTCTGTTGTTGTTTTTTGTCCTTCATTCTTAAAGAGGACCAGTGACATGAGGGGTCAATGTCTTGATTTGTGGATGGTTTGGATTTAAGGGAGGCAGAGTTGCACAAAGTCATCAGCCTTACTCTCTCTTCCTGAGTCATTCAAGTCCAGTGGCAGGACAAAAGTCAAGATGACAAGTGATGGCCTGGGATGCAGAGGGTGACCTTGGTGTATTTAATGTGTGACCAGCTTCTAAGTGGTACATAGCTCCTGCTTCAGTCTTCATGGCCATTGGAACAAATTGTTCTTATTCTTCCATTCTGACAGGGGAAGTCTTCACATGCTTGGGTTAGATACCCACCCCCCCCCCCATTCTCATTTTACAGATAAGGACATTAATCCTCAGAGAACTTTTTGACTTGCCCATAGTCATGTAGATATTCAATGGAAGTCACTTGGCTTCTCTGGCCTAAATTTGTCATTGATTCCATCACATTCTACTAAAGAGACCAACTTGGAGACCAGCTAGAGCACAGGCTCTTAACCTGGGATTTATGGACTCCTAAGGGGTCCATGTATAAATTTTAGGGAGCCCATGAACTTGGATGGGAAAAAGTCATGCCTTTATTTCAATATGAATCTTTCTACTTTCTTCTTTTTTCTTTTCTTTCTTTCTTTCTTTCTTTTTTTTTTTTTTTGGTGAGGCAGTGAGGGTTAAGTGACTTGCCCAGGGTCACCAGCTAGTAGGTGACAAGTATCTGAGGCCAGATTTGAACTCAGGGCTGGTATTTTATCCACTGTGCCACCTAGCTGCCCCTCAATATGATTCTTAACCCCTTAAAATCCAACTTAGCATTCCACAAAAATTGCTCTCTCCAAAGTTACCAATGATCTCTCAATGGCCAAATCCAATGGTCTTTTCTCAGTCCTCATTCTCCTTAACCTCTCTTCAGCCTTTGACATTGTTGATCACTCTTTACTCCTTAATACTCTCTTCCCTCTAGGTTTTTGGGACATCACTCTCTCCTGGCTGTCATCATATCTATCTGACTGGTTCTTCTCTCTTCCATTGCTGAATCCTTTCCCAGATCACACCTTCTAACAGTAGGGATCCCTTAGGGTTCTGTCCTGAGCCCTCTTCATCACTTCACTTGATAATTTCATCAGCTCCCATTAATACTATTACTGTCTCTATGCTGATGATTCTCAATTCTGCTTATCATGTTCTAACCTCTCTTCTGACCTCTAATCTTGAGTTTCCAACTGCCTCTCAAACATCATGGACTTGATGTCCAGTAGACATCTTAAACTCAACATGTCCAAAATGGAACTCATTATCTTTCCCCCAAACTCTCAAAGGCAACATCATCCTTCTAGTCCTTCAGGCTCACAGGTGTCATCTTCAACTCCTCACTTTTTCTTCCCCTTCCCCCCATAGCCAATCTGTTGTCAAGACCTGTCCCTTTTACCTTCATAACATCTCTTGAATATGCTCCTTTCTCTCCTCTGACACTGCCAGTACTCTGGTTTAGGTTCTTATTACCTCATACCTGCACTATTGCAATAGCCCAGTAGTGGTTCTGCCTGCCTGAAGTCTTTCTCTACTCCAATCCATCCTCCATTTAGACACCATAGTGATTGTCCCAAAGAGCAGATCCAACTATGTCACCTTCAATGGTTCTCCATTACCTCTAGATCCTCTATCTGGTGTTCAAATCCCTCCATAACCTACCCCATCTTACTTTTCCAGTCTTTTTACACCTTACTCCCTGATAATTCTTCCATCCAGTGACACTGCCTTCCTTGCTGTTCCAGAAAGAAGACATCCTTTCTCTCATCTCTGGGCATTTTCTGTCTCTGATGTCTGGAATACCCTCCCTCCTCATCTCCACCTACTGCTTTCTTTGGCTTCAAGTCCCAACTAAAATTTTGCCTTTTACAGGAAGCCTTCCCCAATTCCCCTTAAAATTCTAGTCCTTCCCCTCTCTTAATTTTTCCTATTTATTCTGTATATAGCTTGTTTATACATATTGGTTTGGTTGTTGTCTCCTCCATTGGATTGTGAATTCCTTGAGGTCAGGACTGACTTTTGTCTCTTTTTGTATCCCCAGTGCTAAGTGAAATGCCTCCATATAGTAAGTGCTTAACGAATGCTTATTGATTGACTCTTTTATTTGATGCATTTAAAAACATTATTCTGAATAGAGGTCCGTAGGCTTCACTAGATTGCCAAAGTGGTCCATGACAAAAAAAAAATTAAAATAAAAATTAAGAATTCTTGAATTAGGTGTTCACAAACTTACAATGGATTCAACATGACAGTTTACTTAACTTTGCTGATTTTTCATGGTGAGTTTATGTACCAAAGGCTAAACATTATGGGTAAGAGAGAATCCTGGACTTTTAAGTTGTGATATTGATTTTCTTAGTTGGAAGAAAACATGCAGAATTCTTTACTGGAAAGTGACATTGAAAAAATCAGTCAATGGGGGGCAGCTAGGTGGCTAGTGGATAAAGCACTGACTCTGGATTCAGGAGGGCCTGAGTTCCAATCCAGCCTCAGACACTTGATACTTACTAGCTGTGTGACCCTGGGAAAGTCACATAACCCTCATTGCCCCACAAAATGTTTTTTAAAAAATCAGTCAATGAATGCCATAGGCTTGGATCAGTTTTCTTAGAAATTCATGATCATAATGGAGACACAAAACATATATTAACACATACACAATAACAAAAATAGCACAATGCCTAGATCAAGGTCTAGTTGTTATTTAGCTACTTTTGGCTCATTACCTGATTTCTTTAAGGCCTGGCACAGTTATTTTTCAGAACAGGAGTTATAAACCGAGAGTGGCTTGCCTGGTTAAGACTATGGAAACTTAGCTTCTCCTCCCAGCTCCAACCCTAAATTGCTATGTGACCTTAGTATTGTACCTTAGTTTCAACTACGGTAAAATAGGAGTAAATTATCCCTCAAAGGATGGTGTTGAGTAGATAGTACTTTTTGGAGTTAAGAAACATGAATTCGAGTCTCGTCTCTAATACCTGTTTACTGTGTGACTATGGGGAAATTACCTAACTTCTCTGAAGCTCAGTTTTTTTCTTATTTGTAAAATGTGGTTTACATACACATACTACTTACCTCCTCAGGGTTATTGTGAGGAAATGCTCTAACCCTACGGAAATGTGATTTGTTGATATTGATTGGGTTCTGAGGTCACACTGCCAAAGAGCTCTGAATTTGGAGTCAAAGGACCAGGGCTTTGGATTCTGCCTCAGTCACTTACTTAGTAGCTACTCAGCCTGGGGCAAGTCAATCGCTTTCCTTGGGGCTTAGTTTCTTCTTCTGTAAAATGATGTCTAACATTCTGGGAAATATAAGCTGTTCTTAATCCGATTATCCCCCACTGAGCTGTGTATCAAGTCGGCCTTCTCATTCCTCTCCTGGATGGTGGTCTCAAAGATATCAGCAATGCATTTGAAAAGAACCTGTTCATGCTGGGTCCCAAACAGATGTTTTTGTTTTTTAATGTTTCTAACTATTGCAGCAATTTTTCTCCCCTTTAATATGGAATGTACCTAATTAATGATTCAGCATCATGCTGGGGCTATGTTCTCTTTGATGTGCTCATCAGCATCAGCAGAGAAATATTGAAAGCTAATCATAACAAGACTTAGCTCTTATAAAATGCCTTTTATCTTCAAAGTGGTTTACAAATCACTAATTATTACTAGAATTCAGGCAATAATCACACCAGGACCTCTCAGGGTTATCAAGGTCATTTAACATGAAGCTGGATACGTTAGGGTGGGCTATGTGGCCGCCTTCTACCTCTCTAAGGACTAACTCAAGAAAACTTGACCTAATTCACAGGAGGAAGGACTTAGGTTGAATCGATTGTGTAAAAAAACAACAACACCAAAACTGCATGTTGACAAGCTTGAAACTTTCTTCCTCTCCTTCCCGGGGAACTTAGAAGGACTCTAGAGAAACCTGTAAAAGTTTAAGGTTCAGCCCTTTCTCCAAAGCTGATTTTGGTATGTCCTCCCATCAGTTGCAAACCACTATCCCCACTCAATTATTTCTTTGGAGAAAGGAGAAAAGCTCATAAACTGATAAAACGTTTGAGTTAGAAGGTACTTTAGGTCCATACTACTACCTAGAGGCAGCTGGTGGCTCAGTGGACCGACAGAGAAGTAGGCCTAGAGTCAGGACAACCTGAGTTCAAATATGAGTTCAATCTGAGTTCAGATACTTACTGGCATGTGACCCTGGGCAAGTCACTTAACCATTGCTGGTTGCCTCAGTTTCCTCAACTTTAAAATGGAGATAAATAATAGCACCTACCTCCTAGCATAGAGCTCTTTATGTATATGTTGTCTCCCCCATGAGAATATGAGCTCCTTGAGGAAAGGGACTGCTTTTGTTTATTTTTTTATCTCCAGTGTTTATAGCCCAATAGCTAAGAAGTAATTTAAAAAATCATCAAATGCTTATTGATTGAGAATTAGAATGTTGAGGGAATTTGAAGTCTAAAAGTGGGGAGAATAGGGAGCTTGTGGTGGATGCTGTCAATTTCCTTGGCAAAATGTGAGGCTCAGTCTTCTGCGGAAGAAGAGGAAGGGGGTGATGTAGGTGGCCTGAAGAACAAAGAGTGTTTGTAATAACCTGTGGGGAAAGTGATAGTCAATTATTAAAGAAAAAAAGAATTGTCACGCAATGATAATAACCCAGTTGAGAGTAAATAACATGAATTTGTTGTGAACCTGAGTAGCATGTTTGTGACTAGTAGTGTTCAGCAGCATTTAAGGAGGGACAGAAAAGATCCAGGATTGAAATTTCAAAAACTGATGAGTGGCCAGAGGACAAGAAAGGCAAAGGGTTCAGGGGCAGAGGACAACATAGCATCAAGAATTTAAAAGGAAGGAAAGAAAGCCAGAGCTGAGGGAGTAGATTAAGAAATCTGAGTAGGGCAGAGTAGCTGCAGGCTTGGGTGAGGATGAAGAAGAGGGTTGAGACAACTAGAAGGGATAGAAGGGATGAGAAGCAATGCTCAGAGAGAGGAAATTCAGAGATCTGGATCTTTGAAATGAGCGTGACTGTCTCTGAGTTTGTTTGTGTTTGAGTTGGTATAAAGGAACAGAATTTTGTTGTAATTTGTTTTTAGAGGAAATAGAAATTTTATTTGACATAGTAAAGAGGTTCTTGGCCACCCTACTATCTCTGCTTTCCATACTTGGTCCTCTCTTTCCCTCTTGCTGCACAAAGTCTCATGGACTGATTGGGTTGTGCACCCTATCCTAGACGCTTCTACTGAGCTTGGATTTCACACACACACACACACACACACACACACACACACACACACACACACACACACACTCTCAATCTCCCAGTACTCTGAGAATGGGGGCAATGGGTTTCTGACTAAAGGAAGGAGTATATCCAGAGCAATTAGCAACCTCTCTGCACCCCCTCCCATTATAATTGGCCTGAATTTCAGTCCCCCTGTCACTTAATTGTCCCCTAAATCTTTCCCCCACACACACTCTGAAAGGGTGAATGCTTGGGTTGCTAGAGAAAAATGTAGAGATCATCAGATTCCTTTTACATCAGGGAAGAATTCTCATTTTAGTTTGATGTATATATTGATGCTCCCAACTATAAGGGCAGAGTTTGTACTGGAGAAGATTGTGAGCAAGTTACCAAATTCCTTGAGAAAGGAGGGGAAAATCTGACCAGGAAATGGGAAATAACTATTACCAGGTTCTGAATGGGGTCATATATCTAGAATGAACTTTACAGTAGGAAAATTTTGTGATGGAATGTGTCAGGGAAAGGGTCTGGCAGTGACAGTAAGGAGTACATCTATTCCTATCCCAGTGTATGTGTAGAAAAAGGAAGGTGAGGAGGAGTATGAGAGTTTGTGCATTCAGTATTGGAGGTGAATGGCCAAGTTCTGTAATGACAAGAAGACTGAAGGAAAGAAGATGAGGTCTAATATAAAGGGTAGTTTTTTAAACAATAGAAATAAACAAATAAATGAATGAATGAATGAACAAACAAACAAACAAACAATAGAATTAGGGTTCTGAAGAGCATAAAGGAAGGGGAGGGCAGACCTAAATAGGGTTGGGGAAGGATGAGGATGAAGTGAATGAGAATGAAAATGAGTCAGGAGTGATAGTAAAGGAAAAGAATATTAACTTCCTAGACAGTTTTACACTATGAATTAGCAAGTGAGAGGAAAGATTGTGCTAGTCATGGACAGCAGATAGCTGGTGGCTGTGTCCTAGGCCCCAACTTGGATTTTGATTCTATTTTCTTCCCCTGGAGTGAGGTTGAGAATTTAGATTTGAACTCATTTGGATGGCTGGATAGCAAGATAGTTGGTGCTACGGGTCCCTTGCTGGTTTTGAAAGGCTGAGGCATGGTTGATTTATGGACCCATTTTAATAAGTAAGGGCTTTTCTTTGCTCTGAGCTGTGATATTGATTTGGTTTTAATCAACTGAGTGAGGAGGCTTTGGGCCTGGTGATGAGGAGATAGTCTAAGTGGCAAGGATGATGAGAGTCAGGGCAGAGAAATAATGGGCTGCTTTGCAGTAGATTGGCATGGGAAGAGGCAAGAGACCTACTGGTGCATGTTAGAATATCCACTCAGAGTGGGCAACACAGTCTGATTTACCTGGTGGGATTTCAGAGCTGCAGTTCCTGAACCAGTCCCATCCGGCCAGCTGGTGTGCTCCCTTATTGTGAGTTTCTCCAGCCTGATGGGCAGACCACTTCACAATGTTTTACTTTGGAAGAATCTAGGTTTCTAAGAATTATTTAGAAAACTGAAAAGTCTTAGAAATGTATAAAAATATAGTATCCATCTGTTTGGAATGGCTTTGTGAAGGGGCTAGGAAACAGTAGGGTAGCCTGTGGTCTTCTTCCTCTAGAAGGAGTTCTGGAGGAACTTCCTGCTCTAAAGAGCTGTGATATTGCAATTCTCATGTTTGTTTAGTTGCGTCCAACTCTTCTTGACCCTATTTGGGGTTTTCTTGGCAATGATACTGGAGTGGTTTGCCATTTCCTTCTCCAGCTCATTTTACAGTTAAGAAAACCAAGGCAAACAGGGTTAAGTGACTTGCGCAGGGTCACATAGCTAGTAATTGTCTGAGTCCAGATTTGAATTCAGGTTTTCCTAACCAGGTCGAGTTCTCTGGACTACCTAGCTGCCCAATCCTCATCTATCGTTACTTAAATCTCTTACATTAGAAGACAAAGACAAAGGGACAAAACAATGGAAAGAATGATGGAACTGGAGTCAAGAAATCTGGGTTTGAGGACTAAATATAACATTTAGTAGCTGTCTGACCATGTTCAAGTTGTTTCACCTCTAAATGCCTCAGATTTGTCACTTGCAAAATAGTGGTAGTCATATATAATTTGCTTGAGCTACCTAGTAGAGTTGTGGGAAAAGAATTTGTAAACTTAAAGAGCTATCACCAGGAGGTGTTATTGTCACAGGACAAAAGCATTTCCTGTTTCTTCCTCCCCATAGCTTATGTCCCTTTGCCTTTGGAGTAGGTCCCCTAACTTTCCCCTTTAGTAGATGTGCCATCTGTCTAGCTATTTGTTTATATAGATTAAAATTCTCTTGAGGTAGAAGCTTTGCCAAAACTTGTGCCTGAGGCTCTGCTGAGATGTTCTATAGCCAGAGCCCATAGAAGAATTTCTTTATTTTGATCCTAAAGCGTAAGTACTTTAGCTCTATGTTCTTTACCTCTTGGTTTTTAACACAAATTTTATAGTTTAAGCCAGAAACCGAAGACCACGCTGGTGGCATAGGGGGACAGAAGGCTGTTTAATTGCATGCAGAGAGCAAACAACTACTTTGTTGGTCACCGCTCCATTCTAAGATTTGCTTAGGTGTAACCCACTCTGAGTTTAAGTGATTTCACAAAGAAATTTCTTACTTTCCCCTTATTTCCTTCTGTTTAGTTTGACTTCAGGGGTAAAGGCAAGACTCAAAGTCTACTCTACAATTTTGGGGGGAAGCAGGGTGCTAGGGATAAAGTGTATACTATATATATATTTCAACCATATATATATGTAATATATTCCAACTATATATTTATTATTATATATTACATTCCAACTATATTTTACATATATATTATATTCCAACTATGTATATTCCAACAGTAAGGTGTGTATGAATGTATGTGTGTACATGTACCTTACTGTTGGAATAGGATTGAGGAAACCATGGAGAGACTCTGAGATTGGTGCTTTATTCACTGCAATCCTGTGAAGTAGATATTAAAAATATTATTTCGGGGGCGGCTAGGTGGCGCAGTAGATAAAGCACCGGCCCTGGATTCAGGAGTACTTGAGTTCAAATCCGGCCTCAGATACTTTACACTTACTAGCTGTGTGACCCTGGGCAAGTCACTTAACCCCCATTGCCCCACCCCCCAAAAATATTATTTCCTATTCTTTCAATTTCTCTTATTATTAGTGGTTTGAAAGAATCTCTGATTTGTTGATAATTCACAGTTATTTTCTTCCTTTCTTTCTTTCTTTCTTTCTTTCTTTCTTTCTTTCTTTCTTTCTTTCTTTCTTTCTTTCTTTCTTTCTTTCTTTCTTTCTTTCTTTCTTTCTTTCTTTCTTTCTTTCTTTCTTTCTTTCTTTCTTTCTTTCTTTCTTTCTTTCTTTCTTTCTTTCTTTCTTTCTTTCTTTTTGGTGAGGTGATTGGGGTTAAGTGACTTGTCCAGGGTCACACAGCTAGTAAGTGTCAAGTGTCTGAGGCTGGATTTGAACTCAGGTTCGCCTGACTCCAGCGCTGATGCTCTATCCACTGTGCCACCTAGCTGCCCCCTAGTTCTTTTCTTGAGAATCATATCCTTTGACCGCTATTCATTGAGTAATGGCTCAATACCTAATGTAAAGATTTCTGCATTAACAATTTCCCCCCTTTAGCCTAACTGCATTTGTTTTGTTCATGCTAACAATATTTTCATGCAATCAAAATTATTTTACCTTTGGTTAAAAATTCTCCCCTTTTTGTTGTTCAATCATTTCAGTTGTATCCTACTCTCTGTGACCCCATTTGGGGTTTTCTTGAAAAATCTATGGGAGTGGTTTGTCACTTCTCCAAATCATTTTACAGATGAGGAAACTGAGGCAAACAAGCTTAAGTGACTTATCCAGGGTCACACAGCTAGTAAGTGTCTGAGGCTAGATTTGAACTTAGGAAAATGAGTCTTCCTGACTCCAGGCCTAGCATTCTATCCAGTGTATCACCTAACAGCTATCCAAATTCAAGAATTCTCCCCTTAGCCAGTTTCAAGAAACTAGAAAGAGCACTGGATTTAGGGTCAAGAAGATTTGGATTAGAATCCCACCTCAGACATTTGCTAGGTGAGTGACCATAGGCAAATTATCTAAGCTTTCTGATCATCATTTTCCTAAATCTGTAAAAATAATAAATTGTAATTGATGTCCTCTAAGGTCTTTCTCAGCACTGTCCAACATCCTATGATGATTCATAGTTGTGGAAGATACTCCAATCCATTTTCTGCAATGTTAAAAAATGACATTATCTTTTATAGTTAGGTTACTCATCCATTTTGAATTTACAGTGGTGTGTGGTGTAAGAAACTGCTCTAAATTAATTTTTTTCAAACTGCTTTCCAGTCTTCCCAGGAGTTCTCATGAAATAAGGAGTCCTTCAAGTAGTTTAATATTCTAGTGTTTATTAAATACTGGGCTGTTGAGTTCTATTGTTTCTGCTTCTTGTTTATATAGTCTATTCTATAGGGATTATAAAGTAATCCCTAAGTAATTTAGTCATTTGAAATCTCCATATTAATTTATGTAGTTTTATAATTTTTATTATATCGCTATGGCACAACCACAAGCAATGAATATTCATTCAATTATTTAAATCTTCCTTTATGTCTGTAAAGAGTGTTCTAAAATCATATCCATATGTTGTGTGTGTATTTTAGTACATTGGTTCCCAGATATTTTATGCATTTTTGAGTTATTTTGAATAAGATTTCTCTTTCTATTATTTCTTCATAGTTTTTGTTATTGCTAGAAATGGTGAGGATTTTTATGGATTAATTTTGTATCCTGCTCCTTCAGGGATAAGGACTAGATACACCTGTGATTTCATTGACAGAGAACTACCAGGTGAAAAAACTCCCTCTGTCAATTCAGGATAGTGTCTTCTTGGCAGCATATAGTTTAAAGAGAAGCTGAAGCACTAAAAAGTTATTTACCTTGCCCATGATTTTATATAGCTAGTATGTGTTACAGGTAAGCCAGCTCTTTATCCACCATGCCATACTGCTTCAATTTTACTGAAGCTATTGTGAGATTTAAAATTGGATACTAGAGCATTAACTTCCCCTTTTAACTGTTTCCCTTATTTATCTCTCAGACTAGTAAATGGAAGAAGCTTCTGATCTCTAGTTAGAGCTTTTATTGTTTGGAAATTACAAGGTGATGTTGAATAGAGGGATAAGAAAGTAGAAATATAAAACAAATAGTCTTAAGTCTAAACTTAGTCTATATTCTGTATAAAACTAACCAAAAAACCCAAGGCCACCTGTTTGGGGCGGGGGTGGGGGGAACCGCATCAAGCACGTGCTGCTACGGGGAGCCAGGCCGAGTCCAACCTCCTTCAACGTCTGTGTGTGCAGCGCAGTCATCGGACAAGGAGAGCGGAAAAGAGATCTCACTTCCGTTCTCTCCTTGCCTTTTAAGCTCACACCCCGGAAGTGGAATGCTTGGCAGCTAGACTGGTGTGCGTAGCCCATGCACGGCTATTGGTCTCCTCCCCGAAAGGGTGGTCCTTCAAAAACTGGCATACTTTTTACCACACTATAGCCTCAATGAATTCTTTTGCTAATTTTGGGAGATATTCTAAGTAAACCATGGTGTCTTCTGCAAATAGGGATAATTTTATCTCCTAGTGGCCAATATTTATTTCTTTGATTTTTTTCTTTTTCTCTTATTGCTATTGAATGCATCATTAGAACTTTGTCAAATGACAGGACAAGAAGGAGCATCTTTGCTTTACACCTGTATTTAACTGTATTCTAGTCTATGCTGCAAATAATTATAGATTTTGGTTTTAGATATGTACTTTTAAAAAATCTATTTTTAAATGGTCTTCTATGCATGTATTTTTTAAAGGGTGTTAATGTAAATGAGTGATTCATCAAAAGACTTCTATGCATCTATTAACATAATCATATGGTTTCAGTTGTTTTTATTTTAATATAATTAATTTTGCTATTTTCATAATTTTGAACTATCCTTGAATTCCGGGAAAAATCCAACTTGTTCAGAGTGAATCATTTTTGGATATATTTCTTTAATTTTTTTGTTAGAATTAAATTTAATATTTTTGCATCAATAAAATTGGGCAGCAAGGTGGCACAGTGGATAGAGTGGTGGGCCTAGAGTCAGGGAAGCCCTGAGCTAAAATCCAGCCTCAGATATTCACTATGTGACCCTGGGCAAGTCACTTAACCCTGTTTACCTTAGTTTCCTCATCTGTAAAGTGAGCTGGAGAAGGAAATGACAAATCACCATAGTATCTTTGCCAAGAAAACCCCAAATGGGATCCCAAAGACCCCACACACAACTGAACAACAAAATTTTTGCATCAATATCCATTAGCGATATAGGTCTAAAGTTCTCTTTCTTTGATTTATTCCTCCCTCATTTAGGTATTCAAATCATATTTGCGTCATGAAATGAATTCATTAGGTTTTTTTCTTTTTGCCCATTGATAATGATTTATTTAGAATAGATGCTTGATAGAATTGACATGAAAGTCCATCTGGGCTAGCATTTTTCTTTGGTAGTCCTTTTGTAGTTTGCTCAATTTCAATTTCTGAGGTTAGGCTGTTTAGGATTTCTGCTTCATGCTCTTTTAATTTGGGTATCTGATATTTGTTCAGATATAAATACATTTCCTTTTAATTTTTACTTTTTTGTTTGCAGAC
Organism: Dromiciops gliroides; assembly: GCF_019393635.1. Classification (NCBI taxonomy): domain Eukaryota; kingdom Metazoa; phylum Chordata; class Mammalia; order Microbiotheria; family Microbiotheriidae; genus Dromiciops; species Dromiciops gliroides. Next base: position 198,026,085 of record NC_057865.1, read on the forward strand.
AATAGTATGTAGTGGGTTCTATGCATCATTAAAATTTTTTTCTCTGTTATAAATTCATTTAATTCATTAAAAAATTGTGTGTGTGTGTGTGTGTGTGTGTGTGTGTGTATGGGGGTAATTTGATCTCTCTCTTCTTGACCAAAGTAATCTAAGGTTTATTGACTTTGTTCATCTTTTCATAGAACCATATTTTAGTTTGTTTCTCATTTCTATGATCTTTTTATGTTTTTTTTCATTTTCATCTCAACTGTTAAAGGAAAAATAGTTAATGTGTTTTTTCTTCTATCTTTAATATTTCTTCTTCTGTGCTTCTTTTGGGCCCTTTAATTTATTCTTTCTTTGGTTTTTAAACTCAGTACTAAATACATTGTTCCTCTCTTTTTCTATTTTGTTAATGTGTTTTTTACAGAGATATTTTTCTTCTAACTACTTTAGTTGCATCCTCAAAATTTTAATATGCCGTGTCATCATTCATTCTATTTTACAGAGTTGTTTATTGTTTCCAAATATGTTCCTTGGCTTGCTTTTTTTATTCAAGATGCCATTAGTAAGTCTCAATTTAGTTTTGTATCTTTTGTTTGTGTTTCCTGTATTAATTGCTAATGTATTGTATTATGGTTTGCAAAGGATATATTTAGTATTTTGTCTTTTTATATTTGTTTATATTTCTTTGTGCCCTAGCAAATAGTCTGTTTTTGTGAAGGTGCCACATAATTCTGAGAACTGTGTGTATTCATTAATCCCCCCATTCAGAGGAAGTCATTAGCCTTTTAAGGCTTATGGTTTATAAAAGTTAACTTTTCCAATAATCACTTCAGTTTTCTGTTTTCCTTATAATTTATCTTTCTACTAGATTTATCCCCCTAAGAGAACTTGAAAGTTTCTGTTACTCTTTATGTCTTTTTGCTCTTTAGTTAACTTTTCATTAGTCTTGCTTTTCCTACTAGACTAAGATAAGATACAGCCTTTGTTTTAGTCTAGACTCAATTGCAGAATTGAATTATTCTGCAGCAGCCCACCTACAAGACCAATGCAGGTAAACCTGGTTATTGTTCCTTAGAAGTTTAAATGATCCTATAAGCCCTGAAAAGGGGAAACATTTCCTTAAGAGTCTTCCTATGACTATGTGGGTATCTCTATGTTCTTTAGTTTTTTAAAAGTTTTAGGGGCACCTAGATGGTGCCGTGGATAGAGCACTGACCCTGGATTCAGGAGGACCTGAGTTCAAAACTGGCCTTAGACACTTAACACTTACTAGCTGTGTGACCCTGGGCAAGTCACTTAACCCCAATTGCCTCACTTAAAAAAAAAAAAAGTTTTGCTAGCCTGTTATAAGGAAAAGGTATTATTTTCCCCACCACATGTATATATGTATATATTTTTGTTTTGTTTTACTTATTTTTTTCTGTTGTGCTCCATTTAGAAATATATATTCATGAAGAAATCAGTGCCACATGCTGCAATTCATTTTGTATCTTGAGTCATAAGACCTGGTCCTGCTTTCTATGATATCTGTTGCTAAGGTTATGTTATCCTATTTTTTATAGTCATTCTGTATGGTTTTTTTTCCCGATTCTATTTGCTTCATTTTGTATCATTTCATGTAAGTCTTTCCCTGCTTCTCTATATTATCATGATCATCAGTTATAGTCCAGTAATATTCCATTGTGTTCATGTGTCAACATTTATTTAGCCATTCCCCAATGGATGGCCTCTACTTTGTTTCTAGTCCTTTGCTACCACAGAAAATGTTGCAATAAATAATTTTTTGTATGAGGTGTTTATTTTTGTTATTAACCTCCTTAGAATATATGTCAAGCAAACAATCTCTCGGTCAAATAGTGCTATCTCCCTTTTGTTATTACCATTTAAAAATTAATTTTCATGTTATTCTAGAGTTATTTTTCATCCCAGTATGTTTTGTTATTATTTTGTTTAGTTCTATAAGAATCCCCTTGGTAGTTTGATTGGTATAGCACCAAACTTTAAAATAATTTTGGTATTATTGTCATGTTTATTATACTGTCATGGCCCCACCATATTCTTCCATTTATTTAAACAACAATCTATCTTTTTTTTTTCCCTTGGTGAGGCAATTGGGGTTAAGTGACTTGCCCAGCTGTCACACAGCTAGTAATTGTTAAGTGTCTGAGACCAGATTTGAACTTAGGTCCTCCTGAATCCAGGGCCAGTGCTCTATCTATTGTGCCACCTAGCTGCCCCCTTTCATTTACTTTAAAGCTGTGTTTATTTCTTTGAGGAGTATTTTATAATTGTGTATAGACAGGCACTGAATGTGCCTTAGTAGTATAACTAAGATATTTAATGCATTTTGTATGGTATTTCCCTTTCTATCATTGCCTAATCAAAATGGTTTTTTAAAAATTATAATATGGAAACTTTTTGTTGTTGTTGTTGTTGTTGTTGTTTGTTTGTTTTTGCAGGGCAATGGGGGTTAAGTGACTTGCCCAGGGTCACACAGCTAGTAAGTGTCAAGTGTCTGAGGCCGAATTTGAACTCAGGTACTCCTGAATCCAGGGCTGGTGCTTTATCCACTGCGCCACCTAGCCGCCCCCGGAAACTTTTGATTTAATGGATTTCTTTTTAGGTCTGCAACTTTACTGGAGCTTTTTAAAGATATCAATTTTTGCTCTTTTTTTCCCTCAGGATTTTTCTATCACTTGTTCTGCAAATAGGGATAATTTTTTCCTCCACTTTGCCTATCTTTACTCCATTAATTTCTTTCTCTTTTCCTGTTACTTCTGTTAACATATTTAGAACAATGTCAAAATGTAGTGTATGTTGGGGTGAGGGGAAGAATACCCTTGCTTTATTCATGGATTTAGTGGGAAAGCTTTAGTGTTTTTCCATTGAATATAATGCTCGCTTTGGGGTTTATATAATTTATCATATTATAAAAATTCCTCTAAGCATTGCAAGGTATTAAGCAAAAGTAAATATTGTATTTTGTTACACTTTTTTCTATACCTATTGAGAAAATTATATTATTTTAGATGTTTTTGTTTTTAATGGGATTTAAGAAAATGTTGGACAATCTTACACCCCAGTACAAATAAAAATTCATCATAGTGACTGATTTTCTAAAAATAAATTGTCAGTATCTTTCTGCTATGATTTTATCTAAAAATTTTGAATTGATATTCCCTAGTGGTTTTGGACTTAATAGTTCTCTTTCTTTACTTAAACCTTTTCTAGTTTAGGTATTAGGACGGACTATCTATCTATCTGTCTATTTGGTGGGGGTATGGGGGGTTAAATGACTTGCCCAGGGTCACACAGCCAGTGTCAAGTGTCTGAGGCCATATTTGAACTCAGGTACTCCTGAATCCAGGGCCAGTGCTTTATCCACTGCACCACCTAGCTGCCCCCAGGACTATATATTTTTTAATAAAGGGAGTTTGGTGAAATTAGTTTTTTCTCTTCATCATCATTCCCTTTCAATCTTCCCTACTTTTCTCCCCTCTATCCTGCTTCCTACCATTACCTCCCAGCTCACTATCTCTTGTCTTTTCCTATCAGGTTCAGGAACAGAGCTGGACCGTGGATGCTGATCTGACAAGATGGCTGCTCCTGAAAAGAGAGAGGTTCGAGGATCTGGGAAGGCCAGGCTTACACTTAAGGGGAATGGGGCCAACCCCAAGCTCCCGGAGGATGTACAGGGGAGTGGGACAAGGGGACAGGACCCTAGCCAGCTGGATATGTTGAAAAAAGTTCAGGAATTCTTCCAGAACTGTGACACAGAGGGCAAAGGCTTCATCGCCAGGAAGGACATTCAGGTAAGGGGATCTGCTTCTGCGCCCAGTCAGTTAGAGTTAACCTGCTGTGTGTTATGGAGGTTTGTGGCTGACAGTTGATGTTATGGGCAGCCTCCTCCATCCCTATCATCACTAGTGACATCTTCCCGTGGAAAAGATGCCATCCATAGAGCATAGTGGGAAACACACACACACACACACACACACACACACAGGAGGTGGTATCAAAAAATCTAAGTTCAATTCCTGACCTGATGTCATTGGCTATATCATCCTAAGAAAGTCACTTGCTCCTTGAGCCTCAGTTTTTCTCATCATTTGCTCTGCCTGCCTTATAGAGTTTTTTTTTTTTTGAGAAAAGTTCTTTGTAAGCCTTAAAGCACTATAGAAATGTGAATTATTAGTATTTCCCAAAATGAAAAAAACAACCCACTGTTCTTTCTTCCCCATAAATATCCACAAATGATCATTCTCCAGAATTTAGAGGATCATGGGATCACAGATTTGGAACCAAAAGAGATCTAGAGATTGTCTGGAAGCAGTCTATACTGATTATTAAAGGACTATACTGGGAGTCAGAACATCTGAGTAAAGTTTACTGTACCCTATATGAAGGAAGGAAGGAAGGAAGGAAGGGAGGAAGGGAGGAAGGAAGAAAGAAAAAGTAACTCTAGAGAGCTTACCATATACAAAGCATTGTGCTAAGTGCTGGGAAAACACATAGGAAAACAAGACAGTGAGCCACTGATCTCAAGGACAGAGGGAGGCAACACATAGAGGAGTTTCAGCAGCAAATCAGATGGAAAGATTCCATGGTCCTTAGGGTGCAGTGGGAAAGCAGATGGTAATACATCATGTTTATTGTTATTCCCACCCTTAAAACCATATCCATTTCTTATGTTAAACCATTTGACAATGCCAAGAACTTTGGGGAGGAGAACTTTATTTTTCTTCAGTCTTCAGTAGCTGGGGGGAAGAGAGGGCATTTGCTGCTATTCCCAAGGCTCTTAAACTTACCTTCTCCTCAATGGCAGTTGGTCAGTTCTTGGTATTGGTGGTGGAGGCTCTGGAGGGTCGGAGGGAGGGATGGCCTGTTGTCCTCAGGGATTGTTCTCCTTAATGACAGCTTTGGATGCCAGGCTGTAATTGGGGCAGGCAATCTAGTGACCACAGTTATTTCCAGGACTCTTAGGCTCAGGGTCCTGAGCTTTCTCCATCTCAGTCTGAGGGGAGGTAGTGAGTGAAGCAGTGATGAATGGTGCTTTGCCTTGCTTGACCCATACCACCTCCTGCCTCTTTGTCAGGGTGCCTCAGCTGGTTTATGACCTTGGAGAAAGGAGAAAGGAAAGAATTTTCCCCCCAGAAAAATCTTGAATATAAATTAGAAATGATATCTGCTCCCATTTTTGAGTGCTTGAAGCTATCTCAAGAGCTCTGAAGTAATTCAGCTCATTCAATTTAACCAATGTTTATTTTCTTTTTTAGCCTTTATGCATCTTATTAAAATAAAACATTAAAGGTTTAGCATTTGAAAAAGTTTCAATTTCAAATTCCCTTCCTCCCTCTGCCCCTCCCCCAGCCATTGAAAAGTCAAGAAATAGTATACCCGTTATATATTTGAAGTGACTCAAAAGGCATTTCCACATGAGCCATATTGTGGGGGAGGGCAGAAGTGCAAGACAAATAAAATGAAAGCAAATATGCTCCAATGTGCACTCAGAGTGCTTCAGTTCTCTCTTAGGTGGATAGCATTTTTCATCATGAGGCCTTGGGAATTGGCTTGGATCACTGGAATGATCAGAGTAGCTTAGTTTTTGTGCAGTTAGTTATTTAACCAATGTTTATTAAGCCTGTGGATCTGGAGCAGATACAGAATTGAGATAAGATTTAGTTCTTGCCTTCAGGCTGTCTAGAAGGGGTGAAAGAAACTACATGGATAATTATAGCTTGAGGTAATAGCAATAACTAGCATTTCTATAAGGAAGCTAAGGTTTGTAAAGCACTTTACATATGTTATCTCAATTTGATCCTCACAACAACCTGATGAGGTAAATGCTATCATTACTCCCATTTTTACAGAAAATTTACAGGAAATTGAGACAGTGAGAGAATGACTTGCCCAGGATCACAAAGCTAATTAGTGGGGCAGCTAGATGGCGCAGTGGATAGAGCACCGGCCCTGGATTCAGGAGTACCTGAGTTCAAATCCGGCCTCAGACACTTAACACTTACTAGCTGTGTGACCCTGGGCAAGTCACTTAACCCCAATTGCCTCACTAAAAACAAAAACAAAAACAAAAACAAAAAACAAAGCTAATTAGTGTCTGAAGCAGGTTTTGATAAAAGGTCTTCCTGACCCCAACTCCAACCATTTGTCAACTGCACCACCCAGCAACCCAAGATGGGCTGACAAGAGATGCAAAACAAAGTGAACTGTTTGGTCTAATGGAGATGGTCCTGCAGACTGATTCCTGGGTGAGGTGGCTTTGGAATTGGGTTTTAAAGGATGGATAGGAATTCAGAAGTCCTTGAGGGAGATCAAGGAAATTCCGTGAGCAAGGGCAGAGAGTTGAGAAAGCACAGGGTATGTTTGGGGACAGAAGGATCCTTTCCAACTGGAACATAACGTATGTGGCTGATAATAATAAGAAATGAAGCCAGGAAGGTAGAGTATCATCTGATTGAGAACCTTGGATGCCAGATTAAAATGTTTGAACCTTAAAATTGGGAGCCAATGAGCAGAGGAATGATGTAACTATATGCTTACATGAGGAAGATTATTCTATGTATGAAGCATAGATTGGACATGTGTACAAAGCATAGGTAGGAAGATGCATGGGGAGACATCTTAAGAGGTTATTACAGAGATAAATGGCAGTGGTGGGTCTGTATTAGGATGGCGGCAGTGAGAATCTAATGCTCTATGGGGAGCCTCAGGAAAGTTCATTGAGCAGCTTAGAAACAGGAAAGGCAGTATTGTTTGGGTAAGCATTTCTCACTGTGTGGTCTGGAGGTGTTTAGGGTCCCTGAGACCCTTTCAGGGCATCTCTGAGGTGAAAACTATTTTCATGTTAATACTAAAATGTTTTTATTTCTATTCAAATATTAATAGATAAAACTCGTTCACAATTGAGGAGTCCTCAATGATTTTTAAAAAATAAAGAAGTATTTTATTATTTTCCAGTTACATGTAGAGATTGTTTTCAACATTTTTTTTTTTGGTGAGGCAATTGGGGCCAAGTGACTTGCCCAGGGTCACACAGCTAGTAAGTGTCAAGTGTCTGAGGCTGGATCTGAACTCAGGCACTCCTGACTCCAGGGCCATTGCTCCATCCACTGCGCCACCCAGCTGCCCCCTCAACATTTGTTTTTATAAGATTTCTAATTTCAAATTTTTCTCTCTCCCTCCCTCCCTTCACTTACCTCCTCCCCAAGACAGCAGGTAATCTGATATAGGTTACATATATACAATAACATTAAACATATTTCTGCATTAGTCATGTTATAAGGGAAGAATCAGAGCAAAAGCACCAAAAACAAAAGAAATAGTATGGTTCAATCCGCATCCATATTCCACAGTTCTTTTTTTTTCTGGATTTAGAGAGCCTTTTCCATCATGAGTCCTTTGGAACTTTCTTGTACCATTGTATTGGTGAGAAGAATCAAATCTATCACAGTTGATCAACACATAATGTTGATGATACTGTGTATTATGTTCTTCTGGTTCTGCTCATCTCACTCATCATCAGTTCATGCAAGTCCTTCCAGGTTTCTCTGAACTCCTCCTGCTCATCGTTTCTTACAGCACAATAGAATTCCATTACATTCATATACCACAGCTTGTTCAGCCATTCCCCAACTGATGGGCATCCCCTCAATTTCCAATTCCTTGCCACCACAAAAAGAATAGCTATAAATATTTTTGTACATGTGGGTCCTTTTCCCTTTTGTATGATCTCTGGGAAAAAGACCCAAAAATGGTATTGCTGGGTCAAAGGGCATGCACAGTTTATTAGCCCTTTGGGCATAATTCCAAACTGCTCTCCAGAATGGTTGGATTAGCTCCACCAACAATGCATTAGTGTTCCAATTTTTCCACAGCTTCTCCAACATTTATTATTTTCCTTTTTTGTCATATTAGCCAATCTGATAGGTGTCAGGTGGTACCTCAGAGTTGTTTTAATTTGCATCTCTCTAATCAATAGTGATTTAGAGCATTTTTTCATATGGGAATAGATAGCTTTGATTTCTTCATCAGAAAACTGCCTGTTCATATCCTTTGACCATTTCTCAATTGGGGAATGACTTGGATTCTTATAAATTTGATTTAGTTCCCTATATATTTTAGAAATGAGGCCTTTATCAGAAGTACTGGCCATAAAAATTGTTTCCCAGCTTTCTGCCTCCCTTCTAATTTTGGATGCATTGCTTCTGTTTGTACAAAGCCTTTTTAATTTAATGTAATCAAAATCATCCATTTTGCATTTCACAATATTCTCTATCTCTTGTTTGGTCATAAACTGTTTTCCTTTCCAAAGATCTGAAAGGTAGACTATTCCTTTCTCTCCTAATTTACCTATGGTATCACCTCTTATGGCTAAATCATGTACCCATTTTGACCTTATTTTAGTATAAGGTGTAAGATGTTGGTCGATGCCTAATTTCTGCCATACTATCTTCCAGTTTTCCCAGAAGTTTTTGTCAAATACTGAGTTCCTATCCCAGAAGCTGGAGTCTTACTAAAGTCATTTATTCCTGTCTCTCATGTGCCTCACTTATTCCATTGGTCCTCCACTCTATTTCTTAGCCAGTACCAGATAGTGATGACTGCCGATTTATAGTATAGCTTCAGATTTGGTACAGCTAACCCACCTTCCTGCACACTTTTAATTATTTCCCTTGATATTCTTCACCTTTTGTTTTTCCAGATAAATTTTGTTATTGTTTTTTCTAGCTCTATAAAATAATTTTTAGGTAGTCTGATTGGTATGGCATTGAATAAGTAAATTAATTTAGGTAGAATTGCCATTTTTATTATATTAGCTTGGCCTATCCATGAGCAACTGATATTTTTCCAATTATTTAGATCTGATTTGATTTGTGTGAAAAGTGTTTTGTAATTGTGTTCATAGAGTTCCTGGGATTGTCTTGGCAAGTAGACTCCCAAGTATTTTATATTGTCTACTGTTGCTTTAAATAGAATATCTCTTTCTATCTCTTGCTGCTGGACTTTGTTAGTCATGTATAGAAATGCTGATGATTCATGTGGATTTATTTTATATCCTGCTACTTTGCTAAAATTGTTAATTGTTTGAAGTAATTTTTAGTTGATTCTCTAGGATTCTCTAAGTATACCATCATATCATCTGCAAAGAGTGATAGTTTTGTTTCCTCCTTGCCTATTCTAATTCCTTTAATTCCTTTTTCTTCTCTGATTGCTAAAGCTAACATTTCTAGTACAATATTAAATAATAGAGGTGATACTGGAAACCCTGTTTCACCCCTGATCTTATTGGGAAAGCCTCTAACTTAACCCCATTACATATAATGCTTGCTGATGGTTTTAGGTAGATACTGCTTATTATTTTAAGGAAAGCTCCACCTATTCCTAAGCTCTCTAGTGTTTTATTAAGAATGGGTGCTGTATTTTGTCAAAAGCTTTCTCTGCATCTATTGAAATAATCATATGATTTTAGTTATTATGGATGTGGTTGATTATGTTAATAGTTTTCCTAATGTTGAACCAGCCCTGCATTCCTGGTATAAATCTCACCTGGTCATAGTGTATTATCCTGATGATAACTTGCTGTAATCTCCTTGCTAATATCTTATTTAGGATTTTAGCATCAATATTCATTAGGGAAATTGGTCTATAATTTTCTTTCTCTGTTTTTGCTCTGCCTGGTTCTGGTATCACCACCATATTTGTGTCATAAAGCGAATTTGGTAGAACTCCTTCTTCACCTATTTTCCAAATAATTTGTATAATATAATAGCTTTTTAAGTTGCATGCCCAATTCATTAATCTCCTCTTTCTCTTTTTTATTCATGTAAGCATTTAGAGCTCCCCTAAGCACTGCTTTGGCTGCATCCCATAGATTTTGGTATGTTGTCTCATTATTGTCATTCTCTTGGATATAGTTATTGATTGTTTCTATGATTTGTTGTTTGGCCCATTCATTCTTTAGAATGATATTATTTAGTTTCCAAATGATTTTTATTCTACTTTTCCCTGGCTCTTTCTTACATGTAATTTTTATTGCATCATGATATGAGAAGGATGCATTTACTATTTCTGCCTTTCTACATTTGACTCCAATGTTTTTGTGCCCTAATACATGGTCAGTTTTTGAAAATGTGCCATGTACTGCTGAGAAAAAGGTATATTCCTTTCTATCCCCATTCAATTTTCTCCAGACATCTATCATATCTAACTTTTCTAGTAATATATTCACCTCTTTCACTTCTTTCTTATTTCTTTTTCAGCTAGATTTATCTAATTCTGAGAGGGGGATATTCAGATCTCCCTAGTATAGTATTACTGTCTAATTCCTCTTGTAACTCATTTAACTTCTCTAAGAACTTGGATGCTATACCACTTGGCGCTTACATATTTAATATTGATATTACCTCATTATCTATAGTACCTTTTAGCAAGATGTAATTTCCTTCCTTATCTCTTTTAATTTGATCTATTTTTGCCTTTGCTTTGTCTGAGATAAGGATTGCTATCCCTGCTTTTTTTACTTTAGCTGAAGCATAACATATTCTGCTCCAACCTTTTACCTTTACTCTGTGTATATCTCTCTGTTTCAAATGTGTTTCTTGTAAACAGCATATTGTAGGATTCTGGTTTTTAATCCACTCTGCTGTTCACTTCCATTTTATAGCAGAGTTCATCCCATTCACATTCACAGTTATTATTACTAGCTGTCTATTCCCTCCATTCTATTTACCCTCTTTGTACTTTCCCCCCCTTCTTTCACACTATTCCTCCTCACCATTTTGCTTCTTACCCCTGCCTCCCCCAATCTTCCTTCCCTTTTATCACCCCCTCCCTCCCTTTTCTTTTACCCTTTTCTCCCTTGCTTCTGCCCTCCCCTCTATCAGTTCCCCCTTTCCCCCTTACCCTTTTACTTACCTAAAGAATAAGTTTATTTATCCAAATGAATATATATGTTATTCCCTCTTTAAATCAAATCTAGTGAGAGTAAGGTTGAAACAATGTTCACCCCCCATTCTTTCCCTCGATTGTAATAGGTTTTTTGCACCTCTTCATATGATATAATTCACCCCATTCCACCTCCCCTTTCCTCTTTTCCCCATAAACTCCCTTTTTAACCCCTTAATTGTCTTTATATCATCATATCAAAGACAATTTATATTTATACCCTCTGTGTATAATCCTTCTTGTATAATTCTCAAGAATTATAAGCATTATTTTCCCATGTAGGGATGTAAACAGTTTAACCTTATTGAGTATCCTTTTCCCCCCTTGTTAGCCTTTTCAAACTTCACTTGAGTCTTGTATGTTAAGATCAAATTTTCTATTCAGTTCTGGGCATTTCATCAGGAAACCTTGAAAGTCCCTAATTTCATTGAATGTCCATCTTTTCCCCTGAAAGAGAATGAACATTTTTGCTGGATAATGGATTCTTGGCTGCAATCCAAGCTCCTTTGCCTTCTGGAATATCATATTCCAAGCTTTGCGGTCCTTTAATGTTGAAGCTGCCAGGTCCTGAGCAATCCTGACTGTGGCTCCATGATATTTAAATTGCTTCTTTCTGGCTGCTTGGAGTATTTTCTTTTTCACCTGATAATTCTGGAATTTGGCTACAATATTCCTTGAAGTTTTCCTTTTGGGGTCTCTTTCAGGAGATGATTGGTGGATTCTTTCAATGAGGATTTTATCCTCTGATTCTATGATATCAGGGCAGTTGTCCTGGTATATGGTGTCTAGATTCTTTTTCTGATCACGACTTTCAGGCAGTCCAATGATTCTCAAATCGTCTCTCCTGGATCTGTTTTCCAGGTCAGTTGTCTTTCCAATGAGGTATTTCACATTTTCTTCTATTTTTTTTTTATTCTTTTGATTCTGCTTGACTGATTCCTGGTGTCTCATTGAATCATTATCTTCCAACTGTCCAATTTTAATTTTTAAGGCACTGTTTTCTTCAGTGAGATTATGCACCTTTTCTTCCATTTGGCCAAATGAATTTTTTAAGGAATTGCTTTCTTCAGTCAATCTTTGTGCTTCCTTTTTTTTTTTTTTTTTTGTGAGGCAGTTGGGGTTAAGTGACTTGCCCAGGGTCACACAGCTAGTAAGTGTCAACTGTCTGAGGTTGGATTTGAACTCAGGTCCTCTTGAATCCAGGGCTGGTGCTCTATCCACTGTGCCATCTAGCTGCCCTTGTGCTTCTTTTTCCAAGCTTCTGATTCTTTGTGCTTCCTTTTCCAAGCTGCTGATTCTTATTTCATAATTGTCTTGTGTTGCTTTCATTTCTCTCCCCATTTCTCTCAGTTGATTTTTAAAATCCTTTTTGAGCTCTTCCAAGAAGGCTTTTTGTTCTTGAGACCAATTCATCTTCCCTCTTGAGGCTTCACATGGAGGCACTTTGACAGTATTGTCCTCATCTGAGTTTGTGTTTGCCTCTTACCTGTGGACACATAAGCTCTCAATGGTAAGAGCTCCTTTTTGTTTTTTACTCATATTGCAGCTTTTTTTTTTTAAGTTGAGGTCTGCTCTGGGGGCACCAGGGTCTCTGTTTCAAACTTCTTGTGCTGGGGTATAGGGGCTGTGTCACTGACTTTCTACACTGAGGCCTCTATGGTTTGTGGATTTCTCACCACCCTGGGTGCATGCTGGGATGGCTAGGCCTGGTCATGCCTGTCCTGTGGGTGGCCCTCTAGCTGGCAACCTGCCCTCTTGGGTGGTGCAGGTGGGTTTTGCCACTGTTCTGATGCACCACCAGCTTGTTGAGCCAGGATCCAGGGGCCTCAGTTGCTTGGCTGTTACCTACAGCTTCCTTCTGACTTGCCCCCACCTCTTCCACGTGCTGTGCTACGCTGCAGTGCGCTGTGCCTCCCTTTTGCCTGAGTGAGACTGACCTTTCCTGAGGTCTTCTAAATTATCTCTGGTTGGAAAACTGTGTCTCTCTGTCTCTTTGCAGGTTCTGTAGTTTCAGAATCCATCCAGAGGCTTGATTTGATGTTTTTTTTGAGGGAACTGAAGGAGAGCTCAGGCAGCTTGCTGGCTTTTCTCCGTCATCTTGGCTCGCCTTCCTCCTGCCCCGTCCTCAATAATTTTTAAGAGTAAAGGCATTGGTTGGGGGGGGGGGGTAACTAGGTGGTGCAATGGATAGAGCACCAACCCTGGATTCAGGAGGACCTGAGTTCAAATGTGACCTCAGACACTTGACCCTTACTAGCTATGTGACCTTTGGCAAGTAACTTAACCTCAATTGCCTCACCCAAAAACAAAACAAAACAAAAGAAAAACAAGAGTAAAGGGGTTGGGGCAGCTGGGTCGCACATTGGATAGAGCACAGTCCCTTAAAGTTAGGAGGGTTTGAGTTCAAATCTGCCCTCAGAATAGCTATGTGACCTTGGGCAAGTCACTTAACCCTGATTGCCTAAGGGGAAAAAAGAGTAAAGGGATCCTGGAACCAAAAATTTTGAGAACCGTAGTTGTAGAAGAAAGAGGGCCCCAGTTTTGGAGTTAGGTGATTGCTATGTAAGATAGTGATTCTTCTGCTTACCAACCACAAGTCCTTAGGCAATTTATTTTACTTCCCTGGCCTCCCATTTGTCATCTGAAAAATGAGGGAGACTGGATAAGCTCTAGGCTCCCTTGCAGCTCTAAATACATCAATATCTATTTGGAGTTCCAGTCCTGGTGCTGCTTATAACTAGTGTGAGTCTGAGCACACTGCATCTCTTGGGCTCTCAGTTCCCTCATCTGTAAAGGGAGGGCATTCACCCTTCTAGCTTGAAATATCTTATTCAGTGATCCTAAGTATAGTGTCTTTCCACCAAATGGCCTGGAAGGAATCTTCAAAGATCATGTTGTCTGTTCTTCTGCTTCCACAACGTAACGGCACTGTACTATATTCCCAGAGGAAAAGAGCAGCTTCCCTTTTCCTTAATTTTCTGAGGTTATAGCCAATCCATAGACCTAAAGGATATCATTTAACATCTCTCTGCCTCATTTTCCTCACCTATGAAATGGGGATAATAATATCATCTACCTCCCAGGGTGGTTGTGAGGTTGAATGAGATAATATTTGTAAAGTGCTTTGCAAAAGTTAAATACACATGTATTTACAGATACACGAATATATGTAAATATTTATAAATATATGTGTGTATATGAAACTGTGATTATTATTAGTCTTAGAGTTCTTCTTAGCATATTACCTAAATTCCTTGTACTATAATCATAATTTCACCCAGAAACTCATAAAGAAAATGGAACGTTTAGTTCAACCCTAGAAAAACAATTTTCCCACTTCCTATTTTATCTCTAACTCCATAAAAAAAGCATTATCTGGGGTACTATATCTATGCTTGAAAGGCAGGTGTGTATAACTTACCACTGACAAATTTTTTTAATTTTTTTTTTATAACAAAAGAGATAGAAGCTGGACAACGAAATGGTTCAACAACTATATTACCCTTAAATATCATGTCTGCTTAGAGGGAAAACTTGGGGGTTCCAAGTTGGTTCTGGCACTTTGGATGAAAGTCAATATCTTGTCTGTCCCTCTTAGCCTCGGGGAACATCCTTTGAAGACTTCCACTTATAGTTTTTTTTGTCCACTAGCCAACCTTTCAGCTAAAGGAGAAAAATAAGACTTGGAAATTTTCAGTCATTTCCCATCAATATCCTCTGACCAACTATGTATTAAAATTAATGATTTGTAATCTATTTCTATTTTGTAAAGACATTTCTAGCATTACACAGGACAGCTAGTGGATAGAGTACTGGATCTTGAATGAGGAAGGCCTGGATTCAAATCTGGCTTCAAACACTTACTAGCAGTGTGACCCTGGGAAAGTCACTTAACCCTGTTTGCTTCAAATGTAAAATGAGTTAGAGAAAGAAATGACAAACCACTACAGTATCTCTGCCAAGAAAAAATGGGATCACAAAGAGTCGGACATGACTGAAATGACAGAACAAAGCATTAGATTGTGCATCAGAAGTTATTAACAGAAGCACTTTTGGAAACTTTTGACAAGCCTCAATTCCGGCTTTTTAACTCCATAATTAACTATCACAGATTTGTGGGGGTGTTTTTAAATATTATAATCAATTCTTAATCAGCCACTCTAATGGAGAAGAGATGAGGTATAGAGAATTCTAGCTATGTAGCCCCAAATTGGAAACTAAAAAGGTGTTCTATTGAGGAATTACTAAATAAATTGTGGTATATGAATATATTGGAATATTTTTATGCCATAAGAAATGATTAAATGAACAATTTTAGAAGTAATTGGAAAGATCTTCATGAACTGAAACAGTGAAGTGAGCAGAACTAGGAAAACAATTCATACAGCAATAGAAACAGAGGGGAAAAAAACTTTGAAAAAATTTTAGAGCTCTAATCAAAGTAATGATAAGCCAAAATGCAGAAGGAGACAGACAGTTTTGAACACGGCTTGTGTGAGAGTCTATTTTTTCCAGACTATGTAGATATGTATTAAGGGATTTGTTTATTTATTCATATTTTACTTAATAGTTTGAGATAGTGAGAGGGACAGATTAATTTTAATAGTGCTTATTACTTGAAAAATAAAAATAAAAAAATTAAAAGAGAATGATAACCAAGGGATAAGCTTAAAAGAAAAAGCATTTGTATTTGATTTTGGAATGTAGTCTGACATAATCAAAGAGAAATAAGTTCAGACACTTTTCTCTACTCTTCCTACTTTGCTCCCCAACTCCAACCAGCTGCTCATCTTAGGTAGGAGGCAAAAGTGGCTGTGATGGAGAAACCACAAAGCTGATACCTCACTTAAGGACTGGCTGCTGTCTTTATTTCTAATAGCCTACTCACAGGATTGTTCTGGGTAAAAATGCTTTGAAAACCTTTTTGTTGTTCAGTTGTGTCCAACTCTTCATAACTTCATTTGGGGTTTTCTTGACAAAGATACTGGAGTGAGTTCCCATTTCCTTTTCCAGCTCATTTTACAGTTGAGGCAAACAGTGTTAAATGACTTGCCCAGGGTCACACAGCTAGTAAGTGTCTGAGGTCATATTTGAACTCAGGTCTTATTGATACTTAGCCTGGTGCTGTATCCACTGCACCACCTAACTTCTCTATCTTAAAACAACAGTGGATAGAAAGTTGGTGTTGAAACCAGGAAGATTCAGGTTCAGATCCTGCCTCTGACATATACCATCTCTGTGTGACCCTGGCAAGTCTCTTAACTTCTTAGGGCTTGAGAAAACTCTAAGTCTCTAAATTGCAGGGAATATGTTGACCTGCATCCCTGGAGGGAGTTTTCTTACCTTCTACATATCACTGAAATCACAGGTCCATTCCCTATCTCCCTATTATTAACTTCTGAAGTCTTTATGTGCTTATTAGCTCCATACAGGCTATAATTATGGACTGTGAAAGATGTGCTAATGTGAAGAAACATCAGTCAACGCTCAAGAAAACATACGGTCAGCTTTCAAATTTCTATGGAAGGCTTTTGTGTGTTGTAATTTGTCTGCCGTTAAAAATAACTCTCAACTCCTTGTGGGCACGATCCTGCTTCTGCCTAACTACTTTGTGGATACCAGCAGTGCCCTCTTCCTTTGCCTTCACTGCATTATTGATATTACTCCCATCTTTTTATTCTCACACCTAGGTTAACCTGCAGACTGACAGGAGAGAGACTGGCAGGAGGCTTTAAGTTTATTAAGAAAAACCAAATGCAGCTATAAGGAAGGCCCTTATAGAGCAGGAAAGGGAGCAAATTCAGGGGGCAGATTATGGTGTCTTAGGTGTGCTTGGGGAGATGGATAGAAAAAGAATCAGTTGAAAGGATGACCTAGCTATGACCAAGATCAAGTCCCTCTTAACCTTTCTGAGACTATTCCCTCAATTGTAAAATAGAGATTATAATGCTTGTTCTATTTATATCATGGGTTGTGAAAATATTGTGGTAAAAATCTAAGAGCTCTTCATAATTGTTAGGTTTTTTGTTTTTGTTTTGGGGAAGAATTAGGGCATGATGAGGTTTTTCTGATCCCTGGAGAGGAGAGGTACACTAGGACATTTTTTTTAATGCCTCTTGGTAGGGGGACAAAACACATAATCAATGTTCTTTCTAATTTATTTAAGGTGTGAGAGTGGAGGCAGCCCCTCATGGTCAAAAAACCATACTAACCCCACCCCCCAAAAAAAAACCCAGCCTCCATGAACAGAGCTTAGTTATTAGTAAGGTGAGGGTCAGCTGTGCTGGTACCCCAGCATCTCTAATACCAGTCCATCTGCCAAGAGTCAGATTGGTCTGTCCCCTTGGTCTGGCAAGACCTATGCAGATTGGGTTTTGCAGAGAGATCTTGCTTTGCCAGAGTTTGTTTTGAGCTTATTCTTGGGCACATGGGGAATCAGAAGCACAGGATTCTGGTCTCCATAGTAAGTCACATCCCAGCAGACAATGGAAGAAGAATGAGTGGAAACTGGGTATGAACCCAAGGAAAGAGCTGAAGCCTTCCATGGAATGCTTATCACAATCAAACTGGACCACTCTCCCTCAAAACAAATTTTATGTTTTCTTGCCTCTATACCTTTACTCATGCAATTCCTTATGCCTAGAATGTCATCCATTCCTTTGAAGACCAATTCAAACATCACTTTCCTCTTTTGAAGTCCACAAAATTAAAATGTTGTAAAAATTATGATAGTTGTAATATACCACCCTCTAGATCATTCTCCCTCCTTTCTCAAGGAGTTCCGCACCTAGTTCACTATCTTCCTCAATTCCATAGGTCTTGTTCTAAGGGGCTCTACTATCCATGTAGGCATCCCCTAGAGCTTTCTAACCTCTCATTTCCTTAAACTCCTTAAAACCTATGACCTACTCTTATATTCCACTTCAGCCATTCATAAGAATAGCCACATTCTAACTGCACCTATTACTCACAAATGTTTCACTAAATTTGGATCAACATATCACACCATATACCACAGTAAGTTCCAAATTGGACTAAGATGTAAAAGGTAACATTATGAAAAATTAAATTATCAGGGAAGAAAATATTTTTCATAACTATGGATCTGGGAAGAGCTCTTGATCAAATAGGACATAAAGTGGACCACAAAATTTAACAACTTTGATTAGATAAAGTTAAAAAGCTTTTGTACAGACAAAATATAGTTACCTGGTGAAAAAAATATTTGTAGCAAATGTCTTTGACAATGGTCTGATATCTAAAATATATAGGAAAGTATTTTAAATATATAAAAATAAGAGCCATTACCCAACAAATTAATGGTCAAGGTATACAACTAGGCAGTTCCTATGGGAAGAAATCTAAGCTATTAATAACAATATGAAAAAAAATACTGCAAACCAACAGTATGTAGAGAAATAAAAATTAAAATAACTCTGAAATTCTACTTCACAACCATCAGAGTGACAAGTTGACAAAAAAGGAAAATGACAGATTTTGGAAAATATATAAGTAAAGTGGCACAAAACCTAAACGATGAGCCATAGAGATGTGAGTTGGGGCTATTATTAGCTATTCAATGAAAGCCAGAGTGACTTCGGTTTAATGGTGTAGTCAAGTAACTCCATTTAAAAGACAATGGACTTTTTAAAGCCTGTCTTTTCAAAGCTATATTTTAAGAAATCAAAAATTTGTGCAGGATGAAAAGTAAATTGTCCCAGCTTTTTTGAAAAAAAAAATAATAAATGGAGGAGGAAGATGAGGAGGGGGAGGAGTAAAGAGAAAGGATGAACAACAACAAGGGTTCTCCATGAGGTCTCTACATAGAAAGAAAGACTTCCAGAGTTAAACCTTGTCACACATATCTCTTACATGTGTGCTTCATTACTATTATGGTCTAATTATGACTTAAGTGCTTAAAGTTGGTATCAAACATGAACATTTGCAAATATAAAGAGAACTGTTTGTAAAAAAAACTTAAATCCTTTTTGTGTGTAGCTTTTATGTCTTTAAAATATACAATGAATTGAGCACATTTGTTTCATTTCTTTCTTTTCTCATCTGTGCATTTTTTAAATGCTAAGATAACATTCTCCCCCATCCCATAGAACTGAAAAGTAATTTCTTCCTTGTTTCTCCAAATTGTTTATGATATGTATGACATTTTATATCTAGGTTACATATGCATCTATTTGATATAGAAGGATAAATAGAATAGTCAATCAGTAAGTCCACAAGTATTAACTATGAAACAGGCCCCTAAATTCAGAGGATACTCTGAGATTCTGCAATTCAATGATCTGGGCTTTCTTTGAACATGGTGCAAACTGATATCAATGGCTATAATACTGTTTCAAGTTGCTTTTGTTTTCACTCATTCATTCGTTCATTTGTTCATTCATTGGTGGGATAATCATTAGGAAGTTTCTTGCTGTGACCCAGTGCTTTCATCATTAAGCAGATTTCTAAGGTGGCACCATCAGTACCATTACATAGTCTCTAAAAGAACATGTAAAATGAGACAGCTGTACCATTCAAAATCCAAGGTTGCATAACCTAGACCCAGTATTTCTTCAGGCTGGGGCTTGGAACCCCAGTGATCATGAATGGGGATTTCTAAGGGATTCACAGACACTATAACTTGCCAAACTCCAAAGAACTGTTTTATAGTGATGGGAGATTATTAGATGCATGAAAGGGTTGAATTAGCTTCCTTCCTATTGCTGGTTCTAGACTTGTTCATAAGAGCAGCTAGTTGGCACAGTGGATAGAGCAGCAGACCTGGAGTTAGGAAGACTTATCTTTTTGAGTTCAAATCTGACCTCAGACACTTACTAGCTGTGTGACCCTGAGCAAGTCACTGTTCGACTCAGTTTCCTCATCTGTAAAATGATCTGGACAAGGAAATGGCAAATCACTCCAGTGTTTTTGCCAAGAAAACTCTGAATGTGGTTATGAAGAGTCAGACATGATTGGAAAATGACTAAACAACAACAACCAGATATGTATGATTCTTAGAGAGATCTCAATTCCTGAGAGTGAAACAGGAGTTGGTACCTTGTGGTAGTTCTCTGAGGACAAACCATAGGTCTTATTTAAGGAATTGTTAATCTTATCATTTGGGGGAAGCAGGGGAGAATGGGGATATAGAAGAGGACCTGAATGGCACAACTGTGCTATGCCAGGATGAACAATGCCAGGATGCTATAACCTGATAAAGCCTTGAATCAGAAATCTGGTACTTCCAGGTCTATAAAGATTTATTGTTTCCCAATTGCTAAGTGAACAGTTATCTAGGCCCTCCTTCTGGCTTAACCCCATTAGTTAAGAAGTAGACATGTTGACCTTCCACAGAATAAATATAACACTGAATACCTAGGGGATATTGTGAGGCTAAGTGGGGTAATATATGGTTCTCCATTTCCTTAGAAGGATGACAGATGTGTGATAATGAAGATGGGGATGAAAGGTTTTTGTTTTTTGTTAAAGAAAAATAGACCCTTTAAACATACTCTCCTTCATGGCAAGGAATGTTGTTTTGTTTCGCTTTTTCCCTTCTGATTTTTGCATCCCCAGCTCCCGTTGTAGTAAACTGTGGCGTGGTTTGTTATTCTTGTCTTGTGTTTTCACTGGGGTAGAGGAGGATGCCTGTGGAAACCCAGGTCCTCCTGACCCTAAGACCAGCCATCTATACAATCAATAAGCATTTATTAAAGATGCACTTTGTGCCAAACACTCGGTTATAGAGATTTGGAGACTAAAATGAAGCAGCCCTAGTACATAATCATAAGATTTACATTCTATCAGGGGAAACAATAGATATGGATGTACAAATAAATGCAGTATACTTTTCTGGAAAGAAGCTCTAACAACTTGGGGGAGGGAGGGAGGGAGGGAGGGAGGGAAAGGTTCTCATGGCCTTAGGAAATGGCATTTAAACTGAACTTTAAAGAAAACCAGGGATCTTAAGGGACTGAAGCAAACAGGGATTTAATCATGGGCATGCAGGACTCCCTGTACAAAAACACAGAGGTGTTGTGTGTGAGGAAGGGAAAGAAGGCCCCTTTGGCTAGACTAAAGAGTATATGAGGGGCAGTTAGGTGGCTCAGTGGATAAAACACTGGCCCTGGATTCAGGATGTCCTGAGTTCAAATCCGCCCTCAGACATTTGACACTAGCTGTGTGACCTTGGGAAAGTCACTCAACCCTCATTGCCTTTCCCCTCGCCCAACAAAAAGAGTATATGTGGAGGAGTAATGTATAAAAAGCCTGGAAAAGTTGGCTGAGTTGGACTTGGAAGGATTTTTGAGGACAAACATAGAAGTTTGTATTTAATCCTAGAAGAAACAGGGAACTACTGAGACTTCTTTAGCAGAGAAATGTCTCGTAATTTTACTTTGGCAGCCATGCCCTTGCAGCTTTTTGAGTGGAGACAATTAATTATCTTCAAAAGCTGAAGAAAGTAGAATGATTTAACCTAAAGAAGATGTTAAAGGAATGCATAATAATAATGTGCAGGTATGTTAAGATGTATCATATGGGTGATGTGATACATCTGGCATTCATCTCTACTGATGAAAGAAGCCAGAAATAATCCAAATCTTTCTTGCTGTATTTTAAGTTTGAGACATTTGGAGAGATCTGTGAGAGTCAACATGAGAAAATAATGGAGCAAGTGCCAGCAAGGGCACAAACACCTTTCCTGGTGAGGGGTAGACTAATGGAGGTGTGATGGTTTAGATGTCTGTGTTCCTGAAAGTAGGAGAATGGACTCAGTAACCTCTAGAATTTCCTTCCAGCACAAGTGCTCTACGTGATGTTGGAGATAAAATTTAGAGAAGAACTAAGGAAGGCAAAGAAAGGTGTGGATGGGGATTATCAGGGTTATCCCTGAAAGGACAGGAGCAGGGGATAAGATGAGTAGGGTTGTTGTATACTCTACCTCTAATGCAGTGATAGTTGGTTTAAAGGGAGCTAATAATCCCCCCCCCCAATAAAGTCTCACCCTTTTCTAAATATCCTCTACTCACCCTCCAACATGGCTGTTAAGACAGATGGCTTATGGATTACAGATCAGGTCAGAAATTCTTCTGGATGCTAAACAGATGCATGCCTACAATCTCTGCTTCTCCCTCGTCCTTATCCTCTTTTAAAGAACATTCATATTTAATTTAATTCTTCCAAATGGCTTCCCCATCATCCCATCTTCCCATTCTGCTGTGCATCACAGTCTCTCTTAATGTAGCTACCTGCCAAATTAAATTTAATGGTTGATCTGCTAGAAGATTGCCACAGGATATTGCCAAGTGCGCTTGCATGTTGTTTTATGGACTTTCACACCTGCTAGCTCTTTTTGCTTTATTATTCAGATGGGTATCACAAAAGAGGTATCATCCCCTTTTCTTACCCTACCGAACAGCAGTATAATCTCTCCCTTTATTTCATTACAAGTCACTTTTGGTTTCTGTAGAACAAGTATAGGTTTCCCCTATGCCTTTGGGTGAGGGATGGGTTTGTGGGAAGAAATTCCTCTTCAAAATAGACAGGAGAATTTTATGACACCAAGCTTGTTTGAACCCATTTGGACATTGATAGATTCATAGGTATAATAGTTTCGTGGGATTTAGAGCTGAAGGGAATCTTAGAAATTATCTAGTACAACCACTTGTCTTACAGATGAGGGAGCTCAGGCCAATTGACTTGCCCAGGGTCGTGCAGTTATTTAAGGGCAGGATTAAAACCCAGGGCACTTGGGGGCAGCTAGGTGGCACAGTGGATAAAGCACCAGCCCTGGATTCAGGAGGACCTGAGTTCAAATTTGGCCTCAGACACTTGACACTTACTAGCTGTGTGACCCTGGGCAAGTCACTTAACCTTCATTGCCCCACAAAAAGCAAAACAAAACAAAACAAAAAACCCAGGGCACTTGACTCAAAACCCAGTTCTCTTTCCACTTCATCAAACCACCTGATCAGTGGCTTCTGTTACAACTGCACAAATCTACCTGACTTGAGGGCCAATAAGAAAATCAGGCAGCAAAGCCAGGGGCTCTGCTACTTTGCTCTCTGTTTCTTCAGCTAAGTCCCACCTGAAGAGAGTCCAACAATTTGGCAGGAATTGGCAGCCATTCAAAAACACTGGGCCAAATCTTTGTTTATTCCTCTGTGGTCAGTCTTTTACAGATATCCACATGCAAATATTCCAGTGTCCACCCTTGCAGCTTTTTGGTTTCTCCCTTTTGGCCAATTCCTGGAACTTCCTCAGCTTGGGTGGGGGGGGGCAGGGGCTGGGCAGGAAGGGGAGAGGGGAGTTGAAAAACCAAGAGATAAGAAAGAAGTCAGGACAGAAATTTGTGTCTGGATGCTCTTCCCTTCACCCTCCTGTTCCAATATTATTGTTGTTGTTCATTTGTATCTGGCTCTTCATGACTCCATTTGGGGTTTTCTTGGCAAAGACACTGGAGTGGTTTGTCATTTCCTTTTCCAGTTCATTTTACAGATGAGGAAACTGAGGTAAGCAGGGTTAAGTGACTTACCCAGGGCCGCACAACTAGTAAGTGACTTAAGCCAGATTTGAACTTGAGAAGATAAGTCTTCCTGACTTCAGACCCTGTACTCTATCCGCTGTACCACCTAACTGCCCTTATAAGGAACACTAGATTTGGAGTTAGAGGACCTTGTTTTAATCTCAGCTTTTCTACTTATCCATGTAACCTTGGGCAAGTCATTTGGACTAGAATACTTGGAGGTCCCTCCCAGCTCAAATTCTAAATCTATCATCCTGTGATCTCTGTTTGAATGAATCCACTGCTAGACCTTGTTAAACTGTGACGATTGGTTGGTCCACTATAGATTTGTGCTACTCTCACCTAGGCTCCAAGCACTACATTTGCCCTCTCAGCTATAACAAAACTTTTCTACTCAGCTCACAACTTCTAACTGTACCACCTCCCCCTCCAGTAAATGATCTTATATTTACATCCTTAGGAGGTTCTGTGATTTCATGAGTGTGGGTACCCACTCCACCAGTCCAGATGATAGCTCATCTATGTCTTTGCGTGTGACTGCCATCCATATCTTTTAAAAAATCCTCCATAGAGGATCCATCCAGTATGTTGGAGCCCTCTTTTACAGTTCTTTGGATGTCTTAGAGACCCCTGTGTAGCAGTTAGGCTCCCTTTATTTTGTCTGTCATTCTTGTTACACAGCTGGCCCACCTCCTTTTTCTCATCCTAAAAGACTTACATCTTTCAAGCTACTTCTAAAGCAAAAGTCATCATTAGGGCATGAGGAAGAGTCAGAAGCCTTCATCAAAAAGGCCTTCCAAGAAGAGCTGACCTTCAGATGTGCAGTTCAGAAAGAACAATGCATTGAGAATCAGGAGACCAGGAGGGTTGGAGTCCCAACTCTTTCACTGACTAGCTGTGTGACCTTGTCACAAGTTATTCACTGCTCTGGACTCCAGTTTTTTCACTGTCAAAACAAGAAGTTTAGATTTGGACTTGGCCTTTTCTGGCTCTAATTATCAGACCACTATAAATTTCCTGGCATTTGTGAAACACTCACTATGGTGCAGTCATGGGGCTAAGTGCTGGGGATACAAAGAAAGGAAAAAACACACTAAACGTCTAACTATCTCTAGAAAAGAAGCAGCTTCTGGCATGTGGGATGAAATCAGCTAAAGTTGAGGTCAATTGCTAGTGGCCCCTGAAGTCCCTCCCTACTCAGCCCTGATGGACGTGTCCTTCCCTGTAACAAATACGATTTTCATTGCTTTCAGCGGCTTCACGATGAATTACCTCTCAGTCTGGAGGATCTGGAAAATGTGTTTGATACCCTGGATGCTGATGGCAATGGCTTCCTGACTCTAGAGGAGCTCACCAGTGGATTCAGTGAGTGCCCAATTCAAATGTGGTCATATAGCTGCAGCTTCTAGATTCTCTGAGAGCTTGAGAACGGTGAAGAATAACTCATCATGGCTCATATTCCTGCATGCAGAAATATTTAGGACTAAGGTTGTGATTTGTTTAGACCCCCTCACTTTTCTTGTTCCTTCTTCCTTGGTTAAGGCTACCCATCATCCTTCAAGAGCTGATTCAATGGCCACCTTCTTCATGAAATCTTTCCTGATTTTTTTTCAGCCATTCAAGCCTATTCTCCCACCTGAGCTCCCAGTACATGGATGGTGTCATTATCAAATTTAAAGATAGCACAAAACTGGGAGAAATAGTCAATCTATTACATTACAGAGTAAAGATTCAAAAAGATCTCAGCAGGCTAGAAGGATGAAGAAAATTTAATAGGGATACATAGGGATAAACATTTATTAAATACCTACTATGTTCTAAGAGGTGGAGATACAAAGAAAGGTAAAAGACATTTCCTGCTTTCTAGGAGCCCACAGTCTAAGGTGGGAGACAACATACAAATAACTATGGACAAGCAAGACATATACAGTATAAATTGGACATAATCAATGGAAGGAAGGCACTGGAATTAAGGGGGAATTGGGAAAGAGTTCCTGTAGAAGGTGAAATTTTAACTGGAATTCGAAGGAAGTAGGAGTTGGAGATGACTGGATTTATAGTCTTCTCCTGAACACATATAAGTTGAAAAAAGTATGACTAGACAATACTCTGTATGCAAAAGATCTGAGGGTTTAAGTGGATTTCAAGTTGAATTTGGAGCAACCATGTGACATGGCAGCCGAAAAAAACCAAATGTGATCTTAGACGGAATGACTAGAGGCACTTCTAGGGAAGGCAGAGTTCTGCTGTCCTCTTACTGGCTCAGGCTAGACCTGTAGCACTGTGCCCCGTTCTGGGAGAGCTTCATTCACTCAGGGAGCCACATTGTAGGACAGAAATTGGCAGCATATCTCAAGAATGACCAGGAAAGCAAAAAGTCTCAGTTCCACAGGCTGAATATTTGAAGGAAATGGAAACAAATAGAAATAGCTGGGAGATGAGAAAACTTGTAGGAGACATAGTATTTGCCTTCAAGGATCTGCTGTTATGAGGAAGTGAGTTTAGGTTTATTTTATTTGGCCCTAGAGAACAGAGCCAGGAGCAGTGAAGAATGGACAATGAGGGAGTTAGATGTAAGCAAGTGTAGGCCTCCTGATTTTAAGTCTGCTTTTTTTGTTATTGTCAAAATGCACTGTCAAAGGATGATTGTTTTTTAGAAGTAGGACCATGACAGAAAGATTGGTGTGATTTCTAGTAAATTTGTGTGGTTAAGGGATTCTCAGAGCAAGGGACTTTTTAAAAATAGTATTTTATTTTTATTTTTCCCAATTACATGTAAAGATAGTTTTCAACATTCATTTTTGTAAGATTTTGAGTTCCAAATTTTTCTCCCTCCATCTCCCCTCTTTAAGCCAGCAAGCAGTCTGATATAGATTATATATTATAATCATGTTAAATGTATTTCTACGTTAGTCATGTTGTGAGAGAAGACTCAGAACAAAAGGGAAAAGCCACAAGAAAGAAGAAACAACAAAAATGAAAACAGTATGCTTTGATCTGCATTCAGACACATAGGTTTTTTTTCTGGATGTGGAGAGCATTTTCCATCATGAGTCTTTTGGCTTTGTCTTGGATCATTGTACTGCTGAGAAGAACTAAGTCTATCACAGTTGATCATCACACAATGTTGCTGTTACTGTGTACAGTGTTCTCCTGGTTCTGCTCACTTCACTCAGCATCAGTCTACTTGAGTCTTTCCAGGTTTTTCTGAAATCTTTCTGCTCATCATTTCTTATAGCATAATTGTATTCCATGACATTCATATACCACAACTTGTTCAACCATTCCACAGTTGTTGGGCATCCCCTCAATTTCAAATTCTTTGCCACCACAACAAGATCTGCTAGAAATATTTTTGTACATGTAGGTCCTTTTCCCTTTTCTATGATCTTTTTGGGATACAGACCTAGCAGTGGTACCACTGGGTCAAAGGGTAGAGCAAGGGATTAAATGCACAGAAACTACAAAAGTCAGAATGACACAATGTATATCAAACAGGATGAGCAAGTTCTTGTGATTCCAGACAGTTGGATAGAGTGTGGCAAAACATTGGAAACTGAGGGACTGGCTGAACAAGTTGTGGTATATATGAATGCAACAGAATACTATTGTGGTATAAGAAATGACGAAGGGTATAGTTTCAGAAAAACCTAGGAAGACTTGTATGAAATGATGCAAAGTGAAGTGAGAAGGACCAAAAGAACAATGTATATAGTAACAGCAATATTGTAAAGATAATCAACTTTGAAAGACCTAGTAACTGACTCGCCACTTCAGTACCATATGTACTGAAGATAGTTTCTAAAGAGTTATGGGATATTGAAAGCTAGAAAGAACCTTATACGTAATGTGTCTATATCCCTCGATTTACAGAGGAAGAAACTGAAGCCTAGAGAGGCTGAATAATTTGTCCAAAGTTAAATAGATAGTCATTGTCAGAGTAGAGCCTGGAACCTAGACCTTCTTAGTGCCAGGTCATAGTTCTTTTTACTGCCCCAAAGTTCATGGGACAAGTGCAAAAAAAAAGTGTTGGGGGAGCCAGGTGGCACAGTGAATAGAGAGTCAGTAAGTCCTGAATTCAAGTCTAGCTTCAGATACTTACTAGCCATGTGACCCTGGGCAAGTTGCTTAACTTCAAATTGCCTCAGTTGCTTTATTTGTAAAATGGAGATAATAACAGCAACTACTCCCCATGGTTGTTGTGAGGATCAAATGAGATAAAATATGTGCCTGGCACATAGTAGGTATTATATACATGTTTATCATTATCATAATTATTAATATTCTCTCTTAAGCAACTACATAGCACCTTATACTTCTCCTAGAATAGTCCCAAATTTTGTCTTATGTTACAGAAAGAATGAATATGTATTATCATGGACAAATAATATGTCACATATTATATTGTAATTTTGGGGAGGGCAGGTAACATGCACATATTAGGAATAATAGACTCAATATTCCCATATGAGAAGTGATCAAAGGATATGAATAGGCAATTTTCAGAGGAACAAATTCAATAGCCATATGAAAACATGCTCTAAATCACTAATAATTAGAGAAAGGCAAATTTGATCAAACTCTGAGATGTACCACCTCACATTCAAACAATCGGCTAAGATAACAAAAAAGGAAAGTGAGAAATGCTGGAGGGGCTATGAGAAGACAGGTACATTAATACACTGTTGGGGGAGCTGTGAACTAGTCTAACAAATCTAGAAAGCAATTTGGAACTATACCCCAAAAGATATTAAGCTACACATACCCTTTGACCTTGTGATACTGCTAGTAGGTATATGCCCCAAAGAAAGGGGAAAGGGATATTTATGTGCAAAAACATTTATAGAAGCTCTTTTTGTTGTGGCAAAACATTGGAAACTGAGGGACTGGCTGAACAAGTTGTGGTATATATGAATGCAATGGAATACTACTGTGGTATAAGAAATGATGAAGGGTATGGTTTCAGAAAAACCTAGGAAGACTTGTATGAAATGATGCAAAGTGAACTGAGCAGGACCAAAAGAACAATGTATATAGTAACAGCAATATTGGTAAAGATAATCAACTTTGAAAGACCTAGTAACTGACTCGCCATATTTCTGAAGTACTCACAATGAAACATGCTATACTCCTTTCAGTTAGAGAAGTGACAGACTCACAGTGCATGTTTTCTTATCTTTCTTTTGCTTTTGCTTTCTTTCTCTTTTTTTTGACATGACTAAGTGGGAAATTTGTTTTGCATGACTGTACACATTTGTAATGGGTCTTGTTTTTCTTGTCTTCCCAATAGGTGAGAGAGAAGTGCATGTGGGGAAGGGGAGTATTTGGAAGTTAAAATAAAATTGAACTAAAAAAAAAGGAGAAATGGACTGGAATCAGAAGATGTAGTTTCTTTTTTTAATTATAAAAGTATTTTATTATTTTCCAGTTACATGTAGAGATAGTTTTCAACATTTCTTTTTATAAGATTTCTAATTTCAAAATTTTCTCCCTCCCTCCTCTCCCTTCCCCCCTCCCCAAGACAACAGGTAATCTGATATAGGTTATATATGTACAATAACATTAAACATATTTCCGCATTAGTCATGTTATGAGAAAAATCAGAGAAAAAAGGAAAAACCTCAAAAAACAAAAACAACAGCACCAAAAACAAAAGAAATAGTATGGTTCAATCCGCATCCATATTCCGCAGTTCTTTTTTTTTCCTGGATTTGGAGAGCCTTTTCCATCATG
This sequence comes from Dromiciops gliroides, assembly GCF_019393635.1. Taxonomy (NCBI): domain Eukaryota; kingdom Metazoa; phylum Chordata; class Mammalia; order Microbiotheria; family Microbiotheriidae; genus Dromiciops; species Dromiciops gliroides. The sequence goes on from NC_057865.1 coordinate 198,055,291, forward strand.
AGTCCTTTGGAACTTTCTTGTGCCATTGTATTGGTGAGAAGAATCAAGTCTATCACAGTTGATCAACACATAATGTTGATGATACTGTGTACAATGCAAGAAGATGTAGTTTCAAAACAAACACACAAAAACTCAGGCTGTTAGAGCTTTCCAGAAATAGAATGGGCTACCCCAGGAGGTAGTGCATTCCACTTCACTGGACTTCTTTAGCCAAACAGGATGACCACTTATCAAGTATATTACAGAAGGCTTTTCATTTAGGTGAAGCCAACACTATAAAACCTCCAAGGTATCTTCTGACTCATACTGTGATTCTGTGGGTCCAGGCTCTGATAGTTCCTAGTTATAGGAATTTGGGCAGGGTATGTTATATCTCTAAGATTCCTAAGTGTCCTCATTGTTCAAGTGGCAATGTCAACCCTTGTCTTATCTACATTATGGGGTTGTTATGAGGTTTTCCTCATAGTACTTTTTGGAACCTCAGATCCCTACATTTATGTGAGATGCTGCTACCACCACCACCACTACTACTGGAATGCATTATGTCTCCACTGTAGCAAAAGTGTCTTTCAGATAGAAGTAATAAAGAGAAGGAAGGGACATGACATTTGGAATGGGTATTTAAAGTCTCTTTGATATATTCTTTTATTCCTACTGCAGCCTGTATAGGAATACTCATAGTTAGATATACCGGAATGCCCCTTAGGGATGAATCCCTCAGAGAGTGGCAACTATTTTGGGTTCAAATGCATAAATCCTATAGAACTGTACTCTTAACACTATCACTAACAATCAGCCAGTAGACTTAATTACCTCTTAGCAAAGTCATTTACTCAGAAGAAATAGCAAGAATGGTAATTACAAAACATTTCCCCCACAAATTTAAGGTACACTGTACCACAAATACACATAGCATCCATGGGAAGAGCGGGTTCAAACTTAGAAGCATCAATGCAGTGAGGCATACATACATCGTACATATGCGACATAGGCAGCTCCCAACTGCTGATGCCGTAAAGCAGAAAGTCTCTGCCCTCTTTGTAAACATTTTTGTGCAGCTTCTCTTGGGTGCCGCATCTTTGTTGGGTAGGTTCCTTGACTAGCTTCCTAGTATCGCCTCCCCTACATGGTCTCACTCTTTTCTGCAGCCAGAGGCTATCTTCTTGATTGTCTCTGTATCCACATGTGGCTATACTGTGTGCTTCTGTCCCTTACTGGATGCAATGTCTCCTAATTGTCCAATAGTTCACCTTTGAAGCTATGTAGCTGATGTAGGGAGGGGGACAAGGAATGATAGAGAAATCTACTCCCCCCCCCCTTCAACAGGAGTCTCTTCCACAAGCAGCTCCCATTTTACAGTGCCTCCACCTTTCCAAGGTTTAGCTATTTAGGCATGGCTAATTTGTTTGCCAACTGAGTTATTTCCATCTTGAATGAATTGAAGAGGCGTTTACACCTCCTGACAGCAACAGAGCATAGACATATCTATATAGTCAGTTAACCATCAACTGAGATGAGGAGGAGGGGAAAACTCCCTCCTTCCAGTTATTAAATTTTTCTATTCACTTTGATCCTTAGGTCATTTCTTCTTTAGCCAAAATAACTATAACTCTGATGAACAGGGGGCCCAGCCCCAGGAGGAGAAAGTCTATCAGTCCAGGTGGGAAGAGGTGATTGACAACCGGGATGAAGATGAGGAAGACCAGTTCCACACACTGATGAATAAACTTGGAGCACAGAAAATTTTAGAAGAGTAAGTCCTCTGAGGCAGTGGCAACCACTTTGGGCCTCTCTATCATTGGTGTTGGGACCTGGCCTGGGAGGAAACTTCTCCATCTACCCTGACCTTCTCATTGAATAATAGAATTGGAAGTTGGAAGGACACATAGAGATAGTCCAGTCTAACCTTTGTTTTATGGAGGAGAAAGCTGAGTCCCACACAGATAAAAGGTCTTGTTCAGAGTCACACAGACCTTAACCAGTAAAACTAAGATTCAAACCCAGAATATCCAATTCCAAAGCTAGTATTATTTCTACTAGTGAGGGAAGGAAAGGGAATATAATGTCTCCTATGTATCATATGATGTACTAAGTGGTTTTTTTTTTTTACAAATATTATCTCATTTAATCAAAACAACCCTGGGAGGCAGGTGTTCTTAATACCGCCATTTTATGGTTGAAGAAACTGAGGCAAACAGTGACTTGCCCAGAGTCACACAGCTAGGAAGTATCTGAGGGCAGATTTGAACTCAAGTCTTCCCAACTCCAGACCCAGCACTCTACTACATCACCTAGCTGCTACCTCCATCTTTAACTGGTACCACATGTCCATTGGTACAACCCCCCACACACACCTTTTTTGTTGCTCCCTGAAGTGACTCATCCATGTCTCTTTTTTTCTGATTCTTCACAGAAAAAAAAAAGCAACACACCAACACATCTTACCCATTACCTTTCATTTTGGGTAAGAACTTATTAGGATCGAAGGATTCCCACCATTTGAGAGATACAGCCAGCTCAAGGTTGGCTTGGCTTGCATAGGTTTTATTCAGAGATAGAGAGAAAAGTGCAGGATGACCCTAAGCAGCAGTAGCCATTCCACTTTGGTCCCCTTGCTCTGGGCTATAACAACACACATGAGGTCAGCATCTATTTGAAGATGAGGAAACTCTCTTCATCTGGGGGAGGAATCTAGACCAAGGATCACACATGAAGAAGATGTGGCCTGAGGTCAGTCTAGCCCAGAGGGTAGTTATCCTTCAGAGTCTATCTCTATCCTGGCTTCAAGCAGTACGTATAGTCTGGGGGAAGTCAACATGGTTTCCTGCCTGTATACACCCTTCACCTTTCCCAAACTCTCCTTCCCCAGGGCCTATTATTATCAGTTTCACACTATTGGCTCTGATTTTTATATAGTGCTTACAGCTAGCGCAGACCCACAGTACCTGCCTGAAGTCCTCACTGCCTTCTATGCTTTCCCCCACCTCACCCCCTGGGACCAGGCTTTTCCTTCACACCTGGCCACACTAAAGCTAGCCACAAGAGACTCAGGGCCTTCAGCATGAAGCATTTTTTTTCAGTCTTTTTTTCCCCTCACAGTCTCAGTACCTGAGACATTATTAGTCTCCAGTATATCTTCAATGCACACATGGAGCCTACAACACTCTGTGGAATAGCCCCTGGACCAGCTTTTCTGAGGAAAAAAAAAGTCCCCCATTTCTTTAAGCAACAGGATCCCCTTTTTCTTTATCTCTCTGTGCATTTAATAATCATAACAAGCCACTTGTTTGTTGTCCAGTATATGTGATCATAATTTAAATGGCTTAGAAATCAAAGGAAACTTTTCATGAACTGTTTTTATTACAGATGAAGAAATGGGAACTCAGAGAATTGACTTGTCCAGGGTCATTTAGCTAGAAAGCAGCAGTGTGACAAACCATTTTCACAGCATGCTGAGGCAGAAAATTAGGCTAAGCATAATCTATAAACTAGTTATTTATATCCATGTTTATTTATATTGATTATCAGTTGGTAGACTGATATTTTTAGGTATCTAGGCTTTCAAACCAAATACATTCCCCCTAGATACACCCCAGTTCATCCATAAAGTCCTCTTGATCAAGGCAAAAAATGAAATTAAGCACTGACTCTTAAAAATGAATTAGGTTGAGACTAAGGTCTTGCCCCAAAATAAATTTCATATAACCTTTATCCTCTTATTTTTAGGTCCTCTATCTACTGGAGTCAGGTTTAATAGCTTGTATAAGTGGAAAAACCCTGCAGATAAGGGCTGACACTCTCAGAGGTTGGTGGGAAAGGGTAACAGTAGAAGGAGATGCAGATGGTTAGATTAGGGTGGAGGAGGGCCCTATCAGTGGGCCTATCATATAGTACAGTCTGTCAGCCCAGATAGAGTGTTTGTGGCTTAATGATCTTTAGGAGATGACTTGCAGGATTGTACCAGGGTCAGGAGAGGCCAGTGAAAGTCTGTACCAGGCGATGAGCACACTGCCAGAATTCTACAAGAGAATTTTATGGGTGTGATTGTTGCAGCAATAGCTCAGCTGCAAGAATGGATGGGTCTTAGGAGAAGACAGCAGCTGGCAGCCACAGGGAGGGAGGACTCAGAAAATTTGTCACCTGCATCGGCTTCTTAGCAGAAATAGGGCCAAATCTAGTGACGGAACACTGCTTTGCTTTGCAGACTTCTCCAGAGAAGGTACTTTAACCTCTGGCACATAAACACCTGTGAGAAGAGGGAGGGAGCTGCCCTTGGGCACAGCTTAGGTTAGCTCTGGGTTGGTCTTGCAACGGAGCAGCCATTGCCCAGCCTTTTTGCTGGGTTCTCTGACCTCAATACCTCAAGCAGCTTATAGTTATGACCTAGGGACACACACAACAAATACAGTGTGACACATGCAGAGACACATGGGAGCAGCCCACCCAGGTAACCAGACTGTCCAGAGTTTCACTGCTCTGCCACAACAGTATCTCACCTCTCTTGTTCCCCATCCTATGAACTCATTAAGCTCTGCAGATACACTGTCAGGGCCATTTTAGGATATAGTGATTCAGATATCTAAGTTCTTCCTTTTTACAGGCTAGCCTACAGGCAGCTTTAGAACAGGATGGAGGCTGATGCTTCCACTAGGGTTAATGGAAATAGCTTCTGCCTTCTTGCTTTCACAAATCAATTATACCATATCCCTCATTTATTACCTTAGTGGGGTGAAGAAGAGATAGAGAAGATTTTTTTTTGGAAAGAAGGAACATTCCCAAGCTGCCCTGGTAGCCGCTTACCTGTACACTTGCCTAGCAGAAATCATGAAGTATCCTTCAGGGTCCTGATGTCAGAGGCCTGGGAGAAAAACACTACCCAAAGGGTTGTCTCAGACAAGAGAAAGCTATGTGGAAGGTCAGTGAAAGGTCAATCTATAGACATTGGGGACTAGCTATCTCCATCTTCCTCAAGGACAGAGGTCCTTCAAGGTCATCTCAAACTCTGTCTCCTCCATTAAGCTGTCCTTATTTCTCCCTTTCCATAAATAGCTAGTGATTTCTTCCCCATCTAATCTCACAGCATTCTGTTCCATTTATAGCCTAATTCATCTTGTTGTCACGGTTGTTGTTTGTCCTTTATTCTCAAAGAGGACCATGACATCAGAGTGATGTCATGACTTACGGTGAATTGGATTTAAGTGAGGGAGGGTAGTGCAAGGTCACCAACCTCAATGTCTGCTCCAGAGCCATCTAGGTCCAGTGGCAAAACATATATCAAGATGACTGGAATGGCCCTGGATGTTTAAGGCAATTGGGGTTAAGCAACTTGCCCAGGATCGCACAGCTAGTGAGTGTCTGAAGTGAGATTTGAACTCATGTCCTCCCAACTTATCTGTTTATATGTCTTATTTCCTTGAGGACAGCTACCCTGTTATTTCTTTGTCTTTCTGACTAGTGGCTAGTATTGCACATAGTAGGTACTTAATAAATGAATGAATAGAAAAACAGGCTTAGGTGTGTCTTGATTGACGCTGAAGAGGCAACAGCAGTATACCTTAGTTGAAGAATGTCTGTTGTTATTTGCAGCAATTAACTAATGATAGGGTTATAAAGGAGCTTGAGAATATTCTCCTTACTGGATGGAGCAGATGTGTGTGGAGTATCCTCTCTGGGTGCTTGGGATGGAGTGGAGTGTGAGGAACACAGGGAATGTTATATATTGGATTTAGAGTGATTTGTGATATGAGTTGGGACAAGAGAGTAATTAGTGAGTAGCATTGCTATTCAGACAAAGGGGGAACATGAGTCAGTGTATATGAATGGAGGGATGAGTTTGAGTGCGGAGCCCTGGGTAAGTGAGAGTTTGAGTAGGAGATCCCATGTGAATTTGAATTTCCCTTATGGCAGAGATTCTTAAACTTGTGGACCCTTTTGGTAGTCTGGTAAAGCCTATGTGCCCCTTCTCAGAATAACGTTTTAAAATGCATAAAATAAAATACATGAGATTAAAAAGGAACAAACGAAAAAAGCAGAGGTAAAAATACCAGCCTGGAACTCAGCCCTGTTAGGAGAGGATAAATTAATACATTAACAAACAAATACAAATGAATGGAAATTAATTTGAAAAATGATATAGATATTCTTTTCTCTATCTTTGAAGTTTAATAATCACATGGGTAGTATGAGAATTAAGGCAGCATGTAGAGATAGGTGCCACTAACTTGCACAAAAATGGGTGAGATTGAATTCTCACTGGATCTTTCCACTGACCTCCTCAGAATAATTCTAGGACACAGACTAGAATGTAAGCCTCTGCAGAGGCAGAATCCTCTATTTTCCTGCTGCTCAACCTCCCTCCATAGTCTACAAAAGAGAAAAAGAAAGTATTCAGGAGAAAGCTAGTAGACACAATGGATTTAGGCATGACTAGCAGAAAACACCAGTAAAGTGTGGAGAAGATCTGTGTTACATGAGAAGCAGAAGGCTTTAGTGTAGCCAGGGGTAAAACATTTCTGACCATGAAGATACCCTGGCTATCTAAGATGTAGTCATATAAGATATAGGTAGAGAGTTCCTATAGCTCACAAATTATAGATTTTTCCCAAGATGTTATATATTCTCAACTAAAAAAGCCCTGGGAGGAAGATAATATAAATATTTAACATGTTACTAATGAGAAAACCAGGAATGGCCTTTATTTGGGCCAGGTAGCTTGAACTCATAAATGATAGCTAGATGTTCCCTATTACCATTTTTATTCTGTCCTTTCTAGTCCTAACATTATTCACCTGGTCAGAGAGAAGAGACAAAATAAGTAGTTCTGTTTTCTCCCTTTCCCCTCCTATTTTCCTTATCATTGTCTCTTCCTTTCCCACTCTCTCTTTTTATTTGCTGTCTCATCCTTCCTTAGCAGTGATTCAATCTCTTCTTCCACAACCCCCCTGCCATAGAGCTTAAGAACTTTAAGAACTCTTAGTTTTCTTCTGACTCCTTTTGAACCTCTCTCTGTATATTTCTCAACTTTTTTTTTCTTCTTTCTCTGCTATTAGTAACACTCCTTCACACTAGTTTCCAGTGGGGAGGGGGGCAAGGAGGGAAGATTTCTTCTTTTCTTCTAGTTCTTTGCCTTTAACTTTCGTTTTTTGGTTTGTTTTTTTTTAGTGAGGCAATTGGGGTTAAGTGACTTGCCCAGAGTCACTCAGCTAGTAAGTGTTAAGTGTCTGAGGTCAGATTTGAACTCAGGTACTCCTGACTCCAGGGCCGGTGCTCCATCCACTGTGCCACCTAGCTGCCCCTGCCTTTAACTTTCAACATAAAATGCCAATGTTTTCCAGGATTTGGGGTAGTGACCTTTCTCTTCCAGCTTCATAACCCTAATCTCTAAACACACTTACCTTCTCCATTTGTTATATATTGGGAACTATTGGGTTGAGCAAGCTTGGCCACATAATTTATGTTCTGAAGTACATTGGACAAATAATAGATTGATGCTCCACAGCCCTCACTGACTTGATCTTACATATTACCCCAATAATATCACTATTCTTCAATTCCCTTCTTTTTTTAAACAGTGTAAGTGATGTTAAGCAACTTTGGGAGCAGCTAAAGAAGAATGAGCCTCACTTGCTGTCCAACTTTGAAGAATTTCTCTCCAGAATATTCTGCCAGCTTCAGGAAGCCCACAAGGAGAAGGATGAACTGGAATGTGCCCTGGAAAGGTGAGTATCCAAACTCAATTCCCCTCTGTGCCTCTTCTCTCCTTGAACAGATACATGGGTCTTTCTGTTGTGCCTTCCACCTAAGCATCCGAGAATGTTTTAAAATCATTCTCTAGATAAGATAGCTGGGGCATTGCCAGTTGTTTTGACTTTTGTTTGGCCATCGGACTCTGATGACTCTGGGGGCTAGAGTGAGGCTGATGACTTTGCACATCTCTGTCTCACTTAAATCCAATTAATGCACAAGTCAAGATAACAGCCTCATGATGTCATTGGTCCTCTTGAGAACCAAAGGACAAACAACAACAACAACAATGGTTAAGATAGCATTAAATTCAGCTTATGGACTCAGAGGGAGAAGTAGAGAGAGATTCTCTCAATGTCATTTCAGAGTAGCATGGATTTGAGTGGTGCTGAGCTCCTGGGTTGCTCATTTCCTTCTTGGCCTTAGCTACCCCAAGTTGTTGTGCTTCAGAGGCATCTTAGAGCATCCTCCTTCCACTACATCCTTAGATCTTTTGTGTTTTGTTCTCTTCCTCCAAGACCTCTCCTGATAGTTCCTAGCATCTAGGATCCCTCCTTCCCACTTCCACACACAGTCATACTCACCAAGTCTTAAAACAACATTGTGTTTTCTGAGGGGCTGAGCTAAAATCAGGCCATATAGATGTACTGTACAAAATACGGGTCAAGTCATATTGGTGGTGTTCCATTCACTTTCTCAAGTCAGCAAACATTTATTAAGCACCTACTATGTGTAAAGCATTATACTAGTCATGAGGTTTCATGTCATTGAATTTATATTTGCATTGAAGAGTTAACATTTTGTGGATTAGTGGCAGCATTACATAGTGGATGGAATCTGGAATACATTGGTTAAATCTCTTCAGAAACATACTGGCCATAAAATCATGGCCAAGTTCCTGAGCCTCTCAATACATAGACAGCTCTGTGAGATTCTTAAGTTACAGATGATATACTCATCTGCATTAGTGAGTGAAAAAATGCTGAATGAATGAAAAAGCATTTTTGAGTGCTTATTGTGTGTTAGACACAGTGCTAAGCAACAAGAATACATATATAAAAATGGATACTGGCCCTGACTTTGAAGAACAACTTATAATTATCTGAGACAATTTAATTAACATTAATTTAATTAATATTAAGGACCTGCTATTTACTGGGCACTGTGCTAATCACTGGGCATATAATTAAATAGAAGAAAGACAGTTCCTGACTTCAAGGAGCTCACAGTCTAAAGGAGGAGACACACAAAAGAAGGCAGAAAAGTGTGTGTGTGTGTGTGTGTGTGTGTGTGTGTGTGTGTAAGGGGGAAACAGAAAGACAGAGGGGTGGGGTTGAAGAGAGAGTAGTGGCCAGGGAAGGGAATTTTGGTTTTGGTTTAGAAAGTCATTAGCATTTAGACAGTTGGCTGACATATTTTTTCCAGAAGTAATTGTAATGTTGATCTAATTTTAGATCTCAGAGCAAGAAATAGGGAAGGGAAGGATGGGAGAAGGAAGGGAAATTCTTGCTTGGTGATAGGGCTAAAAATGACCAATCTGCTTGGTTTTGAGGGCTCTCATCACTTATAACCTAGAGGCAGGGAAAGTGCTTGGGCAGAATGAAGAAAGAATGGAGGGAGTTTCTGAACTGGGCAGTCCCTCCACTGATGAACTAGAAGGTCTGGGCCAAAAACAAAGAAAAGAAAAATGTGTCTCTTAAACAATTAAATTATCATTTAAAGTGGGTTAGGTCATGATCTAGAGGATATGATAATAGCCCAAGGAAGAGTTTTCATACAGTTTGGAAGCAAGATTATTTCACCTCTATGTCTTTAATCAGGATAACAGTGAACCTCCTTCAGGAGATTAGGATGAGCAAGGGAAATGTGGAGGTTGGTCCATTATATTCCCAACATTTCCTCAACAGGAGACTCTGTAGATTCGGTTTGAACATTTCACGATAATAGCTTATTATCCAGTGTCATGAACTCAAAATTTATCCAAATTTTGGAGCATCCCAGGATTCATGCTGAAGTCCTAAACTAAACTTATTGAGCCCAGGACTTGTAAGACTAGAAAGCATTTGCCCTTTTAAGATCATTTATGAAGTACTATCAACCCATGCTTTTCCTCTCTTGTTTCCCCTAACCCCCAGCTAGGTCTTGACCTATCGGGTACCCAGTTCTGGATGCCTTATTTTAGGAAGATATTTACAAACTAGAGCATGTTCAAAGGAGGGTGAGCAGGATAGAGAAGGGACTGGAGACCATGTCATAAAAGAATTATTGAAATAACTCAGCAGGTTTAGCTTAGAGAAGAGAATATATGGAGGACATGATCACTGTTTTCAGATATTTGGATAGTCATTGTATAGAGAAGAGATTAAATTTCTTCTACTTAGCCTTGGAGGACAAAACCAGAAACAATGAATGGGTGGGATTTTAGAGTGGCTGATGTCAGCTTCATATATAATAGTAATAATAATGACAATAACAGCAACAATGACAACAATAATTACCACTTATATAGTGCTTTAAAATTTGCAAAATGATTTACAAATATTGTCTCATTTTGTCCTCACAGCCCTGGGAACCCTTGAAAAAGTTCAGTGAGCCTCCCAAAGTCACATGGCCAAGCTGTGAGGCAGCTGCTGGTGTCATAGTACACAAAGTACTGGCCTGAAGGGAGAAAGACCTGAGTTCAAAAATGGCGTCAGATTCTTACTAGCTGTGTCTCTGGGCAAAGCACTTAACCTCTGCCTGCCTCAGTTTCTTCAACTATAAAATGAGGATATTAGAAGCACCTACCTCCAAGGATTGTTGTGAGAATCAAATGAGATAATATTTGCAAAATGCTTAGCACAATGCCTGGCATATAGTGGGTACTGGATACATGCTTATTTCATTCTTCCCTGAGATCCTCACCTAGGTTCTGTGACTCCAGGATTCATTGCACAGTGCATTGGGCTATTGTTTTCTTGCATTGGACTTCTGGTAAGAAGCTTCTAGGCTGCCAATCAAAAGCAATTGAAAATCTAGTTTAACTCCTAAAAAAAGGTGAAAAATCTTATTCAGGACCTCCCAACCCAGCCCAGTGAAGAAATAGTCCATACAACTTTATCATGTTTCCATGGAGGTATATGCAGTCTTTAAAAATCACAGAATTAAAAACATAACAAAAAAGCAATGAAACATGTTTAAGGCATGAAATCCAGTTCAACCTGGCTTTTTTTGGGGGGTGGGGTGGGGCAGTGAGGGTTAAGTGACTTGCCCAGGGTCACACAGCTAGTAAGTGTCAAGTATCTGAGGCCAGATTTGAACTCAGGTCCTTCTGAATCCAGGGCCAGTGCTTTCTCTACTGTGCCACCTAGCTACCCCCTTAACCTGGCATTTTTTTTTAGTGAGGCAATTGGGGTTAAGTGACTTGGCCAGGGTCGCACAGCTAGTAAGTGTTAAGTGTCTGAGGCCGGATTTGAACTCAGGTCCCCCTGACTCCAGGACTGGTGCTCTATCCACTGCTCCACCTAGCTGCCCATAATATAGGTCTATTTGGTGTTCTTTTTTTTTTCGTGGGACAATGAGGGTTAAGTGACTTGCCCAGGGTCACACAGCTAGTAAATGTCAAGTGTCTGAGGTCAGATTTGAACTCAGGTCCTCCTGAATCCAGGGCCAGTGTTTTATCCACTGTGCCACCTAGATGCCCCCTGCCCCTATCCTTTTCTTTTTCTTTTTTTAGTGAGGCAATTGGGGTTAAGTGACTTGCCCAAGGTCACACAGCTAGTAAGTGTTAAGTGTCTGAGGCCGGATTTGAACTCAGGTACTCCTGAATCCAGGGCCGCTGCTCTATTGCCCCTATCCTTTAAAAAAAAAAAAGTATGTCTCTCTACTCTTCAGGTTAACAGGGAAAGTGAAAGTGTTCCTTTAAAAAGTAAGTGGGCTTCAAGGTAAAAACAAACAACAATTAAAGAAAAGATAATTTGAAAAGGCAGAAGGGAATACTGACCCTAGTGTGGAAAAAAATAGCACAAAGGAGGAAGAGAGAAAGACCTTGAAGCTAATGCAATGCGGTTACTTAGAAGCAGTGGGTTGGTTGATCAGAGGACCCCTGATCAACTGAGTCACCCCAACCCACTTGATAAAATTATAGGATATGAGGGACAGGAACAGACAATAAGGAATGAAGGTTTTGCCCCTTTCAGGCTTCTAGTGGTTGCCTTCATAGCTTAAAAAGGGTAGAAATCCTTAGATGGCTAACAACCAAAGTGAACCAACATTATAAAATGTGTGGAACTAGGAGTGGCCAATTTCATAAAACACTCACCCCTTTTAAACTTTGATGGGTGAGTGTAAAGAAAGAATAAAAACGTCTTTTTTCCTTTAGGAGATGTGAAATAGTTCCTCAACTGAGTTGATAGATTAATATGTGTAAAATAATTACATTTATTGACATACAATAAACCTTAGAAAATTTTTATATTTTTAAAACCTTTAATATTGACTATCTCATCTTTTTGCTAAAATCATTTGTTTTATATGGTTTTGAACCAAATTCATAAGATTTGACATATAGTCTTTCATTCATCATGAATAACATTCAATATTAATATTAATGTTAACTAATTAACTCATGTTAAGGGTAACTTTGATAAAGTCAATTTTTTTCCCAAGTCTAGCCTTGTAAGTTTTCTTTTTTTAAAAAAATCAATCAAGAAGAATTCATGTACCTACTTACAAGGTAGGCCAAAGTCATGAAGGGATGTCTGATGTTTTAATAACTTTTTGAAAATTATTTTTCTTTATTTTATAAATATGTGTGTATATACTGTATATGATGCTGTGGTGTTATAAATAAAAAATAAAGGATTTATTAAATATTGAAACCCCTTAGTGACTTTGTGACTTTTGGCCCACCCTATATATATCAGACACTGGGCTAAATGCTGGAGATACAAAGACAAGAGGCATTATAGTAAGTGGAAAGACCAATGGATTTAGAGTCAGACGACCCAAGTTAAAACCCTACCTCTGATGGCCAATACCTGTGTGATCCTGGGAAGGTCATTCATCCATCTTCTTTGTAGCATATGCTTTGAAGCATGTTTATCCCAGCCATTTCTTGGATAAATTTCTTAACCTTTTATAACATGTGCCATAGCACAAGGTCATGTTGTGGTTTTCCACCTGTATCTGTGAATTTCCATAATTCCAGAATAATTCTGAATCTCAAGATATATTTATATAATAATATATTAATATATTTATTATATTAGCATAATATATTAGTACATAATATTGCTATAAAATTTATAATTTATATAATGTATCTTTATCAGAGTTCATTGTTCTTTCAGTAAGGACAAGATTTTCAGGTGAGTGGAAGTAAAAAAAAATCCTCCAAACAAATTTTTTGAGTGAATGTTTTGTAGTCCTAAGAAGATGATCAAATATTACATTGTCACCTGGACAAAACAAAAGTTTTGGTATAGGCTTGAATGAAAAAGCAAATTTCATCAGTAAAATTACCTTTTGGAAAATCTTAAGTATTCCAGTCTTTCTGTTGTCTTGACTATGACAACTATTTCTGTCTTCATAACAAAAGTTTACAGTAGGTCCCCCTCCACCTTTTCCTGGTCTTCTTGCTATCCTAACTTTAAGAAGCTGATGTAACACTATAGAGGAATAATAACACCCCTTCCAGCTGCTGAATCTTTCTGAGAGTAGTTGATTGTTGCTGAGGATTAATTAGCTTCTCCTAAGTCATAGTTATTCGGTTCTTGTCATTGAATTTGATGCCGATCAAATTTTTCTTTGCCTAATTCTATTTCATTATAGCTTAAAAAAGCAATAAAAAGCTTTACTTCTCCATGCCAACAGTTGATGCAATATCTATAACACTTACCGAGGCCTGTTTTTTAAAGAGCTACAACTTTTGCATGTCTTCTTGAAGTAACATCCTTTTTTGGGGGTGGTGGTGAGGCAATTGGGGTTAAGTGACTTGCCCAGGGTCACACAGCTAGTAAGTGTCAAGTATCTGAGGCCAGATTTGAACTCGGGTCCTCCTGAATCCAGGGCCGGTGCTCTATCCACTGCGCCACCTAGCTGCCCCAGTAACATCCTTTCTTAAAAACCGACAAATTAAAAACACAAAAAATAGAAATACATGCATATAACTTAAAACTCTGCACTTGCTTAATAGAAAACTATTTAAAGATGTAGATGCTATCTTAATCCAGTTTTATCTGGCCAAGGTCTAATGTTCTGAATTGCCCTATTATCAGCAGAAAGATATAAACAACTATTTCAAAATGAAACTATATGAAAATTATTGCCTTTCCCAAGTACTTTCCATACCACTGTATAGGGCTAGCAAGTGATGGACTAAATTATTATCCATGCCCCCTAGTGGCCATAAAAAGCACGAGCAAGTTCTGAGAAGAGATTCTTCTCTGACAGATGAGAAAGAAGGCATTAGCTTCATGCATGACTGCAGGGAGAAAGAACCCAGCTTTTGAGAAGAAATTACTCTTCCTTTTCCTTATGCACTTCTCGCACAGCTGCCAAATTCATATGAAGATACATTTACCCCCAAATCTGCAATGATCTCTATTACAAGTTAAAATACAAAATCCTCAGCCTGGTGCTTAAAGCCTTCCAAAATCTGGTTCCTAACTACCTTTCCCATTTTATTTTATATTATTTCCCTTCCCACACTTTGTGTCACCTGGATTGCTAGTTGTCTCATGAGTACACAACATTCTGCTTCTTGCTCTCATGCCTTTTCACAGGTGAAATCTCCATGTCTGGAATGCATTCACTCAGCATATATACTTTGTGGAATCCTTAGTTTCCTTCAAAGCTCAGGTCAGGTTGTACCTCCTTTCTTGATTCTCATAGTTATTAATGCTCTTTCCCTCTTGAAATCTCTGTCCTTATTTTGTATATGTTATGTCACCCCAGAAAAATGTAAGCTTTTTGAGGGCAAAGACTATGTTTGGTTTTTGTTTTCCCAGTGCTTAGATACAAACTTTGTTTCTTGCAAGGGAGAAACTGTATTTTATCCTTTTTAAAAAAATCCTCAAGTATTTGTTTGCTGTTTCTGAATCCCACACTGCTGGACTGAACACATTTCAATTGAAATCAATATTTATTAAATTTATACTATGAGCATGGCACTGTGCTAGAAGCTAAGAATAAAAAGGCAAAAATGAAACTCTTACTGACTTAATAGTCTACCAAGGGTGTAATACAAGTAGTTTGAGGAGCAAAAGAGTTAGTTCTAATGCTTAAATAGGAGGGGATTAAAGAGAGCTTCACAGTGGCAGTGGCATCTGAGCCAAAACTTGAAGGAAGATAAATATAAGGGCAGAGATGAGAAGAGAGTGCATAATGGGGATTCTGGAGTTAAGTGTAACTACCTGGAGGCAAGTGATGGAATGCTGATTTCTGGGAAATCGGTTTGTCTAACAGTTTATTTGGTATATAGATTTTGAAGAAGGAAGTCATTTGAAATATGGCTAGAAAAATCAGCAGGAACAAAAATAGGGAGGGTATGAGACGGTCAGGCTGAGGAGTATGTGTACTTTATCTTAAAGTTGATAGGTAGTCACTGAAGCTTTTTGAGCAGGACAATAGACAATTTGTTTAGTAGCATATGGGAAAGGGAGAACTAATTACGTGGCTATAGCCATAGTCTAGATCAGGGTTTCTTAAACTTTTCCCATTCAAGACCCCTTTTTACCCAAGAAATTTTTATGTGACCCTGGGTATATAGGTATATAAAATAGATATACTTAACTTTTTACTGGTGCTAAATTTTTTGTGATCCCCACATATGGGTTCTTGATCCCCAGTTTAAGAAGCTTTGGTCTAGGTGAGAAGTGGAAGAAGGCTGAAGTGGAGAGAAAAGAACGAATGCAAGAGATTTTTTAGAGGCAGAATCAAGATTTGGCAACTGATTGAATGTGGTAGATGATAGAGGAGTCAGAGATAATTCCCAGTGTTCCAAACCTGGGTCACTTTGAGGGTTGTGCTACTCTTGGTGGAAATGGGTATATTTGGAGGAAAAAAAGGTATAGAAATAGATATAGAAATAGAGATAGATATATATATAGATTTCTCTCATTCTCTGTGTATTTATGTATATGTGTGTATATATATATATATATATATGTATATATATATATATATATATATATATATATATATATATATATATATATATATATATATATATATATATACACCATCTGAGAGGCAGCTGGTGGTATACTAGATAGAAAGCTAAGCCTGGAGTCAGTAAGACCTGAGTTCAAATCTAGCCTCAGACACTTACTACAGGTGATTCCCTAGACAAGTCACTAAACCTCTGTCTCAGTTTTCTCAACTGTAAAATGGGGATAATGATAGTTACCTAGCAGGGTTGTTATAGAGACTCAAATGGAATAGTATTTGTTAAAAGTACTTAGCATAGGGGCAGCTAGATGGTGCAGTAGATAGAGCACCAGCCCTGGAATCAGGAGTACCTGAGTTCAAATCTGGCCTCAGACACTTAACACTTACTAGCTGTGTGACCCTGAGCAAGTCACTTAACCCCAGTTGCCTCACTAAAAAACAAGTAAAAAACAAACAACAACAACAACAAAAGTACTTAGCATAGCTCCTGGTACCTTGTAGTTGCTATATAAATGCTTATTCCCTCCCCTTCCTTTCCCCCATCTCTGTAGGAATGGTCATTGTGCCTATGGTGGCTAATAAGATCACCAAGGAGAAAATTCAGAGAGATAGATATACAAAATAACCCAGAATAGAGCCTTTCTTAGAATGTGGGAGATGGGCTATGAATCTCAAAAGGAGACTGAAAAGGATCAGTTAAACAGGTAGAATAGATTCAGTAGAGGCCATATCTAGGAAGCCAAAAAAGGCAAGAGTGTTCAAGATCATGGTCAGCAGGATCAAAAGATGAACAGGTAGGATGAAGACTGAGAAGAGGTCATTGAAATGAGCAGAAAAGAGATTGTTGTAACCTTGGAGAAAGTAGTCAAGTGGTGGGGTCATAAACTTGTTTTTAAGGCATCGAGAAATGAGTGTCTATTGGGGAAGTGAAGACAGGGAGAGAAGAGAATTCTTTCTAGGAACATGGTACAGCAAAGGTAGAAAGATAAAAGATAATGAAGCAATTGGCATGGTCAAGTGAAAGTTAACGTCATCATTTTTAATAATGAAAGAACCTGAGCATGTTTGCAAACAGCTGGGAAGAAGCAAGTAGAAGGGAGAGACTGAAGATTAAAGAAGGGAAAGAAAGAATGATCAAATAGGCAAATTCCATGTGGGGATGGGTTCAAAGGCAGAAGTGTTAGCCTTGACAGGAGAATGTGTATGGAATATGTATTCCTTAGAGACTACAGTAAAGAAGAGAATGGGTGAGGATGTAGAGGGAGGGGTTCTGAGTTATGGAGTGGGGAGAGAGAGATAGTGAGACTGAAGCAATAGAGAGAGGAGAGAAGAGAAGGCACTGCTGGGTATACAAGTTGTTTGTCCTTCATTTTTGAAGAGGACCAGTGACCTTGTGGGGGATGTCTTGATTTGCATATAAATTGGATTTAAGTGAGGCAGAGTTACACAAAATTATCAGCTTCACTCTCTCTTCCTTAGAGATCAAAGTCCAGTGGCAGGACAAAAGTCGAGATAACTGGTGATGACCTTGCCATCTTTGATGTCTGACCAGCGTCTAAGTAGTCAGCCACCTTCAGGGCTGTTGGAGCAAATTGTTCTCACTCACCCATTATGATGGGGGAAGTTTTCACACTCTTGGAGTAGATTACCCCCCTAAGAACTCACTAATGAGTTTGAGGCCCTTCCAAACACTTTGTGTCACCTGGATTGCTAGTTGTCTCATGAGTACACAACATTCTGCTTCTTGCTCTCATGCCTTTTCACAGGTGAAATCTCCATGTCTGGAATGCATTCACTCAGCATGTATACTTTGTGGAATCCTTAGTTTCCTTCAAAGCTCAGGTCAGGTTGTTACCCTCAGAGGGGCTAGTCTTCCTAACACTCCATATACCCCATACATTCCCAAATTTGGGAATACAAATGCAAGCTAAAGAAAGACAGTCATTGCCCACAGAGATCCTAATTCTAATGGGGGGGGGGAAGCTGAAGGTGAGGCAAGTTGAAAAGTATCTTGGAGAGTCAGGGGCTGAGTCAAGTGAACAATGGTAGGGAAGCTCATAGAGGATGGACTTCATTTTCTTAGTAAAGTAGGTGAGGTTATGTGTTGAGTGAGAAGAATTGGGGAGTGACTAAAATAGTTTGAGGAGAGAAGAAGCCACCTTTAAAAATCGTGGTAAAGAAAGGAAGAATAAAAGTATTTCCATGCAGCAGTGAGTGCCCAGGAGACATTAGATAACATGAAATTATATTTTGTGTCCATGCCAATTGCCAGTGTTTAATAAATGTTTATTGATTCAACTGTAAGTTGTCCAACAATTGTATGTTTTCATTGGTAGAGGGAGTTGTCTCACTGGGAATTCCCAGAACTGATAAAATCACAGGACAGGACCCTCCCCCCTCAAACTATATCATATCTAATTTGCATCATATATAATATGTGCTTTTTTTTATTTAGAATTGAGCTTCCCTTTGGCTGAAACAAAACTCCTACATTCACCAATTATGCTCCCTGCTTCTAAATCAGTTATGTCTCCCAAATCACATATGTTATATATGTAAAGTGACAGTAACCTCAGTATAGATTTTGTCAAAAACCCCTTTTTACCATCTGTTTAGGAAAATTGCCACATATGATGAAGAAGTTCGGTATCTCTATGAGGAAATGGAGCAGCAGATAAAAAATGAGAAGGAGCAGTTTCTCCTGAAGGTAAGTAGCTGAGCCTAGAAGACCAAATTGAGGATTTAAATTTTTTCTTATCCCTTACAGACTAACAATAAATCAAAGATTTCTTAAATGCCTACTATGTGCCAGGTACTAGGGATGCAAAGGCAGACAGAGAGAAAGAGAGAAAGAAAAAAGAAAGAAGAAAGAAAGAAAGAAAAAAGAAAGAAGGAAGAAAGAGAAAAAGAGAGGGAGGGAGGGAGGAAGGAAGGAAGGAAGGAAGGAAGGAAGGAAGGAAGGAAGGAAGGAAGGAAGGAACGAACGAACGAACGAACGAACGATTTCTGCCCCCTGGGGAACTTACAGTCTTGTCTGTAACATTTACAAATATGAGTAAATATGGAAATATACAAAGTAATTCTGGGGTTGGGAGGGGCCACATTGTCTCCCAATATACTAGGATCATAAAATTTGGACCTGGAAAGATCATTAGAAACCATCTAACCCAATCCTTAGTTTTGCATGTATTATGAAGTGTTGCCCCAAGGGTGAGAGAGAAGCCCATGGCTTGTGTAAACAGGTTGCAATGTTTGTTCGATGATAGAACTTCGAAGAAGAATATGAGTAAATTGTATCAAGGAAAAGTATGATTGGAAAAGATCACCTGGTAAGGGATCTTTTGGTGGATTGGCAGGGTGTACCACCAGAATGCTTTTGATGTCAGGAAAAAGCAAAGAAGGCCTCCAGTGTACTGAGTGAACCCCCTTTGGTGAATTTAGGGGAGGGCACGGACAAGGGATGCACAGGATGCCAAGGTGTCAATGGGTTGTGACTCACATCATTGGAGAAAATGCCTAAATCAATGAGGTCATCCATCCACTTGACCTTTTGATGATTATTATTGCTATTATTAATCTTGCATGCACATAGTAAGTGGTCAAGTTGTATCATCATTATCATTACCTCGTATCAGACAGATAGTAAATCCTAGAGTTAGGATTTAAACCCAGTCTTCTACTTCCAAATCTATATCTAAAAAATGGCCCTTTTCCTTACATCATGCTTCTGGTGACTACAGCAAGAAACCTAAATCTTCATGAGAAAAGACTAGTCATAGCCAACTGCACCATGGAAGGCAGGCCAGTGTCTCAGCTCTGTTCTCTACTCCCCACCCACCTCCAGGCTTTAAACACAGCCAGAAAACTCTGACTGCTCCCAGACCATCAGTTTGGCTGCATGCGTAAGCCATAGTCAACACCCACACTCTCATGCCTGTCAGACACTGCAGAGTGATCTTCTGGGACCAGTAATCCTTATTGGCAGACACCATGCTTCTTCTTTTATCTCAAATGGGCAGGCCCACTGTGGGACCAGAGTTTACTGGATTATTGCCTGTAACTTATGTGCCATTACTTGCCTGGTCAAACACAGGCCCTTGTGAATAACCACTAACACTGAAGGCAAACTTCCAAGGAAGGGGGAAGGAGGAAGAAATTAAAGTACAAATGAGTGTAATTTAAGATAATCAGAACCTGACAATACTCACCCCCAACTCCTCCCGGCTCCCTCCCTCCCTCCCTCCCTCCCTCCACTTCCTTTTTAACACAGTATCTGTGAAACTGACTGGATTGGGTGGTTATGCTTTTTTAATGCAAGCAGAGATGACTGATATGTATTCTGCGGCACTGCTAGAAAGCAAGCATAGGTTTGGGGGGAAAGGGGGAGAGTAGGGGTGGGGAGGCAGTTGGGGAAGGGCACCATATTTTGTTATTACTAACTTCCAAGTTCCTGGAGTAGTCAAATTTTTTTTTTCCTACTTGAACCAAAAGATTATTTTCCAAGAAGAAGTGGGAGAAGGCAGGAGGAAAAGGAACCCTTATTTCTTTAAACAGCATGGGAGTTTGGAGTAGGGAGTGGGGAAGAGGAGGAAAAGAAATGGTTCTACTGAATTTATGGTTCAGCCACAGCCCTGGCTGACAAAATGCAGAAAAATTTGTGTACATACACAGCATGGGAATGCCAAACAATGACACTGGCATAAAAGAGTAGGGTGGGCAGAAAGGGAAAAGGAGCACTTTGGCATCTGCTGCTGGAACGGTGCATCTGAGTTCAACGTCATGGTTTTTTTTTTTAGCTCAGCTTCACGTTGGGTCGGCTATCCCAGTCTTGCTTTCTAGAAGGACATTGACAAGTTGAAACGTGTCCAGAAGAGGGTATGATGATGAGGGCCCTCAAGGCCCTGCCTATGAGAATCAGTAAAAGGAAATGGGTATGTTTACCCTGGAGAAGAGGAGAATTCCAGGACCCGATAGCTGTCTTTGAGCATTTGAAAGGCTGTCATTTAGAACAAAAATCTGAGTTGCTCTCTTTGTCCCCAGAGTGCAAAATGAGTAGGAATCAGTGAAAATTGTAAAGGACAGATTTAGGTTTGATGTAAATCCAATTCAATTAAACAAACATCAAATACTTACTCTGTCTATGCAAGGCACAGTGCTAGGGCTACCAAAGACAAAAAGAGGAAGGCCCCTGCTTCCAAAGAATTTACCACTTATAAGATGAGATAAACAGAGGAGATCCAGTGTCTACCCAGAGAAGTAAATGCAATATATCTTAAGGAGGAAGAGAGCCCTCTGACTGCTGGGGGATCAGGAAAGATTACTTAGAAAGTAGCACTTGAGATGAACCGTTAATGAAATAAGGATTCTATTCTAAGGAAAAGGTAAGGAGCAAGTGTTGTTTTTCCTTCATTCTTGAAGAGCTAGTAAGTGCCAAGTGTCTGATGGCCAGATTTGAACTCAGGTCCTCTCAACTTCAGGGCCAGTGCTCTATCCATTGAGCCACCTAGCTGCCCCAAGGAGCAAATGACTGTCCCAGGCATGAGGGACAGTTGGATGGGAGAGGGAAAGGAGTTGAGGGAAATTCCTGAAACAGTACATGAAGGTGGGTTGGCACCAGCTTATGAAGGGCTTTAAATGCCAGGCTGGAGCCACTTTAGGTTTTCAAACTGGGGAGCGACCTGTTCCTTAGGAAGATTATTTTGGTAGTTCTGGGTCTGATGTATTGGAAAGATGAGAGAATGGAAGAAGGGAGATCAATTTGGAGTTTGGGGCTTTTTTCAATGATCTAGGCAAAAGGTATTAAGAGCTTGAACTGGGTTAACTGCCCTGTGAGTGAATAAGGGACAGGTGGGGGAAACGTTGTAGAAAATAGGTAGCATTGATAAGGTACTTCAAGGTTTACAAATTCCATCTCATCTTATCCTCACACCAATTCTGGAAGCTAGATACTACTATTTCCCCCATTTTTTTGTTGAGGAAATAGGGCAAAAAAAAGATTAAATGACTTACCCAGGGTCACATAACTAATAAGTGTCTGAAGTAGGATTTAACTCAGGTCCAGATCCATCACTCTATTCCCTGCACCAGATAATTGCAGTAGAGATACACTTTACAAAAACTGGTGATTCAATCCAACAATTTCTAAATGATTATTGAAATAAGTGCAAGAGACTATTGTAAAATATTGAATGCAAAAACAAAAAATAAATGCCTGCTTTTATATAAAAATAAAAAAGATATTAAAATTATATAAAAATAGTTGCTTTCAATTAGATTGTTTTCTTTTTTTTTTTTAGCGAGGCAATTGGGGTTAAGCGACTTGCTCAGGGTCACACAGCTAGTAAGTGTTAAGTGTCTGAGGCCAGATTTGAACTCAGGTACTCCTAACTCCAGGGCCAGTGCTCTATCCACTGCGCCACGTAGCTGCCCCCAATTAGATTGTTTTCTAATGTTTAGATTTGATTGGTAAAGGAAGAGGGAAGTAGTAAGGATGACTCCAAGTTTGCAAATCTGGGTTTGTCAGTTAATAAACATTTATTAAGTGCCTACATTTATTGTGTGCCAGGTGGGGCAGGGAGATGGTACAGTGGATAGAGCACCAGGCCTGGAGTCAGGAAGACCTGAGTTCAAATGTGGCCTCAGACACTTACTAACTGGGCAAGTCACCTAGTCCTGCATGCCTCAGTTTCCTCATCTGTAAAATGGGCTGGAGAAGGAAATGGCAGACCACTCCAGTTTGCCAAGAAAACCCCAAATGGGATCACAGAGAGTTAGACACGACTGAAATGAATAAACAACAAAATGCGCAAGGCACTCTGCTAACCCCTGGCAAAAGAAAAAGAGACGCAAGAACATGCCAACCCTCAAGGAGCTCACAATTAAATTGAATGTCAGCTACTGTACTACTCTCCTCTAGGATAGGAGCTCATGCTTAACAAATGCCTTCCACTTGTAAAGTACCATATGCTTTGGGGAGTGTTCTCACATATATCATTTCATTTGACTAGGAGACCATGGTACAGTGTAGTGTGCTGGGTTTGGAGTATGAGGGACACTAATTAAAGCAATCTGGAGTCAAAGATGCTGAGTTTAGATCCTGCCTCTGATACAACCTGTGCATTTAAACTCCCTGGGCCTCAGTTTTCTAATCAGTAAAGTACTTGGGCTAGACAATCTCTAAGACCTCTTCCAGCTACAGCTTTTTGAACCTGTCACAATTCTGTGAACTACATAGGACAGATGTTGTTATTCCCACTTGTCAGATGAGAAAACAGACTTCGATTTCATGATGTAATAGTCAAAGTTACACTGAATTAGTGAAGGAGTTGTGCTTAGAAGCAAATTTGCTACAAGGTGAAACAGAACTTGACACACAGCATCTGCCTAAGGTCTTCAGAGTGGGTCCAGGCTGGAGGAAGGGAAGGACTGGCACTAGCCAGTCAGGAGATCCAAGTTCAAATACACTAATGGGCTTCTCATGTGTATTATAGCTAACTGTGTTGGTGTCTTGCTTCCTTAGGAGAATATAATTTCTATGAGAGTAGGGAATGTTTTTTCTAAACTTTTGATTTCCTTCAGTGCCTGGCATAGTGCTAGGCAGACAGAATAGCTATGCAACAAAAATTGTTTTTTTTTTTGTTTTCTTTGTTTTGATTCCATTTTTGCCACTCAACTAGCCATGTGACCCTGGCAATTAAACTTCACTCATTTGACTTCAATTGCCTCATTTGCAAAGTAAAGGGGATAAAGCTGAATGGCAAGAATATTGACTGTGGGGTGAGAGATTGTTATTTAGTCATTTTTCTTTTTGGGAGGTGGGGGCAGAGCAATGAGGGTTAAGTGACTTGCCCAGGGTCACACAGCTAGTAAGTGTCAAGTATCTGAGGCCGGATTTGAACTCAGGTCCTCCTGAGTCCAGGGCCGGTGCTTTATCTACTGCGCCATCTAGCTGCCCCCTGTTTAGTTATTTTTCAATCATGTCCAATTCTTTATGACCCTATTTAGTGTTTCTTGGTAAAGATACTACGGTAATTTGCCTTTTCCTTCTCCAGGTCATTTTACAGATGAGAAAACTGAGGCAAACAGGGTTAAGTGACTTACCCAGGGTCACATATCTAGGAAGTATCTGAGGCCAGATTTGAACTCAGGAAGTTGAATCTTCCTGACTCCAGGCCTGGAGTTCTATCCACTGAACCACCTAGCTGCCTGGAGTTGAAAGGACCTGGGTCCAAATCCTTCTTCTGACACTGTCTACCTATGGACCTTGGGCAAGTCATTTTGAGCTCCTTGACCCAAGTTTCATCATCTTTAAAATGAGGGGGTTGGAATAGATGGCCTCTGAGCTAACTTCTAGCTCCAGATATGATAAAATCTCATGACTGGATGGTCTCTAACATGGGGGCAGCTAGGTGGTGCAGTAGATAAAGCACTGGCCCTGGATTCAGGAGGACCTGAGTTCAAATATGGCCTCAGACACTTGATACTTACTAGTTGTGTGACCCTGGGCAAGTCACTTAACCCTCATTGTCCCACCAAAAATGAATGAATGAATGAATGAATGGATGAATGGATGGATGGATGGATGGATGGATGGATGGATGGATGGATGGATGGATGAATGAATGAATAGGGAGAAAAATAAATAAATAGATGGTCTCTAACCTCCCTTCCAATGCCAGCTGATTCTTTGACTCTCAGGAGCTCTCAACCAGATTGTGTCTGGATTTCATTTTGCCTCTTTTTGTTGGACAGGACATGAAGAAAATTCAGTGCCAGAGTCAGGAACTGGAGCAAAAGCTGGTGTCAAAGGAACAGGAGTTGGAGCAGCTTGTCCAGAAGCAGAAACGGGTATTTTACATGATTGCCTTCAAAATAACATACACATCCTTCTCCTAACACTCCCCTACCTCTCTCATCTTCTCTGGGCCAGGCACTTAAGTTAAAAAAATTCTGGGGAGATTCCCTTTGGCTGTCAAAGTGAAAATCTTTGAAATCACAGGTAATCAAGTAAATACAAATTCTCCAATACCAGGAGCAGAACTTGAGAAAATTGTTCTAGATTTCCCATGAGATGATATTAGGCATTATCCTTTGTCCCATTTAAATTTTTTCTTTTTTTCTTTTGAACAATCATTAATAAACATAAATAATTTACTATATAAAGAACAGAAGAGAATTCTGTATGATATAATGAATTTCTGTCATGTAGTTTTTATAGCATATATTAATTTAGCTTCTTCTTTCTATAAAACAACACAGTAGTGGTAGCAGAATTGCCCTGTTTGTCTTCTTATAAATTTCTTTTTGTTTTCTTCTGTTTTTAAAAATGTTACTGATACTCTCTTTGGCATCTCCATAACTCCCTACTCTCCTTGATTCATAGAAGCCTCCTTGTATAACAAATTATTATATTAGAGTCAAGCACCTACATGGTCCATTGGATAGAACACTGGGTCTAGAGTCAGGAAGACTCCTCTTCCTGAGTTCAAATCTGGCCTCAGACATTTAGCTGTGTGACCTTGGGCAAGTCACTTATCCCTGTTTGCCTCAGTTTCCTCATCTGTAAAATGAGCTGGAGAAGGATATGGCAAACCACTCCAGTATCTCTGCCAAGAAAACCCCAAATGGGTTCATAAAGAATCAGACATGACTGAAAAATGACTAAACAACAACAGCAAAAATAATCAAGCAAAACAAGGCAATGCATCTTCAATGTCTGAAAATTCATGTCTCATTCTATAACTCTGGTCCACCATTTCTGTGCCAAGAGATGGTTGGAATTTTTTAACAACAGTTCTTTGAAATTGATTGTTGACCGCATTAACTTTGTTTCACCTTTCATTATTGTAATCATCATGTAAATTGGTCTCCTGGTTCTGCCCAGTTAGTTCACTTTTGATCAGTATAGTTTGTTGGGTCTTTCCCAGATTTCTAAGAATAGATCATAGTCATTATTTTTTTGTTTGTTTTTAAAAATTTTTTTCATAGTCATTCTTTACAGTGAGGTAACATGCCATTATATTTTTATATCATATTTTATTTGGCCTTTTACTAACTGATGAACACCTACTTTGTTTCCAATTCTTAGAGAATACAAAAAGTTTGTGGTATATACATAATAGTGATAACCCTGGACTATACAGTTTGGAGACTTTTGGAGTTTAGTTCCAAATTGCTTTCAAGAATGGTTGGAATAATTCACATTTTTACCCACCAAAAATTGTCATTTTCCCATTTTTGTCAGCTTTGACAACCTCATGTATAGAGTAACTTTAATATGTATTTTGTTAATTATTACTGACCTGAAGCATTTAAAAAATCTGATTGTTGGTAATTTGCATTTCTTTTCATTTGACTTCTTATCTATTGTGGAATGGCTCCTATTCTTATATATGTGTATACAGGATTCATTTAAGTCTTCTTAATCAGTTTGAAATATCTAATAGGCACTTGGTTGGATATTGGAAAAGAATAATTAATTGAATCTGTAGGTTCTGGCAAGTTTATCATGTAAGGTAGTATAGAAGGAGAAGAGAAGAGAACAAAGGAAACACAGAGTTAGTGGACATAACCTGGATGAAGATCTAGAATAGAAGACTGAAAAAGACTAGTCATGCAGAAAGAAAGAGAACCAGGAAAGAGCAGTATCATGAAAACCTAGAGAGAAGAAAGGATCTAAGAGAAGAAGGTGATCAACATTATCAAAGGCTACAGAGAGGAAGGAAGGACAACAAGGATAAAGAAAGTGAAATTCCCTTAATATCTTGGATATCAGATATTTATCAGAGAAATTTGATGCAAAGAATTTTCTTTCCAATTAAATGTTTCCCTTCTTACTTTAACTCTGTTGATCTTGCTTATGCAAAAGGTTTCCAATTGTTTAGGACTGAACTTGTCCATATTACCCTTTCTGATCACCTCTGGTCCTTGAATTCTCCCTTTAGCCATAGTGGTAAAAGATATTTCCTTTCCTTCTCTAATTTGTTTATGATACAACCTTTGTTTTTAACTTATGGGTCCTTTTGCGAGTTTATTGTGATATAGTATGTAAACTGTTACTCTAAATTTAATTTCTCCCAAATTGATTTCCAGCTTTCCTAGAAGATTTTGCAGGATAGAAAGTCATAACCCTAGGAAATTTCCCTAAACTTACACAGAGAAACTTCTCTCTATTTTTTTTAATGCATCACTCTGTGCTTTGCAAGAAAGATGCCTGAAAGACCCTGGAGGAAAAGTACATAGTGACCATATCTAGCAATAAATTTTTCTGGTAGAGACTATAGCCAAGTTCAGTTGTCCTTTGAGACTGCTATAACTTATATAGCCTGTATGATTCTTAAAAGTCAGTTGGTCCCAATAAAAAATAATAATATTAATCACAAAAAACCACATGCCTACATTAAGATATACAAAAAATGGGGCAGCTAGGTGGTGTAACGATTGGAATAATGCCACCTGCTGGATACTTACTGTAGAAGAGTTCTGCCCATGAAGGGAAGGTCTTTGAGGGCAAGACCAGGAGTCAGGAAGTGACGTGGGCTAGTGGGAGGAGGAAGGAAGAGACTGGCGCTCAGGCTCGCTCTCTTTCCTTTGGACTCTGGTGGAGAGCGGAGCGAGAAATGTGCTCTCCCTTTAATAGATAGGAATCTAGGCCTTTCTCTCTCTCTTTACCAAATTCTTGTTTTCCTTAATAAATGCTTAAAAGCCTAACTCTTGCTAAAGCTTATAATTTATTGGCGACCACTCATTAGATATTTTAGACAGACTAGCTAGAATTTTAACCCTTAACAGTGGTGCAGTGGATAGAGCACCAGCCCTGGAGTCAGGAGTACCTGAGTTCAAATCCGGCCTCAGACACTTAACACTTACTAGCTGTGTGACCCTGGGCAAGTCACTTAACCCCAATTGCCTCACTTAAAAAAAAGATATACAAAAAAGGCTTTGAATAAAATACATCATATTTCATTAAAAATGTCAAAACATTTAGGAATAAATGTTGTTGTTATTGTTTTTCCTTCATTTCTGAAGAGGGCCATGGCATTGGGGTGATGTCATGACTTGCACTGAATTGGATTTAAGTGAAGGAGGGCTGTGCAAGGTCACCAACCTCACTCTCTCCTTCAGAACCATCAGGGTCCAGTGGCAAGGTATATATCAGGACTACTGGATATAGCCCTGAATGTTTAAGGCAATTGGGATTAAATGACTTTTCCAGGGTCACACAGTAAATATCCTAGGTGAGATTTGAACTCAGGTCCTCTCAATTTTAGAACCAGTGCTCTATCCACTGCAACACCTAACTGCCCCTTAGGAATAAATGGACCTTTCCTGAATGTGGTAAGTAATATCTGTGTTTTACTTCGAGAACTTTAGGAATTTAGGCATTGGCTTCTGACCTCATCATTCAACTGAAACTGTTTTTCCAAAGTGAGCTTTTAATTGCCAAACTAAATGACTTTTTCTTAGTCCTTATCCTCTCAGTAGCCTTTGACACTGTCCATCCTCCTCTTCTCTTGGATACTCTCTTCTCTCTAGGTTTCATGCACTGCTCTCTCCTGGTTCTCTTCCTGCCTGAATGACCGCTCTTTCTCAGGCTCCATTGCTGGATTGTCATCCAGGTCGTGCCCACTAATTGTGGGTGTCCCTCAGGGGTCTGTTCTTTGTCGTCTTCCCTTCTCCCTCTCTACCATTTCACTGGTGAACTTGTCAGCTACTATGGATTCAACTAAGTGTCTATTGGACATCCCAAACTAAATGTACCATAGACATATCAAACTTAACATATCTAAAATAGAATTCATCATCTTTTCTCCCCAATTTTTCCCCTTTCCCAAGCTTCCCCATTACTCTCAAAGGCACTATTATTTTAACAATTATCCAGGTTCAAAACTTCAGTGACCTTAATTCCTCATCCCCACTCACCCCACAGATCTTATGTGTTGACAATAGTTTTCATTTATACCTTCAGAATATCTCTCATTAAGTGCCCTTCTCTCCACTTACACAGTGTTTACCCTGGATTACTTTAATAACTTTCTAGTTAGTTACTGTGCCTCAAGTCTCTCTCCAATCAGTTTCCTAACCAACCTTCCTAAAGCCCGGGTCTCACTATGTCATCTACTCCATAAATTCCAGTGACTTCATATCACCTCCAGACTCAAATTACAAAATCCTCTGCTTGACTTTTAAAACCCTTTAGAATTTAGTCCTTCCTACCTTTCCAGTGTTTTTTGTGGCTTTTTTTGGGGGGGGGAGGGGGGGATTGGGTTTTTTTTGTTATTGTTTTTGTGGGGCAATGAGGGTTAAGTGGCTTGCCCAGGGTCACACAACTAGTGTCAAGTGTCTGATGTCGGATTTGAACTCAGGTCTTCCTGAGTCCAGGACCAGTGCTTTATTCACTGTGACACCTAACAGCCCCTTTTCCAATGTTTTTATACTTCATGCTAGGTACTCTAAATTGGTCTTTCTGTACCTTTCACACAGTGTTTCATTTCCCAAGTCCATGTATTTTCACTGGTTGTTCCCCATTCCTGAAATGCTCTCCTTCCTCATTCACCTCCTGATTCCCTTTCAAGACTCAACTTAAATCCCACCTATTACAAGGTATCTGAAATTATGTCCCTTTTATAGCATGAGTATTTTATATGTACAGAATTCTTTGCATGCTATCTGCCTCATTAGAATATGAACTATCTAAAGGCAGGGACCATTTCCCCTCCCTTTCTTTGTATCTTTGGCACTTAGAATACTGCCTGGTAAATCATAAGAACTTAATAGGTACATGGTAATGATAGTTGATGATGAGAGTGGTAGAATCGTGAATCACTCCAACCATTCTTAAAAGTCATTTGGAATATACCCCATAAGTCACTAAACTGTTCAAAGAGGTCAAAGATAGAGGGAAAGGATACACATCTCAAAATATTTATAGTAGCATGTTTTCTTGTAGCAAAGAACTAAAAACAAAGTTAGTGCCCATCAATTCAGGAATAGTGGAACAAACTATGGCATAAGAATGTTATTGTATGTTAAGAAATTATGAAAGATATATATTTAGAAAAACCTGAGAAGACTTAAAGGAATTGATTCACAGCAAAAACAAAATTTAGAGAATAATTTATATGATGACTATAACATTGTAAAAAAAATCTTTGAAAGCTATGATTAATTCAGTGAACAATCATGACTCCAGAAGACTGATGATGAGGCATACTTCCCGCCTCTTGGCAGAGAAGGAATGGTCTGGAGTTGCAGAATGAGACATATACTCTCAGACATATCTCATATGTGAATTTATTTTGTTTGACCATACTCATTTGTTATAAGAGAGTTTTTATTTATTTTGGGGGAGGAAGAGAACATACAAGGATAGAAGTGGGTAGCCATGAGTGATACAAGAAAGAAGAAAAAAAAGGAAGAAATGAGTATCAGTGAAACATTAAATACACAAAAGAAAGCAGAAAGAAGTTCAGAAGGGGAAACAAAAAAGCTAGGAAGTGTTGGTTTACTGTGTTAAATTTTACACATATACACATATTTAAAACCCAAGCTGTGCATAAAAGAGATTCACAGTTTCTGTTCTTTGTGTGAGGGAAACGTTTGTGTTTGTCAATATTAAGTTCATGACATAAAAAGAGAATTAAAAGAAAAGAAGTGTGATATACCTTCTAAGTATGATCTGTCATTTAGAGTTCCAGAAGAAACTATGTATTAAAGTACTTAGCTTAGTGCCTAGCACATAGTAGGTGCTATATAAATGTTAGTTATTATTATTACTTGTAGTCAGGAAATACAACCTCAAATCCCAACTTCATGACAGTTTTACCCTGGGCAAGTCATTTAATATCTCTAAGTTCAATTTATATCTATAAAATGTAGATTATATATAAATATGAATGTATATATTTTATGTGTGTATATGTACACAGGGAGATAGATATGTCACCGAATATGAGAAAATGTGCATATAACATGTATGTATACTATATATATATACATGTGTGTATACATATGGGGCAGATAGGTGGAATAGTGGGTTGTTGTTATTGTTTGTCCTTCATTCTCAAGGAGGATCATGACGTTGGGGTGATGGCATGACTTGCAGTGAATTGGATTTAAGTGAGGGAGGGCTGTGCAAACAAGGTCACCAACCTCACTTCTCCACAACCATCTGGGTCTAATGGCAAGATATATATATATATATGATGACTGGTGATTGCCCCAGATGTTTAAGGCAATTGGGGTTAAGTGACTTCCCCAGGGTCACAGAGCTAGTAAGTGTCTAAGGTAAGAATTGAACTCAGGTCCTCCTGATTCCAGGGCCAATGCTATCTATCCCCTGTGCCACCTAGCTGCCCCCAGAGTTGTTGTAAAGATTAAATGAAATAAATTACATAAAGTCCTAGGTAAAATGCTATTTATTACTGCAGGACAGGATAGCTTACTTTTACATGTGACACAGATAGAAGAAGGTTATGGATGGGAAGTCAGTTTAGGTTTGAGTCCAGACTGCTACTCACCACTTGTGATCACATACCTAATCTACAGTGTGCTGGTTTATATGTTTAACAACAGGCTCTGGGTGGGGAGAGGGTGTTTAATCTCCATTCTTAACATTTTCTCTATCATTTCCTTAAGTCTAGGCAGTCAACAAGAAATCTAGTCCTAATTTGTAGCATTTGCCATTTCTGAGATGTAAATTGTCCTACCAAAAAATTTAACAATTGGCTCTTATGAGTTAATACTAGCTAGCTCTAGCATGTTTCTGCTTCTGATTTTATGATGCTTTGGCCCAAGTAAAATGTCTTTTCTGCATCTTCATCTCTTGTCCTAAGCCTCAGGGCAGAGGGAGCCAAAAGAATCATTATTGTTATGCTATTAAAGATTATATTAGGGGCATCTAGGTGGTGCAGCGGATAGAGTACTGGCCCTGGAGTCAGGAGGACCTGAGTTCAAATCTGGCCTCAGACACTTAACACTTACTAGCTGTGTGACCCTGGGCAAGTCACTTAACCCCAATTGCCTCCCCCCACCCCAAAAGATTATATTAAATAGCTAACATCTGCAGAGCCTTATACAGTGAGGGAGATAGAAACTGTACATGGGGGGCAGCTAGGTGGCTCAGTGGATAAAGCACTGACCTCAGACACACTTACTAGCTGTGTGACCCTGGACAAGTCACTTAACCCCCATTACCCACTAAAACAAAAAACAAAAAAACCCAGAAACTGTACTTGATGTGTTTGCTTCCCTCATAATACTTTTTTACTCTAGCTGGTGGCAGAAGTGTTAAAATCCCTAATATTCGCTAGCAAAGGACATCAGAGGGAGGCACGGTGCCGCATAAAGTCTGAAGACAGAAGCTGGAACAGATCTGAAGTGCCACAGAGGCTTCCAGGGAAAGGGTTCATCCAATTCAAAATTTAAAGGATGGGTCAGAATTGAGGAGTCTAAGAGAAGGAGAAAGGGCATGCCAAGGCACAGATGGGGTGAGAGGTCAGGGAAGGTTCAGGGAAGAAGAATGTTGTCCAACTGCTTAATTTGCCTTATCTGCGATTGGAAACATCCTCACCCTGGACAGACCCAGACACAATCTGTCTGTGCTTCAGTTTGAATGGTGGGAAGCTATTTTTAGCAGGATCATCCAGTCCCCTTGGAAAGCTTTGCCAGTGCAGAAGCGGGCTGGTGTTTGGAGCTCTCAGGAAAAGGACTGTGCAGCTGGTGCTCAGGGCAGAGGCAAAATGCATGCAGATCATAACATTGAGAGACAGGAGACTATTTGGGTTCTTTGTTTCCTCAGCACAGCATGTGTGTGTGTGTGTGTGTATACCTATATAATAAGTAGTTAATAAATGCTTATTGATGGACTGACTCAAAGACCATAGGGTCACAGCTTCAGAGCTGGAAAGGGATCATCTCATCTAACCCTCCACATTTTGCAGATGAGGAAAACAAAGTCCAGAGAGGTCACGCAACTTCTCAAGGTCACACAGCAGGAGAGCAAAGCTTTGGACAAAGTTCCTGCTTTTCTGTACATCTGACTATAGCTGGGTGATTTAATGGGTCTCCTGATGTCTGCATGCTCTTAGTCATTGCCCTGCTACCACAACAGCTTTTTCATGTTTATTTCTGTGTCCCCAGCAGAAAGTAAAGGACCCAGAATAGAGTAGAGGCTTAATAAATGATTCTTTGAATGAGCGAATTAAGTGCTTACCATGTACAGGCAATGTTATGTATCGAGGATACAGAAACAAAATAGTCCCTTCTTCTCAAGGGGTTTATCTATTGTTGGAGGTAGTGGAAGAGAAAACCATGGACACAAAAAGTGTCAATAGAAAACACATACAACTTAGGGGTATGGGAAGGGGGATTGGGATTGACTTCCTGGAGGAGGTGGCTCTTGAGTAGAACTCTGAAGGAAATCAGGAATTCCAAGGGGAGGAGGCATTCCAGGTATCTGGGTCAGTTGCTCTCAAGGCCCTGAGACGGGGGATGGAATGTTGTGTGCAGTGAACAAGCTGTGGCATATGATCACGATGGAATACTCAGGTGCTATAAGAAATGATGAGCTTAGTGATTTTAGAAAAATGTGGAAAGACTTGCATGAAACAACAAAGAGCAAAACAAGCAGAACCAAGAGAACGCTGTATATAGTGATAGCAATATTGTTTTAAGAACAACTTTGAGCAAACAATTCATTTTGACTATTGTAAATACCCAAATTAACTAAGGACCTAAGAAGGGAGCTGTTATCTGGATCCATAGAGAACTGATACATGGCAGCATGTACAGAATGATTTTACACACACACATATTTGTGTCTAGTGGTAGCCATTTCTGGGAAGGGGGAACAGAAGGAAAAAAAAGGAAAACAGTAAATTCACATAATAACTTTATTATCTATTTAAAAGGAATAGCAAGCTTGTACTTAATAGATTTGCACTTTTGTGTACAGTTATCTTTTTATGATACTGTGTTATACTATACTTGGCTTATTCCATAAATTAAAAATAAAAGAAAATAAATATGTGCAGTGAAGAGCATATGGACAAATCTGACTGCTAGGCAGAACGCATGAAGGAGATGAATGTGGCAAAAGCTGAGAAAGGAGGCTGGGGCCGGGCTTGTGAAGGGCTTTAAAAGCCAAACTGAACAATTTGCATTCTCTGCTAGAGATAAGAGCCAGTCATTGTATCTTCTTGAGCAATGGAATGACAGTGTGAGAACCATACTTTGGGAATATCAATTTGGCAGCTGGGTGGAGGATGGGTTGGAGAGGGAAGAGACTGAGGGCCTGGGAACCAATCAGGAGGCCTTTGCAGCCATCCAGGTGGCAGAGGATGAGGGCCCAAAGCAGGTTATGGTGTAAGTGGAGAGGAAGGAAGAGGTATTGTCTGAGCAGAAATGACATGACTTCACAACTGTTTGGAAATCAGAGCTAAGGGAGAGAGGAAAGTCAAGTGTTAATAAATGTTTGTGGAAAGGGCAACTTGCTCTTGGTAGTGGTCTGGGGCGATCTCCTTTGTCCTTTCCTCTTTATCCTCTTTATTTTTGCCAATTAGATTTATCTATTAAATGAATGATGGCAATGCTATTTAATTACTAAATGCTTGCCTAATTACCCAAGAGCCCCTGAGGAATGTTCCAGAACTCCTTGTTATTCTCATCCTTCTCTCTCTTCTACCAGCTGCATTAATTAGACCAGGTTTTTTTTTTAAATAATATTTTAATGGTATAATTCTTTGTCTAGTGAAAGGGTTGAAGATATGCAGAGATAGTTGAAGGTAGAGAGAAGTCGAAGGATAATATTTCTGTGGCACCTTATTAGTTATGAAGTCCTTTACCCCCACCTAGAAAAGGTAGCATTCAGACTTTTTTTTTACTGCATTCTCTGTATTATGAAGTGAGGTGATTTGAATGGATGGATGGATGGATGAATGAATGAATGAATGAATGAAGCATTAATTAAGCACTTACAACTGCAGAGCACTGTGCTAAGTGCTGGGGTACAAACAGAAAAATCACAATCCTGCTCTCAAGGAACTTGCACATTAATGGAGGAGACAGCCCAGATGGAAGGTTTCATCTAAAGGTCACACAGCTGGTGAGTGATGGGTCTGAGATTTGAATCCCGAAGAGCAGGGCATAGTGAAAAGGGCAGAGTCAGAAGGCATGGGTTTGAGTCCCAGATCTAGTACTCACTAGCTGTAGGATTCCAGGAAAATCACTTAACTTTTTCATTCTCAGTTTCCATTGTACAACGATGGTAATACTCCTTATTCAACATCATGAGGTTGCTGTTAGGAAAACTTAAAGGTAATATATAAATGTTAATTACTACTATTATTGTTATCCAAGTTCAGTGTTTTTTCATCTTATCATTTGTTATAAGTGCTTTCAGGATAGAGGGAAAGGATCACCATTTGGGGGGGGGGGCGGTAAGGCAATTGGGGTTAAGTGACTTGCCCAGGGTCACACAGCTAGTAAGTGTCAAGTGTCTGAGGCCGGATTTGAACTCAGGTCCTCCTGAATCCAGGGCCGGTGCTTTATCCACTGTGCCACCTAGCTGCCCTTGGATCACCACATTTAGAGCTAGAGATGTCTCGATCCCTCATTTAGTGAGAAAAATGAGAACCAGAAGGATAGCAATGACTGGCCCCTGATCACTCAGGTAGAATTATAGAGAGCCAGGAAGGATCTCAGAACTTCTAGTCCAACTCTCTCATTTTACAGATATAGAAACTGAAGGCCAGGGAGATAAAGGGGTTTGCCCAAGGTCACATAGGTAATAAGTAGCAGGACCAGGATTCAAATCCAGGTCCTCAAACTCTAAATCTGATACTCATTCTATGATGCTTCTCTTTACATGTGCTTTGGTTGACCTCTTGGAGCTGCTTCCTAAGCAGAATGTGTTTGGTTACCATGTCAGGCTCCTTCAGATGAAAGTAACTGGGATTATTTAATTAAAAGAAGAGAAGGCTAAGGAAGAGAATTTAATATTACTTCCCCAGCCTAAGGAGGGTAGTTTTGTGAAGAATGACTCCTAATTGTTCTCTGCCTTAGTACAGGCAGATTTAAGTTAGATCCTAGCTTTTCATGATTGAAGGATAGAGAATTCCCTTTCCCTGAAGACTGGATAGATCTGCCTGGGCTGGTTTATTCAAGTCTTTCCTAGACACAAGGGAATGGATGAAAGGATCTCTTTCCTACATGAAGATGTGGATGTAAGATAGAGAACAGAATACTCTGAGCAGATAACAAGGGGAGAGGGAAAGACCTGAGAACGACCTTCTGTTTTGGGGGGCTGAAAGTGTCAGACTGATTTGTCTTTTTTCTCCTGAACTCTGTTATCTCTTTCTAGCTGGAAGGTCAGTTCTTGGCCCTCAACAATGACAAGCATGAAACCAAAGCAGAGAACACTAAACTCAAACTCACCAACCAGGAGCTGGCTGAGGAATTGGAGCGGACCTCGAGTGAGCTCCAGTATGCCCAGCTGCAGCTGGAGAGCCTGCAGAAAGAGGCTTGCAAACTGCAAGAGGAAAAGGAGATGTGAGTGGTGAGCTATGATGCAAATCATGTCGTGTGGCCTCAGATCACATCTCACATGCCAAGTCTTCCTTAATCCCATCAAAAGTCACCCATCTTGTGTCTTGTGGAATGTAGGCCCTTCTTTCTCCCTTCCAAGATTAGAACTCATTATCTGATCAAAGAATTGATCTAGTATTAATGGCTATTCGTGAATTAATGTTTTATCTTCTCGGAGACATAAAGCCTTAACTAGGGGTGTGCTAGAGCCCACTCACACTGAGGAATCCAAAAGGAGAGCTGATTGTTAAATTACACTTCAGTAACCAGCAAATGCTACCAATCAGGGCTTGCTTTCTTTTTGTTGATTGTCTAGACTTGAAAAAATGAGGAAAATTGGGATAGAGGAAGATGGGGAAGATGTTAATAATGCAGATTACACTTAAAAGTCTGTCCTGCAGCTGTTGTTAAAACTTTACCAGCTCACCCCTGGTCTTAGCTCAAGGCAGTAAGAAAAAACGGAAAGAGACTAGACAGTCAGGAAATTCTAGTCCTAGCTTTGCTGTGGGGTTCTGAGTCCCTAATCTGCAAGCTTCTATTGGGAAAACAGGTCATTTCCTTTATTGACATGAGAGAGACAGTGTGGTGTGGTCAAATGAGCTCTAAGCTTCTTCCTGGTTGTAACATTTTGTAGAAGAGTTCTAAGCAGGATTCAGTATTCTAGAGAGGCGATCTTAGCATCAATGCTCATTTACCTAAGATCAGGAAAGAATAAAACAGAAGAGGCAGCCCCATATCTACAGACTCCCTTAGGGAAAATCATGGGGACAGGGGTGAGGGATGGGATGAAGTAACCTTTTCTCCTCTTGTAATGGGAAGTCCCAGATGCCACCTGGAGGGTCAGGAGTGGACTTTTTTTTTTTTTTGGTGAGGCAATTGGGGTTAAGTGACTTGCCTAGGGTCACACAGCTAATAAGTGTCAAGTGTCTGAGGCCGGATTTGAACTCAGGTCCTCCTGACTCCAGGGCCGGTACTCTATCCGCTGCACCACCTAGCTGCCCCTGGAATGGACCTTTTTTAAAGATGTCCTCTGCTTTTCCTGTTCAGTGGTTAACCAGGGGTTCATATCAAAATGACAGAGCCCCTCTGCACTGACTCATGTACATGGCTGTCCAGAAGCAGGAAGTTGGCCCTGGACAAGTCCTCATGACAAGTGGCACTTGGAATACAAAGACAAAAATGCCACAGACCCTGCCCTCAGGAAGCTTAAATCTAAACCATACAAAAGACATAGAATCACAATAGGAGAAAAATCTAATTAAGACAGACACATAATCATGATTTCAAATTTGGAGGTGCCTTCAGGGGCCATCTAATCTAACCTAGACCCCAAAATGCATACTCTCTCCAAGATACCTGAGAAGTGTTCATTTGATTATTTATATAATTTCGGGGGCAGCTAGGTGACAAAGACTGCCAGGCCTGAAGTCAGAGCTGAATTCCAATCCAGCTCAGACACTTACTAGCTATGTATGTGACCTTGGGCAAGTCATTTAACTTCTATTTGCCTCAGTTTCTTTGTCTGAAAATGGGTATAATAATAGCCTCCCAGGATTGGTGTGAGGATCAATGAGATAATACTTTTAAAGTACTAAGCACAATTCCTGATACTATAAAAATGTTAGCTGTTATCATTACTAAAACAAATAAATAAGAAAGGAATCTACAAAAAGTCTCTCTTGACTCTCAGTCACTAATCATCTTAGAGGCAGCCTAGGAGATCCCTTATGCACTTAGACTTCATGGGAGTGGGGGTATCCAGGTCCCCTAAGTCCATGCTCTGCAATCTTGTCATATTGATTGAGGTTTTCATCAAATTGATCAGGGTTTTCCCTGACCCATACTTATATACATTAAGATCAAGAGACTTCTCAGGGAGATATAATGACTAGTTAGTCACATAGCAGACCTGGGACAAGATCCAGCGTGATTTCCACTAATTTATAATATCTGGTAATGCTGAAGATGATAATTTGTGAAGGTAGGAGTTGGGATCAGAAAGTAAGAAATCTTCCTCCTCTTCTTTCTTCCCAACCCCTCCCCCTCTTATAAGATCTTGACATTTGTATTTAAGTAATAGATCATAAATGGATGTACTCTTCCTTTCTGGTTATTTATTTAGCTATCCCAGCAGACATCTTCAGCATCACAGTTTTCACCAATGAAAGTTGGTTTCTTTTCTTTTATTTCTTCTTCCCCCTGCCCCATATTTTCAACTGTTGGCTCAGTGCCTGCCACTGGGACATGGAACATTGGGTAATATGATAATGAGGCAGCAAGCAGGTGCACAGACAGACTCTCTTTGGGGGAGCCCAGGCTTAAGATTTCTGCAGAGATTTTTTTCATTCTTTTTCTAATAGAATATTGTTCTCTAGGCAGAACCTCCCTGGGGAAAGAGGGTTCAGAAGGGACGAAGAAGGCTTAGGAAGGAGTGAGAGGGAAAGCTGGAGGGTAAAAGTTGATAGGCCAGAGCAGCCTGCCTAAGCATAGCACAGATCGGAGCAGAATCCTCAAGATGCGTAGGTATTGGGGGCCCAGTTTGGATAGTGGAAAATATATTGCTTCCCCCTCGAGTTCAAATGAAATATCATTGGTAATAAAACGTTTGGAATTTCCAGCTCTTTAGGATACAAGGAAATTTTGTTACAGAATTAGGATTGTCTGAGGTGAGCTAGGATTTGATTTGTTTGCTATTGTTACACATCAACTCTATAATTGTTGTGTAATTATAGAGGGGAATTCTACAGGAATTATGGGAGGGAGGGAGAGAGACAGAGAGACTCACTCCATGCAGAACTCCAAAGGAATCAAGTTATTATCAGCTTGCTAGGAAATCTCTATTGCTATGACTACTTTCACAGACCTCTCCCCTTTCTAACCCTTTCTCCTTCTGCCACAACACACTTCCTTACTACTGGTCTCACTGCAGAGAAGGCAAGAGGACCTCTTCTTCACCATCATCACTACTTGGGTGGGGATTGTTACATTCTGTATTTGTATTAATTAAGGAATAAACGAAGGACTGAAAAATCATGTATTAATCACACACAGTATACAAAGCACCGTGCTAAGCACTAGGCTTACAAATAGAAACAGACCCTGCTCTCAAGGAGATCACATTTAAATGGGGGCCGGCAACACATATGGAAGGTTTTAGGTGCAAGTCAGATGGAAAGGTCCCGTGGTCCTGTGGTACAGAGGCCAGACAGAGAGTAATGCATCCTCTTTAATGTCATTTCCACTGATGAAATTATATCCGTTTCTGATCTTGAACCACTGATAGTAGCAAACACTTGGGTGCTAAGAAATTTCTTTTCTGCATTATCAGTAGATTCTGTAGCTGTGGCTACAGCATCCACAGAAGCAATTGCTACAGCACATCTCCATACCTCCTAGACCCATGCTGGAACTATATGAATACAATTATAAAACACTCTTTATGGTAATAAAGGCTGACCCAAATAATTGAGAAAATATTAATTGCTCAGAGGTAGGCCAAGCCAAAACAATAAATAGTATAATACTACCTAAATTAATTTACTTACTCACTGTCATACCAGTCAAACTATCAAAGGATCACTTTGTAAAACTAGAAAAAAATAACAGAATTCATATGTTAGGACAAAAGGTCAAGAATCTCAAAGGAAGCAATGAAAAAAGTGGGAAGGAAGGGGGCCTATCAGGACCATATCTCAAAATACATTACAAAGCATTTATCATTAAATGGTTTCTTGCTGGTTAAAAAATAGAGGTTGATTAGTGGAACAGATTAGGAACACCATATTCAAAAGCAAGTGAACACAGTAACCTAATGTTCCTTAAAAAACAAAGATCCCAGCCTCACCATTGAACAAAAAGTGCTGATAAAACTGGAAAGCAGAGTCTGTCCGAAATTAGGTTTAGATCAACATCTTGCATCATCCTTGCATCAAGATAAATTCCAGGATTTAGATATAAAAGGGCACATCATAAACAGATTAGAGGAGCAATGGAAAAGAAATGTGGATTGGATCTATGAACAGGGAGATAGCTCATTACCAAATAAGGGATAGAGAGGATTACAAAAGATAAAATGGATAATTTTGATTAGGTAAAATGTAAAAGTTTTTAATAAAAAGAAAGTAGCTGAGATTAGAAGGGGAAGGTGGTTAACTAGGGAAAAATTTTTGTGTCAAAATTTTTTTTTAATTGTTTTAATTGTTTTTCTTTTTTTGTGATAAAAACTTTTAATGAAAGAGAAAAAGAAATCATACTCCCCACCTTTACAGTGAGAAGAAAGAAACCTTTTCTTCATTGTAATCTAGGACCAAACTCAACAAGTATTTTTTTTTTTTTTTTTTGCGGGGCAATGAGGATTAAGTGACTTGCCCAGGGTCACACAGCTAGTAAGTGTTAAGTGTCTGAGGCTGAATTTGAACTCAGGTCCTCCTCAATTCAGGGCCAGTGTTTTATCCACTGTGCCACCTAGCTGCCCCCTCAACAAGCATTTTTAAGCATCTTTTGTGTGCCAGGCACAATGCCAGATGTTGGAGGTATAAAGACAATTATTGGAAGATGACTTAGTGAAGAACTGCAAAGGCACTTAACTAAAAAAGAAGAAGAAATAAGGAGAACAAGTCTTCCTCCTCCTCCTCCTCCTCCTCTTGAGGAAAGAGATATCAGATTAGAGATTGGCATGCAGACTGTGAGTCCCTAACAAGGTTGAACAACCCCATCAGACAAAACAGAGTTCGCTTTAGAACTTAGAAACAAATCTCCTTTTAACAATCTCCTCAGTGAGTTCAGAGCATCTCTTTCTCTGGCTCAAATCCCATCTGTCGTCTCTCATGGTACATTTATCCATCATGTTCACGGTTTTTTATCCCTT
The DNA here is from genome assembly GCF_019393635.1 of Dromiciops gliroides. NCBI lineage: Eukaryota > Metazoa > Chordata > Mammalia > Microbiotheria > Microbiotheriidae > Dromiciops > Dromiciops gliroides. The sequence continues at coordinate 198,096,635 of NC_057865.1, forward strand.
TGGGAAGGCTTCATATGTAAGTCTGACTTCTTCACTGTGCCTACCTTCATTTTGCCTATTGCAGCTCACAAACTCTGTGGTTTCCAATTTCCCAGGGAAGTATACCGGGTGACAGAAAGTTTGCAGAGAGAAAAGACGGGTCTTTTGAAACAACTGGATTTCCTAAGGTAAGTCTATAGCTTGTATTCATAAGACTGCATTCTAGCCAACTCATTTTGGAAGCACCATTCCAAAGTTATCTAATCCCCTAAAATCACAGAACCATAGTCTGTTTTTTCCTATTATTTATTTTCAATTAGATGTAAAAAAATTTAACATTCATTTTTTTAAAAGTTTTGAATCCCAAATTCTCTCCCCTCCCTCTTCCCCTGCCTTGAGAAAGCAAGCAGTTTGATGTAGAATATTCATGTGCAGGCATGCAAAACATATTTCCATATTAGCCATGTTGCAAAAGAAAACACAGATTAAAAAAACACCAAGAAAAATAAAATAAAGAAGGTATGCTTCAATCTGCAATCAGACTCTTATCAGTCCTTTCTCTGGGGGCAGATAACATTTTTCATCATAAGTCAGAATTGACTTGGATCATTGTATTGCTGAGAACAGCTAAGTCATTCATAGTTGATTATCATACAACATTACTGTTAGTGTGTACAGTGTTCTCCTGGTACTGCTCACTTCACTTTGCATCAGTTCATATGTCTTCCCGGGTTTTTCTGGAACCATCCCCCCCATCATTTCTTATAGCAAATTAGTATTCCATCACAATGTTATACCACAACTTGCTCAGCCATTCCCCAATTAATTAATTTAGCATAGCATACTAAAGATCAATGTTTCCCAGCTGATGTTCTGTGTGTGTGGATATATGCAGAGTGTGGGAAGGGGTTTCTGACTTATCCGGCCCATATTCTGTGCACAGACAGAATCTCCCTTCAGAATTTACCATCTGACATTGGAGTTTATGTTGACAATAATTTATCTCTTACTGATCCTTTTTTCTTTTCTTTTCTTTCTTTTTTGTTGGTGAGGCAATTGGGGTTAAATGACTTGCCCAGGGTCACACAGCTAGTAAGTGTCAGGTGTCTGAGGCTGGATTTTAACTCAGGTCCTCCTGACTCTAGAGCCAGTGTCTTATTGATCCTTTTAAATCTTTCTCTTCCCTCTCCCTATCACCACCTGTTTCCCTCTTGAGTTTAATATTTTTAACTAAACATTTTTGTATGCTTATGTGAGTATATTCAACTCTCATTTGTCTAATTCATGTGTAAGATCCATGTGATGTCCACTCTCCCTATACCATTATCCATCTTTACTTTGTATACCCTGAGTATGTGATACAAAAAGTTCTTTTTCCTTCTTCTTCTGTTGCCTCATATATTCATTTTTATATGTCTTTTCTTTAGACCATAACAACAGAACAAAACTACCCTACGCCCCATGTATATCTTTTTTAACTCCTCTATGATGTTGCATAACATTAAGGTTCTGAAGAGATGTTTGTTTCTTTTCCTCCTATTAGAAAAATAAAAAATAAAAAAACAAACCTCATCATCATTTAGCCCCTCAAAGCTTCTATGCTTTTATTCTCATTTTTTTGTCAGGAATGTTGGAAAGTCCCTTATTCTATTAAAACTCTCTTTTCCGTCATCAAAACTATCTGGTAACTGGCTAAAAAATAGAGTGGTAGATCAATGGAATAGGCTAGGCTCAGGAAATGCAGTAGTAAATGACACTAGTAATGTAGTGTTTGATAAACCCAAAGACTCCAGCTTCTGGGATAGGAACTCAGTATTTGACAAAAACTGCTGGGAAAACTGGAAGAGAGTATGGCAGAAATTAGGCATAGACCAGCATCTTACACCTTATACTAAAATAAGGTCAAAATGGATACACGATTTAGACATAAGAGGTGATACCATAGGTAAATTAGGAGAGAAAGGAATAGTCTACCTATAAGATCTTTGGAAAGGAAAACAGTTTTTGACCAAACAAGAGATAGAGTATATTATAAAATGCGAAGTGGATGATTTTGATTACATTAAATTAAAAAATTTTTGTACAAACAGAAGCAATGCATCCAAAATTAGAAGGTAGGCAGAAAGCTAGGAAACTATTTTTGAGGCCAGTACTTCTGATAAAGGCCTCATCTCTAAAATATATAGGGAACTAAATCAAATTTATAAGAACCCAAGTCATTCCCAATTGAGAAATGGTCAAAGGATATGAACAGGCAGTTTTCTGATGAAGAAACCAAAGCTACCTATTCCCATATGAAAAAATGCTCTAAATCTCTAATGATTAGAGAGATGCAAATTAAAACAACTCTGAGGTACCACCTGACACCTATCAGATTGGCTAAAATGACAAAAAAGGAAAATAATAAATGTTGGAGAAGCTGTGGGAAAATTGGAACACTAATCCATTGTTGGTGGAGCTGTGAACTGATCCAACCATTCTGGAGAGCAACTTGGAATTATGCCCAAAGGGCGATAAAGCTGTGCATACCCTTTGACCCAGCAATACCACTTGTGGGTCTTTTTCCCAAAGAGATCATGGAAGGGGGAAAGGGACCCACATGTACAAAATATTTATAGCTGCTCTTTACGTGGTGGCAAAGAATTGGAAGTTGACGGGGTACCCATCAATTGGGGAATGGCTGGACAAGTTGTGGTATTTGAATACAATGGAATACTATTGTGCTATAAGAAACAATGAGCAGGAGGAGTTCAGAGAAACTTGGAGAGTCTTGCGTGGGCTGATGATGAGTGAGATGAGCAGAACTAGAAGAACATTGTACACAGTAACATCAACATTGAGTGTTGATCTACTGTGATGGACTATATTCTTCTCACCAATGCAATGGCACAGAAGAGTTCCAGGGAACTCGTGATGGAAGAGGATCTCCAAATCCAGGGAAAAAAAAAAAAGAACTGCGGAATATAGATGCTAAATGAACCATACTATTTCTTTTGTTTTTGATGCTGTTGGGTTTTTTTTTCTATTTTGAGGTTTTCCATCATTGCTCTGATTTTTTTCTCTTATAACATGACTAATGCAGAAATAGGATTAATGTTATTATGTGTGTGTGTGTATATATATATATATATATATATATATATATATATATATATATAAAACACCTATATCAGATTACCTACTGTCTAAGGAAGGGGGGAGGGAGGGGAGGGAGGGAGAAAAATCTGAAATTGTAAAGCTTGTATAAACAAAGGTTGAGAACTATCTTTACATGTAACGAAAAAAAAATACTTTATTAATTAAAAAAAAACAACTCTCTTTTCCCCCTGTGGGATTATGCTCAGTTTTGCAGGATAAATTATTGGTCACTAAGTTTTTATATTTTGCCCTTAGCAGTATCATGTTCCAAGATCAGGGATCAGAGATCTCTCCTCTGCTAGCTGCCAATCTTGTGAGATTCTGTTTGTGGTTCCTTGGAATTTGAACTCTTTCTATCTAGTTGCTTGTGGTAATTTTTTCTTTGAATTGGAAACTCTGGTTTTTAACTGTGACATTGCTGGAAGTCTTCATTTTGTAGTTTTCCTCAGGAGGTGACTGGTGACTTTCTATTTTCACTTACCCTATGATTCTAACATATCTAGACAAATTCCATTTACAATTTCTTGAAATATAGTATCAGGTGCTTTTTTTTTTTGAACCATGAATTAGATTACCTCTCTTTGATCTGCTTTCTGGGTCAGTTTTTTATAGGTAATACTTTATATTGCTTTCTATTATTTTTTTCCAATCTTGATTTTGTTTTAGCATTTCTTACTTCCTCATGGTATCAGTGATTTTTGTTTGGTCCATTCTAATTATCGAGGGTTCTATTTTCCTTGGTAAGGCTTAACAGCTTCTGTTCTATACTATTATTTCTCCTATTAAGTCCTTCCTCCCATTTAGAATCTCTTACTACCTTTCTCCCAGGATCCTTTCATAACCCTTGTCACCAAGTCATCCTCTTCTTTAAGGCTTTGCATATAAGTATGATGGTATCATCCTCTCCCAGATTTTCTTTCTGGATGATTTGACTCATAATATTTCTTCATAGTATTTGGTATCTTCTTCTATTTACTCATGTTTCTAGTCTATGTTCTTGTTTTCAGATTTAGTGCCTGGCCCCATTTTCTTTCTTTCTTTCTTTTTTTAAGTGAGGCAATTGGGGTTAAGTGACTTGCCCAGGGTCACACAGCTAGTACATGTTAAGTGTCTGAGGCCGGATTTGAACTCAGGTACTCCTGACTCCAAGGCCAGTGCTCTATCCACTGCGCCATCTAGCTTCCCCTCCTGGCCCCATTTTCTCCCACACTCTTGGATGGGGTCAAGCCCTATTTGGTCCTGATCTCACTTCCCTGGCTTTCTGCTGCTGCTTTCCACTTTCCTTAGTATGTCTATACACAGAGTCCTGGAAGGCTTCAATGTCCCCAGATTCAGAGCTCTCTGGTTAGCTTTCTCTGATCAGGGCACTTTTACCCTTGTGGTTTTCTTGATCAATGCATTGCCTCCTTTGTGTCTCTCAGGACTTCTCTTGGTATGATTGCTGTTGTCTTCAGCTCTCCTTCCCCTGGGCTTTCCAAGTCAGAGCTCTTTTGCTTCTGTGTCCCCTGGGGTTCTATGGATATTGCCCCTGGGGTTTTTTTGGTAAGCTCCTTTGCTGGGAGTTTAGGGCCCGTGTTTATGCTAGCTTCTTTGGCAATACCCAGCTCCTAGCACCTGTAGCTTCTGATTCTTTTGTTGTTGAACTAGACTGGATGTGTTGGATTTTCTCTGGGTTTTTTGGGGGGCCATTGTTCCACCTGGTGCTCCTTTTTGATCATTGCTGGAATAAATGTGGGAGAGTTCGATTCCTTCGTACCTTTCATTAGGACATCATATTTTAATTCATCTTTATGAGTCAGCTATAAAATCTTTTGCTTGAAAGCATAATTGGGCCACAGGATCTAGTGTCTGAATTGTTCTGAATTTTAACAATGTGTTAAATATAATGTGTTTCAGATTTGCACCACTCAATACAGTATTCAAGCCAGTCTCAACAGGAAGTGAATATGGGAGTGAAAGGGCCAGGTTTTAGCAAAATTGGGTGTGTGTGTGGGGGGGACATCAACAACTTATTACTTGGGAAACCTTTGATTAAAAAAACAGAACAAGATGTACAAGGACATCACTTTTGAGCTGTGTGTTCTTTGCCTTTGTATCTAGAAGAAATAAGAGGGCAAATTCAGAAAAACAGGAAGGAAAGAAAAGAAAACCCTTGAAAAATACTTGAGGTTTTTTTTTTAATAGCAGAACATTCACACAGAAGTATAACACTGAAGCTTCTGCAGAGTTACTGCATGGTTACCAAGTTAACACTGGGCTGTTGATTAAAATCAGGAAACTGAGCCATGGAGTACAGACCCGGAAGGCAGACATTGCCACCAAAGTGAGATGAACTGTTACTGACAGAAAGGAAAGAATCTGGAGATGGGCAAAACAGGGGAAAGGGGGAGGAGATAGAAGGTCTCAGAGGGAAGTTGCGATTATAAAAAAGAGGCAAATACTTTCCTAAAGAAGAAGGGTTGATTTTCCAGTGTAACTTCCCTTTCACTCTACCTTGCCTCCCTTGCTGTGTATTGCAGCAAGACTTGATCTGACTAATAGGGAGTGACAGAGAAAGCATGCAAGCAGAAGAGATGAGATGTAACAGCAAGAGGAGATACCACAGACAAGTAGGACCTGGAGACTAAGAGAGATGGGGTCACCGAACATCTGAATGGAGAGTCAGAAGAATCAAAGGGGAGAGAGAAAGCAAGGTGATGAGCAGAGCCAAGAAAGTTTCTCTCTGAGTTGACCCCACCCTTGGCTTATAACCCCATTCCACAAGCGATGAGCTAGTCATAGTGACAAACAGTTGGAGGTCCATGCCATAAGTAGCCTACTGAACAAAAGGGCACTAGATGTAAGAGCTTCAGTCTGTACTTGGTCTCAAGCACATCCCTCTATTGCAAAGAGGAAGAGTCTAGTTTTGAGTTTAGAGTTCCTAACTCTTCATATAACAATGGATCCTACACTTGGTGGTCTGAGTCAAACATCATCTAGGAAAAGTATTGCATTGTCTATACTGTTTTATCCACTCACAAGATGGGGACTAATGGGAGAGGAGAGGAAAAGAGGATTTTATTAAGCAAGCTGAATTGTGCCTTTCCTAGAACTCGGGTTTGGAACAACCTATCTACTATTTGGTGAAACTTTGGGAACCAGACCACACTGTAATATTTTATTATATATTGCTTATTGCTTTTGCTTTCATATGACAATATTAAAATTGCACATAGAGTAACTAAGCATTCTTGTCCATTCTTGTGTAAATACATGCTTTTGAAGAAATGATCCACCCAAACTCTACTAACTGCATAGACAGAATATATTTCCTTTATTGATTATCTTTAGATACCCAAGATCCACCACAGATTCCCTATCTAGTATGGACAACAAGAAACTCTCAGTAGTTCTCAAAAGCAAATCTTTTACATAAAATGATGGGATGTATAATATAGGGAAAATAAAGTATAGAAGTTTGGAATGTTAATTTGCTTATAGAACCACTCATTAAATTACTGAATGTTTATCAAAGGCAAAACTTCTGGGGCTTAGCAAGTTTTATTGGACTCTTCAGAGTATTTAGAGAAAGGTAAAATATTAATAGACAATGGATTATCAAAAACTACAAAAGAAAGTAGTACAAGCCTTTCTTTCTTTTACCATAGCAAGGTTTTCCATAGTTATTTCAAGTTTGCAATACCTAGTAGAACCTTAGGTAGGCTTTTGCAGTAATATTGAGCTCTAGAAACACAAGAGAATAAGACAGGACTATAGCCCTGATTCCAAACCACATGACTTGCATACTATCCTCAACCTCCTTATCTTCTCCCACCTTGAGCTCTAATCCTGGGACCTCCCTGGTCTCTGCTGGCCTTTACCTTATTTTTCTTGAAACCTTTGTGTTCCATCCCTCTATTTTCTGGCTCCCCGAGCTCCAAACCAAATCCCTTGTCAAGCTTTGCATTTGAAGGGCTTCCGGACCCAGCACTTATTGCTTCAGTAGAAACACAACCTCTTTTTCCCTGCTTCAACAAACTGAGAAAGACAACAGTGGCTCAGCACTATATATCTATTAAGGGTCTGGGAATCAGGCTTCTGAGGGCCAGGACCTAGCCTGGGACCTTAGATACCAGGGGCTAGGGAGAGCCAAGTGCTTATTCTACATGTGCAAAATCTTCTGAGTTGGTATCTATCACACCTTCCCTTCTGTCCTGTTCTTCTAGGTGTTAGGCGAGAGAACAGACTGACACTGTCCTTACTCATTACATAACCCTGGAGGGTAGAGGTCCTACTTAACTGTCCTTTGGCTAACAAATTCCAGCCTCTTCCCTTTATAATGATGATTCAGTCAACAGGTTATGAGGCAAAAAACAAACAAACCAACCAACCCCAAACTCAACAACCTTCTCTTATTTTCACTCCCTATCTTCTCATCTCAATCCAACTGTGTTCTCCTTGATCCCTTACAGACTGAGGGGACAGAAAACATCTCTGAGAAAACTAAGAGCAGAAAGAAGGGTATAGATTGCTCTCCTTCCATTGTGCCCTCTGTAACCCTGTCTCTTCCATTAAAAATGTCCAACTTTAACATATACTTTATCCTCTCATGTGCTTTCTATTTTTTGCACTCAGAAACCTGGCTTCCCCTGAAAGACTACATCGCCGGTCAATCTCTTATGTACTAGGCACTGTTTCTCTCATTCCTCTAATACTGAGTCAGGAAGGGAGCTGGACATACTCTTAGTTCCCCACTGCCTCTTTTAGGCGCTCTCAGCCCACTTCTGCATTGCTTAGAAGCTGATTCTTGTTTGTGGCTCATTCTTTCTAGATCACCCAAGTCATCTCCTTGTAGCAGTTGGCTTCTAGTGCTCTCCACTAATTTCTCAAGGAGCTCAGTACCTGGATCATAATCTTCCTTTCTACCTCAAACCCTGCTCTCATACTTGGCAATCCAATTCCATATTGGTGTTCCTTTGAATAGCCTAGCCTGCTGATTCATCTGTCTTCTGAACTTCCATGATCCATTGCTTCTCCCTAAGTTATCTACTTACAAGTATGGTCACATTTTAGATCTTATCCATAACTATATTACATTCATGATTTAGAACCTCCAGGTCCTCTACCCTTCCATCTTACACTAATCCATCACTCCTCTTTACTTCAATTTCTTCCCTTTACAGTCTTGACTCCATATTTGTTCCAACCATCCATTATCGTTTGTACTTGAATCCATGCCATAAATATTCACCATCCTCTATCCTTCAATCCCCACCATCTAGTCCTTTCATCAGTCATGCCTCATGTAAGCCAAGGTTACATCCTTATCTCTCTGTGCTGCTGGTATGCTGCCGCATGATCCTGGAAACCATTGCACAATTGTGTCCACTGAGTCTACTACAAATTTATGTCATCTAACCTCAACTGAGACCTCACTACTGCAGGGCAATCTTTTTATTCTTCCTGGTTTGACTCTCTTTCACACCTTGTGAAATAGATATTTGAAGTCTTGCCTTCTTTCCTTGCGGCCTTTAGACTATTCCTTCCCCTCATCAGAGGACCTTGTCTCTTACCTCTCTGAAAAAATTGAGGATATCCACCATTCATTAGAGAAGGTCATCCTTCTCTACCTTATTTCTCAAAATCCCTCTATATCACCCCTATCCTGTTCTTCTTTGTTCTGGTATCTGAGAAATGGCCCCTTTTCCTTGCCAAGACCAATACCTGTAACTGTGCCCTTGGTTCCAAAGTTGTCCTTCACCCATTCTCATTCATTCTCATTCTCTCTCCCTCACCCCTCTTACCTCCTCTTCCCCTTCTCTCCTCCTTTTCTCCCTCTCTTTTTTTCTCCCCCTTCCCATTCATTTTTTTCTTATTAACTAATAACTCTCCTGCTGCTACAAACATGCCTAGGCCTCCCCATACTTTAAAACCTTCATTTAACCATGATGTCCCCCTCAAGTCATTATCTTATACCTCTTCTCTCTAATTGTAATTTTGTCTCCCTCCTAAAATTACCTTCTGTTTTCTCTGTCTTCCATGCAGTGGTAATAGACTGTCTCCTTTTTCCCTTTTATGTTCCCCAGCATCTTGCCCACAATAAAGGTTTGTTGAGTTGAGCTTCACCCTCAGATCACTGCCGCCTGGGGAAATCAATCCCTAGTAAGAATTCTCAAAAGCTCTGGTAATCCTGATGATCAAAGTGACTTTAAGAGATCAACCTAATCAGGGGTCCCCAGCTTGGAAGAGAAGAAATCTGTCAAGGAAATACAAGGAATATTTGGTGACTATTTTATTTCTTATGTGCACAAAGCCCCAATAAATTCTAGAATTTATTTACTTTTATATTGAATATGGGGTACAGAAAAGTTTAATAAAATCCAAGGGACATGAGAATTAGAAAAGATAGTAACTCCTAATCTCACTAATCCCTACTTCCTCTGCCTCACAACAAGTAAACCATCCTCTGATTTATAATCCCCAGAAGAAGAAATTCCACACTCTTTCTTGCCTTCTCTGTCTCTCAGGGTCTACGAGGATGGCATAGGAAGGGCTGAGAATAAGTCAATGCTGTCAATGAGTTTCATACATGACTTGATTTCTCCTTGTTTCATTTTCCCTCTTGTCTCACAGGGAAAAGAACAAGCACCTACAGGATGAACGAGACATGTGTTTGCAGGTAATAAATCAAGGCCTCCTTCCCCAGGGAATGGACTACAAGGCAGCAGGCCATTTGGGAAATGAGCTGCATTCTCCACATGGCCTAAGATAACTCCAAGTCCTGGTGAAGACAATGATGTCAGATATTTTTGGCTATGCAGGGAAGACACTAAAAAGGCAGAGCAGCTAACCACCTCTGCCATAATGTGGTCCATAGTCATGCATCTGTTAAAAGAACTGGAGAAGAGAAGACTTCAAAAGGGAATATGATCAATAGCTATTTTAAGTATTTGAAGGACTGTCTTGTGGAAGAATAATGGATTAGACTCATTCCGTTTGCTACCAGAGGGTGAGATTTGCAGAGTCACAAACTAAAAGAAATGGCCCAAAGTGCCCAAAGTGGCTTGGGCTGCTTCAGGAGTTAGTGAGTTCCCCTTGATTAGAAGTTGTCTGTCATGGGGCAGCTAGGTGGCACAGTGGATAGAGCACCAGCCCTGGAGTCAGGAGGACCTGAGTTCAAATCCGGCCTCAGACACTTAACACTTACTAGCTGTGTGACCCTGGGCAAGTCACTTAACCCCAATCGCCTCACCAAAACAAAACAAAACAAAAACAAAAAGAAGTCTTCAGTCAGAAGGGGATTGTCAGTTAGGCACAGTTTGGACTGGATGACCTCAGAGCTCCCTTCTATTCCGACGTAGTCTGTGCTTCTATGAGCGTATGTGCATCCCCAAATAGCACAAAGTGCCAAACTGACTGCAGACCTCCTGCTTCTTCTCTTCTGCTCTCTCTGAAGATGCTGCTGCAGCATCTGCAAATGTGCATGTGCCTTAGAGAGGGAAGATGGGGAGGGGGCCGGGGGGGGGGCTTCCTTCCAAGTCGGGAAGTCATCCCCCCTTGCCTTTGTGATGTGACCTGAGGCAAATCATCATTCATCTTCTTTATGTTTGTGCTGCTCTCACATAAAGGAGAATATTCTCCAACCGACTTCCTACTTCACAGGAAGATTATAAGTCAAGATGCTTAGAAGAGAGCACACAGGCTCATAGGATTTAGATCTTGGAGGGGTCTCTGAGATCATCTAGTTTGGGGGTCCTTAACCATTGTTTTTTAGTCATGGATTCATTTAGCAGTGTGGACCCCTTCTCAGAAACATATTTTTAAATATATAAAATAAAATACATAGAATTACGAAAGAAAAAAGAAATAGATTAGATTGAAATGCATTTATCTAAATATATATTTTTTTAAACCACCAAGTTTACAGCCCACAGGTTAAGAGCCCATTGACTGGAGCTAGCTAGGTGGTAGAAGAAGGCCTCTGAGGGTAAGGCCATGCAGCTTTTTTTTTTTTTGGTGTCAGGAAGTGATGTTTGCTTGTGGGAGGAAGAAGGGGCAAGGTGGACGCTCTGGCTCTCTCTTTTCATCAGAACTCTGGTGGAGAGTGGAGTGAGAAATGCATTCTCCCTTTAATAGACAGATGAATCTAGGCCTTTCTCTCTTTCTTCACCAAATTCTTATTCTCCTTAATAAATGTTTAAAAGTCTAACTCTTGCTAAAGCTTATAATTTATTGGCGACTACTCAGTAGATATTTTAGACAGACTAACTAGAATTTTACCCCCTTATACCTCTAAAGTCAAGGGATCAGGTCTGGGGCCTCTCCCATGCCCTTTACTAACCACAAGAGTTTAGACTATCTTTGTAACCCTTCAGAGCCTCACTTTCCTCATCTCTAAAATGGGAATAATAGTCTACTTTCTGGATTGTTGATAGGATCAGAAGAGACAACATATGTTAGAGTGCTATTTAAATATGAGCTATTATTATAAAGCAGCTCTGCCTTGAATCTTGTCCAAGGTGGCTTAATTGCACAAGATCTCATTAGAATTTGGTTTCTTTCGTAAAGCAGACCAGCAGCACATAGTCCCCCTTCCTGGCTCTCATTGCTAAAGGTCCAGCATCAACTTTTTTATGTTCCAGGTGTATAATAAAGGTGTTAATAATTAAAGTAACAGGGAACTTGTTTGAAAGCTTTCAACTAAAAATGAACCTGAAGCTCTGTTCCCTCTTCCGGCCTGCTGAACTCAGGATTGTTTAAAAAGGGGAAAAGGGATTATGCTCTGAAGTGAAGGATGAAGGAAAACAGGGACTGCCAAATAATCTTTATGCCAAATAATAATTAAAGATTCATTGGGAAGTCATCATAGCTCATCTCTTCAGGCACCTGGAAAGCAGCAGCAGCACATCCTCTTCCCCTATTAAAGTGTTTGGGAAACATAAGGTTAGCTGATTAACATGAAACTCTTTCTCTGGATATGAATCTGCTTCCTCCCCACCCCCAAGACTTCTGTTAGGGGACCTTGACAAACAGAGCAGAAGGTGCCCCTCCCTTTCTACCAACACCATCTTCAAATCCTTTCTTATAGATAGGAAGGAAGCAGAATAAAGGTTAACTGACTACTTGAAATTTCCCCCTTTTTCATTATCTGTTGGAATTTGGAGATAAGAGGGGAAGAGAGCTGATTTTATCCATAGAATAGACAGGCTGATATTTATATGTATGTGATTTTAGAAGGAAGGTCTACTTGACCAAAAACACCTTTCCAGTCTCACACAGGAAGTCTTCCTGTTAGCAATTTACACAATCAGAAGGCCATGGGATCCAATGCACCTCAGAGGTCATGTGGTCTGTCTGCACTTAACCAACAATAGCCTTGATAAAATCTTTGACAAGGGAATCATCTAAGCTCTGCGTGAAGATGGTTCATCTAGAACGATCACCACCTTTTACAGATGGAGGTTCAGACAGATAGTAGGACTTGTCTGAGGTCACAGTAACACTGAAAACTGAGTCTACACCAAGAAACGCAGACTGAGATAGAAGGAACTTCAGAGACTATGGAGTCCCAAGGATAGCTGACCAACAACCCCTCTGAACAGCATCTCCCACAAAAGGTCATTCAGTCTTTTTAAAGATCTCTCGTGAGAATTTCCTTCTCCAGAGTTTCCTGTCCTTCCTGAGTTGATTTCCCCTAATCTTATTGACAGCATTCTGCCTACCTCCTTGCTGAATCCTTTGAAATCTGTTCTCTAGAAATCTAGGGTGCATGTCAAGCCACTCTTTTCTTTCTTTTCCTTCTCTATCCCATATTCCAAGATGGGGTGACCACTTCTTCCTCAAGGATCCATCATTTTCATCCCAGAAACCAATTGCTAGAGAAAATTGGAAGTTCCGGTCTGTTTTCTTGCATTATTTATCACATTGAAGCATTCAAGTTTTTGATTTATGTTCTTCCAGGAGATCTATGATCTTTTAAATATCTCTGTGTATCCTGTCTTCAAGATCAGTATGTTTTGCTTATAGAGAGAACACATGTTCTTTTAACATTTTTGCTTTTTACTTCTCTTATTCCAGACTGACCTAATTTTTTTTTTTACTTATATCCCCAAGTAGTTATGTCTTTTGTATCTTTGAAGAGACTTGCCACAATGGATTCAAGTTTTTCTATTTTGTCCATTATTTCTGCTATGCAGGCTATAAATTTTGCTTTCATGATCCTTATTCTCTCTTGAACTATTTGAGAACATCCTGCTAGGGATCCCTGTCTTCTTGGAATGTACAGGATTCATTTTCCTTTGTCTTGAAATATTTATATAAAGGTGTTTTTTTACTCATTTAGATGATCTGGAGGTCATCTTCCCTTCTGCTACTAATATCTTCCCTGTTCATTTATCTTCTTGTGCTCAAGGTTTTTAAGTGAGTTGTCTCCCTCCTGAGACCTTGGGTAAGTTCAGTCATTTTTCCCTTTTATTCTCTTTATTGCTTACTTTCTGACTCCTTATCCTTTGAGGGAACCAAAGGATTGGACCTCAAAACTGTGTCAGCTTCTTCCTATGTAAGGGAATATACTTTTCATTGAACTCAGTCCCTTCCCTAAGTGATTTCTGGGGGCGGGGGGAGTTGGCCTCCACTAGATGCCAATCCTGTTAGAGAGAGAGAGAGAGAGAGAGAGAGAGAGAGAGAGAGAGAGAGAGAGAGAGATTGATCATTCTCCTGGTCCCTCTTTAGTTGTGTGGCTGAATTCTGCTGAAACACAGCTTGCTGCAGCCCTAGCCACAGCACACCTCCATTTTTTTCTGTCTCCACCTCCTCCACATAGTAGGGTTGGAGGCAGTGTTGAGGTCTGCTGCTTTCTGCCACAAAACGGTGGGTTCATTTGTGCTGTTCTACCAGATCATGGGGTTGGTGACCTGACTGAGCACACTGAGCTTTATGGATTAGCCTCAGATTGTGGCTTCATTCATATTCTTAGTGTCTTCTTAGCCTTTGGAGGCAGTTGCTCTTATTCTAGCTCTTATTTCTTGTTTTAGGGAGTCTTCCCTTTCTCTTCTCCTCTTCCCTACCTCCTAACCTTTTGATACAGGTTATTGACTTCTGATACTTTTTCTCCTTTTTAAAGCTTGAGGCCTTTCTTCCATTTTAGAAAAAGGAACACTTCATTAGGCATGACAGCATGAAGAATGAAAAGGTATTCATTGAGTACCTTTATATTCTCTTTTGGTAGGGAGGCCATCCTGCACTTTGAAAAAGCAGTTACTTGACCATGGTAAAATGACAAGGATCATGACATCGGTATAGGTCACTCTAAATTTTCCTTGCTGCCCTTTCTTACTAGAATGAAGATCTTTAGTCTTCTGTCTCTCTTTTTGGCAGTATCTATAGCCAGCGCTAATGATGAGCTATTTTGGCAAAAACGATTGTTGGCTCACCAATCAAGGTCTCCTAAGTCCCAAGCCAGGAAAAGAATTCCTTTGGGTTAAGGATCATGCTCTCTCTTACCCTCTTTAAAATGCAAATACTTTCTAATCCCCATATTATGAATGAATTTATGGGATAGGGTGACTGGAATGAAGAGCTAGCATGAGGACCTTGAAGAATGTATTAAAAGGGGAAAGAAGAGTAGAAAAGGGGCCATAGGACAAGTACAACCTACTTCATAGTAAGTCACAGGGCCAGGTCTGAAATAGAAGAAACACTCTCAGGAGTTGGGGGCAAACTCAAAGGCTCTGACCTTAAGATCTTTCTTTGTTTCCACAGAAAGATAAAGCCGCAGCTGCATCAAAAGCAAGCTGGAAGCAAAGATCTGGCTCTATCATAGGAAAATACATGGAAGGAAAAGGTATCCCTAGATGGTAAGCACTATGTGAAAATGGAGGAATGCTGGTCCCAATCACATAGACTCCAATGGGCCTCGGTGTTTTTCATCTGGAAAATGATGGAGTTGAACTAAATACCTAGTGTTATATAGTGGAAAGAGTGCAGGATTTTAGGTCAGAAGACCAGTGTTCATCACTTGACTTGTAATTTATTAGCTATGTGAATTTGAGCTCTCTGGAGCTCATCTACAAATAGAGGGAGCTAGCTAGACAAAATGACCCCTATAAGATGCCTTCTATCTATAAATCAATGATCCTACTATTCTTCCCACCACGCACACATATGCATGTATGTATAAATGTATACATATATATGCATCGATGTATAGAGTACACTTTAAAGTCTACTAGTATATCAGCTCCTTGAGGAAAAGTATCATGTCATTTTTGTCTTTGTACTTATTCCCAGCACTTGGAACAATGCTTTGAAGAGAGTAGGTGCTTAAGATATTTGTTTACTTTCATTGGATTAACTTTTCTGGGCCTTAGTTTTGTCAGATGTAAAATAGGAAGAATAATGCCTGCTCCACATAAATAACAGAGTTGATGATGAGGACCAAGTAAGATTACACGTATAAAGTGCTTTCTGTAAATGTAAATGTAAGCTATGATTAAGATGTAATCCCTTAAAATATTAAATATAGGGGGCAGCTAGGTGGCACAGTGGATAAAGCACCAGCCCTGGATTCAGAAGGACCTGAGTTCGAATTCGGCCTCAGACACTTGACACTTACTAGCTGTGTGACCTGGGCACGTCACTTAACCCTCATTGCCTCGCCAAAAAAAAAATATATTAAATGTGTTACATTTTAAATGTAAGCTAACATAGCATTGTCATTATCATTATGATAGACTGGTCCCCTCGTGGTATGACACTATTTACTACATGTAATTATTCCTTTCTTCTGATCTTTAATGCTGTTGCCCACTCAGAGTTATATGTGGTATATTCAGAGTAGAGAGGTAGGTAGCAGAGATAACTGACCTCCCATCCAACCCAGTCAGTAAGATGCTGTTGCACAGAATTTCTGCTGCTACTCCTCCTGTTATAAAAGAGTTCCTCAGTCCCTGAGCAATGTCCAGCCATGCTTTTTGACATTCATACTCTGTCTTATGCCTCAGAGAAGAAAACAGACTAAGAATGAGGCAACTAAACAGGGGGATATGATGCAATACAATACAATAGATATTTATCATGCACCTACTACATGCTAGGCACTGTGCTAAGCGCTGGGAATACAAATTTTAAAAAAAGAAAAGAAAGATAGTTCCTGTCCTCAAAGAGCTTACAATCTAATGGGGAAAGAAAAGGCAGAGTGTACCTTGAATAGGGTCATGATGATGATTCTGGAGTCAAAACCATGCAGAGCATCTGGTGGCAAATGAAGAGATTACTAGGATTTTGAGCCCTCTGTACAGGACGGGTTTGGGAGGAGTTTTTTCTCTGCCTTTCAGCCCTCCAATTAGAGGCAGAAGCAACTGAGTGTATCATTGCAGTGTGAGTACCAAAGCTAAAGCAATCTTTTGGGGATGAGATTGTGTGTGTGTGTGTGTGTGTGTGTGTGTGTGTGTGTGTGTGTGTGTGTGTGTTGGGAGGGGAAACATAATGATGATACAAGTATCAAAAGAAAGTAGCTTATTCGGCATGGAGAAAGAAAACAAATCAGGATAGAAAAGGAAGGAGGATGTAAAAAACAGAGTAGAGAAGCTGGGGAGGGAGGGGGAAAGAGAAAACAATTATACCAGTAGTATTTTCTTGATCTGAAGATAGCCCTCCCCTAAAGAAAATCTGGTCTACATAAAACCTGACTGCAACCTATAATCAGTTATTTTTTAGTACTTTTAAAAAAATTCATAAAAATCTTATCATTTGAAATATGGTTTCTGTTTGAGGTAGCCTATGTTTGGACCAATGTAGCAGCATTTCTTTGTTTGATATTTTGGTTTATAATAGTGTTGTTCTCCATCCTTTGTTCTTGAAGAAGACCAATGACATCACAAGGTAGAGCTGTGCAAAGTCATCAGCCTTACTCTCTCCTCCAGAATCTGAACAACAAAAACAACAGTTTATTATAATCATATCATAACCAGCATTTATATAATACTTTAATGTATGCAAAATGCTTTACAGTTATTTTGTTTTATCCTCATAGCGACCCTGAGATGTATGTGCCGTAATTATCTCCTTTACAGATGAGGAAACTGAGGCAGGCAAATTAACAAATGAGATAATCATTGTAAAGTGCTGAGCACAGTGTCATGCACATAGTAAATGCTATATAAATGTTAGCTATTATTACTGTCCAGTGTTTCACAGCTAGTAAGTTTCTGAGACCATATTTGAACTCAAATCTTCCTGACTACAAGCCCATTATTCTATCAACTGCACAGTGGTTGATAGACTTGAAAGAGCACTGCATTAGCAGCAAAGGACCAAAGGTCAAAGTTTGGTTCTGCTTACTTTCTTACCTATATATCCTTGAGAAAAATCACTTACTTTTTCTAACCCTCAATTTCCTGGTCAATAGAATGGAGTGGGACTCCGATCTCCTCTACGGAGTCTTCTAGCCCTAAACTCAGTGATCTTAGCAACAACAATAATAACCCTGTAGGTAAGCATCTCCCCTTTGTAGACAAGCCTTAAGTTGCAAGGCTTAGACAAAATGTGAAACCAAAGTCTAGCCCAGTGGAGTGGAAAATGATCCAAATCTCGATTTGAAACCTCTTTCTCTTATTTCCTAGCTATCTGGCCTTGGGTTAAATACCTTCATTTCTCTGAGCTACAGTGTCTTCATCTGTAAAGTGTAAGAATTGGACTCAAACTGGAAGGTCCCTTTCAGTTTTAAATCTAAATGAACCCATATGAACCCTAAGTTTTTACAAGAAAGTAAGAAGTAGGAGAAATAAAGCAGGTTAGAAAGTGCACTTGACTGAAACTCCATCATCTGTCAAACAAAAGACAGTG
The DNA here is from genome assembly GCF_019393635.1 of Dromiciops gliroides. Classification (NCBI taxonomy): domain Eukaryota; kingdom Metazoa; phylum Chordata; class Mammalia; order Microbiotheria; family Microbiotheriidae; genus Dromiciops; species Dromiciops gliroides. The sequence goes on from NC_057865.1 coordinate 198,114,575, forward strand.
TTCAATCATTACAGGGAGGGCAGAGGGAAGGAGGAGCTTCATTAAAGAACCGTATGGAATCTCCAATTTTTAACTTCTTGAAAGTGAGAGCAGGGCAAGGGCATGACAGATAATTCCCAGTGAGTCACATTTAATTAACTCAAAGGTAACCTATTTTGCTGCTTCTGGGATACAGTGTGACTGAACTTGATTGCCTGAAGGGTTGTCTCATTGCTTATCCACATAGGAAGGCATCCAGTGACATTTTTTTTTTTTTGCCAAAGCTTTTTCTCCAGCCACATAGAAGAGCAAAGTGAAATACAGAGAGCCAGAAGGAATCAGTGGAGTTTAAGTGCTCTAAATTATGAGTGTGAAACCAGCCAAATGGAGTGGAATTCTAAAATCCTGCAATCTAGAGCACTGGATTCTAATTCCAAGCTCTGTGTGGTATGGGGCAAACACTTCATCTTTCAGGGCCTCAGTTGTATTACTTGGAAAATGAGAAGGGTTTATTATGCAATTCAATAAGCATTTCCTAAGTGACTATTTTGAGAAAGGCAGTGGGCAACTATTGAAGCTATTGGTTAAAAGGAGCCTTAGAAGCCTCAATTAGCCTCAATGGTCTCACCTGTGCCTGAACAGGAATCCTCTCTCCATAACAGTCCCAACAAGTGATGACCTCCAGTAAAGACAAACCAGATACCTCCACTTTGGCCCAACTCTGATAATTTTAGAAAATTTTTCCTTTTTTCTAATTGATATCTATCTCTTTGGGACTTCCACCCATTGTTCCTAGTTCTGCCCTCAGGAACTAAGTAAAACAGTCAAGAACCAGAGTTTCACAGACCAGGGTCACACAGTCAGTAAGTATCAGAGGTGGGATTTCAACCTGGGTCACCTTCTCTCAGAGGCTATGCCACACTGCCTTTGTTTTAAAAAAAAATTTAAGTAATAAACATTTTTATTTATAGTTTTGAGTTCTAATTTCTATCCCTCCTTCTCTCCCTCCCTTGCCACTCACTGAGGTGGTAAGCAATCAGATATGGGTTACACATGAAGGACTGTGTAAAACATTACCACATTAGTCATTTTGTACAAAAAATCTTGAATAAAAGAAAAAAATGAAAATGGAAAATTAGCATGCTTCAGTCTGTGTTCCATCAACATCAGTTCTTTCTTTGGAGGTGGATAGTAAGTTTCATCAGTAGTCCTTTGGGATTGTCTTGGATCATTGTATTGATGAGGATAGTTGTCATTCATGATTCTTCATCAAACAATATTGCTGACTCTGTGAACAACATTCTCCACATTGCCTTATAAGATTTCCACTGGCCACAAACATTTTTAGACACCGATGAACTGAAATGCATTTCCCATTGAAATGTGAAACTACTGCACACAGTGGCTATAACCTTAGACATGGAATCAGGAAGACCTGAGTTCAAATCTGGCCTCAGAGGCTTACCTGTGCCCCTGAGTAAGGTCACTTAATATCTGTCTGTGTCATTTTCCTTATCTGTAAAATGAAGATAATGATAACACTTAACCCATAGGGGTTGTGAGAATCAGACCAGATTTTTCAAAAGTGCTTTGCACCCTTAAAGTACTATCTAAATTCTAGCTATTATTTTTTTTCTTTCATACCTACTGGTCCTCTAATAAGAGGCTGAGTGAAAGATGAACAGTAGTTAATGTTTAGAAGGATGAAGGACCAATTAGAAATTCATTAACTAGAATGTTAAAAATTGAATTGCTAGAATTGTTTTGAAAGTTAGATGAATGAAAAGTGTAAGAAACACAGTATCTGGGTAATTCATTATCAATTCATTAATTAGACTAACTGATAATCAGTAAAATGAGAGTCAGTGGTTTCTCTCCATAGCCAAAGACCCCTAATGGAGACACTGAATGCCTTAAATATTTTTTTGACAGGGAATACCTCTGTCAGGAGAAATCAACCCTGACTGGTGAACAATTAATGAGGGGGTAGGCATATTAATGAGGAGGTGGGCTAAAAGACTTCAGCTCTTCCTGCTGAGAATGTGGCTTGATCATGAGACTCAGTCACCTCCAGCAATTTAGACAGAGGAATCCATCTCTACCCAGACCACTCAGTTGGTTTTCTCTCTCATGAGCTGACTTACCCTAAACTCCAACATGGCGGTTTGGGGGGGGGGGGTTTACAAGGGCATAGCTTAAGACTTTGGAGCTAGACTTCTGTTTATACTTTAAACAGAAATAAGGTCTTCTAGTTGGGTGGGGTCCTACCTGAGATGGAGGAATATATTCCCATACAATTTGGGCAATCTCATCTCTCAGCACTGCCCTTAAGAGACTGATTGGCTCCCCTACTGGGGCTACTCTCTGAATGAGGAAATAGAAAAAGAAAAACTGGAATCCAATTTAATAATTGGTTATTAACATAATAGAAAAATAATCACTTCTTTCATTTCCCCTTTGATTCCTTTGAGAGACACAGTTTCCTCAATGAATCACTAATTTATATGTCAAATGCTTCATCAAGGGTTTTTAACTTATGATAGGAAACAATGTGAAAGGAAAAGGGAGAGAACTTAACTGATACGTTGACATGAGCCATTGGAAGAGTCCCCTTTGGCAAGTAGACCTTACAGAAAAGAGGCACATAGGAAAAAAGTAAATGATAAAAATTAAAAAATAAAATAAAATTGTCCATTTCATAGCTCCATCATATCACCAGGATTAGTCATCTCATCTAGCTGTCTGGTTTCTGAAAACAATTCCTGATTCAGTTCTCTGGTCCTCTAGTAATTTCTCCTCTTAGGCATTCTCAAATGAATGGGGCTTCAAAACAACTTCTAGTGGATTTCCTTCTCCATCAAAGTCTCTAATAAAAATAGATCTGTTTGTTTGCTTTTTGCAGGACAGTGAGGGTTAAGTGACTTGCCCAAGATCACACAGCTAGTAAGCATCAAGTATCTGAGGCCAGATTTGAACTCAGGTCCTCCTGAATCCAGGGCTGGCGCCTTATCCACTGCACCACCTACCTGCCCCCCAAAATAAATCTTAATACAATTTTAATTGTACTTTGCCAATAACCAGCTCAGGTAGTGAGAACTAGGTTAAGCCTTATGTCTCTACTTTTAAAAAATTCTGAACCCAGTTTTTATATTTCACATAATCTGATCTTATTATTAATGTATTCATTTAAACAAAAACTTCACCAAAAACCAAATTTTCACTCTATTTATTTCATTATTTACTCTAGTTTTCTTTTAGCTGTTTAATTCCCACCTTAGGAGGATGAAATTCTGCTAAATAACTAATAATGGCACATTTTTAAATAGAAGCTAACTTGTAATACTAGAATGAATTCTTTTAAAAATTGCCAAATTAAGTTTGATTGTAACAAAAGATTCTGAGATGGAATGTATAAATACATTGAGTAATCAATTTCAAAACAATGCATATCAAATAAGCTCTTTACAAAAAAACATTTTCAATTATTAGCCATGTTCAAATGAATAATACTGAGTAAAATTAAATGTCTCTTTAAGACAACACAAGATAGACCACAAGCCATTCTTTTAAGATAACTAATTGTGCTAAAATTCTTTTCATTAACACAGAACAGAAAAGAATTATGATATTAACCTCACTAAATAACAGAGTTATTTCTTGGTTTTACAGATCTTTACATCATCACCAAAATATCCCCATGCCATTGTGAGACATTAAAATATCTTAACTTAAACAGGAATATATAACTAGCAACAGGCAGATGACAAGGCTAAATACTTATCTATTTAGTTGTTTAGGATATAGAAAGGACTAAAATTCTAGGCTAAATAATTTAAATCTTATACCTGCCTCTTCTTATAGTGACACAGATATACGCTAGTATTAGCCTATAAGATAAAGATTTAATATTGTATTCATTGTAATCACCTGACTCAATTATAGAAATTTGCCCTAAAAGAAGAAGAGGGACATGGCTGTACAGTAAGGCGAAATGTTCCCCTATCTTGATGTCACTTCCAAGCTAGAGTCCTATAGATAGCCAGTTGCATTGAGCCAGGCTTAAATGGTGGGATACTTTCCATTCAAGAGGAAATAGTGGAAAAATTGGGACACCAATTCAGGATTCGTGGAATTAGGAACCAATCCAAAAATTTTGGACAGCAATTTGGAATTAAGCCCAAAGAGTTATTAAACTATACCCTTTGACCTAGCAATATCACTACTTAGCCTATTTCCAAAGATGATTAGGGGAAAAGGGGGAAAAAAACCCTATATGTTCTAAAATGTTTATAGCAGATCTTTTTGTGTTGGTAAAAAACTGGAAATTTCAGGGATGCCCATCAACTGGGGAATGGCTAAACAAGTTGTGGTGTATGATTATTATGATGGAATACTACTATGCTATAAGAAATGATGAGTTCAATAATTTTAGAAAAACATGGAATAATGAAGAGCAAAATAAGCAGAACCAAGAGAACATTGTCTACAGTAAGAACAATATTTTTTTTAAAATGACTGAGCAAATAAGTTATTTTGACTATTATACATACCTAAATTAACTATAAAGGACATATGAAGAAAGATACTATCTCCATCCAGAGAAAGAACTGATAAGTGAAAGTATGTATAGAATAATTTTACACACACACACACACACACACACACACACACACACACACACACACACCATTTGTGTCTAATGGTAGCCATTTCTAGGGCAAGGTGGGGAAAGGGAAGAAAATAAGAAATTTACATGATAATTTTGTTGTATATTTGAAAGGGATAGCAAATTATGCTTGGTAGATTTTCAGTTTCATGCATAATCATCTTTTTTGTATTATATTATGGAAATGCTTGATTTATTCCATAATTTGAAAATAAAATTTTAAAAAGAGGAAATGTAACACTGAGGAAATCAAGCCAGGAGAATCCTACCTCAGTCCATGCCAAGAGTCATTCTCCTAGTCTTTCCCATGAGAACTCCACCTACAGTTCATGGATGTCAACCCCATGAGGTTGCTGGGTTCATGGATCATTGGCCTAATAGCATTCCTTGATGATCAGACCTAGAACCAGACTCAAAATAATATCAGTTATAGTCCCATATGGTCTTAAATACAAAGTTCCAATAATCACAGGTTTGGGTGGATTCAGTTATTAAGGATCACATTTCCCTTATAATAAATATTAACTATAATTTCTGATTGAAAACAGTAAAGAGATGTGTCATAAAAAAATCACAATTTATTGTCCTGGTTAGAGATATATTCAGGGACATGAATATAATACATTAATACGGCTTCTAAAGGCCTATGGCCCAAGGCTCAGAATGACTATAAGCAGCCAAATATATGGAATCCTGGTGGTAGATTTATTGTATGGGAAAATGAATTGAAAGAATCCAACCCTAGCCTTCCCAAGGTCATCCTTCCAACTTTATTCCCAGGGGGAGATATCCACTGGCCTTAGTTTGCAGATATCACTCTCATTGAGCTTCTGGAATTTTTCTTGAAGTTTCATTTAAGGTTGACCCAAGGACACAACAAACCTAACTTTGTAACTCAAAAAGAATATTCAGGGTGGCCAAAAAGTTTCATGTCAAATAGCAAAACCTCATTAATCACAGTAGGGCTGGACAAAATTGTTGCCAATATTCTCAAGTTATTGCAATAAATTATCTAAGAAATAAAATGTCAGGTTTTCTAAAAAAAAAAACCTCACAAAAGCTTTTTATTTTAATTTAACATTCCTTTCTATTAGTATTTCTCTTTATCAAAAACAACTTGAAATTTATCCTGATGTAAAAAGGCAATTATTAGAACCAAATGAAGTAATATATGATAGCCATAAATTCACATAGAATATGATAACTGTAAATTTCCAGACTGACATCTATCTCTTATTCAACCCTTAAAGTAAAAATAAATCTTAAAAATTGGAGTTTAAGATTAAGTTGGGGGGGGGGGAGGGCGGGCAGCTAGGTGTTAAAGTAGATAAAGCACCAGCCCTGGATTCAGGAAGACCTGAGTTCAAATCTGACCTGAGACACTTGACACTTACTAGCTGAATGACCTTGGGCAAGTCACTTAACCCTTATTGCCTTGCCAAAAAAAAAAAGATTAAGTTGGTTTAAAAATGCCCTAAGCATCATAAATAAATAAAATTCCTAATTACTACCCTTCCTCATCAAAAACTGTTTGCATTGGGGAAGGAGATTCAGTTTTCTAAGTGAAGCAATGCCACAAATATACCCAATTAAATTGGCCTTATCATAATAACCCTGAATGACTTAACCAATAACATTAAAATTTTAATAAATTATAGCCAAATAACTTTAAATGAAACTTCCCCTTCAATATAGGCAAGTACTTCAGCATATTAAATTTACAAACCTTTATTTTAACTTTAGCTGTTAAAATAAAGTAGCAATATCAAGATTAAAAAAAAACTGTTTCTAACAGTATATCATGAAGAATATTATGGATTTGAAACATAAAACAAAACTCATTTCTAGTTAAGGTACTTTAATTCAGTTGAATGCATCTCTAAATTACTTTATACAAAAAATCATTCCGAACAAAATTAAGTGGAATTTAACATAAAACTAATCTATAGATTTCCTCATCCTAATTAGGTATTTTCACTTCTGTAGCTCTTTAAGAATTTATAACATTTTAGCAGCAGAGTTGAAACAAACTGATAACCATGTCAAACATCTTATCAGATAAAAACAACAAAGAAATCGTTTTTCTTCATTCTAATCCAAATAAAATTATCTTTTTTTCTAACTATAGTGGTGTTACCAAGTTTCACAACATAGACATATACTGAATTTTACATGAACAATTCTAGGAAATACAAACAATTTGAAATAACACCTGTTATCAGGTTAGTTTAAAGTGTTTTGGGCTAAAATATTATAAGATTCTAGTTGAATGGCTGGGGGGTTTGAGGGCTTGGGGGGTTTTGTTTTTGGCCCAGGCAAAAAAGACCAGGTGGAAACCTTCCAAGTTTTCACGAAAGGAGTTACTTAAATAATTCTAAATTTGAACAATATGAGGAAACATTATTGACATTCACATAATAGTCACAATTCACAATAACTGATATTTTTACCATAACCTAAATTTATATAGTGTTAGATTTATAACATAGGCTTCCAACCTACCATTCTGTGAGGTAGGTGGACATGACTAATCAGATAGTTATTTAACCTTAGTTATGGAAATGAAAGTCAAAGCTAAAAATCATTCTAAGGACAGTATGGTCTAGTAGTTAGAGGCTGATTTTTTTTTTGGTAGGAATAAAAATCTTTTCCTTTGTAATATCTAGTTCTTAACTAAAATAAGATAACGGTACTTTAACCTGATCATAGGGCTAGATTTCGAAGTCTTAAAATATTGATACTCTACTCAGTTGTCAATTAAGTACCCAATGTTTTCCTTTAAACTATTAGCAGGTCTAGTAAGATTTTAGTAACATCTACCTTTCATATGAAGATGAGGACATCCTTAAAGGATTCTAACTTTAGAGAAATGCCAACTTTAGAGAAAACCATTATAATAATTTCCTCTATTTCTTTTTTTTTTTTGACCCATGAAGCAATTTATTCTTTTCTTTTTTTGGTGGGACAGTGAGGGTTAAGTGACTTGCCCAAGGTCACACAGCCAGTGAGTTTGAAGTGTCTGAGGTCAGATTTGAACTCAGGTCCTCCTGAATCCAGGGCTGGTGCTTTATCTACTGCACTACCTAGCTGCCCCAGAAATTTATTTATTGTTGTAGATACTTCATTCTTCTTTCTTTTTAAAAAAAAATAAACATTTTTATTTAAAACATTGTATTCCAAATTCTATCCCTTTCTATCCCCCTCTCCCCTCCCCCCTCCCTGAGGCTGTAAGCAATTGGATATAAGTTATAGTCCAATTATGTAAAACATTTCCATATTAGTTATTTAGTATAAGACTTGAATAAAAGAAAAAAAAAGAAAAAGAAAAAAATAGCATGCTTCAATCTGTGTTCAATCAATATCAGTTCTTTCTCTGGAAGTAGATAGTATGCTTCATCATTAGTCTTTTAAGATGATCCAAGATAATTGTATTGCTGAGAATATCTAAGTCATTCACAATTCTTCACTGAATAATATTGCTGTTACTGTGTATAATGTTCTCCTTATTCTGTTCACTTCACTATACATCAGTTCATGTAATTCTTTCCAGGTTTTTCTGAAATCATTCTGCTTGTCATTTCTTACAGCACAATAATATTCCATTACAATCATACCACAGCTTGTTCAGTCATTCCCGAATTGATGGGCATTCCTTTGATTTCCAATTCTTAGCCACCACAAAAAGAGCTGCTATAAATATTTTTGTACAAATAGGTCTTTTTCTCTTTTTTGGAATGTCTTTGGGATATAAACCTAGCAGTGGTATTATTGGATCAAAGGTTATGCAGTTTGATAACCCTTTGGGAATAATTCCAAATTGCTCTCCAAAATGGTCGGATCAGTTCACAATTCCACCAACAAATGGTGTCCTAGTTTTCCCCTCCAACATCCCACATTTTCCTTTTTTGTCATACTGGTCATTCTGATAGGTGTGAGGTGGTACCTCAGAATTGTTTTAATTTGCATTTCTCTGATCAAAAGTGATTTAGAGCATTTTTTGTATGACTATAAATAGTTTTGATTTCTTTTTCTGAAAACTGCCTGTTTATATCCTTTGTCCATTTATCAATTGGAGAATGACTTGTATTTTTATAAATATGACTCAGTTCTCTATATATTTGAGAAATGAGGCCTTTATCAGAAATATTTTTGCAAAACTTTTCCTAGTTTTCTGCTTTTCCTACCCTAGCAAGACAGGCTGGTGAACTGCTTCCCTTATCCTGGATCAATTCTGAGGCAGTTTTCTAGTTGTTTGGAGGGGAATTTGGGAGGACCTCTGAGGGTTCCTTCTTCACTTCACCATTTTGGCACCCTCTTATATTTCTAAAGAGTTTTTAAAAACATATTTACATCAGTCTTTTAATGATCAAAAACATAACTCAAAAGAACTAAAGAATTCATTTTTCTAAACAATGTTTCTAATACAATAATTTATCAAATTAATGTTAGGCATTACCTTTATACATATTAGAGATCAAATAACTGGAGTAAATTGTATTAAAACCACATAACAAGTTTCTTGATATAGTATAATAATAATAAATTTCACTCAAATGAGAACAGAATAAATTCAATTATACCTGGATCTATTTTCCAAATGGTATCATATAGAAACCAAATTTATAATTTCAATTATTTAGTAATTATTCTACACAAGGGCTATTTATTCCAAGCATTTCATATGATAGGATTCACTATTTCTAGCTAAATCCACTGCCAAAGATTTAAAAAGTGACAGTTGTCAACCTAAAAATTAATGAAAACAATGTAATAGAATTAAGATCTTTAATTGAGGCAGATGAGTTGCAGCTCATGGTACCATATGGGGGGTCATATGGGGCAATAAAACAGAGCTATGTATGAGATTGTCTTGGGGAAGAGGAAGTTTCTCACAGCTTGTTTTGCACAATAAGCCAAAGTCCAGGAAGAAACCTCGGGGATCTCAGGGAGAGAAGAGTTTGGTGTTTTACAAAATAATCAGAAACCAGAATGATAATGTTGGGTCAACCTCAGACAACTCATTGGCTTGGAAACTGAAACTAGATGGAGTCCCATTAGTTCTCAATCAATCGTGTTTGTCATAGTATATGAGATTTTGATTGTTACACTTAGGAATAACATCAGATTTCTTCTAACCTTCTATAACTTTGTGCTTAATATTTCCTTCATAACTTTAGCACATAAAGTTGTTAAAATCATGTCTTGCTACTTACTTTCCCAAGTGATATATTTAATTTTAACCTGGGTAGGGGTCCTTAGGTATTCAGCTTTCTTACACAATCCAATTAGAATAAAGATGGTCTTTTATTTGGCCACTGGAGAAAGTGACTGAGAGGGAAGTCAAAGACTTTATTTGCCTCCAGAGGAGGAGATGGTTTAGAGACATCTTTCTCCTGGAATGGAAGAAGGACAAAGCTTTTATAGAGAGGATAGATGGGGTAACCACCTGACAAGGAAAGTTCCTTTTGGGGGTGGGATAGGGAAAGATTTCTGAGAGTCAGGGGGATTTTTCTTTTGGAATGATAGTCCTGACCTCTGGAGTTATCTCTGTCCCCTTGCTCAGGTAGTAGCCATACCTAACTGACTTTCCTACTATAGAATTTAATATCCCCTAACTTCTTAGGTGTGGCCCTCCTGCTATCTAGTTGGGTAAACTAAATTTAATTCCTAGATATGTCCTAACCCCCATATCAGTCTGCATATCACAATTATACTGTTACTTGATTAGTTAGAATTCAGGTATTCTTTAGGAGATCAAAAGCTCCAAATCTCTCTTATTCTCTCAAAACCTGCACAGTCTATTTCTAGTTCCAATATAGGAAGAAGTTGGTAGGACAAACCCTTTTAAAATCCATTAAGATTATTTTTTTTTTTAGTAATTACAAAAACTTTTAAAGAGGCCTGTTGAAGTCCAGTAGTTGGTTCCTGGGTTCTCCCAATGCTCTTTTTTTTTTCCTGATAAAAGTATTTTTTTTTAGTTACATGTAAAGATCTCAACATTTGTTTATACAAGTTTTCCAATTTCAGATTTTTCTCCCTCCCTCCTCTCCCTCTCCCCTCCCCTAGACAGCAAGTAATCTGATATAGGTAATATATATATATATATATATATATGTATATATGTATATGTATATATGTATATATATATATATATATAACATTAAACATATTTCTGCATTAGTCATGTTATAAGAGAAGAATCAGAGCAATGAAGAAAAACCTCAAAATAGAAAAACAACAGCACCAAAAATGAAAGAAATAGTATGGTTCAATCAGCATCTATACTCCACAGTTCTTTTTCTTTTTTTTTCTGGTTTTGGAGATCCCCTTCCATCATGAGTCCCCTGGAACTCTCCTGTACCATTGCATTGGTGAGAAGAATCTAGTCCATCACAGTTGATCAACACACAATGTTGATGATACTGTGTACAATGTTCTTCTGGTTCTGCTCATCTCATTCATCATCAGTTCATGCAAGTCCTTCCAGGTTTTTCTGAACTCCTCCTGTTCATTGTTTCTTACAGCACAATAGAATTCCATTACATTCATATACTGCAACTTGTTCAGCCATTCCCCAATTGATGGGCAACCCCTCAATTTCCAATTCCTTACCACCACAAAAAGAGCAGCTATAAATATTTTTGTACATATGGGTCCTTTTCCCTTTTTTATGATCTCTTTGGGGAAAAAACCCAAAAGTGGTATTACTGGGTCAAAGGGTATGGACAGCTTTATAGCCCTTTGGGCATAATTCCAGATTGCTCTCCAGAATGGTTGGATCAGTTCACAGCTCCACCAACAATGCATTAGTGTTCCAATTTTTCCACAGCTTCTCCAACATTTATTATTTTCCTTTTTTGTCATATTAGCCAATTTGATAGGTGTCAGGTGGTACCTCAGAGTTGTTTTAATTTGCATCTCTCTAATCAATAGTGATTTAGAGCATTTTTTCATATGGGAATAGATAGCTTTGATTTCTTCATCAGAAAACTGCCTGTTCATATCCTTTGACCATTTCTCAATTGGGGAATGACTTGGGTTCTTATAAATTTGATTTAGTTCCCTATATATTTTAGAAATGAGACCTTTATCAGAAGTGCTGGCCATAAAAATTGTTTCCCAGCTTTCTGCCTCCCTTCTAATTTTGGATGCATTACTTCTGTTTGTACAAAACCTTTTTAATTTAATGTAATCAAAATCATCCATTTTGCATTTCATAATATTCTCTATCTCTTGCTTGGTCATAAACTGTTCTTCTTTCCAAAGATCTGAAAGGTAAACTATTCCTTCCTCTCCTAATTTACCTATGGTATATTACCTCTTATGTCTAAATCATGTACCCATTTTGACCTTATTTTAGTATAAGGTATAAGATGTTGGTCTATTCTCCCAACCCTCTTAACAGCTGATCTGTAATGTTGTCTACAGAGATCAACTCAAAGCAGTTTAAATCATACTTACTCTTACTTGTTCTGCTTACTTACTCTTCACTTTTCAGAATCTGGAGAGGGTTAATACTTAAGTCAAGAGAGTTGTATTTTTCTCACAGTTTTTGCCAACATTACTTGTATGAACAACTTTTACAATGGCTATATGCATTTTAAACATAAATTGTTGATCAAAGTGAGCCTTTAAAGAACAAAAACATTGGCCCGATTGGGGTGGGCAATCTTTAGGGAATAGAGTAACATCAGAGAGCAGGGAATTCTAAAATCCTAAAATTTAGGAATCCGAAGGGAGCAGGAAGTAAATTTACCCACTGCACGGTTCTGTGTTACAACAGAATTCATACCCACATTCACCTTCAGTTAGTCAATTAGGAGTTGTTAGGTTTCTACTAGGATAATTTATCAGTAGAAAGATTAGCCATTCAATTTATAAAATCGGTGAGGGAAACACCTAATGAAGATGTAGGGTGGGGTTGAAGGAGTAAGGGAGGAAGTGGATAAAGCAGGGTAGAGAACAAGGAGGGAAGAAATGGAGCAGATGCCATCAGTGGCCAGATCTGTCAGCCCACTCCTAAGGTAGCAGTATTCTAATTGCTAAGGATTTTTGTCTCCTATAACTAGCTTTGAATCTCTTAACGTCTGTTCATTAAAAGAGCCATATGAAGGGGGCGGCTAGGTGGCGCAGTGGATAAAGCACCGGCCCTGGATTCAGGAGTACCTGAGTTCAAATCTGGCCTCAGACACTTGACACTTACTAGCTGTGTGACCCTGGGCAAGTCACTTAACCCCCATTGCCCTGCAAAAAAACCAAAAAAACAAAACAAAACAAAAAAAGAGCCATATGTGGGCCACAGATTCCCCAGCTAAATTAGTTGTTGTTCTAGATCAGAAGTCACAGAACTTAATCGCTTGCTCTCTTCATCTTCCTCTTTTATCCCTGACTCAGTGGGGAGTTGTCCTTATCCCAAGCTATGAGGCGTTTTTCCTAGGAGAGTTCCTTTAAGCACACCCTTTTTGCTAGGGTTGACTCCCATATCTCCCTCTCTCCCTTTCTATATAAATCTGTAGGGGTGTCCTTTCTAAGGTTTCAAGAATACTTCCTGTGGGCCAAGTGGCTTAAGTGACTATCAATCGCAAATGAGATGGTGAACTGTATTCTAAGAATTAAAGGTAGAGGACATATAAGAAACAAAGAATTTTCCTTTATCAGCCCTTTGCTGTCTGTCTACAGCTGGGTTCACAAAGTCCCTGAGATAGATTCTTTGGGAGGGTTGGTCTGAGATCTTATCGTTAGTAGTTTAGAGATGAAGACAAGCATCAGCTGTAGTCCCCCCCACCTCCCCATTCTGATTCTACTTTCAAATGTACAAACTTTTGTAAATTGAGGAAAAGGTTCCCCTTCCTCTTTCCTGTCTATCTTTTGATTTTCGCCACAATCAAAAGACAGTGATTAAAAAATAAGTTTTCGGCAGCTAGGTGGCACACTAGCCTTGGATTCAGGAGGACCTGAGTTCAAATCCAGCCTCAGACACTTAACACTTACTAACTGTATGACCTTGGGCAAGTCACTTAACCCTCATTGCCCCATAAAAATAAAAATTAAAAAAAACAACAATAGGTTTGGGGCAGCTAGGTGGCACAGTGGATAAAGCACTGGCCCTGGATTCAGGAGTACCTGAGTTCAAATCCAACCTCAGACACTTGACACTAGCAGTGTGACCCTAGGCAAGTCACTTAACCCCCATTGCCCCGCAAAAAAAAAAAAATTCTCTCTGCTTTTATGCTTTAAACTCTAAAGGATGATACAAGAAAAGGAATGCCTTGGGGCAAAGTCTTATTGGTCTGCCTCTTCCTTCAGCTGTGTGCAATTGAAGTGAATACAGGCTAAACTTGTAAATCAGACTATAAACAGAGACAAAGAGACACAAAATACAAATTCAGAACACTCAGAGTCTTGGTGACCAGAAATTAAAGTTCAGATAAAAATTACTTCTCCTTCTTCTTATTCTAATTAAGGCACCTTCCTTTTCACTCAGAATAAAAATATCTAATTACTTCCTCTATTTAAGGAAATCCTTTAATATGTATACCCAAAAACCTGACTGCAAAGATTGTAACTTTAGATAGTTTATACTGTCACAGCAATGCCTCAGTTTCCTTTTTGAAACCCTAGTCCTGCAAGAAATGTTCACGGTACACTGCTTATTATGACACAGTCTGGGGTACATGGGAGGGAATCCCCCAGATACCCTGAATTTCCCAGGCAGAACCCCAATAATTTTATGTGCACAAAGTATCTCTCAATTCATCCTCATAGCATTGTATGAGGACACCTCTTTCAATAGAATATATTCTCTTGATGGAACCACTCTGCTGTTGAGAGTGAAAAAAATTAGAAAGGCTGCAGCAAAAAGAAAATAACACACTCATCATATAAATTTCCTCAGAGAAGATCTAACTGCTCTTAACAGGGACAGAGTCAAATCACAGCCAGAGTGCTAACAGAAAGTTCCCCCTTGTGGACAAATTTTCCACTTGGGCCCAAAGACATGGGGAGTTTTCTGATAAGAATCTGGGATGCAGAGTTCTGGTCCCTTCATGGTGGTCACCAAACTGATATAAATGAAAAGCTCAGGGGATAGAGTTTCTGGGTAATTAATAATCAATTTATTAATTAGTCTAGCTAATAATCAATAAATTGAGGGTCAGTGGTTTCTCTCTATAATCAAAGACCCCTAATGGAGCCGCTGAAAGCCTTAAATATTTTTTGTCCCAGAATGCCCCAGACAGAAGAAATCAACCTTAATTAGTGAACAATTAATAAGGAAGTGGGCATATTAATGAGGGGGTGGGATGGCTTGATCTTGAGACTCAGCTGCCTCCAGCCCTCTGGGCAGAGGATTCCATTTCTACCAGACCATTCTGGTTGGTTTTCTCCTTCTTGAGCTGGGTTACCTTAAACTTCAATGAAGCAGGGGGATGAGGGGGAGAGTCCAAGGCCATAGCTCAATGCTTTGGTGCTGGAATTCACCTAGATTAGATTTTGTTTATACTCAAAACAAAGTAAGATCTTCTAGTTAAATAGGGTCTTGCCCAAGGTGGAGGAGCAGGTGTGTTCCCAGAGGATTTGGATCATCTCATCCATAGGCATTGTCCTTCAGACTGACTGGCCTACAGGGGCTGGCCTCCGAATGAGGAAATAGGAAAAGAAAAACCTGGACTGAACTTTAATAATTGGTTATTGATATAATAGAAAAATAATCACTTATCTCAAAGATTGGTTTTGAATAAGTTGCTTTACCTCCACTATTGCCTTGCACTGGTCAGACGTATTAACTATGGGATCCTGGGCAAGTCACTTTCAGTGGTTTAAGAAGGTCTTCAAGACTTTTAAGTTGTAGAGAAGGTGCCAGTTTTTCTCCAGGGGGGTGGGAATTTCCTCAAGGAGGCCATCTCTATTGTAATGACATCATACAGGTCCATTTCCTATCCCTATTCCAAAAGCTATCAGTGCTCATAAAGAAATGAAAATGTTTGAATTTCCATAGGCTTTCTTTTTTATAGTTTCTATAATTAAAGGATATGTTAGTTTCAATTTTTTTAAAGAAAGATGTCTAAGTGGTTATTTAGTCCACCCCCTTCATCTTACAAATGAGGAAACTGAAGCCCCTAGAAATGAAGCTATTTATTAAAATTCAGGTAATTCATAATTAAACCAACATCACTTGATTCCAAGGCCAGGACTCATTCCTCAGGAGTGCCGACAATTGCGATCTAAGGCGCAATCTAGTTTAAACTATTGTTCTTAAAAGAAGTGTGAAACAGATATATGATTTTTTTTTTTTTTTTTTTTTTTTTAGGCAATGGGGGTTAAGTGACTTGCCCACGGTCACACAGCTAGTAAGTGTCAAGTGTCTGAGGCCGGATTTGAACTCAGGTACTCCTGAATCCAGGGCCGGTGCTTTAACCACTGTGCCATCTAGCTGCCCCCAGATATATGATTAATCATTGATTTTCTTTTCCCATGATGTAGATGGTGTTGTCTTTAGTAGTAATATATATTACATGTCAAGGGTGGAGAAAAAAGGAGCATGTGTTTGTGTGTCTTATTTTTTCTCTTCTTCCTTAAACATATTATATAATGAAATTATATAATATATTATATAGATATAGTATATACTTCAGATATCCTGCTTTCATTTTCTTCCTTGCCCTGGTACATCTTTCCCTCCTCCATACTTTTTCTCTCCTCCTCCTCTTTGGTGTCCTTGAATCATAGAATGCAAAAATCTTAGAAATCTTCTAAGTAAGGGGCTCTTAACCCGAGGTCCATTAACTTTTTTTCATAACTATATTTCAATCTAATTGGTTTTCTTTGTAATCCTACATATTTTAATTTCTACATTTAAAAAATTATTGTGGGGCCAGGTAGGTGGGACAGTGGATAAAGCACTGGCCCTGGATTCAGGAGGACTTGAGTTCAAATCCAGCCTCAAACACTTGATACTTACTAGCTATGTCACCCTGGGCAAGTCACTTAACCCTCATTGCCCCGTTTAAAAAAAATTTTTTTAATTAAAAATGATTGTGAAGAGGGGTCCATAGGGAAGAGGAAAGGGAAGGCAATTGTTTAGTGCCATAGTATTATAGAATCAGAGGATTTAATCACTGCCCACAACATTTAAGACCATCTAGTCCATGAGTTCTTAACCCTTTTTGTGTGTTGTAGAACCTGTTGGAAGTCTGGTGAAGTCTATGGACCCCTTCTAAGCACTTTTTAGAAGTTGCATCTCCTTTGAGACAGGCCTCCCAGGCTGCCAAAAGGATTCCTGACACACACAAATATGGAGAACTCCTGCTCGAACCCAACCCCCTGGTTTTACAGCTGAGAAAATGGAAGGCCAGGGAAGGAAAGGAATTTGCCCAGAGTTCCCCACCTGGTTAATGACAGGACCAGGGAGAGAACCCAGGTCTTCTAACTCCCAATTAAGTGTACCCCATTCTTGATTTGAGTTCCCTCTATACCCTACCTTCTTCAATTCATAGTTTTCTCTGTGCACAAAGCTCCATGGTATCCTTTCTAGGAGTGACAAGAAACGTCTTCAGGTTTATGGTGTAACTCATAAGCATAAACTGTTTTGTTCTTACCTATGTTTATCATTCCTATTTTTGTTATTACTACTGCTACTACCACTACTACTACTACTACTATTGCTGCTGCTGCTAATACTGCTGCTGCTGCTGCTACAACTGCTGCTGCTGCTGCTGCTGCTGCTGCTGCTGCTGCTACTACTGCTGCTGCTGCTGCTGCTGCTGCTGTTACTGCTGCTGCTGCTGCTACTGCTGCTGCTACTACTGCTGCTACTGCTGCTACTACTGCTGCTGCTACTGCTGCTGCTACTGCTGCTGCTGCTGCTACTGCTGCTGCTGCTGCTACTGCTGCTGCTACTACTGCTGCTACTGCTGCTACTACTGCTGCTGCTACTGCTGCTGCTGCTGCTACTGCTGCTGCTGCTGCTGCTGCTGCTGCTACTAAGCTAGCATTTATATAGCATTTTAAGTTTTTACTCAAGCACTTTACAAATATTACCTTTTTATATCCTCACAGAAACCCTGGGAGGTAGATGCTATTATTATCCCGCTTTTGCAGATGAAGAAACTGAGGCAGACAGAGGTTGTGGCCCAGGTTGTGGCCCAGCTGGTATCTGTAGATGGATTTGAACTCAGGAGTTTCTGATTCCAAGTCCAGCATTACGATTACTAGGCCACCTAGTTGCCTCTTCCCAGTGCCAGCCTTTCCTTCCCTTCTAATGTTCCTTCTACTCACTGAGACTCATGGTTAGCCTAGAGGAATTATACTCAATGTTCCTGCCTGCCTCCCTCCTTCTCTCACTCCCAACCTGGAATCTTATTGAGGGAATAAACTGAAAGGGAAGAGAGAAAAATAAGATGCAGATTTTAAGCTAGGCCCATGGACTATTCTCAATCACAAGACTGCCCCCTGAACCCAGCAGAGCTTTCTGTATATAACATGGAATCTTGGTGTTACTAATGTTCCATTCTGAGAACTAACCACCCACTTGGCAGCCTAGAAAATAGCCCCCCTGCCTACTTGCCTGTGGTACACTGTGATTTGTGCCAAGCAGCTGAACATTCGCTGCCTGCATAATGAAGTTCAATTCTAGAACTGACATCTGTTACTTCTCCCTCAAATCAAAACTGAATTTGGCATTGATGGCCTAGTTGGTTAACATTTTCAGGCCAGGGCAGGGTAGGAGTCAAGGGGTTCAACTCTGATCTCTGACCTAAGCCTACAGCTCCTCGTAAATCCTGAGGAGACAGCTCTTGGCACCTCTGTCACATCTGCTCTCCCCAAGGTTTTATTTGTGAGGTGCAGCTGTAGTTTGGTCTTGTTTGTGCCAGTGGTCAGCCCAAAGCTGTACGTCTTCAGAATTATGGAATCAGAGGATTTAATCACTGCCAACATCATTGAAGACCATCCAGTCCATGAGTTCCTGTATCATGGACTCCTCTTTTTTCTAGTGCCTTCCCTCTGTTAATTATTTCCCATTTATCCTGTATGTAGCTTGCTTTGTGTATATTTGTTTGCATATGCCTCCCCCTATTAGATTATAAGCTCCTTAAGGGCAAAGATTGTCTTTTCCCTCTTTTTTGTATCCTCAGTGCTTAGCACAGTACCTGTCACATAATGGATGCTTAATAAATGTTGATCGATAAATTAACAATAGATAGCATTTAGAAAGCACCTGCTATATGTCAGGCACTGTGCTAAGTGATTTACAAATATTGTCAACACAGAACAAAGCTTCTGATATTGAGTACTGATTATTCAGAAATCTTTATTCTTCTCTTCTACCTCATACTTCTGTTACTGAGCAATAGAGCCGAAGCCTGCTCACCAGAGAAGCCCTGAAAACTTGTACGAGTATTAGTAAAGTCTGTATTAGCATTAGGGGCAGTTAAGTGGATGGAGCTCTGTACTTTGGAGTCAGAATACCTGAGTTCAAGTTTCGCCTCATACATTTATGTCTCATCTCCACATCCTCATTGGTAAAGTGGAGATAATGATAGCACCTATCCCGCAGGGCTGTTTTGAGGATCAAATGAGGTAAGATTTGTAAAGTGCTTAGCACAGTACCCATCCATTGGGCAATGATCAATTCTGATAGACAACTCTTCTCAGCAGTGCACCCAAGATAATTCCAAAAGACTTATGATGGAAAATTCACAACATGACTAATGTGGAAATATGTTTAACATGATTGTACATATTTAACATATATCAGATTGCTTGCCACCTTGGGGAGGGTAGAGGAAAGGAAGGGAGAGAGAAAAATTTGGAGCTCAAAATCTTTAAAAAAATGAGTGTTGGAAACTATCTTTACATGCAATTGGAAAAATTAAAATACTATTAAGAAGGGGGTAGCTAGGTGGCACAGCAGATAAAGCACTGGCCCTGGATTCAGAAGGACCTGAGTTCAAATCCAGCCTCAGACACTTGACACTATCTGTGTGACCCTGGGCAAGTCATTTAACCTTCATTGCCCCACCAAAAAAAAATACTATTAAGAAAAAAAAGAAGAATTCGTTCCCTTCCCACTAGATATGGAAGGTACTTGATCTGACTGCCTTCATATTGTTTTCTTGTTTGTTTGTGGGGTTTTGGGGGTTTTTTTGTGGGGCAATGAGGGCTAAGTGACTTGCCCAGGGTCACACAGCTAATAAAGTGTCAAGTGTCTGAGGCTGAATTTGAACTCAGGTCCTCCTGAATCCAGGGCCGGTGCTTTAATCCACTGCACCACCTAGCTGCCCCTCTTCATATTGTTTTATAGAACATCTTTAATATTCAGGCCATTTCCATTTTGAGTTTGTTGTACTATATGGTATAATATGTTGCTCTAAAACTAATTTATGCCAGGTTGTTTGCTATCTTTTCTAGCAATTCTTGCCAAATAAGAAGGTTTTTTTTTCCCTAAGTAATTTATTTTTTAAATCATAAAAGTATTTTATTATTTTCCAGTTACATGTAGAGATCGTTTTCAACATTAGTTTTTATAAGATATCTAGCTCCAAATTTTTCTCCCTCCCCAAGACAGCAAGCAATCTGATACAGGCTATATATGTGCAATCACATTAAACATATTTCTGCATTAGTCATGTTGTAAAAGAAGAATCAGAACACAAGGGAAAAACCTTAAGAAAGAAAAAGAAGAACAAAGTAGAAACAGTATAGGTCAATCTGCATCCAGATTCCACAGTTCTTTTTTCTGGATGTGGATTTTCCATCATGAGTCCTTTGGAATTATCTTGGATCATTGTATTGCTGAGAAGAGTTAAGTATATTACAGTTGATCACACAATGTTGATACTATGTACAATGTTCTCCTGATTCTGCTCATTTCACTCAGCATCAATCCACTTAAGTCTTTCCAGATTTTTCTGTAATCCTCCTGTATTATAGTATTCCATTACATTCATATACTACAACTTGTTTAGCCATTCCTCAATTGATGGGCTCCTCAATTTCCAATTCCTTGCCACCACAAAAAGAGCAGCTACAAATATTTTTTGTACATGTGGGTCCTTTTCCCTTTTTTATTAATGGTATTTCTGGGTCAAAGGGTATGAACAGCTTTATAGCCCTTTGGGCATAATTCCAGATAGCTCTCCAGAATGGGTGGATCAGTTCACAGCTCCACCAAAAATGCATTAGTGTTCCAATTTTTCCACAGCTTCTCCAACATTTATTATTTTCCTTTTTTGTCACATTGGTCAATTTGATAGGTGTGAGGTGGTACCTCAGAGTTGTTTTAATTCGCATCTCTCTAATCATTAGACATTTAGAGCATTTTTTCATATGGCAATAGATAGCTTTGATTTCTTCATCTGAAAACTGCCTGTTCATATCCTTTGACCATTTCTCAATTGGGGAATGACTTGCATTATTATAAATTTTTTTGTTCCCTATATATTTTATAAATGAGGCCTTTATGAGAAACACTGGTTGTAAAAAATTGTCTTCCAGATTTCTGCTTTCCTTCTAATTTTGGTTGCATTGCTTCTGTTTGTACAAAACCTTTTTAATTTAATGGAATCAAAATAATTTATTTTGCATTTCATAATATTCTTTATCTTATGTTTGGTCATAAATTATTCTCCTTTCCATAGATCTCAGAGGTAAACTATTCCTTCCTCTCCTAATTTACCTATGGTATCACCCTTTATGTCTAAATAATGTACCCATTTTGACCTTATTTTGGTATACAGTGTAAGATGTTGGTCTATGCTTAGTTTTTGTCATACTATCTTCTAATTTTCCCAGTAGTTTTTGTCAAATAGTGAGATTTTATCCCAGAAGCTGGAGTCTTTGGGTTTATCAAATAGATTACTATGGGCATTTAAGTAATTTATTTTTTAGGTTTCTCAAACACTGAATGATTTATTATTTCTGATTCTTCCTCATCTAGTCAATAAACAATTACTAAATATTTTTAATAATTACAATTTTATAATGTAGTTTGAAGTCTAGAAGTGCTTATTTCATTTCATTCCAACTTTTAAAAATATTTCTCTTGATTTTATGGATGTTTCATTCTTCCAAATGAATGTTATTATTTTGTCTATATCTGTAAAATATCCCCTTGGTGGTTTAATTGATATAGCACTAAATCCATAAACTAATTTTGGTGTATTGTCATTTTTATTAAAATGGCATCACCCAAGTATGAGTACTGTATATCCCTTCAGTTAGTTAAGTTGTTTGTTGAATACTTTAAGGAGCATTTTGTAATTATATCTCTACAGGTATTGATTGTGTTTAAATTGACTCCCAGATACTTTATGCTTTTTGTAATTATTTTTAATCAGAGTTCCTTTTTTATTATTCCCTACTGGATTTTGTTATTGTTGTATAGAAATGCTGTCGATTTTTGTAGATTTGTTTTGTAACCTGCCACTTTACTGGAGCTATCAAAGTGCTTAGATCTAGAAGGGTAGATCATCTAATCCTAATGACTTATTTAACAGATGAGGAAACCAAGGCCCAGAGAGGCTGACTTGCCCAAGGCCACTCAGCTAATAAGTGGTGACACTAGGGTACTAGCCCAGTGTACAGCTAGGATTGTAGGAATTATTTAGAAGATGGATTAGATTTATTCCTCTTGGCCCCAGGAAGTACAATTAGGATCAGTAATTTGAAGATGCAGAGTCAGAATTTGGCTAAACACGAAGAGAAAAAAAACCCTCCCTAATAATTAGAACTATCTAAACATGGAAGAGAGAGTTTTTTATGTGGTAGTGAATTTCCCACCATCAGGGCTATTGCAGGAGGGACATACTTTGATTAAGGATTAAATTAGTTGCCCCCCCACTTCCAACTCTGATATTCTATAAATCTATAATTCAGAAGCTGTTCTCATCTATTTTTTTTTTGAGTCCTCCCCAGTGTGTGCGGGGAGATGAACTAAGCTGACCAATGTCACATTTGCCAGGCAGTCCCCCAATTTCCTTGTACTAATGGCTTTGTATGTGTGTGCTTCCCTCCCTCTCCCCTTCTCTCCATCCTCCCTTGTCTCCTCTCTATAGCCAGTCAACTGAGGAGGAAGATGTGTTCGGTATGCCGAGAAGGAAAAGCTCCATTGGCCTGAATGGGACCACAGATGGGGAGCCTGGGACCAATGGGCCAAGTCTTCGGGCCCTCAGGAGGATTATCTCCATTGAGGAAGACCCCCTGCCTCAGTTTCTGGAGAGGCACTCAGAGGGACAGCTGAGTAGATGTCAGGAAGAGGAGGAGAGCAGTGGGCAGAACCAAGAGGGAAAGAAGCAACAAGCACCATCCTTGGAACCCACCTCTCCTCGAGGACAGCCAGTAGGAAAGGAGACAGGGATCCACGTAAGGGGATCTATATCATGTTGGCTTGTTTTACTACATTGCCATCTTATACATCCCATCTCAAAGAACATGAAGGATGACACAAGAACACCACTGTATGCAGCCATTCATTCCCTCTTGGTTCTTCATAGAGCTTCCCATTATCACATTCAAATGATTATTCACAGCAATTTCAGAAAGGCGGTGTTGTACAATGGCTTGAGAGCTGGTCGAAGAGTCAGGAATACCTAGGCCCAAGTTCTGCCTCTAAAAAGCTGATTATATGATCCTGGGTAATTTGTTTAACCTCTCAGTGGCCCAAGCAACTCTCTTAAGAGGTTTTAAGTTGCAGAACAATTGTGGATTTGGATTCGTGGAGAGATTTTCTTACCTCTTAGTTGTGTAGACCAGTAAAATCATAGTTCCAACTATACATGATGCTTTAAGTTCACAAAGTGCTTTCATCAGAATAAACCTTGAGTTAGGTAATACAATTTTAGCCCTGCCTCTCACAATAGCACTACCTGTGTGATCCTGAATAAGTCACTTTGGGTCCCAATTTACTCATCTCTAAAATGTGGTTGGACGAGGTGATCTCTTAGATCCTCCTAGTACTAAAATGCTTTGAGAGATCTTCCTAAAGCTCTGAGGAACCTTTTTTTTGGGGGGGGGGGCGGGGTCCCTTGATGAGAATTTATGCCCCTGATTAGAGACTTCAGACCCCTTTTGCCACTTGCCATTCTAACGTGCTTTGAACATTTTCCATAGATCAAAAGATTTAGAGCCAAACAGGACTGTAGTCCAGCCTCCTTTTATAGAGACACAAAATAGGACTCAAAGAGGAGCCCCAACAAACCCAAGGCTATCTAGGTAGGCAGAGCCAGGATTTGAACTCTGTGCATTTTGAGCTATCCTCAAATGTCTCTGTATGTTTATTTGCATAAGATCTGGGGCATTTCCCCTGGATCTCCATATAGAGATGTCTCTCCTAATGCCCCAACACATTGCAGGTACAGAGCAAGTGTGTTATGTTCACCTGGGACAGGAGCCGCCTGAGAGACTCGAAACTTGTCATTTCTCGTCTCTCAACTTCATTCTCCTTATCTGTAAAATGAAAGGCTTGCACTAAATGATCTCCAAGTTCCCTTGTGCTCTAAACACTATGATCCCAAATTCCTGAGGACCATGGAGAATTTGACTTGGGAGCAAATAGCCTGGAAGAATGATAACTATCATTGTCTTGAGAAAAGAAATCCAGGAGGGATGGAGTGATGTTGGTGTGATGAAAGCTAGACCTTGTGGATTTAAAGGAATGTTTTGTCTTTCATTTAAATTCCTGTAATTGACCTTGGATTCTTTCCTAAGTGTTGATATCTATGTTGATTTTTTTTTTTAGTCCATTTACTGTTGAATTACAGATTTCTTTTTTTTAAACGAGAGAAGCTAATTCCACCAGATCCACTTTTAAGTTGATCCAAAAGAGGCTTCTCATTTATTCAGGAAGTATTATGCCTGAACTCAGAGGCAGAATTACTGAGTGAGTAAGCAGCTTCCTGGAGAGGATGCATAGACTAGTAGAAAAAAGCCCTAGGCTGCTTACATAGCTTTGTTCTCCTGGTCCATTTCTGCCAATAATTCTTGGTGGGACACTTTGGTCACTTCGTCTCACCCTTCTGGGTTTCAGTTTCTCCATGTGACAAATGGAGGGTAAAAGGTTGGTCCCCCCTCCTTGTCCCTGTGGAACCCAAGACTGGGTTGGATTAATTTGGAATTAGGGTGATTTTCCCTATCCTATCCTGACAATTTACAAACAAGATAGGAAAGCCCTAAGCCCAGGGTTCTTAAGCATTTTTTTTTTGGTCATAGGCCCTTTGGCAATCTGGTGAAGACTATGGATCCCTTGTCAAAATCATGTTTTTAAATGCCCCAGATAAAATACATAACATCACAAAGAATGTCATTTATATTGAAATACAATTATCAAAATTTTTTTCAGAAAAAGAGTAGTTCATGGACTCCAGATTAAGAAGCTTTGCTCCAAACTAAAACAGGCTACAATGGAAGGGAGATGATGTGCTCTTTAACAATTGTAATGATTGCTCACATCCACAAATGCTTATAGAACATTTTCCTCATGACAGCTCTGTGAAGTAGGTAGTAGAAAGATTTTATACCCAATTTCATAGGTGAGAAAGCTGAGGCCTATAGAAGTGACTGACATAACTGATAATTATAATAGCCATAATAATTAACCTCCAGGCACTGTACTAAGTGTTTTATAATTATTATCTCAGTTGATCCTCACAACTAACCCATTTTACAGATGGGCAAACTGAGGCAAACAGCTGTTAAGTGACTTTCCAAGGATCATACAACTAGTAAGTGTCTGAGGCCGGATTTGAACTCGGGTCTTCCTGCCTCCAGACCTGGCACTGTAGCATCTAGTTGACCCCTAATAAGTGCTGTTCATTGTTGAGATAGGAATAGGATCCTTTGATCTCTACCCATGCTTTCTCAGTCTCCAGTCGGATAAATAAAGGCAGCTCTTCTTCCCTAGCACCCGGTACCCTACGATGGACAAATGATCTCTGATGCCTGATGCAGGATTGAACAGCTTTGTTCCCTTTCTCTCCCCTCTGCCCCATCCACACTATCGGGTGTTTGAATGTTCTGAGGCCGATGATAACTGGCCTAGAGGCCAGAGTCTGCCACATTAGCAACCCAGGCCTCCTGGAGGCCCTGTACCTTCCACACCCATTTTATGTATTCATGCTGGGAGTAGGAAAGTCAGTCATGGGGATTTAGAACTGGAAGCTACTATGTGTCATCCAATCCAACTCCCTCAACTTAGAAATGATGAAGCTGAGGCCCAGGGGAGGTTGGACAGTTGTAGCTTGTCCAAGGTTGCCCAGGTAATAAGTAGCAGAGCCAGGATTCACTACTCGTCCCTCAACTCCAAATTCAGTATTCATTCCAGCATACTGATCTGCACAGGGAACGTGGGAAGGCTTGGCAGGGGGATGGGTGGGTTAGAGGGCTTTCTAAGCAGTGGGCAGACCTATCTACCTCTCCCTAGGAGAAGAGCCCTCCCAACTCCCCAGATCGGCTTTTCAAGATTGTGTTTGTGGGCAATTCTAGCGTGGGGAAGACATCTTTTCTGAAGAGGTTTTGTG
Organism: Dromiciops gliroides; assembly: GCF_019393635.1. Taxonomy (NCBI): domain Eukaryota; kingdom Metazoa; phylum Chordata; class Mammalia; order Microbiotheria; family Microbiotheriidae; genus Dromiciops; species Dromiciops gliroides. The sequence goes on from NC_057865.1 coordinate 198,140,732, forward strand.
AAGACCGATTTTCCCCAGGCACGGCAGCCACTGTTGGTGAGTTGCTCCCTATAGCGGTTGTTCCGCTGCTTGAAATTTCCTTCCTTTTTTAGAGGAGGTGAATTCTCTCCTGTTCAAATTTCCTTGATGAAATCTCCTTATTTATGTATTTATTACATCCCCTCCTCCCCCTTCCCCACCCCAGTAGAATGTAAATCCCATGAAGATAAGAACGGTTTCATTTTTGTCATTACCTCCAGTGCCTAGCATAGTGCCCAAGGAGTAGGGGATCCTAGAATGAACCCTTTGGCTGGATCTGGAGGCAGAGAGCCAAAAGGACAGAAGTGGGGAGTCGTCTGATTGGGGCTTCCTCAAGCCTTGCCTTTACAGCTTAGCAGCTTGACACATAGTGGGTATAGGATGGCTAAGATGAGTTCCACCATTAAATGATCAAGCGTGGAATAACAGAATCAAAAAATTTTAGACCTTGAAGGACCCTGTGGATCATATATTCAAATATTCTCATTTTGTAGACGAGGAAACTGACACCAAGGCAAACTAAATGACAGACCGAATTGCACAGAACTAGCAAGTGGCAGGGTGTGGCGTAGAGTCCAGCTCATCTGAATCTTACTCCAGGTCCCTTTCCATTGTGCCATCTTGCCTTACATAAAGCATAGAGCAAATGACCTCAAGCCATTTATCTCTTAGAGAGAACAGGACCAGCTCTAGGCAAAATTGAAACTGGCAAAGGTTCTTCATCTGATCCCCTCTCTGGACATCAGAGGTTCCCATGGACAAGTCACGTCACCTCTTTATTTGACAAATAAGGGGGTTAGGTTTGATGGCTTAAGGTCTTTTCCACCTCTAAATCTAAAACACTCAGGAGGCATTCGCAGTGCCTGACAGCACAGGGGAAGAATCAGGAGTCAGCATATCTGAGTTCAAATCTCCGCTCTGACACAACCTGTGTGATCTTGGTTGCCCTGTCCAGGGATGGTGATTCCAACATCTACCCTCATATACCACTCCCAGTGTTTCTCACTGACCTTTCCTTCTTTCTGTCTAACATTAATCCCTCTGAAGTTTAGGTTTCCTTCTTCTTGTTCCATCCTCACTGGGCTTAGAAAGCAGCCAGTCATTGTTCTCTGCTTAAGAATCCTCCTCGATCCATTCCTTTCCCCACTTATCTTCAGGAACTGGCTCTCTCAGCTGGTTTACTCCATCCCTGATACTGTCCCAAGTGTGATTCAGAAAGATCTATTGAATTGGAGTCAGAAGACTTCGGTTCAACTGTAGACTCTCTCATTTATTATACCTTTGTGACCTGGAGCACACATTTTATCCTGACTGGGCCTCTGTTTCCTTGTCTGTAAAATGGTGGCACTGAACTTGGTAGATTTGATTCAATCCATGTTGTTTTTTCTGTAATGGCAGAGAATCACCCAGGACAAACCAGGCTTGAAGTAGTTATTTTCTCTCTGTCTTTTAAATAATGACAGTTCATATTTATATTGAATTTTAAGGTTATAAAGTACAACCCTGGATGAGGTAGGTGGGACAAATATCATTATCACCCTTTTCTGGATGAAGAAACTAAGGCTCAGAGCGATTCACCCATCATCACATAGCTCACAAGTGTAAGAGCTGGTACTCACACCCGGGTCTCAGCTCTGGACTTAGGAATTTTTCCATGCCTACTATTCTTCACAGCAAAATGCTGAAAGCTTCCCTTTATTGATCACTGAATCTTCCCTTTGAAGGCGACAGGTTAGACCCACTTTTAGAATCTGGCTTTCCTGAATGAAACCCACCATTCCCCTCCAGTTAACCAGCCAAATATCCACTTGGCCCTTCCCCTCCATGATTTCTACTATTGTGGTTGTTGCATAGCATCAGAATTCTATCACTAGATGGTTTAGTCTAGCCCCCTCTGGTCCTATATTAACCAGTCTGTCTTCCTTCATTAGATAATGAACTTAAGTTTACAAGATAAAGAAGTCTGGAAACGAAACACCTATAGAGTATTGGGCAATGGATAAGTCTCCCATGTGCCCCCTCACTCATGGTATGATTATGGGCAAGCTACAGCCCCTCTCTAGGCCTGTGCTTGGGCTAAATTATCTTCCATCTCAACCATTCTTGGATTCTCTGAGTCTATGGCTTCTCTCCAATCATTGCTCCCCATTATTCAGCACTAATTCCTGTTTACATCCCTGTACACAGGCTGCCTTTACTCCAGGCAGAGAAAAGAGAGGGCCTATCCTTTCCTCCTAGAAGAGAGAAAACTTTCTCAGATTCCCAGACTTCTTTTGTCCAAGAAAAAAATATTAAACCAACTTTGAATTCCTTTCCTAGTTCATGTTGAACTATTTTGATAATGAGCAGTTAGCCCTGAGATTTCCCAATTAAAAAAGAAAACTAAAGGCCAGAGTTCAGTCAGTTCTCCCAGTCTTTATCCATGGCATACTAAAATAACATTCATCCAGAGCCTTCCATACAGCATGTTCTCTGGCCCTCACAGCAGCCCTGTGAGTCATAACAATAGTACAACTATTACTAGCTCCATCTTACAGATGAAAAAACAGATTCAGAAAGTCAAAAATGATTTGCCTAAGGTCACAAGAGTTAACAAATGGGAGAGCTAGGTCTAGGCTTCAGGTCTCCTAAGTCCAAATCTAGTGAGCTTTCAATAACACCACTGTACTAGTTCTCCATAGCAAAGGACAGAAGGCTAGGCAAGAGTCTGGAGACCCTAAGAAAGTCACAACCTCCCTCATTCTCAGTTTCCAAATCCTAAAAGGGGGTTGGTTGGGCAGCTAGGTGGCACAGTGGATAGAGCACCAGCCCTGGAATCAGGAGTACCTGAGTTCAAATCCGGCCTCAGACACTTAACACTTACTAGCTGTGTGACCCTGGGCAAGTCACTTAACCCCAGTTGCCTCACTAAAAAAAAAACAACAAAAAAACAAAAGGGGGTTGGTTGATATTAACCTGTCTCCTTCAAAGGAAAGTTTTGGTGACCACATGGGGTGACAAATGTGAAAGTGTAATTATAAATGATTGGACCCTTCCTCCCCAGTCTCTCTAAATGTCAGATTTCTTTGTTTCTCCCCCACCCACTATCCTACTGCACCTCACCCTTGGCCTGGAAGCAATGTCAATATTTGATATTTTCATTTGATTCCATTTTGTCATCTGCATTATGATTGGTCCATTTATTATCTGTCTGATTTCTTTCATTCTTTATTGCCAGAGCTGCCCTATTCTATCCTAAGAAGTTTAATATTTATGTAATTCCATGGGAGAGGGAAGATGTTGAAGAAAAATCTTGCCAGCTTTCAGATCTGGTTTCTTTAAAAAAGAAGTTTCAAACTTTCATCATTTCTATATGACCCTGAGGAGTTACATGAGAAAGACTATGAGAAGAGGAATTTATTCATCTAGCAACACTTATTTATTCATTGATCGGAAACACTTATATACATAATGGCTTATATTCTTTAATACAGCTAGGTGATACAATAGATAGAGCCCTGGACCTGGACTCAGGAAAAGGAATTCAAATCCAGTCTCAGACACTTACTAGCTATGTAGCCCTTAGTTTCCTTACCTATAAAATGGAGAAAATAATAGCACCTACCTCTCAGGGTTATTATAAAGATAAAGCAGGATAATATTTACAAAGTACTTTACAAATATGAAAGCACTTATGACTATAATATTAGGATTTACAAGTTGGCAAAGCACTTGATATCCATTTGTCATCTTGTTGGATCCATACAACAATCCTATGAAACAGGTGGCACAAGTGTTATAGTCTCCATTTTCAAGACAAAAGAACTGATGCTCACAGTGATGAAATAACTGCCCCAGAACCACACAGTAAGTAGCAGAGTCAACTGGGACTCAGAGTCCTGGGCACTTTCCCCAGGGTCATAGTGAACTCTGCAAGACACTGGGGAATGCACCAAGTTGGACAGAACATCGTTTCTGCTCCAAAGAGCCCTTACCGACACAAGAATTACCCTCTAACATGCCATATTCCAGGTTTGGTCTGTCTCCATGTACAACTTAAGTAACATTTTTATGGAAGGAGTTCACCCCTATAATGCCATTTAATATCCCTTCACATATTTCTGGAACTAATTAACATTGGTTAATATTATGAAGAGGACTAAGCCATTAAAAGAAAAGTCCTTTTCTTTGAGAGGTTCTGGTGTTGACCCTTACCAAGACATATTCCAAGGTATATGCCCTTTAGGCAGCCTCGATAATGATGATGTGGTATGGGTGGCCAGGGGTGGGAAGAACATTGTGGGTGGGCATTCCATTTAGGCAAAAATATGAAATTTGACTTTGATTCCTTCTTTCTCCTTCATCCTCCTCCATGTTTTCGTTAATAGAGTTTATGGTGTGACCTCTTCCAGGAATGCTTTCATTTCAAGAGAAGACTTCTTTTTTTTTTTTAATTAATAAATTGTTTTATTTTTTTCCCTTTACATGTAAAGATAGTTCTCAACTTTTGTTTATACAAGCTTTCCAATTTCAGATTTTTCTCCCTCCCTCCCCTCCCTCCCCCCTCTCCTAGACAGCAGGTAATCTGATATATGTTACACACACACACACACACACACATATATATATATACACATAATAACATTAAACATATTTCTGCATTAGTCATGTTATAAGAGAAAAATCAGAGCAATGATGGAAAAACCTCAAAATAGAAAAAACATCAGCACCAAAACCAAAAGAAATAGTATGTTTCATTCAGCATCTACTCCACAGTTCTTTTTTTTTTTTTTCCTGGATTTGGAGATCCTCTTCTATCATGAGTTCCCTGGAACTCTTCTGTACCATTGCATTGGTGAGAAGAATATAGTCCATCACAGTAGATCAACACTCAATGTTGATGATACTGTGTACAATGTTCTTCTGGTTCTGCTCATCTCACTCATCATCAGCCCACGCAAGACCCTCCAGGTTTCTCTGAACTCCTGCTCATCGTTTCTTACAGCATAATAGTATTCCATTGTATTCATATACCACAACTTGTCCAGCCATTCCCCAATTGATGGGCATCCCCTCAATTTCCAATTCCTTGCCACCACATAAAGAACAGCTATAAATATTTTTGTACATGTGGGTCCCTTTCCCCTTTCCATGATTTCTTTGGGATAAAGACCCAAAAGTGGCATTGCTGGGTCAAAGGGTATGCACAGCTTTATCACCTTTTGGGCATAATTCCAAATTGCTCTCCAGAATGGTTGGATCAGTTCACAGCTCTACCAACAATGCATTAGTGTTCCAATTTTTCCACAGCTTCTCCAACATTTATTATTTTCCTTTTTTGTCATTTTAGCCAATCTGATAGGTGTCAGGTGGTACCTCAGAGTTGTTTTAATTTGCATCTCTCTAATCATTAGACATTTAGAGCATTTTTTCATATGGGAGTAGATAGCTTTGGTTTCTTCATCAGAAAACTGCCTGTTCATATCCTTTGACCATTAAGAGAAGACTTATAAGAAGCTTTCAGGAAGGAAGGGAGTTTTCTCTAAGCCTCCCTCCTCCATGAGGGAATGAGTAGATACAGACTGGGCATGCTACTTTTGCATCATCTCTCTCAGTTTCATCTCCCTTATCTGTAAATGGGAGGATTATAGTAATTGATTTCCAAAGTTCATTCTAGCTCTAAATTTCTGTGATTCTACAATCCAAGATACAACCAGTGCCCCATGAATAGGCCTAGACCAACCCTGACAGGCTTTGTTTTTACCTTGCAGGGCTAGATTACCAAGTGAAGACAGTGAAAGTGGACAGATCCCAGGTGGCCTTGCAGCTGTGGGACACAGCTGGGCAAGAGAGGTGAGGAAATGCCCTTTGCTTCCCCACCCTGTCATCCTACCTTTCTGGTCCCAATTTAACCCTCTTCCTTGTTCCCCTTTACTTCCTACTCCATATTGAGTTGTCTTTCCGGAATCTAGCTGAAGATCCAAGCTCCTCCACTTTTGGGGGGATGGGGGTTGGAGGGGGTGGAATGTTACATTTCTGACAGAGCTGGGGGGATCCCTTATCGGCAGGTATCGCTGCATCACCCAGCAGTTCTTCCGCAAGGCAGATGGTGTCATTGTGATGTACGACATCACAGCCAAGCAGACATTCATGTCCATCCGCCAGTGGCTGACGAGTGTCGAGGTGAGCTGATGCCATTACTTGAGCTCCTGTCAGCAAATTTTAGCCACAGCTCATGGCTGCTTTCTGTTCTTTTGCCTCCTTCTCAGCCTCTAACCTTATCCCAAACATTACCTTCCTACTCTCCACCATTCTAGAATAGTCTTCCTCTCTGCTACTCCATATCCCCTCTCCACTTTTTGCAGCCTAGCTCAAAACTTGCCTATGCCCTCAAACTTTCCCTGGTTTTCCCCACCCATCTTTTTTTCACACCTCTTCTTTTCTCTGCATCCATTCATCCCCTCATGTACTTAATTTGTATTCTACATTAGTAGAAGTATATGTGTGGTGTGTTGGAAATAAATGACCTAGAGTTAGAAGACCTAGATTGGAGTCTTGGTCCCTTTAACAAGCTGAGTGATCTTAGCCAAATTATTTTATTTCTCTGGGTCCTGTTTTTTTCATCCATAAAACACACACACATATATTTTGTGGGGCAATGAGGGTTAAGTGACTTTCCCAGGGTCACACAACTAGTAAGTGACAAGTGTCTGAGGCCAGGGTCCTCCTGAATCTAGGGTCGGTGCTTTATCCATCTAGCTGCCCCCATCCATAAAATATTGCTAATATCAATACTACCTACTTCTTGAGGTTATTGGGAGGGGAGGGTTAAGTGAGAAAATACAGATAATAGAATTTTGAGCCCATGAAGCACTATACTACTATCACTGATTACCATCCTTATTATGATGGCATCGTGTAACAGGTGGAGATGGATCAGAACCTCCCAGGACTTCAGGTGATCAAAGTTTTTGGACAAAGTCTGTGATAGACTAGTGTCATACTGAATTCCTTGGTAGCTGTAATGAGACGAGATATAATAGGGATTTGATTTCATTTGTTTACATAAATTCATATATCCATTCGCTGGGCAGCTAGGTGGCACAGTGGAAAGAGTCAGGGTTTCAATCTGGCCTCAGACGCTTACTAGCTATGGGACCCTGGGCAAGTCATTTCAGCCTGTTTGCCTCAGTTTCCTTATCTGTAAAATGAGCTGGAGAAGGAAATGACAAACCTTTTTAGTATCTTTGCCAAGAAAATCCCAAATGAGGTCACAAAGAGTCAGGCACAACTGAAATGACTGAACAACAAAATATTCATTTCTAACAGTTAGTACACACATATTGTGTACCCAGCACTGAACTAGGCTCTGAGAAATATATAAAATTCAATACAATGCCTGCCTTCAAGGTCAATTGAGATGGAGCCCAAAGATCAAGACTGAGTATGTACTATATAACTTAGGGCAAGTCACTTCACATTTAGGGCCTCAGTTCTTCACCCCTTAAAAGTTATAACTGTCTTTAGTTCTTAAGTCTCTTGTCTTCCATAACTTTCCTGTCATTTCAACATTATTAAAAAACTTAGCAAGACCAAAGACAGTGTGGACAAGTCAATTGTGGGCTTCAGTTGCTACATTTGTCAATGGGAAAATAGTATCTTACTTCTGTTAAGATGTGGGCTGGACCAGATGACATGAGGGCCCTTCTTGATTTAAGAGATAGGATTCTTTTCACTCCTTGAAGGGTAATGTGTGTAATAAAAGGATAACACACAGAAGAAAGATTTAAAAAAGACCCATGAAGATGTTTACAACAAACTTCTTTTTCACCGTCAAGGTCAATGGAGCCATCACACTTGAACTCTAATGATCCCAGATATGCCTAGAGATAGAATTAAAGAGAAAATGAGGGGAAAGCAGCTGCTTTGAGAGACTAATTCACAGAGTCCAGGGCACTTTCCGCTGGGCTACATTGAACTGTACTGGACATTGTAAAATATCCAGAGTTATATAGAACACAGTTTCTGCTCTGAAGGGCATAGAAAAGAGGAGACATCAAATCCAGGGCGGGAAATCTAGGACAGTGTCAGTACTGAGAATGAAGACTGAAAAAACATTATCAACTACCAATCGATATGTCTACTTTCCCAACTACATATAATTTTTGTAATAATCTTATAAACATCTATCAAGAGTGTCCTTGATGAAAACATTAGTAGGAAACAGTCAAGCTTTTAGAAGTGATATTCTATAATAGACAATCTTTACCACTAAGGATCTGACTAAAAGATGTAGAGAATACAGATCTCACTCTTATTTTTTTGTTGTTGATTATTTTAAAATATAATTAGATTCAGTGAAGCAAAACATAGCCTTAAAGGCTCTCTTCCAACAAAATGTCCCCATACTTGCATTAAAATTATTCAAAATTATTCAAAATTATACAAAATAGGAAAAATAGAAGTAACCTTGTTAAGCAATCAACCATTCATTAAAATTCTTGTAAAAATCACAAAACAGGGAGATATATGTTTACCAGAGATATTTCCATGGTCATGAAGGAATGAAGGAAATCTAATGTCCACTGAATAGGATTAGGTGGTGAGGTCCTCCAGATGGAACATGACATTGTATTAGTTGAATTGGGCCCTGGAACATCCCAGAGGAGGAAGAGAATAAGCATTTATTAAGCACCTACTTTTTCACAAGGCAATGTGCCAGGCACTTTGCAAATATTATCGTATTTGATCCTCACAACAATCCCAGGAGATAAGTAGAGAGATTCCTGGAAATATTTGTAAGCACTCCAAAGAGTTTGGAAACCTCCAGAAAGAAACACATAAATGGAGAACATCTATGGTACAGATTATGGCATGCAGTTAGATGGACAATCCCTAGAGCTTTCCATTATGAGGAGACAGAGAGACACAGAGAGAAAAAAAACTATAGATACAAGTGGTCAGGAGTGAGTTCATGCACTTGTTCATAAGTGAGTGAGTGAGTGGGTGAATGTGGGTGTGAGTCTTTTTCTACAAATGGACAAGCTGAGCCCAGAATTCAACAGGAGAAAGGGGGCAGACTAGATTGCCTCTGGGAATTTACAGAGCTCCTTTAATGATTCCAAACTTCTCCAGGTAACAAAAGCCCATTCTAAAAAGTGCTATTATTCTAACAATGTTGTTGTATGACTGTGAGTCATAGAACACTCAGTCTCTGAAGAATCAAAAATGAGTGTCACCCAGAGGGCAGTGGAGAAACTGGAAAGGTAAGCAGGCTACAACACATAACAGAAACAAAACCAACAACAACAACCACCTTAAGAAGTGGAATAATAGAGGAGATCATCAGACAAAGAGAAGGGTTAGTCACATGGTGAGAGTAAGAAATAACTGGAGAATAGGAAGGGAAGATAGAAGGAAAGAAGGGAGGGATAGAGGAGGGAAGGAAAGAAAGAAAGAAAGAAAGAGAAGGAAGGGAGTGAGTGAGTGAGAATGGAAGAGGGATGGGAGAAATGGAGGAGGGAACAAAGGGAAGGAGGAAGGAAGGGAGGGAGGAAGGAATGAAGGAAGGGAAGAAGGGAGGGAAGAAGAAAGGAAAGGAGGAATGGAGGGAGGAAGGTGTGGAGGAGGGAGGAAGGAAGGAAATAAATGTTCAGTAAGTTCCTACTATGTGCCAGGCACTATGCTAAGCACATCACAAATATCATATTTTGATCCTCTCAACAACCTTGAAAAGTAATTGCGATTATTATTACTATTTTTACAGATGAGAAAAATGAGGCACTCACAAGATGTGACTTTTAGCCAGGGTCACATAGCTAGAAAGTATCTGAGGCTGGATTCAAATGAAGGTCTTCATGATTCCAGGAAGTATCACAATGGCACAAGATGTAGATATTCTATCCCAATAGGGTCTGTGCTCAATCAGTATTGTTGACTGCCTATGGTTTTTCCCCTCCATTGTTCAGTCATGTCTAATTCTTCATGACCTCATGGACCATAGCATGCCAGTTCCTTATATCCTCCTCTTTTATCTTCTCAAAGTCTGTCCAAGCTCATGTTTGTTGTTTCCATCACAGCATCTATCCATCTCATCCTCTGTTGTTCCCTTTCCCTTTTGCCTTCAGTCTTCCCCAACACCAAGATCTTTTCCAATGAGTCCCATCTTCTCTTTATGTGGCCAAACTAATTAAGCATCAGTTTCAGTATTTGACTTTCCATTGAATAGTCTGAATTGATTTCTTTGAGCACTGACTGATTTGATCTCCTTCTTGCCCAGTTTGTTGTCTCAAAAGTCTTCTCCAGTACCACAATTTGAAAGCGTCGATTCTGTGGTGCTCAGCTAACTTTCACAACCATACATTGCTATTGGAAAAAACCAAAGTTTTAACAATCCGAACCTTTGTCTGCAAGGTGATGTCTCTGCTTTTTAGTCTGCTGTCCAGATTGGCCATAGCTTCCCTTCCAAGGACCGTGTCTAATTTCATGACCCATCTGCAGTGATCTTTGAGCCTAAGAATAAAAAATCTGGCACTGCTTCCATTTCTTCTCCCTCTATTTGCCAGAAAGTGATGGGACCCATTACCATACCCTCAAAAAATTGTAACTAAGAGAGATCCTAATTTCTGGTGCTCCTTAACCAAATTCTCTACAATTTAATATATTATTTCTCAAAGTTAGAGTGACAATTATGATGAATCATGCATGAAATATGACAACCTCTAAAGAATTAATATTTGAAAAAGGCAACTGAGAAGATGCATGTTGGGTATTAATAGGCTGCAGTGGATTGCCAATGAAAAATTGTGTGCAAGAAGTGGCATAACCTAAAAAATGTCATCAAATAAATGGGCCAGTCCTGTAATGAGAGCAAAGGATAACAGTGGTGCAGCTTTTGGGTTCTGTTGGAAAGCACTTCATGTTCACTAGCCTACAGGGTAAAAAGAGCCACTGGTCTTCAAGTCAAGGAATGGGTCTAAATTCCACTGCTTCCAATTTCCAGTATGACCTTGAGCAAATCATTTAACTTCTCTGAGCCTCAGTTTTCCCATCTGGAAAATGGAAGCTGTAATAGTTGCATTGCCGGGGCAGCTAGGTGGTACAGTGGATAGAGCACTGGCCCTGGAGTCAGGAGTACCTGAGTTCAAATCCAGCCTCAGACACTTAACACTTACTAGCTGTGTGACCCTGGGAAAGTCACTTAACCCCAATTGCCTCACTAAAAAAATAAATAAATAAATAAATAAAAATAGTTGCATTGCCTACCTCACAGGCATATTGTGTGGAAATACTCAGCAAACCTTAAAGTGCTGTATAGGTGGTAGGTAGTTAAGATTCAATGTGGTGTGTGTTTTCAGCATAAATTCACATTTCCTCCACTAATGTCCTGGTCAGATGCCACATCAAAATATCCAGCTAACCATCAGTACTCAACATCTACATATGCCCAAAGAGCTCTAACAGGTCCTACCAAATTGGAAAGTCCTGAACAATGGGCCAGGAGACTATCCGTCGGCCATCCAGCCTGGTTTTCTGTTTTGCCCTTCTCTTCTCAATACCTAGCACCGTGTTGTGTATGTTGTAGTGGCTTATTAAATGCTTGTTGAGTTAAATGGAGTTGAATCATCAGAAGGCTGACCCCTGAGTAATGCAACTAGGGGGCTGGAATCTGAAATCACGGCTCCTCCTCCTTTCAAGTTGGAGCCTTGTGCAGAAAGCAGGAGCTGTGTCATGTGAAGGGAGGCATGTTAAAGGTATGGAGCACTGGCATCATCGAGACACTTGTTTTCAAGGCTCCTGAGAATCTCAGTCAGTCTGCCTTGGCAACCAGCAATCAGAGATGTCAGATGATGTATTAAAACCTGACACCTAATTTGACGGAGGGGGGTACTGACAAGCAGTTCTTTGTATTTGCGCTCTACCATATTTTTTCCAAGGAGTTCTAAGTCACTTGAATTGGCAAAGGGAAGACAGAGGGGGAGATCTAATAACAGCCTTCAAGTATTTGAAGAGTTATTATTAAGAGAATGGTGACCAGCTGTTCTTTATTTCTCTCCTCCCCCGAAAGGCAGAACAAGAAGAAATGGGCTTAAATTGCTGCAGGTTATACAGAAGAACACATTTTCTGCTGGAAAGAGGATTGGAGCAGGTGTCTGGGAGTAACTCCTGGGAAGCTCCAAGGAGAAGCTGTACCCCTACCCCAGTTCACCACTAACTAGCTATGTCACATGGGGGAACTCTAGGAAATTCTTTGGTGAAAGCGATCCTGATATGTTCAGGCTGTCAGAAGTACAGTCTTGCTTGGCTGTGGAAGAGTGGATGAGTTTCTTATGAAGTGGGGTTTTTCCCCTCACATTGAACAAAAATCTGTCTCACTGTAACTTCCTCACCCTTCCTTACAGTGATCTCTTGTAGTCCAAAGATTCTTGAAATCCTTCTCTAAAGCCCCAGAGCAGCCCACATTTAATATCATCTCTTCTTCCTTGATGAAGCAGTATCAGGAAATTCCTGGATTTGGATCCTGGATGTGCCATTTACTACCTGAGTGATCTTGGCAAGTCACTTCCCTTTTCTGTGCCTCAGTTTCCTCACCTGTAAAATGAGGGGGTTGGACAAGATGCTCCCTAGGACTACTAGCTTTAGAGCTCAGTTCCTATCACTACACTTGTTTAGCTCTATCCCCTACCCATCTGCTTTCAGTTGCCACCCAGGAGACTCTGGCTTCCTTAGGAATGAGATTAGAAATTTCCCTATGAAAGGAATTGAAACTTTTGGCTAGAGAATACTTGTTGTTGAATCTTCTTGGTTACATATATATTTTAGTGCATTTCTCATAACTCAAAGCACCTGGAGATCTCTGTGGCCTCTTTCTCCCTTGGAGCCTTCCATGCCCACTGGAGTCAAATGGACTGACCCAACCTAATGACATTGGGTACCTATGCAAGGGAGCTTTGTAATTGCTCTCTATACCCCATGTAAAGCTCAGGATGATGGGGCAAAAAGGACCTCAGAGATCATCTGGTTTAACCTATTCATTTCACATAGGAGGAAACAGGCTCAGAGAGGTGGTAACTTGCCCAGGCCACACAGCAAGCTCATGGCATTGCCAAGATCAGAAACCCAATCTCTATGGTCTCTCTCATGGCTAATCCCTATGTCCAGGAGGCCTCTACTGGAGACTATATTTGATCATACCATGGTTCATCCCTACCTTGGCATGGGAAGCAGCCCAGTTCTCCTTTCAGATCGCATGCGTGGGGCTGCTTCCCTTGCCACTCCCAGGTTGCTAGCTAATTCACATTGCGCAGTCTTTGTGAGCAGTGGCACCTTACAGCACAGAACAAAAAATAGCACAGTTGGAGGCTTGGTTTTGTTTTTTTCCATGTTCCAACTTGAGCTTGAAGTGCTGGCAGTTTAGAATGAACTACACAAATAAATCTTGTTTTGACTCATAGTCCAGGGGCTGGATAAATATGGAAACCCCCAAGATATAATTTTGCAGTCATTTTTCCTGAGCATAACAGCACATTTTATTATGCAGAGAAATTTTTTTTTTGTTCTTGCTCCAAAGAAACACCAGCACTCTCCAGGCTAAATGTTTTTTCTTGCCTCTCACCAAATATATTTTGAAACACACACACATTCACACCACATCTCCCAAATATAACAACTCTATGTTCTATACCGCAAAGCAGGCTGCCTTTCTGAGTTACAGCCTGTCATATTTAAAATCAGAAAGAGGTAGGGTTGTGAATTCCAGAGTCTTGTCTTCCACATGTTTGAATTTTGGAGAATATCAACAAAAATGATCATAAGGATAGAAAAATCTTCCCTATTACTGAGACCCAGTGAGAAGGAACTCACCCAAAATCTTATAACGAGTTATCAGAAGAGCCTATCCAGGCTTGCTAAAGAGAGTCAGGTTAAAAGTTGAGGATTTACAAAGGAGATGTTGTTGTTGTTCATCCTTAATTCTTGGAAGATGACCAATGACATCACAAGGGTGATTTAGGAATGAATTGGATCTCAGGGAGGCAGAACTATGCAAGGTCCTCTGTCTCACACTCTCCTCCAGAGTCATTGAAATCCAGTGGCTAGACAAAAGTCAAGACAACTGGTGATGGCCCAGGATGCAGTGGGCCTTTCTAAATTAAGGTCTTTTCCCAGGTCTCAATTTGTCTGAGGCAACGCCCATTCAATGACTAGGGGCTATAAGAATTGAGAGAAAAGATGGTACAAATTACCATCACAAAACTATCTGGGAGGTGAAGCCTTTAAAGTTTCTGGCCAGAATAGAAAATAATTTCTATTTACACTCATTTTATTATTATGGTGATTTGTTGTTGTTGTTGTTTCTTTGAGCAGGGCATTGAGGGTTAAGAGACTTGCTCAGGGTCACACAGCTATTGTCAAGTGTCTGAGTTCAGATTTGAACTCAGGTGCTCCTGAATCCAGGGCCTGTGCTTTATCTACCACTCCAGCTAGCTGCCCCTACACTCATTTTAAACCATGAAAACCTAGATTTTGCTTTAGTATAAGGAACTGCTTCCTAACATTGACTTAGGAAATGTTGGTCTTAAAATAAAATGGGCTTAGGGGCAGCTAGATGGTACAGTGGATAGAGCACCGGCCCTGGAGTCAGGAGTACCTGAGTTCAAATCCATCCTCAGACACTTAACACTAGCTGTGTACCCCTGGGCAATTCACTTAACCCCAATTGCCTCACTAAAAATAAATAAAAAAAACAAAATGAGCTGCCTCCTATGGAAGTGTGCTGCCTGTCCCTAGTAGCATTTGAACAGAGGGTGCCTGATTGGTTTTTGTTTTTTTTTTTTAGTGAGGCAATGGGGGTTAAGTGACTTGCCCAGGGTCACACAGCTAGTAAGTGTTAAGTGTCTAAGGCCGGATTTGAACTCAGGTACTCCTGATTCCAGGGCTGGTGCTCTATCCACTGTGCCACCTAGCTGCCCCGATTGCTTTTTTTTTTTTAATTTAGTGAGGCAATTAGGGTTAAGTGACTTGCCCAAGGTCACACAGCTAGTAAGTGTTAAGTGTCTGAGGCTGGATTTGAACTCAGGTACTCCTGACTCCAAGGCCAGTGCTCTATCCACTGTGCCACCTAGCTGCCCCTCCCCGATTGCTTTTTAAGAATATCAAAAAAGAATAAGGGTTGGATCAGATGACCCCTGATATCTCTTCTGACTACCAAGTTTCTATGATTTTGTGACTCATCAGGCTACAATGTCAAAGGCTGACAAAGCATTTGTTTGAAATTATTATAAATAGTATGGGAGCCTAAATAGAGACATGTTCATCAAATTGCAAATAGAACAGGGATCACCACATGATGCTTAAAAGAACATTTTGGGGTCTTTATTTACCTTTAGAGCAAACTTAGAAAATTCACTACTCCAAGGCTTGGGGTGAGCTAAAAATGTTCAATCAGGTTAAAGAGGGTATATATAAATTAATGAATAATGGACCTATAAGAGTTTCCTAAGGAAATAAGAAATGAGAGGAAGGGGCAAACTGGGAAGGCAGATAGTGTGTGTGTGTGTGTGTGTGTGTGTGTGTGTGTGATGCCTTAGTTTTGAAGTTGATGTCATGAAAGGAAACTATTGGCCCACAGACTATATACTGGGTCCATGATCAGAGATAGAATCTTGGGTTAGTAGGACTATGGTTCTGATCTAAGGTGGCAATAGTGTGGAAGTTAGAAGAGAACTCAAATATCATTTAGTCCAACACCGTAATTTTACAAATGGGGAAACTGAGGCCCAGAGAAGTGACACAAATTGTCCAGAGTCATGCAGTGACAGAATCTATGAATAATCCTATGTTCTCCAAAGCCAATGTGTCCTTCCTCTGATACATGGTTGTGGAACAACCATGAGCTGCCCAAGCAGGTAAAATTCCTCCTCTGCAAAATTAGCCCAATAATACTTCACTACCTCCTTCTCAGGGTTAATATGAAGACAATGTTTTGCTAACATTGAAGTGCCTTAGAAATATGAGCTCTCAAGAATAAAACTTGATGATCTTGAATGATCGCTGGGGATAACACTCCCAAACAGATACATTTTTGCCTGTGGAATGATGTAATTAGAATGTAGAATACTTGGAGGTCTGTGCCTGCTCAACCATCTACTTTGTGGGATCTTCAAAATGTTGGTTGATTGGCATGACTATAGAAGAACTGGTCCTCAGACCAGGTTTTGGGGTGACTTCATTGCCACTGAGTTCCCTCTGCCATGCTAGAGGGAAAGGGGACCGGCTGTTTGCCAGTCACTTCTGTTCACCAGGAGGCTGGTTCAGGGCTACTTTGATACTTTCAATCTTGAGACAATGCCACCTTTTGTCAAGAGGCTCTTTAAAAGTTGTGATGATGGGGGTGGCTAGGTGGCGCAGTGGATAGAGCACCGGCCCTGGAGTCAGGAGTACCTGAGTTCAAATCCGGCCTCAGACACTTAACACTTATTAGCTGTGTGACACTGGGCAAGTCACTTAACCCCAATTGCCTCACTAAAAAACAAAAAACAAACAAACAAAAAAAGTTGTGATGATGCCTACCAAGATTCTGAAGCTTTTGACTATTTGTTCTTAAAATTAATGTTGTTTTAAATAAACAGATACCTATGCTGCCTTAAAAAGGCCGGGGGGGGGGGGAAGCAGCTAGGTGGTGCAGTGGATAGAGCACCAGCCCTGGAGTCAGGAGGATCTGAGTTCAAATCTGGCACTTGACATTTGCAAGCTGTGTGACCCTGGGCAAGTCACTTAACTCTGGTTGCCTCCCCCCCCCCCAACAAAACAACATTGGCTTCCATGGGGAGTGCATTGTGGGAGAAGCATTAGGAATTGAACTAAATAAGAAAGAGAAAGAAACTATTGATTATTTCAATGTGGGTGAGAGGGCAGATCTCAGAGGATTTGGACCTATGAAGAAGACCAGAGATTAAATTTCAGAAGAAGCTTGTACTGGGGCAAGTAGGTGGTGCAGTGGATAAAGCACCAGCCCTGGATTCAGGAGGACCTGAGTTCAAATCCAGGCTCAGACACTTGACACTAACTAGCTGTGTGACTCTGGGCAAGTCACTTAACCCTCATTGCCCCACAAAAAACAAACAACAACAAAAAAAGGAGCAGCAGCTTGTACAAACTTGGGAGAAAGCAAGAAAAATTTAAAGAACAATTTCCAGGTTCAGATGCTCCTTCTGGCTTCAGTGAAAGAACGGTGAAGAAGGATGAGATTAAGAAGTAGAAACCTGAAGAGGAAGGGATGAAGTGAAATGAATTGCTGGGTAATTGGAAAAGTCTTTGGAAAGTGCAGCAAGCTGATGAAATAGAAAGGAGGTTGGGAGGAAGAGGAGGTGGAGAAGGAGAAAAAGTGGGTGTGACTGTGAAATTATTGAGAATAAAAGAAAGAAAGTAACTGTTAAGTTACAAAAAGGTGACTAGAGGCTATACAAAATTTTAAACCAGATATTTAGGGGTAAGGTATAAATGCCCATTGGGAGTTCAAAAAAATTAAGTCTGATAATTTTAGCCAGTAAGGCAAATAGGCCATTTTGTCCAACCACCTAATGTTTTACAGATGAGGAAACTGAAGTACACAGAAATTAAGTAACTTCCCAAGGGTCACACAGCTATTATGTATCTAAAGAAGGATTTGAAACCATTTCTTCCTGACTCCAAGCCCAATGCCCTCTCCACTGCACCACACTGCTTCTAGATTGGATAATTACTTGTTGAGAATGTTGTAGTTAACATTCCTTTTGTACCTGGGTTGGACTGTATGGGTTCTGAGTTTCCAACTCTAAATTCTGTAATTTTGTTGATCTCTAAAATGCCTTCCGGCTCTGAACTTTCATAAATGCTGTAACATGTCATTGCACAACCTGAGATAGAAGCATTGTGATTAATAGAGTGCCAGATAGCAAGGAGAGGTAACTATGCTATAAGAATGAGAAACTAGGGGGAAATACAGATTATTCCAAACATCTTACTGCACTTTTAAGATTAGGTTATTAAAGCTTGAAACAGCACTAAGACTTTTGGGATACCTTGTACTTAAAAGAAGATGGTTCTGGGAGCAGCTAGGTGGTGCAGTGGATAAAGCACTGGCCCTGGATTCAGGAGGACCTGAGTTCAAATTTGGCCTCAGACACTTGACACTTACTAGCTGTGTGACCCCAGGCAAGTCACTTAAACCTTATTTCCCTGTCTCCCCCCCGCCCAAGAAAAAGATGGTGCTATGCTTTATTTTACTTTAGGTTCTTTTGGAACAGTCTCTCAGTCTCTCTGGGCCCTAGTTCCCTATTCTGTAAATAAGTTATGTATTATTTTAAACTATTGAAACTTGACAAAATTGACTGTATTATCTCATATAACCATTAAGAGTTCATTGAGAATCTTCAGGTGTAATTGTGAATTAAACTTAAAATTATTATGACTGTTAGATGAGATTCAGCCATTTATTTGGAATTATGGTGATTATTAAAAGAATCCATGAAACTATCAGGTTTTGTAGCTTCTGTGACTCCACAGCACCTCTATTCAATTTTTTAAAAAATTCAGTTGCTAGGGATTAGCATAAGTTGTCAAATAAGTATTAAAGTGCTAATTAGAGCTTTCACAAAGTAAAAATAATAGCTTGCCTAGGGTTATTAAATATGGACATTATCATTTTTACTCATTTTTATTTCAACGTATTAGGCCCATTTTTCAAACTCAGGGAGAGGTGAGGCAAGTATATATTGCATTTCGTGTTTTGGGGGAAGTGAATACACAGATGTTCTGTCCTAAAGACTAGCTAGCAGAGCCTTATTGGAAGGTGGCCATTATGTGAGTGAATTACATAATTACCCAGTATTAACTCCTTGAATAGAATAATAATAATTACATTAAGTAATATTACATTAATGGCATTAGAACATTGTTATAATGATTTTTAAAGAAACAAATGACATTTAACCTCTTTAAGGTTTACAGAGCTCTTCTTGAGCATTGGCATGGTTCCTGACATACGGGTGCTTTAAAGCTTGTTAATTGATTGATTCTTCACAATAATCCTCAAAGGGGGTCAGATGGCTTCAGTGGCTTGTAGAATCTCAAAATTTAGACCCCAAGAGAACCATAGAGGGCCATCTAGGCTAACACCCTCATTGTACACAATTGAGCTCTAGTCTATTGACTTCAAGCCCTTATACATCAGGAACATCTTTTTCTGGATGCCAGTCTAGAAAGGAAAGAGCTCTAGAGCCCAGAGTGGTGGCTTCTACTAAGGTATCTGGGCGGACTCCCTGGATGCCTACTGTGTACTGCCGTTAGCTGTGGCAGCTCTGGTGTCTCTGGGAATACCTTGGACTCTCCTTGAAGGTGTGGGGTAAGGGGAATCCGGCATTGTCTGAAAGTATATAAATAACCTAGTTTACATCTTCTGCCTTCCCCCTCCCCCTACGTTATAGTGAACCAGCTTGGGCAATGTAGGGATGGAGAATCCAGTGTATACTTTGGAGACCAAATGTAGTTCACTGCCAGACCTGATGATTGTCATAAGATTTAGAGGTAGTAGAGACCTTGGAAATCATCTAGTCCCTAGCTTATTAATTTATTTATTGAGTGGGGGGGGCAATTAGGGTTAAGTGACTTGCCTAGGGTCACACAGCTAGTGTTAAGTGTCAAGTGTCTGAGGCTGGATTTGAACTCAGTTCCTCTTGAGTCTAGGGCTGGTACTTTATCCATTGCACCACCTAGCTGCCCCTAGTTCCTAGCTTCTTAAACTGTGAGTTGTGACCCCCATTTGGGGATCATATAACTGAATGTTGGGGGTCACAAAAAATTTCACAACAGCAAAAGGTTATGCATACCTATTTTATATACTATATACTTGGGGTCACATAAACATTTATTAGACAAAAAAAGGTCACAAGTGGAAAAAGTTTGAGAAGTCCTGACCTAGTTTAACACTCCCCTATTTTACCAGTGGGTAAACTAAGGTCTGGGGAGAGGAAGCAACTTCTCCAAGGTCAAGTAAGGAGGTTAGCGAGGACATATAACTCTAAAGCCAATGAAATTTGGAAATACTGGACACCACCAAGCCCTGCAGAGAAGTCAGCTTTCCCATCTCTTCCCTTGTGATGACTTTATCTCCCATCTCTGAGACTTTTAACCTCTGCTTGCCTCTTGGAAACCAGCCTTTGTCACTCCTTCTGGGCTCTGGTTTCTCCCGCTCTTGAGTCCGATCTAGCTGGGGCTTGTCTGTTCTATAGGAAGCTGTGGGAGAGAACATTTCCATCCTTCTTCTGGGCAATAAGGTTGACAATGAAAAAGAGAGAGAAGTCCCCCAGGGACATGGAGAACGTCTTGCCAAGGTAAGGATCAGGTATCTCTACCCATACTAGGGTCAGTCGGGAAAAGGATTCCTCCTGGGGAAAGTCACAGGTGATCAATAGAATTTGATTAGAGGCCACTTGGGATTGAGGGCAATCTCTCACACCTTCAGTAGCTCAGAAGCCAAGATGAAGGGGATAAGATGAAGGAAAGATTCCCAGGAAGGAACCAAACATCTGAAACTAAACATGCTTTGAAAACAAGCACAAGCCTACTAGCCCAAGAGAGCAGTGAAATAAGCCCAAGTCTAATGAAAGTAGCCAGTTACCCAAAGGAGGAGGCAATTTCCTTGCCTGTTTTTATTCCGTCTTTGTTTGTTCTGGGCACTCTTGTTTGTCAGCAAGGGGTTCATCAGAGCTGAGGTGGGAGTGGCTGAATGTGTTGGTTGCAAAAAGATATGTATGATAGATAAGAAGAGCTGAAGTGGGACAAAAAGATGTACCTGTGTAGCATTGTGAGGTATTGATGGAGGGGAAAAAAAGAAAGTTAACATGATAATTTTATTATATATTTAAAAAGGAAAATAAGTTGTACATAATAGATTCGCAGTTTCATGTACAATTATTTTTTTCTATTCTACTGTTACGGAAATGCCTTTTTAATTTCTAAAGTTTAGAATAAAATAAAGAAAATTTTTAAAAATCAAAATTTATTGACTGACAAAAATTGATGTTTTTTTAAATTGCCCTGCAATCCTTAACATAATGAATCTCTTTTCATAAAGTAGAGAGGGAATGTGGAACAATCAAACCTAGTTGTAACCCAGCCTGATGTGAAGAATTGTGCAGTACTTCCCATAGGAAAGAGGCAGCATTATCAGTATTATGATGATAATGGTAAATTGCCAGTATTCTGCTTGATACTGTCCTACACTCAACCAGTGAACCTGAAGGATATAATAGAGTAAGGCTGAGTTAGGAAGGTCTGGGAGGAGCTAGTGAGTCTTAATAAAGACCATACAGGATTCTGGATAAAGGATTGTAGAATGCTTTTCATTCCTAATGTCTTTCCTAAGAAACTACACCCTTCTGCCTCCCTCTAAACACTTCTTTTCCTTCTGTCTCATGGATCTAGGAGAATGATTTGATCTTCTATGAATGCAGTGCATATTCGGGCCATAATGTCAAAGAATCTCTTCTTCACCTAGCCAGGTAAAGGAAAAAAAATAACTCTCTACCTTCCACAGTGTAATGAATGTCTTAAAGGGAAAAAAGAATGAGGGAGCCAAATCTGGTTGTGATTCAGTCTTATGATAGTCATTGTATAGCCTTCTACAAAAGACATGGCAAGAGTGAATACGGTTGTCTCAGGATGGAGAAGGTCCTATCCATCTCTTCAGAGGAATAGAGCAGAGGAAAAACACTAACTAGACTTGGAATATGGGGGCTTAAAGATCCTAAAAATCTCTCCCTTCAAGAGTCTGGAGGAGTAAACCAACCAATGGGACAGGGTCTGATATGTATCTTGCATATAATAGATGATTTTAAAAATATTTGGTGGATTGAATTGAATTTGAATTTGAAGAATTTGAGATCAAAGTTTAAAGAAACCTCAAGGATGACTTTTCTTTTTTTTTCTGTCAGGTTTTTTTTCTTTGTGTTTGGGGATGTGGGTCCAGAAGAAACTCTATGAAGAAAGTTAATCCTAGATTTGGATGGAGATGGTGTTAATAAAGGCATGATCCTCTGAAGTCAAATGGTTGTTTACTGTATCTAAAATCTGTCATAGAGAGATAATATAGGAAAAAAAGAAAATAACTGATTTACTAAAGAAAACAAATGTCAGAGAGAACAAGGGCTGATGTTGCTTTGCTGGTCATCATTTTAGTCCCTTCATCCCCTTCCCAAGACAAGGTACTTTTCACCACAATCTGAGAAGAGCATAATTCTGTCATGATTAACTTGCAGGAAGGTAAACCCAAGGAGAAACGGGGACTTCTTCAGTCTGACAGCCTTGCCTCTAGATTAGACACCATTTTAACTTTTGACAGCAAAATGAAGGCCCCAAGCATGGGGTGAATCCTCACAAAGTGTGGTCGGTTTCAGGGGAGAAGGTTTGGTCCAAATGGACAGAGGGTTTAAGTGTGGACCTAATGAGGTATGTGGTATTGGAGAAGTCACCCCTGTGTCATGGAAAGAGCACTAAAGCACAGGTCAGGAGAGCTGCGATCATGCCCTGTACTCTCACCGTGATTTGCGGTGTCGCTGTGGGTAACAGTCCCACTTCTCTCTGGGCCTCACTTTCCTCATCTATAAAATTTGGGGGTTGGAGGGAGAGACAACATGGCACAATGGGTATGGTGCTAGATTTGAAGTGCAAGGACCTAATTCTGTTACTTCTCCAGGTCTCAGTTCCTCCATCTGTACAATGAGGGGATTGGATTACATGATTTAATATCCTTTCAAGCACTAAATGCTGTGGTCTTATGTTTCCTGGTGAACTGACAATCAAAAGATAGTACTTAGAATACACATGACACAACAAAACACAATACAGTATAAGAATTCAAGATATATTAAGTTGTTGTTTGGTCATTTCAGTTGTGTCCTCATTTGGGATTTTCTTGGCAAAGGTCCTGGATTGGGGTGCCATTTTCTCCTCCATATCATTTTACAGATTAGGAAACTGAGGCAAACAAGGTGAAGTGACTTGCCCAGGGTCACATAGCTAGGAAGCATCTGAGGCCAGATTTGAACTCAGGAAGATAAGTTTTTCTGACTCCAGGCCTGGCACTCTATCCATTGTACCACCTACTGTATATAGAAGTATACATACTAAGCAGTGGGAGAGAAAGGAAATTTTGATCAAACATGGTGTGCTCTCATGCCTAGTTGGGAATAAGACACCAACACAGATGACTACAATGCACGCTATTCCCTGATAAGTGCATCAGAGCACTGGAATAATAGAAGTAGTGATTTACATAATGTGTTAGCCTGTAATATGCTTCCCACACATTAACTCACTGGAGCCTTATAACTGCAGAGTGGGGTAGGTGATTCAGATGTTATTATTCCCATTTAATAGCTAAGGAAACTGAGACCCAAAGAGATGAAGTTACTTATCCAGGATAATAAGATAATAAGTGACCAAGCTGAGATTTAAAAGGAAACCAGATAAAAATGCAAGATTAAGCCCCTAGGGTAAAGCAAAAGAGGCTTAGAGAGGTAGAGGAGCCAAAGACAAAGTTGGACTACTTGAAAGTGTCACCCAACACTAGGCCAGTGGGAATTCCTGAAGACAATGTTCTTTAGCCACCCATACCTACCCCAATACCACACAGCACATTTTGGAGGTTTGACCACTTTCTTAAGGGCATAAAAATCTAAAAACACTCTCATACTAACAATTACTTAGTGTATCTACTGGAGAGTTAATATCTGAGGGACTGGGGAGGGTTATCTAGGTGGTGCAGTGGATAGAGCACTGCCCCTGAAGTTGGGAGAACCAGAGTTGAAATTTTACTACAGACACTTACTAGCTGTGTGACCCCGGGAAAGTCACTTAATCCCAATTGCCTTAAACACCTGGGGCCATCTCCAGTCGTCCTGATATATATCTTGCCACTGGACCCAGATGGCTCTGGAAGAGAGAGGGAGGTTGGTGACATTGGTGACCTCCCTCACTTAAATACAATTCAGTGCAAGTTATGACATTACCCCCAATGTCATGGTCCTCTTTGAGAAGGAAGGACAAACAATAACAACAGTATCAGTGGGAAAAATACTGAAGTAGGAGCCGAGAGATGTGATCTTAGGTAGTCTTAGCTCCCCACTGACTCATTATCAAAGCCTGGTCAAGTCTTCTCTCAGCCTCAGTTTCCACATCTGTAAAATGTAGATGACAATAACACTATCTCACTTGCCAAAGTCTCAAGATTGTCCTAAGAATGCAATGAGGGGGCAGCTAGATGGCGCAGTGGATAGAGCACCGGCCCTGGAGTCAGGAGTACCTGAGTTCAAATCCGGCCTCAGACACTTAACACTTACTAGCTGTGTGACCCTGGGCAAGTCACTTAACCCCAATTGCCTCACTAAAAAAAAAAAAAAAAAAAAAAAAGAATGCAATGAGCTGAGTAGATACCTCTTCCTACTCCTTTGCACAGGCCAGAGTCCACAAATGTAGTGCTTTGCATATATTGTCAGTTTTTTTTAATTTACAAATTTTTTCCTCGTTAGTATTCATTTTTTTTTTTAGTGAGGCAATTGGGGTTAAGTGACTTGCCCAGGGTCACACAGCTAGTAAGTGTTAAGTGTCTGAGGTCGGATTTGAACTCAGGTACTCCTGACTCCAGGGCCGGTGCTCTATCCACTGCGCCATCTAGCTGCCCCAGTATTCTTATTATATTATTGCAGTTTTATGTGCAATCTTTTTTATCATACTGTTATAGAAATGCTTGTTTTACTCCACAAATTAAAAATACAATAATTAAAACATTTTTTTCTCTTTCTTTTTTTCCTCTTAAAAGTGAGTCTTTGTTATAAGGGATAGCTCTCTGGGAGAGAGAAGGATGCAGGAGAAATATAAGTGTTGCAAAAACATAGCTAAATCTTTTTTTTTAAAGTGAATTTTTAAAAAATGAAATGAATGATTTAATGAATGAACAAAGCATTTATTAATAGTTTACTCTACTGAAATCACTGTGCTAAGTGCTGGGGATAAAACCAGAAAGGTAAGACAAGTCTGTGCTTTCAAGGAGCTTACATTGACAAATCTGAAGTTGTATATGACCATGAGATACCTCTACTATTCTTTTAATGTCTCTGGCACTCATCTCCCCTATTACCTTGTGGCTCAGCCCACTGGCTGACATGATAATCATAGATCAGATAGTAACTGCTATTTACTAGCTCTATGGCTACGGGCGAGTCATCTCCTCTCTATGAACCTCAGTTTCCTGATCTCTCAGATGGAGATAAATAATACTTGCACTGCCTACTTCTAGCCTTCACCATGACTCATCTGGAGGTTGTTCCTCCCTAACTGATGACTCATCTTCTTCCTTTCCCAGGATCCTCAAGGAACGGGAGGACACTGTGAGAGACAATATTGTCCAGGTCCACCAGCAACCTAAGAAGAAGGCCTGCTGTGGCCAGCAGTAGAGTACCCAGACTATGCTTTGGATCACGACAAGGCCCGTGTACGATCTGGAATACCAGTTCTTTGTTGAAGTCAACATATGCTCAGAGCTTGATTCACTTTGATGACTCATTCCTCCTCTTTGAAATGATCTAACCTTGTGGGAGCTGCTGTTAGACACTAGGGGGCCGCTTTCCCCTCTCTTCTTCCTCAAGCCCAGATGTCCATTTCTAAAGCCTGCTTCTATGGCGAAGGAGGGGGTCGGGATGGAGAGGGGAGGAACAGGCTTGGCAGAGGTCACCATGTGCCTTTTCACATCTCCCTTCTTCTTCCCTAGCCCAGGGCATACTCCGCATCGTAGTAGCCCTGGCATTTTTTATAGGACAGATTTGCTGCTTCTTGGACAGCAGCCTGAATCCTCCTCAGGGACTATATCAAGGTACATTCTCTGGTAACTGAACTGTCTCAATAAGCACTTCCTAGGCCTCCGTCCTGTCTAGCTGTGTTTAAATGAATTCGACTCAATAAAGATTTCTTGTGAAAATACCAAGACGGGAGCCACTCATATTCCAATCCCAAACTTCTCCAGGGTGTCCTGACTCAAAAAGGCATTGATTAGGACTCTGAGCTTCAGTTACTTCTTCTGTTACAAAAGGAGGTGGGACTAGATGATATCTCAAGCCCCTCCACATCTTTGTGGAGCAGGGCATAGGCCAGACCCTTTGTACTAGCCCAACCCTGACCCAGGTTGAAAGGGGCAACAACTAGACTGACTATTGCTTTGGGGCCAGTAACCTTGCTCATTCTGATTGGTCACCTTCAGTGACATTCAGTTCTTACAAAGGACCCATGGCCTCACCAACAAACCTCCACTCCTCCCTCCCACCCCCACTAGGCTAAACTGTGGGCAATTGTACTACATCAGGGGTTTGGTACCTAATGTAGGTAAAAGAAATGAAAATAAGGAAAGAAGGAAGGAAGGAAAGAAGGAAGGAAGGAAGGAAGGAAGGAAGGAAGGAAGGAAGGAAGGAAGGAAGGAAGGAAGGAAGGAAGGAAGGAAGGGAGAGAAAAAGGAGGGAGGGAGGGAAAGAAGAAAAAGGAAGAAAGGAGGGAGGGAAGAAAGAAAAAAAGATGGAGAAAAACCATCTGCTTCTAAAAGAGACCATTTCTGGGGGATATAAACACAATATATATAGCTATATAAAATCCATTTTCTAAATGTTTCTCAAAATAGCTTTTAGAAAAACTGTATATGGTGATTAATGGGCTAGATTGACAGTCAGGGAAGAGAAATCACTATGCTTTCAGATATGCCATAGAAGCCCTACACTAGGTCCATAGTTACCAACTTAATTTTCTTTTTTTCTTCTCCTTTCCTCACTCTCCCCCCCCCTCCAACACACCCCTTCCACAGGAGATCAGATTTTAAAAACAAAACTAAAAAAATTCTGTAACTGTGTCTTTTGATGTTTTGATGGAATTTGAGAACGAAGAGAAATGTTGCTGTCACCTTGGCTGGAATGGAAAAGGAATGGGAATAATTGAGCCTCAGTTTGCTCATTTGTAAAATGAGGGAGGAGGGTAGATGGGTGAACCCTTAACTATCCAGTTCTAAAGTTCCATGAATCATTGCCCTGAGTGCTGTGTGATGTCACTTTCCGTCAGTTTCCAGTGCAGAGATTACTCTAGGAAGTGGCCAGTTCATACACAGATTTGGAGGAATGGAAAAGGGGACAGATAAAAGAACCCTAACACTGAGGTCAATTCTCCCTCTGCCCCAAAGGCACTCAGGCATATTTGTAGCCTGCCATTCATCTGGGACAAGGTTCTAGGGTCTCAGGCCACCACTGCCACTTCCCTGAAATCTATCTGGAACAAATGTTAAGAGTGTCATTTACCACCCCAATAACTGCTAACATGGCATCAGTGCAGGTGGGAGGAGGGGTCCTTAGAATAATTTCCCAGAAGGGCCAGAATGACGTACTTTAAGGGAGCAGGATCTGGGGTCAGTGGCCCTGGGTTTAAAGACCAGCTTTGATATTTATTACCTGTGTGGCCTTGGGTAATTCATGTTGGCTCTTTGGGTATGTTCTTCACCTTTAAAAGGAAGGGACTGGGGCAGCTAGGTGGCACAGTGGATAGAGCACCGGCCCTGGATTCAGGAGGACCTGAGTTCAAATCTGGCCTCAGACACTTGACACTTACTAGCTATGTGACCCTGGGCAAGTCACTTAACCCCAATTGCCTCACTTCCCAAAAAACCAACCAACCAAATAAATAAATAAATAAAAGGAAGGGACTGGGGGCAGCTAGGTGGCACAGTGGATAGAGCACTGACCCTGGAATCAGGAGTACCTGAGTTCAAATCTGACCTCAGACACTTAACACTTACTAGCTGTGTGACCCTGGGCAAGTCACTTAACCCCAATTACCTCACTAAAAAAAAAATTTAAAAAAAAAAAGGAAGGGACTGGATTCTTTGATCTCTAAGGTTCTTTTCCTATCTAAAGCTTATGATCATCAGCTCTACTTATTCCTGAGGCCAGTCCTACCTCCACTTTCTGGTTTCCCTGATATTATCATTACTACTCCTCATGACCCCACCAAGCCCTTCCCTAAGCCACCTTCCCTTCTCTCCACCCATTTCCCTTTCCATCCCAGAGGTCTGGTCTGGATCCAACTCAGGTCTGACTCATGTGAATCTGACAACATGAGCCTCTACAAATTTCCTCCCACTATCATAGGAGGAGGCTTTCCTTAGGGACAAAAGAGAATGCCTAGCAAACAGTAGAGTGTGAGACCTTATAACTTTCATAGTTCAGCCTCACTGACTAGGGATAAGATAAAGCTAGAAGAGAGGCTTGCCTTATGAAAATGGTCATGGGGGCAGCGAGGTGGCACAGTTGATAAACACCAACCCTGGATTCAGGAGGACTTGAGTTCAAATCTGTCCTTAGACACTTGACACTTACTAGCTGTATGACCCTGGGCAAGTCACTTAACCTTCATTGCCCATCCAAAAAAAAAAATGCTCACCCCAATTTGGAATCAAGAGGGCCAGAGTTCAAAAGTCAGCTTTGGCTACATAACCATTGTCAGGGGCTCCCCTTTGACTTGAGGAACTTTCAGTTTTGTGACTTATTGCCCTCATCCAGCCAGAACCTGGGAAAGGCAATATCTGTAGACCACCCACCTCCAAAGATAGCCACCAGCTCACCTTATAAGCACTTAGATTCACAAGGTTCAAATTGAAAAATTATTTTATTTATATGGAAAACAGAAAGGAATCTTATCTGAGCCCTCAGAGAGTGATCAGAGCTCCACCCCCCATAGTTGGCAACTTTCCCTTCTAGTTGTGTATATGATCCCCATTACTTACAATACTACCCTGGATGGGGCTTCAGTGAAGTGGGATACTAGCATACTCTACTTCTGATAGTTCCCACCAGCTCCCATCAGGTGATGCTTGCTCCTCAGAGGTTCTGTAGTTCTGTCTCCAAGGTTCAGCTCTTGTAGCTTTGCTTCCTGTAGTCCCATTCTCAGCATTGCCATCCTTTTGTTATTCCATCTCCTTTAGTCTAACCCCTTTGGTGAGCTAACCAAGGCAGGAGGAGTAAGCTTGGAAACTGGTAGCATTGTTAACTTGTTACGGTAGCATCTTCAAGATACCTCCACACTTGATACCCTCCAGTTGAGATACTGTATCTTCACAGAATCCTCAATAAATGAGGAAGCCAGCTACTCTGAGTTTCTTCAACCACAGAAGCAATGGCTTTTCTTCTCCCATTATACTGCTTCTGGCTCACTGACAAATGGAAAGAAAAAAAAAAGGTTCAGTGTTCTACTTTTCTATATTTGTTACTTTTTTTTTAAACAAGGCTTATAGAAAGATAACACTGACTCCTCTTTGCTTCTGTAAAACTCCAGCCTTACTGGGCAAAAATGTATTTGATCTATGTATGAAAGAGAGAATTCCTCACCCTTTTATAGCCATCTATACATTAATTGATACATCAAACAGCCTGGGGATTTTGTTGGCCATCAAACTTTACCACAGAGTAAAACTGAAGACAAAAATGAAACATTTGGGGCAAGAACCTAGCTTCCAAACCTGGGCTGCCTCTCAATCACCCTATTGGTGTCAAACAGAAGCAGAGAGAGAATATAGTAGAGAGAGAGACATTCAACTTCTTCCCGAAAAAGGAGAAAGGGGTGGTAAGGAGGGCAAAGAGTCATGACGTCTTCCTCCCCATGTCAGTTTGGTCAGCAATGCAGATTCACTTCAGATCCCTGGTTCATCCTATTAATGGCTCCAGTACCCCCTGGCTTGAGCTTCTGTTTTACATTGACCTATGGCAGGATGTTGTCCGCCTTCCCACAATCCTGTTCTGTTTCAGGAGAAGGGGTAGATCTCAGAATGTGGAAATGCAGGGTGAGTCTTCTCTCTAGCAGTTTGATTTCCTCCCCAAATCTATCAAGTCACTTCCCCCCAACTCCGGAGAGAGACCACACATAGTTTTACTCTTCAGCAAATGGTGTTCATCTCCTTTCTCAGCCATCTCTCCACTGGTCAATTTGAAGTTTCCTTTCAGCTCTAAGATTTTATAATGATTTTGGATTCCTTGCCTCACTAACTAATTTAATGCTTAGAAATATATGTAAAGGCCAGAGTGCCCTTATTCCCTTGAACGTATTTTTTGTACCCAAACCCCTAATAACTCACATCAAAATTATCCCAAGAAGCTCTAGGAATCCAACCATTCTAGACTGACAAGGGCAGCCAGGTAGCACATGCCTGGAGTCAGGAAGATCTGAATCCAAATCTCACCTCAGACACTTTCTATTTGTATGTGACTGTGGGCAAGTCACTTCACCCTGTTTGCCTCAGTTTTCTCATCTGTAAAATGAGCTGGAGAAGGAAATGGCAAACCACCCCAGTATCTTTGCCTAGAAAATCCCAAATGGGCTCATGAAGAGTCAGACACAAATGAAAAGAAGTTTTTTATTAAGCATATATTATATGCCCAGCACTGAAAGAGACAGAGAAAGGGAGTGGGGACTGGGGGCGGGGAGAAACAGCAAAATGGAGAAAAGGAGAGAAGGGGAGTGTGGAGTGAGGGGGAAGAGATGGAGAAAAAGAGAAAGGGAGCAGGGACTGAGGAAGGGAAGAGACAGAAACAGTGACAGAGATAGAATTTGAGAGAGAGAGAGAGAGAGAGAGAGAGAGAGAGAGAGAGAGAGAGAGAGAGAGAGAGAGAGAGAGAGAGACCAATCTGCTGAAGACGAACAGGGGGGTATGATCAAGGGTGATGTAGAAATGTTGGGCTTGGCAAGAAGAGCCACCAACACATGAAACCAAAAATAAAGAAGGATATATTGGATTAAGATGTCTGTGATGTGAGATGAGGACAGGGACAATTATTGGTAAATGACCTCAATACTTTTGAAGTATGAGGGGAGGTCCTCAACTGAGAAGGTGGGGGAAGAGGTGTCATGGGAGACTCGGAGAGAGAGAAGTTTTGGAACAGCCACTGTGGAGAATAGGATAGCAAGTCAAACAGGAGGAAGTAAAATGTTTGCCTTGCTACAATGAGAGTCCAGGTGAGATTAGATAACATAAATTTGTAGTGGACCAGCCAGTAGTTTCATGACTTACCCTAGCTTACTTTAATAGTAAATAAGAAAAGCAAGGGGGGCAACTAGGTGGTGCAGTGGATAAAGCACTGGCCCTGGATTCAGGAGGACTTGAGTTCAAATCCGACCTCAGACACTTGACACTTAATGGCTGTGTGACCCTGGGCAAGTCACAACCCTCATTGCCCCGCCTCCCCCCCCCCAAAAGAGGCTTAGGGTGAGAGTAGTCCAGGTAAGTGAGGGATATCATTAGACTTTTCATGCTCTAAGTATTTGCCAGTGTGTACTTATGATCCTTTTGTGTTTTTAGTATGTTTTTTGTAGTGGAGGAAATAAATGGCTGTCCTACGCCTCATCACTTTATATAATGAAGTGTTAATCATTTTTAGGGAGATTCAAATATGAATCAAATGTAATCTTTAACAGATTGTCCCGAGGGCTCTGAATTTTGGGGATAATAAACCAGAACTTGCAAGAAAAGTCTGACTCTTTTCTTTTTCAGAGGTCAAGCTCCACAAGGAATGAACCCAGGTCTCTCTGGTTCACTATATCTTAGTCCTCAACTCTGACTCTATTATTGTCCTCAGCAATAATAAGGGTACACCAATCATAGTAGTGTAGTGGATGGAAAGTTGTCCTAGGCAGTATGAAGATGTGGGTTCAGATTTTGACACATTTCAGACAAGTCATTTAATCTCTCATGGCCCCAGAAAACTCTCTGAGACTATAAATTGCAGGACATGTTGATTTGCATGTGTAGAAGGAGTAGCATCACTGAGAATTCCCTACCTCAATGAAATCACAGGTCCAGATCAAAAATAATCATATCTACAAAAACAAACAACAGCAACGACAACAACAACAACAAAACCCAGTTATTTTATCCATCTCTGCAATAGTCTGTGGAGCAGCTAAGTGGTACAGTGGATAGAGCACTGGCTCTGGAGTCAAGAGGGCCTGGGTTCAAATCTCACCTCAGACACTTACTAGTTATGGGATCCTGGGGCAAGTCACTTAACTCCAATTGCCTTAAAACATCCAGGGTCATCTCCAGTCATCCTGATGCACATCTTGCCACTAGACCAATCTGGCTCTGGAGGACAGAGTGAGGTTGGTGACCTTGCACAACTCTCCCTCAAATACAATTCAGTGCAAGTTATGACATCACCCTGATGTCATGGTACTCTGAAAATGAAGGCTAATCACAACAGCGAGCAAAAGTCTGTAAAACTTGAATATGGAGGACCAATAGCAGGAGATCAGCTCATCTAAGGATCATTTTTATCTGTACTCCATCTAAAAAAAAGATGAAAACAAGATAAGACAAAATAAGCCACAAGAATATCATTTTTCAAACCTCCAGTGTGGCGGAGGGAGTTGCTAGAACTGCTCTCCTTAATGGAAAGAAACCACATGACTGACAAAGGAGCAAATTCAATGTAGTAAGTGAGAAGCACCCGAATAAAGCCTTTATCTCCTTGAGAACCAAGGCAATGTCACATATATTAACCAGGCATCTTTCCAAATGGGATCTACCCTCTTTTAACCTCAATTCAGAAGTCAGAACATCTAGCCACTCATCTTATCGACAGGATATCAGTATCCCAACAATTGATTGCTACAATGCATTGTTCCAAAAAAGCACGTGCACTATTACAGTAAGTCAAGACCTGCTATAAAACTAAACAGTAATGATTATATTACACTGCAGAGAAATACCCACTGAGAACATATAGGAAAATTATGAACTCTGTAGTTCTGCTACAAACACTGATATTAACAACTATAAAAACAATAATAATATTAACAGTAATTCATGTTTAATGTGAATTTCCCTGTAGGTAGGGCACTTTTTAAAAAAATAATATTTTCCTCAATATATGTAAAACAATTTTTAACATTTGGTTTTTTAAAATTTTGAGTTCCAAATTTTCTCCCACCTTCCCTTCCCTTCTCCCTCTCTGAGATGATAAGCAATCTGATATAGGTTATACATGTAATAATCATGTAGAACATATTTCCCTATTAGTCTTTTTTTAGAAGAAAACTCAAACCAAAAAAAGGTGAAAACAGTATGCTTTAGTATGTATTGAGACTCCATCAGTTCTTATTTTTCATCATGAGTCTTTTGAAGTTGTCTTAGATCATTGTATTCCTAAGAATAGCTAAGTCATTCATAACTATTCATCATACAGTATTAATGTTACTGGGCACAATGTTCTCCTGGTTCTGCTCACTTTACTTTGCATCAGTTCATGTAAGTCTTTCCAGGTTTTTCTGAAAGCATCCCGTTTATAATTTCTTATAGCACAGTAGTATTCCGTTACAATCATATACTACAACTTGTTCAGCCATTCCCCAATTGGTTGGTATCCCCTCAATTTCCAATTCTTAGCCACCACAAAAAGAACTCTTATAAATACCCTTATAAAAACAGGTCCTTTTCACTCCTTTTTAAAAAAAAATCTTTGTGATACAGACCTGGTGGTGGTATTGCACAGTTTTATAGTCCTTTGGGCATAGTTCCAAATTGTTCCCCAGAATGGTTGAATCTATTCACAATTCCAACAGTGCATAGTGTCCCAATTTTCTCACACCCTATCCAACATACACAATTTTCCTTTTCTGTCATATTAGTCAATCTGATAGGTATGAAATGGTGCTTCAGAGTTACTTTAATTTGGATTTCTTTTATCAGCAGTGATTTAGATTTTTTTTCTATATGACTACAGATAGTTTTGATTTCTTTGTCTAAAAACTGCCTGTTCATATCCTTTGACCATTTAACAATTGGGGAATGACTTGTATTCTTATCAATTTGACTCAGTTCTCTATATATCTGAGAAATGAGGTCTTTGTCAGAGATACTTTCTATAAAAATTTTTCTTCCTTTTTTTCCTTTTCTTCTAATTTTGGTTGCATTGATTAATGTGAGAATTTAAAATTTTAAATGATATTTAAATTTAATATAATTAAAATAATCAATTTTATATCTCCTAATGCTCTCTATCTTTTGTTTGGTCTTATTTTCTTCCCTTATCCATTGACCTGACAGGTAAACTATTATATGCTCCCCTAATTTTCATATGGTATTACTCTTTACGTTTAAATCATGTACCCATTTTGGCCTTATCTTGGTATATGGTGTGAGGTGTTGATCTATACTTACTTTTTGACAACCCAGTTTTCCCAATAGTTTTTGTCAGATGGTGAGTTTTTATCTCCAAAGCTTGAATCATTGACTTTATCAAACACTAAATGATTATGTTCACTTACTAAAGTGTATTGTGTTCTCAATCTATTCCACTGATCTACCACTCTTAGCCAGTACCAGATTGTTTGATGATTACCACTTTATAATTCAATTTGAGATCTGGTATGACTAGACCACCTTCCTTCACAATTTTTTTCATTGATTCCCTGATATTCTTGACCTTTTGTTTTTCCAGATGAATTAAAAAATTTTTTCTGGTTCTATAAAATAATATTTAGGTAGCTTGGTATGACACTAAATAAGTAGATTAATTTAGGTAGAATTGTTGTTTTTATTATATTGGATCTGCCTACCCTTGAGCAATTAATATTTTTCCATTTGTTTAGATCTGACTTTATTTGTGTGAAAAGTGTTTTGTAACCAAGTTCATATAGTTCCTAGGTTTGTCTTGGCAGGTAAACTCCCAAGTATTTTTTATTGTCTACAGTTATTTTAAATGTAATTTCTCTTTCTGGCTCTTACTGCCAGACTTTGTTGGTAATATATAGAAATACTGATGATTTATGTGTGTTTATTTTATATCCTGCAACTTTTCTAAAGTTGTTCATTATTCAACTAGTTCTTTTAGTTGATTCTCTAGGATTCTCTAAGTATGTCATCATATCATCAGGGCAAATATTTTTATCCCTATTTTATAGATGAGGACCTTGAGATGCAAAATATTTAAATGATTTGCTGAAGTAAAAGCTAACATCAAAATTTGGACCCGGGTCTCTCCTGATCTCTCCAAGTCTAGTGTTCTTAAAACAAGTGGGAGGCAGGGCAGCTAGGTGGCACAGTGGATAAAGCAACAGCCCTGGATTCAGGAGGACCTGAGTTCAAATCTGATCCCAGACCCTTGACACTTACTAGCTGTGTGACCCTGGGCAAGTCATTTAACCCTCATTGCCCTGCAAAAAAAAAAAAATAGAAACAAGTGGAATTTGAGCAGGTGAGGCAAGTGTGAAATCAGATAAAACATTTTTTATGACCTGGGATCTACTGTATATACCTGTCATACAACCAAGAGGGTTCTTTCACAATAGTAAAATGCATTCGGGGATTGCTGGTAATGTTTAACAGCCTTTTTCCAGAAAAAGAAAAATGTATACAAGACACACTTTCCAACTTAATCTGATTGTTAAATGTTCTCCTTTACTTTCTTGAAACTAGCCAATTAACAAAACAATAAGTCAAGTTCTGATTTCTGAGGTATAAATGCTCACTGAACATGGCTTTCCCATACCACCAATACCCTCAGTATTCAGAACAGTTAGAAATGGTGAGTGATGCAAGTTATAGAGCTGGGATTGCAACCTTATCATTTTACATATGAGAAAATAGAGGCCTAGAATTATGAAATGACTTGCTCAGCATCATACCACCAGCAAATAGAAAAGCATAGATTCAAAGCCTGGTCTTTGAATTCTAAATCCGTTCTTTCTTCCATTATGCCACAGAGTCTGAAGGAAATCAAACCATCCTCTTTACTAAAAATAATGAACAAAGTTAACCATGCATTTCTGTTAAAAATTCAGTCCCCAAGGTTTTGCATCAAAAGGCCTGGCAAATATGTCCAAGGGCAGGCAGGTGACTGGTTAGAATTTGCTTTTCTCTGTGCTAATGGGCAAGGAGTTTCGTGCTGTTGACTTTGTAAAATATAATACAGCAGGAGTGTGCCGGTGTCTAGGGCTTGATTGGCCTTTCTTTCAGGCAGGGTGATGCATATCAAAGCATCGCTATTCCCTTCCCCAAGAGCCTCCCTGACTGCTTCGCGTGGCAATTTATTACATGAAAAATGACAACTCAATATGACTTTGGCTCCCTCATTGCCACACAGAAAAGATGCTTCCACGCCTGTCTTCCCCTTGCTTATTTCAGAAACAAACAGGCACCACCCCCTCTCTTTCATTTGTCTCCTCTGTCTATTGCAATGGTCCTGTATATTTGGAGGCTGAGGAATATAATAATGATAGCTGTCATTTATAGAGCACTTTACCTAATTTGCTCCTTGTAACAACATTCTGAGGTAGGTAGTGCAGATATAATTAGCCCCATTTTACAGATGAGAAATGAGATTTGCCCAGCATCACACAGTCAGTAAAAATCAGTCTGGATTTGATCCTGGTATTATCTTGTTTGAAGTACATTGTTCATTCCACCTTACCTCACATCTTTCTACAAAGGCCTACGTCCTCCATCTGGTATAAAGGACAATGTGCTTAAATTGTTAGAGCTAAAAGAATAGTTCATTTATACATAGGACCGTAGGAACTAGAGGGAAAAGGGCTTTAGAGATGACCTAAAGTGACTTGTCTTCATAAGTTTAAATCCAGCCTGAGTAACCCTGGGCAAGTTACTTAACCCTATTTGCCTCAGTTTCCTCATTTGTAAAATGAGCTGGAGAAGGAAATGACAAACCACTGCAGTATCTTTGCCAAGAAAACCCCAAATGAAGTCAGGAGGAATCAGATATGATTAAAAAAAAAGACCAAACAACAAAATCTAACCTCCTTTTTAAAAAATATGGAACCTTAAGCCCATAGAGGTGAAGTGACTTGCCCAAAGTCATTCATTGAGGTGATGATAGAGGCAGGACCAGCACTCAGATCTCCTTACTCTCAGTCTAGCATTCCTTCTTTTTTTTGTGGGGCAATGAGGGTTAAGTGACTTGCCCAAATTCACACAGCTAGTAAGTGTCAAGTGTCCAAGGCCAGATTTAAACTCAGGTACTCCTGAATCCAGGGCCAGTGCTCTATCCACTGTACCACCTAGCTGCCCCTAGCATTCCTTCTACTACACCAAGCCCATCCCGGCCCTTCCTGATTTGCTCAGGAGCCCTTTGATCAGTGACTGACTCTTTGGGGCCTAAGCAGCTGTGATAACAGCCTTCTATTGGGGGGCGGGGTTAGGGAGGAACTTGAGACAAGTGAAAGGCCCTTCAAAGCAAGGACATGTCTTTTTTTCCCTTTTTGGTGATGGTGGTAGGGTGGGCTTTTTAAAAAGTATCTCATTGGTGCTCTTTTTTTAAAAAACATCACTATCACTTTCTGCTGACTCAATAAAGCCCTCTCTTGTTACATGTAAGTAGAGTTGAGCAAAACAAATCAATGTATTGGCATGTCTGGAAATGTGTGTTTCATTGGACACTGATACTCTGCCACCTCTTTGCCTCAAGATGGAAGACATGCTTCACCATCGCTCAAGTCATTGTATTGATTAGAGTTCTGAAGTCACTTCATATCTTCCTGTTATAGTATAAAGTGACCCCAGGGTGATAATGGAGGCAGAATCTGAAGCTGCTCTAATGCAAACTAGATATTTTTGCAGTCTTACTTTCCTGACTTCAGCTCATCAGGTAACAGGGAGGGTTGAGTCCCTTTGAGTACCAAAAGGGACAGAGCCATCTTGGACCACCGAGCTATGACTGGCCAAAAAGGCTGGTTTAATCCTTGCTATATCCAAGACACTGTTCTATGTTCTGGGGATACAAAAATGAGGCAGTATCTGAGCTCAAGGAGCTTACCCTCTAATGGCTAGTGTCTCATTTGGATATGACCATTCTTCATCTAGTAGCAAGTGGATGGTCCAGAAGCAGGAGAACCTAAGTTCAAATCCAGCCTCACTTACTAGCTGTGTGACCCTGGGCAAGTCACTTAACCCTGTTTGTGTCAGTTTCTTCATCTATAAAATGAGCTGGAGAAGGAAATGATAAACTAATCCAGTATCTCTGCCAAGAAAACCCTAAATGGGGTCATGAAGAAGAATCAGATACAACTAATTGACAAAAACAACAGCATTCTCCCTCCATCTCAGGATGGTCATTTGATTTCAGCTGTTCATCCTGTCCTCTGAACTATGTGTTCATCTAGACTTCATCTTCTTAGCTCCAACCCTTTCTGTTCCCCACCTTATGTCTGATCCCTGTTTCCCAAGAATAAATAGAGGACTCCATCTGGTCTTTGTTCTCTCTCAGTATGTGGTCATTAGATGCCTTCCTAAAGGTTAGAGGGCAAGCCTCTCACCACATTCTGGTCCTGCTCATTACAATCTTCCCCATTAGTCTCTCTCTCAACCTCTGTCTAATTAACCCTTCAAACTCCTTTGGGCTCAAATAAGCACTCACTCTGCACATGGTACTTTTCTACATAGATATACCTATGTATGTAGAGAAACCCTCGGGGAATTGCAATCTAGGTAGAGTGACAAAACATGCACCTGTGCCTGCATATGAGATGCCTTATGTAGCCGGGACTTCCCCCCCCCCTCTCCCTTTACTTTCTCAACCTGTATTAACTTTGATGGTACCTTGGATCCTCCCACCTTCTACTATTAGGAGCAGCAGATCTGGACAATTTGAATAACCCTATATAGGAGTCTCTTGAGAGACTGGACCTGGAGAGATGATCTGGAAGGATTTCCTATGCTAAGTTTTTAGATCCATGGGATGCTGATAAAGGTGAGAAAGA
Source organism: Dromiciops gliroides (assembly GCF_019393635.1). Taxonomy (NCBI): domain Eukaryota; kingdom Metazoa; phylum Chordata; class Mammalia; order Microbiotheria; family Microbiotheriidae; genus Dromiciops; species Dromiciops gliroides. Next base: position 198,179,552 of record NC_057865.1, read on the forward strand.
TATCACCCGGGGCAGCTAGGTGGCACAGTGGATAGAGCACCAGCCCTGGAGTCAGGAAGACCTGAGTTCAAATCCAGCCTCAGACACTTGACACATACTAGCTGTGTGACCCTAGGCAAGTCACTTAACCCCAATTGCCTCACCCCCCCCAAAACAAACAAAAACAAAAAAGCCCCCCAAAAGAGAAAGATACCACCTGAGTGCTGGGGGAAAGGGTACTCATCCTGACCCAAACCAGTGTCAGTAACTGTTACCCATACAAAAATGATGAAGAGATGAAGACTGCTGATCCTAACTCCTACAGAAACTTCTTTGAGGTCAGAGGATGTCAGGAACTGTTGAGTACAAGAGAGGGTTCAGAAGGGATATCTGATCTGGAACTCCTGAATTTGAATTCTAACTGAGGAGAATCTGTCTCCTTTTACAAAAAAGAAATTTAGAATAATTCCTTTCTGTATTAGGAAGATTGGGTCTGCGGCAGCAGGGAATTTTCTCTGGAAAAAAATTAAAGGAGGGTCAAGGAAAAGTGTGTGTGTGTGTGTGTGTGTGTGTGTGTGTGTGTGTGTGTGTGTTAGGTGGGGAGGAGAGGCTGGCATGATGATAAATACATAGGAATTAAGGCAAAGTACCAAGAGAGACATGGAGAAGTCCCAAAGGAATGGACCTCGCCTGTTGATCCTATGAGGAATTACAAGAGTGATATCTGTACCCTGCTGAGGGCTCTGGATTGCATGCTGAGGAACTATGAGGATTGACAGCTGCCTAAACCATGACTACAAGTAACAAAGTTCTTTGGGGAAAAAGTTACTTATTAATGGGTGTCGATATTTTTTTCATGATCTCTGAGATAAATTCTCTTTGCTTTCTCTGACCTTCAAATCAACTCAGTTCTTCCTTGAGGTTTGTGCTTCTAGACCGAATTATAACTAGGGAGGGGCAACTGGAACTTTGTCCCAGGGCCCTGAAATTTAGATGTTAGTGACAGCATTTGTACTCCTTCAATAGGTAAGAAACAATTTGCTAATACCTAGTATGGGAGGAACAATATCTGCCATGGAGGTTAGGTTAGTTTTTCCTTAAAAAGCATTGAAGCTGTCTTCCATATTTAATTGGCTCAGGGGAATAAATTTCATGCAGTTTCCTGATGGCTTACATACAAGAGCCAGACCACACAAGAGCGAGTGTTGTTCTCTCTCAGGCTAGACTGGTAGTATCAGCATGAGTATCACAAAAGCAGGAACTCTTCACTTAATTGACTCAAAGGATATATCATCACTGGTATCCTTTCAATGTCATGGCTAAGTAAACTTCCTTTTTGTTAACTCTCAGATGTTCTAGAGCAAGTATTCTCAAATTTTTGGTCTCAGGATCCCTTTTGTCTCTCAAAATCCCCCAAAGACCTTTTGTTTATTTGGATAATGTCTGTTGATATTTATCATATTAGAAATTTGAATGTCTTAGTATTTTTATAAAAATAGTTGGGGGGGGGCAGCTAGATGGCTCAGTGGATAAAGCATGGGCCCTGGATTCAGGAGGACCTGAGTTCAAATCCGGACTCAGACACTTGACACTTACTAGCTGTGTGACCCCTGGGCAAGTCCCTTAATCCCCATTGCCCTGAAAAAAAATATATATTTAAAAATAGTTTTGGCTGTGTAGAACCCATGAAAAGGTCTTGGGTACCCTCAAGCATCCCCATACCATACTTTGAGAAATAATGATCTAGAGTATATGTCTAATTTCATTCTCATTTCCAACTTGAAGCTCAGGGACCAGACCTACAACACCTAATTAGTATCAAATTATAGAATAAAGGCCAATTTTAGACTTTGCCCTATTGAGACTTTGAGGAGAGATATCTGTATATTGAAAGGTCTAGAATTCAGTGAGCCTTACTCCTGGGTGACCTAGCTTCTGTGTTTCTTCCACCCCTCACCCGCACTGCCATATTTTTGGGCAAGTGGGAGAAACTTGGAGGCAAAAACTGGGAAAATCCAAACACCAGATCTGCTTAGAGGTCACTGGGGAAGTGACCATTGCCTGGGTTATGACCTGGCCTGAAGAGATGCACATTTAGGAATAATGTTATGAGGAGGTCTCTGTTCTCCCCTTTCCTAGAAAGGATATGAAAAGACAAGACTAAATCTAAGAGGATTCAGTAGTTGGGATGACCCTACTCTTCATTCTAAAGTTTGACTCCTGGGGATATGCTCTTCTGTTTGGGAAATGGGAGGATACAGAGCTCAGATTGGGGAGAACAAAACAGAGGAGCCTCCTGCTGATCCTACAATTGGGGTTTGTTGATGCTTTTTTTTTTCTTAAAAGATCTGGTCCAGTATTTCACCTGAAACAAAAGCTGAACACTGCCCATCTGGATACCATCAGACACTGCTCACCTGTAGAACCTGGGGGCCCTTTCTAGTCAGCTTGACCTATGTCTTGCTACTGGACTCAGATGACCCTGGAGAAGAGAGTGAGGCTAATGACTTTGCAAAGCTCTGCCTCACTTCAATGCAATACTCTTGCCAACTCCTGATGTTATCGGTCCTCTTCAAGAACAAAGGACAAACGGCTGTAGAACCTCTTGCCTTCAGGTTCTTGAGGGGAATGACTTTGTCTTATCTAAACTTTGTATCTTCTTCAGTGCTTAGTACAGTGTTTCATATGCCATAGGAGCCTAATACATGTTTGTTGACATTTTTTCAGCCTTTCTTTACCTTTAATTTTCCATGTCATCCTGTTCTCTCTCGATTCATTTCTTCCTTCTCTTTCATAGAATCAAAGAATTTGACCATTGAAAAAGACCTCATCTATTCTAATTTATGCAAGGAAGAAATGTATGGATCTCCTTTCCTCTCTCTTCCCATCTTTATATCTTTCCCCCTCCTGTTCCTTCTCATTTTCCTCCCTTTTATCTGGAACTCTTATAGACCCAAGAGGAAGGTACCAAGACACCTCTGACCCAGGAAAGGCTACCAAAGGGGAATCTGCGCTCCATGACTTCCCCCAAATTGCAAGAACAGTGTTGTATCCCTTCCAGCCTCCTGCCAGCATCTATAACATGGCAAGTGAAATTACCAACTTCACACTGTGGGGCTATTTAAATCCGCCTTCTACGTCTGATGAATTTAAAAATATGCTAAGAGTCGACATTTTAAACACAGCGAAACACAAACAAGCAGATGAGGCTCCATTTCCCTCCTATTCCCTTCCCACTCCCCAGAGAGAGAAAGTAATTTTTCATTCATGAAGCTCACCTCCCTCCTCCCCTATAAGGAAAGGAGAGAGAGAGAGAGAGAGAGAGAGAGAGAGAGAGAGAGAGAGAGAGAGAGAGAGTGCGTGTGCTGTTGGTGGATGGAATGCTGACCTGACATGAAGATATGAAAACACCTGACTTCTGAGAAGGTTATTGCAAGGATCAAGTGGAATCATGTATATAAACTGTTCAGTGATTTTAAAGTCTTGTATCAATATAAGTTATGATAAAGAGTATTTCTACCCTGCCCTTTTTCTTTTTCTTCAATTTCTGGCATTCACAGGAACTGACTCCCTCCTTGCCCCTACCCACTTTCATTAGTTGTACCTTCTTTTCATACTTAACACACACACACACACACACACACCCTACACACCCCCCCATGCATACACAGACTGATCTCAGAAAAAGAGTCAGAATACTCCTTGGTCCCCATTGCCACTTCCAGACTCCCTCTACTTCCATCAATCAACAATCTCTCTACTGTACCCCAATGTTATTAGCTGATCCAGATCCCTATGGAAGTCATCTACTGACCCCCAAGGCATTCTCCCTTCTGTCAAATTAATGGCTTTATCACAGTCTTCTTCTCCACCCCAATTCCTGCCCAAACATTAGGGAACAACAACATTCATGACCATTCATGTTGATGTAACATGAATGTTGATGTTTCCTCAAATACCACTCTGTTCCTCATTCTAATCCCAACACCTTCTCCTTCACTGTACCTCAACTACACACAGGAATGATACCAGCCATTACCCAAGTCTTCCAATTCTGTGATCAAGAATTCTGAAATTCTTTTATCTGGTCATGATCTACTATCATTCAGTTTTTTCTGGTGCCTTAATTCTCCTAAATATATTCTTAATCTCATCATGAGCTCCAATCTCTCTGCCCCCTCAGTACTTTCCCAGCTCTTCACCCCGGCTCTGTCTAGTCTCTCCTCCCTTCTTAATCTTGGTCCCCTTAGTAAACCATTTAAACAATACATGATTTTTGCTCTCAAATTCCTTGTTCTCGTGCCCTATCATGGCTTATGTCTTGACAAACTCCAACCCTGGATAATTCTTACCATATATCTCCTCTACTCTTACCAAGTGGATTTTCTCAGTGGAGCTGGAAATATAATCACATAATCTTGCTAACTGGGTCCACTACATATTTATGTTATTTCATCTCAATTGGGCCCTCACTGAAGCATGTCTTTTATTCCACTGTTAACTGATTTTCTATCCCACTTACCACAGCAGATGTTCACAAATTCTCTCCTCAAGCTTCCCATCTTCCCCAATTTCCCTGAAGACTTTACTTCATTATTTATTAAGAAAACCAAGGCCATTTGTTGTGAGGTCATTCTTATCTCCTTTTCCTCATCTCATAACCCCTTGACATTAACCTTCAGTATTTTCTCCTTTACTGCAATAAAGTCTGCAATAAAGGGAAGACTCCTGCCCAACCCAAATCCCTCTGCTTGTGCCCTAGACCCCTTCCCCTACTGTTTTCTTCAGTAGATTGCCCTCCACTATCATCCACTTTCTCTATAATTTTTCATTTCTCCATATTTACTAGTTCCTTTCCTACTTCCTACAGACATGTCTAAGTATCCTCTGCCTTTGAAAAAAGTTCCTACCATCTCAGCAAACATACTATGTTTCTCCTCCCTTTCTCAGCCAAACTCCTTTGAAAAAGCTAACTATTTTGTCTCCAGTCACTCATTTCTCACCTCTATAAAATCTGGCTTCTGACCTCATTATTCAACTGAAACTCTGCTCTGCAAAGTTCTCAGTGATCTTTTAATTGCCTTACCCAATGACCTTTTCTTAACTCTCATCTTTTAGGACTTCTCTGCAGTATTCGATACTGTTGACCGCTCTCTCCAGATGGATACTCTTTGTCTCCCTTTCTGTCTCTGTCTTTGTCTATCTGTCTGCCTGTGTTTCTCTCTGTGTTCTGTCTCTCTGTCTCTGACTCTCTCTGTTTTAACACTGCTCTCTTCCTCTCAGTTTTCCACCTATTTGTCTGTCCACTCTTCTCAGGGTATACCCTAAGGCTCTGTCCTGGGCCCACCTGTCTTCTCTATGTACACTCATTTGGTGAACTCATCATTAGCTCTCATGGGTTCAATTATTATCTTTATGGGGATGCTTCCTACATCTATATACCTAGACCTAATCTCTTTCTTCAGTTTCTATCCCACACCACTAACTACCTTTTGGACATTTCAACCTGGATTTCCCTTAGGCATCTCAAACTCATTATATCCAAAGGAGAGCTCATTATATTTCCCCCTAAACTTAACCATTTTATGGAATTTCTTTATGTCTGTAGAAGATACCACATTTTCCCAATCAACCAGATTTTCAGCCTCAGCATCATCCTCTACTTCTCATTCATTTAAAATATCCACTGGTTTGCCAAGTCTTGTTTTTATCACAACAATATCTGTCCCATACATGCCCTTATCTCTACTCACACAATCAACACTCTAGTTTAGATCTTTATTACCTCTTATATGGCCAATTGCAATAGCCTTTCAATAAGAGTCTCCTTCTCGTGTCTCTCCCTAATCCAATTCACTCTCCACACAGCTACTAAAGGGATTCTCTTCAAGCACAGGTCCGCTCGTGTCACTCCCTACTCAATAAGCTCCAATGGATCCCTTGTGCCTCTAGGATCACTTGTAAACTCCCCTGGTTGGCATTTAAAGCTTCATTCTTCCTTCCCAGCTTTCATATTACTTCCCTCCTCATTCGTTACAGTTCAGTCACAATGCTGTTCACATTCTTCCTCACACATGACCCTTCCTCTCCTATCTCAATGCCTTTTGACTGCCTGTATGCCACTTCTGGAATGTTGGTTTTCTCTTTGAATTCATGGTTCCTTTCAAAACTCAGCTCAAGCACCACCTTGTGCATGAATCTTTTCTTTATCTCATAGCTACTAATGGCTTTCCCTCCAAGGTCACCTTGTACCTACTTTGTTTTTATTTTTGTTTTTGTGAGGCAATTGGGGTTAAGTGACTTGCTCAGGGTCACACAGCTACTAAGTGTTAAGTGTTTGGGGCCAGATTTGAACTCAGGTCCTCCTGAATCCAGGGCCAGTGCTCTATCCACTGCGCCAACTAGTTACCCCTCTTGTACCTACTTTGTATGTCTTTCATATCTACTTATGTAAGTACATGTTGTCTTTCCCCAACTTTCTTAAGATGTAAGTTCCTCGAGAGCAGGGACTGTTTCATTTTTGCCTTTGCATGCTCAGCTGCAAGCACAGCACCTGGCACATAGCCAGCACTTACATGCTTGATGATTGCTCAATTGTTTGATAAATCAATATCCCAGGAATGTGGGTTTACTGGATTCTTCCACCCACTCAACACACCCAAGGTCATATCAGTGGATCAACTGGATCATAAGTCTTGCCCTGTGCTACTCTCAAACAAGTAGGTCACCCTCTATCAAGGCCTCATTTCCAGGGACAGATACCTAGAATAACACAGTGTGTTATGGAATATTAGCAAACTCCCCAGTGTCCCAGGACACAGGGATCAAGTGGTTTCTTAAGAAAACATGTCTTAGTCTTTGGCTTTAAATTACCCATGTTAATTGACCCCAAAAGTTTTTATAAAATATATCTTATTGAGGCAGCTAGGTGGCACATTGGATAAAGCACCAGCCCTGGATTCAGGAGGACCTGAGTTCAAATTTGACCTCAGACACTTGACACTTACTGGCTGTGTGACCCTAGGCAGGTCACTTGACCCTCATTACCCCACAAAAAAAATATATCTATATCTATATCTACATCTACATCTACATCTACATCTACATCTACATCTACATCTACATCTACATCTACATCTACATCTACATCTACATCTACATCTACATCTACACCTACACCTACACCTACACCTACACCTACACCTACACCTACACCTACATCTACATCTATATCTATATCTATATCTATATCTATATCTATATCTATATCTATATCTATATCTATATCTATATCTATATCTATATCTATATCTATATCTATATCTATATCTATATCTATATCTATATCTATATCTATATCTATATCTATATCTATATCTATATCTATATCTATATCTATATCTATATCTATATCATCTCTATCTATCTATCTATCTATCTATCTATCTATCTATCTATCTATCTATCTATATCTTACCTTGCTTGGTGCCATAGACAGATGAATGGATCTTCTTGGAAATTCCACAAGAGAATCATTCTTCTGGAAACATTGGAGAAACATTCTTGTCCAGGGTTGAGTTCTGGGTAGTGTGCAAGAATTTATATACAAAAGCAAAACACAAAATAACTACTATTAGTCTGATCTTTCTCCCAATGGCATAAGCCCTAGGAGAAACCTTAGAGCTGAGGGTAGAAGGAAGTGCTAATAACTACTTGGAAGCACAAATTATTTGTGAGCCCATTGCTGGATGAGTTATGGGCACTGACCTTGACCAGCATTAAGTCCTGGCAAGGTAATAACCTAGCATTTGAGCATGTACCACTGGGGGCTGTTTCTGCCATTTCAGTATTTCATTTTTTAATTTTTTTAATGGGGCAATGAGGGTTAAGTGACTTGCCCAGGGCCATACAGCTAGTAAGTGTCAAGTGTCTGAGGCCAGATTTGAACTCAGGTCCTCCTGAATCCAGGGCCAGTGCTCTATCCACTGCGCCAACTAGTTACCCCTCTTGTACCTACTTTGTATGTCTTTCATATCTACTTATGTAAGTACATGTTGTCTTTCCCCAACTTTCTTAAGATGTAAGTTCCTCGAGAGCAGGGACTGTTTCATTTTTGCCTTTGCATGCTCAGCTGCAAGCACAGCACCTGGCACATAGCCAGCACTTACATGCTTGATGATTGCTCAATTGTTTGATAAATCAATATCCCAGGAATGTGGGTTTACTGGATTCTTCCACCCACTCAACACACCCAAGGTCATATCAGTGGATCAACTGGATCATAAGTCTTGCCCTGTGCTACTCTCAAACAAGTAGGTCACCCTCTATCAAGGCCTCATTTCCAGGGACAGATACCTAGAATAACACAGTGTGTTATGGAATATTAGCAAACTCCCCAGTGTCCCAGGACACAGGGATCAAGTGGTTTCTTAAGAAAACATGTCTTAGTCTTTGGCTTTAAATTACCCATGTTAATTGACCCCAAAAGTTTTTATAAAATATATCTTATTGAGGCAGCTAGGTGGCACATTGGATAAAGCACCAGCCCTGGATTCAGGAGGACCTGAGTTCAAATTTGACCTCAGACACTTGACACTTACTGGCTGTGTGACCCTAGGCAGGTCACTTGACCCTCATTACCCCACAAAAAAAATATATCTATATCTATATCTACATCTACATCTACATCTACATCTACATCTACATCTACATCTACATCTACATCTACATCTACATCTACATCTACATCTACATCTACATCTACATCTACACCTACACCTACACCTACACCTACACCTACACCTACACCTACACCTACATCTACATCTACATCTATATCTATATCTATATCTATATCTATATCTATATCTATATCTATATCTATATCTATATCTATATCTATATCTATATCTATATCTATATCTATATCTATATCTATATCTATATCTATATCTATATCTATATCTATATCTATATCATCTCTATCTATCTATCTATCTATCTATCTATCTATCTATCTATCTATCTATCTATATCTTACCTTGCTTGGTGCCATAGACAGATGAATGGATCTTCTTGGAAATTCCACAAGAGAATCATTCTTCTGGAAACATTGGAGAAACATTCTTGTCCAGGGTTGAGTTCTGGGTAGTGTGCAAGAATTTATATACAAAAGCAAAACACAAAATAACTACTATTAGTCTGATCTTTCTCCCAATGGCATAAGCCCTAGGAGAAACCTTAGAGCTGAGGGTAGAAGGAAGTGCTAATAACTACTTGGAAGCACAAATTATTTGTGAGCCCATTGCTGGATGAGTTATGGGCACTGACCTTGACCAGCATTAAGTCCTGGCAAGGTAATAACCTAGCATTTGAGCATGTACCACTGGGGGCTGTTTCTGCCATTTCAGTATTTCATTTTTTAATTTTTTTAATGGGGCAATGAGGGTTAAGTGACTTGCCCAGGGCCATACAGCTAGTAAGTGTCAAGTGTCTGAGGCCAGATTTGAACTCAGGTCATCCTGAATCCAGGGCCAGTGCTTTATCCAGTGTGCCACCTAGCTGCCCCCATTTTAGTATTTCAAACACCAATATGATGCCAGAGGCAGCTATGGGACAGTGGGAACAGTTCTGGTTTTAGAATCCCCCAGTTGTCAGTATCATCATCTCTTATCAACCATCCAGTTTTATCATGACCTCCCTGGACTTCAATTCCTTATCTCTACATTGAGTGGAGTAGGCTTGATGGTCTCTGAGACCCCTCCAGTTCTAAATACATAATGGCATGATCCACTGACCAAGTACCTGACAATTCTTAGCTTTCCAGTTACTTTAATGTCAAGGCATATCACTGAGTGGAACCTCTAGGGACCAATAAAATCTTACATGGGTTCCTTCTTTGCAAGGGCAAAAGAGACAGATACCTTTTCCAGAATGTTTTTTCCTTGTTTTCTCTTGTTTTGTTTTGATTGTTCACTCCTTGGATCTGCTGTGCTTAGGCAACAATGAAACATTTCTCTTGTTATGTCTGTTAGCATTTCAGCATTATTGTCACAAAGCATTTATTCCCATCCATCACACCTTTACTGACAGACATATGGCAGGTCTGTCCTTATGTAGCATCTACAGCTTTGCAGTTTGCAAAGCTCATCCTAGATGTGAATGATGATTTTTTTCTTTTTCTTTTTTTTTCTTTTTGCAGGGCAATGAGGGTTAAGTGACTTGCCCAGGGTCACACAGCTAGTAAGTGGCAAGTGTCCGAGGCCGGATTTGGACTCAGGTCCTCCTGACTCCAGGGCCAGTGCTTTATCTACTGTGCCACCTAGCTGCCCTGATGATTTTTTTTATAAATCAAGATAGAAAGGCCTTGCTGAGTCATTGGATCATATCTGCTGCTGTATTTTTATAGGCCTGTACACAGATGCCTTGGCCCAGAGTAACATCAACAAGTCATCTTTCAGTTTTAAAAAATGCAAACAAAATAGTATGGATAGCTAGAAAGGAGAATCAGTCTAGGTTTTGTGGAGGTATTGGAATTTAATCCTATTCCTCTCTCTTATTGTGTCATGGAGAAAACCCTATGTCCTTGAAAAACTTGTTAATAGAGTACAAATTTTGACAGGTTCTACCATGCCAGAATGGTTAACACTTCAGAGTCAGTGGTAAACTCTATCTCCTATCTGAAAGTCAACCTACCTAAATAAGGAACAGCTCATCATGAGAAAATTGCACAATTGGGGATGAATTCTTTGGCGATGGCCACCTACAAAATAAAAATACAAAGTGCCCCTCAGTCTTGTGTAATGTCCTTCCTCTTTTTTAGATACAATGACATACGTACTGGCAGCAAGGGAGGCATTAAGAATCATAATTCCTACACCATTTATAAACATTAATTTAGTCGTTGGTCCTCTAAAGGTGAGACCTTTGTCCAAAGACCAAAGAGTTGTCAATACTAGAGGAACCAAAGCAATGAAGTGATAAATGAGCTGAACAAAGTTAGATATGGCTCCAAGTAGATCACCCCCAAAACATTTAAACAGGGTATCTCAAAAGCCTTTATACAGCTATAAAAGATAAAACTTCACTAGGACTTTCAGGATATCCTATATAAGAAAAACATGGAGGCAGAAAACAAAGAGATGCAAAATGGAATGAATTTGGACTGTATCCATGCTGATCCATTCTCATAATTAATGATAATGAAAACACCAAACTTAGTCTCCCACTTATTAGTACTTAGCATATGAAGAAATGGAACATCCATCAAGGAATATGGGACAAGAAATTAGATCTGAAAAAGTACCCAAAGATAAAATCCGTACTGGACATAATACATAACATAATATAACATAGGCATTCAGTTATCGATTTTCAAGATATCTTAACAATGGAAAGATATCAAAAGAATGGTATCAAGTCATACTGTTGTATCATTGGGAAAGAACCTATACCCTTGTTCATCCTTTGTTTTTCAAAGAGGACCAGTAACACTACAGGTGATACCTTGACTTGTGTGTAAATTTGATTTAAGTAAGGCTTCATTGTTGTTCGGGGATGTCTGAGTCTTTGTGACTGCATTTGGAGTTTTCTTGGCCAAGATACTGGAGTGGTTTGCCTTTTCCTTCTCTAGCTTTTTTTACAGATGAGGAAACTGAAGCAAACAGGGTTAAGTGACTTGCCCAGAGTCACATAGCTAGTAAGTGTCTGAGGTCTGATTCCAAGCCCAGTGCTCTATTCACTGAACCACCTAGCCACCTTTAAATGAGGCATACTTGTGCAAAGTCATTAGCCTCATTCTCTTCCTGAGTCATTGAAATCCAGTGGCAGGACAAAACTCGAGGTGACTGGAAATTGCCTGGGATACTGTAGATAATCATGGTGTCTTTTATGCCTGACCAAGCTCTAAGCTCTCTACAGCACCTACTTTAGCTTCCTTCATAGATACTGAAATAAATTTTCTTATCTACCCATTCTGCTGGGGAAAGTTTTCATAAGCTTGGGATAGACATCTCCCTAACTCACCAACAGGTTTGAGGTCTGTTGGTTACCCTCAACTTGGTTTAGCCCAACTGTGAAACAGTTTACCAGGATGCAGTCACTGAGGACGCCATAGCTTCTTGGAGCCACAGGTGAGAGTTGGGTCAAGGTTGACATCAAAGGGGAATGAGTAGCCCAAAAAGGGCTTGACAAGTCCTCATACCAGAGGTACTAGTCTTCCCTAAACACCTGTACAGCAGTGGAATTACAGATCCATTAAAGTATAAACACATTAAGACACACACAAAAAGTTAAACAAAAAGATATCAATAACCACCAACTTTACTTTCTTCATCAATTTAAAATCTTTATCAGAATTATCTATAGATATATCAAAAGTACCCTTGACAAAAATATAAGAAATGAACAGGTAGACTTTTGCAAGAGATTTTCTATAGCAAACTACTTTTTTCACAGTCATACAATTATGTAAAAGGTATAGAAAAACGCAAGATTCCACAATACATATTATTTGCTAGCGATGTTTAAAAGCATTTAACTAAGTAGAACAAAACGAAGTTTTAAAGAGTCTTCTCCAACAAGGGATTTCCCGTGTTAATTTTACATAGTATTCTTGAATAAATACAGCTACAGAGATCATTTTGTTCAGTGATCTAATTATCATTTTCAAATAAAGCACAAAGCAGGGAGATGTATACTCAATGATATTTCTCACTATCATGAAAAATGCCCCAAACTGGGTCCAAATGGAAAAAGATACCCCATAGTGAATTCTTCCAGATACTTCTGTTTATGGATGGCATATTGCTCTTTGTATCCAGCTACAGGATTCTAGATAACTCCTTAATCTATAGTTATTCAAATAGATAGGCCTATGCAGATAACCCTACAGAGGACAGTTGGGTGTGTTGCCCATTGAGTCAGTTCATCATGTATTTATTTTTTTGTTTTGTTTTGTTTTTGCAGGGCAATGGAGGTTAAGTGACTTGCCCAGGGTCACACAGCTAGTAAATGTCAAGTGTCTGAGGCCGGATTTGAACTCAGGTCCTCCTGAATCCAGGGCTGGTGCTTTATCCACTGCGCCACCTAGCTGCCCCCTCATCATGTATTTATAATGGATAGATTCTGTGTTAATCCTTGAATCCATGTTCCAGGAGTGTTCTCCCTTTCTCTTAGGATTATCAATTCCAAAAGTGAATCTAAGAAACTTAATTATGTCCTATGATTCCACTTAGTCATGGAAGTAGAAAGTGTCATATACCTTCACCTAGCTCCACTTTCCCCAAACCACGCAGGATTTCTTATGTTTTGCTTCCCCATGCTCTATGCAGGTGTGGTTGTTGGTGTCCTTCATTTCCAAAGAACCTCAATGACATCATGGGGGGGTGTCTTGACTTACTCTGAATTGGATTTAAATGAGACAGAGTTGCACAAAGCCACCAACCTCACTCTCTCTTTCTGAGTCATGAAAGTACAGTGGGAGATAAAAGTCAAGAGTATTGGAGATGGCTCAGAATGCCGTGGATGACTTTGGCCAAGTGCAATGTGCTCCCCAGCCCCTGCTTCAGCTGCCTTCATGGCCATTGGAACAAATTGTTCTCATCCTCCTATTCTGCTTAATGCAGACATCCCCCTAACTCACTGACAGGTTTCAGGCCTGTTGGTTACCCTCAACCTGTTTGAACTCATCTGCCAAAATGGTTTACCAGTACATGACCACTGAGCATGCTACAGCTTTTGGGGGGCACAGGTAAGAGCTGGGTGAATGAGGGGAACACCAAAGGGGCTGAGCAGCCCTGACAGGAGTTCAGTAAGCCCTTACACCAGAGGTGCTAGTCACCCTGAATACTCCATACGCCCTTATATGCAAGTATTGTCCCAATCACCCCATACCAGTCCTCTTTCCTGCTTGATATAACACCCCAGTCACATTGCAGAAATAACCTCTCTTACCACAAGCACATTAAGTCTTAAGGTAACTGTGGTACATTCTGTGATCAAATTCTCTGCATTCCAGCCTTCACTTCATCTCTGAGAAGCATACTTCTATATTAAAGTATTTTTTCTTCGCCCTCTCTACTCCATTCTAGTTACCAGCCAATGTTAGTCATCAATCCTTAGAATGTTGCTACATCTCTTAGCAAGAAACAGTTAAGGGGAAAATGGAAGCTTCCCTTTATCCATCAAGTATATTATCAGACCCTGAGTTCTTAGGGCTGAGCTAGTTCTTGTTCAGGCCTGCTTAATGTATTTACCAATTTAACTTCTTTACCACCATAATACTTTCACTGCAAGTGGGTAATGAGCAGGGACCCAGAATGGAATAAAAGGAAAAAGTGGACTACATTACATTCAGGAATTTGTGAAGTGCTTTCAATGAGTCCAAAATGTCCACACACATAAACACACACACACACACACACACACACACACACACACACACACGCACACACGCACACACACACACGAACACCCCCGCACACAATCTTTTTTTTTCTTTTGTGTGTGAGGCAATTGGGGTTAAGTGACTTGCCCAGGGTCACACAGCTAGTAATTGGTGTTTTTTTTTTTTACATATAAGGTATTTTATTTTTTCCGTTGCATGTAAAGATAGTTCTCAACTTTTGTTTATACAAGCTTTACAATTTCAGATTTTTCTCCCTCCCTCCCCTCCCTCCCCCCTCCCCCCCTCCCCCCTCCCCCCTTCCCCCTCCCCCCTCCCCTAGCTAGTAAGTGTTAAGTGTCTGAGGCCAGATTTGAACTCAGGTCCTCCTGAATTCAGGGCTGGTGCTCTAACCACTGTGCCATCTAGCTGCCCCCCCCCCCTGCACACAATCTTTTAACATCGATATTCCCCCCAATGGTGCTATGTGCCTATGAGTCATTGAATACTACAGTCTTTAAAGAATAAAAATTGGGCATGAACAAAGGAGAATGAATAGAAATAGAGGATATAAGTAGGGAGGACAAAACCAGGCTACACATTTCACCAAGAATCAAATGCAAATGTGAAAGATGCCATCAAGGAAATATATGAACCGAAAAAAAGAGAGATGGTTATTGTTAAGGGCTAAAATTCTAGCTAAACTGTCTAAAATATCTAATGAGTGGTCGCCAATAAATTATAAGCTTTAGCAAGAGTTAGACTTTTAAGCATTTATTAAGGAGAATAAGAGTTTGGTAAAGAGAGAAGAAAAGGCCTAGATTCCTATCTATTAAAGGGAGAGCACATTTCTAGCTCCGCTCTCCACCAGAGTCCAGAGGAAAGAGCGTGAGACTGAACGCCAGTCTCTTCCTTCCTCCTCCCACTAGCCCGCGTCACTTCCTGACGCCAAAGAAAAGACTCCTGGTCTTGCCCTCAAAGACCTTCGCTTCATGGGCGGAACTCTTCTACAGTAAGTCTCCAGCAGGTGGCGTCATTCCAATCATTACATTATGTTGAAGGAGTAAGGGACAAATTGAGTCCTGTATAAAATATTTTAAAAAACAAATCATAATGCATGAAGTATTGAAGATTTATGAACTATACTGGTAAGAACCAAGCAGATTGAGATGATGAAGGTAGTAAAGAGAATAACAGTATTGATAAGATCATGGAGCCATTGAAGATAGAACCATTCAGGGCACTGGAATTGAAATCAGAGGACTTGGGACTGAGTCCCAGCTCTGCTACTTATCAACTGAGTGACCCTAAGTATGTTACTTCACTTCCCTGGGCCGCAGGCTAGATGATCATCCCTCCCAATTTTAAATTCTTAAAATGCCTGCATCTTTAATTCCAAACACTTTAACCCTAGCATGCTCCTTCCATTATACCCTCTAAAATTCCTGCTCCATAATCAACAAGATTCCTTTGATTAATTTTTCTTTTGGATAACTGGAAATCCATTTTTCTCCCTCACATGTCCCCTTCCCCATTAAAGAGAAAGAAAAGGGAGCAGCTAGTTAGCACAGTGGATAAAACACCGGCCCTGGATTCAGGAGGATCTGAATTCAGATCTGGCCTCAGATACTTGACTAGCTGTGTGATCCTGGGTAAGTCACTTAACCCTCATTGCCCTGCCCCCCCCCAAAATACATACATACATACATACATAAAGAGAAAGAAAAGAACAGAAAAACAAAACCCTTGGAACGAAACAAATTCCTGCATTGGTCATATCAATAAAGATTTATTAAGTGTTTACTATATGACAGGTATTGTGCTAATTGGTGTCCAAAAATTATGTGTTTCATTCTGTTGAGGAATGGGCAGCATGCTTCTTTATTAGTCCTCTGATAATTATGGTTGGTCATTGCATTGATCCAAGTTATTAAGTCTTTCAAAATTGTTTGTCTTTATAATGTGGTTGCTATTACAACTCATAAATTGTTCTTGTTCTGCTCATTTCATTGTGCATCAATTCATACAAATTTTCCCATATTTCTCTGAAAACTGTCCCTTTCATCATTTCTTTCAGCATAGTACTCATCCATATGCTCAATGGAATACTGGAGTTGGTTCATACCAGCTCATAACAACATATTGTTAAGTTTTCAGGAATTTTCTGAATTGTTTTTTTAACACAGGCAGTGTGTGCAGTTCCATCAGCTTCAACTGAGTAACTGGTAATGTTACCTATTGCTTTAAAAGAACTGGTGTTGGGGGTAGCTAGGTGGCATAGTACTTAAAGCAATGGCCCTGGATTCAGGAGGACCTGAGTTCAAATCCAGCCTGAGATACCCTGGGCAAGTCAATTAACCCTCATTGCTAACCCCCCCCCCAAAAAAAAAGGAAAAAAGAAAGAAGAAAAAAACTGGTGTCCACAACAGCAGCATGTATTTTGAATACATCATTGTCTACTTTAAATGATTATGACTTTAATACTGAATTTTAAAAATGTATTTATTTATTCTTTTTTTTATAGGGCAATGAAGGTTAAGTGACTTGCCCAGGGTCACACAGCTTTATCCACTGCGCCACTTAGTTGCCCCCAATGCTGAATATTTTAAAACAAATTTAGTTGCTTTTTATTCTCATAGTACTCATATGATGCTGGGAAGAAAGTCTGGAGTAGCTATGGAGCTGTTAAAATTTTTTCCTAAAATCATCATTTGGCATTGTGTAAACCATTGATTGCAATTATCACTTGATGATTCAATACCTAAAATAAAGCAAGTTAATCAATTCAAAATATTTCTGGATAAGATATATTCCATTAACTACCAATCTGGTAAAAATCAAACTGAATGGGATAGCTAGGTGGCACAGTGGATAAAGCACTGGCCCTGGATTCAGGAGGACCTGAGTTCAAATCCAGCCTCAGACACTTGACACTTACTAGCTGTGTGACCCTGAGCAAGTCACGTAACCCTCATTGCCTCGCTAAAAAAAAAAAAAATCATCAAACTGAACTAGAAACTGTAGCTAAAGTCCTTGAAATTGAAATGAGTTAAAGTGGTTATGAACTGTGGGTTGTATAGTTTATGAGCTACTGTTGTATGGTATGCTTATGCTGCATAATAAATACATTTTTCTCATTCTTATTCTGGTTTGGCAAAGAGATTAATTAGTATTAATTTCTTGTAAGAACTTGATGTAATGATTGACATTTTTGAAAAATTTCCTTTACTTCCAAATAGTCAGGATCAACTAACATTCAGAAAGCACAAAAAGTAATCAAAAAAGAGCTTTGGCAAATTTAAACATTGGTACTGGAAAGTATTACTCTTAAGTTGAAAATTTTATTGTCAGATAAGTTTAAAGACATTCTATTAAATAAAAATAATAAATTTAATGGTCTCCTGAAGAATATTATTAGAAAATATAATTCAGCTCATGAATGTATGTCATTTATCGGACAGACTCAAGGATGGCAGCATTTCTAATTATTTTGATTTATTATAACCATCTATTTGGCCTTCTAAAGAACTAACCGCTCTACATAAGTAGTGGAAAAAATGTTTCATTGAAGTGAAATTTTAAAACATGAAATTTATTTGAAGTGTTGTGGGGACTTTGCAGATAAGAATGTAGAATCAAACAACATTTCAAAGCCCTGCAGCTATGCAAAAAGCAGGAAAAGATGGCACTCTTGCAGTCAATAGTGCTGAAGTTACAAGAGGTTTCAATTTAGTGAATGTAATTTGTACAAGGGTGAGAAATAGTTTAATAGTAGATCACACATCAGATTTAATGACAATAAATTTATTGGGAAAAGAGCGGACTGGACTGTAACTTCATTTGTCAAATCATGGTACAGACTGGGTATACATCTAAGAATTCAGCAAAAAATCAGCAAAAGCATTCTGTGAGAATCAATTTACTATATGGAATTGAAAATAAAGGATATGGTACATTTTACTATGTGTTGCACACCTTTCATAGTGGCAAAATTATAATATATGTATACACACATAAAATATACATGTATATGTGTATGGTTGTGTATACACACACCTTTTTATTTGGAGAGTCAGCTGTTAAACATTTACAAGCACACTGCTGCAATATATCATAATTTGTTCAGTCAGTCCTTAATTACTGGGCAATCCCTTAATTTCTCATTCTTTGCCATTACAGAAAGAACTGCTGTAACCATCTTTGAATATTAGTCCTTTTCTTCTTTGATGTTTTTGGGGTATTCCCCACCCCCTCTTTACAAAGAAGAGGGTGGTGAAAGAGAAGGCATATGATCAGCGTCAGTGTTCTATGCTTACTGCAATCTTTTTGAGAGCTCAGATCCCAAATCTTGTATATTTTTTCTTTCTTTTTAAGTCTCTCTTTATTATCCATTCTATGAGATTAGATTTGTGTTTGGCTAATCCTTCTTTAAATCTACCCTACATCTTCCCCCTTTCTTTCCTCTCTTATCCCTCCCCTCTCTCTTTCCTTTCCTGTTCCCTATTTAAGTAAATTAATTTCTGCACCCATTTCTCTGTATGTGTGTGCGTGTTCTACCTCTTCTGACAAGTTCAAATGAAAGTGATATTCAAGTTATCACCCAATTCCCCCACCTCTTCTACTGGCACACTGATTCTGTGAGATAAGTTCTCCCTGCTTCCAGAACCCCTCTTCACTTCTTCACTTTTTCTTCATTTGTCAATCTTGACTCTGGTCTTCTTTCTAGATCTTTGTGTTTGTGAGGGAGAGCTGGACCCTACAGCTTCCTTGTCCTCTTTCATTTCTGTTGCCCTCTGATCAAATTTTTATCTTAAATCTCTTCCTTTCTCATTGCTTTCATTTTCTGCCAGCACCAGCATCATAAGCCTGGGTAACTTTTAGGATGTTGGTGCCCTGGACAATACTATAAGAAAATTTGGAATGAGGACATTTCTTTTTTTTTATTATGAAAGTATTTTATTATTTTCCAATTACATGTAGAGATAGTTTTTAACATTTATTTTTATAAGATTTCTAGTTTCAAATTTTTCCCTCTCTCCCCCCCCCTTCCCTACCCCTCTCCCCAAGACAGCAAGTAGTCTGATGTAGGTTACATTTGTATAATAACGTTAAACATATTTCTGCATTAGTCATGTTATAAGAGAAGAATCAGAGCAAAAAGGAAAAACCTCAAAAAAGAAAAACAACAGCACCAAAAACAAAAGAAATAGTATAGTTCTGTCTGCATCCATATTCCACAGTTCTTTTTTTTTTATTTTCTGGATTTGGAGAGCTTTTTCCATCATGAGTCCTTTGGAAGTATCTTGAACCATTGTATTGCTCAGAAGAAACAAGTCTGTCACAGTTGATCAACACATAATGTTGATGATACTGTGTATGATGTTCTCCTGGGTCTGTTCATCTCACTCATCAGTTCATGCAAGTCCTTCCAGATTTCTCTGAAATCCACCTGCTCATCGTTTCTTACAACACAATAGAATTCCATTACATTCATATACCACAACTTGTTCAGCCATTCCCTAATTGATGGGCATCCCCTCAATTTCCAGTTCTTTGCCACCACAAAAAGAACAGTTATAAATATTTTTGTACACGTGGGTCCTTTTCCCTTTTTTATGATCTCTTTGGGAAAAAGACCCAATAGTGGTATTGCTGGATCAAAGGGTATGGACAGCTTTATAGCCCTTTTGGCATAATTCCAAACTGCTCTCCACAATGGTTGGATCAGTTCACAGCTCCACTAACAATGCATTAGTGTTCCAGTTTTTCCACAGCTTCTCCAACATTTATTATTTTCCTTTTTTGTCACATTGGCCAATCTGATAGGTGTCAGGTGGTACTTCAGAGTTGTTTTAATTTGCGTCTCTCTAATCAATAGTGATTTAGAGCACTTTTTCATACGGCAATAGATAGCTTTGATTTCTTCATCAGAAAACTACCTGTTCATATCCTTTGACCATTTCTCAATTGGGGAATGACTTGGATTCTTATAAATTTGATTTAGTTCTCTATATATTTTAGAAATGAGGCCTTTATCAGAAACACTGGCTGTGAAAATTGTTTCCCAGCTTTCTGCCTCCCTTCTAATTTTGGATGCATTGCTTCTGTTTGTACAAAACCTTTTTAATTTAATGTAATCAAAATCATCCATTTTGCATTTCATAATATTCTCTATCTCTTATTTGGTCATAAACTGTTCTCCTTTCCAAAGATCTGAAAGGCAAATTATTTCTTCCTCTCCTAATTAACCTATGGTATCACCTTTTATGTCTAAGTCATGTACTCATTTTGACCTTATTTTAGAATAAGGTGTAAGATGTTGGTCTACACCTAATTTCTGCCATACTATCTTCCAGTTTTTGGAATGAGGACATTTCAAGAGTAAGCTGGACCTGCTGACATACTAGGCATGCTGTGTTTGAGATTCCTATTGACATGCAGTTCAGGATGTCCAAAGGGCAATTGGTAATGTTCATAATAAACTCCAATGGCCTGCTATTACCTGCAGAATCAAATAACAAGTTCTGTGTTTGGAATATAAAGTTCTTCATAACCTGGCCTCTTACCACCTTTCCAATCTTCTTTCACTTTACTTCCCTCCATGCACTTTAAAATCCAGCTACACTGACCTATTTGCACTTCTTTGTATTTGACATCCCTCTCTGTGCATTTGTACTAGCTCCACATTTCTGGAAAGCTCTGCCTCTCTAGTGTCCCTGGCTCCCCTCAAAACTCAGCTTAATTCTTACCTTCTACAAGAAGTCTGTCACAGTCTCTGTACCTGCTAATTAATTCCCCTCTAAAATTGCCTTCTAAGACTTACATGAACTGATACAAAGTGAAGTGAGCAGAGCCAGAAGATCATTGTACACATTAACAGTGATATTGTATGATGGTCAGCTATGAGTGGTCCTGAAATCAGGAGGACCTGAGTTAAAATCTCATCTCAGACACTTACTAGCTTTGTGACCTTGGGCAAGTCACTTAACCCCAACTACATTAAACATTCATCCTGTTATCTATCTTGCCACTGGACCCAGATGGCTCTGGAGGAGAGAGTGAGGTTAGTGACCTTGCACAGCCCTCCCTCACTTCAATCTAATTTACTGCAAGTCATGACATCACCTTGATATCATAGCCCTCTTCAAGAATAAAGTACAAACAACAGCTTTTCTCAGCAGTACAATGATCCAGGACAATTCCAAAGGACTCATGATAAAACACACCATACACTTCCAGAGAAAGAACTGATATTGTCTGAATGCAGACTGAAACATGCTATTTTTCTCTTTCTTCCTTTCTCTTTTCTTTCTTTGATCAAGTCTTCTTGTACAAAATGACTAATATGGAAATGTTTCACATGATTTTACATGTATAGCCTATATTAGATTGCTTACCATCTATCTCAGGGAGGGGAAGAAGGGAAGGAGGAAGGGTTAGAATTTGGAACTCAAAACTTTTTTAAAAAATGTTTTAAAATGTTTTAACATGTAATTGGTGAAAAATAAAATATTATTTAAAAATAAATAAAATTACTTTCCATATATTCTGTATATATCTTGAATGTATCTTTATATATCATCTCACCCATTAGAATATAAGCACCTTGGGGCAGCTAGGTGGCACAGTAGATAGAGCACTGGCCCTGGATTCAGGAGGACCTGAGTTCAAATCCGGCCTCAGATACTTAACACTTACTAGCTGTGTGACCCTAGGCAAGTTACCTAACCCCAATTGCCTCACCAAAAAAAAAAAAAATTAAAAATTAGAATGTAAGCACCTTGAGAGTAGGAACTGTTTTTGCCTTTCTTTTTTTCCCTAGTTTTTATCACTATGTCTGGCACATAAGTGTTTAAAAATGCTTGTCCAATATCTAAGTATAATCCTATGAGCCCTCTCTTACTAGGGATAATTAAGAATTGCTGATGCTCATGTTTTAAGTGATTGGGAGGAATGAATGAGACAAACACTCGTATGCTGTTCTAGCATCAACCCAAAGTTTCTATCAGTCATTTCTCCCAGAATTCTTGGCTCACTGGACATCCCTACCCTACTCCTTATATATTTCTCCTTCCCCCTTACCCCATCCACTCCCACAGACCAACTACCTCCCAATCCATCTCCGAATACCTGCTGCTTATAGACATGTCAGGAATTCATTTAACTAAGGCATGTGAAAAAGGATCTAATCAGCGATGATCAATAGACAACATTAACTGAGCCAAATTAACTTCCCTCCCAATCAACAGCAGGGCCACCCCAGTCTTGCTGCAGGCAAAAGCTTCCTTAATTCTCTTTCCCTTCAGTTATTAAAATGATTTTCCAAAATATAGCTTCATCTCCATGGGAGCCTCAGACACTAATAACTTAGAATCAAATGCCAGATGAAGCCTTGCTATCTCAGATTCCTCTCCCTTTTCTTTAGTCTTCTTTTTGGCAAGCTCCCTACAATGCCTTTCTGGCTTCACTGTCAGAGAATTCATTTGCCTCCTGTACAATGTAGAAGAGCCATCTGTGATATCATGGAACCAGACAACCCGGGTCGTAGTCACATCTCCACCACTAACTAGTTGTTTGACCTCATGAGGACCTCATGAGAACCATATAAATTCTCTGGGCCTCTCCAAGAAAAGAATGGTCCTTAGAAGGCTCAGACTTCCCCAGGGCCTCACAGACTTCTAAAAGAGTAGAGGATGGGCCTCTGTGATTTCTGCATTCTCTTCCACTTTGTAATTTCCATTGTTTTCCTTCCAAGATGGTGCTAAGAATTTCAAGGTATCTTGTGTGCCCAACCATTCATTTTACTGAGGGACAAATAGGTGAAGTAATGGTCAGGGTCAGCTAGTTATTTGCATGATACAATAGGACATTTATTAAGCCTGGAACAACAATGAATTTATTCAAAACCAACACAGAAAAAGCTTATTTTATGAGATAATTCAAGTGTCACGGCCTTTGGAACAGTCATCAGTCCAGTGGGGTGCCAAGAGAAAAGAAAGAGTCAGGAAAGACACACACACACACACACACACACACACACACACACACACACACACATTGATTAAGCACCTACTATGTGTCAGGCACTTTATAAATGTCTAATGTTTATCCCAAGAGCAACCCTAGGAAAAAAGGTGGTATTATGATCCACATTCACAGTTGAGGAAACTGAGGCAAAAAAAGAGGTTAAGTCACTTCCCCAGGATCACACAGCTAGTAAGTGTCTGAGGCAGGATTCAAACTCAGGTCTTCCTGTCCAGTGTTCTATCTACCATACCTCCTGACTGCCCCTGTAGTTCTAGCCAAAGGCCTGCAGGTTTGAGGATTTTATTTGGTAAGGTGGTACAGTAGGGACGGGGTACGACTAGAATTAGAGTCAGGAATCCTGGGTCTATTGTTGGTTTAGTTACTTTCTATTTATGCCATTGTGGGCAAGTCACTTCTGTTTTCACATTTGAAGGGATTAACCCATACTGTCTAAGGTCACTTCTGAGTCTATGACTCTAGCTCCAATTTGTCATTACCATTCTTCCCAACATTACGTAATGAGCATTTTATGCACTACATGTTTTATGTCTCAGCTGAACATACCATAGCATAATCTTGTTCTAACATTACGAGCCTTTGTAGAGTACAATAGAAAAATAATATCCGACTAGAAACCTCCAGTGAGAGTAACAGGCTCTTCAAAGTCCTACATTCTTCACCTTTATCAATTGACTGTAATAAAAATTTATGTTTCCTCCTTCACAGCATGAAGACTACACTACTGGTTCCCTTTCAGCCCTTAGCTGATGGGGAATCCACTTCCTCCTTGGGCAGCTGTTTCTAGAACACTGGGTCTAAAGTCAGGAAAACTTATCTTCCTGAGTTCAGATCTGGCCTCAGACACTTACTAGCTGTGTGACCCTGAGAAAGTTGCTTAACTCTGTTTGCCTCAGTTTCCTCATCTGTAAAATGAGCTGGAAAAGGAAATGGTAAGGCCAAGAAAACCACAAATGGGGTCACAAGGAGTCAGACACAACTGAAATGAATGAACAGCAAACAGCAAAAAAATTGCCCTTGAGATCAGGGTCTGTGTCCTATAGAATTCAATAACACCAACACTAAACATAGTGTGTGTATATGTGGGGGGAAGGGAGAGGTTGGGGGGGGGTTGTGATCTATGATTTCATTAGTGATGGGAACTTCTAAAGGCAAAAATTTTCTCCGTTAACACAGGTAAGCAACTTGTCTGTACCTTATAGTCTCAGATGAGCATTACTTAAACCCAAATTTCATGATTTTAAGATTTGTCCTCAAAAAAAAAAAAAAAAAAAGATTTGTCCTCTCTCCATTATGCCGAACTGAATCTCTCACCTGCCATATAATAAGCCCCTGATCAGTTCTTTTGAATTTCATTGAAATGGGATATTCACCAGGCTAACAGTTTCATAAAGGAATGGGAAGAGAGCTGGATCTGGCATCAGAGGAACTCAGTTTGAATCTTCTCTCTCCTAAATTACCACCTTGTGAATTTGAACAAGTCGATTTACCTCCTGGGCCTCAGTTTCTTCATCTGTAAAATGAGGAAATTGGACTAGATGACCTCTAAGGCCCCTTTCAGTTCTAGATATATACTCTGGTGATCCTAAGAGATACTAAATGAGAGAACATGTGAAGAACCACATACAAACTTATAAAGAAAACCTTAAGGTACCATGTTGCTGTTGCTAAGTCATTTCAGTTTCATCCAACTCTTTGTGGCCCTATTTGGGGTTTTCTTGGCAAAGGTCCCAGAGTGGTTTTCCATTTTCTTCTCCAGCTCATTTTACAGATGAAGGAACTGAGGCAAAAAAGGTTGTGACTTGCCCAGGGTCACACAGCTAGGAAATACCTGAGGCTAGATTTGAATTCAGGTCTTCCTGACTCCAGCCTAGCTGTCATTAAAGTACTACTATAAATGCTATTATTATTGTGCTAAATAATAATAATCCTCATCGACAGAGAGCTTGGTGGTTAGAAAGAATATCTATGTCCAGCATCTTAATGGATCGTCAAGGGTGTGGTGGATAGAGAGCTTTCTTTGGAGTCAAGCAGAAGTAGGTTCGAGTCCCTTAAACCTGCACTGACTGTGTGACCCTGGGCAAGTCACTGAATTTCTCAGTGCCTCTAGGCTACTCTTTAAGACTACTATAAGACTTTTCATTTACAG
Source organism: Dromiciops gliroides (assembly GCF_019393635.1). Lineage (NCBI taxonomy): Eukaryota > Metazoa > Chordata > Mammalia > Microbiotheria > Microbiotheriidae > Dromiciops > Dromiciops gliroides. The sequence continues at coordinate 198,205,108 of NC_057865.1, forward strand.
CTTTTCTTGGTTTGGATTCCTCAGGACATCATGCCTCACCCAGGAAGAGCTGATCACCTGAAATTTCATCGTCATGCTCATTGACTCAGTTTTTGAGGCTTCTCAGCTCCTCAGTGGTCTCTCCCCTCTGACTGGAGGCCTGGAGAGTGGAGCATGAAGCTTCTCCTAGAGACTTCTTTTTATAGAAGGGATCTGAATTTTCCATCAACAACTCTGCTTGTTTTCAACTCCAAAGAACATTCTGTCCCTGAATCAGGTACCCCCTAGTGATACTCTCCCTTTTCAGGTCCCTTCTGAGTGTCGTCTTCCCCCATTAGACTGGGAGTGCCTTGAGGTAAGGGCTGCCCAATGCATGGTACATAGTAGGCACTTAATAAATGCTTACTGAATTGAATTGTATTGAATTACAAGTCGCAGAGATTTACATTGTTAGAGGTTTTTATTTTTTGTTTGTTTTTTGCAGGGCAATGAGGATTGTGACTTGTCCAGGGTCACACAGCTAGTATCAAGTGTTTGAGGTCAAATTTGAACTCAGGTCCTCCTGAATCCAGGGCTGGTGCTTTATCCACTGTGCCACCTAGCTCCCCCCAAGAGAAAATTCTTTATTAGGAGTTCCTTACACAGATGAAACCCCAGATATTTTTTTCAAGTATTTGCCCCCTTTTTTTTCAGAGAAAGATATGACTTCCCCAAGGTCACCCAGCCAAAAGATCTGGTTCTCAAATATTGCTGGCTCTCTGTAAGCCTATGACTTTGGCCTCATTGAAACATTAATTTAACCCACAGAGCTCCCCACCCTCAGGCAGGTAACAATCCTAGCTCTATCAGAAACTCATTATAGCACACAAAGCCACACACTTCATAAAAACATCATCACACAAAGCCAGAAGCAATAGCTTGTTTTCTGTCTAGACTAGATATGGCTGACTGCTGCAGAAAGGCAGAGATGCGTTTCTGTGATTCACATCCAGCTGAACAGAGACCCATAATACCCATAATGCGCCTATAAGATCATTGAATGTTAGAGCTGATGGGATCTTAGAGGTCATCTAATCTACCATTCTCATTTAACAGATGAGGCAATTGAAGCCTAGAGAGAGAAAGAAATACAAGTACCAAAGTAGCAAACCTAGGACTTGAAACCAGGCCTCATAACTCCAAATCCAGTGCTTCTTTCACAACATCACCATCATCATTGTCGTCATCATTACAACATGCAAATGCATGAAGCGCCTACTATGTGCCAGGCACTGTGCTAAGTGCTGGGAATACAAACTGACACCCTTGGTCATGATGTTAATTTTGTGACTGATGAGGCAGATTAAAAAACAAAATAAAACATTTTAATGATCCAAGTTTGTAGTAATTCTGCTCTTGGAAGTGTAGTTAAGACCTGGCTCATGATGAGGCCCCTTTAGAGAACAAAAACTCTTTAACGATGAGCTGGGGAGATGAGATTCTTCCCCCTCCCCCAACTAGGAAAGGTCACGCTCTCCTCTGTGGCTCCCAGGGCTGTCATGCCACAAAGAAAGGGACACTGGAAAATGTGAAGAAAAGGGTAAACCACAGGTATTTACCAGAAATAAGATTAGAGCCATCACATTCAGTATTTAACAGAAATAAAAAAGGACACAATTAGAAATAGGCAAGTTACACACTGAGGATGTAATGCAAGGAGTGGGAGTAAGGACCACTAGTTTCTCCATTTTTGTGTCAGTGCAAGAACATGCCTGATTAAAAAAAATAAACAAACATAAAAATGAATCCATGTACCTCTCTGCCTGTCAGTTTAGAGGTTACTTCTTATGGTCTGGGAAGGTTAAAGTTTGAAGAAGATCCCACCACCTCTCTCTCCTCTCTCTGTCTCTGTCTCTGTCTCTGTCTTTCTGTCTCTGTCTTTCTCTGTCTCTGTGTCTCTCTCCTTCCTTCTCCCTTCCCCCTTCCCCTCTACCTCTCCCTCCCCTACAAATGAAAAGGCACAGTCAGGGGATGGAATAAAAGAGGGCAAAGAGTAAGAAGACTGGTAAGGCAAGAAGGGAACAGGCTATGAAGAGCTTTAAAAGCCAAAGAGGATTTTTATACTGGATTCTAAAAGTAGTAGAGAACCATTGGAGTTTATTAGTTAGGGTGGTAACATGGTCAGACCTATGCTTTAGGTAGATCACTTAAACAGATGAGTGGATGATGAACTGGAGTGAGGAGAAACTTGATGCAAAGGAGACCAATCAGCAGTTTTTTACAGCAGTCCAGGCAGGGTCTGCACCAGACTGGGTGGGTAAGTGGGTGGATGAGCGGAAGGAAGAAAGGGAGGGAGGAAGGGAGGGAAGGAGGAAGGAAGGAAGCAAGAAAGGAAGGAAGGAAGGAAGGAAGGTAGGGTCATGGGGAAATTAGTGGTGATATGGGGGTCCTTAGGTATTCCTCTTTAAAGAATTATACCCTCCCATGCGCAAATCCAATTAGAATAAAATGATCTTCAGGGCAGCTAGGTGGCGCAGTGGATAAAGCACCGGCCTTGAATTCAGGAGTACCCGGGTTCAAATCCGGCCTCAGTCACTTGACACTTACTAGCTGTGTGACCCTGGGCAGGTCACTTAACCCCCATTGCCCCGCAAAAAAAAAAAAAGAATAAAATTATCTTTTATTTAGGCGCTAGAGAAAATGACCAAGAGAGAAGTCAAGGGGAGATGGTTCAGAGACATGATTCTCTGAGATACCTGTCTCCTCAAACAGAAGAAAGGCAAAAGCTTTTATGGATTGTAGATGGGGTGATTGGATGGGGTAACCACCTGACAATGGAAAGTTCTCTTTGGGGGTGAGGAAAGACTTGAATGAGAGGTGGTGGTCTGGATTTCTGGAGTTATCTCTGTCCCCTGGTGCCAGTCAGCAGCCATGCCTTATATCCCTTACTTGTCAGGTGTGTCCATTCTGACAGCTTAGCTTCTCAAGAAGAGTTATGGCAGACCCATGTTCTTTAGTTTAGCCGGCCAGTTTAAACTTTAATAGTTCCAAATTCTTTGATATGTCCCAACCCCATAACAGAAGGAAGGGAGGGAGGGAGGAAAGGAGTAAAGGAGTAAAGGAAGGAATTATTAAGAACTTACTAGGCACAGTGCTAAGAATATATGTGCTAATAGAGCGGAAAAAAAACATGAGAGATGTTGTGAAGGTAATGACAAACACAATTTACTGAGAACTGATTGACTTCACTTAGTTTTTTTTTCCCCACACCAATGGATGACCTAGGGATGCCCAAACCTTGACAGTTCCAGCCTCTGATTAGTTTGTAGATCTCCCAAAGAATCTGTTACTCTCAGCTTATGTAAAAGAATTTAACAGGTGAAACAAAAGGTAATCAGCCCCAAAGGTAGCCTTTCCATGTGCTGGGTTTTTTAATTATTGTTGTTGTTTGAACCCATATAAACTGTTTTGAGCCCCACCCTTTGGGCACAGTTTATAATTCCTCTGCCCCAGGTAAAAATCTTAATTTTGTTATTTTGATTGCTTTAAATTTCAGGTTGACAGTAAAAATTACAGGACTTAGCAACAGATTGAATATATAGAATGAGTATAAATGAGAAATTGAGGTTTGCCAGCCTGGGTGACTGAAAAGATGGTGATAACCTTTGAGAGTTATAATGATATTGGGAAGAAGGGACAATTTTTTTTGGGGGGGGGAATGATTAGTTTTGTTTTGATCATACTGAGTTTGAGATATCTATTTAAAATCCAATTCAATATGTCCAATAGGCAATTGGTGATATGAGACTGGAGATGAAGAGAGAGGTTAAAGTTGGATAGATAGATGGTAGAATTCTATGTATTGAGATAATAATCTCAGTGATGAGAGAGAGAGAGAAGAGGGCTAATAGTTTGTGGACATGACCTGGATGAAGACTTGGGATAAAGAAAGGTCAGGTAGGTAGCTGGGAGGAAAACCAGGAGAGAGCAGTGTCACAAAAACTTAAAGAGAAGAGAGAGTATCCAAGGATGAGACAGTGTCAACTGCTGAGGAGAGGTCAAGAAGGATGAGAATAGTTTTTAAAAAGGCCCACTCTCCCTCACTTTTGTTTCAGCATTAAGCTTGATAGAGACAACTTGAATCTTTGAGATCTGCAACAAAATTTCTTTTCTAGGTTTATTAACACTCCTGACAAATATTTTTGTTTCTAGGAGTAGTTTTTTTTGTGTTTTTTTTTTGAGGACAATGGGGGTTAAGTGACTTGCTCAGGGTCACACAGCTACTAAGTGTCAAGTGTCTGAGGCCAGATTTGAACTCAGGTACTTCTGAATCCAGGGCCGGTGCTTTATCCACTGGGCCACCTAGCTGCCCCTCTAGGAGTAGTTTTTAAAAATGTCTCATACCTACATATTAGAAGCCGAGTTAAATAGTAAATAGCACCATAGCCTTACTATGGAGTGTGTGTGTGTGAGGAGGTTGGGGGTGGCAGGGACACTTGAAGAGTTTGGGCTGATCAAGTAGGGGTCAGGACTCTCTTGTATAGAATTATACCTGGAAGTAGGCCCAGAGGAAGAGTTTAAGGAAGACACATCACAGTGCTTCAGAATTAAACTGAAAAAATCAGATCTAAATAATTGGAAAAATATCAATTGTTCATGGATAGGCCAAGCTAATATAATGAAAATGACAATTCTACCTAAATTAGTTTACTTATTCGGTGCCATACCAATCAAACTACCTAAAATTATTTTATAGATATAATTTAAATTATTTTTATCTACAATAACAAAATACATCTGGAAGAACAAAAAGTCAAGAATATCAAGGGAGCTAATGAAAAAAATGCACATGAAGGTGGGCTAGCTGTACCAAATATGAAGCTATACTAAAAAGTGGCAGTCATCAAAACTATTTGGTACTGACTAAGAAATAGTGTGGTGGACCAGTAGAATAGGTTAGGCACAGGAGACACAGTAGTAAAAGACTATAGTAATCTACTGTTTGATAAACCCAAAGACTCCAGCTTCTAGGATAGGAACTCAGTATTTGAAAAAAACTTCTGGGAAAACTGGAAGATAGTATGGCAGAAACTAGGAATAGACTAACATCTTGCACTGTATACCAAAATAAGGTCAAAATGGGTACATGATTTAGACATAAAGGGTGATACCATGGGCAAATTAGGAGAAAAAGGAATAGTTTACCTCTCAGACCTATGGAGAGAAGAGCAATTTATGACCATACAAGAGATAGAGAATATTATGAAATGCAAAATGGATGATTTTGAGTACATTAAATTAAAAAGATTTTGTACACACAGAAGTAATGCATCCAAAATTAGAAGGGAAGCAGAAAGCTGGGAAACAATTTTCACAGTCAGTGTTTCTGATAAAGGCCTCATTTCTAAAATATAGAGAGAACTAAATAAAATTTAAAATAATGCAAGTCATTCCCCAATTGAGAAATGTTGAAAGGATATGTACAGGCAATTTTCAGACGAAGAAATCAAAGCTATCTGTTGCTGGATGAAAAAAAAATGCTCTAAATCACTATTGATTAAAGACATACAAATTAAAACAACTCTGAGGGACCACTTCACACCTATAAAATTGGACAATATGACAAAAAAGGAAAATAATAAATGTTGGAGAAGCTGTGAAAAAATTGGAACACTAATGCATTGTTGGTGGAGTTGTGAACTGATCCACCCATTCTGGAGAGCAATTTGGAACTATGCCCAAAGGACTATGGGACTGTACATACCCTTTGACCCAGTAAAACCACTACTAGGTCTGTATCCCAAAGAGATCATAGAAAAGGGAAAAGGACCCACGTGTGCAAAAATATTTATAGCAGTTTTCTTTGTGGTGGCAAAGAACTGGAAATCGAGGGAATGCCCATCAACTGGGGAATGGCTGAACAAGTTGTGGTATATGAATGTAATGGAATACTATTGTGCTATAAGAAATGATGAGCAGGTAAATTTCAGAAAAACCTGGAAAGACTTAAGTGGACTAATGCTGAGTGAAGTAAGCAGAACCAGGAGAACACTGTACACAGTCACAGCAACATTGTGTGATGATCAACTATGATAGACTTGGCTCTTCTCAGCAGTGTAATGATTCAAGACAATTCCAAAGAACTCATGATAGAAAATGTTTTCCACATCCAGAAAAAGAACTGTGGATTATGAATGCAGATTGAACCATACTGTTTCTACTTTTTCTTTTTTTTTCTTTTTTAAGGTTTTCCTTTGTGTTCTATTCTTCTTTCACAACATGACTAATGCAGAAATATGTTTACTGTGATTGTACATATATAACCTATATCAGATTGCTTTCTGTCTTGGGGCAGGGGGAAAGGAAGGGAGGGAGGGAGAAAAATTTGGAACTCAAAATCTTATGAAAACAATTGTTGAAAACTATCTTTACATGTAACTGGAAAATAATAAAATAATTTTATGATTAAAAAAAAGAATTGAACTGAAAATCTCCTCTATAATATCCCCAGTAAGAGCCCTTCAAGAGACAGCTCTAATCAGAGAGGGCCCGTTATCTTCCAAGGCATTGTGCTTTTAAATAACTCTCTTAGGAAGTTTTTCCTTATATTAAGTATAAATCTGCCACATATAACTTCCACCCATATCAGGTAGTTCTACTCTCTGGGACCAAGCAGAACATGCCAAATCCCTCTGCTACTTGGCAACACTTTAAATATTTGATGACAGCTAACGAGTCCATATATGGTCCCCTCTCCCTCTTCCCCACTAACTTTTCTCTCCTCTAAGTATGTCTGTGAAGACGGGGCAGCTAGGTGGTACAGTGGATCAAACACTGGCCCTGTAGTGAGGAAGACCTGAGTTCAAATTTCACCTCAGACACTTAGTATCTGTGTGACTCTGGGCAAGTCCCTTCACCCCAATTGCCTTAAACATCTGGAGCCATCTCTAGTCATCAACTCCTGATATCACAGTCCTCTTTGCGAATGAAGGGCAAACATATGTATGTATGTATGTATGTATATGTAAATATGAGCACCTACATACATACATAGATACATACATGTATATGTCTGTTAAGGTAGATCCAGGTAAGAGGAAGCCCTAGAGAATTCAGTATCATGGAAGCCAAGGAAAAATAGATGATCCTACTGTTTTTGTCATTGAGTCATTTCAGTTTTGTGACCCTATTTGGTAGAGATTTTCTTAGGCAAGGTACTGGAATGATTTGCCATTTTCTTCTCCAGGTCATTTTAGGGATGAAGAATTTAGGGAAACAGCATGAAGTGACTTGTCCACGGTCACATAACTAGAAAGTGTCTGAGGTCATGTTTGAACTCAGGTCCTCCCTGCCTCCAGGGATGTGGCTTTATCCACTATACCACTTACCTGCCCTAATGCTTCTATGGGATTCTTGAAAATAGGTTGAGAAAAGGTTTACCAATGGAAAGTATTGCAGGTTCAGTACAGTTGGGTCAGAAACCAGATTATAAAGGATTGAGGATAGAACGGGTGGTAAGGAAGTAGAAGCAGTGAGTGTGGATGATTCTAGGAATTTAGATACAAAAATAAAGAAAGAATGATAGCTTGCAGGAAGGTTAGGGTAGAGTGAAGATCAAGTGGTAGATCTCACTATTTGTAGGAAACAAGAAAGGAGCCAGTAGACTGAGTTGCAAGATGAGGATGAAGGGAAGGAGAATGAAAGATCAATGAGGAAAGTTTTCAAGAGACAAGAGGCATAACATATGTAAGGATAGGATTTAGCCATGACAAAGAGAAGGGCCACCTCTCTTTATGGTATAGAGATTATTTACACTTTAAATATTTGATGAAATTCACTTATGAATTTCTCTGTTCCTTAAGGCCCCCCATCCTTATGGTTTGTTTATGACTTGCTCAAATTTTCTTTCAGATACTCAGGTATTCAAGTTATCTTTTTCCAGTTTTTCTAATTTGGATATTTTGTATATTTTAGATAATTATTTTGTTTACATTTTCAGTTCAGTTGGCATATAATTGAGAAAATTAATTTCTGGTAATTTTCTTTATTTCTTTTCTGCCCAATACGACTTCTACTTTTTCAGTTTTGATTTTGTTAATTTGATTTTCTCTTCTGTTAATGGTTTGTCAAATTTATTGGATTTTTCAAAAACAACACTTTATGGCTTTAATTATTTTTATGTCAAATTCTATTTGTTTCCACTTAAATTTTTAATATTTCCTCTTGCATTTGTTTTGGAATGATAGATTTTTAATTTTTTGCAAAAATATTTTCATTATTCCTTTCTTTTTTTCTCTTTTCATTAACCTAAGTATTTAAGAATGTACTCTTCTTTTGTTCATGCTTTGAGACCTAGGTCCTTTGACATTTGTTAACCTTTTTGAAGTATTTAGTTGTTATGCTCTTTAGTGCAAGTATATTTGTCTATAGTGCCTTTAATCATAATGTAGTTTCCCTGCTTAATGAGATGATTTGATTTCTATCTTAGCTGAGATTATGTTTGCAACTCCTGGTTTTTAAAATTTTCCTGAAACACATTTTATTCCAGCTTCTCACTTTGAATGCGCATGTAGCTGTTTTAATGGTTTCTATAATTAACATATTGTTGGATTGTTCTTTCTAATCCATTGTGCAATTCTCTTCCTTTCTTTTTATAGGTGAGTTCAATCTACTTGCATTCAACATTATAATTGTTGTCTGTTTTTCTCTCTGTTATACCCTATTATGTTAGTTGTTTCCATCTGCACATAGTACGATAAAACATATTTTACTGGTATCAATACATTCCTAGATTCTGCACACACATCAAAGACATTCATTCTATCCAAAAGATAATAATTCTTTCCTTTATCCCTCTTTCTTCTCTAGGCCATTTTCTCCTGCATGTTCGCCTCTGTGGGATTTCGCCCTCAATTCCTAGATTTAGTGTTCCTCTTACAAGTGAATCAGCAAAGAAACAATAACCTTTACACTTCTTACAAAGAAAGCCAATAATACCTGGCATTAGGAAGCTAGGACAATCAATTACATTGCTCTTTCATCCATCTCCATCACAATGAAGATGAGAGTAGTTATTGGTAATAGTAGCCAAGAAACCTGTGAGGAAAACTGTAACCCCCATCCTTGAAAGGAACAAGGTCTGGGGTCCCCACTTTCTGAGTAGGTGATTACAGAAGGTAGACCATACTGTTAGGATAAGCACATTTACCTTCCAAATTGAGCCCACTCTCCTAGGACTCTGAATATACCAATGGAAAAATGTGTCACAGGCTTTTGTAGGGGAATATTTTGAACCAATTGTTCTTACTATACCTCCTTAGTAAATATCCCTTTCTAAAAGCTAATTAAATCTGGCTGACTGATTGATATCAATTGATAATCATAAGGGAATGGGGGCTTGTAAGGTATGACACCAGAAAGACACCAGTCAGGGCTACCCCTAGAGCCCTTAGACGCAGTAGCCACATTCTGGGGGACCTGACTTTTCAATACAAGATGAAGTTGAAGTAGGATCCCAGAGTTTATACTTGCTATATGTTTGCTGGGATCCACTCCAAATCTAATCAGAGAGATGAGACACAAGGAAGATGAGTAGGGTACCTGCTGACATATTTAGAGTAAGAGATATGAGGCAGATGTCATGGAAGAAGACATAGGGGAGAAATAAATGTGGGAAGGGAAGGAAGAATCCCTCGAGATGCTGGTGACTGGAAAACATCCCTAAAGAATTCGAATGTTAACCCAGAAGAGACAGGGTGTGAAAAGAAGTAGCTTGCATAATTTAATGGTACCTTTATAAACTGTCACTCTAAGTTTGGGTTTTCCACCCTGTCTTCCATTCAGAATATACTCAAGGGCAACATTGCTTATCCTAGTGACTCAGAGAGAAATCACAATTCCCAGTAGAGTTTTGGTATTTGTAGGAGAAGGGAAGGATAGGACAGGAAAGTGCAGGAAATTGTCCCAGTCATACCAGGTCACTGGAAAGTTTCCAAGTACTCTGCTCACTTTCCCTATTGGAAAAATAAAATGTAAATGCCTTTGGGAGAATCACATGATCATAGAAATTGGGGCTATGATTAGAGATAATCAAAGCCAACCTCTTCATTTTATAAATGAGGAAGCTAAGACCCAAAGAGAATTCCCCAAGGTCAAGCAAGTAGAAGTCCTCTGATTCCACCTTCAAGCCTCTTCCTACCACTTCAGGGCTGCTCTTTCTTTCTGGAAAAATAATATGGAATGTGACCCCAGGGAATTCAACTAGTGTGATGAGGAAACCCTAGTCTTAGGGGAAACAGGAGAAGCTGCCTAGCTCCAAGGCAACTCATTAAATAAATAAATACTTCCAGCTAAATATGCCCCCTCCCAACTGTATTTTGCTAAAATTACTTATTTGCTTACTGGAAAAAATTTTGCTTGTTTTCATTTCTACGGAGATATGGCACATGGATTGAGGACAGAGGGAAATGACAGGCAGCACAGATTTTTGACAGAGAAAGCACAGGAAGAGTTGGGGGGGGGGCGGTGGGATGGGTGATACACAAATGAAATGTACAGCCTCATTTTCGTTGGCCTAAACGGCAACTGACAAAGCATGTACAAAGCAATGTGTCCCTTCGATGTCAGTGAGACATTTTCAAGCTAAAGACCATGAAGAACATTTGAGTTAATGTGGGGGGCAGGGAGGAGGAAGGGAGGTATTTGTTTTGGTTTTCAGGAACACAGTTTTCAGAGTTTTGGGTCATTGCAACCCAGAAGAGAATGATAGGAGCACCAATTTAGAACAAAGATGGCCATTAGAAGTCATCTAGTCGGGGCGGCTAGGTGGCTCAGTGGATAAAGCACAGGCCCTGGATTCAGGAGTACCTGAGTTCAAATCCTGCCTCAGACACTTGACACTTACTAGCTGTGTGACCCTGGGCAAGTCACTTAACCCCCACTGTCCCGCCCAAAAAAAAAAAAAAAGAAGTCATCTAGTCCATCCCCAACATTTTTATAGATAAAGAAACTGAGGTTAGACAGGGTAATTGACTTGTCCCAGGCCACACACAGGAAGAAAGTGGCAAAGGAGGAGTCAGACAACCCAGATTCTCCATTTCTAATCCTCGCACTATTGGAATCCCACTGCAGATGATTGTTTAGAAAACAGCATATTCAGTAATTAAGGGGGCAGCTTCAGTGGCACAGGTCTAGGTCAGGGATTATGTCCCAGCAAGGGACTGAAAGGGGCAGCAAGAGCAATAGATGGTTTTTAGAGTGAAAGGGCATGTGATTGGGTAAACACCACTTAAAGAAGAAAAGGCTGCTGGGTAAGGATCACCATCTTCTGATCTTTGAAGGGTTGTCGCATTGAAAAGGAATTGCACTTGTTCTGCTTGGCTACAGAATATTAGGTTAAAAACAATATGCCAAAATTGCAGAAAGGCATATTCAGCTTAATATATAGGGAGAAAACGACTCAGTGAGGGAATTGGTTACAAAATGGGATGGGCCGCTTCAGAAGGTAATGAGTTCTCTATCACTTAAAGTCTTCAAGTGGAGTCTGGATGACCATTTTGGGGATTGCAGTTCTGGTAGAGGCAGGACAAGATCAGTGATCTCCAAAGTGGGGCTATGGCTGGGGCACTTTCCCAAGAAAGTGTGGCATGACCCCAAGGGGTATATGATCAACTATCAGGGGGTGAGAAGATGAATCACATCCTATCCTCCCCAGTAGTCAATCATGCACTTTATTTCTGACACAACCACAATTATCCCTCACCCGTTATTCCCTAACACTTGTCCATTCCATATCCTCCCTCTGCTCCCTGATCTCCCTTCTACATGAGGCTTTTGATTCATTCTCCCACAGGAATAGCCTCAGAGGTAATATTGGAAAAATCTCATTCTTCCCCCAAGATTATGACTTCCTCTCCTACATTACCTTGTGGCTCATAGTTAGTATACCTTCCTTGAGACTTCCCCCCACTCCAATCTAACTTCTATGTATTTACCAAAGTTCTTTTTCTAAAGACATCTGGTCATGTCACTCCCTTACTCAATAAATTCCAGTAGTTTCTCATTACTTCCAGTATCAAATATAAACTTCTCTATGTGTAATTAAAACCCTCCTCAACCCAGTCCTGACCTGCTTTTTAACATTTATTATAAGATGGCCTTTTTTTCTGTCCCCTCACTCATACAAAAACACAACTAAGGTATTCAAATATGAATAGTAAATTAAGGTGTGATATCTTCCATTAAATGGAACCATGTAAAGAAATAGCAACGGATGTATATTAAAAATATCTGCTGATTAGAAATCAGAGACAATTCATATGTCTACTGTTTTTTATGCTGAGTATGGTGAATTTACTTGTATGCAGAGAAATATGACTTTTGCTGAAAAGTTGTTACATTCACAAACTGTCATAACCTATCAATTAATTTTTATATTATGTATTTTTCCAAAAAACAATATCTAAAGAAAGAAATTCACCTGCATGGCTAACTACACTGATTAAATTAATTGAATAATGAATTAGTAACAACTATTTTTATGTTTGTTTTTTGGTGAGGTGATTGGGGTTAAGTGACTTGCCCAGGGTCACACAACTAGTAAGAGTTAAGGGTCTGAGGACAAATTTGAACTCAGGTCCTCCTGAATCCAGGGCTGTGCCACCCAGCTGTCCCTATTTTTTATGTCTGTCCTATCCCCCAGGATATCCACAAGGATTAAAAAAAACCCAAAGCTTATTCAATCACACTACTCTCACTAAAATTGTTGTTGTTAATAATATTTCAATGAAAGTCAAAGGGGTTTTTTTGGCACTTTTTTTTGGTGGGGCAATGAGGGTTAAGTGACTTGCCCAAGGTCACACAGCTAGTGTCAAGTCTCTGAGGTCGGATTTGAACTCAGGTCCTCCTGAATTCAGGACTAGTGCTTTATCCACTGCGTCACCTAGCTGCCCCTTTTTTGGCACTTTTAATGAATAAAATGTGAAGCAGGATGACTAAGTAGATGGAGAGAAGACCTGGAGACCAGGAATATGTGTGTGTGTGTGTGTGTGTGTGTGTGTGTGTGTCCTCTGGCTGTGTGACCTTAGAAACATTATTTTACCTCTCAGTGCTCTAGGTCAGGGCTTCTTAAACTTCTTCCAGGGGTAATCCCTTTTCGCCTGAGAAATCTTTATGTGACCCTGGGCATATAGGTCCATAAAGTAGGTATATATAACTTTTTTATTGTTGCCAAATTTTTCATGACCCCCCACATTTAGTTATCACAGTTGTGACCCCACATGGGGTCACAACCCACAGTTTAAGAAGTTAGGTTCCAGGGAACTCTTTAGGACTATAATTTTACAGATAAGGTGTCATTCTCCATTTGCAGAGAGAGTTTCTTCATCTGCAAGTTCCCCATAACAATGAAATCACAGGTCCAGACCCCATCCGATGAACCAAATAAAATATATTGTTCATTTCATCTCATCCTTTTTAATTTCTGTTTTTGCATTTTTGTCATCTATGTATTCTATTAGGAACTGTATACTATTTTTATATTAATAACTATAGATATATGGGGGGTAAATGCTCAAACTGTTATTTGCTGACACAGGCATATGATCAAAAACTTTTGAAGATCCCTGGATTCTATGGCCTTTCTAACTGAGAGAATGTGGAGGACTGGGAAGAGAGAAATACTTTCATGGCACCCTTTGGACCCTAAGTCCCACTTGCCAAAGAACCACTTGCTCACGACATGAATGGATTTTCCATAGAACTTTAAAGTTTGCAAAGTGAGGTTTTCTTATTTGAGCTTCACAACAACCTATAGGGTGGGTAATTTGCTATCCCCATTCTGCAGATTAAGAAATGAAGGCTCAGAAAAGCTAAATAACTTGCCCATGTTGATGCAACTTTGAACCTGGGTCTTCATGACTAACAATCCAGACACCATGCCACGATGTGTTGGGACAACTGAATTTTTTTTTCCAGGGCAATTGGGGTTAAGTGACTTGCCCACGGTCACACAGCTGGTAAGTGTCAAGTGTCTGAGGCCGGATTTGAACTCAGGTACTCCTGAATCCAGGGCTGGTGCTTTATCCACTGCGCCACCTAGCTGCCCCTGGACAACTGAATTTTTAAGGCAGCCCCCAAAAGACTCTCGTTTGATAAAATGGGTTAAATTCTGCAGAGCTCTCAGCACAAGAGACTTGAAGGGGCAGGGACAGGCACAGAATATGAGCAATCCTTATGAAAAGAAGCCTGGCACAGTAATTTGTGCCATGCTGGGCCAGAAGGCAAATGAAAAAGCCCAGCATGAAGCACAGAGGGTGACAGGGTGTCTCCCGCCAGCACTGCAGGGCAGCTCCTTCAGCCAGAAGGAAGAGCTGCCTCCCTACAGGTTTTCCAAGGTGCTTTCCAGGACATGAGGACCCTGGAGTGGGCATTTGGGACAGTTGTTCTGATGGGCTAATGAGTTAACCTATACTCTTGATGTGTTTCTAATTTGGTATAGAGACAAAAGCACTGGATTTGGAGTCAGAAGAGCTGGCTTCCAACAATTTTGTTGTTCAGTTGTATCCGACTCTTCATGACCCCATTTAGGATTTTCTTGGCCAAGATACTGGAGTGCTTTGCCATTTTTATTTATCTGTCTATCTATCTATCTATCTATCTATCTATCTATCTATCTATCTATCTATCTATTCATTCATTCATTTTTTGTTCATTTATTTATTTATTTTGGTGAGGCAATTGGGGTTAAGTGACTTGCCCAGGGTCACACAGCTAAGTGTCTGAGGCCAGATTTGAACTCAGGTCCTCCTGAATCCAGGGCCAGTGTTTTATCCACTGTGCCACCTAGCTGCCCCTTTGCCATTTTATAGATGAGAAAACTGAGGCAAAAAGGATTAAGTGACTTGGCGAGGGTCACACAGCTAGTAAGTGTCAGAGGACAGATTTGAACTCTGCAAGATGTATTCCTGAGTCCACGTAGCATCCTTTAAGCAATATCTTCCTTTATAAGATAGCCTTCTATCTTCTCTTCATACATTCTGTATTTACCAGATTATTTGAATGTTGTCCTCTCCCTACCCCCACTCACGTTGTAATATAAGCTCCTTGAGGGTAAAGTCTGTTTCTACCTTTCTCTGTATCCCCAACACACTGCCTGGCACATGGTAAATGCTTCACAAATGGCTGCTGATGGTTGACTTACTACTTGACACTGAATTGCAGTTTGCTCATCTGTGCCAGGATTCCACTATCTGCCTCACACAGGGTTGTTATGAGAAAAGCATTTTGTAAACCTTAAAACACAATAGGGAGAGAATGTTGGGTGGAAAGAAAGAGGAAGATTCAAGTTGAAGGAGAAACAAACCATAAAGGAGATTTGGCAAACCTGACAATTATGAAGGCCAAGAAGGGGACTGGGAAGAAAAGTTTGGGAAGGTTCAAGGAGAAGGACAAAGACATGGAAGAAATGAAGAAAAGAGGGAGGATTTGAGCTTAAGAAGAAAAAAATAGGATTTTTGGCAGAAAAGGGAAGGGTAAAATGATTTGAGGACAAGGATCTCAGGAGCACAAAGAAGTTTGTAAAGGAAGTGAAAAGAAACAGTGTGTGTGTGTGTGTGTGTGTGTGTGTGTGTGTGTGTGTGTGTATGAAGGTGTAACAAAGTAAGAAGGGGAGAAGATACTCTAGAGTATTCTGGAATCCATAGAATGCATTTCTCAGAGTAACCCAGCCATGAGAGCTACCAACAAGAATGAAAAAAAGACTAAGGATAATGCTTACAAGTGCAAGGAACACACAGTGTTTGTCTCTGCCACAATCAAGAAATTGTAATATATGTTCAAAGTACAGGCTGACCTCCTTCCTAGAGGAGAAGCAAAAAATACTTACAGAATGCCTTTCCCAATTATCAGAGAGTACAAGATGTTCCTTAAAAACAAACAAAAAAACCCATAGGAGGGCTTCAGTGTCAAAATAAAGAAAAATTCAGATCTGAAGAGGCATGAATTAGGAATGTTATACATGATATGAGCTGATCTGATATGATGGGATATGATATGTAATATGACATGATATGATGTGGTATGATAGGACAGTATGGTATGATATATGCTATGGCATGGTATGATATGATATGTGGTATGGTATGATATGATATCATTTGACATGGTATGATATAGTGTGTTATATATTGTATTACATACCATGTTGTATATCGTATGATCTATGCTAAATTATCTATATATGTTATGGCATGGTATGATATGATATATGATATGTGGTATGGTATGATATTATCTATGGTATGTTGTGACATGACATGACACGACATGATGTGGTATTCCATGATATGTGAGATATGATACAATATATGATATGATATGATGATATATAATCTATATTTGGAGGTTAGAGGGTATAATAATATGACAGAGAAGAAAGTGAAACTGAACATTTGGAACTAAGACATGGATGTGAGGCTCTTCATGCTAAGGAAGGAGTTTAACCCTTTAAGGAAGAAGCAGTTGTTTCTCCTCCAAGGAATCTAGAGGTACTATCAGATAAAAGATTATCTAGTATTAGTTTAAGACAAAGATGAGGAGCTGGGGCACCTACGTTTTCACCTGACAATAACAATAAAGAGATTGCTGTCTTCCTGGGACATATACAAGAGAAAGACTTGTGAGACTATATCACTACTATATACTTCTATTTTTTCATTTGAGTACAAATAATACTTAAAAATGAAAATGGAAAGCATCAGCAAGGGTAGTAATTTCATCATTGTTGCAAATTAAAGTCAAAGGCTTCAGAAGGAAAAATTTGTAATATGGACAACTGATTAAAGAAGTATCTAAGAATGAGATTTGAATCTCTGAACCACTTGGCAAAGGATGGAGTGCACCTAACCAATTCTGGGAAGAATTGCCAGTAGTCTTGTACATATAGTCGAAAGGTTTTTAGCTGAAAAAGTTAGGGGATAAAAAAAAATTGCCTTCCCCTCTTCTGACTCACATATGTGTTTACATGTATATGTATGTGCATGTATTCATGCATGTATACGTGCATGCATATGTTTATGTGTAAATGGACATAATATATACAGGTGTACAAACACACATGTGCACACATATGGGTGGATGCATACATAAACCTATATTAATGTATTACATATACACATACATACAATCTCTTTTTTTTCCTGGATTTTGTCTCCTGTAAATCTCCAATCGTTATTGTCAGTTTTCTGTAACTTATAGCCTTAGAGAGTTGTCCAGGGTGTGGAGAAGTTATGTGACTTGTCCATGGTTATACACACAACTTGTAGGAGTCCAAGGTAGGACTCAAACTCAGGTCTTCTTGACTCCAAGACTATGGCCACCATACTATGCTGCATCTTATGTTTGTAATGTATGATATACACAAAAAAATATCAAAATTTGGGGTGACTGAGTAAATCAATCAAGTTATCCTGCCCCACTTAATGTAAGTGATAATATGCTCAATCAATGAATGAATCTCAATCAAAAACTTTATGCCAAGTGTGAAAAATCTTTGAAAGCCATTGGATGAAGTGAACTGATGCAAGACCCAAAGTTTTCCAATCAAAAGGAAGATGTTGTCATGATTTCTTCTTCTTGTTATTATTATTGTTGTTGTTGTTCTCATGCCTTCTGGGTCCTAAATGAAAACATTGAGTTATCTCAAATTTAGGAGTTCCTAGCTTTGAAAAGTCTGGAGGAGAGGTAGCTAACATTTTAGGAGAGAAAGGGGAAGGGAATGAAGAAAGGGAAGAAAGAATCATTTCTTAAGTGCCTTCTATGTGTTAGATACTGTGCTAAGGGCTTTATAAATATTATCTCATTTGATCCTCACATCAACCCAGTGAGGTTGGTATTATTATTATTATTATCCCCATTTTACAGTTGAGGAAACTGAGACAGGCAGAGGTTAAGTGACTTGTCCAGGGTCATGAAGATACAAAGTTCTTGAAGCTAGACTTGAACCCAGTTGACTTTAGGTCCAGTTCTCTGTCCACTGTTACCACCTTGTCTGTATCTAAAAAGATTTTGACAGGCTAGAATACTGGGACATATGTAACGTGATGAAATTTTAAAGGATAAAGGTTAAATCTTAATGAGTTTTTAAAAAATGAACTTTACAAGAATATGATAGAAAAATTATATGTAGAAACTAAGTGAAAAATGGTAAGACTTTTAATAGAAGAATAGCAAGTTGTACATGGCAGATTGGCAATGTCAAAGCAATGCTCTGTTTTTCTATCCCACTTTGTTATGGAAATGCATTTAAGTTCAGAATAAAATAAATAAATTTATTTTTAGAAAAATAAACTAAAAATGAACATTTAAAAATACTTTTAATAGGATGCAAACAATATGAGGCAACAGTGTGCTGGAATGGGATGGAAAAGCATTTATGAAGCTGTGTTGACAATACAAATAGAAATTTGAGACAGTCTCTGCTCTCAAAGAGCACAAGTTCTAATTTGGGGAGACAACACATAGAGGAGAGCTCTTGTTCACATTCAGTTCATGGCAGATGGATTAGCCAGGTGATACTTAGCTTCTGGCAGGACAAGTAGCAGTATCTGAGAGCCATCTGCATAGAGGAGGTAACTGGACCATGAGAGCTGAAAAGGTCACCAAGAGAGAGAATGTGGAGAGAGAAGATGGCCCAGGACAAAGCTTTGGGGGACTCCCACATTGCTATTTGGCAGAGATGATATGGACCTTGGCTTTTCCATGCACTCATTCAACTAGGCAGAAGTACCAAGGAAGTTCCAAATTTGCAATAGTTCTCAGAGAGATCTCTGTCTACAAGGCAGGGACAACATTATGTAGGGGGCAAGGCTTATTGTGTTACAGCAATTAGAGCATTGTTCCTGAAGTTAGGAATACCTGAATTCAAATCCAGCCTCAGACACTTACTAGCAGTGTAACTCTGGGCAAGTCATCACTGTACCTCTGTTTCCTCATGTGCAAGATGGGGATAATAATAGCATCTACCAGGGGGCAGCTAGGTGGCGCAGTGGATAGAGCACTGGCCCTGGATTCAGGAGGACCTGAGTTCAAATCCAGCCTCAGACACTTGACACTTGACACTTACTAGCTGTGTGACTCTGGGCAAGTCACTTAACCCTCATTGCCCTGAAAAAAAAAATAATAGCATCTACCTTCCAGGGTTGTCAGGAGGATAAGTGACATAATATTTGTAGTCCTTGGCAAACCTTAAAGCACTACATAAATTTCAGCTATTATTATTATGAGAACCAAATAGGCATGATATATGCTGCCCTGGCTGGGCCACATCTAAAGTAGTATGTTCAGTTCCAGGTGTCTATTTTGAGAAATGCAGCATGCTTCTCACTCTGTCTGCCCCCTCCTCTGCTGGTCAGAAGCATGGGGCTTGGGCAGCACAGAAGGACAAAATCTGATGGGATACCAAGTAAAATGGAGGCAACTGCTTCCTGTTAGGGCTGTCTGCTGAGTTCACTCACTCTGAGTTCACTGTAATGAGCTAGCTAAAGCCAAAAGCACTCAGAAGCCCTCACCAATGACCACACAGCTGGAACCTGGGGAAGAAACAATTCTCCTAAGAGCCATTCCCCATCAGATGTACATGTTCCTCTACCATGAAGTCAAGGTACCAGCTTACTCCAGACTTACTGCCTCTGTAACTAATTGATGGCCGGTCCTTTGGAAGTATGAGTTAAATATCTTGTGGAAACTGTTATTCAGACTCCTTTGCTACTCACAGTGAACATAGTCATAGGGACCAAAATAAAACCAAACTATACACATCCTAGAAATTCTAGGTTCAGATTAAACCCATATCTTAGGATTTAGAAGAGCAGTGTATTCCTAGGCTCTCGAAAGATGATTGCATTATTTTTGTTACACATTTTTCTTTGTTGTTAAGTAGTGTTATTTTTCTTATTGAGTCTATGCTAAGACTAAAACTCAGCTTTTTCTTGTAGGCATGCATGTTTGTTTCTACATATGTGTAAAAGTCTAATTCAAACTTCCCTAGGTCCCCCACTCCACCCCCAGCCATGTGTTGTAACCTAGGAAGTTGCCTACCTTGCTTAATTCTACTACCAGATCTGGTTCTACATTCACATCAATTGAGTCAGATTCCAAAATACTAGAGGAAGTGTGTCTAAAGAAGTCATAGGAAATCTGTGGAAGATGGAAATAACATTGGAGTTAGGAGTTAGAAAATAAGGATTTGAATCCTATTCTACCTGGGGGAGTCAATTCCTTTCTCCTGGGGGCAGACTGAGCAAACAATTTCCTTTCTCCTTATAGGAGCTAAATGATCCCCCAAATCCCCTCCAACTCATTTGGGTCTTTCCCCAACTTGTTCAGTGATTGCTGTACAGTATATACTCAGGCTTGCAAATGAATGGGCAAATTGGCACTTGGAGGCAAGTGCTTAAATCTCCAGGAAAGCCATGGCATCTGGGAAAGAAAAGAGGAAGTGAGAAAGGGAAGGAAAAGCTGCATCAATGGGGTAGAGTTATCTGGAACAAAGCCCTCTTTCAAGATCTTCCTTCAAGAGTAGGTCAACTCAGGTGCCTCCCATGGGATTTGAAGCTACAGAGCATTTTCTTTAAGTTCCCAGAGAGTGAATGTGCACACAACCAAGAACCTCTTTTGTTGGGGTTTGGGGTGGGGTTTTTGTTTGTTTTTGTGTTGTTGTTATTTTTTATTTGTTTTTGCTTTTAATAAGATGCAGCAGCTTCCTGGCTTGGCACTCTCAAGGATTCTCTGAAGAACTTTGTAATTGAATGCATCATATGGGAGACATTGGCACAGAACTGCCCAGCATGGTGTGCCCTCATCAAAGAAGACACTGTACTCTATGAGCAAAGTGTAATTCAAGTAGCTCAAAATAAACATGAAATGCACAAAGTTAGAAAATCCACTCCAAATGTTCACATGGGTTTTTTTGTGCCTGACCTGTGGTAGATTAGCCACAGTCAGACATATTATAACATGACTCCAACACATAGTGATGCCATTTTGGTCCTCTTTGAGAATGAAGGACAATAACCAATCAAGATTAAACAGCTAATTTTCTATTGCCCTTTAAATCTCAAGATTCTTTAGGTGGCTCCTCTCTTAAAAACCTAAGGGCTGAGACATTATGAACAAACGATGCACTTTACTTCAGTCCATCTCACTTTCATCCATTTTTATTCAGTGCCCTCTAGACATGTGGTACTATGCTAGGCACTAGGAGACAGGTCTGGTTAAAGGAAAACCAGTGACGGTACAGGTAACTTTCACTGGCTGCTTAACATCTGTTTAAAGGGGAGAAACTAACCACAAAACAAATTCCTTATTCAAAAGCAACAGAACCCCCTCCAAGTGAGCTATATATAAATACATATATATGTCTATATATGCACATATATACATACTTACATACCACTCTCCATTAATGTCTAAGTATACCCACTTGATTGTATATGCATGCATATACAGGCATATGTGGATATATAAATTAATATATATGTTGCACACACACGCACACACACACACACCACAGATAGACAGATAATCTTGGTTAAGCTATCAAAGACACTATGTCTCTGCGTTTTAATGTAAACAGTCTGCCCTAATTGCCTGCAGCATGCAAAACTTGGAAGATCCAGAGATTCACAGTTAAAGAATACAATTGGTATGCATGTGTCCTTTTCCATCCTTGGGGGGGGGGGGGGTTGCTGGAGCACCAGAGCCTCTTTGCCTGTGTGGCCTTTAGGTTGGACTTTCAGAGCTGAGCTGGGGGTTCTTTTGAATCTCCAACCTAGATCAAGGCCTGCCAGGAACCTCTTGAGGTGACCAAACTTCTGGGCTGAGTTAACACACTGAGGTACACGTGTGTAGTCCTGCAAACAGTTTTCCTTGGTGGGCAAATGCAGCAGATCGAGATGAGACAGTGCTTCTTTTTTATTTTTATTTTTTTTGCTTTCTGCAAATTCCTTTGTGTGCTAACGCATTTTGTAGTCATTAGATACAGATGTTTCACACAGCTGTCCCTTAAAGTCCAAGTCCACTGTGAAATCAAGGTCCCGCTGCCAAGAAAAGAAAGGAAAGGTCAATTCACATCTGCCCTTCCTGCAGACAGAATACATCAAACCTCTCCTGCACAGATAGGTACTTAGCTTACTTCCTCTTACAGCTTTCTAGGAAAGGCAAACCGTGGCAAGCACCCAATAACCTAGCCCTCTGTCTTACCATCCTCACAGTAGGTTTATTCCACAATCTTTAAACTCAGTCTTTTCTGCTAGAATGCAAATCTTGTTGGGAAATAGTATGACCTGGGGCACAGGACCCTGCTCTTGGCTCCAGGGGATCTGGGCTATGATGTGGACTCAGACACTCATTAGCTTTTCAACCTTAGACAAGTCACTAACTTCTCTGAATGCCCATTTCCTCATCTATGAAATGAAAGGAATAAGGCTTCCCAACCCATGTCACAAGGTTGTTCTGAAGATCATCTGTGTGAAACACAAGCAAGATCATCTGTGTGAAAATGCTTTGTGGATAGGAAGCACCATAAGTCCGGGAGCTGTTATTTCCTGCAGTAGGCCAATGGCTCCCTAATGCCTGCTGAGTAAAGTTCAAACTCTTCTCCTGGTATTCAAAGCCCTCTGCAATTTAGCCCTGACCCACTTTTTGAGTCTTATCTGATACGACTTCTTTCTATAGACTTTACACTTGGACCATATTGGACTAACCCCTGCTTCCTAAACCATGCTCTCTCACCTCTGAGCCTCGGTTTGTAACTCTCTCCATGTCTGTGATCTCATCAGTTCCCATGAATTCAATTGTTATCTCTATGCTGATGATTTTTAAATCTATTTATCCAAACCAAAATTCTCTCTTGACCTCTAGTCTCATATCACCCATTAGACACCCTGAACTGGACATTTTTCATACATCTTAAACTCAACATGTCCAAAATGAAACTCATTTTCTCCTCCCAAACCCTCTCCTCTTCCAAGCTTCTCTACGGAGGGTACTACCCTCCTCCCAGGATCACAACCTGTGTATATCCCCAGACACCTCACTCTCTCTCGCCCCTTCTCATATAATCTGTTGTCAAGTCCTCTTGAATTTCGCTTTGAGAGAAATTGTTTTTCTATTATATTCATAAACAAATATTAAATTAGGATTAAGGCTTTTTCTCCTTATTTCCTTATTCAGAGACCAGCTGCTGTCAGTCAGTGTCTGAAGAACATCGCTGATGAGATTAGCCAAATCCTCCTGGTACAATCTCCTCTGATCTTGGGCAAGACCCCACTCCACTAGAAGACTCCACTTAACTTAACTCGGTTTATAGTGTAAACAGAATCTAATCTAGGTGAATTCCAGCCCCAAAGCACTGAGCTATGCTTTTATACCACCCCCCTCCCCCCACCCCATCCTCCAACATTGGCATTTAAGATAACCCAGCTAATGAAGGAGAAAACCAACCATGGTGATCTGGGTGGAGATGGATTCCTCTGTCCAGAGTGCTAGAGGCAGCTGAGTCTCATGATCAAGACACATTATCAACAGGAGGAGCTAAAGGCTTCAAGCCCACCTCCTCATTTGAAAGTCTACCTCCTCATTAATTGTTCACCAATCAGGGTTGATTTTTCACCTAAAAGGGGCACCCCTTTTTCTAAAAGTATATTAAGGCATTCAGTATCTCCATTAGGTGCCTTTGGTTACTAAGAGAGACAACGGATCATTACTTTATTGATTATCAACTAACTTAATAAATTGTTTATCAATTACCCCAAAACTCCATCTCTCAGGTTTTCATTTGTCTCAGCTTCAATGTCATCTTTGCAACATCTCTTTAATAACATTCCTTCTCTCTAACACTACCACCACATTGATGCAGGCCCTCATCACCTTGTGCCTGGACTATTACTGCACTGGCTTGTTGGTTGGTTTCCCTGCCTCAAGTCTCTGCCCACTCTAGGCCATCATTCCCTTAACCATCAAAGTGATCTCCCTAAAGCACTGCTCTGACTTCGTCACACACACCTCCAATCCCCTTTGATAAACTCCAATGGCTTCCTATCACCTCCAGAATCAAATAAAAAAATCCTTTTCTTAGCATTCAAAGACCTTTATAAACTACTCCTTCCCAACTACCTTTCCAGTCTTCCTACATCTTACTCATCCCCGTGTATTCTGTGACCCAGTGACACTGGCCTCCCACAAGACACTCTGTCTCCAGGCTCTGGGCATTTTCACTGGCTGTCCTAATGGAGAGCCTGGAACACTCTCCCTCCTCATCTCTCCCTCCTTCCTGGCTTCTTTCAAGTATTAGCTAAAATATCACCTTCTACAGGAAGCCTTTCCTGACACCCCACCCCCATAATGTGAATGCCTTCCCTCTATTGAATATGTCTAATATTTTTTTTCTGCATTGCGTTTATACATGGCTGGTTACATGTCTCCCTAATTAGACTGTGAATATCTTGAGAGCAGTTACTGCCTTTTGTTTTCTTCGTGTCCCCAGTACTTAGTGCAGTGCCTGTAGGTGCTTAATAAACATTTAATAAATGACTAGTTGACAGAAATCCACTCTGTCCCCATCTTTGCCTGATGGATTCTTACACAATATTTATGTCATGTCCTCCATGAAATCTTCCCTTATCCTCTCAGGAAAGGGCACATTCTCTCTTGGACTTAATGCTGCATTTTATTTCATGCCTCCCACTTATCATATATCACAGTTATATGTGATAAGGTCCAGTTTCTCTACTAGTCTCTAAACTCCATGGGGCCAAAAGACTAAAGGGGTCTTGTGTAAACCCTTCTTCTTTCCATATAGTTTTAACACAGTGCTCTGCAAACCATAGCTCTTGATGTTTGTTGAAGGAATGAATGATTAAATGACAGTGCTTTTTTCACTGGGGTATCTAGGTGGCACATTCTGGAGTCAGGAATACCTGAGTTTAAGTTAGGCCTCAGACACTTACTAGCTGTGTGATCCTGGAAAAGTCACTTCATCCTGTTTGCCTCAATTTCCTCATCTGTAAAATGAGTTGGAGAAGGGAATGGCAAACCACTCCAGTATCTTTGCCAAGGAAACTCCAATGGGTTCATGAAGAATCACATATGACTGAACAATGAAAGCTCTTTTCTAAACAGCAGACACAGAGAGGGAGGCTGGAGGAGAGGGCCAGGAGAGTCTCTGAAAAAGGTCCTAATTCTCAAGGATGAGAGTGTCCAAGCCCATTCCCTTACTTCCATTGGGCTACATTCAAAGAGAACTTCTCAGGGATTCTCTCCATCTATCTTTTGATTGTGCTCAAAGTACTTAAAAACTCCTGCTGGCAATTTACTCTCAGCAAAGAGACCTAGCATGGAAATCTTTGTTGAAATCCCCTTTAAGGAGCATTTTAAGCCCTCTTTCTTTTCCTCAACCTTTAGACCAGAGAGTCTAGTCTCTCTTGTGAGTTGTGGGTCCTGCACTCACCACATTTTTTGCATTTGGTTTCATGGAAATGGTCCCGTAGATCTCCTCGCCCCTCCGGACAGTGAGATAATCTTCTAAGTAGAAAACTGTCTGCTTCCAGTGGGTGTACGGAGCATCAGGGGCTGTGGGAAAGAAGAATGAAGCATGAGAAAAGGGATCTGAGGGAAAGACAGACACAGACAGAGAGATCTGGAAGAGTCTTAGCCCAGGGCTCTTTTTGAACATATCCTGGCACTTAATACTATGCTACCAAATACTCTCTTCCATCCTAAAGGTAACCAGTGCCTATAGGATGAACTCTGGCAACCTAAAGCTCTTATTCTGACACCTTAGTCAGCCCTGCCCACCACTAGGTAAAAAATGCCCTCTTTCCTATCCTGTCTCCTCCCCGCCCCGCCCCCAATACATGCATTAGAACTCTTGATTCCATTCCGTCAGAGCATCTCACTTAGGGGTTTGGAGGAAAGCAATTTATTCACACCGAATTGTGAATAGTTGTTACACACACACACACACACACACACACACACACACACACACACACACACTTTTTAAAAACCCTTTTTAAAAAAACTCTCCTGAGATCTAGTTAACCCCAAAGAACCTAATTGGTAGAATTTTAATTGAAATGATAAAGAGAAATGAAGAATTTCAGGCTTGGAAGTAAGAGACCCTTCATATATATATCCTTAAATTACTGTGTACCCCGCAGGGTAAATTGATGTCTGGGTAAGACAGGTCCTGATTTAATCCCTCAAAGCTACCTATCCTACTGTGCCTCTCCACTGGGGAAAAACAAACAGTGTATCAGAAGACCTAGATTCAAATTTGACTTCCTTCTATTGTTGAAAGAATACTGGATTTGAAATGACAACATATATGTTGAATGAATGACTGAATTCAATTCAAGCAAGTCTCACCTATAAGGTCTGGAATCCAAAATAACAATATATTAGAATTGCAGCTCCGCTACTTGCTGCCTATACTTAAACTATCTCTACACTCAATGGCCTGGTGTACTCAAACTTGCAGACATTTGAAAAAAAATGGCAGTTCAATGGAATATGCTTCAATTTCCACCTCTACATCGGAAGAGGGTTGGATTAGAGAACCTTAGAGACCGTCTTAACCTGGCATCTGTGAACTTGAATTTTTTTGTGGGCAATGAGGGTTGTGACTTGCTCAGGGTAACACACCTAGTAAGTGTCAAGTATCTGAGGCCAGATTTGAACTCAGGTCCTCCTGAATCCAGGGCCAGTGCTTTATCCACTGTACCACCTAGTTGTCCCCCAAACTTGGAATTTTGAAAATATATTTTGATAACTTTATTTCCATATAACTGGTTTCTTTTTTTAAAAAATCTTATGTATTTTATCCAACACATTTAAAAACAATGTTCTGAGAAGGGAACCATAGGATTTAGCAGACTGCTGAAGGAATCCACAACAACAAAAGGTCAAGAACCTCCTAGTTAGAAATTTAACATGAATCCCGGCAAGAGCTTTTAGGAGAGCAAATGAGAGATTAAACTAATTTATCTGGAAACAGCCCTCCCAATTACAACTAGCCTATACTGGCCTACCTCACAGCCAGCCCTGCTCCTGGGCCTTCATTCTAGCCTTTTCTGACTATGTAGGAGAAAGTCAGCTATTAGTTTCCACCCTCACCACCCCCAACTCTGGCTCACCTTACTTAATCCACACCACACAATGATGGCATTACAAATTTGATAACTCCACTGGAGTTCTTAGAGTCTCTTGTCTAGCTGTGATCAGACATCTGTTAAAGAGCTTGCCTTTTCATAGGCCCACCTGCATCAACATCATGTAGGGATTTGACTCAGTTCCTTGCACAAATGAATGCTAAACTCCAACAGGAACCTAATTATATAGCTGTTTTGGTAGTGCAGGCCTAATGGGTGAGACTTCCTTTTAATTCAGTCATTCATTCAACAAATCATAAAACATAACCCTCACTGTCCATGAGGAGCTTAGATAAGATCCTGCTGCATCCATATTACTGGTTTCTCTACTTAAAGAGTTCCTATTTCATAAATGTGCTTATTTCCTTTACTGAGCAGATCCCAATGCCTCTAGTCTTCGTGAGTTACTGTGGTCCAAAAATAAAATAAAATCATTCCCTACTAGGTTTTTCATCTGGTAATGAGTCTTTTCAGCATTTAATTAGGTTAGCCTTCAGACAACCAAACACAAAGTCCTGAGCTTGTACTTGAAATCTGGGTAGCTCACCAGAACCTGGGAAAGCATGTATTCTGTGATCACCTTCACACCGTGCTGAGGCATTGGAGGAAGACCTTAATGGAAATACAGAGATGAGAACAAAATACATGCATCCTAAAACCCTATCAGATCAGATGAAGTTGCTCTCTGTCCTGAAAAGATCAAGGAAGGCTTCATGGGTGTGGTGGCATATGCTGTGTGTAAGGCATCACTAGCCACAGTATAGAGGGGGAAGCACTGGGTTCAGAGTAGAAGGCCCAGCTCCGTTTCTTTCTTTCTTTCTTTCTTCCTTTCTTCCTTTCTTCCTTTCTTCCTTCCTTCCTTCCTTCCTTCCTTCCTTCCTTCCTTCCTTCCTTCCTTCCTTCCTTCCTTCCTTCCTTCCTTCCTTTCTTTCTTTCTTTCTTTCTTTCTTTCTTTCTCTCTTTCTTTCTCTCTTTCTTTTTTTGTGAGACATTTGGGGTTAAGTGACTTGCCCAGGGTCACACAGCTAGTAAGTGTCAAGTGTCTGAGGTCAGATTTTAACTCAGGTCCTCCTGACTCCAGGGTCAGTGCTCTATCCATTGCACCACCTAGCTGCCCACTCTTACTTTCTATCACTATGCCTATCAACAAGTCATTTCCCTACTCTGTAAAGACACAGAAACTCAGAATTGCCAAGTTCAAAGGGTGCTCAGAAGCCTTCTAATGGGACCTGGAGGGAGCTAATTGTCATATATGGACAAAGAAGACCTGCTTTCAGACCCTAATTCAAATGCAGGCTAGTTGGGTGATTCTGGGAAAGTCACAGACCCTTTCCGTGCCTCTGTCTCAAGGCAGCCTGTTCCATTTTGGACATTTTTCTTGACATCTACCTGAAATTGGTCTCTTTGCAATTTCCACATTTTCCCCTGGTTCCACTTCCTAGGGCCAAATAGAACAAATCTATTCACTCCTTTATAGGACAGCATTTCAAATATTTTAACACATATTCTCCCTGAATCTTCTTTGCTCCAGGCTAAACACACTCGGTTTCTTCAACTGATCCTATGTGACATGGATTCAAGATCCTTCCCCAGCTGTTCTGGACACTCTCCAGTTCATCAATGTCATTCTCAAATACTGACATGCACAACTAAACACAATACCCCAGATGACAGGGGTAGATTATGGCACCTCCTGGTTCCTGGGAGCTAAGTCTCTCCTAATGTAGCCTGAGATAACATTAGTTGTTTTGGCCTGCTACCTCACACTGATGACTCATTGAGCTTGCAGTCCACCAGAACCACCAGATTATTTTCAAAACTACTATCCAGCCATTCTCCTCTCATCTTGGGGACAGCTACATGGTGCAATGGATAGAGCACTGGCCCTGAAGTTGGGAGAACCTAAGTTCAAATTTCACTTCAGACATTTACTAGCTGTGTGACCCTGGGCAAGTCACTTAACTTCATCTGTAAAATGAAAATAATAAGAGTAGCAATAACCCTATGGTGTAGGGTTGTTGTGAAGATGAAATGGGATAATCTGTAAAGTACTTAGCACAGTGCCTGGGACATGATAAATGGTGAACACTATTTAAATCTTATCTAGTATTGTTGTTGTTGTTATTCCAAAAGTTGTACTCTCTTCCTCCATCTTCAATGAGCCCAATCATATTGAGTTCCAATGAATAATGCAAATAGTTGTCAAGATATTAGGAAACACCGTGTTTTCCAGAGCTAAGGCCAAGCAAGCAAGTTGTACCCTGAGCTTGGCATAAGAACGATCCTTTGCACTCAGCCTCTGGATGATCTCACCTTCTGGAAAAATCACAAAATTACTGTATTGCTTTGATCAGTACCAGGTGTTCTCTGAGTTTGGACAAGCACTGAACAAGCTTGGAGAAGTAACCATGTTCCACTCATGAAGCCCTGCTATGAATCAAACTTGTCTCATTGTTGTTGTTATCCATCATTGTCAGGGCTACAGATCACTGGGTAGACATTGTTATAAGCATTGAGATCTCCCCACACTGCCTTGGGTTCCCCCCTCCCTCTAGGGACAGCCTCCATCACATGTGTCTATAGCCTGTCTTTGCTGGCAAGCCATTTCCCTTACTTTTAAATTAAACTTCTTTTTGATTCCTGAATCTTCTATTTCTAACCTGCTCTGTTCAGCTCTGGCCATCCACAGGTTAGAAGCTGGTTTGGTCCAGTGCAGCTGTGAACCTCCAGAAAAGTATTTCAATTCACTCAACTATTCAGGGCTAGGCTTTAGGATGAGCTACAAAGTTTGAGTAAGACTGAATCACTGAGTCATGAGTTTGCAGTCTAATAAGAGGTTAAGACACAGATAATTAAATACAAACATATATATATACACACATATATGTACATATGCATATGTATATGTGTGTATATATAGTGTGGGGACCAATTTTTAATTGGGGAGTGTTAGTTAAGCAGCTCGCCCGCAATATTGGGGCAAGGAAGGAGACCGGCAGCCTCCCTCAAAACAGAAGAAGATTTATTTTAACAAGAACGAATTTAAAAAAACAACAACACACAAACAGGATCAGTAGGATCAAGGGAAAGGAAATAAAATGGGGAAAGGGAAATTATACAACCTGAAAAGATACCACCGCCGAGGAATGAGCTGAGAATACACAGCAGAATGCCTGTTGCCTTCCAGCTTCCAGCTAGAATGCCCAATTCTCCTCCCCCCAATCCCAGAAAAAACCCACACAGCCCCAGCCAATGGGATGGCCGCTCTGACAGTCACATGACGGCCCTCACTAGGCTTCCAATCATTATAATTTTGCCAGGCCCATGTAGGTGTCGGTGAGTGGTGATGACGTGAGGAACCAGCACCATGGCAGCAGCTACAACCAGTGGTTGGAGCACCATAAGGTTTGCGGAGCCCCAGGCCAGTTCATGCCGAGGCATAAAAACCTCAAATAATAATTAATTCTTTACAATAGTTATATATTTATTGGTTCATTAGAAATTTGATAAACATTGTATTTTGTGAGGTCCTGGGAAAAGGACAGGACTTATCACTGAGGAAGGGTGGAGGAGGGTCACACATTTGAGTTGAACTTTGAAGAATAGGTAGGTATTCAACAGGCTAAGGGTGATGGTAGGGCATTCCAAGCCCTGAAAACAGGATGAGCAAAGGTATGGAAATGGGAGATGGCAGTATAAAATGAATGTTTCAGAGGTGGGAGCAGGCCAGTTTTACTGGAGTATAGCATGAAGGGGAACGAATATGAGATATGGCTGAAGAAGTCATAATCATGGGGGCAGATAGGTGGAGCAGTAGATAAAGCACCGGCCCTGAATTCAGAGGACCTGTGTTCAAATCTGGCCTCAGACACTTGACACTAGCTGTGTAACCCTGGGCATGTCACTTAACCCTCATTGCTCTGCAAACAAACCAAAACA
This sequence comes from Dromiciops gliroides, assembly GCF_019393635.1. NCBI lineage: Eukaryota > Metazoa > Chordata > Mammalia > Microbiotheria > Microbiotheriidae > Dromiciops > Dromiciops gliroides. The sequence continues at coordinate 198,236,211 of NC_057865.1, forward strand.
AAATAAGAAGTCATAATCATAACTTATATTTACATACCACTTAAAATTTTGGAAATTGCCTCCATAAGCCTGAACCTAGTAACAACCCTGTGAGATAAATACTACAGGTATTATTATTCCTATTATACAGAAGAGGAAACTGTGTCACCAAGCAGCTAAGTGACTGATCACATGGCTTATAAATGGATCTTAGGATCATAGACTGATAGCTGGAATGTACCTTAGACTGCAGTGAAGTGAACAAATATTTATTAGGCCTGTGCTATTCGTCAGGCACTATGCTAAATGCTAAGGATGCAAAAAAAGGCTCTTGATCTCAAAGAGCTCAGTCTAATGGAGGGGACATAATGCAAATGACTTGTTACAATCTTGTACAAATAAGATATATACAAGATAAATAGGAGGTCATCAATATAAGGGTGGGACTGGAATTGGGGGATCAGGAAATGCTTCCTGTAGAGGGTAGGATTTTTAACTGAAATTTGAAGAAAGCTGAGGAATCCTGGAGGCAGAGATGAGAAGGGGGATCGCTTCAGTCATGGAGGACATCTAGTGAAAATGCCCAGAGTTGGGGGGTGGGGTGGATGACATGTGAGGAGCAACAAGGAGGAGGCTGGTGTCGCTGAACCACAGAGTAAAAGGAAGAGAGGAAGGAGGGAAGAAAGGAAGGAAGGAAGGAGGGAAGGAAAGAAGGAAGGAAGGAAGGAAGGAAGGAAGGAAGGAAGGAAGGAAGGAAGGAAGGAAGGAAGGAAGGAAGGAAGGAAGGAAGGAAGGAAGGAAGGAAGGAAGGAAGGAAGGAAGGAAGGAAGGAAGGAAGGGTAAGATGTATAGAAAGGTAGAAAAGAGACAGGTTATAAAGGAATTTAAAAGCTATACAGAGTATTTTACATTTGATCCTAGAGATAATAAGGGTGCACTGAAGTTTATTGAATGATAGAGGTGGCAACATGGTCAGATCTATGCTTTAGGAAGATCAATTTGACAGTCATTGAGTCCAACGCAGTCATTTTTCAGATGAGGAAACTGAGGCATAGAGAAGTTAGGTGACTTGTCCATCAATGGTTACATTGTTTGTAAGTTTGTAAGATCTATGATCAGATTTATAGTTGGAAGGGACCTTAGAGGTCATTGAGTCACATTTCCTCATTTTGCATATGAGGAAACTGAGACCAATAGAGGTTAAATGATTTGTCCAAGGTCGCATAGCTATTAGGTCGGATTGGTGGCAGATTTTGGAGGGTTTTGGATGCCAGGAACAAATTAAATTTATTTCATAGGCAATAGGGAACTGCTGAAGATTTTTGAACAGAATAATATGGTCATATCTAAGAAAATTTATTCTGGCAAAAGTATGGAATATGAATTAGAGAAAAGAAAGTGGAGGCAGGAAGACCTATTAGTAGTTTATTACAATATCTCATTTAGATGCTAAGAGCCTTTAAAAGAGTAGTGGCACTGTGCTGGTAAGAATAAAACAGGGATTTAAGAAATGAATTGATAAAGAACTAGATGTTACACTAGTTCTTCCCTAAGGTTTCTCCCAGGGACAGACTCTGAAATAGTAGAAAGGGTAGGACTTGGTTACTGATTAGATATGAAAAGTTGAAGAGGGAAAGTCAAATATAACCATAAGGTTATAACCATGAAAGAGAGGGTGAATTGTGCTGTCACAGGCAGAAATAACGAAGTTAGGAGAAGTAAGATGAAGGGGAAAGAAATTATTAGCATGTTTTTGGACAGGTCGATGTAATGTGTCAATTGAACATATAGGTGGAGATGTCTTTAAGTCAGTTGGAGATATAATTTTGAAGTTCAGAAAAGGGGTACAAACCAGAGATAAAGATTTGGGGGTCATGTGCATGGAAATGATTAGTTGAAGCCATGAGAACGAATAAAATTTCCAAGGAAAAAAGCACAGTAAGAGAAGGGAAACCTACTGAAAACAGAGAGAAAATGAGGTCAACAAGACCAACAAGGAGTAGTTAGGCAGGTTATGTTGCCTGTCCTTCACTCCTGAAAAGGACTATGACATTGGGTTGGTGTCATGACTTGCACTGAATTGGATTTTAAGTGAGGGAGGGCTGTTCAAGGTCACCAACCTCACTCTCTTGTCCAGAGTCATCTGGGTCCAGTTGCAAAGACATATATCAAGATGACTAGGGATGGCTCTGTATATTTTAAGGCAATTGGGGTTAAGTAAGTGTCTGAGGTGAGATTTGAACTCAGGTCCTCCCAACTTGAGGACCAGTGCTCTATCCATTGAACTAGGCAGATATGATGAGTATCTGATAGTGTGGAATTGTAAACAAGTTCAAAAGCTTTGAAAAAGTCAAGGAGAATGAGAAAGGGGCTACTGGCTTTTTCAGCTTGGTTATTAGGGATCATTGAGAAAATGATTTCAGTAGAATGTTGGGGGCAGAAGCCAGATGGCTAGAGGCTTACGTCAGAGTGCATATGAGGAAATGAAGCCATCAGTTTCAGAGAGCCTTTTCAAGATGTGTAGATGTGACCAGCGGCATTGATGGAATGGTGGTGGATAGAAGTGTCAAAGCAAGGTTTTTTTGGTCTCTCTCTTTTTGGGGTGGGGGTGGAGCAATGAGGGTTAAGTGACTTGCCCAGGGTCACACGGCTAGTAAGTGTCAAGTGTCTGAAGCTGGATTTGTTTTTGTTTTTGTGAGGCAATTGGGGTTAAGTGACTTGCCTAGGGTCACATAGCTAGCAAGTGCCAAATGTCTGAGACCAGATTTGAACTCAGGTACTCCTGACTCCAGGGCCGGTGCTCTATCCACTGCGCCACCTAGCTGCCCCTATAGATATAACATGACATATATAATAACTGATTCAATTTATTTATTTATGTTTTTTTTGGGGGGTGATGAGGCACTTGGGGTTAAGTGATTTGCCCAGGGTCACACAGCTAATAAGTGTCAAGTGTCTGAGGCCAGATTTGAACTCAGGCCCTCCTGACTCCAGGGCCGGTGCTCTATCCACTGCACCACCTAGCTGCCCCTGAGGCTGGATTTGAACTCAGGTCTTCCTGAATCCAGGACTGGTGCTTTATCCACTGCTCTATCTAGCTGCCTCCTGTCTCTCTCTCTCTTTTTTTTAAGTAATAGAGCATTTTATATATGAACATGCTCATAGGGATCTTACAGATCATTGAATCAAACGTTCATAGATAAAAGGAAAAAAGACAATGAGAAATTGATTGAAGATACATAAAACAAGATGGCCTGAAACTAAGTCCTGGATAATATGGGAGGGGGAGGGGTTTGGCAACAAGAAATCAAGTAGTAGGATAAGCTTTTGTGGAGAGAAAGGTAGGACTTCTCTTCTGCAACCAGATGGAAGGAAGAAGTGTGTGATGATGTTTAGAAATTTCAAGGAATAGAGAGGGTGGGGAGGAGTTGAGGAAGCTTTCATCAAATTACCTCAACCTTTTCAATGAAAAAGGAAGCTAGGTCTTCCACTGAAAGCATAAGGATGAGGTCAAAGTTGTAGAAGAGAAGGATTGAGATAGCTGCTGTTGGAGGTGGATAGGGTGGTATAGATAGTAAATAGGAATAGAACAGAACAGCAGAAAGGACCAAACCGAGGTTTTGTAACATAAATTTGTAATTAGCGAAGTCACCTGGATAGTACTTACTGTCTTGGAGTCACAATTTGCTCATCTGTAGAATGGGTGGTAATACTGTCTACCTCCTAGGGCTGTTGTACTGTAAACTTTGAATAGCTTCCAATTGCATGTAAGACAACTAGGTGATGTGGTAGATAGTGTCAGGCCTGGAGTCAGGAAGACTCATCTTCCTGAGTTCAAATCTAGCCTCAGACAGTTACTACCTTGTGACACTGAGCAAGTCACTTAACCCTGTTTGCCTCAGTTTCCCCATCTGTAAAAATGAGCTGGAAAAGGAAATGGGAGACTACTCCAGGATCTCTGCAAAGAAAACCCCAAATGGGATCACAGAGTTGGACATGACTGAAAAATGACTGAACAACAATAACAATTGCAGGGCAGGTACTATTGCATTTTTGTTTCATATTGCAAGGATCTGGTATATAGGGCATAGTAAGAACTGATTAAAAGCTTATTGATTGTGGGCTCAATTGTCATATTACAAGAGGTCAGTACTGATAGCTTTGATCATGTTTATGTTGGCATTGGTTAGGATCATAGAGTTGCATGGATGGACTGGCACACCTTTGGTTGAGATAATGATTCTATTCTTCCATGCTCTTTGTAAGGAACTGGTTTAATCAACTAATGGTAGTTTAGATAGAACGAGTGTCCTTCAATTTGTAAATCTACATGGAATGGAAACATCATGAGCAGTACATATGTAAACATGTTCACATATATACATACACATATCTGTTTATATAAAATGGCTATAGCAATAAAAATGGAAAGAACACCAAAAAAAAAATCTAAATTGAAAGCTGCAAAATTGTCAAGTTTGGTCCCACTTTGCTTGATTTCTTGCCCACTGTGGGTGTGGGCACTGTCAGACTCTTTGTTATATTGGCTAAGTTTGCCAAATTGGTTGTCTCACTCTTTTTTATTATTTGCTTTAAGGAATGACTTTCTGTGTGGAGTAAGGGGAGGGATATATTAGGAAATGTAGGTGGCATAAAAACATTTATCAATTAAAATTATTCTACAAAATGAAGTCCACCTGCACCCAGCCCCCTTCTCTGACAACGGGCTATAAAAACAATCACCCAAAGACAGTCTTGTCTTAGGTTCTGTATTGAGAATTACTCAAGGAATGATTGACAGTATTATCCACCCCCATCCTCCACCTACACCAGCTCAGACAGACAGGTGTCTTTCCTGCTTTTAAAGACCTTCAAACAAGATTTAAGCAGCTTCTTTCCATGATCAATTATGATGCCCCATGAGAATTTAAGAAATGCTTCACTGGGCTCAGACCCAGTTCTTACCCAGCCTAGACAGAATGCTCCTTCTGAAAAAGGTACAGGACTCAGTGGAAGGGTGCAGTTCAATTAAATTTAACCCAACAAATATTAAGTGCTTTGCATGTAGCTGTCCTTGTGGATGTCACCCTCAAAAATCAAACTTTTAGCACTTTATAGTTTACAAAACACTTTTCATGGATTACTTCATATTTTCCTCACAAGCAAGAATCAACGTACTTTCGTGGGTCAGGAGAAGCTGTTTCCCTTCCTCCCTCTGCAGTCATTTGCCAGTTGACCACCCACTGCCCATGGTACCACCATTATGATACTCTTTTCCCAGGCTGCCTGCTCACCCAAATCCCATCAGAATTTTCTAGATTCTCTTTGCACTACTGCTATCATCCACCTCTGACTGAATTTCTTCCAGGTTCCAGGTTCCAGGAATCCTATATATGGTTTTGCTCATGTCAATCCTCTTAGGTAGGTAGTACAAATATATTTTACTGGTCCTCAATTTGCATGAAAGACAGTGTGATATATTAGATAGAGAACTGGCCTGGAAGCCAGAAAAACCTAGATTAAAGTCTCACTTCTGACAAATATTGGCTGTGTCATGTTATGGGCAAGTTACTTAACCCTTCAATGGTCTAAGCAATTAAGACATTTGACAGATAAAGTGCCAACCTGTGTTAGAAGAGGACATTTCTATTCCCCATACTAGTGACATCACAGGTCCAGTCCTAGCCTGGAAATAAATGCTATTTTAATCCTAAAAATACTATTTTACCGATGAGAAAACAGGTTCATAGAGATAAAGTGACTTATCTAAGGTAACGCTGACAGGTTAATGTAAAGGACTTCAATCTAGGTTTTCCAGTTCCAAGTCGTGTTCCTCCACACTTTCCACAAACATCCCATATTTCTCAGGTTAATCCCCTAGTGAGGTGTCAGCATTGCCTTTATCTAAGAGTCACAGAAAAAAAAAGACCTTGGCGGTCATTCAGTTTAACCCCTTCCCTTGATAGTTGAAACACTTCCTGAAGCATTTTCAGTCAATACTAACACAAGCTAATGAGTTTCCTAAGCTAATGACTCTGTGTGTGAAGCAGTTTATATATATACACACACACACACACATATATATATATATATATATATATATATATGTATCTATCTCTCCCTCTTCAAACTTTCTCGGACTTCAAAGGAACGTTGCTCTAGGCTGGTACTCTGGTATGGGATCAAACACAGAGTCCGGCTCATAAGATGCAGTCTGGAGAGGTTCTTTTGGTCTTCATGCTCCAGAATCTGATGCATACGTGGCCTGAGCCAGGACCTACTTCCACCCTTCCTGCTGTCTTCACCCATTGAAGCAGTCTGATGATTTCTACCTGACCTCTTACAACAGGTGGCTCTTCCTTCCCTGCAGTCATTGGAATTCTTTTGTAAGAACCTTGCTCCCTCTCCAGCTCTGTACACAATTTTGCAAGGTGTGTGATTTTCTTTAAGTTTAGATAGGAATACTAGGGAGGGAGCAGCTAGGTGGTGCAGTGGATAGAGCACCAGCCCTGGATTCAGGAGTACCCAAGTTCAAATCTGGCCTCAGACATTTAACACTTACTAGCTGTGTGACCCTGGGCAAGTCACTTAACCCCAATTGCCTCACCGCCCCCCCCCCCCAAAAAAAAGAATGAGTCACTCAACCAACTCAACTAACTCCAGGGGGCTTCCTATTTCCTCTAGAATAAAACATCAACTTCTCTGCTTAAACTTTTTGTTTTTGTTTTTGTTTGTTTTTTGGGCAGGGCAATGAGGGTTAAGTGACTTGCCCAAGGTCACACAGCTAGTTAAGTGTCAAGTGTCTGAGGCTGCATTTGAACTCAGGTCCTCCTGAATCTAAGGCCAGTGTTTTATCCACTGAGCCACCTAGCTGCCCCTGCTTAAACTTTTAAGGTCCCCAAACAACCTTTCCAGGCACATTGCACAATATTGCCCCTCTTTTGGCTGTGATCTAGCCAAACTGGCCTTCCCTCTGTTCCTCATGCTTGACACCCCATCTTCAAACTATGTGCCTGAGAACAGGCTTTTGCCCAGGCCTAGAATGTACTCCTTCCTTATCTCTGCCCCACAGGGCCCCTTTTCTTTCTTTCTTTAAACTGCAATTTAGGCAACATCTTCCGATGAAGCCTTTCTACTCCCCCCCCACCCAACTTCTTGTGCCCTTTCTCCCAAACTACCTTGTATTTTAACTACTTTGTGTTTATGTTTGTGTGTATATGTTACCAGCTGTGTGACCCTGGGCAAATAAATCACTTAACCCTGTTTACTTCATTTTCCTCATCTGTAAAAAAATGAGCCGAAGAAGGAAATGGCAAACCACTCCAGTATCTGTGCCAAAAAAAAACCCCAAATGGGGTCACAGAGAGTCAGATATGACTGAAACAACTGAACAACTATCGATGTATGTATGTATGTGTATGTGTATATGCATACATGTGTGTATATATATATAAATAAAACTACTATATATATATATATAACATGCATCTATTAACATTTGGGGGGGGCAATGGGGGTTAAGTGACTTGCTCAGGGTCACACAGCTAGTAAGTGTCAAGTGTCTGAGGCCGAATTTGAACTCAGGTCCTCCTGAATCCAGGGCTGGTGCTTTATCCACTGCCCCACCTAGCTGCCCTATTAACTTTTTATTCATGCTTTTATATATTGTTATAGGTGCTTATGCTTATCTCTCCTTTTAGACTGGCAGCTCATTGTGAGTAGGAATTATTTCTTTCTTTGTACTTATATTCCAGGGGCTTAGTACAATTCCTGGAACATAAGAGTTGCTAAATTAGTATTTTTTTTCTTTCTTTTTTTTCTCTTTTTTTTTTCTGGGACAATGAGGGTTAAGTGACTTGCCCAAGGTTACGAAGCTAGTAAGTGTCAAGTGTCTGAGGCCAGATCTGAACTCAGGACCTCGTGAATCCAGGGCCAGTGCTTTATCCACTGCACCACCTAACTGCCCCCTAAATTAGTACTTTTTGATTGGTTGATAGACATCATGCTTTTGCCAGAGGGGAGATTATCTTTCTAATTTGTTTCCACAGCACTGACTAGAAGTTCTTCCTGTACCACAATCCTTCCTGACATGATTTCGGGTGCATTCTCTTGTTCTGTCTGCATGAGGGGTGGCAACAGTACATTTGCTACTTGACAGCACTTCAGAGGCTTGAAAACTGTTTAGCAAAGTTGTCTACTGCCTTTACAAGCACTGGGCTAGGTGCTAGGAATCCCCACATAATGCAAAAAGGTCCCTGTCCTCAAGGTGGTTACATTCTGTTGGAACAAAGGAGGTTAAAGATGAGCAAGACAATCATAGAATGTGATGATTTTAGATCTAGAGTTAGGGAACTGAAAGACTGCCCAGCCCAGTGCCTTTATTTTATGCATAATGAAATTGTGATGATGGGAGAGAAAAAGCAGATGTCCCCATAATCACACAACAAGCCAAAATGAGAGCTTCCATTTCTTTATAGTCCAAAGTTTTCCTGATAAGTTATTCCCAATAGCTCAGTTCCCAGTTTCCTGGCCCCCATGATCAAATCCTACCCTACCCCAAAAAAACACTCTTGGTAAATTTGGTTGGGATATATGACTCCATTGGCAGAGAAAACTCCTAGTGCATAAAGTTCTCTAAGACAAGATGGCAATTTAACTGTAAATTACAGCCTTACAGAATTGCCCCAGGGCACTAAGGGTTTGGATAACTGGAATAAGACCACACAGCTAGGAATTGTCAGAATTGGCCCCAAGCCTTGTTGATTCTAAGACCAAGCCTCTATTCACTACCCCATGTGGCCTCTTATATACAGAAGGAAAAGGAAGAGGAGTAAAGGGGTACCCACTAGCGGGTGATAATCCCATGGATATACCTGACCCAAAACACCATCCCTGTGCCTGGAGCTACAAAAGAGCTATTAACAGATCATGTCCACAACCTTCCTGAGTTCAAATCTGGCCTCATATGCTTACTAGCTGTGTGACCCTGGGCAAGTCATTTAACACCATTTGCCTCAGTTTCTTCATCTATAAAATGAACTGGAGAAGGAAAAGGCAAAGCACTTTAGCATATTTGCCAAGAAAATCCTAAATAGAAATGGCTGAACTAGAATAGGAATGTAATAGAATACTATTGTGTTGTAAGAAATGATGAGCAGGCAGATTTCAGAAAAACCTGGAAAGACTTAAGTGGACTGATGCTGAGTGAAGTGAGCAGAACCAGGAGAACATTGTGCACAGTAACAGCAATATTGTGTGATGATCAACTGTGATAGACTTGGCTCTTCTCAGCAATGCAATGATCCAAGACAGTTCCAAAGAACTCGTGATGGAAAATGTTCTCCACATCCAGAAAAAAGAACTGTAGGTTCTGAATACAGATTGAATCATACTGTTTCTACTTTTGTTTTTGTTTTTTTTTGGAGGGGGGGGATTTTTCCTTTTTGTTCTGATTCTTCTTTCACAACATGACTAAAGCAGAAATATGTTTAATGTGATTGTACATATATAACCTATGTAAGATTCCTGTCTGTCTTGGGGAGGGGGGAGAGAAGGGAGGTCAGGAGAAAAATTTGGAACTAAAAATCTTATGAAAACAAATGATGAAAACTATCTTTACATGTAACTGGAAAATAAAATACTTGTATGATTTAAAAAAGAAGAAGAGCACTTAGAATCACCTTAGAGGAGGTTTAGAACCAGATATTCATTCCACAGATTAGGTTTCTATAGTAACAAAAGAAGGTAAATGACTAGACCAAGGTCACATAGCTAATCCATGGTAGAGCTGAAGCTAGAACATATTTCTTTGAGGGGAGTCAGGGAATGAAAAATACCCTGATGTAGTCCCGTCCCCTTTGTCCAAAGTACTTGCAGTACACTAAGCAGAGGGATCTAAGTAAATGCCCTAATATTAATGTAGCCGGGGCAGCTAGGTGGCGCAGTGGATAGAGCACCGGCCCTGGAGTCAGGAGTACCTGAGTTCAAATCCGGCCTCAGACACTTAACACTTACTAGCTGTGTGACCCTGGGCAAGTCACTTAACCCCAATTGCCTCACTAAAAAAAAAAAAAAAATTAATGTAGCCTTCCTCAAAATTGGGTTGCAGGGAAACAACCCAGCACTTGGTTCAAACCCTGTTTCTGACAGTTACTAGCTTTATATCCTCGGACTAGTCATTGCCCTTTTCTGAGCCTCAGGTTCCTCAGTAAAATGAAAGGGTTGGGCTGGATAATCTCTAAGGTCCTGTCCAATGCTAAGAGTCCCTGGATGTTAGCCTTCTACCAGCCAACTAGTATGGGGCTGCCCAGGACTGCTGCTGCTGCTTCAGGTGGCTTTCTGGCTTAGGATGGACACTTCCTTCAAAGAGATACCACCTCTATGCTGGAGTCCCCAAAGGAGCCATTCTTTGCCCTGGGCCATCAGAACTTTGTCCCAGGGTGTTGAAAAGGAATGGTATTTTCTCCCCCTGGGGCACCAACCTCTGGGGAGCATGCTTCCTCCCTTCTGTTGCATTGGGTGGGTTAGCAAGTAGACGAAAGAAGGCCTGGCGGATCTCCAGGAAGAAGCACAGGGCCCTGAGGGGAAAAACTGTGCCCTTTCCTCCCTCCCTCCTGCCCTTGAATCTCCATTGGCATCATGCCCCTTTCTTGGGCCTGCCTTCCCTGGGGGTGTGGAAGTTGAGAGAGATATACACGCTGGCGATGTTTTCTGGCCTGAGCATCCATGCCACGGAAAACAGACAGGACCGGCAGTTTATCTCACAGTGGGCCTCACTATCCTTAGGGTATCAGAGGGTTTCTGTTCTGTCCCCACCCACACTCAAATGAATCTTCACCAGATGGTGGAATTCCTCATTATAGCTTTGATAATGAGGATGGAAGCTGTTTCTTCCTGCCCTTTGAGGAGATATTGCAAGACATGTTTCCTGAGCACTTTTCATAAACCACTAAGGAGATGCCAGGGTCCTGAGAGAGGGGGCCAGCTGTCCGAGAGGGCAGGAGAGCGGCCTGCTTACCTGTGGAAAATCCCATTTTCTTGTGGCACTTGGTAAATTCGATATTAAAATAGGTGACCAGGGCATGGATGTAGTCATTGCGCTGAATCTGGAGGCAGAATGCGGATGTGAATGAGAGCTCTTCGGTCTTCACAGTGTAAATGTCTACCTCCTGCAGTGGGAGAGAAGAGAGACAGCACAGGCTACTTACCCCCTTTCCCCAAAGGGCTGCCTGAGTCACAGGGTGGACTCCACTGGGTCTATGGCTCCAGGGCTCAGAAAGTGCCGCAAACTTATTGTGATGGAGGTCTGAAGAGAAGAGAGTCAAGGAGGTTAGAAATGACATATTAGGGGGCAGCTAGGTGGCGCTATAGTGGATAAAGCACCGGCTCTGGATTCAGGAGGACCTGAGTTCAAATCTAGCCTCAGACATGTGACACTTACTAGATGTGTGACCCTGGGCAAGTCACTTAACCCTCATTGCCCTGCCCCCCCAGTAGTAAAAATGGATTTGGGCTTGTCTGCTTTCTTCTTCTACCTGCATCCTATTCCAAAGACTCATTCCAATGTAGAGGCAAACCTGGGCTCCTCAGTGCCATTCCCGCAGAGCAAAGCACCCACAGAGGCTTCCCAGCTGAAAAGGCCTCCCTTTACCCAGGTGAAGTGGAAAGAACTCTGGCCTAAGAGTCAGGAGAGCTGCAGTGAGTCAGAAAGTGATGCTCCTCATCTGAAAGCATGAGGGGATTGAACTGACAGATGTCTGAATTTAAATCCAGCCTCAAGCAAAATCAGTTCACTCTCCCACCTCAGTTTCTTCACCTGTAAAAGGGGGATAATACAGTTATCCCACATCATGGGAGGCCCCCACAATCTGGAAAATCTGCGTAAAAGTTTTGGTCCTCCCTTTGTACCAGAGAAGTTGGATATTTTTTTTCTTTTTCTTTGAGGGACCTTCTTGTAAAATCTGGGTTAAGTATTTGGACAAAGGCTCTATGTTGTCTGTTGGTCTTCATGTGCCACCACAAAACTCCCCCAAATTCTCATTTAATTTCTTATTTCTGACCCTTGACATATGGAGAAAGTCATGATGTAATACTGTAATAATGTGTTATAATATGATGGAATAACTGCAGCACATACCTCCTAGGGCTGTTGCCAGGTAGTACAGAGGATAAAGGGTTGGATTTGGCATCAGGAAGACCTGAGTTCAAAACTGACTTCAAATAATTACTAGCTGCGTGACTCTGAGAGAGTCACTTAACCTATGTCTGCCTCAGTTTCCTCATCTGTAAAAGGGAATTAATAATAGCACATACCTACCACAGTTGTTTTGAAGATAAAATGAGAAGGAAAAAAGCACTTTACAAACCTTAAAGTACTATATAAATGATAGCCGTTGAGGACAGCCAAGTGGTGAAGTGGATGAAGCACCAGCCCTGGATTCAGGAAGACCTGAGTTCAAATCTGACCTCAGACACTTGACACTTCCTAGCTGTGTGACCCTGGGCAAGTCACTTAACCCTCATTGCCCCACAAGACAAATAAATAAATAAATAATATCTGTTGTTTTTGTGTTGTTGTTGTTGTTGTTGTTGTGAGGATAAAGTGAGATATGTGTAAAGCACTTTGCAAACCTTAAAATGTTATAGTTATTATTAATTATTACTGTTGTTATTATAAGTATAAAATGATATATTCATAAGTGTTTTGTAAAGCTTGATGCACTATATAAATGCTAGCTATTATTATTAGAAGATCTCTATAGGGAAGAGAACACTTAGATTTATAGTCCTAAAAACTGGATTAAAATCCGGTCCAATCATTTACAAGCTGTGTGACCAGAAATAGGTGCTTTATCTCTCTAGACCTCAGTTCGTCATCTGTAAAATGTGGCTGACAATACTAAAACCTGCATCTTTATCCAATAACTCACCATTGTGAAGAAGTTATCCTGATTTTGCAAAGAATATGTCAGAAAAGTGACTGATTCTACCAAGCTTTTTTTTTTTCAGCAACAAACACTTATTTTATTTTCCAGTTACATGTAAGGGTAGTTTTCAACATTCATTTTCATAAGATTTAGAGTTCCAAATTTTTCTCCCTCCCTCCCTCCCTTTCCTCCCCCCTCCACAAGATCGCAACCAGGTTATATATGTACAATCCACAAGTGTTCTTTTTATCAGTTCTTTCTATAGGGGTGCATAGTAAGCTTCCTCATTAGTTCCTTGGGATTGTCTTGGATCATTGCATTGCTGAGAGTAGTTAAGTCATTCACAATTGCTCATTGGACAATACTGCTGTCACTACGCACAATGTCCTCTCAGCTCTGCTCACTTCACTGTACATCGATGTTCATTAATCTTTCCAAGTTTTTCGGAGATCATCCTGTTTGTCATTTCCTGTAGCACAAGACAATTCCACTACAATCATATAACACAACTTTTTTCCATCATTCCCTTGATTTTCAATTCTTAGCCTCCACCAAGAGTTGCTATAAATATTTTTTGTACAATTTTTCCCTCATCTCTTTTTCATGATTACTATTGTTACCTGTTTCCCTTCCATCCTAATCCCTTCCCCATGATATTTATTCTATTATCCATCTTCTTTCATCCTATCACTCTTCAAAAGGGATTTGCTTCTGTATGTATTTGGATGTATGTATTTGCTTCTCCCTCACTCTGCCCTTCCTTCTTTTGCCCCTCTCTCTTTATCCCCTTCCCCTCCTATTTTCCTGCAGGGTTAGAGAGATTACTCCACCCAATTGAGTGTGTACATTAGTCCCTGCTTGAGCCAATTCTAATGAGATTGAGATCTTTGAGCCAATTATGATGAGCAATAGGCTCATTTACTGCTTAGATTAAATAGATCACTCCACCCAGTTGGGTGTGTCTGTTAGTCCGTCCTTGAGGTAACTCTGATGAGTTTAGGGTCTTTGAACCTTTTCTGAGTGTAAAATTAATTTACTGTCCTGCTCCTCTTCCATCTCTTCCCCAACTCCATAAGCCTTTTCCTGTAGGATTTCACCTCTGCCCTTCCCCCTCCCCCAGTGAATTCTCTTCACCCCTCAATTTAACCCTAAAGATGTCATCACCTAGCTAAGTGACACAGTGGACCAAGCATCACCCCTGGACCCAGGGGGATCCCAGCCAAAACCCAGCCTCAGACACAAGACAGTTGCCCACTGAACGACCCCAGGTATGTCCCCCAGCTCCAATTTTTTTATGGTTCTCTAGGGTCTTGTATTTGAAAGTCAAATTTGCCATTCAGTTCAGCTCTTTTCCAGTGGTTTCCTATTGTCTCCAGTAGCAAATACAAAATGCTCCGTTAAACATTCAGAGCCCTTCATAACCTATCTCCCTCCTAACTTTCCTGTCTTCTTACACCTTACTGCCCAACACAACCTCTTCAATCCAGGAACACGGACCTCCTGTCTCCTGTCTCATGGACACTCCATCTCTCAGCCCCAGGCATTCTTTCTGGCTGGTCCCCACGCCTCATACTCTCTTCTTCCTCTGTGCAGATGACTGACCTCTCTGGCTTCCTTTAAGTTCCACCTAAAATGCTGCCTTCCACAGGAAGCCTTTCCCAACTCCTCTTAATTCTAGTGCCTTTCTTCCATATTTCCTATTTATTCTGTATATTGTTTGATAGATAGATAGATAGATAGATATGTGTGTGTGTGTGTGTGTGTGTGTGTATTTGTTTTTGTTTACATCTTTGCATTAAATTGCAAGCTCTTTGAGCGCAGGTAATATCTTTTGCCTCTTCTTTGTATCCCTAGTGATTAGCACAATGCCTGGCACATAGAAGGCACTTAATGAATGGTTATTGATTGAATGCAGCCAAAGTATTTCTGTAAATTTTTAACCTATTTATCTTGTGCTCTGAGAACTTATATTAATTGTCTTCTTCCTTTTATTTTTATTTGTGTGTGTGTGTGTGTGTGTGTGTGTGTGTGTGTGTGTGTGTTTTGCAGGGCAATGGGGGTTAAGTGACTTGCCCAGGGTCACACAGCTAGCAAGTGTCAAGTGTCTGAGGCCGGATTTGAACTCAGGTACTCCTGAATCCAGGGCTGGTGCTTTATCCAATGTGCCATCTAGCTGCCCCTGTCTTCTTCCTTTTAGAAAAGGAAATAACTAATTTTTATATTTGCCTCAGGCTGATAAATTCTGTATTTCATTATCATTGCACAATTTTCAATAGATGCCCTCTAGATGCATCATTATCCATGGTGAAACAGCACCTACCTTTCAGAGTTTTCATGAGAAGTGCATGAAATAATTTCTTTCTTTTTTTTTTTTTTCCTGCTGCGGGACTATGGGGGTTAAGTGACTTGCCCAGGGTCACATGGCTAGTACATGTCAAGTGTCTGAGGCCAGATTTGAACTCAGGTATTCCTGAATCCAGGGCCGGTGCTTTATCCACTGCGCCACCTAGCTGCCCCCGAAATAATTTCTATAAAGTGTTTAGCTCAGTGCCCAGAGCTTAATAAATGCTTGTTTTCTTCCTTCCTTTCTTCCTATTCAGCTCTTGTCTTTTTATCAGAAATGCTTAAAACTCCTCTATTGCATTTAAGGTCCATTATTTCCTTGCAAGATTATACTCAGCTGTTCAAGGTATGTTATTCTTTATTATAAATGTATTGCACTTGCCTTTTGGAATGCTGTATTCCAAGATCTCCTCTAGTCACTCTTAGAAGCTGTCAGGTTTTATGTGACCCTATTCCTTGATACTTGAACTGCTTCTTTCTTGAGACTTGTAGAAATTTCTTCTTTTTTTTTTTTTTTAATTTTTTTTTTGTTTTGTTTTGGTTTTTTTTTGTGGGGCAATGAGGGTTAAGTGACTTGCCCAAGGTCACACAGCTAGTAAGTGTCAAGTGTCTGAGACTGGATTTGAACTCAGGTCCTCCTGAATCCAAGGCCAGTGCTTTATCCACTGCGCCACCTAGCTGCCCCCGAAATTTCTTCTTTATTGTGGGAACTCTGAATTTTGTCTATAACATTCCTAGACTTTTCCTTTTTAAGACAAAGGGTTAAGGAGATAAGAAGTCACCACAGAATGTGGAAAGGAAGCTGAACCCCGATTTATAAAATCTGAGTTAAAATTATGGCTGTTGTTGATTATTTCTGAGTCCTTAAGCAAATCATTTCCCTTCTTTGGCCTCAGTTTCCTCATCTGTAAAATGTTGGGATCAAACCATATGGTCTTCCAGGTTCCATCCAGTTTTATTATTTTAAAAGTTTATGAAACAACAGCAACTCATTTCAAACTCAAGGTTCTGATCATTTCCCTGGCAAACCCCATCTTCTCTCATATTTGGGCAGTTTGCCCCATCTTTACATAAAAAGAAATATGACTTGGAAAGGCTATGGATCCTTCTAGATCTTGTTCATTTTCTATCTTAGTCAGCAAGCCAATCACATCTCTGTCATCTGCTAACTACCTAGAACAGGGATCACTATTACTAATGGGTTCTGGACAGGTATTGAAAGAGGGTAAGGAATCACAACAACATATACTGATTCAACATTCTGTAGAGCAATTTCGAACTGTGCCCAAGGGGCTATAAAACCTTGCACAGCCTTTGACCAAGTAATACCACTACTAGTTCTATATCCCAAAGATGTTAAAAAAAAAACAAACCCAAAGTAAAAGGACTTATATGTACAAAAAGAATTGGAAATTGAAGGGATGCCCATCAATTGGGGAATGGCTGAATGAGTTGTGGCATATAATTGTGATGGAATACTATTGTGCTATAAGAAATGATGAGCAGGATGCTCTCAGAAAAACCTGGAAAGACTTAAATGAACTGATGCAAAGTGAAGTGATCAGCACCAGAACATTGTATACAGTAACAGCAATATTGTATGATGATTGACTGTGGATGACTTGACTTTTCTCCACAAACCAATGATCCGAGAAAATTCTCAAGGACTTATATAAAAAATGCTATCCATCTCTGGAAAAAGAACTGATGGAGTCTGAGTACAGATTGAATCATACCTTTTCTTTATTTTTCTTGGGGTTATTTTGTTGTATAACGTGACTAACATGGAAATATTTTTGCATGACTGCACATGTATAACCTATATCAAATTACTTACCTTGTCAATGACGGGGGAGAAGATGGAGGAAGAGAGAGAATTTGGAACTCAAAAAATTTTAAAACATGTTAAAATTGTTTCTACATGTAACTGGACAGGGAAATAAAATATTAATTAAAAAAAATAATCACCACAACAAAGATATAGGTTCAGTTGAGGGCCAGGGAACAAACTGAAGCTAGAGAGAGAAATATCTGAGTAACCCTTTAGCAAATGAAAAGTAACAAGAACCAAGGATACTTTGACCTTCAGAAAACCAGTATTGAGTGGTATCTCATTAGAGATCCTAGATCAGAAAGGCACAGAGAACAGTTCTGGTCTGCTCTGTGGTAACCCATTAAAAATGAACCCAAGCAGAGGAAAAACAAAGGTTCTAAAAGCAGTGAAAAAAATAGGATCAAATTTTCAGCTACAACTGGGAAATGAAGAACTAATAGATATAACAATTTCAGCAGGGGAAGTAGATGAAAATCAATCTTGCATGAGGAACAAATGGAATTGAAAGACTTCACAATGTACCATTCTTTTTAGGTGAATGCTGCTCACCAACTATTTGCCGGCTCACGTCAAAATAGGACAAAAATTTACAAGGGTCTTGCAATACAGCAAGAGTGATTTAAGTTAGGCATAAGGAAGAACTTCCCACCTGTCAAGCATGTTAAATATTGGAAACTGTCAACTGAAGGATCTGTGGACTTTCTATTCCTAGAACTCTTTAAGAATAAGTCAGCCAACACTCTCAAAGAGATCAAAGAAAGAGGAAAAGCTACTATGTGTATAAAAACATTTAAAGCAGCTCTTTTTGTGATGGCCAAGAATTGGAACCTGAAGGGAATGTGCGTCGATTGGGATACGGCTGAACGAATTATAGCATCTAAATATAACAGAAAACTATTATACTATGGGAAATGATAAAGAGGACTATTCCAAAGAAACCTGGAAAGCCTTGTAGGACTGGTGATGCTAAGTGATGTGAGCAAAGCCAGGAAAATACACTATAAACAATAACAACGATTTTGTAAAAATAAAGAAGACTTAAGAATGACCATTATTCCAAAAGACCAATAGATGAAAAATTCTATCTTGATGGACCCAAGATGTGAAATGAGACACATTTTTGAAAAGAGCCAACATGGGAGTTTGTTTTACTTGACTATGCGAATTTGTAAAGCACTTAGCAAGGGCACATATGGTAGGAACTATATAAATACTGATTCCCTTCTCCTTTCTTTTTCCTTCTCCATGTTCAATCAATTCCCATTTTTGGATAAATTCTTCTAAGTTCATAGGTTCATAGATTTAGAGATGAAAGGAGCCTTAGAAACTTTTTACATAGGAGGAAACTGATTGTTGTGACAGCTAGGTGCCAGACAGCTGGGCAGCACTGTGGATAGAGCACTTGAGAAGAAGCCAGAAAAACTTGAGTTGGAATCTGGTCTCATACACTAGCTATAAAACCATGAGAAATTCACTTAACCTCTGTTTCGTCAGCTGTAAAATGATAATAATAATAATAATAATAATAATAATAATAATAATAATAATAATAATAATAATCTTTACCTCCCAAGGATGTTGTGAGGGTAAAATGAGATAATAATGGTAAAATATTATGTAAATGTCAGCTATTATTTTGACTTGCCCAAAATTACACGGGTTATAAGCAAGAGAAGTGAGACAAACTCAACTTTCTTCCCTCAGCCATTCCCATAGCCATAGTTATAGCTCACCATCACTTCTTCCCTGTCCAAATCATGACTGGTCTCTGCCTCTAGTTGCTCCCCTCTCCAATCCATCCTATAGGTACTTTCCAGAGTAAGCTTCCTAATGGTCAGCTCTGCCCAGAACTCATTCATGGCTCCCCTGAGTCTGCTGAATCAGTGATCTAGCTTGCCTATCACTCAAGGCCCTCTGCAACCTGTTGCTTCCATATGTTGCCAGGCTCCTCTCTTACTGATTCCCATCCATAACTACTATTCTTTCCTAGGTTGGACTATTCAGTGCTCTAGGAACATTGAATTCTCATTCTGCTATTTAGTCCCTGTATGACATTGGTCAAGTCCCTGGGCATGTAATCTGCTGAAAATGGTAAGGTTGGCTAAGAACCTTTAGGATCTTTAGGGTACCACTTCCCCTTTGATCCTATGATAATTCTATGCCTTTGAGTTTCTGCTTCCATACCTTTGCTAATAGTTTCCTTCCTAACAGAATATCCCAGCCCCACGTTTTCCTCGCTTCATCTCCAAATGTCCCCTAGAAGCATTATATTATAGATTATAATATATATATTATAATATAGAGCAGTTTCAGTCTAGTGCAATGGAAGGAGCTCTAGACCTAGATCCAAAGATGGTATTCAGTCTTTTCTTCAGTCATGCCCCATTTGAGGTTTTCTTTGCATTTCCTCCTCCAGCTCATTTTAAAGGTTAGGAAACTGAGGCAAACAAAATTAAAGGACTTGCCCAGGGTCACACACCTATTGTTAGATTTGAACTCAGGTCCTCCTGACTCCAGGCCCAATGGTCTATCCACCATGCCACCAAGCTGCCCCAGATCCAAGGAACCTAGATTCATATCTCAGTCCTGCTACCTACTGCCATCTGTGTAAACTGAACCAAGTCACTTCCTCTTCCTGGCCTCCTTTTCCTAATTTGTAAAATAAAGGGGTTGAAATAGATGGCTACTAAGGCCCTTTTTTTTTTTTGGCTTCAAATCCCATGACCCTTCTTGGAATCCAAAGATCTGAGGCAGAGCCAAATTCCTTTGCCTGCCAGGTCTCCTCCTGGGAGGAGTAGGAACTTCTCTGGCCTCCCTCAGAACTTAGAGGCTGTACTGAGGACAGGCCCCAGGTGACTTAGTGCTCCATCAGCATAACTTAAACAGAATGGCCTTGGCCTTTCTTGGCCTCCACTAAGTAATGTTACAAATGGATGTGTCCCAGCATGTCTGGTCAAAACACAGGCTTAATTATAATAAAGGTTAATGCACCAAAAACATTAATAGCATGAAAATAGCAATTAAGGGTGTGAATAAGGGCAAATATTTCCCTAGTCCAGCAGCAAGACAAAAACTATTTAGCACATTACTGACAGCTGAACAGGAGGTCACCGGTAGTTTCAAACCTCCTAAGAAACCAACTGATCCCTATCCTGTTCTTTTGTAGTAAATCAGTAGGGGGAAAATGGTGGCAGGGAGAGATAAGAAGAGAAATGAGTGTAAAGACTTAATTGTTGTCTTCAAATCTTGTAACTTAATAATAGTTTTGGAGAATTTGGGGTAAGGTTTTTAAATCTCTGTAGTTTCTTTGATTCACGTTGGTTAGAATGTTCTTGAATTCACTTCAATGTAACCAAATAAGGGGATCTTTTCTAGTGCCTGTCTCAGATGATGGAAGTACATGTCTGGGTACTACAACCCACTGGGTTTGATGGTAAAAGGCCTTAGTTCAAATTCTGATTCTGCTACTTACTTAGTATAACCTTGGGCAAAGTTCCTTAACTAATCTGGGCCTCAGGTTGAACTACGATGATTCAAAAGGTCCATTCCAACTCCAAATCCATGATCCTTTAAGTCTATGAGTTGTATTCCCTGGTAGGCAACATGCCAAATTGGAGAGATTAATTCGATTTGGAATTTAAAAGCCCATATTTGAAACCTTATTCTGCTACTTAATACCTGGGTAATGTTTGGAAAATCTGTCCTGTTTCCTCAACTCTTCAGATAACAGAGTTGAATTAGATCATCACCAATAGCCCTGCCAGCCCTAAAAATCCTATGATGGTGCCTTGGCTAGTTCCTCTGGTGATCAGTCCAGGAAGATGCTAACGTTCAAGCTGTCAAGACCTGTTACTACTGAGCCTCCAGAGATATCACAGAGAGTCTTGGTAAGACTCTCAGTATCTTTTTATTCCTTTGTTGAGTGACAAAACTCTATGTATTGGTTTTAAGTCACTGTTTAAAATTTTTAATTATGATGTATATATTTTGTTCATTGATTTATATTTAGTTTTGTTTTTATATAGATGATAGAATTGTAGACATTGATCTGGAATGGATCTTTCTTCACTATATAAATGAAGAAAGTGAGGTTCAGAGATCTACCCAAAATCAGGTAGGAAATAACAAAGCCAGGATCAAAACCCATCTCTTCTGATACTGATCCAGTGTTCTTTCAACTGACTTCACTGTTTGCTTGTTTAAGTGGAGGAGCCTTATCGCAGATTAGAGAGAGACAAGTTTTTCCAAGATGGTACCAATGGAATTCAAGCCCTAACCAGGCTTTGAATAGAGTCTTAGGGATGGATTGGGTGTCTATTGTCCAAGGACTAGCCTTGCAACAATTGGAGAAGATCACTACCAGAGGACCAACTACCAAGTGATTCATTTGGATGGCCTCTGCAACTCATTTCATGCATCCATGAAGGCATTGGGCCTGCACACATGGAGAGAATACCTAAGTAGGGAAGTTCCATATTGTTAAGGCTAAAGTTATTTAGTAAAAGGACAGAAGACTTTGATATAGAAGTTCTGCATTTGGGTCCCAGTTCTATCACTTACTATCCTTTAGGTAATTCACTCATCTGCTCTGAGCCAAAATTTCCTCACCTGTAAAATTGTGATAATGATACTTGTACTACTTAAATCACTGAATTGTTGTATAGCTCAAATGTGAGAATGTGTGTGAAGTGCTATATAAATGGGAGTTGTTATTATCAATCAAAGTGATTTTTTACATTATGGGAGGTGTTTTTTTCTCTGAAACAGTTTTTTTTTAACTCCCCTCCTCCCACTGAAGCAAACATGTAGTTTCATTGTTGTAAAATATTTCCAGTGAAAAAGATTCCTCTTTCCTTTACTAGTATAATTCTACAACCCTATGATCTTAAATTGTGGGTTCTTAACTTTGGGGGTGCTTCATAGACCCCTTTAGCAGTCCAGTAAAACTTAAGGACTAAGAATAAAGCCTTTAAATGAGTAACTAAATGCAGATTACAAAAGAAATTAAATATATTGAAATATAGTTACCACTATATTAAAAAAAATTAAAAGATACCCCCGACAAATGTATCCACAAACCCATTGGGTCTGTTAAGAGTTTCTAAGAGAACCGTCTGGGCACT
This sequence comes from Dromiciops gliroides, assembly GCF_019393635.1. NCBI lineage: Eukaryota > Metazoa > Chordata > Mammalia > Microbiotheria > Microbiotheriidae > Dromiciops > Dromiciops gliroides. The sequence continues at coordinate 198,258,416 of NC_057865.1, forward strand.
GAAAAATTAAATGATTGGTCATGGGTTACAAAGCTAGGGTGAGTCAGAGGTGCTTGAGCTGGAGCCTTTGTGACTCTTAGTCCAGCTGGCACTCCACTGCATCATGATGCATTTCACACAGAGTTTAATCCAAAGAAAACAAGAGTTCCCACTACGCTGGGAAAGAAACAACTAAATCATCTCAGTAGTACAGTTCTAAGACATTAACCACTCACTCTTCCTTTAGGCCAGAGGAAGTCCTATTGCCCCCCCCCCCAACCACCACCTTTTTTCTTATCTCAAGTACCTCTGGGAAGTCTTCAAATTATCCTGCTTGTTCCTTTGAACAAAGAAATGTTTTTTAAGAAGTAAATGGAACATCTGCAAGAGACTAGGAAGTAACATCTGTAGCTCAGCAATAAGAAGGATTGGTTTAAGGGGCATGCTGACTAGCTCTTCTCTACCTCCAGAGAGGAGAGAACCAGAGAAAAGAGGCTTTATTTGTACCAAGAATTATTTAACGTGGATATGAAGAACTTCATGAGAATAAGGTGTTTATTTCCTATCAAAATTCGAGAACTCATTAAATTATAATTTAATTAATTAATTAAAGGAGTAGCTTATAAGCACTTAAAATGATCAATATGAACCCATAGAGTTTCATCAAGCACAAATATGTATGAATTGGACTAAATGCTTCCAGGGATCCCCCTGACTTTGAGATTCCATGAGAGCTACCGAGGAAAAGTATAGGATTTCTGTGTCTGGACACTTTTAATAATAGAAATAATCCCACTTATTCCTCCCTAACTGAGCTGGATTGAGAGGAGAATTACAGTAACTATTTCAGCTTTCTCCTGTTTGGGGAATCTTAGAGCTCTTTCCCCTGCAAGAAGCAGAAATATTCTCTTTACTCAAAAGATGTATATCCAATGACAATCCATAGGTGAATTGACTGATGTTCTCAATGGCAAGCATAACTCTCTAGAGATCTAAGCAGCATGTGGTATAGTGAACAAAACCACTGGTCAGGAGTCAAGAGACTTGTTTGTGGATTCCAGTTTAATTACATGATGGCTTTGTGACCTTAGATACTTTACCTATCCTGGCCTCAGTTTCCTCACTGGATATCTCTAATACTACACCTTCCCCCCACCCCCAACCATCTTTAGCACTCTTTGGTTCTAAGTTGTTCTAAGTGCCTCTAATCTGACTCATTTTATTCTAGTTTAGAGAGGTCTTGGTAAACCTCACTTACTTCCTACTATTGGACCCTCTTATAGAATCCAAGAATGTCAGTGTTGGTAGGATACTCAGAGATAACATAGTCCAAACATTGCTTAAGCATGAATCCCCTCTGCAATATCTCTAACATCTTTATATCCAACCTTCATTTGAAGACCTCCAGATAGGGAGGTGCTAAAGCCAGCTTGTATCACTCTCAAGAGCTGATATGTTAAATTTTCAGTGGAAGCATTTCCACTTCAGAAATCAAGAAACACTACAAATTAGAGCTTGATTTATTGTCTTATTGATTGTCTAAAGTGGGAAATAAAATGTAAACAGTGCAGAATGCACTTAAAGTGTGTTGTGAGTACTTTTCTTTTTCTAGAGTGCCAGTTATTAAACATTTACCAGTTGCCTCCAGGAATGGGGAACTCACCATCCCTCTCCCTCCATCTCCAGGAAAATCACTGGACTTGTGGACTCAGAATTATGGGGATGTTCTTCAATACATCAAGTTGACATTTGTCTCTCTGTATCTTCCCTCACTTATTCATAGTTCTACCCTCTGAGACCAAATACACCAAGTAGAATTCCTCTTCTACATGACAGTCCTTCTTCCCCTCATCCCTCCCCTTAGAAGCCCCCAGTCCCACCACACCATCATGGGATGTGATTCTCAACAGACTGTGGAAAGAAATTCTGTTCACTCTTACTTTGATAGAAATGCTTCCTGGCTCATCAACCATTAACTGCAAGGGAGTCAAGAAACATATTGGGCATCACAATGTCAGAGAAGCTGTAACCCAAGAAATCAAAGTATGGCACACCCCTCTGTTATCCCTAAGAGGCTGGGCACAAAGTCAGCATAAAACAAAAACAACCAGTCAATTGTTTGAGGCATTGGGCTATAGTGCTAGATTTGGAATCAGAAGGACAAAGATTAAATCCAATCTCTGCTACTATGTGATGCCAGGAAAATCAATTCAACTCTCTGGACTCAGTTCTCTGAGTTGTAAAGTGACAAGGGTGGGGTGGGCTGGGCCATTTCTAAGCACTTTCTTAAAAATCTCAAGGTTTTATAATTCTGAAGGGCCAAGAATGATTAGCTATAATTTATAGATTTGGGGCTATCTTTAGGATTTGAGAAACTGAGGTCATTTGGAGACCTGGGCTCTAAATATGCTTCTTTTCTTTTTCTATCCAGATGGCTCACTCAAGGGCCAGCCCAGGGGGTCTCAGCTCTTAGAATTAATCGCCCTTTCCAGGATAGCATAGGTGGATCCCTAAGGCAACTCTAACTCAATCAGGACATTTATGAGTTACCAGACCTTTATTAAACAGGCATTGGTCACCACTTGCTTTGGGTCCACAATGTCCACCAGGGGTTCTCTCATGGCGACGTCCCGGATACAGGTCATGTCAAAGCCGTACACGTTCTCCCACCCTGTTGGAGCAGAGAAAGGCATCAGAGGTCAGGTAGGCTGGCAGCAGAATTGGAAGCTTGGCTTATGTTTCTTGATTAGCCAGAAGCATAAGCAAAATATATGCTGCTGGGGCAGCTAGGTGGTGCAGTGGATAAAGCGCTGGCCCTGAATTCAGGAGGACCTGAGTTCAAATCCGGCCTCAGACACTTGACACTTACTAGCTGTGTGTCCCTGGGCAAGTCACTTAACCCCCATTGCCCCACAAAACAAAACAAAACAAAAAGCAAAAAAACAAAAATAGATGCTGCTACTTACTACAAATGATCCAGAGAGGGTATGGAGTTTTCTATTTCAATCAGTATTTAATAAGCATTCATTAAACACCTACTATGCTCCAAATACTATGCTAAGCCCTGGAGATATAAAGAAAAGGCAAAAAGCATTCCTGTTCTCAAGGAGCCCCCAAACTAATGGGGGGGGGAACATACTAACAACTAGGTATAAACAAGATATATTCAGGGTAAATTGAGGACAGTCTCAGAAGAAAGGAACTAAGATTAAGAAGGACTGGAAAAGGCCTCTGGCAGAAGCTGAGATTTTAGCTGAGTCTTGAAGGAAGATGGGGAAGATAGGAGGAGGAGGGAGCACATTCTAGGCATGGAGCACAGTCAATAAACATGCTCAGCTGGAGTCCCATGTTCAAGGAAAAACAAAGACGACAGTATCACTTGGCCTCAGAGTATATGGAAGGTATAAGAAGGCAGGAAAGACAAGAGGTCAAGTGATAGTGTTTAGCTGGGTGTGACATCCTTAGTGTCCCCCTGTTACCCTGATCACAGAGGATACATAGTGTGGTGGAAAGAGCTGCTCTTGAAATAAAATAAACTGGGTTCTAGTTCTAGTTCAGGCTCCAACATTGTATGGCCACATATAAATCACTTTCTTTGAGCACAAAATGGGATAATTACAATAACCCTATAGGATTGTTGTAAAGAAAGTCCCTTATAAGAATTGAGGTGCTATAGAAATGAGTGTAAGAAATCCCACTTCAAATCCTTTATTTGAGAAATGAGAATAGTGATAGTGAACCTCACAGAGCTATGAGGATGAAATAAATGAATATGTATAACCCATACCTTATTGCTTGCTGCCTCAAGGAGAGGGGAGGGGTGGGAGGGAGGGAGGGAAAGAGGGATAAAAATTGGAAGCCAAAACTATAAATAAAAATGTTCATTACAAAGTTGATAGGTAGATAGAGATAAATAAAAAGATAAATAAATAAATGAATGAATAAATAGCTAAATGAATGAATGAATGAATGAAAACAAATTGATGGATGTGTATTTATAAGGCACCCTAAGAGTGTAAGGAATCATTGTTATTCCTGCTTCCAAACCTTTGCTCATGCAATTTCCCTTGCCTAAAAGGCCTCCATCCTCCCACCCCACCCCCATTCATTTTCTCTAAATTCTATCCATACTCCACAGCCTACATACTCCATGGGGCCTTTCTCAATTGTGGGCAAGGATTTTTTTTTTTAATTCAACTCAAGAAAATCTATAACATACTTGTTCTGTACAAAACACTGTGTTAGAGTTCTATTGCTACGAAGACAACGTAGTCCTTACCCTCCAGCAGTTTACATTCTGTTGGGAGGGGGGAGACAATGTAAAATGCAGAGGTACCTGTACAAGAGGTAAATAAATGTAACTTAGTTTTTTTTAAATGTAATGTAATTTGAAGATAACAACTCGGGGAGACAACAACAGGGATTGGAAAAAGCTTCATGTAGTAGATGGCATTTCAACTGAGCCTTAAATTAAGGTAAAGATCCTGAGAAATAAATTCCAAGCCTGAGGGACAGCCTGTACTAAGGAAAACAGAAGATGGAATGCCAAGGAACAGCTATTAGGTTGACTACAGGAAAGAAATAATATTAAATGAATCTGGAAAGAGTTTGGAACCAGGTTTGGAGTGGGCTGGAGGCTTTCAATGCTGGATAGAGGTCTGTGATTTTCATCCTAAAAGGAACCGAACCTTTTTGAGCAGGGGAGCAATTTGGTTTGATCTGTACCATAGGAAAATTATTTTGAAAGTTGGGTAGTGGGTGCTGTGGAGAAGGAAAGAACCATAAGGAAAGAAGTCTACATAGCAATACTAGCAAACATTCATTGAACACTCACTGCATTGTAGGCACCATTCTAGACTCCTGAGTCAGAAAGAAAAGTCAAACAATTTCTGCCTTCAAGGGTCTTGCATTCAATAAGGCAAACCAATGTGCATATACCTAAGTATAGACAAGACACATTTAAAGCAGATACAAGTTAACATTGAAGAGGAAGCCAATAACAAATGTGGCAACCAGGAGAGGCTTCATTACAAAAGGAGTCACTTAGCTGACTTTGGATTATTAGGATTCCAAAAGGTGCAGGTAGGGGTAGATGGTCAGTACCAAGGCATAAAGATGGGAGTGACTTAAGTCAGGGAAATAACTTATGAGGCTACTCCAATAGTATAGGACAGGCATGATAAGGATTTAAACTAGGATGGAGGACAAAGAAGCAAGGTGGTGCAGTGGATAGAGCACTAGACCTGGAGTCAGGCAGGCTCCATCTTTCTGAGTTCAAATCCGGTCTCAGACACTTACTAGCTGTGTGACCCTGGGCAAGTCACTTAACCCTGTTTGCCTCAGTTTCCTCATCTGTAAAATGAGCTGGAGAAGGAAATGGCAACCATTCCAGTATCTTAGCCAAGAAAACCCCAAATAGGGTCGTGAAGAATCAGATACAACTGAACAACAACAATGAATACAGAGAAGAAGTTGTATACTAGTGAGACAAAAATGACAAGATATAGCAACTAATTATATTTGTGGAGTGGATGAGAGTGAGAAATCAAGGATAGCATTAAGGTTGCAAACCTGAGTGATTCAAAGAATACCGATACCCTTGACAGTAGTAACAGGATGGTTTTGAAGAGAGGTGGATTTGAGGGGAAACTGTTTTGGACATGTTAAGTTTGAGACATCTATATCCAATTCAAAATATCCAATAGGTGATTGAGTATATAGGCCTGTACCACAGAAGAGAGAAGTGCTTGGGGATACAGATCTAGGAATCATCAGGCTGATGAGTTCACCAAGAGCAAGAATATAAAGAGGAAAGAGGACAGAAAGGGAAAGGATGGGACCCAGGACAGAGTCTTAGTGTATGTTCGCAGTTAGTGATCACAACATGGGCGATGAATCCAGCAAAGAAGATGAGAAGGAGCACTCAGACAGGAGGAGAAATAAGAGAACCGTGCTGCAGAAATCTAAAAAGGAGAGTATTCAGAAGACTGGGATGGAGAAGGGAGGGGAGGGAAAGGCTCATCAATTAAGGAGGTGTTAAGTGTTTGCCTTGCTTCAGTGAGCACCTGATTGAGATTAGACTTTATAAATTTCTAATGGACTCAGTCAGAATAGTTTCATTACTCTGTTTAGCTTTATGCAGTAGCATGGGAATAGCAGCAGAGGAGGCAGATGGTGAAAGCAATCAAGGCATGGAATTTTCTAAGGTGTGAACAAGGTTAGGACAAAGCAGCAAGCGATTCCAGAGGAGAGCATAAAGGTGAGTGATATTGGTCCACTAAGATGAGGACTAGGTTTAGGGAGAGGTGGAATGATAGAGATTCTGATCGGAAAAAGAATTTCAGAGTTAGGACATTAGTAGGTGACTGCAGGATCAAGGTGGGACCATCCCTCTGTGTAGCTGAAACCCATTGGAGGAGGAAGTCATGAGGATTGGGTCGACTGGAGAACCAGAAGGTTGGAGTATTTCAGGGAACATCGACAAGTATGTCTAAATTTCCTAATATCAGGTCAGGAGTTGGAGTAGAGGAGATTGTGAGCCAGGCACTGAAAAGGGAAGGCAAATGTCTTGGGGGGGGGATCATTAGATAATAGCCTCTGGGGTCTGGATTGGGTGATATATTTAGATAACATGAACTTCAAAGGAGGAGAGGTTGATGGATGATGGCAGTAATGGAACAATCTGAAAATAGCAATGGGGAGATGAGATCACTAAAAGAAAGTATATAGAGAGAAGAAGGGGACAGTCTTTAGCGGCACCCATGTGAATGGTATAGGAGGATAAATACCGATCCAATAACAGAAACTGAGAAGAAATGGTCATGTATGTAGAAAGGGAAGCTGGGAAGAATGATGTCACAGACACTAAAGGAGGAGAATGTATCCAGAAGGAGGGACAGAGGTCAAATAAGATGAAGACAGAGAAAATCAAACTTAGAAGGTATGAAGTCAGTGGTAAGCTTGAAGGAGCAGCTTCATTTGATTGGTGGGTCCAAAAGCCAGATTGCAAGAGGTTGGGAAGTGAGTAGTGGGAGGTGACGAAGTGAAAGCAGCAAGCTTAGATAACTTTTATTTTTTGGGGAGTTTGGCAATGAAAGGAAGAAACAATATAATGTGACAGTTTGAAGGAGTGATGGGCCCAAGTGAAGGTTATTTTAAGGGTGAACAAGTCCTGAAATATTTTCAAGCAGCAGATGACAGTGGGTAAAGAACTGGCAGATAAGGAGAAATTGAAGGGGTGTGTGTGTATGTATGTGTGACAAAGACAGAGTCAGAAAAACAGAAAGAGAGAGAGAGATGGAATGATTGAAGGGAGAGGTCTGAAAGAAAACAGGAGGTTATGGGGTTAGGGGTGCAAGTAGAGAATACTTTTTTTGTCAAGCTAGAACAAAATAAAAAGAATGGGCATCAATCTAGGGGGATTTTGAAATGTAACTTAGAAAAGAAAAGAAAATTCAGTAAAGTAGGAGGCAAACTCTCCTTAAAGTGAGAGGGAAGGAAATAGTGTAGGGAACTTGAGAGAAGAGAAGGTCTGGAAAAGCAAAGGAAGAAAGGATTGTCATGCAATAGTGAGAGCCCAGTTTCAATTAGATAAATGGATTTATAGTGAACCTATTTTCCATGGGTGTGTGAATTCCTCTCCATCGACATTTAGCTGTCTCTGTAAGGCTGAGTTTTGACAAAGTGTGAGTGGCAGTTGGAATTAAGAAATTCAAGGGTAGAGAACAAGGTATAGTTGAGCTGGCCAGCAATGGGGTCAAGACTGTGAAAAAGGAGAAAGGAAGGCAAAAGGGGAGTGTGTGAATGGGAGAAGAGCAAGAAGTGGAGCAAAGAGTAAAATATCTGGGCAAAAGTTAAATTTTAGCTGAAGTCTCACCATCTTCCAGAAGCCTTTCCCAATCTCCCCAAATGCTAATCCCATCCCTCTGTTGATTATCTCTAATTTATCCTGTATATATCTTGTTTGCACATAGGTTTTGGAACATTCTCTCCCCCATTAGGCCTTCCTTTGCATCCCCGGGACAAAGTGCAGTGCTGGCACATGTAGTGGGCACTTAATAAAATACTAGTTGACTAACTTACTAACTGAATGTGACAGAGGAAGAGATGGAAGATCATAAGGGAATCATATAAGGATATGAGGAGGTTATAATTTAAGAGAGGAATTTCCAAATTCTGTGTCATGGAGAAAGCACAACTATAGATGATGTTCTAAGGCATGATGATAATCTTGTGGGTAGCCAAGGTGAAGTGAAGTAGAGGTCATGGAACCTGAGTAGATCAATGAACTAAGAAGCCAGAGTTTTCAAGAGATCATTATTAATTATTAATTAAGATTAATTATTAATACATTGCATCCCTACATCACATTCTTTCCCATCTTCTCTAGCAAAAAATGTCCCTAGAATAATCTACCAGCCCATCCCCACTAGTCTTCAATCTCTCCCTACTAGTTCTTTCCTTGTTGCCTACGAACATACCCAAGTCTATCCATCCTTTAAAAAACATTCCTTTTTAGATCCTACCAGCCACTCTAGTTATTGTCCTATATCTATTTTACACTTCTCAGTTAAACCCCTAGAAAAAGGTGTCAGTTCTTACTGCCTCCACTTCCTTTCTTCTCACTCTTATCTACTCTGCAATCTGGTTTGAGAACTAAAAACTGTTTTACTTTTGTCTTTCACTGCTTAGCACAATGTCTGGTGCATTTGTTGTTGTTCAGTCGTGTCTGACTCTTTGTGACCCTAATTGGGGTTTTCTTGGTAAAGATACTAGAGTTGTTTGCCATTTTCTTCTCTACCTCATTTTACATATGAGGAAATTGAGGCAAACAGGGTTAAGTTGACTTTCCCAGGGTCACAAAGCTAGTTTCCGAGACTGGATTTGAACTCGGGTCTTCTTGACCTCTCTATCCACTACTGTGTCATCCAGCTGCCCATCTGGCATATAGAAGGCATTTAATAGATGCTTATTGACTGATTGTTGGTCAACTCAAACCCGCAAATATTAAGGGAAGAATATGGGTGGACAGGTGGAGTAGAAGATGGGATCTGAATTGAGTGATATGGATAGAGAGAGTGAAGTCCAAAGGAGGAAAGGTTTTGGAGAAACAGTGGCAAATAAAGGTCTAGCTGTGGCACTGGGCAGTCAGGATCATAGATTTAGTGGAAGAAAGAAACTTAGATACCATCTAGTCTAATAGGAAACTGTGAGCCAGAGGGTTTTGCCCAAATCACACAGGCAGAGCCTGGATTTAAACCCAGATTGTATAACTCTAAATCCATCATTCTGTATCAAAACAAAATGTGTCGATAAATTGAAAAAAATGGGTGAATCGTTCGATTTCTATTTTCTAAATGGTTTTTAGCTGTCAGATGAATCAATGTACTAGGATAGATTGATGAAATCCATACCCTTTCCCCTGGTGATAAAAAGCATGCCTACTCCTCCTTCTTCTGGCCTAGAATGTTGCAAGGCATAAGCCCCCTTAACTGAAGAAGGAAGCCCATGTCTTCCCCAGGAAACTAAGGAAGCAGTTAGCTGAGGGTGAAGTGGGGTTTGTTAACAAAAGAATGAGGATTTCAGAGGGCACAAGTCAGAATTTGGTCATGAATAGGTAAGGATAGAACTGAGTTGGAGGGGGATGAAAAAGTGGGGGATGGTATCAATAGAATGAGGCTTTTACCTTGGCAGATGGTGACTGAATTTTACAGACTAGAAAATAGAATGTAGGGGCTTGGGTTTTGTTGTTATTGTTGTTGTTGTTGTTTGTCCTTTGTTCTTGAAGAGGACCATGACATGGAGGTGATGTCATGGCTTGCACTGAATTGGATTTAAGTGAGGGAGGGCTATGCAAGGTCACTAGCCTCACTCTCTCCTCCAGAGCCATCTGGCTCCAGTAGCAAGACATAGATCAGGACAACTGGAGATGGCCCTGGATGAGAGGCTTGTTAGCCACAGGATGGGGGAAGTATCAATTAACTGGAGGCCCCACTCCCTAGGGTTAGTGTCTAGGGGAATGGGACCATCAGACTGTCCTTTCTTCAAACATCAGAGAGATGGGAATAGAGCCAGGAAGAAAATTAGGGCAGACATCTGCTTTGGTAAATTAATTCATGAGGTCCCCAGGGGCCTGACTAAACTCAGGTTTGATAGTTTCTTTGCCTTATCCTAAGATGATAGGAGATGGCTCAAACATATAAGATATTCCACACATGGAGCATGTGTTTGGCTTTTGGTACAATCCGGAATCTGATATCTTGGTTCTTAAAGTTATAACTAAGACAGAACAATCAGAGTTTTGTCCCAGGACACTTAGATATGGAAGAGGTTGGGAACTTCCTTCTTCTACTTTCTACTTTCTGGCTTACTTCTACATTCTGACCTTAATAAATATCTTGTAATTAACTTCTGTCCATTCAGTCCTTCCTCACTCTACTGAAACTACTCTCAGAAGTCACCAATGAGCAGCAGTTCCAATGACCTTTTTTAAAGTCTTGATACTCCTTGACCTTTCTGTGACTCAACACTGTGGAGCAATCCCTTCTTCTAGATATTGCTTTATCCCTAGGATTTCACAAAACCTAGCTGTCCTAGTTTTCTTTCTACCTGTTAGCCAATAGGATTAATCTCCTTTTTCAGCCTCATGAACCATTTCCCATTCCCTATCTGTGAATGTCTTCTTTGGTTATGCCACATGTCTTCTACTCTCTTCCTTTTCTATTATCTCTCTTGGTGATCTCATCAGATCCCTTACTCTCTATGCATATTACTCCCAAATCTATATAGCCAGACCACTTCTTTCTCCTGAGCTCCAATCCTGAATCTCCGACTTCCTGCTTGACATCAGCACATGGATACCCTGTGAGTATCTCAAACTCAATGGGCCCAGAGCAAAACTCATTATCAAACCGCCTGTCAAGGGCACCAACATTCTTCTAGTCACCTAGGCTTGCAACTTCTGAGTCATTCTCAACTCTTCATACTACCTTATTGCCCCTATGTCAAATTAAGTAGCATCTTTTATTTTTTAATTTTTGAAGACTGAGTCTAGGCTAGAAGTACAGAAGCTACTAATGGGCTGATCCCACTCAGAACTTTGACCTCCTCCATTTTTTTACTTGGATCAGTTTGCTCCTCCTCAGGCAATATGGTGGCAACCTACTACCAAAGGCTTACCATATTAATGGCCAACAGTATGGAAATCCAATCAGCATATTGAACTCCAGTTCAGAACTCACAAGCTCATGAGATCTGCCAAGATGTCTTCTTGGTAACCAGGAATACAAGCATGGGCCACTATGCCTATCCGGGGTAAGTCTTACTTAATCTACTTCCTCAGTCTCTCTTACAGTTCCTCCTTTCTGTCCACTCATACCACCAGCACCCTCTTACAAGCCTCATTACCTCTCACCTGGATTATTGCAATAACCTCTTCATCACTTTCCCTGCATCCAGCCTTTCCCTTTTCTAATACAACCTCTAGACAAGCTGCCAAATTGGCATAAGTCTGACCACTCAAGGAAATTCAGTAACCTAATGTTGCCCTTAAGATCAGATTCCTGTGTTTAGCATTTAAATCCCATCACAATTTTTCCAAATTTATCAGACACTCCTCCACTTCATGATACTACTGCCAAAATGGCCTATGGAGCACACCATTCTATCATTCATCTCTAAGCTTGTGCACAGGCTGTCACTGGTACCTGGTGTGCATTCCCTTCTCTCCTCTGCCTCCCGGAGCCCCAGCTCCCTTCTAGTCTTCTTGTACCATACACTACTCCCCGCCCCCCCCCCCACCCCGGCACCGATGCTTTGCAATCCAGTGACACTGGCCTCCTTGCTATACTCCTCCTGGCTCCAGGCATCTTCACTGGTGTCCCCCAGACTCAGAATACTATCTCTCTTCATCTCTGCCTCATTGCTTTATTTTTAGTCGTGTTCAACTCTTTGTGACCCCATTTGGAATTTTCTTGGCAAAGGTACTAGAATGGTTTGCCTTTTCCTTCTCCAGCTCATCTTACAGAGGATGAAACTGAGGCAAACAGGGTTAAGTGACGCCCAGGGTCACACAGCTAGTAAGTGTCTGAGGCCAAATTTGAACTCTTAAAGAGGAGTCTTCCTGAATCCAGGTCTGGTACTCTATCCACTGCACCAACCACTACCCCTTATAGACTTATATTTTACTTATAGACAAAATATTTACTTTGACTTAAGTAAAACCAAATACAGATTGTTCTAAGTCTCTTTCTCTAGGTCTAAATGGACAGAATTTGTTTCCAGAATCACCAAATTTCTAAGACTTTCAGTAGATGTGTGCTTTCAGACCAAACGGGGCCCTGGGCCACAGGTAGGAAAGGAATGAGGGAAGAGTAGGACACAAGTCTGTTTATAGTCTGGCACAGGGTGTGCCTTGTCAGCAGAATTTTTTTTAGGAGGGAAGGGAAAGGATGGAGAGCAAGAGCAGCTGTTTGAAATGGTGTCACAAGGCTTTGGTGCTCAGCAGGTTGAATGAGACAACGTGCAGAAAAGAGACTACAGTCCATTGAGCAAGCTGGTTGAGCCAGTCAGCTTTGTTTTAAAATGAGGGGTGATGTAAAAGAGCAAAGCAGAGCCTAGCAGGGGTTTACAGCCTCCTTATCTGCCAGGAAGGTCCATGTCATATGGCCCTCCATTTCTCTGTGGTCGATATTTTCATAATACACATGTATATCACTAATTCTCCCAACATCACTTATTCTCCTAATTAGCAGTTTCCCTGTCAACTCAACTTCTGAGGAAGGGAATTTAATTGAAATGTCTTATTCTACCATTCCACCCCCTTAATTTAAATTTAAAAAACCTTTCCTTAGCTGAGTCTTGTGCCCACTTAAATTTGTTGATCAGCCCTCCCTTAACAAATTTAGCAACTTTTGATACATTACGTTAATCTCCACTGATGGCAAAAATAGTTTTTCTCTTAATCATTATCCCTTCTGCGGTTCCATTTGTTCTACAGGTACTGTAGCCAAGGGTGCAAATGCCAGCCTGTCTGCCCTTTCTCATCTGATATTGCTCTATCTTATGTCTGCCCATCATGCAGAAGACATTCCTTTAGGGTTTGGGGTCATACCCCAATGCAGTTATCATGCCAGCTTCGTTTTATTTGCTCTTGGCATGACCTAACGTCCTTTCTAACTGTATGCCCCGCCCCCTTTTTGAGGCAGTTGGTGTTAAGTGACTTGCCCAGAGTCACACAGCTAGTATCTGAGGCCAGATTTGAACTCAGGTCCTCCCTGGGCTGGTGTTCTATTTAGCTGCCCACCTATATATTATTTTTCATGCTATATCATGGCTGCAGGTCATCATTGGAAACATACTGAAGCTTACACTTACTACGTGTACTTTGCATTCAGAGGTATGCTGGCGCCAGTTCATATTGGCTCAGAAGAGCATCTATAGCGAATTAGCAAATAGATATTTATATAAAAAATATTTATGCTTACTCATACTAAGGTACTTAGACAAAAAATACTTAGGTACTTATACAAAAATACTTATACTTACTTATATTTAGGTACTTACACAAAAATTAGCAAATGCTATGAATCAGGTTTGATTTATTGTTTTCTTAATTGTCTGGTTGGAGAAAATGTTAATAATGCAGAATAAATTTTAAAATGTATCATGTGTACATTTTTTTCAGAGAGCCAGTTGTTAAACATTTATCAGCACATCCCTGCTTATATGGTCCTTGATCAATTAATGTTACATATAATTTTCAATACTTCAAGGATATTTTATTTCATTTTTGTCTTCATTAGTGACTGTGGCTAACAAAAACCCATTTCCTTATAGTCAACCCTCTGGTGATGAACTTTTCTAGACTTGGTTCTTAGAAAACAGACACAGTTGGCAGTCCCACGCTGGAAGCTTTGCCAGCTGGGTAGGAGCTGCTGGAGAAAATGCTTTGCCACCATAGCCTTTGAGAGCCCAAAGTCATCCTCATACCATGTGGAAATGTTCGAAGAGGACCTGAGTAGAGGTCTGCTTTCAAAATAGCAATTAGGGGTCAGCTAGGTGGCACAGTGGATAAAGCACCAGCCCTGGATTCAGGACAACCTGAGTTCAAATCTGACCTCAGACACCTGACACTTAACTAGCTGGGTGACCCTGGGCAAGTCACTTAACCCTCATGGCCCCGCAAAAAAAAAAGCGCAATTAGAGAGAAAACACAGCTGGTTTTATGGCAGATATCCTGGGATGAGGATGCTGTGTTGAAAAGCTCATTCAGAAGAGCTCATTTAAATTTGTTTTATAAGTGGGGCAGGTTGCAAGAAAAAGAGATTGAATGAGCCACATGGTCCATGACCCTGTATTGCTACGTGGAAGGTCACAACTTCCTCTTGACTCTGGCCTGTCTAAACTGAAGCCCAGAGTGATTGCTCTTCACTCATCACCTTATATATACACTGACTGACAGGGGGCAGCTAGGTGGTACAGCAGATAAAGCACTGGATTCAGGAAGACCTGAGTTCAAATATGGCCTCAGATGCTTGACACTTATTAGCTGTGTGACCCTGGGCAAGTCACTTAACCCTCATTGCTCCACAAAAATAAACAAACAAAACTGACTGACTGACTGACTTATTACATTTTAAATACATTGGCACTTTCCTTTAACACAATCCTCTCTAATGTGTCTATTTCAAGATCCAGATCAGATGTCACCTCCTGGATGAACCTAGTTCAGCCCATCTACCATTATCTGATCCCTTAGCACTCTGTACTTTTTGGTACTTATATGAATTTCCTCTTTTTCCTGTATCTAGATTGCTCCGTTTGTTTTTTAGCATTTAATTTTTTTTAATTTATAGACTATAACAAGCATTTCCATCACATAACATATATATATTTTAAAAATGATTGCACATGAAACTGCAAATCTATTATGTACAGCTTGCTTTTCCCTTTAAATATGTAATAATGTTATCATGTAAATTTCTTCCTTTCCTGTTTGTTTGGATGCTGTCTTCCCCTTGAGGGTAGGGATTGTCCATTGCCTTTTTTTTTTTTATCCCCAGCATTTAGAACGATGTCTTATATGCAAAGGAGGCTTAATAAATGGTTATTGATTGATATAGTATTTGTATTGTAATCATTTGTGTCTGCCATATTATTGAGCCCCACCCCAGGCTAGACGGTATGCAGCTTAAGGTCTGGGACCCTGCCTGATTTCTCTTTGTATCTATCCTTACCCACACAGCACCTTGCACATAACCGGCATGATGCTGTACTTATGAACTGAAATGCATTAGATTGAATTTGCCTTGAAACTCATTGGAAGTGATTTATTGCAACATTATATGCTCAATGTGGCATGTACTCAGTAAATAGTTGATGAATGAACAAAACATCAAAATCATTGTCTTACAGCATTGTGTCACCTACAATACAAACCCTTCCCCACCCTAAGGACCAACAATAACTTCATAGTGAGGCACGAATGTAATTTCCTTGTATACACTGGGTCAATATTTACTATTCAACTGCTTGTACATTTTCCCATTTCACTGTGTCTGTCTTAGAGCCAATTACTCTGTGACCTTGGGCAAATCTCTTTACTTCAACTTCCTCCTCTAAAAAATTAAGGGAGTGAACTAGAATAAAACCTTTAAGATCCCTTCTAATTCTGTGATCCTTGGAAGTCACTGACCCCAGCAGTTCTTCTGCTCTGTATAGTTGCCTTTTGCCAAGAGACTTTATGCATTAAGGGAAAGAATAATGGATTTGGAATCAAAACATCTGGGTTCAAATTCTATCCCCAACAGTTAGAAACTATTTAAGTGTGGGCAACCAAATAGTCCTTTAGTGAGTTCCTCATATCAACCCTGTGAGGCAAAAAGGGTAAGTATCCCCATTTAATAGATGAGGAAACTGAGATTCAGAAAGTTTAACTAATTTACTCAGTCATAGAGCTAGTAAGTGGCAGAGCTAGAACTCCAATCCGGCTTGGTGGACTCTAAGATCAACATTTATTTCACGATACCAAAATTACTGGTACTAAGGCTATTTGTTGAGGTGAGACCAGACTGATACTTAGCTCTATCCGATTTAAGCATTTCATACCTGTCTCAGCCCAGCCGTGGCACAGTAAACAGAGAGCTGACTTCAGAACTGTGAAGATCTGGGTTCCAGTCTCACCTCTCACTTGTAATGCCTGTGTGATTCTGGGCAAGTCACTTGAACTTTAAGTCCTCCAGAGTATTTTCTACAAACTGTAAGTTGCAGGGAGGATGCCAATATACATGCACAGAAGGAGTCTCCTCACTCAAGGGTTCCTTATGTAGATGCAATCACATATCCAGTCTTTATTCCTCAGCCCAGAAGTGAATTTCACTAATTTTACATGGTTCAGTTAGAAGTAATTGAGTTATTTGTCCCAGGGAAACACCCAGGCAAAGCTTACTTAATGATTTTGTCCTCCTTGAGAACAAAGGACATGGGGCAGCTAGGTGGTGCAGTGGATAGCACTGGCCCTGCATTCAGGAGGACCTGAGTTCAAATCCAGCCTCAGAAACTTGACACTTACTAGCTGTGTGACCCTGGGCAAGTCACTTCACCCTTATTGCCTGGCAAAAAAAACCCCAAATATCTAAAAAGGGGCAGCTAGGTGGCACAGTGGATAGCACCGGCTCTGCATCAGGAGGACCTGAGTTCAAATCTGACCTCAGACACTTGACACTTACTAGCTGTGTGACCTTGGGCAAGTCACTTTACTCTCATTGCCTGGCAAAAAAATATATCTAAAAAGGGGCAGCTAGGTGGCACAGTGGATACCACCAGCCCTACATTCAGGAGGACCTGAGTCCAAATCTGGCCTCAGACACTTGACACTTACTAGCTGTGTGACCTTGGGCAAGTCACTTAACTCCAATTGCCTCACCAAAAAAAAAGAGAACAAAGGACAAACAATGAATGATTTTATAATTTTATTCTGAAAATGGAAGCCTGTACTTGCCAGTGTATATAGAAGAAATATACACCTTAACCATTAGGACCTACATTTCAGACCCTAGGAGTGAGATCCAATACTTCACCCAATAAGATAATGCAGAAGAAAATACAGAAGATAAGGTAGAGTATCAGACTTTCAAAAAGAGATTTGAAGCAGTTCAAGATGACATATTAGAAATTTGAGATGCCCTAGCTTTTTTTGTTAAAAAGCCAGTGGTTTTCAGTACTAGATTTGTAAAGTGGACAATATCAAATCTCCACAGCAGAAGGCAATGAAAATCAACATCTATCTATCTATCTATCTATCTATCTATCTATCTATCTATCTATCTATCTATCTGTCTGTCTGTCTGTCTGTCTGTCTGTCTGTCTGTCTGTCTGTCTGTCTATCTATGTATTTATTAAGCACCTACCCCTAAGGAGCTTAAATTCCATTTGGGGAAACAGCATGTACATACAAAAATAAACAAATAATAATATAACATAATTTGGTGGGGTGTCACTAGCATCTGGGTAGATCGGGAACAGTGTCATGTAGAAGGTGGAGCTAGAACTGATTTTTGATATGAGAGAAGGATTCTTAAAGGCAGAAGTGAGGAAGAAGCACATTCTCAGCGTTGGGGATGGGGAGAGCCTGTGCAAAGGTCCAGATATGAAAGAAGGAATGTTGGGTATACACAATTGTAAGTAAGCCAGTTTGGGAGAAATACATACCATATAAAAAGGTAATGTGTAATGAGTCTGGAAAAGTAGTCTGGAGCCAAACTGTGAAGGATGCTGAATACCAAAAGAGTTTGTAGTTTATCTAAGAAGCTGTCAGTCTAAAGATTTCAGTTGACTCCACCGAATCTCTGTCAAGCACCTAAGTCACATACTATCTCATCAGGGAAGGAATATTGAACCTAAGAAAACAGAAATACTTATTACCATGGCCATATCCCAAGAATTTTGTGAAGTTAAAGACTTTTGCAGGATTTGATGGCTACTACTAGAAATTTACAAAGAACTATGCCTACATTTCCAAATGTCACAGTCATATCACCCATGAATAAATGACTGGGAAGAAACAAAAATTGAAAGGCAAAAAGAGACAACCTGTCTTGAACCTGCTGCCCTCATTTGGCAATTTAAAAATTTTATTTATTTTTTTTGGTGGGGCAATGGGGGTTAAGCGACTTGCCCAGGGCCACACAGCTAGTAAGTGTCAAGTGTCTGACTGAGGTCGGATGCGAACTCAGGTCCTCCTGAATTCAGGGCCAGTGCTTTATCCACTTCACCACCTAGCTGACCCCATTTGACAATTTTTGAAGCAAGAAATGAAAGCAAGCCTTTAATGACATGGTTTAAAGCCTCACACATTTGCCAGTGCTGATTTTTATAATTGTTCTTATCATTTCTTTATTCTGAATTTACACACCAGTAAAGGTCATTTCCATACACAGCAGACTATGAAAAAAGAGAATTTTATGTGAAACCATGAATTTCCATTTCACATTGCTTGCTTAAGGTGTTACTTTCAAAGCTATCCTGCTTCTCTGTGTTTCTTTCTGTTCTCTTCTGTGTATTTTTTTAAAAAGGTAAAATTGAAAAAAAAAATCTGAAGGGGGCAGAGCCAAGATGGCAGAGGAAATACAGTTACTTGCCTGTCCTCTCCCCAAGACCCCTCCAAATACCTTCAAATAATGTCAGAACCCATAAAAAGAGAGTGAAATAATTTTCCAGCCAAAGACAACTTAGAAGGTCAGCAAGAAAGGTCTGTTGTACCTGGGGTGAGAGTGGAGCGCAGTCAGGCTATACCAGTATAGACCTTGCCCCAGCCACAGAAAACCAGGAACAGGCCTTGGGAGCCTCTGAATCAGCAGCAACAGCAACTGCTTCTGGAACTCTTAACCTACAGATGATAAGGGGGTCAAGCAATTGACCAGAAGAAGATTTTAGGGATCTCTTTGCCAGCACTGAGAAAGGACTCTGTTGTTTTGCCCATACTCCCATCCAGGTCTCAGTCTTGGGTAGCAATCCCAGGCCAGGGAGGAGCACAAGCATACTGGAGTTTGTGGTCACAGTGGAGAAGGACTCTGTTCATATTTCCAGGGAAGAAAAGCAGGCCTGTGGTTGCTTACAGACCAGAGAGCAGGCCAGGAGAGTAACTTAAATCATACTACCTAGGAAGAACTAAAAACTTACAAATCCCTAGAAATATCTCTGGAAACAACTTCACAAATCCCCTGAAGCTTGGGATAGTGTTCTCTTCACCCTGGAAACAGTGCTCCACTTTATTTTTGTTTTTTGGGGGGACAGGGCAATGGGGGTTAAGTGACTTGCCCAAGGTCACACAGCTAGTAAGGCAGTGCTCCACTTTAACAAAGAGTTAAAAGTCAAGAAATAGGCTGGGAATATAAGCAAACAGGAAAAAAACAACTATGACCACAGAAAGTTTATATGGTGACAACGAAGATCAAAATACACCCTCAGAAGAAGATAACAAAGTCAAAAAGGTAAAATGATTCTATTTTTTGACATCATTATTGTTAAGTTGGAGTTAGGCATGTGGCCTTTGGGTACATACATATAATGTCACCAGGAATGGCAACACAAACTTCATTTCATACTTGATGATGTTTGGGCCTATTGATCTGTGCTCTGGAATTTTGGAAGATGGCAAGGTTATGAAGACTCACTACAAGTATATGTCACTTGGTTAAGAGATTGGATTACAGTAAGGAAGAACTATCAATTGAGAATATCTCAAAAAGAAAGACACTAGATAGGTTAGACTTTACTCTCAGGAATGCTAGCTAGAGGATAAAATCCTACTAAGAAATATTGGTGTCCAGGGAAAACATGCAAAAAATAGGTTGATAGAGAACTCCTGCCTGTAGTTGAAAGGTTGGCTAATCTGCTTGCCTACAGAACAGTCCTGGAGAATGGTTGGGTCTATGAAAAAAGATGATCTATCTCAACCACCTGTTGGACACAAGGGGAATTCCCATTCCCTTTTTTTTTTTTTTTTTTTAGTGAGGCAATTGGGGTTAAGTGACTTGCCCAGGGTCACACAGCTAGTAAGTGTTAAGTGTCTGAGGCCAGATTTGAACTCAGGTCCTCCTGACTCCAGGGCTGGTGCTCTATCCACTGCACCACCTAGCTGCCCCTGGGAATTCCCTTTTAAGCAAGAATACAGGAGTAATGGAGAATCTAAGAAGCAAGCTCCATGAAAGGACAAACTGCTAGATACAAATGGATAGCCAGTACTTGATGATGGCCCATAGGAAAAGCCTTTTTTTTTTTTTTATTGAGTCTGTGAATATGATAGATCCTTATCTAGAAGTAGAAGGAACTTCAGAGGCCACTTAATTCAATCCCCTTATTTTACTGATGAGAAAACTGAGGCTGGGGAAGTGAAACAATAATCTACCTGCAGTGGGTTTGGAGAACATGAATGCAGAAGGTTCTCTAGGTCATTGTTGAAATGAAAGGTTGGCCTTTAGTGTGCACATCTGGTACAATTTGAAGGGATGTCATGTGTGTGGAGGTTGGCAACCAATTTATGAAGGGGGGAGGAAGCCAACAAAGCTGTCAAGATATTGTAGCTTTCTCCCAGATGTATGTGAGGACCTGGATAAAGGGTATTATAATGGGGGCAGCTAGGTGGTGCAGTAGATAAAGCACTGGCTCTGAATTCAGGAGGACCTGAGTTCAAATCCAACCTCAGACACTTGACACTTACTAGCTGTGTAACCCTGGGCAAGTCACTTAACCCTCATTGCCCTGCAAAAATAACTAAATAAATAAATGAAAAGAGAAACAGAGAATATGAATGCCATCATTCAGGGGAAGAGTTTCTGAGAACCTTTCTAATGTTTGTTTCACTTCCTTGTTCCAATTAAATGCTTTTCTGTGATGTGATTTGTCTAGGTTTCTGTTATCACAATAATCACTGAATATTTAGAGCTGAATTAATTTTAGACGATCCTAGTTTCTCACTGTTGTGGAGCTTACATATTACCAAAAAAATACCCCATAAATTTGATCCCAAGTCCATGCTGATACAATATTATACATTCAAAAATAAAGATACGTGATTTCTACTACCAGAAAAGGAAGAGTCATTTTAATCAGGCTCTCCCAGGCCACAAAGAGCTACTTGATATCAAGATGTTTTAAAGAGTAGAAATTACAACAAACACTGTTTTAAGAATTTTGCCACATCCCATTGATATCATTGGGATATTACAAAACAAAGGTAAGAAACTGCTGGTTCAGACATCCATTGTTAGTGAGAGCATTTGGAGCTTTCTATCTCCAATGATTTTTCTGTGGTTCACTACCAATTCTGAAGGCCTCATCTGCTTCAAATCATTTTTTATCACATTCATTTCTATTCATTAATTTGTTTATTTGTTCACAGTCATTCATTTATTCATTCACTCACTCACTTATCCTTTTATTTGTTCATTCATTCAAGGTTCATTTATTTAGATTCAAAAAACATATAAGCAATGTGCTTTAAAAACTCTTCAATGATTTCTCATCCATAGTATCGGGGAGAGCAATTTAAAGAGACAGAGAAAGAGAAAGAAAATGGTAAAGATAAGTCTCTTCTCTAATTCAAATCCCCCAAACCAAAGAACGGACATATTAACCCCTGAACCTGCTAAAGTGCTTACTCTATTAGCAATTCCCAACAGCAATTAATCCAGTCAGTCCCTGGGACTAGGCCAGGCCATTGTCATAGAATGAGAGGCTCTGGCCTGGCCATCAAAGAAACTCCATAAGTAGAAAACAAAACCCTCTGGACTGCAGAGGGTTACTTACAGTGAATTTTGAAGTCCTTGTACTGTCTGTCTTCAATTGCTACCATGTATAAAGCTGCCCGGTCTGGAAACATAAGCCCTCCAGGTTTCTGTTGATGAATTGTGGGGAAATGGATCTCGTAATCTATTCACCTGACAAAGACATCACATTTTGAACTGCACAGAGAAGAACTAGATGAAGCACCCCCACTGTCAATGCTTCAAGCTCTCCTGATCGGTGGTGAGGACAGTGATGGCCTTCAGTGGAGCTTTGGGGCAAAGCATGCACCAGATGATTGTCACCAGCTAGACAGGCTCCTCTTCATCCTCACCTTCCCCATCCCCAGGCACAAAGTTTATTGCTTAATTCTTCCTGGAGAACTTTTAGAAGAGGTGACTTTGGAGGGAGTCAAGAGGAGAGCAATGGAAGGAAGAAGGGGAGGGCAAAGATAAGGCCAAGGTGGGGAAATGAGGCTTTTTCACTAGGAGAAAGCAGAGGTCAGAAGTACTTAATAATGCCACTCAGGATCTATGGATACTTAATAACTAATACTTAATACTTGCTGCCTTGACTTTTATCTAAACTAAGTGAAATGTTTTGATTTCAACAAAAGTGGCCAGGGCTAAACATACAGGCAAACTTTCCAGCTACAAAAATAGTTAGATATTTTATTGGACTTCATAGGTATTATTATGTGGTATTACGTCCACCTTCTCTGAAGGTAAGTTGCTCCAGGGATAGGGGTCAAATGAGGTAACCACTGAAAAGCATTTCTGGCTTGAGGCATCTAGGAAGTCCCAATGAGCAGAGGTGCAAGAGGGTCTAGCCTCTCTCTAGTCAAAGGACCGAGGCTCAGCTTTGGGTCAACCAGCAATCCAACAAGGAGGGCAACATGCAGGACACCTACCAGCCACTTGTCCCTGGCGAAGATCACTGTGTTAAGCATTGATTCATAGAAAAGACAATAACCCATCCACTCACTGATGATGATGTCTACCTTTTCCACCGGCAACTCCACCTCCTCCACTTTACCCTTAAATATGGTGATGACTGTTGGAAGGAAAAAAAAAAGGAAAGAATCTTTTTAAATCCTAGGAAGTTAGTTGCAGAAGACCCCACTGGTGAACTGTAGGTGTCTGTGTCAAGGCTGGCTCTCCCCAGAAAAGATTCCCCTCTGATTTGTTATGCATCATGACCCCAGCCCACCTAAATTCAGTTTGCTTTGGGGGGACTAATACTTTTTAGATGTGTTGCTTTAGATCATAGTCACACAACCCATAAAATTATAGAATCTTAGAGATGGATGGGATCTCAGAGGTGATCTACTGTAACTACCACCTTTATAAGAATTCTTACTATAATATGCTTGATGAACACTCATCCAGCTGTATTTATTCCAATATTTTTTTCATGTATTTACTCCAATAAGTAAAAACCTGCTGCCTCCCAAGGGAGCCCATTCAACTTTTGGACAGCTAGAATTACTAGCGAGCTGGCAACATGCTTAGACTTCAATGCTTCAGGGATCTCCTCAATTTGAGTACTCCCCTTGCAAAAGGATCAGTCCATCCATGCCTTATCACTCTTGCCCATGTCCTCCTGTGAATGATATAAAATAAATAAGGAAAGGAAGATGGGACCCACACTGTGGAGGGTTTGAAGGGGAAGGCTGAGTCTGGATTTTATCCTAGAGGCAAGAGGGTGCTGCTGCAGATCCCTAGGACTCTGCACTGTGTCGGTCTCAAAATTACTTGAAATATGGAAGCTTATGTTTATAGACAGTCTAAAAGTTCTAAAAAAACAGAGTTTGGTTTTCCTCCTTTCTGTCACTTTGTCACCATCACAGCAAGGACAAAGAAGGTTGTAAAGGGAAAAGAACTTTATCATTGTTTTTCTTTGTTTTATGGATTGGCCAAATAATTCAACCTTTGGTGGCCAGCCTACTGGTGAAGAGTCTCTCTCCTTAGCTAAGCTGGTCCTCAGAAAGAAGGCTCAGTTTTGTGGCTAAGAGCTTATTCGATGCCTTTCCAACATGGTGGAACTTGCCAGGCACCATGATCTGTTGGTATAGCCTTCAAGACTCTAGGATCTATTCTAAAGCTATGATAAATCATGAGAAGAGTACTCTTGTAAAAACTTAATAAAATTGTATGCAATGTGGCTTCCTTTAGGATATACACCATACAGAGCACAGACCAATACAATCCACTCTTATTTGGGGACTTGGAACATAGGATGAGATGTATTCAAGCTTCTTGCTTATCCTTACCTAACTCCATTCTTGCTTATCATTAGATCGTTTCCCTACTTATCCAACCACAGGCATCAGAGAAAAAAACAGAGAAGTTAAAATGGGGTGTCTCCTCTCATCAACGTTTGGGGGGAGGTTTTCCAGGGATAGGCCACTAAGACTACACTGAAGTAAGCTCTGACATCTTTCAGGGGAACCATTTACATGACCAAGTATCACTGACAAAGGACAGTTCAAATGAGTTTAAGGATATAAATCCCTAATCGATTTATTATTCCAAACAGAACAATCAAATGTTTACAGGACTTATCCATTTATTCATTTACCTGCAGAGCTTGTTTTGTCTTTTTTGTGAACATAATTTTTCCAAATTATAATAACACTTAGAAAAAAAAAGAATTATGGAGCTTAAGAGCTGGAAGGGGCCATAAAGATCAAATAATTTACCCCATCATTTTTAGATAAGGAAATTGAGAGGGAGAGGGAATGGGAAGCAAGGGCTTCTGACTCCAAGTCTAGTGACATTTGCACTAATGCCTCATTGATACCCTAAAGGCTACCTGTGAAACTCAGAAGAGCCAGATGGAGGCATAGGGATATAGGCTGGCCTGAATTATGTGGTGAGACCCCTTCCTGCCCTTACATCCCCTTCATGATGTCCAGAACATGGTATTACACACAATAAGCATTCACCCAGGGCCAGAGCTAGGGCTGACTGACTGACCACTCTCACAATTGCTCAGATCCCTGTATAGATAGAAACCATTTGCAGCAAATACCAGTAATTGGGGTATTTTGTCTTTGCAGGAAAGTAAAAAGAATCTATGAGCTAAATACAACTTCTACTACTCAGAATTGCGAAATCATAAATTAAACACTAGAGTCGGAGTTAAGAAGACCAGGGTTCAAATCCTCCCCTTGGCATTTACTGACTGTGTGACCCTGGGAAAATCACTTAAACTTTCTGAGCCTCAGTTTCCTCATGTGTAAAATGGGGATAATCCCTGTAGAATGACTCTCACAGGATTGTTGTGAGGACTAATTGAGATGATTTAATGTGAGGTGTCAAAAAACATGGCCTGTAGGCCAATGTGACACACAATACTCCCAAGTGGGCCCCCAGATTAAAATGTAATTGGAAAATATCTAACAAAATTGATCTAATGCACATGAGGTACTCGGCAAACCTTACAATGCTTTATAAATGTCAGTTATTACCATATCTTACCAACAATACAGTGCAGAAGAGAGAAGAAAAGAACTGGAGCATTCTTCTGTTAAACCCTGAGAACCACAGAATTGAAATACAAAGACCTGTGGGGGGAAGGTGTCAGGGAAGGCAGCTGCTTTTAGCCTTTCATTAGGTCCTCTTTCTCCTAAGTTATTTAGCCATCATCAAAATAGGTCTTGGGCACTGGCAGTTGAATATGGGGCATCAGTGGTAGACTCAGCCCCTGATGGTTGTGAGAGGGAGCCAAGAACTAGGTATTCACTGGTATGGTAAAGGGCAGTGTGAAGGGGGTGGGGAGGGAGGATGTGATTGAGTCAATGAGTGGGAGTCAGGATAGCCTATAATGTGAAGGTCATTTCCCCATCCCACCCCCTCCTAGGGTAAGTGCAGGTTGTCCAACTATGGAACCCAGAGGTAAAAATGCAAGGACTAGAACAGCTCATACTGAGCTCCAAGTGTAGGTAGTTGGCACCCTGAGTTATGAGAGTGAGGATAGTGGATCCTAGAGAGGAAGTGGAAGATGCTAAGAGAGACTGATGCTTTGAGGTCAGAGATTTTATAAAGCTCGGAGTGCTGGGAGTAGAAGTATTACTATTCTTATGTAAAAACAGCCATATTTGGGAAGCAATAATGAAAAATCCCTGGCAAACACATGTCTAAATGGCACAGTTCTGAGCCTCCAGTCATCCCCCCCAAGGAGGGGAAGAGTTTGGGGAGTGGTAGGTCACAAACAGATATAGAGCTCAGGTGGATTTGAGATCAAATGGTCCAGAACAACCTCATCACCAGCTCTGCCATGGAGGCAATTAACCTTCCCCTTCCCCTGTCTCCATAAAGGGTCTGATGACTCCAGTAAGGGAGCCAACAGGAACAGTTGTGATACTGTCAGTTGGCCATTTGGAAACTGGTGGAGCAGAGATGAGTCTGGGCCAGAACATAGACTACTTCCCAGGTGGCAGTGCTTCAGGAGAAACAGGAGCCAATGGAAGTGTTTTTCAACAGCCAGGCTAGCCTGCAACCTAGGCAGTTGGGAGCTACTTGGCACCCACAGACATTCCAGTGTTTTGGAATCTGAGCCATGGTTGAAAAACAGGAGCCACTAAAGTAGTAGCAATATCTTTGTTTTCAAGGACAAAGACCATAAATCCTCAGGGTGAAGCCATTTTGAACATGCCCCATATTTTCATGAGAGGTCAGGGCCTCTTGTTGGCTTATTGGTATAGGCAATTCTACCTTTGCCTTAACAGAAGACCTCCACCACAATTCTCAAATCCCACCCATATGCCACTACACTAATTCTGACCCTCAGTACCTCTGGCCTGGACTATTGTGATAGTCCCCTAATTAATTTCCCTACTTCTGGTCTCTTCCCTCTCCAAACTATCCACCACACAGTTGCCAAAATCACATTCATAAGACACAAACTTAATCATGTTGCTTCCCTGCTTGGAAATCTTTGGGAGCTCCCCTTTGATTTAGGATGAAAATACAATATCCTCAACCTGACATTTAAAGCTCTTTGTAGTCTTGGTCCAACCCAACTTTCCTGACATTTCATATTATTCCAGTAAAGTGCACCTCCCCCCCACCCCAAGTTTCTTCTTAACTTCCTGTCTTTTGTCTCTTTCCTGTTCCTGCTGTTTGGCATGACACTGTTGTTCCCTGAACTTAGCATTCTGTCTCCTCTCTGTGTACTTACTCACAAGCTGTTTCCCGTGCCCAGAATGTTCTCCTCTCTAAATGGCATCTCTTAGAATCCCTAGCTTCCTTCAAAGCTAAGTTCAGATGCCACCTCTTCCTTGAAGTCTTCCCTGATCCCTCCTAGCACTAAGGTGCTTTCAGCCTCTTCCAATGATCTCATACTTATTTAACTATGTGCATGTTATATCCCCCCAGGAGAAGCTAGATTTCTAAAAGGCAGGGACTATGTCATTTTTGGTTTTATATCTCCAGTGTCTAGCACAATGCCTTGTATATAGTAGGTACTTAATAAGTGTTTGATTAATTATTGAATTATTGAATGATGACCAATTATTGAACTGAAACTCAAGTAAAGTCCCTCTTGCAGAACTCAGAGGGATGAGTCTGGCAGTTCTTCCTCTTATTCCCCTATAACAAATGACAGCCCAACTCCATGGTTTTTGAGAGGGTAGAGGTAAGCAGCAGCTAAAATGAGATTTCGATTGGAAATGGATATTTTTATATCCTGGGAGGAGGAGAATAAGGGAAGACCTGCATCTGAATTGAAGGGACCCTAGATCAAGTCCATGGCCCCTGGAGGGTTGATGGATAAATTTCAGTGGGTCCATGAACATTGATAGGAAAAAAAATACATCTTTATTTTCACTGCCTTCTAACTGGAACATAGCATTTCCTCCAATTAAACAACCAACATTATCCAGAGAGTGCATAGGCTTCGCCAGTCTGCCAAAGAGGGGCATGAGACAAAAATGTAGGAAGCCCTGCTCTAGATAGACTTCCACACAAGGAGTGAATAAAAGGATGACTGTGGCTACTTTTTGGTAGATCCCAGTAACAGCTGGATAAACAACAAGGTACTCAAGAGGAAAATTGTGAAGAACTGCTTGTGAACAGTATTCTGAATTAGAGAAGGGAGCAAGAATGACCCTTGGCTGAAAATGAGAGACTGTGGAAGTAATTTGAGTACAAAGCAATGGGAGCCAAACCTTAGCTAAATAGCAGAGGCAAGCACAAGCATAACTCGCTAAAAGAGAAGCAAAGGGGCAGCTAGGTGGTACAGTGGATAGAGCACCACCCCTGGGGTAAGGAGTACCTGAGTTCAAATCCATCCTCAGACACTTGACACTTTCTATCTGTGTGACCCTGGGCAAGTGTCACTTAACCTCAATTGCCTCATCAAAAATAAAAGAGAGAGAGAAGTAAAGAATGTGCAGGTAACTGAAGCTCAGAGGAAACAGGAAAACAGTACGAAGAACAAAACTAAATGGAACTAAGGAACCAAACGTGTTGCCATGAAAAAAAAAAGGCACCCAATGAAAGTGCAAATATGAGAAAACTTTCACCCAAGCTGAACATGAGATTCACCGGCAGGGGGAAATGAATAGAAGGAGTCAATTCAAATCAACAAGCATTTATTAAGTTGTACCTATGTTCTAGATTAGAGATGCAAAGAAAGGCAAAAATAGTCCCTGATCTCAGGGAGCTCCCATTATAATGGTGGAAACAACAGGCAAACAATTAGTGCATCCAAATGTTAAGTGGAAGGTGGTGAGAGTTCCCATACAGGCCCCCTGAGGTGGTACTAACCACCCCAACTCACTATGGGAAAAAGGGAGAGAAACAGGAGCATACTACTAAACTGACCGATTTGAAAAGCCAATAGCTGTTTGAGGAAGAGGTTGGGAGTCTGTAGCTTTTTGAAGTTCTTTGTTATGTTAGCCATTTCTGGAGCTGCTTAAAAAGTGCAGCTATGTACCTTTGATTCAAGCGATCCCTTGTCAGACATAATTGAGCCATGGCCACCCTCAGCGCTTGTGATGGTGTGGGTTGAAAGTGGAGTATTAAATGGTATGGATGACCAGGATTGTGAATGAGAATAGCAGTAAGAGTGCAAATGAGTCACAGTGTGTTCAGGTCTGGAGACCCAGTTGTATGTGGGCAAGGTTAAGGGTGGGATAGGTATGGAAGCATCTTAGTTCAAACCCTGGCAGTTTGTACTGAGTCCCTAGAATAGAGGTTCCAAACTTTCAGTTGAGACAACATGGAGAGAGAATAGATTCTAAGGCAGGAGAAGTAGGCAGGTATGCCTTCAAACCCTGAGAGCTTTAATCCCATTCACAATTCCATTCAATGGTCTGATTTCAACACATTCCACCTCAAACATTCAGGACCCAGTTCTGCTATAGTCATGTCCAACACATAACAACCAGCATCAAAGACAGCTTTTGATGTGTGTTCAAATAGGCCGAGAAATATTGAACATAACATCAGCTTTGGTTCCAGTACCCTCCCATGTGACAATATCAGTATTTGGGAACAATAATGAAGGAACCCACGCAGATGTTACACATTAAAATGACACAGTTCTTAGCCCTGAATGGCTTCTTCACAGGAAGGAAGAATGCCTGGGGGGAAGGGAAGTGTTTTATGCAGGTGAATCCAAAATTCATATTTAATTGAGACCAATGTGAGCAGATCCATAAACTCATTCATTGATTGGGGGGAGGAAAATTAGCACAGAAAAGAGAAGGGGATCTAATTTCTATTGGGGGGGGGCAATGAGGGTTAAGTGACTTGCCCAGGGTCACACAACTGGTAAGTGTCAAGTGTCTGAGGCCGAATTTGAACTCGGGTCCTCCTGAATCCAGGGCCAGTGCTTTATCCACTGTGCCACCTAACTGCCCCCTATATTCTATTTTTAACTTAAATTCTCCCTTATCCCCTTTCTAAATATGGTTTCTAAATATTGTATAGTATTAGTATATTATTAGTGTTTAGTATAGTATCATCACACAGCTGCACTTCCATAAAATTACTGAATAAGAGGTCTCATGGCATAGTAGGAAGGGCATTAGGTTATAGTCAGAAGACCTGAGTTTTAGTCCTGAATTTTGTGATGATAGCACAAAATTATTATTATTTCATGTAATTTTGGTTATGCAAAATAATCTTTGAAGCAAGCATTTTTAAAAACCACAAAGTACTATATAAGTGTGAGGTGTTACCTCAGAAATCAATTAGTTAACAAGCATTTATTATGCACCTGTTGTATGCCAGGCACCGCACTAGACTCTGAAGATATAAAGACAAAAATGAAACAGTCTCTATCCTTAAGGAACTTAGATTCTATCAACACAAATACAAAATATACACAAGATAAATAAATAGTAATTCAAGGAACCTGAGTAACTGGGAGAATCAGGAAAGGCCACACATAAAAAGTGGCACTGGAACTTTGAAAGCAAGCTAGGAATCTAAGAGGTAGAGGTGACCAAGAATTGCACCCCAAGCATGAGGAACAACCTATGAGGCTGGGTCAGCCCAGAGGTGAGAGATGGAATAGCATACACAAGGAACAGAAAATAGGACCGACCATTTGGTTGAAATGTAAAGTGTGTGAAAAAGACCAATGTGTGATAAGTCTGCAAAGTTATGCTGGAACCAGAACATGAAGGACTTTAAAAGTCAAATGGAGGGCTTTGTATTTTATCCCAAAGGCAATAGGGAAGCAACATGGTCAGACTTGTGCTTTAGCAATATCACTTAGGCAGCCTTGTGGACGAAGTTAAAGGAGAGATTTAAAGTCGGGAGACTAGTTATCCTGCAATAGTTTAGTGAAAGCCTGAACTGGAGTAGTAGCACTATGAGTGGTGAGAACAGGGGGAAGGCAACAAGCATTTAGTAAGCACCTATCTGTGCCAAGCACTGTGCTAAGCACTTTACAGATGTGAGGACAGATGGAGAGATGTTAGGGATCAATGAGACTTGGCAACTGACTGGAAATAGTGGATGAGGAAACAGAGATAATGGTGTTGATGTTGGTGGTGGTGATGATAAGCAGTTATATAGCACTTTAAGGTTTTATCATTTTATCTTCAAAATAACCCTAGGAAGTAGGTGCTAATATTATCCCTATTTTTCAGATGAGGAAGCTGGGGCAAATGGAGATGAGAATGAATTGCCTAGGGTCATATAGCTAGTTCATCATATGAGGTTGGATTTGAACTCAGGCCTTCCAGCATTCTATCTACAGGACCACCCCGCCACCTATAGACAAGACTGATCATGAGGTTTTGTGGAGATTAAAATTGTCTAACCTACAATAAAAGAGACTGAGGCAGAGCTCTGAGCCAATGGAACTTTATTAAAGGGTCCATTGTCCCCTCTAATGAAATGGACCTTAGACCTTAGTCACAATCTGAGATGCCTCCTTCTTTCAGGACCTTGTATAGGGTCTGATACCCAAATATGTAAAACAGGCATGGCCTAATATATAAAACTTATAATCACTACCTCTATGGAACCATATCAAACTGATTAATACTGATTGGAATAGAGTAGGGGGTCCAAATGAATTATTTCTCACAATAGCATACCTGATCATATTATAGGTGAGGAAATTGTGTCTAAGAGGGGAAATGACTTGTCCAAAGTCACAAAGCTAGTGACAGAATAGGAACCAGGTTCCAGGTCTTCTGACCACCTATTTATGTTTTGCTTTCATCCTCTAATCAACTTAACTTAGACTTGATGTTTTGACTTCATCAGTATAATACAGATCTTTCTTCCAGTATTATTCTCTCCCAATTAAGTTTGGAATAGTTATAACACTTAGCAAAGCTTTGGCAATTGGTTGACTTGAAGAATTTCTCATCCATGGGAAATAAAAATTGCACTTTTTGTGTTACCAAGTTGCTGATTAGGGTAGGATAGTGGCGGATGGGTAAACAGGGTCCTTCAGCTGTTGAAATGGGGAGGTTGGGAAGGATTTGTGGTACAAGAGAGCTGCCTTCCCATCTCAACCTTCCCCCACTAAAATGTCAACTCAAGTTTGGATTAAGGTCATTGTATGGACATAGTTTTATACTACAAGAATGATAGAAAGTTTGTCTGAATGACTATGACAGGACCCTTATTTGTATACTTTAGAGTAATTAATCATAACTAAAAACTCAGTAGGGAAGAATAAACTGTAAATTGGGAAATTTTCCCCATTCCTTCAAAGAAGCACATTGAATGTCTGGTTGAGTGGAGTGTGAGCCTGTGTGTTGGTTGATTGGTTGGTTTGGGGTTTCTTTCTGGCACTGTAGAAATCTGGGCATTATGAAGAAATGGATCTTTCTATTTTCTTAAAGGGATAGTTGCAAACCTGTGTGGCTCAGCATTGTTCAAGCCTATTGTCCTACTATCAGAAAGAGAGGACATTTTCCTGTGGCCATCTGAAGTTACTCTATTGTCCCACCTAAGAGAGACATATTGGAGTTGATACATTGTAAGTTTAAGTCACATCTTGCCTCTTGGTTTCACTGCCAAAAATACTCATCTTGGTCTCTAGTCTCCTCCCTCTGTCTTCATTACTTTCCTCCCCTTCCCCTGTCACCCTAGACCACCAGTGATAAAATTAAAAATGTCACCGTCAGTTCTTGCAAGATTCATATTCAAAAGTGAGACTGAAGTCCTACTCCTTAGAAAGATCCACCCACTGTCCCAGTATGAAAATTTGCCCATGCAGGATGGTAGAGATTATTTCAATTGCCAGAACAATGGTTGTCTGCTGCCCATAAATCAGTTAGATTTAGTGCTGAAAGGCCATCCATTACAGATACCCTGAACATGTATTTACTTCACTGGAGATATGGAGAACACCAATAAGGAGATAATCCAATCTAGCTTCATCATCTGATCATCTGCTTTTGATGCTCTGTGAAATAGGAGATAAAGGTGAGGTCTAGAGATGGATTAGGAGCCTATCCAGAGAAGAACAATGAGGATTCTGCATGGACACAAAACCACGCCCTATAAAGAATAGTTAAAGGGATTTGAGATGTTCATCTTGGGGGAAGGAAGTCTTAGGGAGGACATGATAGGTATATTCAAATATTTGGAGATTTGTCTTGTGGAAAGGGGAGTCAACATTTTCTTTGGTCACAAAGGGCAGAATTAAAACCAAAGGATGGAAATTAAAGAAGGGGGAGATTTGCACCCAACATGAAGGGGAGGGGAAGGAGACACAGTGATTAACATTGTCCAACACTGAAATGAGATGCCTTAGGAAGCAGGAGTTTCCTTTCACTAAAAATATTTAAGTAGAGAATGAATTACCACTCCTTCCCCCTCATGGATAGAATATAAAATTGGTTTTCCTCTCATGAAACCTCTTTTTAAAAAGCCTTTTCAATATAGAATACCCCTTCTTCCATAAGCTTGGCCACACAGAGCATAGAAGAAGAGTTGGAGTTCTCTTTTTCTAGCAGAGAAGCCAGGGATAGGAATTATCTGCTTTTACATCTAGGGATTGTCTTATTTGTGTCCAAGCTAGAATTTTCCTGTCAGGTTATTTATGGGCCTCTCAGAGAATGATTTGAGTTATTGCTGAGATGTGGACTGAACAGATTGCTAAAGGGGGAACCAAACCCAAATCGTGATTTCCCCAGAGCCAGAAGTGGTAGAACAATGAACCAGGTATCAGGAAAGTTTCATTCTACTTCCAGTTCTGGTACGAACTTGCTGTGTGATTGTGACCTAGTCAGTTCACTCTCTGGGCCTTAGTTTCTTCATTTGTCAGATGAAGGCTAGAAAAGATGATCTTTAGGTTTCCTTCCATGCATGCATGTATGCATGTATGTGTGTATACACATATATACACACATACATAATATATTGTATATAACACATATTATAAATACACATACACACTTGTGTATTTTTATATGTATATATTATGCATATATGCACACATACACATATTATAAATATACATATACATACATGTATATATACACTGTATCTGTGTGTATATACGTACATAGATACACACACATACATACTATGATACTATTATCTCTGAGCTCCTTTCCAAGTCTAAAGGTATAAACTTCTATGGAAGAATAGTGTAGGACAAAACTTGCGGGGCAAAAAAAGGTTGTCCTAGGTTGATAGGGTTTGGAAAACTCTTTAAATCATGCAGAATAGCATGCTATTTGTAATCAGAGAGGTCAAGTGGTTCCTGATACTACTACTTAGTATGGATGTGGCCTTGGGCAAACTATGTAACTTCTCTGGCCCATTAGTTTAGTTATCTGGAAAATGAAGGCATTGGACAGCTACTCTAAAGGGCCCATTTGGTTCTATCATCTTATCTCTGACTTAGGTTTCAGTTCTACTTTCTATGTCTGAATCATACATGGGTCAGGATGCACAGAGAAACTCAGTTCTATATTTTTAAAAATATGATACATTTTGTGGCTTGCACAGAAAAGAGGGAAATTAAAAATATACTCACTATTTGCCTAGAAGCACATGAGTTTTGTTACAGTGTTAGCTATCTTATTGTTCATGTGTGGCTTTTTCCAATTGACCTGAACTCTCTGGAATTTTTTTTTTCTTTCCTCTCTTAACCTCTCCCACCACACCTGCCCCAAATAGCACTCCCAATCCTTCCTTCACTAATTAAGCCGGCAACAGATTATGTTTTGTTTGTTTGTTTGTTTATAGGGCAATGAGGGTTAAGTGACTTGCCCAGGGTCACACTGCTAGTAAGTGTCAAGTGTACAGCAACAGATTAATCAAAAACTTTGAGAATCATCAAATTGAAGAGTAGAAGGGGACCCCTAAGGTCATTTTTAGTCCAATCCCTATCCCAAACATAAATCTAAGTGGTTATCTAGTCTCTGGTTTATCCAGCCTTCAATGACACTGTTTCATGAAACAATCACCTCTATTTTGGAGTAGCTCTAAGTATTAAGATGTTTCCCTTATGTTGAGATGAAATCTTCCTCCCAGAAATTTCTACCTATTGCTTACCTGGTATCAAAGAGATCATATCTGATCCCCCTTCCACATGACAACCCATAAAACTCTTACGGGTAGATATCATGCTCCCTCCCAACTCTTTTCTTCTCCTGGCTAAGCATCCCCACTTCCTTTTAGCTGGTTATACTCTGTATATTTTCCAGTTCATCAATGTTTCTTCTATGATATAGAACCTAGAATCAGACACAGTACTTGAGATGCAATCTGAGCAGGGACAGAACATTTATAACAATTATCACTTTCCTCATTCTAGATACTTCCATCAATTTAGCCTATGAACATATCCATTTTTTGGTCACCATACCACACCAATTCATATCACAATTGGAATCCAATAAAATACTAAGATCTTTTCATACCAACTGCTTGGTAGCCAAGGCCCCCTCACTTATGTAGTTGAGTTTTGGGACCTAAGTGTAGGACCTCACATTTCTCTGTATTAAATTTCATCTATTTTGCTTTAGCCCACCATCCTAGTCTGTTGAAATTGTTTTGGACCCCAATTGTTTCAGCTGATATATTTGCCTAACTCTCTCAATTTTATTATATTTTAAAATTCTAATTTATGGATTAAAATTTTGGATGAAACAGGCCCAAGGACAGATCCTGGGAATATCCCCTCAGAGAACTAGGTTGGCATGGATTCAATAGTCAATCCTGTTAGGCAATCAATCATAAATTTGCCTAACTCTACAATGCTCTAGTCTAGTTACCTCTATATTGTTCATAAGCAGATCACAAGAGAATTTTTTTTGGTCAAATATACTAATAAAAACCAGTTACATTGTCCTCTTATCTACTAGCTTAATAGCTTTATTTGAAAGAAAGAAACAAAGAAAAAAGAAAGAAATGCAGTGAAATTTCACCTTAAACAGGAGTTAGGTTCTAAGATAGGTCAGCATATAAGGTAAAGATCACAAAGAATCAAAATTACTTTTGAAAATCCCTATATCATCCATAAAGTACATCAGAGTATTGCCAAAAAGTTTTAGCTGGAAATGAACTAGGATGTCTTTAAAGGAAGTTAGTCTGTATTAGAGAACAGATGGATCTGAGATGGTTGCTATCAAAATAGTTAAATGGAAGCTTTATTTTTCTTGATTTTCAGCGAAGCTTGATCAAGAGAAAAGGTGGGAACCAGGACTTCTACTCATATAAAAGGAAAAAAAAACTAGGCAGAAAAAAATCTAGCAGACAGGAAAGCAGATGATGAGGGGAAAAATATTCTTAAAAGGGTTCACACCTAAGTGTGATTATGTTAGAGTGTGATCACGCCACTATACTGCTTCACCATGAAGAGAGAGCCTAAGGAAGTGAGAGGGAACAAAACAGGAGGCTTCTGGCTGACCAGGAATGGTAAGGAGGCTAACTAAGGCTGTCTTCATTAGCTCTACAAAACTAGGCCAATGAGGAAATTGCCAGTGTGTATGATGAAGAGGAGATTTTCTAATCACACTCAGTCCAGTCACATATTCATACTTACTGAGTGGATGGTGAGCAAAATAGTCCATACTATTAAAATTTATTTTCATATTCTCTCTCTCTCTCTCTCTCTCTCTCTCTCTCTCTCTCTCTCTCTCTCTCTCTCTCTCTCCAAATATCATTTAATTAGTTTAGCATGATTTGTTTTTTTATGAATCCATAACTCTGGACCAT
This sequence comes from Dromiciops gliroides, assembly GCF_019393635.1. Taxonomy (NCBI): domain Eukaryota; kingdom Metazoa; phylum Chordata; class Mammalia; order Microbiotheria; family Microbiotheriidae; genus Dromiciops; species Dromiciops gliroides. The sequence continues at coordinate 198,294,832 of NC_057865.1, forward strand.
TGCATCCCTTTCTACATCTGTAATGTTTGTCAGGTGCACTGCAGATTGCTTGTTATAGGCATATATATGCATATAGGGAACCATTTTAAAATCACATTTCTGTGTTCAGATTTGTTCATGCATATCTGTGCCCGTGTACAAATGAAGTCAGAGCCAGTGTGATGGAATGGAAACTACACTGAATTGGGAAGCAAGAGAACTAAATTCTAATCCCAGTCCTTCCACTAACTCAGAGTGTCACCTTGGGTAAATCACTTAAAGTCACGGGCTTCAGTCTCCTCATCTGTCCAAATGATAGTCACTTGTCAGGGATGCTATAGAGATGATTCCTACTTCAGGTTTAGATTGGACTAAATGAACTTGAATTTGAGTCCCCTTTCAAAAATGACATCCCAAAATTCTATGATGGAGTCAGATTGAATGTGGTCTAGGGTCCCTTTTCTGGTTCTAAAATTCTATATTTTCTATGAGGATTTTTAAAGAGTTATGGGTGGCAAGTATTTTTAAAAGTCCTCTACTGTTATTTCTGTGGTGTGCCCACATATCTGAGATCCACTCCAAGTGCTAATTCAGCATATTAAAAGCTTTCCATGGAAATTTCCCCCCTGTTCCTTCATCAGTTTGACTTAGGTTCTTAGAAAAAAACAGAAAGAACACCATCTTGGGAAGAAGGGGACCTGGCTTGTGGCCTTGGGCAAATCATTTCAGCTCCAGAGGCCTCAGTCTCCTGATTTGTTAAATGAGGAGCTTAGAACTGATGTTCTCTAGGGTCCCTTTCAGTTATAATTTTTAATATCATGTGAAAATTATATTAGATTTATTATATTTGACCCCCAAAAGCAGAATTGGGATATATGGATTACTATAGAACGAAGAGTTTGGGTCCACATAAGTAACAATTTCTCTACAATTATAGTTGTCCAAAACCAAAGTAGGCTAGAAGTGAGTTCCTCATTATTGAAAGTCTTCAAACAGAAGTTAAATGGCCACTTGAGAATACTGGTGAGGGTAGTTATGATTCAAATAATGATTCAATTTAGTTCAAGAAACATTATCTTTGTTGGAGGTAGGAGCTAGACTAGAAGACCTTTCCCTCAAATTCTGAAACCCAAGAACTCTGTATTGTGAGGCTAATAGAAAGGGAACCATGGCAAAGGAATTACACTCCTCACTTACCTTTCCCATTAGAACCAAAAAGCACTGATGCCATTGTCCAAGTCTAGGAAGTAGAATTCCATTCCCTTTGGAATCACTATGCAGACTATGAGAGTGATGGGATTAAACAGCCATTCTTTTCTTGAAACCTTGGGGTTTGGTTTTTGTACCATTCAAGGAAGGTTAAGCCCAGTATCTAGAAACTTAAATCCTGATAGTTTTGACTGAGCACAAAGAGACTTTCTAGATAACCACAATGCTTTGTTCTCAGGTTGTAAGCATGAAGAAGTGAGGACCAAGAGCATCCCTTTCTTGGTGGATTCCTCTCAAATGAGTACTTTAAGTCAATCCTCTCAGGAGTACCATACCAAGAAAGCAACTCTTCAGATTTTGGGGAGGGTTTAGGAAGAAGAAGGGGCCAAAGAGTTTAGAAAATGAATTGGATTACTGAAAAAGGCTGGAGAATTCTACTTCACCAAAAATCATTTCAAGAAAAATAGATTTCCTGTCTAGGATGATAGAAACCAATTAGTATGCCCACTTTAATTGTCAGAGACAGAGAAAGGAGAGCAAACTACACTGCCTTTACCTGCCCTCCATTTTAGTTTGTGAGATCAGCTATGATGCTGAGGGAGTGTCTGTGTTTAATCTCCATATGTCCTAGTTGTTTTACCCCATTAGGTCATGAGCTCTTTTAGGGCAAAGACTTCAACTTGCCTTTCTTTGTATCTCTAGCACTTAACACAATAACTGGCATTGTAGGTGCTTAATAATTGCTCATTGACTGAACTGCTGGATCTAGTTTCATCAACAATGACAATGAAAGGGTCAAATCTGCACATTAATAAGGAAGATGAAGTCATAGAAGTCCATGTGGGAGGCACTACAATTGTAAAGATACCTAGGCACTAATTTTAAAAATTCCTCAAAGAGGGAAAGATTCCAAAAGAATGGGAAAGCTCACACATGGCACTTTTAACAGGAAGAGAGTACCAAGAAGATACTACAATCTACTCATCTTATGTTCTAATTTCTATTAAAAAAACTATTAAATTATTCATGCATACTTTGAGTATGTCATTAATGAAAATGGAGGAAGAAAATAGGAAGTCTTTTGAAAATGGTTTTTTATAGCAGCATACAGTCTGAAAATGTGAAGAATATAATATTCTACTATGCCTATTATTTGCTTATTTTTAAAAACATTTGATTCATAGAACAAAATGCATCCTTAAAGCTCTTTTCCAAAAAGTCATTCCTGTGTTAAGAATATGCCACATCGGAAAAAAAAAAAAAAAAAGAACTGCGGAGTATAGATGCTAAATGAACCATACTATTTCTTTTGTTTTTGATGCTGTTGTTTTTTTTTTCTATTTTGAGGTTTTCCATCATTGCTCTGATTTTTTCCTCTTATAACATGACTAATGCAGAAATAGGATTAATGTTATTGTGTGTGTGTGTGTGTGTGTGTGTGTGTGTGTATATATATATATATATATATATATATATATATATATATATATATATATATATATATATAAAACCTATATCAGATTACCTGCTGTCTAGGGGACGGGGGAGGGAGGGGAGGGAGGGAGAAAAATCTGAAATTGTAAAGCTTGTATAAACAAAGGTTGAGAACTATCTTTACATGTAATGGAAAAAAAATACTTTATTAAAAAAAAGAATATGCCACATCCATAATAGATGAAATCAAAAGATTCAATGGTATGTTGAATATCATTATTGAAGGAAGCATAAAACATATATAAAATATATATAAGGCATATATTATATATGCTTACCTAATGTGTTCATTAGTGTCATGGAAAATATCTTAAACTAAGTGAAATTAAAAGGAATTTCCAAAGAATGGTTTTTCAAAAACTCCTACTCACAGATAATGCTGTACTATTTCTATTGACCTTGGAACACTACAAAGACCCTTCATTGAAAAAGACTGGTCTGGCCACTGACAGTGGAAAGATGAAGTGAATGGAAAATACACATTACTTTAACGTGTATCCCATATGTATGGGACATGAGTAGGTTCCTTTTGTCCTCTAATGTGGATACATTGCTCTGCACCTGGATAATGAAATAATTTCAGAAATGAATAGGAGATTGGGTTGGATCAAGTTTGGGAAATTTTACAATATTTTTAGTGATTCCAAGCTTCTACTCTCTATAAAGACCCAACTGCAAGTAATATTACTATTCTCCCAGTGTTTGATGAGTTGTTGAGCCAAATAATTCATCATCTGGTATCCAGGCAACTCACAATGAGCTCTTGGCATTTAGTAGATTGATCCTTGGAAAGTAGGCCAGTCTATCACTGTTGGGACCCTTCCAGCATGGTAGAACCTTCCACAGTTTGTGCTCTATTCACATGACCTTCAAAAACACAGTATCACCTCTACTCCATGATGAGGCATCAGGACAGCACTTTGTGGAGAGGAGAAAAAAACAACACAGGGATGAAGAATGCCTTTATCTAGATTATTATATGCCATTGGATAGACAGATCATAAGACTGATTCACCATGCCTGGATATTGCTCATGGATCAAAATTGAATAAGAAGAGGAAAATATGATAGATTACATTTGGGAAATTGTAAAGCTTTGAAGGATGCCCAGTTTCTCCTTAAAAGAAAGCCTGTCTTCCTAAATCTAATATTCTTCTAGTAACACTATAGGGTTACAAAATATGGAATTCTCTGAGGAATTAAAGTTGCAACAGAGGAATGCATATAGTTTGATGGATATTCCCATTGGTCCTTACAGAGTGTCAATACATCTAAAGAAAATTCCTTTGCTCACTGGTGTGGACCACATAAGGAGGATAACCTGGATAGAAGTCTTACAGGTTGAGAAAGTATGTATGGGTTATAACCTAAACCACTGGAGGGAGTATGAGCATCAGTGAGATCACAGAGCCATCAAAGTATCCTTCTATAGATATTCTATATAGAATTAAGAAACATTTCATTTAAATAGAATAAAAATCACAGATAACCCAAAGGATACTAGAAAGACACATTGTGATCCACCCTTTTCCTCCTATTTCTGTTAAGACCCAATTCCTGAGAAGGTTAGGCAGTCTCTGAAGGGCCTGGCTGAGTTATGAGTTTACTCTTAGTCCCCCAAGACACAGGCTCATTTAACTAGTTCGGGCAGGACCCCACCTAACTGGGAAACCTAATTTTTGTTTAAACAGAATTGAGTATAGGCAAGCCTTTGCCTAAGGGAGGAATCTCCTGTCCTTGATCCCCTCCATTAGAATTTAGGAGAACCCAGCTCATGAAGGAAAAAAAAACTAGCCAGAGAGGTCCAGATGGAAATGGCTTCCCCTGCCCAGATGCCTTGAGGCTGCTGAGTCTCATGATCAAACCACATTCTCAGCAGGAAGAGCTGAAGACTTTTGGCCCACTTCCTCATTAAATGCCCACCAATCAAGCTTGAGTTTCACTTGTCAGAAGGTGCACATCTGATTTAAGTCATTTCAGAATCTCCTTTCTCATCTTTGGTTTCTGAGAAAAATTTATTGGTTATTAACTAGACTAATTAATAAATTGATTATTAATTACCTGGAAACTCTGTTTCTCAAGGGTTTCATTCATAATACTATTATGAAAAGACGTGGATAAAAATCATTTAGGATCAAAAGTGTGGAGGTGTTGCTGACCTGATCTTAAACCGGACTCTGTTACTCCCTGGTATAGCTCAGTTGAGAGGACGACCTGAGTCATTAACTGAGAAGGGTGACTGAGGAAAGAAGTTTCATGGTCACTGGCTAATGAGAAGCTGAGGCACAAGAGAATATTGAAAGAGCTATAGATTTCCTCTAACAGGATTACTTCTGGTAAATTGTGGAAGTAGCTGAAAAACAAAGTCCTCCTTGACCATAATATTTCTAGTCGATGTTGAACAGGCTGTTATTAACTCTTGTATGGAAGAGCAGTTAAAACAAAGTACCTGGTAGATAACAAAAGCATATGCCTAATGGAGAAAAGCTGAGCCCCATTTCTGGCAAGGAGTGGTTGATACATGAAATTTGACTATAATTAGTAGAAAGAGGTCCAGAGAAGGCAGCATGATAATATCAACAGAAGATGACACTGACAGCTTTGTAGCATTGGAAGCATGAGTTTCCCCATTTTCTATAAATGTGTGTGTCCCATATATGTTCCCTATTGGAGATTCATCCTTTCCACTAATCGTGTCTGCATTTGTGGGAGAATGAGTTCAAGCTTTATAGGGGTCATGTTCTATGGTTATTGTTCTATTTTATTAAATGCCTTTGCTGTTAACTGTGTGTCTTCTGGCTGACTAGTAAAAACTAGTGGGGGCTCATGAACTATAGAGAAGTTTCTGACCCACAAAAAGTCCAGAACCTGAGAGCAGTTAACTGAGGGTCCAGAATGAAGAGGTCTCTGGGCTCTGTAGATTTACTATGTGTATACATATGTGTGTGTATAAAAATAGTATTTGCATATAACTTATATTATCTCATTTTATCTTCACAACAACTCTGGGAGATAGATGTATTATCCCCATTTTATAGCTGAGGAAATTGGGCAAACTGAGGCTAAATAACTTGTCGAGGGTCACACAACTAACAAGTGTCTGAGAACATAACTTCAATTCTGGTCTTATTGACTCCAGGTCCAATGCTCTATTCAGTGCACCACTGATAGAAAATGTTAATTATGAGAGACAGGGTGACATGGTATATCAAAAGCTGACTTTGGATCCAAGAAGACCTGAATTCAAGTCCTACCTTTGACACATTCTCACAGTGTGACCTTGAACAAGTCAATTATTGAATTGAATTGAATTATTGAAATTAGAGGTCCAGTCCCTAGTCCCTAAAGTAAGTATAGTAAGTGTACATATATGTGTGTATAGATGTATGTGTATATACACATACGTTACACATACATATTCATATAGATACAGATATATATATATATACATATATAATATTTATATTGTAGAAAAACACATACATAAAACCATGTACAGTTAAAAATATATCTGTTCTTACAGGGTTTTTTTTATCTATTGTCCTCCTCTAAAGTTTTTTTAGTTTTAGATTTAGTTTGTTTTTGGTTTTTTGGCAGGGCAATGAGGGTTAAGTGACTTGCCCAGGATCACACAGCATCAAGTGTCTGAGGCTGGATTTGAACTCAGGCCCTCCTGAACCCAGGGCCCAGTGCTTCATCCACTGGGCCACCTAGCTGTCCCTAAAGTTTGTTTGTTTGGTTTTTTTTACAAAGCCTCAATCTTAGCATGGAAGTAACCTTGGGTTATCAGAGGCTATGCCAGAGAATAACAAACCTTGTCAGATTCTAACAAGTTAAAAAGACTTTAAGTCCACAGACCCAGTTAGAAATCATGTGTGTCTTATTTGAAAATTAGTCTTTCCAAGGTTAGAGACATTCATCACCAAAGGTTGACCATAAGGTGACAACTCATGAAGTTGCTGAAGTATGGAGGGAACATCTACACTGGTGAAATAATAAATCTTAGAAGTTTGGAATTTTATCAGTTCATGTGTCTTATTTCCATTTGATTCTGTGTGTGTCCTACCACCCCATCCCTCTCTCCTCATTAGACTACCTTTCAAGGCCAGAGACTGTGCCTTAGTCTTCATTTTCAGAACCTCATAACTCCTGGAATAGCTGTCTGCACCTAAATCCAATCTCATTGTCTGCTAAATCCAATTGGCTAAATCCAATCTCATTGCCTGCCTGCCTGACTGGCAAAGATTTCCCATATGTAGAACCATGGAGTGTGCCCCCCATTCTTTTTGCTATCCAAAGACTGTTAAGTGCACACTTTGAAAGTACCAAGGAGAACTATAGATGCTAACAACATAATCGGTGAGAAAACCTATAAGCTATAAACTTCTATCCAGTGAGCAAAGCAACACTACCACCTTCCACCTTGATTCTAAGCCACTGAGTAGCTTTTTCTATGGGAGGGAAGTGGAATCTCTATGAGTGAGGCTAGTAGGGCTTGGTGACATCCTCCATGAGATAACTGGACTGTCTATAGCCAGAGCCCTGAAGACAGCATAAGCAAAGATGGGCTCAGGTTCATTTCTTAGAGAAATAGGAATATGATTGATATAAATGGTTCCCAAGGTCAGCCAGGTGGAATGTGAGAAACTTAAGGATAAAATCCATACCACAGGTTTAAAAATCTTCTGGAAGGGGCAGCTAGGTGGCGCAGTGAATAAAGCACCAGCCCTGGAGTCAGGAGTACCTGAGTTCAAATCCAGCCTCAGACACTAAACACTTACTAGCTGTGTGACCCTGGGCAAGTCACTTAATCCCAATTGCCTCACTTTAAAAAAAATCTTCTGGAACCAGAGCTAGGTCTGAAAAGGCCATTGTCCTTTACCTACCATCCCAGGGAAGAACTATTGCCACTTAGTGGGGGGACTGGGTGCTTGACCACATCACCATACCCTATAGCCAGTTGAAGGCGAAAGGCCATCGTTTACATGTAATTGACAGAACCCAATCAGGGGCACCCACTGCTTCCACGTTTCCAGGGGATAGTCTGAGTTGCCTTACTGTTGTCCAAGTGGTTGGCCTTGATAATTTTCTCTGAGTAGTCAGAAATACTGGAGCATTCGATCTAAAAGGAGAGTGGGACAAAGGAGAGAGGTGTTAGAGCCAGGAGGGAGCTCATGGCTTGTCTTGTGCAATCCCCTCATTTTACAGACGAGGAAGTGAAGCTGAGACTCAGGGGGGTAAAGAGACTTCTCTAACAGCGCAGCAAATCACCGGGAGGATGAGAAAGCTGGTCTTCTCATGACCTGGGTACCTTTCCCTTTAGGGTATGGCCTCAGGCTCCAATAGCAGGAGTGGGTCATTCCCCATTCCCTTACTACCACCCAGCTCTGTGATCAGGCAATAGTCTGAGCAACAGAATCACACCCCATTCAAGACCTGGGTTCCCACTAGGTCCCAACTGTGGCTAATACAGAGCTATGAAAACGTTACTAAATTCCATTGCAACTAGCACTTAAAACCTGCCAATCTTCTGTATTCTATAATGCTGCCAACATGACACCCTCACCCTATTTGTTTGCTTCTGTTTCCTTGCTTCTCTCTGACTCTGTGTCTCTGTGGTTTTCTATGTCCCTCTGCATCTGATATCTTTCTATCTCTGCCTGTCTTTCTGTCTCTCTCTTTGGCTCTGCCTGTCTTTCTGTCTCTCTCTTTGGCTCTGTCTCTCTCTCTGTCTCTGTCCATCTGTCTGTCTGTCTATCCATCTCTGTCTCTGTCTCTCTCCCTCTGTTTGTATCTCTGTCTTTGTCTCTCTGTGTCTCTCTGTTTCTCTCTCTCTGTGTTTCTCTCTCTGTCTCTGTCTTTCTCTCTGTCTCTTTCTCCCCCTCTCTATTTCTCCACCTCTTTATTTTTGATCTGTGAATCTTTCTTTTTTTTTTCTTGTCATCTCACCTCTGAAGAGATTCTGATTAGCAGGAAAGGGGGAAGGTATATAGAATGTCCAATGTGAATGCACAGGGAATTCATCAATCAATTTAAAATCCATTAATCAACTTTAAGAAGGAATGCGCAGAAAATGAAAGGAAAGGCAAGGAACTTAGAATGAATGCAAAAGCACAGTAAGGACTTAACAAGAAAAATACCTTAAATCCTAGAATGAAAAAAAGGTTAGTAATGCTAAGGACAACAGAAGAGGTGTTTTGTTTCATTTTGAAGTTATGCTGGGGAAAGGGGGATTAAAAGGATAATAGTGATAATGGATGACAGGGAGTAGGAAGAACTAAGAGCAATGTATGCAAGTAACAGAGAGACAAATTTAGGTTTTAAGAAAAAAACTCCCTAAAGGACTTTCCAAAAATGGAATGGATCAAGGATCTCCCTCATACTGCAGGTCTTCAAGTAAAGGCTGAGTGACCCCTTGCTGGAAATGTATTAGAGTGGATTTCTTTTCAGGTGGTTGAACTAAATGCCACTAAAATCCCTTTCAGCTCTGAAATCCTTCCTTCCTTCCTTCCTTCCTTCCTTCCTTCCTTCCTTCCTTCCTTCCTTCCTTCCTTCCTTCCTTCCTTCCTTCCTTCCTTCCTTCCTTCCTTCCTTCCTTCCTTCCTTCCTTCCTTCCTTCCTTCCTTCCTTCCTTCCTTCCTTCCTTCCTTCCTTCCTTCCTTCCTTCCCTCTCTTGCAAATTACCGAGGACACCAAAGACCTTTTGCTTAGTAGCTGTATGCTGGAACCAGCTGGAACTAATTGTTAAATTTTCAGTGTGAGCATTTATACATACCTCAGATCAGTAAAAACTACAAATGGGAAGTTGATTTATGGTTTTATTTATTGTTAGATCAGTGGTGTCAAACTCAAATAGAAATAGGCCACTAAACCATAGATAAGAATACCTTCTGCTGAATATTGACTTAAATAAACATGTGTTCTAAACAAACAAATATGTTCTATTGTATTTTAACTTATGTTGTTAAATATTTTCCAGTTACATTTTTAATCTACTTCAGGCTGCACTCAGGAGTAGGGCAGGTGTTATGGTACAAATGTTTGACCCCTCTGGTCTAGACCTATGAAAGTAGAGAAAATGTTCATAATGCAGATTAAAAGGGTGCTATGCAAACATGTTTTTCCTGGAGAACTGGTGGTTAAACATTTGCCAGCATATCCTTAGTTATATCTATCAACATATCCTGTATTAGAAATTTAAAGTGATAATCTTTTAAAAAATATCTATTAATTGATCTAAAAATTATAATAAACCTGCTACGTGTTAAAATAAATAACATATTTATGGAAAAATAACCATATTTTCCAAAACAAAAAAAAATAGTGAGAAGAGTGACATTGTTTTACATATTTTTGCAAACCTTTTTAATGTCTAGCTCAATAAAAGACAGCTGGAGTCTCATAACTGCTTCCTCATTCAGTCTGTTGTGATATATTCTTTAAGTTGAAGTATTCAAAGAAAATCTTGCTTCAAACAGGAACTTGAAAATGGGTGGAGTATTTTAATAGGCAAATAATGTCAGCAGTATTATGAAAATAATTTTGACCATATAGACCTCCTGAAAGGGTATCAGGGATGCCTTACTTTCCATTGACCACACTGAGAACCACTGAATAAATGATTTGTAAAGTTTCTATGACTTTCTTTGCCTGGTGTCCATTTGCCTGCCTCTCTCCCTGTCTCTCTGTCTCTCTGTCTCCTCTTCTTTTTTTTATCTCTGCCTCTTTCAGTTTCCCTTTTTCCCCACTCAGTTTCACCCTGTCTCAGTCAGTATCACTTTCTCTCTACATTCCTTTTTCTTCCTCTATCTGCCTCCTTTCCTCTCCCTTTGTTCTAGAGTAGTGAGTATGCAAGACTTGAGCAGTGAAGCCCCCACTTCTTGCCCTTCATTGGGCACAGTCATCTTAGGAGTTCTAAGCAAAGGGCTGTAGAGCAGTATTCCAACTGTGAGGCTTTTTTAAAACCTGTTTCCCTTTCAGTCTTTTTTTAAAAAATAAAAGCTTTTTGAAAGAAAATAAAACAAAAAGAGCTCCACCATATTACCTAGGTTTCTTTAGGGATGCCTCATTTCAAGCTTTCCCTGTTCCTGGCTCTTCCCCCCCACCAACCACTAGAAAATCACAGAACGTGAAGTTCAGAGGTCAGAATTTAGAAGGGAGACCAGAAGCTATCTATTCTGACCAGTCCCTAAAAAGGAATCCTGCATATAAATTCCCCTTCAAGGTGTCCTCTAGCTAGACCTAAGGCTGCACATTTCACTTTTACATAGCTCTGATTGGGAAGTTTTTCTTTGTAAAGCCTAACTGCTTCTTTGCAACTTCTACCGATTGGGCCCAGATCAGCTCTTTAGAGTAAAGTAGAGCAAGTGTCCCCTTTGGGGTGCAACAATCCTTCCAAAATGTGAAGACAGCTTTGTAAACTCCTTGTGTGTAGGGACTGATTTTCATTTGGACCTCATAACCCCAGTGTTCTCCTAGCACAGTAGTACTTAATAAATGCCTATTATATTCCCCTCTCCAGACTACCTTGTATTCATTTTGAATATATTCTGTATGCAATTATATATGCACATGTTATCTCCCCCATAGAAGCTCCTTAAGGGAAGGCTTTTGACTTCATTTTCCCAGCATTTTGCTAGGTGCCTGGCACATAGTGAGTAGCTGTGGATTGGATTGGATTGGATTGGATTGATTGGAATTCTCCTCCAGGTTTAGCATTCTCAGTTCCTCCAACTAATCCCCATAGAACGTGATCCCAAGTTCTGTCACCATGCACATAACCCTCTTCTGGATTCTCTCCAACCTATCAATGTCTTCCCTAAAATGTGTTGCCCAAGACTGAAGACAATATTCAAGAAGTGGTCTGATCGTACCTCCTCCATTTTATACTTGTGAAATAGGTTTTTTTAACTCAAGTACAAGACTTTACACTTAGCCCTATGAAATTTCATTTTCTTGGACTTAGCCCAAAAGTGAAGCATGCCAAGATCCTTTTAGCTTGTGACTCTGTTATCCAACATATTAGTTATCCCTCCCAGCTATGTGTCATCTTTAAATATGATGAGTGTGACATCTATACCTTTTTGAAAGCCATTGATAAAAATGTTAGACAGCACAAAGGCCAAGTTCTTAAGGCATTCCACAAGAAATCTCCTTCCAAGTTGATTTTGAACTATGAATGATTGATGGCTCTTTGGTTCTGGCCATTGAACCAGGTCCAAATTGACCCATGTCTCACTCATGTCTCTTCCTTCATTTCATCCAAAAGAATAGTATAAGAGACCTGTCAAATTCTTTGTTAAAATCTAGTTAATCTATGTTATTTACCTTACTAGACTTTTGGGAAGGAAAGGAAAGGAAAGGAAAGGAAAGGAAAGGAAAGGAAAGGAAAGGAAGGGAGAGAGGGAGGAAGGAATGGAGAGAGGGAAGGGGAGAAAGAGGGGAGTAAGTTTGGTATGGCCTATGAAGCCATGCTGGTTCATTATTATGGCTCCTTCCTTTTCTAGGTGTTCACTAACTACCTCTGTAGTAATACTTTCTAGAATCTTTCCTGGAATCAAAATCAAGATCACTCACATATATTTTGGAGACTTCATTCTCTTCACCATTTTCAAAATGAGGACATCTGTCCTTCCCCAGTTGTTCAGCATCTCTCCAATTTTCCATGATTTTTGTCAAAAATCATTGACAATGACTCAGCAATCACATTCACTAGTTCTTTCAGTAAACTGGGCTAAATGATTTGAACTCATTGAGAGAATAACTAGGCATTCCCTTGCTATTCCTCTACCTATCTTGTATTTCAAATTCCAGTAAGCTACTTTGGTTGGGAAGGTTTGATTAAATGATCTCTTCTGAATTTTTTTCAGGTAGCAAGATCCAAATGAATCTCAGACCAAGTACAGGGGAAGAGTGATACTTTTGGCTGCCAGTTTCAGTCCAAAGGCCATTTTGACTTGGCACAGGATAACAGAAGCAAAGTAGCTTATTCTGTCTTCTGCTAATTGTCCATTGTCTTTATCCTACCCACCCTAAGCAGCAGTCTCATTCTTCCTTTTGATCCCTTTCTTTCAACCCTTTATAGCTTAAAAAAATAATAGCAACAACAAAATAAATGAACAAAAACCACCTTTTTTGTTATCCTCAACTCTTCCATGCCCACATAAATTCATTCTGAGCAGAAGTGCTCCTGATGATATTCACATAGAACAATTCCAGGCTCTTCTACTCAGCCTCCATTATCTGCCCTTACTTCCATCTTCTGTATATATTTTTGTAAAATCTAAGTTGATCCATGAGGTTCTTTTGCATCTATATAAATCTCTTTAAAAGCCACCCTACTCTTTCCTCTTTATTGGAAGTGTTTCTTTTTGTCTGTCTTGGTCTGACTTGTAGAAATTAAGGACATAAGAAACTACCTACCATTCCTCTGAATACTTTGATATCTGCTTTCCCAAAATATAGGGTATATGAGACTATGCCTACCTTTCCTGTCCTTCATTATCACAAATTCTAAGATGGAGTGGTCAATTCTCAGCAAGCATCCTGTCATATCTACCATAGCATCCAGTTTCTTTTTGTTGGTGACAAGTAGATATGCAATGAAATTTTCATTCTTAGATTCTTCCATCTTTTGGAGGATGAAATTATTACTAAGTCAAGGCAATAAATTATTATTTGCTCTTTTTTTGGGAAAAAGCAAGAAACAGAGACAGAGAAACAAAGAAAAAATGAGGGAGAGAATAAGAGAGAACTCCTACAGTTTCTCCCATCTATCTATTTCCTCCTTATGTCTAAGGGGCCTTATACATCCCAATGACAATATCATTTTTGTTTCTGCCTCTATTAATATTGACCAAATGCTCCCTACAATGTACTCCCACTCTGATAACTGTATTTTCTTAAATATCATCTCAATAAACAATAATATTATTTACTTCTCCCTTTTACATAGCCCATTTTTTTTACATAGGCATACCCTTCCAGAGTTATATGCCAGTGATAAGTTCTATACCACCAAATTTCAATCGCATTTATGACAAACTTGCCTCCTTGCATTAGGATCTCTGATTCTTTTTTTAAACCATATTTTGGGTATTTTTCTATAGATATCCTTTCTTAGATTTCATCTTCTGTGAATTTCAATTCTATTTCTATTCTTCCTACTCTGATAGAATGTAAGCAACTTGAGGACAGCATCTGTTCCATTTTTGTCTTTGTATCTCCATCACCTAGAATGATGTCGGTACATCATGGACACTTAATAAATGTTGATTGATTGATCACAGTTGCTCTCTATGCAACCTAGCTTGAAGCATACACATAGGCAGTTTTCTCCTTCCCCATTATTTTTTCAGTTTAACATCTAGAGATACGCAAGACTTCAGACACATACATTCTTACCAGCCCTTATTAGATACACTCCATCTGTGACTAGGAGTTGGTCATTTCTATATTTTAAGCTGTATTCCTGAAATATAAATCCTACTTTTTCAAATCCTATCTTTTTAGCCATCTTCCCAAATCTGCCTTTCTCTTCTGTAGCACTTTCCTTAAATCAGCAGAAGTACTGAAAACATCGCCTCTGGTTCTGGGGTCTTCATCTGAGGTTTCTCACCCAAGATTTGCTTCCTAAATTGTTTTAGGTAGTATGTGAGTCAGCAGAAATTGGTAGGTTTGAAAAATCTTGGAAAGCTCTTCCTCTTGTTCTGGGTACATGCCTCCAGGGAAGACAAAAGACCCTCCTCTCTCTCTTTTTAATCAGGTTGGCAAATGACTGCCTCAGTATCCCTCCCCAGGAAGTCACTATCCATCACTATCCATCTCTCCTTCCCTTCCTTTCATCTGATGGTCTCTCACCTGACAGCAGCACCTTTCCTTTGAGGACAAGCAGCTGTTCCCTTTTCAGAGGACCCAGACCCCTCTTCTTCAGGAAGTCTCACATGCTTCACTTAGTCACCAAGATTTAGTGCTGCTTCTTCCCTTTTCACATTCTTCCAACCTTCAATTTCCTGACACAGGCCAGGATTCCCTCTACCTCTTCAAACCTTTTTCTCCTTTGTTATCCCATTGAAACCCTTTTATTGTTTTTTTTAAAGAAAAATAAAAGAACACATTCATTATCTCCCTAATGGGAGAGGGGAGGAGTGGAGAGACATTCCTTGAGCCCCATTTTCTTCTCTTCTACCTCTATGGAGCCAGCTAATGGCACAAAGGATGGAGCGCTGGGCTTGACATTGGGAAACCCTGAGTTCAAATCCAACCTTAGATACTTACTAGCTGCATCACCCTGGACAAGTCACTTAACCTCTGCCTTAATTTCCTCAAATAAAGAACCCTTGTAGGGTTGTTGTGAAGATGGAATGAGATAATATTTATAGAAAGCACTTAACATAGCTCTTGACACACAATAGCTTTTATATAAATGCTTATTCTTTCCCCCTTTTAGGAGGGAGACCTTACATTTTAAGCATAAATAATAAGTATTTGACTGTGGCAGAAACACAAGTATTACATACTCTATGCAGGTCACTGCAAAATTCTACCTGCTCTCCATACCTACTGAAAGTAAGATAAGGGGGAAAAAGGATTAAGGGAGAGAGGAAGGAAGGAAGGAAGGAAGGAAGGAAGGAAGGAAGGAAGGAAGGAAGGAAGGAAGGAAGGAAGGAAGGAAGGAAGGAAGGAAGGAAAGAAGGAAGAAAGGAAGAAGGAAGAAAGGAAGAAGGAAGGAAGGAAAAAGAAGGAAGGAAAAGGAAGATAGTCTTCAACCCTAGTTCTACTACTCACTCTGCCAGTGCCCTTGGATCAATTATTTTCCTTATCTCTACTCAAATCAATTCAAGAAACATTTAGTAAGCACTTACCACATACAAGGCATTGAAGATACAAAGACCAATGCAGCATAGATCCTTTTCTCAAGGAGCTTTACCTTCTGATATGGGGGAACATGTACACAAATAACCATGATACAGAGAGGAGGGAAGTGCCAAGCAAAGAGTTACGAGAAGTCTGAGGAAGAAATCACTTTCACCTGTAAGGAGAAGGAGGGCCAGGGAAGGCTATATAGTGAAGATGGAGCCAAGGAGGATGGTGAAGGAAGGAAGGGAAGGACTTCAGACCATAGCGTTATTGTGGGATCTGTCCATTCCAAGCATGAAGGATGACAACAACAGCACAGAACGAGAGAGGTCAGGACAAGAATGGGGCGATAGGCAAGTCACTGAGTTTCTCTCAGCCTCAGTTTCCTCATCTGCAAAATGGGGATAACGATAGCACCTACCTCACAGGGTTGTTGTGGGGATCAACTGAGAGATGAGTAAAACACCTTGCAAATCTTAAAGCACTGCACGAATGCTTGGCTGCTCTTATTAGTGTTGTTTCATACTTCACAAGATTTATTTTATTATCTTATGGTAGGCCAGTTTGGTAATATAGAATACATACTGTGAAATAAGGCTGCAAAGTTACCTTCGACTCTGCTTTTGGGGGGAATGAGAAATGTAAAGCTTCATTCAGTAAATAATAGGAAGCCATTGATTTTTTTTTTAATAGAGAAGTGATGAGATCACATATTAGACTTTTTCTGTAGGTAAGGAGAAGTCACTTAAATTTGGGGAGAGGGAAAGGAAGGGAGTAGAAGAAGGATGGGATCTATCCACTCCTGCCTAATTCACAGGAGGTCCGTGGGGGCATCTAGTAAAATCATAGATGTGAAAGCACTCCAAGCCGCGTACCAATGTCAGTATTTTCCAGGGAGGAGAGGTGGCCTAACCTCCTAGGGGCTCTGCAGAGTGATCCCGACATCCTGGAAAGCAGCAGAAGATGTTGGAAAGAGCACTAGATTTAGAGTCAGAAAACCTAGGTTCCCATATCAGTTCTGACTCTTATTAACCCTGGGCCCTGGGTAACTCACTTTCCTTTTCTGCATACCACTTTTTACATCTGTCTAATGGGAATGACAAAGTTTCATCAAATATCTTTTTTATTTAGCATTTTGTTTTTTCCCCAATTACACAAAAACCAATTTTCGACATTCATTTTTTAAACTGAATTGCAAATTCTTTTCCTCCCTCCCCACCAGCCTCACTGAGAAGGCAAGAAATTGGATATAGGTTATATGTGTGTATTCATATCAAATATATTTTCATCATTAACTAGGTAGCATAGGAGATAGAGCACTAGGCTGGAAGTCGGATCTGAATTCAAATTCTGCCTTGGACACTAAACTAGCTGTGTCACTGTTAAGGGCTAAAATTCTAGCTAGTCTGTCTAAAATATCTAATGAGTGGTCGCCAATAAATGATAAGCTTTAGCAAGAGTTAGGCTTTTAAGCATTTATTAAGGAGAATAAGAATTTGGTAAAGAGAGAGAAAGGCCTAGATTCCTATCTATTAAAGGGAGAGCACATTTCTAGCTCCGCTCTCCACCAGAGTCCAAAGGAAAGAGAGTGAGACCGAGCGCCAGTCTCTTCCTTCCTCCTCCCACTAGCCCACGTCACTTCCTGATGCCAAAGAAAAGACTCCTGGTCTTGCCCTCAAAGACCTTCGCTTCATGGGCGGAACTCTTCTACAGTAAGTCTCCAGCAGGTGGCGTTATTCCAATCGTTACGTCACCCTGGGCAAGTTACTGATTTTCTCTCAGCGTCAGTTTCCTCATCCGTAAAATGGGGATCACGATATTACCTACCTTCCAGGGTTGTTGTGAAGATCAGCCAAGAGATACATGAAAATACCTCGCAAATCTTAAAACATTATATAAATGCTAGCTGCTATTATTACTATAACATTATTTCATACCTCACAAGATTTAAGTTTCCTATTTCACAAGATTTATTTGATTATATTATTTTATACCTCACAGGACTAGAAGAGGTCCTCTGGTCTGATCACTTTATATTTCGAATGAGGGTACTCTCCAAGCCCAAGAGGTGAAGCAATTTGCCCAAGACCATACAACTAGTGAGTAGCAGAGCCCACCCAGATCCAAATGGCTCTTTCGACTGACTCCAAATCTAGGACTCCATCTACCGTACACTCTCTCTCTCTCTGTGTATGTATATATATATATATATATATATATATATATATATGTTGGAGGTATGAAGCACCAAGGACTATTTTTGTGTTTGTTGTGTTTGCATGCTTATTTATTTATTGTGGGGTGGGGGCAGGGATTGGCAAGGTTAGGATGTAGACAGGATGGGATGGGACTGGAGAAGAGAAATGATATCTGGGGCCCATTTTCTTTTTCTTTTTCTTTTTTTCTTTTTTTGGTGAGGCAATTGTGGTTAAGTGACTTGCTCAAGGTCACACAGCTAGTACGTGTCAAGTGTCTGAGGCCGGATTTGAACTCAGGTCCTCTTGAATCCAGGGCTGGTGCTCTATCCACTGAGCCATCTAGCTGCCCCTGGGGCCCATTTTCTAAAAGGCCCAAAGCAAGAAAGAAATGATGCCCTTACCCCATACACCTTCTTGGCCCCTGCTTTAGCAGCAAACATAGAAAGGATGCCTGTGCCACTCCCAACATCCAACACCACCTTGTCCTTAAACACATGCTTATTGTGGTACATGGAGTTTCTGTAGGTCAGCGTGCGCACCTCATCCTTCAGCATTTCCTGTGGCAGGAGAGGAAAGAGAGAAATCAAGTTAGGGAGTCCCCTGAGTAGAATAGACAGAGATGTATAATCAAAGGACCCCAGTTTGAGCTCTAATTCTGTTATCTATTTATAACTTTGTGACTTCAGGCAAGGCCACTTCACCTCTCTGTTTCCTCACATACTTGATCTCCTGTTTCTCTGCCTTGCTGTGACTGTCTCCATGACTGGAATATTCTCTCTTCTCACCTTTGTCTCATATATTCCATGATTTCCTTTAAGACTCAGTTTTTTTTGGGGGGGGGGGTGTTGGTTTTTTTGGTGAGGCAATTGGGGTTAAATGACTTGCCCAGGGTCACACAGCTAGTAAGTGTTAAGTGTCTGAGGTCGGATTTGAACTCAGGTACTCCTGACTCCAGGGCTAGTGTTCTATCCACTGCGCCACCTAGCTGCCCCAAGACTCAGTTCAAATCTCACCTTCTAAGGATCTTTCCCAGTCCCCTCTCCTTCCCTAGTCCTTCCCTTTGAGATTATTTTCCATTTGCACAGCACATATATCTATATGTATGCATGTAAAAATATCTATTGTGTTTTAACGTGGTTATTTAATCGTTGTCTCCCTTATTAGGTGAAGTCCTTGAGAAAAGAGATCACATTTTTGCCCTTCTTTCACTTACCATAGTGCCTGACACATAGTGAGCACTTTAATAAATGCTTATTGACAGACCTAAGGTATCTCCTAGCTCCAAGTCTGTGATCCCATAGGATTATTTATGTACCATAAGGTATATCATATGAACCATAAGTTTAATGTACTGTTGCAGTATTTCCCCATTTGGCAAATGAGGTGCTCCTCTGATGCCCTATCAAAATATGGAAGCCACTCTGAGTTCTTAACAGCTATGCTGGAAGCATCCAAGCTCTGGTATTTGCCCCAGGACAGACTGTGCAGTCTTGTCTTAGGACCAGCTTAACCAAGGTTGGAGAGGCTTGCCACCAGATTTGCTGTAGGGTGAGGAATTTTGGAGCCTCTGCAAGTATCCAAGGCCAACTCTACCAAGGGATAGGGTATGTGTGGGGGGAGGGGGGGTTATGATCAGCATTCATAGAGAGAGTATCCATACCAGCGAAATCACAGACCCTTTAAGTCTAAACAACATACCACAATCTTCGAAGAATTTGTTAAACAAAAATTCATACATCAGTTGAGCAAGGTTCTCAGAGGTCACCTTCCTACCCTGTATAATGATTGCTGGAGACTTACTGTAGAAAAGCTCCTCCATGAAGTGAAGGTCTCTGAGGGCCAGACCATGTGTCTTTTCTTTGGCGTCAGGAAGTGACGTTTTATTTGTGGGAGGAAGAAAGGGGAGGCTGGCACTCTGACTCGCTCTTTCCTGAGGACTCCAGTGGAGAAAGGAGTGCTCTCCCTTTAATAGATAGATGAATGTAGGCCTTTTCTTCTCTCTTTACCAAATTTTTATTCTCCTTAATAAATGCTTAAAAGTCTCACTGTTGCTAAAGCTTATAATTTATTGGCAACCACTTATTAGAGATTTTAGACAGACTAGCTAGAATTTTAGCCTTAACACCTGAATGGAGATTCTGCCCTCTGAAAATAGTCCAGTCTCCTCAGATCTCAGGTGAATGGTGTAACAAATCTTGATTTCCAAGGGCTGGTGATAACAACACATTTCTCACTTCTCAATGTAGAAGGGGTGGGCTACGTCCAGATATGGAATACTGTATGCTCCTATCTTTGGCTTCTACAAGACTTTGTATTGTTTAACTGTTACTCTTATTTATAATAGATGATGGGAAATGGGGTTTGGGAAGTGATGGTTAAATAGGAAGGGGGAAATAAAAATAAAACTATTTTTAAATCAATAAATCAAAGTTGAGTCAGATTCCAGCTCTGCCCCTTATTAGCTATTTGCCCCCAAATGATTTGTTTCACCTGTCAGGCCTCAGTTTCCTTATCTTGGACTAGATGATGCTAAGATACCCTACAAAGAAGTTCAAATAGCCTATGAGTCTATAGGACTGCATGGTATGAGATGAATTGATTCCTGCAGAGGTTCTGCAGGAAAAGAAAAATGAGTTTGTTTTAAATTTTGGAAGATTGGGATTTGGTGAATTCCATTCAAGGGTAAATTTTCATAAGATCATAGATTTAGAGTTAGAAGTAGCTTTAAAGACCATTGAATCCAACCTCCTATTTATAGAGGTTAGATCAATTTGATTTTTATTGATTAATCAACAAGCATTTTAGTACTTAATGTGTGCCAGGCACTGTGCACTGGGGATACAAAAACAAAAATAAATTCACCCCTGCCTTCCAGGAGCTTATAGTCTATAAGAAGAGGCAACATAGGGGCAGCTAGGTGGCGCAGTGGATAGAGCACCGGCCCTGGAATCAGGAGTACCTGAGTTCAAATCCGGCCTCGGACACTTAACACTTACTAGCTGTGTGACCCTGGGCAAGTCACTTAACCCCAATTGCCTCACTAAAAAAAAAACAAAACAAACAAACCCCAAAACCAAAACAAAACAAAAAAAAGAAGAGGCAACATATATAACATATACACGTACAAGAGAATGTAGGAGAAAGATTGGGTGGACAAGAAAAGGATTGAGAAGATTGACAAGGGTATCAGATGCTGCAGCCTTCTCTTTGCTCATCTACAATTTTCCAAGGCAATGTTACACCTGCAAGGTCAACTCTAAGGAGGTTTGTACTAGAAGATCACAGAGACCTGTTTTCTGGATCACTGCCTTCAAACCAACTTCCTGATTCTGCCATTGACTTCCCAGATGATCTTGGACAAATAACAAACTCTATTGGCCTCAGTTCCCTCATCTATAAAATAAGAGAAATGGGCTAGATGATATTCAAGGCCTGGACCCACTCAAAATCTATGATCTGATGATGAATGTGTAAGCCTGGACACTGATACCATTATATTCTTGATCTCCTTGCTTTCTTATCCTGTGTGATTCTTGTCCAGGTCTTCCCATTCTTTCTTTTTTCGGGGGGGGGGGCAGGGCAATGAGGGTTAAGTGACTTACCCAGGGTCACATAGCTAGTAAGTGTCAAGTGTCTGAGGCCAGATTTGAACTCAGGTCCTCCTGAATCCAAGGCCAGTGCTTTATCCACTGTGCCACCTAGCTGCTCCTTTCCATTCTTTTAATATTCAATCCCAGTTTCCCCTAAATGCTCTGGAGGTTTTATCATTGCGTGGCCCCATGTTTCTGATACATAATTGAGGCATTATGATATAATGGAAAGGACATGAGATTTGGGTATGGAGGGCTTAGCTTCAAATCTGAGCTCTGCTATTATCTATGTAACCTTAAACTAGTCACCTAGCCTACCTAACCTCTCTGAGCCTCAGTTTCCTCCTGAAAAATGATTGGATTGGACTGGATAACCTTTGAGCTTTCAGAAATAATTCTATGATCCAAGGTTTTTCACAGAGTATGATGAGCTTATCTTCATTTATCTCATTATCAAATAATGTAATATATATGTAAAATACTTTTCAAAACTTTAAGTGCTTTACAAGCACTTTTATTGTTATTGCTATTATTATTATTATCTGTACTTATTCATTCTTCACTCGACAAATATATTGAGCACCTTCTATGCAAAAACATTGTGCTAGGCTAGATGCAAGGAAGCATAAGACATAGATGGCATTCAGTTCAAATGGTCACTGCTTATTAATGGGATCAGAGCAAAGAGACCTGTGTACAGTATTGTGAACTATCTCATGTGGGTTGTGGAAAACCTGGAGAATTGTACTTGTTCCACTGATGACCAGAATACATACGTTTATCAGAGCTGGTGTCCCTCTCCTTGGACAGAGCCTCATCTCCAGTCCAGATAAAATTAGGAGGAGAGGCTTACACTATGGTATGAGATATTCTTGGGTGAGAAATGAAGAATTAACTAATGGAGAGGAATCATTAAGTTATGCCTTTGTACAGACTATGCCTCATATGTAGAATTCTCTCCCCCCTCATCTGTACCTCTTGAAATCCTTAACTTCATCAAAGGTTTGCTTCCCCTCCCACAGCTATGAGGCAGCTAGGTGATGCATTAGATAGAACCCCAGGTCTGGAGGATCTGAATTCAAATCCAACTTCAGACACTTACTAGCTGTGGAACCCTGGCCAAGTCACTTAGCTTGCCTCAGTTTCCTCAGTTGTAAAATGAGGGTAATAATTACCTACCTCACAGGATTGTTGTGTGGATCGAATGAGATAATATTTATAAAATGATCATTACAGTGTCTGGCACATAGTAGATGCAACATAAATGCATATTTCATCTTTCCCCTTCTCAGAAATTGCTTTGAATTTAATTTTTATATATTCTCCATTTACTTATGCATATGCATGTTATTTCTTTCCAGTAGAACCCAAACTATTTAAAGACAAGGATTGTTTTCATCTTTGTCCTTTAATGTCCAGTGCCTAGCACTGTGACTGGAATATAGCAGGTGCCTAATAAATGCTTGTTAAATTGAGCTAAAGCTAATTACTAAAGAATGTGGTTTCATTTTTTGCTTGTTTGTTCTGAATGATAGATGATCTACTGCTGAAGATTATTTAGGAGAGGACAGGGACTATTTCCTACTCCATCACAGAGCATAATGCTTAGTACGTAGTAGGTATTTAATAAGTGCCTATTGATCATTTTATTGACTGATGGCTTTCCAACAGGGAAAGAGATGAAATGATTTGTTTTGATTCCTTCTTTCTTGAGATTTACGGGTTTTAGACAGGTTTTACTTTTAGACAGATTACTTCACCTTATTGCTTTCTAGTACCTGCAAATGTGGGTGGTTCAACAATTTCCCTCTACTCCTCCCAAATCTCTGGGAGGCCAAGCAAGAAGAGGTTTAAGAGATGGCAAGAGGGGACTTCCGGGGTGGAGCCAAGATGGCGGAGGAAAGGCAGTGAGCTCCCAAACTCATGACATGATCACTCCAAAAAACATCCCAATAACACCATAGGAAAATGCCTGGAGCAGCAAAACTCACAGAAGAATGTGCTGAAATCATCTTCTAACCAAGAACGGCTTGGAAGGTCAGAAGGAGGGAGCTGCTATGCTAATACAGGAGTCGAGCCCAATCCCACAGTCACCCTGATACAGATCCAGTCCCAGGAAGGCCTCACCAGAGAAGGAGACCCCCCAGAACCTGTGAATCAGCTGAAGCTCCAGTGTCATCTAGAACTAAGCTCACAGTCTGGTGAGTGGGCTGAGCCCTGGGCAGGGGGGAGACTACAGGGGTCTATGCTGGTGCTAAGGCAGAACTTGGATTTCACACCCCTGCTGAGAACCAGGAGGTAGGCTTGAGTAGCAGTGGCCCAGATGGGGGAGGGGCACAGGCTTGTCAGAGCTAACAACCACAACACAAAAGGCTGGTTGATTAGCAAGTTGGTCTGGGGTCATCTAAAGACCAGGGAACAGGCCTGGTGAGTGAAGAACCTCATTCTCCTTAAATCATACCACCTGGGACTTCTTAAGCTTGGGATACTGCAGCCTGGAAACAGTGCCCCACTTTGAGGAGCTAAAAGTCTAGTAAAAGAAAGGCAAGATGAGCTGATAGAGAAAGGTGAGGACCATAGAAAGTTTCTTCAGTAACAAGGAAGACCAAGGGGCACCCTCAGAGGAAGATGTCAACATCAGGGCCCCTATATCTAAAGCTTCTTCCAAGAAAAATATGAATTGGTCTCAGGCCATAGAGGTGCTCAAAAAGGACTTTGAAGATAAAGTTAGAGAGGTAGAAGAAAAAATGGAAAGAGAAATGAGGGAGATGCAGGAAAGACATGAGAAAAATGTCAACAGCTTGAAAAGTCAAATTGGCCAAATGAAAAAGGAGGTACAAAAGCTCTCTGATGAAAATAATTGCCTAAGAACAAGGATTGAACAAATGGAAGCCAGTGACTTTATGAGAAACCAAGAAACAATAAAGCAAATCCAAAGGAATAAAAAAATATCTTCTGGGAAATATCTTCTGGGAAAAACTGCTGACCTGGAAAATAAGTCCAGGAGAGATAATTTGAAAATTATTGTTCTACCTGAAAACCATGATCAAGGTTAGACACCATCTTCCAAGATATTCTCAGGGAAAATTGCCCTGAAATTCTAGTAGAAGCTAAAATAGAAATTGAAAGAATCCACCAATCAGCTCCAGAAAGAGATCCCAAAAGGAAAACCCCTAGGAATATTATAGCCAAATTCCAGAGCTCTCAGGTCAAGGAGAAAATATTGCAAGCTGCCAAAAATAAAGAATTCAAGTACTGTGGAGCCCCAGTCAGGATAGCACAAGATCTAGCAGCTTCTACATTAAAGGACCGGAAGGCATGGAATATGATATTCCAAAAGGCAAAGGAAATGAGATTACAACCAAGAATCACCTACCCAGCAAAACCCATCATAATCTTTCAGAGGAAAAAATGAGACTTTAATGAAAAAGAAGACTTTCAGATATTTGTGATGAAAAGAGCTGAACTGAATGGCACATTTGACTTTCAAATACAAGACCCTAGAGAACCATAAAAAAATTGCAGCTAGGGGACATACCTGGGGTCATTCAGTGGGCACCTGTCTTGTGTTTGAGGCTGAGTTTTGGCTGGGATCCCCCTGGGTCCACAGGTGACGCTTTGTCCAGTGTGTCACTTAGCTAGGTGGTGACATCTTTAGGGTTAAATTGAGGGGTGAAGGGAATTCACTGGGGAAGGGGGAAGGGCAGAGGTGAAATCCTACAGGAAAGAAACAGGAAAAGGCTTATGGAGTTGGGGAAGAGATGGGAGAGGAGCAGGACAGTAAATTAATTTTACACTCAGAAAAGGCTCAAAGACCTTAAACTCATCAGAGCTGCCTCAAGGAGGGACTAACAGACACACAAATGGGTGGAGTAATCTATTTAATCTGGGCAGTAAATGAGCCTAACACTCATCATAATTGGCTCAAAGATCTCAATCTCATTAGAATTGGCTCAAGGAGGGACTAATGTACACACTCCATTGGGTAGAGTAATCTCTCTAACCCTGCAGGAAAATAGGAGGGGAAGGGGATAAAGAGAGAGGGGCAAAAGAAGGAAGGGCAGAGTGGGGGAGGGGACAGACAGAAGCAAATCCCTTTTGAAGAGTGATAGGATGAAAGAAGATGGATAATAGAATAAATATCATGGGGAAGGGAATAGGATGGAAGGGAAACAGGTAACAATAGTAATCATGAAAAAGAGATGAGGGAAAAATTGTACAAAAAATATTTATAGCAACTCTTGGTGGAGGCTAAGAATTGAGAATCAAGGGAATGATGGAAAAAAGCTGTGTTATATGATTGTAGTGGAATTGTCTTGTGCTACAGGAAATGACAAACAGGATGATCTCCGAAAAACTTGGAAAGATTAATGAACATCGATGTACAGTGAAGTGAGCAGAGCTGAGAGGACATTGTGCGTAATGACAGCAGTATTGTCCAATGAGCAATTGTGAATGACTTAACTACTCTCAGCAGTGCAATGATCGAAGACAATCCCAAGGAACTAATGAGGAAGCTTACTACGCACCCCTATAGAAAGAACTGATAAAAAGAACACTTGTGGATTGTACATATATAGCCTGGTTGCAATCTTGTGGAGGGGGGAGGAAAGGGAGGGAGGGAGGGAGAAAAATTTGGAACTCTAAATCTTATGAAAATGAATGTTGAAAACTACCCTTACATGTAACTGGAAAATGAAATAAATGTTCATTGCTGAAAGAAAAAAGAGTGATGGCAAGAGGCAAATAGCTTCATGTAGGATCGTGAGACATATTTCCTTTTGTTTTCATTATATTCAATAAACTATATAATCACAGCACAATAAGAAAATGAGTTCTATGGAGGTGGGGAGAGTTGTGAAAAAAGAGAGAAAAGAGAGTATAAACCCATAGGAGAGGAACTCATGAGTTGAGTATAAACCATAGATTTTATATATGGACAGTTTGAATATCATTCTGTATTACAACCCCACAAATGAATTCTGTACCTATCTAATAGCACCATATAAAGCCACAGACCCAGCAATGTGGGGAATAATCTAGGCATATGTAGGCTGGGATCCTTATGGTGGTCAAAGACCATTCTTTAAACATTTAAGGAAGGCTATCTTGTATATGCAACTGACATTAGACATGATCGATAACTCAAATGTTGCCCTCAGAACCAGAAGATTTAAGAGTTGGAAGCAACCTCAGCAGCCATCCACTCCAACCCATACACAAAAGGATCTCACCCCAACATACAGACAAGGTAGGCCTCCTATCAAGGGGAATCCAGCACCTCTCTGGGCAACCTGTCCCATGTTTGGATAGCTTGAATTATCAATTTTCCTGACTCCAAGCCTAAGTTTAACTCTTCAACTTCTGCCTGTTACTCCTGGTCCTTCCCAATGAGCCAAAATAGTATAAGGCTAGTCCCTTTTGAAGACAAATCTCATCCTATCTACTCATACCACTACCACCCCAACACACACATACATGCACATTCATACATATACATAGTACACTCATACTCCCTCCCCCACATCTACATTGCCTCATACATGCCCACAAGCACATACCACATACATCCACACACCTCCTCCCACATCCAAACTCACATATATTTCTTCCTGAAGGCAAAACAACCCCAGTTCTTCCATCGACCCTTCACAGGGCCCTTCACCAACCTAGATCCCAAAACTAATGACAATACTCCAGATGAAGTCATATCCAGGCAGAGGACAGAGGACCACCATCTCTGCCTGGCTCCAAGCAACTCAAGTTTGATTGTTTTTGGCCGTTGGCATGAGCTGAGAATGCCATCCAAGAGAATCCTCTTTTTCAGAAAACTTCTAACTATGCCTTCTTTATTTTGTACTTGTGAGTTTGGTTTTTCTGGACCTGAATTTAGACCCAAATTATTATAAATGATATTATAATCATAAAATATATGGATTATTATTAAATTATCATAGTTGTATATTATAGAAATAAAAATTATAAATTTATAAAATATATTATAAATTACATGTGAATTATGGAAATATATTGTAATATATTATAAAATAATTATGGAAACTATAGAAAATTTCTGGACCTGAAATTTGACCCAAATCATCCTTCTCAAATTTCCTCTACTACATTCAATCCAATGCTCCAGACTTTTTTGGCTCCTGACTCCATCATCCAGCATGTTAACTACCCCTCCCAGCTTTGCATCATTCACAAATCTGATAAGCATTCCATCTATGCTTTTATAGAAGCAATTCATAAAAAGAAATAGATCTCTGGGGTGTTCCACTGGAGACCTCTTGCTATTTCAACATCGAATCATTAACAACTCTTTGAGTATGGCCATCAAATCACTTCTAAAGCCATTTAATTATATTATCAGCAAATCCACATCTCTCAATTTCCTTCATGTGAAGTCTCATTAAGTGCTTTGCTAAACAATGACAAGAGGAAGAGATTAAAAGCATAAAGATAGAAAGGAAAAAAAAAACTATCCCTACTTCCTGATGACATGATGGTTTACTTTGAAAATCCTAGGAAATCAGCCAAGAAACTAATTGAACCAATTAATAGCTTCAGCAAAGTAGCAGGTTACAAAATGAACCCACAAAAATTATCAGCATTTTTATATAAAAACAATAAAACCCAGAAGAGAACAACAGAGAAGGAAGGTCCATTCAAAACAATTACAAAATCCATAAAATATTTTCTAGCTAACCTATCAGCCCACACATTCTTTGGATGGAAAGGAAGAGGGCCTAAACCTGTAGTTTCACAGGTATAGGGAACTCCTATCAGTATTAATCAGCACTTTCTCTGTGACACCGAGAGCTACCAGAAGATAGAAAAGTCAAGTGATTTTCCCAAGGTTAGAAGTTAGTGCATGTCAGAAGCAGGTCTTGAACTTCTTCATCCTGTGAAAAAGGCCAATATGCACTAGAATAGGACTGAAGGGAAATCTTCCAAAGACATAGCAAAGAGAGTTCATGAAAATAAATTTTTAAAAGGCCGTTTTTGTAAATTACTTATTATCAGTGTGGGAGTATAGTGGGTCTCACTGGCTACAAGCTGGACTTTGAAGGAGGAGAGGTTTGCTGGTGTTGTTTTATCTCACCACATTGCCTATCTGTATAGCTACAACTAGTAAATGCTATTTAGAGAAATATTTTTTAAAAACGTAAATAATTGGAGCAATACTCAGTAAGCAAAGATAAACAATACTGCCAAAATTAACTTAGTGATTTTGTGTTATAACAATCAAACTACCAAGGGCATACTTAACAGTTACACTCAATAGTAACCAAATTCATTTGGAAGAAGAAAAGGTCTGGAATTTCAAGGGAAATAATGAGGGGAAAGTAGGAATAATGAGGTGATATCACTTCTAACACTCAAACAACATAATAAAGAAGTAATCATCAAAAATATTTGGTACTGAATAAGAATAGAAAAATAGATCAATGAAACAGACTAGACAAAGAATGAGAAATAATTGAACCCAATAGTTCAAGTATTCCATAAACCCTAAAACATAAATTGTCAATGAATGAACACTTTATTTGACATGAACCACTGGGAAAACTGGAAAGCAGTCTTATACAAATTACATTTAGACTACTATCTTGTATAATATATTATAATGCTATATGGCCTGGATATTTAAAAATACCATTAAAAATTTAGAAGAGAACCTTTTATAGGTATGATAAGGAGATAATCTTCATCACATGAAGGATATCAGTGATTACAAAAATATAATAGATTATTTGATTACATAAAATAGGAAAACTTTTTTATCATCAAAATTAATGCAACTAAGAAAAGAGAAGAGGTAGAGTAGGAAATAAAACACTTTGAATAAATAAGGGCATGACATCCAAGATATAGATATAGATATGGATATAGATATATACATACATAGATATAGGCAGCTGACAATATGTTTATATGAACAAAAGTCATTTCTAATACATAACTGGTCAAAAGTATATGAAAATCAATTTTCAAAAGAAGATTTGAAAACTTAACAACCACATGAAAGAATGCATCAAATTGGGGCAGCTAGGAAGCACAGTGGATAAAGCACCAGCCCTGGATTCAAGAGGACCTGAGTTCAAATCTGGCCTCAGACACTTGACACTTACTAGCTGAATGACATTGGGCAAGTCACTTAACCCTCATCCCCCCCCCCAAAAAAAATTTAAGAATGCATCAAATCACTGTTAGTAGTAGTCTGCCTGAGGCCAGCACACTGTTAATTCAGGCTCAATGTTGAGACAACATGAGGTATTCATAAATCATTAAATAATCAACAAGGATATGCACCAAGGATGCAGTAGCAATTAGCTTTTGGTAGAAGCATTTCTATCAAATTTCCCCCATAAGGAAATGTGTCTGGTCAACATGGCAGGGTAGAGTGACTCTAGTGGTCTAGGGACATCTACCAAGTTTGAAAGGTTTAGACTACGTATGAATAGGCCTTTTTATGCCCTTAGGTAATCAGGGTGTCAGAGCCAGAGGCCACCAGGAAACTTCCTCCATAGAGTCTTGCCCTACCACCAAACCAATCAAGTCCTAACTTTGTACCTTTGGGGAAAACCTAGCTTAACCCATATTTCAGGAAAGGGGTGGAGGGACCCTGATGACAATGGTCCTGTTACAACTAATAATAGCAAAAATATAAGCCAAAATAATATTGCAGTCTTACTTCATGCCCAATAAATTGAAAAAGATGAGAAAAAATGAGGATAATGTATGTTGGAAGGATTGTGGGAAAATAACCATGCAATACACACTTGGTTTAACCATTCTGGAAAGTAATTCAGAGTTATGCAAAGAAAGCAACTAAAATGTCCCTACTTTTTTTTTTAATTTTAGTGAGGCAATTGGGCTTAAGTGACTTGCCCAGGGTCACACAGCTAGTAAGTGTTAAGTGTCTGAGGCTGGATTTGAACTCAGGGACTCCTGACTCCAGGACCAGTGCTCTATCCACTGTGCCACCTAGCTGCCCCTTGTCCCTACTTTTTGAACCAAAGATTATATGTTGCAAATGTATCTATATATACTTTGCATATACATAAAGGAAGGAAATGGCAAAATAGCAAATATTTATGGCAGCATTTTCTGTTGTAGAAAAGAAACAAACATGACGTCCATGAATTGGAGAATGGCTAAGCAAGTTGTGGCACATGCAGTACTAGAGTATTACCATTCTGTAAGAAACTATGAATAGAATTCATACAGAGATGCAACATGAAGAAAGCTGAACTAGAAAAACAATATACACAATTACTTCAACAACATTAAACAGCAAGAACAAAACATCCAAAACTGAATGCTGCAAAAATATAAAAAATAAACTTTAACCCAAAAGAAGAGAAATGAGAAGGTGCTTCCCTGCTTCTTTGCAGAGTTAGAGAACTATAGATATAGAACATTAGATAAAATGTCAGACTCAAAAATCATTGGTTAGTTTTACTAAACTGCTGTTTCCCCCTTCCTTTTTCTTCTTCATTACAAGGTATTGTTCTCTGGGAGGGAAATGGGACAAGGATAGGTTTGGGAAATGTAAATTAAAAGATCAGAATTTTAAAAATCATGTTAAAAAAATAAAAGCTTTGTTAAAATCTTAATAAACTACCTCCACAGCCCTTTCCTTATCCTGTCAGAAAAAAAAATCTGAAATGATCTGTTCTTGATGAAGCCATGCTGGCCCTTGCTAATCACCCCTTCCCTTTCCAAATGTTCACCACCCACCTCTTTAATGATCTGCTCTAGATTTTTCCCAGAAATCTAAGTCAAGCTCATTAGACTATAATTAACAGGTTCTATTCTCTTCCCTTTTTTGAAAATTGAGACATCCGCCCTTCTCCAATCTTATGGCACCTCTTCCAATTTCCATTATTTTCTTTTTTTATATTTGAAAAAGATTTAATTATACTTTTAAAATTTATTATTGATTTATAACTTTTTTCTTTTTAAATTTTGAGTTCCAAATTCTCTCCCTCCCTCCAACCCAGTCTTCCACCCACTGAGAAAACAAGCAATAGGATATCAATTATGTATGTGAAGTCATACAAAACATATTTCTATATTAGCTGTATTTTTTTTAAAAAGAAAGAAAAATAAAGTAAAACTTCAATTTGCACTAAGAGTTCATCTGTTCTCTCTCTAGAGGTGGATAACATTTTTCATCATGACTGCTTTGGAGTTGTCTTAGATCATTACATTGATTAGAGTAGCCAAATCTTTCACAGTTGATCATGATACAATATTGCTTTTACTTTCCATAATGATTTCCCACTTCTTCTCATTTTACTTTGCATTAGTTCATATAGGACTTGACATATTTTTTTAAACTACTCACCTTGTCATTTTTACAGCACAATACTGTTCCATCACAATCATATACTAAGACTTGTTCAGTCCTTCCCCAATTGATGAGCATCCCCTTGAGTTCCTATTCTTTGCTACCACAAAAAGCTGATATAAATATTTTATGCATATTTTTCCTTTTTCTTTCATCTCATTGGTATAAACACCTAGCAGTGGTATTGCTGGGTCAAAGGGTATGTTCAGTTTTTTAGTCCTTTGGGTCTAGTTGCAAATTGTTCTCCGGAATGGTTGGACCAGTTCATTACTTGACTAACAGTTCATTACTATACTTATTTTCCCCTCATCTGCTCCAGCATTTGTCATTTCTGATAGGTGTAAGCTGTTACTTCAGAGTCATTTAAATTTGCATCTCTCTAATCAATAGTGATTGATTAGGAATGAGACCATGGATAGAGAAACATGCTGTAATTTTTCTTTTATATTACTTCATTGTCTTTGGTTGTTACTGTTGTTCAGTCATTTCAGTCAAGTCTGATTCTTCATAACCACTTTTGGGGTTCTCTTGGCAAAGATACAAGTGATTTGCCATTTCCTTCTCTAGTGTGGAAACCACTAAATCTTGTGCAATCCTGACTGTGGCTCCACAATATTTTAATTGTTTCTTTCTGGCTGCTTGGAATATTTTCTTTTTGATCAGGGAGATCTGAAATTTTGCTCCTTGAAATTTTCAGTTTGGGATCTCTTTTAGGAGGTGATCAGTGGATTCTTTCAATTTCTATTTTAACCTCTGTATCTGTATCTTTATCAGGAGAGTTTTCCTTGAAAATTTATTGAAATATGTTTAGGTTCTTTTTTTTGTGCATGGATTTCAGGTAGTCCAATAATCTTTAAATTATCTCTCTTTGCCTTATTCTCCAGGTTAGTTGTTTTTCCTATGATCTATTTCACATTTTCTTCTACTTTTCCATTATTTTGACTTTGTTTTATTGTTTCTTGGTATCTCATAGAGTCATTGGCTTCCACTTGCTCAATTCTCCTTTTTAGGGAAATCTTTTTCTTTAGTGAGATTTTCATACCTCTTTTTCCATTTGTCCAATTATGCCTTTTCAGTTCTTTTCTTTAGTGAAATTTTTGTGTCTCTTCAGGCCAATTCTGGTTTTTAACGTATTATTTTCTTCAGTATTTTTTGCGTCTCATTTAACAAGCTGTAAATTCTCTTTGCATAACTTTTCTCGTATCACTCATTCCTTTTCTGAATTTTTCCTCTATCACTCTTTAACTCTTCCAGGAATTCTTGTTGGACTTGTGTGTAATTAGTATTTTTCTTTGAGGCTCTGTTTGTAGCTGTTTTCATATTGTCTTCTTCTGAGTTTATTCTTGATCTTCCCTGCCACCAGAGTAGCTTTTTATAGTCATTTTTTTTCTTTGCTCATTTTTCCAGCCTATTTCTTGACTTTGAAATTGTTTTAAAGTTTGGCTCTGCTCCCCTGGTAGGGAGGCACTGTCCCAAGTTTCAAGCTTTTTTCATGGTGCTGTTTTCAGAGGTAATTCTGGGGATCTATAGGTTTTCAGTGCTTCCAAGGTGGCGTGATCCAGGGATAGGTGTGGTCAGTGTTCTCTTGGTATATGCTCTGGTCTTTACCCAAGAAGGGTTCCTGCTCCTCTGCATCTACACACACTGGCACCCTTCTTTGCCTTGGGGCTTCAGCCAGGATCTCTGCTCCCTTGTAACTGACCACCACTGCTACTCTCTGCCCTGCAATTGTAGCCCCAAACAGGGTATAGGCAATAGAGTTGCCAATCAGCACTAGCTATACCCAATGCCAACATAGGATCCCCTGTAATCTCTTTCTGACCCATTGTCTGGCCTCCTTACCATCTGCTGCTGCTGCGAGCTCTGTACTAGCCTTCATACCTGTGTCATAGACTTCTGCTGATCTCTTAATTTTTCTTAGGCCAGAAAAATCTTACCCCAACCTTTTGTTGGTTCTGTTGCTCCAAAATTTGATTTCAGACATTATTTCAAAGTTTTTTGGAGGGGAATGTTGGGAGAGTTCAGCTGGGTGACTGTCTTGGCTCCACCATCCCCCATGATCTTTCAAAATTTTGGTTAAGCAATTCCATCTGTCAGTTCTTTTAAGTGCCCAAAGATATAGTTCATCTGGACCAGGTGCCTTGAATTCATCAAGGATAAGTAGCTTCTTTCTTATTGCCTCCCTACTTAATTTGGGTATCAATTTCATGTTAGTCATTTTTGTTCTTTTGCGTTCAGTTCATTCTCCTTGGCAAAGAAATGTTCACATTCAGTCATTTTCCAGTCATGTCTGACTCTTCATGACCCTATTTGGGATTTTCTTTGCAAAGATTCTGGAGTGGTTTACCATTTTGTTCTCATGCTCATTTTATAGTTGAGGAAACTCAGACTTGCCGAACATCACACAGCTAGTAAGTGTCTGAGACCAGATTTGAACTCAGGAAGATGAATCTTCCTGACATCAGTCCTAAGGCTTTATTCACTTTGCCACCTAGCTACTTCATTGGCAGACAAAGAAGAAACAAAATAAAAACTGAGCAGCCCTTCATTCTCTCTGTTGTTAGTTATTACAATTCTATCTACTTCAAGCAAAAGTACCATCCCTTCTTTCATCCTCCTTTCTCTCCCAGAAAACCTTTGAGAACACTTTTTGGTTGTCTTTTGTTTCCCTCACCAGTCCTAGATCATTCTGAGCTTTGGCACTCCTGAGGCTATTTTTACAGGACCATACTATATTCATCCTCTCTCATATGGCCTTGTTTCCATTTTCTGTACATTTCTACTTAAAAATCTAAGCTGATTATTAAGCATCCTATGCATACATCAATCTCTCCAGTCAAGTCCCATTAACTGGGATAACACTTCTTTTCTAGATGATTAAATAGAGGGATAGAGGGACTCATATTCTTTTTATAGGTATAAGGATAATAGCATTTAAGATACACAACCCAAGAGTACCTGGAAAGAGACCACAAAGGAAACACACAGCTGTCATATAAGCTTCTAAGCTTTATGTATGTAATGGTTTCTAAGGAAATGCTAGAGAAAATAAAGGTGGGATAGGGATGAACTTACATTTCCATTCCAAGTTTAGGAGTATCAGGGCATAATTTTTAAAAAATGTAAACATGGATAAAAACATTATTCATCAAAATCCTAACAGGTCACAAGGTTATGAGCCACAGATGTTGTTCGTTCAAAAAATTTGAGAAGGAAGAAGATAGACCTTGGGTGCTTTGGTTGCACTGAGAATTTTGGGCAAAGTATATGAATTATAAATAGTTGTTTCAACAAACATTGCTTAGAGAAAATTTTGCCATCTGGATCTGGTTATGTTCCCCAATAAAGACATTATACCATTAAAAAAAAGTTTAACTGATATCTAACTCAGAAATAGATGTACCACTCCATGGAACACAAATGCATTTTAAGAAATTTTTAATGGAATGCATTGTAGGAGGCTCTCTCTTAATTAGGTTGGCTAAACGTTTTTCTGAACTTAGTCAATGCTAATATAAACACATCACCAAAAGCTGACAATCAACAGGGAGAAAAATATTGGCTTCAACACACACCTCATATCTGCATTTTCCCATCTTAAATGATTTAGTTTTTGAATGTTACTCACAGACTTTTACCTCTCTACAGCTTCCATTCCACCTATGCCAGACAGCCTAGTGAAATGGGAAGAATATTCACCTGAGAGTTAGAATGTGTGGGATCTAAGTCGTGGTTCTGTTACTTGTCACTGTGTGACCCTGAACAAAGCACTTCTCTGTGCCTCGTTTTTTTCCTCACCTGAAATAATGAGACTCTTGAACAAGATGGACTTGAAGGTTCCTTTGGGTTCTGACATTCTATGATCCTGAATAAGGGAAGTGTATATGTTATTTTTTGCCCAGGTAGGTTATGTGTGCCTACATGGGTCTATCTAGATTTGACTTGGAGGGAGGAATGCATAGATAGAGTTTCCTTAATCTTCTCTAAGAGAGACTTTTATTCTAGCCATGAGGGGAAAAAGACTTCAGAAACAGAGGCTGGCTACTCTACTTTCCTCAGAGAAAGGGGATGCTAAGATAGAATTATATCTATTTCCACCTCCCCCCTCAATTCAATATTGTTAGTCAATGGAAAATAATTTTTAGGTTCAAGCTGAGGTACTAATCATCTCTCTCTCTCTCTCTCTCTCTCTCTCTCTCTCTCTCTCTCTCTCTCTCTCTCTCTCTCTCTTTTTGCTGGGCAACAGGGATTAAGTGACTTGCCCAGGGTCACACAGCTAGTAAGTGTCAAGTGTTTGAGGACAGATTTGAACTCAGGTCTTCCTGAATCCAGGACCAGTGCTTTATCCACTGCACCACCTAGCTGCCCCATCATTGTCTTTTAATGAGAAGAGAGTGCCCTAAGCTATATATATATATATATATATATATATATATATATATATATATATATATATATATATACACATATATACATATACATATCCAAGGCTTAACTCCCTTCCCACCAAATGCGAGTTCCAAGTTGAACTCATATAGCAAACAACAAATAAGCCCATTCATCCAAATAAATAGCAAGAAGAGATTAGAGGGAGTATACATATGAGAACATATACAAGACAGCACACTGAGTGAGAGAACTCTCCTACTGGGAGCAAGAAATTTCAGCTTAATGGAGACAGAGAGAGAGGGTCCTAGATTTCGCCCAAGAGGAAATCCCACCAAATCTCTGGTGTAACCTAGAGATAGGGGCATGACTGAGGTGTAATCTCCTTTCCAGGTTGGCTTCTTCAAGTCTTTCCTTTCAGAGACCTCCCCCTAAAGAGAGTCTCAAACCACATGTCTTCTCTTTCAATTCCAGAAGCCAGAAGTCCAGTATCTTTCTTCTCCCAAGTACTCACAAACTCTGCTCCTCATGAAGACACAGAGCATTGAACAATCAATTTTCAATGAAGTCCCCTGCAAATAGGCTTTGAGGCGCATGTTGTTACAGTTAGGAGGCTTTCTAATGGGGGCAAGACCCCTTTGCGCCCAATCTTCTCAGTTCTCCATGGTTTAAACATTAAATTCAATAAGCATTCTACGGTATTTTTTGTTAATTATTAGACCATATGCACCTTGAGAGCAGGGACTGTTTTTTTTTTTTACTTTTATTCTATTCCCATCCCCAGTACATAGCACAGCATATGATACATAGTAGGTGCTTAATAAAGGCTTCTTGATTGACTTTTTTTTTCTTTTGGTGAGGCAATTGGGGTTAAGTGACTTGCCCAAGGTCACACAGCTAGTAAGTGTCAAGTGTCTGAGGCCAGATTTGAATTCAGGTTCTCCTGACTCCAGGGCCCATGCTCTATCCACTGTGCCACCTAGCTGCCCCTTCCTTGATTGACTATTAAATATTTCACCATCTGAGAGTTGCCATTCTATTGTAGCAATACAATATGTAAACAGAGAAGTAAATATGTGCCCAGTATGTGGTGTTGATAACAAATGATCTTTAAGGAAGAATTCATAGGGAAACATCACAGAATATGAGCAAATCTCAGAGAGATATAACTTCAATCTCCTTCTGACAAATTTTGGCTGTATGGCTCTAGGCACAGGGGGGGTCTTAATTTCTCAGTGCCCCCAAACAATTCTCTAAAACTGTAAAGTTATTGTTTGTTTTGTTTTGAGACTGGTTCTCCCTATCTCTCTGAGGCTGGAGGTGCAGGGGTACCCACTGACACTATCCTACTCCTGGTTGTCATGGGAGTTTCGACCTATTCTGTTTTGAGTTTGCCCTTTCTAAGGCAGCTGGATGGCTCACCAAAATGGTGCTGGATTACTGTGAACACTGGTTAGTATTTAGTTCTATTGCAGCTCGGAACTCCAAGACTCGAGTGACCCACCAGCCTTAACCTTCCTGGTAGCAGGGGATTACAGGCCTGCTCCATCACACCCAGCTCTCATTATAAATTAGAGAGCAGCTATTGACTTAAACTAGTAAAGGGAATTCCTTTATCAAGAGTTTCCCAAACCAACAAAATCACGGGTCAGGACCAAGGAGGAGTTTAGGATCAGAGGCAAAGATAATTTGCGCTTAGCAGGGCCAGTAAAGACTTCATAGAAATGGCTTTGGAGAGGGGCAGCTAGGTGGCACAGTGGATAAAGCACTGGCCCTGGATTCAAGAGGACCTGAATTCAAATCCTGCCTCAGACACTTGACACTTACTAGCTATGTGACCCTGGGCAAGTCACTTAAGCCTTATTGCCCTGCCAAAAAAAAATGGCTTTGGAGCTGGACCCTAAAGGATGAGGAAGGATTAATGTTTATTGAATAAATGATGTATCTCCCCTTCTTTTCCAAACTAAAAATCTTGAATTCTTTGGAAACATCTATTTATGGTATAGTCTTCAATAACTACCCTCATAGGCCTTCTCTGGACACATTCCAGCTGGCCAATGTCTATCCTAAAATGTGTACCATGGGGTCCTAGGTACTTGTATGTCTTATCCCTAGGCTGGCACACTACTCTTTGGTCACAGCCC
This sequence comes from Dromiciops gliroides, assembly GCF_019393635.1. NCBI lineage: Eukaryota > Metazoa > Chordata > Mammalia > Microbiotheria > Microbiotheriidae > Dromiciops > Dromiciops gliroides. The sequence continues at coordinate 198,333,053 of NC_057865.1, forward strand.
TGCCCAGAGGTTTCTTGTATTCATTATTCAACCATTTGCTGAAACCCACAGCTTTCAGACCTGATGGGCAAGGTAAGACCCTGTTCAGCACAGTCTTGAGAACTGGCACTTCTGGAGATTAGTGATTCTTTCCTGTTGATACTGGAGACAGTATAAGAGATAGGATAGAAGCAAAATTCTACAACCAGGTTGGAACAGCTCCAGTCGAGCAAATGGGGCACCCCCCCCCAAATGACAGCTCAGGAAGCAAAATTTAACAAGATCACAGGTTTAGAGTCAGAAGCAGTGGGGGTGCTTGGGCTGATCATTAAATTTCAGCTTAGCATCTATACTCCAGAAATCAGCAAACACTACAAATCAGGGATTACGTTGCTAATTATACAAACTTGAGAAAGTCATGAATAAAATGTTTATAATGCAAATTAAACTTAGAAATGGCACATGGGACAAGGAAAATAATTTAATGATATAGGTTGAGGATGGAATGGACCAAAGAGAGACTTGGGATAGAGAGACTACTTAGGAAGTCTTTTTTTCTGGAGAACCAGTTTTTATTTACCAGCACACCCCTGACTAGTAGAATCTTTAGATGGTCATTTAGTCTAACCTCCTAATTTTATAGATGAGGAAGCTGAGCCACCGAGGGGCTAAGGGACTTCCACAAGATCACCTAGACCTTGGATGATACAGTGATAAACCTAGAATATGAACTGAAGTCCCATGATAAAGTTTAGCACTCTTCACTGCATCCCCTACCTCCTCCAAGCACTCAGACCAGTATTAACCAGACACACCCTTACCATTCCATCCACCCCAACACACACAGCAACACACCGTGCGAGAATGTGTGAAAAATACAAGCTTATAGACTCACTCCCCAATCTCCCTTTACAATTGATCTGCCATCTTAACAGAAGATAATCCCTAGAGTCTGAGAATGATTTTTGAGCACCAAGATAAAAGACTGCTAGCCCTGGAGTTGAGAGAACCTTGCATCTGGATTCTAGCTGCCTCCCACTAGCTGGGTGTCCCTGTTCAAATACTTTTGCTCCTCTCAGTTTTAGTTCCCTAATTTGTGAAACAGGGTTGAAGCTTGTGCCAAAAGAGACAGAGATGGGGGAACTTCTACTACCTATCTCACAAGCTAATTGTAAGGAACAGGCTTTCTGGGGACAGCTAGGTGGCACAGTGGATAAAGCACCGGCCCTGGATTCAAGAGGACCTGAGTTCAAATCTAGCCTCAGATACTTGACACTTACTAGCTGTGTGACCTTGGGCAAGTCACTTAACCCTCATTGCCCAGCAAAAAAAAGGAACAGGCTTCCTAAATCTAAAGGTGTCCAATGAGATAACTGTCTGGTTTTTTTTATTGATGAACATCTGTTCATTCCTCAATGCCTTAAAGATTTCTCATTCCCATCTCATGTTTTCCATGTAGGTCGTATATGTCCAAGTGCAAAGAGAACTCCAAAGAACAGAAAACCAACTGCCAGCATCTTACCAGACATTGATTCCTATTAATTCCAACTTAATTGAATCATCCATGGGAGATCTGCCCAAAAAAGTCCCAAGAACTTTCAGGCAAAACAATATTCTTTTTTATTGAAAACATTTGTTTTAGCCCAGCTGCAGACCTGGCTCTGTCTCCTAGTTTTCCAATCTATTCATCACATAAACCAGGCATTGACTGATTGCTAGGAGAAGAGGATCCAAAAAAAAAAAAAAAACCATTTCCAAGAGATCTGCACCACCACATTTTCAAAAGAAAAGGCTCTAAACCATTTCCTAATTATTTATCATGAGCCCACCACTTTGGGGAGAAAGAATGTTAAAGGCATTGCATAACATTCTCTAATACCAGTAAATATAGCAGTTTCCAATATCTTTCCATAGTTGATGACTCCCAAACTGAACTTCCTTTCAACATTCAAAATATCCTCCACATCTTACACATTCTCTCTACTTACACAGCTACTTGCCTTCATTCATGCCCTTATTGTCTCCTACCCAGATTATGACAATGGCTTCCAAAGTGTCCTCTCTGTCTCAAGTATCTCCCTGGTCCAATATATCCTCAATCTATCTTGTAAAGTCATTTTCCTTAAGTATACATTGGAGCTTGTCACTTCCCTATCCCACAAACTCCACTGGTTCACTATTTCCTCTAGGATATAATATGAACTACTCTGATAACCTATAAAACTCTGTTTCACGCATAAAACCTTTCACACTCTGGCCCCAATTTACTTTTCCAGCTGTTACACATTACTCTCCCTCCTAGATTCTGTGATCTGGCCAAAATGGCCTTCTCTCTCTTCCTAACATGAGGAACTCCATCTCCTGTCTCTGAATCTGTAATGGCTATCTGCCATGCCTAGAATGCACTCTCTCCTCACCTTTGCTTCATAGAATTCCTCTCTTCCCTCATGACACCGCTCAAACACAAGCCTCTACATAGACACAAAGCCTTTCCTGTTCTCCCAGTTGCCAATGCCTTCTCACCCTAACTTCCCTGTATTGAATTACCAAACATTTATTTGTATTTATTCTTCAGTACAGATTCATATATGGACTTGTTGTCTCCCCAGATAGAATATAACAAGCAAGGATAGTTTCATTTTTTTATTGTGGCACAATGCCGGGTGCTTAGTAAATGATTGTTGATTGACTGCATCATTCCTCCTCAACCCGCTCTTTGTCCTTCCTGAAACCCCAGTTCTTCAATCCCTTTCTCTTCTTCCAGGCCATCACCACTGTTCTGACTTCACTTTCTTGCCTTCACAGTTTTGATCTTATTCTTAGCTCTCTGAACAAAGTATTTTTCTCTAAGTTCTTTTGTCCTTCTTCGACTCTTCCCCTTATAATACCTGATCTTCAATCACCATAACCACCCAGTCTCTCTACTTCTACTTCCAATCTGCTGGATGCTGACAGAGAGATCCATGAAACTGTGATGAGTATGTGCCCTACAAACTAATGATACCTGTTCTTGACTGCTTCCCCAGAAGTACAACAGTCCTTTTCTTTATCTCTCATTTTCTCTTTTTCAAAATGACTCTTCAAAATTTCTGCTCTCTTAAGCACTGCAACTTCATTCCTAGCCAATTTACTTCCTACTTGACTGAGAAGATTCAAGCCATCCTTGTAAATTCCCTCAATTCCCATCTTCTACATCTCAATACATATCTATGTCCTCAACCAAAATCTCTTCCTTTGATCCAATCTCAGAGGACTGACTAACCTTGTTACAGTTAAACCCTCCACTTGTACCACTTGGTCCCATCCTTTCATGTCCAAAGAATCCATTACCTAGTGGCCAGCCTGCTAGAGAACAGCAGATTCATTCTGTCACTAGGACTGTATAAGAAAACTGAAATGGATGAAAAATGTCCATTCTGCAGACTATTTATTCCATGCAGTTGGCTGGTCAATCTGTTGAGTTAGTACTTCAGGACATATATTTTAGGCAGGCACTATAGATGGACAATGAGTTAAGCTCTGAACTGAATAGAAAGACGAGAGTGGGTTGGATTATATTTATGAAATCATACAGTGCTTTTAATGATTCCAAGCTGCTCACTGGCACAAAAGTCTATATTTTTAACACAATCTCCTTGAGATGCTCAGTGGTTATGAATCTAAAAACACCACAATCTCTAAAGACTAAAGTTAGCAGGTGACCCAATGAGCAATGTAGAGGTGCACGTTGGGTGCAGTTAGGTTGCAACATATTCTAAATGATTAAGCTACATTAATGAATGGACCTATAGAACACAATTGGCAGAATGTATAATTGAGAAATTGAGTGAGACAGTCATGTGGCAAGATGGGGAGAAGAGGAATAAGAAAGTCCTCCTTTATGCAATCCCTATATAGCGTGCTTTGTATAGAAACACCATATGTGATGCTATAGTATTTTGAAAACCTTAAAACAGTTTATAAATATTAACTATTATTATTTTTTTATATGCACTACCTACTTTGTGGTTTATATATGTATATATATGTATATATGTGTATATATATATATATGTAACCCAGGTGTCCAACTAAGTCTCAGGCATTTTGTTTGTTGTTGTTTGGACTTAACTCAAGACCACTGGAGAGAATGCTAACACCATGTGCCTTGTGAGGGTGGGATAGCAAGACATTCTTTTTAATTCTTTCTTTGAGAGGACACACATGGTCCTGGACTTTCCTTGGAACCAGTTCCAGATACATGAAGAGATGGAGACAGAATTTGGAAGCTGCAAACATGTAGAAGCTGACTGTGTTGAAGAGCCATGTCTCTGATTTCTGGTTTGTTTCCCCATAGACTTTGGAGAATTTCCCCTTCAATGAGATTGAGGCCACTTCTTGGTTAAACTGAGCACTCATTTTACTCCCATCTAAAGAGTTCGTTCACTCTGTGCATTTTCTGGTATATTCTTTTTTTGTTTTTGTGAGGCAATTGGGGTTAAGTGACTTTCCCAGGGTCACACAGCTGGTAAGTCTCATGGGTCTGAGGCCGGATTTGAACTCAGGTCCTCCTGAATCCAGGGCCAGTGCTCTATCCACTGTGCCACCTAGCTGCCCCATTTTCTGGTATTTTCTAACCTATATATATATATATTTCTAACCTCTCTAATTTCTGTTTGTTGTTTTGCTTGGAGCAATATTTTTCCTTGCTATTTGGTAAAATTGATGTTTAAGGTATGTACCTAAGAATGCTACCTGTGTACTGGTTTGATTTACCAAATCTACAAATTTTTATTCAGAAGAGATTGGAGAAAGGCAGTGGCTTTCTTATGGGGGGAGTAGGACAAATATCACCAGCCCTTGCAAAATTCTTCATTCAAGCCAAGCCTTATCATTTGCATGGGAATGGTCAACATTATGTGTCTGTTCTCTATAACTTCTACCAGTTCCTTTCCAGTTTTGCCAGGCAAAGCACCTAGAGATTATACCTATTGTGCCAGTGAAGATGAGAATTTAAAATAATTTTCTGACTGTATCTCAGATAAGACTGAGAGATTTACATGGCAACAGAGTAAACAAAATGTTAAAAGGACAGAATTAAAAATTTCTAAGCCTTTCACTTTGCTACCTACATGAGCGGGGCTGACTGAATTTATATAACAAAATAAGAATAATAATCTCTGCACTCTACACTAAAGAGCTGCAAAATCCTGGTGGTAGAGAAGAAGCTGCACTTCAAGAGATGATTGCATGAAGCCAACAGAGTGCACTGAGGAGACACCCAGGTGAGAGCAATGTGGCAAAGAGACAAGAAGAGCAAAGAGCTCCAGCTCCATGCACACAGCACCTCATTTGATGATATTACTAGAAGACATTGGTAGTCCTGTAAATATTGGCAGCATAGGATGTTCCTGGCCATATTACTCCCTATATGCCTCTTTGCAAATTTAGACTCTGTCTAGTTTCCTTCCAGCACCAAATCTATAATTCCATAATCCTACATGTTGCCTATTGGCCAGAATGTTGCACTAGTATCCACTAAATGGAAAAAGACTCAGAAGAAAGCCTTCAGGATGTTGGGTCAATCTTCTTTGAAAGATTTAGTGCGCTGGAACAAATGCTGAGTTTGGCATCTGATGACCTGACATTAAATCCTTGCTTTTCCATTTACTACATATGTATCTTTCAGCAAATTGCTTAACCTCTCTGGGCCTTCATTTCTCAATGAGGGGGTCAGGCCAGCTGACCTCTAAGGTCCCTTCTAGCTCTAAGTCTATGATTTTGTAATTCTATGAAATAACACGGACAAGTATCACACAGGCTGAGAAGGCATGGAGAAATTGCCATCTACAGCAACAGAGGGAGCAATTACATCAAAGAGATAAGAAATCCATGGAAGTATTATGCCTTACCAAGACCTAGGGGTGACTTTGGGTTCTTGAAAGCATTGACAACAAAGTACAAGCCCTGGTGAGTCTTATAGGTTTGGAAAAGATTCAGGTATGGCCATGGTAATGTCGTCTAGGAACCAGTCTTAAGTATAGGGAGGTTCGTGACGGGCTTGAATATAGGATGATATATTTTTCAGACATGGAAGCACATGAAGACCATTTAGAGGCTGTGACCTCATTCTCTGAATACTGTTTTTTAAGAAGAGGAGAGAGGCTCATTTTAATTTTTTTTTTTTGTGGGGTGATGAGGGTTAAGTGACTTGCCCAGAATCACACAGCTAATAAGTGTCAAGTGTCTGAGGCCAGATTTGAACTCAGGTCTTCCTGAATCCAGGGCCAATGCTTTTATCCACTGCGCCACCTAGCTGCCCCAGAAACTAATTTTTTTTCTGATGGAAAATACAATCCTGAGAGATAGAGGGTATATACAATGTCTTGGATGAGTTGCTTTTAGGCTTAGAACTTTCATCTGCAAAGTACTGTGAGCTCCTATAACAAATAGTTCTGGATTATCCATGAATTCAGGGATAAGAAAGAGTTGGTGGAATATAAAATAATGCAAAAATCTTTTCTCTTGGGTTTTGAATTGCATAATCACTTATCCACATCCATGGAATTCCACAAGCACACACATTCACAGACACAGTTCATAAATTGACCATTTCCATGCTTTTCCATTGGTTTTCCAATTTTTCCTGTCCTGGCTTTTTGTACATTGCCTGAAATCCAACTGGTTTCCAGATCAATAATCCAATCATGGAAAATTGAGTGTCAGCTCTATTATGTTGAATCACAAAACAATTTGCCTAAAATAATGGAATCTCAGGGGAACTGGGAAATCATGTAACAAACACCATTCTTGAATCAGAATCCCCTCTACAAAATTCCCACCAGGTGGTTATTCTTGGCTTTGGCTTACCTGTAGCACTGAGGCAGCCCATTCTAGTTTTATAACAGTGAGGTGAAATGCAAAATTTATTGACATTTATGAGCTTTGGATTGGGAGACAGGAGAACCAGGTTCTAGGGCCAGCCCTAGAGCCAACACTTACTGTGTAACCTACTGTGTGTAACCCTCAGCAAGCCACTTTCCCCTTGTAAACCTCAATCTCATTTCTAAATTGATTTCTAAGTTCCCTTACCCTTCTAACATTCTATGATTTCATTCACTCCAAGTCACTTGAAACCCCTCCATGTTTGTACTAGGCAAGAATGATTTTACCTCATGAATCCCAAAGTGAGCATAGGAATCAAAGTAGTAATCCCTTGAGGTCATCTCTTCTGGGTTCAGAAGTTTAGACATCTTTCCTCGTCCAGGGCAACTGGGCTGGGTGGATACATGGTGAACACACTGTGCTGGCTTAGGTACCACAACAGGCTGAGGAGGTTGGGAGGGTGCACTGCTGACCTGGAAGCAAAGGGCCTGGTGTTAAACAGAAGCAAAAGATGAGGTGGAAGAAAAAAAGAGGTCCAACCCTTAAGCTCTTCCTTCCTCCTGTCTCCCAGCCCCTTTCCCTGAGCCCTTCCTCCTGGTCCCCCTTCTGTATCCCTAGCCATTATTTTCCAAAAGTATATAAGGGCCATTCTCAATAGAAGAGATGTTTTAAAAGTCTATAACTTCCTCTCCTCCTCCCAAAACCTTGATCATTTAAATTGTCTTTCTCACCTCACTCAAGCTACTATAATCCCGCCTTTCCCAGGGACCCTCAACTGATGGATTCCTACCTAGACAATGGACCTCGTATATCTATTTTCCCCTTTCTCCTCCTCAAAACATACCCTAACTGTTCATTTCCTCCCGTAAAATGTACTGATAGCTGGCCTAGAGATGACATGAATAGTTCAGTATTTACCTAATTTTTCGTGTAATGTTTTCATCCAATTAAATAATTCAGCTTTTATGAATTGCTTACTATATGCAAGGGACTGTGTTAGATATGGGGAACAGAGATGAAAAACAAGACCAGTTATGCCTTCAAAGAATTTACAGTCTATTAGGAAGGATACAATATGACCACAAATAAGTATAATACAAAGTAGAGAGTGACAGGATGAAGGAGAGATCCAAACAACATAAGGCAAGAAAATCTATTTGTGTCTACTTGTAAGTCCTTAGGGGTCAACGACCCAGTCTGTGTAATTACCTTTGTATATGTAGCATATTTGTGTATCCAGCATAATGTTGTGTATAATTAGGAGCTACACTAAGGCTTCTAGGTAATGATAAAAGTGAAGATACAGGTAGTAGTGATGCTGGTGGTCATAATTATAATGGGGATGGGGATGGGAATAGGGATATGGTCATGATGAAGGGGATGATGACACTGAATGAGTAATGGTGACATAATAAGGCTGGTGATGATGAGAGTGGAGATGGTGATGTTTATAAGGATATGGTAAGGCTGATAGTGATTGGATAATGGTGCTGTTGTACTGGTGATGGAAGTCATGAGCATCATGACACTGAGGTTGGGGGGGTGGTTTTGGTAGAGAAGGTGATAAGATCCCTCTTCCTTATTTTACCTCATTTTACTCTGTTGAAATTCAGAGGTGATAGGAGGCGGCTAGGTGGCACAGTGGGTAAAGCACCAGTCCTGGATTCAGGAGTACCTGAGTTCAAATCCGGCCTCAGACACTTGACACTTACTAGCTGTGTGACCTTGGGCAAGTCACTTAACCCCCATTGCCCCACAAAAAAAAAATTTTTTTAATTGAAATTCAGAGGTGAGAAAAGACCTAAAAAATGAGATTCTATTTGCACCTTTGAAGGCCGCATAAGTGACGGGGAAATGTCTGTGAAGTGATTATTTTAGGTAACATCAAGACATTTTCATGGTGAAAAAAAATATATGGCCCTATGTTAATAAAAAGTCTTACTATACATATTTTATTTACAGTTTGGTACACTGAATGGGACTGCTTTTAGATTTGAAACAATTTGGGGGGGGGTGGGACAATGAGGGTTAAGTGACTTGCCCAGGGTCATATAGCTAGCAAGTGTCAAGTGTCTGAGGCGGGCTTTGAACTCGGGTCTTCCTGAATCCAGGACTGGTGCTTTACCCACTGTGCCACCTAGCTGCCCCCAACTTGAGAAATTTTTTAACCAAGATTAGTATAACCTAAGTAATACATGGCATTAAAATGCAGCATAAGATATAATAACAAACATACGATATCTAGTTAGAAATGTAATAGTGATATATTTTAATTCACAATTACATTTAGAAAACCACACTTAGATCACTGATTTGACTGAAATGAATTAATTTGTAGCAAAGGTCTCTTACTAAAAAAAAGTACCAAAGAATGCACAAAATTAATTTTTATTCCACTTTTATATCATATTCCTAGATTTTTCACCAATGTTACATAACAAAAAATAAAACAAACAAAAACCCCAAACAAAAATGAAATCACAATCACCAATGTTATCAAGTAAAGAAACAAATAAATTAGATCTAGCCCCCATCTTCATAGATTGGGCCATAGAGCTCCTGGATACTATGTGCAGTGACTGCCACTATACTGCTTTGGACACTTCTTCCCAGTGTAGGGTTCAGAAAATGAAGTTCAGAGTAGGTAACAGAACCTAAGGAAAAGGGTCTGGGTCTCTACTCTAAAAAAATTCCCACAGCCTCACATTTCTACATTTATTTGTCTTCTTTCTTTGCAAAGTGATCATCTGAATTGCATGGTATTGAAAGCACTGGTCTTGGAGTTGGAAGACATAGATTCAAATCCTGACCCTTTGTGACTCTGGAAAAGTCACATAACTTCTTTTTTGTTCAATTCCTCATATGCAAAATGGAGGTGATATTATTTGCATCGGGGGGCAACATGGTATAGCAGAAATAGCAATGAACTTAAAATGCAGAAATGCGACCATGGGTGAATCATATACCTCTCAGGGCACCAGTCAACCATCTAAAACTGTAATTTACAAAAGAAGTTGTCCTTCTATTTTGGAGGAGGGAATTTCCATACCAGGATAATTATCAGTGAGAAAAAAATATTCATTTTAATACAAGACACATGTATAGTTTTCCCCTTTTAGAAACTGTCTTCTTTCAAGATGTTTTACAAGAAGCTAGCTTCATAGGCATTGCAATTGCACACGACAAAATTCAGGTACATTGGTCTGTGTATCCTAAATGGATAATATGTTCAGAAGAATATAGTTTTTAATTTAACAATAGGTGGTCCTGTTGAATGTCAGTCACAGACTTTAGCTCAACCACAGGCTGGGCATTCTACAAAGTATAGAAGCTTTAGTCTTGGCAGTGAAGGAGGGAAGTATGGGTATCTATAGGCTGAATACCCTCTGATGCCCAGTAGGCAGAATGATGCCATTGGGCTGGTGGCTCAAGTAAATCACTTCCTGGTGTTCCACTCAGGTATCACACCTCCTTGCTTTATTCAGCAAACATGAGACTGACTTAAAGAAAGCTTATGAAAACATCACAAAAGGGACCATACATTGTCATATGGGGGCTGGTTTGGGACTGTCTATTTGCTTGTTTTTGAAGATCTAAAATTCCCTGTCCCAGCGTTGTAGGTGTCAAATGTGGGAATGTAATTCCTGTGCATTTAAAAACCTTTTCTTAAAAGTTTTTGAGGGTCAGCTAGGTGGCACAGTGGGTAGAGCACCAGCCCTGGAGTCAGGAGTACCTGAGTTCAAATCCGGCCTCAGACACTTGACACTTACTAGCTGTGTGACCCTGGGCAAGTCACTTAACCCCAATTGCCTCATTAAAAAAAAAAAGTTTTTGAGCTGATGGATATTTTCTTTCTAAATGAATTTTATTTTGTGTTTTCTCCCTTGAATTTCTTTTATCAATCAATCAACAAGTATTTGTTAAGTACCTCTTATATATCAAAAATTATGCTGGGTACTAGGGATATAAATACCAAAAAAAAATCCTTACAAGGATCTTATATACTAATGGGAGAGAAAAATATGTATGAAAATATATACATCATAAGTATAAAGTGAATAAATATAAATGTGCTTAATTTATTTATATATAAAATAATGTGGGAGAGAGAGAAATTGGGGGGAAGAGGAAATATGTTCTCCAAGGCATCATGCAGAAGATAAGCTTGAGCTGGGTCTTTTTTTTTTTTGGTGAGGCTGGATTTGAACTCAGGTCCTCCTGAATCCAGGGCTGGTGCTCTATCCACTGTGCCACCTAGCTGCCCCTTGAGCTGGGTCTTAAAGGAAAACAGGGTCTCTCTGAGACAGAGGTAAGAAGGAGGTTCATTCCAGGCATTTGGGGTAAAAGATAGAGAAGAAGGAGATGGAATAACCTGTGTGGGGAACAAGGCAAAGGCCAGTTTGGTTGGATTTTAGAGTATGGGAAGTAGAGTAATGGAAAGATAGGTTCTGGACCAGTTGAGTAGGAATTTAAAAGCTAAAAATAGTTCATGTTTTATCCTAAAGGCAATAAAAAGCCACTAGAGTATGATTTTAGAGCATTTTCTTGTTTCTTCCCTGGAATTGTTTCTTTACGATCTAGATTATATATTTTTAAATTTCATTTTCCCACATGGGATTTTCCACTCTTGTAACTGACCCACTGTATTCCCCAGGATCCCAAAGGAATTGTGCTTGTGGATGTTATTGATTATGAATGCATTATGCCCATTGCCTACAGTAAAATTGCACTGTTGGCCTTTATCACTTCTTGGAGTTATGTACCATTGACAGCATCTTTGCTTATTTGCATGTAACAATGAATTCATTCTTATTGCTTGCTTTTTTGTATGCTAATTTTTGGTTCATGCTGTTATTGTCATCTGAACTCGAATATCCATTTCACCATTTGGTTCTTTGCTTTTGTATTATTGATTTGCTGAACAACATTTTAAGTGAAATTTGAACAAAATGGAGACCAAAATTTTGGAAAAGTGATGTGAAGCAATGGATATGGAACCATGAAGGTATTTTATTCCTAAAAAAAAAAAACCCTAAGTATAAAAATAAGGATATTATAAAAACACCAAAAAGAGCTATGAATGACTTGTATAGATGTACAGAGGTCAATAACCACTTCTAACTGGGAAACCTCCCAATCTGGTTTTGTGTGAATTACCAGACAGGAGATCACTCAGAAATTCCTGATACAGTGATCACTTGATCTCAACCTGAAGAAGATGCAGTGATTTTAAAAGTTGTGAATTTTTTTTAAATGGCCATAATAGATCTGCCTGTGGACAAGCTGAAAAGCATGATTAAATTGGCAAAAGAAGCTCCTCTCCCAGATAGTACTGGGTTTAGATCATCTGCTTCAGGGAAGAAATGCCAGTAAAAGTTATGCCGCCAAATTACTTCATGACTGGCAAGCTTCTAAGTCAGGAAAAATGGGTTGCCTTCTGGAAAGCATTAAAGGGCTTCCTTGTACATTTCTGCAGAGTCTAAAGACCACAAGTCATAGCATCATATGGCAGCCACATTTGTGAAGATGAGGACACTTTGACTGTGGTCAGAGAGCACAGGAGGCATAGTATAGGATCAGACATCTATAGCTCAAAGGAAATTTACAGGTCATCCAATCTAAAACCCTTCACTTTACATTGAAACCCAGGTGAAAGATTAAGTGACTTACCCAAGGCCACATAGATGGTAATTAACAAAAACAGAATTTTAACTCAAGTCCAGTGACTCCAAATTCAACGCTCTTTCACCTGTAATAAGTAGGATTCCATATAATTTTGGTGGAGTCAGTTAGTTGTATCTGACTCTACATTGACTCCATTTGAGATTTTCTTAGCAAAAATACTGGAGTAGTTATAATTTCCTTTTCCAGCTCATTTTACAGAGGAGGAAACTGAGGCAAACAGGATTAAGTGATTTGCCCAGAGTCAAGAAACTAGTGTCTGAGACCTAATTTGAACCTAACTTCCTCTTGACTCCAGTGGAAGCTGGTTGGCAAAGTGGTTAGAGCACTGGACCTGGGAAAGTGTATGACCCTAGTGCAAGTCAACCCCAATTGCCTAAAAACAAAACAAAACAAATCCCTCAGAACCAGCATTCTATCCATTGAGGTACCTAGCTGCCCCTCCAGATTGGCAAAAAGGTGAGAGGCCTTCTTACTTTGTGGTACTTGTGGAGTTTAATAATAGAGCTGGGGGGCAGCTAGGTGGTGCAGTGGATAGAGCACCGGCCCTGGATTCAGGAGGACCTGAGTTCAAAACTGGCCTCAGACACTTAACACTTACTAGCTGTGTGACCCTGGGCAAGTCACTTAACCCCAGTTGCCTCACTAAAAAAAAATAGAGCTGGGTAGAAATAGAAGCAATACAACCTGATTAAGCAGACAGAACCAGATTGGGTTAAATGATAAAAGGTCAGCATAAATGATTGCTGTTGATAACCAAATTATGAGTAAGTGCTGAAGAGGATGAAACTGTATAAGAAATGGACGCAACATATGAAGAGTGGTGAAACTCAGGAAAAATCCCATTTCAACTAACCTCAGGCTTGCAAGGTAAGACTTATATCTTGGACTGCACTATTTCTCACCCCCTATCAGTTGCCAGGGCCTGTCAATTTTACCTTTGCAACACCTCTCCTATATGCCCCCTTCTCTCCTCTGGCACTGCCAGCACTCTGGCCCTCATTCCCTCACATCTGCATTATTTCAATAGCCTACAGGTGGGTCTGCCTGCCTCAAGTGTCTTCTCACTCCAATTCACCCTCTATTCTATATGTGATTTTCCCAAAACACAAGTCTGATGTCACCCTCCCCCCTCCCCTATTCAATAAACTCCAGTGGTTCCCTTTTGTCTCCATGATAAAATGCAAAGTGCTCTATTTGGCCTTCAAAGCCCTTTAGAACTTAGCCCCTCCGACCTTTCCAGTCTTCTTACACCTTAATCCCTGGCATGTACACTTTGCAGGGATACTAGCCTCCCGACTATTCCACCAATGACATTTTCTCCGGCTATCCCCCATCCCTAGAATTCTCTCCTTTCTCTACTCAGGCTACTGACCTCCCTGGCTTCCTTTAAGAAATCCTGCCTAAAATCCCACCTTTTCTAGGAAGTCTTCCCCAAACCCTCTTAATTCCAGTGCCTTTCCTCTGTTAATTATTTCATATTTATCCTGTATCTAGCTTGTTTTGCATATATCCATTTTCATGTTGTCTCCCCCATTAGACTGTAAGCTCTTTGATGGCAAGGACTATCTTTTCCCTTTTTTGTAACCCCAGCACTTAGCACAGTGCCTGGTACATAGTAAATACTTAATAAATGCTTATTGATTGAATCATACTAGAATGCCGTCTCACATATGGTACACAGAATCAAGAAAAAGGACAGCCACTTTCCACCACAAGGAAAGATAACCAAGACATGAAGTCATGAGTTTACAGAAAACCTGTTGAAAAATAGAATCTTGGAGGGGCAGCTAGGTGGCACAGTGGATAAAGTACAGGCTCTAGAGTCAGGAGTACTTGAGTTCAAATCCGGCCTCAGACACTTGACACTTAACTAGCTGTGTGACCCTGGGCAAGTCACTTAAACCCCCTTTGCCCTGCCAAAAAAAAAAAAAAGAAATTAAAAAAAAGAAAAATAGAATCTTGGGTAAAATGATTCCCCTTGGGAAATCATTTGTGTAGGTAATGAATTTGAAGACCACAACTCACAGCAGCCTGATTCAAGAGCACCACTTGGAATGGGAAACTAGACTTAGACCATACTGTGTTAGTTAATTTTAATGATTGGAACAAAATGAAATGCTCATAGATCATTCAACAGTTAATGAAAAAAATTTACATCATTATAGAAAGGTTAGTGATAGAAAGAATATTCAATAAGATTAGTTGTTGTTGTTTGTCCTTCATCCTCAAAGAGGATCTTGATATCAGGGTGATGTCATGACTTACAGTTAACTGGATTTAAGTGAGGGAGGGCTGTGTAAGGTCACCAACTTCACTCTCTCTTCCAGAGCCATCTGGGTCCAGTGTCAAGATATACATCAGGACAACTGGAGATGGCCCTGGATGTTTAAGGTAATTGGGGTTATGTGACTTGCCCAGAGTCGAATAGCTAGCTAGTAAACGTCTGAAGTGAGATTTGAATTCAGGTCCTCTTGACTCCAGGGCCAGTGCTCTGTCTACTGTGCCACCTAGCTGCCCCAAGGATAGTGGAGATCTTCGCTTCAGCAGATATAGCGCCCCCTCACATACATGTGGAAAAATAGAAAAAAAATAATCTGGTCAACCAGGGTACATTATGGTGATTCTTGCATTGTGTGGGGACCAATTTTTAATTGGGGACTGCTAGCTAAGCGGCTCGCCGCAATATTGGGGCAAGGAAGGAGACCAGCAGTCTCCCTCAAAAGAGAACAAGATTTATTTTAACAAGAAGGCACTCAAAAAAAACAAAACAAAACAAAACACAAACAGGATCAGTAGGAACAAGGGAAAGGAAATAAAATGGGGAAAGGGAAATTATAATACCTGAAAAAATACCACCACCCAGCAATCAGCAGAAAATACGCAGCAAAACGCCTGTTGCTTTCCAGCTTCCACCTAGAATGCCCAATCCTCCTCCCGCAAACCTAGAAACTCCTCACACAGCCCCAGCCAATGGGATGGCCGCTCTGACAGTCACATGACTGCCCTCACTAGGTTTCCATTCATTATAATTTTGCCAGGCCCATGTAGGCGTCAGCAAGTGGTGATGACGTGAGGTGCCAGAGCCCTGGCAAGGGCTACAACCAGTGGGTGAAGCACCTTGCGGTTTGCGGAGCCCCAGGCCAGTGCTCACTGAGGCATAAAAACCTCAAATAACAATTAATTCTTTACAATTGTTATCCTTTTCCAAGTGTGAAAGTCCTTGACTTCATGTAGGTGGTCCTTTGTAAACCCTTAGGTGACCAGAAAGCCGTGCCAATATGAGGCTACCAGGAAGCTATGTCCAGGGAAGCACAATTTGAGCTTTAGTCCCAGGAACAGTTTTGTCACCTTTCAGAGGAAAAAAAATAGCAAAACTCATGTATGGACAGCTAGGTGGTACAGTAGATAGAGTATCAGGTCTGGAGTCAGGAAGACTTATCTTCATGAGTTTAAACCTGGGCTCAGATACTTGTGTGGTCCTAGGCAATTCACTTAACCCTGCTTGTCTTCATTTCCTTATCTGTAAAATGAGCTGGAGAAGGAAATGGCAAACCACACCAGTATCTTTGCCAAGAAAACCCCAAATGGGGTCATGAAGAGTCAAACACAACTGAAACAACTGAACTCCAACAACAATATGTGCAAAGCATACCACCAGCAGAATATGTCCAGAGAAATAGAATTTTCTTATGTTACAGCTAGAGTCTAGATGGCCATCCATGTGTTGGATACTCTTGGGAAGTGAATGATGATTTTTTTCTCTGGCAAAAATTGCTGGACCATCTTTAAAAAATGAATGAGGGTGCAGCCAGGTGGTGCATTGGATAAAGCGCCGGCCCCAGATTCAGGAGGACCTGAGTTCAAATCCAGGCTCAGACACGTGACACACACTAGCTGTGTGACCCTGGGCAAGTCACTTAACCCTCATTGCCCTGCAAAAAAAATGAATGAGGTCAGGGGTAGTAGTTACCCATTTAAATCAGGAGTTTCGGGCTATTGGCATTAACTCATAAGTATATATTTGCCAGAGGGCTCTGTCATGGACCCTATTCTCTCGTTACTGTTTCTTTGTGACCTCATCAGTTTCTAGGGATTCAGCAATCATCTCTCCATAGTTGACTATAAGATGTATATGTCCAGCCTTCACGTTCTCTCTCCATGCTCAAGTCCCACATTACTAACTGTCTATAGGACATTTCAAACTGGATGTGTTATAGACATCTATGGGAGGAGCAATACCTACTAAAATCCTTGCAATCTAAGCCAGGTTGGCTTTTTCCCTAAAAGGCTTGAGTTTTAATTGACCCATGGGACTGGTTGGGACAATTGTACTTCTCTGATCACCTGTTTAAAACGAGATGTTGGAGTCTTCTCAAGCTTGACACACTCTTGATCAGATACTCACCATCATGGCAAATTCAAAGGACTTTTGCCTGATTGAATAAATGATGTATCTTTGCTGAATGCCTTTTCATTGCCATTTTAAGTAAACTTCCTTTTGTTGATTGTTAGGCAGTTTATTAGTGCCTCATTGGTTCCAACCCTGTACCTAAATCACCAGAACTGGCCTGAGTCAAGACTGGTCCAAAACAACAGCTCAAATTTAATATATCCAAAACAGAATTTATCATCTTTCCTCTAAATACAACCTCCTTCTGACCTTCCCTATTATTTTTCAGGACCCTGAAATCTTTCCTTCCAGTCATCCAAGTTTGCAGTCTCATGTGTCACCTTCAACACTTCATTCTCCCTCCATCCACACATATAAGCAGTTGTCAGGTCATGTATATAATAATAATGATGATAGCTAACATTTCTATAGGACTTACTATATGCCAGGCACTATGCCAAGTTATTCACAATTATTATCTCGTTTGATCCTCAGAATAACTGTGGGAGGTAAATTTACAGATGAGGAAACTGAGGCAAACAGAAGTTAAGTGATTTCTCCAGGGTCACACAGCTAGGAAGTGTCTGAGGCCAAATTTGAGCTCAGGACTTCCTGACTCCAATCTCAGCATTCTATTCACTGAACCATGTACCTACCTCCATAACATTTTTTTCATCTTTCCCTTTTCCTCCACTCACATCATAAACACCCTAGTTCAAGCCCTCATAACCTCTAGATTAGATGATTTCAATAGCCTAAGTGGTGTCCATGCCTTCAAGTATCTGCCCTCTATAATTCATTCTCTTCAGAGATCTGACCATGTCATTTCCCTGCTCAATAAATACCAATGGCTCCCTATTACTTCTAGGACCAAATACAAATTCCTCCTTCATATTATACCAAGAATTCAAGGTATCATGAACAATCTGCTAGGTAACCAGTGGCTTTCTGTATTGAATTTGTAGAGTGGATACTATCAGATCCTTACAGAAGTGGAAGACAAAGAAAGATAAATCAGCTTTCATCTACCCAGATGGATTTTACCAGTTTCGAGTGTATGCCCTATAATGCATCTTGGCTTCTGACACTTTTCAATAATTTATGTAGACATGAACTACATGGAAATATTAGTGTATGTAGATAAATTAATTGTCTTTGAAAAGACTGATCGAAATTTTGCATCAGTTAGAAAATGCTGCTTTAAAGCTGTGAATTGACAAGCGCTAGTTTCACAGAAGTTGTGGCGAGTATCTACATCATGTAGTATCTCATCAAGGAGTGAGCACAAAGCCAAAGAGAAAAAATAGAAGTATTCACCAATTGGTCACACCTAAAGAAGCTTCAAAACCTTAAAGCTTCCAGGATTTGGTCATTATCACAAATTTGTAAAGAACCAAGGTACCCTTACCAAGCCATTGAATGAACTCACTGGGTGCATGATTGAGAAGAATTAGAGCAGAAGGACAAGTCAGTTTGCCCTGAACCCTATGAAAACGTTTGACTCCTAAATGTGAACGAGCTTTTGAGAATAAGATCAACTGCATTACCCATGTAGTAATGCTGGGCTATACAGATCTAGGTAAATCTTGTGTCTTGCATTTAGATGCTAGCCTAGAAAGTTTAGAGAGAGTTTGCATCAAGAAAGCAATGGTCATCAGAAACCAACTGCATTTGCCAGCATACATATTGACAAAAACTAGAGTTTTTGGCTTAGAAGTAGGTTCTTACTGAGCTAGGGCTGTTACTCCCTATGTATGGAGATAACTTTCAAGTATTTACAGACAACAATCCACTGACCTATATTTTGACCAGTGACAGACTGAATGCTGCTTACCAGAAACAGGTAGCAATAATATCCAGCTATAATTTCAGGATAAACTATTGGCCAGGATGGGAGAACAGGGCCAATGTAGAAATAATAATGACTATCTGTGTTATCCAACAATTTGAACCATACTCAAATGAAAGCAGAGCTGGGAGTTTGGTCCTTCCACCAGACAATTTGCCAGTAGCATACATGAACCTTGTTCCACTTAACATACCCTCTTTTGTCCAGTTGTTCTTTGTATGATTGTTATCAAGAGCAAATGACCACTGAAATACCTTGAAAAGTGGTACAAGTGAAAAAGCACCTGAGGAACTCAAGTTTCATTTCCCCAAAAAGCACCATACTATTGAATTTAAAATTTTTTGTTTTTGTTTTTGTTTTTGCTGGGCAATGAGGGTTAAGTGACTTGCCCAGGGTCACACGGCTAGTAAGTGTCAAGTGTCTGAGGCCAGATTTGAACTCAGGTACTCCTGAATCCAGGGCTGCTGCTTTATCCACTGTGCCACTTAGCTGCCCCCAGCACCATACTATTGAGATGATAGTTGGAGTTGTGGAAAGAATGTGGAGCTGTTTGATGGATTGATACATCAGATTACAACTGATCTATACACGGTCTAGAGTAGTGGGAGATTGGAACTCAGAGGCAGCTCCTTTTCTGCCTAATCCTTCAGCTAGAGAGACCCATAGGAAATAGATATGGCATTTGAGACTACCAGCAGGTATTGGTCAGGCTTCTCCCTGCCCAGCTGAGTTCCCATGAATGAGACCCTTCCCCATCCTAGGCTGATATGTAGACTGTAAAACTAGGACTCTTAACTTCTTTTAATTTATTCTTTCCTGTTTTAGGTGAAGGAGACTGGGGAGCCCTTGGGTCCCTACAGTGATAAATTGCTGTGATGGGGAAGCACTGGATACATTTTGAGTTTCAAAAGGTCAAGCTAGAGGAGGGCAGATAGATGGCACAGTGGATAAAGCACCAGCCCTGGAGTCAGGAGGACCTGAGTTCAAATCCGACCTTAGACACTGGCCATGAGCATCACTTAACCCTATTTGCCCCATAAAAAAAGGTCAAGCTAGTGAACCACCAGAATGGCAGTTGGGTCTGTGCCAGGATTTGTCAGAAGTCAGTGAGGAGTAAAATACTAACCAACTTTCTTGACCTAGCCAAGCCGGAACAGAGGATGCATTTGGAAGTTAATGAGGCAAATGCTATACAGAAATTGGGCTAAGTTTGAACCCACTCTCCCCAGGGAATAAGGTGATATAAGGGAAAGGGAATCATAAGTGTTTGGGATTAATGTTGGTACTTCCGGTCCTGCTATATCTGTAAATATCTCCTTGTCAGAAACAGACAGAGATCAAGAGATAGAGAGACAGAGACCAAAAGTGATGGAGAGAGAATACTAATATCCAGCCTGGGTCAGTACAAGCACAGGGTTGTGAATGCATCTGTAGGTCAGAGGACAATGATTGGTTGAAAGGTCAGCAGGTCACAAAAGAGAGAACTATCTGACCAGTGACCAAACTAGCTTAAGATGCTATAAGAAAGGCAGTTGCACTTGTTGCCAGGCAACACTAAGGCTTGTGATGCAATGTATGTATAGTTTGTATTTAAGCTCATATATTGGTATATATTGTTGCACTTGTCAACCGCAATTGCATATTTTCTGCTTTCTATTTTTTTATTTCGATGTTGATGATTGTGTTATGTATGTATTATGCATGTACAATTCAGCTATGCATTTTTATTGCTGCTTGGTGCTTATTTGCTTATGCACAGAATGTATGCATGCATCATTGCTATGTGTGCATGTGATATGTCCTGCATGTAATTTAGATGTCTTGTCATTGAAGGAACCTGTCAAACAAAGCTTTGAATTGTGCTGTTTGTTGCCTATAAGGTTAATGTGGCTATGATACAAACAGTAGTGTGGGATGATTGCCTGTGATGATGGCATCATTATCCCTGATATAGTTAATGTTGGTGCTTATGTTGCTCAGGATGTATATCTATGGTGGGGAGAGGGAGGGAAATGAATTTATCTAGTGCTTCCCCATCACAGCAATTCATCACTGTAGGGACCCAAGGGCTCTAGTAATTTGTGTGGAGGGAGAGAGATGAAATATACCTTGTGAAACCCTGGAAAGCATGGCTGCCCTGATTCTTTGTAGGAGAAAGAAAGATTGAAACCAGGGAGGCTATATGGCCCCAGATGGGCTCTGGGGCAGGAAGCAGCATCTGCATCCAGCTCCAGCTTTATATTCTTAGTTCTGCTGCCCCTGGGAGTTGGAATGTGAACCACTTAAGAGAGAGAGAGATGCTAGTAAAGCATCAGGCATATAGCTGTTCTTTGTGTGGACCCCTGATTTCATTAGTTTAGGGAATAACCAGTGAGGAACGTCCTCCACTGGTACAGATTCACACATTCTCTGACATGTATAATCTGAAGAGAGCAATAAGAAGTGAAGTGACATAACCTCATACACAGTCAGTAGATGTCAAAGGTAGGACTTGAACCCAGGTCTTCCTAACCTCAAGGCCAGCTCTGTATCTACTAGGCTATTCTGCCTCTTGGTACATAGTAGGCATTTAGTAAATACTTATTGTTTGGTTGCCTGATTAATCACTATCAGGATGACTGCTGTCCTGGCTTTCAGTAGACCAGAGGTGTCAAACTTGTTATCCAAGATGAGGCCAGCAAAACTCCCAAGTGCAGGGAACTAGATTAAAAATTTAATTAGGAAATGTTTAACAAAAATTTAAAATACAACACAACATAGATAATGTTAAATAGTGGTTTTCTAAGTCAATATGTAGGGCAGCTAGGTGGCAAAGTGGATAGAGTTCCAGGTCTAGAGTCAGGAAGACATGAATTCAAATTTGGCTTCAGACACTTACTAGCTGTGTAACCATGGGCAAGTCACTTCACCCTGTTTGCCCCAGTTTCCTCATCTGTAAAATGAGCTGGAGAAGGAAATGGCAAATCACTTTAGTATCTTGGCCAAGAAAACCCCAAATGGGGTCACAAAGAACCAGAAATAACTGAAAGGACTGAACAACAAAAGAGTCAATAAGTAGCCCACAGAGATCTGTTTCTTTTGGGGTTTGACACCAGCAATGTAGACCATAATGGTCAGGGCTGTAGCTGCAATGGTTTCTGTTGCCATGGCCCAAAACTTGATGAGCCATTGTCTGAGACTGCCAGAAACCCACACTGTGGAGAAAAGTTATATCTGAGCAGAGGTAGAGAACGCAGAATGAGGAGGGAAGGTCATAAGTTCTAAAACTGGCAGCTGTATTCTGACTTCTGAGCTAGAAGAAGAAGATTAATTTCTCTCACCTTTTCCCTGTTTTCCCCTGGTAGAGTTCATGATCCAGAGAAGGGGTTTTAAAACCCAGAAACCCTTTTCCCTTATTATTTTCCATGAACTGGCTCATGTGGTTCTCCCCTACTATATCTAAAGATCTGGGAGGGCAAGTGGGAAGAGGTTTAGAAGATGACAGAAAATAGATATCTCCATACAAGAGCACACCATGTATTTCCTTTTGTTTTTGCTGTTTGATGAACCATGTGAACTGAGTCCTATGCACGTGGTTGGTGTTATGAACAGAGAAATGAGAGCCTGGAAAGATGGGGGGAAGGCTCTAGAAAGATAAGGGGTTCTAAGATTAAACATAAAACATAAACTGTAGGCTGTATATTTTAATACTTTGATCAGTATTCCATTTCATTCTCCTAGCTTAATTCCAGATCTACCCAGTGTCACCACTTGAAGCTGCACATTGACCATGTGTATTGTAATTGATGCATCTGCAGGATGAATACCATCTGACATGAGCAACTAGGTGGGACAATGAATAGAGTATTGGTCAGGAAGACTCATCTTCCTGAGTTCAAATCTGGCCTCAGACTCTTACTAGCTGTGTGGCTCTGGGCAAGTCATTTAACCCTGTTTGCTTCAGTTTCCTAATCTTCAAAATGAGGTGAAGAAGGAAATGGCAAGCCACTCTTTGCCAAGAAAACCCCAGATGGGGTCTGAAATGATTCAACAACAACAACCATTTGACGGTCGGTGGAGAGATTAAAACTTTTTAGGAAGGTTATCCCATGCGTAGACTGTTGTTTATCCTTTGTTCTCAAAGAGGACCAATTATATCAGGAAGGTGATGTTTTGACCTACAGATGAATTGGACTTAAGTGAGACAGGGCTGTGCAAAGTCACTAGCCTCACCCTCTCCTCCAGAGCCATCTGGGTCCAATGGCAAGATATACATCAGGATGACTAGAGATGCCCCTACCACCCCATGCATAGAGAAATTCTGATAAGACCCCTAGGATAGTGGTTCAAGTAAAGCACACCATTGTGAGAAATTCAGATATCATACTAATGGAGAATTAATGTAGTGACCTATTGTCTTTCTATAGTCTTAAACAAAATAGCACTCAAGCCCCACAACTAGGAAATCAAAGGAATGTGGGTGTCAAAATGACTATTGCTATTTTACAGACAAGGTGACTGAGGTTCATAGAAGGTCACAAGGTCACAGAGCTAGTAAGTAGCAGAGACAGGATATGAACCAAGATCCAAGCTCCTGACAATGTATCAAGCTGCTATCCCATCACCTCCAAGTTCTCATGGATGTTGATGCCATCACCCTAGAGAAAGCCCATGGGAAGAGGGGCGGACAGACAGGAGGAAGACAAAAGGAGGGAGGAGGAAGTGTGACTGCCCCATTTTCCTGGTATATCTAGGCTATGGCCTCTGGGAAATAAGCAGCGCTTCCCAGTTTAGCAACATCAAATTTCAAGCTGATGAGTTCCTGGGGCCAGGGCCCGGCAGCAAAAGGCAATAGGGAGAGAAGCTGGGCTTGCTTCATTAGAATGCAGCAGGTGTGGCCACCCTGTGCTTGGGATGTCGGTCACGGTCGCCAGGAGGCTAAAAATAGACTGTGTCAATTGCACACTCTCTCTATCAGGAGGCAAGAGTCACCTCTAAAGCTGATTCAGAGCATTGGCAATGCTTGCAGAGGAGACTGACCCCGATATCCATTCGATTATTTAAATGTATTTAAAAAGAAAAAAAAGAATGACCTCGTTGTTCTGATCTGTCAAGGTCACAGATACCTGCAAGACCTGTTCAACTCCTTCTTTGCAAATATCTCAGTCTGGACCACAAGGATTTTCTGTCACTCTGCAGGATTTTCAGGTCTCCCTGCTTTTCTCTCATTTTTCCATCTTCCTCCCTTACAACACAGGATGACCACATACACACACACACACACACACACACACACACACACACACACACACACACACACACACACACGCTGATGAGGTGCTTGCCCTATCATCTATAGTAGAATTTTCCCTTTGAATACTTTTCCAGGCAGGAATAGCATACAGAAATCCAGAAAATTCTGCCCAGTGGTTCTGACATCTTGAGATTTGACTTTGTAAAGGTTGTCACATACATCAGGTCATATCCTAATAGCAGGGATGTGCTGAAGCCAGCTCACAATGGCCCTGGAGACCAAATGGTTAAATTTTCAGTGTAAGCATTTGCCCCTGGAAATTGGTAAATGCTAGAAATCAGTGCCTTATTTATTGCTTTGTTGGTTGTCTGAATTTAAGGAACTAATGGAGAAAATGTTTATAATGTAGATTAAAATTAAAACTGTGTACTATGTGTGTATGCATAGGTGTACATACGTATATGTACATATGCACACATACATACATAGACGTATGGAGATATAGAGAAAGATTGACATAGATATAAATATTGTTGATGCTCAGTCATTTTTCAGTCATGTCCATCTTTCCATGACACCATTTGGGGTTCTCTTGGAAAAGATACTAGAGTGGTTTGCCATTTCCTTCCTCCAGCTCATTTTACAGATAAAGAAATTGAGGCAAACAGGGTTAGGTGAATTGTCCAGCATCACACAGCTAGTAAGTGTCTGAAGCCAAATTTGGACTCAGGAAGATAAGTCTTCCTGACTCCAGGCCCAATGCTTTATCCACTGCATCATTTAGCTGCTCTGGATATAAATATAGATATATATTCCCCCACAAGAGAACTCATTGTTAAACATTTACTAGCACACAGGAAAGAAAAATATTCTTAGTTACATTTATATGCTGCTTTATGGTTTACAAAGTGCTTTCCTTCTCTAACATTTAGGGCCCTTGTTACAATCACAATAACTCCGTGAAGCAGGTAAAGGAAGTAGTATCATTGCTAGTTTATAGATAAGAAAATGGAGTATGAAAGCTATGAAGTGATTTGACCAAAGTCGCACACCCAGTAAGTGGTAGGGCCAGAATCCATTTTCAGGCCTGGTGTTCTTTCCAATTCAACTTGTGCATATTTTGCCATCATTTCCCTATTATAGTATAAGCTCCTTGAAAATAAGGATTGTTTTGTTTATTACATTTGTATTCCCATTGCCTAGCACATCATAGGAGCCTAATAAATGTCTGTTGATTGATTGACCACTTGATTAATGATCAGTCATATTTATGTGGCGCTTCACAAAATATTGGCCTTATAGTCACCCACACTGGGTAGGCAATTCCAGTATTATTCCCATTTTATAAAGCCAGCTGGTATTCAAAGTGGTCATATAAGTTGTCCAAAGTCATAATCCAGTATAGAACAAAGCCAGGACTTCTTGGGTCCAAACCAACTATAACATACTACCTGATGCCTTCCACATATCTGACCCTTGCCCTTTTAGTTCCCACAAGTCTGAGAACCTTGAGCACATATCCATTGCATATATAGGCAGCAGAGCAAAACAGAGATTCTAAAGAGATCCTGGAAATGGAGTGGGTAGGTAACCTGCATCTGCCTGATGACCTGTGGTGAATGTGTATTTGGTGTAAATACACCAAATTTGGTGTAAATGCCACCAAAAACCTGGCTGTTTGGTCAGAAAACCTGGGCTCCGAATCCTGACAATCACTGTCCCATAGCACTGAGAAAGTCATTTAACATTCTTAAGCATTAGTTTCCTCTAGTTGTAAAATGTGAGTACAAAAATATGGATGCAAAAACTTACCTACTTCAGAGCAAAGTTACACGGATCAAATGAGAGAATGTATATAAAGTGTTTTCGCAAACCATAAAGTATTAGGTATATAGCTATGCATATGTATCAGATTGTTATTGTTATTATATGCTTCCAAGGAGAATGGAGGGAGTAAAATGGGTCTGAGTCCCTGGAGACTCTCCCCAGAGGCTCAGCGTCCTAGGTATCTCACTGATCTGCTGGGTAACGGCATTTAACTATTAGAATAGAGAGAAAGAAAATAAGCATTTATATAGCACCTACTCTGTGCCAAGCACTGTGCTAAATGCTTTACAAATATTGTTTCCTTTGAGCTTCACAAAAACCCTGGGGGGGGGGTAAGTATTATTATTATTATCCCTACTTTACAGTTGAGGAAATTGAGATAAACAGAGCTTGAGTGTCTTGCCCAGGGTCATCATGCTAGTAAGTGTCTGAGGTTGGATTTGAACTCAGGTCTTTCTGACTCCAGGTCCAGTGTTCCATCCACTGTGCCACCTAGCTGCCATCTAGAAGAAGAAGAGATAGGTTCTATCTACAAGGTGACAGTAGACAACTCGGATCAGCCCTAAAATAGCAACAATCCCTTTGCTTCCTCCAGCCTCTCTCTAAATGCCACAGACTTCTCTTTGATCCCCTGATCTATGGCATTAAAAATCAATTTACGGGGGCAGCTAGATGGCGCAGTGGTTAAAGCACTGGCCCTGGATTCAGGAGTATCTGAGTTCAAATCCGGCCTCAGACACTTAACAGTTACTAGCTGTGTGACCCTGGGCAAGTCACTTAACCCCCATTGCCCCGCAAAAAAAAAAAAAATCAATTTACCCTTAAATACAGCCCTAATGGTGTAAATAATGGGCCTACCAAGATTAATTTTTTTTTTTTTTTTTTTTAGGCAATGGGGGTTAAGTGACTTGCCCAGAGTCACACAGCTAGTAAGTGTCAAGTGTCTGAGGCCGGATTTGAACTCAGGTACTCCTGAATCCAGGGCCGGTGCTTTAACCACTGCGCCATCTAGCTGCCCCCCCCAAGATTAAATATTTTTAAAAGAGCCTCATCATCCATCATGAAATGAAAGACAAATTCTGACTTCCTCTTTGCTTTCCACCTTGACACCCCCCTCCCCTCCCCCCCCCCCGCCACACACACACATACACAGAGTCATACTACTTTAATGTCATGGAAAGAACACAGTATTTGAAATCAGAATGCCTAGCTTCAAACCCTGCCTCTGTCACTCATTACCTTCATTTGAATTCTTTGGGTCTCAGTTTATTCATCTATAAAATGAAAAGGTTGGATCAATTCTAAAGTACATGCCCAGACAGCAGTATACCTATGCATCCATATTTGAAATGATCAGGACCCATTTGACAGGTGGGGAAACTGAAGTCAAGAGAGATAGCTATGGTTCTCAAGGTCAAAGAGCAAGGTTATCTGTGGAGCTAACTGGCATCAGGCAACAAGCAAACAAACCGGGAAACAGTAAGAAAGGAAGAGGGAGGAGGGAGGACAAGGAGGGAAGAGAGGAAGGTAGAAGGAGGCAGGTAAAACCATAGAAGAGAGGAGGGTAGAAGTAAAGGGAAGACAAGGAGGGAGAGGGAAGAGAGGAGGAGAGGGGAGGAGGAGGACAGAGGAAAGGAAGCCTGTTCACTGCACCAAGCTGACTGAAGCCAACACGAGCCAATGAGTCTATAAATGGCTCCTGCTGGCACCAGCCCAAGCTGTAAAAATGATTTCCCTCAGAACAAGAGGCCCTTCCAACAGAGCCAAAAAAACATTCCTCCTTCTCCAAATGTCAAAAGAACTTTTTTCTAAACCAGTCCTCACATCCCTACAAAAAGCCAAACAGATAGGCAGGATGACCACATCAAAACCTGGCCTGGAAGTTAGGAAGGAAGGATCCAAGACCAGATGTATGACCTTGGACAAATCACTCCATGCCTTTGCATTAGTCATCTTCTCTATAAAACAGCAAGCTGGACCAAGGAAGTGATAATCAGACCATGTTGGGTTTGGGGTGCCACATTATAGAAAGGACATAGATAAATCAAAAGACAGCATCCATCTCTAGGTCTGTGATTCTACAAACAGCCTGCTACTATATGATAGCCTTGTGGTGGGTACAGGGGACAGAAAGACAAAAAGAGTTCCTGCCTTCAAGGAGTTTATGGTCTAATGATGTTATATGTGTCAAATTAACTATTAATATAGGTTATATTATTTGCATATATTAATTATGCTATATATTATTTCATTTATGTTGATTAGTTATATTATATAAATTATTTCTATGTTATAGTTATACATACAATTATTTATGTTATATTATAGCATATTTATGTATTTTATTGTTTATGTATGGTGTAATTGTTATATACTACAGTAATTATATATGTATTGTTATTTATGTTATATTGTACTGCATATATCATCTTATTTATGCTAATATATTTATATATATTGCATTAATTACATTATATTAACTATACAAGTTGTATTGTATATTATTTATATATGTTATATTAATATTGTCATATATGTTATTTATATCTAGCTATATATTTCTTATATGTTATATTCTCCCAATAAGCTCTTTGAGGGCAGGAACTCTTTTTGTCTTTTTATCTTCTGTACCTAACATAAGACTTTGCATACAAATAGATATAAAGTAATTTGGAGGTGGGGATCAGGCAAGGCCTTGTGTAGGAAGTACCACCTAAGCTGAACCTTGAGCAAGTTAGGGATCCCAAGTGGCAAAGTGGAAGAAGGAGAGCCCTGCAGCAATGCCTGGAAAGCCATACAAAGACATGGAGGTGGGAATTGGAATGTCCAGTTTGGGGAACAACAAGTAGAACAGACTGGACCAAGGAGTCAGAATTTGAACCTAGATCTTCCAGTTCTAAGTCTTGTCATTTTCCCACTAGATCACACTGCCTCCTTTGCTGTATAGAGATTTTTCAAGTTAATATCTCTGCAGTGCTGAAGGATACTTTCAAATGGCTAGATGTCTGTCCTGTTCTACCTTGATGGAGAACACCTGCCTTAAATCAAAGGGGTATTGCACCCACACTGCATTCCCTTTCAGTAATTGCTGGGAAAGAACTTATTCTATTTGTTGGGCCTGACCTATTTTTTAAAATAAACTGGGACTGTTTTCCAGCTATTAGTCACTTTTCTCCCAAGCCTCCACATATTAAATTCCCTTCTTATATCCTCTGATATTTTGTCGGAGAGAGATGTCAGGTTAATTGGATATTTGGCTCCTGGTTCTTCCTCCTTAATGGGCTTAAAGAGCACACTTCCCCACGTTCTTGTCTGTCCCTCCCTTTTTCCACTCCCCTCTACTCTTCCAAAGGCAGGAGAGGCCGCTTTTTTCACTAGGAACTTAGGCAAGGTTACAAAATGCCCCAATGTTTTTCATCTTCCCTCGGTATGCAGATGTACAGAATGAGCCTGGTGTTTTCTCCCATCTCCCCTTTCCCCCACTCCACTAAAAATTTGAAGAAGCTTCAATTTCAGGTTTTCCAATCAGTCATAAACTGCTAAAGAAAGTGATATTTACAATGCCCTCACTCCCTGTATTCTCTGCTACTAATCTTTGGGTCTCTATAAAAGCTTCATTCTCCCTGCCCCTCCCTCCCTCCCTCCCTCCTCCTCCTCCTCCTCCTCCTTCTCTCTCTCTGTCTCTCTGTCTCTGTCTCTGTCTCTGTCTCTGTCTCTGTCTCTCTCTCCCTTAAAAGCATTATTCATCTACTCTTTGAGTTTCTGAAATGTCACCACTTTAGGCCTCTTGGAGCATGGGTCTCTTCTGTACTCCCCCCAGGCTTCATAGTTTGCTACACTTTAGCACTTGGTTAGAAAAAGATACTTAAAGACCCAGAGGATGGAAGATGTGGAAGGACCTCAAGCATTCTCCCATCCACTTCCCTCATTTTATAGGTGATGAGATTGTGGTCCTGATCCCTAACTGCTTCAAATATTTGTATGTCTAACCTAGACCAAAGCTGCTTAAACTGTGGGTCAAGACCCCATATGGAGTCACATAATTGAATGCAAGGGTCATGAAAAATTTGGCAGTAAATGTTTGATTTGTATGCCTATTTTATATACCTATATACCCAGTCACGTAAAAATTTCTTGGGCTAAAAGGGATTGTGGTTGGAAAAAGTTTAAGAAGCCCTAATCTAGACTATAAGCCCCTTGAAGACAGGATCTGTATCTTATATTTTGTATCTCTTAAAATGTCTGACATAGGCCTTTATGGCATGTAGTTAGTGTATGTATAGTTGTACCCTTTAACTTGCCCTTTGCACACATGAGGGACAGCTGGATGGCACAGTGGATAGAGTGCTGGGCCTGAAGTCAGAAGACTCATGTTCCTAAGTTCAAATCTGTCCTCAGACACTAGCTGTGTGACCCTGGGCAAGTCACTTCACTCTCTTTGGTTCAGTTTCCTCATCTGTAAAAGGAGCTGGAGAAGGAAATGGTAAATCACTCCAGTATCTTTGCCAGGAAAACCCCAAATGTGATCACGAACAATTGGGCACAACTGAAAGTGACTCAGCAACTTACACATGTAAGTGGGTTATAATCTACTTATTTTTATTTTATTTGTTCAATCTTGTTAGTGTCTCCATTTCAACAAATTTCTAGTGATTAAAAAACAATAATAGTAGAAGGAATAGTACCTGTCTTTCCACTGGTACAAATGAAAACAACTCACAGTTAAGTTTACAAAGCTGTCCTTTCCTATTCTCCCCCTACTCCCCAAATTTCCTGGCACAAAGTTTTTGTTTATGTCAAGCTGAAATCTGTCTCTACAATTTCTGCTGCCTGGCACTCAGGCTTTGATTGGTGAGCTTTCACATTACCCACTCCTGAACCCTAGTGAAACATGACACCTTCCAATCATCTCTATGTCCCTCTCTTCTTTCCAACACTAGCTGTTTATGTTGTGTTTTGTTATTAGAATGAATATAAGGTTCTTGATTATGGGAACTGTCTCGCTTACTTGTATTTGTTCCTTCAGTGCTGTAACATAGTAAGCACTTAATAATGCTTATTCATTCATTCATTCATTCATTCATTCATTCATTCATCCATTCATTTCACTTCTGCCCCACTGAGACCAAATGAAAATGAGCTAGTCCCTTTCATTGTGACAACCTTTCAAGTACAAGTATCATAGAATTTTTAGAATTAGGAGTAACCTTACAACTCATCTAGTGTACTTCTATCATTTTATAAAAGAAGCTATGACCCAGAGAAGGGGCTCAATTTATCCAAAGTCACACAGCTGGTAAGAGACAGACCCAGGATTCAAACACAGATATTGTAACTCCAAATGATTATATCATGTTGCCTGTTGTATCCTCCCTTCTCTCTAGACTCATATTTTTTCTGACTCTCAGTACAATGTTCTTTCCAATTCTCATTAAGACTCTACTTGAAAACCTCCAATGTCAATAAACTCTGGAAGTTTTCTATTCTGTAGGCTAAACAGCTTCAGTTCCTTCAATTGATCTTCCTGTGATAATATTTTCAGATTGCTCACCATCTTAAAATAGGAAACAACAGTTAACTGATGTGGGAGTCATTTCCAAGTCAGCTGCCTATGTACAATCAGAACATTAACTTCCTAGAGCAAAGATCAAAATTCCAAATCAGAAAAAAGAATGAAAATGGGAAGGATTTGACATTAAATTTAAAAAATTCTAACAACATTTTTAAATGAAGTTGTAAAATGGAGAAATAAATAAAAGACAGACATCAATATAAACTTAACTATGTATTCAGGAAAACCTAAGTGGATGAAGAATGGCTATTGTGCAGACCATGACATGCAGTACCATAAACAATCCATAGAGTTGATCTATCAAAGCAACAAGGCAAGGAAACAAGAATTTTTTTCATTAAATGATTATTATGTGCCAGAAACTGTTCTAATAACTTAGGTATACCAATATGAACAAAAAAGATGATCCCTGTCTTCAAGGAATTTACATTCTAAGGGGTAGAATCATGAGAAAAAAGCTGGGGAAGGGGCCAATTAGTACCCACAATGATATTGAAGAACCTATGTCATGTGCAAAAACAGTGCATGATTGATAAACTGGGCCCAGAATTACACACGAGGAGAAGAATTTATTGTTTTATATTTGGGAAATTATGAGGTGTTTTTAATGAGCCCCACGCTTATACCTTGAACAAAGGTCAAACTTTTTAACACAAGTATTCTTCTGGTGATGCTGCATGATGGTAAAGCATGCTACTGAACAATTAAGGTTACAAGTCATCCAAAAAGCCATGGAGAAAGGTGGATATCTATAGGCGACAACATATTAGCAGTGGAGAATTGTGTGAGAAAAGTAGAATCAAATATATTGTCAAAGAAATATATAACTGAGAGAGGAAGTGGACTAGTCATGTACCAAGAGTGAGATATGGACAGCTCACATGCTCCATCAGTACACAATCAAAAGATTCTAAAGAAAGACTTTTTTATGTGGGGTAGAAAATCTATGAGAACATAGAATAGAGTGACATAAAATGAGAAGACATGAATGGTCTGTGATCTGATACCTGGAAACAAATATCCACATTAGTAAAATAACAAATTCAGGCTTCATTTTCTCCCTAAGTCTTTTCTTCTCTAGCTTTAGTTTCTTCAATTGATCTTGTCCCTTGTGCCTTCATTTGAAAATTCTCCATGTTAATATTCTCCCAAAATAGGGCACTCAGAACCGAATAGGGTACTCCAGATGTGATCTGAGCAGCAATACATGAGCATTGCTTCATCTCAACCAACAGCCTGCACTACTACAGTTTTGAGAGTTAATATAAAAAAGAGGAGATAAAAGAGACTCTCTATCCCAGGACATCTGACACAGTTGAAAAACAAGGAATGAATTCTGCAAATGTTAACTACATAGAGATTTAATATTTGCAAATCACTTTACCCACAATTACTCTGTGAAGTAGCTAGTAGAAGAATTGCTTTCTATATTTTAAAAGAAACTGAGGCAAGTAGTGAGTCATTGATTTGGCCAGGATAATGCAGGTAGTAAGTGGAAGAGCCAAAGATAGCCAGAACTCAAACACAGTCCCTCCACTAGACCATGCTGCCTTTGCAAAAAACAAAGATGAATATTGTAGGCTTGTCAGGTGGCTTATTTCCCAACAGTAGCAAGAAATCGTACAGAGTTCATTTACATTCCACAAGGGCCAGTGAAATGCAGAGATAATGGACTCCATTTAAAGAAATCACTTGGTGTCCATATGGGAAAGTAGGTCAGCAATTATAGAATTTTTTGGCATAAGAGGGCATCCAGAGTTCATCTAGTTCATTCCCCTGCCTTCAACGGGTAGAAACCTTAGAATGTTAGAAATGGAAGGGACCTTAAAAATCTATTTAGGGGGCAGCTGGGTGGCGGGGTGGATAAAGCACTGGCCTTGGATTCAGGAGGACCTGAGTTCAAATCCAGCCTCAGACACTTTACTAGCTGTGTGACCCTGGGCAAGTCACTTAACCCTCATTGCCCTGCAAAAAAAAAAATCTATTTAGTCCAATTTCCTCATTAAGCAAATAAAGAAACTGAGGCTTATGGGGAGTGATTTACCCACTTTGTTTCTCATGTTGAATAAGTATCACTCACAGACTGACATTTAATGGAATAGCTAAAAGATTCATGAATACACCTTTAGACTCAATGGGTTCTGTATAACTTAGCCAGTATATTCTGAGGTAGTAGGAACAGCTGAATAACTGACTCTCTTAATAATCAGGGGAATCCCAGAGCAAAACTCCAGGTACTCCTTTGGAGATAGAACCAAGAAGTCATTTTCCCTAAAGGAAATTGACTTTCTTTGTCTTTCTTCCTCAGGGAGCATAAGACAGCCTTATCACAGAGTAGAGAGAGTAGCAGGAAAAATGGAGAACACAGTACAGCATATAGAAGAATGTTATAAGAAATCAGAAAAAATAAAGACTGTGTTTGGCCATGTAGCAACTCACTTGACGACCTTGAGCAAGTCTTAAAATCAGAGGATCCAAGGATCTAGAGAAGTGACCTTAGACATCATTTAATCCAGATGTGTCAAGCATGAGGCCCACAGAACTCCCTGGCATCACCTGGAATCAGATTAAAATGTACTTGGGAAATGTTTAACAAAATAAATAAAAATACAACACAAGATGAAAAATGTTAATTTATGGTATCTCATGTCAATATATATCCCAAAGGGATCCATTTCCATTTGAGTTTGACACCATTAATTGAACCCAACACCTCTTAATTTGCAGATGTGAAAATGGAGACCCAGGAAGAGGAAATGGTTTGCCCAAGATCACATAGGTAACAACTAGACAAGTTTCACTTCAAATGCAGATCTTCTAACTCCAAACCTTTTGTTCTATATCCACTCCACTCCACTGTTCCTCATCTCTACAGTTCCCCCCTCTTTGATATTATCATTACTGCCCGTGCCACCTTTCTAGAGAAAGCCCCACTGCAAGCTACCCCCTCTTCCCTCTGAGCAATTGCTCCAACACATCTTCAGTGTAGGCAGCTTCTGCAAATTCCAAACGACAGAGAATCTCATAGCAAAGTCTAACGATAATAGTAACAACAACAACAACAACAACAAGAACAACAGGAGCTAGCATTTACATGGTGCTTTGAGGCTTGCACAGTGTTGTACATTATTGCATTTAATCATAACTTTTTATCTCATTTGATCATAACTGCCAGTGATAATTAGTAAGATGACAGACTGGCCAGATCTGTATCCTGGGAGATAAACCTGCTCCAGGCACTTTACAAATCATGGCTTAACTCATCTATCCGATCAAGGAAACAAAGAGGAAATAACACAATCGTTTCAAAATAAATCCTTTCTTCTTTCTTCATATCTCCAAGGCCCCCTCAATGCCCTGAATAAAGCATTCTGTCAATTGTCTTGCCCAGAAATCCCTCATCCGTGATCCCACAATTCTAAACTGGGACAAAAAGGATAACACTCAGATTGAACATGGAATATTGAAATGTGCTGTTACCAAAAAATCATCTTGTCCAAACTTCACCATTTTATAGATGAGGCAACTGGGGTCCAGAGACAAGAAGCAATATGGCCTAAGGTCACTATAGGGAGGTATTGGCAGCTATAGGAATAGAACCCTACTCTCATCGACTTTGGTGATGATCTAGCCTTGACTTTCTTGACATTTTGTATCACGGACCCCTTTGGCAATCTGGTAAAGCCTGTGGGTACCTTGAAATAATGTGTGTGTTTTTAATAACTGAAAGTAATGCTAAATTTCAGTTAGAGGTTAGTGAAAATAAAGATGCAATTTTTCCCATCCAAATTCACTGATTCTGTGGATCCCAGGTTAAGAACCCTTCATCTAAATCAGTCCCATCATTTTATAGATGAGGAAGCTGAGGTCAAGAAGCCACTCGCCCAAGATTACATTGTGGTAAGTGGTAGAGTTAGCCTTTGAACAAAGATCTTTTTTTTTTTTTTAGTGAGGCAATTGGGGTTAAGTGCCTTGCCCAGGGTCACACAGCTAGTAAGTGTTAAGTGTCTGAGGCCGGATTTGAACTCAGGTATACTCCTGACTCCAGGGCCGGTGTTCTATCCACTGCGCCATCTAGCTGCCCCTGAACAAAGATCTTTTAATCCCAGATTTGAAGTCCTTTCCATTATATCATTATTGCCTGACCCACAAAAACAGAACCTAGACAGGACCATCTCTTACCTATAACTTATGCATTAGTTAGTATTTGGTTAAATAGTACATGCTGGGTATTTTTCTCTCCGGAGCTCTATACTGCCTGCCCCAAGTAGGAAAATGGAAGGGGAAGGAGATCCTTCGGAAGGAAGCAGAAAAGATGCTGTCAATCACTGATCCTTTCTGGGATCAGAACCTAGAAACAAAAGAGGCTTATGTGTCACTGGGACTCCTGTGATACTGCTATGTTTTCACTGGGGCAAATACCATAGCCCTGAGCACAGACCTGTAGTAATGAGAACAAAACTCATATTTGCATAGGGTTTTATGGTTTACAAAGTCTCTTCCAAGGACCTTATTAGGTGGGTAATATTCATACCAAGTTAACTCAAAGGCATAACTTACTATTCCAAGTACAATTTCATAATTTTTATTAGCAATATACAAGTATTATTAGCTCCATTTTACAGAAAAGAATACTGAGGCTCAAGAAATTTAAATGTTTTTTTCCTATGATCAAACAGCTAATGTCAGACCCTAAATTCAAACCCAGTTCTCTTAATTCAAAGTCCAGTCCTCTTTTCTCTACCCTTTTGCCTTTTACTACCCCATGGTCTCTATATATTTGTGCACATCAAGAGCAACCAAGATTAACGTGACTGTTGGAATACTGTAACTTGGCTTGACCTCATGGATTTCAACTGATTCCACACTCTTCTAGCCTCAGCTTTCACAAGCAGTCACCCAATCCATTCAGAAGTAACAGACAAGTACACAGTTTGTAGACTGGCTGTTTCAAGCATTTTCACTGGCTATTACCCATGCTTGGAAAGTTCTCACTCTTCATCTCCACCTCCTCACTTCCTTGTCTTCCTCCAAATCTCAACTAACGTCCCACATTCAGCAAGAAGCCTTTTGTAGTGCACCTCCCCCTGAGCTTACCCCCAATTTATCATGGCTAGATGGATGGATATGTATATATGTATATAGATACAGATATATCTTATTTGTGCATAATTATTTACATGTTGTCTTCCCCGTTCAAATGTCAGCTCCTTGCAAGCAGACTATCTGACCCATAGTAGATGTTAAGTACAAGTTGACTTAAATACTTGTTGACTCACTTGATATTAGATAGATAGATAGATAGATAGATAGATAGATAGATAGATAGATAGATGGATAGATGGATAGATAGAGGTAGACAAATAGATAGGTTTACGTCTTCTATGTGTACATATATAGATATTGATCTATACATACATATACGGCTATGTGTATGTCTACATTGAGGCATGAATCATTAAACTTCATAACCTTAAAAGAAACAAAATGACAAGAACTCTGAAAGGGCAATAAAAAGCACATGGTGACTATAAGCAGGTTGTACCATTTTCCAATGATGATTTCTGGATCAGAAGTGCTTAAAAGACATTATCCAAGAAATGTGCAATGAGAAAAGCAAGTGAAGGGCAACTAGGTGGCACAGTGGATAAAGCACCGGCCATGGATTCAGGAGGACCTGAGTTCAAATGCAGCCTCAGACACTTGACACTTACTAGCTGTGTAACCCTGGGCAAGTCACTTAAACCTCATTGCCCCACAAAAAAAAAAAAAAAAAAAGGAAAATAAAAAGAGAGAAAAGCAAGTGAGCCAGTCATGTAAGAAGAGTATAGGACAATAAATGGACAGCTCTATTAAATATTTTTAAAACTACAAAGTTTTAAAAATCGATGTGAAAATTTGTTTATACATGTAATTTGTATAATGAAATATACTAAATAATGAAAGGAAGGAAGGAAGGAAGGAAGGAAGGAAGGAAGGAAGGAAGAAAAAGAAAGAAAGGAAGGAAGGAAGGAAGGAAGAAAGAAAGAAAGAAAGATTTTTATAACTAAAGAATTATATGGAAATGTTTTACATGATTGCACATATATAACCTGTATCAGATTGCTTAGTGTCTCAGAGAGGGGGGTGATAGAATTTGAACCTCAAAACTTTTTAAAAATAAGTGTTAAAATTGTTTTTACATGTAATTGGGGAAAAATAAAATATAATTTAAAATAAAGAAACAAAAGAATTCAGTGCTCGTGAATCCTCAATGGAAAATTTATGAAAAGACACAGACGAGGATTCCACAAGTTCAGAGTGCTGGGATGGGTTGTAATCAGAACTAGGAAAAGGAGCACTGGCATACCTCATTTTATTTAGCTTCACTTTATTGTGCTTCATGGTGTATGGTTTTTTTCTCACAAATTGAGGGTTTGTGGTTACACTGCATTGAACAAGTGTAAAAGGACCATTTTTCCAACAGCATGTGCTCTTATCTTGTCTCTGTGTCCCAGTTAGGTAGTTCTTGCAATATTTCAAACTTTTTCATTATTATTTTATCCTTATGGTAATCTATGATGAGTGTACTTTGGTGTTACTATTGTAATTGTTTTAGGGCACCCATATGAGATGACAAACTTAAATGATAAATATTATATGTGTTCTGACTGCTCCACTGACTTGGCTGTTTGCCCGTCTCTCTTCCTCTCCTCGGGCCTTCCTATTCCCTGAGATACAACAACATTGAAATTAGGCCAGTTAATAACCTTACAATGGCCTCTAAGTGTCCAAGTGAAAGGAAGTGTCAAACCATGTAGCAAGCTTTCATCATTGTCTTATTTTAAGATACTGCCACAGCTACCCCAACCTTAAGCAACCACTACCATGACCAGTCAGCAGCCATCGACATCAAAGCAAAAACCCTCCGCCAACAAAAAGATAATGGCTCACTGTAGGCTCAGAAGATGGTTAGCAATTTTTAGCAATAAAATATTTTTAAGTAAGGCATGTTCATTTTTTAGACGTAATACTATTGCATACTTAATAGGCTACAAGACAGTGCAAACATAATTTTTATATACACTGGGAAACCAAAAGATTCATGTGACTGATTTTATTGCGATATTCACTTTATTGTAGTACTCTAGAATCAAACCCACAATATCTCCAAGGTATGCCTGCACCAAGGTATAGAGGTTATACATATGTTATACAGTAGAGATATGCTTATGTCACCTTGGTCCAAATATAGACTACATCCCTAAAATGAGATCTCTTTGAAATGAAAAATTATACATTCATAAAATTTAAAAACCCCAATTATAGGACATGCTCAGGTTTTAGAGAAGCCAGATTTAGAAGAACAGAGCTATTGGGCCAATATATTCATATATGTGTGTATAAACAGAATATATATTTACATAAATACATACAAATATTATGAAATAGGAGGGGGGCTTCCCCCACATAGAAGAAACTGCAGGGCCTGCTTTTGGAAAGGCATGATGATGTATAATGGAAGGACTTCGGAGAGATCAGAAGCATGTAAAGGCATTTTCTAACTGGTCTGGCTTTGCTGACTACATGGAGAAGAGTCTCTTTGATTAGCTATAGACCCAGAAATGGGGAAACTTCAAAATAATATTTATCTATCTAGGGTCAGTCTCTCAGTTCAGACTCTTTCCAGTCTTGCTGTTGTTGGAGAAGATCATGCAACTAAGGGTATCCTGGTGGCCCAGGGGCCTCAGGCTCTTTCTCACCTGGAGCCAAGATAAAAACCAAGAGCAGGAAGCTCTGCTGTTTCTGCCTCTGCTATGTCCAGTCTTTCCTGCTTCTAAGTAAAAGAGATTGGAAATGGCTGTAACCTGGTGAGCCAGTTTTTTGCAGAAAAATAATTCAGCATTGAGGCTCTGAGGAACAGTCTTCAGGACTCAAACCAACAATAGCCTGAGACTCAGATTAATCCAGTCATTTTTATACATTTGGACATGAACTTGATGGGACCAATGATGTGTAGACACTGAGTGAAGTCTGAGTTCACTCTCTTCAGAGTGTAGGCACTGAGAAGAAATGTTTGTACTTCTGTTCTTGTTCTATCTTTGAAGAAAATACTTCTTCATAAAAGGAATAAATAGAATAGACCATTCATCACTGACAGTTGACAGTGAGGGTACTTACATGAAAATAAGGGTATAAGTCAATAGAGAAAGATACCTCCAAATCTTCAAGGGTACCCCTAGAATACTAAGGAAGAGATGAAGCTTTATTCTGGATGAGTAAGTCCGCAACCTTCATTGTATACACATACATTGTGTATAGATCTATATAGCATAGAGAATATGTATAGTTATATACTATATATAATTACTTATACACAACATAGAGATGATACACTTATATAAAGAATACCTACAGACATAAATATATACATATATGTATATATATATACATATATTTTTTCACACACAACCATGTATACACATACAATATAGTTTCATTAGGTTATTTTTAATCTATCAACACTGAAGTTTAGTAGTAAGTAACCCTTTCTACCTTCATTTATTAAATTTTTCCTTAAAAAATAAATGTTCAAAGTTAAGATTAAACTTATATTTTTTTTCTAAAAATAAACATTTTTATTTATAGTTTTGGGTTCCAATTTTTATCCCTCTTTCCCTCCCTCCCCTCCCCCCAGGTGGCAAACAATAAGATATAGGTTATACCTATATGATTATGTAAAACATTGTCATATTTGTCACTTTGTGCAAGAAAATTTGATTAAGAGGAAAAATGCAAGAAAGTGAAAAAGAGCACTCTTCGATCTGTTCCATCAATATCAGTTCTTTCTTTGGAGGTGGATAGTATGTTTCACCAATACTCCTTTGGGATTGTCTTGGATCATTGTATTGTTGAAAATAACATAAATATTTATCTATATTATAACCCTCACCTTCACATACTTTAAAGAACTCTGATTGGGGAGGGGGAAATTACTAAATCAATATGAGAGATATGCTTGTTTCACACTAAATATGGCATTTTGCTAATATCTGTAAAGAGGAGAATCAATTAATTAATTAATTAGTGTCAGTTTTCAACCATGCTCATTTGATTCACTGGATTGAGACTCCCTCAGTATACTAAAGTTATAACTGCTCGACAGTAATGAAAATGTACTTGAATTTCCTCTGTGTGAATTAAACAGTATTACAACTGAGCACATTCCCAGCTTTACTCCATCTTTTCACTGAATGATGGTACTCAAAAAAGGCTTAGGGGCTTCCTTAAACTAACAGATAATTTTTTAATGGAATTATGAAAAGGAAGTAGGTGAGCTAAGTCTGAAATTAATGAATTTGCTAATGACTATTTCTTACTTGTGGTCTTACTGAACTATTCCCTACTTATGAGTCCAGGCTGGCTTTTTGACTGAACTACTTATTCCCTCCCACATACTATTATGACAAGAACAACTTTTATATACTGCTTCAACGTTTGCAAAGCACTTTATAAATATCATCTCATTCCTCACAACAACCCTTGGAGGTAAGTGCTATTTTTATCCCCATATTACAAATGAAAAAATGATGGCAAACAGAGGTTAAGTGACTTGCCCAGAGACACATGAGTTAGAAAGTGTCTGAGGCAGGATTGGAACTCAGGTCTTCCTGACTCAGAGTCCAGCGCTCTATCCGTGAGCCACCTAGTTTCCACCTTACATAAACTGTATGGTATGTATACCCAGAGTCAGCTAGATGGCTTGGTGCATAGAGCACTGGGTCTGGAGTTAGGAAGACCTGAGTTCAAATCCATCCTCAGACACTTAGTAGCTGTGTGATCCTGGGCAAGGAAATGGCAAAACACTCCAGTATCCTTACTAAAACAAAAAACCCATGGACAGCATTGGCAACCTGTGGTCCACAGGGTCATGAAAAGTCAAACATAACTGAACAACAGCAACATGTCTCCCACCCACCAAACCTCTCTACATGTGGGTCTGCAGGGAAAACATTGACCAGTGGACTTTGTTACCAATTCTACAACTAGTTCCCTGTGAGTTTAGTCAAGTTCCACTCTGTTCTTCAGCTTCCCATCTAATTAAAGTATCAGAGGTAGTGAGAGATAGAAGGGAATTTAGAAATTATCTATGCTAATCTTTACAGATGAGGGAACTGAAGCTCAGAAGAACTGAGACCTGCCTAAGATCATAACAGCTCATAAATGGCAAAACCAGGATTTTGAGCACATCTCCTTGCCATGAAAAGAAATGATCAACTATTTCTGAATGTCTTTTATATACCAACCAGGGGCATACAAAGAAAAAGCAGATATAGTCTCTACATTCAGGCAACTGTAGTGAGATCTACAGTATTAGAAGTCTTGGAACAAGCTGGGTGATCAATTGTCAGGAAGTTATAGAGTGGGGCACATCAATTAGTCCATCAACACACTTTTATTAAGCACCTATTCTGCACTCTCAAGGTCTCTCTGAAGAACTTCAGAATTCATTGTGCGCCATGGGAGATCCTAGCAAAGGACTGCCCAGCATGGCATGCCCACATCGAAGCAAGTGCTTTGCTACAACATGCGTGAAGCAAAATTGCAGTAGCTAAAAAGAAACATGAGATGCACAGATTTAGAAACATCTCTACCCCAAATGTTCATATGGACTACTTGTGCCTGACCTGTGGTAGAGGATTCCAAGATCATATTGGTCTGATCATCCACTCAGACACACTGCATCTTGACCCCCACCATAGTGGTGTCATTTTGGTCCTCTTCAAGAACAAAGGACAACAACCAACCACCTATACTGGGCTAGGCACTATAATAGTCTGGAGGTACAAAGATAAGGAAATAACTACTTTTATCTGAC
Source organism: Dromiciops gliroides (assembly GCF_019393635.1). Classification (NCBI taxonomy): domain Eukaryota; kingdom Metazoa; phylum Chordata; class Mammalia; order Microbiotheria; family Microbiotheriidae; genus Dromiciops; species Dromiciops gliroides. The sequence goes on from NC_057865.1 coordinate 198,375,310, forward strand.
AGCTTGCATTCTAGCATGGAAGGCAACATTAACATATGAAAGTATATACAAAGTATATAACTTAACCAGGTAGTTAGAGGGGGAGGGCACTAGTATTTGGAGTTGGAGGGAGTGGGACTGGAGATCAGTAAGGGCTTCATATAAAAAGTGATTCTTGAACTGTGTCATGGAAGGCTGGAAGATTCTATGAGGCAGAGGTGAAGAAGCAGAACAGTCCAGGTATGGGAGGCACAGGACAAAAGCACAGGGACGTAGTGCCATAAGTGAGAAACAGAGAGAAGGCCAGTTTGGACACACCATAGAGTAGCACAATAGGAAATTTATTAAGAAGAGGAGTGACACAGCCACATCTACTCTTTTTTTGGGGGGGGTGGCAATGAGGGTTAAGTAACTTGCCCAGGGTCACACAGCTAGTAAGTGTTAAGTGTCTGGATTTGAACTCAGGTCCTTCTGAATCCAGGGCCAGTGCTTTATCCACTGTGCCACCTAGACACCCCCCCTCCCATTTTCCCTTAAGGAAAATCATTTTAGGATGTTAAGGATGGATTGAAGGGGGAAGAGACTTAAGGCAGGGCAACCAATTAAGAGGCTGTTGCAATATCTAGGCTAGAGGTGATGAGGACCTTAACTAGGGTGGTAGCTTTATGAGTGAATAGAGAGAAGAGGGCAGATGTGAGAAATATTGTGAAGCTAGCAATGACACAATTTGGCATCTGATTGGATATGTGGGGTGGGGGTGAATGGTAGTTGGGAATAAGGATTTGATTCAACAAAGACTTCATATGTCATATCCAAAACTAAGAGCATATTATTCTAAAACTGCTCTGCCCTTTTTAGTGTCATAAGATGTATATAAATTCACACTTTACAAAAGCAACTTTTAAAAAATTTAAAACCAAACCCAAAGCTTGATTAAGCAAGGAAGAAGGAAGTACACACTATGTCTGCAACCCATTCCTCCACTTCTCCCTAGAACCTGATGAATCACCAATAACCCCTTGTTCACACTGCTTGGTGTGACTTACATCAGACAATTCTCCACAGTGGGCATCAGGGTGATAGCATTCAACAACATTAAATGGATCCCCAAATGGAGCCAAAAGGGCTGCAGCTATGACAGGCTGCAGTGGCTCTGCTCTCACTTTGGGTCTGATTCTGAGAGGTGTCATAACTTCCTGTATAAGTCCACATCAGTAGCAGGTTCCAATTTTACCTGGCAAGGCTACCATGAAGCATTTGGCCATTTGGCTCTATCTCCATCTTTCTCCCCATCTCAGTATCTTAGAATATCTCCCCCCACCTCTCTTTATCTCTCTCTGTGTCTGTCTCTCTGTTTTTCTGTCTCTTTCCCTGTCTTTCTCTTTTTATCTCATTTATTTAGAATTTTATTTTCCCCTGAAATTACATGTAAAAACAATTAACATTGATTTTTTTAAACTTTGTGTTTGAAATTCTCTTCTTCCCTTGCTCCCCACCCCCCCTTAAGAACTTCAGCAATTCAATATAAGTTATACATGAGTAGTCACGCAAAACATTTCCACATTAGTCAGGTTGTGAAAGAAAACAGACAAAAAAATTAAGAAAAAGAAACTAAAAATATGCTTCAATCTGTATTCAGACACCATCAGTTCTTTCTCTGGAAATGGATTGCTCTTTTCATAAGTCATTCAGAGTTGTCAGATCATTGTATCACTGAAAATAGCTGTCATTCATAGCTGATCATCTTACAATATTGCTGTTACTTTGTATACCGTACATTTCACTTTGCATCAGCTCATGTAAGTCTTTCCAGGTTCTTCTGATAGTATCCTGCTCATCATCCCTTATAGCACAATAGTGTTCCATCCCACAATTTGTTCAGCCATTCCCCAATTGCTGGGTATCTCCTCAATTTTGAATTCAACTTTTTGTTTTTTATCTCTTTTGGGATACCATCCTAGTAGTTGTTTTACTAGATCAAAGAGTATGCATGGCATACTCATAGCACTTTGGCCATAGTTCCAAATTACAGAATGTTTGAATCACTTTACAACTTTACCAAGAGTGCATTAATGTCTCATTTTCCCCATGTCCCCTACAACATTTGTTATTTTCCTCTGCTGTCCTATTATCCAATCTAATAAGTATGAGGTAGTACCCCAGAATTGTTTTGACCTACATCTCTCCAATCAATAGTGTCTCTCTCTTTTTGTATGTCTCTGTCTCTCTGTGTGTCTCTCTGTTTCTCTCTGTCTCTGTCTCTGTATGTCTCTCTCTCTGTCTGACTCATAAAATATCACCTCCTACATAAAGCTTTTCCCTACACCATCCCACCTTCCCTCCAGTTGTTATTGGTAATTCCCATTTGAAACTATTCTTTCTGTAACTTTGTATATAGTTTGAGCATGTACATGTTATATTCTACCCCACCCACAAAATGTAAGCTCGTTCAGTGTAGAGAACGTTTTGTTTCCTGTCTTTGTATCCCCAGAGCTCACTGTAATGCTTTATCCATAGTAAACAAATAGATAATTGTATTTATTTGAATACATGCTCTTCCACTAAAATCATGGACTCTCAGAGTTGTAAGGGATGACACATATAATATAGAACAACCCAAACCCAACCAGAAACTCTGGAACAGAGGTATCAATTTACAGCCAATGATCCCAGGCAGCCAGCAAAACTCCAGTGCTTCCTGAAGCAGATAAAAATGTAATTGGGAAATGTTTAACAACATACAAAAAATGTAATATAACATAGATAATGTTCATTTGTGGTTTTCTAAGTCAATATGCAGCCTTCAAGGATCAGTTTCTATTTGACACACCACTGATTTACAACATCCCTAACAAATGGCCATCAAGGCTTGAAGACCACCCAAGCAGCCTAGTCCACATTTGGACAGCTGTGATTCTTAGAAAGTTTTCCCTTATGTTAAGTCAAAACCTACCTTTGCAGCTTTCATTTGTTGCCTATACCTGTGTTACCTTAGAAAGTCACAACCTTTTCTATGCATCAGTTTTATTATCTATAACAATAAATGGGTTGACCAGTTGGTTCAAACTTCCAACATCATCATTCCACAGAAATTACTCTCTCTAAAGTTACCAATAATGTCTTAATTGCTAAATCGAGTGGTCTTTTCTCAGCCCTCATCCTTTTTGATTTCTGAAGCACTTGCCCCTATCAATTATCTTGTCTTGCTAGATATTTTCTCCTCTATGGGATTTCCTGACACTGCTTTCACTCCTACCTGGTTCTCCTTCCTATCTGACTGCTCCTTGTCAATCTCTCTTGATAGGCCATCATCCACATCACACCCACTAACTGCAGATGCACTGAGAAGGCTCTGTCTTAGGCTCTCACCTCTCTATATACAATCTCATTTGATGATCCATCACTCTTATGTTTTCAATTGTCACCTCTATGTAGATGACTCCCAGGTCCACGTATCCAGCCGTAGTCTCTTTCCAGAAGTCTAGTCCCACGTTACCACCTGCCTATTGGACATTTTCATATCAAACCCAATGTGTACAAAATATTATCTTTTTCAATTAACACACCTCTATCTTCCAAACTTCTCTATTTCTGTTGGGGGTACCACCATCCAACCTTCTTGTCACCCAGGTTCACAACCTCCACATAATGCTTTGTTCCTCACTCTCACTCTACATATCTAATCAGTTCCCAAATTTTATTGTTTCTCACTCTTGCATATGCCCCTTCCTTTCACTCACAATATGAACACCTTCTGGCTGCTTCAACTCTTATCTGAACTACCACAATAACCTCTTAAGTGGTTTCCCCAGATAAAGGCAGTCCCTACCGCCACCTCCTACCCCACCATTCATTCACCCACTGCAATCCACCCTTTACACAATTGCCAAAGTGATTGTCCCAAAGTTCAGATCTCACCACATCAATAAATTTAATTCACTTCCTATGACCTCTAGGATAAAATACAAACTTCTCTGATCGGTATTTAAAATTGTTCATACCCTCATTCCACTCTATCCTTCCATTATTATACATTATTCTCCATCTGTGCATTTTATGATCTATACCTAATGGCGTTTTTGCTATCCTTCACACCCAAAACTCCCATCTCTGTGGATTTGCATTGACTCTCCCCCCTCCCATGCCAGGAATAGTGTCCTTTTCCTCCCTTTTACTTCTTGGCATCTCTGTTTTTTGTTTGTTTATTTGTTTCAGAGTCAGGCCAAGTATCACTTTCTGCATGAGACCATTCTTCGATCCCTCAGCTGCCTGTGTCTCCTGCTACATCCCCTCAAGGTTACATTGTATCTGTTATGTAAATACCTATTTGCACAAGCTATAACATGCTATATCTCTTCATTAGAATGTAAACTCCTTGAAGGCAGAAACTGTTTCATTTCTGTCTTTGTATCCCCAGCAAGCAAAACCACACCTGGCACATTGTAGGCATTTAACAAATCTTTGATTGGTTGATTTATTGGTTGTTTCTAACATTCTATGTTTCTGATTGGACAACAGAAGAGCCAAAAGACTTCAGACAGATTTCACCCATTTTAAAATTGAGTCTAGAGATGACCCTGTGCTTTGGCAAATGACTGTAGCCTCAGCAGAGGCTGGCCGAAGATCTGACCCATCAGGAGGACTAGGGTTTCAGTGCCCAGAATATTTCCCAGGTCAAGTGCTAGGGTTCTGGGGGTGGGGAAGGAAAATGTGGGGGGGGGAGTTGGCAGAAAGGGGTATATTCTGTCTCTGCCACCAGAATTTCCCAGTCCCACAGTTCTGCTGGGTCATGACATTCATAAAGTTAGAAGCCTAGGGCAGCTAGGTGGCGCAGTGGATAGAGCACCAGCCCTGGATTCAGGACTACCTGAGTTCAAATCCGGGCTCAGACACTTAACACTTACTAGCTGTGTGACCCTGGGCAAGTCACTTAACCCTAATTGCCTCACTTAAAAAAAAAAAAGATAGAAGCCATGGTGGTCACAGAGTGAGGATGAAAATAAATTGGGGGGAGGGTGAAGAAAAACAAGAAGCAGGCTATTTTGAGATCTCTTCTGTTTTCTCCTTTACATTTTTCTCCCTTGCTTTCTTCTCTTCCTTTCTTCTCCTACCTTCACTACTCCTAAACCCTTATAATACAGTAAACTTTCATTTATCCACAAATTAATAGTCTATATATAGGATCACAAGATCATAGAAGCATAGAATGTTAGCTAAAAGGGAACAAAGATATTATCTAGTCCAATTGTGTCATTTTACAGAGAAAGACACTGAAACCCAGAGAGAAGAAGGAACCTGTCTGAGCTTATACATGTATCACTCCCTAGTTGCTCAAGGGATCACAGAATCATGAGATTTTAGAGTCTGATGGTAATTTAGTCCATCACTCTCAACTTATAATGACAAAAGTGAATACCAGAGAAGGGAAATGATTGGCCCAAGTGAAGAGCAGAGCTGGAACTAAAATTCAGGCCTCTTACCCACCAATCTCTCAGGATTTTCTCTGAATCAAAATGGTAGCTCTTGGCTAGTCCAGACAAAAGAAGCCAAAATTGGTGCAAAATAACAATAAAAGCAGCCTTGGCAAAACATAGAGAGGGATTGATGGAACTTTTATAAAAATGAAAAAAAAATCTAGTCTAAAAATAACAAAATCTAGTCTAAAAACAAAAGAGAAGTAACTTTTGTAGAATCAATACCACTGCTCCACTTTATCCACTGAGAAAGCAATACCTTTCTCAGTCTCCATACCCTTTCTGTAAATTCCCATTAGGCCTTTACCCTCATGATGTCTTCTCCATAATTATCATTTTGGTGCCAACTGCCTAACCCTCCCTCTTTCACAAGCTTTGAGCAATTTTCCTTTGACATTTTGACAATGATGACTGACTCACAAAATCAGGTTAATAGAGCAAGAAGGGACCTCAGAGGCCATTTAATCTAACCTATACCTGAATGAGAGTTCATTCGATAAAGCTAGTAACAAATTGCTACCCAGGCTCCACTTGAAAACCTTCTGTGAGGAGGAGCACATTACTTCCTGAGGTAGACAATTTCATGTTTTTATACAACTCAAATTATTTGGATGTTTTCCCTTAAATCAAACATAAATTGGTCTCTCTAAAATTTCACCATTCCTTCTAATTCTGCTATCTTGGCATTGAAAGGACTAGTTTGATCTTTCTACCACATGACAATCCTGCAAATATTTGAAGTCAGCTATCATACAACCACAAAGTACAATGAGCTACCCTATAATGTAGTAAGTTCCCCTTCACTGGAGGTCTTCAGGCAACTTATATGACCTTTGTCCTGAATATTGTATAAGCGAGTCATATTCTGATAGATGTTGGTTCCTTCTAACCTTTGAAGTTCTATAAATCTGTGAATTCAAGTAATTGTGCTACCATCTAACATGCATTATCAGCTGCCTATTGGACATCTCAAACTGGATGGGCCATAGACATATGACCATAGACATTTGGCTCTCTCTCCTACTGAGTACAGAATGAGAAAAAATAGACAACACACAACAGAAAAGATACAAATTGTACAAAGAGCTTCCTGTGTGCAGTCAGGGGTGCAAGATACTAGAATGAAGGTACAACTCTGGAATAGAGTTTATTAGGATATCCTTCCATTAAAATCTTGAATATTGGAAAGGCTCTCACCTTATTGGTTTTAGATTTTTTTTAGTGAGGCAATTGGGGTTAAGTGACTTGCCCAGGGTCACACAGCTAGTAAGTGTGTTATGTGTCTGAGGCCGGATCTGAACTCAGGTACTCCTGACTCCAGGGCCGGTGCTCCATCCACTGCACCACCTAGCTGTCCTGCTCTCACCTTATTGGAACAGTAAAGAAAGAGGTTATGAGTAGGGCTTGAGTGATACATTTAGCCTCTTCGGAACTTGCCAGGCCAAGAATTTTTCTGCCCTTCTGATGTAACACTAAGCATGGTTAACAGGTTCTTAGGTTTGAAGCTACAAGAGACCATAGTGGTCATCTGCTTCAACCCCTCATTCTTCAGATAAAGGAAAATGTACCCCAATCTATTTAAATAGTTTGCATGTGGTCACACTAGGAATAAATGGCTGGATTTTGATTCACACCAAGAACTTATGACTCCATATTCAATCTTTCCTCTATATTAACATTTCCTTACTTCCTCAGAAAGCACTGACTTGAGGAATTCCAGATCATTCTGTACCTGAGAATTATTGTGGAAAAAATGTTTTCTCCCATTTTGCAAAAATTTCCAAAGAAAGATAGTACTGTATATTATGAATTGTATTTGACTTAGACACACAGTTCAAACACTTGCTGCCTCATGACCTCAAGTAAGTCACCTTCACCCAACATCTCTGGATCTACTATTTCATTTGAAAATAAGGTTGTAAGACTAAATGATTTCTAAGTCCCATACAATTATAAAATCCTATGACTATATGCATGGTAAGCACAGGTAGGTGGTGCAGTGGATAGAGTATCAGACCTGCAGTCAAGAAAACCTGAGTTCAAATCTGGCCTCACAATGATCCAATGTAACCCTGAGGGACTTATGAAGATTGCAGCCCATCTGCAGAGAAAGAACTGATAGTATCTGACAAGAGATGGAAACACATTAAAAAATTTTTTTTTTCATTTCCTCTTTGACAATTCCTTAATCTGGAGTTTTGGGTTTTTTGACTGTTTTCTCTCACTAGCTAGCTAATATGGGAATTTTTCCATGACTACTCATGTATAACTTATTTTGAATTGATTGAATTCTTGTGGGTGGAGGACAGGAATGGAGGGGGGAAGAGAAGGTGGAACACAAAGTTTTTTTAAAAATTGATATTAAAATTTTGTTTTCACATATATTTTGGAAAATAAAATTCTATTCAGAATAAAACAAAAAAAATCTGGCCTCAGACATTTACTAGCTGTGTGACCTTGGGCAAGTCATTTAACCTCTGTTTGCCATAGTTTCTTCATGGGTAAAATGGGGATAATAATAGTACCTACCGGGGCAGCTAGGTGGCACAGTGGATAGAGCACCGGCCCTGGAGTCAGGAGTATCTGAGTTCAAATCCGGCCTCAGACACTTAACACTTACTAGCTGTGTGACCCTGGGCAAGTCACTTAACCCCAATTGCCTCACTAAAAAAATAAAATAAAATAATAGTATCTACCTCCCAAGGTTATCATGAGGATCAAATTATATAATAATTATAAATAAAACACTTAGCACAGTGCCTGGCATGTATTAATTGCTATATAAATGTTAGCTATCACCATCCTTGTTATAATTCTCATTATTATTGTATATCCCACTTATCTATACTAGTTTAGAGAGAACAGGGTAATATAGAAAGAGATCAGACAGGAAGTCAGAAGACATGGCTTCAAATTTTACTTGTGCTACTTGTAATCTGATCTTTCTGGTCCTCAGCTTCCTTACCTATAAGGTGAAGAATACCTACCTCACTCAAGATTGTTGTGAATCAAGTGTGGTTTTTTTTTAAACTGAATAGAAACACCAAACAAATCTGAACTATTTGTAAATAGGTCATGCAATGTTCCATAGACGGTATCAGTATATGAGAGAAATCTTATAGCTGGTGAACTAGAAAACGCCATTCCATGTGAAATAGTCCAAAAGACTGGTAATGTTGAGAAAGAGAAATCATCCTCACTGTCTCCTAGCTCCCAGCTAGACAAAGAAAACAAAAATATGAATGATGTAGAACAGAATTCAGATACTTGGGAGAAAAAGAAAATATGAAGACAGAGAGATGAATTCATGACAATCAGTTGCAAGAAAACATGGTAGTCAATTGATCCCCATCTCCTTTAAGGATAAAACAGGAAAAAAAAATAGGTTCAAAGCATGATATAGTGGAAATAAATAATGCTGGGATCCAGAGATCTGAATTAAATTTATAGCTCTGTTATTAATTATCTTCATGTCCTTAGGCAAACTACTTGACTTCTCTGGTTGGTTGCCTGAAAAATGAAGAGATTGGATTAGATAAGCTCTAAGGTCCCTGTGGTTCCAGTTATATTAATCTATAAACTTGCATTTATGGGAGCCAAAAGATCTGGGTTCAATTTCCTGTTCTAGTAATTAGCTCTCTGTCCCTAGGCAAGCTACATAACCTCTCCAAACTTTAGTTTTCCCATCTGTAAAATAAGGGACTTAGACTAAATTATTTCTAAGGTAGCATCCAGTAATGACAATCTACATGCATAGGAAGAGATTGACCCGAGAACTAAGGTAGAACTACTTTTGCATCATGTGAGCAACAAGATGTTATAGATATTTTCTCTGATCCCTATGTCTTTTCAAACCTCTCCAAAACAGAAATTATGCACCAAAGATAAAGAAAGTTCAGCTGTCTCCATATTCTAGGACACCCAGAATTCAAAGGAAGTTAAAAAAAAAAATCCAGAAACTGATGCTCACTGACCCTGCCTCAGCAATCCTCCCCCACTTCCCACCCTACCAGCAGTGAGGCAGGACTAGCAGACCCAAGAACATAACATAATCTTCATCAAAATCCACTTCCACACCCCTGTCTCCCTCCCTCTTTCCAATGTGAAGTAGACCCCAACTACAGACTGCATAAAAGTTTGCTCGGGACTTGACAGCTAGCTTGGCCACAGTCCTTTACAAAAGGCTTCTGGGAGGAGCAGCTAGGTGGCGCAGTGGATAGAGCACCAGCCCTGGATTCAGGTGGACCTGAGTTCAAATCCGACCTCAGACACTTGACACTTACTAGCTGTGTGACCCTGGGCAAGTCACTTAACCCCAAATGCCTCAACCAAATAAAAAAGGCTTCTGGGGGTGGCATCCTGGAAGCACTGGTGCTTCGAAGTTTTGAAGTACCAGTGCCATGGAAAATAGGCTTTAAATTGGTGGTACCAGACCAGATAAGTGAGGAACAGGAAGAATGGGACAGGTCACTAGATCAGAAAACTTTGCAAGTGGGGAGGCCTGTGGCATTCCATCAAGCCTGAAGGAAAGAGCACAGCACCTGACTGGAGCCAGTTCTGACCACTCAAAAGTCATTTGAGGCAAAGACTTAAGTTGGTGAATTGTAATTGCCTAGTATGGGAGGGAGCTGAAACACTTTGAGATCTAGCTGACTAAGAAAACAAAACCAGAGGGGAGGGATTCAGAAAGTGAGTTATAAGGAAAATGGGGTTAAGGGGAGGGGAGTGGGGGAGACTGAATGAACCAAAGGTTTCAGAAGGAAGAAAACTCAAAGATTTTGAACATAAACAGATAAATCAACAGAAAAAAAACAGCGACAACAGAAGGAAATCTAGACTCCAGATTTAGTAAATGAGTTCAAACATCTGTGAATAAATACTGAAAAGTAAGGGGAAATGATCCAACACTTGATGAGCGAAAGAACCTTTTGGAAGTTTGAGAACATGGAACCACAACCTGCTATTCCTGAGTAGTGTAAAAGAGAAATGAAGATTATGAGAGCAGAATTTATGTCCCTCTCAGCAAAACTAATCAATACAACAGGAAAACTTAAATCCAAGACACACAATGGTTAAATTTAACAATTCAATTCAGAAACAAGTTCTATAGGTCATTAGGAAAGAGATCTTCAAATACAAAGAACATTCAAATAAGACAAGACTATTCCACACCTACTGAAAAAAAAAAAGGAGGAGGGTATGGAATAGTGTGTTCCAAAGAGGAATAGAGGTCAGCATGCAGTCTAGGGTAACCTATCCTGCAAGTCTGAGTTTGACCATACAGGACAAAAGATAGATATTCGGTAATAAGGAAGATTTTGAAACATTTTAGAAAGAAAACCATAAGAGATTATTTGCCTCTCAAACAACAGAAATTTAGGAGGAGTGAATAAATGCTGTAGGTAAGGATAGTAACAGGGAAAAAGTGACAACAGAAAGACCGGTAAGAGATTTCTTTATAAATGTACACAAGGAAACAGAGGTAAAGGTGGAAATCTGGTGGAGTAACAGCAAAGACTTGGTATTATGGTAAAGAGGAACACACTACCTTCATATGAATAAACACTTTTTGTGTGGAATTATATCATAACACTGGAGATACATGAAAGGGAGGGCAGTAGGGAGATAGAGAGAAGTGAGTAATGTGCCAAGATCAAATCAAGGGCTAGCAATGAGGGGGAGGTGACCTCTGCCTCAGGAAAAGATGAACCTATAGTGGAATGGGTGATGGGGAGGAGGGGGAAAAGATTGAAAAGAATGGGGGGCAGGAAGGAGACCTTATTTTGGAGTTGGGAGGAGATTCCACTGATGAATACTTTTATGAATGGAGGAAGCTGGTCAGTGGAGGGAGATAAGGACTTTATACTGAATGAAGCCTGGGAGATTTGGTGTTTAGAAAATCTACTTGTCCTGGTAGCGGGAGAGTTAGAACCCCTGGGGCCAGGCAGCTGGAGGAGTGGGAGAGCATGGACCCAGGGAGGAGATTGGCTGGCAAATGTAAGGTTAACAAGACAGAGTATAGGTCAGTGATGGGCTACATAATCAGGAATGTAGCAGGGGAGAGGCCCTACCATGGAGCAATGCACTCCTGACACCTGAATTAATTGGCATCATTCTGGAAATGAGGCACAATGGAAAAGAGGAATTCATGGGACAAAGTCCTTTAAGACAATGGCATAAAGTATCTAGAGGGGAGAGTTTAGAATTATTATCTTAGAAGCTTTGATTGCATTAAGAATACAGAGAAAGGAGAGAGATCAGAGAATGAAGGTCTAGAGTTATCAGAAAGAGAAAGTAGATAATGAAGAGACTAAGAGAAATCTGCTTTGGAAAAGGGTACAAAAATGAAAATCTAAAACTAATGAGGGGGCAACTAGATGGCACAGTGGATAAAGCACTGGCCCTGGATTCAGGAGGACTTGAATTCAAATCCAGCCTCAGACACTTGACACTTACTAGCTGTGTGACCCTGGCCAAGTCACTTAACCCTCATTGCCTCTCAAAAAAAAAAAACCCTAATGAACAGAACTAACTGAAGGGGAGGAGAGGAAGGGAGAAATATCAGAAAAGAAGTGGCAATCAGGGGTGAAGGGAAGAGAGTCAATGGGAACAGGACCACTTTAAAAAAGATTAAAGTAACATAATACTGTGTTTGCAACAGAAGAGGGAACCTGAAACTGAAAAGCTTCTGCACAATCAACATTAATGCATCTAGAATAAGAAGGGAAGTGGTTGAATTAGAAAAAAAATCTTTATATCAAACTTCTCTGACAACAGTTTGATAGCAATATATATAAACATTATGACTAATAGCCATCCCCCCAGTAGATAAATGGACAGAGGATATGAACAAACAGTTCTCAAAGAGAACTTCAAAGTATTCACAACAACATGAAAAAATCAAAATAACCCTGAATTTTTACCTTGTACCCTACAAATTAGCAAAAATGAGCCCAAAATGGCAACAGTCAGTGTTGGAGAGGTTATGAGATTATGAAAAGATAGGTATACTAATAAATTGTTGGTAGAGCTATGAAATGATACAACCATTTTGGTAGGCAATTTGGAATTATACCAAAATGTCCATAATCTTTGAACCAGAGAGTCTATAATGAGTTTACATCCTAAGGAAGCCATTAATAAGAAAAAAGTCTCCATAAACTTCAAGAATATTTGTAGGAGTACTTTTTATGTTGTTTAAGAATTGGAAACAAAGTAGATGACCATCTACTGGGGAATGGCTAAGCAAACTATGATACATGAGTGTGATAGAATATTATTGTGTTGTAAGAAATTATGTGTGTGATGAATATATAGAAGTATGGAAAGATGTATCTCTGAACTGCTACACAGTAAAATGAACAGAGTCAAGAAAACCGTAAATATAGTAACTACAACAATATAAATAGGAAAAACAATGGCACACCAAAATAGATTTTTTAAAAAGTATATGTAACAAAATTATAATGAACAAGTGGACTTAAATAAATAGAAATCAGAAGAAACCCCCAACCTACTTCTTTGTGAAGGCAGGAGGTCCACAGGTATTGCACATATTTTCAGTCTTTTTCAGTAAGTTGTGCTGACTTTGTTATTATTTTTTCCTCTTCAAAACAAAAAACCTCCCAGTATTTGTCATATGTCTCTGAGAGGGGAAGAAAAAGGGAATGCATAGAATACTATGGTGGTGTAAAAAAACCCAGGAAATATCAATAAAAACATTTTTTATAAAGAACTAAAGCAGAGCTTGCTGATTTAACAGCCATTTAAGAAAATTACCCTGAGATTGTGGGAATTGCTCTTGACAAAAGGACAAATATCTTCTGTAAGAGGACCATACAACCACAGGATTACAGAGCAGGGAAGGACTTTGGGGATCATGTTTTCAAACCATTTCATTCTATAGCTAAAGAAACAAAAAGATGAAGTACCTTACCAAGGTCACACTTTTAATAATAGCCTGCATTCAAAGTCAGGGCTTGTGACTTCGAATCCAGTGCAGTTTCCATAACAATCATGGTTTAGATGTTGCCAGCTAGAAGGCAAAGGCATGGCTATGACCTATAAAGGTCCCCTCCACAGAAGGATTATATTCCCTCTAGCAGAAATCACCATGTCTTCGCTAATATAAAAGCATCAAACATTCTTGCACTTTACATTAAAACATAATGTTTGTTTCCAAATACCTTGGTGGTTATATATTGTTGGGCTATCCAGCTTTCTTTCCTTTTTTGGACATTTCTTCTGTTAACACAGTAGGCACTATGGTGTAAGGTGGAAAGAGCTTTCATCTCCTCACATGGTGTTGTGGAAAGAAGAGAAATTCAACTCCCCTCCTGGATTAAACTGGAATGCTGTGTTTGATAAATATGACCTAGAGTTCTCTGAAAAATTGCATTTGCCATGAAAATGCCAGTAACCCCTCAACGCTGGGGAATACATTAAGCAAGTGTGACGAATTCTTGCACTGAGAGAGACAGAGACACACACACACAGAGACAGAGACAGAGAGAATGACCTTGAGTTCTGTTTGTATGGGGAGATCATTACAATAGCAGAAATAGGAAAGGGGGAGATAATATCTCACTTTTATGTGGCACTTCCAAAAGCCTTTTACTCACAACAACCCTGTGATGTTGGGAGAATAAGTATTATTAAACTACTTGACAGATTAAGACACTGGGGCTTGGAAAAGGTCAGCACAAAGCAGTCAGACTTAGAGATGAAAGCGGGACCTTAGAGGTCATCTAGTCTAACCCCTTTGTTTTCTAAATGAGAAAACTGAGACTCAGAACATTTAAATGACTTGTTCAAGATTGCACAGTAGGCCAGTGGAAGTCTGAATATGATACCAGATTCTTTCACTCCAAATCTATACATATCATCAGTAATGTGGAAGTAATCATACTTGCACTCCCAAGCTCACAAGGTTTTCGTGAGGTATCACTTTGTAAACCTTAAAGTACTATATAAATATGAGCTCTGTTCTTTTTGGTCATGTCCGACTATTCATGGCCCCATTTAGGGTTTTCTTGGCAGAGATACTGGATTGTTTTGCCATTTCCTTCTCCAGCTCATTTTATACCTGAGGAAACTGAGGCAAACAGGAAAAAGTGACTTGTACAGGGCCACACAGCTTTGAACTCCGGTCTCCCTAACTCCAGGCCTGGCATTCTATCCAACTGGCCAACTTAGCTGCCCCTAAATATGAGCTATCATTATAATTAGCAAAGCTAATGCAGATGTTCATGGATCAAGTACAAAGCAGTGAATGTCCTGCCTCAGTCAGCTCCCACTAAGAGAAACAACAACCTTTAAAACCTGATGTAAACCCACATATTTCAGCTCAAAGCAATTTACCAAAGTATGCATCCCCTTTTAAAACTCTTTTCTGTTAGGTCATAAAACCATGTCTAGTCACCTGTGATAGACTTAGCTCTTCTCAGCAATACAATGATCCAAAACAATTCCAAAGGACTAGTGATGTAAAATGCTATCCACATCCAGGAAAAAAAAAAGAAAAACTGTGGAATCTGAATGTAGATTGAACCATATTGTTTCTACTTTTTTTTTCTCTTGAGGTTTTCCCCTTTTGTTCTGATTATTCTTTCACATGACTAATGCAGAAACATGTTTAATGTGAATGTACATATACAAGCTAGATCAGATTGCTTTCTTTCTTGCGGAGGAGGGAGGGAAGGGAGAGAGGAAGAAAAATCTGGAACTCAAAATCTTATAAAAACAAATGTTGGGGCAGCTAGGTGGCACAGTGCATAGAGCACCGGCCCTGGAGTCACGAATACCTGAGTTCAAATCCGGCCTCAGACACTTAACACTTACTAGCTGTGTGACCCTGGGCAAGTCACTTAACCCCAAATGCCTCACTTAAAAAAAAGAAAGAAAGAAAGAAAAAAGAATGTTGAAAACTATCTTTACGTATAACTAGAAAATAATAAAATACTTTTAATATTAAAAAACTGTCTAGATCCTATGCTGTGTGATCTTGGACAAGTCATTTCTTTGACCTTTTTATAAATTAAAGATTTGTAAAGAGATTTTCTAAAGCTTCATTCTACTAGCCAGGCCAGGCACTTCTTAAGTACTAGAATAAGCTTGATCTTTCATTTTCCACATGTTTCTCTATTTTTACTAATAATGCTTTTTATGTGTATAACAACTCCCAGCTCCATCAGAACACAGAGCTGATCTCACACTTCTTTGTATTCCCTGGGGCCCCAGTACAGAACATAGCAGTCACTTGTTGACTATACCGTGGGAGAATAGAATCCCCTTGACATGATTAAAGAATTGTTACCATTTCCCCTACTTTGCTTGTTTCACTTGGGATCAGGTCTTTTCAGGGTCAGCATAAAAATATTCAAAATGCTTCTGAATATGTTCTCCAAAGCAATTCTTTTGCTAAACCAGTTTTAAACCCCCTGGAGGGGTTTAGGGGTTCATTCTCTTTCTCTTCGATAAAGACTGAGTAAGGCAGCTATCATCAGCAAGAATGCACCAGTCATTCACTGGGACTCTATAAAGCAAAGAACAGCTCAGAGGGGGCCATTAGCCCTCATAGTTCAGAACTGTGGATTGTGATTAATCCATTTATCTGTGATTCAAATGAGGGCCCCACAGTAGGAGTCAGTAATTGCCAGATCTTGAATAGGAGTATGAATAACCAAAGAGTATTCATTCATTCATTGTGTTACTGTTGCTTGAAGCCCTTCTACTTTCAGATCTCTGGGCAGCTATGCTCATATTAAACAATTCCACTCAATTCTGCAAATAAGGATTAAGTGCCTATCATCTCCAGAGCTCCTAGCCAGGATGAGGGGAAGGAATGCACAAAGGTTAAATAAAACCAGATTACTTTGGTGCTTACAGTCTCCTCAGCTTGAATCTATGTTTGGTCTGGGGAGAGGACAGCATAGTTCAATGAAGAAATTGGCTTCAAGTCATAAGACCAGAATCTCAATCCCTGTTCTGTTTGTGTGATTTTAGGCAAGTCCCTTAACGACCCTGGGCTTTCCTTATCTAGATACACTCTAAGGTCTCTATCAGCTCTAAATTCGGGGGTCTTAAAGTAAAAACTATAATTTACATAAACCTGAGGAGCTGAGGTCTGGGAAGAGTAGTAATAACTCACATTTACATTATAGGGAGGTGGAAGAGAAGAAAGCAAACTTGTGGTTTTTACAGTGTAGGAAACTTCCATTGTAGAAAATCCCTACAACATGAATTCCTTTGTAATTTAGAACCCCAGAGTGTTGCCCAAGGGCATTAAAAATCAATTGACTGGGGCAGCTAGGTGGTGCAGTGGATAGAGCACTGGCCCTGGAGTCAGGAGTACCTGAGTTCAAATCTGGCCTCAGACCCTTAACACTTACTAGCTGTGTGACCCTGGGCAAGTCACTTAACCCCAATTGCCTCACTAAAAAAAAAAAATCAATTGACTGGGGGGGGTGGGGGGGCAGCTCCGTGGTACAGTTGTTAGAGCACTGGCCCTGGATTCAGGAGTTCAAATCCGACCTCAGACACTTAAACACTTACTAGCTGTTAAGTCCCAACTGCCTCACTAAAAAAAAAAAAAAAATCAACTGACTTGCCTACCCAACTTGAATTCAGGTCAACCAGACAGATCAGTATTTCTATCCACTATATTGAGATGTTTTACATTTACATAGTAATTTTATTTTTACAAAGTGCTTTCTTTACAACAGTTGTGTGAGGTAGGTAGCAGTATTATTATCTCCATTTTACAAATGTGGAAAAGAAAGATCAAAGAAGTTTTAAGTGGCTTACCCAAGTTCACACATAGTGTCAGAACTAGAGTTAGAACTCAAATACAGGTCAATTAATTTGCAATTCTAGTGCTCAAAGTTTGCCCAACGTTACATGAGAAAGTCATATGAATTTTAATTTTCAGACTACTGGCCAGTGGTTAGGCAAGGATTCTACGAAGTTGTTGGTATTTTAATTCTTCAGTTTCTCCCTCCCTTCCCACCAGTTATATTTGGCTGTATCACTTACTAAATACTATTAAATTCCTTGATCCTTGAAATAACTCTGATAGGTGGGTAGTTTAAAAATATTATTCTTCCAATTTTACAAATGGAAAAACTAAAGGTAAGGAACTGAGACAGAGAGAGTAAATGAGTTTGCCCAAGGTCACATAGAGCTAAGAATCCAAATCCAGGTCTCCAAACTCCAAGTCCACTCTACTTTAGAGTGGTTAATTCACTTTCTTTCTTTCTTTCTTTTCCTCCCACTCCTTCCAACTCTTCAGATTCTCCCCTACAGCTCCTCCTCCCGATCTATTTCCATTCACTCTAGTCACCCTTTAAAAACACATTCACAGACCCCACCCACTCCGCAGGAACTCAAAACAAGCCATCTGAATTGCACTTGAGAAATTCCTGCTTCGGACCCAAATCATTAGAAAGACGTTAGCTCTTGGATGGTGACCAAGTGACCATCACAAGGTACCCAGATTTGTTCCATGTTTATAAGGAAGACAGTTTGCCACTAGCCAACAGAAGGTGACAAGAACTGAACCCTCTGATTCGAATCCACTGGAGCTTCTGGCTCCCCGTCCTGGCTGCCAGTGAACCCAGCAACCCCAAGCACTGGGGTACATCAGCGATCTGCTGGCTCTACGCAGTAGGATACTGTTTTCAACCAAGCCTTAAGTAAAGACTGCATGTGCGACGGATTAGAAAGGCGCACGGGGTGGGGGGAGGGAGCGAAGCAGGAAGTGAAAGGAGAGTGGGAGCGCTAGGAAGGGGGCAGAGGGAGAAGAGGCCGGGAGGATGGAGTAAAAATAGCCTGGCTCAGCTCTCAACCCTAGCTAAGGTGGGCTGTTGGTTTTGTGTAAGCTACCCAATGCAGACTGCGGAAATCGGAGCCGCTGTCGCCCTTTCCCAGTCAGACATTGCGCATCCAGGATGGGGAGGTGGAAAGAGTTTACATAGGAGCGGAAACTTTATTTTAAAAACAAAACGAGGAGAGGCGGGAAGGATGGTGGCAGTAGCTTCTGAGAATTTCTCAGGCGCCCTGACGCTTCTCCCCCACTTTCTCGTTGCGCACCGCCCCCCACCCCCTTCCGCCTTCTTTCGCCTCCCAGCCGCCTGTTGGAGGCTGGGTCCCGCTACGTGCCTGACTGGCCCACACTTTACAGAGGTGCAGTCCGGGGCTCTGCGCTATTTTTAGAAACCTCTGCTACAAATGTCAGGAAGACAAGGGTGGGCAAGCAGAGAGCCGGAGCTTTAAAGGGCTAGTAACGGAGCCAACGGAGCTTTGCTTCCTTGTGTATGAAACAGATGGCATACATGAAGGATCATTATGACCATCTAGAAGGTGGAGCATTTTGTAAACGCATTATCTGAGGATTTAGGGGTTGAGCAGAGAAAAGCATTGATATCCTAGAGTCTACCTTATACGAAGTCCTTATTACTGACAAACCTCACAGCTGCATTCATGCACCTCCCCCCACCTCCCACATTTCAACCCCCGGAGCGTGTGTATTTCAAGACTGACAATTCCCAGATACATGCTGCTTCTGGTATCTTTCAGGGAACACGATTTTGCGTCCCTTGCAGCCTCTGCGGAGAAATCGAGTTGGGTGCTTTACGTGAGGCTGCTATAGGTGTTAAAGAACAAGAGATAAAGGGATACGATAGATATAAAGAAATAGTTCTCTCGGTTTCTTCCCGGTCCCCACCCCTCCCGGTGCATTTGGGTAGCAATATGTGAAATGTGCGGCAGCTCAACTGGCTATTAATAGAGCCTGGAGTTTTCTCTATTTCTTTTTTCTGCCGGCAAGTAAGGGGGCAGTCTCCACTCTCATACCCCAAGCCCTTACCGGCTTTCGTATGCCGCGCTTTTCCGGGAAGCTAACCCCATTCATGACCACAGGTGCCCTAATGCCCCTTAATTCATTACAGTTGTAAAGACGTGAAGGTCAGTGACGCTCGCCACTCTAGCTAGGAGCTGCTTGTAGAAAGAAATCGCAGGCCAAGGGGTTGGTTCGTAATAGACTAGTGCTCCAGATCGACTTGAAGGTAAAATTGAGCGGAGTGGAAGAGGAGTCGAGTGGGGGTGAGGGGGCGCCTTACTCAGGAACAAAGATAGAGCTGCATAGAGGCAGGGGACATCAGTCCCGGGCGTTTATGGAGTCAGCAACTGCAGTCACAAACTCAAGCACTATCCCCCAGCCCCCAAGTTCCGGGGAACTGCAGGGTGCTGTCCCTGGTACTGAAGGAGACTCGCTGTAACCCACCCTTACTACCACTTCCAGAGACACTTAGAGCAAACCAGGATTAGATTTGTAATTCTCCCAGCCCTGGCTCTGAATGGGAAGGATCTATCCGTGGTACTGAAGTAGTACCCAGCTTATTCAGGGCTCAGTTCCGGCCGCAGGACTGCTTGAGAGGACATAAGAACCCAGAAGGGGTAAATCAAAAGATAGCTCAACCACTATAAGGAGGGAGAAATTGACTACTTGATTTTTCATCCTGTCTTGCCTCCCCCCCCCAAAAAAAAAACCCAAACCATATGCAGAGCCCAGAGTAAGAGAAGAGAAAGACCTGCAGCCGGAGAGCCGCAAACCCAGAAACAAGAGGATGGAGAGCTTGCAGGCTAATGGTAGAAGAGGGTGATGGGGGTGATATCTGCTTCTTTGCATTTTCAAGGGGGAGGGGGACTGGTACATGCACTGCTTCGCTTTCTCTTATCCCTCCTCCTACCCCCAAAGACAGAGAGAGAGAGAGAGAGAGAGAGAGAGAGAGAGAGCAACAGCAGAAGCAAGCAGGATGGAGCTAGGGAAAGTTTGGCACTTGAAACGGAGCAGCGGTAGTGGTAGCGGCAGCGGCAGCGGCAGCGTAGTGGTTCCAGATCTGAGCGGCCGGGGTCGCCAAGGACCTTGGCTCTCTCGCCTCCTTACCTCGGTGTTCTCGGCAGCGTTCTCCGCCATTTTCCTCCTTAGGAGCAGGCAGCGGGAAGAGTGTTTCATGCCCATAAGAGCCAGCAAGGGTTTGGAGATATATAGATAGTAGAGAAAGGGAGAGCTGTTGTGGCTTTAAAAATAAGGGCCCCTAAAAACCCCACCCCAAAACAAAACCCAAACCTAAATAAACACTGTATCTGGAGCACACACGGGATAAAAATCAACCACGGTTGAGTCTTTTCAGCAGTCTCCACTTTCTTTTATTTTCCTCCCTTCTCATTTGCTTCTGATTCCTTCACACACTTTCAAGTTCTTCTCTTGCTTCCCCACCCCCCCACCCCCACCCAGCCCCACTCCACACACGCTGCGGGTTTGCTTAGGGAGGTAGCCTCAAATGCACAGCTGCTTCTCGCCCCGCTTCTGGGGAAGTACAGCAGCCCAAAGGCAGCCAGCAACTCCTCTTAACTTCTGCAGCTCGGCTGAGCTAAGCAACACCCCTTTTTCCTTGCGTCTTCTCGGGGGCTGAGCTGGGTGAGTGGGGGTGGGGTGGGAGGTGGAAGTGGTGAAGGCAGGCCACGGGGGCACCGAGAGGCGGCGGGGCAGGGGCTGGTCGCCCCCTAATCTTTTACCCTCGTTCCCGCCTCCCCCGGTGTCCTTGTTTCTCTCTGCCTAAAGAAACACGCCTAGGCTCTCCGGAAAACTTGCGCTGGAGGCGAGGACATAGCTCGAGAGACTCGGACGCTTCCCTGCTACAGTAAAACGCGCTGGAGCGATCAGCAATCTCGGGCACTGGACTCGTATCTGGCTCTCTGAGTTGAGCAAATATCCTCTTCTAGATGGGAAACTATACGGGGTGGGGGGGCGGGAGAGGGAGAATCTACCCCGCCCCCAACCTCCCCCCTCTCCTTTCTCTTTCTGTCTCTCCACCACCCCCACCCCCAAAAAACCTTCACTGAATTACAACTGGGGGATTGGAAAAGGAGTGGAATTGCTTAGCAGCTTCTTTTGCCCCTTGTCTGTCCAAGGCTGAGGGGGTCCTCACCACTGTAAAGCGAAACGGAAGGGACTATGGGGTAAAAGCGGCTGGTTGGGGGTGGGGAGACAGTTGCAGAAGGAAGTTTAAATATAAATTCCTGTGCCTCTCATCTCCGCCCACCCCACCCCCCTACACACACACACACACACACACACACACACACACACACACACACACACGCACGCACAAAACATCTCCAGACTTCTTAGACACCCCCCTCAACACACACACGGTTCCTCTTCCCTATTCTCTTCGCCGTCCCCCCCCCCCAGATTTTGGAATCTTTTTCCCCCTGGGAGAAAGGGGGGGGGTATCACACACCAGTTAGGATTCTCTTGCTCATTTTGAAAGGAGTATGGGCAGAAGAGAGTGTGCATCATTATACAATGCATTACAGTCTTCACTTTTAAAATATCTCTTTCCATATTACAAGCCATCTGTTGGAAGGGGGTTGGCACGGAGGTAAAAAGAAATATTGAGAGAACGGGAGACCCAGTACCATCACAGACCAGTACTCTCTCCCTTTCCACTGTAACAGGCTTCCCTTTAAAGAGAGACAGCTTTCAGCCCCCAATCAATTATATGAAATTAGAAAGTGCTCACTAGCTTTCCTCCCCCACCATTCTTTGGGAATAATAGTTCTTCACCTGTTCTGGTTTTATTCTGATTACAAACCACTTCTGGCAATAATGTACTGAATTTTCATCTTCCTCATTTCCCCTAATCCCATGGTTACAAGGCAGTTGACTTGCCTAAGGGTGGGGGGGGGGTGAGGACCTACTTTATTTGGGCACAGGTGGAAGCTGAAAACCGTGGGAATAGGAAGGGATTAAAGTAATAGATGGATAGAAGGATGGGGAGGGGGGATAGCAGCTTGAAAGAAAAAGAGAACTGGAAAGCTAGTGTGATCCTGGGCCATAGTAGGATTAAAGTTAAAGGCACAGTACTCAGAGGCAGAGAGCCAAATTAAGTGTAAGAACCACCTCCTGATTCCTGTTGGCTTAGATGTTGGGGAAGGAGGAATAAAAATCCTTTGCTTCATATTATTTCCCACTCCCTAACATCATCCTTTGTACAGCAATATCAGAACAAAAAATGCATTGGCTGGCTTATGTATTGCTTATTCTTTCAGTATCTTGCTGCCCCCAAGATACTGAAAGAACCAGATAACTGTCTCCAGTTCATTCAATGGTTCTCTTTGGAGAACATAAGGAAGAATTACACAGGGTAAGCAGACATCAAGAATTTGTACTTACATTGGGTAAAGCTAATATCTCTGATCAGTAAAATAAAAAATCACTCAAAGTGTCAAAGCATTATATCTTACCAACACGCTGAGGGGATGAAGTTAACATACAGGGAGAAGAGAGGTTTCCAAATCAAGAACACGAATTCTAAGAGCCTTCCTCTCTTAGAGACAAAAATGCCAGAAGGTGATATTCTAGCAAAGTTTCAGGGTCTTCACACAACACCAAATGTCATCTGGGGTTCAACCACCTCCCATTTTGTAGATGAAGAAACTGAAGTGTAGAGGAGTGATGTGAATTATTTTAAGGTTACACTCTAATTAATAATATGGACAAGACACAAACACAGGCCTCCTGATGCTCATTCCATCTAGTGTTCTTTCCATTCCAACATGCCGCCTCAGATCGTGCATCCTCCAACAGATAGGGAGGGGGAGCTGAAACAGACTTCCACCAAAATAGGCTGTTGCCTGTGCACAATTATGTTGCTATGAGAACCTCAGTGGGTGTGTTTCCTTGATTCTCTGCTGAAATCTTGTGCTTTTCTTGGCTTTTTCCCAAGCACAAACTCAGCTTCTCTTAGAGTGGAGAGAGAAGAGTGTTGCATTCACATGGCATTCCTATTCAGAACCATCCAATTCATAAGCTTCCTAGGTTGGGGAGGGAGGAGATTGAGGCTACCCAGAGTAGTAGCATGCTGGGGGGAGGGTGATGTCATAGACCCTTACTAACTCAGTGCCAAGGTATTCTTTATGTGACACTAAGACTCTTGCATGATTGAGTAGTGCTGGTAAGGCTTTAGTCTACCCTAGACACTGGGGAATTATTTACTTTCTACTTGTTGGAATTTGAGAAAGATGATGAGACCTACTTACACCTGCCTCCAAAGTGACCTTCAAAGACACTCCCTACACAATCTAAATTTTATTTTAATCTTATTGCTGGAAAAGACCCTAGATGAAGTAACATAATATAACCTTTCCACCCAATGCAGAAACATTTTCTATAACATGCTCAACACTGTGGCCCAATGTTGGAACTTTTTCTTTAATCTCCCTCCTATTAATATATTAATGTATGAACACCTTATCAGGTAAGCTAGGATTATAGGATTTTAGAGTTGAGTGGACTTCAGAAATTAGCACCAAATTTTGAGAACCATGATAGGCTGGAACCAAGTATCCAGAAAAGGATGAATAAGGTGATTAATGGTCTTGAGATCAAGTAATAGGAAGATCAGTTGAAGGAAGTGGGGGGAGGTCTTTAGCCTTTAAGAAATTTTGTAGAGGGAAGGGAAGAAGTAAGAGGATCAGAAGGAAGGGAACATGATGATTGTCTTTAAGTATTTTCAAGCAGAAGAGGGGTATTTTCAAGTAGATTTATTCTGCTTGTCCCCAGAGAGCAAAAGTAGGAGCAATGGGCAGCAGCTACAAAGAGGCAGATTTTGGTTTGATGCAGGGGCAATGCTTCCTAACAATTTCAGGTAACCAAAAAAGTGCAATGGCCAGTAGGCAATTGTGTTAGCTTAAAATAGGAACTTTTAATGCTCCAAAGACTTGATGACCACTTGGTGGGTAACTAGATCATTTAGTCCAATCCATATCTAAGCCCATCCTATTTGAACTAAGAATCTAGTGAACAATCCTCCCAGTGAGTTGTCATCCAGTCTTCTCTCATTGTGAAAGTGAAAGTGTCACATGCCCAAGACTTACACATTGGTGACATGGAGACAGAAAGCCCTCAGAACTGCAAGAATCAAGCTTCCAAGATTATATAACAGGGGGGCAGCTAGGTAGCACAGTGGATAAAGCACCTGCCCTGGATTCAGGAGGACCTGAGTTCAAATCCGGCCTCAGACACTTGACACTTATTGGTTGTGTGACCCTAGGCAAGTCACTTAACATTGCCCCTCAAAAAAGATTCTATAACACCAACAACTCCATAGGTGATGTTGCTTGTTTAATGTTCCATGAAACAATTAGATGAGTCAAACCAAGTAAATGCAGCACCTGACAGTTCAGACAATCCTTAAATCAATCAAACAGGTGGCTACCCTACCAAACAAAAGGAACCACTTCACTCTGCCTATTTCTCAGGTTATCTTTTTCTGAGGGTGAAATTTCCCCAATAGGCAACCAGGAATTTGCTCAGTGACAGAACCTGCACTACTGGAACTTTATTTATTTATTTATTTATTTGTTTGTTTGTTTGTTTAAGTTTTCAACCTTTGTTTAGATAAGATTTCCAATTGCAAATTTTTTCTCCCTCCCTCCCATCCCTGCCCCCCTCCCCTAGACAGCAGGTAATCTGATATATAACATTAAACATATTTCTGCATTAGTCGTGTTATACAAGAAGAATCAGAGCAAGAAGGAAAAACTTCAAAAAAGAAAAACAACAGCACCAAAAACAAAAGAGATAGTATGGTCCAATCAGCGTCCATATTACTACCAGAACTTTTTATTGGAAAGTGAAGAGGAATGAAAGGAAGAAGAGCAAAGGGGCTTAGATGAACAACAATAACCCTACAGATCCTGAAAAGTCTTCTAAGTGACCTAACTTTCCATGAGTTTACCATCCATGCTTAATGGAAGTCACCTAATCCTGCTTTTATCTTGTCTCTCAAATGCTTCATACAATTCTATTTTTGTTTATCTACAAAATCTTTCCAAATAATCAATTTATCTATGTTATAGATATATAGAGTTTGATGCACCTTAAGAAATTACTTAATCCAACATTCATATTTTACACATAAGAAAACTGAAGTCCCAAGGAATTAAATGGTCTCAATGTTCAAACATTTCTCAAACCTCTCAATGTTCAAACCTTTTCTCAATCCCTATCCTGGTTAGTTTTACTAAAGCTCAGGTCCTACCACATCATTCCCCTCTGCCCCATTCAATAAACTTCAGTTTAGGTTCCTCAAATATAAACTCATCTGCTTGAAATTTCAAGCTCTTTACTACCTGGCCCCTTGCTACCTTTCCAGTCTTATGACACATTACTTTCCTCTACTCTCTTTGTGATTCAGTCCTACTGAACTTCTTGCTGATCACTCCTCAGCTACAAATCCCACCCCAATCTGTCCATAAGTTTACTTTGTATCTATTTTATATGTAATCTTTATGTTACCATATATGTACATATCCTCTGTCATATATGTTACCATATATGTACATATCCTCTGTCAGAATGATACAGGAACTGTTTCACCTTTGTCTTTGTATCCCATTTATGAGTCCCTAATGTGTGCAAGAAAAATGGGGGAAGAATACAAATCATAGCCTTGAGGCACTTGGGGAATCAGTACGTTTAGACCATGAAAGTTGCAATAGACTAGAATGGTTTCATGAGAAATGATGAAATACAATATTTTGAGGAAGGTTTTGATTAACTGTTGCTATCTTATTACTGGCCATGGGATGTTTAGAAAAAGAGGATGGGCAAGACTCAAAAGATCTCTGGATCTAAGGTTCTACATACCCATACTCTAAGCCCCAGAATTTCATGTCAAAACCTCAAGTTTTATTCTTTGAACTTTATGTCTTACATATAAGGTTCAAGCCTTGATTTTTCCAATCCTGATTTTGATTTTTGATTCTTGATTCTAGAATGCTTGAAAAGATTTACTTGAACTGCATTATGATTAGAGATAGACCCTCAGGTGGCAAACTTGCAAAATAGTGCCCATTCCCTAATAGATAAATAGTCAAAGGATATGAACAGACAGTTCTCAAAGGAAGAAACCCAAGCTATCATGAGACATATGAAAGTAATTCTTCAAAGAGAAAATAAAATGAGAGAGAAAGAAATCAAAACAACCCTGAGGTTCTATTTTGCATCCATCAGGTTGGTAAAAATGATAAAGTAAAATGATAATTGTTGGAATGACTATGGGGAGATGAGTACACTGGTGTAGTGTTGATAGACTTGTAAGTTGTCCATCCATTCTGAAAGCAATCTGGGACTGTGCCCTAAAAAGGTCACTAAATTGTGGCATACCCTTTGACCCAGAGATCTCACTCTTAAGTCTATACCTCAGATACTGAAGAAAGAAGAAAAGGACCTTATATAAAAATGTTTATTGCAGCCCTTTTTGATATATCAAACATTTGATATTTCAAATAACTGGAAACAAAGAGAGTGTTCATCAATTAGGGAATAGTTGAAAAAGTTAGAGTATATGAATATAATGGAGTATTATTTCACTCTAAGAAATTGTGAAAGGAGTGGGTTCTGAGAAATCTGAAAAGATTTATGTGAATTGATTCAGAGTGAAGTGAGCAGAACCCAAAAAACAATTTCTACAAACAACAACATTGTAAAGAAAGACAATGTTGGAAGGCTTAAGAATTCTGATCAATGAAATGACCAATCAAAATTCCAGAGGACTGATGATGAAGCACCTCTCAACACAAGGTAAAGTACAGTATGAGGCATACATTTTGGGACATGGAAAATGTGTGGAGTTGTGATTTTTAATTATGCTTATTTGTTATAAAAATTCTGATTTTCTTTTTTTCATGGTGGCAGGGAAACTTGAAGAGGAAATCTAGCAAGAGTGTTGCCCCCAAGGAGAAGAAAGAGGGTCACTGAAGTAGTTTTTTAATGAACAGAAGGAAAATAGCAAGGCAACACATACAAGCAGAATAATTTTTAAAACAATGTGAAACTTGTTATATATATTTTTTAAAACAAACTGTATGTAATAGAGATTTGCTGTTCCACAGATAATCTTTTTTCTGTACTGTTTGGATAGTATTTCTTAAGTTAAGAATTTGTAATGAAATTTTTAAATGATGTGTCATTTGTGCACCAACCAGCATTGGTCCTTCTTCAGCTAGGATTCATAACTGTAAAGAGTAGTTTCTGGTAAGTGTGCCACAGATGAGTAGATTCTTTTATCCATGTGGCATAGGGAACTTCTAAAAGAATTCAGTAGAAGGAGTGATGGGTTTTATAGTTAGATGATATAAATAAATGCCTTCCAATTCTTCTCTTTCCCCCACATAGTTGAAGATGGATGCCTCTCACCATCCCCCACAAAGTTTCTGGCTAGAAATTTAGCAAAATATTGTGATGGTTTGGCAACTACAAGCACCTGCTTCTCAAAGCTTTTGGTCATCACTCTATTCCTGGCTCATGCTCTCTGTAGCTTCTACATACCACTAGCAGACATTAGCAATTTCTGGAGCTCTGCTGGCTCATACTTTGTAGCTTGGCCAATAGCCTTCCTACCTACTGAATACAAAGTTCTATTCTTGGTCATTTTCAGGACTTAAGACCCCTTGCAATTTCTTCTTCATGGCTCTGCTTCCACTTCATTCACCAGGCCTATAGTCCACTTGCATAAGGGTCCTAATGCAACTGACCTGCATCACAGTCACACAGTCCTTTAGAAAACAAAATCCTGCCCTGCTACCCTGCCCCCATTGAGTGACTACTTTCCAAGTCCAGGTTTCACAAGAAGTGTTCTCCCCATCTTGGCCATGCCAAGTTGCTAAATCACAATTAGATTTTTATTTTAATTTTTATAAATGGAGACCAAGGTAGAAAGACCTTGCTTATTTGAAATATAACTCAAATTGGAATGATGTAATGTGGTAAAACTAAGAACTGTGGAAGTTGGGACTGTCTTGCAATAATTACTTTCTATGGGAGATAGATCTATTTTGAAGGCACCTGACAATGATATCATAAAGAGCATTAGGTTAAAGAATGAACTACATAGTGCTAAAGAACCTTTCTACTCTAAGATCCTATGACCTCGAGATTATAAATTTTCTTTATTCTATATCTTTTATTTATTTTTGATAGTATTTCATCTTCCAATTACATGTAGAGATAGTTTTTAACATTCATTTTTATAAGATTTTGAGTTACCCCCCCAAAAAAAAAGATTTTGAGTTCCAAACTTTTCTCTCTCCCTTCCTTCCTCCCTCCTCCCCAAGATGGCAAGCAATCTGATATGGGTTATACATGTGCAATCCCATTAAACATATTTCCACATTAGGTATGTTGTGAAAGTAGAAAAAGAACAAAAGGAGAAAACCACAAAAAACAATTTGAGTGAAAATACTATGCTTCAGTCTGTATTCAAACTCCATAGTTCTTTCTCTGGATGTTGGAATTAAGACTGTAAATTTCTAAGTAAAAACAAAACAAAAAACTTGTGCTTCCTGAAATGTCTACATTGTCTTTCTTTTTCTTTTTCTTTCTTTCTTTTTTTTTTTGGTGAGGCAATTGGAGTTAAGTGACTTTCCCAGGGTTACACAGCTAGTAAGTGTCTAGGGTCTGAGGCCGGATTTGAACTCAGGTCCTCCTGAGTCCAGGGCCGGTGCTCTATCCACTGTACCACCTAGCTGCCCCGTCTACATTGTCTTTCAACCTTTTCTTTTATGATTTGGGATCTTATCAATCCCAGAGATTCAAAAGTTGATGGTAAAATAGATAACTATGTTTTAGTGAAGGTACATAGTAGGTACTTAATAAATGTTTATTATATTGTATGTGTATATATGTATGTATTGCTGCCCTAGCATGTGCCAGATGGATTAACTTATTGACTGTCATAGATTCTTCTACCCCTTCTCTAACAATACTCATCTTTTCTCAGAATTTTGCCTTAATTTCCCTTTCAGGCTGCTAGGCAGGGACAATATAAAATGGTTGTTACTTACTGATAATTGTTTCTCTTAGGTATCATGTATTCTGTTCTAGACACGCAAAAAAACCATTTTTAGTTCTTCTCCCAAAACTTCTCTTTCAGAATTGCCCATGAATTTTTTTCACAAGTCCCCAAATCTATAGAAACCTAAACGGTAAAAACCTGCTATTCATTTAATAATTCATGTACCCTAAAGTTGGTCAAATGTGTAGGGACTGGGGGATGGGACATAAGGGGAAAGATGTATAACATATTTAACATCTCTCCATAAAGGACTGTAATATCTCCTATGTGATATTGCAAGACAATAGGATATGATGTACTGATGGAGAGTTGGGAGTTCTGAGTTCTACTCATAGCTCTGCTAATTGACCAACTGTGTGATCTTAGACAAATTCCTTTCCTTCTTTGAGACTTATTGCCTCATTATTAAAATGAAGGAGTTGGAATAGATGATCCCTTAGGTTCCTTCCATCTCTAATATTCAAGAATCATGTAAAACTTTTGCCTCTACTGACATCCACCTCAAGATAATATTCTGTAGGGAGGGCTCAAATTATTATTTCCCTCTGAGGGCTCAAAAGCAAAGCTTAAAACAGACTCCTTGAACAGGACATATGTAGAAGGGAGCCTCTACTTCCTAATGAAAAGATTGCTTTGGAAGAAAGTTGAGTTGCCCTGAAGAGAGAAATTTGTAAAGGACAGCTATATGCAACCTTAATTACAGTGTTCACTCCAGCACTAGACTATAATTAGAGTCTTCCAGGGGTCAAAATGAGCTCAATTTTTTAAAAAGATAAATCTTGTTTGACTCCTACAGCCCCAAAGATAGGAACTAAGCAGCTCTCATAAACAATAGTCACTTGATTTCTCTAGAGCCTGTCAGCAGGAAAACCTGTATAAGGGTCAACAGATGAGTTTCTGGACAATCCTGTTAGGTAGAAATGTATCTTAGATTGATATAGTCAACTTTCAATTATCCACAACAATGAATAGCTGAGACAAAAGAGTACTAATTCTCAAGTCATTTCTGTTTGATTCATATTTAATATGTTTCTTTACCAGTATGCATGCTTACTTTTTAACTTTTGGCTTAAGCTCATATGAAAATGAGTTCACAGTATCTGAAGACACAGTTACAACTTGTCCTGTACTTTCCCATCTTTTTACACATAATTCTCCATCCTTAGAATGAGGCTCTCCTAGTGGCTCCTTCAGCCTTTAAAACAGTCCCCAGAATTCAAGGCCCATGTTCTTTTTTTCAAGGCCCAAGTTCTTGAAGCCGTTTTTGATTACTGCAGCTGGAAGTTATGTTTCTCTCTCTCTCTCTCTCTCTCTCTCTCTCTCTCTCTCTCTCTCTCTCTCTCTCTCTCTCTCTCTCTCTTTCTCTCTCCTTAGAAGCCTCCATAGTACCTTGTTTCTCTCTCATGAATTTACTACATTCTACATTGTACTATGCTATATGTTATTTTCTTATGTCCATATCCAAATCCCCTGCAGCACTATAGGCTCCTTGTAGAATAAGGATTGGTTCTTATTCAGTATCCTATCATTACAGTATAGTGGGTGTGCAATAAATATTTATTAAATGAATGGGAAAGTGGCCTAGAAGTGGGTTGTATGGTAAAGAGGAGAGAACCTGAGATTCAACATTTGTTATGAATAATCCACCACCATATCTCACCTGAGAATTGATTGTATCACGTTTTTTGTTTTGTTTTGGGGGGGGTTGTTTCATATTTCTTAATTTTTCCATTGTGCCTAGGTAGCAGGAGTAATCTACCCATTTTACAAAAAGAAAACACCTACAGAGAAGTTTAGCAATTTTTCTCAAAAACACACAGAAAACTAAAAAAAAATGATCTTTTTCCTGGACCCTTTCAGTTCTACATCTAATCTGTATAAAAATATTGCTCACAAAATGGTGAGTTTACCTTTCTCAAAAAAAGGCAAAGTAACCCAGGGACAGAGTCTTCCAGATCTATGGTCTTCCCATCCAATGAGACTCACTGAAGTGCTGCATTGGGCCAGAGGCAATTGACTCTAGCACTAGACACTCAGGTACAAATATCTTTCCCAGATGCCCAGAATATCTGTCAGCCTGGCAATAGGTCTAGACAGAATAACTCTATCTAAATGGCACCTATCAAACCATATTCAGGCTTCAGCTCTGCCTGTCATATCCTCTTAAGTCACTGCCTAGCCTCTGTCATTTGGGGTTGTATGCCAAATTTTCAGGGGCATATAAGGCACTAGCATTATTTTTAACCTCTGGAAAGTTTGGTTTTCTAACTGAATCCCATACATAGCCAAACTTAGAAAATGTACCCTATGGTAATGGGCAAGTAATGAAAGGCAAGGAGGAACTTTCACTTTGGGGAGAAGGAAGGTTGGAGGGAGAAGGAAAAAAGGCATCAAAATGGCCTGCGGAAATAGGAACCAGGGATTTCACAGAATATAGTTCTCAGGGTCACTTTCAGATCTAGTCCATGCCACCTGCCAGAGTCTTTTCTGGAATCTGCATAAGCAGTATGTGCTAGTGGAAAGCTTACAGGATTGGGAATCTGAAATTATGGGTTCAAATCCCATTTGTGTGATCTTGAACAACTAATTTCTCTCCAGGTTTTTCATCTATAAAATGAGGAAGCTGGATTAAATAATATTTAATCTCAAAATCCTATCATCCCATCTTGGTATCCTGAAACTTCACCATACTTTAACCATAACTATCCCTCAGATTGTCATTGAAAACCATGGTCTCTACCCTTGAACACTGAATCTTGCCACAGTTATATTTAGTAAGAGTTTACCACTGAAAAGGACTGTGTTTATAAGCATATAAAATTTGGTAAAGAAAACTAGAGACCACTACATAGTCACCTGCCTAGTCAGCCTAATCATTGAGTTCCTTTCTCATAATGGGCCAGACTAAATGAAGCATACCAGCTATATTTGGCCAGGAAATAGGTAGTCTGAATTACTTCACTTCCTAGACTAAAGGAAGGCAGGCAGGCTGGCAGGAAGGAAGGAAGGAAGGAAAGGAGAGGAGAAAGAAAGAAAAGGAGGGAGGCAAGGGAGAGAGAGAGGGAAAGGGAGAAAGAGAAGTAAAGAGGGGGAAGGAAAAAAGGAGAAAGGAAGGAAGGGAAAGAAAATGAAAGAGATAACATCTTATTCTTATGGGTTATAGTTATATATTTATATATACATGTATGCATATATATACATATATGTATATTATTAACATAATGGAGGACTGGACACTGCACTCAGTCCTTATGAGCATATGATGCAACACACTGCTTAGAAGAGGCTGTAAAAGAACTGTGATGACATGTAATGGAAGATCCCTGGAGAGACTGAAGTATATGTTGATATTCTGTAACTGATTCCAGCCTGCTAACCATGTGGCAAAGAGGAACCTTTGTGATTGGCATGGGGTGCATTCAAAAGATAACAGCTGACTAGAACATTGAACTTTCTTGGTTTGATCACTTCCCTTTGTGTGATTTCTTTCTAGCTGATGTTAGACACATGATAGAGAAAATGCTATAAGGAAAAAGACTTCAAGTATTCTTCCTCAAGACCAACTTGTGGCCAGAGAATACAGACCTCAGTTCTTTGCCTCAACATTTGTTCTTTAGCTTTAGAGCATGGACTCCACTCTTGGACTCCCAGACCACAGATGACTTGCTCTCCTGACCTTTTGTAATTCACAAGTTCATAGCCTTCCAACTTCCTTTAACTAAAAGGAAAGAACAAATGCTGTATGTGGCCTTGATGGAGACACCCTAATTCTTTGCTTTACCACTGACTTGTGCCATAGGTCTGACATAAGGTAGGAAGAAGTCATACAAAATGAAGTGATCAGACTCAAGAGAGCCCAAAGTTCTGGTCAGTTGGCACCTTCTGAATGTTCCCCAAGTGAATCAAAAAGGCTCCTCCTCATCAAGTGGTTAACAGACCAGAGCCAATTATGCGTTCTAGTCTTCAAGGTGCTGCCATTACATGTTATCACAGTCCTCCTGGAAGTAGGCTCCCCAGAGTCTTCCACATGGAGAATCACAATTATCAGCACTCTATGCATGCTTGAGGACCAGTGGCCTGTTAAATTATTATTATAGGGGCAGCTAGGTGGCGCAGTGGAAGAGCACTGGCCCTGGAGTCAGGAGTACCTAAGTTCAAATCCGGCCTCAGACACTTAACACTTATTAGCTGTGTGACCCTAGGCAAGTCACTTAACCCCAATTGCCTCACCCCCCAAAAAACCAACCAACCAAATAAATAAATAAATAAAAGGAAGGGATTGGGGGCAGCTAGGTGGCGCAGTAGATAGAGCACCGGCCCTGGAGTCAGGAGTACCTGAGTTCAAATCCGGCCTCAGACACTTAACACTTACTAGCTGTGTGACCCTGGGCAAGTCACTTAACTCCAATTGCCTCACTAAAAAAAAAAAAATTATTATTATACATAATTGTTATGTGGTCATCTCATCTTACAGTGTTCATGATAAACATTTGCCAAAAGATCACCATAAAAAATAATTATTTTTCACCAATATCTGTTGAAATGAATGAAGAGAAATTCCCTGTAAGTTCTTCCATATTGTACATTTTGATGCCAGGTGACTTCAGTGAGAAATAGGGAATTTACAAAGATGGCAAGAAATATATTACAAAGCATGGGTCAGGCTAAGGAATAAAAGAGCCCAAAGACTTATAGGCTACATGAAAATTCCATACTTTATGTCATAAATTCTTTCTTAACAAAAAGAATCAGTAGCCAATGGACACTGAACAACATTTCACAAAATGAAATTGCTTATATTCTAGCAGACAGGAAATTATTTCCTAATAACATGGGAACCATTTTTGGATTTCTCTGTGTACTATCAGCCCTCTAACTTTTTAACACAAAGACTGAAAATGGTTTAAAAAATTAAAGAAAGGGGCAGCTAGATGGCACAGTGGATAGGATAGAGCACCAGCCCTGGAGTCAGGAGTACCTGAGTTCAAATCTGGCCTCAGACACTTAACACTTACTAGCTGTGTGACCCTGGCCAAGTCACTTAACCCCAATTGCCTCACTAAAAAAAAAAATTAAAGAAAGAATAAAAATGTACAAAAGATATGGAGTACAACTGAAACAATCCTAACCTATTTGAACAAGTTATTCATAATGAAAAATATATAATGGACAGAATAAAGGATATTTATAATCCCTGTAATAATTTCATATTAAAGTTTAAATAATATAAATCCATTACTAAAACAAAGCAAACAATGGAGTCTAAAAAGTGTCATTTTCAGCAAACACTTGACTTGTTTACCAGCTGGGAAAAACAACAGCAAAGGTAACCCAAGTTTAGAATAGAAACTCATTTGTAAAATCTTACAGGTAAGAGTGATGGAATATTATGAGTAATGTTACCTTATAAAACAGAGAGAAGCAGTGAAGGGTAAAACAAGTTTAAAGAAAACTTGGTGAGAGACCCAAATAAGCAAAGTCCTCTCAAGGCCATTTAAATGAGTATGAAAATGGAAGAAGAGTAAAAATGCAGGAACAAACATAGACAAATCTGCAAAGTTTTTTTATTTAAAAAAAAAAACCTTTTTTTAACCCGCAAAAAAAAGTAGCCCATGAATCAAACATCAAAGTTTCAGCTGCACTCACTAAAGCAATACAGAAGGCACTGAAAAAAAGATGGGGAAAGCAGCCAGATTTGACCAAATATATATAGAGAAAAGTCATGCAGGAAGTGACACAGTTGTGACAGCATTGAGGTAATGATTCACAAGGTTTATAAAGGAGGAGAAGATACCAAAGGCATGGGACAAAGCCTCAGAGCTTATTTAATACCCTTCAAGCAACCAAGAAAACATAAATTACTGGGCTGTATACCTACTTTCCTAGCTACATAACATTTTGATGAGAATCATCTGTATATACATCAATGGCATCCTCAATGAAGTCATTAGTAGGGAACAGGCAGGATTTCACAAACAATATTCCACAGTAAAACACATCTTTGCCATCACACAGTTGGCTTAATAATATAGATACTATATAGAGTACAATTATAGATACTATAAGATCCCACTGCACCTTTTATAGGTTATTTTTTAAAGTATTTGATTTGGGGGGCAGCTAGGTGGCACAGTGGATAAAGCACTGGCCCTGGACTCAGGAGGACTTGAGTTCAAATCCAGCCTCAGACACTTGACAGTTCCTAGCTGTGTGACCTTGGACAAGTCACTTAACCCTCACTGCCATACAAAAAAAAAAAGTATTTGATTTGGTAGAGCAAAATGCCTTAGTAAAGACCCTATTTCAGAAAGGGCCTTCCCATTCATACATCAAAAACCAATCAAGATTCTCTGAAAGGATAACACCATGTCAGAAAAACCTGGGGAGACTTGTATGAGCTGATTCAAAGTAAAGGGAGCAGATCCAGCAGAACAATTTATATTATAAGAACAACTGTAAAAATTGTATACAAACAATTTGGAAACACTTAGGAACTTTGATCAATGAAATTATCAAGCATGATTACAGAGGACAGGTGATGAAGAATTGCCCCCACTTCCTGACAGATAACTGATGGACTACATATGTAGAATGAGACATACAATTCTTTAATGGCCAAGGTAGGAATTTGCTTGATCATGCATACTTGTTGCAAGTTTGGGTCCCCCCTTGCAACTTGGGGATAGAGGGGAGGTAGATAGGAGAAAAATATGCTTAAAATGCGGAAATATAAGACTCAACAACAGGAATAACCTTGTTCAATGACTTAATCATAAATATCAAACAAGGCACAAAATAGCAATGTATGCTTGTCAAAAATGTTTGCCTCTGTAAAACATGTGAAAATGTTTGCCACTGAGGGGACAGTTAGGTGGTGCAGTGGATAGAGCACCAGCCCTGGAGTCAGAAGGACCTGAATTCAAATCCAGTCTCAGACACTTGACACTTACTAGCTATGTGGCCCTGGGCAAGTCACTTAACCCCAATTGCCTCACCAAAAAAAAAAAAAAAAGGAAAAATAAAGAAAATGTTTGCCACCGTGAAAAAACAGAGCAAAGTCCAATTTGAAAAGGTAGTACCTATGACTGATTAGGTATTCTAGATGCTTCTATTTATGGATGACATTTTGCTAGTTGCATCAGAACCCAGAACATTTAAGAAACTCCTGCAATAGATCATAACCATTCAAAAGAACTTTACCTATCCCAAAGAGACCATAGAAAAGGGAAAAGGACCCACATGTACAAAAATATTTATAGCAGCTCTTTTTGTGGTGGCAAAGAATTGGAAATCGAGGGAATGCCCATCAATAGAAGAATGTCTAAACAAGTTATGGTATATGAATGTAATGGAATACTATTGTGCTGTAAGAAATGATAAGCAGGAGGAGTTCAGAGAAACCTGGAAGGAGTTACATGAACTGATGCTGACTGAGAGGAGCAGAACCAGGAGAACATTGTATACAGTAACAGCAACATTGTGTGATGAACAATGGTGATAGACTTGGCTCTTCTTAGTAGCGCAACAATCCAAAACAGTTTCAAAGAATTCATGATAGAAAATGTTCTCAACATCCAGAAAAAAGAACTGTGACTTATGAATGCAGATTGAACCATACTTTTTCTACTTTTGGACTGTTTATCTTCTTCCTGGTGCAAGGGAAAAACAATAAAAATTAAATAGATGAGAGAGTAATATCTGGGCACCAGTTATAACAGAAATAGCAGGCATCTGACTAGGCAACAAATAAGTGTAAAGAAGAATCTGATTGACTAGATCCTTACAAATGTAATCAAAAGGACTTTAAACTGAAAAGAAATAGGGAAGGAGAAAACTGCCTACATATATCTAGAGAGTAGGAAGAGGACACTGAAAAATCCACAGAAAACAAAAATCCAAAAAAAAAAAAGCAATAAAAATCTATGTCTATGTACAAATGCACAAAGTATGCATGCAGGGATTCTAATTTGAGAAGGGAAATTACACAACATATTTATCACTGAGACTTCATTAGATAGTACCCTGTCTGGTTATGAAAGACTATTGCTCATTCAAAAGAAATCAGATAAAGAAGTAGGGGAGAACAGAATAGTATCATATATTTTCTTTTCTTTTTTTCTTTTTTTTTTAGCGAGGCAATTGGGGTTAAGTGACTTGGCCAGGGTCACACAGCTAGTAAGTGTTAAGTGTCTGAGGCCGGATTTGAACTCAGGTCCTCCTGACTCCAGGGCTGGTGCTCTATCCACTGTGCCACCTAGCTGCCTCAGTATCATATATTTTCAAAAGGAGGATAAGCCAAATGAGGAAACTATAACTCTGAACCTAATTCTTACCAATGAAGTGGGACTGGTTGTAGGGTGGAGATGATGAAAACTTGGAAGGAGGTGATCACTCTTTCCCAGAGTTTATGATAGAGAAGGAAAAGGTCAGACATTGTCTGAAATGGGTTTATATTAATGGAATTATTAGCCTGGAATGGTGCCATGTCAGTTTGGAAGGAGGTCTCTAATGGGATGGCCAAGAAAGCAGTGTGATCCATTTGTAACAATGACTTGGATAATATGCTCATTAAGTTTGCAGATAACAAAAGGCAAAAAAAAAAAAAAAAAGGATAGCTAAAATGTTGGATGACAATCCATATCCAAAAAGATTTTGACAGGCTAGCTTGAATAAAATGAAATGTAATAGAATTCAACTCTTATATTTGGGCTCAAAAATAAACCTCAAAAGTCCAAGATAAGAGAGGAGTGTCTAGACAAAAGTTTATCTGAAAAAGATGCTGGGATTTTAGTGGACTGCAAACTCTATATATTGACAGTGTTAACTGTTTATGACAATCAAAAATGCTAACTCAATCACAGCCTGCATTAAGAGAGACATAATGTCCAGTCAATCAGTTCACAGGAATTTATAATTATTAATAATAGTTCATATTTATCTAGCACTTTAATGATTGCAAAGCAAATTACAAATATTATCTTCTTTTATCCACAAAACAACCCTGAGAGGTATTATCCCTATTACACAGATGAGGAAACTGAGACAAAGTTTAAGTGACATGCCCAGGGTCACATAGCTAGTAAGTACCTCAGACTGTATTTTAATTCAGATCTTCTGGGCACCAAGTTCAATGTTCTATTCACTATTACACCTATTAGCACATTACTCTTACTGTTACTGTGTTCACTATGTGCCAGATATTATACAAAGTGTTTGGGCTAGAAAGAAAGGCAAAAACAGAGTCCTTGCCTTCGAGAAGCTCATATTTGAATGAGGTGGACATCATGGAACTGTATACATTTTAGATATGTTCAGAGTAGATAGAAGCTAATCTCAGAGGGAAGGAACTAGCTTTGTGTTGGGGGATAGAAGTGGTTAGGAAGAGAGGAAAAGAAAAGGCTTCTTGCAGAAGGTGAAATTTGAAGAAAACCAGGAAAGTCAAGAGGGAGAAGAAAGGAGAGAGAGAGAGCATTCTACATATATGCTATAGATGTTGAAAGGGCAGCTAGGTGGCAGGCACAGTGGACCGATTGGGGCTTGGAGTCAAGAAGACTAATTTTCCTGAGTTCAAATCTGGCCTCAGACACTTACTAGCTGTGTGACCTGGGGTAAATCATTTAGCCCTTTTTGCTTCAGTTCCTCATTTGTAAAATGAGCTGGAGAAGGAAATGGCAAACCACTCCAGTCTCTTTTCCAAGAAAACCCCAAATAAAATTGCGAAGAGTTGAACATGACTGAAAAGACTCAACAACAATAACAACAACAACAACAGTAGACATTGAAAAGCACAGGAGGTAGAGTGTAAGAGTACTAAAAAGATAGGAAGGAGTAAGCTTGTGAAGTGATTTAAATAACAGAGCATTTTTATTTGAATCTGAGGTAATAAGGAGTCACTGGAGTTTATTTAATTGGGGAGGAGTAGGAAAGGGTAAGGGTGACATGGTTGGACCTGAGCTTTAAAAGAACACTGATAGCTGAATGAAGGGTCAGTTGAATTGGGGAGCAATTTGAGACTGAGAGACCAACCAGAAGGCTATGGCAATGTTCTGAAATGGGGGCTGTGTGAATGGAGAGATGTATACAATAAGTATTGTGATGAAATAATGGGATTTAGCAGATACTCAAAGACCCACCTGGAGATTAATCTATACTGATTGAATCAAGTGAGAGTGATTGACTGCTGATTAGCCTACTTCAAGTTAATTGGATTGTAATCACACCTGGTTATCCCTTAAGAAGGTATTGTTCTCAGAAACTAGACTATGAACTCAACTTGAGAACACCTTCAAAGACAATGGATTTGGATGACGCCAACCAATCACCTTGAAGCAGTGTGTAAGGACCGCCTCTGTTCCAGACCTATAAAAAAGCTTCCACAAACAGCTTGCTAGTGTGTTCCTGATTAAAGCAGGCTCATGGAGGAGGACTTCAGGAAGAACCCAACCAGGCTGGAACTCTAGACTAGACTGGAGCTGAAGCTTCTGATTTAAGGTGACCACAATTTAGATTTTAAACATCACAGTATGGTAAAAATAGAAAAAGTGAGATAGTAGCAAGTTGAATATAAAGATTGAGTATAAGAGAGGGGTGAAGGGTTACCCCAAGGTTGTGAAAAAGGATGATTGGTAGGATGATAGAGTCTTACCAGTGATAGGGAAGGTCAGAATAGTGGAGTATTTGGAGAGAAAAAATGAGTTCTCTTTTGGACATATTGAGTTTGAGATTACTATCCAGTTCCATATGTCCAAAAGGCATTTGGTGATAAGAGAATAGATTTTGGGGGAGAAATTATGGCTGGAAATATAGATCTAATAGCAGTCAGATAGGAGAGGAAGTAGGAAAGATCAATATCATCAGTATTAGAAGCCAACAGAAGAGAGCGTATATATGTATAGAAGGTAACTTTTTAAAAGCTATGTCAAAGGCTAAAACAGTGATGAAGAGTGAGAAAAGGCCATTAGATCTGCTAATTGAGAGGTCATCGATAACTTTAGAAAGAGCTGTTTTGATTGAATGAAGTCAGATTACAGCAAGTTTAGAAGCAAGTGAGAAGAAAATAAAGGCAGTGTTGTAGATGGCTTTCCCAAGGAGTTTAGAGAACAACAACAATAATTGTTAGCATTTTTATAGTGCTTTAGTATTTACAAAATACTTTGCAGATATCTTATTTTGTCCTTATAACAAACTTGGGAAGTAAGTGCTACTATTATCTCTATTATATAAATGAAGAAAAAGACACAAACAGAGATTAAGTGACTTATCCAGTGTCACACAATTTTTTGTTTTGGTTTGTTTTGGTTTTTTTGCAAGGCAATGAGGGTTAAGTGACTTGCCCAGGGTCACACAGCTAGTAAGTGTCCAGTGTCTGAGGTCAGATTTGAACTCAGGTACTCCTGAATCCAGGGCCGGTGCTTTATCACTGCGCCATCTAGCTGCCCCCCAGTGTCACACAATTTATAAGTGTTTGAGGTGGATTTTCCTTACTCCAGGGCCAGTATTCTATCCATTGTACCACCTAGTTTTCCTAGATAATCCCAGATTTAGGATAATGCTAATGTGGATGGTAAGATCATGTTTTGGAGGGTTTTTTAAGAATGGAGAAGATATGTATATGCTAATAGGCAGGCAGCAGGTCAGGAGCCAATAGCTAGAAAAAAATTTAAAATGAGATTCTTTTAGGGGCAGCTATGTGGCGCAGTGGATAAAGCACCAGCCATGGATTCAGGAGGAGCTGAGTTCAAATCTGGCTTCAGACACTTGACACTTACTAGCTGTGTGACCCTGGGCAAGTCACTTAACCCTCATTGCCCTGGGGAGAAAAAAAGAAAAGAAAAAAATAAGATTCTTTCAATTCTATTTTACCCTCTGGTTCTAAGATATCTGGGGGGTTTTACTTTATAATTTCTTGAACTATTATACCTAGGCTCTTTTTTGATCATGGCTATTTTCCAGGTCAGTTGTTTTTCTTATGATATAGTTCACATTTTCTTTTTTTTGTTTTTCTTCAGTTTTTTGACTTTGGTTTTATTATTTCTTCATGTCTCATACATTAGCTTTGCCCAACCAATTCACAATTTGACCAGTTCAAATTTTTAAAGAGTAATTTTCTTCAGTATTTTTGGTTTCTCTTTTACCAAGATGTTAATTCTCTTTCCTTTTTTAAATTTAAATTTATTTATTTATTTAGAATTTTCCCCAAGTTACATGTATAAACAAATTTTCACATCAATTTTTAAAACTTTGTGTTCCAAATTCTCTTCTCCCTCCCTCCCCAACCCCCGTTAAGAATGCAATGAATTCAATATAAATTGTAAATGTGCCATCATGGAAAACATTTCCACATTAGTCAGGTTGTGAAAGAAAACAGACAAAAAACTTTAGAAAAAGGAACTAATGAAAAATTTTCTTCAATCTGTATTCCGATAGCATCAGTTCTTTCTCTGTAGATGGATTACATTTTTCATAAGTTCTTCTGATAGCATCCTGTTCATTATTTCTTTCAGCACAATAGTGTTCCATACTAATCTCATCCCATAATTTGTTCAGCCATTCCTCAATTGATGGGCATCACCTCAATTTTGAATTC
This sequence comes from Dromiciops gliroides, assembly GCF_019393635.1. Classification (NCBI taxonomy): domain Eukaryota; kingdom Metazoa; phylum Chordata; class Mammalia; order Microbiotheria; family Microbiotheriidae; genus Dromiciops; species Dromiciops gliroides. Next base: position 198,417,273 of record NC_057865.1, read on the forward strand.
AATTTTTAAAAAAATCTCTTTTAGGATACCAACCTAGTAGTGGTATTGCTAGGTCAAAGAGTACACATGGTTTTATAGCCCTTTGGCCATAGTTCCAAATTGCTCTACAGAATGTTTGAATCAGTTTACAACTTTAACAAGAGTGTATTAATGTTTCATTTTCCCCATATCCCCCACAACATTTGTCATTTTCCTCTGCTGTCCTATTATCCAATCCAATAGGTATGAGGTAGTACCCAGAATTGTTTTGACCTGAATTTCTCCAAACAATAGTAAGTTAGAACATTTTTTCATGTGGCTATAGGTGGCTTTGATTATTTCATCTGACAACTTCATGTCTTTTGTTTGACTATCAATTGTGGAATGGCTCTCATTTTAACAAATTTGACTCCGTTCTCTATCTGTTTGAGAACTGAGGCCTATCATACAAACTGGCTTCAAAATTTTTTTCAGTTACTATTGCTAACTGTATTACCCTCTATCCTATTCCCTCCCCTTGATATTGACTCTATTTTCTATCTTCTTTAACCCTATCCCTCCTCAGAAGTGTTTTGCTTTTTACTGCCCCCTCCCCTAATCTACCCTCCCTTCCTTCACATCTCCCCCCTTATTCTGTTCCACTCCCACTTTCCCACAATGCAAGATATATTACTATAGCAAATTGAGTGTGCATGTTATTCCCTCTTTGAACCAATTCTGATTAAAGTAAGGCTCACTCATTCCCCTGCACCTCCCACATCTTCCCCTCCACTCCATATGCTTTCTTTTGCTTCTTTTATATGAGATACTTTACCCCATTCTACCTCTATCTTTCCCTTTCTCCCAGTACATTCCTCTCCCCTCCTTAATTTTATTTTTATAAGATATCAACATGAGGCAGTTAGTTAGTGCAGTATACAAAGCACCAGCCCCTGGACCCAGCAATACCCAAACCCAAATCCAGCCTCAGATACCCAACATGCACCAGCTACATGTCCCTAGGCAAGCCACCCAACTCTGACCAAAAAAAATACTTTAAAGATATCATCCCTTCATATTCAATCCACACCTGTGCCCTCTAAGTATATTCCATTCAGCTGTACAAAGAATGAGAAAGTTCTTATGAGTTAGAAGTATCATCTTCCCATGTAGGAATGTAAACAGTTTGACCTTTTAATATCCCTCATGATTTCTTTTTCCTGTTTGCCTTTTTTTGCTTCTTTAGGGTCTTGTATTTGAAAGTCAAATTTTCTATTTAGTTCAGGTCATTTCATCACGATACCTGAAAGTCCTCTCTTTCATTGAATTCCCATTTTTTCCTCTGAAAGATTATAATCAGCTTTGCTAGGTAGGTGATTCTTGGTTATAATCCCAGTTCCTTTGCCCTCTGGAATATCATATTCCATGTCCTCCAATCCTTTAATGTAGAAGTTGCTAGATCTTGTGTTATCCTGCCTGTGGCTCCACACTACTTGAATTGTTTCTTTCTCACTGCTTGCAATTTTTCTCCTTGAACTGGGAGCTCTGGAATTTGGCTATAATATTCCTAGGAGTTTTCATTTTAGGATCTTTTTCAGGAAGTGATTGGTGAATTCTTTCAATTTCTATTTTACCTTCTGTTTCTAGAATATCAGGGCAATTTCCCCTATTTCTTAGATGATGATGTCTAAGCTCTTTTTTTTTTATTACATATAAGGTATTTTATTTTTTCTGTTACATGTAAAGATAGTTCTCAACTTTTGTTTATACAAGCTTTACAATTTCAGATTTTTCTCCCTCCCTCCCCTCCCTCCCCCCTCCCCTAGACAGCAGGTAATCTGATTTGGTTATATCTATATATCTATATACATATACATACACACACACACACACACACACATATATATATATATATATATATATATATATATATATATATATATATATATATATACACACATAATAACATTAATCCTATTTCTACATTGGTCCTGTTATAAGAGAAAAAAATCAGAGCAATGATGAAAAACCTCAAAATAGAAAAAAAAAAACAACAGGACCAAAAACAAAAGAAATAGTATGGTTCATTCAGCATCTATACTCCACAGTTCTTTTTTTTTCCCTTGGATTTGGAGATCCTCTTCTATCATGAGTTCCCTGGAACTCTTCTGTACCATTGCATTGGTGAGAAGAATATAGTCCATCACAGTAGATCAACACTCAATGTTGATGATACTGTGTACAATGTTCTTCTGGTTCTGCTCATCTCACTCATCATGAGCTCACACAAGACCCTCCAGGTTTCTCTGAACTCTTCCTGCTCATCATTTCTTACAGCACAATAGTATTCCATTGTATTCATATACCACAACTTGTCCAGCCATTCCCCAGTTGATGGGCACCCCCTCAACTTCCAATTCCTTGCTAACACGTAAAGAGCAGCTATAAATATTTTTGTACATGTGGGTCCCTTTCCCCTTTCCATGATCTCTTTGGGAAAAAGACCCAAGAGTGGTATTGCTGGGTCAAAGGGTATGCACAGCTTTATAGCCCTTTGGGCATAATTCCAAATTGCTCTCCAGAATGGTTGGATCAGTTCACAGCTCCACCAACAATGCATTAGTGTTCCAATTTTCCCACAGCTTCTCCAACATTTATTATTTTCCTTTTTTGTCATATTAGCCAATTTGATAGGTGTCAGGTGGTACCTCAGAGTTGTTTTAATTTGCATCTCTCTAATCATTAGAGATTTAGAGCATTTTTTCATATGGGAATAGATAGCTTTGGTTTCTTCATCAGAAAACTGCCTGTTCATATCCTTTGACCATTTCTCAATTGGGGAATGACTTGGATTCTTATAAATTTGATTTAGTTCCATATTTATTTTAGAGATGAGGCCTTTATCAGAAGTACTGGCCACAAAAATTGTTTCCCAGCTTTCTGGCTCTCTTCTAATTTTGGATGCATTGCTTCTGTTTGTACAAAATTTTTTTAATTTAATATAATCGAAATCATCCATTTTGCATTTCATAATATTCTCTATCTCTTGCTTGGTCATAAACTGTTTTCCTTTCCAAAGATCTGATAGGTAGACTATTCCTTTCTCTCCTAATTTACCTATGGTATCACCTCTTATGTCTAAATCATGTATCCATTTTGACCTTATTTTAGTATAAGGGGTAAGATGTTGGTCTATGCCTAATTTCTGCCATACTATCTTCCAGTTTTCCCAGCAGTTTTTGTCAAATACTGAGTTCCTATCCCAGAAGCTGGAGTCTTTGGGTTTATCAAACAGTACATTACTAGTGTCATTTACTACTGCATTTCCTTAGCCAAGCCTATTCCATTGATCTACCACTCTATTTTTTAGCCAGTACCAGATAGTTTTGATGACTGCCGCTTTATAGTAGAGCTCCAGGTTTGGTACCGCTAACCCACCTTCCTGTGAATTTTTTTTCATTATTTCCCTGGATATTCTTGATTTTTTGTTTTTCCAGATGAATTTTGTTATTATTTTTTCTAGCTCTATAAAATAGTTTTTAGGTAGTCTGATTGGCATGGCACTGAATAAGTAAATTAATTTAGGCAGTGTTGTCATTTTTACTATATTAGCTCTGCCTATCCATGAGCAATTGATATCTTTCCAATTATTTAGATCTTATTTGATTTGTGAGAAGAGTGTTTGGTAGTTGTGTTCATAGAGTTCCTGGGTTTGTCTTGGCAAGTAGACTCCCAAGTATTTTATATTATCTACCATTACTTTAAATGGAATTTCTCTTTCTATCTCTTGCTGCTGGGCTAAGCTCTTTTTTTGATCATGGTTTTCAGGTAGTCAAATTATTTTCAAATTATCTCTCCTGGATCTATTTTCTAGGTCATTTGTTCTTCCAAGGAGATACTTCACATTGCCTTATATTTTTTCATTCTTTTGGTTTTGCCTTATTGTGTCTTGATTTTTCATAAAGTCATTAACTTCCATTTGCTCAATCCTAATTTTTCAGCAATTATTTTCTTCAGAGAGCTTTTGTACCTCCTTTTCCATTTAGCCAATTTGGGTTCTCAAGCTGTTGACTTTTTCCATAACTTTACTGCATCTTTCTCATTTCTCTTTCTATTTTTTCCTCTACCTCTCTTACTTTATTTTCAAAGTCCTTTTTAAGCACTTCTATGGCCTAAGAACAATTCATATTTTTCTTTGAAGCTTTGGATATAGGAGCTTTGACTTTCTTATCTTCTGAGGGTGTATTTTGATCTTTCTTGTCACCAAAGAAGCTTCTTCCTAGGGTCAGCATTTTTTTTTCTGTCTGCTCATTTTCCTAACCTATTTCTTAACTTTTAACTCCTTTTTAAAGTGGGGCACTGCTTCCAGGGTTCACTATCCTAAGCTTCAGGGCATCCCAGGTGGTAGAATTTAAGGAGAGGCATGTTCCACACTCCCCTGGCCTGTGTTCTGGTCTGTAAGTAACCACAGACCTGCTTTCTCTTTAACCTGGGAACAGAATTCTGTTTCACTGTGGTTGCAAGCTCTGGTGAGCCTGTGCCCTTCCCCGGCCTGGACCACCACTCAAGACTGCTTCCTTTTTCTGAGAATGGAGAGCACAACAGAGCTACACCTCAGCACCAGCAGAGATCCTTGAAATCTCCCCCTGGCCAACCACTCAACCCCATCAGTGGTCTGTGAGCTAAGTTCCAGAAGTAGCCACTGTCGCATCTGATTCTAAGACTCTCAAGTCCTATTTTTCTGGCATGGCCTACCTGGGGCTGGATCTGTGCCACTGCAGCCTAGGTCTGGACTCCACTTTTACCCTGGTACAATAGACCTTTCCTGCCAACTTTCAAAGCCATCTTTGGCTGGAAAATTATCTCACCCATTCTTTTGTGGTTTCTTCTGCTCCAGGAATTGTCTTATTGCATTATTTGAAGGTGTTTGGAGGGATCATGGGGAGAGCTCTGGGAAGTCACTGCCTTTCCTCTGCCATTTTGGCTCTGCCCCCAAGAGAGTCCTGTTAATTCTCTTTCTATAATTTTCTTGCATAGCTATCATTTCTTTCCCCAATTTTTCCTCTATCATTCATTTTATTTTTAAAATCATTATTTGCTCTTTTAAAATATCTCTTTAGTTCTAGGAATTCTTGTTGGGACTTGTCAAACATGCATATTTCTTTGAGGTTTTGCTGGTAGATGTTTTCAAGTCATTGTCTTCTTCTGAATATGTTTTCAGCTTCCCTGTCACCATAGTAGCTTTTTGTGTTCAGGTTATTTGTTGTTGTTTGCTCATTTTTTCTGGCCTATTTCTTGACTTTAGATTTTATGTTAGAATTGGTTTCTGCTCAACTCTGGGAACGAGGGGTTGTTTGGCTTGAGCTTCCATTTTTGTTTGTTCATTTGTTTTGTGTTTCTGCTTATTTCCACAAATAAATGGAGGCCTTGAGTTTTCAGTGCTTCCAAAATGGTGTAATACAAGGGGACATCTGCTTCACATTCATATCCTTACATAGGTAAGACCACTGCTCCCTCATTCCTGGGACTGTTCCTCTTCTTTCAATCCTATGCCTGTGATCTAGAACTGGTTGGGCAACAGAGCAGCCAGATGGCACTCCCTTTTTCTTATAATGCTAGAGCAGAGGTCCCCTAGTATATCTTTTTGATCAGGTGTTCAGGCTGTTCCCTACCACTGCTGCTGCAACTACAGCCCATATCTGGTGCCACTTTTGCTGCACTAGACTACTAGACACCTCCCAACCCCAGTGTGATCAGAACTTTCTATCTTCCTAAGCTTCCCTTGGCTAGAAAAATGATTCCCTATGGTTTTTTTGTTAGTTTTTCTGCTCAGAATTTGGTTTGGTATATTTTTTTTAAAGTTCTAATAGTGGGGCAGCTAGATGGTTCAGTGGATAGAGCACCGGCCCTGGATTCAGGAGAACCTGAGTTCAAATCCGGCCTCAGACACTTAATACTTACTAGCTGTGTGACCCTGGGCAAGTCGCTTAACCCCAATTGCCTCACTAAAAACAAAAACAAAAAAAAAGTTCTAATAGAGAGCAGTTATTGAGAGAGCTTGGCAGATACAGTGGCTTCACTCTGCCATCTTGGCTCTACCCCAAGATTGAAGATGAGAAAGTGAGGATGATAGTAGAGACAATCTGTAGGAGAAGACAATATGAGAAAGGATCAAGGATGCTTATAGACATGGTTATCTTAGCAAGGAAAAGAGCTACATTTTCATAAGAAATAGGGGTGAATGGGGAGAAAGTGGAAAAGGGCATCTGAGTAATGTGAGAAGAGGAAGATGGAAAAAGATGAATCACTTAGCAAATGGCCTTAATTTTTTTTTTAGTGAAGTACAAGGTGAGGTCATTAATTGAGAGATTGGGAAGGAGGTATCATGGAAGATTTGAGAAAAGATAAAAAGTTTTGGGGCAGCTAGGTGGTGCAGTGGATAGAGCACTGGCCCTGGAGTCAGGAGGGCCTGAGTTCAAATCCGGCCTCAGACACTTGACACTTACTAGCTGTGTGACCCTGGGGAAGTCACTTAACCCCAATTGCCTCACCCCCCCTAAAAACATAAATAAATAAATTGAAACAGTTATTATATATATATATATATATATGTCATGTTACATCTATAGGGGCATCTAGGTGGCACAGTGGATAGAGCACCGGCCCTGGAGTCAGGAGTACCTGAGTTCAAATCTGGCCTCAGACACTTAACACTTACTAGCTGTGTGACCCTGGGCAAGTCACTTAACCCCAATTGCCTCACTTAAAAAAAAAGTTTTGGAAGAACTGCTTTGGTGAATTAGTGAATTAATTGGGGAAGTATAAAAGCATAGTATTGATGTACTGAGGGCACAGTTAAGATTATGTAACATAAATTTGTAGTCAACCCAGCTCTGTTTAGCAGCATTTAAATAGGACCAAAGGTAGAGGCAGGTGCTAGGAGTAATCTAAGATTAAGGACAGGCAAGAGATTCAAGCATAGCAAATAGTGTAGAGTTGAACTGGTTCTCCAAGAATTTGAAAAAGGAAAGGGTAAAGATTGCAGCCAACTCAAGCTTGATGGATTGGGAAAATCCTGAGGGGTACAGGGATTAGAAGTCATAGCGAAGATGAAGAACAGAGTTAAAGATCATAAACCAGAGGGAAAGATAGAATGATATAGGGTCACAATCAGATGATATGTAGGCTGGGAGAATAAAGAATATTGAGGAACTAGAAAGATAAGCTGTTTATATTAAAGTCTTCTAATATGAGTGCAAGGCTTGTGGATAAAAAGAAAACCTCTCAGCCAGGCATTGGATTCATCAGGAAGGAAAGAGAATATCCTGGGATGGTCAATAGATAGCAGCCACCAGCATCTGAATTGAGTGATAAATTTGAAAATAGTGTGAATGTCAAAGGAGGAAAGGTTGTTGAGTGATAATGGTAGAGGTAGAGTCTGGAAATTGTCATGGGGAACAAGGAGTGCTCTAACTCTCTAACTCAGTGAGTTAGAGAGCATCAGTAAAAATGTAACCAGTATAACATAGGAATGTCTAGTGATTCAATGTCATCAAGGAGTCAGTTCTTAGAAAGTGACAAAAAAGAGGAATGAGGATGGAAATGATTAAAGCAAATTTGTTAATTTTTTTTGTGTGAGGCAATGAGGATTAAGTGACTTGCCCAGGGTCACACAGCTAGTAAGTGTCAAGTGTCTGAGGCTGGATTTGAACTCAAATCCTCCTGAATCCAGGGCCAGTGCTTTATTCACTCTGCCACCTAGCTGCCCCAAATTTGTTAATTATTGACTAGGTATAGCAGGGAGTATAGTAGAAGGAGTGAGGGACTTTTGGGGAGTAGAGTTGGTGGATAGTTGGGGATGAGGAAAGGGGTATAGACCAGAATTTGGAGTTCAGAATCACTGGAATATGGAGATTTCAAGGGGATGGAAATATATTTTGTTTTGTTTTTTGTTTTTTAGTGAGGCAATTGGGGCCAAGTGACTTGCCCAGGGTCACACAGCTAGTAAGTGTTAAGTGTCTGAGGCCGGATTTGAACTCAGGTCCTCTTGACTCCAGAGCCAGTGCTTTATCCACTGTACCACCTAGCTGCCCCTGGGATGGAAATACGTTAACTATTGAGGAATGAAGACTAGGGAGGAGATAGTCTATCCTAGTTAGATGACATCTAGAGTGTTGTGTTCATGCTATATGAGGATCAATTTAATTAAATGGATATGTTTAGTATGGAGAAGAGAAGACTTGAGAGAGACATGATAGCTGTATTCAAGAATTTGAAAAGTTGCCATATGGAAGAGAGATTAGATTTGTTCTACTTAGTCTCAGAAAATGGAACTCGAAGCAATGGGTGGGGCTTATCAGCAGCTATATTTAAACATGATGTAAGAAAAACTTTCTAACAATTATATCTTTCCAAAGGTGGAATGTGCTGTCATGAGAACAGTCTGAACCAATTTATAAACTAGGCCCAAGTTTTTCTCTTCCTCCCCCTTATTTCATATACTAATTGACAATTATATATTATATTATTAATAAATATATAATTAATATTACTAATTATATAATTACTCACATTTCTCTATTGTTTGTAGTAGAAAGGAAATTGCACTTGGAGTACCTGAGTTCAGATGCAGGTTCTATTTTCTACCTATGTGACATTGGACAAAATCACTTAATCCTTCTGGAGCTCCATTTCCTGATCTATAAAATGAGGTTAGAGTAGAGGACTTCTAAGGTACCTTTTAGTTCTAACTTTACTATCATATGAATAAACAGTAAGGCTTGCAGGGTACTTTCCTCACAGCAACCCTAAAGGTATGTCCATTTTACAGATAGTGAAACTTAGTCACAGAAAGGTTAAAGGACTTGCCCAGAGTTACACAGTTACTAAAAGGCATGACTGAATTCCTGGGTTATTATTTATATATACTCCAAGACTCTAACCTGGGTCCTCTTTTCTATAGATTCTCTCTTGGTGACTTTATCAATTTTCATGATTTCAATGACCATCTCTATCGCAAAGACTCCCAGAAATACATACACACACACACACACACACACACACACACACACACACACACATATATATTTATATGTATACACACATATGAAAAATCACCTGTAGTCTCTCTCCTAAACTTTAGTCCCTCATTACCAGCTAGCTGTCTTGTGGACATTTCTAATGGGATATCCCATAAGCAACCCAAACTCAACATGTTGAAAATAGAACTAGTTATTGTTCCGCAAAACCTATTTTTCTTCCTAAGTCCTCTATTTATGTCAAGATTATTGCACATAGCCAAACAGTTGCCATGTATTGTCAATTTTACCTTTCCAGAGTCTCTCACACAAGTCCCTTCTCTCCAGCCAAATGACCACTGACCTACTTCAGGGCTTTATCATCTCTGGCCTGGACTATTGCAACAGCTACCTAATTAGTCTCCATGCCTCAAGCATCTCCCTTTTCCAACCCAACCTCTACCCACCTGCCAAATTGTTTTTCCTAAATCAAAGATTTGAATATGCCATTCCCCTTTTCAAAAAGTTCCAGGGGCTCCCTGTGGTCTCTAGAATAAGACCTTAACAAATTTTAAAACCATAACAAGTTACCTTTCCAAGCTTTTCACTCTACTCTTCTTCAAGTATTCTATATTCTAGCACCACCAGCCTGTTTGCTATTCTTTGTACCCAAAATCGACTCCTTTCTCTGTGCCTGTTGCATGTGTTGTTACCCATGGCTGCAATGCATTCCTTCCTAATCTCTTCTTAGAATCTCTGGATTCCTTCAAGTCTCAGATCAATTGTAATCTCCTACATGTGGACTCTTTCTGATCCCTACCCTGGCTTCATCATTCTCATTGAAATTGTCTTGTATTTATCATATATATTCTTATTGGTGGGGTTCCACTGATTATCCCACCCATTTAAAAGTCATTATCTTTGTTAGATTGGAACACACAGTTTGAATCAATGAGTTGATCAAAACTGACTGTAAATAGGGCTTGTATACCTCCTTGAATCAATCAAAGACTTTGTGGGAATACTTAGTCATACCCTCAGGAATTAGCATAAAAGAAAGGCTCTACCTCAGAATAAGAGAGAGCAAGGTGATTGAAGGAGGGGGAGGGAAAGAGTGGGAGAGAGTGGGAGGGAGAGGGAAGTGAGAGAGAGGAAGAGGAAAGTAGGGAAAGAGCAAGAGGGACGGGAGACAGTTCATCATTTCTATAGGCATCTCAAAAAAGAAAACCAGAGAAAAGGTCAGCTTTCCTTCTAACGCCAATGTATTCACAGACGCAATAATATAATGTGCTATTTCATTACCCAAAGGTTTCTGGTAAACTGAATTTTACCTCAACCACAAAGGTGCCAGGGGATAACTGTAAATAGATATAATTATAAAGTCAAGCAGAAAGCCCAACCTCTGACTCCATATTAGGAATTTTCTTAACTTGGCACTCCAAGCAATTGTGACTGAATTCAATTTTTCTCTAAAGCAAACTCCCTAAAAATGAAGAGGAGGGAGCCACATAAACCTTTAGGGCCATTATATTGCCCACTAGGTTTAAGATAAGTTAATTATCTTGATAGGGTGTTACCTATTTTATATTTTTAAATAGGTGTTCATATTGTTTCTCCAGGAGAATGTAATTTCCTTGCAGGTAAGGACTGTTTCCTTTTTATCTTTGCATCCCTAGGACCTATATAGTACCTATTAAAGAGCAAATACTCAGTAAATTCTTCTTACTCTAACAGAGTTTTTAAAATTATGGAGTATGTACCCTGGGATGGCAAAAACCCTTAGGAGTAAAGGAGGGTGTGAATCAATGAAACCCAAATCATTGGATATTTTCTATATGCATTGTAAATGCGTTCATCTTTGCAATGAAAACCAAGTTCAAGTCAAAGTCAGCAAGGTTAAAAGAGTACTCACTGTCAAATTATAGTGAATGCAGTTCAGTAATTACTCAATACAGTATAAGCAAACAAGGTCAAATATGAGTTGGTGAATCTCAATGTAGACACAATCTGCCACCATCACCATCAGCTGGCTAACGAAACAGATGACTTGTGTTACCATGCTGTTTGATTCATTTGAATGTGAAATATGTAAACTCAAAATTAAGCAATCTATGTATGAAAGTTAAAGGTACTATGATATCTGAATATTTCTTAATATCTTTCATTCATGGAACTACAATATAATAAGCTAGCTTCCAAAAAAAGCCATCTCTTTAAAAATTGAAATAACATCAGGATAGTTTTGATCATTTGAAATACTCAACAATTAAATTTAAGATTAATTGTCTTAAAATTTTACTCTCGAATTTCTTAAGTGAAATAATACCCCTTTGTGATGGATAACCTGTTCAAAAAGAAAATCTCCTGGAATAGTCGAAACTAGTGCAAACAAAGAAAATAATTTTACCAACAGAAATTCAGAAAACAAGTTAAGTATCCCCAAACCAGAAAATTAGATCCATTGTATTTATTGTTTTTGATGGAGAGAAAAGATCATTGGATTTGCTTTGTGCAGGTGTTTTAGCTGCAGATAGCAAGAAATACATCCAAATAGCTTGAAAGGATACATATAGAATTATATTGGCAAGACAATTACTTTTTCCAGAAAAAAATTTATGTTTTCAATAAGCAAAACAAAGAAGAAAACACATCTTGAAACAAAAGAATTGCTTATATCATATTAGATTACTTACAGAATCAATAAGGGTAAAAATGCTTTTTATAGAATGTTTGTGTGCTTGGCAAATCACATGCAAAGTAAATCTGCAACGTTGATACATTTGCAAATACTATAGAGGAAAGAAGAATTGCCTATATATCTGAAGATCTTTATATTCAATCAAAAAGCTAAAATCTTCATTGAAAGTAAATGATACAACAGATGTAGTTTAAAATAGTCACTTGGCTTTAAATATAACACCTATTTGAAATTAATAGGAAGCTTTGGAAAACTATTGATGACAATGATGCATTAACATATTTTCAATAGAAATGATGGATGTTTTTAAGTGAAGATGATCTATTGGAAAATTTTGTTGGACTTTGTACTGATAGAGCTCAACTGATGTCAGAATGAAATATAGACCTTATTTGTTACTTGGGAGTTCAGCCCCCTTCCCTTTCCAAAAGGGGCTCTACTTTGGATTCACAGAGATCTGTATTCATCCTGAAGCAATGATGACCTAAAAAGGGGAGCTAGCTCTCTCTGTCTCTCTCTCTCAGAATCTGTCTCTGTCTCTGTCTCTGACTCTGTTTCTGTTTCTGTTTCTCTGTCTCTGTGTCTGTCTGCTCCACCCTGCCCCTCTCCTTCACACCTTGGAATAACTATAACTCTGGGGAAATTTCTAAAACAAAACTATACACACAAATATATAAACACACATATACACACATACATAAATGCAGACATATACACATACACAAAAATAAACATACACATACGTATGTATGTATGTATATAGATAGATAGAGCTCATGTCTAGGTGTAATGAGCAATGTGACTTGGGTGGTCCCCTGTTAATTTAGGTTTGGTTTTGGAACAAAATGAGGTAATGGTAGGTGATTAAACACTTAACAAAATATTAATTTGGAATATAAATCCATGGAGTATAAAAGATACTCGACAAAGGTATTCCAGCACTTAGATTAGTCAAATTCCTCTACTCCCTACTTCTGTCCCTCCCTCCCTCTCTCACCTCCAGATGGAAATGTTCACCTCCATATGGAAATGTATCTGGCATCTGAGTAAGGTATAGTGATTCTCATGGCCTTGGGATATCCACAAAGTCTGAAGGGCCCTGATCCCACATGAGTGGGTCTTTTATGCTCCTAAGCCACCAGGAAACTACATTAATACAGCCAAAGGCTACCAGGAAGCTTCCCTCAATGGAAGTAAGGCTTGAGTCTCAGGGACAATTTTGTCACATTTCAGGAGAAAATGTATTAACTAGCAGAAGGGGTAAGGGAAGAGGGGCAGTCCTGGTAGATAGTGATCCTATTACATCTCACCATTAGGTAGTAAGATCCTAAGGATCTTCTGGAAGTCCTTATACCATTTAAATGTCTTTACGATTTTTGGTGTGTGACCCTGAACCCATAGGCATGAGGAACCCAATATAGGAAGTACTAAGGGGAAATTTTAATTACACCATGAATGAGTAACCAAGAAATTTGGGAGAGAACAAAGGCTATAGATACTAGACTTTTTGGAATTATCTGGTTTATTTGGTTGGTGAGGCCAAATCTTTGCAGTTCACAATAGGTTTCCTGATATAAAGTAGCAGCAATGATCAGGAGTAATATAGGAACATTAGGGCCACAGAACAAATGATGACATTTCTGGTTACCACTAATTCTTGATTGTATGTCAGAATCATAAAAAGTGGCTAACACATTATAAGCTTCTTGCATGCAATCTGTCCCAGGATCTTAGCTAATACTCAGGATCTTCATGTACTACCACTTTCAATATTCCCTGGCCCACCTGCCAAAATCTTGCCCGCCCTTGCAGCCCCATCAGAGGAATATTACCAAATTTTTGCCCCTTAACAAGTTTCTGCTGAAAGGCTCCCCCTCCCCCCCCACTGCTTTTAAAGCAGAGGCTGGATAAGGAACATTATCTTCATCCAGGAACTCAGGATTGCCACCAAGTTAGCTAAAGGATATCTTTTCTTCCATATATATTAATTATCTAGATACCATAAGGCATAAAAGATAAACCCAATGGAGGAAGAGGAAAGGGGAAGGGGAATCCTGGTAAACAGTGATTATATCACACTGGGGTATCCCTGAAATGTGGGTAAAAGTTCTTCTATAAATGGTATTCTGTACATAGTACTAGGTATCAAGCATTAGTCAAGGGTTTATTTCCTTTACCACAAAAAAATGCTTAAAATGCAAAGACAACAAATTCAGAACATGTAAAACATTTCAAATAGTCCATTAAATGCATTATGCTACTGATGGAAAGCAAAGACTAATTTCACTTCAGACATGCAGTATACAAGCAACTCAAAAGGTCCAGGGCTCTGGTCTGCCAGAGCATGGCTCTTGTCGGTCCTTTAATTTCAACCAAATAATTCTGGCAGTGTTTATCCTCTCTTCTGAGAAGCATACTTTCATGACAATCATCTCCTACTGTACAGTCAACAATTCGATTCAGGAAGTCTTGAAGTTTTTAACTCAAGAGGTAGGTACCAAGGCTGGAAGTGTCCATTTCCTTAGAATCATTAGTCATTGGCTTGTATGCAGAGAAGGAAACAGAAAGTAGAATAAACGGACCAGAGAATCAGGCTTACCTAGGCAAATGCATATTTTCATTCCAGATGGGGAAGGGAGGACATATCTTTGCTGGAAACCCAAGGAGGGAAATTTTAAAAAGCATTGGAAGACAGTCCTAAATGAGAAAGTTTCCTAGTCTCTCTGATAGTATGATCAATAAGGGAAATATCATAAATTTAAAGTGGAGAAGAACCTGAGAGGCCATCAATTCCAACCTCCCCTCATTTTATAGATGAGGAAATGGAAGTGCTGAGACAGTGTGACTCACTCAGACCTACAGTTAATAAGGGACTGAGACAGGATTTTAATTTGGAGCTTTTCAATGCCAAGTTCCCATTTCATCCACTATGCCACCCAGCTATCTCATATAAAAACTCTCATCTTCCCTCCACCCATTACTCCCTGAGGGTAAACCTCTGAACTGGTGCTTTTCCACCACTAAATTGGTTCACCTCTTTACCGAGTTCACCAACAAACTGACTGCCATTTCTATACACAGACCTGGAGGTATTTCTGATTTTTTCAGCCAACAATTAAACCATTCCTCTGTGTGATGTCATTTTCCCTTCCCTAGCCAAAGAGCAAATCATTATAATCCTTTCAAATTGCTTAAGGAGTCATTCACACTTAGTGTACTGAGACTGATTGACAGCTGAATTTTGTCATCTGATTTCTGTTATTAATTAGAATGTAGATAAAACACCACTCTCCCACTAAAATAGGGCATTTCTTCATTATGGAAGAACACTATGGATTTCGTGGGACAAAGTACTTGAAAAGATGCTTAATTTAAGAAAAGAAATTGTCATTTTTTAAAGGGATCATGAAAACAAAGCATAATCATGTTATAACAATAATTTCCTTGGAGTCTTTTTAAAAAAAACCTGAATACTCTAAGTAAATAAATATAAGAACTTCAAATTCATTCTCTGATTCATATAAGTAAAATGGCTTCATTTTAAAGTCAGAACTATGTATAGTACATTTTAAAAACATTTTTGCCATTTTCCGAAGTTAAAAAATACCAGCCAAACAAAGAAAGTAGAAGAAAGTAAAGACCTACTTTTTAATCACTTGGCTGGTCTACAGAAGCAATTCTTATTTTTATTTTAAAGAACCTGACAGTCTTCTTCTGCTTGGGCTACAGTTGAATAATGAGGTCTCTGGTTTGTCAAACAAAGCAATACAAATTTTACTGCCACTGGAAACATTTTATTTGTGTAGAACAGGGTTTTCTTGTGTAGCTGTTATAAAAACAAACTATCAATCTTGATTAGTAGTTGAGAAAAGGAGTGTGGGCACTACTTATCATCAGTGACATAAAATTTTGAGAAATCTTATTCTGTAAAATAATTCCACCCATCAACTTAATAATAACATTGTTGTTCTTTTGTATTATAACCCAGACTTACTAAGAATTCCTCTTTGAGGGGGAACGCTTGCAATCCCTACTGCCCATCACTAATGGAGTTCCTATCAGCAAAGGGTAGGCACAAACTGAGCCAATCAATCTAGAATGTATATGGCACAAGTCACTGACTCAGGACATCATTGCTCAATTTTGTGAACAACTAAGGAATCTGAGTGAGAGGCGGCATGTCATACTGGAGAGAAAGTGGGTCTCCCTGGGCAAGTCGCTTAACTTCTCATGGCTCTAGGCAACCTTCAAAGACTGTAAGTTGCAGATAGACCATCTTCATCCAGGAGTTCTCTGTATCAGTGAAATCATAGGGACAGATCCTGTCATTTATGAAAATTGTAAAGAATTTTATTAACAACCAGATGTAGATGTCAGGTTATTTTTATTGTGCATTTAAAATGTTTTGTGTTGTTATAAAATTGTAATAAATTTGTAATTTTGTTTAATTAAATGCAAAATTTAGTTGAATAGATTGTTTCATGAAAAATGAGATTTTGACTCCTTTTTTGCAAATAAGGGAGATTTTCTACACAAAGCTTAGAAATAATTATAATAATTGTTTTAAGGACATGCCTCTTTCCAGTATATCTTTCCTAAAACACATCAAGATCTCTTATACATAGTCTTAGAGTAGTATTAAGCTAGACTTTGGGGACATCCTATATTTTAATGCACTTGGTTATTGCATTTTAATAGGAAAATAGGGAAGACCAACAAGCCTTCAAGACCCAAAAGAATGAATCTTTAATGAATCTCTTGTATAAAGAAATGACTGGTAGGAGAGAGATTTTGGAGTGGGGAACTTACCTGTTAATCACATTAATAAAGAATCTGCAGCAGCTAGGTGGCGCAGTGGATAAAGCACTGGCCTTGGATTCAGGATGACCTGAGTTGAAACCCAGCCTCAGACACATGCCACTTAACTAGCTGTGTATCCCTGGGCAAGTCACTTAACCCTCATTGCCCTGCAAAAATAATAATAATAATAATAATAATAATAATAATAATAATAATAATAATAATCTGCTATTCTACTTTCTTATAAGGTCAATGTACAATATTCAAAGTTAAAGACTGTTTGCAAGTCAAACTTGTAGAAAACTGGGAGTCAAGTATTCTGGATTCTTGTACTAAATCTGTGACCAAATAGTTGTATGACCAATGGGTTTGTTTCCTCATGTGTAATATGAAGGAAATGGGTTCAATGATCTCTAAGGTCCTTTTCATTGCTTAACATTCTATGATTTGGGGGTGGAGCCAAGATGGTGGTGGAAAGACATTAAATGCACAGAGCTCCTGACACAATTACCCCCAAAACAGCAATAAAACAACCCCTGGGGAAGTAAACCCCACAAAAAGATAGACTGAGATTATTTTCCAGCCAAAGACAGATTAGAGGGGGCCTTGCTGGGCTTTTAGTAGAGTCCAACCCCACAATCACACCGACACAGACCCTGGGCACCCTGCTCCAGAATAACTTACCCCTGAGCCTCTGAATCAGCTGTAGCACCAGTGTCTTCTGGAACTAAGCTTATGGTTGGGTGAGAGGGCTGAATGGCTGGCCGGGGGCGGGGGGCACAGGGGTGTCTGTGGGATCTAAGGAGGAATTCAGCTATCCCACCCCAGTAGGGAAACAGGAAGAAATCTTGAGTGGCAGGAGGCCCAGTTTGGGGAGGAGCACAGGTTTGTCTGGAACTAAGAACCACCACAGCACACAAAGCTCTGCTGGCTGTTAATTAGCAAATTAGCTTGATGTTATCTTCAGACCAGAGAACAGACCAGGTGAGAGAAAAACCTTCCCTCCCTCAAACTGAAACACCTGAGACCCTCTGAAGCTTGGGACAGTGTAGCTTGGAAGTAGGGCCCCACTGTAAGAAGGAGGTAAAAGTCAAATAAAAGATGGCAAGATGAGCAAGCTAAGAAAGTTGAGAACTATAAAAAGTTTCTTTAGTGATGAGGAAGATTGAGGTGCACCTGAAGAGGATAGCAACCTCAGGGCCCCTACATTCAAAGCTTCCAAGAAAAATATGAATTGGTCTCAGGCCATGGAAGCACTCCAAAGGGACTTTGAAGAGAAAGTAGGAGAGATAGAAGGAAGATTTAGAGAGGTGGAGGAAAGAATGGAAAGAGAAATGAGAGTGATGCAGGAGAGTCGTGAGAAAAAAGTCAACAGGGGCAACGAGGTGGCACAGTGGATAAAGCACTGGCCCTGGATTCAGGAGGTCCTGAGTTCAAATCCAGCCTCAGACACTTGACACTTACTAGCTGTGTGAACCTGGGCAAGTTACTTAACCCTTATTGCCCCCTGCAAAAAAAGAAAAGAAAAAAAATCAATAGCTTGAAAAGCCAAATGAAAAGGAGATACCAAAGCTCTCAGAATAAAATAATTTTCTGAGAATTAGAATTGAATAAATGGAAGCTAGTGACTGTATGAGAAACCAAGTCACAGTAAAGCAAATCCAAATGAATTTAAAAAAATAAAGGGCAATATGAAATATCTCCTTAGAAAAACAGCTGACCTGAAAAATAGATCCAGGAGAGATCATTTGAAAATCACTGGACTACCTGAAAAACATGACCAAAATAAGAGTTTAGACAACATTATCCAAGAGATTGTCAGGGGAAATTGCCCTGATATTCTAGAAGCAGAACATAAAATAGAAATTGAAAGAATCCACCAATCACCTCCTGAAAGAGATCCCAAAAGGAAAACCTCCAGGAATATTATAGCCAAATTCCAGAGCTCCCAGGTCAAGGAGAAAATATTGCAAGCAGCTAGAAAAAAAATAATTCAAATACAGTGGAGCTCCAATAAGGATAAAACAAGATCTAGTAGCATCTACATTAAAGGACCAGAGGGCATGGAATATTATGATATTCCAGAGGGCAAAGGAACTGGGACTACAGCCAAGAATCACCTACCCAACAAAACTGAATATAATTTTTCAGAGGAAAAATGGGATTTCAATGAAAAAAGAGGACTTTCAGGCATTTGTGATGAAAAGATCTGAACTCAATAGAAAATTTGACTTTCAAATACAAGACCCTAGAGAAGCATAAAAGGTAAGCAGGAAAAAGAAATCATGAGGGATATTAAAAGATTAAACTGTTTACATTCCTACATAGGAAGATGATACTGTGAACTTATAAGAACTTTCTCAGTATTAGGGTAGCTAAAAGGAATACACTTAGACAGAGGACACATGTATGAACTGAATATGAAGGGATGATATCTGTAAAGCATTTTTTTTTGTTTATCCTTGTTTTGTGGGGTAGGCAAAATGGGGTGTCTTATATCTGGGGCTGGATTTGGGCTCTGGGCCTCCTGGGTCCAGGCTTGGTGCTTTGTCCACTGTGCCATCTAGCTAACCCATGATGACATCTTTAAAATAGAGTTAAGAGGTAGGAGGAATGCACTGGGGGAGAGGGAAGGGGAGAGGTGGACTGGGGAGAGGTAGCTCACATGAAGGAAACAAAAAAAAAGCTTATGGAAGGGAGGGGAAGAGGGGGAAGGAGTGGGGGAGTGAGTGAACCTTACTATCATCAGAATTGGCTCAAAGAGAGGATAACATACATACTCAAGTGGGTATAGTAATATATTTTGTCCTGAGAGAAAGTGGGAGGGGAAGGAGATAAGGGGGGTGGGAGAAGAAGGGAAGTAAGGAAGAGCAGATTGGGGGAGAGAGCAGTAAAAAGCAAAACACTTTCAAGGAAGGTGAAGATGTTCTGAATAACTGCATGTGTATGACATATTGAATTTCTTGATTTCATAGGGAGGGTTGAGGAAGGAAGGAGGAAGAAAAATGTAGAACACAGAATTAGCTCAAAAACCTAATCTCATCAGAGTGGGATCAAGGAGGGAATAACATACACATCCAATTGGGAGGAGTAATCTATTTAACCCTACAGGAAAGTAGGAGGGGAAGAGGATAAGGAAGGAAGGGTGAAAGAAGGGAGGGCAGAGTAGGGGAGGGGGCAGTCAGAAGCAAAAGTTTTTGAAGAGGAATAGGGAAAAAGAAGATAGAAAATAGAGTAAATATCATGGGAAGGGAATAGGATGCAGGGCAATAGTTATGATGATTGGTTATAATGGCAAAACATATGGTATCTACTCTGCTGGGCTATTGTAAAGAAAATTCGTTGTCAAGTTTAATGTACTATATAAAAGTTATGATGAATAGGATGCTATCAGAAAAACCTGGAAATACCTACATGAACTGAAGCAGAGTGAAATATACTGTATACTAAATAACAGCAATAGGGGCAGCTACGTGGTGCAGTGGATAGAGCACTGACCCTGGATTCAGGAGGACCTGAGTTCAAATCCATCCTCAGACACTTAACACTTACTAGCTGCATGACCTTGGGCAAGTCACTTACCCTCAATTGCCTCACAAAAAAACAAACAAACAAAAATAAACAAATAAATAACAGCAATAGTATAAGATGATTTGCTGGGAAGCATGTGGTTATTTTCAGCAAGGCAGTGATCTAATATAACTCTGAAGGACTTATGAAAATTGCAATCCATCTACAGAGAAAGAACTGATGGTATCTGAAAACAGATTGAAGCATATTTTTTTGACAGTTGCTTAATCTGAAGTTTTGTTTTTATCTGTTTTCTCTCACAACCTAGCTAATGTGGAGACAGTTTCCATGACTACTCATGTACAACTTATATTGAATTGCTTGAGTTCTTGGGGATGTGTTGTAGGAAGGGAGGGGGGAAGAGAAGTTGGAACACAACATTTTTAAAAATTGATGTCAAAATTTGTTTTTACATGTAATTTGGAAAACAAAATTCTAAACAGAAAAAAAACATTCTATGATTCTAGGAGTCTTGCTTCAGGCATTACTATGAGGGGCAATATTCTAATTTTTGGAAATCAAAGGAGACAGAACGAGAAAGATATGTAGGTTGTAATGTTTGGAAAGCTTGCCTTTCATAAACACAGTTTATCTGTCCCCTAAGAACTCTTCCCTAAAGTGTCTTCATGGTAGATTGATTTTGAAAATCCAGTGAAGGCCTCCTCTCTTTCCGATGTGTATACCACCTCCTTTTTAGAATTATCTATTGTAAAATTTGACTTGCAAACCAGGATTATAAAGTGCTGCTCACCAAGGGAGAGAGTAATACTTTTATGTAATATGAGTGGGAAAATAAGTCTATTTTTTAAAGTTTTTATGATAATAAACATTTTTTTTAAATTTTGATTTCCAAATTCTATCCCTCCTTCCCTTTATCCCCTAACCCCTTCCTGAGGCAGTAAGCAATCAGATATAGGTTATATGTGTGCAATTCTGTAAAACATTAGCATATTAGTCGTTTTATGCAAGAAAACTTGAAGAAAAGAAAAAATGAAAAAGTGAAAAATAACAGGCTTCAGTCTGTGTTCCATCAATATCAGTTCTTTCTTTTGAGGTGGATGCTTCATCGATAGTCCTTTGGTATTGTCTTGGATCATTGCATTGCTGAGAATAGTTGTCATTCATTGTTCTTCATCAAATATTGCTGTCTCTGTGCACCACACACTCTCTTGGTTCTACTCACTTCAATATACATCAGTTCATACAAGTCTTTCCAGGCCTTTCTGAAATCATCCTGCTTGTCATTTCTTATAGCACAATAATATTCTATTACCATCTTATACCACAGAAGTAGGCCCATGTATCTCTACTCTTTGGGAAGGAACATGGAAGCATAGCTTTAGTGCTGAAAATTTTAAATGGGGGTAATTTCAAAGATAGAGTATTGAACTTGGAATCAGGAAGACCCGAGTTCCAATCCTGCTTTAAACACTTACTAGCTGTATAACCCTGGACAAGTCACCTAACCTCTCTTTGCTTCAGTTTCCTTATCTGTAAAATGGGTGATTTACCTACCTCATTGGGTTTACAAATTAGATAATATGTGTTTCACAAAACCCAAAGGTAACCATAGATTTCATTTACAGAAGCTAGTTACTAGGAAATTGAGGCCCAGGGAAGTTAGCTATCATGCCCAAAGTTACACAGGTAATAAGTGGCAGAGCCAGGATTCAAACTATGATTCCAAATCCAGCATGCTCTCTAACCTCTGATAAATCATTGATAGGTTCTGCCTATGTAAGGAGAATTCCCTGGGCTTACTGATGAAATCATAGATCCTCCACATATTCACAAAATTCACAAACCATATGCCTGCTCCCCTGGTAATGACATAGTCAGAGACTCTGAAGTCATAAGGAACTGTAGAGATCAGCTGGTTCAACCTTCTCATTTAACAGATCAAAAAATCTGAGCCCCAGAGAGTTTGAAGGACTTCCTCAGAGTCACACGGGCAGCAGGTTACAATGCAGACATTCAAATTTTGACTAGCAATCTAGGAGTGGCTCTTTTCATTACACCACATGCTCTGTCTAGACAGACAGCTGCAAATAGCTACAATGCGCCCCATACAAGAATGAACTACGCCAGGGCCTACCTTTCTCCCTGAGAGACAAGAATGCTTGATGTTAGCAGAGCCTTCGGGGGCACAATGAAATCCAGGTCTTCAAATGTAGGTGGGAGTGAAATTTTCAGCAAAGCCTCGCATGAAGTAATGTGGGCTGAATAATTGGGGGAAAGAAATTCTTAGCCTGATTTTGCTACTGACTTAGGTTCCATACTCTCTCTGCCTTCCCCTCTATATAAAAGGAGCTAAGTTTTACTAAGGTTGATCAAGGCAGTCTCTGAATATTTTGATGAGTTCCCTAGTCAGCCTAATGATATTATAAGACATGGAGGTATGTAAGGGACACTTTCCTATCAAATGTGGGCATTGGCATTTTGGGACATAGGAAGCCCCTGATAAATGACTACTTAAGACTCAAACAAATGAACTCTTTATCAGAGGAGACACTTTCTTCATGACCTATTAGAGCTTATTAAAACTTTTAAACTAATTCTCAGGATTATTTCTTCACCTTTTCCCTTGTGCCTTCTTCCAATGTCACAAAGAGGGGAGAATATTTCCTTCTTCCCCTTCCTCACCCAGATAAAATGAATAGTGTCTTTCTGTGGAGGTACCTGCCCAACTGGCCTATGAAGGAAGATCCTGAATCTTAACTTTTCTGAATATAAGTTAGACACTATAGACATGAGAGTAGACATGGCAGATCAAGCATGAATTCTACCATAATTCTAATCCAATGAGTCTACTAAAAAATTTTCCTGGGGTAGCTCTAGGTGGGAACAATGATCCTCTTGAGTCTACACCCAGAATCATACCTGATCTGTGCAATCTCAGGATTTGGGATTAGGGGGTTGGGGAGCGTGATAATGAGGGAGGAGAGATGAAGCTACTAAGAGAATTTATGGCATGCCTTTCTTAGTGATTTCCAAACATCTCACATTAAGTTGCATCAGGTTCTCTAGGAACAAGACAAGCTTATCTCAAGGGTCCCTCTCTAGCTTGAGAAGTCTCGTGCTATGGCAGTGTCACCTGAGACCCAGAAGATCCTTCTATTAGGAGCTTCAGCTCTGGACTCCATGTATCAAATTTATTCTTGGTGAAGCCTGAGCCCTATAAGTAAAATCAGCATTTCTCACATTCTCTGGATCATTGTCCCCACCCCAATATTCCAAGGAAAATTTCTAACTCAGTGTTTTAGGTATATGGCTCATTTCTGGGGTCTCCCCCAAAAGAGATTAACAGGATCCCTTCTAGAAAACATACTCGATGTATATTGAGAAAGCAGAATTAGGTATAGGGCAGGTATTTATTTCCTTCACCACACACACACAATTTTTTTTTTAAGTGAGGCAATTGGGGTTAAGTGACTTGCCCAGGGTCACACAGCTAGTAAGTGTTAAGTGTCTGAGGCCAGATTTGAACTCAGGTCCTCCGGAATCCAGGGCCGGTGCTTTATCCACCGCGCCACCTAGCCACCCCACACACACAATTTTTAAAACACAAAAGAATCTTAGGCATACATTAGCAAATACTTGAGATATGAATCAGTAATCTATTATACTCTCACCACAGACTCTGTAGGACTGTTGAACAGATAATTTCACTTTTTTTCCTTTGATCTGTACCCTCAGCATAATGCACAAGTCTAGCTCTCCCAACAAATCAAGACACACCTTGGGCTTTCTTAGTCCTTTTAGCAGCAACATTCTCTAGGCAGTGGTCCATCTTTTCCTCCAAGAAGTGGTGTAGTTTCAGGAACTGCCTTGAATTGGGCAGCCAACACTGATTGAAATCCTATACCCACCCTCATTGGAAATACAAGAGGCAGTTGACAGAACCCCAAGTGATGCCCTCAAAAGACAGGAAGATAGAGAGATGCAGGACCTTTATCCTCTTCTTTTCCAAGGTATTGAGTAGTTGGCTCTTATCAGTTCAGTTGCCAATTATCTTTGACACAGCCCCCTGGTCATAGTGACCAATGAAAGATTAATTTGTCATACCAAAGGGTGAGTCCTTTCACACTGAGCCAGAGCCCATGTATGTCCCAAGAATCCAGCTGTGCATGCCCAGCTCCAGTAAATCAGAGTGGCTCCCCTGAATACAGCAAAAAGAGCTGTGGGTCAGAAGTCAGAAAGATCTGAGTCCTAATCCCCGTGCCTTCACTAATTATCTTTGGACCTTGAACAAGTCACTTCAGTTCAGTTTCCTCATCTGCAAGGGGAAGATGATAATACCTGCCCTTCTCACCTTCCAAAGGTTCAAAATGACAGGTACATGGGAAAGTGCTTTGGAAAGCACCATGCAAATGTAAATTATTATTATTATTATTATTAACCTGGGAAAGCTGGGCTTCTAAAAGGAGGTTAAAAATATTTTCCTGCCTCATGGGATTGTTAAGAGAAGTAGCTAATTAAGCAGGACTGTCAAACCCTTTGCAAATGTGAAGTGTGGTGGAAATGATTATTTACAAAGGCCTATCCAGATGAAAGGAACAGCGGAATGAACTTGGCATTCACAGAGGACCATGCTGAACTGAGCAGACTCTGAGGAAATACAGGCTGCCATAAGGAATACTTGCCCCATTTGGATTTCTCAGGCACTTTTATGCAATGGATGGTAATTTGAGGGGGGAGGAATCACTGTAATCATGTATGAATTTTTTAAAGGCATTTGACTCCCCTCCTCCTCTCCATTCTCTACCTCCTCTGTGGAAGGACCCATTAGAAAAAAAAAAAACTAAACCATATCAGATTCAAAACAAGCTCCATAAGCAACCAGGGCCTGGACTTCAGCTCTGAGACCTCTTTTCCCAGCAAGCCTTCCCCTCTCTGTTTGTTGCCCACTTAAAGACTTGCTCAAGTAGCAGACCTGGAAGCCTCCTGGCTAAGCTCCCATGGCCTACTCCTCAGCCCCAAGGCATAATACATACCTCTCTCTTTCCCTATTCAAACCTTTGCTTCCTGGGAGAAGGACCCTTGACCATCAGACAAAGCCAATTCTCACAATGCCTGGGCCCTGGAGCCTGATCAGATGAGAGACCTTAAAGCTGGAAGGAACCTTAGAAATCATCATCCAAGTCCCTTATTTAATAGACAAGAAATTGAGGGCTAGGGAGATTCAGTAACTGGCCCAAGGTCACAGCCCAGTAAGAAGAGCCAGTGCTCATATTCACATTTTCTGACTCCAAACCAAGCTCTCTCTGTAAAACTCGACAGTTGCCATGTGTCATGGCTGCTTCTTCCCTGATTGAGAATAAAGAGGTTACCGTAGAGGAACGATGGTGCATGCAAAGATCACTGGCATCTAAAGGCATCCTCTAGCCCCAAGCCTCACCTGGGGACTTGACTGAGCCTGCTGACACAAGGGCTTGGCTGATAGTTCTTTCTGTCCTTCATTGTTACCAACACATGGAAAGAAACAACCACAGTCCAGAAGCAAGCTCAGTTCTAGTGTCTGGTCCCTTTCCTGCCTTGGGTTGCTTGTTCTACAAGTCACTAAGGAAAAGCTTAAATGCTAACACAAGCTTGCCTCCTTTAAGCTCTTACCTAGTTCCATAAGAATTCCAGTGCCTTCCTTTTTATAAACCTACAAATTTAAAGTCCCTCCCTTCACCACATCTTCCTGGACTTTACGTATCTCTCTCTGTCTCTGTCTCACTGTCTTAATGTCTGTCTCTGTCTCTCTGTTTCTCTGTCTCTGTCTCTCTCTGTCTCTCTGTCTCTTTGTCTCTCTCTGTGTCCCTCACCCTGTCTCTGACTCTCTGTCTTTGTCTCTCTCTCTCTGTCTCTGACTCTCTGTTTCTTTGTCTCTGTCTCTCTGTCTCCGTCTCTCTCTGTCTGTCTCTCTTACTCTCTCTCATTCAAAACTTCTGACTGGTCTACTTGGAAGGAATCAGGAAAGTATCCCACCAAAGAGTTAGTAGACTTCCAGCACCCAGAAATGATTGAGAGAACAAGCTAATACTTCAAGTTGTAGAGCGAAAGATTTGCTATACCTGGAAATAGATTGTCTGTGCGATCAGCCTATCATATTTATTGGATTATTTTTTCAATCACAAGGATTGAGTGGCAGGTTAGACTATAAACGAATCTCTAAGGGTCTTTCCACACTTAAGGATCTATGAGCTTTTTGTTCTATGATTTATTTTTTTAGTGAGGCAATTGAGGTTAAGTGACTTGCCCAGGGTCACACAGCTAGTAAGTGTTAAGGGTCTGAGACCAGATTTGAACTCAGTTACTCCTGACTCTAGGGTTGGTGCTCTATCCACCACCTAGCTGCCCTGTTCTATGATTTTTATTAGTCAATTTAACCTTTCACCTGTCTGTGGCAACTTTCTGCCCAAAAATCCTACCCTCTTTGCATAGTGTTTCTCAAGTACTTCTTCCATGAAATCTTCCCCTTACCACCCCATTCCTTACTGATTTTCTTCATTCAGATCATACTTTACTATCTGCTATATTCATTGTGTCACCCTCATATATGAGCTCATAGGATCATAGAATTTAGATTCACAATAGAATTCTGAGTTTGAAAAACCAAGGGCCAGAAATGAGAAGTGATTTACCCAAGATCACACAGGTAGTAAGTGATTGACACAAGATTTGAACCCAAGTGTTCCATACTTAAAGTTCTTTGGAAATTTTAGTTATTTGGAAAATTCAGGAATTGTAAGAAATTCCCAGTTATACTACTTTTATTCAACTGTTTTGAGAAATAGTGTTTTAAAGTAGAAACTACATCTTCCTGAATTCAAATCTGGCCTCAGACTTATTTGTGTGACTCTGAATGAATCACTTAACCCTGTTTGCCCCCATTTCCTCGTCTGTATAATGAGCTTGAGAACAAAATGGTATATCACTCCAGTATCTTTGCCAAAAAAATAAAAACCAAATTGGGTCACAAAGAGTTAGACATGACTAAATTGTCTGAACAACAAGAAGTATAAAGAGCACAGGCTCTAGAGCAAGAGGACTTGGATTCTAATCCCACCTAGTCCTACCTGTGTGTCCTTAGTAAAGTCACTTAACCTCTTAGAGTTTCAAGTGCTCATCACTAAAATGAGGAAGCTAGACTAAATTAGAGATGTCAAACATGTAGTCCCTAGGTGCATGTAGCTGACCCCATGTTGCTGAAACAGATTAAAACATAATTGAGAAATGTTTAACAAAACCAATAAAATACAACACAGATAATGCTAATTTGTGGTTTTCTAAGTCAATATGTGGTCATAGGAATCCATTTCTGTTTGAGTTTGATACCCTTTCAGCTCTCAATCTTATGATCATAGATCCAATGTCCCATGTGCATATGTCTTGTTTCCCTGAGGTAGATTATAAACTCCTAGAGGGTAGATGTAGTGTCCTCTACTTCTTTTGTGTAAAAAATTAAAAAGCTTGAATGGTAACCCAATCTTGCCTCATTCAGTTCCTTACCCTAACAGTCCTCAATATAGTGGAATGCACATAGGCTTCACTGATATTTTTAAAAATTTACTTGTTCATTAATTCATCTTAGTTCTCATCTTCTCACTTTAGCTTCACCTCCTCTGTAAAATGAATATCATGATATTGTCTGATCCTTTAACTTCATTGAGCGGAATATCTACCCCCAAGAAATAACTTACCTCACAGGATTCTTAGGAAGATGAAATGAGATCATTGGGGGGTGGGGTGAGTAGTTTTTAACTGTGAATTAAATTCCCATCTCAGCTTTTATTCTACTTTATTTTTTGTGGCTGGAAGGAGAAAGACCTGGGAAAATATTCCTTTTTTCAACAAAAGATAATAGAGCAACCTCATAAGCAGTTATTTCAAAAAAAATGATCAAACCTGCAAAACATTTTAACTGACCCATATGATTTGTAGCTTTTCCCTTCCCCACATTTCCTATTGCAGCTGTCTAATCCTGCAGAGCATGAATCTGAAAATAAATCATATTCTCATCTTATGTCAAATACACTCAAGAGGTTTTTTCCCCAAAATGTAGCCTCCCTGACAAACAAAACAGATTTCTGTTTCTTTTGTGGCTCTTAACCTCTTCTGGATTTCAGTAAACCTCAGCCACTTGGGTCAATGCTAATCAGCACAGCTGCTTTGAGACTCCTCCCATCAGCACAAATCCTATGGCCATAGACACAGAGGCAGGCTTAAAGCAGCAGAGTAAAGGACAACAGAGACTTTCCAATTTGGAGCCTTGCCACATGCTTGAATGCTCACAGCCCCAAACATATATTTTTAAGCTGACATCTTGTTGGACAAAGAGAAGGGGAAAGGAAAGGAATTTTTTTCAGCCCTCCAAGTGGAGGAACCCTTTGACTGCTTCTGCATTTTGACTGTCAAGACATGCTTTTTCCCCCCTAATCACTAGGCTGCAAGCCTCCAAGCCAGTGTCCCAGCTGTTGAAGGATTCTTGAGAGTGAGCACTGTCATACCTATGAGCTTATCCATCTGTCCTGTCTTCATGTCTCAATGAAAGGGACTGTTGAACAGAGAGAAAGTACAGGTATACATGAAGTAAAATAATGCCCCTCACCTTCCTGTAAAGATAGACCATCTCAGGGGCAGAGTTCACCTAGTCCATCCTCCTACTACTTGTCATATGCAAATTGATCTTGTCTTGAAAATCACTTCTCTCTAAGGAAACTTCATTCCTCCCCTTATTAATTAACCCCCAATTTTAACAACAAATTGTAAGCAGATAATCTAACTCTATAGGGATCATAGAATTTAGAACCAAAAGGCACCTTAGAAAGATAGTTCCATCACTTCATAAATAAGGAAGCTGAGCCCCCCCCCCCCCCGCCAAAAGGAAAGTGTTATGCTTAAAATCCAATAGCAGAACCAGAATTTATGTACCAATCTCCTTATTCTAGCTCTTGAGCTTTTTGGAATATACCAGTCTCCCTCTGACATACCATCAACTTATAAGGATACCAATTGCCTAGGAGGACATTGTAACGATTGGAATGACGCCACCTGCTGGAGACTTACTGTAGAAGAGTTCTGCCCATGAAGTGAAGGTCTTTGAGGGCAAGACCAGGAGTCTTTTCTTTGGCATCAGGAAGTGACGCCAGCTAGTGGGAGGAGGAAGGAAGAGACTGGCGCTCAGTCTCGGGCTTTTTCTTTTGGACTCTGGTGGAGAGCGGAGCTAGAAATGTGCTCTCCCTTTAATAGATAGGAATCTAGGCCTTTTTCTCTCTCTTTACCAAATTCTTATTCTCCTTAATAAATGCTTAAAAGTCTAACTCTTGCTAAAGCTTATAATTTATTGGTGACCACTCATTAGATATTTTAGACAGTTTAGCTAGAATTTTAGCCCCTAAACAACATTAATGGGGATAATTTTATTTGTGAACAAATTTATGAGTCTCATTTGTACCAGACACTGTTCTAGATGCTTGGGACACAAAGACAGAGATGAAAACATTCCTTGTCCTACAGGATAAGAGGAAAGAAATCTGAACATTGATCATGTGTATACAATACAGTTCTGGCTTTGTAGTTGGGAAGACTCAGGCTCAAGTCCCATCTCTACCTGGGACCATGGGGCAAGTCACTTAATCTCTCAAGTTCCCTGGACCACTGGTCTCCAAAATTTTTAATGATGTGAGTATATTTTTGAGCATAAATCATCAATATGTATATATTTATTTACGTATAAATTATATGCCTTTACTACCATACTGAGAATTATGGACATACAATTTATTTATTTATTTTTGGGCATACAATTTATACAAAAAGTAGATATTTTAAAAGGTGAGAAAATGACAACATAGCATTTGATCCTAGATTCAATGGCAAATCACTAGAAGTTATTGAGTAGGGGATTGGATCTGAACATTAGGTATATCATTTTGTCAGCTGTGTGGAAGATGGATTTGGGAGGGGAGTGAATCAAGTCCAAGAGATCAATTAAGAGACTATTACAGCTGTCTAAGGGAGAAATGTTGAGGGCTTATTCTAGGGTGGTGATTCTGTGAGTAGAAAGGGTTTTCGTAGAAAGAAAGCAGAAGAGATATGTATGTAAAAACAAGATTTGGCAACTGATTGGATATGTGGGGTGAGGTAAAGTGAAGCATCAAAAATGATACAAGTGTTGTGAACCAGGGTGACTAAGAGAGTGATGTTCCATCAATGGAGAATTTGGAAAGAGGGATAGTTTTGGTGGGGTTTGGGTGGGGGGGATAATGTAATGAGATCTTCAATCTGTCCTAACTCTGCTCATTATCTGTACTACCCAAAACCAAAAGTAGTGTGGGCAGAACTTTTACTTACTGGCCATTGCCTCTAAGAGAGGAGACTGTTTTCTGAGAGAAGACTGCCAGAGCCACAGGGTAATCTGATGGACATGGGATAGGTATACTAGGTGGAAGGGTGCCCAGAATTATTCTAGTAACATTTGAGCAGCTGATGCTATGAATGCCTGGCCAGCAATTATAATAGTGGTGGTGACGATGACAACGACAATGATGATGATGAATAGCTAGAATTTTTATCAGCTTTAAGATTTGCTGGGCACATTACAAATATTATCTCATTTTATTCTCACAACAATCCTGGGAGGTAGGTACTTTTTTATCCCCATTTTACAGATGAATAAACTGAGGCAGAGGTTAAATGACAGCTAGGAAGTGTCTGAGGTTGAATTGAACTCAGGACTTCCAGACTCCAGATCCTGTGCCCTATATACTATGCCACCTAGTTGCCTCAGTTAGGTTATAACTGCCTCCAAAGCAAAGGTAGGGCACAAAAAGAGGGAGGCAAGATGGTAGCTTATATAGTGCAGAATTTAGAATAAATAAAACAATGTATGAAGACCAGCCCCACAATTGGCTATGGCAACTAAACTTCCTACCCTGCAACTGGTTGATCTCACACCCCTTGGCGTCAGGCAATTCAAGACTATGTTACAGGCAAGTTGTCAAACTATATAAATAGAAGGAGTTTCCACAGGTCTGACCCTACACGCACACACACACACACACACACACACACACACACACACACGCAAACACTGTTCTATAGAATGCTTTATAATTTACAGTGTTCTACTGGACATCAGCTTCTTCACCTTTAAAGCGATCACTAAGGTCTTAGTGAGTTCTGGCCTTCTGTGATTTTTCCTTCCTCATAACCAAAAAAGTCATAAAATCAAGAGTCTCCTGGAAACAAACCTATGAGGAAGATAATAAAAATATTATTGCCCCTTTACTGGGAGACTGGCTCCAAGGACAATGAGCTGTCATGAAGGTAAAAGCCCATGGCAAGTATTACTGGTCAATGACCCAATGAACTGGCCAATGACCCAAGTGCTTAGCAGTATGTGCAGAGTTCCCAGCTGATGCTGTTCCTACATGGATCTTGAATCATGGGTAGACATATTTAACAGGTCTGCTAATTATGTAGTGAATAGGAACATTTTTTATTGGCTACTTAGTTCAAACTCAAGGGCC
Organism: Dromiciops gliroides; assembly: GCF_019393635.1. Taxonomy (NCBI): domain Eukaryota; kingdom Metazoa; phylum Chordata; class Mammalia; order Microbiotheria; family Microbiotheriidae; genus Dromiciops; species Dromiciops gliroides. Next base: position 198,448,835 of record NC_057865.1, read on the forward strand.
TTTCAAAAGGCATTAGTTATTCAGAACCTGCCCCTTCTCTTGGTTTGACTTCTTCAGGTCTAGTGGCATTCTAAGAAGAGAGACCAATGGGTTAAGGGAAAGGTCTCAAAAATATGAGCCTCACTGAATTGTCTCTTAGTGGTGGCTATGATTTTGTGAGTCTAGAAAGATCAGAAGAGCAAGCCACCAGGATGCCCAGGAGTGGAGTCTGTGCCAAGGTCTGGACCAGTTGATCCAACATTGAGTAACAAAAGTGGGGTCACTGGAAGTTAGCAGGGGAGGAATCACATAAGAATAGGAAATCAAACTGATAGTATTAGAGAGACATCTCAACCTTTCAGGGGTACCCCATAGAACCCTGAGAACAAGATGTAGCCAGCCTCTCTCAGAGGATGAGATCAAATTAATCAGTACTTGCATCTCTACCTCCAGAATTGTCTCTCTTCTCTCACCAGAATACCACTGGACCTGAAGAAATCCAATCAAGAGAAGAACTAATAATGCCTTTGGATCCCTCTTCCAGTTCCAGCTTTGTAGCCAATCAAAAAGGCTTTTATTCACCACAAGGTTGGTAGGCTTACACCAATTCTAATGTGTCTACATAAGCTTCAAAGTCCATATAGAAATTGTATCAACTAGGCACTGTGTACATTCTGGTAAAGACTGGTGTCATTAGCCAGGTCCCTATAACACCTGCCATGGGTTCTGGGCTTCATGCCAGCTCAGGGTAAGAAGGGATCAGTGCCTTGTTAACATTCCTGTTTTATTATATATTTCTGATCTTTATTTTTTTTTAATACTGGAAAATAAATAAATAAATAAAACCCTTGTAAGAAATGTGCATAGTCAAGAAAAACGAATTTCTTGTATTGGTTACATCCAAAAATCTATGTCCTATTTTGCATCTTGAGTCTATCATTTCTCTGTCAGGATAATATCTGTTCTCTTTGTAACAAGGCCCCATGTGTAATGGGTTACATCTGGAATCAAAGTAAGTCATTGTGATCAGAGTTCTAAGTCATTCATAGTCATTTGTCTTTCAATATTGTTGTCATATACATTGTTTTGGTCCTGCTTACTTCACCCTGAATCAGTTCATACACGTCTTCCCAGGTTTCTCTAAAACCATCCCTTTTATCTTTTGGCACGGTAGTATTCTATGACATTCATATAAAATAATTTGCCCAATCATTCCCCAATTCATGGGTACCCCCTAAGTTTCTAGTCCATTTTTGAACATCCAGGTGCTTTTCTGCTTTCTTTGATCTCTTTGGGCTATAGGCCTAGACATGCTATCTATCACCTCCACTATACAGATAAGCAAAATTAGACTTAGATAAGTTGTGACTTGGCCAGATCATACAGCAGTCAGGACTCTATACAAAGTCTTTCTGATTTTAATCTATTACTCATTCTACTACACCAAACTACCCTTATTACTACATATATTCATTTTGATACTGAAAGTCAAGCAAAACAAATAGCAATTAATATCCCAGATGTCTCAAAATTCTCAGGAGATAGTGGCCTTTTGCATACACACAAATAGCACCAGAGAAAGGTCTTGGGAGTAAATTCTATCCAGGTAATTCCATCAACATCTCTAGGGAGCTCTCTAGAGACAGAAAGGTACCACTGTGATTTGATATAATGTGACATTCAGAGTTGCTCTGGCTCGCCTGAGAGTTGATATCTTTAAAAATTGGAAAATCAGCTGACAGTCCCTAGAGGAAAGAATTAATAATCTCCCCTAGCCAATTGGGGCAATAACGCTAGGACCTGAGTCCCTTTACATTTCCCACCACCCACTACCTTAGAGGTTGCCTGGGGCCTTCCCAAGACATAATGTATGACTTTTACAAGAGATGATGAGGCCCCAGCATCCCAGGCCACAGACTTCTTCTTTCCCGAATGTTGGTCAATCAATTATGTGCACTGAGCCTTCTCTGTGTGATAGCTCTCCAGTCTCTGTCTTCAGAGAGTGCACAGTTGCATGGGTCAGCTAGTCCCATACATGCAGAAGCATAGAATGTGAGGGCTAGAAATGATCTAGTCCAATCCCTTAGGAATTTGAGGTTCAGAGAAAAGAAGAAACTTGCCAGTCCAGTGCTTGTCTTATAGCTTATTGGAAGAGAAGGCAAAAGTGGATATTTTTTTCCCAGGAAATCAGGGTTAAGTGACTTGCCCAAGGACACACAGCTAGTAAGTGTCTGAGACTATATTGGAACTCAGGTCCTCCTGACTCTGGGCCAGTGCTCTATCTACTGTGCCACCTAGCTGTCCTGGCATTTTCTTATCTATTTGAACTCTAAAAAGTGAACGCATTCCTCAGGCACCTTCATCATTGCCTCCTGATTCTTCCCTTGTCTTGGTCTTCCTTTCTGTCACAAATGTCATGAAAATGATTCCCACTAGTCAGTTTCTGTCATGACAGATCTATAGGCAGCACTGAAACCCAAATCAGATGTCACTTCCTCCATAAAACTGTTCATGACCACTCATCCAATTTATCACAGTAGTTTGTCATTCTTTTACTCTTATCCTTCCACTTTGTAGCTTGTTTATTTGTATTCATTTCATAGCCAAGTCAGGGACCTTTGGACTGTGAGTACTTTTGAGGTGGGGACTGGGTGGCACAGTGAATAGATTTCTGGAACTAGAGTTAGGAAGATCTGAGTTCAAATCCTACTTGAGGTACTTAATAGCTCTATGACCTACTTCTTTCTGCCTCACTTTCCTCATCTGTGAAATGGGAATAAGAACAGTAGAATTGTTGTGAGGATTAAATGAGAATATTTGTAAGGTGCTTTTGCAAACTTTAAAGTGATAGGTAAATGGTATTATCATCATTATTATTAATTCCATCTTGGTACCCTGTAGTACCTAGCAGAGAGTCAGGATGGTGTAGTGGGAAAAAGCAAATTACTTAGAATGTCTGAACCTCTATTTCCTCATCTGTAAAGGAAAGCTAATAACACCTAGCTCAGAGGGGGTTTTTATTAGGTGCAGAGACCTATATATAATACATTAATACATAAAGAACCTATAATTTCCTGTCTGGGAAATGTCTGGTGTGGTAACTCTCTTCCATCAATGCAGATTAAAATGTGTCTCTGATTTAGTAGATCAATTTGCCTGGGGCACTTTGAGGTTAAGTAACCTCCTTAGGGTCACATACTTCAGAAGTGTCAAAAGCAAGATTTTAAAGTCTTCTTGCCCCCCTTCTCCCAGCCTGGTCCTCTAAATATTGCTATCATGCTGCCTACTTCGCACATAATGGATGATTTAAGGATGTTGAACTGAATCTCACTATTGAGACTCCTTCTTGGATATATTCTAAATCATGTCCCCCAAGTGGTTGTAGTGTCCAACTATGGTCCAGGAAAGACACCCAGAGAAACATAGGTATGTCACACAAGTGTCTGACTTCCTTTTTACTCAGTCAAAAAGTATTTATTGTCTCTACTATGTACTAGGCAAAGTGCTAAGCTCTACAAATCAAAAGACAAGCAAACTCAGTCACTGTCCTCACTCTAATGAGGTAGAACAAAACTTCTTAAACTATGGGTCGTAACCCCATAGGGGGTCACATAACTGAATGAGGGGGTCATGCAAAATTTGGCAACAGTAAAAGGTTATGTGTACCTATTTTATTTACCTTTAAACCCAGGGTCATGTAAAAATTTTTCTGGAGAAAAGGAATCACAAGTGGGAAAAGTTTAAGAAGCCCTAAAGTTGGGCAGCTAGGTGGCACAGTGGATAAAGCACCAGCCCTGGATTCAGGAGGACCTGAGTTCAAATTTGACCTCAGCCACTTGACACTTACTGTGTGGCCCTGGGCAAGTCACTTAACCCTCATTGCCACGCCAAAAGAAGAAGAAGAAGAAGTCCTTAAGTAAACAACCAGTTAAATTAAATCAACAAACATTTTATTAAACACCTACTATGTGCCAGGTACTATGCCAAATGGCTGGTAATACAAAGAAAAGGTTTAAGAAAAAACAAACTATCTATCTATGATACATATAGAACAGACTGGAGACTCTTTTTTTAAAAAAATGAATTATTATTGCTCTTTTGTTTTTACATTGCCTAAATTTCCCCATTACTATCCTTCCCCTCTTCTAGAGAACCAAATCTTTTTTAAGTTTAAAGAGGAAGAAGAGGAGGGAAATCAGCAAAACTGATAAATATATCCAAAAAGCCTGACAACATGTGCAGTGTTCCCCATCTGAGGACCTTCCACCTTTCCAAAGGAGTTCAGGGGTCGTGCTTGTTCTTTGTCATTTTGTGACATTCATTTTAGATTATTTTGTGGAGGTTTGATACTGTTGCAGTAACTGTAAATAGTGTTTTCTTGGTTCTGATTACTTCACTTTGTGTCAGTTCATGTAAGTCTGTCCATATCATCTATATTCATCATATTTATCATTTCTTACCATACAGTAACATTTCATTACATTCATGTACCACTATTTTTTAGTCATTTACCAATCAATTGAAATATACTTTGTTTCTATTTTCTTAATACCACAAAAATGTGTTATTATAAATATTTTGGTATATATGGAAACTTTCTTCTCATCACTGACCTCCCTGGAGTTTCCCAAAGAGTTTAGTATAATACATTCATCTCAGCAGGGAAACAAGAGGGAATTGGTACTACAAAGGAATAATAGGGAGGATAATTAAAGGAGAGATTAGTCATAAGCAAAACAATATCTAACATTAGAACACGAAGAAGGTTTAAGGAAAGAAAGTGAGAACATGTGAAAGTGGTTTGAGTCAAGGGGAAAGAAAAGAGAGCATGGAGAGAAAACAGATTGTACCAAGCTTAGGTCACTTGTACTGAGTATATACATCTACAAAATCTTCTTTATAAAGAGGGGGGAAGAAAAGGTAGAAAAATGTATAAGAGATATGATGAAGGAAAATACACAATAATCATAACTGTGAATGTTAGTGGAATGAACTCATAAAACAAAAGAGGACATAAGAAGGGGCTAACCCATTCAAACACCAAAATAGAAATCCTACAATTCAAAGAAGAGATTATAAAAAAACTGAAAACAAAAAAAAGTTACTAAAACTCATAAATAGTATTTGTAAAATCTGACAAACATTAGATAGTTCCATTTTGTAAAAAGAAGAAAACCAAATTATAACTATTGAAAATGAAAATGGAGAGGTCACAACAAATGAAGAAATAAAGGTTATTCTTAGAAATTATTCTGTCTGAACTTATGTAAATAAATCACAACTTAAAGGAAATGAATATTTACACAAATATAAATATCCAAATTAACAACATAAGAAATAAACATTTTGAAGAACCCAACCTCAGAATAAGAAATTGAACAAGTTATATATGAGCTCCCAAATGGGAAAAAAAGCAGGAATAGGTTGATGAATAAGTGAATTCTATAAAACATTCAAAGAAAAATTTATTACAATATTACATAAACTGCTTGAAAAAGATAGGGGGAAAATTCCTACCAAATGCTTTTTATGCAATAAATATGGTCTTGATTACTTAACCATGGGCAGTCAAAACAAAGAAAAACTATAGACCAGTATCCCTAATGAACATCAACAAAGCACTTTTTAATAAAATATTAGCAAAGTGACCACAGCAATATATCAAAAAGATTATATATTTTGACTAAGTTAGGTTTACATCCCAAATTCAGGGTTTGTTTAATATTATGAAAAGTATTAATATCACAGACCATATTAATAACAATAAAATTCTTGTAACATTAATAGATACCAAAAAGACTTTTGACAAAATACAATACATATTTCTGTTAAAGCACCAGAAAACATAGGTGTAATCTTTTCCTAAATGTGATAAGCATTTTTTCTCTAAAATCAGGACACAGCCTTATATTTAATGACCTTTAGAGATCTGCCAATGAGATCAGAGGAAAATCCAGGTTATCCATTATCCCACTATATAATGCTAAAAATCCTGTCTTTCGCAATAAGGCAAGAAAAAGAAATTGAGAAAATAAACATAGGCAAAAAAGAAATAAAATGGCAATGTTTTGCAGATGGTATAATGGTTTACTTCAAAAATCTTAGGAGGCAAGTAAAAATTAAGTGAATCAATTAGTAATTTCTAGCAAGTATTTCAATTCCTCTGATCCTCAGTTTCTTCATTTGTGAATTTTTTTCTTCAATAATACAAGGTTCTAGGATTTCATTAGTATTTGTATTCCCTCTCACCAATACAAATCATAACCTTCACCTCTCCTAAGCAGATATGTTCATGAATTTTAGGGCCTGAGGAAAAATCGTAATCAGCTAGCGCTCTGGTAATAAACCTCCACATTTACCTGGGTAGCCTCCTAGATGATAAACACCCTATTGGATTTTCAGTCTAACTTTCCACCTTTCACTCTTACTTGTAGGATCTCCAAAGCATGACTCTAATTCTAGATGCTAAATTTATAAGTGTGGCAACTAGATAGACCTAGATAGTGCAGTGGATAAAGCACTGAACCTAGAGTTAGGAAGATGTGAATTCAAACCCTGCCTCAGACACTTGCTATCTGTGTGATCCTGAGTAATTTAACTTCTGCTTGCCTCACTTTCCTCAGCTGTAAAATGGGGGAAATGATAACACCTACTTCCCAGGGTCTGTAAAGCACATAGTAGGCACTATGGAAATGTTAGTGATGATGATGATGATGTTCATTATACCATCTGTTTCACTTGCATAGCCATCAACAATCTTAGATCACCTTTGTAACCTTCCATGAACCATCAGAATAGGGCTTACTGGGGCAGCTAGGTGACACAGTGGATAGAGCACTGGCCCCGGATTCTGGAGGACCTGAGTTCAAATCCGGCCTCAGACACTTAATACTTACTAGCTGTGTGACCCTGGGCAAGTCACTTAACCCCAATTGCCTCACAAAAAAAGAATAGGGCTTACTATCTATGAAGCAAAAATAAAAATACTTCCCCACTTCATTGAGTTCTTGCAAGGTTCATATAAGATCATTGACATAAAAATGTTTTGAAACAGTTGACTAAACAAAAGAAAGCAAAGGATTGATATTTCATTGATATCTTAATCATCTTAAGAATACTTACCCAGCTACCTCAATTATCAGGACCATGGCCAAGAACAGAAATAAGCAGGGATGGTCTCTGAGCTATTGATATGAATGTTGCAAATGTTGCAAATGTTGTCAAAAATAGATCCATCGCTCTGAACCCATTTGCTCTATCTTAAAACAACATGAACAAGTTTGGTTGAATTTTCTTATTATATATAATCATATATTAATATTGTCATAAATAACATATAACAATATAACATTATATTGTATCACATATATTCTATTATATAATGTTTCATATTATCATACATTGATTTATTTTGATATTTTATATTAGGTATATAGAGCATATATATTGTATGTGATTAAAAGCAGTAACTGGTAAGGAGGTGGTTATGGATTTAGAGGTAGGCAAAGCAAAGAGACAGCTGACAACTTGTCATATAAAACTGACACAAAAACTCAAAGAGGACAGCAGCCTAGAGCCATTTGATTCATATACAATTCAATCATCTATGTGCTGTATAGACCCAATCTAATTCAAATGAAGAAATGGTTATATCATGCCACATTTAGTAAACATTGGTCTTATGGTCTAGTAAAAGTAGAGTTTTCCAATTAAATATAATAGGAGGCAATCATGAGTACCCCAATCAGCCTTATAAAAATTAAAGGGTATGGACCATCAATGGAGGGACAAATGAAGAGCACCTCTTTTGGGGAAGTAAACATGCCCAATGGCATTAAACTGATTGGACTTTAGAGACTGGAGCTGCTCCCTGGCAAGTAGTTGACTGAGAATCAATTGTCTATTCCTGTGGTCTATAAGAGCCAATCTATTTCTTCTCCTCCCTTTCCTTTGCTCTTCAGGTTTCCCCTTTGCCTTTTCCATTGTGACTTTTTGGGAGTACATGAAGAGGGTGGCAAAGAGAATGTTCTGCCTCTACCCTTAGGAGTGGTGACTTAGAGCACTAGGGCACAGCAGTGGTAGCTTGACTAATCAGCAACCCCCCAAAGTAGTCTACCCCAGGATGGTTTCTGAGTCTTGGGAAAACTATATAGAAAACTAGAGGAAAGAGGGACTCACTGAAATGATAATGGATTGCTCTGAAAGTAATTCTGAGTTCAGTCTTTATATATCTTTATCTGTTCATGAGCTTCAGTGATTCATTGTTGTTCAGTCATTTCAATCATGTCCGACTCTTCATGACTCCATTCAGAGTTTTCTCGGCAAAGATACTGGAGTTCTTTGACATTTCCTTCTCCAGCTCATTTTTCAGATGAGGAAACTGAGGCAAACAGGCTTAAGTGACTTACCTGGGGTCACACAGCTATTAAGTGTCTGAAACTAGATGAATCTTCCTGAGTCCAGGCCCAGTGTTCTCTCACCTATACCACCTAGCTGCCCATAGTGATTCATTAGTATCGTATATTTTCTGCGTGCATAAAAGTTGTCCCTTATCTGATCCACATAAAGTACATTGAATGCCTATATGGGAGTTAGGAACCTTGTTACCTATACTTGGGAGAATTCAGACATGCTATACCCAAACTTTATTTTGGACATTTTCTTAAATTCACTTTAAATGAGGACAATGAGCACCAAAGGCCCAAAGTATTGGACCCCATCTATGTGAGCCCAGACTCCTTGAAGGAATTTAAGACAAGTCATATAAATTTCTAAACAAAGATGTTACAGTTTCCTTATAAGTATATTCATTAATTACACACTGCTTTAGTTAAATTGGAATGCAGCCTCTTAACTCACAGCCCAGGGGGTTCAGAGACAATTCCAAGATGAGTACTTCCTGTTCTTGCCCCAAAACTCTAAAATGATCAGAAATGGACCAGTGCTGGCTATGAATAGAAGAGGAAAGGGACAAATAATTATTGTTAGAGACCAAAAATTTCCAAATAAAAACCACAAAAGGAACAAATAGTGTTTAACATTATTAAGTAAATGCTTATTAATCTATTTTATTTTTACACCATCTACATTTTCAAATGTGTCTTTCATCCAACCCCCTTCCAAAGAGCCATCCTTTATGATAAATAATTTTTTTTAAAAAGGAAAATAAATACTTCAGTAAAATTAACCAACATATCAAACAATTCCTACATTAAATGTAGTATTCCATACCCATGGTCCTCCACTTAGGCAAAGAAGCTTGGGAGCAGGTGTCAGTCTAATCTCTAATTTGAGGTTGAGCTTGGACATTATATTTTTACAGCATTTCGTTTTGATTATTTTGTTGCTGTGTCTGTTTCCTTGGTTCTCCTTGTTTCACTTTGTATCAGTTCATAAAAGTGTCCCTGTGCTTCTCTGAACGCATCATTTCTTTTTTTTTCCTTTTTTTTTTTTTGAGGGGCAATGAGGATTAAGTGACTTGCCCAGGGTCACACAACTAGTATGTAAGTGTTAAAGTGTCTGAGGCTGGATTTGAACTCAGGTCCTGCTGAATCCAGGGCTGGTGCTTTATCGACTGCACCACCTAGCTGCCCCACACATCATTTCTTAAAGCACAGGAACATTCCAATGCATTCATGTACCACAGCTTGTTTTATCCAATTGCCTCCTTTGTTTCCACTTCTTTCCTACCACAAAAAATATTGCTAGAAATATTTTGATGTACCTAGCTAGGGCCTTTCTTTTTATCACTGACCTCCACTGGCTGGAGATGAATAGTAAACTCCCTAAGGGTATGGACATTGACATTTCTCACTATTTGGGTCAAAATCTCTCTGAGAAACTCAGAGCACCTCTTGGCACAGAGGTACTGTATGTTGACTTGCCCTCATTATTTTGTATCTCATACACAGGTCACAGACATGATTGTGAAGGTAAGACCATATACATTACATATGAAAAAGCTGTCTCAGTGTTTTCTTGCAAAGTCTGATAGATACAAAACTTTCACATTCACAACAAAATGGATAACTCCACAAGTCCCAAACAGAGAAGACTCCTCTGACTGAATTCTGACTGTTGTTTAATTATTTATGAAATAGATAGATACAGTGGATAGACTGCTGGACCTGGAGTTAGACCTGAGTTCAAATCCAGCCTTAGATGATTCTTAGGTGTGCCACCCTGAAAAGATACTTAAAACTTGTTTGCCTCAGTTTTCTCAACTGTAAAATGGAGATAACAGCACCTACTTCAGAGGGTTATTAGGAGGGGGAAAAGGTATTTATAAAGCACTTAGCACAGGGCCCGCACAGAGTAGATGCTAGATAATACTTATTCCCTGGAATATTACCACCATCACCCCTGCACCTTCCAAGGGGATTCCAGGATGGGTTCTTTTTGCTCTCTACTTCAGTGATACCCTTTTTTCCTCTAATGGAAAGTTGTCTGAAGTGTAGAGTAATGGCACCAAACTGTAAGTGATGAATTGGCAAGAGGAAACTCCCTCTACCAATGTAGGTTGGCACCTTCTCTACAAAATTTATAGTCTTTGAGAATCACACTGAGATTAATTGACTTTCCCAGTAAGTATACATATGTGTGTATTGGAGTATGTGTACATATGCATCTTTACATACATACATATGTATTAGAGGCAGGGTGGGTCAGTGGATAGAGTACTAAGCCTGGAGTCAGGAAGACCAGAGTTCAAATCTGTCCTTAGACACTTGGTAGCTGTGTGACCCTGGGCAAGTCACTTAACCTCTGTTTGCCTAAATCCAATGGAGAAAGAAATGGCAAAGCACTCTAGTATCTTTGCCAAGAAAACTTCATGCCATGGTCCACAGGGCCATGATGAAACAACAACAAATTATATTTACATATGTATGTATACACATATGTGTTTTCACATATATTACACATATTAATTATAATTACTATATTAACATATATTACATATATGTTGTAAATATCTATGAAACAAATAATACAGAAAAGGTACTGTTATACTCAATAGGCTCAGTTTAATAAGTCAGAAAAGTGTTTAATGTATTTTGGAAAAATGCCTGCCTCAATTAAAAAAAAAAAACCTCGCACTTGAAAAGTATAAGTTTCTGGTATTTCTGGGAAATTCATTTACAAGAAACACTTAATCCTTTACCAATATCAGATAAGTGGTATACAACTGTATAACTAGTACTTGGTCTCCAAAACCTCACAAGATGTCTGCAAAATGTCTTAGGGTTTAAGGGCTAGATTTTGTTTTTAAGGATGAGGCCTTAAACTCAAATCACTCTGGCTCTCATTAATTGGCTAATAATAGGTTCCAGCCTAAGCCTCATTTGACGATTGTTTGAGTTCTTGATGGATCAGAGTGAGTGTAAATAGCAAGTGTGTCTGTTTTGGCCAGAAACTTTGAGGGTCTTCCCATTCCATTAAAAAAAAAATTGACCAGGTAAAAGAGGCCATTCTTTGCCTAATTTCTTAACTAGCCTTAATCACTAAATGGGTGTTGCCTCAGACAAACTGAGACCTGGGAAAGGCCAAGGTCTCCCACTGCATCCAGGGCCACTTGTCTTGATCTATATCTTGCCACTGGGCCCAGATGACTCCCGAAGAAAGAGGCTGGTGACTTTTCATAGCCCTTCCTCACTTAAATCCAATTCACTGCAAGTCAAAACATCACCTCCCTGATGTCATTGTCCTCTTTAAGAATGAAGGACAGGGCAGCTAGGTGGCGCAGTGGATAGAGCACCGGCCCTGAGTTCAAATCCAGCTTCAGACACTTAACACTTAACTAGCTGTGTGTCCCTGGGCAAGTCACTTAACCCCAATTGTCTTACAAAAAAAAAAGAATGAAGGACAAATAACAATCAACAGTAAACTCTTCTAGGCCACAGGGGTACCATTTAATGTATTGTCGGAGTGGTGAAGGTACTAACTTGTACCCTAGTCCTCTGAAAGAATTCAGGTACAGTGATGGGCCATATGAAAGATGGTTTAAGAAACTGGAGATATTCAACCTAGCAAAGAGAAACTTGAGGTGTGTGTGGGGAGGTGATCAGTGTTTTCAAATATCTAAAGGGTCACCATGCAGAGAAAAGTGTAGAATTATTCCACTTGACTTTAGAGGACAGAAGTAAGGGCATTGGATGGATTCTACAGGGAGGCAATTTTCAACTTAGTTGTAAGGAAAAAACTTCCCAATAGCTAGAACTATGTAAATATGATATGGGCTGTTTCAGGAGATAGCAAGATCTCTATCACTTGAAGTGGAGTCTGGATGACTATTTCTTTGGGTTATTGTAAGAGGGATTTCTGCTCAGTTTGGAGTTAGACTGTTTTGGTTTGGGTTTGGGTTTGGGTTTCGGTTTTTTTTTTGTGGAGCAATGAGAGTTAAGTGACTTTTGCAGGGTCACACAGCTAGTAAGTGTCAAGTGTCTGAGGTCAGATTTGAACTCAGGTCTTCCTGAATCCAGGACTGTTGTTTTATTCATTGCACCACCTAGCTGCCCCCCTCCCCTAGTTTTAAGATTCTATCATTCTATGAAGTAGAAAGTGCTTCTTTGAAGAAAGTCAAGCCTCTGAAGAATAGATTTAGTGTAAATGTAGAAAGGAACATTCAGATCTGTAATTGCTTATAAATTCAGGTCAGCGGTCATGGCAATCAAAGGATTTAGGATTTATTCCTGCTATGCTCTTCCCTTGGTAGTTCAATGTATTAAGCAGACATATGTTAGTAGGACCTCAGAGAACTTTTATCCATCAGGATGAAGCAAGGGTTTGTCTATCCATTTGACAAATGGGATTAATATAAACATTGAGAAATAAAAGGATTTAGCCCAAGGTCACAAAATGAATGAGTGGTTGACCTCAGAATAGTAGTCTACATTGATCTAGGGGAAGGAATCCAATGGTGGAGGTGAAGGAGGGTTTGGGTAATGGAAATTCAAATGTCTGAATCATGTATGTGAACCTTGACTTCTCTTCATTTCCTAACATTTGGAGCCTTTTCCCCCACCTCTCATTTTTAATTAATTGTAATTAATTAATCAGTCAATCTGTCAATAAACATGTATTAAGTATATGTGCTAAACATTGTGCTAAGTGCTGGTTATACAGAAAGAGACACACAGTCCTTGTCCTCAAGAAGCTCGAAATCTAATGCCAATTTCTCTTTTTAGGAGAAAAATAATTTTCCTCTTTCTATATTATCTTACTATGGGTCAAAATCCAAGCCCATGAGACATTGGACTTTATAATAGCATATATTGGTCTCCTCTGAGGAAAAAAGAAACAAAAAACAAGTGGATTGTTAAAAGTTAAGTTCCGGGGCAGCTAGGTGGTGCAGTGGATAAAGCACTGGCCCTGGATTCAGGAGGACCTGAGTTCAAATCCAGCCTCAAGACACTTGACACTTACTAGCTATGTGACCCTGGGCAAGTCACTTAACCCTCATTGCCCCCCACACACAAAAACAATTAAAAAAAAAAGTTAAGTTCCAATATTAAATTACAAAGTGCTAGAGAGCAGGGTGCATACTAGTCTAAGTCACTTTGGTGTTATTTAAGTCAATTATGATCCCTTAACCACTTGCAAATTGAAACTGGATAACCACTCAAAGCTCCATTTCCTTCTTAATGTCCTTATGATGAAATGAGAAAATTCCCCCAGGTCTCCTCCCACTGTAAGCCCACAGACTCTATTTAATGTTCAAAGGCCCTGGGAACCACTTCTACTACTTCTTTCCACTTGCCACCACCAAAAACTATCTTATGGATCTTTGATCTGGTAAAGCCATCATAACTTGTCTTTTATGATTAAATGCTTATTTGGGCAGCTTTCAAACATAAATGTAAATCTACAAGGCATACAAATTAACTAAGTAAAAAATGACATGTATTAATATGCAGTAAACCTTATAACTTTTATGTCCTTAAAAATTTATGGTTTTGCATAATTTGGCATTGATTGCACAAGATTTTGTGGGAAATTCTTTAAATTTTAATTATGAAACTCCACTTTTATCACATTGGATAGTAAGCATACCTTTGACAAACAGTCCATTTTTTCCAAGTCTTTCCCTCTTTTTTCCCTTCTTTTTTTCTCCTCTCAATTGATTATTTCTTATTAGGTTTTTTCCCTTTGGCACCTTTTTCTAAGAAGGATTCCTTTACCTCATTCTGTCCATTGATTCTGCTCCTTTTATTTACTATTCTGAATTTTTGTTCTCTGATTTATTGTCTACATCTTTATTTATTCATGCTTTAATCTCTTTGTGTCCCTCATGGAGTTAAAGTTTCTGAAGTCAGTTTTATCTGGCCTCCTTGCAGTTCTTCAAACAAGACACTCATTTCTCAACCTGGCATTTTCATTGCTTTCCTCATCTCCACTTCCTGGTTTCTCTGGCTTCCTTCAAATCCCAGACAAACCCCCCTTTTACAAGAAACCATTTCCAACCCCCCTTAATTGTAATGCATTTCCTCTGTTGACTATTTCCAATTTATCCTGTATATAACTTGTTCATATATTGTTATTTTCATGTTGTCTCCCTCATGTTGTCTGTGAATTCCCTAAAAGCAGGGACTCTCTTTTGCCACAACCCTTTGCTTACAAGAAACACACCTGTGCCCAAAGTGCTATGAAACTATTCATGCCCTTTAATATAGCAATACCACCACCTGGTCTATATCCCCAAACAGATTTTTTTTTAAAGAGAGAGAGAGGGGCAGCTAAGTGGCACAGTGGATAGAGCACCGGCCCTGGAGTCAGGAGTACCTGAGTTCAAATCCGGCCTCAGACACTTAACACTTACTAGCTGTGTGACCCTGGGCAAGTCACTTAACCCCTATTGCCTCACTTAAAGAGAGAGAGAGAGAGAGAGAGAGAGAGAGAGAGAGAGAAGAGCCTATTTGTAGACAAATATTTATAACAGCTCTTTTTGTGGTGGCAAAGAATTGGAAATTGAGGGAATGTCCATCAGATGAGGAAGGTCTGAACAAATTGTTGTATATGATTATACTATTGTGGTATAAGAAATGATGAGCAGGATGATTTTAGAAAAACCTGGAAAGACTTACATGAACTGATGCAAAGTGAGAAGAACCAGGAGAACATTGTACACAGTAACAGCAATATAGTATGATGATCAACTGTGAATAACTTCCCTATTCTCAGAAATACAATGAATCAAGACATTCTGAAGGACTCATGATAAAACATGCCATCCACCTCCAGAGAAAGAACTAATATTGTCTGAATACAGACTGAAGCATGCAATTTTTCACTTTTCTGTGGGGGAGGAGCTCTGTGTTTTCTTTTACAACACGACTAATATGTAAATATCTTTTCCATGATGACACTTGTATAACCTATATCAAATTGCTTACTATTTCAGGGAGGGAAGAGGGGAGTTAGGGAGGAGAGATTTTGGAGCTCAAAATTCCAAAAAACAAATGTTAAAAATTGTTTTTACATGTAATTGGGGAAAATATAAAGTATTTTAAAATAAATCAAGAAATCCATCTAAGAACTAAAGACATACAAGGAAAAAAATTGAGGAGTTAGAACAAAATTTACTAAATATCAATTGAATTCAAAAGAGCAAGCGTTATAATCATGCTATCAAGCAAAGCAAAAACAAAAATTCACAACATAGAGCTAAACAAAAACGATTTCATTTGCATTCTCTATCTTGTATTAGCACCAGCGAATTGCTCTTTCCTTTGCCATATTTATTTCTTCTCATTCTCTTTAAATCAGAAGTGACCCCTCTCTCACCTTGTTCAGGTTCCATGGACAGGGAAGATATAGGAGGCAGAATTGTTAGTTTCTCATTAGGTGAACTGCTTCCTCTACTTATACTTCAGGATTTATCCTGTGGGGAACTGCTGGCGTGGTTATAATAGAAACTGAGATAGGGAAAAGGAAAGAGGGAAGAATTCTGGGGGACATAAAATATAGTCATCACTATTACCACCATCAGAAAGTATGAATTAGGTGCTTATTTCATTTCAATTCATTTTTATTAAGTACACACTATGTGTAAAACATTGTGCTGGGCACTGGAGGTGATTTAAGTTTTGTTATGTCATATTCTCTGGCTTCATAGAGTTAATAAGGTGATATAACATGTAAGTAGAATGTTGATTTTACCCATGTATGTTATGTGTATCTACACGGGTCACTGAGAGGGAAGAACAGACCTCTCTAGCATCTATTCTTCCCACCCTTCTCTAAGCAAGGTTTTAATTCCTGTCAGGAAAAAAAAAACATCCAAATTCCTGTCAGGATGGAAAGGAGGAGGTTAAGGCCAGAGACTGACAACTCTACTTTCCTTAGAGAGAGAAGGTACTAGGTTAGAATTCTATCTATCTGCCCCCTTAAATATTATTAGTCTATGGAAAGTAGTTTTAGGTTCAAGCTACACTCCTATTCACTATTTATTAATGGAAAATGAGGATCCAATGCTTGATTACTTCCCACCAGATGCCAGTTCCACAATGAACATGCAATACAGATAGCAAATAAATATATTTCTCTAAGTCTATAGAAAACTAAAAATCAGAGAAAGCTTACACAGGAGAATATATGCCAGCAAATTCAGGGTGAAGGAGCTCTCCTATTAGCAGTAAAATCACTCCACTCAGAAAGAGTCACCAAAGGGGAAATTCCTCAAAGTCTTTAAGATAGTAAGCTAGAGATTGTGAGATGACAGAGATCCATAGCTTCTCTACATACTGACTTCTTCCCATAGTCTCTCTTCTTTCAGCAACCTGAAGAGAGGTTGAAATTGCAAATCCCTTTTGATGCTGGAAGCTGTCTTTCTTCTCCAGATATCACCAACTCCATCTCCCTCTTATGTAGGCTCAGGCCAGTGAGTAATAAATTTCCACCAATAGGGAGAGAAGACCATACAACTGACCCTACAGACCAAAGGTTATAAAAAGAAACACAGATAAAGCTGTGAGCCTTGGGCAAGCTACCTGACCTCTCTGAATGTATAAAATACAGGGGTGACTTCTAAATCTGCGAATGATATATGTGGCATATATGATGAGTCCTTTCATTGGAGAGGTGCATACAATGTACTGTATGAAGTTAGAGAAAGTGTTTACTTTCTGGGAAGCCTTGAAGGTAGAGGCAGGATTTAAGATGAGCTTTAAAAGATAGGAATTCAGGGGGCAGGGCAGCTAAGTGGTGCCCTGGATTCAAGAGGACCTGAGTCCAAATTTTACCTCAGACACTTGACACTTACTAGCTGTGTGACCCTGGGCAAGTCACTTAACCCTCATTGCCCTGCAAAAATTTTTCAAAAATTAAAATTAAAAAAAAAAGACAGGAATTCAAGAGGCAATGAAAAGAAAAAAGAATATTTCTGTTATATCAGTTTATCAATAAGTACTTCTTTAGAGCCTACTATGCACCAGGCACTGTGCTAGATGCTAGGGATATAAGTACAAATAATAAAAATAATCCCTATTCAAAATAAGGAGTCACTGGAGTTGATTGAGTAGAAGAGCCACATGATTAGATTTGCACTTAAGGAAAATTACTTAGGCAGCAGTGTGTAGGATGAACTAGAGTAGGGAGGAATGAATCAGGGAGACCAATTAAGAAGCTATTGCAATAATTTAGGTCAGTGGTTCCCAATGTTTTTTGCTCCTTGGACCCCTTTCAACAACAACCAAAAAAAGAAATGTGTTGTGAACCCCCAGGGTAATTTAATATACTGCTCATAATATCCTTTTAGATTTATTCATTAAGTGTTTATAGTAACTACAATAATAACTTTTGTCCCCAAATGATCCAAATTTAAATTTACATTATGTAATTATCATTTCAAAATATAAAATGTTATTCTATCTATAATTATGGAAACTAAAAAATTATAAAACTCTAATTATAACATAACTTTGAATATTTATGTGGGATATTCTGTAAGAATTGAAAATAAGGCCTCAGACACTTGCCACTTACTAGCTGTGTGACCCTGGGGAAGTCGCTTAACCCTCATTGCCCTGCCCCCCAAAAAATCATCTAAGAATTAAACATAAGTAATAAAGATCTCATATGATTGCTTATCTGTAATACTTCATATTAAATTTCTTTATTTTATTAATTATTTGAATATAAATAACATTTTAAATGAAATAATTTGAAATTTAGAGGTTGTTTAACATGAAATCATAGTCATATATAAATAATTTGTATTCTGAAACTTTTCATTCGAGCAAAGTTTGAAACATTTTGCTCAACAGCTGCCAACACAGTCTTAAATCTGGTTCTACGTAGAGTTTATTTCTATGTATTGATTTAAAACAAGCACAAAACGAAATGCATGAAACAAAAGCATGCAGGGCAGCTAGGTGGTGCAGTGGATAAAGTACCAGCCCTGGATTCAGGAGGATCTGAGTTCAAATCTGACCTCAGACACTTGACACTTGCTAGCTTTGTGATCCCAGGCAAGTCATTTAACCCTCATTGCCCTGCAAAAAAAAAAAAAAAAAAAAAAAAAAGAAACAAAAGCATGCAAGGAAGATGCAATAGAGAGGGCAATGTAACTGTATGGAGGGGGAACTGTTAACACTTGAACCTCTTATCTGATCTGGTTCAAGAAGGGAAGAATAAACATATACAGTTGAGTACATTCATTTTACCAAACAAGGAAGCAAGAGAAAAACAGGAAAAATCCATTTTACTAAAATGTAACAAAGACAATGAATTAATATAAGTAATGAATATATGTACACCAAACAGCATAATATTTAAATTCTTAAAGGAAAAGTTATATGAATTACAGGAGGACATACATAATAAAACTATAATAGGAGATTTCAATTTATCCCTCTCAAATCTAGATAAACCTAATTACCAAAAAATGCAGTGTTTATTTATATTTTAATTTGTAAATAAATATTATATTAAATAAGTTAAGGAGATAAATAGAATTTTATATCTCTTTCTTTTCCTTTTTTTGGGGGGGCAGGGCAATGAAGGTCAAGTGACTTGCCCAGGTCACACAGCTAGTCAGTGTCAAGTATCTGAGGCCTAATTTGAAATCAGATCTTCCTGAATCCAAGGCTGGTGCTTTATCCACTGCACCACCTACCTGCCCCCAATAAATAGAATTTTAGAAAATTTGATATGATAGACCTCTGGAGAATATTTAATAGGAAGAGAAGGAAGCATAACTATTCTCATCTGTACATGGCACATTCACAAATAGTATGGCATTTAAAAACTCACAAACAAATGCAGAAAAACAGAAATGATAAATGAATATTTTTCTGACTATAATGCAATAAAAATTACGTTCAATTAGGGTATTTGAAGCATAGATTGAAAATTAATTTGAAAGTAAACTTAATCCTAAAGAATGGATAGGTCAAAGAACAAATCATGGAAATAACTGGTAATTTTTTTTAAAGATAATGACAATAGTGAGAAAACATACCAAAACTTGTGGGACACAGTCAAAGCAGTACTTAGGGGAAATTTTATATAAAGAGAAAAAGGCCATATCAACAAATTAGATATGCAACTAAAAAAACTAGAAAATATTGAAATAGAAATCATCAAAACCAAAGGAGAGATTCACAAAATTAAAACTTTTAATAAATAAATAAAATTAAACTAGAAACTGATTTTTTTAAATATACTAATAAAATAGATAAAATTTTGACTAAATTGATTTTTTAAAAGTAAGAAGAAAACCAAAATACCCATATCAAAAGTGAAAAAGTGAATTCACACAACCAAAGAAGATGAAATAAAAACAATTATTAGTAGCTATTTTGCTTAAGTTTATGCCAAGAAAATGGATGATTTGAATGAAATGAATGAACAGTACATGATACTTAAATAGACCTATGTTATAAAAAGAAATTGAATAATCTACAAATGAATTCCCTGTCTCCCCCCGCAAAAAAAAAACAGGCCCAGATGGATTTGCAAGCAAATTCTGCAAAGCATTTAAAGAACAATTAGTCCCAATACCATATAAATAGGGTTGTTTTTTTTAAAATAGGTAAAGGAGCTCTACCAAATTCTTACTATGACACAATTAAGGTCTTAATACCCAAACCAGTGAGAGTCAAAACAGAAAAGAAACTATAGATCAATTTCCCTAGTTAGGATATTGATGCAAAAAATTTAAATAACATACTAGCAAGGAGATCATTGCAATATATCACAAAGATCATATGCTATGACCAGGCTAGATTTATACCAGGAATTCATGGCTGGTTCAGTATTAGGAAAATATAAACATAATTGATCATAATAATAAGAAAAATAACATAAATCATGTAATTATTTCAATAGATTTTTGACAAAATATGTTCCTATTAAAATCATTAGAAAGTACAGGAATAACTGAAATTTACCTTAAAGTGAAAAATATTATCAATCTAAAACCAAAAATAAGCATTATATGGAAATAAGCTCAAAACCTTTCTAATAAGATCAAGGTTGAAGAAAGGATGACCATCATCACCATTACTATTCATTATTGTACTAGAAATGCTAGCTGTAGCAGTAAGCAAGAAAAATAAATTGATGGAATAATATAGGCAATAAAAAAACAAAACAATCACTTTTCACAGGTGATATGATAGTTTACTTAGAGAATCCTAGAGATTCAATTAAAAATCTAATTGAAACAATAACTTCCACAAAGTTGTAGGATGTAAAATACATCCACACAAATCTCAGCATTTCTGAATATTCCAAGAAAAGTCAGAAGACATTTAAAGCGAAATTTCATTTAAAACAACTACAAATATCTACAAAATATCTTGGTTTTGCACAAACAAAACCAATGCCTCTAAAATTAGAAGAAAAGTAGGAAACTGGGGGAACCTTTATCCGACAAAGGTCTCACTTTTTAGATATTTAAAGAATTTTAGATATTTAAAGAATTTAGATATTTAAAGAATTGAGTCAAAATTAGAAGAATAAGAGCCATTCCCTATTTCATAAGTGTTCAAAGGACAGAAACAGGCTGTTTTCAAAGTATTAAATACTTGGGATTCTATCTGTCACATACAGGAACACAATTACAAAAAATTACTAAATAATTGGAGAAATATTAATTGCTCATGAGTAGGCCAAGCCAACATAATAAAAATAGCAATATTGCCTAAATGAATTTACTTATTTGGTGCCATACTAATCAAACTGCCATATAATTATTTTATAGAATTAGGAAAAATGATAACTAAATTTATATATAGGAAGAAAAGATCAAGAATATAAAAAAGAATTAATATAAAAAATTAAAAGAGAGGAGGAAAGGAGAGCTAGCAGTATGAGATCTCAAACTATACTACAAAGATGTGATCATCTAAACAATTTGTTACTGAATAATAAATAGCATGATCGGTGGGATAGATTAGATATATAATATACATAAGCAAAATGAGCACAGCAACCTACTCTTGGATAAACCCAAAGGTCTCAGCTATTTAGGGTAAGAACTCACTCTTTGACAAAAACTGTTGGGAGAACTGGAAAGCATTCTGACAGAAACTAGGCTAGACCAATATCTCACATCACATACCAAGACAAGCTCAAAATGGATTCATAATTTATACATAAAGGGTGATACCATAAACAAACTAGTGAAACATGGAAGAAATTACCTGTAAGATCTATGAATAGGGAGAGTTCATGATCACACAAGAGGTAGAGAGGATCATAGGAAATAAAATGAATAGTTTTAATTACATAACTTTAAAAAGATTTTGCACAAACAAAACCAATGCAACGAAAATTAGAAGAAAATTTTTAAAAATGGGCAGAAATCTTTGCAGCAAATATCTATGACTGACAGCCTCATTTTTAAGATATAGAGGGAACTGAGTCAAAATTGAAAGAATAAAAACCCAATTAATTAACTAATTGTCAAAGGACACAAATAAGCAATTTTCAAATGAAGAAATCAGTTTTCAATAGCCATATAAAATGTTCTAAATTATGAATAATTAGTGAAATACAAATTAAAATAATTCTGAGGTATCTCCACATTCCCATCAGTTTGACTAAAATGACAAAAAAAGGAAATGACAAATATTGGAAGGGATGTGAAAAAATAGGTACACTAATACACTGTTGGTGGAGCTGTGAACTAGTATAACAATTCTGGAAAGCAATTTGGAATTATACCAACTATATTAAACTGTGCATACCATTGTCCCAGCAATACTGCTCCTAGAGCAGTAAAGAGATCAAAGAAAGAGGAAAGGACCCATGTGTACAAAAACATTTATAACAAATCTTTTTGTGGTGGCAAAGAATTGGAAACTGATAGGATGCCCACAAATTAAAGAATGGCTTGAACAAATTATATGTGAATACACTGTAATACTATTGTGAGGTAAGAAATGATGAAGGGAAAACTTTCAAAAATAAATGGAGAAAACTTCTATGAACTGATGTAAAGTGAAGTGAGCAGGATAAGGAGAATAATTCTTTAAATAACAGCAAAATTGTAAAGATAATTGACTTTGAAAGACTTAGTAATTCTAATCAATACAATGACCAATCACAGTTCTAAAAGACTCATGATATTTCCCTCAAGATAGAGATCACTGGACTCAGAGTGAAGGTTGAAATACATTTTCTTCTTTCTCTTCCTTTTTCTTGCCTTTTGGGGGTGAGATATGTCTAATATGGAAATTTGCTTAGCATACTTATAAGTATTTGTAATAGGTTTTATTTCCTTATCTTCTCAATGGTTAGGGAAAAGAGGAAAAGGATTCGGAATTAAAAGAAAATTGGATTTAAAAAAAATACTGATACACTAATGTGAAGGAAAATTACAGGGGAATTTTTTAAGTTCTCTTGCTGAAAGATAAAAATTCTTTTTTTTAACTCCATAACCACCTAACCAATTGACAAAAATGAATAGCTAATTATGATAAAAATATTTAATTTGCTACTGCCTAATGAATGACAAGCACTGTATCAATTACACGTATTACTTAATTTTAACAATGCTTATATATAAACTAACCTTTGAAATGAAAGAATTCCTTCTGATGTGACTTTCTTCTCTTCTACCACTAATTCACTAGCTGGTTTCTCTCATAGAAACTCTATCAAACAATGGACTGATATTGCCAATCAATTCATTTGAATTTTCTCCAGATAGAAGCATAGCAACATAAGTGAAAGATAAGTTCAAATTGGGGGGGGGGGAGGGAGGGAAGCATTAAAACTATGAAATTAGAGGTAATATAAGGCTTGTTCCTACAGAACATTTGTCATGATCCATGATAGTTTCAAGATGGCTTATAAATATGTGTGCCCAGAAATCATGGCTTTCAAATAGCCAAACAACAGAAACAAAATTTATGCCTCAAGAATACAAATGTGCAGCATTTTGATCGCATGATTACTGATAATATGAAAAAAGGAGCTACTTTTATTCACAGAACACAAATGAGGCTATTCACATTTATCTAACCATCAGTTAGGAATTTTCAAGTGAACATGCATATGTATACAGTATACACATACATATATTTACATGTATATATTGTATGGTATATGTATGTCATATATACATACATAAACATATATACATGTCTGTGAGTCATATGTATAGAGATGATAGTTAAATCCATGCGATTTGATGAGGTGTGAGAGAGAGAGAGAGAGAGAGAGAGAGAGAGAGAGAGAGAGAGAGAGAGAGAGGAGGAAGGGAAGGGAAGGGAAGGGAAGGGAAGGGAAGGGAAGGGAAGGGAAGGGAAGGGAAGGGAAGGGAAGGGAAGGGAAGGGAAGGGAAGGGAAGGGAAGGGAAGGGAAGGGAAGGGAAGGGAAGGGAAGGGAAGGGAAGGGAAGGGAAGGGAAGGGAAGGGAAGGGAAGGGAAGGGAAGGGAAGGGAAGGGAAGGGAAGGGAAGGGAAGGGAAGGGAAGGGAAGGGAAGGGAAGGGAAGGGAAGGGAAGGGAAGGGAAGGGAAGGGAAGGGAAGGGAAGGGAAGGGAAGGGAAGGGAAGGGAAGGGAAGGGAAGGGAAGGGAAGGGAAGGGAAGGGAAGGGAAGGGAAGGGAAGGGAAGGGAAGGGAAGGGAAGGGAAGGGAAGGGAAGGAGAACCTAGAAAAGAACTTTGGGGAATATCCATAATTTGATATAATCCAGTTGAGACTGAAGTAGGTAGGAGAACTGGGAGAGAGTAATATCATAAAAATGCAGAGAAGTATCCAAGAGAAGATTTCTGGGCACACATATGGCCAACAGTGTTCAAATAAATGCAGCAGGGAGGTTAAAAAGGATGAGATTGGGGGCAGCTAGATGGCGCAGTGGTTAAAGCGCTGGCCCTGGATTCAGGAGTACCCGAGTTCAAATCCAGCCTCAGACACTTAACACTTACTTAACACTTAACACACAGCTAGTGTGACCCTGGGCAAGTCACTTAACCCCCATTGCCCCGCAAAAAAACAAACAAACAAAACAAAAAGGATGAGATTAAGAAAAGACCACCAATCTAGCAATTAAATGAGCCACTGGTAATTTTGAAGAAAAGTAGTTTCAGTTGCGTGATGAAGTCAGAAGCCAAATTACAAGGGTCTGAGGAGTGCCTAACAGGAGATGAATTGAAATCAGTGTGCAGAGGTTTTTTTTTTTTTTTTTTTTTTTTCAAGGACTTTAGTTAAGAAGAGAGGAGTAATAGAAGATGATCACTTGAAGAAATGGGCCCTTTAGCAAAAGAGCAGAACAAATGTTACCACAAATGACTAGAGGCACACTCAGTCTCACCCTGATTAAAGGAATTTACCATGCTGCTGTCAATGATAATTCAAACCTCTATTGCACTCTATAGCATTTATAGAATGCTTTCCTCAAACAACCCTCGAGGGTAGTGAAGGTTCATTAGAAACCTATTGAAGGTTTATTAAGAATAGGGAAAACTTCAGCTTGTAGTAAGGTGAAAGGAAAAGAACCAGTATATTGAGAAAAATTGAAGATTTGAAAGGGAAGGAAAAACTAAGAATCCAATCTGCTAAAGAAGACAGAAGAGATTGGTATCAAGCACACATGTAGAGGAGTGGGACTTGGGAAGGAGAAGTCTTTGTCAGAGGCTAGGGAAAAGGAGAGAGTAGGGAATGATATCAAGGGGGGGTTGAGATGAAAGAGATGGGAGAAGAGAGTGCTCATTTTGCATTGCTTCAATTTTCTCAGTGAAGAGGCAAAGTCATCAGATGAAAGAGAAGGGAAGAAGGAACTATGGGGATGGGACTCAAAGAGGGAAAAGAAGGTTTGGAATAGTTCTTGTGAGGAAGAATAAGACTTACTGCTTCATTGCAGTGAAAGCCCAGTTGAGTTTGAATTACATGAATTTGTAATAGTCAGCATCCTTGTGAGTCTTTTACCAGGTGTATTAGTAGCCTGTCAGTAGGAATGGGGGAGGTAAGTAGTGGTAGTAATCTAGTGCTAAGGTTTGGTAAAAGATGAATAAATTATGATAAAGGAGAAGTGATTTGAGAGCTCAGTACTGTACAGAATTGACTAATAGGTTGAGTGTAGGGGAAGAAAGTGAAATCATTGAAGGTTTAATGGCCTGAGAAAGTATTTAAGGTGGAGAGATTTCGTGTCTCATTGAGAGTAAACAATAGGTTTAGTAGGGATGAGGTAAAGGGAGGGGTAGAATAGTAGGAGATTATAGTCATATTAGGGGAATGTCAATAAATTAAGGAAGTACAATAATTGTGGTTATGGTGAGATCCAGTATGTGATTATCCATCCTTATGTGTGACTGAAGTAGGGTAAAGGACCTGTGATAGACTTAGCTCTTCTCAGCAGTACAATGATCCAAGACAATGCAAAAGACTAATGATGGAAAATGTTCTGTAACAACCAGAAAAAGAAATATGGAATCTGAATGTAGATTGAAGTATACTATTTTTACTTGTTTTTTTTAATTGTTGTTATCGTTTCTTCTTTCTTGTGTTTTTTCCCTTTTGTTCT
The DNA here is from genome assembly GCF_019393635.1 of Dromiciops gliroides. NCBI lineage: Eukaryota > Metazoa > Chordata > Mammalia > Microbiotheria > Microbiotheriidae > Dromiciops > Dromiciops gliroides. The sequence goes on from NC_057865.1 coordinate 198,474,784, forward strand.
GATTCTTCTATCACAACATGACTAATGTGGAAATATGTTTAACATGATTGTAATATATAACCTATATCAAATTATTTGCTCTCTTCAGGAACAGGGAAGTTGGGAGGGTGGGAGAAAAATTCAGAACTCAAAATTTTACAAAAATGAATGTTGAAAACTATCTTTACATGTAATTGGAAAAAATAAAATAAAATACTAAGAAGTAGAGTGAAGGAGTAGTTCATAGGATTAAGGAAGCTGAGGAATTTAGAGAATTGGGAGGGTAGGGAGTTGAAGGAATCATCGCTATGAATTTTAAAGTACCCATGTATAAGAGCAGGGGCAGCTAGATACAGCTAGGTGATAGAGGACTGGGCCTGGAGTCAGGAAGATCTGAGTTCAAATCCTGCTTCAGACACTTACTAGCTTTGTGACCCTGGGAAAGTCACTTAACCCCATTTGCCTCAGTTCTTCATCTGTAAAATGGGAACACACTGGAGAAGGAAATGGCAAACCATTCCAGGATCTTTGCAAAAAACAAAAATAACAACAAAGCACATGGACATTGTCTATGGAGTCACTTAGAATCAGACATGACAAAACAACAATATAAGAACAAGAGCTACGGAGGAAAAGATAATGAACCAGGTGTCCAACTCCTTGAAAAAGGAAGAATGAAGCTCCAGGTATGTATAGAGAATAACCTTATCAAAGGAAAAAGAGTTAAGAGAGCCCAGTGTGTGTTCCAAGACACACTATCCAGTTTGGCTGGAATATGGAGTACTTGTAGAGGAAGATAAGATTCGATTAATATTGAAAAGGTAAGGGGCAGCTAGGTGGCACAGTGGATAGAGCACCGGCCCTGAAGTCAGGAGTACCTGAGTTCAAATCTGGCCTCAGAAACTTAACTCTTACTAGCTGTGTGACCCTGGGCAAGTCACTTAACCCCAATTGCCTCATTAAAAAAAAAGACTGAAAAAGTAAGATGGCACCAGATTTCAGAAGTCCTTTGAGTTCCAAGCAAAAGAACACTTGGACTTTATTTGGAAGATAATTGCTAATTATTAAAGCTTTGAGGGGCAGCTAGGTGGCACAGTGGATAAAGCACCGGACCTGGATTCAGGAGGACCTGAGTTCAAACTCAGCTTCAGACACTTGACACTTAGCAGCTGTGTGACCCTGGGCAAGTCACTTAACCCTCATTGCCCTACCAAAAAAAAAATTATTAAAGCTTTGAGCTGTCATGGATCAAGCTCAGTTTTGAAATCTTCTTAATCATAATGCACTTTGGTTTTAGCCCCAACTCATGGTACTCCCTGGGAACATTTTAATTTGACTTTGTTTCTAGCTCTCCCCTAGGGTAAAGGTGTCCTGGCCAACAACAATCCTAAGTGTGCTTGTAAAGCACTTAGCACAGTATGAAAAAATAAAGAAGCAAAATAAACTACAGGAAAAAGAGTCTGGAAAACAAAGTTGTAAAATGCAAAATGGGCACACCCCAAATCCCTGCACAATTTTCTGAATAATTATCTGCAGCTACCGCTGCTGGGGGCAGCATCCAACATTTGCATCCAGCAATATTTGGGATGATTTTGCAGTTTCTGGAAGGGAGGGTAGGGGGGCCACTCTTCTGACCAGGCAGACCCTCACCTTAAGTTTGCTGATGATTGGGATCAGAAGGAGTCTCACTGTGGGGGAATGCAGAGGCCGGGGAGCCTGATTGATGACTATAGTTGTGATTGGGTCTGATCTTGCATCATGTATCCTTGACAACTGAATCCTTACAAAGATAATTTTGCTTGTATTGAGTCAGTCATTTTCATCATTTCCCATACGTAAATGTATACTGGAGGGCTGCAGCTTCCTATCACACAGAGAAAACCAGGGCTAGGAGATCCAGTCTCAGGCTCACCTAGAACAATATATATTTGCTTTCATGTGCACGTAACTGCCCCGGCTGCTTGAGGCAGGAGAGGCGGGGACTGGGGTGGAGGGGAGAGAATAGAGATTTCTCCCTTTCACCCCCACCCTAATCCTAAATACCAGTGAGAGCAAGTCGACTTAATGGGTGGGTACCTCTGTCCAGTTCAGTTCTTTTTGTCACACAGAAGCCCTTCCAAACCCTCAAGGGAATCAGTCAAACTAATCAATACATGCCCCTTAGCAAAAGGCCAAAACAGGGGCATCCAGGTGGCGCAGTGGATAGAGCACCAGCCCTGGAGTCAGGAGGACCTGAGTTAAAATCCAGTCTCAGACACTTAACACTTACTAGCCGTGTGACCCTGGGCAAGTCACTTAACCCCAATTGCCTCATTTAAAAAAAAAAAAAGGCCAAAACAGATGTTACCACAAGTGATTAGAGAGCATGCTCAGCCCATTATCTACCCTTTGTCTATGATAACCCATTTCACTATAGAGCTCCATAGTTTATAAAATATTTTCCTCACAATGAACCCTCAGAGTCAGGTAGCACAAGTATTAAAGTCCCCATTCTACAGATCAAGAGCCAGAAGGGCAGAGAGGTTAAGCGGTTTGCCCTCAGGCACATTGAGGGGCAAATCTAACACTTAAGAGAGCATATGGAACAAGTAGACAGAACAAGTTCAGGGGTTAGTTAGTGCTTCCAGTAGGGTAGTGAAGAAAGTCAAGATGGCTCAGAGATGTGTTTCTGGCCAGGTGGGGAAAGGGTACTTGTGTGAGAGCCAAGAAGGCACCTGGGAGGGTGGACCTCAAGCACAGCTCCTTAAAACGACTCTCCTTGAGACATGCTCCCATGAAACCAGTAGGTCATGCTTAGGATGATCAGCTCCTGACTCTAAATTTAAGGGGTGTGTGTGTGTGTGTGTGTGTGTGTGTGTGTGTGTGTGTGTGTGTGTGACTAAAAGGATGTCCTATGAGTCTTTTACATAACTCTCCCTCCTACCTCACAAAGAGGGATTTGCACAATACCAAAGGCCATGCAGTCCGGGATGTGGACTTCATGAAGTAAGGGACCTTGAACAACCTTTCCAACAATATGAACTGCAAGTTATTTTTGTTCTGAAACTCTAAGCAAACAACATTAGCACTGAAAGTAATGCAAACCACATCTCGCCTATTTAAAGCAATAAAGTAACTGAACGAAATTACACAGGCAAAGAGGGTCTTTTGTTTCCCAAACCATGAATCCTGGTTAAAAAGTACACACATACCACAAAGACAATTGATACCACTTTTCCTTAAATCTACCTCAATGTGTTTCTTTAAAAGAAAAAATTTCTAAAAATAAGCTGCACCACAAATCACTTCTCCTTGATTCCTCCTTCAAATGCAAAGTCTTGCATTTATGTTTTGTGGAAATCTAAGCTGTTTCCTGGGCATTTGTTATTACTCTTCCTAGGATGCTGAGGGAGAAACTCTATTTTCTGAGCATGTCTACTGGGGCTATAGACTGATCTTTAAATTTGGGATCTCATTTCTGGGAAAGAGCTTAGGAATCGATTCAATTAAATTTAACAGACATTGATTTAACTTCAATGGTGTGTGAAGAGCCTGGGGAAGATGGAAATGTTAATTAAGACATTGTCCTGCCCTCAGGTAGTCTATGGTCCAGTAAGGAAATATGACTCACACTCGGATAGCTATAATACAAAGTGATAATGATAATTGACATTGATGTGGTAACTTCCCAGTTTACAAAGCACTTTTTATACATTATCTTTTTTGTTTGTTTTTGGAGTCAATTGGAGTTAGGTGACTTGTCCAGGGTGACACATACCTAATAAGTATCTGAGGCCAGATTTGAACTCAGGTCCCCCTGATTCCAGAGCCAGTGCTCTATCTACTATACCACCTAGCTGGCCCTATAAATTATCTTATTTGATCTTTACAAACTTGTGAAGAGATAGCCTGATATAGTGAATAGAATATTGAACTTGGAGTCAAGCAGACCTAAGTTTGAATACCACCACAGACGCTTAATAGCTGTGTGACCCTAGGCAAGTCACAACTTAGAGTAGTGGTTTCCTCATCAGTACAATAAGGTTAATAATAGTGCCAACTTCATGGGATTGTTATGAGGCTCAAATGAGAGAATGTCTAAAAAAAGCACTTTGTAAATCTTAAAGTTTCATGTAAATGTTATAGGTGTTGGGTTTTTTTGCTGAGACAATTGGGGTTAAGTGACTTGCCCAGGGTCATACAGCTAGTAAGTATTAAGCGTCTGAGGTCGAATTTGAACTCTGGTCCTCCTGAATCCAGGGCCGGTGCTCTATCCACTGCGACAGCTAGCTGCCCCATGTTATAGATATTATGTGGCTATAATGTTATCTTATAGATTATTAATAATATTTTCCCCAGTTTATAGATTAGGAAAATGAGGGAGAATTAACTACATGCCCACAGTCACACATGCCAATGTGGGGCATAACTGAGATTCAAACCCAGATTTTATGACAGACTCACTGCTTGTTTTACTTCCTGGCATCTATCCCTACTATAGAACTGTCTATATGTGATAAGTTTATAACAGTGTAGTTCTATGTAAGATGTGAGAGGAAATAAATGAGATCACCAACAAGGGAGACCAGTGAAAGCTTTATGGAAAAGATGATAGTAGCAGAGTTTTCAAGGAAGGTTTAGAAGTCCACACTATGGGGTGGTAGAGTGAAAGGCATTCCAGGCATAGGAATGCCATGAGAAAAGGAACAGAGATTAGAGAAATAAAAGGAATTGATCAAAGACCACAAGACACCCATCTCTAACTCTAACCTTAATTCCATTCCTAATTCCATCACTAATGAAGAAGGTGGCATCTGAGCATGGACTTGGAAATGGAGATGTTTTTAAGCAACTGAAATAGGGGAAGGTGATAGGCATGGGACCAAGTACATTACAGTTATAGAGAAGGGCACAAGCAAAGTTGTGGGCATGGGAAAAGGTAGGACAGACTGAGTTAGGGAATAACTCAGTTTCTCTGCAACATAAAGTATATGGAGAAGAGAAGGGTGAAATAAGTCTAGAAAGGAAGGGAGGAGTGACAATGGGTTTGGGATCTTATATGGTAGGCAATCGTTCTCTAACGTTAAAACTTTTTAGAAAAGGAATAACATAATCAAAGATGTATATTAGGAATATTAATTGGGCAGCTATAGTATGAAATGAATCAGGGTAAGAATAGAAACAGAGAGATAAGTTAGGAGGCTATTGGCAGTAATGGACTCAAAATTGAATAAGAGGAAAAGAGTGGCCTGGATTTCATCTGGAAAATTATACAGTGTTTTCAATGACCTCAAGCTTCTCCCCGAAACAAAATCACATATTTTAACACTATTTTTTATTCTGACCTCAAAAAGCCAAATAAAATACACAAAGTAGAACAGGAAAGGAAGATTGTGCATGAAACTGCAGGGATTTATTGTGTCCTTTTCTCTCTATTAAAAAAAGATGCTTCAATGACCCTTTTGTTCAGCATACCTTTTTTTTTTCTTCAGTGTACCTTATTACTGTCCCTTTGCAGTTTCAATTCCCCTGGATTGGGGAAGGGGAGAAAATGTAAATAAAAATATATACAGTCAAAACAAATTCCCACACTATTTGTGTTATGGTAGAATAAAATAAACAAGTAGTTAATCCAAACAATTTATTTAGCAATTCATGTGGGTACAGAAAGAAATCAGGACCAAGGCTCTTGGTAGTCAAAGATCAGTTAATATACAATTTGGAGGGAGGGAAAAACAGGATTATAGGGATTGAGATACCTGGTTTTGGGGGCAGCTAGGTGGCTCAGTGGATAGAGCACTGGCTCTGGAGTCAGGAGTACCTGAGTTCAAATCCAGCCTCAGACACTTAACACTTACTAGCTGTGTGACCCTGGGCAAGTCACTTAACCCCAATTGCTTCACTAAAAAAAAAAAAGAGAGAGATACCTGGTTTTTCATTGGAAGAAAGAATCAGGAGACACTGAGGTGAGAGAGAGTAGGGTAGTTTTGTGATATTTCTTAAACTAGGTGAAGTTTGGGAGGGAGCATAATCTTGTGATTTATCCAAAATCAGCCAGCTTACAAGCAGCTGAAATTTAGCTTCACAAAATGGTGGATAAAGGCAAAATGGAATTTCTAATGTTACTTTTAATGTAACATCTGTATCTAAATATGTATATCATCCTACAATTTAAATCTATCACCTATCTGTCAGGAGGTGGATAACATTAAATTTTGGTATTATTCAACCAATAAATATTTTCTACCACAGTGGGGAAAAATGTTTTCATCCCATGGGGAAAATATACATAGTCAAGAAAAACAAATTCCTACCTTGACTATATCCAAAAATGAGGCTTATTCTGCATATTTAGTCCATCACCTCTTTATCAAGAGTTGGATAGTACGCTTAGTCATCAGTCCACTGGAATTATGGTTGATCTTTGTGCTGATAAGGGTTCTTAAGACTTTCCAAGTTGTTTGTTTCTACAATGTTTTTATAGAATGAAATGTTTTGGTTCTGCTCATTTAACTCCTCATCAACTAATACAAATCTATCCCCTTTGTTGTTTCTTACAGAACAACAGTATTCCAATAAATTCTTCTACCATAATTTCTTCAGCTATACCAAATTGATAAGTACCCTTAGTTTCCATTCCTTTGCCACCACAATAAGATAGGGGTTCTTTTTTCCTTTCTTTGATCTCTTTGGGCATTAGGCCTTACAGTAGGATTGCTGCATCCAAGGGTATGTTCAGTTTAATCTCTTTTGAGGCAATAGTTCCAAATTACTTGAGTGAATGACCAAATACACAGTTACACCAACATTTGTGATTTTCTTCTTTTATCAAGTTATTTTAATTTACATATTCAATTATTAGTAATTTGGAGCAATTTCCCATGTATACAAATATCTTGAGACATGTCTGTTCATATACTTTGATAATTTGTCAAGTTGTGGATTGACTCTTGTTCTCATAAATTTGAATTTGTACCTTGTGTATCTTGGAAAGAAGAAATTTATCAAAGGAACTTGTTGTCACTGTTTTTCCAGTTAACCATGTCCATTATAATCTTAGCTTCATTTTGATGTGTTTCTTGGAAAACTTTTTTGTTTTACATAATCAAAATCATCTAATTTATCTTCTGTGATACTCTCTATCCCTTGTTTGGTCATGAACTCTTCCTCTGTCCATAGATCTGACAGGAAATTTCTTTCTTGCTTCTTTGTTTATGATTTACTCTAGTATCTAGGGCATGTGTCCATTTTGACTTTATCTTGGTAAATGTTGGTCTAAAGCTAATTTCTAAAAAGCTGCATTCAGTTTTTTCAGTCATTTTTGCTGGATAGTCAGTGTTTGGTTTGAGGGAAACTTTGTAAGTGTCAAAGGATCTAGAGTATATGAAACTGACAAAACTCCCAAATAAGGCCAGAACCAGATTAAAATATAAATGGGGATTTAAAAATAAATAAAATGTACTACAATATTGGTAATGTTCATTGGATCTATTTTTATTTGAGTTTGACCTTACTGGTCTAGAGGATTTGGGACTTTCTACCTTCCATTGACATCCTAGCATCAGCCCCTTGGGATAGCAGTGGCTGATGTCAGGGTCTGCATCAGGAGCCAGGGACAGACTCGATTTCCAGCTCTACAATGAGTCCAGCAAAGAACTACATCCATGAGTACCCCCATGGATTAGAGAAAAGAACTTCCAGAAATCAGGATCTGAGTTGACACATGTACCCCCTTTTAATCTTGAGCCTACTTTTCCCTGACCTTTTTATATACTTGTGAGAGAGTAGCTTAAAGACATTTGGGGAAATATTTTGTACCAGTCCACCTTAGTAAATATCCCTTTAAGATGCTTAAGGCTGACTGCCTAAATTGTTTCTCAACTGATAATCTGGGGAGGAAGTAGAAAGGCTCAAGTCAGTGGTATTACAAAATCACCCTAGACTCCTTAAGAGTACCCATATACTCCTGAAGTATAAATGTAGCTGTCCAAGCCCTGGGCACCTGAGTTGCACTGGGAATCGATTATGGATCCTTAAAGTATATTTGGGCTACACAGCCTTAAACAATATCCTCCAATAAGGGTTTTCCATGTATATATTAAGATCAAAACGAGTCTTTGATAAATGCAAAAAGAGAGATAGCTTCTATCATATTTAAGTCTTTAGCAATGATCGAGATGTAGAAGAGGAAGATGTATATTTGTGAAAGATGTTTGCTACAGACATGGCGGATAGGACTCCTAGTTCATGGATTAAATAAGGGATTCCCTATATATGGTTTTTTGTTTTTTTGGGTTTTTTTGTTTTTGTTTTTGTTTTTGTTTTGCAGGGCAATGAGGGTTAATTGACTTGCCCAGGGTCATACAGCTAGTAAGTGTCAAGTGTCTGAGGCTGGATTTGAACTCAGGTACTCCTGACTCCAGGGCCGGTGCTTTACCACTGCATCATCTAGCTGCCCCCCGATTCCCTCTATATGGTGATCATTGGGTCATAGGTTTATAACTAGAAGGAAGTCCTTGGAGTCCAACTCCTCATTTTACTATTGAGGACATCGAGGTTGAGATAAATGGCTGACTCAACATCGCATGCCTAGTAAGGGTCTGAGGCAGTATTTGGATTTAGGTATTCCTGACTCCTGGGATGTTCAGGGAGGACTAGCATTCTGGTGTGAGAGCTAGCTGAGGCCTTTTCAGAGCTGTCCATCTCTCGCCTAATTGTCACCTGTGACTTCAAGAAGCTGTGTCACGTGCAGTAGTCACACCTTGGCAAAGCCATCTTGGCAGATAGGCTAGACCAGTTTGGGGCTAGCCAATAGGCTTCAAACCTGTCGGTGAATTAGGAGCATATCTACCCTAAGCATGTGAAGACTTTCCTTGGTGGAATGGGAAGATGAGAACAGTTTGTTCCAATGACGATGAAGGCAAATGAAGCAGGTCCTGTGGAGTGCTTAGAACTTGTTCAGACATCAAAGATGCCACAGTAATCCATTACATCCTGGGACATCTCCAGTTGTTTTGATTTTGTCTTGCCACTGGACTTTGACGATTGCAACTCTGCCTCATTTAAGTCAGATTCATGCAGAAGTCAAGATATCACCCATACTATCTTACTATTTTGCCCCGATATCATGATGTCATTGGTTCTCTTCAAAAATGGACAAATAAGAACAACGATTTCTGATTTTGATATGAGTCCCCTACCCATTGTGTCATCTAGTTGATGTCCTTCTTCCAATCCTATTTGTGCTGATGGCTACAAGTCCTAAGAATACTGACAGGTCTTCTAAATAAGAGTCATAATTACTTAGAAGAGATAAATTGAACCACACATCCAAGAAAGATCATGAAAATTGCATATTGTATAGACAATGACATTTTAGTTATTTGAAGAGTCCACAGGGCTGATCCTTTAGTACACACATTTTGGACAGACGTTGCAGATGGACTAGGAACTGGGCCCAGAACTGAGGAGGAGTTAGGAAACACCCTGAGTTGCACATTTTTAATGACCTCAAGCTTCTCCCTGAAACAAAAAGCCAGCTTTTTATATAAATATTCTTCTAGTAATGCAATCTGAATATGAATCATGAAACACTATAATGTCTGAGGATTCACAATTGTGGGTCACACAAAGGTCAACAGAGAGATGCATGCTAAGTATAAATAGATTGGAGAACATGAGATATCCTCAAAGAGAAGTAATAGGAAAGAGAGGCATATGAAATAAAGGTCACATATCAACAGTAAGGTATAACTGATGGGTAATCTGAATGCTGCATTGCTACTCATGTAACATCAAGAGATCAAACTAGCTTCCAGACTCTTCACACCTTACATCCTTTACAAAATTATTCAAGATTATCCATGCAAAAGAGACCCCTTTGGCAATAAAACTGCTCAAATCCCATCTGAAAACCATATTTCTTTTTTTGTTTGTTTCCAGGGCAATGAGGGTTAAGTGACTTGCCCAGGGTCACACAGCTAATAAGTGTCAAGTGTCTAAGGCCAGATTTGAACTTAGGTCCTCCTGAATCCAGGGCCAGTGCTTTATCCACTGTGCCACCTAACTGCCCCCAAAACCATATTTCTTAACAAATCCAAATCATTTGCCTATGAAGGGAACATTACCTTATACTCTGCCCAAGTTGATTCATTTTTATTATTTAAACAAAAGTATTTTTCCTGCCCATTCAGCAACCAAACCACTTCCCCCATCTACTGTGTGATCCTGGGCAAGTCACTTAACTTCTATTTGCCTAAATCTACTGGAAAAGGAAATGACACACCACTCTAGTATCTTTGCCAAGAAAAAACAACCCATGAACAGTGTTGGCATGCTGTGGTCCACGGGTCACAAGGAATCAGACACAACTGAAGAATAACAACAGACATTTTGTCTGTTTACATGTAGGATATATGTGCATGTACAGACATCATCAGTTTGCTAAGATGTGAAAGGTTCTAGGGACCTGCGCCTGAGACATTGGAGGACTAGAGTATTTCTGGGAGTGCTGTGTTGGCCTACCATGTAGCTGGGAGGAGCATTTTTTCATTGGCAAAGACAAAAATGTTTGCTTCTTCAAAAATATCCTAACTCAACACTGGCCACGGGATTTTGCTGCATTTGTGTCTGGAGGAGGGGGGTGACTCCCTCATGCTGGTAAGACCATATGGTAAGGCAGAGGGCCTTAATCCTTCCTTTCTCCCACCCCTACATATATACCTGGAATATGGCCCCAACAATGTGAGCAATAAATGCTACATTAATATTTATTCCCTTTCCTTCCCTTCCTATATACCATGTGTTTTTGTGAGGCAGCACACTCGGGTTTCTTGAGGAAATAACCTATAACTACTGTTATTGCTATGCCAGTTGAGACTGGCTAACTATTAAGGGGAAGCACACTGATCAGGGCTTGTAAGTTAGTCTTAGAGTTATATGTAGAGCCCAAGGTAGCAATCACCCTGCCGGCACCAGTGCAAGTTTTATGGAATAGGCCAAAGGAGGTGTTATGCCATTCAATGGCTCTACATCTGGTCTACTCTTTTCTCTTCTCTTGCTACAAGTTTCTTCCTCTTTTTTCCCTGTCTTTTATTTCTCAAAGGTAATTTGTTGGTTTCATTATGAGTGGAGAAGTTGGGAGAGTTTCAAGTTTCTCCTTTGGGGACGTCAATATGGCATTACAGAGCACATATGGGTTGGTTTGACTATTGGGAAGCATGGGTTCCAGCCTTGCCCCCAACATTTCTGTGATATTCCATGAATTGTTTGATTTTTCTTTGCCTTAATCTTTTAGATACTAGTACCTCCCCTCCAAAAATCCATTTGTTTATTTTGTACGTATTTTTCATCTACTTATTTTTGTTTTTGTTTTTTGTGTTTTGTTTTGTTTTTTGGTGAGGCAATTGGGGTTAAGTGACTTGCCAAGGTCACACAGCTAGTAAGTGTCAAGTGTCTAAGGCCGGATTTGAGCTCAGGTCCTCCTGACTCCAGGGCTGGTGCTCTATTCACTGCACCATCTAGCTTCCCCTGCATCTACTTATAATATATCTATTTGATTTCCACAGAAAGCAAGTTTCTTGACAACATCCTTAGCATTTAGCACAGTGCCTGGTATATAGTAGGTGCTTAATAAGTGCTTGCTGATTGATTAGAGCCTTTCACGTGCTAAATTTAAATATGACGATAAAAGCTCCCATTGATATACCAGCATCCTCTATATACTAACCCTGTTAAGTAGGGAGGGTCGGCAATCTTGTCTCGTTTTACGTAGGGAACTTAAATATACAAAGGATAAATAACTTGCCAGTGGTAGCACAGCTAGTAAGTATTTGACATAGAATATAAACCCCAAACTCCCAACTCCAAATCTAGAATGCCTGCCAGTATGCCATGGAGACTTTTTGATTTATTCCTGGAATAGGTTCTCTGGATTCTCTTCCTTTGCCCGCCTGCTACCTCCTATTCCCTAGTATTCTGGTCAAAAACTCCTCTGGAAGAACGTAAGAAGAGACATGGGCAGGAACATTTGAGTTGGCCACCCCATTTGAGAGTAAGGCTCTCCATTCTTTTACATTGTTAAAAGTAATCTTTTCGGGAGCAGCTAGGTGGTGCAGTGGATAAAGCACCGGCCCTGGATTCAGGAGTACCTGAGTTCAAATCCGGCCTCAGACACTTGACACTTACTAGCTGTGTGACCCTGGGCAAGTTACTTAACCCCCATTGCCCCGCAAAAAAAACAAACAAACAACAACAACAAAAGTAATCTTTTCTCATAAACTCTTAGCATTTAATTATCATCTCTGTGCAGATATACAAATAGATTTACACATAGATTGACAAATCTAGTCCCAATTTCTCTCCTGAGCCCCACTTCCACTTAACAAAATGTCTGTTGTTGTTGTTGTTTTTGTTATTGTTCTTGTTAAGTTGTGTCTGATTCCTTGTGGCCCTGGGGACCACAGCATGCCAATACTGTTCACGGGGGTTTCTTTCTTGGCAAAGATACTGGAGCAGTTTGCCATTTCCTCTTTCAGTAGATTAAGGCAAATACAGGTTAAGTGACTTGCCCAGGGTCGTACAGTAAGTATCTGAGGCCAAATTTTAACTCAGATCTTTCTGAGTCCAGGCCTAGCACTCTGTCCACTGAGTCACCTAGCTGCCTAGTAGGGGTTTCAAACTGGGTATCTGGTGGGTATCTCAAACTTTGAAATGTCTAGATAAATAGAACTAATTATCTCCACTTTCAGTTTCCCCTCTTCCTCCACAGAAACTCATTCCTGTTTATGAATTTCCTTATTTCTGCTGAAGGCAACACCATTCTTCCAGTCACACCAGTTGAAAATGAAATCATTCTTGAGACTTCAAGTCTGCACCCTATATATCCAATCAGTGACCAAGTTTTGACAATTAGACTTCTGTAAAATTTCTGGCATCTGCCTCATCCTATCCACTCTCAAGGTTGTTCAGGCCTTATTACCTCTAGCCTGCACTATTACAAGAGTTTACTAACTGGGGTCTCTAACTTAGGCCTCTCCCCTTTCTAATTCATCCTTCATACAACTCCTGAAGAATATTTTTTTTTAAGTTACATTCATTTTGAATTTTGAGTTCCAAATTCTCTTCCTCCTTCCAACCCCTTTCCCAACCATTGACAAGGCAAGCAATAGGTTGCCCATTATACCTGTGAAGTTATTCAAAACATATTTCTATATTACCCATGTTGGGAAAAAATCAAGAAAAATAAAGTGAGGAAAATATACTTCAATCTGTACTAAGAGTTCATCATTTCTCTCTCTGGAGGGAAATAACTTTTTTATCATGAGTTCTTTGAAATTATCATGTATTTATTATCTTGATCAGAGTAGCTAGGTCTTTTAGAGTTGATTATCATTACAATATTGTTACTGTGTACAATGTTCTCCTGGTTCTGCTCACTTTGCTTTGTATTAATTCATATAAGTCCCCTTAGGTTTTTCTGACACCAACCCTTTCATCATTTATTACAGCACAACAGTATTCCATCACAATCATATACCATAATTTGTTTGGTCATTCCCCATTTTATGGGCATCCCCTCAATTTACAATTCTTTACCACCACAAAAAAAGAGCTGTTATAAATATTTTTATATGTCCTTTTCATTTTTCTTTAATCTCTTTGGGAAGCAGACCTAGTAGTGATTTTACTGGGTCAAAAGGTATGTAGTTTTGTACCCCTGTGGGCATGGTTCCAACTCATTCACCAGTATGGTTGGATCAGTTCACAACTACACCAACAGTGTATTAGTGTCCCTATTTTTTCACATCCCCTCCAACATTTGTCATTTTCCTTTTTTCTTCATGCTAGCCAATTTGATAGGTGTGAGGTAGTACCACAGATGTGTTTCAATTTGTATTTCTCTAATCAATAGTGATATAGAGATTTTTTCATGTGACTATTGGTAGCCTTGATTTCTTCTTCTGAAAACTGACTTCATATCTTTTGACTATTTGTTGGTGAATGGCTCATGTGTTGTTGTTTTTTTTTATAAATTTGGCTCAGTATTTGAGAAATGAAGCCTTTATCAGAGAAACTTGTTATAAAAAATTTCCCCAGTTTCCTGATTTCCCTCTAATTTTGGCTGCATTGGTTTTGTTTTGTGCAAAACCTTTTAAATTTCATGTAATCAAAATTATTCATTTTAGTTCCCATGATCCTCTCTATTTCTTACTGGATTGAAGTGATTTTCCTAAAGCACATCTGTTCAATAAACTCCAGTAGCTCCCTATTACCATTAGGGGCAAATAGAGATTTTTCTGTTTAGTATTTAAAGTCCTTCATAACTTTAGCTCCTACCTAGGCTACTCTTTGTAGCCTTATTATACATTTCTCCTTTTGAAGTATGATCTACCCAGTCAAACTTAGTGGTATTTCTTTCTTTCTTTTGTTTGTTTTTGTTTTTGTCTTTTTGCAGGGCAATGGGGGTTAAGTGACTTGCCCAGGGTCACACAGCTAGTAAGTGTTAAGTGTCTGAGGCCAGATTTGAACTCAGGTACTCCTGAATCCAGGGCCGGTGCTTTATCCACTGTGCCACCTGGCTGCCCCAGTGGTATTTCTTAATGTTCCTGACACAGCTAAGTGGTGCCATTGTGCACAAGAACACTGGGCCTAGAGTTAGGTATACCTTAGTTCAAATCCAAACTCAGATACTTGTTAGCTGTGTGATTCTGGGCAAGTCACTTAACCTCTATTTGTTTCAGTTTCCTCATCTGTAAAATGGGATAATGATAGCATGTACCTCCCAAGGTGGTTGTGAAAATCAAGTGAAATAAATGTAAATTGCTTAGCACAATGCTAGTATATAGAAGGTGCTTAATAAATGCTAGTTATTATTGTTATTTTATCGTTAGCAGCAGTAGCAGCAGCATTATTACCTGGCCTTCCATCTCTTGCCTCTGTGCTTTGATCAGGCTATACTTCATGCCTGTAATATATTCCCTCCTTACCTCTACCTTTTCTTGTTATTTGTTGTTTAGTTGTTTCAGTTGTGTCTGAGGCAAACAGGGTTAAGTGACTTACCTAGGTCACACAGCTAGTAAGTGTCTGAGGTAAGATTTCAACTCAGGAAGCTGAGTGTTCCCAACTTCAGTCTTGGCACTCTATCCACCACATCGCCTATGCTTACACATATACATGTTGTCTTCTCCATAGAATATAAGTCTTCAGAAATGAGTATGTTCCATTTTTGTCTTTGTATTCTCAGTATCTAACACAGTACCTGCCATTTAATAAATGCCAGTGGATTGTTTGATTATGTGGGAAAGGTGCCAATCACCACCCTTCACAATCAGAAAAAAGATCGCTCTTCCTCAGTCTCCTCCTTAAATCTGGGGCCAGGCTGAAAATAAAATTGGCTAAGGCAGTGCCTAGAGGAAGAAAGTTATCTGATGAAGGTATTGGGTATATGATTACATCAATCATAATGTTTATTATTCATTTATAACATTTACATAACATTAATAATATTTATTATTGCTTTACAAGAGTGTTTATTTCTTACATTAAAAGCAATCATCCACATACCCTTCGACCCAGCATACCACGATTATGTCTGTATCCCAAAGAAATTGTAAAAAAAGGAAAAGGACCCAGATATACAAAAATAGCTATAGCTGCTCTTTTTGTGGTGGCAAAGAATTAGAAACTGATGGGATGCCCATCAATTGGGGAATGGCTGAACAAGTTATGGTATATGAATGGAATGGAATGAATATTATTGTGCTATAAGAAATGATGAGCAAGTGGATTTCAGAACAAAACTGGACTTAACATGAACTGAAAAACTGAGTGAGGTGAGCAGAACCACTAACAGTAACATTGTGTGATGATCAGCTATGATCGACTTAGCTCTTCTCAGAAATACAAAGATCCAAGACAATTCCAAAAAAAATCGTGATGGAACATGCTCTCCACATACAGAGAAAGAACTGATGGAGTCTGAATGTAGATCAAAACATACCATTTTCATTTGGGGGAGGAAAGTTGTGTGGTTTTTTTTCTTTTTGTCCTGTTTCTTCTTTCATAACATGACTAATGTGGAAATATGTTTTATATGATTACACATGCATAATCTCTATCAGATTCCTTGCCATTTTGGGGAGAAAGAAGGAAACAGAGGAAGGAAGAAAAATTTGGAACTCAAAGTCTTTCAAAAAATTAGTGTTGAAAATTATCTTTACATGTAATTGGAAAAAATACAATGCTATTTTTAAAAGTAATCATTCCTATTTGGGAAGAATATGGGCCTGTTATTTCATTACTATAGGGAGCCCTCACATGAGACAACTTCCTTTCCCAATGCTAGTTGGGAATACATGCAACACATAGTATTAAAGAATTGGCCAGGGCACTAAGAGGCTAAGCAATTTGCCTTGGATCTTACATCCAGAATGTGTCAGAGGCAGGATTTAAATACCAATCTTCCAGGCTCCCATGCTACTTCTCAATGTTATTGTTATTATTATTTTGAATCAACAAGTTTTTATTAAATACACACTGTTCCCAGGGACCAGAGATAAACAGTGGATGAAACAACTCCTTCTCCCAAGGAGCTTTCCTTCCAATGGAGGAGATGACGTGTCCATACATAAGTATGCGCAGAATGAGTACAAAACACAGCCTATTGCAGTAAACTACGGGGTAGTTAAGGAGGGAGGGCCCTGGCAGGTGAGAGATCAGGATAATAACCCATGGATGTGGCATGGTAAGGTCTGCAGAGTGTTTTACATTCATTTCAAGCTTCTATTGAATAGACAGACAGCTTGAGACTTGGATGGAATCCCTCCCTGTAGCTAACCACATAGTGTTTGGTCTATTTCACTCTGGAAGGATAAATGGGATGAGTCAATTTATTATGTGGGGTGGGCTAGATCTCAAACCAGGAGCACAAGTGCCTCCCCTCGATGCACTACCTCCACCAGAACAATACTGAGCTGTTTCCATCTCCTGCTCCCCTCATCCTGCCACTCAGCCTGCACTCACTTCTGCTCTCAGATACAATGGGGGAGTTAATCATAATGTTTTGGCTCTGTGGCTGAATGGCCACTGCTTTCCTCCAAACCTGGCCCCTCATGGAAAATGTCAAACATACAACTCTTTCTATTTTTACCTCCTCCTTCTCTTTCTCCTTCCTTTTTCTCAAATGCCAGGCAATGAATGGTTTCCATTGTGGTGAGGAAAGCCAATTGGTTCCTTCTCTTCTTTTCCAATAGCTCCCCCTCCCCTCCCTCTAAAGTGCTTTCACATAATGTGGTCTTTGATCAAAATCAGTGATTCATTTTCCATCAAACTAAATATTCCCCTTTGAAATGAGTAATTCTCCTCACTTTGAAGGGAGCCTCACAGTGGCAGCTCTGCCTGCCTGCCCTTTTGCAGGTTCTCAATGCCTCCTGCCTATTCCCATATAAGGTTTCAAAAGTGTTGGAAAGCATTGACAAACCATGCTGTAGCTGAGTCACAATAAATAGGGGAGAAAGTTATGGGATGCAAGCTGGCAAGGGCTAGAGACCTTGAACATCATTTGGCTGAGAGATGCAATAGCCCATAGGGCTTGAATGAGAAACTAGTTATTCGATTATAATTAAACAGCCCTTTGTGCCCATGAGTGTCGACTCTGGGCAAGATGTCCCCACCCTACAACCTGGGAGCCACTAAGGTTCCTTCTGGATTTTCACCTCTTTCAATGCAGTGTGTGGGACTCTACCCTTTGAAGGGCAGTGGAGGTGGGTAGAGAGATATCAATTCTCCATTTCCCATAAGACGGTCATAGATGCTAGAGCTAAAAGGGACTGTGGGAATTATTTGACGTGTGAAGAAGCTAAGGTCAAGCAGTCACTTGGCTTATTCAAAGCCACACAATTTGTGACAGACCCAGGACCAGAACCTAGCTCTTCTGGCTCCTAGTTCAGTTGGAGATGTAGCATAGATGTATGTCACCAAGATCAAGACCAACAAGCCAACACCCTGAAAAGGAACTCATAGGGTGAATAACACTACACAGGAAGCTGGATGATCTGGGTTCTGATCCTTGGGCCTTTCACAAGCTCTGAGATATAGGCTCTCTTAATTAATGTCTTTCTTCTTCCTCTGTCAAATGTGAGAGTTGGGATTGGCAACTGTTATTCTCCCTTCTAGATTTTATGACTTTACGGCAGCTGCCAAACAACCAGATGTGTACTAGACTCATCATTGCTAAGGCCTTTGACTACTGTTCCCTAGAGATTCCTGGGTATTCAAGCAGTGTATGTGTAATGTAGTCTCAGAATCATCATCTCTCCAGTAATAACAGGGCAGTTAACAAGGGAACATAATGTTATATAATCTTTCCTTGAAGCTTTTTGGGAAGAGAAAAAGCTTCTATTTGTCTGTGTTGGTTGAAGTGTTGCCCTATCTGAGAGAAAAAGAACAAGGCATAAATGAAGGTCAGATGTCTTCTCCATCGTTATCCTGACTTTGCACCCCTTTGCAGTTCTATCAATCAATCATCGTTGTTGTTATTGAGCCTTCATTTTCAAAAAGTACCAATCACAGGTGATGGCTCCACTTGTGAGTGAATTGAGGCAGAGCTGTACTACATTTATTAAGTGCTATCTCTGTCTTCGAGAAGTTTTCCGTCTTATGGGGAAGACAACATTCTAGGAAATATATGTCAGAAAGCTATACACAGGATAAATGGGAAATCATCCAGAGGGAAAGCGCTAGAATTTAGAGGGGTTAGGAAAGGCTTCCTGTAAAAGATGGAATTTTAGTTGGGACTTAAAGAAAGCCAGGATAGATAGAACATGGAGTTGAAGAAAGAGAGAGAATATTCCAGATACAGGGGACAGCCCATGCCCAGAACCGAGAAATGGATTGATTCCCTTGTTCATGAATGTTAAATACAAAATTTTGGAAAGAGCATTGAACTTAAAATGAGATGGCCTGAATTCTACCCCTATGTGACCATGGGCAAGTCACTTAATGTTATTATTATTAATAATAATTATTATATTTACATAGCCTTAGAAGAGATAGTATCTTCCCTACCTACCAAGCAAGGTTGTTGAGAGGAACAAATGAGATTATGTATGTAGAATGTGATGTAAATTTGTATAGTCACAGAATTGAATGGCATTTCAGAGACTATCCAATCCAAATCCCCATTCAACAAATGAAGGAAATCGGGCACAAAGAGGTTGCCTGAGGACTAACAGGTAGTATCAGAGACAATATTTGAGCCCACCTATCTTTAGACTATATCCCATTGTACCTTTTGCTCATAATTCCACCCCTCGTAGATAAGCAAAGCAAGTCTCATCCCTGAAGCACACCCTCAAATACTTGAAGATATCTCTGATGGCCCCTCTAAGTCTTCTCTTCTTAAAAAACGATGTAAGTAGGAGTTATTTTTGTTCACAGGTTTATATTTATTCTATTAAGGATACCTTCCCAGGCCTTCTCTTACCTCCTGGTCTTGGAGACCAGGAAATCTGCCTAATTCTTCTCACAGTGCTAGATATAGAAGAAACACTCAATAAACAGGCTTACAAATAGGTCCAAATGGTGCTGGTCCTGTTTCCAGTTTTTCCCTGATGCAATTTATCTTCTGCACCAATGTTAAATGACTTTTCATAGCACAAAACTTTTAACCAAGCAACTCCCTGGCTCTGAAAGTTTTAATGACTTCCCTTTGTCAATAGCCAACCCTTGGAGAGAACCCCTTTTTAATCATCAAAATATTTTATAGAATCATACAATTTTAATTATAATACTAGTGCCTATTGAATTAAGTGTTTACATGAGTCTACATTGTATTAATTGCCTCATTTAAATATATTAATGATGATATATTGTGTGGCCTAGGGGCCACAAAACTCTGGCCTTAAACAGGCTAGGTTTGATTCTGGGAGCTAATCTGATCAAAAAAGTCATTAACTCTTTGACTCACTACCTATACCTAGAGTTACTCCTGAGTTAGAGGCTTTAAAAGATCTCTAAATATAGTTTACATTTAAGCTTGTCTAGTAATTCCCAAATTTGAATGAGAGGCACTGCTCCCATTGACAGGTACTCAAGATAGCAATGGAAATGGGTGGGACAAACAGCCTTTATTTCATTAAAAAATTAAGGATATAGAAAGGCCTTGCAAGAGTTTATAAATAGATATGGGGGCATTCAAATAGCCTACCAGTTGTACTTAGAAGGGATTTTTCCATTAGGGCAACAATTTGACATTCTGATGGATCCATATCCTGTTATCCATATCCCTGTAGCATCACCCTGTGGTCTAAGGGAGAGGAGTCAAATATAAGTATAGCCTGAACCAGATTACAACACAATTGGAAAATATTTTACAAAATAAATAAAAATACAATAGAAGATAGGTAATGCTCATTTGTGCTTTTCTAGGTCAATATGTGGCCACAAGGATTCTTATGTAGGCCTTAGTGGCCCCATTTTCTTTTCGAATGTGACACTACTGGTTTAGAGTACTCTCAGAAAGCAAACATAATTTGGGGCTGCTAAAAGAGAAATCCCCTTTCCATCAGAACTGAGTAACCCAAGTACCTCATGGCTCTGCAATCCAAGCGGTACAAACAATCCTCTTCTTTATCCAGGGAATACCCTTATCCCTTTTGGACCCAATGGCCATGCATACATTTGCCTCTGCCACATACTTCTTACAGGAAATCAATCAGTGCCCCAGTTGTTTTCATATTTTGAGCTAAAAGAATCCACTCTCAGGATCTCTTTTCTCAGGACACTTGCAAAGATATGCAATTTCCAGATGCCTCTACTCCAATCTTCAGTCCTTGAAGAGAAGAGATTATTCATAGACTCATTATTTGACAAAAACTGCTGGGGGAGCTAGAAAATTGCAATAATACAAAGATAATACCAGGTAATAATACCAAGATAATCTCCAAATGAAAACATGACTTAAACATAAAGAATAACATCATAAACAAATTAGAAAGGCAAGATTTATGGATAGAGAAACAGTTGGTGACCAAGTGAGGGACAGAGAGAATCACAAAGGATAAAGTGGAAAATTTTGATTACATGAAATTTAAAATTGTTTGCACAAACCAAAACTAGCTAAAATTCAAGGGAAATGGGTAACTGGGAAAATATTTACATCATTTCTTTGGTAAAGATATAGCAGGAACAAAAGGAAAAAAGGATATAGCACGAACTTTCAAATTTATAAGAAAAAGATCCATTTTCCAACTGATAGTATAGGATATTGACAATGTCCATTGATTTTGCAGCCCACTGAGAAGGAAGAAATCAAAGAAACCATGCTCCAAATCATCAATAATTAGGAAAATATACATTAAAGTAACTCTAAAGTTCTTACTCCATGCTAATCAAATTGGGAGAAAAAAAGAAAAATGACAAATACTAGAAAATAAGCACATTAAAGCACGATAAATTGAACTGTGAATTTGGCTAGCCATTCTAAATAGCAATATGGAACTATCTCCCCGAAATTACTAAATTGTGCATACCCTTTGACCCAGAAATAACACTACTAAACCTCTATGCCAAAGAGATAAAAGAAAGAAGAAAAGGGCCCATATATACTAAAATATTTACAGAAACTCTTTTTTTGAGTGGCAAAAAAAAAAAAAACAACAACCATGACTAGTAGAGTGGGGTGCCTTTCAATTGGGGAATGGCTGAATAATTTTTTTTTAATAATAAACATTTTTATTTAAAGTTTTGAGTTCCAAATTCCATCCCTGCTTTCTTTTCCCCCACCATTCCCTTCCCTGAGGGGAATCAGATAAAGGTTATACATGTGCAATTATGTAAAACATTACCATAGTAGTCATTTTGTATAAGAAAACTTAAATTTAAAAAATGAAAGAAAGTGAAAAATAGCATACTTCAGTCTGTGTTCTATCAATATCAGTTCTTTCTTTGGAAGTGGACAGTATGCTTCATCATTAGTCCTTGGGAATAGTCTTGGATCATTGTATTGCTGAGAATAGTTAAGTCATTCACAGTTCTTCATCAAACAATATTGCTGTCACTGTCCAAAATGTTCTCCTGGTTCTGCTCACTTCACTATATATCAGTCCATACCATTCTTCCTAGACTTTTCTGAAATCATCCTGCTTGTCATTTCTTATAGCACAATAATATTCCATCACAATCATATACCACAGCTTGTTTAGTCATTCCCCAATTGGTGGGCATTCCTTTGATTTCTAGTTCTTTGACTAACTAAATTATGGCATATGAATGTAACAGAATACCACTGTGCCATAAACAAATGATAAAATGAACAATTTCAGAGAAACCTGAGAAGACTTGTATGAACTTATGCAGAGTGAAGTGAGTACAACCAGGAGGATAAAGTATGTAATAACAACATTGTAATGACAATATTGAAAGACTTAAGAACTCTAATCAAAACAATGACAGGTCATACACACCCATGATAAAGCATAACATTCACCTCCTTAAGGAGAAATCAAAGATTTGTGAAGCAAGAGACATATTTTTTTGGACATTTCCAATATAGGAATTTGCTTTGCTTGACTATGCATATTTAAGGATTTGGGACTTTGTTTTTGTCATTGTTGTTTGGAGAGGAAGAAATTGGGAAGGAAAGAAAATATCCTTTTGTTCATTGAAAAAAATTAATCCAAAAATATGAAAACCTCTGTCATATCCCCTCTACTAAAAGATTTCTTCAGTATAATAATTCTCCAGAATAATAATATCCTTCTTCACTGGGTTGTTTTGATGATTAATAAGTGCTAAAAGTGATGATGTATAAACTTTCTGAGAGTACTGACATGTCATATAAATGCTAGATATTAACATAGTAGACCACATGGTCAATGGAAGTTACTCAGAGAACTTGCAGAACCATGTCTCCTATATTTTGATACTCCTAATTTGCCATATAGCAAGGAATGCAGCATTGAACAGTACTTGAAGGGCATTATTTTGCCCAGTCATTTATCTCTAGCAGGTGATTCCCTGCAGTCTTTGAGGGAGTAATGGAGTAAACTAACCCTCAGTGTTCGTCCTGTGGGGAAGGGTATAGACAGAAAACCCTTTTTTAATACCCCATTTCACAAATTTATTTCATAATCTTGCATTTCTCCAATGAGTTGCCTCTGTGGGGCAGCTGGAAACCACTAAGAGAAGAGCTTTCATTTTTCTCAGTTTATTTGCCTCTGAAAGCCAGGCAGATCATGGTATTTACCACTGGAAAAATGACAGGTCACTAGGAAAAGGTTTTCTTCTTAATGGTCATTAATAATTTTGACTCTGTGGCCTGCAGCTTATTTATTTGGAAAAACAGTATCTATCTTCCTGACTTGCTCAGTAAGAGGCACGAAAGGGCTCCATTGGCTTCTGAAATATACCACAAGGCACTATGGATCAAAGTCATAGTCAGAATAAGGAAAATAAGCAACCAGAGGTGACCCATTTGAAATAATGCCCACAGAGAATTCCCTAGAGTACTCTTTTAAAAATTAATAGTATTATATTTTTCCAATTACATTTGAAGACAATTTTCAACATTAATTTTTTGAAAGATTTCAAGTTCCAAACTTTTCTCTCTCCCTTCCCCAACACAGAAAGCAATCTGATATAGGTTTTACATGTACAATCATGTAAAACATATTCCATTTTAGTCAAGTTGTGAAAGAAGAAACAAGACAAAAGAAAAAAACACCGAAAAGTGAAAATAGTATGCTTCAATCTGCATTCAGACTGTCATTTCTTTCTCTGGATGTAAAAAGCATTTTCCTTGGAATTGTCTTGGATCATTGTATTGCTAAGAAGAGCTAAGTCAATCACAGTCGATCATTGCACAGTTACTGTTACTGTGTATAATGTTCTCCTAGTTCTGCTCACTTCACTCAGCATAAGTTCACGTTAAGTCTTTCCAGGTTTTTCTGAAATCCACTCTTTCATCATTTCTTCTAGCACAGTAGTATTCCATTACATTCAAATACCACAACTTATTCAGCCATTCCCCAATTGATGAGCATCTCCTCAATTTCCAGTTCTTTGCCCCCACAAAAAAGCTGCTATGAATATTTTTGTACATGCCCCTTTCCCTTTTCTATAATTAGAGGACGCTTTTGAATGGACCAACTTGGGGATGAGTAAGTGGACTATCTAGGCTTCTAGGAGATATAGGTATATTTCCTTCTCATCCCTGACCCAAAATCACATCATTTCCCATTTAAGTCAGTGATATATTATTACAAAATTTCACCAAAATATTCCCACTGCCACCATAATGGCATTAACCCAGTCATGTGAGACTGGACCATTTCAGTGACCAAGCAGCTCCCTTTCCCCCAATCCCCAACACAGCCTCACCCACCATCCCTATCCCCTTCCTTTCTCTACCCAACCAGCTTTCTCCCCCACCCACTCCTACCTCCCCCACCCCCCAACACCATCTTGACTCAGCTTCTTCCTCATCTCTCTCCTCTCACCCAGTTGTGAAGCTCTTGTCTCTATTTCATCTAACAATGTGTTTCTGGTAACCTTATAACAGCATTTGGTAGAGTTTATCTATGAGGTAAGAATGAGGTAAGAAACCATGCTACTCTCTTTCTCCTGATTAACCATACCTACAAACACCAAATTGTATACTTGGGAACAGGTTTGTTAGTTTTTTGGTCTGGACCTGGGATTGTGTCATGACATCCAAATACAAAACTCTCCTCTGGAGACATAGATCAGCAATTCATCTATAACTTAGACTCAGAAAGTTGCCCTGATTTGTGCATTTGCTAAGGACCCCTATCTTGGGGGCAAAATAATAATGGGTAAGTGTATCCTTCCTTGTCACTAGTGATTGAGCAAGGGGTAACTTATTGGTGGTGACAATAGAAAGAAGGAATGTCTAAAAGTCGCTATCAAAGTGGATTCAGGCATCTGCTGAAGCAAGTCACTTTACCTGAAACAGACTCATTGTATAGTCAAATTACTTTCTTTTTTCTTAATGGTTATTTCTGTGATTCAATGGGGTTTAGGTTTAGAAAATGAAAGACTGTCTGACTCATAGAACCAAAAACAAGATGTTCTTAACCTTTTTTGTGTCTTGTGTCAGGCTGGTTAACCCAAGGGACTCCTCAGAATAATGTTTCTAAATGTAAAAATAAAACACATAAAATGAAAAAAGAAACCAATTGAAATAAAAGATGTGATTTTTCCCAATCCAAGTGCATGCACACCCTAAAATCTATCCCTGGACCCCAGATTGAGAACACCTGAATTACAGATTAATGTAGCAGGAATAGTAAAGTGTCCTAAAACTGCACAGGCAAGATGACAATGAATTTTCTCCATCCATCTACAAAGCCAAGATGATTCAGGAGGGATATTTGAGGCTGCTTCTACCAGTCTCAGACCTTGAAACATAAGATTCTGGGAGGGAGATCTGGAAGGAGGGTGAGAGAAGGAGGAAACCTTGTTTTTGTCCAAGTGCAGGGAGTGGACCCTGAAGACATCTAGGGCTGAAAGTGTGGTGCCTCTGACAGTTATATGTACTCAGAAAGATAAAAGACTTGCAGAGTAGCATGATAACCTCTAAATGGGCTTCTTTTGGACAATGTTCCTGAGCCGGACCCAAGAATACTGGGAGAGAAGACATCTGTGGCACACACCCCCAAAAGGGAAATCTAGTATAGTAGCTTTTTATTCTGTCCCTCTAAGATAAAGCATCACCAGCATGCTTAACTAAACTAAGACAGTAGCCAAAAATAAAAAAATAAGGCCACCAGAGTACTATTATTACTAGGAGAAACTTTGATGAGCCTATGACACTGGCCTGAACAAGAATGAGAGGTCATTGACCACCATATGATGAATGATGTGGAGGATATGATGCATTAAAGAGAGAACACTTCATAGCCTCAATAGGAGATATAGGTCATGGGGACCATACTGACTCCTCCATGTGCTGCTAAGAGATTGAGACAGACTACACTGGACACTTCAGGGAGGGTTGCTTACTGCTGGGTATGGCTATTTCTGAGGTCTCTAATATGAGTTAATTTGCTTTCTCCAACTTATGATAAACTTAATTGTTCTTTAAGTCTTGTGAACCTGTGTGTTGCATAAGTAAAGTTTACGACTACAGCCTTGTTGGGTCATAATATTCTGAAAGGATTAATAATACAGAGAATTAGAAATTCCTCTAAATGCTCTTCATATCAGAAAGGGGTTTTTGGCATAAGCATAGTAATAAATCTGGGAAGTCCAAATCCTTCATTTTATAGCTTGAGTTTCAATGGCTTGTCTCTGACTACACAGTTAATTAATGACAGAATCAGGATTAAAACTCTGGTCTCTTCAACCCTGTCCAGTGCTTTCTCCCTCTGTAATATTTTGACCAGTGCACTGTTAAGATGCTCCAAAGGGTTTCAAAGGAAAGATGAAGATGTCCAGGGACAGGGATCCTTTGAGGATTACACTTAAAAGTAGCTATATCTTCTAGGTGTCATCTGCTTAGGGGCAAAAGCATGGGCTCTATGCTTCCAAGGGTAGCAAGGCCATCTGCTCCCAAATAAATGGGAAGCTAAAGAGAAGCAAAAGTGAAAAGATCACTGAACTTGAGAGGCAGAAAACCTGGGTTTAAATCCCAGCTCTGTCACTGACTAGCTGTGAGATCCCCAGCAGGTCCCTTTGTTCATCTGTCAAATGAGAGGATTGAAATAGATCATGGGGTTTTTAATCTTTTTATGGGTCATAGGCCATTTTAGTAGTCATGTAAAGCCCATGTCTCCCTCTCTAATGTTTTTAAATGAATAAAGTAAAACACTTAGAGTTACAAAAGAGACCAATTATATGGAAATACAGTATTTAGGCTTTTTTTTTTTAATTCCTAGGCCCCTCCCCCTCAATCTATCCACAGATCCTTTGCGGGTTCATGGACTCCCAGGCTGAGAACCCTTTGACTAGAATGGTTTCTAAATTATCTAAGCATATCAACGCCATCATTGTAGCTTTTGGTCGTAGAGTTGAGCTTCTCTTCCCATCTGGGATATGGTATAGTCAGGAAGATGCTGAAATTGATTGGCTACAAATAAATTTAGCTTGATGTTTAACTGACTCATGGTTTTTGCAATTCCAGGCAGCACAATCACATTAGCAGCCCCATAACCCAATTACAGCTGGTGTGTATAGCCAGCCCTGCATGTCACTGAAGCTTCTCAATGCAAATGAGGATGATGTGTGCACCCAGCTGCTGTCGAGCCTGGGCAGCTCGTGGAACTGTTTGCCTTCTGAGAAATCACTGGTGGCATGAAATCTTTAGTCTATTAATAGAGATCTACCGAGCCCTGACAATAGCAGCTCAGAAAAAGAGAGAGCACCCGTACATAGGAGGCTACTGGTATTTTGACTGATGAAGGTGGAACTCAGCCAGATCCCACAGCTCATGGCTCACATGGTGCTGCTGGTATTTCAAAGGAGGAGAGCTTTTCCCTTGCAAAGGCATGGGCTTGAAAGTCACAAAATGTTACCACAATTGCCGTGTGAAGAAATGAATGCATTAGCAGCACCAATCAAGGGAGGAGGAGAGGCACAGATCTATCTCCCTGTAACTTTCTTGAGATAAGATCAAAGCAATTCACAACAGGTTCCATTTCATTCATTCATTACAGGGGTAATGCTTAGTCTAGGGCAGCCAGGTGCATCGTGGGTAGAGCACCTTTCTAACAATTAGATCAGGCCAATGAGGGAATGTGCAGCCTCAAAAGATAGTGAATTTTAACCACACCAAAGGTATTTGGGCAGAGACCAGAGGCCTGCTTGTCACAGATGTTATCAGGGTCAGGAATGTACCAAAGGACCTCAGAAGTCCTTTCCCACTCTACAATTTCATCATCCTCACAAAGCCCCTGGGACCTTCCCATGTAAAAAAACCAGGGCACAGAAAAGTTAGTACACTTGCTCCAAGGTACGCAACATTGAGAGAAAGGGTCTAGGTTCCTGATTTCTACTTCAAGGCTCTTCTCACAACTTTCCATCACCCATCAACAGGTCCACTGAAAAACAATTAAGTGCCTGCTGTGTGTCAGATGCTGTGCTAGGAACTAGGGATCTAGAGACAAAAGTAAGAGTTATCTAAGAGAACAGGACCAGTCCTGCCTTGCTTAATTCATAACATTGAACTATGCCATTTTTTTTTCACCTATAAAATGGGAAAAACTCATTTAGTTCTATCCTATCTGGTAGGGATAAGCCTCTGGGAGGTGCTGCCACTTAGCACAGTGCCCAGAATAATATGTGTTTGTTGACTGACTAGAAAGGGCACTGAAATTAGACTATCTGTATTAAAATATTGCCTCTGCTATTTACTATGACCTTAAGCAAGTCTCTTCCTTCTCTTTAAAAATGAGGGGTTAGAAAGAACTAAATGAGCTTTAAGCTCCCTTTAATTCTATAGTGGTGGATAATAGAAGAGAAGTTTTACATGACAGCATCCAAAAGCAATACACACCAAGGGCTAACTTTCCAGAGCAAATTCTTCTGAATCTCTAGATAGCTGAATTAGTGAATAAAAAAGATAAGGAGCAAATTCCCTTCCAGCTCTAAATTTATGGTCTCATAACTAAAAAATACAAAACAAGGAATAAGCCTCCCCCCCCCCAAAAAAAAACACACATTTCTATCATGAAATATTTGAAGGGGAAGAAGAGATTCTCCTTCAAATGGCTTAAGATCTTGTTAAAATAAATGTATATTGGGACATCTAGGTGGCACAGTGGATAAAGCACCAGCCCTGGATTCAGGAGGACCTGAGTTAAAATCTGACCTCAAACACTTGACACTTACTATCTGTGTGACCCTGGGCAAGTCACTTAACCCTCATTGCCCCACAGAATAATAATAACAACAACAACAATAACAATAATAATAATAATAAATGTATATGCCAACTGAGAGCAAAGAAGGGTTGGCAAGACAGTGTGATCTAATGGGGAACACAGACGACTGGGAACTGAAATACCTGGGTTCTAGTTCTAATTCTATAACTAACTCCTAATGTGGCATTAAGTCACCTGTTTTCTCTGGGCCTTAATTTCTTCATCTGTAAAACGGGGCAGGGAGAGGGTGATTAGAATAAATGACCTCTGAAGATGTTTCCAGCTCTTAACATTCATTCTATGACTCAGATACTGGCAAAGTGACAGAGGAAAGCTTGCCTAGTATTAAAATAGCTTTACATGAATAGACCACAAAATAGAAAAACAGAGTTAACTGTACCTGCATTTCCCCCATACTTACATCTTCTTGTGACCTTGGACAGATCATTTCCATCTCTCCTGACCTCAGTTTCTTCATCTCAAAAATGAGATAGTTCATACTAGGTAATCCCAAAGGGCCCTTCAAGTTTTTACAACCTATGATTCCTTTACCCATTCCTTTAGTTAGCCCAAAGAAAATCCATGTATGGGCTAATCTTTCTTTTGAATATCTCTGGAATCCTTAAATATTTTCCAGCTAACCACCTAGCTTAATTCCAGACCCTTACTCCTAATATTCTAAGCCCTAACAAATATAATACTGGCTTAAGTTTCAAGTCTTATCTCCTACTACTCATGTCATATCTTAATTATACTTTACTTTCATGCCTTCACCCCCTGACCTCTCTCTTTTTTTGTTCATGTTCTTTTTTTTTTTGTTTTTTTGCAGGGCAATGAGGGTTAAGTGACTTGCCCAGGGTCACACAGCTAGTGTCAAATGTCTGAGGTCAGATTTGAACTCAGGTCCTCCTGAATCCAAGGCCAGTGCTTTATCCACTGGGCAACCTAGCTGCCCCCCTTATTCATGCTCTTTTTCTGTGCTTGGAATACCCTTTCTTCCCATTTTCATCTGTTGCCTTCCTACCTGTCCTTCTTAAAATCCAACTCAAATACCATTTCTTTCATGAAATCCACCTGAATTCGCCTGGTCACCCCTGACCATCCTCCTCAGAATTCTTATACAACTTCACTTGCCCTTTTCTGGTATACTTACCATAGGTCATTTTGTATTATCCCATTTGATTAGCAAACATAGTTTGTTTGTTTGTTTCTTTGGGAGGGGGGAGATCCTTTCATTGTATACTTAATATAAATAGTCTCAAACAATTGGGGTTAGATTATGAAGAGCTTTAAATGTCAGAAATCTTTAGATTTGATCCTGAAGATAATAGGGAGCCTATGTAGCTTGGGGCAGGTGAGGGGGTGTGGGGAGGTGAGGCAGGGAGGAGAGGTAACATGGTTGGACCCATATTTTAGAAAACTCACCTTGACATCTGGGTGAAATACAGATTGAAGTGGAAAGAAACTTGAGGCAGGGAGACACATTAAAAGGCTAGTCAGGGGGAAAAGTGATAGAGGCCTAGATCAGGATGGTAGCTATATGACTAGGGAGAAAGAAAGATTCTCCAAGTGTCCCTGCCATCTACTACCCAGAAGTCAATGATTACTATTATACACTCTCAAGTGTATAAAGTAAGTACTTTAGTAACCCACCTGGATAGAATCTTGGCCTCTTTCTGCTAAAGGTTGCTTCCAAGGCTATCTAAACTGTTCTTCTATACCCAGGGAGGAATTTCCATAAATCATTCTGGAAATCTCACCCAGGTAAACCATGAGTGATTGAAAACAAAGCTGCTGAAACTAAAAAGCCCCTAGGGGAGATAAAGACAGCCCTCGGGCAGGGGAAATGAACATATCATGCAGTAGAATGAAATTCCCTTGGGTGAAAAATTGTTTAGTTTTTTTGTCTTTATATCTTCACAACCTAACCTTGCATTGATCAGATGCTTAGTAAATATTTGTGAGATTTAATTTAGGTAAAAAGATGATGGAATAAGGCAGGAAATTACCTGGCTCTAAATAATTGAAGAAATAGTAGCTATTCATTGTTGGGTCAAGCCAATATAATAAAAATAACAATTCTACCTAAACTAATCTACTTATACAGTGCTATCCCAATTAAACTACCAAAAAATTATTTGGAACATATTGACTATCAGATTTATGAAAAGGAGAAGTATATGAATAAACAAGAGCTAGAGAGCATTTTGGGGTATAAAATGTATAATTTTGGCTGCATTAAATTAAAAAGGTTTTGTATGAATAAAACCAATGTAGCCAAGATTAGAAGAAAAGCAGAAATTTGAGTAGGGATGAAATTTATAAACAGTTTCTCAGATAAAGGCCTCAATCTTAAGTATATAGAGAACTGAGTCAAATGTATTTTATTCTGAGTCAAATTTATAGGAATATGAGTCATTCCCCAATTGATATATAGTCAAAGAATATGAACAGGCAGTTTTTGAAGGAAGAAATCAAAGTCATATATATTCTCATGGAAAAAATGCTCTAGATCATTATTGATTAAAAGAAATGCAAATTAAAACAACTTTGAGGTACCATCTCAGATTGGCTAAAATGACAGAAGGGGACTATGTCAAATTTTGGAGGGAATGTGGAAAAATTGGGACACTAATATACCACTGGTGAAATTGCAAACTGATCCAACCATTTTCGAGAGAAATCTGAAATTATTCCCTAAGAGTTATAAAACTGTATAGACCCTTTGACTCAGAAATACCACTATTAATTCTTTTTCCCAAGGTGATCAGGAAAAAAGGAAAAGAACCCATATGTTCTAAAATATTTATAGCAGTTCTCTTTGTGATGGCAAAGAACTAGAAATTGAGGGGATGCCCATCCATTGGGGAATGACTGAACAAGTGTGGTGTATGGTTGTGATGGACTACTTCTATGCTATAAGAAATGATAAGCAGGTTGATTTTAGAAAAACATAGAAAGACTTGCATGAAATAATGTAGAGTGAAATGAGCCTAACCATGAGAATACTGTATATAGCAACATCAATATTGTTGGAAGAATAAATATGAATGACCAAGCTATTCTGAATGAAATGAGCATTCAATTAGATTATGAAGGACCTGGAAGAAAATGCTATCCACTTTTATATGAGAGTATGTATTGTATGGTCCCAACTATCTATCTATCTATTTTTCTATCCATCCATCCATCCATCTATCTCAAATGTTGACCTTCTCTAAGGTCAGAGGGAGGGAGGGAGAGGGAGACAACTCAAAATGTAACAAAAATAAATAAATAAATTTTAATTTAACGATTAAAGACCCCAAGGAAGGCAATTATGTCCCTTACATCAGTGGCTTCTGATGCTTGAATGTCAAATAACTCTTCCTAATATGTGACTTTAGTCTCTTGTGGTCCAAACCTGCGATTTTACTGGTATTCATATTCCATGATAAGGCAACTTTCTCTACCATGCTATATGGTACAGTGAATAGAGTGCTGGACCTGTAGTGAGGAAGATGAGTTCAAATCTGGCCTCAGTCTCTTCGCCTCTGTTTACCTCAGTTTCTTCAGCAGTAAATAAGGGTTTTTGTGAGGATCAAAGGAGATAATATTTATAAAGCACTTAGTATAGGGTCTGGTACATAGTAAGTACTATATAAATAAATATTGGCTATTATTATTACCAATTTCTATTAGTACCCCCTTTGTGTGCTACAGTCAGGAAAGTGCCCAGAGTAATGAAGGAAGAAGTAACTTACTTAAGGTCACATAGTCAATATCTATTAGGGGAAGGACTTAAACGTGTTTTCTACACTGTGCTTTCACTCTAGTTCCTCTAGATATGATATATTCATTCTCTCCTTTATCATTGATAGTAGAACCAGGTATTAGCAATTGACTATCAGCTATACCTTCTTGGATTTAAAATACTTTTATCTTATGACTTCCCCCCCTGCCCCAACCTCTCTTTTCTAAGCTAAATCACGTAATTTCCATCAATTATGCCTTACTTTATCAAGCCCATTTGTCTATGTCATTGACCTCTTCTGACCTTGACCATCTCATTTCAGGTCTAGTCCATCCAAGTAAGTTAGAACTCTCCTAGGGGCTGGTGAAGAAAGGGATCAAGGTGACAAGGTGAAATCCTCACATTTAAGCACAATCACTAAGTCCTAATGATTTTTTTCCTGATAAGGTTTTCTGCATCCTGTTTCTTCTGTACACCATAACCATCACCCAGGTTCCCCATTCAATTCAATCCAACAAACATTTATTAAGAACCTATTACAGGCAAGACACTACGCTGGGCCCTGGAGATAGAAAGAAAAAATGGAACCATTCCTGCCTTCAGAGGGGTTACATTCTACTAAAAAGATATGACATGTAAACATGTAAGAAATACAAGAAAATTTCAGTGTCTGCAGTTATCCTGCTGGGAAGCAACCCATGAAGAGATGCGACTTGGCAACTGCTTGTATTGGTGCTACCAGCACATCACATTTACCAAAGATCCAGGACAGAAAGTTTTCACCACCAAAGTCCTTGGCACTGTCCAATGGTTCAACATCTGAAACTGATATGATTTTTTTCCTGTGGCAATGACATTAAAGAAGAGGCATCACCATCTGCTTCACTGCTACACCCTGAGGACCACAGTATCTTTCCATATGACTTGCAGTGGAAGGCTTCCATTGGAATGCAAGCTCCTTGAGAGACTCTCTTGCTTTATATTTATATCCCTACTGCTTAACATAGGGCCCTGTTCATAATAAGCTTTTCATACATGTATTATTCATTCAGTAGACCTTATGAGGAAGGATGAGGTCCCAAACTAGGGTAGTGGCTATGTGAGAGGAAAAAAGGGGATGGCTATGAGAGATGTTGTGAAAGTGAAGATGGATGTGATTGGATATGGTGGTAGAGAAAGGGAGAAAGGAAGAATAATTCCAGTCTTATAAACCTGAGTGACTAGAAATATGGTGGTGCCAGCAATAGAAATTAGAGTCTAGAGAAGAGCTGGGCTTTAAATAAAATATCAATTCCATTTCAAACATGTTGCATTTGAGATGCCCATGAAATATACAGGTGGAGTTGCCCAATGGGCAATCATTAATATGGGGTGAAGTTCCATGGTGAAATATGTAGATTTAGAAGTTATCTACCTAGAAATGAACCCATGATTGTAGATAATATCAACAAAAAAGAGAAAAAACATAAAATGTATATATACATATATAAACTTTATTTACATAAATATATACATATATATTCTCTTCTTTATATTTGATAGTAAAATGAGATATCAGCAGTTGACTGTCAGCTTCATGTACTTAAAATACTTTTACATTATAACTGCTACATATACATACATGCACATATATAACATATATATTGAGAGAGGGATGGAGAAAAGAAGGAGAAAGAGAAAGAGGAGGAGAAAGAGAAGGAAGAGGAGAAGGAGGAGAGAGAGAGAGAGAGAGAGAGAGAGAGAGAGAGAGAGAGAGAGAGCAAGCTTTCAACACAGAACCTTGAGGAACATTCACATTTAGTGAGGAGGATGCATCAAAGAAGACTGAAAAGGAGGGGTCAGACAGGGAGAGTCCAGTATTATAAAAAATGGAAGAGAAAAACAGGGTGAAATCTGAGAAAAGGTCATTGGGCTTAGCATTTAAGAGATTATTGGTAACCTCAGAGGGAGCAATTTCAGTCAAGCAGTGGGACCAAAAGCTAGATCACAAGGGACTAAAAAAGAAATGGGAGCAATTAATGTAAACTGTTTTTCCCCTAGGAGTTTCGTTAAAGGGAAAAGAAATATATGAGAATAGCTTATGGGAATGGCAAGGGCATGTGAGGGTTTTTAAGGATGGGGAAAGACCCAGTAGTGAAAAAGGAGCCAAAGTATAAGAAGAGTTTAAAGGCAAGAGAAAGGGAGGGAATAATTCAGGGAACAACTTTCTAAAGGAAGGTATGAGATCAACAGCACAGGTGCAGAGGTGAGCTTTAGCAAGCAAAAGAAGAGAAACTGGAGGATGATGAAGAGAGATTTTTTTCCCCCTCAGATGTAGAGTTGGCAAATTTACAAAGAAAGTGCAGTGAAAGAATTTGCATTTGAACTCACTGAGAGTTCAGCTCACCAGAGTCCTAGTTTTAAGGATCATTCTCTCTCTTAGGGACTCATACAATCCTCATGAATTTATGGTACCACCACAGGTGGAACTTCAAAAGAAGGCCAGAGTTCATAGTTCAATGTCAGTCCTCTGTGCCTCACTGCACTTTTGCCAGCAACTCTGTATTTTGCCTGTTATATTCTCATATATATAAAACTTCTCTGATTTCTGTTTTCTATCAGCTTGAAAAAAATGAGTTTGTTATTCACTAGGTGTAGATTTTGTCTAATTGGCATTTAGTGGGAAGGGAGCCAAGTCTTGGATATATAGTTTGGGGAACTCCTTTGTTAAGAGATAGCCGTCAGGAATGAATGGAGCTTGAATCTAAAACTGTTTCCCCTAGACTAACAGGGCCAGGATTTGAACTGAGTTTACTGACTCAGAAACCATTATCCTTTCCATTCTACCATACTACCACTTATAGACTGCTTTGGGCTGCCTCTACAACTTCAACAGTATCCAATGGCAAGGGCAATGGGAAACAGTAAGGAAAATCCTGGATTTAAATTCAAAATTTCTGGGATTAGGGGCAGCTAGATGGCGCAGTGGGTAGAGTACCGGCCCTGGAGTCAGGAGTACCTGAGTTCAAATCCGGCCTTAGACACTTAACACTTACTAGCTGTGTGACCCTGGGTAAGTCACTTAACCCCAATTGCCTCACTAAAAAAAAAAAAAATTCTGGGGTTAAATCCTAATTCTGCTACTTATTACTTTTGTGAGCTGAGGCAAGTTATTTAACTTCTCAGGGCTCAGCTTCCTCATCTGTAAAATAGGATGGTTTAGCCAGATGGCCCCAATGTTCCTTCTAACTCTAACTCGACAACAGGCCATGTCTTAGTCTTCTAATTCTTAATTCAAAATACATTACACAAGGTGATGTACATAGTAGGTTCTCAAATGTTTGTTGAGTGAATGAATGACTGAAAAACTCTTCTCCTCCATGGCT
This sequence comes from Dromiciops gliroides, assembly GCF_019393635.1. Lineage (NCBI taxonomy): Eukaryota > Metazoa > Chordata > Mammalia > Microbiotheria > Microbiotheriidae > Dromiciops > Dromiciops gliroides. Next base: position 198,510,720 of record NC_057865.1, read on the forward strand.
TAAAATCAGGAAACAAAGTTTAAATCTATGGCTTCTGGGGGCAGCTAGGTGGCACAGTGGATACCCTGGATTCAGGAGGACCTGAGTTCAAATCCGGCCTCAGACACTTGACACTTACTAGCTGTGTGACCCTGGCAAGTCACTTAATCCTCATTGCCCTGCAAAAAAAAATTATGGCTTCTGGGTCCAAATCACAAACAAAGAAGGAATTAAGACTTAGCAGACATCAGACACCAAAGGCTGCAACCTCTCTTTCCCCATCATGTTTTCCATCTGGCTGACATTTTAAATGGGCTTGATGTAGTACCATTTTTCTGTAAGAAGAAGAAAAATGAAATTTCATATTAAATGATTTTCAGTGTACTTTGCCACATAATCAAATGATTCTATTCAGTTTAACAATGGAATTTTTATGATGGTTTTTAGCTTTTTTCCCTGGCAAAATCTGTCCTCTACTTTCAACCTCACTGTCTTTCTTTATAATGCTTTGGAATCTGGTACCCATGGTGAAAATAAGTACAGACCATTCTCACACTCAAATTCAACTTTTACATAAAGAATTCTGAAAGAAATCCACATTCCAAAAAACACCTATGTCAACTTTACTGTTCAGTTCTGTGTTCTTTCTCTCCACTCCTGTTGGGAGGCTCTTAGGCCTCCCACTCCCCACCAAAAAAAAACCCAGAGACCACCACCACCATTGCCACTTACAGATGGGGAATGTTGGTGGAAGGATTGGCTTAGCTTGAGATCTCCAAAGCCAAGAGAGGAGACCTTTGCCCCTCTCTGCCCTCCCCACCCCACTCTGACCCTAAATGTCTGTCTTCCATCAGTTAAGCTAGAGATACCATGTATCTGTTCCCAGCTCCAGCACGTCATCCGTTCTTTCCTGCGTCCATGTTCAGACCCCAATGTAGCCTCCCCTTCTTTCCTGTCAGTTCCAGCCAGGTCCTCACATGGCTGACCCTTTCTTCCTCCTGTTTTTTCTTCTCTCTCCCTGGTCCCCATAGTCCAAGCACCGTGTACCTGCCCCCTCCTTCCATGGGCTTGCTACCCCCTTCCTCCTTCCCCCCCTTTCCTCCCTTGGCTGGTAAATTCACATTACTTATGTAGAGGTCCATGGAGGTATACTTATATAAAGTGAACATAATCTTTCTGCCCTTTAGTTGTCACACTGAAACTCCCAACCACAAGGTTATTGGGACATCACCAATTAAATCTCAGATAAATTCAGCATTGCCAATTAGCTACTCACTTCCAGAGAGCATTGTGTGAAGGAACATGCTCAAGGGAAATGAGTTATCATAGAAATAACAGAATCTGAGAGTTGGAAGGGACCTCACGGGCCATCTGGTCCAACTCACACACAAAAGGAATCCACATTATAATATACTCAACAAATAATCATCCAGCTCTACTTGTAGAACTCCAAGATAAGGGAACCCACCACCTCTCGAGGCAGACCATTATCCTTCGAGTCAAAAAGATTCAGTGATTTGAGCCCCCTGAAAACTCTACTTATCTGTCTACCATCATCATCATTACCACCATCACCATCACTCTCAAGTACATAGTTTACAACATACTTTCCTCATGACTACAGATAAGTACATCCCCATTTTAAGGATGAGGCAACTGAGGATCACATAGCTCACAAGTGTTGGAGATAGGACTGGAACTCATGTCATTTGCTGAATACAAATGAGTTAGGATGTTCTCTGATTTTACCTCATGGCCCAAAATTACAGTGGTTTAAGCTGGGAGGACACAGTGTTGGGGGCCCCATGAGACACATAGAGCACAAGGATATCAAGGAGAAAGTTGAAATTATACATGTTAAGAAGCTTGTTGGCATTCTGAAATCAAAGCTCAACAGCAAGAAAGCATTTAGAGCAATTAACATCTATATAGTACCAATCCTAGCATAAATGTTTGGCCTTGTAAAATGGCTGGCAAAGGATCTAGGAGCTCAAACAAAAATCCATGTGTACTTTTTGACTGAAAGGGCCAATAGTATAGGGCTTTCTTCTGATTGATGGAAATTGAATATTCAGTGCCCTGTTCCACTTGAAGAGCAGGGTTGGAGTTGGTAAGAATAACAGAAAAGAAAAAAAAAACCAAGTTCTTCTGGCTTCTAGCTTCAAGAGAGAAGATGTGAGATTCCAACTCCTCTTCAGGTTGATGAAGGGAGAGAAAGACACCGGGAAGAAGCCAACATAAGAGAAGCTGGCCATACTCTATCCCTATTATGCTTCTATCCCCAGCTGAGATGCAAATTCTCTCTCTCTCTCTCTCTCTCTCTCTCTCTCTCTCTCTCTCTCTCTCTTTCTCTCTCTCTCTCATTCTCTCCCTGTTAAACTGAGCTATTTCAATCCCAAAGGAAGAACCCATTCATTCACTCTGAGTATTGTATGGCATAGAGACTCCTAATGTATATTTTCTCTGATTTCTCCTTTGTTATCAACTTAGGTAAATGGGTGTATTTGATATATATGTTTATCATGAAATTGACATTTGGTGGGAAGATGGTTAAGCCTTGGATATATAGTTTAGTTCACTCCTTTAACCATCAAAGAACAGCAATCAGGAGTTTAGCTTGAACCTAAAATTTCCATCCTCTAAACTAATATTTAAGGGAGCAGATAGATATAATTTTATCCTCTCTCTCTAAGGAGAGAATGGATAGCCTTTGACTCCAACTTCTTGTTTCCCTTACTGGCAGCAATCAGCGTCTCCCTGGGAGAAGGGTATGGGAAGGAGGCTCTAGAGATACCCATTCTTGCAAGCCTTAGGTAAACAGACCCATGTGAACATACACAATCTAAATGAACAGAGCCAATGCACCCCACTCTCCATATAAATGATGTTAATAAGATGCAGAGCACATGACCTCAAGGTAATTATAGAAAGGTCAACAGTTCCTCATCAAAAAGGAAGAGGGTTATCCTTAAGGAGTCCAGATCTATTGACTGATGCTGATTTCTTTGTTGAAGTGATGGAAACAGTGCAATATAGCAATAGAGCATAACAAAAAAATTAGTACACCCTGCTAGGCACATAGAAAGACACAATCAGGTGGTGAAATATTATTGTGCTATAAGAAATGACAAACAGGATGATTTTAGAAAAGCCTGGAAAGACCTACAGGAACTGATGCAAAGTGAAGTGAGAACCAGGAGATCATTGTACACAATAACAGCAATATTGTTCAATGAATAACTGAATGACAGCTCTTTTCAGCAATATAATAATCCAAGACAACGCCAAAGGACTAATGATGAAGCATACTATCCATCTCCAGAGAAAGAATTTATATTGTTTGAATACAGACTGAAGCATGCTATTTTTCACTTTCTTCCTTTTTGTTTCATTTGTGTCTTCTTATACAAAATGATTAATATAGAAATGTTTTACATTATTGTACATGCATAACCTATATCTGAGTGCTTACTGTCTTAGGGAGAGGGAAGGAGAAGGAAAGAGGGAGGGATAGAATTTGGAACTCAAAACAAAACACACAAAAAAAACAACCAAATGTTTAAAAATTGTTTTAACATGTAATTGGGGGAAAATTTTTAGATGCGTGCGTATACATAAAGACATAATCAGGTGGCTAGAATTATACATCACAAACTCTGCCATGGACTAACAGATGACAAATTCCCACGCTACAAACACAGACCTCAAAATATCCTTGAGAGCTCAGCTGTACTGGAACTTGACCATTCTCAGAAATTAAACTGTTGCCCACGATCACCTGGATACAACGCTGATTTGTTAAAAACTTAAAAACAATGTTTTAATAGATGTTTCTTCACTAAATACCTATAATCTCCAAACTAAATGGAAATTATGTGGGAGGGACCTTAGGAGCTATGTAGTACAAACCAGACTCTCCACTACACCTCCCTTCATTTTGCAGCTAAAGAAACTGAGGCCCAACAAGGTTAGGTGACCATGCCCATGTCACCAAAGCAGTAAGCAATGGAGAAGCTTGTTGGCATTCTGAAATCAAAGCTCAACAGCAAGAAAGCACTTAGAGCAATTAACACCTACATAGTACCAATCCTAGCATAAATGTTTGGCCTTGTGAAATGGATGGCAAAGGATCTAGGAGCTCAAACAAAAACCTATGTGTACTTTTTGACTGAAAGGGCCAATAGTGTAGGGCTCTCTTCTGATTGATGAGAATGGTCAAGTTCCAGTACAGCTGAGTTTAAGGTCCCATTACTCTTAAACCAGAACCCTTTCCACTGCACCATACTGTCTCTGAGATGAAAAGCTTTCAAAATATAAATACAAAAAAATTGAAGTCACATGGAAACAGGATTACTTTAACCTAATTACCTCATACATATCACCTCTGTTGTACTGTCTGCTACTAAAGTCCCCAAGATGTTTTTCACTTTCTTTCAACGCTACAGAAGATGCACTTATTACCTAAAAAAAACTAGCCATTTTGTCAACCTACACAATAATCTCCAGAACATTAAATTAAATTTTTAAAATTTAAAATTTTAATTTAATTTAATTTTAATTTAATTTAAAAAATTTAATACCTTGATAGTCCCTCATCCTTGAACTAATTTTTTTCTGTAATAAACATTTTTATTTATACTTTTGGGTTCTAATTTTTATCCCTCTTTACCTCCCTCTCCTCCCCCCTCCCTGAAGTGGCAAACAATCAGATATGGGTTATACAAGTACGATTATGTAAAACATCACCATATTTGTCATTTTGCATAAGAAAACTTGATTAAAAGAAAAAAATGAAAGAAAGTAAAAAATAGCATGCTTTAGTCTGTTCCATCAATATCAGTTCTTTCTTTGGAAGTGGATAGTATACTTCATCAAGAGTCCTTTGAGATTATCTCGGATCATTGTATTGTTGAGAATAGTCAAGTCATTCATAGTTCTTTATCAAACAATATTGCTATCTCTGTGCACAGCGTTCTCTTGGTTCTGCTCACTTCACTATACATCATTTCATATATGCCTTTCCAGGCCTTTCTGAAATCATTCTGCTTGTCATTTCTTATAGCATAATAATATTCCATTACCATCATATACCACAGTTTGTTTAGCCATTCCCCAACTGATGGGCATTCCTTTGATTTATCCTCAGACTATTTTTAAGGGAACCCCCCCAAAAAAGATAAGAAGAATGAGATGATAATTATGATATTCATCAAAATTAATTGTTATTATTATATAATTATTAATAATATTCAAAAGCTTCCCCTATCCTATGGGTGACATCTATATGAATTCAGACAACCATATATTTACAAAGAAATATCCAACAATTTCCCTGGGACCATTTCTATCATTTCTCCATTGAAAGATAAGAAGAATTAGATAATAATTATAATTATATATATATATGTCATTTTAAGGTTTACAAGTGCTTTCATCACAAGAATGCTATATGGTAGGTAGAGTAAGTATCATTATCCTTGCTTTATAGATGAGCAAACTAGTCAGGAGACTTGGGTTCAAATCTTGCCTTTACCACTTACTACCTTTGTGATCCTAAACAAATTCCTCTTTCCCCACCTTATCTTCTTCATCTGTAAGATTAGGGGGTTGACCTGACACCTATCAGATTGGCTAAAATGACAAAAAAGGAAAATAATAAATGTTGGTGAAGCTGTGGGAAAATTGGAACACTAATTCATTGTTGGTGGAGCTGTGAACTGATCCAACCATTCTGGAGAGCAGTTTGGAATTATGCCCAAAGGGCAATAAAGCTGTGCATACCCTTTGACCCAGCAATACCACTTTTAGGTCTTTTTCCCAAAGAAATCATGGAAAGGGGAAAGGGACCCACACGTACAAAAATATTTATAGCTGCTCTTTACGTGGTAGCAAGGAATTGGAAGTTGAGGGGGTGCCCATCAATTGGGGAATGGCTGGACAAGTTGTGGTATATGAATACAATGGAATACTATTGTGCTGTAAGAAATGATGAGCAGGAGGAGCTCAGAGAAACCTGGAGGGTCTTGTGTGAGCTCATGATGAGTGAGATGAGCAGAACCAGAAGAACATTGTACACAGTATCATCAACATTGAGTGTTGATCTACTGTGATGGACTATATTCTTCTCACCAATGCAATGGTACAGAAGAGTTCCAGGGAACTCATGATAGAAGAGGATCTCCAAATCCAAGGAAAAAAAAAAGAACTGTGGAGTATAGATGCTAAATGAACCATACTATTTCTTTTGTTTTTGGTGCTGTTGGTTTTTTTTCTATTTTGAGATTTTTCATCATTGCTCTGATTTTTTCTCTTATAACAGGACTAATGCAGAAATAGGATTAATGTTATTATGTGTATATATATGTGTGTATAGATATATATATATATGTATATGTATATAGATATATAGATATAACCTATATCAGATTACCTGCTGTCTAGGGGAGGGGGGAGGGAGGGGAGGGAGGGAGAAAAATCTGAAATTGTAAAGCTTGTATAAACAAAAGTTGAGAACTATCTTTACATGTAACAAAAAAATAAAATACCTTATATGTAAAAAAAAAAAAAGATTAGGGGGTTGGATTAGTTATCCCTTCCATGTTGTGGGAGTTGGGGCACAGTGCCTCCGAGATCTGGAAAATCTGTGGGAAATGTTTTGGACCTTCCTCCATACCAGAGAAGAAGTCTGAATTTTTTCTTCATTTATATGGTGTTTACAGTACCTTATTGTAAAATTTGGGTTAAGTATTTGGTCATAGGTTCTGTGTCATCTTGCTGGCTTTTGCATGTCACCTAAAGCAAAAACTCCCCCTAAATTTCCATTTAATTCCTTATGCCAACCTGTGATATATTGAAATTGTCATGATGTGAAAGGGATAATTGCACTAAGGTGCAATTGAAAGCTTCCAGCTTTAAAATTATATAATCTTACAGTTCAAAACAGCTGGATAGCACTAGATTATTCCCTAAACCCAGTGAAGAGCCCACCATGTTCACTGGACCACTCCCTTACCAGAGAGTTTCTGGTTCTGGGATTTCAGTTGGAGCTCTGTCTGCCCCTGATTCCACCCACCCCAAAATGAATCCATCAGAACCCTCCTTGAAGGCTTTGTGGTAAGGAAGAGCTCATAAAGGAACAGGAGCCTGAACTAAATAAGCTCTCATGCTGGCAGCAGTAAAATGATTGGCTAAATTACCTTCCTCTGCTTAGACAGGACTTTGGGCCTGGTACCCCAGGCAATTTCTCTCAATTTTTGTCAGGTTAATATCACTCTGCAACCTGGTGTTTTTAAATAAGTCCACCTGACAACTTGTAAAAGAGAGAAAGGTGAAAAGGGTGAGAGAGAGGAAGGAAGGAGGAAGGAGGAAGGAGGGAAGGGAAGGGAAGGGAAGGGACGGGAAGGGAAAGGGAAAGGGAAAGGGAAAGGGAAAAAGAGGAAGGGGAGAGGGAGAAAAAGAGAAACAGAGAGAGAGAGAAATAATCAAAGGAAAAAGGCCTCTAATTTCATACCATCTCTCTGAAATGCTCCCTCTCTCACTGGAGTCAGCAGCCAAAGGGAAAGGTGGGAAAGCCTTGCCCTGTGTCCCTTCTCTTTCCAAGGAGAACTTAGGCTCTTGTCTCTGAGTATTTCCCTAAGTGTCAGAACCAGCCGTGCTTGTAGCAATAATGTGCAAACACAGCTACCTCTTTTCTAATAGGCCCAGCATGTTAACAAGATGCATCACCCCATGGCAGGAGCACCTCCCTCCCACCTGAGAGGCAGAGGTCTGAACAGGCAAACATAACCTCCTCCATCTTGTACAATATCCACAATATTCTTTCATTTGGACACCCCCAATAAGGTAAATATATTGCGGGGGGTGGGGAAGGGAGCCAGAGGGCACTGAGCAAGCAATCCCCTTCCCCTAGGTCCTGACCTGTCTGAGGAAGCCTTTGGCTTTGCTCTCCAAAAAGGCGATCTTCTTCCTAGCAGCATGCCATATCTGAACAATCCCTTCTCTCTGGGAAAGGTCCAGTGCCTGAACCCTCAGACTTGCCATTAAGCCCTGAGGCATGTCTCCAACCTGGGACTCACCTTTCAGGCCAATGGGCATATGTCTACTTCTGCCATGGGCTTCTGAAGAAATTGTTTAGACACCAGTTGCTACCAGCTCTTGAACAAAGAAATTCTACTCTCAGGTCTCTGGCTTCAGATTTAAATTTATAAGGGAAAACAAAGGGAGAAGGTGGTTAGGAACTTGAGGTTCAGGAACTCCTCCAATGGGACTCCTGAGCCATTATGTTCAGCTTCTTTTGATAGTAACCCATACTTATTCCTGAAGAGGAAATTGCTCTGGCACAGGTTTCCTCTCAAAGAGAACACAAGCACATCTGCCCTGTACTTCCTCAGAAAATGATGATAACTGATCTTCTAAGGTGAGATGGGGGAAGAAGTAAATCCCTACCTGCCTTGCCCTTTTTGCTGCATTGTGGGAGAAAGTACAAAGGAAAAGGGGAGAGAGTATCCTGAGGAGTGAGAGACAATGAAAAGGGCCAAGAGCTGTCTGCAATCTGTCCTCTTAGAGACTGTCCCCTTGATTCTTGAGTTCCTTGTGCCCTATCAGTAAGACCAGTGAGTATGCACACATTTCAAAGGGAAATGCTCCTTAAAAATATCCAAAGGTCCATAGCTTGGAACCTCATCAAAGTGACTGGGAAACATATAACTTGATCAGAAACTCCCCTGAGCAACCCCTCTTCTGGTTCAAACAGTGTAATGATGACTTTGTTCTAAGTCCTGCTCCAAACACAAAACCAAACCAAAAACTGGTGGAAAAAGACCTAGCATCTAATCGTTTTTTGTTAGCTGGGGCTGCCTACCTAAGAAGCAGGTTGGGATGTTAGACCTAAGGTTATTCATTCAACCTTTTGGGATCCTCATGTTTCTTTGGCACTCTAAGCCTATTGACTTCGTCCCTAGCCCTGAAACATATTGTTATCCAAATAAGGAAATGGCTGGTTTTGCTTTGCCCTAAAAAAAGGCAGAATGTGCTTTTTGGAGCAGTTTTATGATTCACAAAATCACAGAATTTCAATTGGAAAGGACCATAGAGATTTATCTGCATCTGCTATCTTTTATACAACACTGAAGACTTGAAGTGATGGAGAGCCCTTTACTTCCAAGGCAACATATTCTACTTTAGAATAGCTCAAATTATAAGCAAGATTTCCTAGAACTGAACTGAAATCCTTTGCTCTGTACCTTCTACCAATTGCTTCTATTTCGGTCCTTTGATGTCAAGCAATTCAAAGTTGGATTATACCATGTCAAATAACATTTGACAACACTGCCTTCTAAGTTGAAACTATCCCATAGGACAATTGGGGCGGGGGGGGGGGGAGAATTTACTAGATGGTTTTCAGGATAGCCTGCACCTTCCCCACTTTTTCAAGGATGACTAGGGACATATGAAATAGAGGTCATCTAAGTTGGTAACTGGAATCCTCAACTGCCCAGTAACCTGGCAATGGGGGAATCTGACTGGATTACCTATGGAGATCATTGGAATCTGGTATTCTCTCTTTTTCTTCCATCATCTAGGTAGTTATGGATTTTTTATTATTGGAACTTGGGTAACACCCTTCATTAACATTGGGCTTTTTTTGGTTTTGTCTTTGTTTCTTTACCAAGCAAAAATAACCCAAGTACCAATCTCTGCCATGGAGAAATAAGTCCAGATAGCAACCATGCATTGATCCCTGCTAAGGAGGGATATATGCCAAGGGTGAAGTTGTGGGTCAAGTCAAAAGTATTCAAAAGCTTCCCCTATGCTAAGGGTGACATCTATATTAATTCAAACAGCCATATATTTATAAAGAAATATCAAACAATCTCCCTGGGACCACAGACAGACAAAGAGGTTTGCCTTAATAGAGTAAGTTGGTTTTCTTCACACTTTGGAGACACTAAAATGTTATGAAACCTTACTGTGAATTCTGGGAATTGTACACAAGGCACTAATTTCATCACAAGTCCCAAGACAAAGGTAGGGGCTCCACCATGCTAGGTTTTGGGGGGTTTTTAGGATAATGAGGAAGTACTTGTGCATTTGGGGAGAGATGGACAGAGAGGGATTCTGATAAAAAGAGAGAAATCAGGCAAGTCAGATAGTCTGACAGTCTACTGAAGGCCCTGGCTGAGAGGTGATTGCATTTTTTTCTTAAAAGTATTTCAATCCCCACTCTGCCCTTTTCCTCTACTTCAACCTGCAGGTGGCAGTCATTTACACTAAAGTTTCTTTGTTCTATAAGTCAGTTTAGGATTCTTTATCTAATTTGTCTTTGAAAGTATCTTACCCTTGATATGAAGCTATAATCAATAATAGTTTCTTTGTGATGAATATCTGCATTTTAATTGCATTCAGGGGTGAGGGTAATGGAGGAGGTTAATGACTAGTTTAGTATGCACAGGATTTAAACAGAATAAAATTCTGCACCTCAGTTTATAATAATCATGTTTCTATCCTTGCCTGTGATCTCAGCTGACTGTGAGAGAATTCTTAGGGTTATGATTTTATTAATAATTTCATAAGCCCCCAAATAGAAGAGTCAATCCATATGAATGGGGCCCATTTTATCCCTAGGTGAAGAATCTCATAAAGCTTACCCTGAGAAGGAGGTATAGCTTTTCAGAACTGATGTATTTCTCACTCCCATTTAGGCAATTATTGCTACCTACATGGGTATATCTCTGAGGAATTGGGGAACCTGGAGAACTGTGCTCATCAGTGCATTATGTAGTATTATTAAGTGTTTAAACTTTTTGCCGTTTTTATCTGATAAAAGAGGGTTTGGGATTTCATCTTGGTTTTTTGTTTTTGTTTTGATCATCTTCAGTCAGTTTCACCAAATCCCCCCTCTGCATTTGGGATGAGTGTTCATCTGACCCCGAATACCTTCTAAAGTCACTCTTCTTCCTAATTCCTCAATTTCTATCAAGGGCACTACCATCCTTTCAGTAACCTAGGTTTGTAACTTTGGGGACAACTTGCCATTTAACCTTTCTCCTCATATCCCATCAGTTCTCAAGTCTTATGAATTCTGCTTTCACAAAAGCCATCCCTTCATCACCACTAAAATGGCCACCACTTCAGTTCAGTCCTCATCACCTCTCCACTGGACTATCACAAAAGCCTTCTACTTGGTGTTACTGATTTCATTCTTTCCCCTTTCCAATCTGTCCTCCAAGTTGCCAAATTGATTGTCTGACCATCAAAATATAGCTCTGACCACATCATCCTCACACTTAAAAAGTTTCAATTGTCCCCTCTTACCACTAGGATAAAACACAAATTCCTCCATTTGGCATTTAAAGCTGCCTACTTTTCTAGACCCGGTTCACATTACTCAGAAGGCACTCTATATTCCAGGCAAAACAGCCTACTTGCTGTTCTCCTTACACTATATTCCATTTCCCAGTTATGTAACATTGCAAGGCTGGCCCTCATTCCTGGAATGTTCTACATTTAAAAATTTCTGTTTTCTGAGATCTCTAGCTTCCATTATAGAACAATTGTGGTGGTACCTCCTATACCAAGCCTGTCCTAATACCCCTGATTATTAGTGTTCCTTCTTCCCCTTTATCCTGAAATTACTTTATAGTTATATATATGTTTGTTGTTTTTGTTTTTTTGGGGGGGTTGCTTATCTGTGGGTCCTTAAAAGCTCCTTAAAAGCAGGGACTGCTGTGTTTTGGTCTTTGTATCTCTAGTGCTTATAATAGTGCCTGGAACATAATGGGTGCTTAATAAATATTGTTGAATTAAATTATCAACCATTGGGTGATGGCCGCTATCCTAATCCTGTTCAACAAAAAGGACCTAGCATCACCAATTGAAAAATGGCTAAACCTTGTGGCACATGAAGACAAAAGAATGTGACTGTGCCATAAGAAATCTTCAATTTATTAATTGGAAAAATCCATAGTGGCATAGGAAAACTTTAATGAAGTGAAGAAGATTGAAGAAAGATGAACCAGGAAAACAATATATGCAATAATGACTACAATAAAAAATGCAAAGGATGAGAAGTCTAACTGAATACTGTGGAATAATAATAACCAAGCTTGATTCTAAAGAATAGATGGGGAAATTTGCCTCCCTCCTGTGCAAAGGCAGGGGACAGTGAATGTGGGACATTACCTATATCATCCTACTCTTTTGATGTGTTGGTTACAAGAAATAACTTGCTAAACAGGGAGGAGGAAGAGATATGTAGCAAATATATTTGGATATAAAGTTGTAATTTTTTAAAATCAGTACAATTTTAAAATGATAAAAAGAAGTATCTGGCACTGGGCAACCCCCACTCAGCCTGTTGGTCACCCTACTGAATGAAAATGCTAAGGAAATGTCAAACTCTTTGGCTATCAGAGAATGAATGGACAGACAACCTTCTGTCATTTGACTTTGCCCTTCTATGTGGAAATCACAATTCTCTATCTAGAGAGCCTAGATTATTATGGATTTACCCAACCAGAATAAGCTCTTGAGCACTCACCTCTTACAAACTCTGCCTCTTCCCCAAACTTGTTATGGTTCTAGGGGCCCTTAGCATTTGTCCTGGGTATAATGGAAGTGGTTCCCTACAATGAACAGGTAGAACACGCTTGAATATAATAACAGAGCATTTACTTTTCACAGGGGAAAATAAAAGCAAATAAGCAACACACAATAACAATAAAACATCTACCACTTATTCATATTCTCTTAGCTCTCCCAGAACCCAGCATGCCCCCAGAAAGTACATAAACCACCTTGAACCCAAGAGTTCAATTTGCTTAGTCCCTGTGGTTGCTCTTCCTTTGAGTCAGCAAAAGTATGTATACAATCAACAGTCTGTAACTGTTGTTTGACTCATATCCAGGGGCGGTTGAGAAAATTTGAGAAGTCTGGTCCCAGGGCCAGTCCAAACATGGGTCTGAGAGAGGTCAGAAGCTCCTATGGGCAGTACTTTTTTCTCTCAGGTTTCTGTCACTTGGCAGGGATTTTTCTTTAACTGCTTCTCACTGAAGTTCAGTCCCAGATATGTGATGGCAAGGACAGGGCAGATGATGAAAGCTATCTCTGCTCAATACCATCTTGCCTCCTCTACCCCTCCTCTGTCTTTGACCTGGCCCATAGCATTTCTCCCTCATGTCCTTTTTCACATTCTGTCCTTCACTCTCCTTTCCTGCAGCAAAAGCCCCACTCAGTGGATAAGGTCAGACCTAGCAAAAAAGACACTACATCTGAATCATCTGCAGAGAAGAGAGATGGAAGTTTTGGAACAGTATTGTCTCACAAAATGATGAAAAGGCTTTTGTGTAGAAAACAAACTTGCAGAAAAGTAGGCAGGACACCCAGCTAACCTCCACTGAAACCAGAGGCAGTAGGCAATTTATGTAAAAATGAAGCATTCACAGCTTTCCATCTCTGTGCAGAAGGAGCTTTCTTTAGTCTCCCTGGGTCTGCTTCATATGCAAATCAAGGCATATAATGACAGGAGTCACTTCCACCTCCTCTCACTGTGCTCTAGCATGTCTGTGAAGAACTGGAACCAGAATAGGTCTGAGCCCCTATTCCCCACAATCACTAAGTCTCTGTTGTCTTCACGCCCACAGGTTCTGATGGAGAAGAATCAGTGAGGATCCAGAGGTGGAGTTGAAATGAGGGAAGATCCCTATAGGTATGGATAATGAATTCTACCTCTTCCATCATAGTTTTGTTTATTCTTTTGGATTATTCCTTCCCCTCCTTCATTTTCCACAGTTTCCCCAACTGGAAAAACATAGTCTATCAATTCCAGCCTACTTAACCAGGCAGCAAAGAAACATAACCTTTGGTAAAAGGAGAGCAAAGTTATTTGTGGAGAGCAGCAAGGTGAAACGAAAGGAGCCCAAAACTGGGGGGGGGGCAGTCAGAAGACCTGAATTTTAGCGCTGATTCTCCTAAGGCTGTGTGGCATAGACCGAGTCAATGCACTACGCCTCATTTCCCGCCCTGCAAAATGAGTAGATGGATTGGATGAGTCCTAAGTAAATACCTTAGTAAATACTTTAGAGCAAAGCTCTGAAATCCTTAGGTGTTATGGATGAATATTTGAACATGCAAAACACTGTGTAAATGTTTATGGCTAACAACAAACCCTCCACAAATGTCTATGCATTGCCTGGGCAACCCAACAACTTAAAAAATCTTAAGTGGCTCTTATTCTTCTGAATGATCACATTCTATGCATTTAGCCTGAAGAACAAATACAAAATATCTTGGTACATTTTCTACATATACTTAACAATGAATTCCTCTGTCTTCATCTCCATAGCACCATTTTTGCATTGCCCCTTTCCTAGGTAAATCTTGATCCCTTCCCTTTTTATGTGAGAAGTGGAAGGTTTCCATCCAAGGAGACAAAAGCTATTGAAGGCATTTTCTTGCTGGGTCTCCTCCAGAGACCTCTTTAAACGTATTATCAGTAGAAGCTCTGAAACAGAAGAGTGTGCCGTCCATCATTCTGTGGGAAAAACAAAGGCAGGGGGAAAATTGGATAGATCAGAACTGGATAATTTAAAGCTGCTTATGCCTCCTTTCCACCCACCCCAAGTCATTCTGTAGGAATGAACTGGAGAAGGGGTTGTGGTATTATTTTATCATTGGCATTACATAAGTTGTGATCTTCATGCTCCTGCCAGTCACTGGGCTAAACATTGTTCTTAACATCCAGTGTGTTGGTGAGCAGGCCAAGAAGTTATAAAGCACCCCACACACACTTCCATCGTTCCTCCTCTACCTTCCCATCCCCAATGCTGAAAGAATGACCTCAGGGAAAACAGTCCAATCCACTGCCCATGGGCACCTCTACCTAACAAAGAACCATTTGAACTTAGGTCTTTGTTTTGCTTGGTTGATGTGAAAGAATATACCACCTAGATTTTACCAGAGGAAGTTTCAATTAAAATACACAAGAAATCTTGAATCCAAGATAGGTCTTAACCAAGGAGTTATTGGAACATCTAATTGAAAGGGAACTTAGAGGTCATCTAATTCAGAACCCTCATTTTTATAGAAATTGAGATGAAGTACCTTATTGAAGGTTTTCCTTCCATTTTCCTTCAAAATTTTCTAACAACTTCTTACCAGAAAAAGGCAAAAGTTGCCTCCATTTCCTCATCTGTAAAAAAAAAAAAAAAAAAAAAAAAAAAGGAAATTGGACTGCATGAACTTCAAAATTCCCTCAGCTCTGAATTCTTTGATCCATGACTTGACATACTTCCTTTCCCTACCCCACCCTCCATACTTACTTCTTTTTTTCTTTTTTTTTTTTTTTTTTTTAGTGAGGCACTTGGGGTTAAGTGACTTGGCCGGGGTCACATAGCTAGTAAGTGTTAAGTGTCTGAGGCCAGATTTGAACTCAGGTACTCCTGACTCCAGGGCTGTTGCTCTATCCACTGCGCCACCTAGCTGTCCCCGTACTTACTTCTTTTTTGTTTTTGTTTTTGTTTTTTTGTGGGGCAATGGGGGTTAAGTGACTTGCCCAGGGTCGCACAGCTAGTAAGTGTCAAGTGTCTGAGGTCGGATTTGAACTCAGGTACTCCTGAATCCAGGGCCGGTGCTTTATCCACTGCGCCACCTAGCCGCCCCCCCCCCCTACTTACTTCTTAAGGATAATTTCTGTAATGTGTTAGCAATGACTTTGATGACTCAGTACCTGATGAATCATTCCTGAAGGCCAGCAAGGTATTTGTAAATATATCCTTTATTCAGTAGTTCAACTTGAGCTGATCCTGATAAGTTTCAAGTAAGACCAACCTAAAATCCCATGCTGCCCCATCTTTGACTCTTAGGAGTAGTTGTCTCATACTGATTGGGGTGTTAACCCCACCCATCTCACCCATCATATTGTCATGGGGTGCAGAGCACCCCAGAATTTCTCTGGGGCACACTGAGGAATCTTCTCCTTGAGAAACTAAACCAGAGGACAGTTAACGCCTAGAGAGATAAAGTGAACCAAATTGGACTGAGCTAGCTTCGGATTCCTACCCTTCATTCTGGTCTCTCTTACCCTGGGGAGATAAGTTTGGGTGTGGCTGTAGCCTTTGTGTCCTGAAGAGAGATCTGTAGCCACCCCTCACCCAATTCCACTACTCACTACCAGTGGGGGATGGTCCTCCACTCCTCACCCAATTCCCCCAGCTACCCCCAGTGAGGGATGGTCCTCCCTCACTAAAGGAACTTTTCACAGGCAGATGGTCCACCCCCATAAGTCCTCTATAAAAGTACCTTCCAGTCTCCTGTTCGAGGAGATTTGGTACCTGTGAGCCATGTGCTTTGTGCCTATCTCCCCATGAGAAGTCCGAGGATTTCTTTCATGGTTTCCCTCCCCCCCACCCTTCCCTTCCCTTGCTCCTAAATAAACCACCACCTTATTCTAACTACGTTTTGTGTGCAAGAGGGTGTAATTCTTTAGAGAGGAATTCCCAAGGACCCCAACCCCAACCCCTAACCCAACCCGTACCCCATTTCCCCCCTTTATAATATCAAGGATAATAGAGTACTATTATTATTATTTTCTTATTCTAATTTTTTTTTTCCGTTGGGTTCAGATAGAAATGTTCCTAGGAGAAGCTGCTCTCCTACTACTATTATTTCCTATTTAGTTTTTTTGCAAAAAGTTGGATAAAACAACCTCTTTTTTGTGCTTGAATAAAAGTATTAGGATATCAGCTAACATGGGCTACATATACATATATATATATATATATATATATATATATATATATATATATATATATATAGGCTCTCTGTCTATAGGTTCTCTGAAAGTATCCTTGGAACAACTAGTAGCAGACAGGGCAACAGGGATCTCATGCATGTCGATTGTTCTCTGCTATTTCTCTACATCATGAAATCTTTTCATTCTGTGTGATTTAAAGATTGTGAATATTTGGTTTGTGCCAAAACACTCCAACGGTTTCATGATTCAATATTACATCTTGGAAGTTGTGGGTGACAGTTTTGTCTTTGACAATGGGCAGTTGCAATACAGGTTATTGATCAAGTTCTCCAGGACATTTTGAGTTTTGTATTTATTTTACAGGGATTTGGACTCCTGATGTGGAATTCTACGCACCAGGTCATGTCTTGGCTGGGTGCTATTCTCTTTTGACAATGATGCATTACAGCACAATTTCTACCATTTCTTGCATAATTTTACATTGGTCATTAATCCTGGGCTCCTTGAGAACAAATTCTATAATTTCTTGTGACAATTCCCTGGTCCTGAATTGTTATCGTAAACTCCTTTGCATCCACAAGATTCAGCCATTTGCTCTTTTTTTGTCATGGACTTTCTTTTCCGTTTTAAAGATCCCTAAAACCTAAACCTTGAAATGGAATGAGCAATAAGGTGCTTATTTTCATTAAAACCTCCTTCTTTGATGAGGTTTTGAATCCTCAGACCAGAAAGGAATCTCTAGAGGTCAGCTTCAGTTCAGGAATCCTAGAGAGGGTTGCAAGAATGTCCTAGGTCCATGGTGGACTTTGGAATCACATGAATTCTCTCTCTCTCTCTCTCTCTCTCTCTCTCTCTCTCTCTCTCTCTCTCTCTCTCTCTCTTTCTCTCTCTCTCTTTTCAGGGCAATGAGGGTAAAGTGCCTTGCCCAGGGTCACACAGTTAGTGAGTGTCAAGTGCCTGAAGCCAGATTTGAACTCAGGTCCTCCTGACTCCAGGGCCGGTGCTCTATCCACTGCACCACCTAGTTGCCCCCACACACAAATTCTCTGTTGAACTTTTCTAGTACTGGAAATGAAATGAAATAAAGCTGGATATATTGATTTTTTTCCTAAAGATTAGAGAGGTTGTTAGAAGAACAGAATAAATAATTAGAAACTTTAAGTTGAACATGGAAATATATTAGAAAACATTCAAATACACTGATATAGTCCTTTCGTCTTTTAGGGCAGGTGAAGGTGCAATGAATAGAACTCCAGGCTTGGAGTCAGGCAGACCTAAGTCAAAATTTGGTCTCAGAGGGGCAGCTAGGTGACTCAGTGGATAGAGCACCGGCCCTGGAGTCAGGAGTACCTGAGTTCAAATCCGGCCTCAGACACTTAACACTTACTAGCTGTGTGACCCTGGGCAAGTAACTTAACCCCAATTGCCTCACTAAAAAATTAAAAATTAAAAAAAAAATTTGGTCTCAGAAACTTACTATCTGTGTGACCCTGGACAAGTCACTTAACCTCTGTTTGCCTCAGTTTCATCATCTGTAAAATTGGGGATGTAATAGCACCCACCTCCTAGGATTGTTATGAGGCTCAAATGAGATAATAATTGTAAAGCACTTAGCACAGTGCCTAGCACATAGTAAGTACTTTGTAAGCTACCTTGTAATATCAGAGGATTTCACATTTGGAATCCCATAGGCAGGCCCTGATGAAATAATAGAGTTACACATTTGCACCAGTATGAGAGTATTTAGCTCACTCAGAGTACTTAGACTTGGCTCACGTAGTATGTGGTGGTTGATAATGGCAAGTGTCAGAGTTCAACTGGGTTTTTGAGTCAGATTCTTTCTCTTGGAGGTCTTCTTTGCATGGGTTTAGGGGAAGTGCTAACCCCGGTGTGCTTGCCCATGCTCTAGACTCGCTATTATTATTCAGTAGTTTCAGTCATGCCCAACTCTTTGTGACCCCAATAGGGGTTTTCTTGGCAAAGATACTGGAGTGGTCTGCCATTTCCTTCTCCAGATCATTTTACAGATGAGGAAACTGAGGCAGACAGAAATTAAGTGACTTTGCCAGGGTCTCACAGCTAGTATCTAAGGCAGAATTTGAACTCAGGAAGATGAGTCTTCCTGACTGCAGGCCCTACACTCTATCCACTGTACCACCTAGCTGTTGTTATCACTTATACAATCACAATTATTTAATATTAAAACTGAAAGGGAACTGAAAGATAAACTAGTCTGCTAGTTTGCAACCTGTGGACCACAAACAACTTTGGCTAGTGGGGGAGAGGAGAGCACAGAGCTGTTACAAAGGACCTGAAAATTCAAGTTTAGATGCCAAGCAATGTCATTTTTATATTTACGTAGCTTCAACAAAATATGTGAAATAACTTAGTATTAGAAATATTCCAAACTTCAGTTGGAAGAAAAAATGTTGTTTCTCACAATATCTATATTTCTAATTTTCAAATATATGAAACCAATATAGATAATAAATATATATATATATTAAAATCATAATGAATACACAATAGCTTTTTTCATTGTGTATTTCCTCAGTGAAAGACCACTGAGAGTACAACTCCTATTATATGGCATTTCTTCAAATGTTGGATTCCACTGACATAATCCAATTACCTTATTTTCTAGGTGAGGACACTTGGGCTCAGAGACTGGAAGTAGTTTAGGATCATAGAATTTATAACTGAAAGAGACCTTCAAGGTAATCTCTTCATTTTACAGAATAGGAAACTGAGGCACTGGGAGGTTATATGACTTACCAAACCAGTATTTGATCCCTGAGCTCCCAAATTCCAAAGTGCTCTTGACACTGCCCCCCAGAAGAGAATGTAGCCAGATGGAAAAAGTGTTGATTATTCCTGAAATCAGGAAACTCAGTTTCAAATTCAAGTTTTATACTTACTATGAAATCTTAAGTAAGTCCATTTGATCTTTTTGAGCCTCTAAATCCTTATGTATGGAATGCAAACAATGACTCATATTATTTATCACTTCTAAAGAAAGTCCTTAAAGGCCTCTAAAGTAGTAGTATCAAACTCAAAGAGAAATGGAACCTGTGGGACAAATATCAACCTAGAAAGCCACAAGTTAACATTATCTATGTTGTATTGTATTTTTTGTTTATTTTGTTAAACAGTTCCCAGTGATATTGTAATCTGGTTTGGGCCACATGTGGAAATTTTGCAGTCTCTAGGAAATGTGAGATATTATTATGTCTCTGATGGAATGCCAAATGCTAGTTTATCAGTTTAAGTAAACAGATGTTTTATAATTTGGACCCAATTGTGCACTCACTTGGTCAGTGGCAAAATCACAAAAAGCTGCCAAAAAAAAATCTACTTACTCTGTCCCTTAGTCTTTTGATATAGTATATCCTTTTCCATCCCTCATATGGTATTCTTAGCTTCACTATGCTATATAAGGTGCATGCCTTCTTCAGATTTCATAAATAAATATCTGTAATGAAGAATTCAGAGCAACAAGTAAGGGAGATAAAAGAGCAATATGAATAATTAAGAGACCACTCAACTGTACCCACAGGGGCTAAGCTATTTGCCTCTTTCTCTTCTATATCCAGTCATTGGGGGCTGAAGGTAGGGGACCTTCCTCTGGTGAGAAGGAAGGTCCTTTCTCTTCATACTCATTAGATCATTAACAACCCCGACTCTGACTCCAACTCATATCCCAGGGTCAGTGTTAAGTATAGTAGAAAGGGTTTGCAAGTCTAGCGTTTCTCAAAAAATGGAAAAGTAAAAAGAGTATAATATGAATCAAATATGGGATGGGTAATTTATACCTACTCAAAAAAAAATACTAAGCACAAAAGAACCACAGGGTACTTTAACAGAATGATTAGGATAGAATTCAATTATTTTAATTTGTAACGGTAGTTACAATTAATTGAGCTAGTATTTAAACCTCATCAGAACATAATGTATTTTTGTAATTCCACACTGTCTGATCAAACAGCTAAACATAGGTACACCTTTCTGGTAACCAAACTTTCCAATGAAGAAGGAAGCCTCTCTTGATGTTAGCCTACTCCTGCTGTTGTGGCAACCACCAGTAACTGCTGCCATGAATGCTGTCACCCCTGCTCTTTAAATATGAAGACTTCTTAAATTCATGAGTTTGACTACTCATAGAAAGAAACATAAAAGAGGCCGGAGCTACCAGAGACTCAAGTTCAAGTCTTATAGTACCCAGCACCAGCTGTCATGTAGGTGGAATTTCATAATATCCATAATACCAGGGTAGATAAGCTACCCTATCATTAATTCCCCACTTCTCACTGGAATCACACCTTGACACCTGAGGAGTCAGCCAAGAGAGTCAAGTCATAACACTTTCTTCTTTGAACAGAAATAGAAACCCACGATCCCTCTCTTCCCATTCCCCCATTGCTGGTGTTCCAGGGCTGAAGAATATTGTGTGTGTGTGTGTGTATATATATACACATATATATATGTTTTTGTGTATAGATAGATAGAGATATATAGTGTATGTATATAGATAGATATCGATAGTGTATATATGTGTATATATATAGTATATATACATGTGTGAACATATACAGTGTGTGTATTATATAGAGAGATAAATAAATAGGTAAAAAGACAGAGAGAGAGAGAGAGAGAGAAATGATGTGTACGAAACAAATAAAAAGTAATTACTAGGGAGGCCACCAGCAACTGAAGTGATTAGGATAGTCCAAACTTGAAAGTAGCTGGACATAGAGTTGAGGAAGGAAAGCATTCCAATCTTGGATACTGCCTGGACAAAGACATGGAAGTGGGAGATATGATGTCTTATGTGGGGAGCAGCAAGAAAGACAGTTTGACTGGAATGTAAAGGTATGTGATTCAGAGTAATATGTAACCAACCTAGAAAGACATTGGAACTAGGGCATGAATGACTAAATGACAAGTGGATGAGTGTATGTTTCACCCTAGAAGCAAGCTGGCAATCTCTGAAGTTTCTTGAACATGAAACTTGTGTTTGAGGAATATCGATTTGACAGTTGTGTAACAATTATAGAGAGGGGTTAGACTGAGACCAATTGGGAGGCAGAGGTGGTGAGGGTCTGAATTAGAGTAATGAGTGAGTGAGGAGGAGATAAGTACAAGAGGTGATGTTGAAGTAGAACCAATGGATTTGACAACTCCAGATATGATAGGGGTGGGGGAGGGACAGTGAAGAATTCAGTAAAATGCAAAGATGTCAAACTGGAGTTTGAAATCTAAGAATAAGAGCAATGATGGTGCCCTCAACAAATATATGGAAGTGAGGAAGAAGGGAGAGTTTGAGAGAAAAATTAATGATTTCTGTTTGGGACATGTGTTTAAGATGTCTATAGGACATCTAGCTGAAAATGTCCAAGGGGTTAATGCAAAATTTTATATAAAATACCTGGCAGAACGGTAAAGAATTAGAAAGGCTGATCTGTAAAAGAAGCACCACTTAGCCTGGATCAATCTGATGCCAAATGCTCTATCCTGCCTGGAATCATGCCACCACCACTCCCATTTCCTAAGATGGGTCTTCTTTCACAGTTTTAGTAACTTGATCCAAACTGCAGAGTCAGCGGTTTGGACATATGTTTTGAATCTGAACATTTCCTGTTACATAGAAAACTCCATAGAAACTTTTTTCATTGGATCTTTTTGGGTTAGAACCATGGGCCAGACAAAGTTGAATTAGGAGTTGTGGTTATGCATGAAAGAGGACTCTCATGGCCAAAAAAATTAACAAAGTGAAATCTTCAGTATGAATGTTGAGTGAGACATTATAAAACCTTAGAGCTCAATCTGATCTAAATTTAATCAACACTCTTCAGGAATGTTCCAAGGTACATTCTTCCCTCACACAGAGTATAGTGTGACCACACACGATCCTGGGAATTCTCTTAGGTTAGCCCTGGTCAATTAGCAACATGACAAGTATAGAGCAGAGAGGAAGTTGATTGGAATAACAGGAGCATCATCATGGCAGTCCATTCAATTCATCAGATATTTATTTAATGAGGCCTATTATATGCCAACACTACACTAAGTTCTGGGAATATGTTAAATAGTTCCTGTCCTCAGAAAGCTTACATTTAACTGGATGGGGGAAGCAGAATATAACCTTTACACAGATAAAGCAAATACAAGACTATTTTGGGAGGGAATGAGCATAGGAGACAGCCAGGTTTAGAATGAGGACCTGAGTTCAGATTTTAACTTTGCCACTTACTACCTGTATGACTTTGGGTAAGTTACTTAATGGTTCTGGGTCTCAGTTTGCTTATCAGTAAAATGAGGGGGTTTGGATAAATAGTCTCAAAAGGTACCTTCAAGTTCCAAATTTATGCCACTATGAACTATGGGATGCATCAAGAAAGGTTTTGAGAAGGAAGTAGCATCTGAACTGAGCTTTAAGGGAAGTTAGAGATTTAAGAGGAAGAAATGTTTTCAGACATGTGGGACAGCCTGTGGAGGTAGGAAACAATGTTTACCTCATAGAGGATCCAATTGGCCAGTTAAGCTAGAATTCAGTGTACAAAATGGGAGATTCTAAAGTAAGCTGGAAATAGGAGGTGAGAGTGAGATAATTTAAGGCTTTAAATGATGGCTAAAGAATTCATATAAAAAACCATTGAAGTTTTTCAAGCAGGAAAGTAATAAGGGCAGACCTGAGTTTTAGTAATCTTAATTTAGCAGCACTATGGAAGATGGATTAAGGCTGGGGTGGGAGGAGACTGGAAATAGGGAACACTATTACTAACCTATTGCTCCGGTCTAAGCAAGAGATGATGAGGGGTTGAACTAGGAAGGTAGCACTGTGAGAGGAGAAATGGGAATAAATGGGGAAAATATGGGAGTAGAATCAGCAAGACTTGGCAACTGATCAGAGGTGATGTAATTCCCTATGACCAGACCACAAGTTGGCCTAGAATCACTTGATCTTTTACTGCACTCCTCACTATAGTTACTCCAAGCCGTCTCTTCTCTCCCCAAGCATGACATACCACTCTGTCCCCTACCATCTCAACAGAGGAAACCACCTTATTCTTTATGGAGAAAATAGGCCATTGGCTGTTACCTTCCTCGTACACCTCAAAATTCCTTGACATAATCCCTTATTCTCACTTCCTTTACTTTAACACTAATGAGGAAGCATTTTATTCTTGCTTTCTCTGCAAAGAATAATTATCTTTGTGCTGAAAATTATAGAACAAAAATGACTAACAAGGAGTTGCTGCCCAAGATAAGTCAAGAGAAAGTAAGAGAGCACCTCATTGCCTTTGATGAAATGATGTCATCATACTGACAACCTACTTCAGATGAACTGCATCCTTGGCTACTAAACGAATTAAGAGATAGGATTGCTGAGCCAGCCAGTAGTATTTGAAACATGATGAAAAACAGAAGGTCAGATGACACTTTTTTTGCAGGGCAATGAGGGTTATGTGACTTGCCCAGGGCCACACAGCTATTAAATGTCAAGTATCTGAGACAGGATTTGAACTCATGTCCTCCTGCAGTCAGGGCTGGTGCAATATCCACTGTGGCACCTAGCTGCCCCAGATGGCACAATTTTTAATTTAAAAAAAGAGAACAGAGTCTGCAAAATATTGGCCATTGAGCTCATCTTCTATTCCTGGGAAAATTCTAGAGCAGATCCTTAAAGAGATGATTGCTGGAATCTAGAAATGGAAGCAGTGATTGTAAAGGTACAGAACAACTTCATCCAGAACATATTATGCCTCCTTAGGACAGAACTAGGAACGAGGTGTGGAAGTTGAGGAGAGAAAGAGTTTAGCTTGATATGAGAAAACGTATCCTAACTCTCATAGCTCTCCAAAACCAGCAAGTGTTGCCTTAAAAATGGTGGGTTTTCACCTGCTAGAGGTTGGATCGCTGAACTACTTAAAGAAGGCAAGATCCACTTGATATTGAGTCACATGTCTCTCACTTCCATTCCCACTATAACCTGAGTTCAAGTGAAGGATGGATGATCACTCATTAAGGATCACCGGTAAAGTGAGAGGATGACCTCTGAAGTCTTACCCCTCTAAGACTCTAGGATTCTACAACCTTGGGTTTCCACAAATGATGCCAGCTCACACAATCTCTGGTAGTCCCCTCCAAGCTGAAAAAAAAAATATGACCTTATGAGAAAACGTGTGCTTCTCATGGTAGAACCAACCTGGCTAATTGCAGATAAATTCATCACCAGAAGGTTGGCCCCCTGGTAGAGAGTATTTTCAGCCATAGTAACTCATGAAAACTGTCTCAACAGGCACCTGAGAGGAAGGGAGTATAATCTGTATCACTAGAAGCATGCATACTGATGAAATCACGTCTTTGCAAATACCAAATGAGATCAGAGAATATGAATATTTCTATAGAGACTATGCAAAGTCTTAGTGTCCAATTCAATGCTGTAAATATCCCATGACCTTGTAGCTGCCCCATGGCCACCAGGGCTACCAATTGGATAGTTCACTGATAGTGCCATTTCACAAATATCTTCTCCATCCTCTCTTCTGTCATTCAGTTCCAGAAAAGATGGGGAGGGGTTTGCTGCTTCTTGACTTGCTTCCAGTCTCAGCTAAAATTCTACTTTCTATAAGAAGTCTTCACTGATTCTCCCTTAATGCTAGTGCCTTATCTCTAATTTATCCTGTATGTATATTGCTTGCAATAAAGGTATTTTCATGTGTTCTTCCCCCATTAGACTATGAGTTCATGGATAGTAAGTCTGGTTGTTTGCTTTTCCTTGTATCCCCTGTACTTATTCCAGGCACAGAGCAGGTACTGAATTAGTGCTTATTGAGTGACTACAGAGGCGAATTAATACTGTATTGGGGCAGAGCCAAGATGGTGGAAGAAAGTCTGTGACTCTCCCAGCTCCTGGAAACCTGTCCACATACCTTCAAAAATAATGCCATAAGCCAACTCTTGGAGCAGTATAACCCACATAAGAACAGAGTGAGTCTCTTTTCCAGCCAAAGATGGCTTAATTAGGTGACTGGGATCACCTGCTGTTTGAGCTGAGAAAGGAACACAGCATGCAGAGCAGAACTAGCCTTAAGCAGGCAGAGCCACCAGAGCCTCAGAATCTTCAGCTGCTTCTTCTGATGCTCGGCTCATGGACAGTGAAGGGGTCCAAGTGTTGGGGGAAATAGCTGAGGTCTCTGCTAGAACTGGGACGGGATGCCCACATTCTGAACAAGCAAGAAAACTCTAGGGACAGCCACCCAGTGGAGAAGGGGCACAGGCAAGCCAAGCTTCCGACCATAGAGAATCAGATTTCAATCAGACTTCTGTTTCCAGGTCAAAGAGAAAGCAGCTGTGGTTACTCACAGGCCAGGCAGGCTGATAAGAAGCCCAATCACCCCCTGGGCCATATTGTAGCTCAGAACAGTGTGTCCTGGAAGCAATGCTACACTTTAAGAAGGAATTAAAATTCAAGAAATAGGGGATCAAGATAAGTAGGCAAAGAAAACAGCAGACCATCAAAAGCTTCTTTGGGGGCAAGGTAGACCAGAATGTACCCTCAGAAGAAAATAAAAACAAAGTTAAAGCTCCTGCATCTAAAGCTTCCCCCCAAAAAAATATGAATTTGTCTCAGGCCATAGAAGCACTCAAAAGGGACTTTGAAGAGAAAGTAGGAGAGATAGCAGGAAGATTTAGAGAGGTGGAGGAAATAATGGAAAGAGAAATAATAATGATGCAGGAAAGTCATGAGAAATAAGTCAACAGCTTGAAAAGCCAAATGAAAAAGGAGATACAAAAGCTCTCTGAAGAAAATAATCACCTAAGAATTAGGATTGAACAAACAGAAGCTAGTAATTTGATGAGAAATCAAGACACAGTAAAGCAGATCCAAATGGATAAAAAAAATAGAGGGCAATATGAAATATCTCCTTGGAAAAACAGCTGACCTGGAAAGTAGATCCAGGAGAGATAATCTGAAAATCATTGGACTACCTGAAAACCATGACCAAAATAAGAGCCTAGACATCATCTTCCAAGAGATTGTCAGGGAAAATTGACCTGATATTCTAGAAGCAGAAGGCAAAACAGAAATTGAAAGAATTCACCTATCACCTCCTGAAAGAGACACCAAAAGAAAAATTTCCGGGAATATTATAGCCAAATTCCAGAGCTTCCAGGTCAAGGAGAAAATACAGCAAGCAGTTAGAAAGAAGGAACTCAAATACTGTGGAGCCACAGTCAGGATAACACAAGATCTAGCAACTCCTATATTAAAGGACCAGAGGGCATGGAATATGATATTCCAGATGGCAAAGGACCTGGGACTACAACCTAAAATCACCTACCCCAAAAAACTGAGTATAATCTTTCAGGGGAAAAAATGGAACTTCAATGAAAAAGAGGACTTTCAGGTATTCGTGATGAAAAGAATTGAACTGAATAGAAAATTTGACTTTCAAATATAAGACCCTAGAGGAGCATAAAAAGGTAAACAGGAAAAAGAAATTATGAGGGACATTAAAAGGATAAATTGTTTACATTCTTACATGAGAAGATAATACTTCCAACTCATAAGAACTTTGACAGTATTAGGGAAGCTGAAAGAAATATACTTAGAGGGCACAGGTGTGCAATGAATATGAAGGGATAATATCTGTAAAGCATTTATCCTTGTTTTTTGTGGGGCAGGCAGGGTGGGGTAGCTTATGTCTGGGGCTGGATTTGGCTTTGGGTCCTCCTGGGTCCAGGGCTGGTGCTTTGTCCACCATGTCACCTAGCTGATCCATGATGACATCTTTAAAATAAAGTTTAAAAACTAAATAAATAAATAAGGTTAAGGGGTAAGAGGAATGCACTGGAAGAAAGGGAAAGGGAGAGGTGGAAGGGTAAAAAGTAGCTCACAAAAAAAGAAACAAGAAAAAGCTTGTGGAGTGGAGGGGAAAATGGGGAAGGAGCAGGAGAGTGAGTGAGCCTTACTTTCATCAGAATTGGCTCAAAGAGAAAATAACATAAACACTCAAGTGGGTATAGTAATATATTATGCCCTTAGGGAAAGTGGGAGGGGAAAGGGAAAAGGGGTGGGAGAAGTAAAGGAAAGGAGGGTACATTGGGAGAGGAGGCAATAAAAAGCAAAACACTTTCAAGGAGGGATAGGGTGAAAGAAGATAGAAAATAGAGTAAATATCAAGGGGAGGGAATAGAATAGAGGGCAATTGTAACTGTGAAAGAAATGATGAGCAGGATGCTATCAGAAGAACATATGAAAAATGCAAACCATCAACAGAGGAAGAGCTAATGGTATCTGAATACAGATTGAAGTATAATTTTATTTATTAGTTTCTCTTTCTTTCGGATGGAGCAATGAGGGTTAAGTGACTTGCCCAAGGTCACACAGCTAGTGTCAAGTGTCTCCTGAATCCAAGGCTGGTGCTTTATCCACTGTGCCACCTAGTTGCCCCTTTAGTTACTCTTTCTAAAGTTATTCTGTTTATTTTTTTCACAGATTGAATAATGTGAACATGCTTGGCACAACTACATATGTATGACTTATATTGAATTGCTTGATTCCATAAGGAGGGTTGAGGAGGAAGGAAGAAAATTTAGAACACAAAAGGTTTTTTTGTTTGTTTTTTGTTTGTTTTGTTTTAGTTTGGTTTGGTTTTGGCAGGGCAATGGGGGTTAAGTGACTTGCCCAGGGTCACACAGCTAGTAACTGTCAAGTGTCTGAGGCCAGATTTGAACTCAGATACTCCTGAATCCAGGGCTAGTGCTTTATCCGCTGTGCCACCTAGCTGCCCCACAAAGTTTTTTTTTTTAATCAATGTAAAGAAACAATGAGCAGGCAGATTTCAAAGAAACCTGAAAGGATTTACATGAACTGATACTGAGTGAGATGAACAGAGCCAGGAGAACATTGTACACAGTGTCAACAATATTATGTGTTGATTGACTGTGATAAACTTGACTCTTCTCAGCAACACAATGGTCCAAGATAGTTCCAAAGGACTCATGATGGGAAATGCTCTCCAAATCCAGAAAAAAAAACTGTGGAATCTAGATGCAGATTGAACCATACTGTTTCTACTTTTTTGTTTTCCTTTTTTGAGGTTTTTCACTTTTGTTCTGATTCTTCTTTCACAGCATGACTAATGCAGAAATATGTTTAATGTGATTGTACATATATAATCTATATCATTTTGCTTGCTGTCTTGGGGAGGGGTAAGGGAGGGAGAAAGATTTGAAACTAGAAATCTTACAAAAACAAGTGTTAAAAATAACTCTATATGTAACTAGAAAATAATAAAATACTATTAAAAATACTATATTAGGGGGAAAGTGCTGGTTGTCCAAAGTGCCTCAGGTGTGAGGGATCCCAAAGTTCCATTTTATATTACAAATAACATTGTAAACAATGATTTCTTAGTGGGGCTTTGTGCCTGTGTTGCCCCAGAGACCCATTTGTTCTTAATTTACCCCACACTGTGAATACAGCAAAGTAGAAGTGAGAGAGGCTTGGTGGAGAAAAAAAAAAAAAACAGGAAATTCAATCATAAGAAAAACAAGCCAGCCTGTTTATTTTTCTCAGCCAGACTAATCTTATGCATGTATATAGAAATGGATTCTTCATAAACTGGAAAGGAAAATAAGTTAGTTGATCAGTTTTTGCTGGGCAGATATTTCCTTGCCTGTGGTGCATAAGTGATGGCATGCCAAGAAATGAATTAGTTTTGTGTGCTTTACTTCATGGAATATAACTAGAGCTATGTTCTATCCACCACTCTTCCCTGGTTTTCTCTTCCTGGCCTGCTAAGAGGCAGGAAATTATGAAATCAGCAAATTGTTCCTCTCCTATCCATCTCTTCTTCCACGCTCCTCAGTGTCCTCTCCACTCATAATAGTTTATGTTTATATTATGATTATGAAGTGTTGTTGTTCGGTCATTCCAGTCATGTCTGACTCTGTGACCCATTTGGGTTTTTTGGGGCAAAGATAGTGAAGTGGTTTGCCATTTCCTTCTCCAGCTTATTTTATAGATGAGGAAACTGAGGCAAACAGGGGCAAGATGACTTGCACAGAGTCATACCACTAAGTAAGTGTCTGAAGCCAGATTTGAACTCAGGAAGAGGAGTCTTTCCTGATTCCATGTCCCTGAACCCTATCCACTGCACCACCTAGCTGCCCTCTGATTACAAAGTACTTTCATGTTATTTTCTTGTTGAGTCAAACAATAACCCTTTAAGGTAAATAGTACGAAATTCCATCCCCATTTGTCTGAGAAAATTAAAGTGAGCTGAGATCTTACACCTAGGAAGTGGGACTCAAATCCAGGTCTTATGGCTCCAATTCCACCTGTTCTTATAATCAAGAAGGCAGGGGCAGTTCATCTGTGGAAGAGGAAGGCTGCAGCTATTGTCAATAATTCTATTGAGGTCAACAGTGTTTCTATTACTGTGATGCTGCCTCAAGGCAGCATATAAACTAGGGAGAGGGTGAGCCTCTTGGCTGATGTTATATCAGACCTCATAGGATGACTGTGAAGCTGAGTGTTTTGGAAAGAGGGGAGGAACAGAGCCAATTCAGATCTTTTTTTGTAGCAGAGCAGTAGAGTTTTGGGAAGTGCAGTTCAAAGAACCGGAGATCATAAGATCATCGATTTAGAACTGGAAAGGACATTATGAGTTTATTGAAATTGAGAGAAGTGAAGTGACTTGTCCAGGGTCACACAACTACTAAGTGTTTGAAACAGGTCAAACTCATGACTTGCTATTTCCAAGGCCAGGATTATGTCCACTATCCCACCTTAATGCTTTAATGTCCACATGGCTTTCTTTGTGTATCTGTATTTGTGTTTCCTGGAGAAAGTCTCATCCTGCATATAAGTTTCCTGAGATTCTGAATCAAGTGTTTGCTGTAGGACTGGGTGATGACTGTGTGCAGGGTCAGAAGTGTTTGTGTTTTCCTTTTCTATCAGATTTATATACAGTCAACACTAATGGGATTCTGAAACCAGCATTATTTCCATTATGCTTTTATATTATATTATACCTTTCAAAATAAAGAAACAATGTGACTAGGATTATGGACTCCGGGGTTCATTTTCTGATTTCATTCCTACTTTCTAAATGATTTGAGAGATTCCTTTGCCATATCTATTCCTTGATTCCTCCTTCTGTTTATTCACAAATGAATTCTGCCTCTTACCCTGAAAAAAAAGATCAAAAAACAAAACAAAACACAAAGAAATAGGGTATTTGGAAGTTTTAGAAAAGGAAAGGAAAGAGCTAAATAGTTAGTTAGAGGTAAAAGGGAATAATAGAAGGTAACAGAGTTAAAACCAAAGCATATTAAAAATATTTCCAGGGGCAGCTAGGTGGCACAGTGGATAGAGCACTGGCCCTGGAGTCAGGAGTACCTGAGTTCAAATCCAGCCTCAGACACTTAACACTTACTAGCTGTGTGACCCTGGGCAAGTCACTTAACCCCAATTGCCTCACTAAAAAAAAAAAAAATCCGATTCACTTCCTGATTCCCTGAGAATCTAGGCAACTATCTCCCTGGCCTTCAGTTTGTATCCCTATTTAGGTCTGTAAACTAGCTGAAGGGGGATCAGAGAAAAGAACCTGCTACCAAGAACCCCTCACTATTGAAGTGAGCCAGTTCTTGATTCTATTTTGAAAATAGCTGGAATACAATTTCCCAGAGCCAAAGTAATAGCTTCGAAGATGGCCCTAGGCTCTGTATCCTTACCATGGCTGTTCCAACAAATGTCAGTGACACCATCAAGAGTTTAGTGGATCCATTCATTCCAAGTGTTTGATCTTTAAAAAAAAAGAATCTTTAAAAAAAAGAAGAGGAAGAGAAAGATGTTAAGTTATGGTGAGAAAGGATGTGCCTTGTGATCTTAGGCAAATTACAGCAATGTTGTTTTAAGAATGATTTCGGGTGAATAAGTCATTTTGATTATAATAAATACCCAAATTAACTATAAAGGACATATGAAGACAGAGCTATCTGCATTCAGAGAAAAAATAATAAATAGAAGTATGTATAGAATAATTTTACATAAATATGCAATATATATGTGTGTGTGTGTATACACACACATATACACACACATACCTATTGTGTCTAATGGTAGCCATCTCTAAGGTAGAGGGGAGAAAAAAAGGGAAAAAAATGTACATGATTATTTTATTACATATTTAAAAGGAATAGCAAGTTATACATAATAGATTTGCAGTTGTGTGTGCAGTCATCTTTTCCATGATTCTGTGTTATATAAATTCTTGTTTTATTCCATAAATTAATTTTTTCTTTAAATTTTTTTTTTGAAAATCTTCCTAAGCCTCAATTCTTCAATATGAAAACCAGGACTGGAATAGCAAGAGTTGTGTTTTAAGACTGCTAAGACTGATAGTTGCATGAAATTAAAGAGAAGATTGTTTCTTTAGAGTTTTGAAATGCCTGAGCTAAATATTGAAATGAGAACTAATCTCTTGAAATTTGGCTCATTTCATACAATCTCCATGAAAAACAATCAAAGAAAATGAAAGATATTCACTGTGTTGTGTGCGGTATTGTTCTTTGTTGCGAAAGAGGTAGGAGAGGTAGCAAAGGCAACCTTTCACTTTGTGTCTGACTCTTGGTACTGAGAGCTCTAGACACAGAAACTATATTCACTGAGTGGTCTCCAGTCCCAGGAATACAAATGCAGAGTGAGCTCAGCTGCCCCAGATGCAGATACATCACACCAGACAGATTCCAGAATTTGAGAGTGTGAAGGGACCTCAGTAGCTATCTAGTTCAATACACAAAAGGAATCCCAATTATAACAGACCTGGTGAGGGGTCATCTAAGCTCTGCTTGAAGAACCCTTAAGAGGAAAAACCCACCAGCTCCCAAGGCACATCCCATTCTGCCTTTGATACATCTCACTGTTGCAAAGCCTAAATTTTCCTCTTTGGAACTCCTACCCAAGAGCTCTTGGTTCTGCCCTCCAGGGACAAACAAAATAAAACAAATTCCTCCTCCATATGACAGCCCTTGAGATCATGGTCCCCTTGAGTCTTCTCCAGGCTCCTAGTTCCTTCAACTGATACTCTAATGACATATACTCAGGGCTCTTCATTATTCTGGTTGTCTAGCTTATCAATGTCCTACAGAGTGGTAACCAGAACTGTGTATGATTCTCCAGAAGTGGTCTGACCAAGTCCAGTTGACCACAGTGGGATTATGACTTCCCATGTTGTGGGCACTACATGTGACCTAATGCAACCTATTATGAAATTAGCTACCAGGTCAAGCTGTTGACTCTTGTATTGAACTTGGAATCCACTTAAACTGAAACCATTAGAGTTTTTCTGCATGAAGTCTGGTTCAGCCCTGTCTCATCAATCTTAAACTTCTGAAATTGGCTTTTTCCGAACCCATGTATTATATTTTATATTGAGTATGATCTTATTAGAGTGATGATTCATTCAAATCTGTTAAAACTTCTGGATCTTGACTCTTTCGTCCAACATGTTACCTCTCCCTCTTAGCTTTGTGTCACCTATAAACTTTATAAGTATGCCATCTAGGCCTTCAACTAAGTTATTAATTAATTAGATAGCATAGAACCAAGAATAGATTGAGTACTACATCAGTAACCTTCTTCCAAGTTGGCATCAGCCTTTCAAAGGAGTACACTTCAAGTCAAATCATTTAACCACTTCTGAATCTATGTAACTGTAATATCATCTAACCTATCTCTCATCTTGCACACAAGAATAGCATGATAGAGCCTTGACAAATATTTAGGAAAACTGTTCCTATAGTATTCTTCAATGTACCAGCCCAAGAACCTTGTCAAGAAAGGAAATGATCAAGGCAGCTATGTGGCGCAGTGGATAGAGCACTGGCCCTGGAATCAGGAGGACCCAAGTTCAAATCTGGACTCAGACACTTGACATTACTAGTTGTATGACCCTGAGCAAGTCACTTAGCCCCAATTGCCTCACAAACAAAAAAAAAAAAAAAAAAGGAAATGATCATGAATTTGATAAAGCCAGTCAGGCTCCTAATGATCACTGTTTCCATTTCTAAAAGTTCACAAATTAACCCTTTAATAATACATTTTAGAATTTTGCTAGTAAACAAAATTCATCTCGACTAATTATAATTTGCAGGCTTTATCCTCTTCTCTCTCTCTCTTTTTTTTTTGAAAATACAGATATTTCTCTTTTACTGGTCCTGTAGCACCTCCATAGCTCTCTCCATTCTCTCACATCTTGAGTAGTGATTCAGCAATTCAGGACCCTTAAAAGTCCCTTATCTGGACTCAACAAGAGCACAGCTACTTCCTTTCTTGTTTTTTCTTAACTTGGTTTCCCATTTACTTATTAACTTCATTCTACCCTCTTCAGTCCAAAGATCCTTTTCCTTAATGGAAAAAAAAGTTAGATATTTCTGCCTCCTGTGTGTCATTTCTTGTCATCAATCAATCAAGTGCCTACTTTGCTCCAGGCACTGGATACAAAAAGAGGCAAAAAGACAATCCTCTGTTCTCAAGGAACTCACAATCTAATGGAGGAGACAACAAGCAAACAAATATATACAAACAAGCTATACACAGAATAAATAGGAAATAATTAAAAGAGGGAAGGAACTAGTATTAAGAGATGTAAGGCTTCCTGTAAAAGACAGGACTTTAGTTGAGACTTAAATGAAGCCAGGGAAGTCTATAGGCAGAATTGAGGAGGAAGAGCATTTCAGTCATGGGGTCAGCCAGAGAAAATGTTTGGAGCTAAGAGATGGAGTGTATTGTTCATGGGGAAGACAAGAGGCAAGTGTCACTGGATCCAAGAGTACATGGCAAGGAATAAAGTATACGAAGACTAAAAAAGTAGAAAGGGGCTAAATTATAAAGGGCTTTGAATCAAACGGAGGATTTTGTATTTCATCATGGAGTTGATAGGGAGCCACTGGAATTTATTTTTAGGGATGAGAGACATGATTATTAAATAACAAATTAGTAGAGAGATCCCTGGCCTTTCCCAAAAATATATCCCACCTGGACTATCTTTTCTAGGTGAAGTGGTTGCTCCACCCAACTGGAAAAACTTACAAAGAATTTAATCTAAGGTGAATTCCAGCCCATTGTGTTCCACTCAGGTGGGGGGGTGGAGGGGCAAAGTATCTAGATTGCCCAAGGCTGGGGGTGATTTGGAAGCAAATTACATGATCACATGAGAATAAGTCCACCTCTTATTATAATATTCATTTTCTTTCATTACTTATAAACCAATCAGAGTTAATTGCCACCCCAGGAATACTCAATCTTCCAAGGGCATTATAAGCATTGAGTGGATTCCATGAGAGGTCTTTGAAATTCAAGAGTGTCACTGAACCCTTTTATTGATTATATGTGAGCATAATTAATAAAACGATTAATTACCCAGAAACTACATCTCTCGAACCTTTTTATACATCACAGGGAAGTGACATGGTGAGACCTGAATTTTAGGAAAATAATTTTCTTTCTTTTTTTTTTTTTTTGGCGGGGCAATGGGGGTTAAGTGACATGCCCAGGGTCACACAGCTAATAAGTGTTAAGTGTCTGAGGCCGGATTTGAACTCAGGTCCTCCTGAAACCAGGGCCAGTGTTTTATCCACTGCACCACCTAGCTGCCCCCCGGAAAATCATTTTCGTGACTGAATGGAGGATGAACTGGAGTGGGGAGGGACTTGAAACAGGCAGTACCACCAGCAGCTATTGCAATAGTCCAGGCATGAGGTGATGAAGGTCCGCATTGAGAGTGGTGGCAGTGTGAGAGGAGAGAAGGTGGCATATTTGAGAGATGTTGCAAAAGAGAAATCAACAAGCCTTGGCAACAGATTGGGGATGGGCGTGGGGAGGTGAGAGATAGTGAGGAGCTGAAGATGATGCCTAGGGTGTGAGTCTGAGGGACTAGAAGGATGGTATTGTCTTCTACAGTAATAGGGAAGGTAAGACAATTTAGGAGGAAAGACAATGAGTTCAGTTTTGGACATGCTGAGTTTAAGCTGTCTACTGGATATCCCATTCAAGATGTCTGAAAGGCAACTGGGAGATATGAGTTTAGAGGCTGGCGAAAAGATTGAGGCAGGATAGGTAGATTTAAGAATTGTTGATATAGAAATGGTAATTCAATCCATGGGAGCTGAGATCACCCAGTGAAGTAGTATAGAGGGAGAAGAAGAGAGGACCCAGGACAGAGACCCTGAGGGACACTAATGGTTAGAGGTAATGATATGGATGAGGATCCAGCAAAAGAGACTGAGGAGGAAGAGTTAGCTAGTAGGAGGAGAACCAGGAAAGAAAGAAAGAGTGTGTCCTGAAAACCTAAGAGAGAAAAGAATGTCAAGGAGTAGAGAGTGATCAACATTGTCAAAGGCTGCAGAGAGGTTGAGGAGAATGAGGACTGAGAAAAGGTCATTGGATAGGGCAATGGAGGGCAATGGTCATTTTTAGAGAGCAGTTTCAGTGGAATGAGGTTGAGAACTGGATTGTGAGAGGTTAAAAAGAGAGTGAAAGGGGAGAAAGTGGAGGTTCCTATTAGAAATGACCTTTTCAAGGAGTTTAGTTACAAAATGACAGAAGAAATTTTTTGTAGGCAGTGGGGAATGAATCAATAGACAGGGAGAGATTGAAAATAAGTGAAAAAGTGGCAATGTGAGAAGCAGCAATATGTTGGAGGAGATGGCATGGAATGGGATCACTTGAAGGGTTAGCCTTGGTAAGGAGTAAGGCCACCTCCTCATGTGAGACAGGGGTGAACAAGGAGAGAGTGTCAGTGTTAACAGGAGAGAAGGGGAAGCATAAGAGATATTAGGAAGAGAGAAATTACAGAACTTGGAAACTGATGTAGATGGGGAGAGAGCGTGGAGCTGAGAGTAACATCTGCGCTTCAGGTTTGGGTGGCCAGTGGTACCTTCAACAGTAACAGGAAAGTTAGGAAGAGAGGAGAACTTGGCAAGGCGCAAAAGGGGAAGATAATGAGTTTATTTTTGGAAATGTTGAGTTTAATATGTCTACAAATCATCCTGTTCAAGGTATCCAATAGACAGTTGGAAATGCAAGCCTGCAGATAAATAGGTCTGAGATTCATCTGCATAGAGATGATAATTGAATTATATGAGAATTAATAAGATCATCAAATGAAATAGTATATG
This sequence comes from Dromiciops gliroides, assembly GCF_019393635.1. Classification (NCBI taxonomy): domain Eukaryota; kingdom Metazoa; phylum Chordata; class Mammalia; order Microbiotheria; family Microbiotheriidae; genus Dromiciops; species Dromiciops gliroides. The sequence goes on from NC_057865.1 coordinate 198,547,642, forward strand.
AGAAACAAAGGCCCAGAACAGAGCCTTGGGAGACACCCATCATTCGTTGGTATAAATATGACTTTAGGGGCAGCTAGGTGGCGCAGTGGATAGAGCACCAGCCCTGGATTCAGGGGGACCTGAGTTCAAATCTGGCCTCAGACCCTTGATACTTACTAGCTGTGTGACCTGAACAAGTCACTTAACCCCAATTGCCTCACCAAAATAAATAAATAAATATGACTTTAAAAGTTACATTCCACCTTCAGGGCTTGAAAAAAGGCAATAAAGTGTCAATTTCTCCATCTATACAAGATTCTAAAATTCTTTCATTTTTCCATGGTAATTCAAGGCAGGATTTTGTGCTGGGTTCAAGTTCTGACTTTAACACACGTTTATTATATGACAAAGGGGAAATCATACAACATCTCAGTGCCCTAGATATTTCTAAGAAGTAGAGAAAATGCTGTTCTGCATTAGATGAGTTTCCTCATCTAATGAAGTTGGATGTTACTATCCCAGTGAAATCACAGGTTTTGTCCCTAATTCTATGAAGTCCAGAATCACATGCCACATTACTCTAAATATGAGGCATATAAACCATCGACGGTACATGTGCCTGCAAAAACAATATAAGGCGTTGTCCTTCACTTCACTGCTTCCTCAGTCTGCATCCCAATCTGGTCTGAAAGAATGAAATAGCAACTGTGCTCAGAATTGCAGGCTAATACTGTTTTACAATCAGAAGAGCAAAGCCAGTCTTTTATGGAAAAAAACATATTTGCACCACCTTTGGGTACATCAATCATGAATTGACCTCTTCAGTCATTTCTAATTCTTTCTGACTCCATGGACCGTACTGTCAATGGGATTTTCTTGGCAAAAAAAAAAAAAAAAAAAAAAAAAAGTGGTTTGCTATTTTCTCCAGTGGATTAAAGCAAACAGAGGTTAAGTGACCCTCCCAGGGTCACACAGTAAGTATCTGAGGTCAAATTTTTTTCTTTTTTTTTTTTTTTAGTGAGGCAATTGGGGTTAAGTGACTTGCCCAAGGTCACACAGCTAGTAAGTGTTAAGTGTCTGAGGCCAGATTTGAACTCAGGTACCCCTGACTCCAGGGCCGGTGCTCTATCCACTGCGCCACCTAGCTGCCCCTGAGGTCAAATTTGAACTGAGGTCTTCCTGCCTCCAGGCCCAGTGCTCTATCCACTGAGCTGCCTCCATGAGTTGACTAGATAAGGATATCTGGTGGGAATGACTGCATCAAGGACTGCATTTATGGAATCAGTCACTCTACCTATTTCTGCCTCTATGTATCTGAGGCCTGCCTTTGATGTCTCCCCTCCTTCCTGGAGAAAAGGACCAGCCTATATTAATAACTAACCTGCCTGACATAATGGAAAAGGGGTAGTAGGAGGTACTATGTGATTAACTTAATATGCAACTGCCAGCTCACAGAAGAAACAAGCAAAGCTCTTGGCTCTTAGGCAGAGAAATCTAAATCCTCTTCTGGCTTTCGAACAGTAATGCAAGGCCATATCAAAAAAAAAAAAAAAAAAGGATGCCTCTCACAACTACTGCCAAAAACTTTAGTGTCAACTCAAGTCAAGAGTCACTTATGAAGTGTCTACTATGTGCCAAGCACTGAGCTAAGCACTGGTCACATATTTATTGAAAAACACACTGGGGAGGGTAATAAATCCCATTGAGGTTTTCCCTCTGCATAAAATTCTTAGGATGATGGGGTATATTTTCAGAACAATTTCCAGATCAGAAATGCAGTATGGGTAATATCTAAATGATCTTCTCACTCCAGACTCAGCCTTTACCAGAAACCTGACATCCTACCATGATTGAGTGCTCCAAATGCTGCAAAAGATCACAAGCTCCCTGGGCTGCCTTCCTGATGCTAGTCGACATACTGATTAAGACAACAGGGACCCTTTCATGTTAGAGACATTTCTATGTATCTGCAGACACCATAGCTGTATCTTCCTAGACCCTCTGGTGGGAGCTCAGTATGTTTGACTTCTACTACAAATAAACCAAACTACCTAGATTGCAGCCAGCCCAATTATCCACTGGTAAGCATAATAGCTTTTCATTCTCCTTACATGACCCACATCTGCAGCAGATGACCCTATGAGACACTAAGACAGCTGTGCAAACACTTGCAATACTTCTCACCTCATTTCTTTTTTTGTTTGTTTGGGGTTTATTTTTTGTTTTGGGGGTTTTTTTGGGGGGGTTGGTGAGGCAATTGGGGTTAAGTGACTTGCCCAGGGTCACACAGCTAGTAAGTGTTAAGTATCTGAGGCCGGATTTGAACTCAGGTACTCCCTGAATCCAGGGCCAGTGCTCTATCCACTGCGCCACCTAGCTGCCCCACCTCTCAGCATTTTTATAAGAAATTCAATGAGGATTCTAGTGCATGTTCACCCTCTATTCTCTGATGACCAAAGATGTAGAGTTATAGCTATTACAGGGTAGATGTAGCGTTGCCACATGATGCTACATCAGGTTCAAAGATGTGTTTCCCCTCCTCCCCTATGCTCCTAAGTAACTGCTGCCCCTGAATATAACCTCCTGATATTTCATCAACTTATATGGCGGTTGCCATGGCACCCCACTCATAGGATCTGCCTTCCCCCCAATCCTCATTTAGACTGCCCTGTGCACCATTGCCGCCCCCCCAAAAAAAAAATTATTTTTGTTTAGGCCAAAAAACATTTTGCACAGATGAAGCAATTCAGAAGACCTAGAAACTTTCCACAATTGACTAGGTAAATACCCATGAAACCGAATTAATTAAGCAGTTTCCAGTGCTTTTAGGTCAATATGTCTTCTTTATCACCATGTAAAAGTGAAATGTGATAAGTTCTCCCTACAGAATCCCAGACCTCATTATTTCTTTTTTATTTAATTTTTCTCAATTGCATGTAAACAAAAATTTTGAATATTTGGAGTTTTTTTAATGTTGAGTCTCATATTCTATACCTCCCTCCTTGAGAAGGCAAGCAATTTGATATATATTATACATGTGTATTCATGCAAAAACATTTTCTTATTAACCAAAAAAGAAAACCAGACCTCATTATTTCAAAGAGTTCTTTATGAAATCCCACTCACTTCAAAACACACAGAGACCCTTCTTCCCAATCCCCCAATTAGAAGGAAATTGGAAAAACAAAGGAAGAACACAATAAAATAGACCCTAGAGAAATAAGATGAAGATGATGAGAACATGGTGAGTCAAGGGAATAGAGTGAATTTCTTTTTCTTTGTAAAAATGCAATAAAATTAGTCCAGATGGGAAGAACATACTCATAATACTATATCTTTCATGACAATCACATCACTCACTGCAGACCTCCTCCCTAGCAACCTGCCCCATGCCCTCCATCCCACACAAACCTGGCACTAATGGTCTCATCCTGGTACAAAACGCCCACCATTCCCAAGTGAAATATTCCAACAGAGACCTGGGTTGGTTATAGACTGTGTTAGAAGAGAAGAAAGTAAAATATTTCTGCCTTCATTTCTCTTACTCTTTGATCCCTCTCCTCTCTTGATGGCCAAAGCCAGTGTCTAGAATTAGAGTCAAAAAGACTCCCCCTCACTAGAGCTCTTCAAATGGGGGCTAGGTGATCATTTGTTGGGGCTATGGTCCAAAGCATTCTTGCCCAAGTAGAGGCCAGACTAGTTAGATTTCAGCTGCCCATTCCAACCATGAGAATCTATGATTCCATACCTATGAACCACTTTGGAAACCATGAACCTGAATGAGAGGGTTGGGAAAGACATGCATAGGATTTACTCATGGTTCACAAAACCAGAGGGAAGAAGAAAACATTTTCATGTATGGGGAATACTGGACCAAAAGTCCAGAGGTCAGGATTCTAATCCCGACTTTTCCCCTAACTAGCTGTTGTGACCCTCAATTTCTCCAGACTTTCAATGAGTAGGTTGGTTTAGACATCCAATCTATGAGGTCCTTTTTATATTCTATGATCAAATATAGTATAATGGCCAATGGATCTGGAATTATAAGAGCTGGCATTGGAAGACTCCTTTTTCTGCTGGTTACCCCTTTGTGACCCTAGACAAGGCACTTTCCCTCTCTGAGACCCCTTTCCCTATCTTTATATGAAATGGGGATTAGAATGCCTGGAACACTTATCTGTCTGGGTTACTGTGAAGACCAAAAGAGAATATGTATCATGTACTTTCCAAATGTTAAACTGCCGTGTAAATATCAACCATTGTGATTCTCATCCTTGAATAAAGCTGTCCTGTGCTCTTAATTGTTTAATATTTATGGACTGCATGCCACCAACTGGGTGCTTTTCAGAAAGTGCTAAGAGTATACCCTCTACTCTCTAATAATGACTGTCCAGGGTAAAGGAAGTGAATAAGCATTTACATAGCACCTATTTATTGTGCCAGGCACTGGGCTACACACTTTACAAATATCTCATTTGATGAGCAATTGTGAATGACTTAACTACTCTCAGCAACGCAATGATCCAAGACAATCCCAAGGGACTAATGATGAAACTTACTATCCACCCCCATAGAAAGAACTAATAAAAAGAGCACTTGTGGATTGTACATATATAAGCTGGTTGCTGTCTTGTGGAGGGGGGAAGAAAGGGAGGGAGGGGAAAAAATTGGAACGCTAAATCTTATGAAAATGAATGTTGAAAACTACCCTTACATGTAACTAGAAAAATAAAATAAATGTTTGTTGCAGAAGCCAAAAAAATACAAATATCTCATTTGATCCTCAAACAACCCTGAAAGGTAAAGGCTATTATATACCCATTTTACAGTTGAGGAAACTGAGGCAAACATGGTTAAGTGGCTTTCTCAGGGTCATACAACTAGTAAGTGTCTGAGGTTTTCCCTGCTCCAGCTCCAGCTCCAGCCCTCTGTGTATCATGGCACTACCTAGTTGCCTCATAAAGAAAAACTGTTGAGAGAAAAACACTTTGTAAATCTTAAAACACTATGAAAATGTGACATAATACAAAATAATGTGTGGGATTACAAGATAGGTGAAAACAAGGCAGTACAAGGGCTCAAAAGCATGTGGCTTCATTTTGATCCCTGTCATTAGATGTAGTTTTGAATGTATGCCCTCAAAAAGCAAATTCTGGATCTATAGAGCTCTTTCTGCCCCCTGCTATACTTGCCATGTCAAATAAATGGGCACACAAACAATTATTTTAAATGGTGTTGATAACAACCTTGATCACAAATGTGTTGCCAGTATTTTTACTCTCTTTGGCAAATTATCTTGCATTGGTCAAAAGCCTCTCATTGAAATCTTCAGATGGGAAGCAGGAGAAGAAGGTACAAACATGAAGGAAAGGGATGGGAGGGAATGGGAATTAGATTCTTATTTGAAATGCACCAAAGAGGGTTGGCACACAGACACATAAATGGTTTGGTGTAAACATAAATCAAATTTGGAACAGCTAGGTGGCACAGTGGATAGATCACCGACCCTGGAGTCAGGAGGACCTGAGTTCAAACCTGGCCTCAGACCCTTGACACTTACTAGCTGTGTGACCCTGGGCAACTTAACTCCAATTACCTCACAAAAACAACAACAACAACAAAAATCAAATTCTATAGGGAAACAAATAGGAATGAGGAAGTGTGATTAAGAGCTAGGGGATGATATCAGAGGAACTGGTCACTAGAAAAACAAACTTCCTGATCCTGTAAGGGGGGAAGGAAAGAAAGAGGGAGGGGAGAGGGAAAAGGAAAAGAATAGGTAGAAATTTGAGAGGCTAAGGGGTAGAATGAGGCTTCCCTCTCCGGTTCTGTAAAAGATTTCAGAGCCAGCCAACTTTGCTCAGTCTGCTCTTCCACCTATCCTACACTTTCTAATGAAGAAAGATCTATATTTCACTTCTTGCTGCCTTTATGCAACATACTCTACAGCTTTAAAGCATAACATGTTGTTGTTGTTCAGTCGTTTCAGTCATATCCGACTCTTCATGACCCCATCTTGGGTTTTCTTGGCAAAGATGCTAGAAGGGTTTGTCATCTCCTTCTCCAGTTATCTAAATGTTAGTTATTGTTATTATTGATATCTCATTTTCATCTTTTATCAACTTCCATTTTATTGTTATCATCATCATCATCATCCCCTAGTTTCTAGCAATGTCAATAAATACATTAAAATGAATGAAGGCAATAGTATATGTAAAGTCAGGATTTTACTTTATGGAAAATTACTTAAGACTCAGACTTAAGTAGAGAACAGTAGAAATAATGAAGAGGGATGACAATTTGGATAGCTACAAAAGCCCTCAAGGAAATGGAATCCAAACCCAGCTGGCATTAGTTTTGTCCCTGCAGAGGTTACTCAGAGAAACCTTACAACTTCTTCTTGAGAGCTCTGCCCATCAGTAAGGGAAAAGAGACCAAAAAATTAGTGAGTAGGGAATTTTTAAAAGCTTAAAACTCCTGAGCTATAAAGAGGAAAATTTTCAATAAAATCTCAACCCACTAGCAAGTAAATCAACAGAAATAATCATAAAAACAGGACAAGTGGGCAAAACCATAGAGAGAACACAAAGCTCTCTTAACAAATATCCTATCATGTGGTAAAGTAAACCAATAGTAGTTGATAGAAGAGAGAATCCTATGGACTCCACAGAAAGCATAAACAACAAGAAACTATGAAATTATTCAAAGGAGAAATAAAATCCAGAGATCAAGAAGTTAGGAATAAATATAGCAAAAAAATAGAACTCAACACAGAATTAAAAAAAAACACACACAGCAGGGGCAGCTAGGTGGCACAGTGGATAGAGCACCAGGCCTGGAGTCAGGAGGACCTGAGTTCAAATCTGACCTCAAACACAACACTTACTAGCTGTGTGACTCTGGGCAAGTTACTTAACCCCAATTGCCTCACCAAAAAACAAACAACAAAAAAAACCCCAGCAGATTGGGAGTGGGGGGGAGAAATAGACCCATGATGGATAATCTATCTAAATAAGTGAAAGATTAAAACATTTGGAATACCACCAAAAAAAAATAAAACTGAAGAGGAAGAGAAAGCCGGGGCATACATACTACATTTTGTTATCAATTTTGATCTTTGCTCTAACAAGTTAATGGTCTGTCTGTACACAGATATAATTTATTTTAAATGACTCTCAATTTGGACTCCCAACTTTCAGACTATTAAGATATTGTCAATTTTCTTTTTGGTGTGAATTTTCAGAAACTATCTATGGTATTCAATGTCTTCCAACTCTTTTCTTAATATAAACATTGATGATATCTAGATATGAAATTTCTGTGTAGTTTGCAAACCTTAGGCCTTTTAGCTTCTTTAATTTTTCTGGGCTATAGTTTTCAACAATTTCTGCCATCCTTCCCCTATACCCACCTTGGTACTGAAATCACTGAGCATTAAAATATTTGTTGAATTTAGAGGATTTCATCAGGTTCTTTTTTTCCCCCATCATGTTCTTAAGGAGTTCTTCTATCTGCAAATGTTCTACAGCAGATATAAAGCTGGCACAAAACTTGAAATTATCTTTATAATGACACTTTTGCTTATGATCATTGTAAGTTAAGATAAACAAGTGTCCCAAGAAATGATGTTTCTTCTTAACTTTGGTCACATGATAAGACCAACTTCTGCCAACTCCTTCATTTGTTTGTCCAAGGGGAATCTATGAGCCATCCTCACCCTTTTTCCTTTTCTCTTCTGCTTTCATTTCTAGAAAGAATGTCCATTTATCTGATGTGATTATAGGACAAGGATCTCATATTTAAGACCACAACAGGTAAGTTGATTTTTATAGATGGTATAAAAACTTGTGATCGTTAGCACTCGCCAAACCTTTTCTACTACCATCCCAATATCACTACAGAAAAGCAAGGGAGCTGGACAGGATTAGGAGACATTTTCTATTTTTCTTTGTTCATGGGCTGGGCAGCCAACTGATGACGAGTCTTTCTATACTTAACTAGGCTAGTTCTCAGAAAGCGGAGACAGTCTGTCACTGGAACTTTACAATTTGTATTATAGTTCTCTTTATGTGTCATATCTCCCCTACTCAGTCATTAGCTCCTTTGGGAGCAGAGAATGCGTCATACTTCCCTTGAGTATTTCTCTCATTGCCTAACACAATGACTATTTTATAGTTAGTCAATAATAAGTTTTTGTTGAATTAAAATTCAGAAGGTAGGGACCACCAGCAATCCTGTTCACTCTCTGTTATCCCAAAACAATTATCTACTTCTTCCTAGGAGGACAGGCTGTGGCCAGTCATGATTTGGCTGTGGCAATGTCACAATATTTGAAGAATTAAAGATGAATATTACTCAAAGGGCAAGGGAAGAGTACAAGATGGATGTGAACAACACAGAATAAAGAGGCATCTAGGTGGCACAGTGGATAGAGCACTGGACTTGGAGTCAGGAAAACTCATCCTCATAAGTTCAAATCTGACCTCAGATACTAACTAGCTGCGTGATCCTGGGCAAGCTCTGTTTGCCTCAGTTTCTTCATCTGTAAAATGAGCTGGAGAAGGAAATAGCAAACTAGTCTAGTATCTCTGCCAAGAAAACTCCAAATGGGGTCATGAAGAGTCAGACACAACTGGAAAAAAAGACACAACACCATGTAATAAACTAAGTAAAATTCATCAAAGAATTCTATTCTAGAAAAAGAAGGTGGGTTTTTCATGTGATGAAAATGAGAAAAAACTGATGTACAGCTCTTGAGCTCCATATATATCTTCATAATATCAAGAGAAACTGAGCAAGGCCCTTAGAGAAACTGAGAAAGACCCATAGAAAATTGGATTTCCTAAAGGGGACTCATGGGAGGACACGAGCAGGAAGACCACGCATGGGTAAGTTGCCATCTGCATTGCTGGGGAGAACAACAATGAGAACAGTGACAACACAACCATCTGAGCTCAGACTTTGGCTGATTAGTTCAAAGAGCTGAGGGAGGCCAGGGTCATAGAGTTTATCCCTGGATGGCCCAGTTAAATTTCCTTTTTTACTGACTCAAATCAGAACACACTAACTTTAACCTAGTCATCCAGAAAATTACAGCCTTTGGTTACAAAAAGATTAAGACAAGTAGACATTGCTGAAGAGATCTAAATCCATCAATCCACTTGAAAAACCACCCCGAGTAGGTAAGTCGCTGACAATGACTTGATTATATAATCTTTTTGTCCAAAGATGGCATTTTGCTACAAATAACTCTAAGTGCGTGTGTGTGTGTGTCTTACACTTGGAGAGATATACATGCATACATGTGTGCATATATGTATACATATATATGTGTGTGCATGTGTGTGTGCTTCTACATACACTCATAGATTCATTGTATCTCAGAGTTGGAAGGACCTCAGATCAACCTATACCTAAGTGGAAATTCCTCTCTACAACATACCTGCCAAATCGTTATCCAGCCTTTCAGGAAATCCTGCACACTATGGCCAAAGGGATTTTCTTTAAACACAGATCTGACCCATGTTACTCCCCTACTCAATACACTCCACCAGCTTCCTATAACCTGTAGGATCAAATAGAAACTCCTCTGTTTAGGTTGCAAAGCCTTTCACAAACTTGCCCCAACCTATCTTTCCAGCCTCATTGGACATTACTCCCCCTCCTGCACGCTATGAGTCCAACCAAACTGGCCTTCTTTCTCTTCCTCACACAGGAATTATTTCAATTATTGCATGTGTAACCCCAGCACTTAGCCCAGTGCCTGGAACAAAACATGCACTTAATAAATGCTTTGTTTATTGATGGACTGAAGATCCTCAGTGGTGGAGAAACTCATTACCTCCCATTCCACTTTGGGGCAGCTTTAATCGTCAGGAAGGACATCTTGTTCTGGAGCAAGAATCTGTGTTCCTACAATGCCTATCCATTGATTCCAATTCACTGGGTCATAGATATTGAGTTGGAAGGGACATTAGAGGACAGGAAACCAGAGAAGATAAGAGGGCAGAAAGGTTGTGATTTGTGCCAGGTCAAACAGGAAAGTGTTAGAACCAAAGCTTGGATCTGGATCCTGTGACTCAAAAAAACAAAAACAAAAAACAAAAAAAACCACCTCTTTCTCCTCATCTCTTATGTGGGCCAAGAAAAATAAGACTAATCCTTCCCCATGCGAGGCCACCCTTCACTCTCTGTTCCCACTTTCCCTTGTTTTGTTGTTGGGTTGTTTTTTTCAGTTGCATCAGACTCTTTGAGACCCTGTTAGGGGTTTTCTTGGCAGAGATACTGGAGTGGTTCACCATTTTCTTCTCTAGCTCATTTTACAGATGAGGAACTGAAGCAAACAGCATTAAGTGACTTGCCCAGAGTCACACAGCCAAAATTGAACTCATGAAGATGAGTCTTCCTGGCTCCAGGCCTGATACTCCATCCACTTTGACAACCTAGCTGCCCTTCCGGTAGCTCTACAGTTTGGTTTATTCAACCCAGCAGGTGAAGAGGGATGGGGTTTGGCTATATAAAATGGGGACAATGATAGGTGATGGACTTATGTAAAACACTTTGCAAAGCTTAAATCCCTACCTAAATGTTAGCTATTGTTATTATTACTCCCACAACTTCCACCTGTTAAGCCACACCAGACAAAAGAGCTCCAACACAGATCCACCCAACCCCCACCCAAGTTATCCCTTCTCCCTATCAAAGCAAGTGTCTCCTCCAGCCATCTCTGTCTGATCCCTCGCTATTTGTCTTTTTCTCTGCTCTGGGTGGTGAGTCCGTTCCCATTCTTCCTAAGACAAACGCCTGCGATCTGACCCTGGAACCTTGACCTAAGGAAGAGGCATCTCTGAATGCGATGGGGGCCGGGAGCCGGGGGACCGGAGTGGGAAGGGGAAGGGTCCGGAGAGGTTGCCGAGGAGAGAAACAATTTTGTCAGTCCCCACCTCCTCCACCCCTCCATTTCTTCTGCATCTGTGAGGTTTCCCTAGGCAACATCCTAGCTGTCCCACACTGAGGCGTGATCTGCTCTGTGTGCCCTGAATTAAAAAAAGGCAAATGCCAAACTCCAGAACAAAGACTGGCTGCTGCGGCCCCCCAGTGAATGTCCTCCTTGTGAAGCTGAGTGGAGGAGGAGGGAGATGCAGAACTGAAGAGGGGCGTGGGGAAGGGGCAGTATCCGTGCCATAGGGTTCCAGCGTGGGGCTGGCATTAGCCGTCCGGGAAGGAAATGCCCCGAAGCAGTCAGCCTTGAAGCTCCGACCGCTCGGGGCTCCAAGTCTGAGTCTCGGGACGACCAGAGCGCCCCTTCCCTGACCTCTCAGGGTGGGAGGAGAAGTTGGGGCGGGGGCAAGGGGGTGGCAGGGAGGAAGCTTGATGTGCATCAGAGGAGAGCGGACGATCTCCGCCTCTCTGGGCTCAGAATCTCTGCAAGCAGAGAGCCTGGAGCTCCAACGCCCCTGGTAAGTGAGGGGCTGCAGGGAGTGAGGGGGGAGAAGGCATGCACCCTGCGGTGACACTAGCACGAACCCGCACCCACCCAGCCACCCACCCACCCACGCCTTCCACTGCAGGGAGGCGGGGCAGCCAGCGTGGCACAGTGATGGGGCGGGGACTCTGGAGGAGGAAGGTGTAAATGCCTTCTAAGGCCCAGCTAGGAGCCACGCTTCGGAGGCTGGGTCTGGGCTGCAGCTCCCCTGCACAAAGGAGGAGGTGACCTCCAGACGGTTTCACTCCCGAGGCAGGGCGGCTGGCTCCTGAGGAGGGGCTAGCTCTGCCAGGGGGAGCAGGAATAGCAGCCGAAAGCGGAGATGTGCATGCCCGTGCGTTTGCGTGTGCCCGACTGTGCCTCCCTCCCATCTGTGCACTGACGTCTGCAATTTGTGCCCGCGAGTCTGTGTTTGTGCCTTAAGCTTGTGATTTAGGTCGTCGTGACCCTACTATCTTACACCTTCCTTTCTACCCTGAATGTGTGTGTGTGTGTGTGTGTGTGCCTTAAATCACTTTATCTTTAGGGATGAGAACCTGGGTTTAAATCCTAATTCTATTTTCTGCCTTGGGATCATGGGCAAGTGTTTACCTTCTCTGAGATTCTTTCTTCATTTATTGAGTGAAAGGTTTAGACTAATTTCCAAAGCCCCTTATAGCTCTGATTCTGAATGAAAACAGGGACTATATTTGTTTTCTACAGTGTAATGCCATTTATAAGACAGCATTTAATAAATGCATTTAAATAGACTGAAAATGTAACTGGTTTATCATTGCCTGCAAAGGATAGTAGAGTTGTGTGTGCATGCATGTAGATGTATGTTTGTGTGTGTTTGTGTCTGTTTATGTTTGTGTATGTGTAGTGTGGCTTGGTGAAAAAAGCACTGGTTATGGAGTCAGAGGTCCTGGTCTCCTGCTACTTCTGATGATGACTTCCTGTGTGGCATTGGTCAAGTCTCTTATCTTCCCTAGGCTTCTGGTATTTGAGGTTCTTTCCAGATGTAGTTCTGAGACCTACTTGCATGTTCACAGTTCTGTGTATCTGATGTCAGCTAGCACATTTTTGCATATGTGTCATATTGAACATTGACCAAAGCTCTTGCAGTATAATTACAACTTGTTGATTAATTGGTTGACTGATTCATCAATTCTGTAAAACTATGAATGAAACAATGGGAGCTTCTGGGGTATCTTTCTATTTTTCTCATGTATAAACTTCCTGGAACACAGTTAGCAGGAAGAGAATCTGAGTTGTGTGTGGCAGCATAGTCTGCGTGACTCTTTGTGATGTGTCCATCGGGTATATTATCTCTATGTGTGTGGTTTATATGATGCTACAGAGGAACCTACCATATGCTGTGTGTGGCCTGTGTTAGTACTCTCCAGGATCCAGTGTGTAGGTGTTTGGTCTGGAAAGAGTGGTATTTGATCCAGGGTATGAGATATGAGTTAATTTGGCACATAATATGCAGTTTCAGTACATGCTATTGGTTTTCTGGGGTCTGACACTGTGCAAACTGTGGGTGAGTAGTATAAACATATATATTTACACCTATATCTGTTGAAGCCTTATTAGAAGTATGATACCAAACACTTATACAGAACACCTCTCTTTCTGTTGGCATGGATGGTGTGTAATTTCCACATAAATGAAGTACAAAAGGATCATTCCTTACCTTTCATATTTGGAGGAATAGAGGCACAATCAGTAAAAATAACTTACTCAAGATGACATAAGGGAATATCAGGGGGCAAAATTAGTCCTGCAACTTCAAGTCCAAAATACCATTCTCTATAACTTCTAGACTTGTAGACTCACTACAACCTAATTAGGTAAGCAACCCAAATATTGCTCCCATTTTACAAATGAGATACATAAGGTCATGGAAATAAGGTAACTTGTCCACAAGCATGCTGCTCATAAGTGTTTGTGCCAGAATTCTAATCCAGGTGTCAACTCCAAGTGAAGTACACTGTCCAGGATGCCACACCGCCAAGCTGGGTGTTACCTTGATGGTTGAGTCACTTATTCCATTACACATACAAGAATTCGTGTAAGGGAGTCAACAGACAGATCCAAATAGTTGGGGCTAAGGATTGGGTATATGGTTCTATTCCCTACTATGCTGAAAACACACAGGCAGTGCTCGATACACATTTGGTGTTGCAGGAGTTCAGCACAGTGGAGAGAAGTATACCAAGAAACTTCCTAGATCCTCTGTGCTTGCTCTACAAGCTACATGATGTTGGGTAAATAATGTCACTTCTCTAAAAAAAGAGGACCTATAGGCAGTGACAGAAATAAAAATCTTATATCATTATTTCTTATGAGGATGAAGGACTAGAGGCTTGAAATGTTGCAATGGAAATAACCAAGATTGCCAAACTAATGAATCACTCCTAAAATCATTTGGTTTTGAATAGATGGCATTACATTTTTTTTCCTAGTGACTTTCTTTTATGATAATAATTGATTGAAGCGAATATTGAAATGAGTCTGCCTTCCTTGAAGACAACTCAGCTGATGAGAGTGTGCAGAGGGTAGGAGAGAAAGAGAGGAGGCCCAGAAATATCATATTTTCCCCAAAACATCCCTCCTCCTAGGCTTTCCGATTTTTGTTGTAGGTGCCACCATGTTCCCAATCCCTAGATCTTTGCCACTTTCCTCTGCCCTATGTGCTATCATGAGTTGCCAAGTCATAACAATTCAATCTCTGTAACATCTCTTACATCTGCCCCATTCTCTTCAGTAACTTTACCTTATCATACTTCAGGTCCTTATCACTTCTCATCTGGACTATTTTAACAAACTTATAAGTTGTTCTCTCTCCTTTTAGATTCTACTTCTCCAATTGAGAGTCAAAATAATCATAAAAATATACAGATCTGACCACACTATTCCCCTGATTAGAACCATTAGTGACCCTCTATGGTCTTAAAAATAAAGTACAAACTTCTTGGTCAGGCACAATCTCATTTTAACCTACCTTTCCACTTATTTTGTATGACTACCTTTCATGCATTTTACATTTCAGTCAAACTAATCTTTCCCCTCCCCCAACTGAATATGTAGATTGTCTCAGAGAGCAAAAATTCACTCTTTCTATATCTCCATGTTGAAATTCTTTTCATCCTTAAAAGCCTAGCTTAACTGACACCTTCTCTATGAATTTTCCTTGATTTACCCAGCTAAAAAGTCCTTTCTTAGATTTTTTTTTTTTAGTGTTTAGCCAGGACTTCTGGTTATTTTTCTTCAAAATACATTTTTATTAGCATTTTTCATTTTTATGTGGCCTAAATGTCCCCCTGTGTTTGCCTTCTCCTCCCATCACAAAAAACCCATCCTATGTCACAAAGAATTTTTAAAAGAAAAAAGTAAGAGAAAGATATCCCCAAAATTTATTAATATATTCTCAAAAAACTGGTTCAGTGGTCCACATCCTTGGACCCCCTATCTCTACAAAGGACTGGGTGGGGGGTGTCTTCTAATGTTTCCTCTTAGAGGCAAAGCCTTTTCCTTGTAATTTTACAACATTCATTTCCATTTGTTTTGTGGTGATCTTTCATTTCCATTGTGTTTTCTTGGCTATACCAACTTTATTCTGCATCATTTCAAGTCTTTCCATGTTTTTCAGTATTCATCATATTTGTTTTTTCTTACAGCATAGTAAGGATATTTCTCTATTTCTTTTGTGTTCTCAGTTTTCCCGGTATTTAACTGTGCACAAGGAATTTCTGACAATTCTTTTTGTTTCTCCTGGTGAAGAAATTATTTTTATTTCTTTTAGTTTTGTTTTGATTTTACCTTTTTCAATGGTTATTTTTTAAATTTGATTCTCAGTCTTCTTTGTTTTAATCAGATTGGTTAAAAGTTTATCAATCATCTTTTCAATGAACCAGCTTTTAATTTTATATATCATTTCTATCATCTTTTTGCTTTCCAATTTATCTATTCTCTAATTTTAAAAATTTCCCTATCTGTACATGTTTAGATTTATTTAATGTGTTTCCGATTTTTAATGCATATTCCATTAGCTAAACCTTTCCTTTTTTATTTTGCTGCTATATGTCTTTTGGGATACAGTTTTCCCCCTGAGTTCTGCTTTAGCTGCATCCCTAAAATTTTGGAGTGTTGTTTCATCATTATTATTCATATAATCATTGTTTCCATAAATTATTCTTTGACCACCTGTTTTTTATGATTTCATCAAGTCTCCATTTATGTATGTCTTTTGTTTGTATTCTTTGAGCTGATTACTTTTTTTTCTTTTTGTCATTGTTTATAAAGGATGTGTTAGGATTACCTTTTTACATTTATTTGCATTATTTCTATGTCCTAATATATGGTCAATTTTTATTTTTAAAAATTCCATATGATGCTGAAAAATATGGATATTCTTCAGCAGTCCCATTCAGAAGATATCATAAGTTTTCAGCTCTAGTTTTTGCTCCATTTATTCAATTCTATGTTTTTCTTTTTCTGTTAGATCTGTCCAAGTATAAGCAGGGAACATTAAAAATCTCTTACTATTATTGTGTTACTATCTATGTCTTCTTGAATTCATTTAATTTTTCTTTTATGAATTTAGATGCTTTGTCAATATTGATATACATTTGTGATCTATAGAAACTTTCATAATAATGTAATTTATTTAGCTCTGTTTATATTGTGAATTTTTGTTTTTCCTCTTTTGGATACCATGATTGCAACATCTGCTATTTAAGAGTCATCTGATACATAGTAAATTTTGTTCCAGCCTCTCATTTTTATTCATTTATGGATTTTTTAATGTTTTGGTGTATTTCTTGTTAAGCAAAAGATTGTGGAGTTTTGTTTTCTTATTCAATGCCACCCTTTTGCTTTATTGGATTGTTTAGTCCATTCACATTTAAAGTTATGGAAGTGATGTTATATTTTCACCATTTGGATCTCCAAAGGTTATTTTTTTCTAATTTAAGATTTTATTTGTTCCCCTTCCCTTTTTGCAGAAGTATTTTATCCCTACTATTAGTTTTGTATAAGCTACCTGAAGGCAATCTTATTCCTGTGGGCTTGCTTGACCTCACCCTCAACCTTGCCCATTTCTCAACCTTTTCCCTAGTTCTGAGGTTTTTTCCTTTTTTCCTTCTATTTTTATCAAATTCTTTCCCTTATACTCTCAGTTGTCATTAATTCAAAGTCTTCTTTTCGTCTTCTCCCCTCCAACTTCTTTTGTTTGTTATTTTTTCCCCGACTTTTTCTAAAAGAAATTTCTTTATCTCATTCTTTTCATTGATCTTCTTCCACTTTTGTCTATTCTAAATTTTTCATCTTTGATCCATGGTCTGCATACTTATTATTTCTTTAATCATTTTGTGTTCCTCATAGAATTAAAACTTGTTTTTAATGACTTTAAGTTCTCCCTTCTACTTTCTGTTATTGCTTTGAAGATCTTGCCCCCTCACACCATTTTTCTGATATGCCTCACTTTTAGAAGAACCAATTAATGAGGGAGGAAATGAGGATAGAAGTAGTATGCCCTAGTACAAATTTTCATGTCCCAAATTGGTCCACTTGTACCCACTACCCTCTTTATGATCATTTTCTTCCTCATTTGCCATTTAGTATCTTGTGTTCATGCCCTGCCCCTACAAGGCAAGTTGTTGTTAGACACAATATCTTGTGACAATCTGTGCCACCTTTTGAGGAAAGATGTTGTCAATGGAGAAATAATGCTTCCTCAGAGGAAATTATCCCCTGGGCACCAACTCTTTGCAGATTTGACTCATTGCAGGGTCTCCATTATGTATCTTTCCACCCCTAAGTGTTCCTCAGTTGAATCTCCTCCCACCATTGAGTCTAGATGTTCCCCTTTTTTTCAACCTGTTGATTATCTAGACCTAAGAAAATGATGGATAAAAGTGTGTCAGACCTACATTTTTTTGGAAGCTGGTTGTTAAATATTTACTAGCACATCTCAGCTTCATGTATGCCTATGGTAACTTCCTCTGTAAATTCTATGACTGGGGAAATGCCCAGTATAAAACTACCTATTTTGTCTAGGCAGTGGAACTAAAGATTACCTAGTTGACACCACATTATTGATAGGGTTTATAAATATAAACTGATTCTTGAGTTTGACCTTAAAAAGGAGACAAGGACCCACCAAGGAAACAGAGAACTCTCTCTCTCTCTCTCTCTCTCTCACACACACACACACACACACACACACACACACACACACACCCTACAAGAGATAAACATGAAGTCTCCTTAAAAATATCAGAGCTAAATACTGGCATTCCCAAAGAAATCCTGGGTTGAGACAAAATGAGGTACAGAAATCATTACTCCAAGAAGCCCCCATGGTATGTGAGGGGTCAGGGTCCAATTGACATGTGAATTACACAAGCATTTACTAAGCATCTCATGTGTCTAGCACTTGTAGGGAGGGGGAAAAGAAGTATAAGATCTGTCCCTCCTCAAATTGGGCCTAGAGTTTAGTTGAGGAGACAAGACTAGCACACACACACACACATTTTGGTGCTCAACTATGTGATCTTGATTATAAATGCCACAGGAATTCAGTAAACAGAGAAGTCATTGTGAGCTAGAGAAATCAGAGAACGCTTTGGGGTAGAGGCAGGACAAGCTGATTCTCAGAAGAAAATTCAAGTTAATTCGCACACATGTATGTGTACATGTGTATAGCGCATGTATGTTTATATGTGTGTGCATGTGTTCGTGTGTATAAGTATCTGTGTATATAACTCATTCATAAGTTTACCATTGTATTTGGTCAAATGTGTCTAATATATTCAGAGGGGGAAAAAAGGCATCTTTAAGAAGTTTCAGGCCTGGAACAAGTTGTGGAGAGAAAAGTCACTGGAAGTTGAATACTCATTATCCAATGCTATACAAATTAATTTTCTACACAAAAACTGAGCCTGGGTGAATTGGTTCCTAAGGCAACCTTCTCTCAATTGTCAAAAAGACAAGTCACTGGAAAATGTGATGTGTGAAAACTGTTCTTATGAGCTTGCAACTGTTTGGGGGTCTCTTTCATTAACTGCAAGGGAAAGCAGATTTTGGACAGCTGATCTGAATTTTTTAAAAAGAAGTTATTATATGCAAAGAGAAGGAAGGAGAAGAGATGAGAAGGAGGAGAGGGAAAGGGAGGGAAGGAGACATACAGACAGAAGGAGAGAGAAAGACAGAGGAAGAGACAGAAATAGAGACAGAGGGAGAGTCAGAGACAGAGAAATATTTTTTAAAAGAATTAAAACTCCATTTCTGATTAGATAGTTAAGGGTTTTTTAAAGTTTCTTTATTTAAGAGTCAAAACCTAGCAAGTGGTCACTTGGAATGGATAGACAGCCAAAAACTAGTGAGAAACATAATCTGCAATGTTGTTTTTAAGATAGAGAAAGGATGAGTTAAAGTAAGTAGCAATAGATTAACAGTTGAAGTTTTCTTCAAGAGAAACCTTGAGTGTCCTTATATCACTTTTTCTGATCACTGTGTGAGTTCTTACCTTCTGTGAGTTCTCCATAAAATAGTCTTTTAGGCAAGCATACGTTTGGCATTGGAATAATGTGTTCAGCCCACAGGAGCTATGCTCTCTACAATAGAGTTTGAATACTTGGCACTTTAGTTCGAGAGAGGACCTCAGTGTCTGGTATCTTTATCCTGCCAGGTGATCTTTAGAATCTTCCTAAGACAATTCAAAAGGAAGCGATTCAGTTGTCTGGCATGACCATGGTATACTGTCCAGGTTTTACATGCAAAAGGAGGGTACAATAGAATGAGTAAGAATAATCTGGAAAGAATTCTAGATATGGATATTAGCTGTATTATCTGGTTCGCTCTCATTTATGAAACTAGAAGTAAAGGAAGTTACATGTGGTATCTTATTGTTGGATATTAAAGGACTCTGAGGAAGTATCTTGGTATTGTGGAAAGAACACTGGATTTGGAATCTTAATTCTTGGGTTTGAATATTGACTCTTGCACCATTAACATTTGTGTGACTTTGGTCAAGTTCCTTAACCTCTCTGGGCCTCAGTTTGCTAATCTGGAAAATGAGAAATTGGACTAGATAACCTCTAAGGTCCCTTCCACAGATCAAAATCTTGGATACTATGAGAATTCTATAAGCACCCAGTGATGAAGGTAGAATTGATCTTTCATCACTAGTAGATTTTTCTCAGTTTTCGCATTAGGAACTATGAGGCTTTTGTCCATGACCAAGATATCCTGAGTTCACCAGATGTGTTCCTTAAATTGAAATGACTAACATTTATGACTACTTTCCAAAGACAGAAAAAAGAACAGAGCTACTCATCAGGTCCTTGTGTTTCTGCCCTGGATTATTGTTAGTCCCACAGTTTTAAGAATATTGATAAACTAAAGAGTGTTCAAAGGCATGCGTGCAACCAGAAGAGAGAAGGGCCTTAAATCAATGGCCTAGGAGGATCAGTTGAAGGAATTGGGGATATTTAACCTGCAGATGACAAGACTTGGCAAGAGGGGGTGGAGGGGTGGAGGGGCATGACAGTTGTCTTCATGCTTTTGAAGGGCAATGATATGGAAACAGGATTAGATTTGTTCTGTTTGGTCCCAGAGATCAGAGCCATAGCCAGTGGGTGCAAGTCACAGAGACAACTTTAGGCATGCCATCAAAAAAATCTTCCCAACAACTAGAGCTGTCCAAAAATGAAACAGGCTGCCTTGGGAGGTGGGAGATTCCACCTCCCTAGAGGTTTTCAACCAGAGCTTAGATGACCACTTATCAGGTTAGTCATACTGGGGATTCCTTTCACCTATATGTTGGATGATAAAATTCTTGATTCTGTGATTCCCTAAAGGAAAGAAGGGGAAGGGATTTGAGGTACAACACGGAAGTCATTCTCATAATGTAGCATTGATGATGTCTGTAAAGATCAAAAATTATCTGTTAGCAGAGATTCTGAGGAAAGATATCCTGAGGGCACTTATTGAACATTCCATCCATGTTGTCAGGGACAAGAACAGCCATGAAAAACCAAAATGGACAAGGTCCCTTTGGCAGTTAGTTGGCACAATGGATAGAGTGCCCAGCCTGGAGTAAGGAAGACATCTTTCTGAGTTCTAATCTGTCCTCAGATACTTACTAGCTGTCTGACCCAGTGCCAGTCACATGACTTGTTTGCCTCAGTTTCTTCATCTGCAAAATGAGCTGGAGAAGAAAATGGCAAGTCAGCCCAGCATTTTTGCCAACAAAACCCAAAATGGGGTCATGAAGAGTTGGACACAACTGAAACAGCAACAACACTTTAAACTGACAGTTTTTTAAATAATATTTCCCCCAATTACATGTAAAAACAATTTTTAACATTTGGGTTTTTTAAAATTTTGTGTGCTAAATTCTCTCCCTCCTTTTCCCTCCCCTTTCCCCTCTCCAAGATAGTAAGCAATCTGATATAGATTATACATGTGCAATCATGTAAAACATATTTCCAAATTAGTCATTTAGTGATGGGGACAAAACAAAGGAAGGAAGGAAGGAAGGAAGGAAGGAAGGAAGGAAGGAAGGAAGGAAGGAAGGAAGGAAGGAAAGGAGGGAGAAATACAGTATTTTTCAGTCAGTTTTCAGATTCTATCAGTTCTTTCTCCAGACGCAGATAACATTTTTCATCATGAGCCCTTTGGGAATGTCTTAGATCATTGTATTACTGAGAATAGCTAAGTCATTCAGTTATTCATCATATTATATTGCTCTTATAGTATGCATTGTTGTCCTGGTTCTGCTCACTTCACTCTTCATCAATTCATGGAAGACTTTCCAGATTACTGTGGTCACTTGCTACAGTATATTGTGTACCTGATCCACTATGCACACTGATCCACTACTCTATTTCTTAGTACCAGATTGTTTTGATGATTGCTACTTTATAATATAGTTTGAATTCTGGTACAGCAAGGTCACCTTCCTTCACATTTTTTCATTGATTCCCTTGATATTCTTGACCTTTTATTCTTCCAGATGAATTTTGTTATTATTTTTCTATCTCTATAAGACAATTTTTGATACTTTGATTGGTATGGCACTAAATAAGTAGCTTAATTTAGGTAGAAGTGTCATTTTATTATATTGGTTTGGCCTACCCATGAGCAATTAATATTTTTACAATAATTTAGATCTGACTTTGTGTGAATAGTGTTTTGTAATTGTGTTCATATAGTTCCTGGGTTTGTCTTGGTAGATAAGTACTATCTATCTTAACAATATTATTTGTTTTCACATCATTGATGGGGCGGCTAGATGGTATGGTGGATAGAGTACCAGGCCTGAAGTCAGAAAGACTCAGTTTCCTAAGTTCAGATCTGACCTCACACACAGCTGTGTGGTTCTGGTCAAGTCACTTAACTTGTTTGCCTCAGTTCCTTTTCTGTAAAATGAGCTGAAGAAAGGAAATAGTAAACCAATGCAGTATTTTTGCCAAGAAAACCCCAAACAGGGTCACAGAGAGTCAGACATGACTAAAACGACTGAACAATAACATCATCATTGATAATAAAGGGTTTTTCTAGGAGGCTTCACATTTCCAAAAGACCTTTATCTTCACCACATGCCAATTCTCTAGCATTATATAATAAGGAGGAGTACATTAGGAATATAAGCTTTTTCATTCCCCAATTGATAAATGGTCAAAGGATAGGAACAGGCAGTTTTTAGAAGAAAAAAAATCAATGCTATCTATACTCACATGAAAAAATGCTCTAAATCATTATTGATTAGAGAAATGCAAATTAAAACAACTCTGAGGTACCACTTCTCACCTATCAGAAATGACAAATGCTGGAGGGAGTGAGGGAAAATAGGTACACTAATAAATTGTTGGTAGAGTTGTGAATTTGTACAAACATTCTAGAAAACAATTTGGAACTATGATTAAAAGGCCATAAAACTGTGTATACCTTTTGATCCAGCTATATCGCTATTAGGTCTATATCCCAAAGAGATTAAAGAAAGAGGGAAAGGACCTATGTGCACAAAAATGTTTATAGCAGCCCTCTTTGTGGTGGCAAAGAATTGAAAATTGAGGGGATGCCCATCATTTGGAGAATGGCTGAATAAGTTGTGGTTTATGATTGTGATGGAGCACATTGTGCTATAAGAAATGATGAGGCAGGTGGTTTAAAAAAAAAACATGACAATACCTATATAAACTGATGTAAAGTGAACTGAGAAGAACTGGGGGATCATTGTGTGCAATAATGGCAATGTTGTAATGATGATCAACTGTGAAATATTTGGCTATGCTGATCAATACAACAATTCAAGACAATTCCAAAAGAGTCATGGTGTAAAAATGCTTTCCACCTCCAGAGAGATAACTGATTAACTCTGAGTACAAAATGAAATATAATGTTCTCACTTTATTTGTTTTGCCTTCTTTTTTGCAATATGGCTAATATGGAAAGAATTCACATGATCTCACATGTATAATTTGATATCATTTGTTTGTCTTCTCTGTAGGTGGAGAAAGAGTGAGTGGGAGGGAGATAATTTGGAACTCAAAATTTAAAAAGAAAAGGATGTTAAAAATAAATAAAAACAAACAATACTTTAAAAGAAAGCTCTTTGAGGACAGGAGTTCATCAACTGCAATTTTTAATCCTAATGACTACACTCGGAGTTAAGAGACCTGGATTCTAGGCCTGATTTTACAAAAAACAATCATGGGGTGGCTAGGTGGCACAGTGGATAAAGCACTGGCCCTGGATTCAGGAGTACCTGAGTTCAAATCCAGCCTTAGACACTTGACACTTACTAGCTGTGTGACCCTGGGCAAGTCACTTAACCCCCATTGCCCCGCAAAAAAAAAAACAACCCAAATAACAATCATAACATAACATTAAAAGGTTACGAAATGCTTTCTTCACAACAGGCTTGTGAGGTAGGTGGAATAAGTATTATTATCCCAACTTCACAGATGAGAAAACTGAATATCCTAGAGATGAAATGACTGTCAAGAAACAAGTTGGTATAGTGTTATGAGCCCTGGATTTGGAGTCAGAACCTTAATCTTGGCTCTGAGATTTGGACCTGTGTTACTAGCACCGTGTCATTTAATTTCTTTGGGCCTCATTTTCTTTTTCCATAAAATGAAAGGGTTGGACTAGTTAGGGTTCTTAAGCTTGAGTCAGTGAACTTGGCTTTTTTTTTTCCAAAAAATCTTTTGATAACTGTATTTGACTATAACTAGTCTTTTTTTTTATTGCCATGTATTCTATGAATTTAAAATTTTTAAAAACCATTATTTTGAGACAGGGTCAAAGAGATCCTCAGCCTAGATGAATTCTAAATCCTATGATTTGCCCGTGCTCACATTGTAATTAAGCGTAAGAGCCAACGTCAAACCTAGATACTGACTCTGAGGCCAGTATTCTAATTTTTCAGAAGAGAGTATGCAGAAAATTCTGAGAAGAAGGCAGAGCAAAGGGTAACTTAGGATGTAGCTTTTTCCACCAACCACCATCATCAAATAAACAAGAAAGACAGCAAAATATACAGCCAATATTGTAATAACAATTGAAAGAACCCAACACAGTAATTCTTGCAGGGAAAAAAAAACCAATAATAGAATACCATCTCACCAGACTGACTCTTGATCTCCCATCTTCTCCTCTTCCCTTTCTCCTTCTCCAACCATGTCCTCTTTTTTTTTTTTTTTTTAGTGAGGCAATTGGGGTTAAGTAACTTGCCCAGGGTCACACAGCTAGTAAGCGTTAAGTGTCTGAGGCCAGATTTGAACTCAGGTACTCCTGACTCCAGGGCCAGTGCTCTATCCACTGCATCACCTAGCTGCCCCCCATGTCCTCTTTTCTTACAGTCCAGGGTTACATAGAAACATCCCTCATATTCCTCTTGTTCAAGCGTAGGTATTCATCAACTTTTGGAGTTATCCCCTTGGCAGTGTTCCAAGTGAGATCCTAGTCCAGATGATTTGAAGTCTATGAATCATACCTTAGATACCTGAGGAAGAAAGGGAAACTAATCTAGAGAAATGTGAAACTTAGGAGACAAGACTGGAGGAGGAAGGAAGCCAGAAGTGTGGTATGGGTTACAACTACTGGTGACAGTTATTTAATACTGGACAGGAGAATCATCATATCCTACATTTAGAGTTGAGAGGGGCCTTACAGGTTATCTAATCCAACTCTATTATTTTAAACATGAGGAAACTGAAACACTTAGAAGTTAAATTACTTGCCCAAAGTCACACAAGTAAGATAGAATATAATTTTTGGCTAAAGAACAATAGACCAAAAAAAATGTAAGAAAAGAGCCATCTTGATGTAAAGTGCTTTACAACAAAATTAATTGAGCCAAAGTCCCCTGAGGAAGGTGAAAATATTACAAGAAGTTGTGAAAGGCTCCTTGAAAATGGAGAAACTTCAAGAACCTCTAAAATAATTGCTTAGCAGAGCAATAAAAGAATTAAGTGAAAACATGAAGGAAATGAAGACAGAAACATGACTTCTTATGGAAAAAGTCAACAAATGAGAGAGAGCAAAGAATTTACATCAAAAGTTAGAGATACTCTCCAAAAAATAGATTATCTTGAAAAAAAGAATGACAATTAGAATGCAAATATGCTCATGAAAATGGAAAGCTAATTGAATATAATTAAAAGACAGCAAGATTATTTGATAATACAGAATACCAAACTTTAAAATAGGATGGGAAGGGTTAATCTAAGAATTATTGGTCTCCCCCCACCTACCCTCCAAAAAAAGATCAAGACAGAGAAAACATTTAGGAAATCATATAGGAAAAATTTTCATATCAGAGAGCAAATTATAGAATCATAAGATCATAGACATGGAGCAGAAAGGAACCTTTCATAGTATTTGGTCCAAACTCTCATTTTATAGATGAGGTGTCTGAGCCCCAGAAGATTTAAGTATCTTTCTCAGTTAGTAAATGGTAGCTTTGGAATTAAAATTCAGGTTCTCTGGATCCATAGTCAAAGTACTTTTACTACACAATCCTGAATACAAAGAACATTAACAAAAAGAAACCTAAAGTTTAACTAGCAGGAAACATGCTAGTCAGACTTCAACATCAAATGACAAATTTTGAAGGCAGCAAGGGAAAACACTTTTAACATCCCAAGGACCATAAATATGAATAATACAAAATTGCTCCTTTCTTTTAAAAAAAGTAAAAAATGAAATGTAAGGATACAAAACCCAAAGATTTGTTGATATACATACGTATGTATGCACATACATGAATATGTATTGTGTATACATGTGTGTGTATTGTTCAGTCATTTCAGTCGTGTCTGACTCTTCATGACCCCAGTTGGGGGGGGGGGGGTTGGCAAAGATACTGGAGTGGCTTGACTTTTTCTGCTCATTTTACAGATGAAGAAACTGAAGCAAACAGGGTTAAGTGACTGGGTCACTTGAAAATATATGGCAGTGCCTATCTCTTCCAGGTTTTAGGGAACTTAGCTGGGGTTTCTAATATATTGCTACTTATAAATTAGAGGCTGTAGCACCAGTCTTTGGCATTAAGCATTTATTGAAACATATGAAATGTTAGTAAAGAGGTAGCACATGGCTCCAGAATTAGAGATAGAAAAGAGAGAAAGTGGGGGCCACATGGCTGCCTCTTCCAGCTTCCCAGGCCCAGCATAAAATCCCAGGATGGGGAGAGGCATAGAGAGAAGAGCAGGAGAAAGAAGAGATCAACCGCCCTTGCTCCAAGGATTTCTATCCAGTAGAGGTGGGTCACTGCACATCGATCCAAGCTAATTGGCCAGTTCATTGATTGACATGACTTGGGGGGGTGGTGTCCTAGGTGAGTTAACTTCCTTTCGGTAGTCAGGAATTCTACAATTCTACTTACTCTGAGCTGGAGTTAAAAGAGGACAGGCAAGGCTCCTTCCAGCAGGGTGGGGAGGGCCTCTGGGTTCCCCAGAACCCCATTATTTTCTCACAGTGACCAACTTGCCCAGGGTTACACAGCTAGTGTCTGAGATCAGATTTGAACTCAGGAAGATGAGTCTTCTTGACTTCAGGCCTGGAACTCTGTTTACTGCGCTACGTATATATATATATATATATATATATATATATATATATATATATGCCCATATATAAATGCCTGTGTATGCATTAAAAAAAAATATATATATATATGACATCAGTAAAAGAAAGAATTTGAGTTATTTGTTTCATAGAGTTAAGCAAGCAAATTAACCAAAACAAAAGAAAGTTAAATACTTTAAGGAAGCAATTAAAGGGTTAAAAAAAAGCAATCTTTGTTTTCATGTGGCTAGGACTAGACAAATCTATGAGTGTGAGAGAAAGGAGTGTTCATTTTACATCTTTCTTTTTTAAAAAACTGTCTGAAGAGCATAAATTAACTAAAGAATCTAAAGGGTAAAAGAAATAAGGGAGAAAAAAGAAGAAATGAATTCATATTTGAAGGACAAAAAAATTCTCAATCCTTCTTTAAGTAAATCAGTATTATTGGTACTCTTCTCAGGATAGGAAAGCCCAGGAAAACACAGGTCAGAATTCAGATGGAGAAGTGTATGAGGAGGAATTGCTTCCTCTCTCTCCTCCTCTTCCCTGACTTTAGAGTGGTAGAAGAGTGAGAATAGAACATGAGGGCAAATTGTAAAGGTAGTAGTAAAAGATACTTCCCCAAAACAGAAAAGGAATACTTTGGCAACATCATGAAACAATTTCAAAAGAGGTTGTGAAAGGGACAGGGATATTGATAGGAAATCTGTTGGAAAAAGGACATTTCAATAGAACAGTTTCTCCAAGTCTACTACTTCTCAGTCTTAAGTTGGGTACAGTAATATGAAGAGGAGGAGGTAGGAAGAAACAGGGATCAGACTCGTATACGCAAAATAAACTGCAGGGACAAAGCACTGACTTAAAAGGGGAAGAGGGGGGCAGCTAGGTGGCACAGTGGATAAAGCACTGGCCTTGGATTCAGGAGAACCTGAGTCCAAATCCGGCCTCAGACACTTGACACTTACTAGCTCTGTGACCCTGGGCAAGTCACTTAACCCTCTTTGCCCCACCAAAAAAAAAGTGGAAGAAGAAAGTAAATGTATGTATGTATGCATACATGTGTATTATTTAATGGAATAAAACCTAACAGTTATACATTTAAAACAATTAAACCTAATAATTATAACCCTAAACATGAATGTCTTAAATTCCCCAATAAAAAGAGAATGTAGAAATGGATTTTTTTAACTCCAAGGGGATACTTCATAGAACAAGACAGAACAATAACTAAATTTACTTGGAAAAAGAAAAGATGTAGAATCTCAAGAGAAATAATGAAAAAAAGGACAAATGAAGAGGACATAGCTTTGCCAGATCTCAAACTGGATTATAAACTGCTAGTCATCAAAACTATTTGGTATGCACTTAAAAACAGACAAATAGATCAGGAAAACAACCTCTATAAGCAAGAAACAGAAGCAATCAATTACAGTACTCTAGCATTTGCTAAACCCAAGATAATAAATTATGGGGTGGATTTCCTTTTTGACAAAAACTACCAGGGAAAATGAAAGGCAGTATGCCAGAAATTAGGTTTAGTCTGAAGTCTTACAACATAGACCACAATAAGTTCACAAGGGACAGACAGGCAATTTGATTATATAAGATTTCATCATTAAAAAAGAAAGAAAAGGAAAGGATGAAAGGAGATATCTTTTACAGTTGTGTCAGAGGTAGAATTCTTAACCAAACAAGGGACAAAAGTAAAGGTCATAAAAATGAAACAGGCAATTTTGATTACATAAAATTTAAAAGCTTTTGCTCAGACAAAATCAATGCAGATAGAATACAAGAGTAACTATTAAATGGAAATAATATTTGCATCAAATATCAGACCAAAATTTCATATCTAAGCTATATAAAGCATTGGCACAAATAAAGGGTGTCCCAAAAGTCTTAATGCAGCTTTTAAGCATTCATAACTTTAATAGCGATTTAGCTAATTAAAACTGAACCAAGGTTTAATAGATTAAAACTGTACTGAGACTTTTGGAACACCCTGTATAGAAGAACAAGAAGCCATTCCCTAACAGATAAGTGGTCAAAGGAAATAAAGATTAAAAAACTGAAAATGATAAATGGCTATTTGAAAGCATTCTCCAAATTACTAATAATAAGAGAAATACAATTAAGATAACCCTGAGGATTCATTCATCTCACACCCTGTAAATGGGCAAAGATGACAATAAATAAGAGCAATATAGAGAGGTTGTGGAAAGACAGGAACACTAATACACTGTTAGACCCGTGATTGGTCCAACTATTCTGGATATCAATGTAAACTTTTCAATTAGAATTTTCAGAAAGCATTTATTAAATGCCTTCTGTGTGTCAGGCACCATCCTAGGCACAAAGATACAAAGACAAAAATGAAAACAGCACCTACCTTGCAGGAATCTACAGTCTCTTGGCAGAGATAAAGAATACAAAATAGGGGCAGCTAGGTGGCACAGTGGATTCAGGAGGACCTGAGTTCAAATCCAGGTTCAGATACTTGACACTTACTAGCTTTGTGACCCTGAACAAGTCACTTAACCCTCATTGCCCCCCCCCAAAAGAATACAAAATAAATATATTATTTGCGGTGGGGAGGCATTTGCAGATGAGTAGACCAGTAAAGGTTTCTTGTAGAAGCTAGTGTTTAAACTGAGCTTATGGAAGAAAAATGATTAAATTATGCAAGACAAATGACTAAATTAGCTGTATTGTTTGATTTATCCATTTTGACTGCTGGGCATATACCTCAAGGAGGTCAAATATCCTCTGTTTGGGAACAAAGAATTAGAAATAAGATGAATGCCAAGAAATTGGATAATGTGTAGGAAAAAATTGTTGTATATGAAAGCAATAGAATATTATTATGCAGTAAAAAATGATAAAGAAGAGGAATTCGGAGAAATGTCAAAAGATTGGTAGAAGTTGCTATAGACCAAAATATATGGAACCACAAAGGTCCCTTTCTGCTCTGAAACTTATGAACAATACATACACAATGACTGCAACAATATATGTGAAAAGGTCACTAATATGAAACTGAACTCTGAGTAATTGAAAAACAGAAGATGGTCCCAGATAACAGATATTGAAAAATCCCTCTACACCTCAAAACTAAGAGTCTGGGGACTAGAGCAGGATGTTGTAGGTATTCTCAGATAATGTCTTTAGTGTTTTCACTTAATTTAAATTTTTTTTATAATAAGGTAGGCTTGAATTTAGAGGTCAAGGAAAGTTGGGGTCTGGGGGATTTGTTTGGTTTTTTTTCCAGAAATGTTTGTGTTATAAAAACAAAAGGCATCTATAAAACATTTTTAAAAGAAGGGGGTGTGTTGGGGCAGCTAGGTGGTGCAGTGGATAAAGCGCCAGCCCTGGATTCAGAAGGACCTGAGTTCAAATGTGGCCTCAGACGCTTGGCTAGCTGTGTGACCCTGGGCAAGTCATTTGACCCTCATTGCCCCACCAAAAAAAAAAAAAAGAGGGCATGTTGTATCCTTTCTAAAACTTTGGAATTTAACCTCTTTAGGCTTCGATAAAAAATTAAGCTATTTAAGCCCAAAATAGTTTTTGCCAGTCATAAAGGCAACCTCATATTTTGCCTATGACCACAGAACAAATTTGGGTACAAATCTGATATCTGGTAAGTTCTCATAACCTTCCCTACTCTGTAGACCATGAGAATAAAGATCCAGCTTCTTTGGAAGTACTGAAGGTAGCTGTGGTGGGTATTGATTAGCTACAGCATAGGTCAGGTATATGTATCTATGAACCTCCAACTAGGAGAGGATTCTAATGTCTGTGGTTGGCTACCCAGTAAACAAGCATTCAGACCTGAAATGAAAAAAAGAAGGTATTTGGGATCTGAGTTCATGTTCTGCCCCAGACATTTATAAGCTGTGTGATCCTGGACAAGTCACTTAATATGTCGGTCTCAGTTTCCTCATTTATAAAATAAAGGAGTTGGACATATGGTTTCTAAGGTTCCTCCTAGCTACAGGTCCTTCTCAATAAAGGACATAACTCCAAATTTGAAGACTTGACAAGTTTCATGATTAAAACTGGAATTTAACCTGCTACCCTCTATCCCTCCCACCTCACCCTAATCCTAGCTTTGCAGTGAAACCATCTGATGATGTGGATTCTACTTCCTATTGGAATGATTGGAATGATGCCACCTACTGGAGACTTGCTGTGGGAAAGCTCCACCATGAGGAAAATGCCTCAGAGGCATTGTGGCTTTTCCTTGGCGTCAGGAGATGACGTTTGCTCATGGGTGCTGTCTATCAAGGCTACCAGCCGATCAACTTGAGGAGCCTCCTATTTTCTGGGAGGAGACTGGAAGGAGGAAAGGGAGCCTGCGCGGAGAGCGCTGGGGCTTTTGGGTTCCTGACTTGGTGGTGGTGGCGGCAGAGGACTTCACAGGAAATTTGAGGAAAGATAGGAATGCCAGGCTGTTGGAATTCTGTTCTCAATCTTTTTCTTTCTATTTTCCAATAAACCCTTAAAAACCTAAACTTGTTTTATCAGTGATTTTAGTCAGTTTCCCCCAAAACTGGGGGAACAGATTAGAATCCACATTTAGAATTTTTAATTACACACTATCCAACCACTAATTGACCACCTAACTTTGAGGGGGAAAAAATGCCAATCATAGCTGTAATTTCCTCTCCTATAAATGGAAGGATTGGGGCTAGATGGTTTTCAAGGCTATTTATCCTCTCTATAATGATACTATTGTGAGGGGAGCAGTGAGAGGCAGACAGACAGACAGACAGATTGAGATTACAAATGACCTCCAAGAGGCTCTTCCAACTCAGTTCTGGAACCAATATTCTGTTCTCCTCTACGCCATGCTATCTGAGCCAAGAGAAAGATTTTAAAAGTGGAGAAGGATATAAAACTGGAAAAAAAAACTGTTGGAGAATTTAGAGCTGAAAAATATATATCATCTTCTGAATGGGAACATTAAGAACATACATATTTCTCAGCATCATTTGAGACCTTTCCAAAAAAAAAGTATACTAGGATATGAATTAATTCTAAATAATATTTTAAAAATAAGAAATACTAAAAACATCTTTTATAGGTTATAATGCAATGAAAATAATGATCAAAATATGGATCTCAAGTGAGGACACAGACCTAAATAAAAAATTAATAGCAACATCCTGAACAGTAAGTGGGTCATATAAAAAATCATAGAAACAATAATAGGAAAAACCAATGATAATGATGAGATTTGATGCATGGTTTTCAGTCATGTCCAACTCTTCATGACCCGATTTGGGACCCCATTCTTGGAAAAGATACTGTAGTGGTTTGCATTTCTCCAACTCCTTTTACAGATGAGGAAACTGAAGCAAACAGGGTTAGGTGACTTGCCTGGGGTCACACAGCTAGTAAGTGTCTGAGGTCAGATTTGAACTCAGGAAGATGAGTCTTCCTGATTCCAGGCCCAGCACTCTATCTATGGTGCCACCTAGCTGCCAAGTAATGAGAAGCTCTTCCAAAATTTCTGAGATGCAGTTAAAGTAGTCTTCAGAGGAAAAACTATATCCTTAAGAACATACATTAACAAAATAGAAAGAGGGGAAATTAAAAGAGGAAAATATATAATTTTAAAATTAGAAAGCCAACAAATAATCACAAAATAATCACAAAAGACAACATTTTTAAAGGTAGAGGAGAAATGCATAACAAAAACTATGGAACTGGTAAAATAAAAGCTAGTTCTTTGAAAATGTTTTTAAAAATCGATGAACCTTTAACCAATCTGATGAAAGAGGGAGGAAAATTAAATGAACAAGATAAAAAAAATGAGCAAAGTAGAGTCAAAACAGAGAAGAAATAAAAAGAATTCTCAGAATCTACTATAAATAATTATAGGCCAATGAAATTGAGGAGTCAAAAGAAATAGATTATCTACCCAAATGCAAAACACCCACATTAATAGAACACCAAGTAGAGGTCTTAAATAATACAGTTTTAGAAAAGGAAATTGAACGAATTGTAAAGGAACTACCAAACAAGAGGGAAAAATTCTGGTCCAGATTAATTTACAGAAGTATGAGAAAACATCTCCCTCCTTTCTTTGAGAAGGTTGGGGGACTATGGGTGTAGAATAGTAGAAATAATCACACAGTCTCTCAACTTTGATTCAACTGGGTCTTATAGTAGATAAGCCCTTAATGTGGAATCTGGAAGACTTGAGTTCAATGCCTGCCTCAGACACTAGCCATTAGACTCTGGGCAAATCACTTAACCTCTCTTTGCCTCAATTGCCTGATCTGTAAAAGGGGGAATGATAATAGCACCTATCTCCCAGACTTGATGTGAGGATCAATTGAGATAATATGTAAAGTGCTTTCCTGAAGGACGATATAAATCCTAGCTGGTCAATTTTATAGAACTTTTTTTTCCTCTTTTTTGTTCCTTGCTATAAATGGGTGGGGGGGGACACATGGGGAAATATAGATAATATTAAAATTATTTCTTTTTTAATAAATAAAAAGTTGTTAGGGATGTTTACGTCACTTATTTTGGAAACCTCTCTGTGGCTGTCAGAAGAACAGATAAGCCCTCATCATGGGTACTAGCATAATGAGCTTTTCCAGGTGCAACATATTCACTCTAACCAAATATTCATCGTGCCAGGCACAAGGTGAATTCGGAGAGAGCTCTCAGGAAATCACTGCCTGGCCAGGGCCCCAAACGGAAACCTATTAAACTGGTAAAGAAAATAGCCAAGCTTTTACAGTGAAAATCTACCTAGCAATCCATTCAAGGAAATGAAGGAAAATGATACTATAGATCCATCTGTGATTGTAGAAGAGATTATAGGCTATACTCTTCACCATAATTAAGCATGTTTTTAGTGGGAGCAGTGAGTGTTCTTGGCATTGCATTGATAGTTTTAAAGGGGATTTTGAGACCCAGGGTGTTAAAATTAAAAACCTGTGCTCTTTAACAGAGAAAGCCAGTGATTTTCCCGGGGAGGGGGGGGGTAAGTTTTAACTTTTCACAAACTGCCACCTCCTCCCCACCCCTATCCTCTTCCTCCATTCTGTTAGCCAATTTCTACCCATGTAATTAGGTAGACAGAGTTTGGCTGTGCTTGTCTGCAAAGACATCGCGGAGGTCATCCTCAGCCAGTTCCCGTCTCCGACCCCAATTCTCAACTCCATTGAGCATCTGCACCTAACTTCCCTCTAAGAAACAGGGACCTATAATTTTAGCCATCTGAGAACCAAAAGTTAAAAAAAACTGGCCTTTTGTTTCAGCTCTACCGATAATGAAAAGAGCTGCTATTTCATAGAGGAAGGAAAGAAAAAGGATCCAGCATTTATTAAGCACCTCCTATGAGCAAGGCGTTGTGTGTTTTACAAACAGTATTTCATTTGATCCTTACAACAAACATATGAGGAAATCTCCAGGTATTATTTCTCTGGTTCTGAAGTACAGAGAGGTTAAATGACTCGCCTATCTATGTTTGTACAGCTGGTAGAGAGAAAATAGGCTTCAAATTCAAGTCTCCTCTGACTCCTGTGAGCAAACAAAAGAAAGAGGACTATCTCTAGCACCAAACAACCTGAGTTCAAATCCTCTCTGACACTTACTACTTGCATGACCCTAGACGGCAGACTGGTCAAATGAAGGTTGCTTCCAGCTCTTGCCATATGGTGCTTGGATCCTATGCTCTTTCTACCACCTACCCTGCGACCTTGGACACATCAAGGGATCCAAGGATTTAAAATTGGCACCTGAGGAGGGTTAAATGATCTCTAAGCCCTCTGACAACTGGTAAAAGTCTCTGATTCAACTCCCTGAAAAACAAAACCAAAATTCACCTTAAACCTACACCAAGTAATACTTTGCACAGGGTCAAAGATATAGCCAAGTTTTCTAAAAATGCAATGCAATCTCCTTAAGCCTATCACATCATGTGCAAGTGATTCATTTCCAGGCTCTTGCCTATAAAACAGCAAGACCCTCACAGCTTTGTGACCCTAGCCACATAAAAAAGAATTGGGAGGGGCAGCTAGGTGGTGCAGTGGGTAGAGCACCGGCCCTGGATTCAGGAGGACCTGAGTTCAAATCCGGCCTCAGACACTTAACACTTACTATCTGTGTGACCCTGGGCAAGTCACTTAACCCCAATTGCCTCACCAAAAAAAAATTGGGAAGAGCAAGTGAAAATTTTGAAGAATGAGCACCTAGATGAGATAGATTTATTGAAATATATATGCATATATACATTTGCATATATAATATATACACACATATACATGAGATTTGGGACATATACGTGTGTGTAGATACATGCACATATATGCCTGTACATATAGGTATGTATATGCCTACATATGCACAAACATAGAATGTCCCTTAGTACAGTAGAATTTTAAGTATTAATAGCTTAAGTCTTTTTTGAACAACCAGTATATTTCTATGGAGTGTTTAATAGTAGCTCGTTGAAATTCAAAGCAATGGCATTTTATTAACAAGGAAAATTCCTAACTCATAGATGGAGGTGCTTATCACAGTGAAATGGCTCACCCAGGATCACACAACTACTAAATGTCATAACTGGGAAATGGTCCAAGTTCTCCTGACTCCAACTTTAGCATTCTTTCCACTATCCTACCCAGAGGCTGAGTCATAAGAGCATATATTTAGAGCTGCAAGGGACCTTAGTTCCTCTGTTTTACAAATGAGACAACTGAGGCACCAAGAGGTTAAGTGAGATGCCCAAGGTCACAAAGCTTATAAGTGTCTGTGGTGGGATTTGAATCCTGACTCTTGGTCCAGTATTCTTCCCACTATATCAGGCTGTCTTGGAGAGTCAGCTCATTCCTTAACTAAGACTTGACATTTCTTATCAGAAAGATATCCCTCCCAAAGAGAAAAAGGCCTATTTGTACAAAAAGTATTTATAACTGCTCTTTTTGTGGTGGCTTAAGAAGTGGAAATTAAAGGGATGCCCATCAATTGGGGAATGGCTGAACAAACGGTGGTATATGATGGTGATGGAATATTATTGTGCTATAAGAAATGACAAGCAGGATGATTTCGGAAAGGCCTGGAAAGACTTGTATGAACTGATGTATAGTGAAGAGAGCAGAACCAAGAGAACATTGTGCACAGTGACAGCAATATTGTTTTATGAAGAACTGTGAATGACTTAACTATACTCAGCAATACAATAATCCAAGACAATCCCAAAGTACTAATGACTATCTACCTCCAAAGAAAGAACTGATATTGATAGAACACAGACTGAAGCATGCTATTTTTCACTTTCTTTAATTCAAGTTTTCTTATACAAAATGACTAATACTGTAATGTTTTACATAATCATACACGTATAACTTATATCTGCTTACTGCTTCAGGAAGGGGGGAGGGGAGGAAGGAGGGATAAAAATTGGAACCCCAAACTATAAATAAAAATGTTTATCACTTTTAAAAAATTTTAATTAAAAAAAAGAAATCAACAGGAAGGTGGATTAGATCATTCAGGGGTAATGAGGATGATCTAAGGGATTCTTACTAAATATTCTTTAGTTTATTATTGCTTAAGGCACCCTTAAGCAATAAATAATTGTAAAGAATACCTTGAATATTATATTAAATTACCCTGGAGTTCACAACACATTTTTTTGCTATTATTTAAAAGGGTTCTTAAAACAAAAAATATTGGAAACTACAAAATTTCTTATCAGAAATCAACATAATTGGATAAAATATTCATTCCAACTTTAAATCCCTTACTATTGATTACAAAATTTTACAAATAATTCTACACTGGGAGACTGCCACAGCTTCTGATTAACTCATTGGGGAAAGGAGAAGGGAATAAGCATTTATATATTGCCTACCATGTGCTAGGCATTGTGCCACGCACTTTGTAAATATGATCTTATTTGGTCCTCACAACAATCCTGGGAGGTATCTTATAATTGAGGAAATGGAGGGAGATAGAAGCTAAGTGATTTGCCCAGAGTCACACAGCTAATAAGTATTTGTTGCTGTTCAGCCATGTCCAACTCTTTGTGACCCTATTTGGAGTTTTCTTGGCAAAGATACTAGAGTGGTTTGCCATTTCCTTCTCCAGTGGATTAAAGCAAACCGAGGTTAAGTGACTTGCCCAGGGTCACATAGTTGGTAAGTGTCTGAGGGCAGATTTGAACTCAGATCTCCCTGAATTTAGGCCCAGTGCTCTAGGCCTTGTTCAAGAATCTGGGTGGTGCAGTGGATAGAGCCATCCAGCTGCCTCCAAACTGAGGCCTAGGGAGGTTAAATCATTTGCCCAAGGTCACACAGGGAAGCATCAGAGACTTGATTTAAATCCAAATTCTCTGACACCATGCTCAGTGAGCTTTGTATCATGGGAGTAATGTTTGGTTGTTCAGAATTGAAAACACATAGAAAGGTAGAGTATTAACCCCAAAAGCACAAGTCCATGAGATGTGCTTTGAAACTGGATTTATTACAAGAGAAATGAACATGCATGTGGAACTGCTATACCCAGTATAAAGGAGTTTGTACTCCAGACAGAATGTATATGAGTTATGAAAAGAGGGAAGTCTCACAGAGGGGTGGAAGGCAATCCCCTCCCAGATGGGAGTGGTATGGGAGAGGAAGTGAGCAAGGGAGGCAGAATAGAAGTAAGTAGGACAGCAAAAGCAGCATTCTTTTCCCTTGGGAACTGCTAGACTATGAAGATTTGGTGGTCTGCTTGTCCACAAGGGTCCCAGCTACAAAAACAATTCATCAGTCTGGTGCAGATAAGTATCCGTCTTGTAGCTTGGGTCAGCTCTTGAGGACACACTGAGAATCCCAGTTGGGGTGGAAATTATGTCAGCACAGGGGGAATCTTCCTTCTTGACTCATTCTGGGCCTCCTGCATACCCTGGGTCCAGTGTTTCCGGAAAATATGGCAACTCAAGAAGACAGGTTAAGTTGGCTTCAGGGCAATGGTTGTTAGTTGCAGCCATTTTTTGTCTCACCAACATTGGGGGATGACATACTTCCTTCCCTAGACAGTATCCCTAGACATTGTATACAATGTGGCTCAACCACAATCACGCCCTCATTCTTTCCTTAGCCACCAGTCCAGATACCTCCAGGGTTTTGTCAGCATAGCATTCCTCTCTCTGGATGGACCTGCCTTCCTCCACTTCTCTAACCCATCCTTTCATTTCTGGCAAGTTCATTCAAAGGGAGAAGAGAGGGTGAGTATATAATATATCTTACTTATTTAAAAGGTTGGTGTTTAGGGTTCCCTCTAGCTAGAGATTTTATATGTAACTGATACTCCTTTTTTCCATTGTTTGATTGGAGAATTACACAGTGTACTATCTGGATTTATATTATGACAGCCTTGTCTACACAGTGAGCCTTGGCCAGTGTTTGGTTTGTAAATCTCTTTCTCCTGTCCCCCAAATACACTTCAACGGAATTTGCCCTGGGCCGAAGAGTTTCTAGATATGAGGGCAGAAAAATAAACAATAAATCTTTAAGCTTTGAAGCCAAGAAAAATGATGGAGGGTTGCTCCCTTTCTCCATTCCTTTTTGTTTTTATCAGCAGAACCATTATTCATAGAATTTTGAAGCTGAAAAGGTCCTTAAAGATCAACGTGTGAGAAATTATGCCATATTATAAGGCATTCAAAATGGTAATGCTTCACACACTATTAACTTATTTACAAATTACTTTATTAAATCCATCATAAGTATTTCAGGCAGTTAAAAATAGTCTATCTGCTTGTTAGCAAGTATCAGGCTTCAAATTTAATTACACAAAAGTAGAATTTGTAGCTTTTATCTAATAACCTACACTCTTCAGTCCTTACTAAATTCATATTATGCTACATAACTTAGATATTAGAAATTATTGAAAACAATTAGTCCTGCATCAATCTTCAATTTGGCTATAGGTGATTATAAATAATTATCTTATCACATTTTAAAAGTTCTATATCATTTTTTAGTCCTACAAATACCAAAAATGCAAATGATTTTGATGTGTTTGCAACAGCTTTATGTTTCCTATGTAAGAGGAGTGTAGTATATGGGTTCAGTTTTGTATTGTCCACGTACATTAGGTTGGTCCACGAGGGTCTGTCTCCAAGTGACTTGCAGGGAGGCAAAAAGAGACATCTCTAGCATTTTTTCCTTTCACCTTTCTCCAAAGACTGCTTGCTTCCAAAAGAGAAATCAGTAATTGGGGCCAGAGGCTGGCCACTCTGTTCTCTTCAAAGTAGGGGAAGGGTATCAGGCAAGAATTATAACTATGCTCCCCTGAATATTATTAATCTGGGGGGATGTAATTTTTAGAGATTCAAGCTAAAGTTGTGATTACTGTTCCTTCCTCAAGAAAAAGTGTCCCAAGCTAGATATTCAAGATTTGACCCCTTTCCCATCAGATGCAGTTCCACAATGAATGCATAGCAAATAGTAAAGAAACCCATTAATCTAAGTCGACAGTAAAACAGAAATCAGAGAAAGTATACATAGAAAAATATATACTAGACAATACAGAAAGAAAATGAGCTCTCACCTTTGGGAAGACAGCTCAACTAATAGATAGTCTCAGATCTTACCAAAGGGGAAATTCCTTGATGTCTCAAGTGTAGGAAGCAGGGGGATAGAGTTATTAAAGAGACTTCCATTTCTTCATATTTTCTTCTTCCCAGACTCTTTCTCTTCCTTCAGTGTCCTAATTGCACATCTTTTCTCTCAATGCTGGAAGCTAGAAGAACTTGCATCTCTCTTCTCTCTAGGTCTCACCAATTCTACCCACCCTTCATGCAAATGTAGGATATTGAATAATCAGTCTCTACTAATGAAGAGAGTCCCATACAATTGGCTCTGTGACAAAGGGTTATATCAGAAAAGTATACCCACCATTGTACAAATCCACATTCACTAAAGAGCAAAATAAAAATAAATCCATTAGAAGTCATGTGATCTAATAAGTTCTTTTGACAGATGAAGGAACAAAGGCTCAGAGAAATTTAGCACTGTGCCTGGCATATAGTAGGTGCTTAATAAATGTTTATTGACTTTTCCAGGTTTGTATGCAGCAGAACTGAAATTTGAACTTAGGTCTTGACTTCAAATCCAGAATTCCTCCTACTGCATCTTTACTGTCTTTTCATTGCCAAACTGCTTTTGTCTGGGACAAAGACATCTGCAGATACCAGGAAACCACATTCATATAAAAATGGTGGCAAGGTGAAAACCCCAGGTCTTGGTGGATCATAATACCCACCACATTAGAGCTACCTTAAGAGAGATTAAAGAGAAAATCCATGTAAGCACACAAGCTTAGAAGCCCCCAAATATGGGTAGCATCTTAAAGAAATCCACATAGCCACCAAAAAGGAAAGGCCTATTTGGATAACTACAAATATGTTCCTCATATCTATATGCTAAGTACTTACATAGCTTAGATGGGGTAACAAATTAACATCAAAAAGTCACCAGCTTTGCCATTCCTAGGACAGAAATATTTCCAACCAGGCATAAATTAACAGAACAAATTTACTTGCTGTTCTTATCAAAGAGTTTGAAATGGTATAGAACATGATTTACTTAGAGAAATCTAGAGAGTCACCTAGAAATAATTGAAATGATTAATTACTCCTGCAAAGTAGCAGTATGTAAAATAAATTTACATGAATAACAAGCATTTCTGTATATTTCCAATTGAAAACCCAGCAGGAAGAGATAGGATGAGAAATTCTATTCAAAATAACAACAGAATACTTGTTACACAGAGGAACTATATTAATGCAACTACAAAACATTTTATGTAAATAAAGACAGATGTATACAATTAGAAAAACATGGATAGACCAATCCAATATCATAGAACTATAATATGACTTATTAATTTGCTCATTCAGTGCCATATCAATCATACTTTTAGAGCTATAAAAAATTATAAGAAGATTCATCTGGAAGCACAAAAGGTCAAGAATCTCAAAGGAAATAATTTTTTTAAAGTTATGGTCTATCAGTAACAGATTCCATGCTATTCTACAAAGTAGTAATCATCAAAATTATTTTGTACTGGTTTAAAATAGAAAGGCTGATCAAAGGAACAAATTAGGTAAACAGCATGCAGAAGCAAACAAGCTAGTAGAATAGTATTAAATAAACCCAAAGACATCAACTCTTGGGTTAAGGACACATTGTTTGCCCCCCCAAAAAAAAATCTGGGAAAACTAAAAGGCTTGTCTGGCAGAAATTACGTTTAAACCAGCAACTCACACCATAAACCAAGATAAGCAACCAATCAATAGATGAGTTAGACATAAGGTATTCCAAA
Source organism: Dromiciops gliroides (assembly GCF_019393635.1). Lineage (NCBI taxonomy): Eukaryota > Metazoa > Chordata > Mammalia > Microbiotheria > Microbiotheriidae > Dromiciops > Dromiciops gliroides. The sequence goes on from NC_057865.1 coordinate 198,588,503, forward strand.
AGTCATAGTGCAGTTTTAAGTAATTAAACCTTTTTAAGCTATTAAAACCTAAAATTGCATTAAGAATTTTGGGACACCCTGGATAAAAGATCATATTATAGACAAATTAGAAGAGAAAAGAAGAAATTACTTGTCAGGTCTATGGATATGATATGAATACTTCATGACCAAACGAGATCACAAATGACAAGATGGACAATTTGGGCTACATAAATTTAACAAGATTTTTACAGCAAAGATGGAATGAGATAAAGTATGGGAGAGATAGAATGGGGTAAAGTATGGGAGAGATGGAAAGTATCTCATAAAAGAAACAAGAAAAAGCTTATGGAGTGGAGAGGAAGAGAGGGGAGGTGCAAGGGAATAAGTGAGCCAGTTTTCAACAGAACTGGCTCAAAGAGGAAATAACATACACACTCAAGTGAGCATAGTAATAAATCTTGCCCTGCAGGAAAGTGGGAGGGGAAGGGGAAGGGGGCAAGGGGAAGGAAGGGAGGAGTGGTGAAGATTGGGAGAGGGGACAGTAAGAATCAAAACACTTTTGAGGTGAAAGAAGATAGAAAATAAGAGTAAATGCCATAGGGAGGGAATAGGATGGTGGGTAATACAGTTAGCAATTAGTAACTGTGAAAAAAAAAAACAGATTTGAAGCAAGTTTGTCTGATAGGCCTCAGTTAGAGAACTGAGTCAAATTTGTTAAAAAGAGAGCCATTCCCCAATTGATATATGATCAAAAGACATGAAGTTTTCAGATGAAATAATCAAAGCTACCTATTACCATATAAAATAAATCTTCTAACTCACTATTGATTGGCGAGATTCAGGTCAAAACAATTCTGGGTAGTACCTCATACCTATTGGATTGGATAATAGGACAACAGAGGAAAATGACAAATGTTGTGGGGGATATGGGGAAAATGAGAAATTAATACACTCTTGATAAAGTTGTAAACTGATTCAAACATTCTGTAGAGCAATTTGGAACTATGGCCAAAGGACTATAAAACCATGCGTACTCTCTGACCTAGCAATAACACCACCAGGTTCGTACCCTAAAAGAGATTTTTTAAAAGTTGAATTCAAGATTGGGGTGATGCCCATCAATTGGGGAATGGCTGAACAAATTGTGGGGTGAGATCAGGATGGAACACTATTGTGCTGTAAGAAATGATGAGCAGGATACTATCAGAAGGACTTATGAAAAATGCAATCCATCTACATAGAAAGAACTGATGGTATCTGAATACAGATTAAAGTATAATATTTTTGTAAGTTCTAATGTGGAAATGTTTTGCATGACTGCGCATGTAGAACTTATATTGAATTGCTTGAGTTCTTAAGGAGGACTGGGGAGGGAGGGAGGGAGGGAATTTGGAACACAAAGTTTTTTTTTTTAAATCCCTCTGAAAATTTGTTTTTACATGTAACTTGGGGAAAATTCTAGATAAATAAAATTTTATTTTAAAAAAGATTTCACAAAAATAAATTCAAGCTTATAAGGGAAATAGTTAACTGGAAAACTATCTTTGTAGTGGATTTTTTCTGATAAACATCTCGTTTCCAGTTATATAAGCAACTGACTCATATTTATAAGAAAAACAGTCATTCCCCAATTAATAAATGGCCAAAGCATATGAACAGACAGTTCTCAATAAAGAAATGCAAGTTATCTATAGCCATATGAAAATAAAATGTCCCGATTCAGTAATAATTAGAGAAATGTAAATTGAAACAACTCTAACGTTCCACTGCACACCAATTAGATAAATTGACCCCAAAAAAGGAAATGACTATTGTTGGATGGGCTTCAGGAAAGCAAGGACATTAATGCACAGTTTGTGGAACTGTGAACTGGACCAGCTGTTCTGAAAAACAATTTGGAACACTGTCCCCAAAAATTACTCAACTGTAAATAACCTTTGGCCAAAGGATACTATTACTAAGCCTCTACCCCAAAGAGAGCAAAGAAAAGAAAGGGACTCATATATACAAAAATGCTTATAGCAGCTCTTTTAATGGTGGCAAAGGACTAAGGCAGTGCCCATCAACTGGGGAATGGATGAACAATTTATCAAAGTATATACATTTAAGGGCATGCTATTGTGCCATAAGAAATGGCCAAAGGAATAGGTCCAGGCAAACCTGTTATGAACTGATGCAGAGTAAAGTGAGCAGAACTAGGTGAACAATTTATAGAGCGACAACACCATAGAAAATAGATTTAGAAAGACTTAACAATTCTGATCAACTCAGTGACCAATGATTCCAGAGGACCAGTGATGACGAATGTTACCCACCTCCTGACATATGCAGAATGAGACATATTTTTGGATGTGGCCAACTGGGGATTTGTTTTGTTTGACTATTCATGTTTGTTACAAGAGTATTCTTATACTTTTTTGCAATGAAGACCTGCATGGGGAAGAAAATAAATGCTTGTTATATTAAAAATTATTTTTAAAAAAGAAATTATAAAATAGCTAATATAAAAAAGGAGAATGTTCCTATACTACAGAGTGAATATTAATAAATTAGGGATCTAACTGTAACATCTGAATTTTGTACCAAATCACTAAAGCTCTTTTGGAATGTGGAAAATGGGGAGGTGATAATGCTAAGTGTGCATTTCATAGAATCAGTGCTATAAAGGCCAGAAACATCATCTAATCCATTCCCCACAAACAAAAGAACTGAAAGTCATATCCATAGTAAGTGGCACATCTAGGATTAGTCTCATCAGTGCCTCCCCAAAGGTCTTCTTTAATATAGCACCCTCCCTGGGGTTTACCTGGTCAGGGTATTGCCTCTCCATGCCTTCTGAAGCCCCTTGGTCAGGGCTGTCTGTGCAGAATAAATATAGAGGCACCCTGACCTTGAAGGCTTTTTTGGTTTGGTTTTGAGATATAAGCACAGTAAAGCAGGATGGGGGCTCAAAAGGAGTCGCTGGCACCATGGAGAAAGGCAGGAGCACAGATGAAAAGGAACAGTCATTGACATCTTGCCTTCCTAGAGCCCTGAAGAAGGGCAGCACCATAAGTCTCAGAGACTGCAGAGTTCTATGGTGCCTCACTAAGGAGTCTCTTGACTTTCTTTGGACTCAGAGGAAGAGTCTCCTTCTGTGTCCATTTCGATGCAAATGAAAAGTGTTTCGTGTTTTGAGAAACTGAGTCTTAGCAGAGGTGCTACATTCCCACAGGGGTCCTAGATAAGAAGAACAATCCAGAAAAGTAAGCAGATCCCAAAATGTATTAGTAGTGAATAACACTCAGTTATAGATTTACTAGAATGTAAGATCCTTGAGGACAGGGACTATTTCGATTTTGTAGCTCCCATGCTTAGTAGAGTGTGATGCATGTAGTAGGCACTTAATAAATAATGATAATAAATAAATGATTAATTTGAACATGAGAAAGCTGAAGCTCAAACTGGTGAAGGAACTTGCTAATTTGTGGCAGTATCCATGCTAGAAACTAGAAGCCAGTGTGGTACAGTGTCAGAAAACATGAATTTGTATCCTAGCTCTTCTACTTACTACCTGTCAAATCTAAATGACTACAAGTCATGTAGCCAACTCATCTTGAAGGAGAAGGGGGGTTGCACTAGATAATCCAAGGTCCTTTCCTGTTCCTAATCTGTGATCCTATGATGATTTTCTCCATTCTGTTATGCTACTCACTCCATCAGCAGCAGCACCAAAACACAGGGGTATTTCCATTTTTATAAGGCTCAAAGCCTTAAGCTAAATAAGTGAAGCTACCACAGCAGGAACTTCAACCAATAGGTAGGGGAGATTTGGACAAGGAAATAGGGCTGGATTGTGTGTCTTTTTTTTCTGTGACTGTGAAAGAAGTAGTTAAGGAAAAGTTATGGAGGGCAGCCCACCTTCCTAAGAATGGAGAATTTGTTTGCTTAGCTAATTATTCTAGTTCTTTCAAGTAAAGGTAATCTTTGCAACATATCTATTGGCATGGTTTCTGCAAGCTAAATGAAAATTGAAGAAGTGTGTGTGGTCTTTGACAGCTGATAAGGTGGAAGAACATTTGACTGATGGGGTTTTTAAAAGGGCCTTTCTTCCTCTAGATTCTGCCTGAAATCATATTTTAAGGATGGCAGCAAAGTCGAGGAGAGGATTTTAGAAAGAAAAAAAATATATACTTTTCTATTTGTCATCATCCCAAACTACATACACCTGCTGTCGGTTTTCTTCTCAGTAGGTCGTGCAGTCCAATTTTGTGCAAAGTTGCATAGTGGTGAATGTCAAAGGGGACAAACGTGGCAAATCATCTAGGAGGCATTTGATTGGGTCCCTCTCAACCATGTTTCTCCTAGTTATAAATAGGGCTGACGTTGGAGTGAGACCTGGACTCCAATCCAAGTGCCTGGCACAAAGAAGGAACCTAATAAAACCCTTTGTTGGCATTTGCTAGCTGTGTAACCCTGTGGACAAATTAAATCATCTCTCTGGACCCTCAGTTTTCTTATCTGTAAAATGGGGATAATAGTACTTATACTATCTAACTCACATAGGGTGTTGTAAGGAAATTGCTTTGTAAATTTTAAAGTACTACGGAAATGGGAATAATTATTCCAAAATTTATATATCATCAAATGACAAGTAAGCACTTTAAGGTTTACAAAGAACTTTCTTCCCAACCCTTTGAGGTAGATAATGTCAGTAACATGATACCACTTTATGAAGATGAGAAAACTGAAGCTCAGAAAAGTAGAATGACTTGACTAAAGTGGGGGAAGGGAAATAAGCATTTATTAAGCACCTTCTGTTTGCCAGGCACTGTTCAATCCTCACAACAAACCTTTGAGGTGGGTGCTATTATTCACCCCATTTTACTATTGAAGAAACTGAGCCAGACAGAAGGTTAAGTGACTTGACAAGGGTCACACAAATAATGTGTCTGAGATAGGATTTGAACTCAGTTTGTCTTGAGTTGCAAGTTCAACATTCTCTATAATGATAGCTAGTGTTTTCTAGTGCTTTAAGGTCTGCAAAGTGCCTTATAAATATTAAAATATTGATCCTCACAAAGTGATTTATAAATATTCAATATTGACCCTCACAAACAACCCTAGGGAGGAAGGTGCTGTTATTTTCCCTGTTTTAAAGATGAGGAAACTGAGGCAAGTTTAAGTGACTTGCCAAAAGTCACACAGCTAGTAAATGTCTGAGGCCACATTTGAACTCATTCCAAGTCCAATGCTTTATCCTCTGTACCACGTAACAATTGCAGATATAGAGTTGGAAGGGTTCTCCGATGTCCTTTGGTCCAACATTCTCATATTACAGATGAGGAAACTGAGACCAATGGAGGTTAAATGACTTGCTCAAGGTCACACAAGCTGTGGGCATCCAAGATGAGATTTGAACCCAGGTCCACTGGAAGAGACATTGTTTTTTGTTTTTGTTTTTGTTTTCCCCCACTGTACAATTCTACTTCCATAAATAGCAGAGCATACAAGCATCAGACATGGGCACCAGCAGAGCTAGAATGAGGGAGGAAGGAGAGGAAATATTCAGAGAAGGCTCTGAGGACATAAAAGTATATTTTTCTGAAATTACCTTCTAGTTCATGTTAATCTTGGAGAAAAGTCCCTTTAAAGCAGGCCTTATTAGAATTACTTGGATGAAGCATTTTTTACAGGTATCAGCCACAGAATGCAGCTTTTGCACATTAGCATAAGCTCAGATCATAAAATTAATGTTATGAAACTTTGCTTTTTTATTTATTACCTTTGGTTCATTTTTCTAGGAAACTTGTCAGAGAGAACTAGAGGCTTGGCTATTTATGGCCCAGAGTTGAATGGATCTGACTAGGAGCAGGAATTCTTAATCTTATTCACATCATGGACCCCTTAGCAATCTAGTGAAAGTTGTGAACCCCTTCTCAGAAAAATGTCTGTAATTGTATAAAATAAAATACATAGGATTATATAAGAAGCCAATTATGCTGAAATATAGTTATGTGGAGATGTATTTGTATAGATCTGTATATACGTATATATATGCGCATATGTATGTGTATAGATAGATGATAGATAGGTAGGTAGACAGATAGGTAGATAGATAGATAGATAGATAGATAGATAGATAGATAGATAGATAGATAGATAGATAGATAGATAGATAGATAGACAGACATAAAATTAAGTTCGTGTAACCCAGGTTAACAACCCTGATTTTAAGAAATGTGAATGCTTGAATACTGTTAAGTCTAGAGCATGTCAGGGGAAAAGTAGTACTCTTGGCTTAATTAACTAATTAGCTCTTATGAACACAAAGAGATCTGTATTGTCATGTCAACCTCAGCAATGATAAGGTCTCTTCCTCCAGGGCTGTAAAGCTGCCTTTTATCTCTCTTTTACATGGAGATTTTCCCATTTGGATTGGGATGCTTTTTGTTCACTGTAGCACTTTAATATTTTTTCCTTAGAAAAATTTAGACTAATTGAGAGGCAAGATGTGGTAGAATGAGGACCAGACTTGGGTTCGGATCCTAGAATGGGGATGTGAAGGCAAGAGAGTGAGGAGGCTTTTTTCTAACCCTTCCACATACTCCTCTAAAAGGAAGATCAGAAAGACCTTGGTGTGTGTGTATGTCCACATACATACACACATACACATATACATATACATATATATGCTAATAGTTAACTCAGCCATGGCAGGAAGCCACCAGATCACAACAGAATTCTCTTCACTTGCTGGCAGTGAGTACTTCAGTCCACAGGCCTCTGCTAATCTTGTTGCTAGCTCTTGTGGCCCTCTCTAGTGGCGAAGTGCTAGAATGATCTGACCAATGTTCTCCAGGGCACTTCTAAGGAAGGCTGTGTTTATTTCTAGCAGTCTTATGCTGAGCTGGGACTAGCTGTTCAAGGGCATTCAATTCTCCATTAGCCTCCTTCTGCCAAGGGTCTGATACAAACAGAAGCTGAGACTGAACACAGTTAATGTTTAGGAAGGAATTTCTGCCTAAAACCAATTACCAGCCAAGATTGCACATCTTTCCACCCTTCTGTCCTCTTCTCATGTTCAGTTTTTGGACAAATCCTATGATTTCTCAGAGTCTCTCTTGCCTTTTCACTCTTTTCCCCCATTGTACCTAAGAGGTGGACATTTACCTTTCCTTTTTGAAAAAAAGAGTTATCACCACCGTGTGTCATTTAGCAAGTTCTTCTGTACCATCTACCATCTTTTTTTTTGTTGTTGTTGGGCTGTGGGGGTTAAGTGACTTTTCCAGCTAGTAAGTGTCAAGTGTCTGAGCCCGAATTTGAACTCAGGTCCTCCTGAATCCAGGACTGGTGCTTTATCCACTGCGCTACCTAGCTGCCCCCACCATCTACCCAATTTCCCAGACCATCCTACCATCTGCCCTACCCCTGGGCATGTGTATCCTGCCTTTGTACTCCCATTTTCTACCACTTGCTCTGGAAATAGTAATCAGATTAACAATAGCATTGCCTTGGGAAAGGTCATATCAACTGACTTCCCTATGGATTAATTCAAGATCCCTGTGATTCCTTTCTATGTGTGTTATCTCCCCCCTACTAAAATGTAAACTCTTTGTTATGTAGAATAAATACTAAATAATGAGGACCATGATGTCGGGCTGATGTCATGACATGCAGTGAATTGGAGGGAGGGAGGGCTGTGCAAAGTCACCAGACTCACTCTCCCCTCCAGAGTCATCTGGAATGACTAGAAATGACCCCGGATGTTTAAAGCAATTGGGGTTAAGTAATTTGCCCAGGGTCACACAGCTAGTAAGTGTCTGTGGTGAAATTTGAACTCAGACCCTCCAAACTTCAGAGCCAGTGCTCTAGCCAATGCACCACCTTGCTCCCCTCCCCACTAATATTACTAAAGCAAAATTCAGACTTCTCTTCCCTCTTCAGATAGATTCGTCTTTTCCTCTTCAAAGCTGCCTTTATTGTTAATTTTATTCTGCTTTTACCTAGCATTAATTTGTCCTGGCTCCACATACTTCTATGGATAACCCTGGTTCCTACTCTCCCCCATACCTCAGAGAAGACCCTTTTAACTGTTCTGTCTCTACCTACCAAATTTAGACCAACCGTTGACCTTTCCCAGGATTGTGCCTGAGCTGGAGTCTTTTTCCACTCCATCAGTGAGATCAGAGATCATACTCTTTATTCCCTGACATTGTTGGGCAGCTCAGCTAGACTCTCTCAAAGCTTCCCATTCTCTGGAGTTACTTCTCAGAGGAAAAATAACCCACCCCTAGCTTGTGACATAGGATGAAAACAACCCCAAGTTTATGACTTCATCACCAAGGCATTTGTGATCGTCAGCTGCAAACCCACCACAAGGGACCCAGCCAAATTTATCGAATGCCAATGCTCCCAGATTAACATGCCCTGTACAGCTGTAGTCTGTCCATGAAGTCCCTTATTACTACTAATAATAATTAAGACTTGCAAGCCCTTCCATACGTTATCTCCATATTACATATAATGTTTTCCATATATTATCTCATTTGATCCTCACAACAATCCTAGGAGATAATATCACCATTTTGCAGATGAAGAAAGTGAGATAGACAATCTAAGTGACTTACCCAGGGTCATAAAGCTACTTAGTGTCTGCGAGGATTTGAAGTCTGGTCTTCCTTAATCCAAGCTCAACATTCTATCTACTATACCATCTAGCTGCCTATTCTTCTGATTGATCCCTGGTCCTAAGGAATTGTCCCCATCTGATCTCATTATTAAACAGACAGAGGGACAACAGCTTCAGTGAACTGTGCAAAACCTGTCTAAGATGTGGTTTTATATACAGAGCATGAGTTGTTTTCATCTGTTTTCACAGATCATAATGAGTTGGTTTCAGTGATTCTGGAATAGATTTAGAGTTAGCCTGCTTCTCTTTAGGGATGCTTGCTAGGCTGTGCTTGATTGGCCCAGACTGTATTTTATCACAGAAGCTGGGGGTGATCTCGCTAATGTGTTATGTTATACCCAGGTCTTTTGTCATGACACACAGGCTGATGTGTGCTAGGTGTATACTTGGTAGTGCTTCAGAAGATATAATCATCAGCACCTGGATTGATCTAGCTTTCTATAGTAATTGATCTAAATAGTACAATATTTGACCACTTCATAATGATCAAATGCCTCAGGCCACGCCATTGACTATATCAGAGGGTATTCAGTAGGCTCATTCATGTTGGTTTTTCCAAAGGCTTCAGTATACTTTACTGCTCACCAGAGATACTCAGTCTACTCACTCTTAGACTACTTCCTGTTTCCATAGTCCCAAGCTATCCTAGACCCCTGAGGTTGTACTAGCCTCGGGTTCTATATAGATGTAGGAGTATGGTCAGTTATATATACCTAAATTACTAAAATAAGAAAATTTCTCATCTCTAAACACCCACCCCACATTTGAAGAACCTGCTTATTCTGTCTGCTTGATCCCATTCATAAGATTTAGTTGATTTAATTTTAATAATCAGATGATTTGTTGAAACGTGGTAAGTAAATGAAACATAGCATAGTGCATGTGGAGGGGGGGAAGGGATTATAAGGAAACTTTCAAATAGAAAAACTAGAAAGACACTGTTTCACCCAAGAAGATAGTCCCTGACCTTAGGCAGATTACAGTCTGATTAGGGAGAGAAAGCATGAACAGAAAACTAAGAGTACAAGATACTACATTATGATAAGTGCCCAAATCAATGGTACAGACAGTAAGTGCTATAGGAACTCAATGGAATAAAAGATTACTGTGTGCCCAGTTGATAAGGGAAGATTTCATGAAAGAGACAAGCCTTGGAGAATGGTGAGGATTTAGATGGAGGGAACAGGAGGACATTCCTGGCAGAGGGCAAAACAATCAGAAACGGGAAAACAAAGAGCATTTTCTGGAGGCATTCTTTTCATTGAACAGTGTCCAGAGCAAAGTTCATTTTGATATTCAGTCTCCATTACCCATACAGCATTTGTTCATGACAAGTGATGAATACCAGGTTGACATCTCAGTTTCCCTTTCCCCTGCCCCATCTAGAACATTTTTATGCTGCTTCCTTGTGCCAACAATATTTACTCAAGGAATCCAAATTAATTTTAATGTAAGGTAGAATACAATTAAGGAGCGATACATTTCCAGGAAAAATAAGAATAAAGCCTTTCCCAAACCCAAAAGAAATTATTTGGGGGGGGGGATGTCTTCCCTCTAATAACATGAATGGCCAATAGATAACTACATTAATAAAAAGAGTTTGCAACTACCCCTGCAACAGTAGCAAATAATAGTGCAGCTTGTGTGTTATCTCCCTCTGAGTCTTTGTCCTTGATGCCAGTTAGAAGAGAATGTTAAGGGAGGAGAAAGAAGTTAAGGGAAAATGGAGTGTGGGGTATAGGCACAGGAAAGCTAGGGCATTGGGTGGAATCCCAAGGCTACCAAAAAGATAAGCCTAGAGGAAAAATGGGAGTAGGGCTGTAACCAAGGAGCAGCAGAGTGATGGATTTACTCAGTGTTAGCTTCATGGAGGATATGGAGGGTCTTATCCATGATGCTGGGTGCTGCTATCTGAGCCCATATGGATACTGTATTTATGAAGTTATCATTGGGCAAGGAGGATACTTTCTCAGCTGGTTTTAGGGATGAAAGCAAAAATTAAGGGAAGATTGTCACTCATGAGATAAATACCAAAGAATTGGCCTTGACGGTTCTCTCAAGATCTTACGGAGAGGCTTGTGATTATCCCTCCTTCTCAATTTGGTATTCTCTGTGTAAAATTGCTAACTCATATTCCACAGGGAAAGGGAGATAAACCTACCATACACGTAGCTTCTAACAAGGCAATAAAGACCTTACTTATTAAAATATATGTGTGTGTATATGCATAAATGTGAACATCCATGTATATTCTATCACAGTCAACATTTATCCATTTAAACCCCTAGAGTAAGGAAGTTTAACTTGCAGCTACAAAATTCTAAAAACTAAAACCTTCTTCATATGATAAGAAAAGATCATAGATCTAGAAACCAGACATTATGGAAACCATTGCAGATGTCAAAGGTTTGTTGACCTTTTTTTGTTGACATAGTTGTTAAGGCCAGGTGGTCTACTATCTTACAGGAATAATTATAGTTGGCAATTCCCTGCTCATCCATGCGGTGGAAGCAGCTATGCCCCTGATCCCAGACTGCGGGGCCCAGAGTAGAGCACAGTACTCTGGGTAATCTCCAGTGGGGAGAGGGATGGGACATTTAGTAGCCATGCTTCAGAAAGAAATGATCTCTAGCTCTACTTTGTCTCTTGCCTCTGATTGCCCCAGGCCAATGACTTCCTCCTATGTTGTTCCTCCCACAAAAGACAATGATTCCTTTACTGAGGAACATGAAATTGAGTTCACAGAATTCATCTCTTTCTACCTTCCCTTTCTGCTAATTCTTTAAGATCCATTTTGTTCTTGATGACCCCCTCTCTATTATTTCTTTTAATCCTCAATTCAATTTTCTTTAAAACAAAACAAAAGTCTTTAAGCATGGCTTTTGTCTTCACTCTTTGCTCTTTTCCTTTCCACGCCACAAACTGCTGTATCCCCATCAACCCTCTTGAGGTTGCAAGGCCAGGCATTCTTAGCCTCCTCCATTTGAGATGCTGGAGTCTGGGTGGCTCCTTGTCCAGAATGAAATCCATGAGTAGAGAATTGGCTACAGCTTCGTTTCTAGTTCTTTTCCCCCAGGCATGAAGACCCTTAGGGATTTCCTTCTAGCCAGCTGTGTGCCTCCACCTCCCATTGCATTGCCTTTCTGCTTTTTGCCTTTCCCTTTCTGGTACCTTTCAACATCTGCCAAGTCTGATAACTGGCTGACCATATCATTTCTGTCCATGGGCCTTTCAGAATTCCCTTTTGTTGTAATTTCATTTATTACCATCATTTGCTGTTTCTGTAATTTTTTTCTTTGACACATTTAGCACATTTCATCCCCATCTGAGGTTTTTTTTTTTTGCTCTTATTTTCTTTATTGATTCTAAGTTTTATTGTGATACTATCCATGAAGGGTATGTTTGTTATTGCCCCATTTATTTACAAGCTCTTTATATAGAATACATTTAGGAATCTTAGAGATAATGAAGTTGAAAGTTCTTTCATTTTACAGATGAAGAAACTGAGGCCCAGATTAAGTGGCCTGCCCAAGGTAAATGTGTGATGTGGCATTAAAACTCTGGGTTGCCTGACTCTAAATCCAGCATTAAGCAAAATATTTTAAGTTGCTGAGTGATACTAAGTAGCTATACTCCTTAAGATTCCCATTCCACACAGTGGGCCAAAAGTCACGATGTTTTGATAACTTTTTGAAAATTATTTTTCAATTTACAAGATTTCATTTTTCACACATAATGGAAATTCATTTCCTTTATATGCCATATATAATGTTCTGGCATTGTAAATTAAAAACAAAAAATAAAGGAGTTATTAAACATTGAAATCCCTTCATGACTTTTGGCCCACCCTGGACAGTTGCCAAATGTGTATTATATCTAGTTCTTCAAACATTTTGTTCAAATCCTTAATTTCTTTCATATTTATCCTGCTATATCTAGGTCAGAAATGTTGAAGTCATGTTAAAACAAACTGACATCATCTATAATTATTTTCTTTACTAATTAGGTCTTTGGCTATTCAGTTAGCTTTTCATTTAAGTACTCAGATGCTGTACTATGATAGATGATAGAGAGAAAGAGATAATAGAGAAATAGAGAGAGATAGATAGAGATAGATGAATAGATAAATGAGATAGATAGATAGATGATAGATGGATGGTGATAAATAGATAAGGTATTAGGTAATTATCTAGATAGAAAGAGAAATGGAGAGAGAGAGATAGCTAGAGATCATTGTTCTATTCATTAAGTATGGTACCTTTTATGATAATTGACATTTATCTAACAATTAAAAATGTGTAAAGCACCTTAAATAAAATATTTCATTTAAGCCTTGTAACAATTGTTAAATGAATATTACAGCTGTTACTATTTCTATTTTACATATAAAGAAACTGATACTCAGAGGCATTAAGTGATTTGACTGTGGTTACAGTTATAAGGGAATTCAGGTGGGAGTCAAATCCATGTCTTTCTGACTGCAAGTCCAGCACTCTATCTACTAAATCACACGGCTGCTAATAATGTATTTTTTCTGCTTAACTCTCTAGATAGTTTCTATTTTTACTGTCACCTTGTCTGTAATCATGATTGGCAATTCCTTTTTTTATTCAAGTGAAGCATAATAAATTCTTCCATAATTCTTCATCTTAACTATTTATGAATCCTTTAAATGTGACACTTGCATAAAGCAACCTATTGGTGTTTTCTCTAATCCACTGTTTTATTGGCATCTTAATACTTCAAATCACTCACTGTTAGGATTGCTTATTTTTTTCTTCTATTAAATCTTATCATAAGTGTTTATAAACAAAAATCAAAATCAGTATGAGGTGTTTGTAGTTTGTTCTGTCAGGAATAATCATATCTCAGGCTCTTTTTATTTTTCTTCCCTTACAGCCAAGACCCAAATCCCTGAATGTGCCCCCATTCTTAGATAACTGGTGATTTTATGCTGGGCATAATTTTGCATTAGGCAGTCCTTTTCCCATTTCATTTCTTCTTCTGCTTGTCTCTACTCTATCAATTTTGGGGGGCGAGGAGCAATGAGGGTTAAGTGACTTGCCCAGGGTCAAGTGTCAAGTGTCAAGTGTCAAGTGTCTGAGGTCAGATTTGAACTCAGGTCCTCCTGAATCCAAGGCTGGTGCTTTATCCACTGTGTCACCTAGCTGACCCCTATCGATTCTTTTTAATTCTCAAACTCTCACCTTATCTTACTTTGTTCCCTCAATGACCATGTAAGAAAAGGTGAGATTTCCAAAGGACAATAGTCTTATCTCTACTTAATAGTAGCTATATATTGCTCCCTTCCCTGCCTCCATGTCTTCACAGTGCTAACCATGCTCATTTACATATGTGTACTTTCAGACCTTCCAAATGGAGGAAAAGTATGGAGCTCCCAGTAAGGAATTTACTCTTCAAATGGTGATTGACACCTTCTATGTACCTCATAGTTTTAAAGAGTTGTTTAGAATATTGATAGGTTAAGTGACTTGCCCAGGTTCATACAACTGGTTGGTATCAGAGATAGGACTTAAAAAGAATATTCTTGGCTCTAAGATCAGATCCACTATACCATGCTACATGGAAGTGATGAGGGAAATGGGGGGGGGGGGAGATGAGAGAGCCAGAGACACACACACACACAGATTTAGAAGTCCTATATTATCTTATCTTTGGAAAGTCTACAAATACATCTCTCCAAATGATACAAAGACTGATGCATGTGAAATACAAGGCAGACCTTTGCTCAATTTAGGAACAACTAATTATAGGACAGCATGAGTTCAGGGTTTAGGGAAACAGTGGTTGAGAACAACCATGAAAATTTAACGGTGGCACTGGTCAGAAGCAAGGGAATATAAAGGCACAGAGAGAGGGGGAAATAGGTAATAGGAGTTCACCACAAATTCTGAATTTGAATGAAAATAGGACCTTAAAGGTGTCTTGGGGTTGGATATTTCTGAATAGACTTAAGCACACTGGAAGGCAATGGTTTTCAAGGAGTTGCTCACAACCTATTAATTATCCGGGACAAAGCCAACCATTTTATCTTTTTAAACAATCCATCATCCCTAATGTCAACATTTCCACCATCACAGCAGTCCTATAATCACCTCAATGAACATTTATTAAGTGCTTATCTATGAGCAAGGAACTGTGTATACCTTTCCTAGGATGTAGGCATACAAAAACAAAATAATCCTTGGATTCAAGAAGCTTTTATTCTATAGTGCTGGGAGGGAGGGACAGAATACAATATGTATAGAAATAAATGCAAAATAATTTGAGAAAGAAGGGAGCACTAAAAAAAGTATAGAGAATCAGAAAAGGTTTCAAATACAGAGTGACATCTGAGCCAAACCTTTAAGGAAGCTAGGAATTTTAAATAGTATATATTAGAAGAGACTGCTTTCTAGGCATGGGGTGAAGACACAAAGATGGGAGATGGAAATTCAAGTTCAGAAAAGAGCTGGTATGCCAGTTTGATTGGAACATATGGTGCATCAAGCCAAGTAATGTTAAATAAGTCTGAAAAGGAAAGTATGGGCCAGATGACAAATGGGGTTTAAATGCCAACAAGGTTTGTAGTTTTTCCTAGAGGCAACAAGGGGGCCACTGAAGGCTTTTAAATTGAGGGGGTGATATAGTCAGATCTGTGCATTAGGAATATCAAGTTGTCAGCTACACGAAGGATAGGTTGGGGAAGGGAAAGACTGAAAACAGAAGCATTAGGTGGGAGATTATTGCAATAGTCCAAGTAAGTGGGGATAGCTAGGTGACACAGTGGATAAAACACTGGCCCTGGATTCAGGAGGACATGAGTTCAAATCTGGCCTCAGACACTTGACACTTACTAGCTGTGTGACCCTGGGCAAGTCACTTAACCCCCATTACCCTGCAAAAAAAATAGTCCAAGTAAGTGGTAAAGATGGTCTGAATTCCATCAGAGGCAGAATAGATGAAGACAAGGGAATGACTGAGAAAGGTGTAATAGAGGTAGACATTACAAACTTGGCTATTGTTTTGACATAGTTTTGAGGGAAAAGAAATAATTGTAGATGACTTTGAGATTAAAAAAACCTGTTTTAGTGTATGAATTAATGGTAACAAAAGTAGATTATTTTGGAGGAACAGACAGGGAGAGGGGTAATAAGCTAATGAGTTCCATTTGAGGTATGTTGAGTTCATTATTCTGATGGAATATCCACATGCAGAGGTCCATCAGGCAGTTGACAATGCAGGATGAGATGAAGGGTAATTTGGGGGAGTCAGCATAGAGTTGATAATCTAACCAATGAGAGTGTAGAGGAAAGAGAGCCCAGATAAAGCCTTGAGAAATTAGTGCGCTTAATGTGAGGGAAATAGATGATGATCCAACACAGGATATGGAAAAAGAAGGGTCAGACTGGAAGGGAAAGAATCAGGAGAGAACAGCTTTCAGTCAAGTGATGACATTGGAAACCATATTGGAAGTGATTAAAAAGTGAGCAAAATAGGAGAAATTTGAGGCAACAAGTGCAGAAAACTTGTAGACTTTGAACAGGAAAAGAGATACAGAATGGTAGGTCAAAAGGATTGCAAGGTTAAGGGAAGGATTCCTTTTGTCTTTATGTGTAATGAAGACCTGGGAATATTTGTGGACAAGGAGAAAGAATTACATCATTAAGAAGAGCCTGAAGATGAGAAAGAAGCTATTTTTGAATGGGCGTGGTCACAGAGAAATTAAGTTAAAGGCCCAAGGTGAGAGGTCAGCTTTGACAAATAGAAGGGCCACTTCTTATTCCAACACTAGATCAAAGAAGGAGAAAATAGAGAGGAAATGTAGAATCATTGTTGAGATGTGGAACAAAGGGAAGGAGTTAACTCACAGCAAATGACATCTTTTCTTATTGTAACACCCACTCTATGCTACTTCGCCTAACTTGCACTAACAGGTGGCTGCTTCCTCAGGTTCTAGAGGGTAACCCTGTGGAGAGCCACTTCTATAACTACAACTAACAAGCCTCAACCAGTGTGCTTCCCTTTAGCAGTCATACCATTGGAGTTGTGAACTGATCCAACCATTCTGGAGAGTAACTTGGAACTATGCCCAAAGGGCTATGGGGCTGTTCATACCCTTTGACCCAGCAATACCACTAGTAGGTCTGTATCCCAAAGAGATCATAAAAAAGGGGAAAGGACTCACATGTACAAAAACATTTATAGCAGCTCTCTTTGTGGTGGCAAAGAATTGTAAATCGAGGGGATGCCCTTCAATTGGGGAATGACTGAACAAGTTGTGGTATGTGAATGTAATGGAATACTATTGTGCTGTAAGAAATCATGAGAAAGTAAATTTCAGAAAAACCTGGAAAGACTTAAGTGGACTGATGCTGAGTGAAGTGAGCAGAACCAGGAGAACATTGTACACAGTAACAGCCACATTGTGTGATGATCAGCTGTGACAGACTCAGCTCTTCTCAGCAATACAATGATCCAAGACAATTCCAAAGGACTCATGATGGAAAATGCTGTCCACATCCAGAAAAAAAGAACTGTGGAATCTGAATGCAGATTCAACCATACTGTTTCTACCTTTTTTTTGGTTTGTTTTTTTTCCTTTTTTGAGGTTTTTCCTTTTTGTTCTGATTCTTCTTTCACATGACTAATGCCAAAATCTGTTTAATGTGACTATATATATATATATATATATATATATATATATATATATATATATATATAACCTATATCAGATTGTTTTCTGTCAGGGAGGGAAGAGAGAAAGGAGGGAGGGAGAAAAATTTGGAACCCAAAATCTTATAAAAACAAATGTCAAAAACTATCTTTAGATATAACTGGAAAATAATGACATACTTTTATGATTTAAAAAAACAGTCATACCATTAAACACAATTAGTTCTTAGAAAAAGAATCTGTTTATCTGGCATGGCAGAAATCATAGTTACAGAACATCTCCTACCTGCCATAAAGCTGGGATGCATTGTGCCACAAATACACACAGCATCCATGGGAAGAGGGGACTCAAACAAGCAAGACACGTATATATTACAGACATATGGTAAAGGCAATTCAACTCCTGCTACTTCAAAGCCTGACATTCCTTTTTCTCTTCATGGTCCTTATGCAGCTCCCCTTGGATGTAGGCATCTCTGCTGGGTGGGTTGCTTATCTGGGTTTCCCGGGGTCTTCTCTCCATTGCTTGAATCTCAATTGCCGGAACTAGCTCCTTGAAACCACTTCCTCCCTAGTGTGGAAGGGGGTGGGTGGGTGGGACTTATCTGGCACTTTAAACTCCTTGAAAGAAAGTTAGCTTGAGGATTATCTTGTGGAATCACAGACAGACAGACAGACAGAAACAGAGACAGAGACAGAGACAGAGACAGAGACAGAGTCAGAGAGAGAGAGAGAGAGAGAGCCAAGAAGAACATGCTACAGGTGAGCAAGCTCTCTGTGGTTGGATTCTCCAATGTTTGTATCTGTGTCTTCCTGTAGGAACCACCATGAACCATTTCAACAAAGCTGAACAAGACGACTGGCTAACAGTCTATCTGAAGTATCTCCTCTTTGTGTTTAACTTCTTCTTCTGGGTAAGTGAATGCTACCGTCAGATCCTCTCCACTTCTTTCCCTGACCTTCAGATGTTCCAATTCATCATCATGTTGTTGAATCACCACCCAGATTGTTTCTCTCAAAAAACACTCATGGGTAAATTTTACTTCTTTGAAAAAGTATCCATGGTTGCTTCAGTAGTCCAAGAAAATAATTTGCTTCCAAGGTTGAGAGAGACTGTCTACAGGATTGCATCAGTATGGGAAATTCACCAGAATGGTGGGTTTATACTCCCTCCCATCTTCCCTAAAAGAAGGGATTCACAAGATCTGTGTGAATAATGTGATGCATTGGCACCATGACTCAGTTTTCAGTGAAGGTCCATTTCTTTTTCCTGATTCATATTCTAACCCAGAATCAGATAGACGTGGAAGGAAATGAAGGCCTGGTGCTTTGGATGGCTTGAGCCTGGAGTAGTTTTCCCAATTTAGTAGCTAGTCTCAGGAAAACCCAGAGGTTCTAAAGATACCTTGCACCTATGTCCACATGCACCAAGTAAAAAACTGAAATAATTATCTCAGTAAACAATTAATGAATATAGCAATTGTCCAAAATGACTATTTTCTTACAATAAAACCACACACATTTGGCCTACCCTGATTTTGGATTGATGATAATTGAGGCAGAATTCATAAAATCATAGTATCTCAGATTTGGAAAAGACTTCAGAGGCAATCTGCTTTAACCCATGAGGGAAACGAGGTTCACAACTGATGTTTTCTGACTCCCAGCCCCCTATCCTTTCTAATATATTACACAGAGTAAAGCATCATGATGATTTCTTATTCTGATAGCTTTGCTTGCACATAAAATCAGTCTAAATTTGGTAACTTATTTTTAAAACCAAAGACTTGGGAAATTAAATAATTCTTCAATGTACCTTACACTTCTGTGGTCTCTAGATAATTTTTGTATGCTAGGTGACTTTATGTTTATCATGTGCTGTGATGCTTCTATCTAAAAAGGAGTTGAGGTTTCAGGACAAGTTTTGTGATTATTTTTAATTCCTCCCAGGAGTAATTAATTCCAAAATAAAATGGACTGTCTGTAGAGGTTGTGATTTTTCCATTGCCAGAAGTCTTCAAGTAGAAGCTGGATGATGAGTTGTGAATGCTGTAGAAAGGATGCATGCTTCATACGTGGTTTGCAATAAATGATTTCTGAGGTCCCTTTTATCACTAAGGCTTGATGCTCCTCTCAGAGCCTTATCTGGGAATACTTTCAGCTGGGTTGGAAATAAGATTGGAGAGGACAGTACTGTTGGCAGAGGGGATGGGGAGGAGGCAATGGTGGCAATAGAGAAGGCTGCCCAACCACAGGTGCAGTTGCACCAAAAAAGAGATTATCTGGCTCCCTGAGTAATGCACCACTGCCGCCTAGGGGCTGGAAATATATAGCAAGGAGTGGGGTACCAGAGTGATAGACTCTTTGGGATTGGGTTAAACAAAAGGAATGGGGTCTTAGTGTAGGGCAGAGGTGCTCTACACCTCTCAAATAGAAACCAGACCACTAAACCACACTTAAGGATCCCTGGATATTGACTTAGAAAAGGACATATTAACATTATCTATGTTCTGTTGGGGTTTTAAAATTTTTATTTTGTAAAATATGTCCTGATTTACATTTTAATCTGATGTGGGAGCACTGGGAAATGTTATGGGATGCAGCAGCATGTTTAGGATACAAGTTGGCAGAAGACAAAAAAATAGAGACAAGTCTCTACAAGGCATGGATCACAGGAATGGCAATCTCCAGACCACCACAAGGAAAAAGTATGCCTCCAGATGCCAGTAGCTTGGGGCATTTCCCCAGTAGTCCCACTCTAGTTATGGCTCTGAATTAAAACACCTCATATTATAAAGGGCTTTCATGGAAGAATTTATTCCTACAGGCAGTAGTGAGAGATGAACTTCATTGAGGCAACAGTGAAAATAAGAGGAAGAATTCTTTTATCATTCTAACACACTAGATAAGAGAACCAGGATCCAAATGACCCTAAAAAGCCAAAGCAATTTCCTGGACCTAATACAATGACATTTATTAGGAACAAATATAAACTCTTACCCTTGGGGTCAAAAATTCAACTTCACAAATAGAAGGCACCTAGGTGATTCAGTGGATTAGAGTGCTGGACTCGGCAGGAAGCCCTCAGTTCAAATGTTACCTCAGATACTTACTAGCTATGAACTGGGGCAAGTACTTAACCTCCATTAACCTCAGTTTCCTCACCTGTAAAATGAGAGATAAGAATTGTTGCCACAGTCAAATAAGATACCCTGTATAGTGCTTCGCAAACTTTCAAATGTTATATAAATCCTATTATTATAAGACAGAAGAGGGCAGATTATATAATGGTTCATCTGAAAAGGATTTGTAGGCTTTAAAGGATTATAAATTCAATAGTATAACATGAAAATTAAAAGAGACAATCATCTTGGACTGAATTGAGAGACGATGTCTAGAATGAGATAGTTAATCATTTCAACATACTCTGCCCATATTGATGAACATTCAATTCTAGGTCCTACAGCTTAAGGACATTACTAAGCACTTTGTTCAGATTTCTCTTTTCTCCACCTTATATAATATTTATTTGTGAATATATTTCTACTTACATTGAACTATAAGCTCCTTGAGGGCAGGGACCTTGTCATATGTATCTTTGTATCCAAAGCACTTTGCAGATATTAAGTTTTTTAAAAATGCTTTCGAATGATTTCCATCCATTGAGGAGGGGAGAGGAAAGAATTGGGAATCCATAACATGGAGAGCTAAGGGGAAAGGGAAGGGAAGGGAAAGGGAGGGGAAGGAGGGAAGGGGAGGGGAGGAGAGGGGAGGAGAGCAGAGGAGAGGAGAGCAGAGGAAAGGAAAGGAATCCTTTCTAATATTCAGAGCTATGAAGCACAACCACATCCTGTTTCTGAGAGCCAGCTGGGAACTTAATTACCAATTATTACATTGTCTCTATGGGAAACTGTGGTCTGAATGCCAAATAAAAAATTTACAAAATGTTTTTTTGGAACTGAACCCATTCATAAGTTAGGGACTGCCTGCAATTTTTCCTGTAGATGGGAACACAAAGTAATTACTTACTTCTACATTGTGGTGTCAAAAAAAAAATCAGACTGAGTAAATCGGATAAAACCAAAAGATGTTACTTATTTAAAATCAAGGGAAACGTAGTCAATTTTCTCCTAACACTGTTCCAATTCAATGTGGCACAGCTCTACGTTTTTATAGGTTTAAAATGAATTAAGCAGTAGTGGGAAAGCTTGAAGGCTGTTATAACATTTTGTGGTTGCTATGTTTAAATTCTCAGACTGCAATATCTATGTTTGACATTCTGAAACATTTTGCTTCATAAGTGTCCTTGTAATTTCCTACAAATGTGTTGTCATAGCAATTCTCATTGTTAAAGTTACTCCAAGATGGAGTCATTCTTGGTCTTCCCCTATGCTGAACTGTAAGATAGCCCCATTAGCAGATTTTATGTTCTTAAACACCAACTCTAGGTGCTAATAGATACTTCTTTGCTGATTTTACTTGGTAGAAACTCTAGTTGGCTAAATCTTTGCTTGTTTACCTTTTCTCTACCTTAAGACTCTAGCCACTTTCTCAGCCAATCTCTTAACAGCTTATCCTCAGCTGCTATTTAGAATACAGCTGTTAATTTCTCACTTAGACACCTCTGCTACTAAATGATCTAAGTGTCATCCATCAGGTTCAATTGTCTGGAGCTTTATGCAGCCATATCACCCTTTCTCTCTCTCAAATGATTATTTTTAAAAGGAGGAATAGGGGTATACATATCAACACTGAGTGTCCTTCAATGTTACTAATTCCCTCACTCAGGGCTATGGCTCCCCTGCTTAAAGGGACCAGATTCATTCATTTTTAAAGTTCCCTTTACTGTTTTAGTTTCTCCCCACCTCCCAAATCAGAACCTATTGCTGGAGTCAGGAAGACCTGAGTTCAAATTTGACCTTAGACACTTACTAGCTATGTGACCCTGGGCAAATCACTTAAACTCTGTTTGCCTTTATCCACTAGAGAAAGAAATGGCAAACCACTACAATATCTTTGCCAAGGAAACCCCATGGACAGTATGGTCTATGGGCCCACAAAGAGTTGAACATGACTCAACAACAACAACAACAAACAACCACTCCTAGAAATTGATGAACAACCTAGTTGTGCTCCAATGAGTTCAGAATATCGTAAAACTATTAACTCCCCTATTTTGAACACCATGCTTCTATTAATTTAGCTGGGACAGCTAAGTAGTACTGGGCCTGCAGGCAAGAAGACTTGAATTCAAATCCAATCTCAGACACTAACTAGCTATGTGACCCCAGGCAAGCCACTTAATCCCTCTTTATCTCAGTTTCCTCATCTGTATAATGAGGATAATAATAACATCTTCCTCCCAGGGCTGTAGGGAAAATCAAATGAGATAATCATTGTAAAGCATAAATGTTGCTGTTGTTGAGTTGTTTCAGTTCTGTTTGACTCTGTGACCCCATTTAGGGTTTTCTTGGCAAAGATACTAGAACTGTTTGCCATTTCCTTCTCCAGCTCTTTTTACATATTAGGAAACTCAGGAAAACAGGGTCAAGTGACTTTTCCAAGGTCACAAAGCTAGAAGTATCTGAGATGTGATTTGAACTCAGGTCCTCCTGACTGCAGGACTGGTGCTCTATCCAATGTGTCCCCTAGCTGCCCCATATATCAATGTTAGTTATCATTACTAATCCAACCTAAAATCATGTTAACTTTAGGGAAGATATACCACAATGCTGACATGTATAGAGTTGGCAGTCAATCAAAACACTTAAGTTTTTCTTATATGAACTGCTGTCCAGCCATAGCTTCTCCATCCTATACTTGAATAGGTTTTGTTTTTTTAATTGTTTAGTGGATTTTATATTTTTATCTATGAAATCTCATCTTGTTAGATTCAAGTATAATGTTTCATTCAGCCTTCTGAGATCTTAGATCCTAATTGTTATCCCATTTATTGGCTATTCTTCCCAACTTCATGTTGTTCAGTTGGATAATTATGCCATCTCCGTATTTATAAAAGTGACAGAAATAGTTCATGTAAAGCTCCACAGATAGCACATCCCTAAAGATCTGTGGAAAGAACCGTGGTTTGGGGGCCAGAATACCTGTTCTTTGATTACTTGTGTGGCCTTGGATAAGGCACATGAACTGTTTGGCCCTCAGTTTTCTCATCTATAAAATGAGAGGGTTGTACAAGATGATCTATTAAGTCCGCTCTAGTTCTAAACCCTATAATCCCTTGTAAACGACTGATCAATAGATGGCGTGATGGATCACCAGGTCGAGGACCTGAGTTCAAATGTGGTCTCTGACACTAGTTATGTGAGCCTGGACATCATTTAACCCTGTTTGCCTCAGTTTCCTCATCTGTGAAGTGAGCTGGAGAAGGAAATGGCAAATCACTCTTTGCCAAGAAAACCCCGAAAGGGGTCATAAAGAGTTGGACAATTGGATGAGGGGTGAGGCATTTTGTGGTAGAGGCAAGCATAGAGGTGAAGTAGTCAACTATAGGGTCAAACTGTGAAAAGAGGAAAGGTTAGAGCAGGGAATATAGGGAGATGGGGTGGAGGGAAGACAGAGACGGAAGTTGGGATGAGGATTAAGGATAGATTTAGAATGAGTGAGGGAGAGAGAGAGATGACAGCACAGGAGTTCATGACTAAAGAGGATAATTTCAGTGTTCAAGATCAAGGAGGTGGCGTAGATTGGGGTGATGATGAGGTCTAGGGCGTAACCATCCCTGTGGGTGGCTGAGGTGAAAGTAGGACATGGGAACTGAGAAGGTGGATGACCCCAAGAATAAGGGCAAGGGTTAGGGTAAAAAGGAAACCTTTGACTCAGGTCCCAAACACCTTAAGTTAAAAGTAGAGAGAATAACCTAAAGGTCATTAACAAAGGGAAAGAAGGATGGAATGGAGGAAGGAAGGAAGGAAGGAAGGAAGGAAGGAAGGAAGGAAGGAAGGAAGGAAGGAAGGAAGGAAGGAAGGAAGGAAGGAAGGAAGGAAGGAAGGAAGGGAGGGAGGGAGGGAGGGAGGGAGGAAAGAAGGAAGGGAGGAAGGAAGGGAGGGAGGGAGGAATGGAAACAGGCATTCCTTAAGCACCTACTGTGTTCTAAGCACTTTACAAATATTATAACATTTGATCTTCACAACAACCCTGGGAGGTAGGCACTATGGTTATTGCCATTTTACAGTTGAGGAAACTGAGGCACACAGAGGTTAATTAGCTAGTAAGTGTCCAAAGCTGGATTTGAACTCCCAACTTCAAGGTCATTCAAGAGAAGCTAATGAATTTCAATTCAGGTTAGTAAATGATAAATGGCATATCTTAAGGCACTAGAAATGACAATGAAGAATAGGGAGTATTTGGACTCCTCTTTCTGGATCAGGGTGTCCTGGGGGATGGGAGCCGAAGCAATCTGCTCTGAGGATTGTGACCAGCAAAAACAATGGTAATAATAAAAACTAGTATTTATGCAGCATTGTAAAGTTTGCAGATTGCTTTACAAGTATTATCTCATCTTATCCTCAAAACACCCCAGAAGATAAGTGCTATTATTATCCCCAATTTTTTTGTTCAGTCATGTTGGACTCTTCATGACCCCATTTGGGGTTCTCTTGGCAGAGATACTGGAGTGGTTTGCCATTTCCTTTTCCAGCTCATTTTACAGATGAGGAACTGAAGCAGAGTTAAGTGACACATCCAGAGTCACACATCTAGTAAGTGCCTGAGACCAGATTTGAACTCAGGAAATTCAGGTCTTCCTGATTCCAGTCTCTGTGTTCTATCCACTGCACCACCTAGCTGCCCTTTAGAATTGAAGAAACTAAGGCAGACAGAAATTAATTGATTGTGTGAGCCTTGCTTCAATTAGTTAATAAGGATAAGGTGGCATATGGAGAAAGTAAGGTTTCTGTCATCAGAAAATGTAGAAAGGGTACAAGAGGAAGAGACTGAGGATAATGGGAGGTGTTTTTTTGGGGGGGGGGCAGTTAGCACTAGAGCATGGGTTCCAGCTGTGAAGGTAGAAGGGTAAAGCAGTGGAGGATGTAGAATCAGGAAGAGTAGGGATAAAATGGATAAAGGATAAAGAAGCAACACAGGGAAAAGGGCTTCTTACCTCATCAACTCCAGGTTCCAGGAGTTAAGGCAGCAGGAGATTGTAGTTGACTAGCCATAAGACAGTGGAGCACCATGGCTGATCAGAGCAAGAGACAGGAAGAGAAGATCATTGGGAGGCAACTAATCTTGGGCAGTAAGTAGCTTTGGTGGCCATTTCTCTTTTAATAAGGATGTTGAGTCTTCCCAAAATTTAGGGCAGGTTTTGATGAGTAATGGGGGTACATATTGAGCAGAGGAAAGGGAGAACTGAGAACTCAATCTGCTTCATCATTTTGTTCATGTCAACTTTGCCCCTCTCCCTAGAAGAACCCAACGTTTGATTATCTTTCCTCCACTTTCCATTGAGGAGTTAGGGAGGAGCAGGCTCTGAGAAAACTACTTATCCACCAGTGGTCGGCCAACTAGCCTTCCACTGATGAATTACACTGGACACGAAAACCTGTTTCTCAAAGAACAAGAGGGCCTTGATGAGAGAGGCAAAGTCAAAAGCATAGAACAGGGTATAGGTAAGAAATGCCATTTGTTAGATCCAAGACCTGAGAACACAAAGTAATTCCTGGAGTCAGCCTTCTGTAAGTACCCCAGTGGATAGCCCATCATTATAATTTAGTCTTACTGTCATGGAGTCTCAGGACAGCTAGGTGATGGTGCATAGAGCACTGGGCTTGGAATCAGGAATACGCATCTTCATGACTTCAAATCTGGTTTCGGATACTAGCTGTTTGACCCTGGGCAAGTCACTTAAGCCTCTTTGCCTCAGTTCCTCATCTGTAAAATGAGCTGGAAAAGGAAAAATCAAACCACTCCACTATCTATGCCAAGAAAACCCCAAACAGGGTTATGAAGAATCAGACATCACTGAAACAACTCAATAACAACAAAGCAGAGTCTTAACACTATTCATATCTTCCAAGATAAGAGGCCTTAAGATAAGAGGTTATTAACCTTTCTAGTTTCTTGGACCCTTGGCAGTCAGGTCAAGACTATGGACTATGAATTATGTTTGTAAATGCTTAAAATAAAATACTTAGGATTACAATGGAAACCAGTTACATTAAACCAGTCAATTCCTCAAAAATGAATGCTTAAATTATTTTTACATATAATTAGGGGAAATAAAATTTTTCGTTAAAGAAAACAATGAATGTCAGGGTCTGATGTCTGTTCAGTGAGAAATGTAAGGGGCAAAACTATCAGAATATTTTGGGGAGTTCCTTCAGACACAAGCATTATTGGTTCTGCCTGAGGAATGTGAGGTTCTAGAGAGGAAAGATCACTGAAAAAATAAGCAGGTGATTTATTACATTTATCAAATTATTTTCTTAAAAAACAAGGTTGTGAAACAGGTTAAGAACCCCTGCCTGAAGGGACATGAGGCACTTGCCATTATCCCTCCTCTCTCTCAGAAGTGGAGTAATTTTTTTTTTCAGGGCAATGAAGGTTAAGTGACTTGCCCGGGGCCACACAGCTAGTAAGTGTCAAGTGTCTGAGGCCGGATTTGAACTCAGGTCCTTCTGAATCCAGGGCCGGTGCTTTATCCACTCTGCCACCTAGCTGCCCCTGGAGTAATAGTCTTGACCAGGAGTTGTTGGACTGACCTTGGATTCAGGATGCAGGAGGGTGGGAAAGAATCTACTGAATGCTACTATTTCTATCTCTTATCCCTTTTAGCTCACTTTAAACAGAGTGCTAGTAGGTATAACTGAATGGTTGGCATTGGCTGCACAAGGATTAACAACTAGGCTATTAGTGAGCCTGCACCACCCCAAATCTGTTCAGGGTGAATACCCTTGGAATCTTTCTAGGCCCTACCAGTAGACTGCCTGGTGAGCTGCTCTGCACTAAATAAATGCAGTTTTCTCAATAAAGAGAGGTGACTACAAAACAGACAGACTCTCTGGGAAATTCCTAATTTAGTAAGAACATAAAAACCTATCAAAAATAACTCTGTTCATAGCAGCATGATTTATAACCAAAACCTGGCGTGTGTGTGTGTGTGTGTGTGTGTGTGTGTGTGTGTGTGTGTGTGTGTGTGTGTGTGTGTGTGTGTGTGTAGTAATCAGGTCACAGTTACCTTTTGCCTACTCCTTGGCTTCTCTCCCCTTAAAGTCACCTTGGTTTAAAGCTCAGCACTTCGACTAGCTACTGGGTAATCCTGCCTGAGCAAGTCACTTAACCCTCTCTGGACCTTAGTTTCTTCAACTGTAAAATAAAAGAATGGGACCTGAAAACTTTTAAAGCCCCTTCTAGTTCTAAATCTAAGATCCTAAGGTTCTATGAAATGCTGGGGACCACTCTTCCATGAGATCTGATGTTCTGGCCAAAGAGAAGGACAAAGTATTGTTCTCCTTCCCACCATTCTAGATCCTAAGTTCTAAGAAGCTAGGGGAGGGAAAGTTGACGATATTGCCTACTATGGATGAGCACTTAAAGTTCTTAATATATTTCCCATTGGTTGAATTGATACCAACCATCATGCCTACTACATCATGGCTTTGTAGGTAAAGTCTCAAAGGTCTATTAGTGGTCAGGAATCACTATGTTGAAGAGGAGTGGGATCTGACTGGTGAGTGGGAGAGAATTGCTACACCAAAAGAGATCAAAGAAGAAGCAGGAGTTGAAAATTACAGACTGGTTTTATGACATTGGAGTTGGCAGTCAGAAGCATAAGTGGGGCTGAGAGAAAGTTATTAGGATAAACCAAAGGTTGTAGGAGAGGTGAGGAAAACCAAATAAATCTGGGAGTGGAGCACTGATTAGCAATTTGCCACGTTCAATATGAACCTCAACATAGCATCCTCTCAAAGTGGGTCACTGCATGCCAGCACTGTCCCCTAGAATTTTAGAAATGGTTGTCAGACCATTCCAAAGAACTCATGATGAAAAATGCTCTCCACCTCCAGAGAGAAAACGGATGAAGTCTGAATGCAAAGTGAAGCATACTATCGTTCACTTTCTTTTTTAATGGTTCTTATTTTGGTCTTGTTTTCTTTCACAACATGAGTAATATGGAAATGTTTTGCATGGTTGCATGTGTATAACCTATATGAAATTACTTACAGTCTCAAGGAATGGGGAGGGAAGGAAGGAAGGGAGGGGATTTGGAACTAAACATTTTTAAATGAATATTAAAAATTACTTTTACATGTAATTGGGGAAAATAAAATTATTCATTAAAGAAAAAAATGGATGTCAGGGTCTGCAGTCTGTTCAGTGAGACATGTAGGGGGTTAAATTATCAGAATATTTTGTGGAGTTCCTTCAGACTCAAGCATTATTAATTCTGCTTGGGAAATATGAGGTTCTAGAAAGGAAAGATGACTGGAAAGTGAACAGGTAATTTATTTGGGCACATAATCATCTTAGAATCAGAAAACAAGTTCAATCCTTGGCCCTGGTACTAACTAGCTGTGCAAGCCTCCCACAAGTCACTGAACTTCTCTACTTTCTTCCCTTATCTCTGAGGCAGGGATAATAATGTTCATACTACTCACCTTATGGGGTGGAATGAATAGAACACTGACCCTGAAGTGAGGAAGACCTGAGTTCAAATCCAATCTTAGACACTTACTAGCTATGTTACCCTGGGCAAGTTACTTAAGCCTGGTTACCTCAAACACCTGGGGCCATCTCCAGTCATCCTGATATATATCTTGCCACTGGACCCAGATGGCTCTGGAGGAGAGAGTGAGGCTGGTAACCTTTCACAGCCCTCCTTCACTTAAATCTGATTCAGTGCAAGTCATGACATCAACTCCCTGATGTCATGGTCCTCTTTGAGAATGAAGGACAAACAACAACAACAACAAGCCATCTTATAGACATGTAATAAGGAGTGAGTGTGTGTGTGCGTGTGTGTGTGCGTGTGTGTGTGAGAGAGAGAGAGAGAGAGAGAGAGAGAGAGAGAGAGAGAGAGAGAGAGAGAGGGAGGAGAGAGAGAGAGAGAGAGAGAGAGAGAGAGAGAGGGAGAGAGAGAGAGAGAGAGAGAGAGAGAGAGAGAGAGAGAGAGAGAGAGAGAGAGAGAGAGAGAGAGAGAGAGATTACTAAGAGGGAAGTGCTAGAAAAGGACATGGCAGTTGGTTTCTGCAAAAAGCAATGGAGGCTATCCCAGACTGCAATCATACATAGGAACTCAGCTGGGCAGTCAGCAGACTGTTAACAAAGGAGTTGCTTCCGAGGAAGAGGAGGTTTTTTGATACAGATCTCTCTGCACTTTCAAGTTAAAAATACACAAGCCCTAAGACCACATTTAGCTTCGGAACAGCTTCTGAGCAGCTTGGTTTGGGGCTCCATATTAATGTAGGGTGATTCAAAGCTTTGGTGCTGCATTGTAATCCATTTTTGCATGTAAACAATATGAACAAAAGATTGAAGGTAAAGAGTGATTCTTCTTAGCAATCCAGTGAGCCATTTTTCATCTTGCCTTCTTCCCGTCTATTTTTCTGTGGTAAGACCCAAAGGTCCTGGGATAGCTGATATGATCTCATCAGGAAAGAGTATAGTAACTCTGTAACCTACCTTGTTCTAGATAATGTGCCTCTATTGGTCCACCCTAAATTCAGATTCGGGTTTTTTTGTTTTTGTTTTTGTTTTTTGGTGATTAAGCCAGATACCCCCAAGAGGGGAAAGATGGCAGAATGGAATGGAACCTTAATGACTCATGAGCACCAGTGTCAACTTCACCATCATTCTGCTTTCAGGTGCTCATTCAGTCTATACTCTTGTGGGTTGCAGTTTTCTCATTAATCCCTTGGGGGAGAAAACACCAAAGCATCTCTCTAGGAAGTTACTATAGGGCAGTGTTTCTAGCCTGTTCTTCTATTTCATTCCCTCTGTACACACACATCTCAAGTTCAGCCCATCATCCTACACAAAACATACCTATGCATGTCAGCTATCCCCCTTCCTCTTCCTATTTCCTCCAACTTCCCACCTTCCTCATCAAAACATTGACAAAAAGAAGGGAAGAAATATAGGATTATTAAGGCCTAGCCCGGATGTCTCCCCATTGAACTAAAGAGCCCTTCTCACTGTCTGGGAAACAGTAGGTAAGTATGGTATATCCACAGGGCCTGGATTTTGAGTCTTGACTAAGCCATTGACCCCCAACCAATCACTTCACTTCTCAAAATCTATAAAAGGAAGCCACTGGTTTAAATCAAAGATGAAATCATACCACATCACAAGCAGGCTGCAGCCCAACCAGATTAAAATGGAATTGGGGAATATGTAACAAAATAAATAAAAATATAAGACATAGATATTGTCATATTTTAAAACTAAGTCAATATGTGGCCTGCAGGATGTCCTGTTTCTGTTTGAGTATGACACTACTAATTTAAATGATCTCTAAGAGCCTTTCCAGCTCTAACCTTGTGTGATTCTTTGGGGAAACCCCAAGAAGGACCTATAAGTGCATTGGAAAAGGAAAAGGGAAAGAAAATGTCTACTGATATATAAAATGGGGCCTACCATGAAATCATAGAATTTGGAGTTGGAAGGAACTAGGAATGAACTCCTGCTTACTTTACTGATGAGAAAACTTGGCCCCATAAAAGAGAAGTCACTTACCTAAGGTTATACAAATAGTAGTATTAATAGTAGTAGTGGTAGATCATGACCCTAAAACAAAACACCCAGGAGCAAAAACATGGAGAAACAGGGTCAAAGTGAGATCTTTTGTTTTCAGATACTTCCCACCATACCACATTACTAGATCTTCACTCAATTCAGAGAATTGTAGAGATCTCCATGTTAGAAGGCACCTTGATGGTCATCTAATGCATGTTCTAGCCTAGAGCCAAAGTCACCTCTATGTTATCCATGCTGGTTGTCCCCTAAGAATCGGAGTGCATAAGATTGCTTAGGGCACCCCAGTTAAACCCTCAGGCCTTCATCACCTCTACTCTGGATTATCCTTCTAAATGGTCACTTCCACCCCATGTTTCCCCTCACTCCACTCCGGCAGATGCTAAAAGTGATTTTCCTAAAGCATGGGTCTGACCATGTCACTCCCCTGGTCAGTAAACTTTAGTGACTGCCTATATCAAATGTAAAAAACTGTTTGGCTTTTAAATCGTTTCACAATCTGGCCCCAAACTACCTTTCAATTCTGTCTTATTTACTTCCCTTATCAAACTCCATGACCCAGTGAGTGCTTGAGCCTTAAACCTTGAAGTTGCTTACATATAACTCTCATGCTTTCACTCTGAATGGCCTCCATTCCTAAAATGTGCTCTCTTAACTTTTCCTCTTGTGTTGTTATTGTTGTTTAGTCATATCTCTCTTCGTGACCCCATTTGGGGTTTTCTTGGCAAAGATACTAGAATGGTTTGCCATTTCCTTCTCTAGCTTCATTTACAGATGAAAAAACTGAAGGGTTAAGTGATTTGCCCAAGGTCACACAGCTAGTAAGTGCCCGAGGTCAGATTTGAACTCAGGTCTTCCTGACTCCAGGCTGGGTGCTCTATCCACTTAGCCACATAGTTGCCTATAATTTTCCTCTTAGAATCCCTTATTTTCTTCAAAACTTAACTGCCACCTGCTACTTGAAACCTTGCCTGACCACCACCAGCCTTTGGTACCCTTCCCCCAAATTAGCTCATTTTTATTTTAAGCATCTTTTGTGCATACTCATGTATGTATTATGTCTTCTCCAATAGACTGTAATCTCTTTCATGGCAAAGATGATTATACTTTTGTCTTTGTGTCCCCCGGCATCTAATATAATGTCTTGATTGATTGATGAGTTGGTTGATTGATTGATGAGTTCATGCTCAGAATCCCTTTAAAATTAGCAAGATTGAACTTTATCTGTACTTTCTCTTGCAGCTCCCTACAAAAATACTTCTTCTCCTCCTCTCCTTTATCCTGCTTAGCTTCATATAGCTCCAATCAGCCCCAAATGTTGGCTCACTAATTTATTATTTTAATTAGCAGCATGATTGTGTTAATGATCAACACTCATCCAAGAACTGAGTTGTGCCAGACTTTAGAGAGAACAAGGGAATCAACATGCTTACCTTGCCTGGGAGGCTGTTACTGTGTGAAATAACAGCTAGTCAGAGTTTACCTGTGGAAGAGAGGAAAATTGTCTTCCTGTAGGAACTACTGATCACAGTCCAAGATTCAACCCAGTGGGAGATATAGTATGGTAAGGGAGAAATATCCATCAGAGTTCTCTATTAAGTGGACTGGGCCGATTCTTTTCCTTAAAAGGTATAAAACTATACTTGAGATTTAGAAGACTAAAGGCTCTAGTTATTGACATAACTTCCTGAGTACAAAAAGCCAGGGAGCTACTCCCAGGTGTTTTGAACCAATAGACCACCGTTGACAAAATGGAGGCAGGGAAAGGCAGAGGATTCAGCACTTAGCTGAATCGATTGAATCGATGGAGTGTCCTTGATGCATATACTTGTTAAGTATCTTTCCCTTGCTGTGGCTAAGTAAATCTCCTTTTGTTAACTGTTAGATGAACTACAAATGTCTCATTTCTTCCCAATATCAAGCCAACTCTAACATGCAACAAACAGAAATGCAAAAGAAAGATCCACTGGCTTAGGGAAGGCAGAAAGTACCAAGCCACGGTCGACTGACATTGGCTAGAGAAGAGTAATGGAATACTTCTGGGTAATCCTGAGCAAGGCAGGAACTGGGACCAAGAACCAGGAAGGGACTACTCCCTGACTCACCAACCTCCAGTTTGAATTGTTCCATTGAGTATAAAGAAGCTGCTCAAAATGGACCTGAGTCCAGGCAAATAAATTGTGTATTCAAGCATCATTGCTGGCAAACTTTCCCCTCTTGGGTAATCATGTATCATCCATCCTGAGAAAGGGTGGATTAAACTGGAAGATGGCTAGCTATCTTTCTCTATTTTCATAGTCCTTCCCAACAGTTATAAGACTTATTTGGGATTTCACAAAGTAATCAGACAGTCCAGTAGTACATAAAGCAAAACCTTTTATTATAGTGTGTTTTAACTCACGCAAGGGAAGACTAAAGACAGAACAAAACACTTGGAGGGGAACAGTGACAACGAAGTTAAGAGAGGGTTAGGACAGAGTATGCAGCAGGACAAATATGACCAGGACTCAGTCAAGGGAGGGGTCAATCCAAAAAAAAAAGAAAGAAAAGAGGGGTCAATCACTAGAGCCACAGGCTTGATATCTGTCAGGTCAAACAACTGAAGGAAGGTCAGTGCTGGTCCTTAAGAGAGGCTGCTCTCAGACTTGGCACACCCAGTTCGGATGAGTGCTCCATAATTCCTACTCTGCACAGAATGCCTGGAACACAATTGTTTTCACTGTTTAGTAATCACTATTAAACATGTAATGTTATGTGTCTGATGCTATGCCATCCAGAAGATTATCTTCTACTAGAAGGAAATACTGTGGACTCAGAAGTAAACACAAAATCTATAAAAGATAAATCCAAAGTAATTTGGAGCAGCTAGGTGGTAGAGAGCATAGAGTGCTGAGCTTGGAATCAGGAAGATTCATCTTCATGAGTTGAAATCTGGCCTCAAACACTTACTAGCTGTGTGACTGTGGACAAGTCACTTAACCCTGCCTCAGTTTCCTCATCTATAAAATGAGCCGGAGAAGGAAGTGGCAAACCACTCCAATATCCAAGCCAAGTATCCAGCCAAGAAAACCCCAAATTGGGGTCACAGAGTCAGACATGACTGAAACAACTGAACAACAACAACTCCCTTCTGATATGCCCCCACTAGAAAGTAAACCTTGTGGGGTAGGGTTTTAGAGATAATAACAGGGCTTTCAGTTTGCAGAGAACTTTCACCATAAAAGTTCTATGAGGTGATCATTGTAATTACCCAAATTTTCCAAATGAGGAAATGAAGACTCTCAAAGGTTAAGGGATTGGCCCATTATCACACAACTAGAATATATGAGTATTATATATGAATAACTGCTGAGGATACAAATACAAACAAACAAGACAGTGCCTGCCTTCCAGGAGATTATGTTCCAAGGGAGAGAACACAACATATAACGGGGAGTTGCTGGGGTTGGGGACAGGGATAGGGCTGGTTCTAGATGAGATAAATCCAAAGTTCATCTATCAGAGCTAGACTTACAGGAAAGTGTCCAAGTTCCAGTAGGAGAGAATTAAGAATAGCCAAAGGACAAGTATCATGGGGCATGGCTTGGGAATGGCTTCATGAAATAGACCTTATACCCAAGGCCCCATGTAATCTAAGACAGCAGTATGGTGGATGGATTAGAGAGTAAACAGACTAGTGAGAGGAGATGAGGAGCTGGACAATGGTTATGATTGTGGTCATGGAGCAAAAAGAAGAGATATGAAACATGGTGTGGAAGTAGGATAAGGGGAAGAATGAAAGGAGAGGAAAGAGTCAAGTTTAAGTCTGAGGTTACAAACCTTGGTAACTGGAAAAACAGTAGTAACCCTCAAAAGAAATAGAGTAATTTAGAGAAAGATTTCATTTCCTGAGAAAGATAATGAGTTCTGTTTTAGACATGTTGAATTTGAGATGCCTATAGCCATTCAATTAATAATGTCTAATGGGAAGTTGGTAATGGAAAACTAGAGGTCAGGAGAGAGAGTAGAGGTAGAAATGTAGTTCTGGTAGTCTACTGCATAGAACTGAACCCATGAGAAGTAAGAAAATAAGTATAGATGCAAATGAGGGCTCAGAATAAATCCTTTGAGGCCCCCCTGGTTAAAAGGTAAATACAGCAAAAGAGACTAGAATAAATAGATATGAGATCAGGTGCCAGGAGATATCAGTGATGCAAAAATTCAGGGAGAAGCGAGTATTCAGGAAGATAAGGTGGCCAGTATTGTCAAAGGTCAAGAAGGTTGAGGTCTGGGGAGAGGCCATTGGATTTAACTATGAAAATATTGTTGGTAACCTTGGAAAATGCAATTTTGGATATGTTGTAAAATCAAAAGTCAGTTTGGAAAGACTCAGAAGTGAGTGAGAGGTGAAGTAGGAGCAATGAGAATAGATGATTTTTAGGAGCTTGCCTGAAGAAAAGAAGGAAAGATATGGAACAATAGCTTGAGAAAAGAATAATATCAAGAGAAGTCAAGAGCTGGGCATGTGTCTAAGAAGCAGGAATGGAGCTGGGGAATGGAGATAAGTGCTATTGCTATTCTCATTTTATAATAGATGAGGAGACCACAGTCCATGGTCAAATGTCTATTAAGTATTTGAGGAGCAATCCAAACCTAGGTCTTCCAGAATTCTTGGACTTCCTCGAGCTCTCTACCTCAAGCTCTTCGTAAGGATAAATGTTTATCCATTAAACAATACCGCCTTGAGGGATAAGGAACATAATTGGAAACTAAAATATTCCCATCCATTGGTGATCATTCAAGGCAATGCAAATAATTTTTAAAAAAGGTTTGGGGAAGAAGATATACTATAGAATTATAAAATTCAAACCCAGATGAGTGCTTAAGAGATTATCTAGGACAGCATTCTCATTTTGAAGAATCCCTTATGTTGTGAGTTTCTCAAGGGAAGGGACTGTCTTTTGTCTTTATTTTAGCATGGTGCCTGGCATTGGGTAGGCACTTGATAAATTCTTATTGACTGACTGGAAAGGTTCTTAACCTGACATCAATTAACTTAGTTTTTTTTTAAGTATATTTCAATATAATTGGTTTGCTTTGTAATTCTGTGTATTTTATTTTATGCATTTAAAATCATTATTCTGTGAAGGGGTCCATAGGCTTCACCAGACTGCCAAAGGGGTGAGTCCTCTCTCCCTCTCTCTATTTCTCTCTCTCTCTCTCTCTCTCTCTCTCTATCTCTCTCTCTCTCTCTCTCTCTCTCTCTCTCTCTCACACACACACACACACACACACACACACACACAGAGACAATTAAGAACTCCTATTACAGAGGAAGAAATGAAGATTAGAAAGATGAAGTATCATACCTACATTTGCACAGTAAGTTAATGAAAGTGCCAAAATTAGAAGTCAGATCTTCCTACTCTCAGGCTACTGCTTTTATCACTGCTCCATACGGATTCTCCACCCAATGCTTGTATTTTTCTCAATACCCATGAATTCTATTACCTCTATTATGACAGAAGTAGGAAATTCTTAGGTATCCCCCCCCCCAAAAAAAAAACCATTGGTATATGGTTCTCACCCTTCATGATCTCACCCAGAGATGTCCTTGATCATTATTTAACAGTAAGTGTTCTGAACTCAATCTCTTCAGAAGAGCAAAGAAATTCAATTCACAGAGTGGATTTGGGACAAAGCCAGCACAGTGTATAATTAAGTAGTCATTAATGTGTTTTCGATATTTCATATCCATACCGTACCATCCATATACAGTGCGGCAAAGGAGAAGAACTCGGGATTTATCACTGGAGGATTGGATTTGAAATCCAGCTCCACTAATTATTAGGGTTAGGACTTTGGGCAATTCATTTGACCTCTCTTGGACTTCAGGTTCCCCATCTGTAAAAGTTAAGGGGGTTAGATTAAATGAGCTCTAAGGTTCCTTCCAGCTCATGTGAAAAGGCAACCTCATTAATGTTTCTTAAACTCGATCTCACCCTAACATGCTGAATGTTGTAAAGACAGAGTTTAAAAGTTTGGGTCCAAAGGGGCTAAAATCCTGGGTTTCATTCTGGGGTGTGCCAGTGGCCCAACTGCCAAACTGGACAAAGCTCAGAACATTCACTCCTGTTCATGGGTGTGTGTGTGTGTGTGTGTGTGTGTGTGTGTGTGTGTGTGTGTGTATCAAGGCAGACAGGGGTTAGAATGACATATATCCATATCATTTCTCCCATTAGAAAGTAAGCAGGAGGGGCAGCTAGGTTGTGCAGTGGATAGAACACCGGCCCTGGAGTCAGGAGTACCTGAGTTCAAATCCAGCCTCAGACACTTAACACTTACTAGCTGTGTGACCTTGGGCAATTCACTTAACCCCAATTGCCTCTCTAAAAAAAAAAAAGAAAAGAAAAGAAAAGAAAAGAAAGTAAGCAGGAGGGGCAGCCAGATAGTATAGTGGATAGAGCACTGGCCCTGGAGTCAGGAGGACCTGAGTTCAAATCCAGCCTCAGATACTTAACACTTACTAGCTGTGTAACCCTAAGCAAGTCACTTAACCCCAATTGCCTCACTAAAAAAAAAAGAAAAGAAAAAGAAAAAAAAGAAAGAAATTAAGCAAGAGCTGTTTAACTTCTGTCTTTGTATCCCCTGGGTTTAGCACAGTCCCCAGCACTTAGTAAGCTTGAAAATTGTTTGTTGATCCATTGCAACTATGAAATTCCCTGATTCTGTGATCTACCCAATCTCTTACCTGAAGCATGAATTCATACATGTAGCATCTTTTCAAAAGCTCATCAGTGTCTGCTTAAACCTTTCACCTCACTCAGTCATCGTTTCATCTGTAAATTGAGGTTATTGAATTCAGTGATAAGTAAGGACCCTCATTAAATTCTGTCATCTTTTGACCTTTGGTGTCAGGGAATTCACTGTCTCCTATGGCAATGCATGACATTGTCAGATAGCTTTTATAGAAGGCACTATATTGGCCAATTACATCATTATATCAATTAACCTCAACTCAAAAACTCACAATACCTAAATGTGGGCTTCATTTTATATATTGATATTGGGATATGTAAATTCTAAGTCAATAATTTCGCTTGGCAGCTATGAGAAATGATTCATTTGGACCCTTACTCTATTTCAATCAGTACTGATCAATTTGATATGATTCCATGGGGACAGTTATTATAAGTTCTGTATATTAGGTACCATGGTTGTGAACTGCAGATTGTAAATTCACTTGCTTAATCATAGGAAGCTAGCTAGAGTCCCTCCACCCTTGTTTTTTCTTGTTATGGTGACCAAGCCCAACGTGGCAGAGATGACTCAATTATATAGAAAGTCCACCAATTTATTTTTGTACTTCCAGACCACTCTCTTGTCCAATGTGAGCAGGTGCCCATCTTATGAGATGCCACAAGCTTTGTCCAATTTGAGACCCCCTTCCTATATACCATTTTAAGGGACTAATATACTATTTTTGAACCTTGAGCAAGGTTTATCAAGCAATGGGATTCTGTATTTTGTGTAGCCCCTCTAGTGTGTTGTAAGGGCTAAAATTCTAGCTATACTATCTAAAATCTAATGAGTGGTCACCAATAAATTATAACCTTTAGCAAGAGTATTTAAGTGTTTAAGTATTTATTACAGAGCATTAGGATCAGAGACCCACTAAGGCGAGGTCACCAAAAGAGAGAGAACCCTTCCCCCAGCGTCTGCTTCCTACTTCATGTCCTCCTCCCAGAAATGGGAGGCTCCTCAAGTTGATTGGCTGGTAGCCTTGATAGACAGTACCCATGAGCAAATGTCACTTTCTGACTAAGGACCTTGACCACATGGCTTGCCCTCAGAGGTCTTCTCCTCATGGCGGAGCTTTTCTACAGTAAGTCTCCAGAAGGTGGCGTCATTCCAATCGTTACAGTGTTCAGGTATCAAATCTCATAAGGCCCTGGAAGAAAGTAGTATCTCAGATCATGAAGGAGATCTGAGGTCCATTTCATTTTTTTCTTTTTTTGTGGGGCAATGAAGGTTAAGTGACTTGCCCGGGGTCATGCAGCTAGTGTCAATGGTCTGAGGCTGGATTTGAACTGACTCCAGGGCCAGTGCTCTACCCACTGCGCCACCTAGCTGCCCCCAGTCCATTTCTTTTTTTTTCTTTTTTTGCGGGGTAATGAGGGTTAAGTGACTTGCCCAGGGTCACATAGCTAGTAAGTGTCAAGCGTCTGAGGCGTGGATTTGAACTCAGGTACTCCTGAATCCAGGGCCAGTGCTTTATCCACTGTGCCACCTAGTTGCCCCCGGTCCATTTCATTTTAAAGGGGAGTATAGACCCTTTAATAAAGTGCCATTGGCTCAGAGCTCTGCCTTAGTGGTTTTTCTCACAGATTCAGCAATTATAATCCCCATACAGCCAAATCAATTAATGTTATCTTGAGTGGATTAAGAGATACAGTGCTCACAATGAAGAAAGTTACAATCCTGTTGTTAGGACTAGTGGTTAGTTATAATCCTGAACTATGTAGCTATGTATAAATAGTTATTAATTATAGTCCTGAATTCCCCAAGCAGTTCACAAAAGGAATCTTATGTTCAGTTCTAGATGCCACATTTTAGTAAGATACTTTTAAGCTAGAGAGCACCGAGGCAAAAGTGACCATGGAAATGAAGAAATTGAGATCATACTACATGAGGATTAGTCAACAGAATTGGGATGGTTTAGCCTAGAGAAAAGAAAGCTTGGGATAGAGGATAGGGGAAACATTATAGCTGTCTTGAAGCATTTGAAGTGCTACTTTGTGGAGGGTCACTAGACATACTCTTAAATGGGTAAAAGTTGGATATTGAACCTCAATAAAAGGGAAAACTTCCTAATAAATAGTCAAGATTATCCAAAAGTGAAACAAGCTTCTTTGAAAAGGAAGACCCCACAGAAAAAGTTTTCAAGCAAAGTATATATGAGCACCTACCATAGAAATATTTTAAAGAGATTCATTCAGTTATGGGTTGGACTGCATGACTTGTTCAATTCTTTTTGTTTCTTTAAATTCCTTTTTAAGACCAAGAATAGAAAGGCAGCTTGGCACATTGGAGAAAACAAACACTGGCATTGGAAGCAGGAGACCTCCGTTTGAATCCTGGTTTTGCCACTATTTAACATAGGACAAATCACTTGATCACTCTGAGCCTCATATATAATGTAACAAATGTGGGAGCTGTAGAACTGTAGAGCCTCTCAGCCCTCATAGTGTGTATAAACACTCTCTAAACTGACTTATTCACTTCAACTTGCTCTAGTTTCCCAAGGAAAGGTTTGTACTTCAGATTATCCTGTTTAGGAGAATATATTCCCTCTACTCATGACTTTAGCTCTTGAACCCCCATCAGTGCACTTACATTTACACAAACCAGCAACTCATAATAATGACACTTTTAGACCTTAAATATTCCCTTAACAATGAGGCAAAATAAATAATACCAACACACGTACCCATATTAACTTATATATAGGAATACTTAAATCTGGGTCACACTTTCCCACGGATGCAATCTTTTCAGGGAAACCTATATATTCAAAATAACACAATTCTGGTTATAGGTTTTGATGTAATTGGTCCATTCAGGAATATTTGCCTTTCATAAAACTACTTCTTGGGGGCAGCTAGGTGGCTCAGTGGATAAAGCACTGGCCTTGGATTCAGGAGTACCCGAGTTCAAATTCAGCCTCAGACACTTGACACTTAACTAGCTGTGTGACCCTGGGCAAGTCACTTAACCTTCATTGCCCTGCAAAAATTAAAAACAAAAACAAAAACAAATAAAGCTACTTCTCTGCTAACTGCTTGACTGCTGCTCCTCACTGCTCTTTAGTTGGAAAAATACTTTTCCTTTCTTCTCAAAATGGAACAGCATTTACAAGCTCTTTCAACTTACCATCATCCCTAAAAGGGTATTGGAAAAGTGTCATATATATTAAGCTAAAGTTCCTTTTAAGTAAAAAAAAAAAACCTCATCAGGTAATATAATCCCAGCTGGGTGTTCACTCACCAGGATGCTGTATCATTCAATCAGATTGTAGCAGAGTTCATAGCAATATGATGCAGGTTGATTCTTTGGGTACAGTAAGCCAACCTAGCCAGCTGTTCACTCACCAGGATTCTACATTCTTCAATTAAATCTCAGCATTTCTTCCTATTGAATAAACTCACTGTAAAATTTTCACCTTTCTGCTTTTCTCCCAAAAACCAAAAGCAAAAGACCAAAAGGAACTTCTTAGAGGTTTTACCTCTCTTCACCTTTAGGAGGCACTGAAGGTCAATACCTGAAACACCAATTTTTATTTAGCCAATCATAAACTAGCTCTGAGTCCTTTATGCCAATGACTTGTTCTTGATGCTTGTTTCTCCAAACAGATCAGACAAAGCTCTTTTTGCGGGCAATGAGGGTTAAGTGACTTGCCCGGAGTCATGCAGCTAGTGTCAATGGTCTGAGACCGGATTTGAACTCAGGTCCTCCTGACTCCAGGGCCAGTGCTCATCTTTTTTTCTCCTGCCCTTTCCTGGCCACTCTGGCCTCAGCCTCCTATACTTTCAGTGGCTTAAAGTAGAGCCTCACTTCTCACTTACTGGGTAACAATTCATGAAATCTCCCCTTTGAAATGAATAGTCCTTTAATTAGCAGTCCCTAGTGTCCAAATAGTTTTATGATTTTTATTCTCTTTTTTAAAAAACCCTATTAAGTCAAACCACTGACATGGAGATGAGCTGACCTCTGACTACCACTCTCAATCAGTTCCCAGTGCAGTCCTCTCTCACAGTCCTTGAAATTGTGTTTCTATATACTCAGAAACTTCCAGTAATAAATATTTTAATAAATTTTCATAAGTATTTTAATAAATATTCTTTCTCTGCCCCCTTTTAAACTATCACATTGCTCCCTTGCAGATGAAGCACCATTCTCCATTTTTTGTTTTTTGGGGGTTTTTTTGCAGGCAATGGGGGTTAAGTGACTTGCCCAGGGTCACACAGCTAGTAAGTGTCAAGTGTCTGAGGCCGGATTTGAACTCAGGTACTCCTGAATTCAGGGCCGGTGCTTTAACCACTGCGCCATCTAGCTGCCCCTCCATTTTTTTCTAGGTGATTTACATCTTTATATTTATACCACAGTTCATTTTTTGTCCCAAACTCTTCAAATCCCATGTGAAAACTTTTCCTTCACATATCTATTTTAGCACTTTTTATTAAACTGAAATTTTCTTTTTACTCTTTTCAGATATCATATTGTTCATTTATTAAAGAAACAATACCAATTTTTTTTTCTGTGCACAAAAATATTTCTCTACGCCTTTCATCACTAAGCTGCTCCATATGAAAAGGTAGTATGTTAAAGGGA
The DNA here is from genome assembly GCF_019393635.1 of Dromiciops gliroides. Taxonomy (NCBI): domain Eukaryota; kingdom Metazoa; phylum Chordata; class Mammalia; order Microbiotheria; family Microbiotheriidae; genus Dromiciops; species Dromiciops gliroides. The sequence goes on from NC_057865.1 coordinate 198,630,912, forward strand.
CCGTACTTTCCATGTAAAATGGAGGATTGGACAAGCAGACCTCCAAGGTTCCTTCTGAATCTACAATCTTATTTAAGATAATAAAAGTTTATGATGTTAAAAATATCCATGGATGACTGCCCTGCTTATTAGCTCCTTAAAACTTGGCAGGAACAGCATAGGCAAGGAAGAAGACCAAAACAGGTCCTAGAATGCCTGTTCACTCTTGAAATCCTCATACCCAGTTTTCCATATCAGTCACTAAGCAGTACTTGTTATGGATCAGAGCCAAGCCCAGTGAGATACAGCAAGAACAGAAGATGCCCCTTTCACCTATGAGGAACCAAACACTTCCTATCAGAAGGCAACACACACACACACACACACACACACCTGTGAAGACTCCAATTCCCCGCTGTAATTCAGTCTCAGCGATGTGGGTATTCCCTCCCACAATTCAGACATCGATCTATCCATCCATGCCAGCCTGTGCTCTTGTCCGCATTCACAGATTTAGCACAGGAGCTTTGTCTCATGTACTAGGGGGAGTTTGTCCTCATTTTCTTAGCGTACTGTGGATTCCAACAGAGCACACTGATTGAACATCAGTTGTTACTCGTGGTTTGTGACTAGCTCATCCTTTATCCATTCATCTGTAATAACACATTTGGGCTGCTGGGCTCAGAGGGGCTGGGCCACTTAGCCCCTCTCCCTTTAAAGGAACCCCCAGCTCTGGACCCACATGCATGGACCTAGAGGAGCCTAGATCCTGAAGAAAAAAATGCAGGCTCTTATTCTCTAATTTTCTGACTCTTTATACCCTCACCCTGGAGCCCTGGGGAGAATCCATCCAAGCTTAAGTTTGGCTCATGTCTAAGGACGCCCCAGAAAGTGGAGTACAGTTTAACTCAATGTATAATTTAATTTAGATATAGGACAGGTATTTATTTTTTTCACACAAAAGAAATCCTAAAAACACAAACAATTCACAAGTGCACACTTACAAAGACTTAAGAATAAAGCAGTAAATTGTAACTACTTGTATATTCTCCTGAAAGGATAATACGGAAAACATCAAAAATACAAAGTATTTTATGTGTCTGATGAATAGGCATTTCACTTTTTACCTTGGTTCTGCCCTGTTTCCTTCAAGATCTGTGTCTTCCGGCAATCCTTGACTTTTCACTTTCACTACCTCCCCCATTACAAATTGTTAAATCTTGGCAATTATACTTTTTTTTTTTAAGTGAGGCAATTGGGGTTAAGAGACTTGTGCAGGGTTACACAGCTAGTAAGTGTTGGCAATTATACATTCACAAAATCTTTCCTATCTCCACTTATACCACAACTACTATAGTTCAGGTCTTCACCTCCCATCCAGCTGCATCTAGCCTTTTTCTAATCCATACTCCACACAGTTGCTAAATGAATATTTCTAAATATTATAAATAAAATATCACTCAAGTAGCTCCAATGGTTCTCCATTTCATTTAGAACAAAAGACAAACTAATTTGTCTGGCATTAAGTCTTTCACAATCTGCCTCTAACGTATTTTTCCAAAGTAGTCATACATTACTCTTCACATACTCTACATTTCAGCCAAACCAGTCTGTTTCCTTTTCCTAATTCTTTTTTTTTTTTTTTGGTGAGGCAATTGGGGTTAAGTGACTTGCCCAGGGTCACACAGCTAGTAAGCGTCAAGTGTCTAAGGCCAGATTTGAACTTAGGTCCTCCTGACTCCAGGGCCGGTGCTCTATCCACTGCATCACCTAGCTGCCCCCCAATCTTTTTTTTTCCTTTTCCTAATTCTTAATGTTGAATTTCTACCTTCTGGGCCTTTGCCCAAGCTGTCCCAATACCTAGGATGCTCCATCTCCTTATCTCTTCACTCAACACCTAAATCCCTTAAAGGTTCAGATCAAATGCTAATTCCAAAAGACCTTTCTACTTGCTAGTGCCTCAAGGCACTTAATATTTTTAATATATTTTATATTTGCTTATCTCTATACCTACTGTATCTGCCCCATGGAATATAATCTTTATCTTTGTATACCCAGAATTTAGCAGTGCCTGGAACAAAATGGATACCTAATACTTGTTGATAGATTCTTTGTTTGTAAACTAAATACCTAAGGATTCCATTTTATGCTATTTCCTACTGTTGTAACTGAAGGAATGAGGACTAGAAAGTCAAAGTCCTAAGCCTGAAAACTTCAGAAAACTCAGAAATTTTAGAGATCTACCACCAGCAGCAAAACACACTGAAAATTTGCCTCCAAGCACAAACTTGTCTGTTCAGATTCAGCAAACCCTCAAAGACAAAGGGGAGAGCCAGGGCCAACTTTGTAAGGAATTCCCAGTGCTGTGAGTCTACATTTCCTTCCTCCTCACCATTGATTTCTTCTAGGCAGCAGAGAGAACACATACATGCTGTGGCATTATTCTGGCTTCATCTGGGTCTTTGCAAGTTGGGCCCAATGCCCACTAGGGATGAGAGTGATCCAGAAGTAGGTATGATGTCATTAGCAGGGTTCCTAAAGAGCTCTGGGCCCTGTTACAGCTCTTGCTGTCCAGACTGACCGACCAACGCTGCTACCACATAAAGTGAAAGAGCAAAAAACACTCTTCCATTAGTCTAATCAATACTCAGAATTGAAAAGAATGCAAGAGGCCATTTCGTCCAACCTATATCTGAATAATGATCTCACCAAAATCTATTCAACAAGTGATCATCTGGCCTTTGATTTGTGGAGAATAAAATTGCAACAAAGGCACCATTTTCTCGGGGGCAACATGTCATTTTTAATAACAGGGACACATTGTACACAGTTAGTAAAAACAGGTCACACAGGTACCTCCAAAAAGCCAGGGACCTGAACATGATCAATTTATTGATTAGACTAGCAGTAATCAAGAAAATGGGTCAGCAGCCTCTCTCAAGAACCAAAGACCCAGAGTGAGGGCTAACAAGGGCCTTTTTAACCTAGGGGTGTCTTCCTTCTGATTGGCCTCATGGTACGTCATTTGGACCTCCCCAGGCAAAGGAAAGGCAATCCCAATTGGTAGACATTTTAATGAGGAGATGAGCTCTCAGCTCTGCCCTATCACTTCATTGTTGGGGAGATAGGATGGGAGACGCATTAATCTTCCAGTGATAGGATTAGTCTGCAATTGAGGAAAGTGGGTTGGCCTTCCAATGTGGCTGATTACACCACTCTCTAACACTTTTAAGGGATGCCATTTGCTTTATGAGACCTATCTACCTCTAGCAATCTTGGCTAGAAAAACAAAAACCAGCTCTGTCCCCACATCCTGGTCTCGGCTGCCCCCTTGAAGACCAAATCACTAACTTTGATGAAGAAAAGCAAGGACAAGAGACACTTCTCCCCCCCCCCCAAGGGATAGCCCAGCCCCAGCTGGTTAAGGAACAGATGGCTTGGGGCCTAGGATTGATCACATTACTCAGTCATTCCCTAGGGGCAGCTAGATAGGGCAGTAGATAGATCACTGGCTCTGAAGTTGGGGGAATCTGAGTTCAAATCTCACCTCACACTATACTAACTGTGTGACCCTGGGCAAGTCACTTAACCCCAATTGCCTTAAATATCTGGGGTCATTTCCATTCATCCTGATGTATATCTTGCCACTGGACCTCAATGACTCTGGAGGAGAGAGTGAGGTTGGTGACCTTGCACAGCCCTCCCTCACTTAAATCCAATTCAGTGCAAGTCATGACATCATCCCAGTATCATGGTCCTCTTCAAGAATGAAGGACAAACAACAATCCTGGCCTTCAGAAACTGCCTGGTGATCTTATAAAAAAACAGGGTCTGACCAAATAGGGGAAAGGATAATTTCAAATTAATATGATCCAGCATAATATTAATTTTTCTCAGTTTGAGGACCTCAAATACCTCTCAAAGCAGTTAATTTGACCTTAAGAATAATGATAATGGGGGCAGTTAGGTGGTGCAGTGGATAATCTGCCCTGGATTCAGGAGGACCTGAGTTCAAATATGACTTCAGACACTTGACACTAGCTGTGTGACTCTGGGTAAGTCACTTAGCCCTCATTGCCATGCAAAAAAAAAAAAAAGAATAATGATAATATAAAGGCTTGTGTTTATATAGCACAATAAGGTTTACAAAGCCCTCTACAAGTATTATCTCCTTTAATTATTATTTACCATTTTAAGGATGAGGAAACTTGCCCTTACTTTTAGACAACCTTTTGTGGTTTGGCAGTTTTTGCTTACATTAAGCCTAAATCAGACTGAAGCATCTCTGACTGAAACTTCCATACCTTGCTGTTAGCTCTGCCCTCTGGAGTTAAATGTTGTTGTTGTTGGTGATGATGATGTTGATCAGAAAAGGAGTCATACAATGTTTGGATTGAACTTTAAAACAAAGAACAAACAAAAACCAAGGAAATTTAAGAAATAAAAACAAAGTAGGGAGTGTATTCCAGGCATTGGAGATAGGGGAAAAGCATAGAGACAGGAGATAGAGTGTCCTCCATGAGGAACAACAATTTGTCTGCATCAGAGAGTACAATCAGTTAGTCAGCATGAATTTATCAAGTGCTTACTATGTGCCAGGAGAGCTGGTCTTTCAGAAATTCCTGACAATTAATTGGTTCTTTCAAGACCATTGACATAATGCATCTGGAGCCACTGACTTGAATTCAAGTCTATAATGCTCTCATGGCTAGGTGGCACAGAGCACTAGGCTGGCCTCAGAGACTTACTAGCTATGTGACCCTGGACACTTAACCCTGTTTGCCTCAGTTTCCTCATCTGTAAAAATGAGCTGGAGATGGAAATGGCAAACCATTCCAATATCTTTGCCAAGAACATCCCAAAAATGGGACAGAACTAAACAACAACAAAGTGTTCTTATATTATCTTATTGTATTACATAACCTACTTAACTCAGGTTTTACATTCAGTCTATGCTTTTGTCATTCTTTTGAGACCTCCTTTCTGATTAATGAGCCATATATACTATCTTGGTAAAATCTGATTTCTTCCTCCTAATCCCAAGATTTAAAAATCTATGCTCATTCAGAAAGAAAATATTTTACTATGAGATATAAGTAGCTCTCAGTAAACAGGTATTGAACTAATTGGAACACCTTTCCTTGGCTCCCCCATCCCAAAATGAAAGCTCTCTCTCTCTCTCTCTCTCTCTCTCTCTCTCTCTCTCTCTCTCTCTCTCTCTCTCTCTCTCTCTCTCTCTCTCTCTCCTCAAGTTTTCTTAGAGTGTATGGTATGAATTTCACTTTCCTTTGCTTTTATACATTCTACCTTATATCATCATAGAGTGACCATATCATACATATATCCTTCTGATTCATTACAGGGCAAGATCTTTGAGGACAGGGAAGGGATTGTTTTTCATCTTTGAATTCTGAGTGTTTTCAAAAGCTCATTATGTATGATATATACTCAATAAATGTTCAGTTATTTAAAATGAAATGAAGTGAATTTATAATTAGTATCTGTTGAGCCATAAACCTTCTGAAGATGGATAACACACCCCAAACTCTGAGGCCAGGTCAAAAACAACATGTGGGTGGCATGGCTCAAATACTCAAGGAATAGTGATTTGAGGTCAAGGGGAAATAACAGTGTCCAAAAAGTTTCTCATCAAACCTGGCCTTCCTGTTACTTAATCCATTATTCCATTAACAGTGAATAGACATCAAGGATCACTCAGAGTTCCATACACACTGAGAAGCAATCAGAGCACCATCATAGGCTGCTAACACTGACAAAACTGCACCAGAAAAGCAATAGCATCAGAAAATCACTTGTTTTCTAAGTTCCCCAATTGATTTGACTGACCTTCTGATAGAGGTAGACAAGTCAATGTGTATGGGATGGGAGGATGTCATTTGGGTGAGGGGAAAATAATAGGATCATGAATGGAGAAATAGCCGAGATATTTGCTAACTCGAGCCTAAGAAATATTTACTAATGCAGGCATTGGGAACATTGGCTCGCTCCCAGTGGGATGGTTGACAGGGATAACACCCAAACTGTTTAGGGAGTCCTAGTTTAGGAGTATATCTATAAATAATTGGTGAGCTGCTTAGATGATAGGAGCTAAGGATGCAAAGTCCGTGTAGCAATTGTCTTAATCTATTTGATTGTGTTCCTTTTATTCTTTGATCATGAGTAAAAACTGGTTTTGGTCAAGCTATAACTGTGTGGTGATCTCCATCATAATATGTTCAGGTGATTAGGGAACAAAGAGGAGGTGGAGCATTTTCAGTAAGCAATGACTGAGCCAAAAATTTAACTTTATAAATCCAAGAAGACCACACCCCTAGATTAATTAAATGGTCACTACCACCCACAAAATGGGACAAGGCTAGAGAAGAAAGGGAGCAGCTTTTGGAGAACTATGGATTACTTGGTAGTTCCCCCGAGTTCCCCCTGTCGTTAGATGAAGCACATAACCTACATGCCTCGTGGGTTTGCTCGCTGCCTGGTTTCTCTTGTTGAACAGGATAAATTAGTGGCCAGCAGTGCCCCCCAGTGGTTTAAAAATTGAATCAACCCTATCCAGAGAAAGGGATTAACAATACCAGAAGAGACTTGCAGATGTGTCTGTCCTGTGATTAGTTAGGGAGATGGAGGTTAGAAATATTTTTCATAGCATCTGAAACTAAAACAGAACCACTGTTAGAACTGGAAAGACTCTTCTGGTCTAATCCTTCATTTTACAGATAAGGAACCGAAGACCCTGAGTGGGAATGTGGTTTGTTCACACAACTAGTTAGTCGCAGAGCTGGTGTCAAAATACAGTGAATCCAAGGGCAACTGGACCTGGATTTAGGAGGACCTGAGTTCAAATCCAGCCTCAGACATTCAACACTTACTAGCTGTGTGACCCTGGGCAAGTCACTTAACCCTCATTGCCCTGGGATGGGGGTGGGGAGACAGTAAATCCCCAATAATCAAATCTAGCAGGAATGCCTTAAGAGCTGGATGAGTGTTGTGTGTTTTTGCTGAAAATCTTAACATACTAGCTCACATACAATCCAGGTAACACAAGCTGGGGAAATCACTCCATGACTGTGGAGTAATTTATATTCACCAGTTTTGAGCATGATCAGGTCTCTTTTCTTTAAGCCAAAAGTGCAAAATGTGTATGACAATACCCATCTGGCTACCTATGTGATAAAGTTCCTTCAGCAGACATTTAAAAATACCTGTTGCAGGCAACCCTCTTGTTCTGCAGAAGATTCGATAAACATAAGACATGACCCTTGCTCCCCTGTCTCACAGTGGGTAACTATGAAAATGAAATGAGATGATATATGTAAGTTACTTTGAAACTTAGTAATTTACTCTACAAAAAGAAGTCATCATGGAGAGTCAATAGGGATGACACATTCTCTGATGCATGCCTCATAAGGGCATGAAGGTGACCCTGTGTTAACAAAGACTCTGCTAGAAAATCACAAGCTTTGGAAGGTCCTAAGGTAGAAAGTCTTTGAGAACAGGCATGCTTTCGGGGAAGCTAAATGATAAGTGGCTAGGGTGTTAGACTAGGAGTCAGCAAGACCTGAGTCCAAATTCTGATTCAAATGTGTACTAGCTGTGTGACAGTGGGCACTTTATAAAACTTCTGTCTGTCTTAGTTTCCTCATCAGTAAAATGGTAGTAGTAGTAGTAATAATAATAATAATAACAATAATACCATCTACCCCCCCCAGAGTTGTTGTAAGGATCAAACGAGACAATATAGGTAAAGAATTTTGAAAACCTTAAAGCTGTATAAGTATAACCTAAAAACTATATAAATGGTAGCTATTGGTATAGGGTCAACAATAGAGATAAGACTAGCTAAATTTGGAAAGACTCATCACTGAAGCATTAGCCATCAAGTAATGATTGGTTTTTGTAGGGATAGTCACCCGTGAAGACTGTTTATCAATGTGTAAAAGGGTGGTTGCCTATGCCTGAGCAAGCACACCAATGATACCATGGAGAAGTATTAGGAGTGAATCCAATCAATATGGGAGCCAGATAATCCAAATCCCTAGTTAATCCACAAAAGATTTCTTTTTTGTTACTTTGTTATTATCAATCAGCCCCTTCCCAGGAATACAACTGCCTGCCTTCATTGTTTTTCTCACTTTGTTTCCTCCCTGCAAGAAAAGGGCTCCTGGACATGCATGCATGCATACATACATATGACATCGGAATCACAGATTTGAAAAAGTATTCACAAACATCTAATAAAACACTGCAAATTAATGTAATCTTAAAAGCATATTATCCAATCTATCCAGAGCTGTAAGTATTAAAAATGTGCCTGGAACTTATTCCCTTGGTGGGGAGAAGATAACAGGGAAGTGGGGTGAACAGAAGACAGTCCCACCAAAGGTGAAACCCTAAGAGGGGCCAGAAACAGAGGTATAGGGGATCATCCCACTGTGGGTTCAGATACACTGGGACAGAGTGACTCATTCTCAGAGAGTTCTAGCCCTTGAACCAGAGGTTGTTGGGGGCAAGGTGGACCCCTGGAAAAATGCATCATGGTGACAGTACTCTGGTGGTGGTAGCCACAGGCAATCACACCTTCAGAGGGAGGGAAGGGATAGTGGTCCCCATGGATAGGAAGCACATCCCCACAAAGGCTCAAGTACCTAGGGCAAAACTGCCCTTTTCTTGTTATGACTCTGGCCCTAGAGTTGGTGCTCAATACATGTTTGCCTCATGGACAGAGAAATAGATATCTAAAATGTACTTTTGATATGTGTGTATATACACATATAGATGTGTTAGGTTATAGAATTAGTGGAGTTACTGAAACTGAGGAACAGATAAGATTATTCAGGGAAAGCTGGGTGAGGGAGAGTGGTGGGAGGCAAATGGTGCTTAAAAGATTTTTTTTAATAATGGATCAAGAATTGATTTTAAAGTCAAGATCCCTGGACTTAAATCCTAGTATTATTACTTACTAGCTATGTGACTGGAGACAAGACTCTTAGCCCCTTGTGGATCAGTTGCTTCATTTATACTACCTCCTCCACTTAAATCTAATTCACTTGCAAGTCAAGATATCACCCTCCTGATGTCATTGGTCCGCTTCAAGAAAGAAGGATGAACAACAACACCTCCGCCATAAAGCTTTCTCTGATTCCCCTGTCATTATCCACCTTTGCATTGGACATCATATGGTTCTCTACTTTTCACCTCTCTGTTGTACTTGTCATGTAATACTGTCTATTCTAATTATCTGTGTTGATGGCTTATTCCTGGACTAGTCTATTAATTCCATGAGAGCAGAGGCTTCACATCTCCCCCTCACATAGTGCAGTGGTCCACATATATTAAGTGCGTAATAAATGTTTGCTGAATGTATGAATGAATGAATTCATAAAATTGAGACAAGATTTTTTGCCCACTTAAGAACAGAAGGTTGGGCCACATTATATTTTAAGGTTGTTTTGGTTCTAAAATTTTTTGATACTATGAAGAAATTTAAAAGATCTTCTTTCAGATGAATAAAAATGATGCTTTCCATTATCCATAGCTAATGGTTCTCTCTTACAGCAAGGCAAAGTGAAATAGAGATTTTTTTTAGAGAGTTTAGATAACATGTCATTACCTAGAGCCAGTGGGAGGGTAAAGAAGAGAAGATCCCAGGCAATGAAAAGAGTGCTGGGTGTAGGTAGAAAATGTGGGTTTGAATCTTGGCTGTATCACTTGCTTCTTATAATTCTTGGGGAAGGTCACTTGCCTGGATTCCCTTGTCTATAAAATGGGAGCGCTAGACAAGATCAAGGTGTCTGGCCACAAAACTCCCAAGTGCACAGAACCAGATTAAAATGTAATTGGGAAATGTTTAATAAAATAAATACAAATATAATATAACATAGATAATGTTACTTTGTGGTCTTCTAAGTCAATATGCAGTCCACAGGACATCATTTTGCTATGTGACCTTGGATGTTCTTTCCAACTCTAAATCTAAGACTTGTGAAGAAAAGTAATGGAGGCAGTAGAACCCAAGAGTTCATTCCCAACCTTCACAGAACAGCAAAATCTCAGAGTTGGAAAGGACCTTAGAATTCAGCTAGTCCAACTCCCTGAATTTTGTAATTGAGGAAACTAAAGTTCAGTAAGAGATGATTTGCCCAAAATCACAAAGGAAATGAGAGCCAGAATAAATTCAAATAGAATTCCCGTGGTTCCAAATTAGTCTTAAGACTACATCATACAGGGGCAACTGGGTGGCACAGTGGATAGAGCACTGTCCCTGGATTCAGGAGGACTTGAGTTCAAATCTGGCCTCAGACACTTGACACTTACTAGCTGTGTGACCCTGGGCAAGTCACTTAACCCCAATTGCCTCACCCCCCCCCAAAAAAAAAGACTACATCATACTGCAGATGAAGTATGGGACAGGAGAGAGAGGTAAGAAGCACTGTGGCAGTAAGTCCTAGGGATTTGTTGCATGAGGACAACATATAAGTAGAAGAACTTTGGTCAGTTAAGAGGGAAGGAAGGAAAGGCATAAAAGGACAGCAGTTGTTCTAAAAAATACCTAAAGGTTTTAATGACCTACAAGTTACATCTCAGTCAGGACTATGACATGGCAGCCAAAAATAAAAAAGCTAAAGTTTTCTTGAGCTGAGAAAATCACTTCCAGAAATGAGGAGGTGATAGATCCATTTTACTCTGTCCTTATTAAACCTCATCTAGAGTATTGTGTTCAGTTCTAGGCACCACAGTTTTAGAAAGACATTAATAAGCTTGAACATATACAGAGGAGAGCACCAAGGATGGTGAAGGGCCACAGGTTCATGAAATATGAGGATCAATTGCAAGAATTGAGCTTATTGGGGAGCAGTGAGGTGGTGCAATGGATAAAGCACCGGCCCTGGATTCAGGAGGACCTGAGTTCAAATCAAACCTCAGACACTTGTGACCCTGGGCAAGTCACTTACCCTCATTACCTGGAAGACAGAGAGAGAGACAGAGAGAGAGAGAGAGAGAGAGAGATTTGAGCATATTTAACCTTGAGCAAAGAAAACTTAGGGGGAACAAGATAGCTGTCTTACGGTATTTGAAAGACTGTCATGGGACAGAGAAGCCTTTGTTTGTTTTTGCCCCAAAAGGAGCAGAACGAAGAACAATGGATGGATGTTGCAAAGGGGCAATTTTAGGCTTATTCTTGGGTAAAATTTAGTACTAATAATACTACATGTATATAGTGCTTACTATGTGCCAGGCACTGTGCTAAGTGCTTTACAATTATTATCTCATTCAATCCTCACAGCAACCTTGTAAGATAAGTGCTATTATTATTCCCATTTTATAGATGAGGAAACTGAGGTACAGACTTGGCCAGTCACACAGATAGTAAGTGTCTGATGTCAGGTTTGAACTCGGGTATTCCTGACTCCTGGCCCGGTGCTCTAACTATTTTGTCATCTATTCAAGCTGTCCAAAGGGGGGGGTGGGGAAAGTAGAATGGGCTGCCTCAAGAAATAGTAAATTCCCTGTACTTGGAGGTCTTCAAGTCAAGGCAAATGACTACTTGCTTCCTTGTTGACACCTTCATATATGGGTGAAGCCAGATGGCCACCGATTCATTGCAATTCTCAAAGTTCTGTGAAAATATGAAAGATCTATACCTACTCTCTGTCCTCTTTATAGGAGGAGAGAAGAAGAAAAGTAGTATGACATAGGAGAGTCTCAAACTGGGAATCAGGCATCAAATCACTCACTCCTTAGCTGTATGACCTTGGGCAAGTTTCCTCATCTGTAAAATGGGACTAAGTATCATCCTAACAATTATAACTGGGGACAGCTAGGTGGTGCAATGGATAAAGCACTGGCCCTGGATTCAGGAGGACCTGAGTTCAAATCCAGCCTCAGACACTTGACATTTACTAGCTGTGTGACCCTGGGCAAGTCACTTAACCCTCATTGCCTCGCAAAAATTTTAAAAAAAGACCAAACAAACAAAAAACCAATTATAACTATCCAGGACTTCCAGGGTCAGAAAGCCAAGATGGCAGAGTAAAGAAAGCACTCAGCTGAGCCTTCCAGTGATCCCTTACAACTTTAAAATAATGCCTCAAATTGAATTCTGGAGTGGCAGAGAAAACTAAAGGTCAGAGTGAGACATTCTTCCAGCCCAAGAAAACTTAGAAGGTTGGAAGGACAGCTCTATGACACAGGAGTCTAAGCTAGCCCAGAATTCATGTTGATACACCAGTTGTGGGACTAGGTGGTAGCAACAGAAGCAGCAACATCGGGAGCTCTCTAGCCAGAGACAGTAAGAGGACCTGTCAACTGGTCAGAAAGAGATTACAGGGAACTCCTATGCTAGCACTAGACACAAGACATCATCCATAGTCAATTAGGAACAGCTAGGTAGCACAGTGTATCCACAGAGTGCCAGGCCTAAAGTCAGGAGACTCATCTTCCTGAGTTCAAATCTGATCTCAGACACTTACTAGCTGTGTGACCCTGAGCAAGTCACTTAACCCTGTTTGCCTCAGTTTCATCATCTGTAAAAATGAGCTGAAAAGGGAAATGGCAAACCACTATAGTACTTTTGCCAAGAAAATCCCAAATGGAGTCACAAAGAATAGGACTCAACTGAAATAACCGAACAACAACAAAAGGCAAGAAAGAGGGATGCCCTGGGAGAAGGGGGAAGTGAAAGGAAGAATAGGGGGAATTAACTCAAATAAAAGAGGTGCACAAGGAAGAGCTTTTACAGTGAAAGGGAAAATGGAAAGGGAGGGCAACACTTGAACCTCATTCACATCTAAATTGGTTCAAAGAAAAGAAAAAAATACACACACACACACACACACACACACACACACATACTCAATTAGTAATATAAACCTATCTTTCCCAACATGGAAAAGGGAAGGGGATAAAATGGGGAAAGGAGACAATAAAATGGAGGGCAGATAAAAGAAGTCAGTGCTCAGAAGCAAAATAGACTTTATAGGAGGGACAGAATAAAAAGAGAGAGAGAAGGAAAAACAGGAGAATATAGGATGAAGGTAAATAACACAGTTAGCAGCCATAACTGTGAATGTGAATGGGATGAACTCACCCATAAAACAGAATTGAATAGCAAAATGGTTTAGAAACCAGACTCCAACAATATGTTGTTTACAAGAAACACACTTGAAACAGAAAGACACACACACATAGAGTTGGAGGAGTTGGAGCAGAATCTATTATGCTTCAGCTGAAGTAAAAAAGGCAGGGCTAACAATCATGATCTCAGACAAAGCAAAAGTAAAAATAGACCTAATTAAAAGGGATAAGCAGGGAAAGTACATCTTGCTAAAAGATACCATAGATGATGAAATAATATGGGGGGGGGAGAGAGATGTACATGCATACAGGCACCAAATAACATAGCATCCAAATTCTTAAAGGAAAAGCTAAATGAATTCTGAAGAAAACAGACAGTAAAACTATACTAGTGGTGATCTCAACTTCTCCCTCTCAGAGATAGATAAATTTAACTATAAAATAAATAAGAAAGAAGTCAAGAAGATGAATAGAATCTTAGAAGAGTTAGATATGATAACCTCTAGAGAAAACTGAATGGGGATAGAAAGGAACATATCTTTTTTTTCAGCTGTAAATGAAATCTTTACAAAAATTGATCATATATTAGGACATAAAAACCTCACAACCAAATGTAGAAAAGCAAAAATATTAAAAGCACCCTTTTTAGACCATAATGCAATAAAAATTGCATTTATTAAAGGGCCATGGAAGCATAGGTTAAAATTAGTTGAAACTAAATGATGTAATCCTAAAGAATAAGTGGGCCAAAGAACAAATCACAGAAACAATCAATAATTTCATTAAAGAGAATGACAACAAGAAAACATTCCAAAATTTGTGGGATGCAGCCAAAGCAGTACTTAGGGGAAAATTTATATCTCTAAATGTATACATCAATAAAAGAGAGAAAGAGCAACTAAAAAAATCTAGAAAAAAGATCAAATTAAAAACATCGAATTAAATGCCAAAATAAAAACCCTAAAAATCAAAGGGGAGAGTAATAAAATTGAAAGTAAAAAAAAAAGTCATTGAACTAATAAATAAAAAACTAGGAGCTGGTTTTATGGGGGGGGGCAATAAAATAGATAAACCATTAGTTAATTTGATTTTTTTTAAAAAAAGAAGAAAGCCAAATTACCAGTATTAAGAATAAAAAAGGTTTCCCCCCCCAAAAAAACAAAAAAGAATAAAAAAGGTTGAATTCACCAGAAATGAAGATGAAATTAAAGCAATTATTAGGAAATATTTTGCCCAACTATATTCCAGCAAAACTGACAATCTAAGTGAAATGGATAAACATTTACAAAAATATAAATTACCCAGAATAAATAACCTTATCTTAGAAAAAAAAAATTGGTCAAGGAAGAATGTTCTTGCTGTACCTGCATAGGTGCAGGATGTCTACTGTTGAAAGCAAGTGCTTATTGGGAGGTAATTATGCAGCAAGGTAAAAATATTTTTTCCTTTTAAAAGTTGGGGTGTATGAGAAATATGAAACTGATTGGACTCCAATGTAGGGTATAAGTACTCTGTATTTTTGTTTAAGTTTTGAAATTATTATGTAAAGTAATTAAAGTTGTGTTTGTCATTTAAAAAACAATTGAACAAGCCATAAATGATCTAAGAAAAAATTCCCAGCACCAGATGCATTTACCAGTGGATTCTACCAAGCATTTAAGGAGCAACTAATCCAAATGCTCTGTAAACTTTGAAAAAATAGTTAAGAAAGAATACCATCAAATTCCTTTTATGACACAAATATGGTGCTAATACCTAAACTAGGCAGAGTAAAACCAGAGAAAGAAATTTATAGATCAACTTCCTTAATGAATATCGATTTGAGCGTTTTAAATAAAATACTATCAAGGAGATAACAACAATATATCACAAAGATCATACACTATGATCAGGTGGGATTTATACCAGGAATGCAGGGCTGAAAGCTGTGAGCATAATAAACCATATCAATAATAAAAACAACAACAATCATATAATTTTATCAATTGATGCAGAAAAAGACTTTGACAAAATACATTACCCATTCCTATTAAAAACCCTAGAAAGTACAGGAATAAATGGAACTTTTCTTAAAATGTTAAGTATGATCTATCTAAAGCCAAGAGCAAACATCTGTAATAGGAATAAACTTGATGTCTTTCTAATAAGTTCAGGGGTAAAACAAGAATGTCCATTATCACCATTATTATTCAATATTGTATTAGAAATGCTAGCTATAGCAATACACAAGTAAAAGAAATTGAACGAATTAGAATAGGCAATGAGGAAGGAAAACTATCTCTCTTTGCAGATGATATAATGGTACTTAGAGAATCCTAAAAAATCAACTGAAATTGATTGAATTGTTGAAATAATTAACAACTTCAGCAATGTTGCAGGATATAAAATAAACCCACATAAATCATTAGCATTTCTATATCCTACCAACAAAACCTAGGAGGAAGATATAGAAAGAAAAATTCCACTTAAAATAATTGCAGATAATATAAAATACTTGGGAGTCTTTCCACCAAGATAAATCTAGGGATTATATAAACACAATTACAAAACATTTTTCATACAAAGAAAGAAAGATCTAAACAATTGGAGAAATAGTAATTGGTCATGGGAAGGCCAAGCCAATATAATAAAAATTACAATTCTACTTAAATTAACTTACTTATTCAGTGCTGTAACAATCAAATTACCATAAATTATTTTATAAAGCTAGAAAAATAATAACATTCATCTGGAAGAACAAAAGGTCAAGAATACTATGGGAATCAAATTTTAAAAGGGTGAAGGAAGGTGGCATAGCAGTTCTATGTTTAATGCTGTATTACAAAGCAATACTTATCAAAACAATCTGGTACTGGCTAAGAAATAGAGTGGTGGATCAGTGGAACAGATTAAGTACACAATAAACAGTTGTAAATGACTCTATTAATCTAGTATTTGATAAACCCAAAGATCCTAGCTTTGGGGGCGAGAACTCAAGCCCTTGACAAAAATTGCTTGAAAAACTGGAAAGCAGTTTGGCAGAAAAATAGACATAGACCAAAATCTCACACTGTATACCAATATAAGGTAAAGATGGATAAAGGATTTAGACATAAAGGGTGACATCATAAGTAAATTAGGGAAGCATGAAAAAATATACCTGTCAGACCTGTGGATAAGGGAAGAGTTTATGACCAAGCAAGAGCTAGAGAGGAAGTAAAATAAATAATTTTTATTAAATTAAATCTTTTTGCCCAAACAAAACTAATGCAGCCAAAATTAGAAGAAAAAAACAGGAAAATGGTGCATGGGTAAGGGGGGAAGGGAATTTTGAAAACAAGTTTCTCTGATAAAGGCCTCATTTCTCAAATATGTAGAGAACACAAATGATAAATGGTCAATGGATATGAAAAGGAAGTTTTCAGGAAAAGGAATAAAAGCTATCAACAGTCATATTGTTTAAATGCTCTAATTTGCATTAGAGAAATGCAAATTAAAACAACTCTAAGATGCCACCTCACACCTCTCAGACTTGGAACATGACAGAAGAGGAAAATGACAAATACCAGAGGGGTTGTGGAAATATTGGATCACTCATGCACCAATAGTAGAGTTGTGAACTAGTCCAACCATTCTGGAGAACAATTTGGAACTATGCCTAAACGGCTTTAAAATTGTGCATTTGCTTTGACCCAGAAATAGCACTACTAGGTCTATATCCCAAAGAGATCAAAGAAAAGGGGGAAAGTCCTATTTGTTAAAAAAGAGAGAGAGAGAGAGAAATCATTATAACACCTCTTTTCATGGTGGCAAAAAAGAATTAGAAATCAAGGAGATTCCCATCAATTGGGGAATGGCAGAATGAACAAGTTGTCATATAAGATTGTGATGAAGTGCTGTTGAGCTATAAGAAATGATGAGCAGAATGGTTTCAGAAAAACATGGGAAGGCTTAGATGAACTCATGCAAAATGAAGTGAGCAGAACAAGGAGCACATTTTGCAATAATAATATTCTTTTTTTTTTTGTGGGGCAATGAGTGTTAAGTGACTTACCCAGGGTCACACAGCTAGTGTCAAGTGTCTGAGGTGAGATTTGAACTCAAGTCCTCCAGAATCCAGGGCTGGTGCTTTATCCACTGCTCTACCTAGCTGCCCCTGCAATAATAATATTCTAAAGATGATCAACTGTGCAAAACTTAGCTTCTCTGATCAAGATAAGGTCCTATGATGAAAAATGCTATCCATCTCCAGAGAGAGCACTGATGAACTCTGAATGCAGATTGAAGCATACTTTTTTAAACTTTATTTTTCTTGTTTTATGTTTATGTGTTTTCTTTTGTGACATAACTAATATGGAAACATGTTTTGCACAACTTCATATGTATAATCCATATCAAATTGCTTGCCTTCTCAAGGATTGGGGAGGAAGAAGAGAAAGGGACAGAACTTGGAATTCAAAAAAAATTTAAATTCATGTTTAAAAAAATTTTAAATATAATTTGGAAATACTTAATAAAATATATTTCAAAAAATAAGTATAGTCATCTAAAAAGTATGCTGCCTTGAGAGTTACACAGGAGGCCTTCAGGTAGAAGCTGAATGTATCACTTTTCAAGTATATTGTAGAGAGGATTGTTGGTTGGGCACTTGCTAGACAAGATGGTCTCTGAGATCTGTTCCAATTCCAAGATTCTGTGTTATGAAGCCCAATGTGATTTGCAAACTTGATATCATTATCAAATATTAGAGCTCTAGGGGGCAGCTAGGTGGCGCAGTGGATAAAGCACCGGCCTTGGAGTCAGGAGGACCTGAGTTCAAAGCCGGGCTCAGACACTTGACACTTACTAGTTGTGTGACCCTGGGCAAGTCACTTAACCCCAATTGCCCAGCAAAAACAAAAACAAAAACAAAATATTAGAGCTCTAAGGAATCTCAGAGATCATCTCATCTAATCCTCTCATTTTTTACAGGTGAGGAAAGTGAGCCCAACAAAGTTAGTTGGCTTGCCTGATGTCACCTATCTATTAAATAAAAGAGCTAGGATACAAACCCAGCTCTTCTTCAAAGGTCTTCCTACCACCAGGTGGACGTCACTGTTCCCAGCAATCAGATGAGTAGGACAGATAGACTCTGTTCTCATTTGTTAATTTAGACTTTAAAGAGTTCATACCAGGGACAGCTAGGTGGCGTAGTGGATAAAGCACCGGCCCTGGATTCAGGAGGACCTGAGTTCAAAATAGGCCATAGACACTTGACACAAGCTGTGTGACCCTGGGCAAGTCACTTAACCCTCATTGCCCTGCAAAAAAACAAAACAAAGAGTTCATCCCATGAGCCTACTGGGCTGTTGATGCCTGCCTTTGTGCCCTATGTCTTGCCTGCCCATAAGCCTAATCCCTATTTTCAGCCTAACCTGGGCCAGTCTGGTAGTTCAGGTTTGGGACTGTAACAAAAAGAGATGCTCACAGTCTAGATAAGAGTTAGCAAAATCAAGTTTATCTAGCCAAAACATGGCAAGACTATCCAGCAAGGGTTCAGCACCTATTCCCCTGGCTGTGGCTTCCCTGCTTCTATAATTGTCATTGTCAAGGAAGGAGTTCCTGACTTCTTCAGCAATAGGTTTTATACTTAAGTGCCACCTGGATGCTATATTGATGATTCAAACCTTAGTCCCCTGGACCAATTAAGTCTCGAGATTGGTTTCAATATCTTTTTTTTATAGTGATTCTTGCTATTATTTTATTATCTTCCTTTTAGAGATGAGTTATTTAGGACTTGGAAAGATCAATTAGTTTGCCTATGATCACAGAGTTTTGAAATATCAGAGATCATATTTTAAGGAAAGAGCTCATCTAGCATGCACAGGCAGGAATCCCCTGTAGATACTACTCCTACAACCCCTATAACCCTCACCTTATTGCCTCTCTTTCTCCCCTAGGTGGGTGGAGCAGCTGTCCTGGCTGTGGGCACCTGGACCCTGGTGGAGAAAAGTGGCTACCTGAGCATCCTGGCCTCCAGCACCTTTGTCACCTCTGCCTACATCCTCATCTTTGCAGGAGCTCTGGTGATGATGACTGGTTTCCTGGGATTCTGTGCTGTCCTCAGGGAGCAAAAGAGCTGCCTCTCCACAGTGAGTGCCTGGTTGTTCTCTTCAGTCTAAGGTGGGAAAATTCCATCAAAGGCCATTGAATCATAGCTGAAGTTTAGAACCATAGGCTCTGGGAAGGGACCTTAGAGATCATCTAGTTTACACACCTCATTTTACAGATGAGGAAACTGAGTCCAGGAAGAGCAACGTGGCCCAAGGTCACAAAAGCACTAAATGGTGGCACCAGCAACCTTGGTCTTTTACCTCTAAATCCAGTGGTCTTTCCACTATGCCAACTTCAGTCTCTTAAAGACTAACTAACCAACCTGGGAACTTTGCTGCAATAAAGATGCAACCTGCCTAAAGTTACATGGGGGCAGATTGGTGATGCAGAGGATAGGATGCCAGGCCTAGAGTCAGGAAGGCTCATCATCTTCCTGAGTTCAAATCTGACCTCAGACACTACTTAGCTGTGTGATCCAGGGCAAGTCACTTTAAGCCTGTTTGCCTCAGTTTTCTCATCTGTAAAATGAACTGGAGAGGAAAATGGCAAACCCCTCCACTATCTTTGCCAAGAAAACCCCAAATGGGGTAAGTAAGAGTCAGACATGACTGAACAATTAATGCTTTTTATCGATGTTCCTTCTCCACAGTGTAGGGCTGTCAGGCTGAAATTAAACATCTTTTCCTTAGAGAAACAAACCAGTTCCTCTGTGATCTTATGCCTCTGCCTTCCCTACCCTTGATCCGTGCCAAGGTTTTGCCTTCATAGAATAGCCAGCAAAGCTGGAACGAGGGGTAAGCATGATGGGTGATTGCCTAGAGCCCAACATGCAGAAAGGGACAAATAAGAGATTCCTTTTTATATGATCTTATATAAGTTCACATATTTTAATGCCTCCTTTCTCCATGACGTTTAGATACACTTAGATAATCCATCACATGTAATAATAAAGGTTCAAAGCCTCCAGTATTATGCAAAAGACACAATTTTCTTTTTTTGTTGTTGTTTTTGTTCTTTTGGTGAGGCAATTGAGGTTAAGTGACTTGCCTAGGATCAGGCAGCTAGTAAGTGTAAAGTGTCTGAGGCCGGATTTGAACCAGGTCCTCCTGAATCCAGGACCGGTGCTCTATCCTCTGAGCCACCTAGCTGCCCCTCAAAAGACACAATTTTCAAGCCTACCTTTATTACCTTACCTTGCCTAGTGCTGCATCCCAGATCTGCTGGTCAGTCCCTCTCCCCTTGTAATTTATAAAAAGATTCCTCTTTTGGGCAGCTAGGGTGGTGTAGTGGATAAAGTACCAGTCCTGGATTCAAGGGGACCTGAGTTCAAATCTGGCCTCAGACACTTGACACTTACTAGCTGTGTGACCTGGGCAAGTCATTGCCCCACAGAAAAAAAGATTCCTCTTTCATTGAAATAAAAAGGGAGAGAAGGAATCAATTGGCAAATATTTCTGGGCTACTTAGTACATTCTGGGCACCAAGCAAGGCTCCCGGGGGAAGACAAAGATGAGGAGCTAAGAATCATAGACTAATAGCATGTTCGTTCTGAAAAGTACCTTAGAGATCATGAAATGGAACTCCCCCCCTGCTCCATCTCCCCATAATAGAGGTAAGAAAATTTGACCTAATCAGGGGAATTGATTTGTTCAAGGTCAAACATACATGTAAAGCTAAATAACAACAGATGACAGCATGTAAGAGGTTAGGTCTTGTGATGCTACATGATTAATTGCTGGGGAATTTGTATGGTAAGTGCAATGAGTTCAAAGAAAGGAGCAAATACTATGGACCAGAGTAGTCTGGCATAGAGGTCATATAATCTGAACAGGGACATGGAGGATCATAATAACTCCTCACCAGTCCCCAGCTATGGGTGAGAAGCCAGAGGAAGAAGGTAAGAGCGATGGATAAAGGGAAGGGAGAATCTTATTGTCGCTGTGCTCTGCCTGCTAAAAATTGATATCATTTGTTATGTTGTGAATATATCCTAGGGCTTGTTTATCTCCTCTTTGGAAGGGATGATCAATTCAACTCTGAAGGACTGGGCCAAGGTATGGGAAACACATGCTTTGTGGTCCTTTGTTCACTAGCATCCTCCCTTACCCACTCCAACCTCATGACCACGACCAACCCCATTCATTTGCAGCAGAGCTACCTGATGACAGGGAAACCAATTCCCTTGGGCAAAGCTAACAGGGACATCACCTGTTACCATGAAATTCAGAGCCCCTGGTGACCAATAACTCAAGGCCCCTATCATTTTCTTCTGAAATGCAGGTGTGCAATGGATCCCTCCTCTTCACTAAAGTCTGCTAGATCCTGGCTTGCAGGGCCATGCTTTGGGAGATTGGAGCTCAGTAGAGACTACAGCACTTGATTCAGCTGCTGAGTCAGACCCTCTGGGATCTCCCTCCTCTCTCCGCCTTGCAATCTAACAGAGGGACGAGACTTGTGCAAACTCAATATCTCTAAAGTAACTAGTAAATTGTTTCTCAGCAGGCAGTGAGGAAAAAACAGATGTGTGCACTTGGCAAATTCAGACTTTGGTTCAAATCCATTCCACTTAGGGCTCCTGCAGGCAGATGCCTTATGCTGTCTCCTGTCTTCCACTGAGGGCACCAGGATCCTTGGAGGGGCAAATTGACTCCATAAAGTTGCCAAGGCAACTGAAGTCCCAGTTATACTTGGAATGTGAGAGCAGGGCAGCTTCAGGAGCTTGGGATGTGAAAGGAAGGTGGCTTCAAGAAACAGTCTGATAAATCTGGAAAAGGGAAGGCAAAGGGGGTGGGGGCATAAAGGATATTATACTAAGGGCAGTGGCCTTGCCAGCGACAAAACAAAAAGACCTACACTGGGAGTGATTCAGCCTAGCCACAAAAATACCTTCCTGAATGGCCTGGGAAGGAGGAAACCTATTGACTTACCATGTGAACTTGTAAAAAGTCCTCCCCTTGGTGTACCCCCCTTTCCCTCATTCTTAAATTGGGAATGATAATCCTTTGGGTTGGTGGTGATGGAAGTGAAATAGCAGAGGGGAAAGACACTGGAATCTGGTCCCACATTTCATTTGTTATTGAACTTACTGGACCCATAGTTTTTCCATCCAAAAAAGTGGGCAATATTATAATACTCACACTGTCTGCCTCACAAGACTGTTTTAAGGAAAATGCTTTTGTAAGTCATAGATGTTTTATACCCATGAGCTATTATTGTTATTTAGAAGATGGAGAACATTGAATAGGTGGAAATTCTTTGGAAAAGGGATGGAGAAACTTAAGGCAGCATGCTTCTTTTTTTTTTTTTTTTTTTTTGGTGAGGCAATTGGGGTTAAGTGACTTGCTCAGGGCCACACAGCTAGTAAGTGTTAAGTGTCTGAGGCTGGATTTGAACTCAGGTCCTCCTGACTCCAGGGCCAGTGCTCTATCCACTGCACCACCTAGATGACCCTGGTAGCATGCTTCTTAATAACTAAGTATCCGCTGGTGTTCATGATGCATCATGGAAATGTCATCTTGGGGAAGCCCTGAAACCCAAGATCTCTGCTCCATTTACCAAGAACCCCCTTCTGATTCTTCTTCTAAGCATTCCCTTCTACATTTTCTTCTTACAGTGAGACATCGTCACCCTCTGTGTGAGTCTTAACTAGAGATGTTGACTCTTTGTGTGGTTCTCCCCTTTCATCAGTCACAGGATGACAGCATCACAAAGTGTCCAAGCTAGAAGGAAACTTAGAGACCATTTACTCCAAAATTCTCAGTGAACAAATGAGGGCTCTGGGCTCACAGGACAACCCAAGGACACACAGCTAGTAAATGGATGGCAGTTTTTTAGCTGAGCTTTCCTAACCCCAGAGTCACCTGCAGATACTGAACAAGGGGGAAGAGAAAGTATAAAGGAGAATGGCGAAGGTTGCCATCTTTGTTGCTATCCTTTATCCTAGAGATCCAGGATAAGATATATACACATGCACACACAAGATCAGCTAACCCGCTGGTGTTAGACTAAAATGGAGCAGAAATGTAGTCTAGATATAGAGGCTACTAAATAGTACAAAAAAGATCTCTGCAGGTTCAATATTGATACCAAAGACACATGATCTATATTCTATTAAATTTATATTTATTTTATTAAATGTTTCCCAATTACATTTTTTAATTTTCATATTTAACACCATACAAAACATATTGCCAAAGAAATATTTCATAGAGATAGACAAAATAATAACAAAATTCACTTACAGGACCCAAATATCTAGACTATCAAGGGAAATATTAAATAAAAGTAAGAATGAATGGGGAATAGCAATTACCAGTCTGAAATAATACTATTAAGCAGTAATCATCAAAACTACTTACCAGGACTTAACTACTACAACTAGTACAAAACAATTTAAAAATTAAAAAGTCAATCAGTGAACAGATTAAACAAGGATAAATAGGAAGTTATTGAAGTAATAAACCCAGCATTCAAAAATCATGAAATGAAGAAATAATTTATCATTCACCTCCTGAAAGTAACCCCCAAAACAAAAGGCCAAGGAATACCATAGCCAAAATTCAGAGCTCCTTCATCAAAGAAAAACTACTGCAAAAATTCAGAAATAAAGAGTTCAAGTACCAAGCAAGCATAAACAGAATCACACAAGACCTGGCAGCTTTTTCTATGAATGAAAAAAGATATTGGAATAAAATATTCCAAAAGGAAAAAGATGCAGACCTAGAGCCAAGATTAATTTACCCTGAAAAGCTGAGTATAATCCTAGAGGAGAAAATGAAACTTTAAGAATTTTAAAGGATTTCTGATGAGAAAACTAGAGCTAAGTAAGAACTATGGAATATAAACACAAGGTAAATTTATAAAAAAAATCTACAAAGATAAATTTATTTGAGTAATTGGAGAGGGGGTCCAATTACATTTTAATCTACATTTTATTTCTCCACTATCTGGAAGGGATGGTAAATTCAACTCTGAAGGACTGGACAGGGCCAAAGTGTGGGAAATATATGATAGGTTGTCCTTTGTTCACTGGGATCCTCCATGACCACCTCAACCCCCTGCTCATTTGTAATAGGGTTGCTTGGTGATAGGGAAACCATTGTCTGTTCCCTTGGGCAAAGCTAATGCTCTCTGGTTCCAGAGGCATTATTGAGATTGTTGGCCTGTGGGCCAAGTTTCATCAGAAACCTGTTATAGACCAGGGATTACTTAGAGTCAGTGATCATGGATGGGGAAAAAAACCACAATAATTTCAATACAGTTGGTCTCCTTAGTAATCTTGTGTATTTTATTTTATGCATTTAAAAACATTAACCTGAGAAGGGGTCCATAGGCTTCACCATACTGTCAAAAGGGTTCATGACCTCCTCCCAAAAGGTCAAGACCCCTTGATCTAGACCAAATCCTCAGGGAAAAATCCTGAATCTCAAAGAAATGAAGTGACTTGACCAAAAGTTAATAGCAGAACCCATGTCCTAGGTTAGTATTATATGCATATTTTGATACTGAACAGAAACTCTCACTTTAGGGTTGTACAAGACTCCTTCCACCCTTCCCTGATGTAGTTTTTCCTCCTTCTCTAAAGATTTACCTAAATTCACCTCCTTGCCATACACATCAACTTTCCTGTGCCTTCTCAATATCCTCAAACAGCCACATTAGAGAAGCAATAGTTTGAAATGGAGGAAAGGGGAAATAACATATGTATATACACACACATGCATGGGCACATACACACACACACACACACTGTGCTAAGAAAATAGAGAGACAAGGGGGGCACAGAAGTAGATGCAAGTTCCAGGATCCTAAAATTAGAGTCGTTGGCATTCCTAACATTCCTTTCCTCTCCTTTTCATTGCCCACCCTCTGGAAGAGGTACTAATGAGCAAATAAACTAACCTTAGGGAGAAAACAGGGGAAGAAACAAATGGACAAGAATAATCATGACCTGAATCATTGAGCTCTGGAATAATTGTGTAATTTGGGGGAAATTATCTTCATAGACTCATAGATTTTCATAGTGAAGTGACTTTAAAAATCATCTCTATGTGGCAGTAAAACTAAAGCCTAAATCTGCCATTAGTCATGAGACCTTGGGCATGAAGTCCTCTGAGTCCTGCTTCCTTCATACCCAAAACAAAATGTTATGGGCCCATGGCACCCCAGAAGTTCTCTGGGGCACATCAAAGAACCTTTTCCTTGAGAAACTAAACCAAAGGACAAACACACCTAAAGAGATAAGTGGAACCAGATCAGACTGAGCTAGCTTCTGGACCTCCACCCTTCATTCTAGTAGTCTCCCTCAACCCTGGGGAGATAAGTTTAGGTGTGGCTGCTTCCTTTGTGTCCTGAGGAGATGGCTTGAGATCTGCAGCCACCCCTCACCCATTTCCTCCAGCCACCACCAGTGGGGGATGGTCCTCCCTCACTAAAGGAGCTTTCCATAGTCAGATGGTCACCCCCATCAGTCCTCTATAAAAGTACCTGCCAGTCTCCTGCTTGAGAAGATTGGTATCTCAGAGCCACATGCTTTGTGCCATGCCTCTCTCCCCATGAGAAGTCCAAGGATTTCTCTTGGTTTCCCTTCCCTTCCCTTCCTCAGCCCCGAAATAAACTACCATCTTATTCTAATTGCTTTTGTGTGCAAGGGGGTGTAATTCTTTAAAGAGCAATTCCTAAGAACCCTAAACCCCATACCCCATTTTCCCCATGACAAAAGGAACTGGACTCTATGTTCTCTAAGGTCCCTTCCAGTGTGAGCATTCTGTTTCTTCACGAAGTGACTTGCCTGAGGTGATAACAAGTTAGTGGCCAAGCAAGGACTAGACCCCATGTCTGACTGCCAGCATGGTTTTTTCATTCTATCAGATTCATTAATTATTTAAACTGAGAAAGTAGGTATAAAAATGTACTTGGACAAAATTAAAAATGAACTCAAAAGACCAGACTTCTATCTAGGGCCACATTAAGATGTTCTGTAACTGAAGTTCCCTCAATGATTTTATTTCTTCCTTCCTTTGATGACAAACTTTCTTTCCAAATCCTCATGGGACAATGCTCAACATCCAGAAGGCAGCAGAAAAGATGAGCAACAAATCCCAACAATTGTAAACTACTTTACCCTTAGAGTAGGAGAAATGTGTAAAAGAGAAATGTGTGATGTGCTTCCAGTTTGGTTAAGGATGAGATTAGCTAATCCAATGTTAAAATATGGAAAGAACATGACACTAACAAGTTGTATGTGGGTTCTAGTCCTCTCTCTATTACTAATTTATGATATAACCTTTAGCAAATCACAAGCATAGATTACTTGAGCTTGAAGGGACTTTGTCTATTGTCTAGTCATATTCTCTCATTTTGTGATTTTTGTAAAAACCTTTTGAATTTTACTCATTAAGGGCAGCTAGATAACCTCTTACTTTTTTGGAAGGTGCAGTGGGGAGCTTTAGAGCTTGAACAATCATCAGAGATGCTGCATCCCAGGTCATCACCAGTCATCTTGACTTTTGTCTTGCCACTGGACTTCAATGACTCAGGAAAAGAGAGTGAGGCTGACAACTTTGTGAAACTCTGACTCACTTAAATACAACTCACTAGCAAGTCAAGACATCACCCCATGATGTCACCGGTCCACTTTGAAAACAAAGGACAAACAACAACTTTCTCAATCTGTAAATAAGGACAATGAGGCCCTGAGAAGGGACAAGATATAGATTGTCCAAAATCACAGCTAATGGCAGAATCGTAACCGTCAATCTTCGGAGGGAGTTGGCCATAAGAAATACTTGTGAAAACAGCCAAAGACTAGCAAATACATAGATCAGGGAAAAATTTTCAGTAACATGCCTAGGATAAACAGTTTCTCTTTTTCGCCATAGTCAAGAAACCACTATGGCATCCAGATGGGAATCTGGATGGTACACCCCATCTCACCCCAAGACTTGCACTTTCAGGTTGTAGGTTGGGCTCCCCAGAGAGATGACTATTACCTCATATTCAAAGTATCCTGTGGGTGAATACGCTTAAAACCATAGTTCATGACTTTCAATGGTGTTTACTTTCAATAGACAGTCAGCAAACACAATTAGTTCAAAGCAAAAACATGTACAAAGAAGATATGACAAGACTAGCTGCAAAACATTCTCTCCATAAACATGGATCCTGCTTTCTCAAAAATAAATGCAGTGTCAGTGTGGGCATAAACTTAGGTTATACTGGTGTGGTAAAACCCAGAAGTTTTAGCTGAATCATTTGAGAGTTGAGCGCATGTTACTGAAGCGGCTTTTGAAGGACCGCCCTTTTTGGGAGGAGACCACGACGAACATCGGTGCACCTGCTGCTGCCCAAGAGCGTGGCCAAGCACACTGTACTTCCGGGATGCCAACTTAAAACTGAGAGTGAGAATGGAAGTTCACTCTCTGGCTCACACACTCTGGTTCTGAGCTTAGCGGTAACAGCACACGCTTTTGGTGATCGGCTCTGGTTCTCGGCCTGGCAGGCAGTTTTGGGATTCAGTGAGTTTTATAAAAGAATATAGACTAAGCTTAGATCTAAAATTATTCATTTGTATTTCTACTTTCCTATTTCCCTAATCGGTATCACCTGTTTGTTGTCTAATTAATTCCCAAACAATAAAAGCTGATCCCTCACTGATTAAAGCTCAGAGGCTTCTTTTTCTTAGTGGTCTGGGAGATATATAATAAGGGAAAAGTTAAAGGGGGAATTTAATGCTCGTATATCCAATTTTAAATCTTACACTGGGAGTGAGGTATGCAGCCAAAGCTGTTCTTGTGCCATAGGGTGCCTATCTACTTTCCATTCTTGTGATATCCTCATGCTGTTCTCTACACGGGACACAGCATCTTCACTAGGCAGGCCACTCAATTGGGGTCACTGGGCCTTAATAGCCCAACTCCTGATTGTCAGAGATAATGTGCTCTGGAATCCACCATTGGATGGCTTCTCTGCTGCCAAATGTCACACTCCTTGGAATTAACTCCACTAACTCACTCTGTCTCTGTTCTCTGTCTTGTCTATGCAAAAGAATGGCAAAGTTCTCTAAGAATCCTATCAGGAAATTGAAAGCTCAGAATGAGCTGACACTGGTGAGAAATGGGACAAGTGTATTGAGGGAAAGGGGAAGATCAAAGAAAGAAAAGAGCTATTACATGGAGTAGAGGGTGTGATAATAGGTGATAAAAAGAATGCAGAGTTAATAGACTCATTATTATTTTACTTCTCTTTTTTCTGCTAAGGAAAATATCTTAGGGATGGAAAGGACAAAACAAAATTGGCTAAGAGGGAGTTGAAGCCCAAGAGGGAGTAGATAGAATGGAAGCACTGATCTGCTCTTGATGAAATCAAGTCACAAGACCCAGTGAGCTTGATTTCAAATCCTGATCAAATTTATTATTAAAGAGATAGTTAGTGAATATATACATATATATATATATATATATATATATATATATATATATATATATATATAAGAAAGCAGTAACCACAAAAAGTTGGTATGGCTTCATCAAGAGCAGGTCATGTCAGACTGACACTATTTTTTTCTTGATAGGATTATTAAACCAGTAGAGCAGTCAATTTAACAAAGTCTCTTGCTAGTCTCATGGGAAAGATGAAGAATTGTTAGGAGTGACTGAATGGCTAGATGTGAAGTGAAGTCATTAATGGCTTTGATCCCCTCCAAGGTGGTCACTGGTGGAGGGCCTCAGGGATCTTTGCTCTGCGGTGTTTAACATTTTTATCAATTACTTGTAGAAAGGTATGTTATTGCTGTTCAGTCATGTCCAACTCTTCATGTCCCCATTTGGGGTTTTTCTTGGCAAGGAAATTGGAGTGGTTTGCCCTGTCCTTTTCCAGCTCATTTTACAGTTGAGGAAACAGAGGCAAATAGGGGTAAGGTGACTTGTCCAGGGTCACACAGCTAATAAATTTCTGAAGCCAGATTTGAACTCATGAAGATGAGTCTTCCTAACTCTAGGCCCAGCATTCTATCCACTGCACCACCCAGCTGCCCAGTAGTAAAATATAAATGGCATGTTTAACAAATTTGCTAATGTCATAGAGGAGGCATAGCTAACACCCTAGATGACAGTCGGGATTCAAAAATTCTCAACAGGGCAAAATGTTGAGTCAAACTAATAGGCTGTTAAACTCATACTTGCCGGCAAAAAATCAACTTCACAAATACAAAGTAGGAGAGATGTGAATAGACAACAGATCATCTGAAAAACAAATCTGGGGCTTTCAGTGGGCTGCTAGTTCAATATGAGTAAACAGTGTGAAATGACAGTCCAATAAAGCTAATGGCATCTTAAGCTGCATTGAAATTCATAAGGTCAGGAAGCCTTAGGAAGATTTATAATCTTCCTAGTGTCTCAGAAAGCTGGAGTTTGGCTTTACCAAATCCACCCAAATCAGACCATATCAGAAATGCTGTGTCCAGTTCCATGAACCACATTCTAGGTAGGAAGAGTGTCCAAAGGAGTACAACCGAAATGGAGAGAGACTCTAAGGTCCTTCCATATGAGGATCTGATGGATGACCTGGGAGGGGTGTTTAACATGGAGATGAGAAGACTTGGGGAGGACCTGTGAGAAAGAAAAAAGAGCAAAGATCTCAGAGCTATGACAGATTCATGCTGACTTTCTTCATCTGATCCTTTCCCCAAAAAGCAGCCGCACCCTCTTGGCTTGCCTGCAGCCCCTCAGAGTTACTTCGCCCAGAAGGAATATATATTAGGGAACAAGAATAGTACATCAGAGCTGGTGCTGAAATGATGATCAGCTCAGCTTCTACCATCGACAGAGGAGAGAAAGAGAATGGGATTTAAATTATTCACACCAGATCTTTTTTAGAGTCAGTGGTGCAAGGGAGGCCAGATCATTTAGCCCACCAGAGCCCAGGGCCGAGGCTGTGACAGATGCTATCCTGATCAAAGGGGAAAGATATTTTTAGGTCATGATCCACACTTTGAACACAGACACCTGGGGCCTCTGTCTCTTTTCCCAAATGATGAATGGTTTGGGGTAATCAAGATCTGAGTCTCTTTTAGAGTTGGGTTGGTTTTTTTTAATTATTTTTAGGGACATAGAACTCTAGAAAGCAGATTTTTAAAGGGAATGAACAGAAAATGGTGAATTCCTCAGTCAAATTAACTACAGTTTTCTCATAGGAGAAAAGGTCTAGAAATGAAGGAAACAATTCCCTTCACTATGAATTGGGAAACCAATATTGTAGCGGCCACTTGCTGCTGTCAAGCCATGTACATCCTCAAACTAATCACTTAATCTCTCTATGCATTGACATCTCAGTTTTTAAAATGAAAATAATGGTATCTAATCCTTTTCTTCAGTGACATATAAGGATTAATTTGAAAGGTCTTTTAGGACCTAGAAGAAAAAGCATTACATTATATAAGGATAAGCTAATGAACAAAAAAATAAAATCTTCCCAAGTAACTTTAGAAGTTACTGGTTCCAAGGCTCCACACAATGCAGGAAGGCCCTCTTTAAGCTTCCTGACTTGTGGTCATCTGGCCCAAAGATTTTTAAACTGTAGGTTTTGACCCTCTATGGGGTCATGTAACTGAATGTGGGGGTCGTGAAAAATTTGGCAACAATAAAAAGTTATGTATACCAATTTTATATACCTATATAAAGTGGGTCATGTAAAAATTTCTCTGGCGAAAAGTTTAAGAAGCCTTGTTCTAGCCTATATTTGAACTAGCATTATTGGCATTACTGCACTCCTTTAAAAAAGCGCTTCTTAAACAGAAATATTATTAGTATCATCATCATCAATGTTATTGGATCAGTGTCTACCAGAGTTCTCTCTTCCTTCACCCTTCACCCCAACATGAGTTAGGCTGAATTTTCCCTAAAAGGTGATAAAGCTAAGATTTGATTGACCTGGAAGTGGAACAAAATTTGAGCCGTTCTTCCTTTGAGTGGCTTCCTAATTAGCTAAGGGCATAAAAACTGTCCCACCCTGAGGAAGTTAGATTGCCCATTGGTTATTACACCAGCCCTGAAGTCAGGAAGACCTGAATTCAAATTCAACCTCAGATACTTAGTGTACCCTGGGCAAGTCACTTAATCCCAGTTTTCTTTAAAAAAAAAAAAAGTCAGGAAGACCTGAGTTCAAAAAGTCCCACACAACCTTTCTGTACCTTTCTGACTTGGTAGATATCTTAAGACCAAGCACCATACATTGCCCATCTGATCCATTTCCTTGAAAAAATAAGGGAGCTGTGCCTAGCAAAGCTAAGTGCTTATTGAACAGTATCACTATGTTAGGAATAAGTAAATCTTTTGTTAACTGTTCAGTGACCTATGTTTGAGTTCCTTACTTCATCCTAACATAGAACCTGGACAGGGTACTGGCATGAAGGTAGCCCAACTCAAGTTCTTATGCCTAGGAACTCTGCTCAGCTCTTAGAAGGGCTCACATGCTCTCCATCCAGAAACGTGCCCCTTACTGACAATAAAAGAACCTGGTCAGAGGTCAATCAACAAGGCTCCTTAAAATGCACAGGAAATGGGGAAGTGAGGCAGGGCTGACTAGGTAATCTTCATTTTCCCTATATTTTTTTTCCTTCAACTCTTGTTTGTTTCTGCTCATTCCTTGTGCTTCTTTCTTTTAGACGAAGTCCTTTTTTCTTTAGGCTTGGTCTACTTCCATCTTTCCCACAGGCAAATCATCCTCAGACCCCATGCAAAACCACAGCTGCATGCTGCTAGAAAGCAGAAACAGCCTTCCATCAATGGTCCTTTGCTTCTGCCAAAGTCTATTTAGTCTCTTCTCTTTGTTCTCTAATATGAGACCTCCCCCACCCCCGTCTCAGTTGTCCCAGGATGTTGAGACAATGTCTCCTACCCCCCAAACTCCTTTTGCAGCCTCTACCTTCCGGTGACCTTGGAATTGGACTCGAGTTATGGAAACTGTTTCCACCCTGACTAGTCCAGCCTGGAGAAGCGAGACCATCAAGTTCTTCTATTTAGGCATAGATAGAAGTGCCTGCACCAACAAGCTAAAATCCTAGATCTCCCCACATGGAAAAGATAGTGCTGGGCTGGCCCATTACCACTGGACCCTGGGAATCTGAGGCCTTAGTCTGACTTCTGATGGCAATCTCAATGAAATCTACTGGCTAGTCCTCAGCACATCTCTCCCAATTTGAACTTCACACCAGGGATACAGGGGAGCCCATTAGTCTAGTCTCCATTCCAGAAAAACAGCTCATATCCTTTGGTATCAACCCTGGGATGGCTGCCTATGCCAGGTGGTCCCATAGCCATCTGGCCCCTCATAGGATACCAGAATCTGGAAGTAGCCCATGTGCTATGCTCAGGGAGAAGCTGTTGTTCAGTGACTCTTAAAATGAGCACCTGATGTTCCCATACCTCTTCCTTCAAACACGCTACTACCCTTTTCCATCCCTCCAAGGTCATTGGAAAAGGAGCTGCTTCCATGATATTATGTTACTGTCATAAACCCATTAATAATCATGCTGCTGCCATTTATCTCTTTCATCAATCAATAAACATTTATGAAGCATCAACTTGTAGCCCAGAATTGTGCTAGGCACTGGGGGACACAGGGTCAAAAATGAAACAGTCCCTACCCTCAGGGAGGTTACATTCTTTTAGAGGAGACAGTGTGTACAGCATGTATAGGGTAGCACTCCTATGGACCATCCCCCATAACTTGTACTGACAGATTGAGTCCCCTAAGGCATGATCCATTCACTAAGATCCAAGATATCCTATGAATTTGCATTCCTAAACCTATAAATCATAGCCCCCACCTGTATGTTTACTTTGACTTTAGTCAACCAGAGGACACAATTAGCTCAAAGTAAAGGCATTTACTTAAGAACTGTAGCAACAAAGCATCTCCCCCATAAACCTGGGGAACAATCTCTCACAAATACACAGTATCAGTGGGAAAAGTGCATGGACATAGATTTTAAAAGTAGACAAGCACACACACAGGAAACACAGTGGCCAACTCGTACCTCAAATGCTGCTGAGTTGCAAGGGCACTGAAGTCCTCACACTGGTCCCACTGACTCAACTCAGCACTGCCCCATTGGATCTCACTGCATGCTTCTCTGATAAATGGTACTTTACTGCTTGGCTACAGTCATAACACTTCCAGCTTTGGGCTCAACTGAAATCCTGGTCTATCAATCAAGCAATCAATAAACATTTATTGAGTCCCTATTACATGCAGGTTCTATGCTAAGTGCTGGGAATACAAAAAGAGGCATAAGACAATCCCTGCCTTTAAAGAGCTTACAGTCTAATGTGAGACATGCAAACAATTATATATAAACCAAACTATATACAGGATAAATAGAAAATAATTAGCAGAGGGAGGGCACTGGAATTAAAAGGGGTTAGGGAAGTGGTCTAGTGCAAAGTTTCTTAAACTCTGGGTTGCAAACCCCTATGAGGTCATATAACTGAATGTGGGAGTTGAGAAAATACCTATTTTATATATCTATATACCTGGGTTCAAGTAAAAAATTCTCAGGTGAAAAGGGTCATGAGTGGAAAAAGTTTAAGAAGCCCTGGTCTGGTATACTTTGTGTTTATTCCCCTCCCTCTTTCCCTTCCTCCTTCCCTGTGCATCAGTTACCTAAGGTGGACAGTCAGGGTCTTGAAAGGGCAATCTTACAACTTGCCAATACAGCAAGAAAAAAACTTAAAGGGGCACCATCTCTTTGTCTCCATTACCAGCCTCTTACTCCTTGTTATTCCAACAAGCAAATCAGGGCTCTCAATTACTAATAATTACTGATTCATTACTTATTAATATTAACAATTATTTTTCTTTATCAAGAATGGATAATTAAGACTATCCATTAATAATTAGTTATTATTATCCCTTGGTTATAAATATTAATAATTATTCATTATTAATGAATAATTATTCATCAAGATCCCTGGTTTGCTTGTTGGAAACATAGGTTAGGAGAGGCAGGTAATGGAGGCAAGGAGATGGTGCCCCTTCTAGGCTTTCCGTGTTCTCGTCTGCAAATTGTAAGATTGCCCTTTTTAGAACCTGACTGCCCCAAATCAAAACCTATTATTTCATTGGCAGAGAGAACTCCCAAGTGAAGAAACTCCCTGACCAATTCAAATCAGCATATTCTCTGCAATTTATAGGCATAGACAGCTGCCCAGAGATTTGAGATGCTGAATAACTTGCCTAGAATTACACAACCAGCATGTGTCAGAGACAGGACTTAGAACCTGGTCTCCTAGCACTGAGGCCAGCTCTCTTTCCACTATGCCATGTTACCTCTTGAACATATGTGTGTATGCATGTATGTGTGCATATGTATATATACATAGTTTGTATATATGCCTACATGTGTGTAAGCATATATGTATACAAATATGCAAAACGTATCTAAAATGAATATAAGGTCATATAAATTAATATTAGGTAGCATAAATTGTTGTTGTTGCTGTTGTTTGTCCTTCATTCTCCAAAAGGACCATGACATTGGGAAGTGATGTCATAAATTAATATTAGGAAGAAGCACTAGAAACTGTGGTGATCAGAAAAACACTTGTCCAAGCTGAGCTTTGAAGGAAAATAGGGAATTCTGAGAAGCCAAAGTGAGGAGAGGGTATGTTCTGAGTATGGGAGAGTACATTACAAAAGCATGGAGATGAAAGATGGAATGTTATGTGGGAAGAATAGCAAGAAGGTAAGTCAGGCTGAATTGTAGGTTGTGAAGGTAAATAAGGTATAATAAGGCTGGAAAGAAAGACCGGAACCAGGCTGGGAAGGGCTTTAAATGCCCAGCAGAGGAAGTTTGTATTTAATCCTAAAGGTCATAGAGAACCAGCAAGGGAGTGACATGATCGGAACTGTGCTTTAGCAATGAAGTCCAGAATTCTGGCTCTGCTGCCAACCGCTGTTCCTCTCCCTTCCTAGGGCTCTCTTCTATCAAGAGCACACAGGGAGCTCAGAAATTGACCATTAAAACATTCAAAAATCCAACCAGGATTTTTTTTTTAATCACAGCCTCAATACAAGATTTACTATAGGATGGAAGGAAGAGGGAGGGCTGGCCTCAGATCTTGAATATTGCAGCGTATGTACTCACCCTCAACATGCTGGTGCATCCATCAGGGCTTCAAGCGATCCCTCTGTCTCTCTTTGTCTCTCTGTCTCTAGCTTGTCCTTGTCTCTTTCTGTCTCTCCCTCTGTCTCTCTGTCTCTGTCAGTGTCTGTGTGTGTCTCTCTGTGTCTTTCTGTCTCTCTCTGTCTCTGTGTGGCTTTCTGTCTCTGTCTCTGTATTTCTCTCTGTCTCTTTCTGTCTCTGTCTATCCATTGATGTTCTCTGCCTTGTTTATGTCTCTCAGTGTATATATGTGTGTGTGCATGTTTTCAAGAAAATGAAACATAGCCACTTCCTTTCCTTCATTTTGAGCTTTGGGACTGATCTGATTCATAGGAGTCAACCTATCCTGAGATTCTGATAAGAATTAACTCCAAAGATCTTCTAAGCATCTACCCTAACGGGCCAAAGACAAAATTAAAGGTCCCATATTTACCAAAATGTTCATAGAAATACTCTTTGTGTAGCAAAGAACTGGAAACAGTAGATGTCCATCAATAGAGGAATGGCCAAACAAATTGTGGCCGATAAAAGTTATGGAATATTAATGTGCTGGACAAAACAATAAAGATGAAGAATTCAGAGAAGTGTGTGAAGATTTACATGAAAGGATGCAAACTGAAGTAAGAAGAACCAGGAAAACTACATATCCATCTAAATCTAAAACATCTCTATATCTACATCTATCTATACACACATATATAAAACAACAATATAAATAGAAAGAACCACAAAAAAAAAAACACAAAGGAAACTGAATCCTGTAATTATAATGACCAAGAAACTTAGCCATGGAGAAAAGTTGAGCAAATTGGAAGAGGGAAGGGAAAGGAAAGAGAATAAGCAATTATATAGCACCTACTATGTGCCAGGCCTTGCACTAAGTGCTTTACAAATATTATCTCATTTATACATTATTTCCTTTATTTCAGAAGTAAGGGAATATATGTGTGGAAAATTGCATATACTGACAAATATAGTCAATATATTGGTGGCTTTTGCTGAATTGCTCTCTTCCAATCTTTCTTCCAGGAGATAGTTTGCTGGGTAGGGGAAAATAGAGGGACATGTTCAGAAATGAATGTGATGTTTTTTTAAAAAAGGCTTCAATACCAAAAAAACCCCAAAACACAAAAATAAGTCATAAAGCATAAAGAATGAAACTTAATTATAATTTCAATTTGATTATAATCCAAATTGTTATGACTAATTCATGTGAATGTGCAAAAAATAAGAAAAAAATTATGACAAAAACTCAAAGGATCTTATTTGCATATTTATTGTTTGTCGGTCAGCAAGCAATTACTAAGCAGTTTACTCTGTGCAAGGCCCTATGCTAACTTCCAGGGATACAAAGAAAGGCAAAAACAGTCCCTGGCCTCAAGATGCCCACTATCTATCTAATGGGGGAGACAACATATAAATAATTCAGTTCACGAAAGATATATACAGAGAGCATATCAATTGAGCTGGGATATGGGGAAACTAAATCTCTCTCTTTAAGGGAAGAAGCAGACTGCAAAAATTCAGAAAACAATGGGAAAATGAGCGGGGAACGATACAATGAAGGCAAAAAGCATAGGCAACCCTTTCCAGGAGTTTGGCTGCAAGTTGGAGAAGAAATATAAGACAAGCACAAGGAGATGACAGAGTTAAGGTACAAATTTTAAAGTGTATCTTTTAGGTAGTAAAAGGAGTTTATCAGTAAAGGGAGGTTGAACCAGCCTTCGAGGAGGTTGAAAATAAGCAAAAGAGGACATGGTTGCAGAGATGAGCCCCCAGAGGAAATGGGAGGGGATGAAATCAAGAGGCCAAGTGGAGAGGTTGGACTTAGCAAGAAGAGGGCCACCTTCCACATTCATAGACTTGACCAAAGGAAGAGAAAATAGAGAATGGTATAGAAGGATTGTGAGTTGTAAAATGAAGGAAAAGAGGAATTTCATACAGGATACTCTCTATTTTCCTAGTAAAAGAGATAAAGGGGGCAGGTAGATGGCGCAATGGATAAAGCACCGGCCTTGGATTCAGGAGGACCTAAGTTCAAATCCAGCCTCAAACACTTGACACTTACTAGCTGTGTGACCCTGACCAAGTCACTTAACCCTCATTGCCCTGAAAAAAAAAAGAAAGAAAGTAAAAGAGGTAAAGTCCTCCACTGAGGAGGGGAAAGGGAGAAGAGGGAAAGATGCATATGAAGAGGTTTGAAGACAGAAGAGAAGATTTGAAATAGCTGCTATGATGATTGTGATAATCATTTCCTTGGAAAAGTGAAAAGTTACATGGTGGCTGACTAAGCCATAGGTGTTTGGAAATTTTATGTCTAAGTTTTGCCTTGATAACTATGCTATTAAAACCATGGTTAATTATTAAATTGTTTGTATAAGTCTCTTGATGCAGCATTAAGGGGAAGTGATTGGAAAACCCAGAAGGGAAATAGATTTAATCTATGGCTTAGCCACCACCTCCTGTCTGGAGGTTTATATTCAAAGATAAAGTGAAGATTTATTGATTTATTTTAATAGCTCCTCCAAGCAGAGAGAAGACATTCACCACGGTGTCCCTTTAGATTAAGGCACGTCAGTAATCAGAGTGCTGGTTGACTGAATTGAGTTAGGTTCTGACACAATCCCTTTGGCCTGGCAGCCACATTGGGAAGAAAACACTTCAGGGAGGGAATGAGGATAAGAGAAAGTCTAAGCCCATCAAAGGTGGAGAGGCTTTAAGTAACTAAATTTAGCTTGCCTGCTGAACAGCCCACCTAGCCGTAGATTTGCCTGACTTTTTAGAATGTAAGTTCCTTGAGAACAAAAATTATTTTCATTCTTTTGTCTTTCCATCCCCTGTACCTAGTACAGTGCTTGGCACATGGCCTAATAAATGCTTGCTTGCTTGCTTAATTATATAAGTGAAATTAAATCTAAATCAGCAACAATATCCAAGAAGTACTTGGGCTAAATTAGGGCATGAATCTGAAGCAACTAATCAAGGATTGGTGTACATAGTATAGAATCAAAGACAATAAGCATCTGAGATAGATTTAGACAAAATCAGAATCCAGGTAAAGAAACAGGTAAGCAAGGAAATGATAAGCAGAGTACAGGACCAAAGGTCAGTGTTGTCAGTCATGTCCAGTGTGCATCATTCATTTGGGTTGGGGTTGGTATGACAGTAAAGACTATGTTCCTTGTACCCCTCTACTGTTCTATTCAATGAGGAACCTCTATGGCATCAGAGGTGAAAGCAAACAGCTTCATGAAATAAGCTACTTGGGCATTAGATTTGGACGGAGGGGAAAGCACTCTAAATCACTCTCAAGGAGGCTGGGAGGAGTTGAGGTTTACAATTATTGCTTAGCCCTGTCTTAGCCATGGTAGCCACCATGTCTTTAAGAAACTGTTGAGGGGCAGCTAGGTGGCACAGTGGATAAAAGCACTGGCCTTGGATTCAGGAGGACCTGAGTTCAAATCCAGCCTCAGACACTTGACACTCAACTAGCTGTGTGACCCTGGGCAAGTCACTTAACCTTCATTGCCCTGCAAAAACAAACAAAAAACAAAAACAAAAAGAAACTGTTGAACTTCAAGGCCAGGTGGAAACAAAAATGTACTAATTGCTGGTAAACTGGTGAGGACCAGCCTCAGAGAGTTGCCCCCACCTATGGTAGAGGAACACCAGATAAGGCTCCCAGAAATTGCATTCCTGGAGCTGGGTTTCATCTTCACAGGGTTGTCGCTATTAGGAAGAAGGTAGACCAGACCCTATCAAGGGAGTATAATCCTGAAATGTTTGAGAAGATATACAAATTTCTGATCCATATCAGAGAAACAGAGTTGGTGGCAAAGGAGCTGAAAAGCCACCAGCCAAGAGAAGAACAGGAAAAATGGCAGCCAGTGCTGCACAGGGACAGGAGGGAGACTGGGCATGAGGAGCACTGGACCCTGAGGCTGGAACGGAGCAGGCTCAGTGCTTCCTGGTTATGCCTTGTCTGCCCTTGGATGAAGCCCCCAGCTGCCGAGGGATCACAGTGGCAGTGATAAAAAACCAAAGAGCTGTTGGTATCAAATTGCAGGCTCTGGGTTATTTTTGAGGCAAAGACACTTCAGACAGATCAAGTCTCCCTGATTTCCTATGAGTCCCTCTGACCAAGGCTGCCTGACTCCTTCCCTCAGGGATGGAAGTACATTCTTGCAGTGTGTCACCTCCTTTAGCCCTACTAGCAATTGTTTTATCTTTTTTATAGTATTTTTTCCAAGTATATGTAAAGACAATTTTTAACATTCATATTTACAAGATTTTGACTTTTAAATTTTTTCCTCCCTCCCTCCTCTCCCCTCTTCCTAAAATGGTAATCAATTTTAAAAAATAGGTTACATATGTGCAATCATGTAAAACATTTCCATATTAGTCACAGTTGTGAAAGAAGAAATAGACAAAAAGGAAAAAAACATGAAAAAAATTAAGTGAGGGGCAGCTAGGTGGCACAGTGAATAAAGCACCAGCCCTGGAATCAGGAGAACCTGAGTTCAAAAACGGCCTCAGACACTTGACACTTACTAGCTGTGTGATCCTGGGCAAGTCACTTAACCCTGATTGTCTCACCCCACCCCCCAAAAAAAAGGAAAGAAAAAAGAAAAAAATAAGTGAAAATAGTATGTTTCTATCTGCATTCAGAGTCCATGTAAATAGCATTTTCCATCATGAATCCTTCATAACTGTCTTGGATTATTGTATTGCTGAGAAGATCTAGTCATTCATAGTTGATCATCACACAATGTTCCTGTTACTGTGTACAATATTTTCCTGGTTTTGCTTATTTCACTTTATATTAGTTCCTACAAGTCTTTCCAAGTTTCATCATTTCTTAGCACAATAGTATTCCATTACATTCATATACCACAACTTGTTCAGCCATTCCCCACTTGATGGGCATCCCCTCAATTTCCAATTCTTTGCCACCACACACAGAGCTGCTATGACTATTCTTGCACATATAAGTCCTTTTCCCTTTTTTATGATCTCCTTAGGATACAGACCTAGTAGTGGTATTACTAGATCAAAGGGTGTGCACAATTTGGTTACCCTTTGGGCATCCTACTAGCAATTTTGTTGTAAAAGAAAGAGGGGTTGTCAATGGCTAAGGATGAAAGAAGTTTATGAATTCTGCTCTTGCACTTGGTGCTGCAATTCTATAGAAACTTTTGTAAACACTTGGTGACCAAAAATAGATAGATAGATGATAGATAGACGATAGATAGATAGATAGTGTTAAGTGCTAAAATTCTAGCTAAACTGTCTAAAATATCTAATGAGTGGTCGCCAATAAATTATAAGCTTTAGCAAGAGTTAGACTTTTAAGCGTTTATTAAGGAGAATAAGAATTCGGTAAAGAGAGAAAGAAAGGCCTAGATTCCTATCTATTAAAGGGAGAGCACATTTCTAGCTCCGCTCTCCACCAGAGTCCAGAGGAAAGAGAGTCAGACCGAGCGCCAGTCTCTTCCTTCCTCCTCCACTTCCTGACTGACGCTAAAGAAAAGACTCCTGGTCTTGCCCTCAAAGACCTTTGCTTCATGGGCAGAACTCTTCTACAGTAAGTCTCCAGCAGGTGGCGTCATTCCAATCGTTACAATAGATAGATAGATAGATAGATAGATAGATAGATAGATAGATAGATAGATAGATAGATAGATAGATGATAGATAGGTAGGTAGGTAGGTAGGTAGGTAGGTAGGTAGATAGGTAGATGGGTAGATAGGTAGATAGGTAGATTAGATAGATTAATGCATGGATTTTTAAATAAACTGATATAGTAGATTAATCAACCAATCAATAGAACAAGGTGTATTGGAGTAGAGTTCAAGCCCTGTGTGTGAGAAAGTATGCAGGGTTGTTATGGTTAAAGTGGAGAAACTGCAGCAAAGATGTTATTTGAGAATATAAGTAGGGACCAACATTGGGAGAAGGCCTTGAAGGCCTAACTGTAGAGTTTGGCTTAAGCTTTCTCTTCTCGAGAGGTTGAAGTCTGTGATCTCTAAGGTGCTTTCTAGCTCTAGCAAGCTATGAATCATGAGTTAGGTAATAATGCATTCCTCTAGTTTCTCAGCAGAGGAGTGGTATGATTGAATGTTTCCCCTTCCTCCACATACCAAGAGTCACAGGATGTCTGTTATGCATGGCTGAATACTCAGCATTTACCAGTAGATCATTTTTCAGAGGCTTCAGCCCTTTGTTTGGCCTTGAGGCTGCCCTCAGCAGTGCTGATGAGGTAGTATGTTCATGCCTAGTGTGTGATCTTTGCTGTCCAGGATTCAGGGTATATATCCCAATGGGAGGAAGAACCTGGGAGATTCCTTCCCTTACCAAAGTGATTGAGATGCACTGGGGGTACATAGATCACAAGATCACACATTTGAAGCTAGAAGAACCCTAGGGGCTGTCTAATTCTAACAACTTCATTTTACAGCTAGGGAAACTTGGGCTTACCAAGGTGAACTGACTCACCCACAATTATACAACATGTAGTAAATAGCAGTTATACCAATCCAGGTTCCCTGACTTTAAATTTTGAGAATGTCTCATTATCTCAGCATACTAAGGGAGTGTAGAGAGAAGAGAGATGCCTTCTACATGGGAAACTAGGGAAGGCAGAGGGGGCATTACCTGAGGTGCAATTTGAAAGACACACAGGATTTATATAAGCCAAGATCCAGCGGTCAGGGATGATGGACAAGGTGAACTCTAGAGAGTACTTCAGAGAGAAGGATGCTGAGTCTCCTATGGAACCTTGGCCTTGTGAACCTATTGCAGAATGGAGTCAGACATCTGTTCTGCCTTCTCCAGCTGGGCCTCAATGATGTCATGCTGGAACAGCTCTTGGGATGAAATTAAGTATATGGGTCTCCTGGGCCAGCCCTGCAGCTGCCCACTGGAAAGCAGCCCATTCACTCAGGACCTTTCTGAGTCTTTTTTTATAGCCACCTTCAGCTCATCAACCTTACTGCTTGTGTAGGGAGGAGGGAATGACTTGTATTCGTATTCCTCGCATGCATGGGAGCGTGGGAAGTAGACCTCCCCCCTCTTTTGTTTTTTGTTGTAGTTGTTTACTTGGAAACCAGTCTACTTACATCCATCCAAGGTTCCAAAGCTTGGTTTCCACTGGAAAAATTCATAGGTTTAAGAGATTCATCAGAAAGAGCCCAGAAATGAAAATCAGGGGACCTAAGCTCCATCCTCAGCTCTGTCACTTATTAGTTCTGGGATGTTAACAAAGTCACTTTGCGTCTACT
Source organism: Dromiciops gliroides (assembly GCF_019393635.1). NCBI lineage: Eukaryota > Metazoa > Chordata > Mammalia > Microbiotheria > Microbiotheriidae > Dromiciops > Dromiciops gliroides. The sequence goes on from NC_057865.1 coordinate 198,673,497, forward strand.
TTTATCTGGGGCCTAATCTTTCTCTGATAGCCTATCTCTATCCTTCTCACGCCCTCTTCTCCTCCCTGTCAGTCCTTCCCTTTTCTGGAACCCATAGAGCTAGAAGCTTCTATTTCCCACCTAAACTTGCAGATTGTTGTCTCCTTTCCTGTGTCTTCAGAGGTCAAACAAAAACTCTTGCAAGGCATCATGGTAAAACAGAAAGAATGCAGAATTCAATGTCAAAAGGATCTGAATTCAAATCCTGACTACCACTACCTGCATTGCTTTGGGCAGGTCTCTGAACCTCCTGGGCCTCATTTTCTTCCCCTGGAAAATAAAGCAGTTGGACTATTTAGTCTCTAAGGTCCCTAAATCTATCTATGGTACTATGAATTTGCCCTTTCCTATCAAAAACACATGGTCCTTCTGTATCTATCTCAACTCACCAGATGCATGGAGGGTGACAGATTTGGGAGTCCCGTCCATCAAACTGGTGAGAGCTTGGTATAACAATGTGCCAAATCCTCTCACAAAATAATGATGTACTTTTGCCTACCTTGGCTTTAAAGCCCATCATGCCTTAGGCTTGTTGGCAATAGCCCTGGTTTCTCTTTTCGGTCCTTCCCTGATGCTCTTTGGAGGTTCATAGGATCATATATCCATAGCTAGAAGGGACCTCAGAGGCTAGCTAGTACAACTTCCCCATTTTACAGATGAGGAAACTGAGACCAAAGGAAGTTCTATAGCTTGCTTAAGGGCAAACAGAGAGTAAGTATCCAAGGTGATATTTGAAGCCAGGTCCTCTGACTGTAGCATCTCAGTTATTGCCTGGGTTTGACTATGGGTATCATTCTCCTTTCTTCACCTCTTTGGGTGACTCCATTTAAGCCAAGTGACCTTCCCTTAAATCCACCCAATAAAAAGGTTTATTGCTTTCAGCGTTGACAAACTCTAATTCTGCAAAATCTCTTTAAGCCCCAGATACATTATAGTTTAAATAAGCCTTTGTATGTTGGCCTGAAAGCTTAACCACCATTTATAATATTGATTCTACTGTTATTTGAGAGACAGTGTAACATAGCAGAATAATGTGTTTAGAGCTAGGCAATCTGGGTTCAAATCCCAGCTCTGCAGTTGAATCTGTGAGTGACCTTGGGCCTCACTCCCTCATCTGTAAAATGAAGGGTTTAGACCAGGTGATCATTAAGGTCCTTCTCAACTCTGTCTTCTTGAGCCTCCAGTCCCATGTTGTACAGGCTGCCTAGACTGGGTACCATGTTGTAAACATGAAATAATTACATGGGGAGATGCTTGAAGAGCAGTTCCTGGTCCTCCATCAGGTTATCTACCATGTTCTTACCCCCCAGTCAGGTGTACCACTCAATACTCAAGGTGCTCTGAAATAACCATCAAGTTTTCTCTAGCTCTCAAAAAGTTGGCCACCTTTCTCACCGTAGTCCCATCCCTTTGTGGGTGGGAATGCTTCTAGCACAGTGCCTTTCACATAGAATTAATAAACGTATGTAGATCAATTCATTGTTAGTTGAAAGACATGGATATACCAAGTACTTAAATCAAAGGTCATAAAAGCAGAGGCATAATTCACATGACAGATAAACATTTCATTTGATTCCCATATTCAGCCTCTCCCAAAACTGGAAACCCTGCTAGGGCTGAAATCTGACTTTTTCCCATCTTGGTCTGGTAAAAAGAAAGCACTATATAAATGTTAGCTTATCATTATTATCTCCCAGTCTGGAGAGGAGAGCTAACCCTAAGGTCAGGTTCTCAGTTGTTCTGTGGTTGGGAACTGGGTTAAAAGGTTCCTTTCACTTATGAAGTCCACAGTGCCCACAGTCAGATGTCTCTTTCATTTCTTTAATTTTGCCCTGTTCATACTACTTGCTCAGGGTCTAAAGCTTCAGTCTAGCCCTATAGCCTTTCTAGGTGAAGGTAACAGGCTCTTGACTTGCCTGACATTCCTAAATCTAGCATCCTTAGAGGCCAAGGAATTATCATTGGCTTTTCAAGCACACACACACACACACACACACACACACACACACACACACACACACAGACGCACACACGCACGCACACACGCACGCACACATGCACACACACACGCACGCACACATACATATTCCTTCTTGCAGCAAGGTGGTTGGAATGGGGAGATAGGACTGTTACAATTAGTAACACTGTAATGGGTTCTAATAAGTATCCTAGGTATTCAAATGAGGCAAGAAAGGACATGGAGTCTGGAGTCTTTAAGGAAAGTACTATGAAGAAGATGGGGCATGAGGTAAACTTCGAAGGAAAATTAAGACCTTTTCAAAATAAGACTGCTATTTACTCAGGTGAAGCTGTGCTTCAGAGAGAGATTAGGGCCAGCAGTCTTCATCAAGGCATGGAGCCAAACAAGGGTACGTATTTGTTTCCAGGAGACCATAAGTTCTGTATGCATACCAACACAATTTAAAACTTTGCAGTCAAATCTTTAAAAAAAAAACTGAAATAAAAGTTTAAATAAGAAGGAGGGGAAGGGCATTCTTTTTTGTAATAAACATTTTTATTTATAGTTTTGGGTTCCAGTTTTTATCCCTCCTTCCCTCCCCCCACCCTGAGACAGTGAACAGATATGGTTTGTACATGTACAGTTATGTAAAACATGACCATATTTGTCATTTTGCACAAGAAAACTTGATTTAAAAAAATGAAAGTGAAAAATACCATGCTTCAGTCTGTGTTCAATCAATATCAGTTCTTTCTTTGGAGGTGGATAGTATGTTTCATCAGTAGTCCCTTGGGATTGTCTTGGATCATTGTACTGTTGAGGATAGCCAAGTCAGTTCTTCAACAGACAATACGGCTGTCTCTGTACACAGTGTTCTCTCAGTTCTGCTCACTTCATTATACATCATTTCATACATGTCTTTCCATGCCTTTCTAAAGTCATACTGCTTGTCATTTCTTATAGCACAATAATATTCCATCACCATCATATACCACAGTTTGTTTAGCCATTCCCCAATTGATGGGCATTCCTTTGATTTCCAATTCTTAGCCACCACAAAAAGAGCTGCTAGAAATATTTTTGTATACATAAATCTTTTTCTCTTTGGGGGTATGTCTTTGGGATACAAACCTAGCAGTGGTATTGCTGGATCAAAGGATATGCACAGTTCTATAGCCCTTTGGTCATAGTTCCAAATTGCTCTCCATAATAGTTGGATCTTTTCACAACTCCACCAATTGGGGTTAGCATCCCAGCTTTCCCACTGTTAAGGGCTAAAATTCTAGCTAGTCTGTCTAAAATATCTAATGAGTGATCACCAATAAATTATAAGCTTTAGCAAGAGTTAGGCTTTTAAGCATTTATTAAGGAGAATAAGAATTTGGTAAAGAGAGAGAGAAAGGCCTACATTCATCTATCTATTAAAGGGAGAGCACATTTCTAGCTCTGCTTTCCACCAGAGTCCTCAGGCAAAGAGAGCGAGACAGAGCGCCCGGCTCCCCCTTCTTCCTCCCACCAGCAAATGTCACTTCCTGATGCCAAAGAAAAGCCACATGGCCTTGAGCCTCAAAGACCTTCCTTTCATGGAGGAACTTTTCTACAGTAAGTCTCCAGCAGGTGGCATCATTCCAATCGTTACAGTCCCCCCTTTGTTTCCTCAAGAAATGGGGCGTTTCCTTGATGAAACAGTCAAAAATAACAGAATATAATAACCTATGCTAACTAACAATATGTTAATAACAATATAGAAAAGGAAGAGAGGAAAGTTTTATCCAGAGGAGCAATTTTTTTGTCCTCACGAACCGACGCTTTGACATTGGTCTTGCAAAGGGAGGGCCTCTGCAGAGAGTACATGTTACAGATGGTGTATATTATAACAGAAAGAGAAAAGAGAAAAAACAACAACAATAACAACAAAACAAAACTGTTCATTTAAAGTCTTTGAAAGTCTTTTCTCAGATGTCCTCTAGGTGTACTCGTGGAATGGAAGTCTTTTCAGGGGTTGATGTGTGGATGCTGGTAATCAGCCAGGAAAATTTCCTACAAAATTGAGCTCAACACAACTTTAAAATAGCTTTGTCAATAATCAAATCAAACAATGAAAGTTCTCAAAAATATGTCTAAGTGAATTCTGAATCTTAGTTGTTACACATGAAACATGTAATAAAAAAATTGAAACATTCTTTAAAATTAATATTACTATAGTCCCCCCTTATGGAGGGTAATTGAGAAGACAATTGCTGCGATATTAATTTTTTAAAATAATTTTTCTTTGTTTCATTACTTTTGCATCATCTGCCTAATTATCCTCATGCCATTATGAGGAATTTTTTAAACCTAATATAATTGGTAACAGATGTCAAGGCCAAACTCAACACTGTTATTTATCATGACACCTGAGATAATTCTGGGGGTTACTATAAAAGAACAGAGAAATGATGGGATAGGAGCATTCCCACACTTGAGCAATATATACTGCCCATGCCACTGAACATATTGGAGGAAACTGAGTCAGACTTAATCAGATGCATGGGATTGAGATGTCCATGGCATCAGGCATATAGGAGGGGGCATAGAAGCCAGGTGTAGAATGAGATGGGTGGGATGAATACTTCCAGCCATCTGTACAATATTGTGGGGAAAAAGAGAATAAAATATTAAACCAAGAGAATCCAACCTCAACATTTGTCAAAAGCCGTTCCCTCGGCCATACCTTGACTTCATGCATATCTCCCCTCATGTGACGGTTCAATGTCTGCTCTTGCATGTATTCCTCTTGTGATTGGATGGCATCTTGGCCAAATGGCATCTGATAACTCAGAATAAAGGCAATTAATGTCTTAAATGATAAGCTCCCATAATCCAAGTCTCATATGGATTTTAAAATTGAGGATAATAAATGATCGCAAAAAATGTGAATGTACCTTGATTCAGAATATAATATACAATTATGCAACAATTTCAAATAATACCCTTTTTTTTACTTAGTATACAATTACTTTTGTGAAAAATCGGAACATATTTAGATACAAGTTAAAGCACAACACAATCTCAAAGAAACCTTTTTATTAAAAAAAAAAAAAGAAAACTTTTACAAATGTTCCCCTCTTTTTTTTTTTTGAATAGGCCTATGAAAAATAATACTTCTAGGGGCAGCTAGGTGGCACAGTGGATAGAGTACCGGCCCTGGAGTCAGGAGTACCTGAGTTCAAATCCGGCCTCAGACACTTAATACTTACTAGCTATGTGACCCTGGGCAAGTCACTTAACCCCAATTGCCTCAATAAAAAACAAACAAACAAACAAAAATAATAATACTTCTAGAATCAATTTACACTTGCCATGGCAAACAATTTGCCAGGGAAATGCTCTATAGAGTTTGATCAAATAATCAGTTAAGAGAAAAAAAAATAGCAAAAACAAACAACTCAGAATATGGGAGCACAATACTCCTAGAATTAACATTGTATTCTGAAATCAAAACTATCTTGCAATGTTTCAAAATTAGATAGATGAATGAATAGAAGAAAATACACATGGAACAATGAAAGACAATGAAATTCAAACTAGGGAAATCTAAATGAATATAAACGTAATATTAATAAGAGTATTATAAAATATAAACTTGATCACATGACTATAAAAAGCTTTTACAAATATTCTCCTTGTTTCAAAAACTAAGTATAAAACACAATCTCAAAAGCATGAAAATCTCTATGAAAATAAACCCATACCATTAATTTCAAAATGTATATGTAATAGCATAGAAATCCTATGTAACCTCTGAACTGACATTAATAATCTGAGTGAATTTAGAACACTTTTGATTCCAATATCTAAAATCCCCAATATTCATATCAATACCTTGCTGCTTACTTCTACATTTCTGTAAAATATATACCCTTCCATGGCAAAAGAAGCAGAGTCTTGAACTATGTTGATTATTGTCATTCTTATTCAGCTTAAGTTTTTCATCTTTAACCCCTCTATATTGTCTGTCAGTCCTTTCATAATACAAATGCTTTAGAATGTTACTAATTAAGGACAAAAGCAGATTAGCAAAATTATGAACAAAACGAGCATATCTGGAATTTAAAGGGCTTTCTAAGGTTGAGTCAGAAGCACAGGCAGGCTGGGGAAGGGCTGAGCCTGAAGCTGCAAATGCAGGTAGAGAAAGCTGTGCATGCGCATTAGATCTCTGGACTTCCAGGGCAGGGGAAGCAATGGGCTTGGCCATGGGAGGCATAGAAGGTGAGGTCTAGAGAGGATGGGAGGGACCAGGGCAATTTAATCAGACTTGATTTTGAACTCAGGCCCTACCCCCACTGCTAGGGGATTAAAAGCTTCTAGAGGTTGGGTCGTTGCCCCCAGGCATGCAAAATTAGAGAATCTCTCAGCATTAGAATTTGGAAAAAATACAGGAGTGCAAGGCTTCTCAGAAAAAGCATGGCTGGGAGAGGGGGGGGATAGTTATATTCCCTTGTGTGAGCACCTTGCTAGCTCTTCTAACAAAAATAAAAAGAAAAATAGAAAATCCACAAAAACAAAACATTACCATGATCTTATCTCCCATTTGTTTGGTTAAACAGACTAAACTCAAAAATAGGGTAATTAGGGAGTTTAAAAGGTCCATTTGAAAAAATTTTAAGGGAAAACACCTGGCAATTCAGCAGTACTTTGGATTTAAAGGGACAGGGTAGGGGAAATTTCTTACCCAACTGGAAGATCAGAAGAGTGAGGTTCAGCTTTCCTCTTCGTGGTCAGCCATCTGTTAAGGGCTAAAATTCTAGCTAGTCTGTCTAAAATATCTAATGAGTGGTCGCCAATAAATTATAAGCTTTAGCAAGAGTTAGGCTTTTAAGCATTTATTAAGGAGAATAAGAATTTGGTAAAGAGAGAGAGAAAGGCCTACATTCGTCTATCTATTAAAGGGAGAGCACATTTCTAGCTCTGCTCTCCACCAGAGTCCTCAGGCAAAGAGAGCGAGACAGAGCTCCCGGCTCCCCCTTCCTCCTCCCACCAGCAAACATCACTTCCTGATGCCAAAGAAAAACCACATGGCCTTGCCCTCAAAGACCTTCCTTTCATGGCGAGTTTTTCTACAGTAAGTCTCCAGCAGGTGGCGTCATTCCAATCATTACATCACATCCCCTCTAACATCCAATATTTTCCTTTTTTGTTATATTTGGGAAGGGCATTCTTGGTAAGGGATTTCCCCCCTCTTAAGTACTAAGTAAAACTCCATCTCCTCTGTCTGGGACCATCCTACATTTCTAAATGTTCCAAAAATGTTCTGGGCCAGGTTCACACTGGTCCCCAGTGCATGGTAGAGATTTGGTGAAATTAAGTCAGTGAGGAAGATGGCCAAAAAATATATATTATTAGATAACAGCAACAATATCTGGAGATACTTAAGATGATAAACAATGCCTGGATGAGCACATCTCTCCAGGTCCCCCTGAGGACCCTCCATGTCCACAGAGACAGCCCAGCAGTCCCCAGAAGACTGAGGAATCTACAAGGTCTCAAGAACTATGACCCCTTTTCACATTGGTTTTTTAGGGGTTTAGCAGGTCCCACTAAAGTTAGGCCTTTATCTATTTAAGCCAATCAACAAAGCTATTGACTTTTGGCCAAGATAGCTGTCTGAACAGGAAAACAAGACAACCATAATCATCTCACATAAAAATCTTAAAGTTAATACCAGATAGAATAATGTTCAGGAAATCCAATAAAAAACTCCAATAAAGGCATTCTTCCACCATAGAACTGTACAAAAACTCATACAAAAGCAATAGGAAAGGGGGCCTGCCAGCAAAGCCAGGATCTGTTCAGGGTAGCCTCCCAGTGCTATCAGAGATTGGCCTAGGACATGCATAGCTGGGAAGGCTCTGTTTCTGGAGGCAGTAAGTGTAGAGAATTCCCCTGAGAAAGCTCCAATGCAGCAATCTTGTAAACCTCAGGGAACAGTAACAGAAATTGGGCAGTGACCAGCATGCTACTGTAGCACTCTGACAGAGAAGCCCAGGCACAGGGGCTCTGAGGTCCCTAACATTCTGTCCTGAGACTCCAAACACAGTCCTGAAGACCTAGCACTCAGAACCTCAAAGATCCACTGGGACACCTTATGACATTCAACAATAAATTCCAAATGGATACAAGACCTTAACATTAAAGTCCATGCCATAAAAAATAAATTAGAAGAAAAAGTAGACCATATACCTCTCACAGTTATGGGTAGGAGACATATTCTAAACCAAAGGATAGAGGCAATCACAAAAGATAAAATAGATAACTTTGATTACATGAAACCAAAAATCTTCCGCACAAATAAAATTAATTCACCTAAGAAAGGAAGCAGTTAAATGGGAAAGAAATCTTTGTATCAAAATACTAAGACATTCAATAAAAAGTATTTCCATTTGTTTTCTGACAAATAGGAAAGCGTTGTGTATATTTAGAGAATTTTCTAATCTTTAAATTTAAATTAAATTCTCTAATCTTTAAAATTATTTTATTTTAAAATTCTGTCTTTTGATTATCTGAAATGCCCCAAATTGAGCAGTTGAAAAATAGTATGTCCTGTTTTCTTATGAATTAAATTAAAATTATTTTTATTTATAAAAATAGTTTTGTGTTAAAGATATAGAGAATGCAAAAAGCCCCCACTTCAGGAACTAAAGCTGGAGAGATAACTAAATCAAGGAAAACACTGATCAATACCAAAAAAATATTATGAATCTTGATATCCCCCAAAAGAATAAGCAAGTAACTCTTAACAACTACAAGGAGGGGTGACTCAAAGCTGAAAAAATTAATTTTCCACAAGGATTACATCACCACCTAGAAGACATGAAGCAAGAGATAAAAGGCTTTGGAGGAAGGAAATGAAAAGAGAATAATTAATTTAGAAGAGAAATTAGTAAACCCTCCCCAAGAAAAAGACTTCCTAAGGATTAGAATAGACCAAACAAATCAGTGGCTCCATGAGACATTAAGAAAAATTAGAACAAAATCAAAAGATTGAAAAGAAGAAGACTGTATATCAGATTAAAAAAACTGACCTGGAAAAAAAGTCAAGGAGAGATAATTTAGGAATCATGGGACTCACGGGGGTGGCGGGGGAGCATCTAGAAATTATAAATGATAACTGACCAGATCTATTAGTATGAGAGAGCAAAAATGGAAAGAATCCATTAATCACCTCCTGAAAGGAACCCCAAAAGGAAAAGTTCCAACAAAGTCATGGCCAGAATCCAGAGCTCTCACATCAAAGAAAAATTATTGCAAGCATTCAAAAAGATGCGGTTCAATTATTGAGGCAACACAAACAGGATCACAAAAGACCTGACAACTTCTCTAATTAGCAAGAAGAGATGTTAGAATATAATATCCCCCCCCCCAAAAAAAAAAAAGCAAAAGAGGCTTACAAATAAAACATAACTTCCCTGTCAAACACTAGGGAGGTCGGGGTTGGGGGGGAGGGAGATCTTTAATGGAATAGAGAACTCAAACTTTTCTGATGAAAAGATGTGAACTGAGTAGAAATTTCGAAATATGAACACAAGAAGACAGAGAAACCTATAAAGGTAAAGTTATCTGAACAATGAGGGAGCTGTGTAATCATATGGCACTAATATTTTAATAGGTGAAGAAGAAACAAGCACCTTTCAGAACTTTAGTATCTTGAAAGAGTTAAATGAGAAAAACAGATGTGTGTGTGTGTGTGTGTGTGTGTGTGTGTGTGTGCGTGTGAATTGGTTCTATTCTGAGGGTCTGAAAAGGGAAAAGAGAAGGGGAAATAAAAGAAGGAATATACTAATGTAGGAAGGAAGAAGAAGGGATGTAATTTGCTATTTCTTATAATTGAAGTGTGGAAAGAAAAGTATTAGAAACATGAGAAAGGAGTAGAGAAGTGGGTATAAGATGAACTTCACTCATATTAAATGGAGAGAGAGTTAAAAACATACTCACAGTTTGGTGTAGAAATATATCAACTGCAACAGGAAAACAAGCAAGGATATGTTGGTAGGGGAAGGAGGTGTTTAAGGAGGATAATACCAGATAGGTAAAATCACAAGCAAAACAAACTTCCTAATTCTAAAGGAGGAAGATGTGGGGAGGGAAAGGGAAGAAAAGCAAAGAACTGGAATCTGGGGAGGGTTCTTGGATTGCCCTAAATAATTAAGGAACAAATTGTGGCATATGAATAAAACAGAGTATTATTGCACCAAAAGAAATGATGAAAGAGACTATTTCAGAGAATCCTGCATAGTATAAAGTAAAGAATATGAAGTGAGCACAACCAAGAGAACAATTTATATGAGGAGAGAGGAACTGCCTTTGACCTTTCTCTGTATCCCTAGCACTGTGCCTAGTACATAGTAGGCATATTAATTGCCAGCAACATGGTAAAGAGAAATATCTTTAAACGACTTAGGAACTTTAACCGATGCAATGATAAAACATTTTTCCGGGGGACCTTTGATGAAAATGTTTCCTATTTTTTTTTTAATTTAGTGAGGCAATTGGGGTTAAGTGACTTGCTCAGGGTCACACAGCTAGTAAGTGTTAAGTGTCTGAGGCCGGATTTGAACTCAGGTACTCCTCATTCCAGGGTCGGTGTTCTATCCACTGCACCACCCCTTGTATTGCATATTTTAAAAACAAAAGGGGGCAGCTAGGTGGTGTAGTGGATAAAGCACTGGCCCTGGATTCAGGAGGATATGAGTTCAAATGTGGTCTCAGACACTTGACACTTACTAGCTGTGTGACCCTGGGCAAGTCACTTAACCCTCATTGCCCTGCCTCCCCCCCCCCCAAAAAAAAGCAAGCAATATGGAATGGAGATTAATAGTTTAATATAGAATCCTCTTTCTTGTGTCCTATGTGTATGAAAATACTTTTCTTTTTTAATTTGTGTGTTTAAGTTCAGAATGAAAAAAAAATAAAAGCCCAGAGGAAAAAATCAAAAGATTTAATTTAATTTTAAAAATCTAAAGCCCCTAATTTGGAACTTAAGAGGGCTATAAGTCTAGAGCACAATGCCCTATAGAGGGCTATCTGTAGCCTCATTTCGGATCATATGGCCATGACTAGGAAATGACAAGTACTTTAAATTTTTAACTATGCCATATGGTCTAGTCAGTCCCTAAGGGCCCAGAGCCTGAGGAAAACATGCCCAGTAGTCTTATCACAAATTACCTCACTCCATGCATTCTATGCTCCAGCCAAATTTCCCTGCTGTGCCCCTGAAATGGAAAGAGTAATGAATTTGGAGCCACGGGGCATGGGATCAAATCCTGTTTCTGCTACTTCCTAAATGTGTCACCTTGTGAAAGTCACCTCACCCTCTCTATTCCTCTGGGTCCTTATCTGTCAAAGGAAGAGGCTGGTCTAAATGTCTTCTAAGATCTCTTCTAGCTCTCCATTGATGATCTTACAGCACTCTCCTCTCTCCATCCCTTTGCTTGGTCCATCCTTATTCCTAGGATGTCCTCCTCTTTCTCTTCACCTTTAAAAAACAACTCAGTATCCACCTCTACAAAGCCTTCCTTTAGCAATGCCTTACATGTAGCATCTTAATTTGCACCTATGTACTATTTTTTGGCCTTATCTGTGATTTTTATTGACACAGGAGCACTCAGTGAAAAAACGACTAAGTTTAGTAGGATAAATGACTTGCCCAGGGTCACATAGCCAGTACATGTCAGAGGCAGGGCTTGGTTCCTGGTCTTCTTGACTCTGAGACATGCTCTCTATCCACTATGCCAAGAGGTCTTTCTATGTGCTTACATAGAAAGTGTGTAATATTGTCAATTGTAGCTCTCTTGGTTAGCATCTTGAGTCAGCTAGCTGTGTAACCCTGGGCAAGTCATTTAACCTCTGTTTGCCTTAGAGATAGCTGGGTAGTCAGGAGAGACCTGAGTTCAAATCCAGTCTTACCAGCTGTTTGACTTTGGGCAAATCACTTATTCACTGGAGAAGGAAATGGCAATGTGACCTTTAAAAAAAGTTTGAGAGACATAGTTTCTGGGTGATTTAATCATTTTATAAAGCCAGAAGATTATTAATAAAAAGGATGGCCATTTGGATGTTTCTCTCCCTAAGACCAAAGACAATCATATCTAGTACTCACAGTTTATATGCCCTTCAAAACAGTAGGTGGTCCATCAAACAGCAATCAAATCTAACTAGTTAATAAGATTGGAAGTGGGCTATATTAAAATGAAGGGCTGAGTATCTCTTGGATGGGGAAAGCATCTCTATGCCAGACCACCCAAAGCTTCAGGCTATCAATTCAAAGAATCCTGAGCAGAACACAATGGGCTTCCCAATCCTTATAAAGTTGGATGGGGTGTAACCTAGACTGAAGAGAGTTGATGCAATCTCATTATCAGTAATGTCCAACAAGAAAACAGAACTTCCAAAGTTGGGACTTCAGAAGAAGAGGGTGGAGCTCTGAATCTCCCCAAGATATAATCATAATAATAATTTCTCACAGCAAACCATTCCATTATCTTTGCCAAGAGAACCCCATAGAGAGCACTGGAGGCTATGGTCTGCAGGGTCACAGAGTCGGACACACTGAGCAGCAATGTTAGCATTTTATCCCTCCCATTAGTCTAAAGGCTCTGTGAAGTAAGGGATTGTGTCTTATTTAAGTTTGGTATCTCCCCTAGTACAATTGTAATAAATAAATGTTTGTTGTTGTTGGGATAAGATTGTGGAGGGCTTTGAAAACCAAGCTAAGAAATTTGGATTCTCTCTTATAAACAACAGGGAATTGTTGAAGAATTTTGACAGGGGAATGACAATCAGAGCTGGAGAGTTGTGTGATAACTACATTCAGGATTTGAATGGCTGACACTTAGAGGCAAGGACATAAGTTAGGAAGCTAAAGCGTGGCCCTGTTCAATATTTGTGAGATCCCGGAACCCTTTTTGAGAGATTTTGTATCTTGAATTTGGTAAGATACTTTATACCTATTGAGGTGGATCTGACTGGGAGCCTCAACCAGTCTCCCTCAGGCCAGTGCTGGGCATTAGTTAACTACAATGAGTATTAGTGGAAACACAAGCTTGCATTCTCCTAGGAGGAGATCCTAGGTGGAGATACATCTATGCTGTACCTCCTGGAGCCCTGGAAGTCATTTCATTGTAAGAATAACCCAGGCAGATCGCCAGGGCTGGGGAGGAAGCATTTCTCATCCATTCTTCCAGCATCGAAAAGTTGTTCTAGCAATAACCCTGGGCATCCCAGTCCACATCCTCTCCTCTGCAGGAGCAGCCAAGCCCCTTAACCCCAGGCCTTGAGCCTGCAACCACCTTCCAGGAAATAACACACCCAGTTGTTACTTCTTAAACAGCTGGTTCTGTTTTCTCTGGCTGTTCTGTTTTGGTTTTGTTTGTTTTTTAATCACCGGCCCTTGCTCTTGCCTGTTTTTATAATCTCCTTGATGCTCAAGCAAAGTAGGTTCTCTTCCCCAGCTGCAAGATATCAGGGCTGAGTTTGGACTCCTCCTGTACTTTTTTTTTTAGATCCTTCAAATTGTGTTATAACCACATCATTCTGAAAGTAAACTGACCTTCTCACTCCCACCCTCCTACTCCTCTCTCCATCTGTAAGCCTCAGTTTTCAGCCTGTGCCTTGGAAGAAAGTTTGTGAACTGATGGTGCCTGTGGTCTAGGATGTCTGTGGATGAGGGAGAGGTCATAGAGGAGAGTCATGCCTTGTGGCACAATGAGTCCAGCTAGTGGAACTCTAAAAATCCTCAGAGCACTAATATTCTGGGATTCCATGACGGAAAAATCCAAAGGGTCCAATTCTTGGCTGCCCATAAAAATGCCGTGGGTACATCAGAGATAGGGATTTTTGATGCTGTGGTACTCACAGAGTCAGACTTATAGAAGTGCAGGGGTCACTAGACCGTACCAGATGTTTCTGCAGGGTTGCTATAACAAAAGTGCATTATTGTGCTGGAAGCCTTGTTTTTAAATCCGTCACTACAAACAAAACATTTTCCACCAGGTATTCCAAGTAAAGGAAATATATTAGTGCAGGATCAACTTTAGTTCAGATAAATTATTGATGTCTCAGATGTGTTCTTATTCACTAGTTTTTGAAAACAAATACCATGTTGGTATGAATAGAGACCGAATTATTTCCCATATTTAGCTTTTACAGAAACTCAGGATGGTTTACAATTAAATTCTCATTAAGAGAATGATAACAAAGTTATAAAGATGAAAAGAGCAGTGGTCATAAAAGAGATATATTTAAATTGAAAATGCTTAATGTAAATTTCACAATCGATTTGTACCATGGGTAGTTTTGTATAAGAGTCCCTACTGTGTAGTGGATAGAGAACTAACTTCAAGGTCAAGACCACTTGGGTTCAAATCTTTGTTGTTCTTCCTTCTTTCTTGAAGAGGACCATTGGCATCATGAGGGTGATGTCTTGACTTACAAGTGAATTGGATTTAAGTGAGGCAGGGCTGTGCAAAGTCATCGGTCTCACTCTCTCCTCCAGAGTCATCAGATTCCAGTGGCAAGACATAGGTCATGGTGACTGGAGATGGCCCTGGATGCAGTGGGAGACCTTGGTCTTTCCCAAGTCTCTGTCTGAGACAACACCCATTCAGTTATTAAAGACTAGGCAAGAATTGAGGCCAAAGATGGCCTACTTTGCCTTCACAAAAGAATCAATCTGGGAGGGGAAAATCCTCAAGAGTTTTTGGCCAGGACAGAAACAATTGCTATTTACATTCATTCTGAACCATCAAAACCCAAACAATGAGCAAAAAGTTCAAGTCCTACTTCTGACTTTTGTTGTTGTTGTTGTTGCTGTTGTTGAATCATGTTGAATTGGCTCTTTGTGATCCCATTTGTAGTTTTCTTGGCAAAGATGCTGGAATGGTTTGCCACTTGCTTCTTCAGTTCATTTTACAGATAAGAAAACTGAGGCAAACAGGATTAAGTGACTTGTCCAGGATCACACAGCTAATGTCTTAGGTCAGATTTTAAACTCAGGAACATGAGTCTTCCTGACTCTGCTGCACCACCTAGCTGGTGCAGCCTGAATATGACCTTGGGCAAATCA
The DNA here is from genome assembly GCF_019393635.1 of Dromiciops gliroides. NCBI lineage: Eukaryota > Metazoa > Chordata > Mammalia > Microbiotheria > Microbiotheriidae > Dromiciops > Dromiciops gliroides. The sequence continues at coordinate 198,688,598 of NC_057865.1, forward strand.
CTCTCAGTTTACCTAAGAAACTCTTTAAAACTATTTAGTCACCAAAAAAGTGCTGATGATGGGGCAGCTAGGTGGCGCAGTGGATAAAGCACCAGCCCTGGATTCAGGAGGACCTGAGTTCAAATCCGACCTCAGACACTTGACACTTACTAGCTGTGTGACCCTCGGCAAGTCACTTAACCCTCATTGCCCTGCCCCCCAAAAAAATGCTGATGGGCATTGCGGAGGAAGTTCTTCTATAAAAGCTTCCTATCCTGTTAAAAAACAAGTCTGATTAAAAATAATCTCATAACTCTACATATCTATATATATGATTTCAGAAAAACTTGAGAAGACTATATATAATTGAAGTGAGCAGAACCAGGGAAAGGGTTTACAAAGTAACTGTAATATTGTAAAGATAATCAACTGTGAAATATTTATTAATTATGATTGATACAATAACCCACCCAAATTCCAAAGGACTCATCATAAAAAATGCTAGGCACCTCCAGATAGAGAACTGATGGTCTCACAGTGCAGATTGAAGCGCATTTCTTTTTTCCTTGTTGTTGGTTTTTTTTGGGGGGGGAGGGGGGAGCGGAGGAGGGATGGTGAATGTAGAAATTTATTTTGAGTGACTTCATATTTGTGACGGATTGTGTTTCTTGCCTTCTCAATGAGTAGGGCAGGGAATGGGAGAGAGATAATTTGGAACTGAAGATAAAATAAAATTAAATTTTAAAAATCTAAGAAATCTCATATTAGAGGTATTGTCTCTGTTGTAGGGCATCCTATATTTGGACAAATACAGGTAAGTAGAGTTGTGGCTTAAACTGATTCATTAGGTATTTTTTAAGCTATCACTGGTTTTCAATTCATGAAGATAATTAATATTGGGGGTTAGTTCTATGTTCACCAAAGGATTCTTAGAGCCCAATTACTCCAAATCATACTGAACATGATTCCCTTCTGCAGCACATCCAGCAAGTAGTCACCCAGCCTTTATTTGAAGACATCCAGTATGACCAAGAACAACTTCTCTTGTCATCTCAGGCGCCAGAATCAAACTACTGTAATATATTAACAGAATAAATAAATGCCAATTGATTGTAATGAAGAAAAGCTGGCCCCCTAGATTCCCTAAGGCTTTTTAAAGCCCAAGGAACCAGTGATTCAGTGCCTAGTCACCACCTCACTCCCACCCCTCAAAATCACTACTGTATGAGTCACTTTTTACACTTTCCCTTTCAGAATAACCCTCAGCTACTTCATCCAGTAGTCCAGTGACTGGGAGTCCTTTGTCACAGCCCAATGAATTGATGTTTATCACTAGTGGCACCCCCAGGAGAAGCACCTAGTTGTCCTCATCCTCTTTCTAGGAGCCAGGCACTGGCTTTTCTCCCCAGGTGTTTTTGTCCATCAGAACTTGTTAGGTGGAAGGAGGAGGGCGCTAGAGGAAAGGAATATCCTTTGGCATTTTATTTTATCTTTTTGAGATCTCCTCCCAACTTCTGACAACTCAGCTCAGGTCTGACAGCCCGTGTGATTCCTCAGAACATGCCTTTAAGGAGCCGACATGTACTAATTTAGCCTGCCACTAAATCAAGATATAAGCGGCTTTGCTGTGTGTTCTTTTTTTTCTTTTTAATCTTTCCACTACTCCTCCCCCACTCCCGTCAACGTCAGCTCTAGCTGGTATTTTTCCCAGGAACCAGCATGGGGCTGGGCCATTAATACACAATTCACAGATCAAAGAGAAACCAGGTTTGGGATTGGAATCTGACTTTGAATCTAACCCTCCGGTCAGTGGAAAGGGAAGGATTCTAAGGGTAACTAGAGACTTTAATGGCCTCATGGCCAACATCCTACATTTGATGTAGACACCCACCCTCCTCTCTAGGCTCCAATGGAGCATCCCTCCTCCTTTGTAGGACTCACAGGTGGGCTACCACTGTGAAGCCTGAAAATCAACAAGTTAATGAGGCAAAACATTCTAATCACTGTTGTTAGAGCACCATGTAGCCAAACCAGCAGATGTTAAATTACACCCACCTCCAGAGACTGGGCAAGAGCCCACTGCCAAAAGAAAGAAGAAATTGGGAGGGTGTAGGGGAAGGGGAAGTTGAGTTCTTTGGAACTTCTCCCAACAAACATTTATTAATTGATTAGTCTACGGCTGGCTCTAAGCTAGGATGTGGGGACATAAAGACAAAAATAGACTGTGCTTGCCCCCCAGGAGCTTACACTCTACGTGTTGGTGGATACAATATGGCTTTTCTTTTTTTTAGTGACTTCTTATTTGTAGAGAGTTTTATATATCTTGCCTTCTCAATGAGTCGGGGAAGGAATGGTAGAGACAAAGAATTTGGGAGAGAGATAAGTAATTAAGTCTATATTTACAAAATGGAGTATATAGTGATGAAAGGGGAGACTAGCAACTAGGGGAATCATGAAAAGACTTCTTAAAAGGGGGTAGTTTTTGAGGTGAGTCTGTGAGAGAGCTGGTGGTTCTAGGAACCAGAGGTGAAGAGGGAAAGCATTGGGGGGGGGGGAACAACCCGTGTAGAGGCATGGAGATAGGAGGGGAAGAACAAGTCACCAGTTTGTCTGGAATATAGAGGGTGTGAGTGGGAGTGATGTATAATAAGCATGAAAAGATTGGTTAGAGGGAGGTTATGAAGTGCTTTAAATGCCAAGGAATTTTGTATTTTATCCTAAAGAAATGGAAGAAACTCTGAAGCATTTAGAAGTAGGGTATTGACATGGTCAGATCTGTGCCTTAGGACCATTAGTTTGGCAGCTATGGTGCAGATGGATTGGAGTGGGCAGAGATTGGTTGAAGGGAGGCAAATTGGGAAGCTATTGTGTTGGTCTGGATGAGAGATAACCAGGGTCCGAACCTAGGATAGTTGTAATATAAATGTAGAAACAGGGATGTGGATATTCAGATGGTAGAATCAATGAGACTTGGCAATTTGTTTGACTGGGAAGGTGTGAGAGTGAAGAGTTGAGGATGTCTCCTAGATAGTGAACCTAGATGACTAGAATGATCATGGTGCACATAGCAGAAATAGGAAGGTTGAAAGGTTAGGAGGAGAGGCAAATTTATGGGAAAAGATAAATTCATTTTGGGACATATTGAATTTGAGACGCCTATGGGACATGCAATTCAAGATATCCAAAAGGCAGCTGTAGATCATGGTAGTAAAGCTCAGGAGACTGATCATTAGCTGGATATGCAGTTTTGAGAGTCATCTGCATAAAGATGACAATTAAATCCATGGGATCTGTTGAGATCACTAGGAAAGAAGTTGTCGAGAGAAATAGTCCCTCATTTCAGAGAGAAACAGCTAAGCCAAGCAGAATCCTCACCTAATCTCACAACCAGATCCTCAAGGTGAGTCAGAAAGAGAAATATTCCTAACTTCTTAGAATTAAATGAATGAGAGGAATTGACACAGTGACATTTTTCTCTGACTAGAGTGGCCTCTATGTTACAGGCCAAACCAATCTCTAGGGTACTAGTCTATGACAAGACTATTTCTAGGGATAGCAGACCAAAACTTCTCCTTCATCACATAAAAGCATATACTATGCATGACATAGCATATACTATGCATTTACTACATGACCCATCTGGATTGTAAAATAATTGAGAAAAGGGTTGTATTCATAGTGCCTAGGACAGTGTTAGGCAAAGAATATTACAATATTAGAGTTGAAAAGTATCTCAGAGATCATTTAGTCCAACCCCACATGAATCACAAATATAGGGTGGGTCAAAAGTCACAATGTTTTAATAACTTTTTGAAAATTATTTTTCATTTTTCCCCATTTATGAGATTTGATTTTTCACACATAAATTTATGTCCCATATATACTGTATATGATAATATGGTATTGTAAATTAAAAACAAAAAATAAAGGAGTTATTAAATATTGAAACCCCTTCCTGACTTTTGGCCCACCCTAAATAATAATAATGGTATGATTTGCATTTGTAATTGAATTTGATCTGGACAACAACCCTGTGAGGTAGGTGCTATTATTTCCATTTTACAGATCGGGAAACTGAGGCTGAAATCAGTTAAGTGACTTGCTCAGTGTCATACAGAGCTAACAAGCGCCTGAGGCAGGATTTGAACTCAAGTTGTCTTGATTCTTGGCCAGCTAAGTGGTACAGTGGATAGAGCACTGTGCTTGGAATCAGAAAGACTTATCTTGATGAGTTCAAATCCAGCCTCGGACACTTACTAGCTTTGTGACCCTGGGAAAGTCACTTAACCCTGTTTGCCTCTGTTTCTTCATCTGTAAAATGAGCTGGAAAAGGAAATGGCAAATCGTTCTAGTATCTTTGCCAAGAAAACTCCAAATGAGATCACAAAGAATCAGTCACAACTGAAATGACTCAACAACCTCCTAACTTGGAATCAGAAGGACTTGATTTCAAATTGCTGCCCTTTCTCATATACAACATTCCTAACAAGTCCTTGAGGAATTTTGCTAGAACATCTTTAGCACCAGGTGGCAGCCCATTCCATTTTTGAAAAACTCTAATTGTTAAGAAGATATACCTCACCACCAATGAAGTGGAAATTAAATCAATAATTAGGAATTATTTTGCCCAACTGTATGCCAATAAATTTGACAATCTAAATGAAATGGATGAATATTTACAAAAATACAAACTGCCCAGGTTAACTGAAGAGGAAATAAAATCCTTAAATAAACCCATATTAGAAAAAGAAATTGAACAAGCCATTAATGAACTCCCTAAGTAAAAATTCCCAGGGCCAGATGGTTTTACGGGTGATTTTTACCAAACATTTAAAGAACAATTAATTCCAACATTATACAAATTATTTGGAAAAATAGGTGAAGAAGGAGTTCTACCAAATATGGTGGTGACACCAAAACCAAGAAGATATACCTCATATTAAGCCAAAATCGGCCTCTTTATAATTTATACCCATTGGTGCTACTCCTGCCCTCTGGAGGCCAAGAGAATAAATCTACCCCCCTTTCTACATAACAGTCCTTTCAGTATTGGAAGTGTGTAATTTAAGATTCTAAATGTGGATTCTAATGTGTTCCCCCAGTTTGGGGGAAACTGACTAAAAATCACTGATAAAACGAGTTTAGGTTTTTAAGGGTTTATTGGAAAATAGAAAGAAAAAGATTGAGAACAGAATTCTAACAGCCTGGCATTCCTATCTTTCCTCAAATTTCCTGTGAAGTCCTCTGCCACCACCACCATCAAGTCCGGAAGCCCAAAAAGGCCAGCGCTCTCTGCGCAGGCTCCCTTTCCTCCTTCCTGTCTCCTCCCAGACCATAGGAGGCTCCTCCAGTTGATTGGCTGGTAGACTTGATAGACAGCACCCATGAGCAAACATCATTTCCTGACGCCAAGGAAAAGCCACAATGCCTCTGAGGCATTTTCCTCATGGTGGAGCTCTCCACAGCAAGTCTCCAGTAGGTGGCGTCATTCCAATCATTACAGAAGCCAACTATGTCCTCTTCCCTTGAGGTCAATGCTGATGATTGTTAAGGCTAAAATTCTAGCTAAACTGTCTAAAATATCTAATGAGTGGTCGCCAATAAATTATAAGCTTTAGCAAGAGTTAGACTTTTAAGCATTTATTAAGGAGAATAAGAATTTGGTAAAGAGAGAGAAAAAGGCCTAGATTCCTATCTATTAAAGGGAGAGCACATTTCTAGCTCCCTTCGCCGCCAGAGTCCAGAGGAAAGAGCCCGAGACTGAGCGCCAGTCTCTTCCTTCCTCCTCCCACTAGCCCGCGTCACTTCCTGACTCCTGGTCTTGCCCTCAAAGACCTTCCCTTCATGGGCAGAACTCCTCTACAGTAAGTATCCAGCAGGTGGCGTTATTCCAATCGTTACAGTCCCCCCTGTTGTTCCTCAAGAAACAAAATGTTTCCTTGACGGAACAGTAAGCTAACTAATAATATGTGAACGACAATATAGAAAAGGAAGAGAGGAAAGTTTTGTCCAGAGGGGCGATTTTTTTTTTTGTCCTCATGAACCGACGCTTTGACATTAGTCTTGCAAAGGGAGGGCCTCTGCAGAGAATACATGTTACAGATGGTGTATATTATAACAGAAAGAGAAAAAAAACAACAAAAACAACAAATCAAAACTGTTCATTTAAAGTCTCTGAAAGTCTTTTCTCAGATGTCCTCTAGGTGTAGTCGTAGAATGAAAGTCTCTTCAGGGGTTGATGTGTGGATGCTGGTAATCAGCCAGGAAAATTTCCTACAAAATTGAGCTTAACAGAACTTTAAAATAGCTTTGTCAATAATCAAATCAAACAATGAAAGTTCTCAAAAACATGTCTAAGGGAATTCAGAATCTTAGTTGTTACACATGAAACATATAATAAAACAAAAATTGAAACATTCTTTAAAATTATAATATTACTATAGTCCCCCCTTATGGAGGGTAATTGAGAAGACAATTGCTGTGATATTAATTTTTTAAAATAATTTTTATCTTTGTTTCATCACTTTTTGCATCATCTGCCTAATTATCCTCATGCCATTATGAGAAATTAGAAAATCTAATATAATTGGTAACAGGTGTCAAGGCCAAATTCAACACTGTATTTATCATGACACCTGAGATAATTATGGGGGTTACCATAAAAGAACAGAGAAATGATGGGATATGAGCATTCCCACACTTGAGCAATATGTACTGCCCATACAGTATGCCAGGCTTAAAATAGGTGGATGGAATATACGTCCATGCCACCGAACATATTGGAGGAAACTGAGTCAGACTTAATCAGATCCATGGGATTAAGATGTCCATGGCATCAGGCATATAGGAGGGAGCATAGAAGCCAGGTGTAGGAGTGAGATGGGTGGGATGAATACTTCCAGCCATCTGTACAATATTGTGGGGAAAAATAAAATAAAATATTAAACCAAGAGAATCCAACCTCAACATTTGTCAAAAGCCGTTCTCTCAGCCATACCTTGACTTCATGCATGTCTCCCCTCATGTGACAGTTCAGTGTCTGCTCTTGCATGTATTCCTCTTGTGATTGGATGGCACCTTGGCCAACTGGCATCTGATAACTCAGAATAAAGGCAATTAATGTCTTAAATGATAAGTTCCCATAATCCAAGTCTCATATGGATTTAAAAATTGAGGATAATAAATGATTGCAAAAAATGTGAATATATCTTGACTCAGAACACAATATATAATTATGCAACAATTTCAAATAATACCCCTTTTTTTTAACTTAGTATACAATTACTTTTTTGAAAAATCTGAACATATTTAAATACAAGTTAAAGCACAACACAATCTCAAAGAAAACTTTTACAAATGTTCTGTTAAGGGCTAAAATTCTAGCTAAACTGTCTAAAATATCTAATGAGTGGTCGCCAATAAATTATAAGCTTTAGCAAGAGTTAGACTTTTAAGCATTTATTAAGGAGAATAAGAATTTGGTAAAGAGAGAGAAAAAGGCCTAGATTCCTATCTATTAAAGGGAGAGCACATTTCTAGCTCCCTTCGCCGCCAGAGTCCAGAGGAAAGAGCCCGAGACTGAGCGCCAGCCTCTTCCTTCCTCCTCCCACTAGCCCGCGTCACTTCCTGACTCCTGGTCTTGCCCTCAAAGACCTTCCCTTCATGGGCAGAACTCCTCTACAGTAAGTATCCAGCAGGTGGCGTTATTCCAATCGTTACATGATGAAAGCAGACAGCTACTTTTAGTAGTCTAGCTTCCAATGCTCCCAGCTTATGCAATCCAACCCAAATGATTGTATTCTCTCTTTGTTCTTAGTATTTCTGCCTGTTGCTTGTCATCTTCCTCATTGAGCTGGTGGCTGGAGTTCTTGCCCATCTTTACTACCAAAAGGTGAGTAGAGCAGCTTTCTCCCTCCATCATCTTCCTAAAGGTCTCATCTTTATGTGGGAGAGGGAAGAAAAAGCAGAGAGAAGATAGAGAGGTTGCCATGTCTCCAAGTATCCTTATACCTTTGCCTTATACTTCTATGACTGCAGTTCATTCTCCTTAGCTTCTTTTTTCAAATTATTTTTCCAATTATATGCAAAGACAATTTTTAACATTTTAACGAAAAATTTTGAGTTGCAAAATTTTCTCCTTCCCTCTTTCCCTCCCCTCCTCTCTCCTTAAAACAGTAAACAATTTTATATAGGTTATATATGTGCAATCATGTAAAATATATTTCCATATTAGTCATGTTGTGAAAGAAGAGACAGACCAAAAGGAAAAAAACACACCAAAAAAAAAAAAAATGAAGAGACTGAAAACAGTATGCTCCTAGAGAGTCCATCGGTTCTTGCTCTGGTTGTAAATTTTCCATCATGCATTTTCCGTCATGCATCCCTTGAAATTGCCTTGGATTATTGTATTTCTAGCAAAGGTTCTTAAGAAGAAATCAATCAACAATCATTATTAAATGCCTGTGGTGGGCCAAGCCTTGTGCTAAGAATACAAAGACAAAATGGAAGCAGTTCCTTCCCTTAACAAACTTATATTCTGGCAGAAGAAACAACACGTACACATGCAAATATATACAAAAAAAAATAAACCCAATAAAGGCAAGGTCATGTGAGGGGATGCCCCAGAGTCTGGGAAGATGAGGAAAGGCTTCATGTAGGAGGTGGGGCTTGAGATGACCTTGGCTGAGGACTCAGAATTCTAAGAGCCAGAGATGACAAGGGAGTGCATTCCAAGAATGGGAGGCACCCTGTTCAAAGACATGGAGACAGGGAGATAGAATGTCATGTGCAGAAAAAAAGCAAAAAGGTTGGTTTGGCAAGACTGGCTGGTTCATGAGGTACTATAATGTATAATGAGTCCAGAGAGGTGGGCTGGAGCCAGGTTCTGAGGAACTTTAAATGCCAAACAGAAGGATTTGTATTTGATCCTAGAGTTAACTGAAAGGCCTGGAATTTATTGAGTGACAAGGTCAGACCTGTGCTTTAAGAAAAACATTTTGGCAGCTATGAAGAAGCAGGATTGGCAAGGGGAAATGGTAGATGGAGGAGAACCAACCAAAAAGCTATTGTATTAGTCCAGGCAAGAGGTATGAGAGCCTCAACTTGCAGGGTAGCTCTGTCAGAGAGAAAGGTCAGAGTCTCATTCTGGGATAATTATGGGACAGTTCTTGCCTAAAGCCAGAGGATAAATTTATTTCCCTTCTAACTGAGGGTCAATGATTTAGTCAATGATTTAAGAACCTAATTAATCAATCAATATTTAATGAGTCCCTTTTATGTGCAAGGAACTGTGGCAGATGTTGTGGGGAATTAAAAGAAAAACATCAAGTCCCTTGCCTTCCAAAGATTTAAGGGCAAAGATTCTCACAGAAAAAGAACTCAGAGGTCACGTAGTCCAATGCACACCTGATCAGAAATGCCCTCTGCAATGTGCCTGCTAATTTATCACCTACCTTCTACTTAAAGACATCTGATCACTTTAGAGAGAGACACACACTTAAAACTAAAGACAACAGAAATACCAGGCAGTGTGGTGTAGTGGGAATAACCCTTAATTTAGTGACAGGAAAGCTGCATGTGAATCCTAGGTTTGCCACTTACCTGTGTCATTTTGAGCAGGTCACTTCATCTCTCTATGCCTCAGTTTCTTGACCAGTGATATGGAAGGGTTATAGATCACCTTTAAGGATTTTTCTCAGCTCTAAAAGTCCAACAATAAAGTGAACAATAAGTACTATAGGAAATTAAGTAAGAAAGCATGCCCTGGTGGCTTATATAGTCAGAGAGGAGGAGCAGGAAACAGCCACATTTCCCAGTTTCTATTTGAACTGGCAGGTTGGGTCCCCAGAGGACAGCTACTACTACTCTCAGATAATATGATACAGTTAAAACAAAACTGTCTCCTAAGACTCTGGCTCACTCCTTCCCACAAATACACACAGCACCCATGGAAGGAGTGGCCTGAAACTTTTAAAACTTTGACCAAAATAGTAATGAAACATAGCATAAGAAATATGTGTGACAAGGTTTAACTCACGTCACCTCTCTGGAAATCCTTCTCTGTGTAGAGACTTCAAACAGAACACTTGTTGTTCATCCTTCATTCTTGAAGAGGACCAATGACATCTTGAGCCTGATGTCTTGATATGAATTGGATTTGAGTGAGGCAGAGTTGAGAAGTTATCATCCCCACTTTTTCCTTCAGAGTATGTAGGTTGGGGTTAAAATGAAGATCATTGAAAACTAGGCTAAGGAGTTGGGAACCTGACTCTGTAGGAAACTGGGTCACATTCTTTGGGGAAACTAAGGCAAAAGGCTATACTCTGGTCAGCACCAAGGCATACCATCTTTGCTGATCAACTCATTGTAAGGTTCATGACCAGGAATTTAAATCAAGGATAGGTGTACATGGCCCAAGATGTGAAGATGCCCAAGTTATACCCTCTTATTCTGATCTATGCCTACTTGTCTCTCTTTTTCTCTCTTCCAGCTAAGTGAGGAATTAAAACAGCATCTGAACCAGACTCTGACAGAAAACTATGGCCAGCCCAGAGCAAAGGAGATCACATACTCAGTGGACCAACTGCAGCAGGACGTAAGATGCCCCTTCCCTTCTTCTCTCTCAAATCCTGTTCCCTGTATGCATTCAGTCTCTAAATCTTTTCTACATCCTTCACCTCCCAGGCTCCTCTGTAGAAAGGAAGTTAGCTGTGCCAAAGAGAATTCCATATTCAGGCAAGAATCAAAGATCAAGATAACCCAACTCCAGAAATCTTTTTCTGGGAAACTCCATCTTTTTTTTTCCCTTCATTTGTGGCAGTCTTGTAGCAAAGTGCTCACCTGCATTTTACAGGTAGGAAGAAAAAACATGCGTGAATCAAAACACAGATAATGAGAAAGTTCATTGAGGGACACATTGTTGGAATCTCTTTCTCCAAAAAAAGTAAGTGGATACCCATTTATGAAAACCGAAAGGCAAACGGACAAAGAGCAGGAGAACAGCAGAAAACCTGGAAGCTGAATGTAGTGGGAGAGCAGAAGGGGCAGGAGGAGGTGTAATCCTCAATATCTATAAATCCCCTTCTAATACCAGCTGTGCTCAGCTTCTGTTTGCATTGGATCATTGGCAGGAAGTGACTAATGGCTTATCACATACCCTTGAACAGCTCAGCAAAAGACTGCCATAAATAAATAAAGCCTTCCTTAGAAGAACCCAAGAGAGGATCAGACAGTTTATAATAACAGTTCACTACCAGAGAGACCTACAAGAGCTTCCAACAAGATTAATAGGGACCTGAGAACTCAGACTCTGGCTTCCTGCAAATACGAAGCATAAAAAATTTGCCATAGCCAAATAGCTACCGAGTGCAGGATGACATTCCTTCTAGAAGAGAAACTAAAAGGGCTGTCAGAGGACAGAGCCAACTCTCAATTGGGGGTTGTGTAGGTGAAGGAAACAGAGATGGGCTGAGTCTATTACCTTCTTTGGGCTTCCAGGAGATAGAGGCAGAAGGCAGGGATTGTGGCATAGAGTTATCCCAACCACCTCATTCAGAACCATAGCAGCAGCAGCAGCAACCAGACCACTGAAAAAATAGGATGGAACAGGGCAAGCCTACTCTATCTAAGAGCATAAGTGGGGGTAGAACCTAGCTCTGGAACAAAGCCTCAATTTAGAAACTGAGGCAGAAGGATAAGTAAATAGAAGAGAACTCCAAACAAAATGAGGAACTACTATAGAACAAAGCTTCTTAAATTGTGGGTCGCAACCCCACATGGGGTCCCATAACTGAATGTGGGGAGTCATGAAAAATTTGGCAACAGTAAAAGGTTATACACACACACACATATACACATATATATGCCTATTTTACACCTGGGGTCCTATAAAAATTTCTTGGGTAAAAAGGGGTCTCAAGTAGAAAAAGTTTAAAAAGCCCTGCTATAGAATAAGATATCCAAGAGGTAAATCCAGAAGAGGTAACTCCACAATAAGTACAAACAGGACCTCAGAGAGAGAATGGTCTGACCACAAGGACTCCAAGAATGTCGGGGGGAAAGTTAAGCAAGTAAAAAAAAATGGGATTAGAACTTTTTGGGGGGAAAAAAGAAATAGCTTAAAGCAAAATGTAGAAAAGCTTACCCAAGCAGTCTACTCCATGAAAAATGGAAATATGGAATATTTTCGTGGAAATAATGGGGGGATGGAATAGAACAAGCATAACAACAATTTCATGGAATAGCAAGAAACGTTAGAAAAAAGTCAAAAGACTAAAAAATATAAGAGATCAACTCTCAAGAACAACTGACCTGGAAAGTGGGTCAGGTAAAGATAATTTATGAATCATTGTATTTGCTGGAAATCATGAGAAAAAATACTTAGAAACCATATTTCAAGAAGTCATAAAAGAAAACTATATAGATCTAGTATAACCAGAAGACAAAGTGAAAAACAGAAAGAATCCATTTATTACTTTTGAAAAAATCTCAAATAGAAAACACTAGAAATGTTATTGCCAAAATCCAAAACTTCTAAGTAAAGAAAAATACTGCACGCAATCAAATAGAAAGAGTTCAATTGCCAATTGTAACTACTTTAAGGAAGAGAAAATTGTGTAATATGATATTCCAAAAGGAAAAGGCTTACAAACAATGATAACTTACTCTTTAAAAAAAACTGAAAATAATCCTACTAGGGGAAATAGAACTTTAATAGAATAGAGGATATTCAAGCATTCTAGATGAAAGACTGAAACGGGGTACAGTCTTTGGAATATAAACTGAATACAAGAGAAACCAAGAAAGATAAATACTTTGCAGCAATTAGAAGTGTTTACATCAAATTCACCAGAGAAACAGAATGAAAAAGGAGAAAAGAGGTTAAGAAGGAGGAGGGAGTCAGGGAGGGAATAGTCACAAGTAAAGCAGCTTTAGAGGGTGGATCATATAAAGACATCATTAAAACGAGAAAAAGAAAGTATAAAAACCAGTGATCTGGGCTGGGTAAAGAGGGAAGAGTGGGGGAATGAGATCATATCATTTTGATTATTGATTGTTACTAGAGATAATAACTGAAACGCAGAGAATTGCTGAGGTCACCAGGTTAGAGAGTATAGAGTAAAAAGAGAAGAGGGCACAAGACAGAACTTTGATGTACATCCCCAGTTATTGGATATGACATGGATGAAGATCTAGCAGAGGAGGATTCAGGCAAGTAAGAGGGGAACTGAGAAAGCAGCGTTACAAAAGTAGAGTATCAAACAGAAGATGGTCAGCAATGTCAGATGTTGCAGGCAAATTAAGAAGGATGGAGGCTGAGAAAAAAGCCCTTTGATGTAGCAATTAAAAATAATTGGAAACTTTGGAGAAATCTGTTTCAAATGAATGATGAGGTTTGGGAAACAGATTCTCGAGAGCTTAGAAGAGAGGAAGCAAAGGCAATGAGTTATAGATAACTTTTTTTTTTTTTAGTGAGGCAATTGGGGTTAAGTGACTTGCCTAGGGTCACACAGCTAATAAGTGTTAAGTGTCTGAGGCCGGATTTGAACTCAGGTACTCCTGACTCCAGGGCTGGTGCTCTATCCACTGTGCCATCTAGCTGCCCCTATAGATAACTTTTTGCAGGAGTTGGGCTAAAAAGGGAAAAGAGATATATGGGGTGATAGCCAGGTTTAGTGAGTTGGTTTTTTGTTTGTTTGTTTGTTTGTTTGTTTAGAATGGGAAGATATGGGGCTTTTGTAAACCGCAGGGCCAGAGTGGGTAGGATACAAGCAGAGATTAAAAATTAGAGAGGGTTGATGAAAGTCAGGGCAATGTTCTGGAAAAGGTGAGCCGGGATTTGTTGTTTTTGTTTGTCCTTCATTCTTGAAGAGGACCATGACATTTGGGTGATGTCATGACTTGCAGTGAATTGAATTTAAGTGAGGGAGGGCTGTTCAAGCAAGGTCACCAACCTCACTCTCTCCTCCAGAGCCATCTGGGCCCAGTGGCAAAATATACATCAGGATGACAGGAGATGGACCCAGATGTTTAAGGAGTTAAGTGGGGCAGCTAGGTGGCACAGTGGATAAAGCACCGGCCCTGAATTCAAGAGGACCTAAGTTCAAATCCAGCCTCAAATATTTGACACTTACTAGCTGTGTGACCCTGAGCACTTAACCCTCATTGCCCCGCCAAAAAAACCAAACAATTGGAGTTAAGTGACTTGCCCAGGGTCATACAGCTAGCTAGTGTCTGAAGTGAGATTTGAACTCAAGTCTTTTTGACTCCAGGGCTGGCGCTCTATCCACTGTGCCACCTAGCTGCCTGGGGACAAAATCAAGTGTACATGTAGAAGGGTTGGCCTTGGCAAGGACAAGGGTCATCTCTTTATCAGGAATGGCATTGAAGTAGGAAATAGTGAAGGATAATGCCAGGGGATGTTAGATGGGGATAAGAGGAAGTTGGTGACAAATGGCCTCGATTTTATCAGTGATGCCTCAGCTAAGATGGCAGGGGGAAAGCCTGCTGTGAGAAGCTTGAGAAGAGAACAAAAATTCTGGAACAACTCATTTGTCAAGTGGCTAGAGATAGGATTTAGGAATAGGAAGATTGCCTTGTCTCGGTGGTAATTAGATAACAAAAATGTGTATGAATCCATGAGGTCTGTCAGGGCCAGAGAGAGAAGTCTAGCAGTGGTGGCAGCAACTCCCTGGTGAGGACAACTGTGGCACCTCTGGGTGACCTGGCAGAAGAAGGAACGTAAGACAGGTCTGCTGCTCTTCTGAGTATGGTGCCAGGACTTGACTTTGGAGCCTCCCAAGACCTATCAAAGCAGACGAATCCTGTGGGTATCTCTAGAAATTAGCAGGTGTCCAAACAAGCTGCCAGAAAGTGTCTAGAAAGCATTGCTTAGAGCTTGGACAGGAAAATATTGACCTTGGGGGTATGTACCAGATTCTCATTATACTGTCCCCATTTGAAAATTTTGCTGTCCTCAGCAAATAAGTGGCGGTGCATTTTGAAAGATCGTCCATATTCCCAATCTAGTGCCATCCCCTGGAGTCTCTGGGGAGGCTTAAGATCATTGTAATCTTCACCTGCTTCCCCACTGTCCTACAGGAAAGAGTTTCAGAATAGCCAACATGTACTTGAACATCCTCAAATACAAAATTCTATAGATTCAACAGTCAAAGAACATCCTTTTACAAAGATTATTACTTTCTTTGTACTTGATAAGTGCTTGATTTGGTGCTCAGAAGGCCTTCCTGAAGAAGGAAGTGAGGGAGAGAAGTAAAGAAAGAATGGCAAAGGAAGGAAGAAAGAAGAAAGGAGAAAAAAAGAAGAGAGAAAGGAGAAAAAAAGGAGAGAAAAAAGGAAGGAAGGAAGGAAGGAAGGAAGGAAGGAAGGAAGAAAGAAAGGAAGGAAGGAAGGAAGGAAGGAAGGAAGGAAGGAAGGAAGGAAGGAAGGAAGGAAGGAAGGAAGGAAGGAAGGAAGGAAGAAGGAAAGAAAATAAGTCCATTTGTCTCTGAAGAAAACCTGATCTCTCCTGAACTTCTCAGACCATGTTGAGCTCTCCCTGATGGACCCAGAGTCATCCAGGAGTCACATCCCACCCCACCCACTCTCACCTCCCACCCCCACCCCACTGTCAATTCTCAGACACAAAACCAAACCACCTTGTCTTGCGGTCTAGTCAGCATGAGTCCCACCAAGTTTATGTCCAGATACAGCACAATTGCTGAGCTGCAGAACTTGAGGATCACCTGTTGCCCACACTGATGCTGAACCAGTTACAAAACCTGGTCTGGGCTCTAACCCCCAGATTCCTTTGACTCACTCCCCCAACCCTTTGAAATTCATAATGTTGGAGACTTGATGCGGTTCATCAGACACCATGATCCCCCAGAAGTCCAGAAGTAAATGAGGCAGTTGAATCTGATGGGCTTTTTCCAAATGTCTTTGTAGGCAATGAAAGAGCCTCCTGTCTACCATGTGGTTAGCCAATTGGAACAGACACTTTTTCATGTTCAGGAAGCCATTCTACTAGCATCCTCCCAGCGGAGAGGCTGCAGCAGTCAAGCAAAATGATGCGACTGCATGCACCAGGCCCTCATTACAGTCACAAAAGTTTTGTTTTGTTTTTAATGGGGATGGGAGAGTGGGAAAGAAAAAGAAAGGATAGTAATGGGGTGGCAAAAAAAGGAGGAAAGAAATGAGAGTCATTTTAAAAATACACAGATGAAAAGAGAAGGAAACCCAGACAAGAAAGACAGCTTTGAAAGTTACATATTGAATTTATTATATACTTAGAAGGCAAAACAAGCTATAAATAATAGATATTCAAGGCTTTAGATATAAAATCCTTTTTTCCCATTCTACTGTGTGATTGAATACAATAAAATAAAATATAAAAGGGACGGAGTTGACAGGAAAAGGGAGATTATATTCCAGTGGTACTCTGCCCTCATCAGACCTCATCTGAAGAATTGTGTTCAGCTCTGGGCACTATAGTTTAAGAAGGACATTGATAAGCTAGAGAGTGTCCAGAGGAGGCCAGCCAGGATGGTAATGGAATTTGAGTCCCTGCCATATGTGGATTGATTGAAGGAATTGGGCATGTTCACCCTGGAGTAGAAGAGATGATAGCAGTGTGTGAAGGAAAGATTGGACTTGTTCTGTTTGGCCCCACAGGGAGAACCAGGAACATTGGGTGGAAATTGAAAAGAAGTAACAAATTTGATGCCAAGAAAAAACTTCCTTGCAATTCAAACTATCCAAAGGTTGAATAGATTTTTTGGAGGCTAGACAACCACTTGTTGGGTATGTTATAGTAGAGAGTCTTTCTGTGTCTGGATAAGATTAGATGACCACTGAGGTATGTCCCAAATCTCGGATTCTGTCACTCTGATCTTTTGTACACAGACTTGCTCATTTTCTTTGGTATTTAAGTTCAGAATTTCCTTTTCAAAAAAAGAAAGACAAGGATTCCAATCAAGCCTCCATAAGACTGATGACAATGCATGCTTCCCACCTCTTCACACAGAGGTGGTGAACTTCAGGCACCAAGTGAGACATATATTTTCAGCCACAATTAATAGATGGACTATTTTTTTTTCCTTGAGCATATTTAATATGTGACAAGAGAAGATTTTGGAGTAGTGAGGAACAGTGTGCTTGAGGAGGAATTTAGAAGTAGCATTAGTAATGCCAAACAAAAGAAAAGAAAGAAAAGAACATCAATGAAACAGTTAAAACAATGCATATAGGGGCAGCTAGGTGGCAAAGTGGATAAAGCACTGGCCCTGGATTCAAGAGGACCTGAATTCAAATCCAGCCTCAGACATTTGACACTTACTAGCTGTGTGACCCTGGGCAAGTCACTTAACCCTCATTGCCCCTCCCAAAAAAATTTTTTTAAAAACAATACATATAACCACAATAACAACAAATATAAATATTTTTATTGTTATTCTATATTATAAATATTAATATTATAGCTAATATTTACATAGTGCTTACTATGTGCCAGGCACTATACAAAATGCTTTACAAATGTTATCTCATTTGATCCTTACAACAACCCTAAGAGGCATGTGCTATTATCATCCCCATCTTACAGAGGAAAGCAGAACTTTAGAACTGGCTGGAGTGTTAAATTTGAAAAATACTCTTTTTTTTTTGGTAAGGCAATGAGGGTTAAGTGACTTGTCCAGGGTCACACAGCTAGTAAGTGTCAAGTGTTGTATGTCACTGAGATTCACAGTTCGTTATACAGTCCTCTTTTTCTGTTCATTATTTATGGAAATGTTGATGTTTGTCAAGTTCATAATAAAACAAAAAATAATTTTAAAGCAACAACAAAAAAAGAAGCAACAGAGGAAACTGTTCTCATGGATCTGATTCTGACCAATAAGGAGAAATGCTCCTTGGTATTTTCTTACTCCTAGACAATGTACAGGATATAGTCCTGTACTTGGAGTCAGGAAGACCTGGGTTCAAAGCCTGCCTTAGACATTTACTAGGTGTACAATCCCAGACAAGTCACTTAACCTAATCTGCTTCAGGAAAATTATAATAAGTACCTAGGTAATAACCTCCCAGGGTTGTTACGAGGATAAAATGAGATATTTGTAAAGTATTTGTAAAACTTAAAGTATTATATAAATGTGAGTTATCAGTGGAACTAGTGGTAGTGGTGGTAATAATAGTGGTGGTGGTAGTGGTGGTGGTGCTGGTGGTGCTGGTGGTAGTAGTAGTGGTGGTGGTGGTGGTGGTGGTGGTAGTAGTAGTAGTAGTAGTAGTAGTAGTAGTAGTAGTAGTAGTAGTAGTAGTAGTAGTAGTAGTAATCCTTGATGAAGAAGGAAAGATAGGAACCAGGAGGGGAAATCAACCACTCCATTTTAGAATTTATGATAAAAGAAGAAAAGCCAGGCAGGATATGGCATGGATACTAAATCCTATAAGAGAAGCTATGGGAAGCTCCAGAAAATGAAATTCTGTAGAAACAATTCCTATGAGGAGTAAAAAAGGAAAGTATCTAATGAAATTTATGTGGATATTCATCAACCAACTTAGAATTTTAAAAGACTTGTATAGAAGAAGAAAGCGAGACTAGGCAACGAGTGGTATGGTTCTCAAAGAAAAATGTCAAAAATGCCGAAGTCTAGAATCAATGAAGACTAGGATACACAGTAAGAATTTTTTTTTTTTTTTTTTAGTGAGGCAATGGGGGTTAAGTGACTTGCCCAGGATCACACAGCTAGTAAGTGTGTGTTGAGTGTCTGAGGCAGGATTTGAACTCAGGTACTCCTGACTCCAGGGCCGGTGCTCTATCCACTGTGCCACCTAGCTGCCCCCTACAGTAAGAATTTTTTAAATGGTGTTTTCAATCTGTGGTGGAAGAAAGAAGATGATGAAAAAAGAGAGGATTATAGCTCATAGAGTATAGGTTAATAATAATAGCAATAATAATAATAGCATTTATAAGTTCTTTAAGGTTTGCAAAGCACTATACCTGTTATCTTATTAGATCTAAATATTTGCTTATCACAGTAACCCTGTAAGATAAGTGCTATTATTATCCCCATTACAGAAGAGGAAACTGAGGCTGGGAAAGATTAAGTGACTTAACTCAGAATGACACAGGTATCAAGGGTCTGGTGAAGAATTTGAAATCAGACTTTCCTGACTCCACAGCCAACATTCCTTACCCACTGTACTTACTATCTAGCTGCCTGGGTTAATAATAACAGATGATGGAGAGGGGGTAGAACTATTTAACTCTCATTTTGTTTCTGTTTTCTCTGTCAAAAAGAATAATCTTTGAATGGGAAAGGAAAGAACAAAAATAGGGAGTTGAAAACACAAACAAATGGAGGATGACAAAAAGGCAACATGGGATAGTAAAACAGAAAGTAGAAAAATATTCAGCACTTACTGTAGGCCAGGCACTGGGCTATGGCAAAATGGGATAGTGGATGGGGGACTAGCCTCAAGAAGGCATGGATTCAAATTCTACTCTGACAGACTACTTGGGTGAGAAATTGACTTACTTGACTATCCTGGGTGAGTCACTTGACTTCTTAGTTCCTCCCAGGTAACTCTTTAAGACTAGAAATTTCAGAGAAGGTACCAAAGAAATCATACGTCTGGTCCAAAAATGTAATAATTGTTGTTTGCCCTTCATATTAGAAGAGGACAAATGACATCATAGGTGATGTCTTGACTTGCGCATGAATTGGGTTATGCAGAGTCATTAACCTCATTCTCTCTTCCTGAGTCATCAAAGTCCAGTGGCAGGACAAAAGTCAAGATGATTGTCAATGACCTGGGATGCAGTGAATAACTTTGGTGTCTTCGATGACTGACCAAACTCTAAGTGCTATACCATGCCTTCCAAAAAAACAAGAGATTATCTGGCTGCCCTCAATGAGTACAATTCAAAAGGTTTTTTACAGACCCAGCAGATGCAATTGCTGGATCTTTAAAGGACCATAGAGGGTAGAGACAGTGCCATAGGACTGGAGAAGGGAAAATATTGCCCCAATTTTTTCCATCTGGACAAATGTTTCCATTGTGTAACACAATTGTGTTATGATAATTAGCTCATTTTATACCTAGGGGCAATATAATGGCCCCTAAGATCCACATGCTTACCCTCCTCTGAGGCTTTAAGGAGTTCATTTTAAAATAAAAGTTATCAATCTCTCCTAGCCTCCAGTGAGGAAAATTCCCAACATTTAGACAGAGGTTGGGTTCTCTGCATAAATTTATAACTATATCTATATCTAGTTAACCCCTGGCCTCTTTGTAATTGAGGCAAAATTCAGGTTACTGGAGATGTTTTGGTAACAAGACAGCAAATTATATTAAAGTTTCTGTGAATAGACAAGGAAGGAAAGTAAGAGAAAAAAAAGTCAGGCTTTTCCCCAGGACTTTAGTCCTTAAGTAAGTGGGTATAATGGTGGCATCAATCAGTGGCATCTCTTCTGCTCTGAGATGTCTGTAGCACCTTAACTATGGTATTTCTTTTCTAAATACAGCTCAGTCCTACTCTCTTTTTCACCCTTTGTTGGTTGTGCAGGAGCTCAGTTCTGTATGACCTAGATACTCCCCCTTCCCTTCCAGAGCTTCTAATTCTCTCTCTGATTCTGAGATAGTTCCTCCCTTTGCTATAAATTCTTTAAGGGGTGGCCAAGTCTCTCCTGTAATGGCTTTGATTAATCCAAAGACATGTACAGGTCCTGTTCAAATTCAATTCAGATTGATTGATTCAATTAATAATTGTTCTTACCTAACAAAGGTAATTGCTGTTAGGTTGAAGCAATAATCAAGTGGAGCCCACCCTTAGTACAGAGAATTCCTACAGTACAGAAATTACAGAAACCTTCCACATATATGCCCTGCAATCTTCCTAGAATTTATAATCATAAAGACTTGTCAAGGGCATGGAGAGGTTAACTGGCTTGCTAATAGTTGCACATAAGGCAGAATTTGATCACATGTTTTCTTAACTGAGCCAGTCTTCTATCCACTATGACAATGGTTCTCAAAGTACGATCTGGGGATCCCCAAGACCCTTTCAGGGGCATCAGTGAGGTCAAAACTATTTTTGTACTAATACAAAGACATTTCCATTTCTAACTAAATATCGATAGCTATAACCCACATAATCAAAAGCTCTTTGGAGAAGGGGATCCTCAATAATTTTTGAGTATAAAGAGATCTTGAAACCAAATAGTTTGAGAACCACTACACTATAGCATTCTTCCTCTTAATTTGATTTTAAGCTGTTTTAAAAGGGACGTAGGATCCACTATCAAGTAAATGGCCTATTGCTTCCCACCCTAGTGCAACT
This sequence comes from Dromiciops gliroides, assembly GCF_019393635.1. Classification (NCBI taxonomy): domain Eukaryota; kingdom Metazoa; phylum Chordata; class Mammalia; order Microbiotheria; family Microbiotheriidae; genus Dromiciops; species Dromiciops gliroides. The sequence goes on from NC_057865.1 coordinate 198,709,914, forward strand.
ATCTTTGGAGCATTGTATTCCATTCAAGGTGCCACTTTTTAAGAAGGACATTAATAAAGGTGGAGCGTTTTCAAGAAGTGGGAGATAAGAATAATGAGAGAGCAAAAGACCATGACATATGAGAATTGGTTTGCAGATGACATAAATGAAGGAGAGATGGAAGACAGACAAATTCAGGCACTGAAAAGATCTTAACAGAGTATACTAATGCCCCAAGCCTAATAGGATGAATTTTAGCAAAGACAAATGTAAAGTCCTATGCTTTGGCATAAAAAACTATCATTTCAGATGTCCGAGATGGGAGAGGTATGACTAAACATGAAAACATGATTTTTTTTTAATTTGAAAAAAGAAAGGGAGAGGGGGAGTCTTTTGTGGGCCATTACAGCCAGGTTCCAATTAGCTGGAATAATGAATTTTGTGAAGTGGTTGCACATATTCAAATCTGCTCTATTTGAAGTTATAATTATTTAAAATATGGTAATTGGTTTGAGCCTAATGAAAATATGCCATATGAATTCAAATAATGCAACCATTTCACAAGATTCATTATTCTCACTAATAAGAACCTAGTTCAATATGAGTCAACAATGCAATATGAATGACAAAAAAGCTAGCACATTCTTATACTTCATTAAGACAGGCATAGCGTTCCTTAAAAAGGAGGTGATAATGTTATATTCGACTATATTCTGTCCTCATCAGATCATATCCGAAATATTGTTTTCAGTTCTGGTTGCCACATTTTAGGAGGGCCAAGCTTCCGAACATCCAGAGGAGGGAGATCAAGATGGTGAGAGAACTAGAGACCTTGCCACGCGAGCATTGGCTAAAGGAGCTAGGAATGTTTAGCTTAGATAAGAGAAGACTTAGTCAGGGAATGATAGGCACCTTCAGGCACATGGAGGACAGTGAGGTAGAAGGGTGACAAGAGTTGTTCTTGGCTCTCCTCCAAACGTCTCTATTTCTGTTGAGAGCACCACCATCCATTAAGTCACCTTAGCCGTCCGGGACTCTCCTTCTCCTCTCTCCATATCAACTGATGGATGAGTCTTGTCAATACTTTTTTTTTTTTTTTTTTTTTTTTTTTTAGTGAGGCAATTGGGATTAAGTGACTTGCCCAGGGTCACACAGCTAGTAAGTGTTAAGTGTCTGAGGCCGGATTTGAACTCAGGTCCTCCTGACTCCAGGGCCGGTGCTCTATCCACTGCACCACCTAGCTGCCCCTCAATACTTTTTGTGATGACATCTCTCATGTTCACATTCTTTTCTCAGACTCGTAACACCTACCCTCATCAAAACCTTCAGTACCTCTTGGCTAAACTATCACAATAGGGAAGTACCCAGAAAAATAAGTGGACTTTAACAAAGTGAGAATGTAAGCTAAAACTTCGTAACCAGAACTCTTCTAGAAAAAAGAATAGACTACTTCAAAAGGCTTTCCCCTCACTAGATGGCTCACTTGCTGTGGCTATCATGTAGGTTTGGACTAGGTTGCCCCTAAGGCCCCCTGATATTCTGTTATTACAACCCAGAGGGGGAAAAAAAGAATAGACAAGACAAATTGTTATATAATCACAACTCCCCATCTTGAGCTTCTGAAGTTAATTTTTTGTTTGTTTGTTTGTTTGTTTAGTGAAGCAATTGGGGTTAAGTGACTTGCCCAGGGTCACACAGCTAGTAAGTGATTTGAACTCAGGTACTCCTGACTCCAGGGCCAGTGCTCTATCCACTGCGCCACGTAGCTGCCCCTTGAAGTTAATTTTTTAACCCTGGGGTAAAACTTTACATTGATTCCTGTTGAATTTTATCTTGATATATCATTTCATCTTATTAGATTTATCCTAATGTTCTAGCCTAAGATTTTTGAATCCTAGAAACATGATATGGCATGCTAGTTATGCCTCCCAGCTTTGTGATGTATGAAATTTTTATAATATTTCATCTATGTTGTTTATCAAAGCAATTGAGAAAAATGGCAAATAGCACAAGACCATGCCCAGATCTCCAGAACACTCCACCAGAGACCTTCTTCCAAGCTGACAGGGAACTATCAATGACTATTCTTTGAGTCCAGGCCTTCAATCACTTTCTAATTCACCTGGCTACTAGCAGTGAATCCTACAACTCTCAATCTTTTCCGACAGGATAGGATGAGAAACTTTTTCAGACACGTTTTTAAGGAAGGTCAAGGGATGCTCCAGCATTGCCCTGATCCACTAGTCAATTAACCTTATCAGAAAAGGAAATAAAGCCGTTCTAACATGACCTGCCCTGGCTAGAGTTACAGAGCCATGCTGGTTCTTTGTCCCTGCTGCTTTCTTTTCTAAATGTTCAGTGGCATGAATTGGAATAAAGATCACTGGCCTTTCATTGATGGGCTCCACCGTCTTCCCTCTTTTCAAAAATGGAGACACGTACTCTTTGCAAATCTTAAATCAGTACAAAAATGGCAGCTGTTCTCACTATTGCTTGTCTGGTAGTTGTTTTTCTATCTTGTCTGGCAGTGCTTGTGAGTCTCCATCAGTATCCCTTGGAGGATAACAGTTGTTTCCTCCTCAGAGGGTCTACCTCCATCCTTTTGGGGAAAAACTTACCCTGATAAGAATGGCAGCTTCTCAAGAGCAGGGACTGTTCCATTTTGCGTGTTTGGGTTTGTATCTCTAATTCCTAACACAGCTCCTGGGAGGCAAGGGAAGCTTATGCAACGTCCCTTAGTGGACTGAACCTCATCTCTGCCCTTTAGCTCAACTGTTCTTTCCCTTCCTTTTCCCCTCTGTTGCAATTCTTCTATTTCTCCATCATTCCCCGCTTTTTCTTCAGGTCCATTTCCTTCTTCGTTTTCACATTGTAAGTTTTTTTTCCCATTTTTTTAAAAAGGATCACTTCAAGATTCCCAATATCTTGTGATCTCATAGATTTAGGGGATTCTCTTCCATTCCCTCTCATCCTATATGACTCTTAGCCACTGTCCTCCTATAAATCTCCACAAGGGGTCCACCCAGTATGCTGAAGACCTTCTTCTACAATCAGAGGCTCTTAAGCTGGGATCTGGGAACTCATTTTCTAGTACTTTGATAACAACATTTCAATATAATCAGTTTCCCTTGTAACTATCTATTTTGTTTTATGAATTTTAAAAAATGATTCTGAGAAGAAATCTATAGATTCATCAGACATTCAGTAGAGTCCATGACAAAAAAAAAAATAGTTGAGAACTCCTGGTGCAGATATCTTGAAATTGTCTGGATAGTGATTGAAAACATGTAGCTGTCCTGCTACTGATCTCTCCATCAGTCATGCAAAAACAGGTGGGCGGGGCAGCTAGGTGGCGCAGTGGATAGAGCACCAGCTCTGGATTCAGAAGGACCTGAGTTCAAATGCGACCTCAGACACTTAACACTTACTAGCTGTGTGACCCTGGGCAAGTCACTTAACCCCAATTGCCTCACCAAAAAAAAAAAAAACAAAAACAAAAACTGGTGGGTCTTTTTGTGGTGGCAAGGAATTGGAAGTTGAGGGGATGCCCATCAATTGCGGAATGGCTGGACAAGTTGTGGTATATGAATGTAATAGAATACTATTGTGCTGTAAGAAATGATGAGCAGGAGGAGTTCAGAGAAACCTGGAGGGTCTTGCATGGGCTGATGATGAGTGAGATGAGCAGAACCAGGAGAACATTGTGCACAGTATCATCAACATTGTGTGTTGCCAACTGTGATAGACTAGATTCTTCTCACCAATCCAATGGTACAAGAAAGTTCCAAAGGACTCATGATGGAAAAGGCTCTCCAAATCCAGAAAAAAATAAAAGAAACTGTGGAATGTGGACGCTGACTGGACCATATCTCTTTTGTTTTTCTTTTTGGAGGTTTTTCCTTCTTGCTCTGATTCTTCTTGTATAACATGACTGATGCAGAAATAGGTTTAATGTTATAGATCAGATTACCTGCTGTCTAGGGGAGGGGGCAGGGAGGGGAGGGAGGGAGAAAAAATTTGAAATTGGAAATCTTATCTAAAGAAAGGTTGAAAAATAAATAAATAAATAAATAAATAAACAAATGAATAAATGAATAAATGAATAAATAAATAAATAAGTAAATAAATAAATAAATAAATGAATGAATGAATGAATGAATGAATGAATAAATAAATAAATAAATAAATAAATAAAAGAACAGGTGGGCAAGGAAAATTGTTCTAACACCACAACCGTCACTTCTACAAATGGCTCATTTTCTGGGGTATTTCCAAAACCTGTACAACTAAATAGTATTGTGCCCAAGGTAGCTACCCACCCTTTTTCCCATAAATACTCTCTGGCTTGCTAATTACCTTGCCTACCTTGAGTCATTTGCTTGCAGGTTCTCTAAGTCCACATGGGGGGTGTTAAGGGAGCCTCTACCTCCTCTCCTCTAGCCCCCGAAATCTAATTTGATTTAATACAAAATTAATACTTATATGTCTGAGAGTGAAATTTATGACATCAGAAATATGTAATTTATATAAAGTCATATTTTAAAGTGTCCCTCCTCCCACTCACCTATGTTTTGTGGCTGCCTGGCTAGCTGTCTACCTTCGCCAGAAACTAAGGGTTTACTGCTAGGGGCTCTCTTGCAAGTGTACCTCCCATCACCGCACTGTTTTCTCTGCTCTCCCCTCCACCCCCCAGTTCAAGTGCTGTGGCAGCAACAGCTCAGCAGACTGGGAATATAGCACCTACATCCAGTCTCCAGAAGCTGAGGGTCGGAAGGTGCCTGACAGCTGTTGTAAGACAATTGTGGTACTCTGTGGTCAGCGGGCCCACCCTTCCAACATCTATAAAGTAGAGGTAAGTAGTAGACCTTGAGACAGTGCTCCTCTCATGGGGATTGGAAGGGAAGAGAGAGACGGAGCAACAAAGACAGGGACAGAGGGAGGGAAGAGAGAAAGGAAGGATGGGGGGTGGGGCATGATTACCACAGTATTTTAGATCTGAGAGGGACCTTAAACAGAAATTCCTCCACTTGTTATCATGTGAGTCAGGAGTCCTGGATTCTAATCCAGCCCATACAACTGACCTTGGGCACTGGATTTACTCTCTTGGGGCCTCAGTTTCTTCATTTGTAAAATGAAAGAGGTAGACTAGATGCTTATATTCTGTATGCAGAGCCACCTTAGGGCAAATGCATGCTCTATGCAATGTATTTCATGTAAAGGTAATCCCAGATCATCATTATTATTTAAGATGACTGCAAACTCCCTAAGAACAAAAACTGTGGCTTCTGGTTATTTCCTATTCTGCCCAGGCCCCAGAGTAGCTCAAAGTGCTTTGAGTGTCACTTGGTCTTGGCTGTGGCATCGTCCAGGGGGTAGTGATGCTAGCTGGATGTGGATGCCTTCTGGTTTGTTCAGAAATCTATCAGCTTCTTCCTCCTCAAAAATCCACCCTCGCCCCTGAGATTTGACCTGACCTCGGGACTGGCAGAAGGTTGACTTTGACTCATAAGACCTTTGGACTTGTAGGGTAGACAGTGCAAGTAGTATCATTCCACTTTATGGATAACAAAACAGAGGCCTAGGTTAAATAATTTGCCCAGGGTCACACTGCTAGTAAGTATTAGAGCTGGGATTTGAACTCAGGTCTCTTGAATGCAAGATTAGTGATTTGTCCACTATGCCACAACTGCCCCCTGTGGATTTCAGAATACATTGTTCATCCCTTTCCCCATTCCCAAACTAGTGCTTTAGCCCTCCCCACTCTTCCCCTTAGGCCACCCTCCTGCAGATGAACACTTTCCCTTGGTTTCCCACACAGGGTGGCTGTATCACCAAGTTGGAACAGTTTCTGGCCAATCACCTTCTACTCATGGGAGCTGTTGGGATCGGAGTTGCTTGCCTGCAGGTAAGTCTCTCCCACTGTATCATGGCTTAGGGTTGCCTGACGCCACCAAATTAGAAAAGGAAAAAGAGATTCCTTTCACCTCTGTGGATAGGGAGAGGATTGTTGGCTAAACAAGGAATAGACATGATAATAATGCAAGCTAAAGCACAACTTTGGTTACATAAAATTTTAAAATTTTTAAGCAAATAAAACCAATGCATTAGAATTAGATGGAAAACAGTTAAGAAGGAGGGGAAACCTTCACAGAAAATTTCTTGATAAGGTCTGATGTACAAGATATAGGATATAAGAAACTGATACAAAAATATATTAGAGCTGGAGACAGTTTTTATATGTAAATGGTCAAAGGATATGAATAGGCAGTTCTCAAAAGAAATACAAACTTAGCAATTACATGAAAAAATACTCTGAATTATAAATAATAAGATAAATGAAAATTAAAACAACTCTGAGGTTCCACCTCTCATCCATCAGACTGGGCAAAAATGACAATTATTGGTTGGACTGTGGGAGGACAGTCACACTCATACATTGTTGGTGGAGCTGTGAATTGGTCCAGTCATTCTGGAAAGTAGTTTGCGATTGTACTTGAGAATGAATCATAATAAGCGCCAGGCAAAGTGCTGAATATACCAAGAAACACTGAAAGAACCCCTGGCCTCAAGAAGCTTACATTCTAACTGGGGATACAATATGTATATAAATATCTATGTTACATATTGAGTAGAGGAAGGGGCCAGGGGGGCTTTTACTGAAGATGGCATTAGAGCTTAGTCAGGAAAGAATTCAGTAATTCTAAAAGATTAAGGTGAGGATAAAAAGCATTCTAGGGAAGTAGTCCCATGACAAAAAAAATGGGAGATGTACCATAATAATTAGCCTAATTGTTGTGTCATAGAGTATATGTGGAGGAGTAATAAGTAAGAAGACTGGAAGATAGGAAGAGGTCAGCTTCTAAAGAGCTTAATTAGAGGCAAACATTCTCTTAATTCAATGATAAGTGTGCAAAGGGAGAGACTCTTGGTCAGGGATGAATCATACCTAAGAAAAGTTGGTAAGAAAAGGGCTATAGGAGCAGCCAGGTGACACAGTGGATAGAGCACCGGCCCTGGAGTCAGGAGGACCTGAGTTCAAATCCGGCCTCAGACACTTAACACTTACTAGCTGTGTGACCCTGGGCAAGTCACTTAACCCCAATTGCCTCACAAAAAAAAAAAAAAAGAAAAGGACTATACATTTAAAATGAATGGAAGAGAGAGAAAACTGCCTCTCAAATGAGAAAACATAGCTATAATGGAAGAAGATTAACAAAAAAAATGCCCAGAAATTCAAAGGAGACAAAAATCCATGAATGAAACTTGTGATAAAACCTATGGCCTTTGATGCCTGAATAAAAAGCAAAGCATGGTGAAAAAGCAAGGTGAGCCAGTTGTCCTAACACAAGGAGGCATATTTGATCTCATAGGTCACTTGGAAAGATAATACCAATGAATGGATTATGACTCTGTATTTGGAACTGGGGGATGTGGGTCAGGAAGTCTGGACCTATGATTTCATTGTCGAGGAACCTCTCTCTGCCAATACTGATAAGCATCTCAGAGTCTTCAGAATTGCCTGGTCTTACTGAGAGGTTAAACTACTCTAAGTTCTATATATCCAGGTCTAACCTTTCACTTGAAGTCCAGGACCACATCACCTGCCTTTGGAAATTTCAAATTGGATGTCCCATAGGTACTTCATACTCGACTTATGTCTAAAACAGAACTCATTTCCTTCCCCCAAACCCCTCTTTCCACCCCATTCCTCTTTTGAACTTCCCCATTTCTGTTGAGGTGATACCATCCTTAGAGTAACCCAGATTTAGGGGCAGCTAGGTTGCACAGTGGATAGGGCACTGGCCCTGGAGTCAGGAGGACCTGAGTTCAAATCCAACCTCAGCCACTTGACACTTAGTAGCTGTGTGACCCTAGGCAAGTCACTTAACCCTGATTGCCTCAAACATCGAGGACCATCTCCAGTCATCCTGAGGCATTGGACCCAGATGGTTCTGGAGGAGAGAGTGAGACTGGTGACCTTGCACAGCCCTGCTTCACTTAAATCCATTTCACTCCAAGTCATGACATCACCTCCTGATATCATGGTCCTCTTCAAGAATGAAGGACAAAACAACCCAGATTTCCAACCTTGGTGTCAATCTCTGACTCCTTACTTTCCTACACCCAACATCCAATCCATTGTCAAATCTTGTAATTTCTTTCTCCATGATATCACCTATACCTGTTCCCACTTTAGGCCCTTATCACTTCTCATCTGGATAACTGAAATGCCTCCAAAGTTGTGTCCCTGCCTCAAGTTTCTCATTCATATAGCCACCAAAGTGATTTTCCTAAAGAGTAGGTCTATGGACATGGTCACTAGACATGATCACTCCAGCTTTCTTCCTCCTGTCTCCCAGTCAATAAACTTAAATCACATCCTATCACCTCCATGGTGAATATTCAGTACTTTGCCTGCTGCTTAATATGATTCATTCTCAAGTACAGTCCCAAACTACTTTCCAGAATGACTGGACCAATTCACAGCTCCACCAACAGTGTATGAGCGTGACTGTCCTCCCACAGTCTAACCAATTTTTATTTTTGCCAGTCTTATGGATGAGAGTTGGAACCTCATAGTTGTTTTAATTTTCATTTCTCTTATTATTTATAATTCAGAGTATTTTTTCATGAAATTGCTAAGTTTGTATTTCTTTTGAGAACTGCCTGTAAAGGGGTTGTGCTTCCTAATTTCCAAGGTCCTTTCTAGACAATAACCAGTTCCCAGCCTGGACTTTCTACCATACCCTGTTGCTTCTGAATCCATGCTGCCCTCTCCCTGGGTCCCCAGCAAGCAGGGCTGCCACAGTTGGGTGGGGTTGACTCATGTATTAAACCCCCTTTTTTGCACTGACTTTTCCAGGTAGCTTGGGAGGAGCCCCAGGGAGCTACACTCCCCCTAAAGCTCAGGATGCTTCCTAGCTTGCTGTGTAGAGTCTGTCACTCCTTGTCAATGGCATGGTCAGGATCAGGAAAGGGGATTCTCTCTTGAGGCAGCCACCAGCTCCCAGGCTCAACTTAGGTCCCAGGGAATCTGCAGCAGCCACTAAAGCTGCTCATCAGCAGCCCACACTGAGGGCGGCCCAACACATCTGAATGGGTCGGCTTGGAAGTGACATAAATCACATTCTCAGCTTTCTGCTAGCCCCATTCATCTCCATCCTTCCAATGTCCCCTGTAGCCATTAGACCAGGGTAACTAGGTGGTGCAGTGGAGAGAGCACCAGTCCTGGAATCAGGAGAACCTGAAATCAAATCCAGCCTCAGACACTTATTAGCTGTGTGACCTTGGGTAAGTCACCTAACCCTGTTTGCCTCAGTTTCCTCATGTGTAAAATGAGCTGGAAAAGGAAATGGCAAACCACTATAGTACCTTTGCCAAGAAGACCCCAAATGGGGGTCATGAAGAGTCAGATGTGACTGAAAAATGACTGAACAACCACAACAAAAAGCCTTAAGATCACACAATGTGACTGATGAACAGAGACAGAGGTCAGCAAGGATAAGTAGAAAATGGAAAGAAAACTGAAATCTAAGGTCAAGGGAGACAAGCTACAAATGACAGGTCAAGCAAATGAGCAGGATATGTAGCATTTGAATGATAGACAATTAGAACTAGAGGGGTCCTTAGACATACACTACCTGGGAGGCAAGGGGGCTTCTACCTTTGATACTAGCTATGAGAGCTTGCTCCTGGCATTTCACATCAACTGGCCTCAATTTCCTGATCATGAAATGGGAATACCTTCACTACTGATCTTAGAACGTTGTTGTGAGGAAGGAACTTGGTAAACTGAGACGATATTTGTCAAATGCTTTGCAAACCATAAGGCGTTCTATAAATATCAAATATCAGTATTATTGCTCGCTGTGTGACCCTGGGCAAGTCTCTTTAGCCCTGTTTGCCTCAGTTTCCTCATCTGTAAAATGGGCTGGAGAAGGAAATGGCAAACCACTCCAGTACCTTTTATCAAAGAAACCCCCAAATGGGGTCAGACATGACTGAAAAACAATTGAACAACAGTTCAACTTTTTTACAAATGAGGAAACTGAGGCCCCCAAATGGTGAAATGACTTTCCTGGGGCTCAGATTTGTGATGCTCCTTTGTCCACCTTCAAAAACATGCATGTTTCCATTATGCCACTGTAAAGATGCCCCTCAACTTCTGGAAGAACCTAGAATCCTAGTCAGATTCCTCTGTCCTTATTTTTTCTCCCACCTGTTCCTTACCCGAATCTCAGGTTGGGTTGCCCTCTGCTGGCTAATGAGAACCATCTCAATTCTCCTATCTCTCAAAGAAAGCATCTGGAGAGAATAAATGCCCTTCTCCTATGTCATCTTTGGCCCAGAATTGTTCATAGAATTTAGAGGTGGAAGGGAACGCATAGACCATCTAAGCCAGGCCCCTCAATTTAGAAATTAGGAAACTGAGACCCAGGGAGATCCTTAGACTTTAAAAAACCTGGTCCCTTGACTAGAAAGCTGATTCTACTATACTATGCTGCAGCTGTTCCAGCTTCAATTCCTGTCTTGGGACAATGATGACAGGGGCTGGACTTGTGATTTTATTGATAGAGGAAACTCCCTCTGCCAATGCAGGTCAGCACCTTCTCTGCCACTTATAGTCCTAGAGAGTTCCTTAATACGCTGAAAAGGTTAAGTGACTTGCTTAGGGTCACACAGTCAGTTTGTTTGAGAGGCACAGGACCTGACTCTAAAGCCAGCTCTCTATCCACTATACCATACTGTCACTATCAGATAATGATAACACACTTTTCTATAGCCCTTTTTTTTTTTTTAGTGTGGCAAAAATTGGGGTTAAGTGACTTGCCCAGGGTCACACAGTGGAGGCCAGATTTGAACTCAGGTACTCCTGACTCTAGGGCCAGTGCTCTATCCACTGTGCCACCTAGCTGCCCCATCTATAGCCCTTTATATTTTATAAAGCACTTCCTCCACAGCAACCTTATGAGGTAGGTAGTACAAGTATTATTTCCCCATTCAACAGATGTGGAAACTGAGGCTCAGAAGTGTTAAGTGACTTACCCAGAGTCACACAGCGAGATATCAATGGAGTTTGTATTTGAATACAAGAATAGAGCTGTTTTCATTCCTCCAAAGGTGCCTTACAGGCAGCCTCTCTTCCCAGGATGCTCTCTTTCCAGTTTGATGTAGCACCCCTCACCCGTCGGGCAGCTACTCTGGATGTCCCGTCATCCTGGACCTAAAATATCTGGCCCAGTCACTCATGCCTCCAGGATACCCAGCATTCCCCACTGGCCACTCTAGCAGGTTCTTTTTGTTTAATCACTGGTACCCAAGATTCAAGGGTTAGTGTTGGCCACAACAATTTCCTTCCATAATACATACTGGAAACTTCCTTGGTTTTGGTACACATTAACTCAGGACCTGTCTCTCAGTTCATTGCCAGGTGTCGACCTTCCAAGGAATAAATCCTATTCAGATGCTCAAATGGATCTGTAATCTCATCAAATCAGGATTCTACTCCATTGATACAAATTGTACCCCATCCATGCCTGACCGTCCTATGTAATTCTCCTCCGTGTGTTCCCAAAAGTTCACCACAAGGGGCCCACCCAACATGGTAAAGGAAGTCTTTCTTGATTTCTCCAGAAAGGTACCATTGGCGTACTCTGGATGTCCATCTATCATGCCCAGCTCTTGCCATGTGACCAGCCTATCTTCTCTTCCTGTCATCCTTGATCATCTCCTTTATGCCTGTTCTTTGGGATTCTTCATCACTTATGTCATGAAACCTGCTCACATTTGCTATGTGCTTCCATTGCTCTCTCTGTGGTGCTGACCTTTAGATGTTTGGGGACAGTGGTGGTCCTTGTTTCACTACCATATTGCATCAACAGTAGAATATCAATCTGGAAAAGATGGGTTTTTGTTCCCATGGGAAGCTTGGGTTCAATAAAAGTGCCTTGTAGCTTCCTAAAAATAATCTAGTCTGCTCTCCTTTTCTTGTTCTGCTCTGGGCCTGGCTCATTGTCCATCTGTACTATCTGCCTCAAAAATTAATACTATTAGATAAGCTCTACAGAGGGTCCATTCATACGCATGTTCAAATCTGGACAATTCACATTCCTCATCTACTTGGTCTTTCCTATGTAGATGAACAAGTCAAAGTCCTTTAAGCAATTTCATATCTTTCCAGAAGGTTCTATAATTCTCTGGCCCATGATGCAATTTCACATTGTCATCCACAAACCCAAGCATCTGGAAGATCTCACCAACTATAGAGACTCCTTCCTTGGCCCTATCCCCTCCATCACCTTTGGAAAGCATACACCTTCTGGTTTTAGGTTCTATCTGATGTTTATCAGAGGGTCACTGAACAGGGTTATTTCTCTTGTCATATCTTACAAGTCCTGAATGATCTTGACTATGGATGGGAAACATGGTCTGGCCACTTCCTGTAAATGAGCTAGGAAGGCAGCATTTGTTTTACTGAATCAAATCAACAGACAATAAGTCACACCCGGGGGCAGCTAGGTGGCCTTGGATTCAGGAGTACCTGAGTTCAAATCCAGCCTCAGACACTTGACACTTACTAGCTGTGTGACCCTGGGCAAGTCACTTAACCCCCATTGCCCCACAAAAAAAACAAACAAAAAAAACCCCCAAAACAATAAGTCACACCCTAATTCAATCTAGGATCAGCTCAGTGTCCCAGTGGATAGAGTGATGGGCAGCTAGGTGGCAAAATGTATAAAGTACCAGGTGTGGGGTCAGGAAGACTCATCTTCCTAAGTTCAAATCTGGCCTTAGACACTTACTAGCTGTATGACAAGTCACTTAACCCTATTCACTTCTGTTTCCTCATCTGTAAAAAATGAGCTTGAGAAGGAAATGGGGGCAGCTAGGTGGCGCAGTGGATAGAGCACCAGCTCTGGATCCAGGAGGACCTGAGTTCAGATCCAGCCTCAAACACTTAACACTTACTAGCTGTGTGACCCTGGGCAAGTCACTTAACCCCAATTGCCTCACCAAAAAAAAAAAAAAAGAAAGAGAGAGAGAGAGAGAGAGAGAGAGAGAGAGAGAGAGAGAGAGAAGGAAATGGCAAACCACTCCATTATCTTCACCAAGAAAACCCCAAATGGGGTCACAGGACTAAAACAACCCAACAACAACAATTCGTTTAACAAATATTTATGGGGCAGCTAGGTGGCACAGTGGATAGAGCACCAGTCCTGGATTCAGGAGGACCTGAGTTCAAATCTGACCTCAGACACTTAATACTTACTAGCTGTGTGACCCTAGGCAAGTCACTTAACCCCAAATGCCTCAGCAAAAACAAAACAAAACAAAAACAAAAACAAAACAAAACAAATATTTATTAAGCAGTATGATTAGGAAAGGCATTTGGCTAGGGGCTGGAAATTTTAAGATGAAAATAAAACAGTCCCTGTCCTCAAGATTCTTATGGTCTACTAGAATAATACTACAGGCACGCAGAGAAGTTACAAAGGGAGTATGGTAAAGTGGATAGAGAGATAGCCATCTTGCAATCAGGAAGACATGGAATTAAATTCTGTCCCCTGATTCATGCTCGCTAAGGTCCCTTCCCACTCCAGCATCTTCTGATGCTAGTTCTGCTCCTCCGCCCTCAGAGCACAGAAGGAGAAACCATCCCCTCCAGAGGCATGGGCAAATTGTATAACTTCTCAGTGCCGCAGGCAATTCTCAGAAACTAAAAGTTACAGATGACTTGCAGATTTGCATTAGTGGAGAGAATTTCTACCTTTGTGAGAGAGTTACTGTGGGCATTCACTACACAGATGAAATCACAGGTTTTGACGCCCCTGCCTGCCCCCGCCCCAATACTCACATACTTATACAAAGTAATTTAAAAAGGGAGAGAGGGAGGACACTTAAAACTTCACCGGATCCAGAAGGGTACTTGAGGAAACGAGGTATCTGGAGTGGTAAAGGTGAGCAGGGAATGTATTCCACACATCAAGGGCCATCTACCTACCTTGATGTCAATCCCTGGAAAATTACAAGAGATATTTACAGAGCAGATGGTATGTGAGAACTTATGAGTTTTACTATACAAGCCAGCACTAGTTCATTTTAAAAATGCAGAAAAAACGTTGCAGGAAGGCAGATCAGACCTGATTTAAGAAAAAAAACTTCCTAATGTTTAGAGCTGTCCAAAAGTAGACATGGGCTGCCTCTGGAGGTGGTGGATTCCCTCTTCGATGAAGGCTTTCCAACAGAGATCGGATGCCCTCTTGCCCACAGTGTTGTAGAAGGGATTCCTGGTCCGATACAGTTTGAAACAGATGACCTCAGAATTCCCTTCCACTTCCTGGATTCTGTGTTTCTGAAAAGCCATACCAGGCTAACTTAATTTCCTTTCTAAATTGGATAACCTGACTGATTGACTGGGGGAGGGAGGGGGGAATCTTGTAGTCCTTTTATAGGTCAATTTTAGGAGGCATTTGACAAAGGCATTTATCATATATTTATGGACAAGTTGAAGAAATGCCATGCATAAAATTGCAATTAGGTGAACCTTAACTGCTTAAAGCAGCCTCTAAGAGTCTTGATTAATGGGCTGATATCAACCTGAAAGGAGTTTTCTAAGTGTTATATCACAGGGAACTTCAACATTATTTTATTAGCTTGGCAAAGTGACTAAAACTCTAGACTAGGGATTGAAGAAGACATGAGTTTGAATCCCATATGAGACTGTGTGATCCTGCGCGTCATTTAACCTCTCTCAGTTGCAGTTTTCTAATTTCCAAAATAGGGCTGTTACTATATTTAAGCACTTAACATTGATTGACCTTTACAAAGAGATATTTACAAAGATATTGGAAGAACAGAGTACTAACATTTCCCTCAGAGCTTCAGGGACATAAATTACCATATACCACCTCCATCTTTGCAGGGTTTAGGCTCATAATTGAAATCATTTCATACATAGCATTAGTTCTACCAAGTTTCTACCATTCTTTTTTTTTTTCTTGGTAAGGCAATTGGGGTCAAGTGACTTGCCCAGGGTCACTTGTGTCAAGTGTCTGATGGTGCCTTTGACAGTAATAGATTTGAACTCAGGTCCTCCTGACTCCAAGACCAGTGCTCTATCCACTGTGCCACCTAGCTGCCCCTAGTTTCTACCATTCTTACATAGCATTTAGTTCTACTTATGTGTGTCCATATAAGTACTTACCCCTCAGGACAACACAGTGCTATGTTGACTGCAAAACTGGACCTCCAAAGCCAAAGCGCCCTCCAGAATCACAAGGTCATGGAGCCTCCAGTCTCTTTCACCTAAAAGTAAAGAGAACAAATGACAGAGGCCAAGGACCACGGCCCTTTGACAGATATAGAGGGGAGAAGACTCCATAGTCTCTCCCCTTCCACAGTTATCTCTCACTAGATGCCTTGATGTAGTACGTGGATGGGAAGAAATGATTGGGTATCTCCCCATGGGGTTCTCCTGCCACATCAGAATTACAAGGAACAGTTGAGTTGGGTAGAGGTTGCCCCTGAGCCCTGAGGCTCACAATTACTCTGAGAAGCAACTTGTTTTAGTGGATAGAGAGCTGGACTCAGAACCAGAAACTTCCCACCTCTGACATAGACTGACTGTGTGACCCAGGCATAGTCCTTTCATCTCTCAGTGCTCTGGGAAATGACTAAACTGCTAAGAGAGGGTGCCAGTCTGCACTGGCAGGGGGAGTTTCCTCATCCATGAATTCCCCATACCAGTGAAATCACAGGTCTTTCTAGGGCTGAGTTCTAGGGTATAAAGAAATCCCACCACCACCACCAAAAAAAGGCAATCCCAGCTCTCAAGGACTTCACAGTCTAATGGGAGAGACAACATGCAAGCAGCTATGTACAAATGATATATACAGAATAAATTGGAGGCAATCAACAGAGGAAAGGCACTAGCATTAAGGAGGATTGGGGAAGGCTTCTCATAGAAAGAAGGTGGGCTTTTATTAAGGACTTACAGTAAGCTAGGGAATGAAGGAGGTAGAGGAAAGATAGAATTCCAGGTATAGAAAACAGCCAGTGAAAACACTCTGAGTTGGGAGATGGAGGGTCATGTTCGAGAAACAGGAAAAGGCCAGCGTCACTGGATTGTAGGATATTTGGAAGGGAGAAAGGTATAAGAAGACCAGAAAGGTAGGAGGGGGCTAAATTATGGAGGACTTTAAAAGCATTTTCTGCTTGATCCTGGAGGCTGAGTAGGGAAGCGACATGGTCACATCTGCACTTTAGGAAGCTCAATCGAAGTTCAAGTGGAGGCTGAACAGAGGTGGGAAGAGACTTGAGGCAAGGAGACCAACTAGAAGTCTCCTGCAGTAGTTCTGGTGCGAGGTGATGGGGGCCTGTACCAAAGTATAAGCCATGTCAGAAGAGGGAAGGGGGCATAGATAAGAGATATTGTGAAGGGGACTGTGAGAGAGTAAGGAGGAGAGGATGACAACCAGGCTTCCAGTCTGGGTGACTGGGGGGATGATGGTGCCTTTGATAGTAATAGAAAAATGAGGAAGTGTGGAAAGCTAGAAGGGAAAGATAATGAGTTCAGAAAGAGATGGAATGATAACAGGTTGTGATGAGATAAGGGAATTTCAGAATTCAGAAGATGAGAATAGATTGGCATGCATGAAAATCCAACACCACCAGCAGCAAATCCAAGAACCAGAGACATTTTCCATGTCAGGTGTTTTTCTCAGCTGCCTAGCAATACCACTCCCTAGGATTGCATTCCCATGCTCTTTCCTCTGTGGCTGTGACCCTGGCCCTAACCCCTCACTCATATCCTGAGACCATCTGTGACTGTCAGTGAGGTAGGCATGCCTATGCTTCTTTTCATTCAGGTAACAATCAAGAGTTTGTAATTTTTTTTTTAATTTGGGATCCTAATCATGGTGCCAACTTGGACTTTTAGACTAAATTATTTTTTTTCTATCATGCTGCTCATTTGTCCAGTAAGCATCTTTAGATGTGAAATAATGGGAGGGAAGACTAGAGGATGAGGGTGTGAAAGGGAAGAACTAGAATTATTCTCATTTTACAGATGGGATAACTGAGGGTTACAAAAATAAAGTGACTTTTCCAAAGTTCACAGCTATTCTTTGGAATTGGGAGCAATTTTGCCTTTGCCTTCTTGCACCCTCACTGGCTAGATACTTGGTTGTGGTTCCCAAGTCCAAAGCTTGGTGTGAGCTGAAAAAAAAAAAAACACTCCTCGTCTCTGAACATGAGTTTCCCCACTGGTTTATAGAGATTGGGCAAGGAGCAAGTAGGTGGCACAGTGGAGAGAGCATTGTGCTGGGAATCAGGAAGACTCATCTTTATGAGTTCAAATCTAGCCTTAGACATTAGCTTGTGACCCTGGGCAAGTCACTTAACCCTGTTTGCCTCAATTCCTCATCTGTAAAGTGAGCTGGAGAAGGAAATGGCAAACCACTCCAGTATCCTTGCCAAGAAAACTCCAAATGGAATCATAAGGAGTCAGATACAACCCAACAACAAGAAGGAGTACCAAGCATTTATTAAGAGCTTCCTGTGTAGCAGACACTATGATGCACTGGGTATAAGAGCAAAGACAAAAGGTCCCTCTCCTCAAGAAGTTTCCAATCTCCTTGAATATTTTAAAATCCAAGGGTGTGGTGAGGGGATGAAATAGCAAAGGAATCTTTGAGGGAGCTATGGTGAAGCCTCTTTAACGTGACTCAGTTGAGCTGAGAGAGGGGGTACACCATGCAGACAAACAGCATCTGTGGCCAGAAACTCCATACAGCTTGAATTTCTCCTTTTCTTTTTCCTCCTTTCTCTCTGTCAGATATGTGGGATGGTTCTCACCTGCTGCTTATATGGGCGGATCCAGCTGCAGTCATACTGAAGATTGAATACATCATCACCTTCCTTCTGGATAGAGCGGCTCCCAAACCTCAGCCTACCAAGCTTCCAATATCGCTTATCAGCTTCGCTGCTGGAGTCATAGATTCTTCTTCTGCTTGGTGCCAGCATGACAAATGGCCCCGATCCCTTTGAAGTGCCTGAAACTATGTTGTCATGCATCCTGCATCCTCCCTTCTTCCTATGGGACTCAGGCTTCCAAAAACCCTGGCATAAGGGAGAACTTTTTTCACCCCCTGGAGAGGGATTGATCTTCGATCTTTGCCTTTGGTAATAAATAAACTCCTGGTAGAGCCAGGATGAGGGGTTGATCTCTGAACTTTCCCAACTTTGGAATATGGGGCTTTGTAAGAAGTTTCCTTTGCTTTTTTGCCATATGAATGATATTTGCAATATGGAATTCCCTAGGGTTCTTTTATTTTTTATTTTATCTTTTTTTTTTTAAGTGAGGCAAGTGGGGTTAAGTGACTTGCCCAGGGTCACACAGCTAGTAAGTGTTAAGTGTCTGAGGCCGGATTTGAACTCAGGTACTCCTGAATCCAGGGCCGGTGCTCTATCCATTGTGCCACCTAGCTACCCCTATCTTATTTTTTTTAATTAGCAAGCATTTATTTTCTCTTTCCCTCCCAGCTCCCTTATGTAAAAAAGGGTGGGGTGGGAGGGGGGAGGTTGTAATAAGTATTCATAGCCAAACCAAACAAATTCCCACCTTGGCAATGTCCAAAAACTATGTCTCATTTTGCATCTTTGGGCTATCACCTTTATGTCAGTAGGTGGGTAGCACAGGCCATCACCAAGCCTGTGGAATCATAGCTGGTCATTGCATTGATCATAAATCTTTAGTTTTTCAAAAATGTTTATCTTTACATTGTTGTTATTACATAAATTTTTCTCCTGGTTCTGTTTATTTCACTGCATCAGTTCATACAAGTCTTTCCAAGTTTCTCTGAATCCATCCTTATGGAAATGAAATCATCCCTAAGATTTCAATGTACTACAATTTTCTCGCTATGAGATGCAGTCCCAACATTTAACTACAGCCACAACTTAGAGATAAATATTGAGGTCTTCCTAGAATGAGCATCATTATGCAAATGCTATTGAACTCCCCCAGGAAATACAGCCTAGAGGTAGGGGGTAAGCATCCAAGAGTAGGAATAGCCTGACCTTTGATCTGCTCATCTCTCCTTGACTCTCATGAGTTGTCATCCAGGATACTGAAGGTTGTAAACATGGTAAGTAGAAGCCAGACCCTACCCCCATAGACCTGCAGGAAGCAATTCTAATAATCCTCCACCCCCTTACTCCCTGGACTTTGTTGGGTTTTTTTTTTTCTTTCAGAGCAATGAGGATTAAATGACTTGCCCAAGGTCACACAGCTAGTAAGTGTCAAGTGTCTGAGGTCAGATTTGAACTCAGGTTCTCCTGAATCCAGGACTGGTGCTTTATCCACTGCTCCACCTAGCTGCCCCCTTCTGGAAGCAATTCTAATCCAGTCAATTTTCTCTTATCTGTAGTTAGATCATCTACTATGGGATTTATTTTTCTTTCTGAGTCAGTTTTCCCTCATAGCCCAGGATGTCCTTTGGTTGCCTCTCCCCATGGTCTAATCACTGTGGGATCATCCACTGTACTAGAACAGGCCTCAGAAATCTGAGCAATTCCAACTCCTTTGTTCTACAATTTAGGAAATTTAGGTCCAGGGAAATTAAATGATTAAATCAGGCATACACGGGTAGAAAGTAGCAAAGGTAGGATTGGACCCAGGTCTTCTGGATCCAAGCCTTTTGCTCTTTCCCTTCTATAGTGCTTCTAACCCAAAAGCACCACAGAGAGAGGACTAGAAAACATAGCATTGAGGGAGGTGGCTGCACCTTGCTGAGAATAAGGGGACCAGAGATTAAGTCCTAGCTCTGCCACTAATTCACTGTGTGGCTATGGGCAAATCACCTCATCTCCCTGGGCCTCAGTGGCCTTTTCTGTGAAGTGAGGGGACTGGACCAAATGATTCCATATATCCCTTCCACTCAATGATACCCCAGTATATCCATGAACCTAAATCTTCTTGGTTTTGCCCAAGACCATTCCTTGTGAAGTTCTAGGATGGTGAGAGAAATGTATGTGTTTTCCTTGATCCCTATAGTCCAGTGCACCAAGTACCACAGTAACAATTGTTAGCCCTGATGTTTCCCTGGGTAACAAGGAGAGAAGGTATGGGGCTACAGGCCTTTCAAAAAGCAGTCTCTTCACCATTGGCTCCAGAGAGGTTTTTCATGACCAAGTGGAAGAGGATCACAGGAACAGTTTCTCTTGGATAAGAAGAAAACCTGATGCACCATGAAAGATTCTCACTCAGAAGTATGCTGGTAAATATTTAACAACCAGCCTGGGGGGGGGGGGGGAATGTAAACATGACACACTTTTAAATTTAGTCTTCATTGTTTTCTCCTCTCTTTCTTAAGCCTAGACAATCAACAAAACAATGAACCAAGCCCTGATTTTTTAGCATTTACCAGTTTCTAAGATGTAAATGATCACTGAAAATCTAATAATTGCCTCTCCTGAGCCTGTGGAAGCTCTTACCCTTGCCTAAAGCTCTTTCCCAAATTCAATGCATATGACAACTGCCCTTGTGGCCTGCACGCTAGCAGTCTGCTGGCTTTATTTACCAAAGCACAGAGGAATCGACTTCCTTTGCTCCTAACAACTCAATCGGTGGGGAGGTTTTATGAGTTTAAAAGCAACCCACTAGTATAGTGGATAAAGCACTGGACTTAGAGTATGGCAAAACATAGGCTTCAAATCTTGCCTCAGATTCTTTTTTTTTTTTTTGTGGGGCAATGGGGGTTAAGTGATTTACCCAGGGTCACACAGCTAGTAAGTGTCAAGTGTCTGAGGCCGGATTTGAACTCAGGTACGCCTGAATCCAGGGCTGGTGCTTTATCCACTGTGACATCTAGCTGCCCCCTTGCCTCAGATCTTTTTTTTTTTTTAACTTTTTTTTTTTTTTTTTTAGTGAGGCAATTGGGGTTAAGTGACTTGCCCAGGGTCACACAGCTAGTAAGTGTTAAGTGTCTGAGGCCGGATTTGAACTCAGGTACTCCTGACTCCAAGGCCGGTGCTCTATCCACTGCGCCACCTAGCTGCCCCAACCCTTGCCTCAGATCTTAATGTTTGTGTGGCTTTGGGTAAGCTTCATAACCTTTCTGCATCTATAAAATTAGAGTGCTGCATCTGATGCTCTCTAAGGACCCATCCAGTTCTAAATCTATGATACTATGTCTGACCTGAGCCCCTTACTGCAGGGGACTGTGCCTTTTGTGGTCCTATCCCGGGCAGGCGGCAATGAAGTTCATATGTTTGCCACCAATGTTGCTTTCGGGGTGGGGGTGCAGAGAAGGTAGATTTCACCTGTTGAACATGAGTATTGGACTCCACCTGTCCTGAGACCCAGGGGTATTTTCAGAAACCCTCTCATTCACACCCCTTCAGCCTGGCTTTGGCCTTCCTTCCGTGCCAAAGGGCTCTCTGCAACAGAACTGTGGCCTAGGAATCTGTTCCTAAGGGTGAGTTATTTTGTTGGAATGTCTTTTTCACCTCACCCCTCTCAGTGCCTCTAAATCCAATACCCACCCTCCTTCCCCATTAGCTATTTCAGGAATGTACTGTCAAATACATTCCTATCCACCTGTCTCCATGTGTCTTCCTTACATTCCCTAGCTCACTCCTTTCCCCATAGCAGAGTACTAGCTCTGAAAAATCCTGCCCAGCTGGAAGGGTTTTGTGTGGGGCCTCTGCTTTGGGGGAGTAGACAGAAAAGTCAGTCATGGATACATACGTGCATATTTTGGTATATACATGAAGGTGCATGGATATGCATTGCATACATGTGTATATCATGTGCATGTGCACATATATATGTGTATACACACACACACACACATATATATATCACACATGTATGTATAAGTCCTAGGTGATCCACAGGTGCCCCAAAACAATGGAACATAAGGTAGCTCGACTAAACTGATGTCCTCCAGAAACCTGATGACCCTGAAGGTCAATTGTAACAATTTGCTTTATGAACTGATATTGTGCCTTAAACTACTATATAGAGATATTGTAAAAAAATATTTACCTCTTCTCCCTGCCTATATCTGGCATAAGCTGATGCTTTACACAGAATAGGGCCACCAATAATAAAGGAATGATATCCAAAGACTATTAATGCTCTTTTTGTTCTCCCATCTACTGAAAAAATAGACATCTAGCCATTGAAACATTGAAATTTAATATAATTGTCAATGTTGAACACTAAAATTTGTGAGTATATATGTACATGTATATATATATACTCACACACATATATGTGTGTGCATGCATGTGTGTGTAAATGTTAGAGCTAAAATCTGTTCTCTTCAATTAGCAAATTCATTAATTAAGGTACAATTCATACTTCTCTAATAAATTGTAGTCACACCTCTCCTTGTGTCAGTAGAGTAATTAGAGACTGTCAACAAATAATATTTACTTTAAGGTGCATAATTTTACCAATTAGAAAGAAAAATGATTTTTGGAGACAGCTCAAAAGTTGCTATTCTATCCTATACCTCCATAATTGCTAAGTGAAATTCCTGGGGTGATTCTCATGGATCCGGTCTAGCAAAAAAGAGTCATTATAAGAGTTGAAAGGAATATACTTACCCCAACTCAAATTGCAGACTGACTGTAGGGAATGGGAGAAAGAAAGCAGTTCAAGACAGACTTAACCTAAGTCTAGGACTTTTGCTGGATGGCTAGGTAGGTGTGGCTGTGGGTCTGACTCAAAGGAGTTGAAATAGCCTCTGAGACTATGGGCTAAAAGAGCTAAGACCCCCTTCCCTATGGAAAAGTTGCATAGCAGCTAAAATCCAGCAAAGAACCAACAGATGGCAGCAGAGGGAAGTATAGTAAAGAATCATCAGAGATCAGTATAATGGTGGATCAGAAGATGGCAGCACAGTAAAGACAATAACCCAAGAGAAGCCACCAGAAGCTTGCAACACAATAGAGAAACAAACAAGTAGTTCCAGTTGGCATCATGAGTTGACTTGGCTATACAGGTTCCTTCTCCCACCAAGTGATATGGGGAAATCTATCTCTATGTATGTCAAGGACTTCAAGAGATAGGCCAGGAGGCAGCTAGGTGGCACAATGGATAAAGCCCTGGATTTATGAGGACCTGAGTTCAAATCTGGCCTCAGACACTTGACACTTACTAGCTGTGTGACCCTGGGCAAGTCACTTAACCCTCATTGCCCCACACACAAAAAAGAGAGACAGTCCATGGGGTCATGAAGAGTTGGACATTGACTGAACAACAAAAACCAAAATGACAGGGATAGGGTGGGGAGAGAATGAGGAGAGATCCTTGTTTATTTAATCTTGCTATATTGCTTGATTAAATGCCATTTACCCCCTCAAATTAATGTGCCAACAAGTCTGTTTAGTAAAAGAAAAACATTATTTGAGGCTCTGAAGTTGTAGCTATAAATAAATACTAAATCAAAGTGTGCCTTGAACTTGGGATAGCTTTCGTGGCACCCACATTTTAGGATCAGTAAACCATGTTGTGGTGGCTCATCAGGGATTTTTTGGATACACTAAAAGAATAGAGATGCCTTTACAGTTTTTCTTTTTTCTTTTTTTTTTAAATATTTTTTATGCTTCCTAGGATATAGTTGTACAGCAGGGATTTTCTGATGTGACTTTTATAGATCAGACCAGTTGTTTTGCTATAACTATTATGGTATTGTGTTTGAGGTTCATTGAAACAGTACGGTTTAATAATATTGTTGAACTGTTGCTGTACATTCCTTTCAATTCCCATCATGCCTGGCTCTGTGAAAATCACCCTGAGAGCTTGGCTCAGCAAACCTAGAAGGCTGGGGCAGAGTAGGAACTTTTGCTCTGCTTTCCTGCAGGAACCCCAATCACTGCCCTCCCTCCAGTAGTGTGGGCCTTCTCTCCACTGGTATGGACCACCAATCCTCCATGCTTTTGTGACTTGCTGTAGAGAAAAATAAATCATCATGTGATGGCCAACCTCTTGGCAATAAATCTCTCTCCACTTACCTAGGCTGTTGCTCATACAACAGATACATGATACATTTCTAGGTTTCACACACAAAATCTTTCTAGCTGCCAGATCTTATATTCTTTTTTTTTTTTTTTTTTTTGGTGAGGCAATTGGGGTTAAGTGACTTGCCCAGGGTCACACAGCTAGAAAGTGTTAAGTGTCTGAGGCCGGATTTGAACTCAGGTACTCCTGACTCCAGGGCCGGTGCTCTATCCACTGTGCCACCTAGCTGCCCCCAGATCTTATATTCTGATAGAAATAGGATAGGGGAGAGTTTTATGGAGATTGAACAGGATCTCCCACTGAAATTTCACAAATATGTTTGAATGCCATACCTGTCACATTTTGTAGAAGGGATTTCAGGTCAATGTATGATTATACATACCTGTCACTGGCAACAAATCAGAAGGCTTGTCAGATCATTGAATTGAATTCAATAAGACTTTATAAAGGACTTATTACATGCCAGGCATTGTGCTAGCCAAGTAAGATACAAGAACAAAGAGGAAATAGTACCTGCCCTCAACGAGCTTATGGGTTCTTTTTTGTTTTGTTTTGTTTTTTTAAGTGAGGCCATTGGGGTTAAGTGACTTGCCCAAGGTCACACAGCTAGTAAGTGTTAAGTGTCTGAGGCCAGATTTGAACTCAGGTACTCCTGACTCCAGGGCTGGTGCTCTATCCACTGCGCCACCTAGCTGCCCCGAGCTTATGTTTTTTAAATAACAATATTAGTATTTTATATTTAATGCTCTTGGTTTGGGATAAGAAGGGCTGAATTTTGATTAACTTATAAGTAGTATGCATGAAGCCACATTTTAACTAGTCTTTTTGACTCCAGGTGTCCCGTTCTAGCCATACTACCTAGCTGCCTTTCTTCTAAACTTCCTTACTGGACTCCATCACCTTTCTAGTCACTGAAGTTCACGACTTTGGAATCCTTGTTTGCTCCCTTTACCTCACTCTACACTCTCACAGTCCTACACTATTTTAGGAGCAGCTAGGTGGTGCAGTGGATAGAGCACTGGCCCTGAAGTTGGGAGGACCTGAGTTCAAATCTCGCCTCAGACACTACTAGCTATGTGACTCTGGACAAGTCACTCAACCCCAATTGCCTTAAACATCAGGGGCCATCTCCAGTCATCCTGATGTATATCTTGTCACTGTACCCAGATGGCTCTGGAGGCAAGAGTGAGGTTGGTGACCTTGCACAGCCCTCCCTCACTTAAATCTAATTCACTGCAAGTCATGACATCACCCAATGTCACTGTCCTCTTTGGGAACAAAGGACTAACAACAACAACAACAACTCTATTTGAAGCTCTTACCATCTCTTGACTTGTTTTTTCTATTGTTATAACTTCCTCCACAGTCTCTCTGCTCTCTTCTCTCCAATCTATCCTGCACACAGCTGTCAAATTAATATTTCCAAGACACGTGTCTGACTATGTCATCCACCTTATCCAAAACCCACAAAAACTCCTTTCCAGACCTGCTTCTTATTGTTCCCTTTCACTCACTCTATATTCTGTCCCAACTGGCCTACTTGCCATTCTGTGAACTCAACGTGCTATCTTCTGTGTTTCTATGCCTGTGTAAGGTTACCCTCATGCCTGGAAAGCACTCCCTTCTTATTTCTGCATCTTATCATCTCTAGATTCCTTCAAGGTTTAGGTCAGGTGCTCTCTCCTTCAGTTTAGCATCTCTTAGCTTTAAAACTAATGTACCCAAAATTATAAGGAAACCAGAAAACTGGGAAAGAATTTTTGTAGTATTACTGACAAAGGCCTCATCTCTCAAATATACTGAGTCAAATTTATAAAAATACAAGGCATCCCCCTATTGATAAATGGTCAAAGGATATGAATGGGCAGTTTTCAGACAAAGAAATCAAAGCTATCTATAGTCATATGAAAAAATGCTCTAACTCACTATTGATCAGAGAAATGCAAATGAAAACAACTCTGAGGTACCACCTCACACCTATCAGAGTGGCAGATACAACAAAAGAGGAAAATGTTGGATGGTGGAGGGGTTGTGGGAGAACTGGGCTGCTTATCCACTCTCGGTGGAGTTGTGAACTGATCTCCATTCTGGAGAGCAACTTCAAACTATGCCCAAAGGGCTATAAAACTGCTTACCCTTTGATCCAGCAATACCACTGCTAGGTTTATATCCCAAAGATAGCTCAAAAAAGAGAAAAAGACATATCTGTACAAAAAATATTTATAGCAGCTTTTTTTGTAGTGGCTAAGAATTGGAAATCAAAGGAATGCCCATTAATTGGGTGATGGCTAAACAAGCTGTAGTATGATTGTGATGGAATCTTATTGTGCTATAAGAAATTTCAAAAAGGCCTAGAAAGACTTATATGAACTGATGTATAGTGAAGTGAGCAGAACCAGGAGAACGTTGTGCACAGTGACAGCAATACTGAAGAATTGTGAATGACTTAACTATTCTCAGCAATACAACGATCCAAGACAATGCCAAAGGACTAATGATGAAACATTCTATCTGCCTCCAAAGAAAGAACTGATACTTATTGGACACAGAATGAAGCATGCTATTTTTCACTTTCTTTCATTTTTTTTCTTTTATTCAAGTTTTCTTATACAAAATGACTAATGTTTGATATACTTAAACATGTATAACCTATATCTGATTGTTTGCTTACCGCCTCAGGGAGGGGAAAGGGAGGGGAGGAGGGATAGAATATGGAACTCAAAACTTTAAATTAAAATGTTTACTAATTTTTTTAAAATTTAGCCTTTTTTGATCCCTATAGTTGGAAATGTTCTCTCATTTCTGAAATTATTTTGCTTTCACTTATTTGCCTGTAAGTTTTATCTCATTAGAATGTCAACTCCTTTTGGATGAGATTACATTGGTTTTGTCTTTGTTTCCCTAACCCTATCACAGTGTCTTGCATATTGTAGATCTTTAATAAATGTTGAATTGAATTATTGGTGGCTGAAATTTGTAGATGACATAGAATAAGAATGAAAGTAAATATATTAGGTAACAAAACTGGAACCTCAAATAGGTGTGAATGGTGAGAAGCTATCATGAAATGAAATATAATAAATGTAACTATGAAATCCTACACTTGGGCTCCAAAAAATGAACTGTACAAATAAA
Organism: Dromiciops gliroides; assembly: GCF_019393635.1. Taxonomy (NCBI): domain Eukaryota; kingdom Metazoa; phylum Chordata; class Mammalia; order Microbiotheria; family Microbiotheriidae; genus Dromiciops; species Dromiciops gliroides. The sequence continues at coordinate 198,737,062 of NC_057865.1, forward strand.
AGCTGGGGAAAGTATTACTAGATCATATTTCTTATAGAAAAGATACTCCTGTTTTCAATAAACAAAAAGACCTTAGCTCCTACTATAAGACCTCACAATTTGACAAAAACTTCTGGAAATATTGAACAGCAGTATGGAAGAAATTATATGATACTATAACATCAATATTGTAAAAATGAACAATTTTGAAGATTTCTATAAAAAGTGAAGATGATGAAAAATGAAATGAGCAAAATCAGGAGAACATTTTACACAATAACAACACTATAAAAGCAAACAACTTTGAATCCAATGACCATTCATGATTCCAGAGGACTGAAGATGAAACATGCTATCCATTACAGAGAGGTGACAGATGTAAGACGCAGAATGAGACATGTATATGTGTGTATTTGTATGTGTATGTATTTATGCATGTGTATGTATATGTGTATTGTGTGTATATGTGTGTATGTGTATATGTATATGGCTGTTGAAGGAACTTATTTTGTTTGACTATGCATATTTAAGAAATTGTTTTCTTTCTTTTCTTTTTTCCCAATGGAGTGGGGTAGAAGGAAAAGAAAATTGATTTCTGTTAATTTAATATATATTTTCATTATATTTAAATTAATACATGTTAAATATATTTAAATTTAATACATTATATAATATATTATAGAATGTGTTCTATATTATTTTATCTCTAATATATTATAATATAATACATTACAACAAATATAATAAGATTTAAATATATTTAAATAAATGTGTATTTTAAATATATATAGTCAGATTTTTATATATTTTAAATTTGGGGGTGGGGGTGGGGCAGTGAGGGTTAAGTGACTTGCCCAGGGTCACATAGCTAGTAAGTGTCAAGTATCTGAGGTTGGATTTGAACTCAGGTCCTCCTGAATCCAGGACTGATGCTTTATCCACTGCACCACCTTGCTGGCCCCTATATTTTTTAAATTAATTGAAATCTATTTTCTTTTCCTTCTACCCCTACTCCTTTGGGAGGGAGGAGAAGAAAAGAAAAGAAAAAAAACAAATTTCTTAAATATGCAGAGTCAAGCAAAATAAGTTGCCTCAACAGCCATATACATATACACATCCACATCCACATGCACATACATATATATAGGGAAGGGCTGTGCAACAAATGTTACAAGCACTTTCAGATGAGGTCACTATTATTAGCTTTACTTAATTGTTTTGGAGCAGCTAGGTAGCACAGTGGATAGAGTGGCAGGCCTAGAGTCAGGAAGACTACTCTTCCTAAGGTCAAATATGGCCTCAGACATTTTAGCTGTGTGACCCTGGGCAAGTCCCTTAACAGTGTTTACCTCGGTTTCCTCATCTGTCAAATGAGCTGGAGAAGGAAATGGCAAACCACTCCAGTATCTTTGCCAAGAAAATCCCAAAATAAGTCCATGGAGAGTTGGACAGGACTGAAAATGTCTAACCACCACCACCTAGCTATTTGCCTGCTGTCTCCTCTATTAAAAAGTGAGCTCCTTGAGAATAGAGAATGCTTTCTGCCTTTCTTCAAATCCTCAGAGCTTAGCCCAAAGGACCTGATACATAGTAAGCACTTAAATACTTGTTGACTGAATGACCTTCAGAATCCTTTCCAACATTTTTTACTTTATTTTTCTTGTTTTATTTCTTTTTTTAGTCTGTGTTTTCTTTTGCAATACAAATAATATGCAATTATGTATTGCATGACTTCACATGTATAATCAATATCAAATTGCTTGCCTTCTCAAGGAGGGGAGAGGAGTCACAGAGAGGAAGAGAGTTTAGAACTCAATTTTTAAAAGTGATTGTTAAAATTTTTTACATGTCATTGAAAAATATTTAATGAAATAAATAAAAATACATTTTTAAATCCTTCCCAGCTATAAATCTATGAACTAGAAAAGATCCAGCTGCTTCTTTGTAAAAGATGAAAAGCATTCATCCATTCTCTTCCTGTTTTATCAAGCTGTGGCACAAGAGGGTAGGAACTCTGTTTAATCTTTCCATCTCCTCCAAGACTGAGCGCAGTATTCTTCACACAGTAGGAGTTGGAATTGAATTGAATCCATTCATTCACTCGCCCACAGGGTGTTGGTATGTTCTTCGTTCTGAAGAAAACCAATGACATCAGCCGGGTGATGAATCTGGCTGTACAAAATCATCAGCATCATTCTCTCCTCCACAAGTCATTGGGGTCCAGTGGCAACACATAGGTCAAGAGGACTAGGGGGCAGCTAGGTGGCACAATGGATAAAGCACCGGCCCTGGATTCAGGAGTACCTGAGTTCAGATCCAGCCTCAGACACTTGACACTTACTAGCTGTGTGATCCTGGGCAAGTCACTTAACCCCCATTGCCCTGCAAACAAAAAAAACAAAAAAAGAGGACCGGTGATGGCCCCCGGATGTAGTGGGAGACTTGGCCTTTCTAAGCTAAGGACTTTCCCAGGTCTTAGTTTGTCTAAGGCGATGCCCATTCAATCATTAAAGGCTAGGTAGGAATTGAGGCAAAATATGGCCTACTTTACCTTCATAAAAGAATCAATCCAGGAGGGGAAAACCTCTGAGTTTCTGGCCAGAACAGGAACAGTTGCTATTTACACTCACTCTGAGCCATCAAAATCCAAACAATGAGCAAGTGAAGCTTGGGCTGGGACCTATTATTGGACAATCAGTAAAAGCCAGAATGATTTGGGTTTTATGACAAAGTCAAATTAGCTCCATCTGAATCCCAGATTCAGATGGGCTTTATTGAAACCTAGTTTTCCAGAGCTATATTTCAAGAAATCATAAATGAAAACTACTTGAGGCAAAAGAGTTCATTGTCCCAGTTTATCAAAAAACAATGAGGGGGTGGCTAGGTGGCACAGTGGATAAAGCACCGGCCCTGAATTCAGGAGTACCTGAGTTCAAATCCGGCCTCAGACACTTGACACTTACTAGCTGTGTGACCCTGGGCAAGTCACTTACCCCCATTGCCCCGCAAAAACAAAAACAAAAAACAATGATGGGGGCAGCTAGATGGTGCAATGGATAGAGCACTGGCCCTGGATTCAGGAGGACCTGAGCTCAAATCCAGCCTCAGACACTTAACACTTACTAGCTGTGTGACCCTGGGCAAGTCACTTAACCCCAATTGCCTCACCAAAAATACAAACAAAAAAAACCAATGATAGAGTAAGTAGGGAAGAAAAAAAAATCTAGTCCCAAAACAAGATCAAAATTTACATTCCTTTGGACAGAGTATCCCACATGGACAGAGGGAGAAGGGGAAGGAGGAGGGAGAAGGGGGGAAAGGGGGAAGAAGCAGGGAGGAGAGGGAGAAGGGGGAGGAGGGGAGAGGGGCCACCCATAGGGTTGGACTTGTGGCAAGGTCATACTTAGGACATGGAGAAGCAGGCCAAGCACCCTCATCTCCAAACTTTGGAAGTTCCTAAACTGATTGTGTCAGTGGACCAGAACTGGCCCCTAAGCTGTGAATGGCCAGAGCCGAACAGAACAAGCTAGAGAGAGGAGAGTCAGGAATTAAACAGGAGTTTTATTTTCAAAGTGAGGATATGGCTTGCAAGCAAGGACACGTGTGCCAACCCCAGCCCACCCCTGATGGGGAGGCCCATGGCAGTATAGGGAAATCTTCATACTTATACTAGTAGCTGCCCAGTGAGCTGTAGCCCTGACAGTGAGGGGTAACAGCAAGAATGTGACAAGTTTGATTCATTGCAGGACTTTCTGAGTTTGTCCAGTGCTTGCCCCAGCTCAGAGAACACCTGGTGAATTATGTGGTTTTGCCAGAGGGTGAGATCATCCAGAGAGTGATCGCAATGGATTGTTGTCCTGCCAAGCTCAGGGCATAGCTTGCTTGCTGGACCTTAGCTATGGAAAATGGGGGGTGGGGTGTCTCCTAACATTTTGTCAATTCACAACGAATTAGGGAGGGAGTTTTGGTGGGGAACAAGGGGGAGTCTCCACAAATTGGTAATTTTTAAAACTCCAAATGCCTGAGGCTCATATAGGTATATGAGCCTCATATACTTATTGTTTTTTTTTTTTAGGTCAGGCAATTGGGGTTAAGTGACTTGCCCAGGGTCACACAGCTAGTAAGTGTTAAGTGTCTGAGGCCGGATTTGAACTCAGGTACTCCTGACTCCAGGGCCAGTGCTCTATCCACTGTGCCACCTAGGTGCCCCAACAAATAAATTATTAATAAATTAATAAATTTAATTTAAAACCCTAGTTTCCTCAAGACAAGCGACTTATTTATGGGATTGCAAAACAAACTGGGTTCAGGACTCTCAGTAGCCAAGAACTCCAAACTTTGGGGTTTCCACAGTTAATTTACAGTTTGGAGGGAGTGAAAAACAAGGAGAAAAGGTTAAGACACCTGGTTTCTTATTGGGAATGGAGATCTGGAGACAATGAAGTGAGGGGGAGGGTTGGCTGGAGGGGATTGGGAGAAAACTGGGAAACACTGAGGAGAGAAGGAAAAGGGGTGGGGGTGGTAGTAATTGTTTGCCTTCTCCAAACTCGGATGATTTTGAGACTTAATTTCACAAAATGGTGGCTAAAGACAAAATGGAGTCCCTAATGCTATTTCAATATTACAGCATCTAAAACTATGGAAGACCTGAACCTGACTGCAGCTGTTGATTATGTTGTTCTATGAATCTCTATTTAGGAAATGTCAGAAGGCCCTCTGCATGCTTGCTGTTTGGTGGGGAAAAAATAGATCCTGGGCATAGGGAAGAAAGGAGCATTGACAGAGAGAGAGAGAGAGAGAGAGAGAGTGCACTATGGTCAGTTACTGAGGAAGTGTGCAAAACTACTGAGTGAGAGGGAAAGAGAGAACAGTAGAATAAATGGGAGTCAGTTGAGAGAGAGATTGAGAGAGGGAGATTGAGAGAGAGAGAGATTAAAAGAGAAAGACTGAAAGAGAGAGAGAGAAATTGAGATTGAGAGAGAATTTCTCAAAAGGAAAGGATTAATTAGAGAAGGGAATCGATGTATGGGAAAGAGAAAGGGAGTGGGGTGAAATGAGAAGCTGCATATTTGAGTGGCTTAGGACACCAACAGTTTGTGTGATACTGGGGGCAAACATAAATCTATTTGTGGGAGGCTATTGTGTTGTGGTGCTTCCCACCCCAACCCCACTCTCTGTCAATTGTACAGTGGTGTCAGTATTGGGAAGCCATGATGATAAAGTCGGAATGGATTTTTCACCTGACTTGCAAATTCTTGAGCACCCTATAGCTTTCACATAGTAAGAATGTACCCAGAGGTCACAAAAGACCCTACAACATGAGGTATGAGATTAACATAAGTGGTTGCGGGAGATCCCAAACAATCATTTTTGAATGCTTTAAGACAAGTTCAACTGAAAACTGGTATTTTCTTGCTCAAAATGAGATCTAACTAATTTGATCATCTTCTTAGGCATTTACTGTAGGATTGAGTGCACCTACAGGGAAAAACTGATTTTTTTAAACCAGGGTTTTCATGGGAACTTCTCTATATCCCCTTTTAGTCCCAATCTGCTATGCCCCTTCCTGATGAATCTAGTGGGGGTGCCCTGGGTCCTGATCAGCTAATCACATTCTCAATCCATACTAACATTTACTTGTCTGTTTGGCCAGGATAAGAAATGGGTTCTGCTCCATAAATGGTTAAAAATGGGAAGCTCACTTCTCCTGCCTGTGGAACTCCCAAGGCTAACTGTTCTGTAGACTGGCAAACTCAACACCTTCATGCATGAGACTGTTTTAACACTGCTCACATAGAGCAAAAGAACAAGTCCTTTGGGAACAATCTTTTCTCTTGTCATTTGTGAGGCCTCTTTGAGCACACCCATCCTCCATGGAAGGTTTATGAAATGACAGACAAGCATCACATAGAATGAAAAGGCAAGGGTGGGTTATAATCTGTTGAAGGGAGTAACCATCAAAGTGCTGGTGCACATTTGACATTTCGAAAGCACCAAATGGAGCCTGTAGCAGAGGTTAGTCATTCAAGATCAAACAAGTAGAAGAGGCATGATTCCAACTTGGGCCCTCTGGGCTGGCCACATCACATTTTTAATAGGAGGTGTGTAAGAATTTAGAGCTAGGAGAAACCTTTGATAGTATCTAATCCAGTCTTCTTACTTTAAAATTGAGGACATAGGTGGCACAATGGATAAAGCACTGGCCCTGGATTCAGGAACACCTGAGTTCCAATACGGCCTCAGACACTTGACACTTACTAGCTGTGTGACCCTGGGAAAGTCACTTAACCCCAATTGCCTCACAAAAAAATTGAGGACATAGATGTTGACTAATCTTGTCATATCTAGGTATTTCATTCTGTTTTGGGTGCTGTATTTTAGAAGACATTGGTCATAGGATCATAGATTTAGAACTTGAAAGTACTTTAGGGGTCATCTAGCCTAATTCCTCTATTTTACAAATGAAGAAACTGAGGCCCAGAGTTGTTAAGTGACTTGCCCAAGGTCATAAATAGAGATGGGTGACTGGGATGTTAATAAGTCTGGAAATCATGAGGATTGACTTTGGGGATCTGGGATACTTTGCCTAGAGAAAACTTGGGAGGTGGTATACATGATAACTAACTAGATATTTATTTGAAATGTTTTCATCTTTATGAGGAATTAGAATTATCCAATGTGACTCTACAGAGTAGGAGGGTAAATGAGCACAGGAGCAGTTAGATGGTGCAGTGGTTAGAGTACCAGGCCTGGGGTCAGGAAGTCTCATTTTCCTGAGTTCAAATCTGATCTCGGTTACTTGTGGTGTGACCCTGGGTAAGTCACTTAACCCTGTTTGTATCAGTTTTCTCATCTGTAAAATGATCTGGAGAAGGAAATGGCAAACCACTCCAATATCTCTAACAAGAAAATTCTAAGGCTGATAAGAGAAATGATTATTTTTCTTATATTAATAACCAATTATTAATTGAGATTGATCTTCCCTTTCCTATTTCCTCATTCAGAAATCAGCCCCTTGTAAGTTATTCAACCAGCATCTGAAGGAAATTGCTGATAGATGAGATTGTCCAAATCCTCAGGGTACAGGCTTTTAGATCTCACGGTAGGCCTCCACCCAACTAGAAGATCTTTCAAGGAGATTTTAATCTAACTGGAATTCTTTTTTTTTTTTGAGGCAATTGGGGTTAAGTGACTTGCCCAGGGTCACACAGCTAGTAAGTGCCAAATGTCTGAGGCTGGATTTGAACTCAGGTCCTCCTGACTCCAGGGCCGGTGCTCTATCCACTGCAACACCTAGCTGCCCCTCTAGCTGGAATTCTTAACCCACCTTCCTTCATTGTTCACCCACTAGGCAGAGGAAATATCCTTTTGAATAGATTGTCTGAGGCAGGAGTAGTCTGGCTTGAGATGAGCCTCTCTTTGCCCCTGAGTGACATGATCAGTCACATACCCAGCCCCTCATTAGAATAGGCTCATTTCTCATTAGAATATTCATTCTCTCATTAATTGTTAACCAATCAGAGTTGGCTTTCACTTGCTGGTAATACCCACTCTTCCAAGGGCATATAAAGGTCAAGAGGCCTCCATGAGGGATCTTTGGTTTACCAGAGAAAGCCACATGACGACCTTTTTCTTAACTATTCACTGAACATTTTCTATCAGTGGTTGAATAAAGCTTTTGGAGATATCAGAGAAGAAATTCCAAAATGGATGAAAACCCTTTGTTTTCTTCTAATTCTGAGATTGCGTGTTATGAGAATTCTTCTACCCAGTCACATAGGAATGTGAGGATCAAAAGAAGTAACACCTACATATTCTCTATATTGTACCCCTCTGTTTTAGAAAGGTGTCCTAGAACCAGCAGAGACATTGTAATGGAATGGAAAGACCATTGCATTTAGCATCACAGGGCCTTGTTTTGAATCTTGACTTTGCCCCCATGCAGTGTTATCTCACTTCTCTGGGCTTTTGTTTCCCCTACTATAATTAGGTTGGATTGGAAGCTCAGTTTTTTATTTCCTCTAACCATGCTGACATCTGTGTGCATTGTGTGTGTCTGGGAACTCCAGTAACCCAGAGATATTGAAAGGCAGCATGAAGAAAAGGAAAGAACAGTGGCCCTAGAGTTGGCTTTGGGCTCCAGCACCTTGTAGCTATATAATGTTGGGCAAGTTGCTTAACTTCTTGAGCCTCGGTTTCCTTAGCTACCCAATAAGATTGATATCTGTACTACCTATCTGACAAGGTTGTTTTGAGGAAAGTGATTTGTTTTTCGGTGAGGGAATTGGGATTAAGTGACTTGCCCAGGGTCACACAGCTAGTAATTGTTAAGTGTCTGAGGCCAGATTTGAACTCAGGTCCTCCTGACTCCAGGGCTGATGCTCTATCCACTGTGCCACCTAGCTGCCCCCCAATTTTATTTTATTTATTTTTTTTGTTGTTTTGTTTTGTTTTTGGGTGGGGCAATGAGGGTTAAGTGACATGCCCAAGGTCACACAGCTAGTAAGTATCAAGTGTCTGAGGCTGGATTTGAACTCAGGACCTCTTGAATCCAGGGCCAGTTCTTTATCCACTGCGCCACCTAGCTGCCCCGAGGAAAGTGATTTTAAACCTCAAAGTTTGTATACCTTAATTTATTATTCCTTGATGTAACCACAGAGAATATTCTCTTCAACCATCTTTTAATCATCACTATGACAAGATGCATGAAACAAATAGATGATTGACAAACATGTTCATCATCGTCATAAATAATGTTCAGTACAGTCCAAAAGAAGAAGTCCTAATAGATGGTGGCATTGTGCTTCAGAATACAGCAGAACCTCTGACTGGCCTTTAATTAACTGGAAAAAAAAAACCAAGTGGATAAAGTATATTGCCCAGATTGTGACATGCTATTGCATGGGAAGCCCATTGACTTGGTCATCAAGCCTTTATTGAAGAGAGGCACTGCAGATGAACAAAGAGTTGGGACCAGAACTGGCTAGGAGGTAGACTGGATTTCATTTGAGGAACTATGTAGCACTTTAAAAATATTTTTATTATTATTTTCTGTTTTTCATCATAGTTATCCCGAGTATCCCTTCTCTTCTTCCCTGTCCCAGACAGCTAGCCCATAGGACAAAGTTTTTTTGTGGGTTTAAGAGTGGAAAAAAGTCAACATAACAAATACATAGGAAAAGTCTGAAAATGTGCAATGTGTGACACCTGTGGACCTCCCACCTCCACAAAGGGGTTGGTTGGGGGGCAGGGTTTCTATTTGAGCCTGGCTTTATCTTTATAATTTTGTTACATATTCTTTTGAGTTACTGTGTATATTGTTTTCTTGGCTCTACTTATTTCACTCTGTGTCAGACTGCTTTCCAGTTTTCCTAGGAGGTTTTTTAAATCAAATAAGGAGTTTTCCTAAAGTAATTTGTTTCCTACTTTATCAAACACAAGGTTATTGAAATCTATTGTTTCTGAATCTCCCTTGTCTAGTTTGTTCCACTGATTTCTCTGTTCTTTAACCAATACCAGATGGGTTTAATGACCGTTGCTTAATAATATAGTTTGAGGTCTGGAAGTATTATTCCCTCTTTGTCCCTACCTCTTTTCATCATTTCCATGGGTATTTTAGTTCTTTTGTTTTTCTAAGAGAATTGATATTTTATAAGGTATCCCTTTGGTAAATCGTTAGAATAGCATTAAAAGCGTAATTTGGGTAGTATTGTAATTTTTATTATATTGGTGCAACCTTGCTATGAGCACTGAATATTTCTTCAGCTACTTAGATTTCTCTTTATTTCTTTAAGAGAAACTTTGCAATTAAATCATGTTAAGGGCTGTTAATGGGTCCCCTGAATTTGTCTTTTTGAGTCACCATATTTTCCAGAAACACTGGACCCAAAGTATGCAGGAGGCCCTGAATGTGTCAAGGACACCTCCCTCCCCCCCCCCTCCCTGAATTAACATAATTTGTCCTTTGCAACTGAAGCTGGATTTTTTTGTGTCCCCTTCAGAAGCAAGATAGGCACCAGCCAGTGTGTGCCAGGCTGGTTAATTGCTTTTGCAGCTGGGGTCCTTTGCAGATAAGTGGACCCTCCTAGCTTCATAGTCTAAGCAGTTTCCAAGGGAAAAGAATGTGGTTTTTGCCATCACCTGGTTCCCTACCATTACTGCACCTGTGGCCTCCCAAGCTACTCCCCTTCCTGTTTTCTCCTCCTCCTTTTGGGGTATTGTCATAAATATGCAAACTTTCCTAAGGACTCTTGAACTCTTTGGGTTTCACATGCATGTTTATTTCTTTTGTAATAAACCTGATTTTCACATTGTGATAGCCTGTTGACAATTTATACAAGTCTGTTATGTATCATAGAATGTTATTCTCCAGATATTTTATGTATTTTGAAATTATTTAGAGTGAGATTTCCTATTATTGCTTCCTATATTTTATTCCTGTAGATTTTTGAGGATTAATTTTATATCCTGCAACTTTGCTGAAGCTATTGTCTCAGTTGATTTTCTCAATTTGCTGATTCCCTAGGATTTTTCAAATAAACCATCATATTATCAGCAAATGGAAAGTTTTTTCTTCTCTTTACCTACCTTTATTCTTTTAATTTCTTTCTCTTGTCTCATTGCTGTTGCTAGTATTTCCAGAACTATATGAAATAATAGTGAGAAGAGTGGGCATCTTTGCTTTACTCCTGTATTTATTGGAAAAGCTTCTAGTGTATCCCCATTATATGTGATACTTGCTTTTTGTTATATAGATACTTTGTGTTAATAAAAAAGAGCCATCCATGACTTTATTTTGCAGGGTTTTTAGCATAAAAGAATGTTGATACATCGTCAAAGGTTTTTTGTGCATCTATTGAGATGATAATGTGGTTTGGGGTATTTTGGTTTTTAACGATTATCTTGATTGTTTTTCTAATGTCGAGCTGTCCTTGCATCCTTGGTATAAATCTCTCTAGATCACAATGAATGATTTGTCTGAATCCCTGAAATCTGTTTCATAGGATTTTGTTTAAAATTTTTGATGCAATGTTTATTAATGATATATAGCACTTTCAATGATCCCAAGTTTCTCTCTTAAACACACACAACCCTTCCCTCTCCCATCTTATTCAATCCTTGGCACTTGGCACTGAGGACACAGAAAAAAAAAAATAAATTCCCTGTCTTCAGAGAGTTCACAGTAATTTGAACCAAGTAACTAGTGCCCCTAGTAACAACAGATGGACAGCCCAAGTGCTGCCCTGTTACCTATGAAATGTCATAAGACCTAGGGGACATGGAGATCCATATAGGCTGATAAGGCATGGATGTGCTGGGATTTTTATCTGTGGAGGGAGTACTCATGACCATGAGATCCACTACAGAGCACCCTGGGTCATTTAACTTGAATTTTTGCTTGGCATCATCTGGCCCACCTCATTTCTTCTGATATACCAAGTAGGCACATGCTTTGGTACAAGGAGGGGCTGCATATTCATACATTTACACATGAATAGCTTGTGTCACTGTATTGGGAGAAGCATGTACCCACGGAACCCTTACCCTGTGGCACCCTGTGGCACGAGGTAGGAGATACAAGCATCGTCCAAAGAGTTGAGAGGGATTAGAATAATAGGAACACAGACACATCTCTTTAGTTTAAGATTATTTATTTCTGTAAGTCAAGCTGATACAAAATCCCCAGTACAAAGGCTCAGGTAGGTATTGCATAGAAAGAGCTGAGCACCAAGGGTCATATAGGAGCCCCAGGGTAGATGCAGGAGCAGAATGAAGAGTACAAAAGAGCCTGGAAGAAATCAGACTGGAGGGAGCTCCCTTTTGGACATCAGGTAGCAGGAGTCTCTGCCCCATGGTCTAATCTCAATCTGGGTTTATGAGGCTGCTCCTTAAAAAAACACACAGAACTGAAAGGGGCTCTCTGAATTCTTATACACCTAGTACCCCTTTTTCTCTTTCAGAATCCTTCAAACAGGACTCAACCGAGGCATTTGAGTTGGTGCTTTTATCACTACCTGTTACTCCTCTAGTGACATCTTGAAATACCTCATCATGGTAGAAGGTGACCCAAGGCTCTCAAAGGCTATGCTAGCAAAGCAGAAGCACAGGCAGGTCCTAGCCATGTGGAAAGGCCCCAAGTATGGGCCCAGTAATGGATCGTTTATCAGTTGTCCAGAGACCAGCCTGCTTAAATGGGGAGAAAGGCTCAGCATGAGAAAGCTGACCAAAAAGTAATACATTATTTGGCCACAGCAGTCTATGAAACTGCCCGGTAAAGCAGAGAGGTGTTGAGGTTTGCACGGTGGAAGGCGTGCCTATGCCTTGAACACATAGGTCCTTAAAAAAAGTTCCCCAAGCTGCTCTGCAGTCATGACACCATGCCCCTCCCTTCCCAGGGATGCGGAGAAGTTTGCACATCATCATCATGACAGTGACAGCCTGACAACTGAAGGAGGTCCCGATGGTATCTCCTCCTCCCTCTGAAACCTCCCCACAAGACCAGGCTCTTCCTGCAGTGCCCAGGCTAGAAGGTGGATGGCTAGCCTGCTCCAGGTGTATCCCAATGTGCTCACCATACTCTGTAAGAGTGGCCCAGGCTTTCCAATTCTGCTCTGGGGTTCAGCCCATTTGGTTTGAACTCCACGGGCCCACCAAACCACTACAGCTAGATTTGATCCTCTCCTGTGAAGAAGAAACTCCATAACAAAATATACACTGGGCTAAATTCAGTGAAAACACAGGGTACTCTAAAGAAGGAAATTCCCCAGAGAATAGGGACCACCGCCTATGGGAGGAGTTTTTAGCACTCAGAGAGAGGTCAAGAAATATGAAGCCATGTGGGGAACACACTGTGCTTACTTTTGACTCAAATTATCCATTTTTATTTAAAAACATGCTAAAAATGTGGCATTAAATAACAAAAGCCGGGCAGGAAGGAGGAAAAGCACAGACAGACCATTGCAAGCAGAAAAGTGCATTCGAAACCAACAAGCCTATTTTCCCTTACTGCCCCCATGGGAAGGTTAGGGGGATTTGGAGAGGGTGGGAGGTGGGAGCCATCTATCACCCAATACCTCTTTAGAAAACTCCTGCAAGTTGAAGTGAGGTGGTAAGGAGGCTGGGGTTCCTCACCTTGAGGAATATTGCTTTGTTGTGCACAGAAGGGAAGAAGGAATGGGGAGGAGACTGAATGAGAAGCAGAGAGAGGATGGAATCAGGAGGCCAAGGGGCACACCACTTTCCCTCCTGTTGCTGCATCCCTGTGTGTTAGCACCTCCACCCAAGGGTGGTCGGGGGACAAGAGAGGGGAAAACACATCAGTTCGTTTAAGCCACTAGTACTTCAGAGGTCCAAGATGAGGCCAAAATAGGCTGTAGAAGTGGAGGTCAAAATCCAGGGTGAAGTGAGATGTGTTTTAGGTTAGAGGCTGGCAACTGTTCAAAAGATAGCAGCCCACCTGGGGAATGGAGGGGAGTGCCAAAGGCAGGGGGCTCTGAGCAGTGGCTCTTCTAGCAGTGGCTGAACAACTCAAGCCAGTGGCAAGAAGGAGATATGATGGTGAAATGAGTGCCCTAGACTGCCAAACCCCTGTTCTAAAGAGTCCCTTTTGAATCTTTTTCCCCATCTTTGTGTCCCCTTCCTGGCCCGCTTCTGTATAAGGGATACAACTGAAATAAAGCTGAAATGTTTTGGTGAAACATTAGTACTACATTAGGCCTAAAATTCCCTCTGGGACCTTCTGAAATCACTTATTCCTCTGGGTTATTTAAACTCAAATACTACTGACTAACGCATTTATCACGAGTCGGGGGAGAAGCATGTTGGGGGGCAGTGCTGAGTTTGTAAATGCCACCATCAGAGTCAACTCACATCTTTGGCAAAGGAAATTAGGTGTTCATTTCAAACCATCCCACAGAATGACAAGTGAAGGAGCATCACCGACCTCAGATGGGGCTGATGTGACTACTGGTTCTGTGGGGCAGGCAGCGTGAAACAGCGATGAGAACACCTATCCAAAGGGAATCTGCTCTAATGTGGACTCAGTAAAATGGCTGAACAGCCGTGCTTAGGGAGACTTCAATGGGCTGAACACAACAAAGGGAGAAAGCAGACAGGAAAGAAGTAGAGAGAGTGACTGTGGCTGCTGACAAACCAGAAAAAGGCCCATGGCACCTCCCAGAAAAAAAAAATCAGTCTTCCAGGAGGCCCAGTGCCACTACTGCTCTACGCATTCTTGCTGCTCAAGTTAATACAAATTAAAAACTGCATTGATAGGCACAAATAAACCCATCCCATGCCAAAAACTTAAGATACACCAGATCCAACCCTGTGCATCAAAAACCAGTTCACCAAAATCTCTCTTCTGCGCCATCTCTCACCAGGTTGGATGAGTCACTTAAGCAGGTAGCTGAAGCTTCTTACCAGGAAAAAAAAGGCCAAAAAAGCTAGTAATGGAGGTATGAAGGGGAGTAGGAATGGGGACAGGGGGGAGGGAGGGAACAAGGGGAGACGGAAGTGTACAAGGAGAGAGGGAAGGAGACAGAGAGGGGTGGGCACAGGTAGAAAAGGGGAAAGGTAGACAGGGGAAGGGGACAGATGGAAAGTGAAGGGAATAAGGGGAAAGAATAAAAAATTTTAAAAGACAAACATGAAGGAATCAGACCTTGCCATTCTTGGTTTCATGGTGAGGAAGTTATCTCTCTAATAGCAGCATCTTTTATCATTGCCATGGTATTTTGTCCTAAAGAGGAAACGACTCCTACACTCCACCTTTGAGAGACCCCTTCACCACTAACCCTGGCAAGCAAATTGGGGTGGGGGGAAAGAGAGAGGGAAAGGAAGGAAGCTTTGGCCAAACCAGAACATTTGCACTCCTGGTCCCAATTTTTATGAAGTTTAAAGTAAACCAATGGTCGAGGATTTGTTGGTTATGCCAGCATTTCTCAGGTAATAAAAAGGAAATATAGATGGAAACTGGGTCACTGACCTGGCCCTAGCACATGAGCCAATGAGGAGCTCAGCACATAAGAGCTCTCTTCTGTGGGATTCCCAGACTTTTCCCAGGGTTGGTTAGTAGAACCAACAAAGAGGGCTTGGGGGATGGGGGCAATTTGTGTTTTGTTGAGGATGATTTTTTTTTTTGGGCAAGGCAATGAGGGTTAAGTGACTTGCCCAGGGTCACACAGCTAGTAAGCGTCAAGTGTCTGAGGCTGGATTTGAACTCAGGTCCTCCTGAATCCAAGGCCAGTGCTTTATCCACTGTACCACCTAGCTGCCCCGAGGACAAATTTTCCACTATCTCCTTTTCATATTTGCATACACTATGAATTGAGTTTTACTCTTCTGAGTTGTTTTTAATTTACTGGATGTACATGGGTTTCTTTCATGTTTTATTTTGTATTAATTCCTCCTTGATTAGAGATAGGGAATGGAGAATGTGTCCTAGGATTATGTTGGAACATTATCACTCCATTCTACAACCCACAGGAGGGAGACTAGATTTCTGATAATGTCAAGCACTGGAGATCTCCCAAGAAATAGGATGATACCCCAGGCCTTGGGGGAGTAAATCACCCAGCCATCTCTCTGGGGATCCAAAGGTATATTTGGGTCCTGGGGGAGCAGATTCTGAATCTGGGCCTCATGTTCATTTGTCAAGTGAGGAAATTGTCCTAGACAATCTCTGAGATCCCTTCTAACAACTCCATCTGTCCTTTCCTTTGTGAAAAGCAGCAATATGTGAGAAATGCAGCATTCGAACTACCGAGGTATATGATCAAGAGTTCTAACAGGAATGTCTGGGGGGAAAAAAGGGAGGTCTGGGGAATTTGATGTGGGAATGACCGAATGGAGTGAAGGGAGAATCTCCCATGCCAAAGATGGTTGGGAGGGAAGGATAAAAAAAGACAAAGACAAAAAAAAAAAACCCAGCAGCAGATAAATCCTAGCTCAGGCCTAATTCCTGGTAAAGAGATTAGCAAGAAATACTGCAAGCTCCCTTATTATCTGATTATTATTATACCCCTCCCCAACCCCCTGTTCCCACCCAACTCACACCCCTATTGGTTCTATCTTCCATTGGCACTGGTACTGGATCCTCTTTGCCTCTTGCTTGACCCCTGAACCTGCTTCACTTCACAAAAGCCAAAATACTGGGAGCAAAGGACTCTGAGCTCCAGAGGAAAGTCTTTGAGAGGGTCATGGACCCTCCTGTCTAGCCCCTCACAGAGGTGGAGGAACTGAGCCAAGTCCTAGCTTTCTCGGCACAGCCAGTTAATCTCATCCTCTCTATACTGCCCCCAAAAATCTAGTACATGTCTACCAAGGTCCTCCCAAGTGTTGCACAGTGTTTTTTTGCACAGATGAATGCCCTCCCACCCATCACTACCCCCCAACAAAAAAACCAAAAAAGTCAAAGAAACCAATATAGTAAAAAGTTACAAGATCAGAAAGCTAATCCTAAAGGTATTTGGGGAATACTGATCCCAAATGATCAAAATCAGGATAAAATAAAATGATAAAAAAAGATACATCATAGGGTACAAAATGCCTCAGAAAGAACATTGCCTGGGGCCCCTTACTTAAAATTGTTGGGCCTCCCTGGCCCTCCCTCCCATTAAGTCTTCCAGATCTCTGGACCAGAGGTGGGGGCGAGGTGTGGCTATAAACAGAAACAGAAGAGGCTGTGTCCCTTGAAAGGGGACAAGGAAGCGAAGAGGAAGAAGCCCCCAGCAAGGACTAGAGTCGGTCTCCTCCTCCCAATCCTCTTCCCCTATGGGTCAGGCAAAGTGTCAGTGCGTAGAAGAAGGGCAGGAGGGAAAGGAGAGCTAAGGAGGGATTAGTGTCATATTGGAGTTTGCTCTTTTAGCATCTCCCATCACTCTACCTCATCCTCTCCCCATCCCTCCATCTTCTTTGGCAAAGAAACAGATGTGGATGCAGAAAAGTCCCACCCCCCACCCCCAACACACACACACACAACTTCCCACCTCCTGAGGTTTCCTTCCCACTCTCCCTACCCACCCTGCCCACCCAACAAAGAAGTCTATGGATGATTCGGAAAGGGTGGGAACATTGATCTGCTGAACAGGGTTGGGTTATGCATAGGAAGGGATGGCAGTCTGATGTTCAGGAGGCTACAAAAGCACAATTCTTCCCTGGTGTAGAGAGAGGATGGATGGCACTCCCAGCCAGTTGGCTTAGGCATCATATTTTTTACCAGTTCGGTGAATATGCTGGAAAAGTGTCATGGAGAAGGCCATGCCTAGAATCTAAAAGACAAAATGGAGGAAAACATGAGATGAGAAGCACCCATTACAAGCAAGGGTCATAACATTTCACACTGTATACCAAGATAAGGTCAATGGTAAGGGTATATGATTTAGACAGGAAGGTTGTTATCATAAGCAAATTAAGAGAGCTTGGAAAAAAAATCTACCTGTCGGATCTATGGATAAGGGAAGAGTCTATGACCAAACAAGAGATAGAGAGGATCATGGTAAATAAAATGGATAATTTTGATTACATGAAATTAAAAAGCTTTTGCACAAACAAAACCAATGCAGCCAAAATTAAAATGAAAGCAGGAAACTGAGGGAAAATCTTTTTACAGCAAGTTTCTCCAATAAAGATCTCATTTTTCAAATATAGAGAATTATACCACCTTTTTAAAAATAAGAGCCATACCCCAATTGATAAATGTTCAAAGGATATAAACAGAAAGTTTGTAAAAGAAAAAATCAAAGTTATCAAGTCTATGAAAAAATGCTCTAAATCACCATTGATTAGAGAAATGCACAAATTAAAACAACACTGAGGTACCACCTCACACCTCTCAGATTGGCTAATGACAGAAAAGGGAAATGACCAATGCTGAAAGGACACACTTCCTGAAAAATAGATATCCTAATGCACTGTTGGTGGCAATGGGAACTAGTTCAACCATTCTGGAGAACAATTTGAAACTATGCCCAAAGGGCTATAAAACTGCATACTCTTTGACCCAGCAATACCATTACTCGGTCTGAATCCCAAAAAGAGTAAAAGGAAAAAAAAAAGAAAAGGACCCATATGTACAAAAAATATTTAAAGCGGCTCTTTTTGTAGTAGCAAAGAACTGGAAATTGAGAGAATGACCAACAATTGTTGAATGGCTGAACAATGATTACTGAATATTACTGTGCTATAAGAAATGACATGGGGAATGGTTTCAGAAAAACCTGGAAAGACTTATATGAACTGAAGCAAAATGAAGTGAACAACCAAGAGACTATTGTACATAGTAACAGCAAGAGTGCAATGATGATAAAATTAAGGAGACTTTCTGTAATTTCTCATGTCAATGGCCTGATCCTGAATCATTCTCATAAGCCCCTCTGACATGATATAGACATGTGCCTAATATGTCTTTAGTGACATAATGTTGGTTGAGTTTATGAGGATGTTGCTCATGGAGTGACTTTTGTTTCTATTCTTGAATCTTAAGGCTAAACCACTTTCAGTTACAATGGACAAATTCAATGGCATATATCTGTTGTCAGCTTTTACTACTGCTTTATGAAGTAAGGTCTGTTTGTTTGAGAAGTATTTCTGTAACTATTTTAAGATCAGTTTATCATGTACTCTGAGAATATCAATCCTTTTCTTCCTTTTTGGGCAAGGAAGAGCCTGGTCTTTTGTTAACATTATAGATTTCTGTCTGGATACCTTCTAGATCCATTGTCATCCATTTTACCACACCAAAAGCATATGTTAAGATTGGTATCGTGTAAGTGTTAGTAGTTCTAAATGTGTACTTCCTATTAAGTTTTGACTTCACCTCTCTATGTCAGTCTCTTAATTCATTCAGCTTCCTTCTCCTTAAGAGTCTTATAATACTCAATGACTCTCATCTGGAGAACCAAGGAACATTAAAACAATGCCTACCATTGGTTCAATTTCTGGATTCAAACTTAAAGCTTTCAGTCTCTATTCTTCCTTAAAGTACATTAAGAATTTTACATATGTTGAGTCCAAATGACATTTTGTTATCATTGGGTAAAGTTTCCACAAGATGAAGTATCCATTTAATAGGTTTTTCAGTGAAGCCATATATAGGCAAGTGATTAATTTTATTTTTTAAGTGAGGCAATTGGGGTTAAGTGACTTGCCCAGGGTCACACAGCTAGTAAGTGTTAAGTGTCTGAGGCTGGATTTGAACTCAGGTCCTCCTGACTCCAGGGCCGGTGCTCTATCCACTGCGCCATCTAGCTGCCCCAAGTGATTAATTTTGTTTGGTGTAATCTGCTATTTGACTTGAAAGTCAAACTCTGTGTTGTTCGGGAGGGATGATAATGGATTTAATACTGATTATAACTCTCCAGAAGATGTCACCTTTTGTATCAATTGTCCTTGTTGTGTTGGTGGCATGTTTTAAACAGAAAAAAGTCTAGCATTTTCACTACTTTCAGTTTCATTTATTTGCAGTATATGACTAAATGTCATGAGTGTGGAACTGAATCAAAGGCTTTGTGATAATCAATAAAAGAGGTAAAAATTTTATGGCACTTTCGGATGTCTTGTTCAATAATCACTGAATTGATAATGAGTTGCTCTTTATACCCTTGAGACTTTTTGGCACAACTTTTTTGCTCCTGAATCAAGATATTGATTTTCTCAAAGTGTTTATAGATTTTTTGAGAGATACAAAGTTGTGAAAGCTTTGTATAAAGTACATAAACATGTAATTGGAGGGGTCACTGGTGTTCTCATCTTTTGGTAATGGCTTTTGTTAAGAATGATGGGATCAAGGTTTACATCAAGGAGAATGCTGATAAACTTATTAGTAATTTCATGCCCACTGTAAAGTGTCTGGGTAAATATAATGCCATTGTCATCATCATCATCTTCTTCCTCCTCCATAATAATAATCATTCAGACCTACAGCTTAATGTTAGGATTACATAGGCACTATTGCTATCTGTTAATGTGTATCTGAAATACAGGCATTGTTTTGGTTTTTTTAGAGATTAAAGTTTGGAAAGGAACATTCTAAAATAAATGGGAAGCAGGGGCAGCTAGGTGGCACAGTGCACAGTGGCTTAAAGTGGATAAAGCAGTAGATAAAGCACCGGCCCTAGATTCAGGAGAGCCTGAGTTCAAATCTGGCCTCAGATACTTGACACTTACTAGCTGCGTGACCTTGGGCAAGTCACTTAACCCTCATTGCCCCACAAAAAAAAATAAAATAAAATAAAATAAATGGGAAGAAAAGACAGCCAATACCCCATAAATCTATTGTGCTCTCCAACCCTAGGATGGAATGGGTGAGGTGGGGAGGGGGAGCAAGATAACCTATACCATACCTGCATGATGAGAATGCACATCCCCACTGTGCCCAAAACATGCTTGTTGTCATCAAACCATGTCTTTACCTTCTCGTAACAGCCCTAAGGAGAAAGGTCCAGATGGGGTCAGGTTACATCAGCTGCCAGCTCTCCCACCTCATATCCTTTTTCCCTGACCCTTCTGCTTTTTCTTTTGCTATCTCCCTCAGTCTCTTCTTATACTCCACTCCCACCCTGCTCCAAGGACAATATCCCAGAATGTTATTGCTGGAAAGGACCTCATAAATTATCTAGTTTATAGATAAGGAAAGTGAGACCAGAGAGAGATGGGGTGGTTTTCTACAGGTTGCACAGTTTGCTGAGTGGAAGAGTTGGGAATAAAAAGCAGGTGATCACCCTTTCTGCTATAATGCTTGACAGTGAAGACTCTACTATACTGTACTTGGCTCCATGCCCAGGCCTGACTTAGTTCTCTCACACTTTCTTGAACAACATTATTTCCTTTGGTGTCTAGCCTGACTCTTCTAACCTCAGGCCAGGCCCATGTGATCTGCCCTCTACTTACCTGAACCTGGTGCCAGGCTCAGATGGGCTGCAAGAGGGAACCTGAGGCTAAATGGGACCAGTCACTGGTTTCCTTCTCACCTTAATGCCTCAGTCCTCCCCCACTATTCAGATATGAGCTAGATTCACCCAGTGGTTCCAAGGAGGAAGGCTTGGTATGGTCTGACTTCTAGTTTTCCACACTTACTGTTTTCCACACAAGGGTGGTAGAGTTGCGCCCACAGTCCTGGGAATTCTCCATGCAACAGCGGTCAGGAACTGTATTCTCTCCCAGCACAGGAAACCAGTCTGTGAAGTCAGTGACACCACAACACCGCATCTACCGAGAGGGAAGGAGAGTAGAGGGAAGTTAGAAGATACTGTCTCCTATTTTTTTCTTCCTCTCAGGGATGTTATCTTTCAGGCTACCACAAATGAATGCATAGGCGCTCAGGCCCTAGACAAGACAAATCCCCATTTCTTCCCCTTTCCAGACCACAGTTTGCCCCATCTGAGAAATACAGTGATCTCACTGATCTCCTTCCTACAGATAGGAGGATGAAATTAGTCATGTCCATAACAAGGCACTAAGATCTTCAAAGCTTGACCTAGAGAAGAGGTGGGTGAGGTTCCTTCCCCTTTGGCATAATCTCTTCTTGATTATCTGTGTGCACATAATGTGCTTTGTGGATTAAACGTGGTAAATTTGTAATACTTGCACAGCTTTCCCTTGAAGCCACCCCTCCCCCATGTTTCCAGGCTATCTGAAAGTGGGCACGCTCAAGGAATGCCAAGGATAGTTCTCCATCTTAGTCTAAGCCCACTATAATAAGGAAAGTCAATCTACTGCAAGTACACATCCCATCATAGATGCATTCCAAAACCACAAAAATCACTTAGAGCAGAATCACAGGATATCTATATTGGAAGGGAATTCAGAGGGCATATCTTCCAACCCATATCTACTCCATATTTGGAATCCTCTAGTGAGGCAAAGCCCATCCCCTCCACTTTTACATAGACCTCTTTTTAGGAAGTTTATCCTCAAATCGAACCAGAATTTGTCTCTTTTCAACTTTCCTCCACTGTTCCTGGACCAATCTCTTTGACCAAGCTGAACAAATTGCCTTTTTTACATTTCAATGCTTCAAAAACTCCAAATATAAAGGCCCAGCTTCCCATCTGGATTATCTGGGGCCCTGATGCTATCCTGATCATCTCATCAGCAAAGACTATCCACTGGGGCCTCCTGATACACCTTTGTATAGCTTAGTCCAGCTTCATTCCCAACAACCCCCTGCTCTCTGGTTCCTCAATCCTAGTTATACTTGTAGACTCCTTCATCCAGGCAGGGACAGGCTCCACAAAGTGGACCCTTAGACAACCTGCCCAAGGACAATGTTTTCCTTCTTGTTAAAATGCCGAAAGTGCGATCTGCTTCCCAAACAACGACACAAATGTCTTGCACCCCCATGGTAGCCCCCCACGCCTCCCAGATCTTCCAGCTTCCCTGGCTTCTAGCATCACCTCAGCTTGAATGATGTTCCAGGCATTCTTCAGTCCCACATTATTCTCTGTGTTATACAAGAGCAGGCCTTCTTTCAGATCCTTCTTGGCATTATCATTGACCTGTGAGGGGCAGGGAAGAGACCACGGGTGAATGTCACAAGAATGTCACAACCCAAGTAGGAAGGCGTGAAGCTGAGTCCGGGCCTAGTCACAAATTTTCTGTGTGATCTTGGGTACATGGCTTATAGAGTCTGGAGAAGGAAAATATCTTAGATGATCCTCTAGCCCACACTCCTTATTTGACGGGTAAGTATCCTGAGGCCCCAAAGGTTAAAGTAACTTGCCCAAAAGTCACGCAGGTAGAAAGATGGAAGAGGCAAGATTCAAACACACACACTCTGATTCCAAATCCAGTGTGCTGTCCACCAGGCAAGGCTGCCCCAGCTGTATTTTGGGGACCTCAGTTTCCTCCTCTAAAAATGAAGGATTTAGACTAGACTTCTAAAGGCCCTTCTAGCTCTCACACCCTATAGTTTTAAAGGACCCTAGTTGTTTGGGTTCTTTTAAGGCCCTTTGGAGGGGAAAACTAAGACCCAACCTACCACACTCTTGTCCCAACAGCTCACCTTGTCCATGTAGACAAAAAACAGGATGAGTAAGATCAGCTCTGCCAGGAGAATGACCAGCAGGACGATGAAAAACTAGAGAGAGGGGAAAAAGAAAAGTTGTTACATGACCTCTGGGAACAAAAACACAAATGGGGATCACAATGCAAAGGAGTAAGGAGGGCCAGCATGAGGGCAGGACTGCTGAGAGGAGAATGGTACTCTCTAATCCTGGGAATGATCTTGGCAATATGGGGGAACTGGAGGCACGCACAACAGATAGGGGCCAGATGGCAGAAACCAATTTGGAGGAAATGGTGGAATAAACAGGAAGAGCTATCCAATCCAGGAAGGATCAGGGAGTGGACTGGATACAATATTCCAGAAGTACCTTTCTTGGAATCAGATATAACCCCTACCCAAATACACACAGATACATGTGTGTACACATGTGTGTGTGTGTATATACATACACAAATATATGTGTGTATATATATGTATATTTATACACATACATACACAAATATATGTGTGTATATATATGTATATTTATACACACACATATAAACCCCAAAGTCGAAAGCAAAGGATGGAGAGAAGGGGGGTAAACATACTTACACTGAGAAGGAGACACTTGTTTTCCTTGATGGCCCCCAGACAGCCCAGGAAGCCAGTCACCATGACAATAGTGCCGATAGCAATGACCAGGTTGGCTGCTGACAGTGAGGGGAAACTGGGGGAAAAGGTGGCGAAGTTTCCCTGGGAGACAGAAAGCCAGATGCCCACCCCTAACAGTCCGCAACCACACAGCTGGGAAGAACAAAAGAAAGAGAAAGACACTGTTAGAGAAATAAAAAAATAAAGACTGCCACCATTCCCCTCTGCCACCAGGTGCCACTTTTACTGGTCTCTGGAACTCTAAGCAAAATCTACTACCTGTAGACAACTTTTGACTACAAGCCCAGGAAATAGGGAAGGGCAAGGATATATCTACAGAACTAACAAAAGCAGGGGCAGCTAGGTGGCGCAGTGGATAAAGCACCGGCTCTGGAGTCAGGAGTACCTGAGTTCAAACCCGGCCTCAGACACTTGACACTTACTAGCTGTGTGACCCTGGGCAAGTCACTTAACCCCCATTGCCCCGCAAAAAAACAAAACAAACAAAACAAACAAAAACAGAACTAACAAAAGCAACAATTTGCCTTTCTATGCTATTTTAAAGCTTACAAAGCATTCTCCTCATAGCAACCCTGTGAGGTGGGTTAGTATATTATCATCCCCATTTTACAGATGAGGAAATTGAGCTTAGAAAGGTGAAGTCACTTACACAGTCATACAACTTAGTTAAATGTCAGAGCTAGGATTTGAACTCAGCTCCACTGGCTCCAAGTCCAGTATGTTTTTTAATACCCTATCACTCACTAAATATTCAAGATGCTTGGATTCTAGTCAAAATGCCCCCAATCCCATTCATCCATGGTGAAATAGCTGATAAATCACCTAACCTTGTTTTGCCTAATTTTCTAAATATATAAAATGGGATAGTAGCATTATAATTATGGGGATAATAGTCCAGAAAAAGTGTTAAAAATAAAATTAAAAGACTAGAAAGAGAGGAGCTAAAGTAAGGTACAGAGCTGGGAGGCAAAGACTGATTTCTGGATAACTCTGGTGGCTAGCTGATGCACTGGACAGGATATTCAATCAATGCAGTGACAATTAATATAACTAAACCAGGACAGCCTGAAAACTGATTCTTCTGAAATGCTCTTCTGAGGCTGCCACTGCTATCAATTTCACCCTAAAAGGATTTGCTAGGTCTCTATTTCATGGAATCACAGAATTTCAGAGTGCAAAGGGACATGAGGCTACTTAGTCCAACCCACATCCAAACAAAAACTCCCTCTACAACATACCTGATAAGTAACCATCTATTTTCTACATAGAGGCCTCCAGGGTAAGAGAGCTCAATTGGCAGGTGCGAATCACTGACAGATCTGCTGCCTCTAAGACACAGACTCATCATCACAGAGTAATTTTGGGACAGAGGCAATTGTGCCCAGACTGGGGAAATACTCTTGGGAAAATGCACAGCACATGCTCTCCTGGATGCTTCTCCAGAACTCAGGCCACGCCAGCAGGAAACACAAGATGGGGAGGAGGGAGCATACATGAAGGAAAACATCTGGGTAACCCAAGGGATCACAGCTGAGTGACCCTACTACTGGGAAAGTAGTATCTGATTCCCCTCCCACCTTGAACTTGATCAATCAGCCTATGCAACATGGAAAGTCCCCACACGAGCCATAGTTACACTGACTTTCCCCAGTCAAACACTAGTGGGACAGCCCCAAAATGGGTGGAGATGCCCAGGGTAACTTATAGGCATAAATGGCCAAACTCCTGCTCCCATTGGTTTCGCCATGATGCCTTTCCTCACTATGCCAACACCTTAAAAGGTAGCCTAGGGGGCAGGTAGGTGGTACAGTGGATAAAGCACCAGCCCTAGATTCAGGAGGACCTGAGTTCAAATCTGGCCTCAAACACTTGACACTTACTAGCTGTGTGACCCTGGACAAGTCACTTAACCCTTATTGCCCCCCCCCCAAATAGCCTATTCAATTGTCAATCACTCTGAACAAAACATCTGTCCCCTCCCCCATAATTTCTACCTTGTTTTCCCTTCTTATCACAGTTTTAGTCTCTTGTCCTTTCCCTTCTCAAGCCACATAGAATAAATCTACCACTTTTCCACAGCTATCTGAAGATGGCAATCAGTGACTTCTATGAGCGAAACAGCTTTCCACTTTCTTGAATCTTTTGGGGGGGGGGGGATAAACCTCTCACCAGGACACATTCTAGTTTGTCAATGTCCCTCTTAATGTGAGACTGGTTCAGATCAGATCAATTTCCTTTAGGGCTGACCAAAAACTTCCTCTTAAAATGAGGGGCCTAGAAATGCATGCAGCACTGCAGTTATAGTCAGGCACAACATAAGATCAACACAGGGGGAGACATCTTGTGCTTCTCCCAACACCTCTTGGGAAGGAGTTGTTTTATTTTATTTTTTAGCAGCCTAACAGTTATTTGTGAAAGGAGAGGAAAGCTGTATGTCATGTGTACAGTAAGGGGTCCAAGCTTCACTTATCTCACTACCCATATCCATGTCTAGTTTTGCCAAGAAGAAAGGAGGAGACAAGTCACAGGGAGTTCTCGAACTAACCAGAATCTCAGACTCATGAAGGTGATGTCGATCTACAGCCTGGCTTTACTCCATGTTAAGCCTGACACCTTCCCCCACGTCCATCTTGATTCATTTGCTATACAAGAGATTCTTAACCTTTTTTGTGACATGGACACCTTTAGCAGTCTGGTGAAGCCTATGGATCCCTTCCCAGAATAGCATTTTTATAGGATATTGTTATTTTACAGAATAGTGCTAAATCTCAGCTGGAAGTTAATAACCTCTGTTCTAGAGGATCAGGCTTAAGGACCAGCTTAAGGGACCATTAGGTGACCAAGTCTGAATCATCAATCCACCAACAAGTATTTCCTGAGCTCCTTCCTTGGACGTCAGGTGTTGTGAAGGATATTTACAAACAGGTTCCTTCACTCCTAGAAGCTTCTAATTTAAATGGAGGGATAAAAGGTGCTTCCAAAACTTCTGCTGATCTATGATTCTTCCACTAATGTAGACTGTAGCATTTGCCAACTCATTCCCCTCCCCCAATAAGTCCTCCATGGAGGATATAGTAAATAAAATGAAGGCCTTCCTTTAGGTATTCTGGTAGTTCCTTTTCATACATAAACAGAAAGATAGTGAACAAATCAAAGAGATACGAAAAGTACCAAATGACTAGGATGATTATTAAGAGCTAAAGGAGTTCAGAGAAGGGAGAGGCCACTTTGGAGAAGAAATTGTTTCCCAGAGTCAGGAAACTTAAGACTATATCTCAAAGGACAGATAAGATTTTAACAGAAGGGAGAGGGATTTCAGTTATTAGGAACAATATGACCAAAATCATGGAGGTGGGGAGAGGTAAGATGGAGTTGGGGGAGAATGAACAGACCAAGTTTACCCAGAAGTGGAGCAAATTGGGCCACTGCCTAGATAAAGAATACTTAGGTGGCTCACTTCTTTATTTCCCATTCAGAACAGTAGCAAGCAAAAGGTTTAAGTGATACCTTGATCTCTAATAATAATTTAACAACTAACAATAGAACAAATGGCTGGATCATGCAGATTTGCTTATGGAAACTGTGAAGTTTATGATGGCAAAACAGCACCAGTCATTGCTCCCTAGAAGCTATAGGAGGGTCACCCTTAAGAACCCAGACTTAGCAACCTGTAAATTTTGCAAGGAAATGGTATAAACTGTGCACCACATCATTGGGGGCTGTAAAAATTTAGCAGCTACCTAGCAAGACATGACCTAGAACTGTGGCTAGAATTATCCATCAGAAGCTTACTATCTTTGATGAACTGACAGACAGCAAATGCTCACACTATAAATACAGACCTCAAAATATCTTTGAGAATGCAACCAATAAATTATGTTGGACCTAGAGCATTATCATAGACCAAACTGTTGATTCTGCTTCATCGCCAGTCATCTTGACTTTTGTCTTGCTACTGGACTCCAATGACTCTGGAGGAGAGAGGGAGGCTGATGACTTGGTTTCACTTAAATCCAATTCACTTGCAAGTCAAGACATTACCCTCATGATACCATTGGTCCTCTTCAAGAGTGAAGGATCAACAGCAACAGACCAAACTGTTGCCCACAATCCCCTAGATATAACAATGATCCCTAAAAGCTGAAGAACAAGGTTTTTAATAGATGTCACCATACCAAATATTAATAATCTCCAAGGTACATGTAATCAAATGCTTCCAAGATAAAGCAAAGATGATCAACAACATGAGGTGCAATGTCATCCCCATTGTCTTTTCTGCTATTACAGTTGTACCAAGAATGCTTTCAAAGAGCCTACAAAGGACAAATTTCTATCCTAATATTTTATTCAACTATAAAAAGCAATTATTTTATCCATATGTTCAATATTCTTGGAGTAAAGGGACAGTGTGAACAAAGAAGAATATGAGAGGAAGAGAAGATGGCACATGTGGCCAGAATGAAAGGTGTTGGACAGCTGGAGAATCAGAGTGTTCCATTAATACTCTTGAAATATTGGGGGGTGGGGTAATTGAGAAAGGCCTCCAGAACACTGGGCTGAGCTCATGTGGTAAACTTTTGGGGGGTCACAGAGGATGGGCAGGCATCAGTGGGGTTCACTCTGTATCAGTGGAAAGAACTCCTGACTTGATGAGATCAGAGATCCATTTGAGTAGCACATATCTTAAGTGCTTGGTAAACCTTAAAGACCCCTTCCCCTTTTACAAATAGACAAACTAAGGTTTAGAGAGGTCCAGTGATAGGTGTCACAGTTGGAATTAGAACCCAGATCAGCCAGTTGCAAGTTTCCGCGGTACCATACTGTTTCACCTTATTCCCTTTCCAGCCATAGTAGTCCACTCTCTGCCCTCTGGCCTCATCCTATTCTCTTCATAGCTTTTCTCGTGTACCCCATATGCCTGAAATGGATTCCTTCCCTCACCCCTACCTCTAATAAAATCTCTTCCCACTTTCAAGGACCAATTCAGAAGCTAGATCTCTTCTCTATAAAATACTACCAGATTTCTACCAGATGAAAGTAATCTCCTCAAATGTCTCTGGATGCTTTCTCTGGTTCTCTCTTTTGCACCCATCACATTCTGTCCTGTAACATAGTTATTTTTTTGTCTTATCTCTGCTACATAATAATAATAATAACTCAATAAGTTGTATGGCATTGTGGATAGAGAGAAGACCTTGGAGTCAGGATGACCTATGTGCAAGTAACCAATATTCCCAAGTGAGTATGTAAGACTACAACTTGCAGAATATTTTCCAATCTGCACTCACAGAGTTTCATCACCAGAGTGCTCCCTACTTCAATGAAATTAGGAGTCACAGGGGAAAAGTCTGTACCTCAAATTTATTTAGTACTTTGAGGTTTTTAAAACATTCATCTCACAGTTCTATGAGATAGGTAGCTAGAGTGTCATCATCTCCATTTTATAGGTCAGGCAGAGTGATCAGACTGATTTATTAAAGGTCATAGCAGGGAGGGCACCCTGGTGGAATGAGCACTGATTTTAAATTGGAAGATATGGTTTTGATCTTGATTAAATATGTATTACCTGGGTAATATGGTATAAGTCACTAAGATTTCTGCTATTCTCTTTCCTCCTCTGTAAAATGAGGGGATTGAACAATAGGAATCAATCAATGAAGAAGCATTTATTGAGTGCCTACTGTAAAGCACTGTGCTAAATGTTGGCCAGGACTTAACCTAATCAGCCTAAGGCCAATTCTGCTAATAAAATCATATAATTTTCCAACACCGAACCACTTAACGGTTCAAAGTATGTGCCAAGAACTTTCTTTTCTACGTCTTCATTAGTTGTGCCTACTGAGGTGAGGAGTACAGCACTCTGTCAAGGAAGTTTCCAGGTTACACCTTGACAAGGGTTGCTTCCCTAGACTTTGGCTATGGGGACCAGCCTACAGACAAGCAGGGCTGGAGGTCTGAGGGAAGGTGGTAGTGAAAGTAGTTGGACTCACTTGACACGCTCTCTCCTGCCTCTCTCTCAGGGAAGTCCTCGATGTCCTCCAACCCATCAATAATAACAACAGTAACTGACATTTCTATATCAAGAGAGCCTTATGGTATGCAGGGGGTGGAATACAAAGACAAAAAACCAAAAGTTTCTGCTTAAGGAACTTATAGTTTATCAGGGCAAACATCATTTGCAACATATATGCCTATGGCTATAGAACACATACAAAGGTAATTTTGTGGGGAGGCACCAACAGATGGGGGAATCAAGAAAAACTTCATACTTGAGCAGCTCTGAAAGAAGCTACGGATCCTAAGAAATGGATTGAGTGAAAAAAACAAATGAATGACCAAAAAAAAGTATTTAATAAGCACCTACTATATGCCAACAGTTTACTTTGCACTGGAGATATAAACTGACAAAGCTAGACAGTCCCTGCTCTCAAGGAGCTTACACTCTATTTGGGGGAGACGGCACGTAAAAGCGAGTTCAGGTCAAATGGAAAGGACCTCTGGGACCTTTATTAGAGATCAGTGAGATTCGTTTATTTAAATAGTCAAGATGGACCTCTGGGTCCTTTATTAGAGATTCAGTGATTTAAACAGTCAAGATGACAGTGCCAAGGGTCTGCAGGGTAGATGTAAGGTCTAGTGGCCTCCTATATCATCAAAAGTAATAGAATTGTTGACAGTATCTCATTTAAACCTTGTGAGCAGGCGAGTAGGCCAGAGGCAAGTAGGAAAGGAAGGGGGTAGAGGACCCAATGGTAGTATACTTTCTTCATGGCTATCTCAGGAGACAGGGACAGCCTAGGCTGAGGAAGGTGGGAAAGAAAAGAGACAGGACACTACGTCATGGTAGTGGCTTTTCCCAACACCCTACTATCCAAGATACATTCAAATGGAGGCAAAAAGGGGGACAGATTTCAGACACTGAAATGGATATGAATGTATATGAAGAATAGGAAAAATGCCAATTTGGCCATATGACAGAGTTTGTGTACGAAAGGGTGTAATGTAATAGGTGTGGCAAGGTGGGCTGAAACTGTTAGGCTTTAAATACAAAACAGAAGAGTTTGTATAGAAGTAATAGGGAGCAACTGGAGTTTACTGAGGAGAGTAATTTAATGATCAGACCTGTGCTTTAAGAACATATCTTTGGTAGCTCTTGTAAAAGGCAGGTGGATGAGAAGAGAGACTGGAACTAATGAGACCAATCAAGAGGCAACTGCAATAGTTCAAGCAGGAAGGAATGAGGGTATAAATTAGGATTATGTCTATGGAAATGGAGGAAAAGGGGTGGAAGTAGAATTGACTAGAACTGGAAACTGACCAGCTATGTGAATTGAGAAACCTTTGAGGGCAGAGACCCTATCTTATTTCATCATAGTGGACATTCCTGAGCAGGCTGAGCAGGGTGCTATCCTTTCAGCAGCCACCAGGTGGCACTCCAAGTTGGTTCACAAGCAGCAGAAGTTTTGTTGGTGATGCGTTTTCAATTCTTTCCCTCAGTCACTCCCTTTTACAATATGGTCAGTTCTTACCCTGCCATCTCAATTTTTTTTTCATTAATCATACTACAGAAAATCCATGTTTCTCAGGCTGAAGATTTATAGCTCTGAGATTCAGGCTCTGAAATGAACAAACAGAGAGTGAAAAAGAGAACGGCTTCAGGATTGTGGGCTATCTCATATTCCTCTCCCAATGGACAGGGTAGAAAGTACTCCCCAGCTGGTGTCTTGGCTTCCTTACACGTGGACTCCTAGGCAGAGCTTCCCAGAACTCAAATCACCATTCCTTCTGTGCAATCTGCTTCCATCCCAGGAAAAGTACAAGTTCTGCATTGCCCCTCTCCCCCTCCACCCCACTCCATTACATCTATACCCCTCTGCCTTCATTTGAACCTAATTTATCCTCCATGCTGGTCCCAGTACCCTTCTCCTTATGCATAAATCTCATAATGCCATTCATCTGCTCAAGAAATATTCAATGGCTCCCTATTCCCTATTGAGTAAGGTTCAAATTCTTTGCATGGCATTCAAAGTCCTCTATAATTTTTTCTAGATACCTAACAGGCTTAACGTATACTATTCTTTGCCATGTGCTTTTGCTGCAATCAAACTGCACTACGCTTTATCCCTCCGACAACACAGAGAAGGAAACCATAAGTGGATTTGGAATCAGAAGACAAAAGTTTTGAGTCCTGACTGCCATCCCTCTCTGCACCTCAGTTTACTTGTAAGGAGGACTTTCTAGCTCTAAGGTGATATGATTCTTTACTGTTTTCTACATGCATGCTTTTCTTCATGCTTCTCCCTGTGCCTGGAATGTTTTGTTTGTTTTTTTTTTTTTTTTGCTTCCTCTTAACCTATCCACCCTTTAAAGTCCATCTGAAATACCTCCTCCAACCCAGCTCCTCTCTCACTTAGGGTAGTACTTACATCTTTACAGTAAAAACCACTCTGTACTCCTCTGATGCACTTATGTTCTCTCTTAGCTAGCCTCCTGTAACTGGCGATCTGGACAGGCTCCAGAGGTTCCTAGAGGCCACATCCATACTGGGTTACCCATACTGGGCATGCCCAGACTAGCCTGAGTTATACAGGGTATTTGTCAGATTTCCCCTACTTGACTGTGAGCTTCATAGGGGCAGGGGAGAATCCTATCTGAACTTTGTGTCTTCCCCAACACACCACAGTAATTCACAAATGTTCTTGATTCTCAAATTCCCCAAAGGGGCTCTTAAGATTTCAAGAAACTTCCTTTGCAGGAAAATCTCACCCTAGCTATAGCTGTTTGTCAAGCCAGTCTTAACCCTACATCTTGGATTCCTTCTTAAAGAGGAATATATGGTTTGGTTCAAGTTCCAGCTTCCCTTCTTACTAGGAAAAACACTTCACTATCATAAGCCTCAGCTTTCTCACCTGTAAATGAAGATGACAACTACCCTGCCTAGTTCACCGAGTTTTTGTGAGGATTAAATGAGATAATGTATTAAAGCACTTGGTGAATCTTAAAGCACTACATAAGTATTCCTTATTATTTACCTCTCAAGTTTCTTGGCTCTGACAGCTCCCCAATCTTCCTTCTATCACAGCCGGTATAGTAAATGACAAAGATGTGAACTTATCATGTTCCCTTCAAAACTAATTTCCACTCTCCCTAGCCAGAAATCGTGGAGTCATTTTTGACTCTTTCCTTTCCTCCACCAACCTCTACCCAATGTCAGTCAGAACCGAAACTTCATATTGATTCCAAGGGTTACGAAATCTCACTATTGGAAGGGACATCAGAGGACATTAATTTCAAACCATATCTAAACAAGAATCCCACCCCATGTCCAGCATACCCAATATGTGGTTGCATGTTTAAAGATATTTAATGATGCCCCCACCTCTGGCAGCAACCCATTCCACTTCTAGATGGTTTTAAAGGTCAGGAAGTTTTTCCTTATATCAAGCCTAACTCTCCCACCCCTTCCTCCTACTTTTGCCCTCCAGCGTCAAAGAGGACAAATAAAATCCTTCTTCCATAGGAAACATGACATATCCCAGAACTTTAGAGCTGAAAGATGTGAGCAAGGTTCTCCTGACTATTGAATATTTCTAACTGGATGTCCTGTAGGGATCACAACAACAACAACAGATGTTTATTAAGTACCTACTATGTGCTGACCACTGTACTAGGCATTGGTGCTATAAATACAAAGAATGAAATAATCTCTCAAAAAGCTGATATGCTAAGGGGGAAACAAGAAGGACATGCATAAACATCTATAAACTAAATGTAATGAGACTAAGACATCCATGTAATAGTTAAGAAGGGAAGACACTGGCAGGTGAGGGGGTCAGGAAAGGCTGCATTGTAGAATCTGGTGCCTGAGCTGTGTCTGGGAAGAAGAAGGGGATTCTGTGAGGTGAAGGTAAGGAAAGAGTATGTTCCAGGCCTGGGAGACAGGCGGTGTAAAGGCACAGATAAAAATGGCCACATGAAAGGAAAGAATGAAGACCTGTTTAGCAGAGGCCAGGAGGGGAAGCAAACAGCACACAGTAAGTCTGGAAAGAAACGCTGCAGCCAAGTTGTGAAAGGCTTTAAAAGCTAAACAAAGGAGTTTATATTTTATCCAAGAAACAGAGAGACACTTGAGTTTGGAGGAGAGACGGCCAAGGGGACAGATTAGAGGCAGAGAGCTCAGTTAGAAAGCCCCTGTAATAACCTATTTGAGGGGTCAGGGGGACTGAAGTTGTGGCTCTCTCTGAGCAGAAATAAAGAGTCAGATTCAAGAGAGGCTCTGGAGGTAAGAATGGCAAGACTTGGCAAGAAGTGTGGGTGGAAGGCTATGAGAAGGCAAGGGTATCATAGTTATAAATGTGAGATTAGCTGAATGGTGGTGTTTCTGTCAGGAAAAAGGGAAATTTGGAAGTGGGGTGAGTTTATGGGGAAAGATTGGGTTTTTTTAAATTTATTTTTTAATTAATAAAGTATTTTATTTTTTCCATTACATGTAAAGATAGTTCTCAACTTTTGTTTATACAAGCTTTACAATTTCAGATTTTTCTCCCTCCCTCCCCTCCCTCCCCCCTCCCCTAGACAGCAGGTAATCTGATATAGGTGTTTATACACACACACACACACACACACACACACACACATAATAACATTAATCCCATTTCTGCATTAGTCATGCTATAAGAGAAAAAATCAGAGCAATGATGAAAAACCTCAAAATAGAAAAAAAACAACAGCATCAAAAACAAAAGAAATAGTATGGTTCATTCAGCATCTATACTCCGCAGTTCTTTTTTTTTTTTTTCCTTGGATTTGGAGATCCTCTTCCATCACAAGTTCCCTGGAACTCTTCTGTGCCATTGCATTGGTGAGAAGAATATAGTCCATCACAGTAGATCAACACTCAATGTTGATGATACTGTGTACAATGTTCTTCTGGTTCTGCTCATCTCACTCATCATCAGCTCACGAAAGACCCTCCAGGTTTCTCTGAACTCCTCCTGCTCATCATTTCTTACAGCACAATAGTATTCCATTGTATTCATATACCACAACTTGTCCAGCCATTCCCCAATTGATGGGCACTCCCTCAACTTCCAATTCCTTGCCACCACATAAAGAGCAGCTATAAATATTTTTGTACATGTGTGTCCCTTTTCCCTTTCCATGATTTCTTTGGGAAAAAGACCCAAAAGTGGTATTGCTGGGTCAAAGGGTATGCACAGCTTTATCGCCCTTTGGGCATAATTCCAAATTGCTCTCCAGAATGGCTGGATCAGTTCACAGCTCCACCAACAATGGATTAGTGTTCCAATTTTCCCACAGCTTCTCCAACATTTATTATTTTCCTTTTTTGTCATTTTAGCCAATCTGATAGGTGTCAGGTGGTACCTCAGAGTTGTTTTTATTTGCATCTCTCTAATCATTAGAGATTTAGAGCATTTTTTCATATGGGAATAGGTAGCTTTGGTTTCTTCATCAGAAAACTGCCTGTTCATATCCTTTGACCATTTCTCAGTTGGGGAATGACTTGGGTTCTTATAAATTTGATTTAGTTCCCTATATATTTTAGAGATGAGGCCTTTATCAGAAGTACTGGCCTCAAAAATTGTTTCCCAGCTTTCTGCCTCCCTTCTAATTTTGGATGCATTGCTTCTGTTTGTACAAAAATTTTTTAATTTAATGTAATCAAAATCATCCATTTTGCATTCTGTAATATACTCTATCTCTTGCTTGGTCAAAAACTGTTTTCCTTTCCAAAGATCTTATAGGTAGACTATTCCTTTCTCTCCTAATTTACTTATGATATCTCCTCTTATGTCTAAATCGTGTATCCATTTTGACCTTATTTTAGTATAAGGTGTAAGATGTTGGTCTATGCCTAATTTCTGCCATACTATCTTCCAGTTTTCCCAGCAGTTTTTGTCAAATACTGAGTTCCTATCCCAGAAGCTGGAGTCTTTGGGTTTATCAAACACTACATTACTAGTGTCATTTACTACTGCATTTCCTGAGCATAGCCTATTCCACTGATCTACCACTCTATTTTTTAGCCAGTGCCAGATAGTTTTGATGACTGCCGCTTTATAGTAAAGCTCCAGGTTTG
Organism: Dromiciops gliroides; assembly: GCF_019393635.1. Lineage (NCBI taxonomy): Eukaryota > Metazoa > Chordata > Mammalia > Microbiotheria > Microbiotheriidae > Dromiciops > Dromiciops gliroides. The sequence goes on from NC_057865.1 coordinate 198,772,800, forward strand.
GTACCGCTAACCCACCTTCCTGTGAATTTTTTTTTTCATTATTTCCCTGGATATTCTTGATTTTTTGTTTTTCCAGATGAATTTTGTTATTATTTTTTCTAGCTCTATAAAATAATTTTTAGGTAGTCTGATTGGTATGGCACTGAATAAGTAAATTAATTTAGGCAGTATTGTCATTTTCACTATATTAGCTCTGCCTATCCATGAGCAATTGATATCTTTCCAATTATTTAGATCTGATTTGATTTGTGTGAAGAGTGTTTGGTAGTTGTGTTCATAGAGTAAGATTGGTTTTTCTACATCATAAGTTTGGGGATATTGTTGGGAAATCCAATTTGAAAAAATTCATTGAGTAGCTGGTGATGTGGAACAGAAGCTCAGGGGAGAGAGTAGGGCTGGATATATAGATCTGAGAGTCATCTACATAGAGAGGATCATTGAACCCAGGGTTGCTGCTGATGAGATCGCCAAGAGAATGAAGGTAAAGAAGAGAAGCGGACCCAAGAGGCTGAAGGAACACTCCTAATTAGGGAGTGCAATGTGAACCCTGAGACAGCCAAGGAGACTGAGGGGTAGACAGACAGGTAGAAGGACAACAAAGAGAGAATGCGAGAGAGGAAAGAGTAAGTATCCATGAGGAGACCATCCCAGTATCAGATCCTGGACAGAGGTCAAGCAGGACAAGAACTGAGAAAAGATTACCAGAATTGGCCAGGAAATCATTGATAAGATTATTCTGGAGGAAGGAGTTTAAGTTGAGTGACGAGGTCAGAATGAAAGGAGAGAAATGGTGACAAGCAGACAGTTTTTTCTTAGGAATATGGCTGAGAAAGGGAGGAGAGATAGAGGAAGACAGCTTGAAGGAATGGGAGGGTGTTTTGTACAGTATTGTGTGGCTTCCTCACAGAAATCTTAAGGGTTCCCTTTCTTTCTTTTTTTTTTTTTTTTTTAGTGAGGCAATTGGGGTTAAGTGACTTGCCCAGAGTCACACAGCTAGTAAGTGTTAAGTGTCTGAGTCCAGCTTTGAACTCGGGTACTCCTGATTCCAGGACTGGTGCTCTATCCACTGCGCGCCATCTAGCTGCCCCAGGGTTCCCTTTCAAAGAAAAAAAATCTTTTTCTTTTAGAAACTGTTATTTGATGATAAGGGAAGACTACCAAGTAGGTGTATGTTTCAGGGAAAGCCCATCTCTTCTGATCTTAGGGTGTCAGTTCCTTTGGAAAGGCACCTAGAACCCCAGGCCTTCAAAGTTTTACGGCATTTCTCTTGATTTTCTCAACAGCATGTTTCCTTTAAAAACAACTCCAGAACAAAAAAAACCCTAAAAAACCACACCAAAAAAAGAACAAACAAACAAAAAAGCCCAGATTCTTTAAGAGTTTAAAGGAAGTAGTGAGAAGCAAAGTGCAGGCATTTGCATTATGGTGTGTCGAGCAAATGTATTCTCAGGATCTCATATGAAAATGTGTCATAATTGTTTCTTTTTTGCTATTGTCAATATGTTTCCGTTCCACTCACTGGACTCTGTTCTGGCTTTCCCTGCAGGATAATTCAATACTCTGGAATTATTTTCCATTTGCCCCTTTATAAGTGGCCTTGTATCCTCTTCATTTCTGAGGATCTTACTGGCTGGTGCCTTTGGGCTACAGTGTCATCGGTTGTAGCACAGCATGAGGGGGCATCTGGTCTGTATCTATGTTTATCTGTACTTAAGGTTTGCAAAGTGCTTTTTCCTCATAACCCTGTTAGGCGGGGTGAGATAGTATAATTATTATTAGATCCATTTTTTTTTAATTAAGACTTCAGAGGAGTTCAATGAATTGGCCAAGGTCACACAGCCAGTGCGGATCACAGCTGGGGCTTCCAGTATAAGTCTTCTGACTCCCAAATTCAGTGCTTTTCCCACTATAATATTCTCTCTCCCTTCCTTCCCCTTCCCCTCCCCCCTCTCCCAAAGGCAGGTTAAAAGGTCTGCCATTAGCCTCGGGTTTCAAGAAATTGTCCAGAGACCCTGCTGCCATGCAGTTTTAGAAAACTTCTGAGCTCCTGACTCCAAAATAATTGGTTCAGATACGTGTGAAATTTTCTAAGTGATCAGCGCTCTTGATTTAATATATCAACATAACCTAAAATCTGCAGCTCTCTCCAACTCTGTTCTCATATGCTCTACCTGGAACACATATCCCCCAAGGCTCCATCTCTTCTACCAAGGCCTAGTTCAGGTGCCACCTTCTCCATGACGTTTTCCAAGATTCCCTCCCCACCCGCCACTTCCCTCAACTTAAAGTGATCTCTCCCCTTTCGAATGTTCTTAGAGCCCTTTGCCTGGCAATCTCCTTGGTTATTCTCACATTGGACCTTGATATCAAACTTACACTGATTTCTCCTGGTTCTCTTGCTACCTGTCGGACTGCCTCTCAGCCATTTGTATAGCTCCCCTATCTCCCGCCTCCTTAGCGTACAGCGCATGTTCTCTAAGACTGTGCTCTCGCTACACTCTCCCTTGGTGGTCTCATCAGCTCACGTAGATTCATTATCATTTCTATGCATATGAATCCCCGAAATATAACTAACCCTAATGTGTCTCTTGTGGAAACTTCACATCACTAACTGCTTACTGGACATCTCTAGTTAGAGATCTACTGACATTTCAAATTCTGCATGGACAAAATTGAATTATCTCCTCACTTACACCTGTCTCTTCTCCACACTTGGCTATTTCTGTGGAAGGCGCCATTATTTTTCTAGTCACTCAAACTGGGACTAATCTTTATTCCCCCCTTTTCTTCACCTCCATATTCAAATCATTTGTCAAGCCCTGTAGAGTCAACCTCTTATCCTTAGTTTCTGCTCATACGGCCATTACCCTCATTCAGGCCCTCATCATTTGGATAAGCAAATTAGATTACTGCAAAAGCCTTCAAACTGCTTTCCTTGTTTCCAGTCTCTCCCCTCTCTGACCCATTTTTCACACAGTTGAAAAAATAATCTTTATCGGGAATAGTTCTGAACGTGATGTTCCTTCGTCCAGCCCCTGGAGCCCTCATCCCAGGTAAACCCTACGGAGATGGCAGGCCCCTTCTCCAATGAGTATAACAATGAGCAAAACCACTGGCTCAACTTCTAGCCTGGGCTCTGCAGCCGTTATTGACGGCTGTGGAGATGAGGTCCATTTTCCTTGTCAATATCTAATCCAACTCCTTATCAATGGCGGGTAAGCCCAAGAGCCCTAGGAGTGGGCCCTGCCACTATCACCCACAGAAGCAACTCATGTGAAGAAGGGACCAGACATCCCAACCAACTGCCACCATCTCCATTCCAATAGGAGCCCAAACCTAAGAGCCTCGAGAATAGCCGTGTCCTCAGGACTACCTATCAGCCCTGCAGCTTTGGGAGAGTGGCAGCACCCTCCCAATTGCTGATCTTGCTTCCTTCTCAGCCACCACAGCTATCAAACTAGGAAGCAAGCCCTGTGAAGATGCAACCTAGTAACCTCTTTTGTGGGTGCTTAAGCCCTAGCTTTCTCAGAAACTACAGCAACTAAAGACCCCCCAAATAAAGTTCTTTCCACCAAAGCCCTTGGCACTGTCAAATGGTCAGTGTCAGAAATGGCTATGATTATCACTAGAAGTGACATTATCGAAGATGCTTCTCTACCCTAAGTACTGTGGGACCTTTCCATCTTACTTGTAGCTGAAACCTACATGTGTTGTCCTTGAACAAATCTAAATGTGAACCCCTTGAGAGCAGAGGCTGTTTTGCTTTTCTATTTGTATATCCTCAGTACTGTAAATGCTTAACAAATGCTTTCTCTTCATAATCATACATTCATTTACTTAAATTTTCAGTTGTTCCTTTTTGTTTCTAGGATGAAATATAAATTTCTCAGCCCTTTACAAATCAGCCTCTACCTTCTCAAGCTTATTTCCTTTTGATTGATTTATTTATGTATTTATTTTTGCGGGACAATGGGGGTTAAGTGACTTGCCCAGGGTCACACAGCTACTAAGTGTCAAGTGTCTGAGGCCGGATTTGAACTCAGGTACTCCTGAATCCAGGGCCGGTGCTCTATCCACTGCGCCACCTAGCTGCCCCCTCAAGATTATTTCCTTCACACACTTTATTTCAGCCCATTACTCTGTTTGTGGTTCCTACCCCGTGTGCCTGGACTGCACTTCCTCCTCACTCCAATTCCTCTGGATCTGTCCTTTGGAGGTAGAGTTCCACTCTCCCTGGACCACAGAAGCGAATGCTGGGGCAACAGCTCCGGTGTTAGTGGTGCCTTCACCAAGGTGGGGAATGCATTGGGATATTGCAGTGATTCAGAACAGAGTTGGACAATAAGTTCCCAGGGGAGAGGCCTGGATATAGTAAAGGCTAACATTTAGCTAGTGCTTCTTATATGCCAGGTACTGTGCTAAATGCTTTTACAATTATTATTTTATTTGAACCTCACAGAAACCCTCAGAGACAGGTGCCATTTTACAGAGGAGGAAAACTGAGGCACAAAAATTAAGTGACTTACCGAGGACCACACGGTTACTGTCTGAGGCAGGATTCAAACTCAGATCTATATTGGACTCCAAACCCTATACTCTATCCACTGACACCTAGGTGCCCCCAATATCTGTTTCAGCTTCAGATCTTTCTAAAGCCGTGTTCCTAAATGGGATTGCTATATTAAATCTCTCTGCATTACTTGCTTTGTCAGACATGATTGTAATAATGAATAATTTCAACTATCGCTGTTTCTCATTCTTTGGTCACTTCCCTGCAGTGTCTAGTGTTTACATCCCTGGTGTTACTTGTCTCTGGAAGTATGGTTGAAATTGGCCCCAAGGATACAGAATTGCTATAAAGGGAGAAAGTCTGTTTAATGACTGTCCCCCTTTGTGAGAAAGCTGTGATCTAAACAGGCATTTGGGAATGAGAGAGATGAGCTGATCAACGCCGGCCTTCTGTGACTTGGACATTTTTGTCACTGGCTCCTATAGAGATGGTGACCCCCTCCCTCCACACAATCTGCTTAGCTTTCTGCTGATCTTAATTTATTGATGGAAATTTGTTTTATGGTCCAAAAGCCCAGACACCAGTAGCTCCCTGCCAAAAGATTGCACACTGCTGAATGGAGAAGAGAGTCACCTCCCTCAAATGGGAGGCTGGGGAGTTGTGAGAGCATAGTGTGTAAAGCATTATCTGTGACTGCTTGTCCTGCCTCATCCTGAATTGTCAGGAGACCCAGAGGGAGTAGTAAGAAACCATTACCCAGAGCATTCACTGCAGCTGGTGCTGGCCAAGGGGAGGGGAGGCAGCTTGGTCTACAATGCCGCCTTTGAATCTCTCCCTGGCCCTGACCTGCTTTGGACCACTCACTTATTTCCACTTTGCCATATCTCAAGAACGCAGGAGTAAACAAAGCCTTCCCTGACCAACCCATCTACCATTCTTCCTCTCTTCTGCAATGCTATGACTTGTAAGAGTTTGTACCTGATCACTCAACAACTAGTCAGATGGTCATTTGTTCAGTGCCTAATACTCTATCTTAGAGGCACTGTGCTAGATTCCTGCCTTGGCACATGATTGAATTTTGCCAACTTTTCCCCTTAGTGAAGGTGGGATCTAGTCCAGGTTCCACCACGTACTTATGAGGCCGTGGGTTAGTCCCTTCCCATCTTTAGGACCCAGTCTGAAAAATAAGAGGATTGGGCTAGATGATCTCTGAGGTCTCTACCATTTCTAAGCACACTACGAGTCTTAATTTCACACTTTAGGAGAATTAAAGCATAGGGCATGCATGCAGTTCTGTAAGGAGAATAACAAGATATTGCCTGGCAGAGGGCAGGGTTCCTAAGTTGTAGCTTAAGGCAATGCGGCTGGTGACTATTCCTGGCAAAGTGAACTGATCTTAGCTTGTCCATATCCCCCCAAGCACGCGAGAAATGCCAAAATCCTGGCATAGGCAGACGAGGCTCCCAGCTGGCATTATAAATAATCAGGCTGTGGGCATAGAATCCCTAGAGAGAAGAAAAAGTATGTGTTGGCAGTGTGAAAGTGCCTGTGTGTGGGTGGACAGCGCGAGGTCTCAGAGGTCAGAGATGGACACATTCTGATATCTATATGCACAATTATAGATTTCTAGCTGCTGAACTCCATAGATGTAAAAGTTCACCCTCCCCAACCCCTGACGTCTTCCACCATGGGCATGTTATTAAAGAACCTTCCACCAAGTGCTTTGGATGAACTGAAGGAAAAGGCAGCACCACTGAGTGGAACAGGTTTAGAATGGGGCAGTCAGAGGCCCAAGGGTCTTTCTAATCTCAACCACACTTTACATCATCACTATGTGACCTTGAACAAATAAACCACTTAGTCATTCTAGGCCTCGATTTCCCCATAAGCTATGCTGGGGAGAAGGAGCCCTGCATGTTCATGGCCTGACAAGGCGACAATGAGGATAGATGAATTATGGTTTCTAAAGTAATTTGAGATTTATGGAACAAAGATGAGATAAGAATTCAAGATATTCTTGTTGCTGCTACCACTGTGTTTTCCAAGGAGTCTGGCTAATAGCATAGTACCCCGGTGCAGCATTTTTATTTCCATTTCAAGAAATACACCACATTTTGCAGAGTAAGCCCCATTCATCTTTACACATGGCCGAAGGGTGGGGTAGGGCATACACCACTTATTCTCTAGGAGGGTAAACAGACACAGGAGCAAGTGACTGGCCAAGGTTGCAAAGCAAATCAATATTCCCCTGCACCCCCAATTCTAAAATCTACTCCTTCTAAATTAAGATCAGTGACTTCCTCCTATACTCAAAAAGATGTCATTTTACTGGGAATCCCAAAGTTTCCATAAACCCAAAGATTTCATTTCTTCATCTCCCTCTCAGCAGTTACACCTATGCATGATATTCTTTCTGTTCTAGGAGGTCAGAAATGCCTTTTCTCCTTGGTCAAAAAATAAACCAAATGGGGGCAGCTAGATGGCGCAGTGGATAGAGCACCGGCCCTAGATTCAGGAGGACCTGAGTTCAAATCCGGCCTTGGACACTTAAGACTTACTAGCTGTGTGACCCTGGGCAAGTCACTTAACCCCAATTGCCTCACAAAAAAAAGAAAGAAAGAAAGAAAGAAAGAAAGAAAGAAAGAAAGAAAGAAAGAAAGAAAGAAAGAAAGAAAGAAAATAAACCAAATGTCATGAGGACAAAAGATGATAGGGACTGAAAATTTCTTTCTACAGACCTCATCTAAAAACTATTGAGATTTTGTCTCCTTTTCTCCCAATTTCTTTTGGCCTTGAAAGGCAATTAGAAAGATTTTTTTCACCATTCTCCCCCATAGTACACTGGGGCCAGTTCCTTGCTGCTCCTTCTCTGGTTACAAGATTATCTGCTCCATATCCATGAGAACTTCGTTTAGTATAGTAACTTCCTTTCAGTATGGAAACGGTTATGGACAAACACATTCAGAGATTTTTCTGACATGCAGAGTCCAACACTTACTATTTGACGATAGGTAGACCATGAAACCACTTTGAGCCTCAGTTTCCTCATCTGATAAAATGAGTTTGATAATATTTGTACCACCTACCAAGTAGGATTGGTGTGAGGAAAGCACTCTGTGAACAATGTTAATCTGACATATCGGGATGAGTATTTCCCAAGTGAGAGAAGTGATAGTCCCAACAGTATTCTGCCCTGATGAAATTCTATCTAGGGGGCTGTGTGGACTTCCAGGAACCATATTTTAGGAAGGCCACTGACAACCTAGAGGTTGACCAGGACTGCAAGGTGACTATATGAGAACTGTTTAAAGAAACTGGTGATGCCTAACCTGTAAAAGAGAAGACTTAAGGGGAACATGATGATGGTCTTAAATAATGTGAAGAGTTATCACGTCAAAAAAGGAATAAATTCATTCTGCTCGGTTTCAGCATGCTGCACTAGGGGACCAATGGGTAGAAATTACGGGTAGGCAGAGTTTGACTTGAAAATAAGAGTTTTCCAAAAATGGAATAGGTCACCTCAATGGGTTCCTATAATTGAAGGTCTTCGGGGAATAAATGACTCCTTGCTTGTTGAGGATTTTGCTTTAGGTATTCCTGCCCAGGAAAAAGTTGAACCAGATGTCATTTGAAGTCACCTCTGACTCTGAGATTATATGATTGCAAGAGTTCCCTCCTCTGTGATTTCATTTATACATGTTTACATGGCCAGTCTTGGAAATAGTCGTCTAGTCTGGTGCTTCTGAGAAGCAGTAGTTTGTACAGAGTCAACAGGAAGACTTCTTTCATCTTATTTCCAGTAGACCCAAATGTCAATGGAAGGGGTGGGAGGAAAATGGAAATCATTTAGTATGCCCATTCTTTGTGGGCCAGCCAATGCTGTATACGTTTACAATGCTTCCATAAGTCGCTATGTCACAGAAGATCTGTGTCCTTTTGCATCGAGACTTTGGATCATGGGGGCCAGCAGGATGTAGTCAAAGAGTCCTCTGGGAACTCGATGCTGAGGTCCTAGCTCCGTCACTTCCTAGCTGTGTATCCTTGGGTAAGTCATTTTATTAGGAGCCTCAGTTTCCTTCTCTGTAAAATGATGGAGCTAGACTAAATGGCCTCCTTCAAGTGCTGACATTTTAGGATTTTGTGGTTTCTCAACCAGAGCTATCCTCCGCTCCTCCTATTTCCTTCCCTTCCTTGTGGTGTATATGAAAAAACTCACTTTCCCCTTTTCTCCCCAAAGTAGATCTCTAATTGTAATCTGGAATGGTGCTCACTGTGGAAATGACCACTACCTCTCCTTGCTTCCCTGGCTTGCTTCCAGACCAGGCTTGGCTCCCACCTTCTGTAAGAAGCCGTTGTCAGTCCCTGCTGATGCTCATTCCTGCCCTCTGAGATTCCCTTCCATTCACAATGTATACCTCTTGTATGTTCGTGGTTAAAAGCACATGTTGTCTGACCCACTTGAATATGTTCTCCTTAAGGTGAGAGATTATGCCTTTGCCTTTCTTTGTGTCCTCAAGGCTCAGCACAGCACCAGACACAGAGAAAGTGCTCATTAAATGTTTATTCACTGACTGACTGGCTTGGGGAAGAGATCTAAGTTGAGTGATTGTGAATTATATAACAGAGAATCTTTCTCCCAGAAACAGAAATATGAATGGGGAAACCATTTTGTGGGAACACTCAACCTATAAGGTTGAGTAGGGGCTAGACCAGATGGACAAAGACACAGAATCAATGACTTCTTATCCTTCTCCAAGAGCTCCTTTCCATTTCTTCTCCTTTCCCCCACCTTCACCCAAGCCTCCTGGTTACATTCATCCTGATCATAACACATTTCCACTAAAACTTAAACCATAAATAAACATTAATAAACCTTAATAAATAACCCAATAAACCTCAACCGTCCCCAACCTTCAGTCTCTCAAAATCAGAGAGAGACAACTCTGGACTATGGAAGACTATGAGAGCAGAGTTATATCCTCTTTCAGGTCCTCCCAAAGCTGGAAGGGTTTTGATTCTGGGCCCAGAAATGGACTGTATGTGTCATCTGAGGCCAAGACCAGTTAAGTTTGGGAAAGTCCTTCATAAAACTAGCTACACAGAATGATAAATATTTCAATTATGGCAGATCCCAAAGACCATTTACTAAGGAAGAGAAGGGCTGAAGTCTGTTATGTTGGAACAAATACCCACACTAATTAAATCACGAACTCTCCAAGTACAGACGCAGTCATCATCGTTATCATTACTGTCACTGTCACCATACTGGTGACAAAGAGACCAGAACTATACATCAGAAGCTCACCACCTTTCATGAGCTGATGGATGATAAAATCCCTGTACTACAAATACAGATCTCAAAGTATCCTTAAGGATTCAACCTTATAAACCGTACTGGAATTGAACCATTGTTACAGAACAAGCTGTTGTCCCTAATAGCCTAAATATAACATTGATCCATAAAAATTTAAGAATAGTGTCTTTAGGGGCAACTAGGTTGCGCAGTGGATAGAGCACCAGCCCTGGAGTCAGGAAGATCTGTGTTCAAATCGGGCCTCAGACACTTAACACTTACTAGCTGTGTGACCCTAGGCAAGTCATTTAACCCCAATTGCCTCACCAAAAACAAACAAAAAACAAAAACAAACAAAAACAAACAAACAAAAAAAAGAATAGTGTCTTTAGATGTCACCATATCAAGCACTCTCCGAGCTATAGGTCTTCCCCATTATCCTGTCAGAAGATACCAGCCAAGTTGATGCTTTCAGGGACCCTATGGAAGAGGAGCAAACTAAAGATAAAGAGAGAGACTGGACCTCTAATTTCATTGGTATAGGGAACTCCCAGATGAAGACACTCTCTCCACCAAGGCAGGGGTAGGGGGTGGGGGGGCACCTGTTCTGCAACTTGAAGTCTTAAGAGGACTGTTTAGAACACAGAGAGATTGTCTTGGCCAGAATCCCATAGCTGGTTTGTGTTCCAAGAGGATCTTGAACCCAGGTCAATCTCTTTGAATCTGAGGTTGGTTTTCTATCCACCACACCATGCTACCTTTAAAGATTGCATTCTCTGTAAGAAACAATGAGCAGGAGGAATTTAGAGAAACCTGGAGAGTCTTGCATGGGCTGATGATGAGTGAGATGAGCAGAACCAGAAGAACATTGTACACAATATCATCAACATTGTGTGTTGATCTACTGTAATGGACTATATTCTTCTCACCAATGCAATGGTACAGAAGAGTTCCAGGGAACTTGTGATGGAAGAGGATCTCCAAATCCAGGAAAAAAGAAAAGAACTGTGGAGTATAGATGCTGAATGAACCATACTATTTCTTTTGTCTTTGGTGCTGTTGTTTTTCTATTTTGAGGTTTTTTGTCATTGCTCTGATTTTTCTCTTATAACATGACTAATGCAGAAATATGTTTAATGTTATTGTGTGTGTGTATATATATACATATACATACATATATATATATATATATATATATATATATATATATATATATAACCTATATCAGATTACCTGCTGTCTAGGGGAGGGGGGAGGGAGGGAGGGAGGGAGAAAAATCTGAAATTGGAAAGCTTGTATAAACAAAAGGTGAGAAATATCTTTACATGTAATGGGAAAAAAATAAAATACTTTATTACAAATAAAAAAAAGAATAAGATAAATCAAAGTAAAAAAAAAAAAGATTGCATTCTAACATTTGTATTCAGCTACAGAGAGTAGTGATTTTATCTACCTGAGCAACAGTCTATCAAATACCAAAAGAATAGCATGACAGTCACCTGTTGTGGGACTGCCTCTATATGAACTCTGTCAAAAAGATGAGAACACGTTAATAATAATTTATTCTTATAAAACCTTTTGGTTAGGAAATGCTTAGTATACATTTGATCCTCTAAATTTTCTTATGAAAGTGCTATCATCACTATTTTACAGATCAGGAAACTGAGGATTAGAAAGTTTAAGTCACCTACCCGAGGTCACACAGGTAGGAAGTACCACAGCCAGGGTTTGAACCCAAGTCTTCTGATTCAAAGCCCAGAACTCTTTCTGTTACCCCATGGTGCCTGTGATGGGAGCTACTGCCTCCTTTGTGGCTACCCTGGCATCTGAAACTCAGGGGCAGACCCAGAACTTTCTTGTCCCAAAGGCCGTGCCATAACTGTAGTCATGTGGACGCCTTGGTTGGACGTGAACCATAAGGCTGGGCAGATGCCTTCCATACCCACTACCTGACCTGGGAAATCCCAAAATAGAAAGGGGTAGTGCCTCAACAAAGGCAACAGTTAAGTTTTCCCAAAGTATATCAATCCCTTTGTATGCAGGCTAGGAGTGCCTCCTTTGAGGGGCTGGGGGACCCCTAGTAGCTAAGTAGTCAATTAATAAGCATTTATATCCATACTGTGTGGAAAGCACCACACTAAGCACTGGGGATACAAAAAAAAAAGGCAAAAGACAGTCCTTGTCCTCAAGAAGCTCACAATCTAATGGGAGAGACAACATGGAAACAAATACGTACAAACTAACTATGTAGGATAAAGAGGAAGTAATTAACAGAAGGTCGTCACTAGAATTAAGGGTACTGGGAAAGGCTTGCTTTAGAAGGTAGGGTTTTAGCTGGGCCTTGAAGGAAGCCACGGGGAGTCAGAAGCTAGAGATGCAGAAGGACAACATTCCAGGCCTATGGGACAGTCAGATAAAATGCCTGAAGCTGAGAGGTAGAAGAGCAAAGAGGCTGGTGTCACTAGATCCCAGAGTAGGGATCCCAGGGAGGAGGGGGGATGTAAGCCTGAAAAAGATGGGGGGCACTAGGTTATGAAAGTCAACACTAGTGAGAAGATTTTATATTTAATCATGAAGGTAACGGGGATCCACTGGAATTTACTGAGCAGGGAGATGACACAGTCCGACCTGTGCTTTAGAAAAATCATTTTGGTGACTGAATGGAGGATGGACCAGAGTAGGGAGAGACTTGTGGCAGATAAACCAACCAGAAGGCTACAGCAACAGTCCCGAGATGAGGAGACGAGGGCCAGGACCAAGATGAATGACTATACCAACTGGAAGGGGGCAGGGGAGTCTTCTGGGGCTGATACTTGCATGGGGATCTCTCCTTGATCCAGTCAGTGGTGGAGTCATCAGGGAAGCTCTACCCCTCCATGGGTCATCTTGGTGAAGCAAGGATAGGTACTCACATGGTATTTAGGACTGCATCTGAGGTAAATTTGGACACATAGAAACTTTATCATACTACCAACCTGGGGGAAGGGATGAAAAGGGAACCACACCACTCCTTCTTCCCAACCCCAATCATATATGAATTGAGGATAACCTGATTCTGGCCTAAGTAAGAGTAATCAAAACCTAACTGTTGTGCATATGTATGTAGGTATACACACATAACATACACACACTATTTTCTTAACCCCTCTAGAACTTAAAAAACACTCTACTTTTAAAGCCACTCTAGAAATCAATCATAAAATGAAGGAGTTAGATCAGGTAATCCTTCCAGCTGTAGATCTGAAGTTCAGGTGGTCAAGTGAAAAATTTCTGTTTGGAAATGAGGAGAAGTCTGGAGTGTAGGCATTAAAGATCTACTTTCCAAGCAACCAGCAGAGATGAGAGAGGTTAGTGTGTATTCTTGTAAAACTTGGAAATGATTGCGAAAGCTTGATCTGCATGTGAACTCCCATCAGGTTAAATGGCATAACCTGACTAATTCATCTGTGGGATGTACTCCCAAAATCCCTGACACCATAAAGACACTTGTGCACTTTAAACAGCTGACTGAAGTTGTTATACTGTAAAGGAAATAAGTGGTGGAGGGAAGAAGCACATTAGGAGAGATTAAGACAAAGGCTGTGATCCTAAGACATGGACTTTGGAGGAGAAACCTGTGGAACTCTTGTGGGGTAGAGGGGAGTTGTGTTGCCTAAGAGTTTCAGCTCTGGAGAGGAAGGGAACCTTCTTAGCTAGCAGTTTTCCTAGAATAAATGGACACGGATTATCTTCTGCCTGAGTTACTTTACCATGAATGTTTGTGCAGCAACGGCATCTGTAAAGTGTCTAAAACTGGAAACCAATAGCTCACTTTTTATAGCACTTTAAGATTTACAAAGAACTTTCTTTACAACCATCCTTTGAGCTAAGTAGTATTAGTTATTGCTCCCAATTTACAGATGAAAAGACTGAGCCAGGAAGAAGTGAAGTCATTTGTCCACAGTCACAAAACTAGTAATTGTTGGAGTTGGGGCTGGAACTCACTGCAATTTGGTGCTCTTTCTACTACACAATTTATGTTTTAGACACAGTAACAAAGACCGTTTGACTATTCATTACGGTTTAAATTATGAAAACGGGCTCCTGGGATCTAGTTGGCTTAGAAATCACCCACAGAATCCTGGAATGTAAGAGTTAGAAGAGGCCTCAGAGATCATGTAGTTCAATCTCCTCATTTTACCGATGAGAAAACTGAGGCCCAGAGAACTGAAGTGACTTGTTTAAGGTCATATATCTAATAAGTGGAAGTGTCAGGACTAGAACTCGGGTCTACTGATCATCAGCTTAATGCCCATTTCCTCCAGACCTTACTCCTTACCTCCCTCTTTCTCTAGAGTTGGTTCCTGCAAACACTCCAATAATCCTTTCTGACCCTGAGACTTCCCAATTAGTCATCCTTAAATCCAAGGATGCCTTCAAGTCTACTTGGGAAATGGGTTAGAGAATTAACTAGCCAAAGGACTCAGGCTTCACTATGAATTTTAAACTTTTAAAAAGTTCTTCATTAACAACTGTCCTAAGGGGCAGCTAGGTGGCGCAGTGGATAAAGCACCGGCCCTGGATTCAGGAGGACCTGAGTTCAAATACGGCCTCACTTGACAATTACTAGCTGTATGACCCTGGGCAAGTCACTTAACCCCAACTGCCTCACAAAGGAAAAAAACAAACAAACAAACAAAAAAACCCACAACTGTCCTGAGAAGGGGGTAGTATCCCTATCACAAGTTAAGGACACTGAGGTTCAGAGGGGTTAATCTATGTGCCAAAGGCCATACGGTTACATATCAGAGATGGAACTTGAACCTCGGGTCATAGGTAGCCATCATTCTTTTTCCATTGCTTTCGATTGTTCCCCATTCTCTGTGTCTGGCTCACTCTGAACCTGTTTATAAACCCTGCAACAGCACAAAACTAAACCAGATTCCATTCTCCCCTCTTCCCCAGAGGTATTAAAGTGAATTCCCGAATTGCTCCTGCAGAGAACTCTCCAAGCCCCACGATGGAAGCAGTAACTAAAACACAGACTCCTGTTCCCAGCTTTCTACAGTGGGATGAATTTATTGGCAGGTTTACTTCTCCAAGGATCAGCACAGGTTCATTTCTAGCCTGCATGTCAGGAAACAAAATTAACAATGGGTTTGGTTTTCCCTTTTGTTCTCCACATCCACTAATTTATTAAATGCCATTAAACATTGCTTTTGACACTAGCCTGGATATACCAAGTAGCCAAGGAACAGTGATTCTTACTGTTTTAAAATCTGTTATATGAATTAAGGAAGGAGGTCATTCAAGTGACATCCCACTCCCAGGAGCCAGAATGTCTTGCTGGGACTCTGTGGAAGACACATGAGGCAGCAGGGATTAAAATAATCAAGACAGGGTGCTGAACCTTTCATGGGGGCTGGGATAAGGACTGCAGACATATGATTTGTAAAGGGCCAACAGAGAAGCCTAGAGATTACATCCTTGGAAACAAATCAGCCTACTGGGCTGCATATGGAGTGATGGGGTGGGTCCAAAGGAAGAAAGGTTGAGATCTCTTCTACTATGAGACTACTCGTAGGTATGTAACATTTTCCCATTACAAAGAACTTTATATAATTTTATTAGGTCCTTACAAAAATCTTGTGAAATACAGTGAAAGTGTTATCTTCACTTTTCCAAAGAGGAAATGGAGAAGTGAAGTGGTTGAGTGACTTTCCCAGGGTTACACAATAATAAATAGGGAAGTCACGACTATCTTCTAGGATTTGAAATGCTGGTGGACAGAACACAGATTGGACTGGGTTGGTTTCATTGTTGTTGTTATTGTTTGTGTGTTCATTTGTTCTTCGTCTCAATGGACTGCCTTGAGAAGTTGTAGAGATAGCTCTCTTTAAAAGTATATCAGTAATCTGAAGTCTCTTTGAATGCTAAGATTCTGTGATTCTGAGCGAGACTCAAAATGGACCTTGAGGGGGAGTAGGGAAGACACTGAAGATAGGAGGGACAACATGAACGAAGCCATAACATTTTGGAATTACAGACAATCCTGTCTAACCCTCTTCAGTTTACAGATGAAGAACATAGGGCCAAAAAAGTGAATTTATTTGCCCATGGTCACATAGTGTTTTGTGGCAGATTTAATCTTAGACTTCTCATCTCTAGATTCCCAGCTAGGAATTGGGTCAACAAAGAGAACAGCTTGAAATAATAGGAAATTAAAACAAATGAACAAGTTGCTTTTTTCTGAGCCTCAGTTTCTTCAGCTGTCAAGTGAGGGGGTTGAGTTAGGTCAGTAACATCAGACTCAAATAGAAATAGGGGCTGCTACACCACACATAAGGATCGCTGAAGACTGCATATTGACTGAGAAACCCACATATTAACATTATGTTTGTTTTATCATATTTTTATTCTGTTGTACATTCCCCAATTATATTTCAATTTGGTTCCAGCTGCACTCGGCAGAGTTGTGGGCCACATGGAAACTGGGGCCATGCGTTCAACACTTCTGGGCTCAGTCACATGTAACGGCCCTTCTGGCTCCAAAGTCTGTTACCATCTGACCCTTTGCTGTCTGATACAGTTCCCTGATTTTTTGAAGCCCTTGCTTCAGAGCACCGGTTAGACTTCAACCTAACCTTCTCTTACTGTCAAAAAGCCCGTTCTATTTCCTGAGGAAAGGGAATCACTCTCTGTCCCCTGCCCCCCCCCCCACTGAGATTTATAGACCATGTTCTAGGCCCTCTGTGTTTTCTCCTTTCAGGATTATAAAAACTAGTCCCAGGAGCCTCTCTTTCCTGCAATCCAGGCATCCTCAACTCTTTCCAGCTGCTGTCTTACCACAGTACTCCCCCGTCACAGACGAGACACATCTAAGGACAACAGTGACTGCTCATTCCATTATAAACTCAACTAGCTGAAACCCTCTGAGATTCCTAGGGAATAAATTATCCCCAACAAGCTCTCCTGTTTAAAGCCAAACCCTTCTGTTGCCACCCTCTCCTCGCTGGCTTCTCAAAATGTTTTTTTTTCAGAACTAAATACAAAATCAAATATTTTTCAAGTGCCTATTTGCATATAGAGCCCTGTGTTGGGCAAAAGGTAATCCTGTCTCCAAGGTCACATGGCTAGTAAGTAGCATAAGTGGGATTTGAACACAGATGTCCTGATGGTAAATCCAGAGCTCTTATGATTATACCTTGCTGCCTTTTATAATAGTTGCCCCCCATACTAGCTCTAAGACTACTGACAAGTCACTTCATCTGAGCCTCAGTTTACTAATCTGTAAAATAGGGATAATAATACTTGCTCTACTTTCTAGGGTTGTTGGGAAACAAAACACTCCAAATATACAGATTTATGCCCTGGCATTAAAAAAAAAATCCTAACCAACCCCAAATACAGTAGGCTGGTAAATGGTATATTTACTTACAGTACAAAGTTAAAGAGCAGTGAAATCATGGAAAACTCTTCAATGCCAAACTAGTTGTGAAATTTCACATTATTGTGAATTTCATTCACTGTGAAACTGAAGTGTATTGGGTAAAGTTGTATGGCAAGATGGAGGGTCCCTGGGAATAAAATGGAGCTTCCAAGATAACCATCTCGATGAAGACTCCTGTCTTCAAACTATTCAACTTAAGCCCCCACACCTAATCCACAAAATAAAACAACTTCCACACATCTACATGCACTTCTATAATGTCTACACTTGGAGCTCCGAGTTTCATGAGCTTCACAAAAATTCCCTGCAGTAGCAGGAGGTTCTCACTACCTTCAGCCTCACACACAAGGTTGTTGGAGAAGTTGGAGGAGGGAAGCATAACTAAAGGCCCCTTGAAAACAATCCGTCCTCATTCAGAAAGCCAGATTTTTCTCAGTATATAAGGTATTCAAGGAGGGAGGCATGAATCACTTTTTCAGGACCCCTGGAGGATGAGCCTGGAACCTCACAGTAACCCTATCAGTCCTCACAGCTGCATTGTCATGGAGTAGAACGGTCATATAAGTGTTTTGGTATTTTGGTAACTAAACCTCTTTGGTTGGAGTCCAAAGGCAAACTTGTTGTATAGCAAGGAATATTATAGCAGGCAAGTCATTTCCTCTCCCTGGACCCTGTTCCCTCATTTGCAAGATGAGGGGGTTGAACTAGACTGTGTCCCTTCTACCACTCAATGCTATGACAGTCCAGTGCGTATCCGTATAATCTGGATCAAATTGCTTGCCTTCTCAAGGAGGGAGGAGTGGGGAGGAAAAGAGGGAATCTGGAGCTCAAAATTTTTTAAAAGGAACGTTACAATTGTTTTTATAGGTAACTGGGAAAAAATATATATATATATATATATATATTTTGCGGAGCAATGGGGGTTAAGTGACTTGCCCAGGGTCACACAGCTAGTAAGTGTCAAGTGTCTGAGGTTGGACCTGAACTCAGGTCCTCCTGAATCCAGGGCCGATGCTTTATCCGCTGTACCATCTAGCTGCCCCCCGGAAAATATATTTTTAATTTTTTTTTAAAGAAAACTACAACCAAAATAACCAGTCCAACGCATAGCAACTGGCTGAATGGAGCAGAAGAGTTAATGCAGCCTGAAAAGTCAAGATCAGGGGCACCGCTGGGGAGCTTATCCGACCTCCTGATAGGATTATCACCAAGTTCAAGAAATGCCAATCAACTAACTGGCTGAATTTAACCTTGTCACCACATTTCTCCTTGTCACTGCATCCCGCCTTCCCCCCAAAACTGTGCTCCCAAATTCAGCCATTACATGAGAAGCAGATCCTGGCTACCGCTGGTCATTGGCTATTTATAAACCATCCCGAGTGTTGAGGAGGAACCAGATATCCCCGGTCATAAGCACACACTGCTGGACCTCCAGAACTACAGGACTCAGACTTGAAGATCCCACTATACCTGGCTTCTCCTTCCCAGGGTCTCCTATAGACAAAGACGTCTCGAAGGTACTTTCTATAAGACTACAGGCCAGTCTCTTCTCATTTGCTGAAGACCATGTTGGGCAGCATTTTTCAATTAAAAAATCTTTTTCAAGTTTTCTGTACACGACAAACATAGATCATAGAGCCAGAACTGAAAGGGATTTCAGAGGCCATCTGGTTTAACTCCCCCATTTTACAAATGAGGAAAGCTGAGGCTCAGGGGAGATAAGTAATTTAAGTACTTGCATATACACTACAGAGAAAAAGATCTTACGTCAAACTATGAAACTACACGTTAGTTTCAGAGCTGGACAACTTGTCTATGTCTCCTACTGAATCTCCTTCAGTTCTTTTTTGTGCATTTAAAAATACTACAATGACCCTATTTTCTTTCTTTTTGGCATTGCTATTGCTAGTTCCTCCTCCACTCCTTGAATCCCTCCCAATTTAAAACCAATCCTTCCTTGAAACAAATAAGATATTGCCCCCTTTTTATGTGAACATTATATTTGCTAGAAAAGCTCATTTTGTGTCAAAACACAGAGAAAAGCAGTTTGCAGGGAAACAATCCAAACTGGTGAGAGAACCCGCAGGAAAAGCAGCACCTCAGAGGCAAAAGTAGTGACGGGAATCAGAGATGGCCTCAGAACTGTATTCCCCCATTCAAATGATTTCAGAACTTTGACGTTTATTCCTGGGAAACACCACATCAAAGACTATTTTAGGGCTGTGAAACTATAACATCCAGATTTATATGTATCATATCTGACAGAAATATGGATTGGGGAGGTTTCTCCACTAAAGTTAGAAATGGGTCACTACACTGAAGCCAGGGAGAGCAAGAGCAAGACAAAGGGTCAAGCAACCAAAGAAACTGCAAGCTGGAGAGAGATCAGATAAGCCAAGAAACCAAGACATGAGAAACTAGAAGCCACTGGAGCTTGAAGACTGATGAGAACTGTCTTGGATTGAGGCAAGAAGCTCATCTGAGTGGAAGAAAAGAGAATCCTCTGCTCTGCTTGAAGAACTGGATAGGGAGGAAGACTGTCCTGCTCTCTAGTGCCATCTGCTAATGGTCATAAACTCAAAGGCTTGCTTATGTTAACCTTTATTGCCCTCTATGGATCAAGAGGATGATCCCTTGGTTAGATCCCTATGGATCCCTCAAGTCCCTATGGATGATTCCTCGAGTCCCGGCAAAACCCAAACAGTTTCATACTTCCCAAGATTAAAGGGAACTGCTTTTCAGTGAAAGAATGTTATTCTGCCTCAGCATCTAACCAAGGGAGCATACCTGAGCTATGTCAATCTCAGGCTGAAGGCAACAATTAGTGAAAAGAGCTCAAAACCACTTCAGAATAGCAGGAAAACAACATACTCAAGCAAGAGAATGGAAAGGGTCAGAATATGAGTGGGAACATAGAACACGTGATTCCTAGGACAGATGGGAGAATGTGATCCAGACTCATGGGTGGACTCTTTGTTCTATTTTGATTATTCCTACTTCTGCCTTCTTAGTAAATGTTATGATTGTTTTTTACTTTTTGCCTTCTCACTTAGCAAATATTTCATGATTAAGAGACAAAAGTGTCACTGGGACTGATTTGTGTCAATGGGAAGCATGCTGGGTGGGGGAGGGCTCAGCAACTATGGTCCTCAGTGTAGTCATATATTTTTCCGACAACAGGGATGTTCCTATGACTGATAGTGAATTGTAGCATGGTAGAATCTTTGGCCAGTCCCTCTTCCCCTGTAAACTCTGCCCCCCACCCCCGCCAAATGCTTGCTATTTTGAGTTCAGGTTGAGGTGAGACAGCCCAGAGAAAAAGAGATAGGAATATGGGTACCAGACCATGCTATAGAAGCATAATCAAACAAAACAAATTCACACACTGGCCAAATTTAAAAAAATAGTAATGTATACTCTAATCTGACCCATATTCTACCTTTTCGACAAGTGATAAGTAACTTGCATCATCACTAGTACTTGAGTAGTGGTTGGTCACTGTGCTGTTCAGAGTTCTTAAGTCTTTCAAAGTAGTTTTTTTCCCAGTGTTGGAGTTATTATATAAATTGTTCTGTTTTATATATAAATTATTATATAAATTATATATAAATTATTATATAAATTGTTCTGTTTCTGCTCACTTCACTCTGCATCAATTCCTAAATCTTCCCAGGTTTCTGTGAATCCACCTCTTTCTTCATGTCTTATGGCACAATAATGTTCCATTGCACTCATCTTCATATATATGCATAAAATATTTACAGCAGCACTTTTTGTGATAGCAAAGAATTAGAAACCAAGGGGCTGCCCATCAACTGGAAAATGGTGGAATGAATTACAGGCAGCTTCTTGCAAAGCCTTTGAGCCCACAGATGCAAAAATTTTTGGCTCCCTTGACCTCTTTCATCAGCTCACAGTTTGCCCATGGAGAGAGAAGACTGCTCCCTAATTCCTAACATACACTGACTCTTCCATCACCTCTTTCCTCCCATCCCAGTTCTTGCTCATGAATACTCAGCAAAGTAATTAGAAGGCAGCTACACCTGACTCCCTAAATGAGACCATCCACACGGTAACTAAAGAAACAGCCCTGATTTCTCCCATTACCAAAATCACATCATTTAGAGCAGGAAGGAGCCTGAGAGCTCCAAACCTCTGGTTTGACAAATGGAGAAACTGAGGCCCACAGAGAAGTGATCTGTCCAATGTGACAGAGGTAAAATGTGCCAAGGTAGAAAGTAATCAAAATATAACAGCCAACACTGATAGAACACTCAAACAACTGGTGAATTTTATTTTCAGGCAGGGGCATGTAGTGTATAGAGTGCTGAATTTAGTCAAAAGACCTGGGTTAAAATCCCCAGTTCTACTACTTACTAGCTCGGTGACCTTGGACATGTCACATCACTTCTCCGGGACTGAGTTTCCTCATCGGTCAAATGTGGAGCTATGGCTAGATGACTTCTAAGGTCTCTTCCAATTCTGAACATTGTGATCTGTGAATAAACTAGATGACCTCTGGAGGTCCCTTCTGCCTGAGTCCTCACTGGTCTTTGGGACCCTAGTATGCAGAGAAGAGATAGTGACAGCAGCAGAAAGTCAGTTGGGGGAAGGGTGGTAGGAAGGCATAGGACCTACTGATTCATCCATTCTTGGCATCAGAGAGTGGTTCTTGATCATAACAAAGCAGCTGCTACTCTCTTCCCATACTCTCCTATCTAACCTTTAAGGAACCACTGAATGCAAGGGGCATAACTCCTTGGAAGTTTTCATTGACTAAATCAAAAAGTTTAGAACTAGAAAGTTATTTCAGAGTTCAATTGGTCTGATCTCCCTATGAGGACACTGAGGTCCAGAGAAGAGATGTGATTAACTTGTTTCACCAACCTTTTTTACTGCCTTGTCTGAACCTAGATTTCAGGAGGAAGGACAGGAGTGGGATCTTAGGGTGAGTATTTTTTAAAGCCTGAAAAACACTGCCCTGAACCATGGCAATTCATATTTCATGTTGGGTAAATAGGAGAGAATGATGATTTTGTTTATTCTGCTACCAAAGCCTGTAAAGTTTAGTTTGGTACATATTTGCAAAGCTGGTTTAGAGTGGTTTTCAATTTAATTAATTTACGAAGTCCCTACTGAGATAGAGGGGTGGTATAGTGGATAGGGAAATAGATTTGGGCCCAGGAAATAGTGAGTTCAAATCCTGCCTCAGACACCTACTAGCTGTGGGATCCCGGCAGGTCTGTGCCTCAGTTTTCTCATCAGCAAAATAGGAATGGCAGGATTGTTGTGAAGATCAAATGAGAGAACATATATAAAGCAATCTGCAAACTTAATTGATAACTAAAAGCCTAAATAAAACCCAGTCACTGTACTCATGAGGCTTATAGTCTTTTATGAGAATAGAATACACAAATAACTATAATCAAAGTAGAACAGTGACTGCAGCAATGGAGTGCTGTGCAAAGTCTGAGGAAAAGTTTATTTCCAATTACTTTTTTGGGAAGATGTCTGGCCCAGCTGAAAGAGCACAAATTAAAAAAAACTAAAAAATACGAAGCCTTACCTCCATTCTGAATTGCTTTTCTCATCACTTAGTGTTCCTATAAGCCCCCCAAATGAGCAGAACTCCCTTTGCATTTAGGCCCATGGCTTCTGTCAAATATTTGTGGGGAAGGGACTATATAGGGTGGTAAAGAAAGAGCAGGGGAGAGGATCACTTGAATCCACTGAAGCATTCTTTTTTTTGTTTGTTTGTTTGCAGGGCAATGAGGGTTAAGTGACTGCCCAGGGTCACACAGCTAGTTAAGTGTCAAGTGTCTGAGGCTGGATTTGAACTCAGGTCCTCCTGAATCCAAGGTCAGTGCTTTATCCACTACACCATCTAGCTGCCCCCCAGAAGCATTCTTGAAAAGAAACATTTGCCCTAAAGAAAATCAGGCAGCCAAATAAAAACAAGGAAGTATCTAACATATGGGGTTCCAAAAGGTGGCACATGGGCCAATTTGCATTGGTACACAGCTATGTGACTTCCTTCCCTGGAAATGCTTCTTCATCTGTAAAATAGTGGTGACAATGCTTGCCCTGTATAGCTCATAGGATTACAAGACAAGCACTTGTCAACCTTCAATTGACCTGGTATTATCATGTTTATGTCTTTGTTTTATAGCCTTTTTATTTGGTTTTCTGGGAAAACTCTCTAGGTAGAATTAGGCTCTGAATTTAAAGGCAGATACCTGGGTTCTTCTAAGCCCACAGAAATAAGGAGTAGGAGAAGGAAGTGGCCATCACTAGGTGGGGGAAAAGTGTGACTTAAAAGTAAATGGGGAGGGGCAGCTAGGTGGCGAAGTGGATAGAGCACCGGCCCTGGATTCAGGAGGACCTGAGTTCAAATCTGGTCTCAGACACTTAATACTTACTAGCTGTGTGACCCTGGGCAAGTCACTTAACCCCAATTGCCTCACTAAAAAAAAAAAAAAAAAAAAAAAAAGTAAATGGGATGGGGCAGCTAGGTGGTGAAGTGGATAGAGCGCTGGCCCTGGATTCAGGAGGACCTGAGTTCAAATCTGGCCTCAGACATTTAACACTTACTAGCTGTGTGACCCTGGGCAAGTCACTTAACCCGAATTGCCTCACCAAAAAAAAAAAAAAAAAAAAAGGTAAATGGGGACGTGACCAATGAAAAACTCTAAAGGTAAATACAAAAGCAGTGATATTAATCCTTTTCATTTATAAAACCACTTTAGGAGGCCGGTATTTTTTTTTTTTTTACATTTTGAAAGTAAGGGAAAGTGAGGCTTGGGGTAATGAAATGAATTGCACAAAAAAATGAAATGACACGCAAAAAAAATCAGTGATAGGGACTGAAATCCTGGACTCCAAACTAGCAGCACAAGGCACTTTCCATTATATTTCTGAAATCCTTATGCAAGGTTGCCCCAAGATAATCTGAATCTAAGGGGGAAACATCTTTTCAGACTTCAGGGTAAAGGAATATCATACTATATAATACAATGCTATCCACTGACTCCTGTGGTCCTCCACTCAGCTAGAAAAGGCCCCCTCCCCTGCTCCTCAGTTTAAAATAGGCCATGCAAAAGTGACCAAAAAATGGTCATACCCTTTGACCCAGAGATCTCACTGCTAGGCATACACACCAAGAAGGTCAATGGTTTAAAAAAATAGGTTGGAGGGGACATCTAGGTGGCACAGTGGATAAAGCACTGGCCCTGGATTCAGGAGGGCCTGAGTTCAAGTCCGGCCTCAGACACTTGACACATGCTAGCTGTGTGACCCTGGGGAAGTCACTTAACCCCAATTGCCTCACAAACACACACACACACACACACACACACACACACACAAAATAGGTTGGAGACCATCTAAATAAATCACTTGCGAACAGGTAAATAAACCATACTATATGTAATAACAGAATATTACTATGCTGTAAGAAACTACAAATATGATGAATACCAGGAAGCATGGTAAGACTTAGATGAATTGATACAAAGTGAAGTCAGCAGAACCAGGAAAACAATATACACAATGACTATATCATAAAAAAAATTAAAACTCTCTGCTGTGAAATTATAATGACCAAATTTGGCCCCCAGGAAGACATATGAGGATGTACCTCCCTTCTTTGCAAGGAGGACTATGGGAAGAGAAGACTAAAATGTCAGACTTGGTTGATGTTGATTAGTTTTGCTAAATATTTTTCCATTAAAAAAAAGTTCTTTGTTATAAAAAGTGCCTTTCTAGTGGTGGGACATAAGAAAGAGATAGTGGGATGTGTGTAGGTGATATCGACAAAACCTAAATAAATATATAAATAAGCATATGGGTGAGTGAATGAGTTGATAGATAAAATGAAAAAAGTAAACGAAAATGGGCCCTGCAGAATTTTGACAATGCCTGGTCCTGCTGGCAAACAGAAGGGTTATTTCTGGCCCAGCACTACAGAATGTTGGACTGGGGAAGGGTGCTGAAGCCAACAGCTGACTTTGACTGAGATGGCATTACGGATCTGGGCAAATGAACAAAGGCTGTGGCAAGGAGCCAAGTGGCCACCCTGTTATGAGGGGGAATTTGTCCCCACTCCCGAGGCTTGGGTCCAGTCAAGACTCACCCATATAAAGCCAGGGCATTTGAGGAGGGACTCCGCTCTCAGTCCCCAGTGTATGAAGCCAAGAAAACCGAATCACCATCCCACCCCTCCCCCTGACCCAGAGGCACCCACTTCTAAGCCCTACCCACAGGCTGGAATGGCGTTTCCTCTGTACCCACAGTGGCATGTCCCCATTGCTTTCAAAATTCTGCTATTTCACGTCCTCCAGATTCCCGACTAACCTCACCTATCTCTACTACCTTACTACTTAGATGCACAGCTCTACCTGTCCAGGATCACAGAATCTCAACAGCAAAAGGACCTCAGAGTCCTGAAAAGGTTCAACCTCTACCAAAACAGGAATCCCCTTCTATCACATCCCCAAAAAGCCACTGCCTAGCCTCTACTGGATGCCTCCAGGGATGGGAACCGTGATCTCCCAGGGAAGTCCACTACACTTTTAGATAGCTAGCTCTCACTGTTGCCAATTTTTTCTTTTACTCAAACTGAGATCTATCTCTGCAACACCCACCCATTGCTCCCAGTTTAGCCCTTCTGGGACCAAGCAAAAGAAACCAAAGCCTCTTCTATAAGTCCTTCATATACTTGTAGAAAGCTATCATGTGTCCCCTCTGATGCTCTAACCCACTCCCCCAAGTCCCCTCACTGTCTTGTTAACCCTCCTTGCAGGTGCTCCAGGTTGTGGATGTTTTTCTTAAGATGTGTTAGGTATGTGGTTCTTTTTCAGGACTCTGGATCTTAAACAGTTAAGTCTGCTCTGCTCCTCATGCTTGACTGTTGGCTAACCAAGAGCAAGGTGTTCTCTTGCCTCCCTTTGCATCTTCCAATAACTTTATACACAGTAGCTACTCAATGAGGCTGACTGGCAAACTGTATAGCCAGGGAGGTGGGAGTGAAAGTAGGGAGGAGAAGGCAAGGGAACAATCACTTACTAAGCACCTACTATGTGCCAGACACTGTGCTAAGTGTTTTATAAATATCTCATTTTAGGGGCAGCTAGGTGGCGCAGTGGATAGAGCACCAGCCCTGGAGTCAGGAGTACCTGAGTTCAAATCTGGCCTCAGACACTTAACACTTACCAGCTGTGTGACCCTGGGCAAGTCACTTAACCCCAATTGCCTTACTAAAAAAAAAAGAAAAAAAGAAACAAATATCTCATTTTATCCTCACAACAACCCTGAGACATAGGAACTGTTATCATCTCCATTTTACAGTTAAGGAAACTGAGGCAGGCAAGTTCAAATCTGTTTGAATACGGATCTTCCTTGAGCTCAGGCACAGGGCTCTAACCACTGTGCCACCTAGTTGCCTAAAGGGTATGGATCATTGTCATAGGGCAGCTGCCTTGAGAAGACCAGACCCTCTGACCCTGTTTGTATGCTTCAGGCCACAGACTGATTCCTAATGGCATGTGACATAATAATGCATGTGCCAGGTAGGCTAGTCTAAGCTCTCTCTCCATGAAGGAGAGAAACAGAAAAATAACTCAATGAAGAATACACTCATTCTATTACTTAGCAGGACCATGTGGGTACCGACCACCTTTGAGGGACAGAGTGGTTACTCTGAGGGTCTCCTAAAAGGATAGTAGTAATAAAGGTTTCTTCTAATCTACTAAGTTATAAAATATATGAATAAGTTTTTTAAAAAAGAAAATCTTCAATTAAAGCTAGCCCAAAGTGGAACGTGCTGCTTCAAAAGATAATTCCTTATCACTAGAAATTTTCAAATGGGTTTCTGAGGCTGAGTGGCCACTTTGGGGGGGGGGGTGGAGCTTTTCTGCCCACTTTGGTCCTTTTTAAGTCTGAGATCCTGTGATAAGTTCTGGAGTTGTGTTTTACTTAAACTTCGTATCTCCCCAAGAACCTAGCACTGTGCTTAAGGAGGCATTTAATAACTGTTTGTTGAACAGAGAAAAGATATTGGACCCCAAGAGGTCAAGGGAGCAGACTTAAAGTGAGTTTGTCCCAGGAGGAGAACAGGGTTGATGCTCTTATAATGTTCATGCTATTCTGTGGCAGACATGCCACAGATTTGGAAAACGTCTTTCTTATAGCAATCCTGGTTGATCTTATTAGCATTACCTTCTCCATTTTACAGATGGGGCTCCAAGGGATTAAGTGACTTGCCCAAGGTCACATGGCCAGGCACTGTTCAAAGCAGTATGTGAAGTCTACTGACTCCAAGTCCAATACATTTTCTTCAGTGCAGGTAAACCGGGCACAATATCGCAGCTTTACCTACATAGAAGCAGGCTCCTTTCATGAGAGCGTTTTCTGCTTGCCTGGCAGCAGGAGGTCGATTATGAGTCAGGGCCCCAAGCCCCTGCATACCTATGGCCTTTGGTCACAGGACCTGGAAAGGGCTCTCATGTCATGAAGACTTTTCTGTGACCTAGCCAATCTGGAATGACTCAGTATTAATGGCTTCTGAGAAGCTGACCTCAGCATGACTAGCTTAAAGGAGGAGGAGGAGGAGCAGGGAGTCAGGGGTTCTCATTTTCACTCAGCCCTGTGTCTTTGGGACTTCTCTTTGTGCCTCAGTTTTGCTCATTAAAAAATAAGGAGCCTCATATGGGAAGAGGAATTAGTTTGGTTGGGTTTTTTTCTGCTTAGGCTCAGAAAGCAAAACGGGAAACAATGAATAGCAAGATGACAATTATTATACCAATGTAAAGAAAAACTACCTGATAATTAGAGCCATCAAAAATTAGAATGAGTTGCTTTAATGAGATGGGAGTTCCCTGACTTTAGATGACCCCTTGTCAGGGATGTTCTCTGTGATTGTTTTACTTTGGCTAGTCAACATCATGGACAGCACTATGGCCCCAACATGTTCTGAGGAGGGGCAGCTAGGTGAATAAAGCATCAGCCCTGGATTCAGGAGGACCTGAGTTCAAACTCGACCTCAGACACTTGACATTTACTAGCTGTGTGACCCTGGGCAAGTCACTTAACCCTCATTGCCCCACAAAAAAAAGATACTCTGAGGAGATGCAGAAGGCAGCAACAATGTCCCTGCCTTATAATTTTGTTTTTTGTTTGGTTTTTTTTGCGGGGCAAAGGAGGTTAAGTGACTTGCCCAGGGTCACACAGCTAGTAAGTGTCAAGTGTCTGAGGCCGGATTTGAACTCAGGTCCTCCTGAATCCAGGGCCGGTGCTTTATCCACTACGCCACCTAGCTGCCCCCCTGCCTTATAATTTAATACAGGATATTACACACATGTGTCATATGGGAAACACAGTAAAGAAATAATCGATGCCATGTGAATCCTTCCTGGAGCATCTCAGTGGGATCCCGTGTCTGTAGGATACTCAGTATTATTGAATCTGCCTACCAAATATATAACTACCCTGTCACCCTCTCATAATTACCAGAGCTGGACCTGGTGATCAGAATACTGCAATGTCCTAAGACTAAGGACATCTTGTATGAGATCATCCTGGCACCCCTGTCAATGCTACATATTTAGTCCCTGAAGACCTGGCTGTCACAAGGGTCATTATGCCTTGAAGGTGGAGTATGAGAAGAAAGAAGGGAGAGGAAGAGGTAGCCTCCATCTCAAAAGAGCTGTGCCAAAAGCAATTTAATCTGCTGATTAAAAGGAACGGATGCCTACTCTAATACAGGGAGGTAAGGCAGGGCTGTTCAGGAGAGAGGAAGGAAGGTCTATTACTTGATCATGGTGAGGTCTTCTAATCCATCATCCTCTGCCCAATGCCGAGGCCTCCCACTGGCACAAACTCAATGAAGATACATTCTGGTCTGGAAGCAGGCATGGGCAAGGTGAGGAGAGAGAAGGCAAGGAGAAACAAAACCACTTCTTTCACTTGGTGAAAAGGAAGGAAGTAGCAGCTTTGTGTG
The DNA here is from genome assembly GCF_019393635.1 of Dromiciops gliroides. Lineage (NCBI taxonomy): Eukaryota > Metazoa > Chordata > Mammalia > Microbiotheria > Microbiotheriidae > Dromiciops > Dromiciops gliroides. The sequence goes on from NC_057865.1 coordinate 198,802,027, forward strand.
CTATTAACATGAACTACCAGCTCAGAGGGAAAGAAAGAAGACCCAAAACAAAGAACTGGGTTCCATGATAGCCCAGAGTCTACCTCATCATCTCTCCTAACACTGGGGCGGGGAGAGCTAGCCACTTCCCACTCACATTCTTTTAGTTGTACGGGAGTCCTTTGGAAGGCCTGTTTTGAAGGTTGATGAGCAGGGTAAGATCAATTCATGAGGAGAGGAGGTATTTGTTCAATGTATCTCCTTTCAGGGGTATTTTTCTGCAGGGCAGAGAAGTTCTCTGGCTACATTTCTACCAAAAACCCTTCCCTAACTCCATGTCCAGCCTAGAAATCATCTGAAACAAACACCTCACAGAAGATGGGGGGATCAAACTACGGCTTGGGGCAAAGGAAACCGTATTTGTGAAAAGCACTCATCAGGGTGCCTGGCACACAGCTAAGGCTGTATGAATGCTTCTCCCTTGCCCTACCCTGAGTCTACACTACAGGCTTTTCCACAGCTGCCCTCACAGCTATAAGCTATAGATTTGAACGGCACCTCACAGCCCAAGTCTCTGAAAAATTCTTGTGTTCACCTCAGAGGCTGCATGAAAAGAGTACCAGGTGTAGAATTCAAATCCTGACCCTCTAGCTTATGGCTTAGGTAGCCTCAGTCACATAATTTATTGGGGGGAGTTGATTCTCAGGGCCCCAGTTTTTTCATTTGTAAAATGAGAAGACAGGATTTTATCTCTAAGACAGATCCCTTCCTGCACTAAATCTTATGACCCTGTCAATTTTTCTTAATATAATCAATCTCTCTCTGTCTCTCTCCCCCTCCCTCCCCTCTTTCTCTCTTCTCTCCTCTCTCTTTCTCCCTCCCTCCCTCTCTCTCCCCCCCCCTCCATGGACTGTCCTTACTTGAAATAGAATGGCTTGCTCACCATTTACCTCTTGTAATGCCCTTTCTGTAAACCTGAAGATGAATGAAGTCATCCCTCACACTTTGTTCAGTTCTTTTCACCCTTCCCTTCTAGGACTCAGCTCCTTACAGGCACCTGCAGTCCCATGACAGCCAGTGCTTTCACACCCTTTTACTGATTAAAACTTGGTGGGAAAATCTACCCTAGACACTCCTATTCATTTCACCCCATGTCGGTGCCTGCGGAGATCTTCCTCCAGCCTTCAAGGAGTAGCTGACCAGACAGAAGCATGGGGAAAGTACCTGTCATGCACCCTGGAGTGGCTTCTGCAAGCCAACCTTGGCTCTAGTTTTCCATGTAAAAGTGTGCCCAGTAGGGAGAGAGCCAGGGGGAGATGTCAACGTTTATATAAACAGCCTCTGACTCCCATTTTGTTCATCACCTACCCTGAAAGTGGTTATAAATAGCCGCAGGAAGTGGCAGGACAATGCCAAAAAGTATGTGGATGTGCTGACCCAGATAATATGGGTTTGGAACAATCTAGCTGCTATCCCCTGGCAGTGAAAGGGTTGGGAGAGGCTTGGGTGTTCCAAACTTTGGAGGCATAAAAGTTTGTCAGATGTTCCTATTCCTCCTTCTCCTAACTCCCTGCATCTCAGGGGAGAGTCTTTGCCAGGTTAAGTTTCAGTTCCCATCACCAAAGTCCTAAGCAGCAGTAGCTCTCTTGTCATGCGAGGCAGCCTCATGAGAGAAGAACACAGGCCTGGGGGGAAAGGAGAAAATATTGCTCCAAACGTTGGAGAAAGCAAAATCAGCTGGCTGAAGGACAGATGCCTGGATCTGGAAACTAATTAGGCTTGACTCCTGGCTTTGAACTGTAAGAGGGTAAGGTTTCCTTATGGAATGCAAAGACTTGTATAAGGAGATGGGAAAGCTAGAAGGTTTTCAGGGAGAGTAAATCTACCATGGACCAAAATGGGTCATCTGCCTCAATGAACTTTGGGGTCACCTACACTTTTTGTACAGTCCCCAGGTAGGGGGAGGCAGCAGCTGGGGCTCACTGCCACTCTTCCTCCTACCCAGGTATGGAAATATTTGGCCTCCTCATATAAGGTAATTTAGCCCTGGCTTTGGGAGGTAAAGATAGTGAACTCAAGTCAAGCCAACTCATTTACTTGTATAGGACGATATGTATATTAGATGCCAAGGGTAGACAGACGGCCTGCATCAGATTAATCTAGCCTTCTACCAACAATAGTGACAGCAAAAAGAGAAGAGATAAAGATGTCTCTGGACAGATAGGCTCACCAGGTAAAATAAAAGGATGTCTTTATTTTTTTTTATTCTTTTTAAAATTTTTTTTTTGGCAGGGCAATGAGGGTTAAGTGACTTGCCCAGGGTCACACAGCTAGTGTCAAGTGTCTGAGGCCAGATCCGAACTCAGGTCCTCCTGAATCCAGGGCTGGTGCTTTATCCACTGCACCACCTAGCTGCCCCAAGGGATGTCTTTATAAGAGTCGCTCATCCTACATTCTTCTAAATTTTAGGATTATAATATTAGAGCTAGAAGAAACTCTGAAGATCATGCTATTCATTTTACAGATGAGCAAATAAAACTTAAAAGGGAAAAGAGACTTACTAAAAGACCAACAGCAAAAAAAAAAAAATCTTTTGACTTCAAATCCACTGCTCATTTTATCATGCAACACTTAACAGTACAAATGGAGAAGACCATGATCAAGGACAGAAGTAGGTTTGCAAATGAGGACCCCCCAAACCTAGACATGCCCTCTTTGGAGCTACATCTGGCAATATGCAGCTTTTACTCCTACATGCCCTTGAAATCCCCAATTTGATGGGAATGTGGGTTGAAGTCAGGTAGCTTCTTCATGATTCAACTTGTAGGATAACCAAAACCCAAGGAAAGAGCATCAGTTTTCCAAGGCCACACAGGATAACTCCTGCCCCTGCCACCTCCTCTTTTCCCCACCCCCAGTCCTACACACAGCTCATTCTTCCAATTTACTCATCTTCCCTCATTTATGTATATAAATGAGGTACTGTGAAAAGCAAAGCAAGAGACAGAGATCTCTCTTGGCAAAAGCCAGCTCTTTCTCTTCAATTTCTGTGCAAAAACTTGAGAAACATTTCCAGAACATACATTTGTCCTTCCTACATCCCCTGGGCATCTCTTTTTGGCAGCAGCCAGAGAGCCGGAAACCAGCTTGGCATCTCCCAGGACTCCCTCCACCGGCTGGCAGGCAGGTGGAAAGAACGTGCCTCATTCCAGCCAACTGCACCACTTGCTTAGCCTGCCTAGGGTGGCCAGTCCAGTCACAACTTCTGAGCTCCAGAAGGAAAGGGAGGGAAGCTTACCTAGGGCTGGTGGGACATGTGGGAAGTATCTGGGGACCCAAGCTTATTTATTTTCATCTTTACTTCCCAACAGAAGTAAGCAACTTGATGTGCTAGATTCTCCATATTTTATAGATGCTTAGTTCTAAGGAACCAAGAATTGCTGCACTTAAGCAAACTTCCAACCACAATCCCAGGTAGACCTCTTACAGAGGAAGAGATTGGCATGCGGGGAGGGATGGTACAAAATTCACACAGTAAATTTGGAGTAAGTTGGAGACTTAAAATCAGAATTTTGATCTCTCAATCTTAGTATGAAGCTCCATTCATTAAAATTATACAATTTTAGCAGAAATAAACCACATCCATTCCAAATAGAAGGGAGAGTACAACAGCCCAAAAAAAAATGCTGTTGGAGGCTGCCAGTCCCCAAGGAAGGTCCCAATGCTAAGGCAGAGCAGACTGGCTCTTTCTGAGTTCTCCCAACCCAACTCAATGAGTTATTTCTGACAATATTCAATAGCAGGCTTTGTTAGGACCCCTTTTCTCTCCTTATTACCCATGACTCAAGAATTTCAACCAGATGGTACCCTTCAAGGGAATGGCTGAAGGCAGACCATCTGGAGGAAAGAATAAAATGCCACTGCTGGATACAACCACCACCTGTGGATCAGGATCAAGTAAAAAGAAAAACACTATTTATTTTACACACTAATACATGGTCAATTTTTGTAAAACTACCATGTACAGCAGAGAAATATGTTTCTCTCTCTCTTCACACTCAATAATGGCCAGAGTTCTATCATATTTAACTTTTCTAAAATTCTATTTAAATACTTAACTTCTTTCTCATTTATATTTTTGTTGTATCTGTCTGTGTCTTGAAAGGGGTAAAATGAGTTTCCCCTATCAGTTTTACAGATTATCTCTTCCTCCCTATAATTCAATTAATTTTTCCCCTATTTAGATGATATGCCACTTGGTTCATATATATTCAATACTGATATTCATTGACTTTAAATATAATATAATTTTCCTAATGTCTCTTTCCCATGGGTGCTACTCCTGCTTCTTTGAGCTTATCTGAAGCATGATAGTTTTTGTTCCAGCCCCTGATTTTAACTGTGAATATTTGTTTCAAGTATGTTTCTTTTAAACAACATATTGTTGGACTCTGCTTTCAAATCCATCCTCCTACCCTCTTCTATTTTATGAGTGAATTCACCCCATTCATTTTCATGGTCATAATTAGAATAGAATGGAATAAGTATATATTAAGCACCTATGTCCTAGACATTGTGATAAGTTCTTTACTAATATTATCTAATCTGATCCTCACAAAAGAACTGGGAGATAGGTGCTAGTATTATCTCCATCTTATAGCTATTCAGTTAAGGGCCACAGAGCTAGTAATTGTGGCTGGATTTCAACTCAGATCTTCCTGACTCTAGGTTTAGAACTTGTCCCTCTTCTCTCCAGCTGTTAACTGCATAATTAATTAATTAATATGTAATATATATAATATACAATTGTATATTTAATATATTAATTGTATAGTTCCTTCCATCCTATTTTCTTCTATTTTTTTCCCTCTTTACCTCCACTTTTCAAAAAAGAATAAGGTGGTGAAGGGGTAGCTAGGTGGCACAGTGGATAAAGCACCGGCCCTGGATTCAGGAGGACCTGAGTTCAAATATGGCCACAGACACTTGACACTTACTAGCTGTGTAACCCTGGGCAAGTCATTTAACCCTCATTGCCGAGAGAGAGAGAAAGAGAGAGAGAATAAGGTGGTGAAGAGGGTGAATATCCTTATCACTAGAATTCTATAACTGAAGCAATCTGCTTTCACTTTGTTGTCCTTCCTATCTCCCCCAGACTCAGTCCATGTTCAAGGTTCTTATCCTTATTTTCTTTCATTTTAATTCTCCCTTCCCACACCACCCTCCAAAACTGGGGTTTTTTTGCTTATGGAAAATCTCTCCAATTCTATTCTCTCCCTCTTGAACACTCCTCTTCCCTTAACTCTGCTCTTTTCTGTTTACCTGTTTGGTTTTATATGTTGGCACAGCAAATGTATGTGTTCCATACTTTATCCAATACAGATGAAAGTGAGATTTATGGGATGCCCACCCTCCCTCCCCTATACTCATGTTCACTCCACCATCTTAGCTGGAATTATTACTGAGAGGATGGGACCAAGGGAGAAAATCTTAAGGGTCCAGTCCAGCACTACCTAGGGACAGAAAATTGGGCAGAGAGACATTAAAGTAGCGTGGGAAAGCTATGAGACTGATACTTTTTATGGATTAGACTGCCCTACCCAAAAGAGGGTGGAGAAATGGATAACTTCTCTGATCCAAGGCCAGACACATCTCCCACAACCCCAATCCTGCTGGAGTCCCTATGTCAAAGCAGCTGCCTAACAGGAAGGGCTAGCAAAGGACTGGCAAGGAGCAGAGCTTACCCTTAAGTGATCTTCTGACAGAACACAGCCCAATGCTATGAGCATTCCGTTCTATCCTGAGCCGGGTGACATATACACAGAACCACCAGGGCTTGGCAGCTCTGAGCTGCATCACCCCAACCATGCTGGACAAATAGCTAAGGGGCAGAATGCCACCCAAGGTCATGGGCCATTCCTTAGCTCAACAAACACCAAACCCATCACCTGGACTACTGACTGTGATAGAATACTGGTAGTGCAGGTGATAACTCTAAACAGGAAGTAGCCACCTACCATGCTAAGTGGAGAGCAGAACTGATACGGATGGCAGCCCAAGTCTCCTAAATCTCCTGCCTGCTGCTGGGTACCCCCAAAGGTTCAAGACAGTATAATACAATGCAAATCTCCATCATTCCCAATGCTTCTATCTATCACCATTCCCACCAACTGTGAGTCATCTGCCATGGGAAAGAAAACCCTGTCTCTAAAACATATGTATACAAGATGATTCAGGGATTACTTTGTTATCAGTTGTCTTGTGAAGCACTCCTAGTGTTACCCCTACCTCAATGAGGAAAAAAAATGAGGCCCCAAAATGGAAACACAATGCTTTTCACCTAGTAAGTGACAGAACTAAGAATTCATGGTTCCCAAAGCTTCACCTCATTGCTTAATTCTTAGGGTCCCATTTCCCTTTCTAAAGTCTCAAGTCTATAGCATTAAAACAGGAAAGAATATTGTATAGTGTCAAGACCACATCCAGTCCTGCCCTGTTACTAATCTATTGTGTGACCCTAAATGAGTCAATTTCTCATTCTGGGGATGCTCCCTCATCAGCAAACTGGTGCTAGGTTATCTTTAAGGGCCCTTACAGCTCTGACACTGTTCTAAGTGCATCCATACCACATATCCATGATGTGAAAATGAATTAAAGAGTATTCAGAGTTGTGCCTATCCTAAGCAGTATCCCCATCCTGCTGGGGTTTTTAAGCTTTATGGGAAGAAAAGAGAAGGAAATACATCATAATTATAGTCAGTTAGAACCTTGGAAATTCATTTAACAAACACTTATCTACCATGAAGCAGAACTTAGTGCAAGATGCTAGGGAAGATACAATGCTAAATGACACAGAGCCTCTAACCTCGAAAAGTTTATCGTCTGGTTGAGAGACACACAGATACACAATACGCAGAAAAATGTGAAAGGGAAAGCTAGTTCATAAGAGCCCAAAAAGCTGTAAATTGGTGACATACAAGGTGAGGATCTCAGCCAGAGGGTGGAGGAGTACTGAAGGCTGAGAGAGTATCCTCGGAGGCTCGAGGTGAGTAAAAAGCTTTGAAAAAGCTGCTATGGTGAGTGAAATAGGGAATCAATTAGAACAGAGTAATAGGATTGCCTGGCTATAGCAAGGACCCAGTTGAGACTAGACAACATAAATTTCTATTGAATTTAGGCAGCACATTTCCATGCTTTGTTCTAGTTTCAGTCAGCAGCCTGTAAATAGAAGCAATGGAGGTGAATAGAGAAAGAACTCCGAGGCTGGGGTTTCACAAAGTGATCAACAACAGGACGGGGGAAGAAGGATTTGAGAGATTTTGAGAAATGCTAAATTAACTCCCTTAAGGGAATGGAGAGGGGAAAGCTTTTCCTTCCCGGGCTGCACACTTTTCTGATAATCGCCACCCATCTAATAACACTCCTGTATTCCCCTAAGTGCTATACTCCATTTCTTTTCCCACCATCTGCAGCTCACTAGTACCAAGTTTGAAAACACATTACTTTATTTTGTTTTTTTTTGTTTTTGTTTTGTTTTTTTGTGGGTGAGGCAATTGGGGTTAAGTGACTTGCCCAGGGTCACACAGCTAGTAAGTGTCAAGTGTCTGAGGCTGGATTTGAACTCAGGTCCTCCTGACTCCAGGGTTGGTGCTCTATCCACTGTGCCACCTAGCTGCCCCAAAAACACATTACTTTAAAGTATTGAAGGACAGGAGCTTTAAAGGATTACAGGATCACAGGCTTAGAGTTGGAAGTGGCCTTAGAGATCATCTGATCTAACCCCCGGATTTTACATATAAGAAAACTGAGGCCCAGAAGGGCTAAATGATTTGCCCAAAGTCACCCAAATGCTAAGTGTTGGGAAGCTAGGTCACACAGTTGACAGAGCCAGGCCTGGAGTCAGGAAGACCTGAATTCAAATCTAGCTTCAGACACTTAATAGCTGTGTGACCCTGAGCAAGTCACTTAACCTCTGTTTGCCTCAGTTTCCTCATCTATAAAATGGGGATAACAACAGCACCCAAATCCCAGGGTTGTGAGGATCAGAGAAGAGAATATTTGTAAAGTGCTTAGTACAATACCTGACACATAGTAGATATTACATAAATATTAGCTATTATTATTTCAAATCCAGCTCTCTACCCATTGTACCACAATGCCTTTCCAAAGAATGCAATACCCACTAAGGAACAGACTTGCCTCATTTCTTCAAGCCAAGCCTCCTTACAGGAATCTGATTGATATGGGACCTCTTCCCCATTTCTTAATGTCTAGACCTCCTATTCTTCCCCCACACCTCCAGATTCTCTCCTTTCCAGTCTTCTTCCTTATCACTCCTTTCCCTGGACTTACAAGGCTGTATCATTTAGTCAACATGGTGGCACATACCCATAATCTGTGCTACTGAAGAGGCTGAGGCTCTTATGTTCAGGGCTCAGACAATCGGGTGTTATTATACAGTCTGGCATTAATACAGGATGCTCCTAGGATCAGAGGAGGGGCAAACTAGTACAGGTTGGAAATGGAACAGATCAAAGATCCCTTCCAGACCAGAGTGAGATCAGGTCCATGAGTTTTCCCTGCATTTCCAGCTTGGGCAAATCATGAGGTGATCCAGTCTTTAATAGGAAAAAAAGCCCTCATCCTACAAGAAATTCCAGCTGTCCTTAGATTATAAATGAAGAAATACTAGGGTAGAGTAGAGGGGACTAGACTTGGGAGGGGGCAGAAGGAATACCTGGGTTTCAGTCCTAGTGGTACCTAGTTGATCACTTAAAAAACTGCAAATATAAAAAGCAGGAGTAAATTAAATCAAGTGTTGGGGCTCTCTCTATGTATGTATGGGCACACATGGGCACTAGGGACTTAATATCTATTTGTTGGCTTGAATGAAGTTGGGCCAAAGGAAGGAAGGTCGGACTTTGAGGATCAGATATGGAGGAGGCTGTGGCATCCCCTTGGAGAGATGGCATGTTAGCTCAAAGGACCCGCTCCAAGCCACACTCACTATGTGACTTACGTACAAACCTTTTCCCCTCACAATGTCTTCTAGGTCTTGAGTTCCTCTTGCCTTGGTAAAATAGCTTGGGTTTCTATATCTATAAATTTGGGAGGGGGTGGGAAGGAGCTTTTCAGTAACTCATATGGCTGCTGCAAGGACAAACTGAGACGGGGAACGTTTGGAAGTTAAAGGCAAAATATAAATACAAGAAATTATTGTCAACAACTTCTTGAACTCTTCAGAAAAAAAAACTAAACACTCTCTCATTATATTCTCCAAAAGCCCCTATGGGGCAGTCAGATGACAATAGCCATCATTTTCATCTTGTGGATGAAGAAATGGAAAGAACTTGGGCAGGATCTCTGCCCCAAAATTAAGAAATGAGACAGAGAGAGGGTCAAGGACAAAATCTAGGCATCCTGACTCCCTTAGACACAGAAGAGTTTGCTTTGTTTCCTAGTGATTGCAAGGGGAGGGAGAGAATTATCAAAGACAGATATACCAGTCCAAATCTCTATGACATTCACAAAGGACATCTGGGGGGAAGGGAAGGGGGAACAAAAGCTATAAACCACAATTCAGCACAAAACAGGCTGGAGGCTGGCAGCTGGTAAACCTGCATCCACAGCACCAAATAAACTCAACATGCTGGTGTGTATGAGAGTATATTTCAAGAGAGAAAGGAAAGGAAGGAAAATAATTCCCAAGTGAAATTATAGAAAGATAGCAGGGAGGAACACAAGATAAGTGTTTAAAAGTCACACAGACTGACTCACAAATTAGGAGAGTAGGCACTGTCTCTATGTATTAGTAACTTAGATGTTTGTTTCACTTGTATAATCTAAAACTTTAGATTATAAGCACCCAGTGGTTAGACTCCCTGTCTTTATTCAATATTACAACAGATCAATGAACTCATCAATGGCGATTCTTTCCAATGGTGCAGGATCAAAGCTCACAGACAACATTGTATCGTGTTTGATTCTTGTCCAGCTCTTCCCATAAACCCTCCATAAAGAATCTACCCAATGACCTGGAGATATTCCTGTAAGTCTTATAGCATTTTGCTGGTTTAAGTGCAGTGTTTTGGCTGTCCATCCTATCCTTTGCTCTCATTACATGAAAAGTCCATCACCTTTTCCAATCATACATTTCCTGGATGCTATTTTTATGCTACTTCTTGAGCACAAGTCATCACTGGTAATATGATGCAGCCTACTTATGCCCATCATCTTCCGACTTTGCTGTTTGTGTCGCTCATCATTTTGATTCTTCTGAGATTTTGTTGTTCCATGATCTGTTGCCATCTAGCTCTTTGATCAAGACACAGCAACACACTGAGTTTAAGGATACTACTCAGCAGAAGAAAAAAACAAGTAATCACCATTCTATTAGTGAATAGGGAAGACCCAAGGACTGACTTCCCTTCCTGCATTTGGGAGATGGAAATGATGTGTAAGAAAATAGCTTAGCATCCTTCAAAATACTGCCAATTTCTCCAAAGCAAACTTTCATACTATTCAATTTTGAGCTTATATTCTATAGAGAAGACAAAGTAGGCACAGGAGTCTAATTACTGATGTCCTTCAAGGGAGCAAGGGAAGAAAGATGAACCTGGAGACAGGAAAACCAGAGTTCAAATCCAGCCTCTAATAACACAGCCCAGGATTTTTTTCTCTCCTCTTTCAATATATTCTCTTTCATTCAGATATCTTGAAAATCAGTCCCTCAATGTTTTGAAAATCTGATGCCTTTGGCACAAATTTCTTCTGTATTCACTTAGTCTACTCTAGCTATACATCTCATCTGTCTTCATCTTCTTTAAGACCATTTCTATTTCCCTATATAGCATATCAGGGACTGAGGTGTTAAGAGTTCAAATGTGGGAGGTACCACCATCATTGATGATGAAAATATTTTGTTATATACCTAGGAGAAAAAAATGTTCCATTTGATTGGTTTTCTATTATTCTCCCTTCAGGTTTATCTATAAATGCCCTTGGGATGATCAGGCTTAGTTGAGTCTTTCTTCAGATGTGTTTTTTGTCCCAATTGCTCTTTACTGTTTCATGAGACAATATTGATCATCATCTCCATTAACCTACTCTTCTGTAACAAGATGCAAGTGAGCACAAGTGCCACCCTTGGTTGCCAAATCTATTTGGATGGTAAACAATTCAAGTATTTGTTGGCTGAGGCAATTTCTAGTGCTCATTGAGTCTCTTCGTTGTGGTGTTTGCTTTATATCAGTTAAAATAATATATAAGTAATGATGTTAAATCAGAATCAATATCTTTTCCTTTATCCATTTCAATATTTTTAGTATCAATAGATAGTACAAGAGAAGTAGTATGATAGATATAGAAGATAGAGGGTAAACATCAGATTCAAGAAAGCCCTGGCTCCAGCCCTATTGTCTGACACATACTGCATGATATGTGAAAGCAGCTAGGTGGTACCATAGTGCATAGAGTGCTGGGCCTGGAATCAGAAGATGAGTTCAAATCTGGCTTAGACACTTACTAGCTGTGTGACACTGGGCAAGTCACCTCACCCTGTTTGCCTCAGTTTCCTCATCTGTAAAATGAGCTGGAGAAAGAAATGACAAACCATTCCAGTATCTTTGCCAAGAAAACACCAAACGAGGTCATGGAGAGTCCGACATAACTGAAAAACGACTTAAAAAATAACAAATATGATATATGAACCTGAACAAATCATTATAACTCTCAGTAATTCCAAGTAACTATCTAAAATTATGAGTTGCAAAGCAGGTACCAATCTTTACTGGTAAAAAGAGTTCAATAGTACCTGGGATTATGAAATCACAAGTTTAAAAAAAAAATTCTGCCCACAGTATCTTATCATATTCATCTGTTCTTCTAATGAGGTGCTGTTCTAACTAGTAGATAGTCTGACTGTATGCAAATTCAGAAATTACTCCCATATCTAAATCAGGTGTTTCCTATCCAGATAAAATCAATTTCAATTTTTGTAATGTTGCACCTCCTGACTCTCTTCTGGAAAACTGTATTTGTAATATACAGGCTTCCAAGTAGTCTGTACTCCTTTGGCCTATTTTATTTCTTGGTTACAAATCATATTTTCCAACATTTTTGTTATCTAGTTCTATTCCCACCTTCGAATTTAAATCATCAATTATCAGTATTTATAGTGACTTGGTTTGGTGGATCCTTTTCTTCTTCACAGAATTTCTTTATGTCCTACTTCACTGCAATATATGTTGACACATGAGCTGCAATTATCTTCATATCAGTCTGTTTGATTACACTCACTGTCAGCACTGCAACATCAGATGACCAAGTGTCCCATGAAATAATGTTTCTTGTTGCCTTTGGGCATGCAATAAAAGAAATCAATTTTTCCAAATTTGCCTATCTCTATTAAATCCTTTATAATGCCCAGAACATAGCTCTGTATTTCAAGCAACCTAAAAAAAAAATACATGTTCAATGATAATAAACAACAGACAGACAAATCTTTGATGTGCACTCACCTTATATGTGTGTGTGCATTGCACTAGATCCTAGAGGGAATATAAAAATGTCTTCTGTCCTCCAAGATCTTATAATCCAGGTATAGCGAAAAATTCATGACAAACTGAATAACAATACAAGATTTAAGCAGCGATGCCAAAGGTTTATCACTATAGGAAGCCTTCGGTTAAAGAAGGATAAGCATGAAGGAGACAAAGAGGAAAATGCTGTGGCAGATGTAGGAGGAGAAAAAGAGGAACGTGGCAGAGAGAAAAAGAGAAGTAATAGATAAAAGGAAGAAAAGAAGGAAGAAAAGGTTAAAGAGAAGAAAGCTGGAGGGGAAAGAAATGAAGGAGAAAAGAAATGAGGGAGAATGTGGAAGAAGCTCATTTTTAAAAAAAAGATAAAAAAACAAGGTCAAATGTTTGAAAGTGAACTTACTAATTTGATATCCAAGTTTTTCATTAGCCTTGAAACATCAACATGCAGCAAGCCTGCATTGAGACTGGTTCTTGTTTTGTTTTTTTAGGGAAAGAGGAGGAGAGTGGTTCAGAAGTGGTTCCTCTAGGGTAGGGAATTCAGAATCACAGAATTTCACCTAACAGTAGAATCTGAGAGTTGGAAGAGGTCTTGGAAGCCTCCAGGTGCAACCTATACTCAGAAGGAATATAATAGACCATCCCATCTCTGTGTGAAAACCTCCATTGAGGGGAAATACCACCTCCCAAGGCAACCCATTCCACTTTTGGACAGTTCTGTTACAAAGCTATTCGAGATATCAAGCCTCATTCTGCCTCTTTGTGTCCTGCCTCCTCCTCCACTGCTTCTACACTCCCAGTGCCCAATGTAGATTCTTGACTACTCTACAACTCCAAGTCTTAGAAAGCTACCTGAATGCTCAGGATCACCGAGCCAGTATGTGTTGGAAGGAGAGCCTGACTTGAATAAATGCCCGTTGACTGACTGATTGACTGACTAGGTCTTCTGGGTTCGGATGCCAGCTCTCTCTCCACCATGCTGTGACATAATGCTTCTCTGTAGTAATCATAAACATGATTAAAAAGGTTGTTTGCAAAATTTATACCAGTGGAATGAACTACAGATGGCGGCAATAATACCCCTTCAGCAACAGAGCAACAGCTGGCTGTCTGAACTTAGGGACAGCTGGAGGGAGAGCCGAGTGCATGCCCACTTTCAGCAATGAGGGCTTTGGATCAGGGTGGGGAAAATATTCTGACCCTGACTTCTCCATGATGAGTGGAAAACTTCCAGAATGCTTAGACCTTAGAAATAAAAGCCCCAATTTGTTCCAGACAAGGTCATGTATTCAACTCTTAAGCTGCCAAAGAGCCAGAAGGCGTAAGCCAAACCATGTAGTGCCTAAAGTCTGCCCCGAATCGTGTGAAACCTCATGAAATCTCTGATCCTTGCTTCGGCCAGTTTCTACCTGTGTGACCTTGGGAAGGTCACTTGACATCTCTGGGCCTCAGTTTACTCACCCAGAAAATGAAGATTTCTAAACCTATGATCTGTTGTGATGTATGATCCCACAATTTGGAACATCAGGGTCAGAATGGATCTAAGAGTAAGGAAACATTTACTCTGGGTTGGCTAGAAAGTATAATTGCAGGCTGGACTCACGAGATGGAATGAAGAGATTCCTTTCCAAAATAAGGGAAGCCCTGGTACATTATAATTACAAGATGAACATCCAAGTAAAATCCGGGAGTAGGGAAAAGGGGTCTGTAAGTCACACTCTCAGTCTGTATTAGCTTTGCTTCTATTACACTATAAATTCCCAGAGGGTAATGATCAGACTCATCTATGTAATTTGTTTCATATACCAGCTGATGCAGGTGGATACTTAAAGAGTGATTGATGATGAAGACAAAATGCAGCTACCATCAGAGGGATGAGTAGTAATCATATGACTGTTTCACATCCTAGTGAAATATCTGAATCCTCTCTCCCTCTTTGCACACGTTAAAATCCTAACCATCCTTTCAAAGGCCAGCTTAAGTCCCATTTCTTTCCCAGACCACCACAGACCTTAGCGATCTTATGCATCAGACTCCTAAATCATATATCATTTGGACCACTGACTGACATTTATCAAACTCTGTTATTATACTGCTGCCTAATCATTTCACATAGGTATGTCTGCCAAACAAGGTGGCATGTTTTACTTTCATATTCTTTATACTCAAAATCTCACTCAACTTGGAAAACAGAATCTTCAGCCTTAAACCTAATAGACTGCAAATCCCTGTGCTCAAAGGAAGATCCTACATAACGTTTGGAGCGCAAAGATCCGGAGCTTATGAATCTCGTATCTCAGCCTGGTGGCCAAGCAAGATCAGTAAAATTTCCAATCATTCGGTTTTGAATCTCTTGCTGTTGTCCTTCACAATTTCCTTGTTGTATTCAGGTGTATTATTTTCCTGGTCCTGCCTTCCACTTAGTTCATATCAGTCTTCTTATGCTTTTTGTTATGCCTCATAGATATCGATTCTTACAGTCCAGTGATATTCCATTACATTCATGTACCACAACATGTTTAATCGTTCCCAAATCAATTGGCATCAACTTTCTTTCTAGTTCTTTGCTACAGCAAAAAGCGTTGCTATAAATATTTTGGCAAAAATGGAACCTTTCTTTTTATTACTAACCTCCCTGAGGCATATGCCCAACCCTGGAAACTCTAGATCAAAGGATATATACATTTTTGTCACTTGAGATAATTCTAAATTTTTTTCCAGAATTCCTTCGGGGGGGGGGGCAGCTAGGTGGCACAGTGGATAAAGCACCAGTCCTGGATTCAGGAGGACCTGAGTTCAAATCTAGCCTCAAACACTTGACATTTACTAGCTGTGTGACCCTGGGCAAGTCACCTAACCCTCACTGCTCCACAAAAAACAAACAAAACCCACCAGAATTCCTTCTTCTATTTTCATGACAAATGCTCTGTACAGAATATTCTCAAAGATTTTGTAGAGATGACCAAATAGGCATGTGGAAATACAGTGATCAATGTCCTCTCTATCTCCATTTTTTGGACAGTAATATAATAAATGGATTTCTAATAGTTTAGTGTTTTCTTTTCTTTCAAATATCTTTAAATAGCCATTCCTCTGAGCATTCAAAATCACACCCCTTCTTTCTTCTATGTTCTTAGTCTAATGCTGCTACTCTTCCTGTATTGTCACTTTTAATTCCTCATTGAAATTAGATCACTGAATTACTCACAGTGTAGACTGAGTCCAAATATGAAGGTTCTGTAGTCACTAATGATTTTTTAAAATGTGCTTGTTATCTAAATAACAACAGACCTGTTGCATCAGTTTGTTGACCATCCAGTTTCATCTATAAAGGCCACTGCCTGGCTCACTTCAGATCTCTAGGCCCAGGGGTCTCAAGAGATCTATCAGTTAACAGCAGGTACTGAGCTATCCATCAGACCAGATATCAAAGGAAAACAGAGGGGAAAAGGCACAATTCTTACGTTCAGGGCAGCTTACATAGTAAGAGGGAATGATAGTCTAACTGGAAGAGGAGAGATTGTAGGATCCAGGATATGACTACATGACAAGATGAGAGTCACCACCCATCTTTGGACCCTATCAGCAAACCCAGAAGGGAAATATTGACCTTGAACTCTCAGGTAGCCTGCAGAATTAAGTCACTGACCACATTAAATGCTTCAATATAATTAATAAGCAAACATCATTTGGTACTGGCTAAGAAATAGAATGGTGGACCAATGGAATAGGTTAGGCATAGGAGACAAAGTAGTAAATGACTTTAGTAATGTACTGTTTAATAAACCCAAAGACTCCAGCTTCTGGGATAGGAACTCAGTATTTGACAAAAACTGATGGGAAAACTGGAAGAGAATATGGCAGAAACCAACATCTTATACCTTATACTAAAATAAGGTCAAATGGGTACATGATTTAGACATAAAAGGTGATGCCATAGGTAAATTAGGAGAGGAAGGAATAGTTTGCCTCTCAGATCTATGGAAAGGAGAACAGGTCATGACCAAAGAAGAGATAGAGAATATTATGAAATTCAAAATGGATGATTTTGATTCCATCAAATTAAAAAGGTTTTTTGTAAAAACACAAACAATGCATCCAAAATCAGAAGGGAGGCAGAAAGCTGGGAAACAATTTTTACAGCCAGGGTTTCTGATAAAGTCCTCATTTCTAAAATATATAGGGAACTAAATCAAATTTATAAGAATGCAAGTCATTCCCCAATTGAGAAATGGTCAAAGGATATGAACAGGCAGTTTTCTGATGAAGAAACCAAAGCTATCTATTCCCATATGAAAAAAATGCTCTAAATCTCTAATGATTAGAGAAATGCAAATTAAAACAACTCTTAGGTACCACTTGACACCTATCAGGTTGGCTAATAGGACAAAAAAGGAAAATAATAAATGTTAGAAAAGCTGTGGAAAAATTGGAACACTAATGCATTGTTGGTGGAGCTGTGAACTGATCCAACCACTCTGGAGAGCAATTTGGAATTATGCCCAAAGGGCAATAAAGCTGTGCATACCCTTTGACCCAGTGATACCACTTTGGGGTCTTTTTCCCAAAGAGATCATGGAAAAGGGAGAAGGACCCACATGTACAAAAATATTTATAGCTGCTCTTTTTGTGGTGGCAAAGAATTGGAAGTTGAGGAGATGCCCATCAATTAGGGAATGGCTGAACAAATTGCAGTATATGAATGTAATGGAATACTGTGCTGTAAGAAATAATAAGCAGGCAGATTTTAGAGAAATCTGGAAGAACTTACATAAACTGATGCTGAGTGAGATGAGCAGAACCAGGAGAACATTGTACACAGTATCAACAACATTGTGTGTTGATCAACTGTGATAGACTTAACTCTTCTCAGCAATACAATGGTCCAAGATAGTTCCAAGGAACTCATGATAGAAAATGCTCTCCAAATCCAGAAAAAAAAAAAGAACTATGGAATCTAGATGCAGATTGAACCATACTATTTCTATTTTTTTTTTGTTTTTCTTTTTTGAGGTTTTTCCTTTTTGCTCTAATTCTTCTTACACAGCATGACTAATGCAGAAATATGTTCATTGTGATTGTATATATAACCTATATCAGATTGCTTGCTGTCTTGGGGAGGGGGGAGGGAGAGAGAAAAATCTGAAACTAGAAATCTTCTAAAAACAAATGTTGACTATCTCTACATGTAACTGGAAAATAATAAAATACTTTTATGGAAATAAGCAAACATCTCTTCTGTAGACTGAATGTTTTACACATATGTGTATCACTAGTTTTCAAATATATGTGGATGGTGTTATTAATGAAATACAAACTCGTCTAAAACATTCCTGAATTCTTAATTGCTTTTTGTTATTACATATTTTCTCCGTAAGTGGATACTAACAATATAACTACTATCATACTGAGGTAAATAAAATTTTTCTATTATAGAAAAGAATCCTCATAACAGAAAGGGTTGGAAACCACTTTTTATAGCACCCTTGAGAGATGAAAGATTGCTTTAGCATAGTTCACCATTTGAGACAATTAGTTGAATCTCCTGAGTTAGGATATGTAGTAATGAGCTAGGCTACCCTACAAAAAAAATTAATCAGATTGGCATCTGCTCTGCTCATTTAGATAAGCAGCAAGACATGGTAGGATAGAGAAGGACATTATCTGACATTCCTTCCAGCTCACTGAGAAAGAAATCACCTTGGAAACACCCTCTACACAACAAATGAATGAGAAGCTTTTTTTCACACTTTCTCACAAGCCTGTGAAGTTGGTGTTCATCACGCTATCACCACCATTTTGGAGATTTAAAAAAAAAAAAGGAAGGTTCAGAAAGGTTTCAGGGACCAGGCCACAGCCAGGGACTGTGAGATCCAGAACTACAGCTCACATCTACCAATTCCAAGTCCAGTGATCTTTTTGCCATATTTAGTGGGAAGGGGGCTGGGTATGGAGTCATTGCTAGGTGTATAAGTCTGGGTTAAGTCACGACCTCTGTGGGCCTCATTTTCCTCATCTGTAAAATGGAATAGATAATTTCTAAGATTCACTTCCAACTCTAAGCAGAAAAATATAAGAGTCCAACCAAAGACCCATCTTATTAGGTTGGGAAGTGTGAAAAGATTGGTGACTGCTGGATGATTTGGGGATGGGGGAGGGGGATTACAACTCAAGCGACTAAGCTATGGAGGGGCTGTGATCTGCAGCAACAGAATTCCTGCTAATGAAAACATGGCTCCTTAAAATCTACTTTCAGCTTAAGCCTCCAGGATCAGGGGTCCTAAGCATTTTCCCCTCCCTTTGGAAAGGACTTTGAGCTAGGGAATGGGGGAAGGGGGGTGAGAAAGGGGAGTGGGAAGAACGTGTCACCTGTCTCACAGTTATCAGGATCAGCCTGAGTCTGAGCACCTATTCTTAGACCAGCAGGGTGCTTGGCAGAATAAAAGGCAAGGCAGGATTTCAAACTTACACAGAGCCAAGAAAATCTAGAGATCATTTACATCTAGATCTCTCATTTTAAAGGTGAGGAAACTGAGGCACAGAGAAGGGGCATGACTCACTACTATACGTGTTAAAACATGGTTGTGCTAGGTACTGGAGGTAAAAGAGAAAAATAAAATAATCCTCACCCCTTCCCCTCAAGGAGCTCACACTGCATTAGAGGAAACAGCAGACATTTAAGCCAGTGTCTAAGAACATGTAAAATCAATGCAAGGTCATCTCAGAGGAGGTGGTGGCATCTGGAGGGGACTGAGAAAGGCCTCTCGTAGGGAATGACATTGGAGCTGCATTTTCAAGCTCCCTTTAATGGTGGAGGGCTGATCAGAACCTTCCAGAGCTAAGCACAGGCTCTGTCCTCAAGGAGTAGACAGTCTAGCAGAAAAAAACACAGCTATGTAGTACCTCAGGAAGTGATAACTAGCACTACAGAGTGATCTATGGAAATGGCCAAACAAGTCCTATAAACAATGGGAGTTGTGTGAAGTCAAAAGGTGAAGAGTTCCACTGGGGCTGAGATGCTCAAGGGGGATTTCATGGAAGAGGTTGAAATGGAAACAGACTTAGAAAAATGGGTAGAAAGAATAACCACCCCCCCCCCAAAAGAAGAAGAATGCTGCAAAATCACAATGAATAAGCATGGTTAGGAAGAAGAGATATGAAAAGCTACCTCCCTATCCCCTTTTCCTGCAGCGGTCCAAGTTCCACAAATGTGGTACGCTGCACATATTTTCAGATTTTTTTTCATGTACTGATGAGTTATGCTGATTTGTCCTCTCCTTTTTGTCTTTAAAAATATTGTTATATGGGATGATTCTCTGGGAGGAAGAGAGAGAGGGGGAGGGATACTGGGGGAAATTGTGATATTTTTTAAAAGACATTCATTAAAACTTATTTTTTAAAAAATAGATAGGATTTAGATTTGGAGTAGCACAAGAGACAGTCACTCAAAACCAGCTTATTCCACTCCTTTGCTAACATAAAAAGGGCCTTGATCACTGCTTCCTTAATCTTTGATAAATGTTTTGCCTTTGTTACAGGAATTTAGCAAAAATCTCCCAGATGGGAACAGTAAATTAGATATGTGGGAATGTTTTGGTGAGCACCCATGCACACAAGCCTGTCCTATCCCACTCTGGTCTTAAATAACAGCACTGTCTTCTCCTCACTATAACCACTGCAAACTGCCACAGATTCACAGAAAACCATGACCTTGTTAGACAGCACTTGGTAAAGCTAAAAGGAATACAGGCATTAGGCCACTCAGCTTCTAGAATGACCACTCAGCAAACAGACCCTATTTATTCATCAAGGGTTCGTTCACAGCGTAATTGGGTTCGATGGATCGCTGATCTGACCCGCTACAGCATTTCTGATATTCTCTTGGAGTCCTGGGGGTCGTCTGTCTCTAGACAAGGTATGCTTTAGTTAGTCCAGCTGGAAATTGTATTCTTTGATTCAGAAAGATCTTCAGAGGAAGAACTAGGAGCAGAGGAAAGGGAAAGATGGAGAGGAAGAATGCAAAGGTTTGCTCTCTCTCCCAGGTTCTCACAATTATGGAAGTAAAAATAGCACTCAATTTAAAATACATGGTTGAAATGAGTTTGAATCCCAGACTGCCACTTACTACTGGTGTGATGGTGGGCCTCAGTTTCCCCAGCTATAAAAATGAATGTTTTAGACTCTTAAAGGTTCTTTCTAGCTCTAATATTCTGGGTCCTATTAAGTGGAGGTACAATCTTGATGACTAGGAATTTCAACCCTGGAGGCTAATCTAGATTTTTCCTGCTGAAACTCTAGTCCTTTTCTTTTTATTTGTTTTTTGGTGAAAAAGGAAAAACTGGCCTCACACCTTCTGCTTTTCTCCCCCAACAAATCTCAAGGCATCATAAGAACAAACACAATAAACGGATGGCTAGGGAGGGTGTGAATTTCTTGGGAAAGGAAGATTCACAGTTTTAAAGGTTGTTCTGAAAACACAGTATGCCATATAGACAAGAAGACTTTATGTTAAGAGATATTTGGTTTTATGTGTAGGTGTATATGATATTACCAAAAAGGAGAGCCCTAGACAATTAGAAAAACTAAATCTATCTTACTCCCAAAGCAGGTCTTCATGGGATAGAATCATTCAGAAATTTGGAGATCCTCTCATCCAACTCCTTCCAGTTTTACAGATCAGGAAACTGAGGCCTACACGACTTGCCCATGGCCTCACAGACATCTGAACCCAGACCATCATTAGGTACGTTGTAAAAACAATTTGAAAAGCCCTGTTGTACACCTGAAAACTAACCTGGAGAGACCTGCTAGATAATTCATCTTCATTTAGATTTGGCCACAACACCATTCCTATTGATTACTATTTATCAAGTATCTGATGGGCAGGCATTAGAGAAGAGTCCTTCCCATGGGAGCTAAAAGTCTAGTGGGGGATAAGACACCATAGTGGAGATCTTACTTACAAGATTAGCATGTTGGGGGGCGGCTAGGTGGCGCAATGGATAAAGCACTGGCCCTGGATTCAGGAGGACCTGAGTTCAAATCTGGCCTCAGACACTTGACACTTACCAGTTGTGTGACCCTGGGAAAGTCACTTAACCCCCATTGCCCCACAAAAAAAAAAAAAAAGATGAGCACGTTGGGGTATAAGATAAAGACTTATAAGAACCCAACAGGGTGGGCTCAAGGAAGCCTTCCTGGAGAAGACAGCCCTTGAGCCAGGCGGGAAAGGATGAGTAAACGATCCAACCATTCCTGGGAGCAATTTGGAATAATTACAGCCCCAAAGGCTATAAAACTTGGCATGCCCTTTGAGGCCCAGAGACAATAAGTGACTTGGCCAAAATCAATTAACAGGTATCAGAGCAGAAATGTGACCTGAGGATTCCAGAATCAGGGATTTTTTCCTCCCTACCATGAAGTTCCAGGGATGGAGATGAGCCAGATTTCACCTGCACCGGAGTTCCCTTCCCAGGTGGGATGTTTTGGGGTTTTTTTACAGAACTACCCAAAGGCCCAGGCCGAGGGGAAGATCTCTCCTGACCCTGAGAAAGCACAGTAGAGCGAGTCTTGGGGTGGCTGCCTGCTGTGGTGTGGGGATGAGTAACCAGCTCTGTTAGCTCAGCGGGCACACTGACAGCGGGTGAAAAGACAGCAGCAGAGGAATTTGGAGGCCATACAGCCCCCAAAGCGAAAGGCCCCACCAAGTGCCAACAAGTAACTTGAGCAGAGAGATCATCTGAAGGCGCCGCCGGGAACGAACTCCAGTCCAGCCTCCCCAAGTCCCAGGGGGAACATCTGTCATGCTGGGCTGGCGTCAGCGCTGGCCAATTCGACGTGATTTCCACCCACCCCCGTCTTGCTCCATGAGGCTTTCACCCCCATTAGGGTTAATTCATTAGGGCATAATAGGGGCTCCAGCCACAGAACAGGGAAGGGGCCAATTCCCTCAGGCTCCTCTTGTGCTTCAATTCTCACCAGTCATGCAGAGCTGGCACTGAGGATTTCAGATGGTGGCAAAGATGTTCATGGCTGGCACTGGAACACTACAGCATAGCTCCCCTGCCCTTCTTGTACCAGCAAGGAAACTGGGGCATAAAGAAAGAATAACCAATCAGACAGGGATCAGCCAGTAAGGTTGGACAAAGCAGGAATCAATTCACACCCACACTGGTCCATTTACAGGAGATCAGAGTTGGATGGGGGAGTACGAAGTCATGTAAGTCCTTATTGTTATTCAGTCATTTTTCAGTCATGTCTGACTCTTCACGAACCCATTTAGGATTGTTTTGGAAAAGGTACTAGAGTGGTTTGTCTTTTCCTTCTCCAATTCATCTGACATATGAGAAAACTGAGGCAAACAGGGTTAAGTGACTTGCCCAAGGTCACAAGTCAGTAAGTATCTGAGGCCAGATTTCAACTCAGAAAGATGAGTCTTCTGACTTGAGACCTAACATTCTATCCACTGCACCACCTAGTTGCCCTCATGTAGTCTTACCTATACTGAGACAGGAACCCCGCCTCCATGATATCTTTAACAAAGGGGTATTCAGCACCCACCCAAGAAACTCCAATAAGAGAAAACTCATGGGGCAGCTAGGTGGTGCAGTGGATAGAGCACCGGCCCTGGATTCAGGAGGACCTGAGTTCAAATCCAGCCTCAGACACTTAACACTTACTAGCTGTGTGACCCTGGGCAAGTCACTTAACCCCAATTCCCCTGCAAAAAAAAAAAAAAGAGAAAACTCACGATTCCCCCATGATGGTTATTCCTTATGTCAAGCTGCAGTCTGCCTTGACAACTTCCACTCATCCAATCAATCCATAAGCATTTATTAAGAATCTGGCACGTGTGCCAGGCATTGTGCTGGGCACAGGGGATACAGGCAAAAATGTTCCTGCCTTCAAGAAGCTTATACTGTATCAATGGCAAATAGGGACACATAGAAATATACACCGTATGAATGCATGGAATGTACTCACAAAGTATTAATGGATCTGAGAAGGGTAAATAAGTAATACAAGGAAGATGGTGGAAAGTATGATGACATTAGTGATGCCCCTCACTCATAGATTTAGGGACTTAGACTGGAAGGGATTTTAGGGGTCACTTAGTCCAACACCTTCATTTTAGAGTTTTGGAAAGGGAGGCCCAGAGAACGTAAGTGACTTGACCAATCCCACAGGTATTAAGTGTCAGCCAGAACTCCAACTCAGGTCTCTCATTCCAAATCCAGAACTCTACGCCATTTTGCCTCCCACTTCTGCCCTCTGGGCCTCAGCAAAAAAAAATCTCAAAACTCTTCCAAATGACAACCTTTTGTCCCAAATTTATTGGTTTCACCCACAGCCCAAGGGCAAGGGGTGGGCATAGAGTGAGCCAGTTTAATTATGAATGGTATCTCATAGTCTCCACTCAACAGGCCAGGCCAGTAGGCAAGAATGCTCAGTTGAAGTCCCTACCACTAGCCTGGCCCCCAAAAGTTCTACCCTCTTCTGCCCGAGGCCTGCTCAGTACTTTCTCCCTTGTTAAAAGTGTGTCTGGTGTCCAAAGAGGCTGTTTGGGAAGAAGGGACACTGTTCCCAATACCCCCACACCCCTCTTGCCTTTTTTTATGCAGCTGGGATTATCTCTACAGCAAAAGGCTGAAGGGCAGCTAGGTGGCGCAGTGGATAGAGCACCAGCCCTGGAGTCAGGAGGACCTGAGTTCAAATCCAGCCTCGGACACTTAACACTTACTGGCTGTGTGACCCTGGGCAAGTCACTTAACCCCAATTGCCTCACTAAAAAAAAAAAAAAAAAAAAGGCTGAGGATCTGCAGGATGAAGAAAGGGGTGGAAGCTGATGGGTGTGGAGGGAGAATAACAAAAGGAGTTTGGCATTACACTCTCTATGGAGACTTAAATCATTATTTTTAAGAACCACAGTCATAGATACACTCTTAGCTAGGTATTATTTC
The DNA here is from genome assembly GCF_019393635.1 of Dromiciops gliroides. Classification (NCBI taxonomy): domain Eukaryota; kingdom Metazoa; phylum Chordata; class Mammalia; order Microbiotheria; family Microbiotheriidae; genus Dromiciops; species Dromiciops gliroides. Next base: position 198,826,502 of record NC_057865.1, read on the forward strand.
CAATTAGAAGCATCCTTCACATCCCTGGCAAGCAGACAGTCAGATTATGTAGGTCACCATGCTGGACCCTCCTGCAGCGTTCCCCTAGGACTCATACTGTGAAGCAAGGATAACAAGGACGGAGCTGGTGCTAGACACGGGACTGCTAGAACAGTCTGGGAGGCTGGCGGTACACAGGGGTGGGGCAGAAACAACCTCAGAGGTTCTTCAGGGTGAGAAGAGGCAGGCAGAGCTTCAAAATGAGACTCTGCTCATGGAAGAAGACTTAAAGACTGATGGGGATAACTGAGGAGAGAAGACACAGGGGGCAACGGCAGCGATGGAGAAGGAAGGAGGTGTATTAAGGAGTCATGGTAGAAGGGGCTCCAAGCACCAGACTGAGAAAATCCCTAGGATGCCAGTCTACCATCAGAAAAATGAATAAAGGGGCAGCTAGGTGGTACAGTGGATAAAGCACAGGCCCTGGATTCAGGAGAACCTGAGTTCAGATCCAGCCTCAGACACTTGACACTTACTAGCTGTGTGACCCTGGGCAAGTCACTTAACCCCCACTGCCCCGCAAAAAAAAAAAATATATATATATATATATATATATATATAATAAAAAATGAATAAAAACATTGGTTTCTCCAAAGTTAAGTTGAGGAACTATTGTGTGTCTATGAACTAGAAACCAGGTGATGCTGAAGAAAAACATCAGATTTGGAACGAGATGTTCTTGATTCAAATCCTAGCTCTGCTACTTACTGACCCCTATGTCCCTGGGCAAGTCATTTTCCCCAATCACATAACCTCTAAGTATCATTTACATCAAATGACCTCTAATCACCCTTCCAGCTCTCAACCTCATGAATTTATGAACCTCACTGGCCTTTAAAGAATTTCAGCCCATGGGGAATTTACAGGAAAAGTAAACAGGACATACTAATACTTCAAAAGGACAAGAAAAACTGGGTTGAGGAGTAGGGGAAGCAGCAGGAGCTGGGTGCCCAAGAGCGAGGGCAGTGCCTGGGCAAGAACAAGTTTGAAAACCATAGAGGGAAAGGTTCAAGATCAGATGCTGGAGAGTCCAGCCAGCTCCAGTCCCATTGCCCACGTCTCTGCCCTGGAAATGCTAGGAGAGTTGGACCAGAGATGACCCCTTATAAAAAAAACTCTACTGCCAAGACTTTAATCCTCTTTGACACCTAGTGACCAAAAAGCTCTTTCCCAAACAGGTCCCAAATGTAGAGAAACCAATGCCCACAGCATAAAGGTACCTCAGACAACCCCCCATGATCCCTTCTCCTAGGTCTCAGTACCCTCATCTATAAAATGGGAGGATACAGAATTGGGTAATCTTCCTACAGGAAGTTGATCAAACCATCATTCCTTTGTTTCAGTCATGTCCAACTCTGTGACCCCATTTAAATTTTTCTTGGCAAAAATACTGCAGAGGTTTGCCATTTCCTTCTCCAACTCATTTTACATATGAGGAAGGAAACTGAGGCGGTGTTAAGTGGCTTGCCCAGGGTCACACAATTAGTAAAGTGTCTGAGGCCAGATTTGAACCCAGTCTTCCTGACTCCAGGACCAGCACTCTACCCACTGCACTACCTAGAAGCCCATCGCAATGCTAGGACTCTGGAAAAATCTGCTAGGCATAGATAAGTCATTTTGGCTCCCTTCCCGCCTAGAAAAATGCGGTGTGCATCAACTTCTTACAGTCCATCTGAGCAAACACCTGACTGTCCTATGGGGCCATCTGAACTTATGAAAGGAAGCAGCACAATTTCTGCAAGGTGGCTCTAAGGTTAATCTGCCCCTCACTTGGAATTTAGGGGGCAAATGATAGAAGGGAGGGAGAGAGCAGGAAACTGGCACAGAGCAGTTCAATTCTGTTTCCTGATGCCCCTCCTTAACTGGAGAAGGCAAAGTCTTTAGACAAACAGAAGCTGGGTGCAGCCTCTGCCACACTGGTGATGGATTGGCACATAGTGGCTAGCCCCCAGTGCCTGTCGCCTCTCATCAGGAACCTGCTGGGTGAGTGGCATATAGAGGGTAAAGAAGGAGAAAGCAGTGGAGGATGAGTGAATTTCATCTACAAGCAGCCCATTCTGCGCATCAAGCAGGAGTGAGGCATGACTGCTGTCCTTTTCATCCCCCACCCACCCTCTCTTCTCATTCACTAAAACCCAAGGAAAAGAGAGAGAGAATAAAGAGCTGTTGCCTTTTCAAAGTTTATGTCATTTTCATCACGTTCTCCTTACCACTCCATGTGGTCTCATGGTAGAATCAGGGGTCTGGTGAATTCCTTCAGCAGCAAGGGATGAGTGATGCTATCCCCTCCTGTTATATTAGAGAAGAAATGCAGCAGGAGAGATTTAGTCTAGACACAAGAAAGAACTTTCTGATGTAAACCTTCTAATGTAAAAATGATTGGAACAGTAAGTCGAGTAAGGGAGGAAGAGCAATCTTCTAACTTAGGAATCATGAAGAATAAAAGAAATGTCTGGAAGGATTAGAAGGGAAGCAAGAGAACGAGCAAGATTTATTGGGGGGGGGCGCAGTGGTTAAAGCTCCTGCCTTGGATTCAGGAGGACCTGAGTTCAAATCCAGCCTCAGACACTTGATACTTACTAGCTGTGTGACCCTGGGCAAGTCACTTAACCCTCATTGCCCTACAAAAATTTAAAAAAAAAAAAAAGATTTATGGGAGGTCGGTGACAAGATAGAACCAGAAACAGGTCAAAAATCTCTTCTAGACCTAAAAATCCCATGAATCCATGAGTCCATTCACTAACCATCTAAGATCTCTCCAATTCCACTCTCTCCAGGGGAATGAGAATAAGGAGTCCACGCGTCCATTCACTTACAATCAAACATCTCTGCAATTTCATTCTCTCAGGGGCAATGATAATAAGGGGGGAGGGTTTACAGGGCTCATGGGTCTAATGCCACACAGCTTAGTCCGTCCTAACTGGTTATGTGATTGTGGACAAGTGTGAGCCTCAGTTTTCTCCTCCTTTTGGACTATATAACATCTTAGATTCCTTTGAGCTCTAACAATCAATGAACCGAAGGCTCTCTGTCTCTGGCACAGGGACTGCTGCGGAATCTCATTTGTCTGTCCCATCAGCATCTGTATTTCCCCTAAAAGTAGACTACCAACTGATGCCCTTCAGAGAAACTTCTTGTCTCTGGCCACCAACATTTGAACGTACCTAAGGATGTTAACTATAACTAACCATACCCACTCCACAGGGTAGCACAAGCTAGGTTTATCTCTTTCCTCTCTAACCCCCACCTCCAATAACACAAGGGGCTAATGTCTCCCTGGTATTGTTGGCAGGACTAACTCTCTGCTTTCCAGACACCAGATGCAAATTTTACCACTGGCTGACAGCAAATTTGCCAGTTTATAAGCCTGTGCTTGCTGTTCTGGGTGAGCTAGCATCATGAAGGAAAGAAAATACACACAATGAGGACACACTGAGCAACAAAAGAAACCCAGGACATGTGCAAGCAGACAATTTCTAGTGTTGCAATGGGGTCCTTAGTGGTTCCAATGTCTCCCAAAAGTAGGGTGAAATGACTGTCAGCTTTTGCATTGAATTTTTCACTGATAAACAGTCATTTTTTATTTTCCCAAAGTGATGCTCATCATCAGTTTGTTTGCATGGCATAGGAGAACAAGCATCAGACCTACAGTCATGAGAAGCCTCCACCTGCATTCCACTCTGGCACTAACTATGTGGCCCTGGGCAAGTCGCTCAATCTTTCAGCCTCAGTTTCTCCCTCTATAAGATGGGGATAATAAATGTGACAGTGTATGTAAAGTGCTTTGAAAACCTTAAAATACTATATAAATGCCAGCTAGAACATCATAAAAACACCAGAACATCGTAATTAAAAACTTATGCATCTAAAGAGACTGGGAGAGGGAAAGGGCTGCTAGGAATCAGACTTCTCCTCCTGACTTTGCCACTCTGACATAACATACTCATTAACAGTTGTGGCAAACCAGTCTCCCCCTTGTGCCTCAGTTTCCTTAGATGACAAATGAGTTAATAGCCCTGCCCTCTCTTTACTTGTCTGGCTTTTCAAAAGGGGTGGACAGGCCAAGCATTTATTAAATGCCTACTATATGCCAGGGATTGTGTGAAGTGCTTTAAAAAGATCTTATTTGATAATATATCTGGTATGGATGCTGGGAGACCGTACTGTCAAGTAGGATTTCCAACTAAGTAGAAGGAAGAACTTCCCAAGGGAAAGAGGCCTAAGATTACATCATATAACCAGTGAAGGTTGTATAATCTCTTTCCCCAAGAGTCACTAAAAAATCAAATCAAATCAAAAAGGGCAGACTCGTAGTTTTTTAGAAACAGGCATGGATTAGATATTCTTCTGAAGGGTCCTGACAGCTGGAGTAGACGTTTTTTATTCCTACCAGGTAATCTATTAAAAGAAACTCTGCTTAAAGCCACTCTAACATAAATGGATGCTTTTTTATGTGGGCTGCCCCCAACCACATTTTTTTTTTTTTTGGTGAGGCAATTGGGGTTAAGTGACTTGCCCAGGGTCACACAGCTAGTAAGTTTCAAGTGTCTGAGGCCGGATTTGAACTCAGGTCCTCCTGAATTCAAGGCTGGTGCTTTATCCACTGTACCACCTAGCTGCCCCCCCCAACCACATTTTAAAGCTCAATTTAAATGCCTTTCAGGGGGCAGCTAGATGATGCAGTGGTTAAAGCACCGGTCCTGAATTCAGGAGTACCTGAGTTCAAATCCAGCCTCAGACACTTGACACTTACTAGCTGTGTGACCCTGGGCAAGTTACTTAACCCCCATTGCCTGCAAAAAAACAAACACACACACACACACACAAAATGCCTTTCAGGACCCAACACCACCCCCAATTTAGTAATGACTTTCCTCCTTGGATTTTGTTTTGCCCCTCCCTTACATTTAGTAATATAATAATAAATATTTATATAGTGCTTTATGATTTGCAAAGTGCTTTAAGAATACCATCTTATTTGATCCTTAAGACAACCCAATAAGGTAGGTGCTGTTGCTACCAACAATTTACAGAGCAGGAAACTGAGGATGAGAAAAGTGACTTGGGCCAGATTTCACATAGTTAATAAATATCTGAGGCAAGATTAGAGTCCAGGTCTTCCTGACTCCAAGACCAATATTCTACCCACTATGATATGATTTCTTTTTATTCATTAATTTTGGGGGGGTTTTGGGGGGGGGATGAGGCAATTGGGGTTAAGTGACTTGCCCAGGGTCACACAACTAATAAGTGTCAAGTGTCTGAGGCTGGATTTGAACTCAGGTCCTCCTGACTCCAGAGCCGGTGCTCTATCTACTGCGCCACCTAGCTGCCCCAATGATATGATTTCTTAAGAGCAATATGTATTTGGTGTCTACTAAACTGTAAACTATCTGAGGCAAGGGACTGTGTTTTGTCTAGCTTTTGTATCTCTCTCAGAGCTTAGTATAGTGCTTTGTATATAATAGGCATTTAATAAATGTTTCATGAATGAATGAATGAAGTAAATATCAGTGACTATGAATAAGATGTTCTGACCATTAGAACTGAACCTTCCCTTTCCCTAGCAGGTACCTTTTGATAAATCACATTTTCTTGTCCTTGAAAATCCTAGATGTTTCACAGTTGTGTCTGTGGTCTTGGGAGGCTGCAGGAGCAATACTGTCAGGAGCAGCACATTAAATTCTCCAGTCTTTCAAGAAGCGTCTCTTCCCAGTCCTTACCACGTGCACCTCCTAGAATAGAAACTATGTCCTGGCCATCGACTCCCCCACCCCCACCTCCCTGCCTCGCTACCTATCTCAGCTATTTTCCTGAGGAGCAACTCTCCCCTCTTCTACCATCTCACTATCCCTGAAACACTTCAAGATTCATTCTGCTGGAGTGTTTCTCTTCTTAGTTGATTTACAGTAAGAAGAGATGGGGGGCAAGTACTCTGGACTTGGACTCTGGGATGCTGGGTAACTGGTATCTGGCTCACATTTGATAGACAAAAGTTGCTGCTTTGGCAGTGGATCAATGGCAAGAGAGGTAGTCATGGGATAGTAAAAGGAGAGCTGGGCTTAGGGACAGAGGGCCTGAGTAAAATCCTGGCTCTGCTACCTCTGAGATTTTGCATAAATCATTTCCTTTCTTGGGGTCTTGGTTTACTTATCTACAAAAGGGAAGATGAGCTAGACGATCTCAAAATTCTCTTGCAGTCCTAAATCTTATTCCCTTAAGCTACAGTCAGTTATGCAGTATTCCGACCCTTACCCTAATAGCAACAGTAGACTCGGAGCTGAAACCAAATCCTAAATCAGAGACAGTAGGTCTGAGCATCTCAGGCCTGAGCACTAGTTAAAGCAAGGAGTAATAAAGCAGCAGTTTGCCCAAGGGGAACGCCAACCTTAATGACAGTTTGGGGAGAACGGTCAACACTGGGGCAGGACAGAGAAGGGGTGGGTGGGAGGAGAGAAATGGTTCTAGGGAGCTGTGCTGGCTATCAATAGCTATATTCAGGATATTACAGAGCAAAAGTTCTGTTCTCTGGAAACTTAAATCTGTGCTCTGTATTTAATTTCAATTCATTTTTTCCACCTTAGTTGCTATGACTTCAATATTTCCTTTAAATATCTGATTTCATTGGGGCAGGTACTCTGCATCAATGAAGACTGAAACCATATAGAGTTTTTTTATGAGTTACTGTGGCCAAAAAAATGTATCAGCTGGTGGCTGATGAACTTCTAATTTAATCTAAGTCAGTTCGTAGGCAACACTTACACAAAACTAGACAAAATTTGTCCTTGTGGCTCTGCTGAGATTTCTAACCATGAAGAGAGGCACCCAAGACTCCTTTCTTGCCAAGGCCTTGATTCCCCTACCAACCAAGAGACGTGAAGAATGAACCTACACTCGTTTTCCAAGGCAAGAACCAACAGCAGCAAGAGGCTAAGCCCCTGGACCCTCAAAACAGGTGGGCCAACAATGATGGGGCTTGCATGGATATAGACGTTCAAACTGCTGTAACCTCATAAACAATTTAATCATTTGCCATTTGCTAAGACTTTACTAAGTCATTTACTGAGTTTCTCTCTTATTAAGGGGCAGATCTGCCTTCTTGCTCTTAAAACTCTGAAGAGCTAAATGAGATCACATTCTGCAGTGGGAAGTACCACAGAAAAAATTCAGCAGAGACCTCATCAGCCATCTAGTTTAAACCATATTTAAACAGAGAAGTGATTGCTCCGCCTCTGTGGGAAAATCCCAGTGAGGGGATAGCTGTGACCTCTGAAAGTGTCCCATTCCACTTCAGCTCTTATTGTTAAGAAGTCTTCCCTGGTATCAAAACAAAACTTCGTTCTGCAACTGCCACCCAGTGCTCCTAGTCTGGACTTGTAGTCATGAGATGCAGTTTTCAACTCTAGAATTAAGTCACTTTTACCTCCCCAAGTCTTAGTTTCCTCTATAAAATAGGGCTAACACTTGTGCTACCTGCCTCACAGGGTTGTGGCAGAGAAAGAACTTTACAAACCTTAAAGCGCTACAAAACTGTGACCTGCTGTGAGGTTGTCTCCCACTCATTCATTCATCTTATGGGACTCTAGTCACTTACTGATTCATTCCTTTAACAGGCTTTTGGAAAAGCCAGAAAAATATTGGTGTTGGGTAGATTCAGACCTCTACCCAAAAGTTAGATTGACCCAAAAGACACCAGACTGGCAGCTGCCCTGTGGTTGGCAATCTCACTGTCCTTCTCACTCACTTGGCATGTATTTCCTGCCTTTTGTTGTTAGCTAAATGATTTCTCCCAAGTAAATGCGTAAGTACCTCAACGGTAGGCACCACTTCTTATATAATGTTGCAGCCTAATAGGTTTCTAAGCAAAGCATAGCTATTTAATGATTAATTGTTCAAGGAATGATTGAACAGTTAATTTTTCAAGGGAAGAAGACAGAGGTCATCATCATGGAGAAAAAAGGATGTGGGCCAGTCACATACTGAAAACGATGTATAAAACTGTCAGCCCAAGTGTAGAACCAGTATACAGGAAATACAAAAGATCCAAGGGAAGGCTTCCAATATGTTGGGTGGATCCTCTAAGGATGATTTTGGAAGGACATGCACAAGAATTGCACAGGATAAAAAAACACAGATGGGTTTCAATCTGTTTCAGTAGAGGAAATAACCACGCCGATGAGATCATGAATTCAGTAAAGCATCAAAGGAAGACGGAGCAACAGTAAACTGTTGCTCACAGGAAACTGCCTGGTGGCTTGAAGTCACAGATTTCTCGAGCCTATGAGGTGACAAGTGTCCCAACATACATGGTCTCTAGCCCTCTGCTGCCCAAAATGAGCAATGCATTGGGAGACAACCATATTATGATTACTGCTAATAAAAACTTTTTAAAAATTTTCAACAGTTTTTCCATAGGCCGTTTTTTTATTTTGATGTTTTTGGGGGTTTTTTGGAGTATCAAAGTTGTGATTTAACTAATACAGTAAACTTCCAATGAAGAAATTCCCTCTATCAAAGAATATCAACACCTGCTCTGTCACTTAAAACCTTAGAGATTAGCCTTTGATTGATAATAAGTTATTTAAAGATTTAGAAATCCATGTCATGGTCTGAAGACTAATAATAATAATAGTTAGAATTTATATAGCAGGGGCAGCTAGGTGGCACAGTGGATAGAGCACCAGCCCTGGAGTCAGGAGCACCTGAGTTCAAATCCGGCCTCAGACATTTAACATTTACTAGCTGTGTGACCCTGGGCAAGTCACTTAACCCCAATTGCCTCACAAAAACAAAAAAATAAAAACAAAGAATTTATATAGCACCTATCATGTGCTGGGCACTGTGCTAAATATTATCTCATCTGATCCTCACAACAATCCTGGGAGGCATGTACTGATATTTTATATGTACTTTTATATTACTGTTATTTTCCCATTTTAAAGATGTGGAAACTGGGTAGACAGAGGTTGTGAGTTGCCCAAGTTTATATAAGCTAGTAAGTGTATGAAGCTGGATCTGAACTCAGATCTTCCTGACTACACGCCTAGGGTTCTATCCTCTGCTTCACCTAGCTGCCTATAGGACTAGAAACAGTCCTATAAGACCCAGTCTCCTCTCTCCTCAGTTTATAGGAGAATCTGGAAGGTCCTTTCCATTTTCCAGAGGGAGAAAATGAGGAACCAGAGGAGAGGGGTAGGTTGTCACTAAGCACACTGCCAACCCTACAGATGTCCATACTTGTACCAATATTCTAGCTGCTACATAAGAGACTGGGGAAATTGGGCTCAAGAAGAGCTGATGGTAAAGAAGTAAATGGAATTAGGGGGAACAGAGTGGGGAGGAATAAAGGAAGAATGACTTCGAGTCCACGAGAATTTGGACCCAAAGGAAGGTGAGAATGAGTCACCGTCCTGGGAAGCAGGGCCAGATGGCCTGAACAGATGACAGGACAATTGTATCAGAGCTTCTTTATGCAGGTGGGAGCTTAATAAACACTTTGTGATAATGGTGATGACCTGGTACTCCCAAGGGAGAGGTTTCCATCTCCTTATCTTGTTTAGACTAGGAAATGTAGTACAGGAGAAAGACCTTGGACTCAGAAGTCTGAAGACCTGGATTCAAATCCTGGCTCTTCATTTGGAAAGGACACTTGGTTTGTTTTAGCATTTAGATTGAACAGAGACAGGTTGTCATTTAGCACCCTAACAGGAGTAATGAAGAAAACTACTTCTAGACTAAACCATCCACAAATACCCACAATCACAGATCCTTGCTCTACTGAGAACAGACTACATTGTAAAATGTATTACTCTAAAGCATCATCAGTAAATTCCCAAGATTGGAGAACATCTGACGTAGAAGGGACCCTCAGAGGTCATCTAGTCCATCTTGTAAATCCCCTCTAAAATATACGTGACAAGAAGCCATCCTCTGTTTGAAGACTTCTAGTGACAGGAAACCTACTACTTCTAGAAGCATCTCATTCTATTTGAGGACAGTTGCAACTGTCAGATAACTTTTCAATAAACTACTATTTGCTTCTTCAACTTCTACTCAGTGCTCCTAGCTGTGCTCTGTGAGGTCAAGCAAGCATATCTGGCCTTTTTTCTACATAGAAGCAGTGTGGGAGGAAATGGAAAAGGATTTCAAGTAAGAAGATTTAGGTTCAAATCCTAACTTGGCTACATGCTGCTTGTATGACCTTGGGCAAATAATTTCCCTTCTCTGGGACTCAAGTTTCCTCTGGAAAATGAGAGGAGTAGGAATTAATGTCCTCTAAGGTCCCTCCTAATTCTAAATCCACAAGCCAATGAGTGAATGAAAAAATGAGAAATATTTGAAGGTGCCAGAGTTCTCAAGGGATGAGGTATCTGTTGCTTCCCTCTGACCGAGGGGAAAAATACAGAAATTACAAGCATCTTCAAAGACTAAAAGCCAATATATTCATAGTTGTAAGAGAATATCTGCTAGAGAGCCACTGAGAAAACACTTGACCATGTCAATAGTTCAAATGAGTGAAGGAGAATAGCCAATAAAAGGGACTTGAAAGACAGGGGTCTTTGGCTAAGCTCTGATGCCAATATAAACTTGAGAGAGCTCTCTAATCTACTTCCTGTCTCCTCAGATGGGGAGCAATATTGTTCAGTGACCAGTCATTCTATCCCTACCTCAATTTTGTTCCCATAGAAATCACCCCTGAAGAGGGGTGATTTGTCTAACAGACAGACTTGCTTTTTCAGGGAGGAAAAGCCAATATAGACATGGCTAAATCTATGGTGGATTAGATCAGGGATATCTGTGCCAATTTCAAACATAAAGATGGCTTTTATTTACCAAGCCATCCTGTGAACATCCTAGGAGAAAACCTCCACAGTTATAGATAAAGAGATAGGACTCAGGGCAGCTAGGTGGCGCAGTGGATAAAACACTGGCCCTGGATTCAGCAGGACCTGAGTTTAAATCCAGTCTCAGACACTTGACACTTACTAGCTGTGTGACCCTGGGCAAGTCATTTAACCCTCACTGACCTGCTCCCCCCTCTCAAAAAAAAAAAAAGAAAATAAAGAGAGAAGACTCAACGTATGAGCTCCCAACACCTTGCTGAAAACATGCTCAGTAATTCTCAATCTGAGGCTCAGTCTGACTGGAAGGAGAGATCCCCTGGACACAACTTCTGCCCTTGGGCAGAAGCACACCATAAGAACACTGGTGGGGGATTCAAGAGATTCAGGCTCTAATATTGGCTCTGCCACTTCCCTTCTAGAGGTCTTAGTTTTCTCACCTATAAAATAAGGAAAGTAAACTGGACCTCTAGGACTTTTTTGTCTTTAACATTCTACAGTTCTATGAAGCTAGAAAGCTCTAATTCTCTTTCTAGTCTGCTCTATCTTAGGTTCATCCTTTATCCAGTAACATAGAGAATCTGAAACTAGAAATAAAACACTCCTACTCTCCCCAATGTCCATGGATACCTCCCTATGTTGCCCACAATCTCCCATGGGTAAATTAAGAATGAATGAATGAATGGTTTTTTTCCATGAAAAGGTGTATCTTTTGGGGGGGGATAGGGAAGGAAGAGAATAAATAACCCTTCAACAGTTATCTTAGCTATTCTCCCTATGTCTAATAAAGGTCATAACTAGCCCATACCAGGTGCTCCTTCCATCCTTAATGATTCCTAAGGAAAGATCTTCTACAGTTTCCCTCTGAACCTATTTCAGAATTTCTTCAACCTCATCGTTAGAAAGAAGTTGTTGAGGGGGCAGCTAGGTGGCTCTGTGGATAAAGCATTGGCCCCAGCCTAAGACACTTGATACTTACTAGCTGTGTGACCCTGGGCAAGTCACTTAATCCCCATTGCCCTGCAAAAAACAAAACAAAACAAAACAAAACAGAAAGTTGTTCAGATCTAACCAAAGTTCCTCCCACTGTGATTTAAGACTATTTTTTCTGGTTCTATCCTCAATATGAAGAGAACGCCATTAATCACACTCCTATACATAATGAATCTTCTATTAACGAATCTTCTGTCAACCAAGCCCCTTGAAGCAAAGTTGGTTTGAATGCAGAAGTTCTGGTCTCCTCAGCATCAGTGGCTGAGAAAGAAGCAATAGCATTTTCCCTCTAGGCTCTACCTGAGGAAAAGGTATCACACTACCAGGACCCTCATGATACTACCACCAAATCCTTCAGGTCAGAGGCTGAACAACTGTCCTGAAAGAAGCAGGGATGCCTCACCCAGACAGGATACCCCATAGAGGGGACTCTATATCTTAAGGGATCAAGAGTTGGCTATCTGTGGTCCAAAACCCTGTGGAAGGCTGAGTAGTTGTTGTTTGTCCTTCGTTCTCAAAGAGGACCATGACATTGGGGTGATATCATGACTTGCAGTGAATTGGATTTAAGTGAGGGAGGACTGTGCAAGGTCACTAACCTCACTCTCTCCTCCAGAGCCATCTGGGTCCAGTGGCAAGATATATATCAGGATGACTGGAGACAGTCCAGGATGTTTAAGGCAATTGGGGTTAAGTGGTTTGCTCAGGGTCATACAGCTAGTAAGTGTCTGAGGTGAGATTTGAACTCAAGTCTTCCCAACTTCGGAGCCAGTGCTCTATCTACTGTGCCACCTAGCTGCCCAAGAGGGCTGAGTTATTATTACAAGAAGTGTGGTAATCCATGAACAAATCTATAAATAAAACATACCTTTTGTAGACCATATTCCATGTCTCACAGACTTAAGCCCTACAACTCTTCTAAATGTATGAAGGTGCTGTTGTAATTAATTAAATAGACATTCATTTCAAAGCCTTATGTAATTCATAAAAGCTTTTCATCATAATATTACAACTATTATTGGGGGGATGTCTTAGACATTTTTGGATGTTTTAACAAGGGATCTTCATGCTTAAAAAGACAGAGCCATTGTTCTCTCATATCATTTCTACTTCTAGTAATGGAAGGGTGGCATGACTAACCTTTGCAGACTTAAATGGTCTTTCACTCCATCCTCACCCCTTCACCCTTCAGCTTTTTTCTCTCATATACAAACCTCCCTTTCCCCACATCCCTAGGTATAGGCTAAGAATAAGAAAGGACTGAGTTTCAATGTATCAAATTGTGTCCTATGTTGAGATTGGAGAAAAGAGTCTCACAAAACCACATTCCCCTCCTGGCCCTGTTCTAGATGGTCTGGACTTCAAAACAATGCCTCTGCTTTTAATTCATCCTGGCATTGTTCTCAGTGCCCATGGCATCCTCACCTGGAACCTCCTACCACCTGGGCAGCCTGCTCACCATGGAATATCTATCATAACCCCGCCCCGCCCCCCCCCTTACTGGGGAGTTCTTCCTGGAGGCTCGGTTTTGTGAAGGGCCTCAGGTGAGCCTTCCTTCATTCCCCTGTGGTCACTGACCTTCTAAACTTTATCTCCTCTTTTGTATTTTAATGGAAGCTCCTTGAAGACCAGGTTTGTCTTTCTTTTGGTTTGAATTTGTACTTTCAGTCCTTAGCACAGCGCTCAGGCACAAGACAAGTGCTTAATAAATGCATGTTTCCTTCCTTCTTTCCTTTCTAGCCAGAGCAAGCCATGAAAAGTTCATGTTTTTACTTGGATCCTTAGGATCCAAGGATCACAGCTTTAGAACTGAAAGGGACGGGGCGGCTAGGTGGCACAGTGGATAAAGCACTGGCCCTGGATTCAGGAGTACCTGAGTTCAAATCCGGCCTCAGACACTTGACACTTACTAGCTGTGTGACCCTGGGCAAGTCACTTAACCCCCATTGCCCCGCAAAAAAAAAAAAAAAACAAAACAAAAACCAAACAACCAAACAACAACAACAACAAAAAAAAAACCTGAAAGGGACATTGGAGGTAATCTGGTCTAACCCCCTCCTATTATAGATTAGGAAATGATCACAGGATTTGAATGGAATTGCTCGGGTTTGCACACAACACAAACCCTACTCAAAGCAACCTTATTTATAACAAATCTCCCCAGGCCCAGCCCTGGAAGGGGGGGCAGGCTCAATTGCTGTAAGAAATTTTCAAATTAGCCAGGTAAAGGGCATGGTATGTGACCATGATAGCTGGAGTTTGTCCCAAGGATGATGGTAAGGGCATGTTTCTCATGTTAATGTCTCCCAACTACCTGTGTACTGCAATTATTCCGCATCGATTTTAAAACCAGCTTAGCACAATAGCAGTTTCTAATTTGTAAGCAAAACTGCGTAGCATAAATCAAACTGTTAGAGGCAAATGCCACTGTTGCATACTAATGATGAGTTAATAGACAAATGGGTGTGGGCTCTCTTTTGCAGTTCCCCAGTTTGCTAACATTTCAGTCTCTTTGGGCAGAGGCTGACAAATCACTAGAGCCACCACCCATACAATCCCCACAACACCTCCAGGGTCATGAGGGGCAGGGGGAAAGAGGAGTGAGAAGGATAATTAAGGACTCTCCATGGCTCCTTCCCTATATGTCAAAATCCACAGGGAGTAGGGGAGGTCAGGAGGTCTTGCAACGCAGGGGATGATTTAAGCTGGTATAAATTGTAGGAACAGAAGTCAGGCTTGGGTTTTCATTGCTCGTGAATATTTATTGAAATCCCCTGGGAGGCTTCTTCTGATTGGTCGGGTCCTCCCAGAAATTCCATTTTAAGGAAGGGCCCAGATCAATTACATTCACCCTTTCATCCCTCTCCAGGCTCTGCTCCTGAATCTTCAGGCTTCTTTCTCCAACACACCCCAGACTAGGTACCTTCTACCTAACTGACCCCATTTAAGCTTTCGGGTGTTGTTTCCTCCCACTATAAGGGGAGAAAGCTCCTGGAGAGCAAGAAATATCACTTTTTGCTTTTATCTATATTCCCCAGTGCTTAGCCTAGTACTTGGCACACAGTAAGAGCTTAATAAATGCTTGCCGACTTGACTTGAGATGGAGTGCCCCACATATGAGGAAGACCAAACAGAACAGCTGGATGGAATAAAAAGTATGTGATGTTAAACCACAGGGCAGCTGGTGGCCCAGTGAACATAGTGCTGGTCCTGGGGTCAGGAAGACTCATCTGCCTGAGTTCAAATCCAGCCTCAGACACTTATTAGCTGTGTGACCCTTGGCAAGTCACTTAACCCTGTTTTCCTCAATTTCCTCATCTACAAAATGAACTGGAGAAGAAAATGGCAAACTAGTATCTCTGCCAAGGAAACCCAAAATGGGATCATGAAGGCTTGGACACGACTGAGAAACTGAACAAAGTACAGCATGGCACTTCAAGTCTTGGGGTGATCGTATAGGAATGTGTGGAAAAGAGGGATCCCTCCTAGAGTGTCAAATAGTCCTGATCACATTCCTCTTGCCAGGGAGCTGATGAGCTATGTAAGTGTCTTTTGTGTTTCTGTTATCTATTCAAGGGCCCCTGTGATTCCTTTGAGATTTCTTCTTTTTCTGTGGGATGAAATAAAGGCTTTCTCTTACCCAATTTGCATTTATTACTTTGCATACTTATATAGACACTGGGGACCCTGTTATCCTCATTTGGCAAAACTTGGATAAGAGCAATACCAGAGCTTATTGTAGAGATTGCCTGGAGTCACTCCAGGTGGCGACAATGGGCCAACAAGAGAAAATTATCATCATCAGATCAGGTCCAAGATTTGATTAAGTGTCCATTAAGGCTAGGTGCCACGATTTGTATATAGGCACTGATACAGTGTGAACCTAGGAAAGTCCCTTACACTTTCACTGTTTCCTCATCCATAAAAGAAGACTAGAAATACCTATAATCTGTACCTCACAGGTTGTTCTAAGGAAATTTTCTCCAGTTTTCCTGATCCAGCATTCTGGAAGTTGTTCTGTTACTGTAGTAAACGTGGGCACAGAGAACATAAGGGAAAACATTCCTGATCCCCGCCAGTTGCTGGAGCCCTCTCCTCAACCCCCAGAGATTACTTTGTAGGGAGCAAAAGCCCTATTAGAAATCACAGTGGGGAGAACCTTCACACATCAAGGATGAGGCTCCCATGGGGTAAGAGTTTCTAGAACTTCTGTTATTCCTTCTTTCACTTTAAAAATATTAGTCCCTAACCACGACCAGCCCACCCAAAGGTCACTAGCTAGGTTAGGTCCTTACTAAAGAGGTAGACAGTGTCTATTTTCAAGGTGATGAGAAAGAGGCCACACATTTCCTCTTCATTCTATAGGCAAGCCTCCTCACTAACAGAAGAACCACTCCAGGAAGAGACAAATATGAGTTGATCTGTTTCTGCCCCCAAATTCTTCAGGCGAGCTGCTCATTCTCTCCCCAAACCTCTCCATTTTTAATGCTCTTTTAACTTTATGAATGGAATGAACAAGGAAGAAAGCTGAAATTGGGTGCTACTATATAGGATAATAACATATTAATAATATATAATAATGGACATTATATCACATTATATATACAATATATCAATATGTAATATATCAACAAACATTTATTAAGTGCCAACCATATACCAAGCAATGTGCTAAATGTTGCGAAGATAAAGTCAGGAAACAGATCCTGACTTCTAGGGGCTGACCTTCAATTACAGGAGACAACAGATACACATATAAATATCATGGGGGGCGGGTAGAGAATAGGTAATATGGCCAAATTGAAGAGTATGAGGAAAGGAGCATAGTGTAATAACACAGAAAAAACAGGAAGGGGTATGTTATGATAAGTTTTTGGACCCTAATTGTCATCCGGAGTTACCTGTGCCACCTAGAGATGGGTAACTATCATGTCTACACTTAATAAGTATGGTAGCTCTTCCTTCATTCAAGTCAGTAATAGAAATGCTAAAAAGCATAAGATAAGGCAAAGATCCCTGGGATATGATTCCACTAGAGATCTCCTATCACAGAACCATGTGGGCCTAGCCATTTCCTCCATGAGTATCTGTGCCAAATTTGATCTCAGGTCTTCCTGGCTCCAGGTTCATCCCTCTATCTACTATATCACCTAGCTGCTGAACAATTTTCAGCCATGGGATCCTACCTATCTTTCCTCTCCTCAAATTCTAAGGCAGAGCTGTCTTTCCCCCCCACCAGGTTCCCATCATCATTGGTGAGAATCCCCTCATCGCTGGTGAGAATTGAAAATAGAATTTCCCTTTGTGGGTTCCTCTATATTCTGAAGAAAGAAATTATCATTAAAACTAGTAAGAAAATTGTTAACTGCACTGCTTTTGACAGAGACAGAACTCTAGTAGATACCTAGATACCCCAAGTCCCTCATCATTATTATATCAGATTACTGTAATGGACCTGTGATTTATTTCCCAAACTCCTCATCTATTTCTTCCTTCTGTTCAAATAAACACCAATAACAAATATTGCTTCTATTTTTGCATCCATTCATCTTTACCCAAATGTCTTCCCCGCCTAGTTATTTGTTTGAATCTCACAACATCCCTGAAAGGTGGTTACGAGAAGAAACATTATCTTCATTTTTATAGATGAAGAAATTAAGTCTCATGGACTTGTCCACACACATGTGGGATTCAAACACAGGTCAAGTAGTCTTTACATTAGACTACATTAATGCAAAACCAGTCCCAGGACCACAGTGACAGGCCTTATGTTATAGGGAGCTGAATCCAACAAGTCCTAGAAGTGCCTTCTAACCCTCAGACACTATACTTCAGTAGGGGAAAATGAGGCACAAAGAGAGGGACGAAGATAACAGAGGATTCATCTGTGAAGCCACAGAGAAAAGGGAAACCTAGGAAAGAACCTCTATAGTCAGGATCTGCTTCCTTTCTTCCCAAAATCCTCAAGCAGCTAGAAAACTAGCAAAAGGGCAGTCTGATGCTGAGCCTTTAGTGTTCTCCTGTTCTAGGTTCATAGAAGATGCCTTTGAAGACCCAGTGTGCAATTCTTTTTTTTTTTTGGGGGGGGGGGTGAGGCGATTGGGGTTAAGTGACTTGCCCAGGGTCACATAGCTAATAAGTGTGTAAAGTGTCTGAGGCCTGATTTGAACTCAGGTCCTCCTGAATCTAGGGCTGGTGCTCTATCCACTGCGCCACCTAGCTCCCCCCCCCCCGCCCCCCAGTATGCAATTCTTGAAGACAGCAACTGGTGAAGGATAATCCTATCAGTAGGCACACCTCCTCTGGAAAAGTCAAAGAGTTTCACATCTTAAACCAACAGAAGGCAGAACATAAAGTTGGAAATGGAGTTCTGGAGATGGATATGCATATCTGGGAATCATCTGCAAAAGGAGATCATCAATCTCCCAGGAGTTGATTAAATTTGCAGGGAGAAGAGAAGAGAAAAGAAAAGAGAATTTAGGACAGAGCCTTGGAGAATATACACAGTTTTATCAAGAGACAGAGTGCTGAAACAGGAAGGAGAAGAACAAAGAGAAGATTATCTAGTTCAGGGGTTCTTAACCTAGAGAAGGAAACCATGGAAAAATTTCAGAGGGCAAAACACATCCTTATTTCAACATCATTGGCTTGTATGGGGGAAATACATCTTTATTTTAATGTAAATATTAGATATTTGTTGTCCTATATAGTTTATTTTATGCATTTAAAAATATTATTCTGAGACAGGGTCCTGATCTTATTCAATTCCCTTCTTTTACCCATGAGACTATGAGGTCTAGACACACTTGTCAGCATGTCAGTAGAATGTGGGCCTTCAAGTCAGGAAGACCTGGGTACTAAAATTCCATTTCTAATAGTTAATGAAATACTCTACTTGAAAGACTCCATCTTCCTGGACCTCAGTTTCTTCATCTTCAAAATGGGATATTAATACTAAATCACCAAATTCCTGTGAGCCTCAAATAAACTCATGTATGAAAAGCCTTCTCCAAACTTTAAGGTGTTGTGTAAATGTTAGTTATTCCCATTATTACCCAAATCAATTAAATAAGTGGCAAAAGCAGGATGTAGATCCAGATTCTCTGACTTCAAAACTGCTCCCCCTCTTTTAACTGCACCAGGATAGAACTGGTGCTGAAAAAAACAATTTCAGTCATGTCATTCATGTCCCACAGGTCATCTCCTGAGGATGGTCCTCTCTTGAGGGGTAGAGATAAATTGTCCTCACTCCAACCCCAGTCACTGATGCTGCAGGACTAACCGATGTTGTAACAGTGAATTTGGCTTGCTCAAGGAGATGATACTCAAAAGAAGCTGCAGGTAATCCTGTTTATGAGCCTGAGCCCTCTCAGTCAGGAGAACAAAACCACCCATAAAATACATGTTTCCTTCAATATGCGGTTGCAACTTAATTTCCACTTAAGCCTTTCTAAGAGGCAATGAAACAAAGGAGACTGCTATCTATTTACCTCAGCATGCCCTGGCTAAGTAGCTCTGACAGATAAGTCCCCTCTGTCTTCCCCAGATCCCTCCTCTTTCCGGGTCCTCCTGCTGCAATCCAGGAGAATGAGTTGCCTTGGGGGTCAGGGAAGGGAAGAAAGAAAATGGTTAAAAAACTGACCTAGATTCCAGCAACATGTGCTTGTTATCGGCAGTTAGAGCCAAGCCAACAAAGCTAGGAGCGGTGGCAGCTGGTGAGGGCTTAATAACTGCATAGAGAAAGGTGCATTGAGTAGAAAGGAATTAAATCACTAGACTAGGGACACAAAAACTAGAGTAGCACCCAAGGCCATCCCTGAAGACATTTACTACTCTGTGACGATTAAAAATGTGAGAGACACAGTTTCTGTGTAATTTAATCATTGTATTAATATGTTGGCAAGATATTAATAAAAGGATGATCATTTGGCCATCACTCTAAGACCAAAGACCCCCTAATGGCAGTGGAGGGGTCACAGATTATGTGCCCCTCAAAGAGGAGGTGTTCCTGAAGGATGCCTAATCACTTCTCATTGGTCAACTTAATTTGGAGGCAGGCTATATTAAAATGAGGGGCTGATTGCAGACCACCCCCCAACCTAGGGTCAACTATTAAGCTATACCCCAGACCAAGTTTGTATTGCCCTAACAAGAATTTAGAAGGGTCATTCTCATCTTATCAAGATTCCTAAAAGTTTATAGTCATGACCAGGGCCAAGAATAACGTCTTAACTTATAGGTTTATAGCTCTGACCAGGACTAAGGAGAGTTGACTTTATCAAGAAGGACTCTGGAATGGGGATCAAATCTCTAAGACATTAATTACAAAAATCATTTCTCACAACTCCCTGCCATATGCATCTCTTGCTGTTCTCTTCTTTTCCTCAATTCCTTTTCATTTGTATGTTATCATGACATGAGATCTGCTCTTAGGGTCAGAATAATTCTAATCCATAGAGTGCTCTCAAGTCTGCAAAATATTTTCACAAATTATATCAAAAGGCTTGGATTCTAGTTCTGACTCCAACATTTACTGTGTGTCCCTGGGGGACTCTCTAAACCTCCATTTCCTATTATGTATAATAAAACATAAAATATATTTGTTCTGTCTACCTAATTCATTCATTTATTAACACCATGTTCAGAGCATTATGCCATACACTGGGGACTGATACAATGCTTAGAAAAGCCAGTCCTTGCCCTGGTGGAGTTTACAATCTAACAGGCAGATAAGACACAAGAAAGATGATTATAATACACAATGATATGTAACAAACACATTAGAGAGATCCAAATGAGTGTAAAATGTGTTATGGGAAATTTGAAGTGAAAGGTCATTAGTAGCATTTGAGTTGAGCAACTTCATGGAAGAGGTAGCATTTGAGTTGAGCTTTAAAGGATAAAGTAACAGGCAATAACAAACAGGCAAAGGAATATGAACTTTATTTAGGAGACAATAGGAAGCCAAATAATATTTTTTTAGTTCAGCAATTACATGACTATATCTATGCAAAAGATTATTCTGGGAGCAATATGAAGGGAAGGATTGGGTCAGGGTGGAGATAGGAACCTGTTAAGAAGCTCTTGCTTGGGGGCAGCTAGGTGGTGCAGTGAATAGAGCTCTGACCCTGAAGTCAGGAGGACCTGAGTTCAAATCCTGCCTCAGACACTTAACACTAGCTGTGTGACCCTGGGCAAGTCACTTAACCCCAATTGCCTCACTAAAAAAAGGGGGGGGCAGCTAGGTGGCGCAGTGGATAGAGCACCAGCCCTGGATTCAGGAGGACCTGAGTTCAAATCTGGCCTCAGACACTTGACACTTACTAGCTGTGTGACCCTGGGCAAGTCACCTAACCCCAATTGCCTCACCAAAAACAAAAAACAAAAACAAACCTCAAGTACAGGGCTGTAAAGTAGCTGCGTTTGGCTGGGTCCTGAAGTACATGGGAGGAAGATAAGGACAGAAGGGTAGGGTGATGGAGATGGGAGGCCTTGAATATCAAACAGGCAAAAGAATATGAACTTTATTTAGGAGACAATAGGAAGCCAAATAATATTTTTTTAGTTCAGGAATTACATGACTATATCTATGCAAAAGATTATTCTCTGAGCAATATGAAGGGAAGGATTGGGTCAGGGTGGAGATAGGAACCTGTTAAGAAGCCCTTGCTTGGGGGCAGCTGGATGGTGCAGTGAAAAGAGCTCTGCTCTGCAGTCAGGAGTACCTGAGTTCAAATCCTGCCTCAGACACTTAACACTAACTAACTGTATGACCCTGGGCAAGTCACTTAATCCCACTTGCCTCACAATAGATAGATAGATAGATAGATAGATAGATAGATAGATAGATAGATAGATAGATAGATGAATAAGTGAGTGAATAAATAAATAAATGAAAGAAGTTCTTGCTTAACAGGGGTCAAAGCAAAAGATTTTAGTAACTGGTTGGATGTAAGAGTTGAGGGAGACAACAGAGTCAAGATAAATCCCAAGGTTGCAAAAACATTGGAGTATGGGTGAATGATAGTAGCAAAAATATAAATAATGTATTTATAAAGAGCTGGTTTAGAGTGTTGTATACAAAATATGACTCATCATTACTCTCTTCCTGTTCACACACACTTTTCTTTTTCCTTTCCTTTTTCTCTGCCTCTAAAGCCAAGCCAAAACTCACGATGAAGCGTGCAATCAAACCTAGTCTACTAAATGGTAACATTTGGCATGACTAAAGATACCAATGACACAAACGTAGATCATGGTAGTCTCTCTTACTGGCCCTAACTTTAAAAATGACATCTTGGCAAACCCCCATCTCAAAGTGATAAAATACAATATTTAGAAAAAAAATTGTCTCTTGTTAAAAGATGATGCCCCCCCCCCAAGAAAATAAAATCTGTGCTTCAATTTTCTTCCTCCCCTTTCTGAGGATCTCTATGTACGTAGTAGATCAGTTCTTGTCTATCCTAACCATAACTCTGGGAATGAAGAAAGAGAAGGACCAAGGCCAGATTGATTCCCCCATTTGACTTATGGGAAGTTAAAGCATAGAAAAAAGAAAATGGAAGCAGTCATGGAATTGAGAATGAGATCCATTTATACTGATTCTTTGTTCATATAATTTCTCTGGCTCCTTGACTCAGGATAATAAAACTTAGCTAGACCCATTAAATGTCACAACCAAGATTTGAACCCAGAACTCCTGACTCCAAGTTAAATGCTTTCTACTATACCATACTGCCTGAGAAAGAAATAGCAACAGAAAGAATTCTTTGGCATCTATTTCTGCCTAACCTTCTGATCCCCTTCACCTCTCCTTCCTGGCATTTCCCTGAACTGTTGATCAACTGTTTAGAGATCTATTCTCAGAATCCAGAGTCACCAGGGGGTAACAGCCTTCCAGGGTCAGTGACACAGTCGTAGTTAGCCAGTCCTAACTAGACCTCGAACCTAGCATGTTCCACAGTCCAGTTTAGAATTTCTCTAAGAACCCAAGGGAAACTACATCCAACAAAGGGTATCATCCTCAGAATCTAATAAAGGCAGCCAGTTCAAATAAGAGTCACTAGCAATAGCCCTGGATTAAGGAGTCCAAAAACCTGAGTTCTAGTTCTGGGCCCTATCATTTAGTAGCCATGTCACCCTTGACAAGTCACTTAAATTTTGTCTCTGAACCTTATTATCCAATTTTAATTGAAATACATATTTCACAAGATTACTGTGAAAATCAAATGGAGGGGCAGCTAAGTGGTGCAGTGGATAAAGCACCAGTCCTGGATTCGGGAGGATTTGAGTTCAAATCCGGATTCAGACACTTGACACTTACTAGCTGTGTGACCCTAGGCAAATCACTTAACCCTCATTGCCCTGCAAAAAAGGAAATACATTAATGGGACAGCTAGTTGGCACAGTGGATAAAGCACTGGCCCTGGATTCAGGAGGACCTGAGATCTGGCTTTAGACACTTGACACTTACTAGCTGTGTGACCCTAGGCAAGTCACTTAACCCTCATTGCCCTGCAAAAAAGGAAATACATTAATGGGACAGCTAGTTGGCACAGCGGATAAAGCACCGGCCCTGGATTCAGGAGGACCTGAGATCTGGCTTCAGACACTTGACACTTACTAGCTGTGTGACCCTAGGCAAGTCACTTAACCCTCATTGCCCCTCCCCCTCAAAATCAAATGGAATAATAAATCTGAACGCTCATCTAAAATTAGTTCTCTTTGAAAGGAAAAAAAAATTCCATCCTCACTCCTCCATCATCTTCACAGCATTTTCCCATAAGTTCCAAAGAGTTAGTAACTACTGGGGAGTCTTCATATGCGTCACATATATCCGTTGCCCAAGTCCAAAGTCAAGGGTCATTGGTCTCGATGGCTCAAGGGAAAAATCAGATTGTGTTATCAACCAAAAGCTCACCCCATGGAATGAGATAAATGCAGGCATGCTGGATCACTCAAACTCACACCAATTTCACTGCCTTGGAGACAGGAACCACAAAGCTAAGTTAGGGACAGAACTAGATTCAACAACAGACATGTACTAAATGCCTATGATACATAAAACACTGTGTCAGATGCTGAGAACGTGTCAGTATATCAAAGATCTGTGATTCCATGGCATAGGAATTCAGTTCACCAACAAACATGGAAACCATGGATAACTTAGAAGATGAGTTTCAGGGAGCTGCATGTGGTCCTGAAAGGTCAAGAAAGGCTCATGTTCTCATAGCTAGTAGGTAGGGGAGATGCAGGATCATAGATTTAGAGCTAGAAGACACCCCAGAGGCCATCTAGTTCAACTCTCTCATTTTATTTTTGTTTTTGTTTTTGTTTTGTGGGTTTTTTGTGGGGCAATGAGGGTTAAGTGACTTGCCCAGGGTCACACAGCTAGTAAGTGTCACGTGTCTGAGGCCAGACTTGAACTCAGGTACTCCTGAATCCAGGGCCAGTGCTTTATCCACTGCGCTACCTAGCTGCCCCCTCAACTCTCTCATTTTACAAAGGAGAAAACAGAAGCTTATAGAGGCTAAGTAACTTGCCCGTGGTCAGACAGGTTCTGAAACCAGGTCTTCTTCACCAACACTCCATGTACCACACCATGATGTCAGAGAGAAAGAGAATGGAAAACACAATTTAATCAGGAACGGAAGGAAAGGAGACTGAAAGATGGGAAGAGACGAAATAAATGAGGCAGGATGCAGAAAGAGAGAGATATAGAAACAAGTGGTTTGTGGGGTGGGGAAGGGAGAGAAGAAGGCATTGGGAGGGAGAAATTCCTGTAGGGTTGTAATTAGAACCAAAGTTCCTTGAGTTCAGAAGCTGCTTCAGTTTAGTTTAGTCTTTGTATTCCTAGTGTCTTGCAAATAGTAGGTTCTTAATAAATGTTTGTTGAACTGGATTGGGAGCACAGGTAAGAGGAATCCTGAAAGGACAGATCAGAACTAGGATCAAGGAGAGGAGCAAAGAGGCATTTTCTCCAGGCCAAGATAGCTATTCCCAGGGTGAAAGGAGATATGAGTGGTAGAAAGGAAGCAGTACTGAGAATAATAAAGAACCCTCCCACACGTTAAATGAATAATATACAAACGGCATGCTAACTAAAATTTAATTTATATCTATTGCTTTTGAGTCACTAGATTATTGATTGTTGATAATATAGTGGCAACAATGGATGGAAACTGGAATGACTAGAGAATGAGGTTGGAAGAGGTGGAAGGAAGGACTAAAAAGTAGGGCCACTCCATGGTAAAGAAGGGGTTGATCTGAATAGAAGTAACAAAAGGGGTGTGTGTGTGTGTGTGTGTGTGTGTGTGTGTGTGTGTGTGTGTGTGTGTGTGTGTGTGTGTGTGTGTGTGTGTGTGAGGGAGTTTGGAGGGAGGGGGAAGGGGAAAGATGGAAACAAAGAATCCAAGAGAGACCCATGGTGAAAGGGAACTCAGAAGAAATTGTTCTGGAAGCCAGGAGGAAGGGAGGAGAAAAAAAATATATCTATTCCTAATGATTAACGCCAGAGGGAGGAATCAGAACAATTGTCATTAAGGCTTCTAACAATAACCCATTCTCAGAGCAGAGCCACCACAGTGCAGAGCGGCAGCCAGCATGTCAAACACAGTGCTGATCTTTTCTGTTTTAGTGAGGGTGCCTAATAAAGCAACCCGCCCCCTCATTACCTACTGATCAGGTTTGATGGTCCTCTGAGAGGGATTGAGGTAGGGAAGACAGTGCTGAACCCAATTGCTGTCACCACTACCAATGCATATCTTCACTCTTCACTAGCCTGTCCCCCAGGAAGCTTTAAAAACACAAAGACCTGGCATTTCTGCCAGCGGCAGCACCGAAACATGGGGCCACAAGCATGATTTTCCCTGTGCCAGTGAATGGGAAAGATGAGGCTCATTGATCAATGAAAGGCAACATGTCAAACCCGGGGCCAACCTAGACTAAAACCCAGAGTCAAACTGTGCTTCTACTTCCCGCCTTCCAGCTGGCTGTACTTTAATTCACATTCCAGGTAGATTTTGATGCTTATGCAGCAATGTATTTTATATCCTTGTCATTTGTTCTACATAGATGAAGTGCCTGGTCCTTTTATTGGTTAATTAATAAGATTGATTTGGATTTTTGTGCTAAAATTGTTCTCATTCATTAAAGATAATAATAATTTGGTTTTTAAATAGAAAAAAAGAACCCAGAATCAAAGTGTCTTGCACTTAGAGACACTTAATAAATAACCTGAATGAATAAGTTGTTGGACGAATGAATGCTTGCTAATCGCAACAGTTTGTTCTGCATACCTTGGCACAGTTAATCTGCAATTAATGTAAAGATAGGGAGGCAATGCATAGAGCAATGTACTGGTAACAAGTATTTCAAAAAAACACAGATGTCAAAACTGGGAGAATCCTTGCAGATCATTCAGAGCAATCATATTACAGATGAAAAAACTGAGGTCCAGGTAAGTAAACCAACTTGCTCAAGGTCACAGAGGTGGATGAACTGAAACTAAAACTTAGATTTTTTTTTGACTCATGGGGGCTTTTTTCATTCTATACATTGCTTCCTATATAAAAAATCTTGATACATTGATTAGTATACTGTATATTGGTTATATAAGAGATCCCAATGTCTTGTAAAATGCGAATGTGTGCATACAATACAAAAAAACCTCTACCATATTAGAAATATGACCTTCCCATTCAATTCAAATCACATTAAATGAATAATATACGAATTGAAATTCAATTAAACATACACTTCTTAAACATTTATTACCTGCAATATGCTAGGGCTACAAAGATTAAAAAATTATGTAATCCCTGCCTTCAAGAAGTTAGTGATATAGTGGGAAAGGAGTACTGGACAGAAGATGGAATAAGGAACCTTAATTGAGTGCACTTATCTGTATATAAGTTGGAAAATGATAAAGTGTATAGAAGTCCAAAAAATGACTTGAGAGAGCCAAGGAAGTAATCATTTTCTAGCTGGGGTATCAAGGACGCCAGTACCTAAGTTGAACCTTGAAGAAAGAGAGATGCCAAAAGAGAGAGAAAGATTAGAGGTGATTGGAGGGATGAAGGTGGGGAGAAGTTAGGAAGGAACAGTGTTGTAGACATGGAAAATGATCGGCATATGCTACAAAGATTAGACTATTTGGGGATAATGACAAGTCCAATTTATTCCATACTCCGCATCTCGTACTTCCTTCTGTGTAGCCCTTAGTTCTGCCATCTTCTTAAACAGAAAGGAACTCTCTGGGCTTTGGTTTTATCATCCGAAAAATTAGTGAGTTGGAGTATATGACACTTTCCCTATAATCCCTGACTCCTTAACTGTCTCAGGACTGTTGGAAAAGGAGTATGAAGATGAAGAGGGCAGAAATATATAACATCCTAGAATTTTAAAGCTAACAGGAGCCTTAGATATGATTTAGAACAACTTCTTTATCATGGAGATGAGGAAATTGAGGCATGAAGGGGTGAAGAGACTGTCCCATGGTCATACAACTCACTGGTGACAAAACCAAGACCATGGCCATCTCTGTGACCTTGGGGTAAGTCACTTCCTCTGTCTAGGCCTCAGTTTCCCATCTACAAAATGAATAGTTGTTGTTTGCAGAGAAGAGGGACTATGGATAGGGAGTAATTCATTATACCCTCAGACATGGTCGGTGGGTGTCATTTCGCTGATGAGATTTTCTTTTCCTTTTTTATTCTTTGTAATAAAGGGAGGCTCTTTGGGGACAAGGGGAGGGAAAAGACATTCAGAAATGAAGGGGAGTGGCAGCTAGGTGTCGCAGTGGATAGAGCATCGGCCCTGGATTCAGGAGTACCTGAGTTCAAATCTGGCCTCAGATAATTGACACTTAATAGCTGTGTGACCCTGGACAAGTCACTTAACCCCAATTGCCTCACCCCCCCCCCAAAAAAAGAAAGAAATGAAGGGGATAGGAAAACAAAAGATAAAACTAAAAACAAAACAAAAATAAAAAAAATAAAATGATAGGGTTGGACTAGATGACCTCAAAGATCCTTTCCAACTACAGAACCCATAAACTTCTAAGGTCCTCCTTGGCTTTAAACACTATGAACCTAAGAACTCACAGCTCTTGACTTCCTACTCAATGGCACTTATTATGATGGCTCACTGCTGCAGGTGCAGCTTTGAGCAAGCTGAGAATTTGCTGTGATAGGTAATCTGCAATTTTTTACTCTGGGGGATATCAGAAGGATATTGTACAGGAATAAACAGTAGCAATTAGCCTTTGGCCCCTGGAAACTATGCCTAGTGTTCTGGCATTACGAAGATTAACATGAACTGCTATGGGGAGGCTGTCCAATTGTTTCTAGATGTGACTATCATTATATTAAGGGAAGGGGTGGAGAAAGAGAAAAATCTCATCATCTTTCTTGAGAATATTGTCAACATTCTTCCCACAGTTTCTTATTTGGAAATGCATCCCTGCAAAGAGCAGCATTGCAAAAAGCAAAGCATTCTTTATATTCCTTCTCCAACTGGGATGAGGGATTCAGAGAGACAAAAGAAAGGGTAAGCAAGAAGGAGAATTCAAGAAAAAGGCTGATCAGGAGACAGAGGCAGCCTTCCACCTGTACTATAGTTGTGGCAGGGTACAAAGAGCATTGAAGTGAAACCAAGAGATGCCAGTTCTCACTCCAAATCTACCACCAGTAGCTGGCTCTATATCCTAACAAGCCGAATCCTCTCTCTGTGCCTCAGTTTATTTCCTCAGAATGAGGGTGTTTAGCAAGATCAGCAGTTCTCAAAATCAGTGGTCTCTTAGGAACCATACTTACCCAAAGTCATACAATTAATTGGTGACAAAACCAAGGCCCGATGTTACTGAGACCCTTTCAGGAGGTTCACAAAATCAAAACTATTTTCATAATAAGACTAAGCTGTTTTAATTTCTAATATCTTGAACAGCAATAGGTATAACCTACATAAACAAAAGTTCTGGGGGAGGGGTGGGTTTCTGAATAATTTTTTAAAGAGCATTAAGGGCTCCTGAGACCAAAACCTTTGAGAGCTGCTGGACTAATTATCTCTAAAGTTCCTTACAATCCTTTATATTCTATAATTCTATGCATTAAATATTAAAAGAAAACAGGATACTCTATCCTTTCAGTCCTTACTTACCAACTGTATAGGTATTGCTTCTCTTGAATCTAGAAAGAAGCTTTATTCAGGTAAATGGCCTCAATGCTAAGCCTAACCCTAACAGAGATCACCAAGTCTCAGTAGACAGACCTCATCAGTCTGACATGCTGTCGCTCCGATTTGGAGCCAACACATCATTCCCAACAGGCAGGGGAAACTTCCCTGAAGAATGTCTCCAGAGAAGGAAATCATTCATTACTTTGCAATTTATCCTCAAGCCTAGAACTCACTGTCTGGGGTACAAAGCAGCTTCAGATAGATAACGCCACCAAATTTGTTTTCTTTCAAACAGGCTCACTGAATCTACCAGCCCATGAAAGGTTTCCCACTCCTTGGAATCTTTGCCGATCTACAGAATGCCCAGATCTTAGCATACTCAGCAGTTCATGATTCCTCTACATCTGATCCTCGCCACTGCTACTGAAGTTGTATTCTCAGTCTGTTTACCATAAGCACCTCCCAGGAGTTTGTCCTGGCCCCTCTTCCCTTCTCCCTCTATGGTATTTCATTTGGTGATCTCATCGATCTCATCAATTCAACTATCATCTCTATGCAGATGATTCTCAGACTTATTTGTCCAGCCCTAACCTCTCTCTCTTAAATTCCAGGCTCAAATCTCTAATTGCCTACTAGATACCTCAGAATAGATGTCTTATATACCTTTTGAGCTCAACAATGTCCAAAACTAAACTCATTACCTTTCTCCTTCAAGTCCTCCCTTCTTCCTAATTACTGTTGAGATACAATCATCCTCCCAGTAGCCTATGTTCATAACCTAAATGTTATCTCCTCAATTCCCCACTCTCTCTGACCAAGTCTAGTTGATTTTACTTGTGTAATATTCTCCTCTGACACAACCACCTCACAGCTGGAACATGCTGGTCAGTCTCCATCCCTCATGTCTGTCCTCACTCCAGTCCCTTCTAAAACTCAACTGTCAAATTGATTTTCCTAAAAACACATGTCTATGTCTGTCTATCTGTCGGTCTGTCTCTCCACTCCAGTGGCTCCCTATTGACTCTGGCATCAAATATAAAATCTTCTGTTTGACTCAGAAAGCCCTCCATAACCTTTCCTTACTCTACCTTTCCAGTTTTACACCTTAAGTCCACCACATATTCTGCAATCCAGTAACACTACCCTCTTATCACTCAAGATACCTCATCTCCCAACTTCAGGCATGTCCTCTCTTTTCCTATGTCTACCTCCTGGCTTCCCTAACTTCCTTCAAGTCTCAGATAAAGTCATATTTTCTGCAAGAAGCCTTTGCCAAACATTAGATCCTCCCCTCTGATCATTATCTCCAATTTATCATGTCCATATCTTGTTTATGCATAGTTATTTACATGTTGTCTTCCCTGTTAGACTTTGAAAGCAGGGATTAGCTTTTGCCTTCCTTTGAATCCAGACACATAGTAGGTGCTGAATAAATGCTATTTGATTGACTCAGACTTTTCCATTTTCACCAGTCCTGGCACGTGATCCTCAATATCTCGACATACAATACAGATGTTTACCCAAAGCTCCACTGGCACAGCTTTGTCAGAGGGAGATACGTGGAGTTGGCCCTGGATCAAGTGAAAATGTCCATATAGGTTGAGGATTGAAAATTCACACAGCCACCACTTTTGGATGACAGGTAGCCTTCTTTGCTCCTTTCTTCTGAAAACCAGGTACTTACTTCCTATGTTGAATTTCCACTCTTGCATCCAATTCCCTAATTGTTTCAATCCCTTGGATTTGGGCATTTCAAAGAAACCAGAGGACTAACCAAACCTGGTATTTGGGTTTAAATTCACTTGGACCCACCCCCTTTCCCTAGGAGAGTTTCTACTGCAAAGGAATGAGTTATATCCCACTCTGGTGATATTCCCTAGCCCCACTGATTCTGCCAGCATGTGTCCAAGTTGTATAAATAGTCATGGAATGGCATCCATTTCTCAGTTCAATAAGCTGTCTATCTTTTATCCTTCAAACAGTCCCCAAACTCCCCTCTGAAGCCTTCTCAAATTTATCAGTCAAGAAGTGCTAGTTATACCTGGCCAATCTAGGACTGTCTACAGGTACCCCCACATAACATATACAAAATGCACTTAATACATCATATATTATTTATCTATTTCAGCAGCATCTATTTATCTAGTCAACATTTCAACTTTGCTGTCAATAGATCCCTGTAGAAGCAAGCTTATATTTTTATTCAATTGCCACAGATTGTTAAATGCCTTGCTTGCCTCAGCAACTATTTGTTCTTTTTTCCCTTGCTTCAGCAACCACAATATGCCCCAATTTTAGTACTCATGAAAGTCTGGACCCCAAAAGTCATTCCACCACTCACTGACCTTGAATAAAGTGCTTTCCCTTCCTCCATGTTGGATGTTATAAAAAAAATTAATTCTCTGCCCTCCTCAACCCCAACAAGATTTGCAAAGACTGTCACCTGGTTGGCAAGTAGTCTAATAAGAACTTTAAGTAATTTAACCTGCCAACCAGAGAATGATCTTTATTCAACAACATTTACCAAAATGTATTAATTAGTGATTGAAATTATTATTAATTATTAATTAGTGCTTGTTACTGTCATGTTAAATGTAATAAATACGTTTAAAAAAACTTTGTGTAATAGCTCAGTCTAATATAACTTCTTTTTTCTGTTCTTGATTATATTGAAATGTTCATATTTGTTAATGGTTGCCAAATTCATAATAAAAAAATTTTTTAAAGAACCTCTAGGTCCTTCAGGGAATTCTATTTTAGACATCAGGGCAAGTACTCTCCCATCAGAAACAAAGGCAGCAGATCTAGATGTGAGCTAGCCCTCGTGGGAGATGAAAAGAAATCATCCCAGCGATTTATTTAAACCCCTACGAACCTAAGTTCCTACTATCCCCAATACCTGGTGTTATCCAAAAAAGTGGTAGTATTCATCTCATAATCCAGCTTTCCCTCCATCTCACCTCTCAACAGATGTCACTCAATACCTCCATCCACATCCTGGTGGAAAAGGCTTTCCCTGGCCAGGTATGGGAAAGACAAACAGTCACAGTGCACATGTTACTGAGGTTCCACAAGTCCCAAGGCTGAATCCTGAACCAGAGCCTTTTAATTTTGGGTTTTATGCTGTTCAGGCTGGTAATTCCCTATATATGTTGCCTTTTTCTCAGACATTCAGAGAAAGTTAAAGTACCAAATAACTCATCTATAAGAAGTCTAATAGTATTTTTCCCTTTCCAGTTCTTCTCTTGCCTTAGTTTCCATTCCTTCTCACCTCTCTCCAAATCTAGAACCTTTTTCTTCTCCATCTCATTTTTCTTATTTCCTATATTTTTAATAAAAAAGGAACATAATTTTCAAGGAGTCTTCATTGGATCAGTGAAATAACTTCACAAACCAATGAAAGGTTCATTCCTAAATTCCTAGTCAGTTCATAGAAGTCAGGCCTGATTTTCCAATCAACCTACTAATCCTAGTATTTTTCTGTACTCGATGAAGGAAAAAAAAAAAGACAAGTATTATACATTTCAAAATCTCAAAGATTTGTGCTTTTTATCTGTATTGATACCATTCCATCAATAAAGCTCACAGCCCCCTCCATGCCTTCATTTTATGAGTTTAGTGACTTGTTATGGTTTTATATATATATATATATATATATATATATATATATATATATATAGAGAGAGAGAGAGAGAGAGAGAGAGAGAGAGAGAGAGAGTGTGTGTGTGTGTGTGTGTGTGTGTGTATCACAAGGTAGCCAAATCTCTGGTAATGAGCCTCACTGACCAATAAGTGCTATTAAACTTCAGAGGGAGAAATCATCCTTGGTGATCAAAGAAGGCATCATTAGAATAAGAAGAAACAAAGTGAAGTTACCTACCAAAGATGACTTTTTCAAGGAATTTAGCCAAGAAGGAAAAAAGAGACATGGGACAAGACTAAATAGGGATGGTGAGAGGATCAAGTGAGGGTTTTTTTTAAAAAGGATAGGGAAGACCTGGACATAGTTGTAGGCAGCAAGAAAGGAATTAATATATAGGGAGATATGGTAGATTAGAGAGTGGGAAATGATAGTGGAGAATCTGCATGAAATCAGAAGGTTGGTCTTGGCAAAGAGAAAGGCCACCTCTTCACCGCAATCAAAGGTAAAAGAGGGGATGATGTCAGAGAGATGTGAGATGATACGGGGAGAAGGAGCTCTTCTGGAAAAGACCTTGACATTTTTCAAGGATAGAAGCTCCTTAGATGAAAGGGTGAATGCTATGGTAAGCTTCAAAAGAGGTTTGGAACAGCTGCTGTGGTAAATAGGGTGGGATAGAGAATTGATTAAATAAAAGTAGGATTAACTTGCTTCAGTGAGGGTCCAGATAAAATTAGATAACAAATTTGTAGCTTAATTTGATGTAGAAATATTCAAGTGGAGGAAATACATAAAGAAGGCTGAACCGGGGAGTCTGTGATTAATCTGATGAGTTCCCCCAATCAACTTGAAGGGATCAGAGGCCATAGATAGGCATTTCTTTGGAAGCATCAGAAAGAGACCTCCCCATGAAGTGTGCCAATGCCCAATAGTCTCTTACTAAGAAAACAAGGAACTTCTGAATGAGGTTCAGAAGGACAAATTCTTGTCAGAGGAGCCTGATTGTCTATAAAAGGGAGCAAACATACCAACTTGCTCTCACTTTTGAGGACTCACTCTTTGCCTTTTCCCTTGCTCTTTTTTCCAAAGTAAAGCGATGGGGGGGGGGCGCTAGGTGGCCCAGTGGATAAAGCACTGGCCTTAGATTCAGGAGGACCTAAGTTCAAGTCCAGCCTCAGACACTTGACACTTAACTAGCTATGTGACCCTAGGCAAGTCACTTAACCCTCATTGCCCCCCCCAAAAAAAAACAAACCCAAAAAACCAAAACAAAGTAAAGTGATATGGGAAGGGGGAGTAATCTCCCACCTCCCCCAGAAGTGGTCAATGACTGAGGGGGCAGGTCATTTAATCGAGTCTCAGTATCCTCATCTCTACAAGTAAAGCATTGTCCCTTTAAGGGACTGCCCTTTCATACAGAACAGTTTGGTTTCCCCTGATAGGGGGCTGGAGAGAGTACTTTTGCCAGCAGAAAAATAATTAAATCATCTAATAAAAGATGCAATGCTTGCCTCTACCATAGGTGAAGAGTTTGGAGCCTGAGAGGACTAGAAAACGAACTGTCTTAATTTTTTAAAACTGCTAAAGTAATAATAATAGCTTTACTGTGTATAGAGAATAGGTTAAAAAAAAGAATAGGTTACCAGCAGTTTGGTTGCAAAAGGGTTAGACAATAAACTGTGTCATAAACACAAAGGCTCAGATCATGTTGTAATGGATGTAGGGTGATGCCTCTTTTGTATGTGAACAGCTTAATGGTTTAAAGAGGCAGAAAAAAAACTTTATTAAAAACTAATTAAGATTCAAGTATGAAAAAATGCAATTGCTAAGGGCTCAGACTTTTAAGCTGAACCTCTTTGAAGACCAGGGAATGGCTGGAGCTCGAGGGCACTGTGGTCCCTCAGCTTCCATACAGAAGTTTCAGGGTTTATTTAACAGGGTAAAACTCACAAAAATGAAAAATCACAAGCATATGGGTTTTCTTCACTGATAAGCTTCCCTGCTAGGTTTCTCTAAGTTTGTAACCATTCTCCCCCAAATAATGTATACATGGCAGGGAAAATATAATCCAGGTTTATGCATGGATTGTGATTAATTTATGATTCCTAAATTTACCCTAATATATGAGTGCCTGTGATGTTAATGGTTTGGGGGTTTTGTTGCTGTTTTGACTTACTGCTAAATGAATACTTATGTGAAAGATCCAAAAGTGTTGTTCTTTTAAGTGGCTGATTTGTGTAAATGAAAGCACACAGGTAGGGGCTCCAAAGCTAAAGTATTAACTAGGGGTAGTGTATTTCCCCCAAATTGGATTATTCCTCAGACCCTGAGAGAATATGGAAACTTAAAGAGTGTGAGGATAGGTAAGAGTGAGTCAGCCCAGAAAGTAAGATGGTGTACCTATACCCAGTTTGAGAGTCATGAGGAACCATGGTGGGAGTGGTCACCTCATGCCTCTGAGGACATTTAAAATGAGACGCTCTTACTAAGATGACCTAAAAGACAACATGGTATGGTAGATATAACCCCAGACTTGCAGTCTGAAAGGCTTAGGTTTGAATCCTGCCTAGAATGCTTTAATGACCCTACTAAGAAAGTCACTTACCTTCTTCTAAGACTGTTGTTTCTAAAATAGTTAATAATAATACTTATTATGTAGGGTTATTGTGAAGATCAAATGAAAAAATGTACGTAAAGTTTAGCCCTATGTAAATGTTAGCTATTGTTGTTAGTATTATTCCCTTCCCAGTTTCTAACTATGCTTCTAAACATCTTTTAACTAAAATAACATATCCGATTAAGATTCCAATATCCAATATGCTACAAAAGTCCTTGAGGCATAAAATAGTTTACTAGTCACACTAAACCAGAGAACAAGGAGAAATTTTGGAGATGGGTTTGCTCTGATGAGAACAGAGAAGCTTCCTGCAGCCTAAGTAGTACCTTACCTTGAAACCCACAGAATTTTCTCTATAGCAGAAATACCCACTTACCATATTTCAGCTAGGGTTTCCTTTCCCTTCCTTTCCCCCTGCTCCCATCCCCCATCCCTTTTTGACTGACATCAATGCTGGCTCTGACATGATTTAAAAATAGATATTAAGACAAGGAAGTTTAATTTTTCATGCTTTGGAGAGGAAGCTAACACAGTGCTATCATTCCCCCAGTTAGTTTATCCTAGGGATCTCAAAAAATTTGCAGCATTCCTCATCCCATCTAAATTGGGCCATGGATAATCCATTCCAGATAAGACCCTGTCCTAAAAAGCTTCCTGGGAAGAAGAATCCACAACCACTGGTTAACCATTCCAGAGCCTCAAAATATGGATAATCAGCATGTACAATCTCTCATCTAAATCTGTCTCGCTGCCAACTTTAGCCTGTATCCTTTTGTTCTTTCCTTGTATATGTGAAAAGAGGGAACATGTGCAGGAAGAGGGGGTTCCTTCTCCCCATAAGCACCTTTTTTGGCATCTGAAAACAGTCACAAAGGGTTTTATTTGGTCTCTCTCTACACTTTTCATTTCTTGGAGAAGAGATGGATAATCGGCATATCTTTTACAGCCACACAGCAAGACACTCAGTAACACTAAAGATACCCACCCAGCACTAGGACTCAAGAGTGGTAGGCAGAGAGACAAAAGGAATAAAAACCCCAGTACTGACCACATACTCGATTCATCAGAGGACATTTACCAAATCAGTCCATGAGCATGAGCAAATGAACAACAGGGGAAAGGGAGGAAGAGCAGGCCAAGATCATCAAGAGAAGAGGACACGGGGCAGCTAGGTGGCGCAGTGGATAGAGCACCAGCTCTGGAGTCAGGAGTACCTGAGTTCAAATCCGGCCTCAGACACATGACACTTATTACTAGCTGTGTGACCCTGGGCAAGTCACTTAACCCCCTTGCCTCACTAAAAAAAAAAAAAAAAAAAAAAAAGACAAGAGGACAGGCCTCAGTTAGGTAAGGTTAATCAAGGAACAGGTACACCTAGATGTCCAAGTCAGGAAGATCTCAGTTAAAATCTTGCCTCAGACACTTACTAGCTGTGTGACCCTGGACTTAACCCTGTTTGCCTCAGTTCCTCATCTGTCAAATGAGCTGGAGAAGGAAATGGCAAACGACTCCAGCATCTTTGCCAAGACTCCAAATGGGGTCACAAAGACTGAAATAACTAAACAATAATCAAGGTACAAAAGCCACCAGCACCCACTCATCAGCCCTGATGGACAGGCACCCTGGATTGTGCTTCCCTGGCTAATTGGCCTTTATTAAGGAAAAGATCCAGGAGGAATAGACTTTCCAATAAGGGCACTGTGCTGCCAGCCATAATTTAAAGTGATGGAACAGCTCCTGGTTAGAACGTATAGTCAATATTATTCCAAGTGGCAATTATGCTATCCATACACTACTGCCCACTCATTAATCGATTTGCATTGGATTTTGGGTAGGGGCAGTTGGGCTGAGATCTCAATTTACCACTCCTTAAACCATGACAATAGGTCCCAGGTGTTCAAAGAAAGGCCCCACTAGCTTCCATCCCCACCCCCAACACACAGAATAATTAAGTACCTTAAGCCCTCTCTTAAGAATCCAGGCTCAGAGTCAATTACTCTCAGCTGGGGAGCAGGTCCAGATGGCCCTCAGGGAAAATTCAGAGACCTGTTTGACCCCAAGGAAAGAGCTAAAGCAGTTCCCTTTACTGGGAGAAATCCTTTGGAGGGGTCTGATAACCA
The DNA here is from genome assembly GCF_019393635.1 of Dromiciops gliroides. Lineage (NCBI taxonomy): Eukaryota > Metazoa > Chordata > Mammalia > Microbiotheria > Microbiotheriidae > Dromiciops > Dromiciops gliroides. The sequence goes on from NC_057865.1 coordinate 198,863,927, forward strand.
ATGGGCTCCCGGAGTCAGAACTGTTCCTCATCTACCCTATAACAACCTAGAAAGCCAGGGTGTGTGTGAGGCTGAGGGTTGGGAAGGTGAACACAAAGAACAGTTCCTATAGTAACTACTAGCTGAACTTCAAATACTCTGTTCCCCTCTATCTATATTGGGCACAATGGCTGTGTCCCTAATCTTGGCCTCTATTTTTCCATTTGTTCGGGGACTTGGTCCAGCAGGGCAGGGCACTAAGACAATGGAGTAGCCTGCACATTCCTGAAGGAAGAGGAGGAGGAGAAAAAAGAGAAAAAGATAGCTGATCATCTGGATGCACCCTAATTCTGCCCTACCCTCCAAAAGACCAAAAACACCAAATCCATACCCTTAAAAGTGGAAGGCCCCATTGAAGAATGCATTCCTCTCTTTGCTGGGAATCCCCAAAGAATCAGCCCCACAGATAAAGCTGAAGACTCCTTGGAAAACATTTAGACCAACCCTTCATTGTAAGGAGAGAGGCTTAGAGAGAAAAAAACCTGCCCAGTGCCACACAGTCAGAAATCGACAGAGCCCAAGCTCAAGTCCAATGATCTTTTCACAGCGCCAGACCCTTCTCTTCCCCCTTTCTTACTCCATAGCCCTGAGTGCAATAAAACAGAGCTCACACCTCCCGCTCAGAGCTACAAAGACACTGAACTCATCCACCCCGATCCTCTGCTTCACATGTCTCCGTCTCTCCTTCCTCCCTCTTATTCTGCTCTCTCTTCTTTTCCCAAACCATGAGTCCTTTCTGCCCACAGTGCCTTCCCTATTCCTGGACCCCTACCATGCCACTCAATGCCTATTATTCCAGGCGCCCATCCCTTAAGGAAGTTAGGCATCATTTGATCAGAAGTGACCCACTTTCCCCATGAATAGCATCCAATTCTTTTGTATCTCCCTATAGCATTGAAGGCAAAAAACATATACAAAAACATTGGTTATCTTTAAAACTGTGTGTTAAGGGCTACAGGGTGCTTTGTATGTTCTCAAGGAATACAGATTTAGTCTCAAAAATGTTTTGTACAGGGCCTATATTACATATGGAAATAAATACTGAGTAATTCGAGTTACAGAATCAGAGATACCTGAAATCTGACTGTGGTGATTTTTTGGGGGGTCTATTCCCTTTCCTTTAGGCCAGACCAGACCAGTCCCTTTGCCAAAGAGAAGGAGGGAAAGGCAGGGAGGGAAAAGGAATCTCTATTTAAACACTGTGAAAGAAGGAATCCTGCCTAACTCAGCCTTCGGTAACGAGGAGTGCTCAGTGAAAGGGTTCTGCGGCAGCCCTTTGCAAGGGTCCCCCCAAACACCAGCACAAATAGCAACCCCTCAAACACCTCCTCATCTTACATGATTCTTGACTATGTCTTTCCATAGATGCTTCACTGATAATCCACTCAATATATAGTTGGTCTTCCTCTCATTCTTTTAATATCCTGAGGATACTGATGTGCCAGTTCCGTTTATCTGTTCTGCCACTTTAATACAAGTAGTTGACAGAGTAATAGCTGCCTTCTCCTCCTTCTGACAAAAGGAACTTGGGAACACAGGTGATAAACATGATGAAGATCCCTACATCTGGCCTTCCCATTAAGGTACTTAATATTCTAAATGAAGTCATACATCCAAACCAATTCCCAAGAAGCATCTGGTATGGTGGAAAGAGCACTCACTGGATTTGGAGTCAGAAGAGCTCTTCATTTAAGGGTTCTGCTTCTTCCTAAAGCTTTCTTGATTTTTCCCCAGCTGTCAGTGACACTCCCCCACCCCCAAAATTACTTTATATTTATTTTTTTATACACGTATATATGTACATGTTATATCCCTTAATAGCATATAAGCTCTTAGAGGACAGGGACTTTCATTTTGGTCTCTATTCCCAGGGTCCGGCACAATGATTGACACCCAGTTGGTGTTTAATAAATGCTTGCTGTTTGGCTGCTTGATTACTAGCTCGGTTAACCAGGCAAATCATTTAAATCTCTTTGAGCAGCCATTTCCTCATCTGTAAAGTGGGACTAATATCCTAACTTCCATCCTCATGAGATCACTCTAAGGAAAAATAAGTAAAGCATTTTGTAAACTGAAAAACCCAAAATAAATGTCCAGTTATGATCATTATTATCCAGGGGAAATGGGAAACCATGAAAGACCATACCAAGCATTGCCAGCAGGTGGAAGAGGAGTTACCCAGTGCACAACACAAGCCTGATCTAGAGAGAGATCAGTTGAGAGTTTTCTCAAAGGGATGGACAGAAGCAATCACAATGCCTGCTCCTTTGCCCATGTGCACAAAATGCTTTGAACCAAAACAGAAGCGTAGACAGATTTGGTGCGGTGGCAAAATAAAGACACCAGACAATGTTCTTTTAAACCTGAACACTGGAGAAAAGTATCAACCAATGTGTGACTTACTCAGATCCTGGCAAAAGAGTCAAAGGAAACTGGAGGAACTGGCCCACAAGGGGGCTGCAAAGCTACCAGAAGTTTCCCATTTTACTCCAGTTGCCTCCCTGATAAAATGCCAGCAAGCCCCAAGTGATCTCTAAGGTCCTTTCCAACTCTTATGTTCAATGAATTCTACAAATTTATGAAATTCCAAAAAAAAACTGTCAACCGAGGCAGGGAAAGGGAGGAAGAAATATCTCTGTCCATTTCCCATGAAATCTAATCTTTAGGTTGTATTAAGAAAGTGTCCAGGGGCAGCTAGGTGGCGCAGTGGATAGAGCACCAGCCCTGGAGTCAGGAGTACCTGAGTTCAAACCCGGCCTCAGACACTTAACACTTACTAGCTGTGTGACCCTGGGCAAGTCATTTGACCCCAATTGCCTCACTAAAAAAAAAAAAAAAAAAAAAGTGTCCAGAACAAGGAACACTCTACCACGGTCAGACCACATCTGGGGTCAGGCCTTAGTGCTGAATTTCATAAAAGACACCGATGAACTGGAAAGCATATAGAGGAAGGTGGCTCAAGACCAAGCCATAAGAAAACCCACTGAAGGAGCCTGGGATATTCTGTCTGGAGAATAAAAGACAGGGAATATGGTGGCTGTTTTCAAGTATTTGAAGGGCTGGCCATGTAGAAGGGCTTCAACTTGTTCTGTTTTGGCCTCAAGGGGCAGAACTGAGAGTAAAAAGTAGAAATCATAGAGAGGTAAATTTTGTCTCCATATAAGGAAAAAGTGGAACGGGTCATCTCAAAACATAGGGGATTCCTCCATACTGAAATTCTTCCAGTAAAGTCTCAGTGACCACTTCATGCCCGATCTCACCGAAGAGATTCTTGCTCAAGTACCAGTTGGACTGGAGTCTCTGAGGTCCTTTCCAATGTTGAAATTCGGGGACTCAGTGGCACAGGGCCAGGAATAACCTAAGCCACCAGAAATATTCTGGGGAAGACCCACACATAATATTGGACAAAGTCCTTTCTACAGAGTGGAAAGCAAACCAATGTCCTTTGCAGAAAAGGTGCCCTTACAGATGAAACAAAAACTCAGGGGTTCCCAACTGGCTCCAATCACAGGCTCTCACAGAGATTCTCTTTTGTTACATGAAGTTAATGGAGACAGCAGTATAAAATGTTGAGAGTTGGAATGAACTTTGGAGATTATTTAATCAAATTCCTTCATTTTAGATTTCAGGAAACTTAAGGTCCAGAAAGGCTGGGCAAATGATTTGCCCAACTTCACAGAGTTTGGTTCATGGCACTGGAAGTTCACTGCTCTTCTCACCATGGGGCACAGGCATAAGCTTTCCCCCACTCCTCACACTGCCTTTATCCCTCTCACATAAGTTATTTCAGTTAAAGTGGGTCAGTTCAACACAGATACCGGCTGCCAAAGCACAGCCACCCCCTTCTAACTTAGCTCTGCCCCGTGACCATGAACTCAGCAGTAACTTTCTCATGTCCCCAGTGATCATCCTGGACCCTGGGCAGCTGATATCCTCTAGCAGACAGGAGGAGACACACCCACCTTGGAGCATATCATACATTTGCACTGATCGCCAAGGTGTTGGGGGGGAAGGGGGAAGAGGGGAGGACTTTGATGAAAGAGAACAGGAGAGATCAAGGTAAGAGATGAGGGAGACTCGAATGTAAGAAAGTTTTCAAATTTGCCTCTGATTTTTTTCCCCTTTAAATGCATCTGCATTCAGAAATACATGGGCACTAGAGAGGGATTTCAGATCTTCCCACCATACTCTGGCACCCTTGGTTGAAAATTATTTCTTTCCATGGACGCTGCTCAGGCTGCCCATACACCACTGCAGTCCCTGGGATTCTTTCTCTCAGTCTGCCAGGTCCTGAGACTCAATGAGAGGAGCTTCCCGCCAGCTGGCTCCACCACCCGAATCCATTCCAAACCCTCAAAAGCAGAACCACACAATCACAGCACCCCCTCCCTCCCACACTCACACACCTTCCACTATTCTTTCTCCTCTGCAATACAAACTCAACACCCGGGCATATATCAGGGCCAGAGAGACCCACTCACCCGACAATCTAGTGGCACCATTTCAATTCGATTCATCGAATATTTCATTGGACTTGATTGAAATGTGCATTTCTAGCTCTCCTCCCTTGCCTCCAAAAATGCTATGAAAAAAAGCTTTGAAAGCATGACCCTTCCTTCCCTCATACCCTCAGGAAAAAACCAACTTGCTCATCTTTTCAGCCATCAATGGTCAATTATGTTCACTAGTTTATACAAAGATCCCAGTAATGGGAGCAGATGATACATCTCCCTTTCCCCTTCTATGCTTCAGAGGCCCGACTCAAGTCCCAGTAAGTATCTTCCATGACCACCCACCAGGAGACAAACCTAAGTATATCTTTTCCCCTCTTTTTTAAAAAGAGGACAGAAAACTTCAAGAGCCAATAAAAAAAAAGATCCCATCTCTCCTGGAAGCCAAGTGGAACTAGACCTGAGTAAAATAAGTCTCCCTTCAAGCACCCACTAGGAGGAAGGAGGGAAGAAAGGGGAGGGAGGTAGAAATGAATTAAAAAAAAAAAAAACTTACCATCATTGTTCAGAGAAAGGAGCAATGCAGTAGTGGGGAATGGGGAGGGCAACAGCCCCGGCCTGAGGCAGGAGAGAAAGGCAGAAGAGGGAAGTAGGGGCAGGTACTCACCCAAAATATCAAATTGAACAGGAACATCATGTATTTCAAACAGCAGAGGCAACCCCTGGCCATGTTGCACTTCTTAAATTCTAGAAGGAAGACAAAGGAGAGGTCCAGGTAAAACACCACGTACTTGCTGCCCTTCGGGGCATTGTACTTGTCTGTTTTCACTCCGGCCTCAGCGTGGCTCTGGCCCCGAGTTCTCGAGCCCGTGGTACCATAGAAGGCGCCTGCGGTGAAGCCGCGGCCCAAGGGGCGGCCCGAGGAAGAGGGCTTGGCAAAGTCCGAGTCCTTGCTGTCCAAAGATGGACTCCGGTGGATCGAAGAATCCTCGCTACTCGACTTCTCCATGCTCGCGTTGTCCCCGGGGGGTCGCAGGGGCTGGGGGCATCTCTCCCAGAGTGGAACGCGGTAGGGGTGTTGAACTCTGCCGGGCTGGGGGTTCTGGGCAAGGGAGGGGGGCTGCGGGAGAGGAGAAGGGGGGGCGGGCTCCAGGATGGGGGCTGCCTCTTTAGCCCCCTCTTTTCTCGAGGCTGCACACTCCCTCTCCAGGAGGCTTCTCTAGAGCAGGCGTCCCCGCATTGCCGCTGCTTTGCTGATCCACCTCCCCACCAGGACGCCCCGTTCACCGCGGGCCGGCCCGCTCCCGTGGGGGCTGCGGCTCCAGCCTACACGCGTCCCGCAGCCCCGACAGACTCATGCCTTCCCCGAGTCTCGGGGAATCAATCAGTTCTGCATAACTTAGCTTCTTTTTCTTTTCTTCCTTTCAATTTTCTTTCGTCTTCCGAAGCGGTCAGTTCTCCTCGTTCCCTTCCAGCCGGGGGTCCACGCGTGACAGAGGGGCGGCGGGACCTCGGCTTCCCTGGGCACCCCGCCCCGCCACGGAAAGCGACGGATCACTTTTTTTCTGGCTTTCTCGCCTCCCCCCTCTCCTGCTACTTTGCGGTAAGAGCTCTTCAAGCCTGTGGCCGTGGCTCTCGCCTGCTGCTAGCTCTCTCGCCGGCCAACGTGGTGCTGCTGGAGCTGTGAGCTCAGCAGCAGCTGCAACCTCTGGGTATTCCCTTAGAAATCCCTGACCTAACTATCAAGTCATAAATCGACCACCCCACCCCACCCCCACCGCCGCCATCCCGGGTCCCTCTGGTCCCACCCCCTGTTCTGCATCTGGCCAATCGGCATTGGCCTGTCCCGCGGTAGGGGGTGCCTCTCCCCCAAATGACACAATACCTTTAATAGGATTAGCTTCTGCTCTTTGCCTATACAAGTGCACTGCCGAAAAATCTCCCTTAAATGTCAAGGGCTCTTTAGCTGTTGATGAACTGGAACTGTATGTAGGATCCCTGTCTCTATAAACATCAGAAAAGGCTGGAGGGAGTGAAGGTGAGCTCCACGCAGCTCAGGGGAAGAGTAGGGTGGCAGAAAGGGTATGGAGAAGGGAACCCGAAGGATGTGTCCGAGCTCTGCAGTTGCTTTGCTGCACCTGTGAGGCTCTGAGGCCTCACAGTTACATTTACAAGTCTGGTGTATGCCCGAAAACGATACTGGTGGGTCTGAGAAATGACCCTGCAAAAGAAGCATGAGGTTTGGGTACAACAGCGATGCCTGAAGAATCCAGTCTTGAGAACCCATCTGCACACATACACTTTGACACACGGTCCAAAGCACTCCAGCCCTTGGGCATGCTTGGTCAGGAGAGGAAAGCAGATTTCTAAGATGGGTATCTACAGCCTCACAAACCTCACTCAAAGTAAGGGTCCACTTCCATGACCAACCGGGCTAGCTGTTATAGATTTGGGTTTTTTTGGTGAGGCAATTGGGGTTAAGTGACTTGCCCAGGGTCACATAGCTAGTAAGTGTCAAGTGTCTGAGGCCGAATTTGAACTCAGGTCCTCCGGAATCCAGGGCTGGTGCTTTATCCACTGCACCACCTAGCTGCCCCTATTATAGATATTAAAAATCAAACAAACTAGCTCCCTCATAACTGGAATCCCCTAGTGCCTTCTAGGAAGATCAAGAGCTGAAGTCCCATGGGTGGGTGGCCTGACAAAACGTGTAAGGAAAAGAGAAGCAATTTGGGCTTGAATTCTGTTTCTGGCACTTCTAGCTGAGTTGACTGTGGAAAAATCATTTAACTTTGCTAAGACTCAATTTAGTTATTTGCTTGTTTTTAAAATGGGATGAGATCTGTGATGTAATCGGTGTAGGAAATGCCTAGTGTCAAAACCCCTCTATCAGCGTAGTTTAGCATCTGCTATACAACATAGAGGATCACAAACCTAAGTCAACAAACATTTTGTTAATGCTTTCTATGTGCTCTTAGAATAGCTAGGGGGCTGGGGCAGCTAGGTGGCGCAGTGGATAAAGCACCGGCCCTGGATTCAGGAGTTCCTGAGTTCAAATCCGGCCCCAGACACTTGACACTTAACACTTACTAGCTGTGTGACCCTGGGCAAGTCACTTAACCCCAATTGCCTCACTAAAAAAAACAAAACAAAACAAAGAATAGCTAGGGGGCGCAGTGGATAGAGGACCTGGTTTGGAGTCAGGAAGACTTCCTGAGTTCGAATCCAGCCTCAGACACTTGCTAGTTATGTGGCCCTGGGCAAGTCACTTAACCCTGTTTGGTTCATCTGTAAAATGAGCTGGAGAAGGAAATGGCAAACCACTCTAGTATCTTTGCCAAGAAAATCCTGATGGGGTCACAGAGAGTCAGACATGCCTAAAACAACTCAATAACAACTAAATGTACCCTAAGCACTAGCTCTTAGCAGGAACCTTGGAGGTCACCTAATTCAACCACTTCAAAGTATAGATGAAGAAATTGAGGTCCGGTATGATAAAATGAATTTTTCAGCATCACAAACGAAGGCCTTTTGACTCCAAATCTCTCTAATCCCTAATACATAAGGTACAGCAGTCTTCTAAAATTGTCTGAGGGGATGAAAAGTGAAATGACTTGCCCAGGCACCCTCAGCCATGTTTTCGCACATGTTTTTAAGCAGGTGGAAGAGGGGTGGCATGAACCCAGACCTTCCTAACTACTACACCAGCTCTTTGTCCTCTATTCCAAACGGGAATAAGGACCATACTTGCACTAACTTAACCCCATAGGACTGTTGTAAGGTTAATGTTTTATCTATAAATCTGAAAGCAATATAGAAACGTTATGATCTTAAAGCCATTAAATATTAGTATTATTTAGTTCTGTAACAGTGGCCAGATGAAAGGAAGTTTGCAATTCCCAGTGGGCTGCTGTTGTTCAGTTGTTTTTCAGTCACGTCCAACTCTTCATGACCCCATTTAGGGTTTTCTTGGAAAAGATACTGGAGTGGTTTGCCATTTCCTTCTCTAACTCATTTGATAGATGAAGACACTGAGGCAAACAGGGTTAGGTGACTTGCCCAGAGTCACACAGCTTGTAAGTGTCTGAGGCCAGATTTGAACTCAAGAAGATGAGTGTTCCTGCTCTAAGCTTGGTGCTCTATCCACTGTGCCACCTAGCTGCCCCACAGTGGGCTGTGGCAAAAAGTAAATACTCATCCCATTATGAGCTACATTTCCCATTTGCACTGGGATCAGGAGGACATGAGTTCAAATCTCAGCTCAGACACTTACTAGCTGTGTGACTCTGGGCAAGTCACTTAACCCCAATTGCCTTAAACATCCAGGGCCACCTCCAGTCGTTCTAATGTATATCTTGCCACTGTTCCCAGATGGCTCTCGAGGAGAGAATGAGGTTGGTGACCTTGCACAGCCTTCCCTCACTTAAATCCAATTCTGTACAAGTCATGACATCTGTCATGGTCCTCTACAAGAACAAAGGACAAACAACAAGCAACATTTCCCATGAATTGTCAGGCCCCAAGAATTTGTTCTCCTAGATGAGGAGAGAGACTTTGAATCCCCAAGGGATGCTGTAAAGAGATTTCACCAAGACAAAGGGGCAGCTAAAAGGAATGTCCCTTGGGAAATTGAAGTACTGGCTCCCTGCCCCTCTTGGGACCTTAGAAACAGGGAGATCAATTATGAAGCTATCACAATCCTCCAGGCAAGAAGTCTGAATGAGAGTAGTGGCCATGTGAGGGGAGAAAAAGTGACAAGATATGCAAGACATTTTGTGGCGAGAAAATCAACACAAAAGCAACTGATCAGATACGGAGGGTGAGGGAAAGGGGAAAATCAAGGCACAAAAACTGAGAGATGGGAGTGTTTGAGGAACAGCAAATAGGTCATTGTACCCGAATCACAGCATGTACCAAAGGGAGAGTAAAGCTACAAAGGTAGGAAAGAGCCTGGAAAGTGCTTTCAATGCCACACAGAGGACTGTCTATCTGAGCCTAGAGGTAATAGGGAGCCACTGGGGCTCAGGGACTAGAGGGAGTGGCATGGTCAGAATTATGCTTCTGGAAAATCCCCCAGCGCCTGAGTGGTGAATGGAATGAATCAGGGGGCCTGACTGGAAGGCTACTGCAGGAGCCTGGGCAAAAGGCAATAAAGGCATGAAAAAGAATTGTGGCTATATAAGTGGAAAGAAGGGAACACATGCACAAGATGTTGAAACAACAGAAATGACAAGATTTAGCAATGAAGTAAATATGTCAGATGAGGGAGAATGAGGCGACAAGGATGATGCCAAAGTTGTAGCCTGAAGTGGCTGAGATGATGGTGCTACCCCCAACAGTCACAGAATCAATATGGCCAAGGCTTGGATATTTTAGTCCTTTTTTTCAGCAAAATTCCAGATTGCTATTTTTTTTTTTTTTGAGATAGGGTTAAGTGACTTGGCTAGGTCACAGCTAGTAAATGTCTGAGGCCACATTTGAACTCAGGTCCTCCTGACTCCAGGGCAGTTACTCTATTCACTGCAGCACCTAGCTACCCCTCCAGATCGATTTTCAGAATGGTTGGACCATTTCAGTTTCTCCAAAGGTGCATTAGTATATAAAGGGAGAATTCTTAACCAAAGGATAGAGAAGATCATAAAAAAGAAAAGAGAACTACATACAATTAGACAGCTTTGGGGGCAGGGGGCAATGAGGGTTAAGTGACTTGCCCAGGGTCACACAGCTAGTAAGTGTCAAGTGTCTGAGGCCAGATTTGAACTCAGGTCCTCCTGAATCCAGGGCCGGCACTTTTATGCATTGTGTCACCTAGCTGCCCTGACAGCTTCTGCAAGAAAAAAATCAATATAGCTATGATAAGGGGCACAGTTAACTGGAAAAAAATTTTTGAATCAAATATCTGATAAAAATCTGTAAATCAATAAAAAGGAAATTAAAATAAATATATAAGGGAAGTGAATAAGACATGATCCTTGCCTTATACACTCAAAAGTTAAGTAACACTTCAAGGTAGTATATAATTCCCCACTCATTTATTCACTCATTAAATATCAACTATTTATTGTATTGGGAACTATACAAGGGGTTGGAGAAGCTATTGTCCCTACCTTCATAGGGCTTTCAATCTAGTACTAAAGTGCTAAAATAAATGACACATACAATAAGAATAACAGGACATTTTTTCCTTTTTTTTTTTTAGGGCAATGAGGGTTAAGTGACTTGCCCAGGGTCACACAGCTAGTAAGTATCAAGTGTCTGAGGTCATATTTGAACTCAGGTCCTCCTGAATCCAGGGCCGGTGCTTTATCCACTGCGCCACCTAGCTGCCCCCATAAGAGGACATTTTTTTTTTTTAAAGATGAATGTGATAAGTAGAGGTAAGTAGCCTGAGGTCTGAAGGCTAGCCAGATTCAAATCTTTTTTAAAAAGGAGAAGGGGGGCAGCTAGGTGGCGCAGTAGATAAAGCACCGGCCCTGGAGTCAGGAGGACCTGACTTCAAATCTGGCCTCAGACACTTAACACTTACTAGCTTTGTGACCCTGCGTAAGTCACTTAACCCCAATTGCCTCACTTTAAAAAAAAAAAAAGGAGAAGGAAGGTATTCTAATAGGGGGAAGGGTATGAGGAAAGTCCCAGAAGTAAAAAAGTGATCACAGGCATGTTTTAGAAAACAGTAAAGGAATCAACCTGTCTCAAGAAATATATTCCTATAAGGGATGAGGTTAGATAAAGAGGGGCCAGATTGTGGAGACCTTTGAATACTACATAGTAGAATTAAAGAATCGGGGCAGCTAGGTGGCACAGTGGATAGAGCACCAGCCCTGGATTCAGGAGGACCTGAGTTCAAATCTGGCCTCAGACACTTCACACACTTACTAGCTGTGTGACCCTGGACAAGTCACTTAACCCCAACTGCCTCACCAAAAAAAAAAAAAAAAAAGAATTAAAGAATCACAGGATATCAAAACAAGAAGGTACCCTGGAGACTATCTAGTGCCACACTCTTACTTAACAAAGGAGCAAACTGAGGCTCAGATCAGAAAAGTGACTTGCCCAAGACTGCAGAGTATTTGCAATCAGTGGCAGAGCCAGCAGTAGAATTCATACCTCCTGGCTCCTTGTTCGGGAACAGAGAACATCGCAGGAGCATGTATTGGACCCTATGTGAGCAAAATAAAAGTATATACTTAAGCATATCAATAAATCCACATCGATTGAACACCTACACAATGGGAAGCCACTGGGAGTTCTTGAAAAGGGACTGACATGATAAAATTGATATCTAAGGAACACAAATCTGGCAGGGTTGGCTAAGATGGATTGGAAAGGAGCAAGACTGGAAAACTGTTGCAAGGTATGAAGCGATGAGAGTGTGGAGGGAGCAGTGGTGGCAATGGGAACAGCAAGATTTTGCCAGCTACTCTATGACAGTTCAACACCTTCCAGGGACTGCTAGGAGCCCCACCTCTGCAGAGGCTGGGGGGAGAAGAAATGATGAAAGAGCTATGCCTGGACCTGAGAAATCATCCCTTCTCCACTCCCCATGGTGCCTGGGAAAACGGCAAGGAAAGGAACAGGCTCCTCTGCAAGGGCTCACTAACCTTGTTGTGAATGAGACATATCTTTCCTTTTTTTTTTCTTGTTAAAAGAAAAAGTGAAGTGAGTGGAGAATTCCCAGAGGGGAAGAAGAGAAGTGAATACCTGAAATCAGCATGCAATATCTCTCCTGGCTAGCAACTGGGGAGATATGTGTTTCAAAGTAAATGCCAAACTTCCTCTCTTTCTCCCTGTATTTCCCAAGAACAGAGAATTTTTAAAACCGTCAATTGCATTTGCTGACATGTAACTGGAGCTGAAAGATCATAGCAACATAGAAAAGGAGTTGGAGGAGACTTCAGCAGTCATCTGGCCCAACCCCTTAATTTTAGAAATGAGGAAACTGAGGCACAGGGCGATGAAGTGACTTGGCCGAGATTTGAACTTGGGTCCCCAGACTGTAGAAACAGTGCTCTTTCCACTGTACCGCACTGCATCCTAACAAGACAGCATCTTTCCCATCAGCATCTGGTGTGCCTATATTTGCATGTATATGTGTCACAGAATTTGTGGGTTTAACACGCAGAGGTAATATGTACCTATGCATATGTTTATTGAGCATCTGCTATGTGCAAGACATTATACTAGACACTCGGAGTGATGCCAAAAATTATGAGACATAGATCCTGCCCTCCAGGAACCTGGTTAGGGAAATAAGATACCTATTATGAAAAAGCAACTGACTATTCAAAACAGTGTATAGTAAATGCCTCTTGGGCGGTTGAGACAATAAAGACCAGAGGAAGAGGAGAGCACTTGGGACTGCGGTGGTCAGGGAAAACTTCCCAGAAGAGACAGGTTTTGAGCTGGGTCATGAAAGCCTGGCAAGCTTCAGAATAAGCAAAGAAAGAGAAGTACTATTGGATGGGGCAGATAAAGGCGCATGGGCTCTAGAAATGGGATGCCTGGACTTCACCAAGCACTAGAGTGTGCAAATAACTGAACATCCAAGTCCCATTTTCCTTAACTGTGAAATCCTGATGGTTTTATACTATCTACTTTTTGGGGGGGTGAGGCAATTGGGGTTAAGTGACTTGCCTAGGGTCATACATCTAGTAAGTGTTAAGTGTCTGAGGCCGTATTTGAACTCACATCCTCCTGACTCCAGGACGGTACTCTATCCACTGAGCCACCTAGCTGCGTGGGAAAAGTGCTTTGTAACCCTTCAAGTGCTCTACACATATAAATTATCAGTCTCATTCCTCCACTAAATTCCTACTAGAATGCTTCATCAAGGTGCCTGGGCTGCCCCGGGTTTTCAAAGGCAGCAAAGTGCAGGCTCTGGAAAGTCCTCTTGAACTGGAAAAGCTCTGAGCACAAACCCAGTGATAGGCTGGGTCTGGAGTTTAAAAACCAATTTTCTAGGTTTAGAGACCTTCATTACCCTAAGGCTGGCCACCAGGTGAAGAATTTTTGCAGCCACAACCTCCATGAAGGTAATGTACTGAAGCAAGGAGAAGATGCAGCTGTTATTAACAACAGATGGAGGACCTATGCCAGTGAGATCTTGAATCCTTGTATTGAAAGAGTTATCGTAGGGGCAGCTAGATGGCGAAGTGGTTAAAGCACCGGCCCTGAATTCAGGAGTACCTGAGTTCAAATCCAGGCTCAGACACTTGACACTTACTAGCTGTGTGACCCTGGGCAGGTCACTTAACCCCCATTGCCTGCAAAAAAAAAAAAAAAAAGAGTTATCGTTAAGACCTCCTTCTTCCCTATGTTAGTCGCATATTCATAACTAAGGATATAAATATAAACATATATGCACACATACACACTCACATGCATATGTATTTTTTCAACTGATGAACCAATTCAGGAAAAGACAGTGGTGTTTTCTGGTCCTGGTAATAAGGTCATTCCATTAAAGTAGGTACATGGGTACAAACTATGTACTGTGGATAGGGGAAGCAAAGAAGTCACAGAGGGAGGAGACTCATCTGCCTCTTTCTTTAATTCTAAAATCCTCATTATGTACCTAAAAGTCCTCTGCCAATTTGACACACTGACCTGGTAACTACTCTTGCTTGTTACTTAAGACTCTGCATTCTAGGAAAAACTTTGGGTTGACAATCAACTGATCAATCAATAAACACTTATTAAATGTCTAATTTATAACAGGCATTGTGCTAAGTGCTATAAACATAAAAACAAAAATAAAGCAGTCTCTTTACCCTGAAGGGGTTCACATTCTATGAAGAAGACAATATGTACATAAGTATCTACAAAATATATACATGTTGCCTGCTAACTTGGAGATTCTGGTTTTCTATTACTTTCCATTAGTCCATATATTCTTCCTTGGCTATAATTTGGTTGAAATTTCTTCTCTAAAGGCTTTCCCACACTAATGTTGTGAACTGATCCAACCATTCTGGAGAGTAATTTGGAATGATGCCCAAAGGGCAAACTGTATACCCTTTGAACAAGCAATACTACTACTAGGCCTGTGTCCCAAACAGATTATAAAAAAGGGAAAAGGACCCACATATGCAAAAATATTTATGGCTATTCTTTTTGTGGTGGCTAAGAACTGGAAATAATGGGGATGCCCATCAACTGGAGAATGTTTGAACAAGCTGTGGTATATGAATGCAATGGAAAACTATTGTGCTGTAAGAAATTATAATCAGGCAGATTACAGAAAAACCTGGAAAGACTTACATGAACTGATGCAAAGTGAAATGAACAGAACCAGGAGACCATTGTACACAGTAACAGCAATACTGTATAATGATCAACTATGAATGACTTAGCTCTTCTCAGCAATACAATGATCTAAGAAATTCCAAAAGGCTCATGATGGAAAATGCTATCCACATCCAGAAAAATAACTGGTGGAGTCTGAATGCAGATTGAAGCAAACTATTTTCATTTTATATTTAATGTGAATTTTTCCTTTTCTGCTTCTTCTTTCACAACATAACTAATATGGAAATCTGTTTTACATGATTGCACATATATAACTTGATCAAACTGCTTACTGTCCTAGGGAAGAGGGAGGGAAGGGAGAAAGGAAGAAAATTTAGAACTCAAAATTTTATGAAAAATGGATGTAAGTCTCCCAAAAGAGAAAAAGGCCTATTTGTACAAAAGTATTTCTAGCAGCTTTTTTTGTGGTGGCTAAGAATTGGAAATCAAAGGAATGCCCATCAATTGGGGAATGGCCAAACAAGCTTTTGGTATATGATTGTGATGTAATATTATTGGGCTATAAGGAATAATAAGTAGGATGATTTCAGAAAGGCCTGGAAAGACATATATGAACTGATGTATAGTAAAGTGAGCAGAACCAAGAGAACATTATGCAGAGAAATAGCAAATATTGTTTAACGAAGAACTGTGAATGACGTGACTATTCTCTTTTTTTTAATTTTTTTATTTTAGTGAGGCAATTGGGGCCAAGTGACTTGCCCAAGGTCACACAGCTAGTAAGTGTTAAGTGTCTGAGGCCGGATTTGAACTCAGGTCCTCCTGAATCCAGGGCCGGTGCTCTATCCACTGCACCACCTAGCTGCCCCGACATGATTATTCTCAACAATACAATGATCCAAAACAATCCCAAAGGACTATTGAAACATACTATCCACCTCCAAAGAAAGAATTGATGTTAATTGAACACAGACTGAATTCTGCTATTTTTCACTTTCATTTTTTTCTTTTATTCAGGTTTTCTTGTACAAAATGACTAATATGGTAATGTTTTACACAATTGCACATGTATAATCCATATCTGATTGTTTACTGCCTCAGGGAGAGGGGAAGGGAAGGGAGGAGAAGAGGGATAAAAATTGGAATCCAAAACTATAAATAAAAATGTTTATTACTTTTAAAAAATGGATGTAAAATTATCTTTACATGTAATTGCAAAAAATAAAATACTATTAAAAAATTAAAGCCTTCCCAAACTAACCTACTTCTCTTCTCTTTTCTCTCCAGTTGCCCCCTTCAAACCAACTGTGTATCTCTTATTGGTCTAAGCATCTTTCTCCTGTGCATGAGTCATAGTCATATATTTTTATGCCTGAAAAAGGCTTCCTAGATCAGGAGTTCTTAACCTGTTTGTGTCATAGACTCCCATGGGCAGTCTGGTGAAGCCTGTGGACCTCTTCTCAGAATAATGTTCTCAGATACATTAACTAAAATACATGAGATTACAAAGGAAACCAAAGGTCAGCGAAAATAATGATGTCATTTTTAAAAATCCAAATTCACAGATTCCCCTAAATCTAGAAATGGATATGAGTCCCAGGTTAAGATGTCCTGATCCTGATCCCCCCTGCATTTAACAGAAGAAGAAAGTTAGTCCCACACAGGTTAGCTTTTGGCTGATCTTTGGCAGAACCAGGCAAGAACTCAGAATTCCTGGCAGCCAGTCAAACATTCTACTACCATATCACTCTGCCTCCCATCTAGACCTCTCTTCTAATTAGAGCATGAGATCCCCTCAGTGCAAGGACCCCAAACTCCTCCTTTAGCCATACCCTCTTGCTACAGAAACCAATCTTTACACAGAAAGAGTGGCTATTCAACTAGCTGATATCCAAAATGAGTCAAAGACTAGAAAAACTGAATGAAGTTAGCCTAAATTAGGCATCACATTGCAGAGAAAGGAATTTATGTTAGAGATGATGAACTTCCACACTGAATATCTGGGACATGGGAACACACACATACATGATGGGGAGCAAAGGCTGCCTGCCCCCTTTCCTATAACAGAGGTCATTGGGGTCTTGCAAGCTGCTCCAGCAGCAGAGTAATCACAAAGCAAGTCTTTCCCCAGTAGCAGCTTTGTCTGCACTGCTGAAAGAGGAGTGGTATGATGGATACCCTCTCCGGACTGCCAGCTTCCCTTACTGTTTGCACAGATTCATTAATCAAGCCACGATGCTGAGGGGTCTCCTGTTTGCTATGGAAATAAAGCCTCCCGAAAGGCTCTCTGTACATACATCTACCCATGGGAAAAGAAAGGTTTGGACCAATGCTTAAGGAGGCTTAGAGACAGAGCAAACAGAGTGATGGAGTGGAAAGAGCAAGAGACTTGTAGGGTCCAAATTTAAGCTCTGTGGATGACTGTTATGATGAGACTCAGTATTCTCATCTGTAAAGAGGAAGTAATAATAACTACCCATTTCACAGGGTTGATGTGGGGAAAGTGGTTTGTTAACATCAAAGTACTATGTAGGGGGGCGGCTAGGTGGCGCAGTGGATAAAGCACCGGCCCTGGATTCAGGAGTACCTGAGTTCAAATCTGGCCTCAGACACTTGACACTAGCTGTGTGACCCTGGGCAAGTCACTTAACACCCATTGCCCCGAAAAAAACAAAAAAAGTACTATGTAAATGTATTATTATGGAATGTGCAGGATGGGATTAGCAAGAACAAATGGGGTTATGAGCTGAAGGACACAGGAATGAGGTTAAACCAAATGAAGAATTAATTTCTCAGGCAACTTACACAATGGCTAAATAATATAAAGAAAAATAACCCTGAAAGACTTCAGAATTTTGGTTAAAGCAGTGACCAATCTTAACTTCAGAGGCCTGATAGCAAGGTATGTCTCATTCCAAACCTATTATCCACCACCTGCCTGCCAAAGAGCCAGCGCTTTTTGGCAGGCAGGTGGTAGATAATAGGTTTGGAATGAGACATTTTCAGACATGGCTAATGTACTGATTTGTTTTGCTTGATCACATTTATTTGTCGTAAGTATTCTATTGGAGGTAAACAGTGAGTCACTAGAAGGCAACGATGATGTAAAGAAAAGAATATCAATTTTAAGAGAAAAAGAATTTAATTTTTCATCTGGAATATGCCAGAGTGGTTTATCGAAGGAGGCTGAGATAACACCTCCAGATGATGAGCTAGATGGCCCTTTTCTTAGGCATCCCTTTCTTAAGAGTCCCTAGTTTTAGGAACCCCCTGAATCCCATTTTGTACCACATTCTCCAGTTCAGTGGAAAAAGGAGTCTTCCGTCCTATTTAAGCCCTGAGTAAGCTCAGGGATGCCCAAGACCTACAGCTGTATTGGCAAAGAAGATGCCTGAAAGATATTACAGCTCTGTGAAGAAGACAGTGAGTAAATGCAGTTACTCAAAACTGCTGATTATCTCAGGAATCATATTCATCCTTGACTGCAGTATTGGAGGAGGCACAATGGTAGACATGAACCCCAGGCTTCCTGTAAGTCAATGCCTGGATCAAGAGAATTATGGTTCTAGTGGAATAGATTAGTATGAATGATGAAAAAAAATATGAGTGAGAGGGAATAAAAAGTCACTTTGTGTCTGAGGGTATTTGATAGTTTGGGAATTTGGAATATGGGAGCCATTGTGATTCTATATGATTCTACAATAAAGAGATAGAACCCATGAGGAGGAGAAAGGTTGGACTTGAGAGTGGAAAAACTGCTGAAGGAGTTGAAGAGACAGGTCTCACTATAGGTCTATGATAAAGGGATTGGCAAGTGCTTGGCCCAGGACAGCAATTCATGGAATTAGACCCTCCAAATTAAAATAATGGGAGGGTTATCAGAAAGCTGGTTGGAGTCCTTCACAATTCCTAGAGAGTAGAAACAGAAAATGTGCATTGAGGTGATTATTAGAATCTCAATCACATTGGTAAATAAGGCAAGAACTGGAGGAAGAACTGAAGTCTAGAAGCTCCCTGACCTCTCTGTCCCCTTGGGGAGGACGAGAGGGGCTTTCTGGGAAGACTGATGAACTATCTTGCCTAAAGACTGAAGGAAGCTCTAAGTCCAGCCTATTGTTTCTTTGATGTTTTCTGTCTCCTCCACAGTGAGCAAGAACAAAGTCTTTAATGTCATCAAAGCTGCCAGTAGTATCTCAAATGAATGAGGACAAGAGCTGTCCATTGTGAGATGCTTGGTATACACTAGCTTCCCTACAAGTACTAAATTAATTTCCTTGAAGCAGAGAAATATGTGTCTCTAAAGAGTGTCTGATGGCTCATTGTTCTGCTAACCAAACGCAATCCTGAGGACAGTAGTAATTAGTTTAATTTCCCATCCCAGTCAATTGGTGAAGAAAGAAAGCCAGCCTCGGGCTTAGAAGACTGGGGTTCAAGTTCTGCTTATAACACTTAGCACCTGTGTGACCCTGGACCAATCACTCAAACTTTCCCTATCTCCAAACAACTTTCTAAAGCTATAAGTTATCGATGAGTTGTCTGACAACATTGGAATAGGCAGTTTCCTCACCAGGAATTCCTTATGTCAATAAAAGAACCTTTCAGGAAAATGTCTGGATCAACACTAACAAAGGATGATAACTAACAATAGGTCCATAATGGAAAGAACTAGATTAAGAGTCTGAGTACATGAATTCACAAGTCTGTTGGCCACTATACCCGTGTGACCCTGGGGAAAACGGCTTTCCTTCTCTAGCTCTCAGTTTCCTCAAGTGTAAAATAAAGAAGGTTAGACTAGATGATCTGTAAGTTCTCTCCTAGCTCTAAACCTTATGTATCTTGTCTTCACATAAGGTGCCTTGCACATCGCCAACACTCAAAAATGTTTGATGAATGAATAAATGAATGAATCATTAGAAAGAACATATATTCATAAACCTTCACACTATCAATGGGATCAAGTTCAATCTTCTTATCCTGGCATTCAAGGTATAATGAAAAGTCTCTTGTGAACTTCAGCATTGAAATTTCTTGGTTTCTGAGGTCATGATAAAAAACTCTGTATCTGTTCTTCCTATACCCTCTTCTCCTTTGGAGCAACAGGGATTGGGCAACACAAGCCCACCATGACATATGGAGGTATCCTGTTTGAAAATGACCATGGTACCATAAACTGAACTTTAGGACTCAATTTAGAATGCCCAGGTGAGAAAATCCCCAAGTGGGAACACATGGAAAACCCAGCGCTCTTAATCTAAGGGGATTCAGAATGGACAGTACCAGGCTTGGGAAACTCTAGTTTTACTCACCTTAATAAGATTTGCCTTAGCTTACTCAGAATATAATTTCTGAATTTATAGATTATCTTTTCCCTTGTATCAAGCCTTAGAAGACATTCCCTGATATGAAATATGTAAAGATACAGTACAGAAGGGAAATAAGAAGATGCTAAGATCAGATCTAGGATCAGATGCATCTCTAGGACGCTAGAGATTTTGGCATAAAAGGTGAGACAGAAAAATAATTTGGGTTTTGATGTGGTTCCTCTCTTATCCTAAGTAGCCAAGTTGGCTGAGGATCCTAAGGAAGTCCAGAAGAGCCAATGTTAAGTTAGAGGTCAAGAGATCAGTGCAAACTAAGAAAATAGTAAAAAGGAAAATCCCAGGAACTGTATTTAAGGTGCCCTAAATAGGTTACAGGTGAAGAAGAAGTGCCAAGGAAGTCTGGGAACCTGGGTCCTAAGGTCTAGGGCTAGATTCTTGATTATTTACACAATTAAGAAAAATAAAATATATTCTCTGCCTTCAAGAAGGCTATATACAGGGGGCGGCTAGGTGGCACAGTGGATAAAGCACTGGCCCTGGATTCAGGAGTACCTGAGTTCAAATCCGGCCTCCAACACTTGACACTTACTAGCTGTGTGACCCTGGGCAAGTCACTTAACCCCCATTGCACCACAAAAAAAAAAGGTTATATACATACTATATACATAAATAACCCATTACAAGATAGACTATAATTATAAATAGTTAAATTATATGTTTCAAATTATAAATGCCAATTTCAAAAAGGATCACTGTTCATTGGGATAGTCAGAGAAAGCTTCAAGGAGAAGTAAAAAAGAACTGGGCCTGGAAATATGGGCAGGACTCATGCAAAAGGGAGAAAAAAAAGAATTTCATTTAGGAGGAACAGTGTTAGCCAAGTTAGACCATATACAAGACTGTTCCTGATGGACTTGAAGAGGAAGAACTACCTGTCTGTAGAGAAATATGTGCAATAAGTCTATACGAGAAAAGGCAGCATAGGGGGCGGCTAGGTGGCACAGTGGATAAAGCACCGTCCCTGGATTCAGGAGTACCTGAGTTCAAATCCAGCCTCAGACACTTAACACTAGCTGTGTGACCCTGGGCAAGTCACTTAACCCCCATTGTCCTGCAAAAAAAAAAAAGAAAAAGAAAGAAAAGGCAGCATAGCATAGTGAGTAGAGTAGTTGTCCACTTGAGAAGTCCTGAGCCCTAGTCCTGCTTCTTAACACATCCTAGTTGTGTGGCTATGGGCGATTCATCCCAGGCACCTCTTCAAGACTCTAAATTACATGCAAGTCACCTATCTGCACTAGTGGAGGGATCTTCCACATTGGGATGTAGGCCAAAAGGGGCAAGGAAAGAGAAGGAGGGGTATGGAAAAAGGGGCCCTACTGAAGAAGGCCCAAGATGCCAGGATAAGAAGCTTAGACACAATGTCAGGAGCAACAAAGCATGACTATAGATGAAGAGGCAGATCTAATAGAAGAACATAAGACAGACTAGAAAGGAGCAAAAGAAGAGGCAGAGAAGGAAAAGAACCAGCTCAGACTCTCCCAGAGGGCAAAGAAGCCTTTGTTGTACCATGTCTAGGTTAGTGCTTACCCTTTCTGCACTTATGTGGGGGGAAGGGGGTGGTTGTGGCCTGACTGGCCGCATGCTCTGCCTATTAGCCTGGCCACGTCAGGAATTAATCCAGCCTCCCTGACTCTGGGCCAAGATGCTTCACCACTGACACCCCTCAACATCGGGTCATCTATTATTACTTTCAAACTCCTAGAAGGGCCCAGGAGTAGAAGACCCTGTGCAGGAAGGAGAAGTACACACCTGCCCAAATACTCACACACAGACGCCCCCCTCCCCCCCCACACACACACACACTGGAGGCCTGAGGAGAAAACCTGATCCTTGTGAACCAGGGGAGATGGCTGGAGAGAGGAAGAGATAAGGGCAGCTTGACTAACACAAGGAAATATGAATCCCGGAGTTTATCACAATGCACCGGCAGAAATTGCAATGGCTCCCAAAATGGACAATTTCATGCTAATAAATGTTTCTCCCTGACCCAGCATCTAGCCTGACTGCAAATCCACTTGATGTGCCCATCACCTATTTCCCTTATTTGGACAGCTGCCTCTCAGAGAATTTAGATCCCCCTACTTTTTCAGATAAGTATAGGAAGGGCCAAAAAGGAAAGGTGACTCTGTTAAGGTCCAATAAGTGGTGAGACACAGATCCAGAATTTGAACCATAATCTTTTAGATTACAAATGTCTCTAAATAAATATTTCAAGAAAAAGAAAAATGAAACAAAATTTGATGAAATACAGAATTCTGTCAATTCTCAAGACACCATGAAACCACAGCAAGATGTTCCAGAATGGTCTAAGAGACAAATGAGAATGTTGAAAGAATATAAGCACAAATAAATGTCAGAATGTATGGTCTAAATATCAGAAATGAGCAGAATAGAAAATTTTGAATCCTTCGTGACAAATATCTTCAAAGAAGTAAAAGGGAAAACAATTGATTAGGAATACAAATATACAGATAATCTGGAAGAATAAAAAAGAAAGAATATTAAGTAAATTCATGATCACTGTACATGCAAAACATATTGACCTTGAAAACAGTTTTCATAGAGACATCATAGGGTTCCCCAGATGCTCATCAATTGGGGAATGGCTAAACAAATTGTGGTATATGGTTGTGATGAATACTATTGTGCTATAAGAAGTGACAAGCAGGATGCTTTCAGAAAAACCTGGAAAGATTTACATGAACTGATGCAAAGTGAAGTGAACAGAAACAGCATGTTTCACAGTTGATGATCAACTGTGAATGACTTGGCTATCCTCAGCAACGTAATGATCTAAGACAATTCCAAAGGACTTATGATGAAAAATACTATTCACCTCCAGCAAAAGAACTGATGGAGTCTAGATGCAGATTGAAAGATACAATATTTTACTTTCTTTAGTTTTTTCGTGTTTTTTTAAATGTCTGTCTTTTCTTTCACAACAGGACTAATGTGGAAATATGTTTTACATGACTACACATATATAACCTATATCAAATTGCTTGCCTACTCAATGAGAGGGGGGAAGAAGGGAGGAAGGGAGAGAATTTGGAACTGAACTCAAAATGTAAACAAACCCAAATGTTAAAAACTGTTTTTACATGTAATTTGAAAAAATAAAATGTCTATTTAAAAAAAGAATCATAAGACCCTCCCAAAATGGCAAATCAAAAAATACAAAGACCACAAGGCAAGAAATAATAAAATAAAGCTGCCCAGAACTCCTGAACACAGAAAACAAAGAACCAATAGGAAGTAAGGCATAGAAAGAAATAAAAAGCACCAGCCCTGGATTCAGGAGAACTTGAGTTCAAATCCAGCCTCAGACACTTGACATTTACTAGCTGTGTGACCCCGGGCAAAGTCACTTACCCTCATTGCCCCACCAAAAGAGAGAGAGAGAGAGAGAGAGAGAGAGAGAGAGAGAGAGAGAGAGAGAGGTTGTAATTAATTTTGCATCAGGTAAATCCAAAAAAGTAGGAGATACAATTGAGCTATTAGACAAAGCAAAAACTAACATTCACAATATAAACAAATATAAAAAATGAAATTACATTATATGGACATTAATCATAGACAAGAAACCAATATCAAATTTAAACTTATATACTCCAAATAACAAAGCATCTAAATTCATAAAGGAAAAATAAGTGGAACAGCAAGAAGACAAAAATGGTAATACAATAATAGGAGGAGACTTTAATATCACTCTCTCACTGCTGGATAACTCGAATAAAGAGATCAATAAAAGAGAAGTTACAGAATTGAACAAGTTTTTGTAGAAATTAGAACTAAAAGATTTGTGTATCATGAATAGGACACCTAAAGAATATACATATTTTTCCACAATGCATGGAACATTTTCAAAAAGTGATCATGTATTTAAAGGCACAGAGATAAGGCAATTAAATGTAAAAACCCTTGGGCTTCACCTTAGACCCAGAAAATTGGCAAAGATGGGAACAGTTGATGGTGGAGTAACTGCAGAAATAGAGGTACACTAATACATTATTATTGGAGCTGTGAATTAGTACAAACATTTTTTGAAAAGCAATTTGGAAAAATGTAAACAAAATGGATAAAAAGTCCATATCATTTGACCCAGAAATTCCAATGCTAGGAATACACCCCAAGAAAGTCACTAATTAAAAAGAAAAGCCCCACATACACCAAAGTTATAGTAGCATTTTTTTATGGTTGAAAGAAGTAAAAACAAAATAGATACTCATTGGTAGGGGAATAGTTAAACAAACTGTGGTACCTGTGTGTCATAGAATATTACTATGTTGTAATAAACAACAAAAAAGACAAATACAGAGAAGCATATGAAGACTTAAAGAACTGATTCAAAGTGAAGCAAGCAGAGCTGAGAAAATAATATATGCAATGAAAATGTTGTAAATAGAATAATAGCCACAAAACAATTGAAAAGGTATGTTGCACAATTTAAAAGTATAAGTGTGGGGCAGCTAGGTGGCACAATGGATAAAGCACCGGCCCTGGATTCAGGAGTACCTGAGTTCAAATCCGGTCTCAAGACACTTGACACTTACTAGCTGTGTGACTCTGGGCAAGTCACTTAACCCCCATTGCCCTGCCCAAAAAAAAAAAAAGTATAATCGTGGCCCCAAAGAAGAAATATTAGAAAACACCTCCCCCCATTTCTTTGCAAAGGCAGAGGGTTCTATAGATCTAGAATACTGTATATACTGTTAGAGGATTTCTGGCTTGAGGGTTTTTATGTATCATGATAGGTTATGCTGATCCTTTTCTCTTCCACTTTTTCTTTATTATTTTAAAAATTCTTTGTTATGTTAAATGACTGGAAGGAAGGGTTACAGGGATAATTTAGCACTGTGAAAATAAAAGATGTCAAAAATGTATTTCTTAAAAAGATTTGAAAGACCAAATCTGCTACTTATTAGCTTTGCAAGCCTAGGCACCTTTCTGAGCATCAATGTTGTCATCTATAAATGAAGAACTGGACTAAAAGATCTTTAAGACATCCTCCAGGTCTAACATCAAATATTCTGACATTATTACAACATCACACCTTAAAGCAATCCTAAAAAGACATCCTTTTTTGCCCCACTTCCCACAACCTCATCACCATATTAAAAATTAGTCCATCAAGCATTTATTGAACACCAATTACAGGTCAAGTTGTATAACTAGGTAGTGTAGGGGATACAAAGTAGTCTAAGATCTGAGGTCTCTGCCCTCAAATTAACTTGAAATCTCTTTGTAAAAGCTAAGTGGGATAATGGAAAGATCACTAGGGACCATATGCTACAGTGAATTACAGCAAGATGATATACTTAAAAACCAAAAGGGGTCTTAAAACATAGAAGAAGATAAAGCAATATCTTTATCTTCATGATGAAGCCTTATTAGAGGAAAGACTTAAACTGGGCCTTAAAGGTGGGGAAGATTCTGGGACAGAAGGGAAGACATTACAGAACAGAGAACAAGTGCCCTCTGGCACTTTCTACCTTTTTTCTCCCAAGTGTTTTCATACTTCTAATGCAATGGACAAGGCTACTATTATTATCCCATTTTACATATGAGGAAAGAGTGGTCCAGGAAGAACAGACTTGCCAGAAATTACAGAACAAATCAGAACCAGCACCACAACCCAGGCTGTCTGACTTCCCCAATCCAATGTCCCATCTCCCTGCACCCCCATAACTATTGTTTGTCCTTCATTCTTGCACATGAATTAATGTATTTAAGTGAGACAACCTGTGTCTGGTATTGTATTAGGACATCTATAAAACAAAGATTCGTTCTCGTTCTCGTTCTCGTTCTCTCTCTCTCTCTCTCTCTCTCTCTCTCTCTCACACACACACACACACACACATGAATAAGAAGAAAAAAGGGTTAGTCTCTGCAGAAGCACTAGGTAGCTTAGGCTATCTCAGTCAGGGTAAGGACTTTTTCCCTAAGAAAAACCAAGCAGAAGAAACCCAAGTGCACTGCAGGTCGTGGTTCTCAGGAATTATCCCATCATTCTATCCTCTACACGGACTCCTTTGGATTTCACAGTGCATTAATACAGGAGACACACTGAGAACAAAGTAGGAAGGAGCCTGAACATGAAGTCTGCCCCTGGAACCACAACCCAGGGTGGTTAGAGGTTTGAAAGGAGAGGCAAGGAAGAGACAAAGACCTACTTGGAGGGAACCATGCCAGGCTTCATGGGATCCTGGAGTACAAATACTGAACTTACCTAAGTCCCCCTCAAATCCAACCCACCATCCATCCAGCACTGACTAAAGGATCCATCTGCCACTTCACTTTATGAATGCTGACAGTAAAAGATGCCTGGTATATTAGAAGTGATTTTTATGAAGCAGTTAAAACCAAATGAATGTTCAGATTTCTCAGCATTAAGGAGCTAGATCTGATCTACAGCCCTGGGCATCAAGGAAGGAGAGGAAAATTAGCTTCCTGCCTGCTCCTTTCTCCCCAGTCAGCTCCCCGTCCCAATTATGAGATGGCTGGTAAGGATTTAGGGGACAGGGGCTGGAAGCCAGTATCTTACCTGCTTCAGCCCCCTACAGAGCTAGTTCTTCCTCCATAGGGCTCTAGATTCCTAGATTGCTAGAGCTATAGGAACCACATTGGATTTGAACTTGAGAGGAAGCTCAAGGATTATTTAGTCCAAAATAATCATTTTATAGACAATCTGAAGCCTAGAAAGATGATGTGACATAGCTAGTTAGTGGCAGAACCAAGAACTGGAGCCAGATCTCTCAATTCCTAATCTGGCACTCTTTCCACTATATCATTGAAAAAGTCATAGAGAAGAAGTTGTGGTCTCGACTAACAGAGCCTTCTGCTCTCATCCCCAGGCTGCTTCTGCTACACAAATAGCCTAGAATGAAAGAGAGAGGCAATGAAGAAGGCAGAAGTCTGCTCCCCAAGAAGAGAACAATTCATCCACTCCTAGATGGTCCAATCCTCGATTTCCTTCTTGGCTCCCCCTTGTAGGTGATGTCTGGGAGGCAGTGCTGTAGGTAGCACACAGCCAAGTAGGAGTCAAGACCTCTATGACCTGAGCTGAGCCTTATTGTTCACGATCTAGTGAACCCCATACCTCATACTCTCTCTGTCCCAGTTCTCTAACTTCAAGGAGCCTCACTTAGAGCCCCAGGCATCTAACCCCAGGTAAAGGAGCAAAGAGTGATTAAGAGGTTATTCCAAAGCAGACATGGAATCTTGAAAGCTTGGTGGTCTTTGGGAATGGCAGACCCTGGGGTTAAGTTCATGGTACTACTACCTAAAAGAGGCCAATGTCATAAAGGACAATCCCCCATCCTTCCCACCTACTCCAAAGTCTTCCAGCTTACCCTATTTTGACATATACATATTCTCCTGCAAAAATTGGCTGAATCTTGGATCATGCCCCTGAAGATACCATAATGCCCATCTACCCCCAGCTAACTGCAAAGGGAGACTGATTCCACCCTGCTATTCCTCTGGAGAAAGATGCCACCATCATACCCCGGGCAAGCTCCCCTTGTACAAACCTGCCAGCTCAGCCTTCTATTTTAAGCTCTGAGATCCTAGCTGTAGCACGTAGCCGCAGGCTGGCCCGGGACAGAGGCGGAGAACAGTGTGATATAGCTCTCATTATGGAGGAGGGGATGGCAAAGATGGAAGACTCAAACGTTCTTCCTCCACAACCCACTACTTAAATCCACATGGCAGCTTGCATTTTTCCCATTTCCCCACATCTCTTTCAGGTGCTCATAGGAACCAAGAGGTCAGACCTGGGAAGGTTGGTAGAGAACTAGGTTGAGAGTTTCTGGGTTCTATTCCTGGATCTGGCTCCCAGGGCAACCATGAGCAAATCACTTCCCAACCTCCACCCTGCCCACATCTTTAAAGTTATCATCAAAAGTCTTTACTTAGCACCAATGGTCTGATTATAGACATCCAATAACGTGAAGTGCAGTAATAGTGATATACAATATAAATAGAATAAAATATATTACTATATAAATTATATAATAAAATAATATAATAGCTATCATTTACTTTATACTTAGGTCACAAAATTTCATATACATATTAGCTAATTTGATCTGCCTCTACAAGGGTACCATAGGTATTACTATTATAAATTAGCACTATCCCTAACTTAAAGAGTCTTAGGCTCTAAGATACGTGATGGTTATATGGAGTGACATGAAACACTACCTCTCTTACAGTTAGGTGTCTACAGCAGGATTCAAATTCAGATCTTCCCAACTCTATGTCCCAAATACTATCTGATATGCCAGGCTGCACCTCAAGATGTAATAGTGCCAGAAGACTTTAATTATCTAGTCATTTTCTTGAGCACTCACGCATGCTCGCTCGCTTTCTCTCTCTCTCTCTCTCTCTCTCTCTCTCTCTCTCTCTCTCTCTCTCTCTCTCTCTCTCAGCAGAGTATCATTTCTTGGATTGACTTAATGACAATTTCATCCTTGAAAAGACTAAGGAATCAACAGGAAGAAATTCTACAACAGATCTCATCAAGAAAGAAATGATTTCTGATATGGAAATGATGGTGTCATGGGGGAGGTACTACTTTCTCTTGGAATTTGTGACAAAGGAGAGGAAAAAAGTTATAACCTAACTTCTATGCAAGATTTGGGGAGAGCACGTTTCAAAGGGTTCAGAAAAAGTCTAGGTAAAATCTCACGAACAAAAAATTCTCCCAAAAAGAAAAAAAGGTCAGCCAAGGAGGAACTGAAGACTCTTGATACTGAAATTCTAACTAATATAAAGAAAAATAATTCCGACATAAAAGAAAAGGGCAAAGTTACCAAAACAGACTAATGTAGCTACATAGAGCATTCATCATACAACCTGGATTTTTAAAAGTGAAGATGAAAGCAAGGGCAAGTAACAGAGGATGAAGTGTGACATGGTCTTGTAAAAACAGGGTTATAAGGGCTGAAAGTCAGAATGAGCTAAGAATGGTCAGGAAACCAAAAGATAAAAAAGCAGGTGGTTTTTAAAAAAGCTTTATTGATGAAAAAGGAGGATCATAGAAGGGCTAAGAAGCAGTACTTAGGATGGATAGGAGCTGCTCTACTATTAATCTGCTCTGTGTTCTCTGCCAAGAAGGATAAGGTAGTAGTCCATTGCCCACCACTGTTCCCACAAGTCTTCCAACCAGTCATATTTAGGAAGACTATATTCAAGTTGCACTAGATATTCTCTAGGTTGCCTTCCAACACTGAATCTTTGATTCTGAGGCTAAGTATCTATAATGGGTACAAGTGTCCTTTGCCCTTGTTTTCTTAGAAATAAGGAGCTAGGGGGCAGCTAGGTGGCACCTGCCTGCTGGATAAAGCACCATCCCTGGATTCAGGAATACCTGAGTTCAAATCCAGCTTCAGACACTTGACACTTACTAGCTATGTGACCCTGGGCAAGTCACTTAACCCTCACTGCCCTTTAAAAAAAAGAAAGAAAGAAAGAAGGGGCTAGAACTATATTATTTAAGGCCCACTAAGGAAGGAGAACTGGATATTTATAATCTAGGTCTGAATGCCAGCTCTACTATAAACTACCTTGTGTGATTTTGGACAAATTATCTCCTCTCTTTGGGATCTGTTTCCTTGTCTGTAAAATGAAGTTATTGCACTAGAATGACCTCTGATGTTTCTTCCAGCTCTGAACCTATGATTCTGATGAGAATGTGCTCCATATCAAAATCTGGGAGCCAAAAAAAAATCCCCACTAAAGGAAATTTCAAGCATGCCTGAAGGCTCCCACCAACTGCAATCCTAATTGCTCCATTTAAGCAACATCAGCACCTGGAAAAGAAGTAGTAGGTGCTCTAATTAGGAAGCCTTGGGATCTCTCTCCTTGATGAATGTCCAGCTCCAAACTGTACCAGCTGCCCACATTGAAAAGAAGTATATTGACCAGCTGGATAAAAAGTGTCATTAGATTTTCCTGTTGGAGCATAAGCACAGAATACTCAGGCTGCAACGAACTTCCAGGGATTTTCACACTGAATCTTCCTTCCTTCCTCATTTCCATGCAGTATTACACATCAACCCTTTCACAGACTATTTCTTTGAACCCAGAACTCCACAAACAAGTGTTGGTTTGATTTTGACTCCACACAAGGTTCTCCCATTCCATCACTCACTTACTTGTAGATAAGGCTTATTTTTCTGGAACACTGTTCCCTGAGGAATAGCTAAACAAAATAGAATACATAAATGTAATGCACTTTAATAAAGGAGGAGGGGTAGCTAGGTGGCACGATGGATAAAGCACCGGCCCTGGAGTCAGGAAGACCTGAGTTCAAATCTGGCCTCAGACATTTGACACTTACTGGCTGTGTGACCCTGGGCAAGTCACTTAACCCCAATTGCCTCACGAAAGAAAGAAAGAGAGAGAGAGAGAGAGAGAGAGAGAGAGAGAGAGAGAGAAAGAAAGAGAGAGAGAGAGAAAGAAAGAAAGAAAGAAAGAAAGAAAGAAAGAAAGAAAGAAAGAAAGAAAGAAAGAAAGAAAGAAAGAAAGAAAGAAAGAAAGAAAGAAAGAAAAAAGGAAGGAAAGGAGGAACAGGAAGAATTCAGAGAAGCTTGGTAAGAGTTGTATGAACTGATGCAGGATGAAATAAGACCCATAAAAACAACATAAACAATAATTACAACAGAAAGAACAAAAAAGAAACCGAATGCTGTGTTCAATATAATGACCAATCCTGGCCCCTGAAAAGCATTGAAAGAAATGTATATCCCCTTTGCAGAAGTGGGGGACAATGGATATGGATATGTCTATATTGTCAGATACAACTGCTATGGTGATTGATTTTGTGCAACATCTTATTTTTTCTCTTTCTTTAGTCCCTGTTACAAGAAATATCCTGATGGAGAAGGTGGAGGGTATTCAAACACGAACACTAAAAAAACTAAAGATAGCAATAAAAATAAGATTAGAAACCCATTGTGCCTACCATTTGACATAGCTCTGTACTCTAACAAGTGCTTAATTTTTAGAAAGAAGAAGAGGAAGAAGAAAAAGGAGAAGAAGAATTTGGTCTGATTTCTAGAGACATTCAGCTCCACTTCCTCAACTTCCTGGCTCTATCTATCTTTCAAGGCCTGGCTCAACTTTCATCTCCTCCATGAAAACTTCCCAATCATTCCCAACTACATTCACCAACTGTTCTCTGAATTCTAATTGCACCTTTTAATCAGTACCACATAATTGAACACATAAATTGTCCTTTTAATTGTTTCAAGTTTTTTCTCCCCAGCTAGATTATAAGCTCCTTGAGCACAGGTGACAGAAAACAGTCACTTGTATTTCTGAAACAATAAGAACAAAGGAAAATGCAGCTGTGGGGTTATTACTAGCCTTTGCAGTATAACAGTAATCAGCTCAGGAGAACAGCAGTCCTGCCTATCCACCAGCAACACCATAATCACTAAGAAAAGAATTCACTGCCCTGCTGGTTCTTTTGGTATTGGCCACCTCATCCATACTGAAAAATGCTGACACTATAGTCAAGCTCTTCAGGGAAGGAATTATACCCTGTTGCATTTGGTGGCCTTTCTTCCAGAGCTCTGAGTCCCGATACAGAAGTGAGGGAATAGGGGCAGCTAGGTGGCGCAGTGGATAGAGCACTGGCCCTGGATTCAGGAGGACCCGAGTTCAAATCCAACCTCAGACACTTAATACTTACTAGCTGTGTGACCCTGGGCAAGTCACTTAACCCCAACTGCCTCACCAAAAACAAAAAAAAAGAAGTGAGGGAATGAAGGCTTGGGAGGAGGAGAGGATATGTCCAACTATCTCTTATCCTTATGTATAGGGCTGGAAGGATTGAAAGCAAATCCAATTTTTTCAGGAGTAGAGGTGATGAAGTTTGGAGTGAACATTAATTAATCTATCCCTAGACTCCTGCATGAACCTCATGATTCCAACGTCCCAAAAATATTCACTCCATGAGATACAGATCTTGTCACAGCTGGAGCAATGTTTTACATTCTTACTGTATTCCCCTCAGTCCCCAGCACAATGATGGGTGGGTACTCAATAAATCTTTGTAGATTGATTAGTTAATTGATGAATAAGACCTGAAATCCAAACCAAAATGACTAGAGTTGAAGGGTTAAGATCTCAGCTCGAGGAAATAATGTAGTGTGACTAAGACAAGGAAATAAAACGTCAAACTAAGAGAGAACAGGGATGAGATGCAGTATCCCCAACCCCCACCTTCACCCCCAAAAGGAGAAATAAACAGAGCATGAAAAGAAAAAAGTGAAGGATAAAGAAAGAGAGAAGAATAAAAAAGAGAGATAAAGGAGGGGGTGCTAACAGCTTTCTCATCTTCTCCCACCCCCAGCTGCCCTACCCTCTGTCAGTAGCTAGTATTAGCAAATTAACAGCTTCCTCTTACAGTCAGTCCACATCTCCCAAGGAGAAAGTCTGTCTGATGTGTGAATTAATTGGATAATTAGTTTCCCTAATCTTCTAGCTTACACCCCACCTTTCATGGGGAGGGGGAAAGTTGATGAGTCATCTCTTCTCTGGGAAGAAGAGAAAATGGGGAGGAAGGAGGAAAAAGGACAGCCTGCTCCCCAGGCATTCTACAATCCTCTCTACCCTTGGCCCAAATAAGCATAATTTCCAGCTTATCACATAAACTGGCCTGCACTGACTTCAAAAAATCCTTTTATGACCCACAATGCTCATTCCAGGCTCCATGAAGATGGCATCACCTTTCAATCAGCTTAGATTCTGGCTGCAGTTTGGGCTTCCTGCTCAGGAGGCCATGAGGTATCAAAAGCAGTTTGTCAGATCCATTATAGCTAACAAAGAAGAAAGAGCCAGTGTCCTGCAGTAGGTAACAAAAGTTAGAAAAACAGAATTACAGAATCTTAGAGTTTAAAAGGACCTTACAAGTCACCTAGTTCAACTTCTCAACCAGTATAGGAATACTCTACAATATTCTTAAAAGGTAATCATAACCTGGGGGGGGGGGTGGAGAGAAGGATAAAAAGAGAGGAGATGCTATGTTGCAAAGCAGGCTATCAGAAAATTCTTCCTCATCCTTTAATGAAGAAGTTCTTAATTTGGGGCTCATGAACTTTTACTTGTAACATTTAGGTAATTATTTTAATATAGGGTGTTCCACAAGTCTTGGCGTAGTTTTAAGTTTTCTTTAGATGCACAAACTACACCATCATTTGGAATATCCAGTATAATCATTTTCCTTAGTAATCTTATGTACTTAGTAAAACCTTATTCTGAGAAGAGGTCCACAGGCTTCACCAGACTGCTAAAGGGGTAATGGGGAGGGGGGAATAGATTAAAAACTCTGCCTTAAAGACAGAGTTGCTTCTCATCCTGTGTAATTCTTAAATATGCCCTTCTCTAGATAGTCCTTAGAGAATCTATCCAATGTACAGGGGCTTAGCAATGCAACACCTGGGTTATCTAACTGCTGTTGCTTACTCTCACTACAGGACTAGCCCAGGACACCTTTCCCCCCAGTCTGCATGATGATATCTTCCATATTACTTTGTGATAATATGATACTGACTACTTGTACCCATCACTGCAGGGTACCCTGAAATCCTAAATCTTTTGAGATGGTGATATCCCATGATCCATGCTAAGCAGTTTCACCAAGAAAATAAGTGATGTGAAAAAAGTGGATTTTTGTGGCAGGGCTCAGTTTGGGAATCAATGAAAATGCTGCACAATTTCTCAAATCCTGTCAATTCCAGCAAGCTTTCCTCCTCCTGGTCAATTTTTGACCTAGCCCACTGCCGATTTGGAATGCCTTTCCAAGATCTAAGTACCATCCCACTGGGCTGACCATCCAAAAACATATCATAATCTAAGCAATATATACCTTTCATCCATCTGTTTTGTTCTTGTGAATTTTTAGGCCAATCTCTTTTGAGTGATCATGGATCATGTTGAGGAGGCTGTAGGTCTTGATAAAATTGGTGCAGTGTCACCAGCAGATAGGGGAGAAAATCTGGGAAAACCTCTTTTCAACTTGGATCCTGAGGAATGTTCTCTGACATGTTGGGAAACACCAGACACAAAAAAAGGAGACAATCCCTCAGTTCCTACTGGAAAGGAACACTGTAGAAATATAGATAAATAGGTATATATATGTATGTATGTAAGAAGGAAGTACATTCCAGACACGGTAGCCAGCCAGTGGAAAGGCATGGCGATGGGAGATTGAGTGCCATGTTCAAGAAACAGGAAGAAAGTAAATTTGGC
Organism: Dromiciops gliroides; assembly: GCF_019393635.1. Lineage (NCBI taxonomy): Eukaryota > Metazoa > Chordata > Mammalia > Microbiotheria > Microbiotheriidae > Dromiciops > Dromiciops gliroides. The sequence goes on from NC_057865.1 coordinate 198,898,308, forward strand.
TGAAAGCAGAGTATGGAAAGGAAAATAATGTACAATGATTTGGGAAAGATATGTTGTGGTCAGGTTGCAGAGATAGAGATAAAAGACAGGATGACACTTTTTTAAAGTTTCATTTTAAATGATTTAAAAAATAAACATAGGAGTTCATATTTTGACACTAATTGCAATAGGGAACTGCTAGGGTTTGAGTAGGGGAGTGACCTGATTAGATCTGCACTTAAGGAAAAATACATCCTTTCTCAAATGTGGTATTCAGAACTGCACAAAATAAATACTCCAGACATGCTCAGACAAGGACAGAGAGACATCATCTATTTTTTGGAAACTAAAATTCTATTAATATACTCTAAGACTGAATTTGACTTCTTTGTTTGCTGTATCACATTGGTGACACACATTAAGCTCACTAGAATCACCATTTATATTTCATATGAACTAAGAAACCAGGTCTCACACATCCTGTATGTGTATAAGATTGAGAGGGGGAAGGGAGGAAGGAAGAAAATAGTGCTGAGCCAAGTTTAGCTGGAATTAACAAGGGTGCAAGCAGGCAAAGCCAGAAGTTACTGAGAATGAACTGCAGAAAGGAGGCTGCCAGATGAATCCTGATATTCAGACAATGAGTCTGGCTATTCAGAGTGTGGCTGGGCAAGAGTCTGTCAGGTGAGATGAGGCTTCATTCTGGGAAATCCAAGCTCACCAAGCAAGAGTGAGAAAGGACATGGGAACGCCCCTCTGAAGGAGATTAACTGTACAGAGAAGGGGAGGAAGAATGCTTGCAGGCAGGAACAGATACTGAATATCTATCTAGTGGTGGAGTAGATGGATGTTTGGTCAAAAGACCAGCATGCAACTGGTAAATCCAAGAGGATGGTGGAGCAGGAACGAAACCAAGATCAGAGGCAAAAGTCAGGATCTCTTGCAGACAAGCATCTTGTGCCATCAAATCCTGCCTTTTAATGGAATGGCTTAAGGGTTTTGTAGGGATGGGAAGGGGCAGTCTATTCCAGCCTTCAAAAGATCTGCTCTTTCTAAGGGAGTCCTAATTCTGCTAGGGAAGCAGCTTCACCTTTCTAGCACAAGAGTACATATACTTATTGGGAAGTGATCTTAGAGGTGTCTAGCCCAGCCCTTACCAGGAAAAGAATTCCCTCTGCATTATACCCCAATATGGTCACCATCCTTTGCTCTAGTGAAGGATAAACCAACCACTTCTTGTGGCAGTCCACTAACCTTTCAGTTTCTGTGGAAAAGAAACAGAATGTCCATACCAGGGCATGGATAGTTAAAATATTCCCATTATCTGATGTCTTAATGTCCTAGAACTACTCAGGTAGGAACCCTTTGGGCAGTTGATTTCCCTCCCCCAACATGCAGAATACTCACCTTATTAGGTTTCATCTTGTTTTATTCTAATTTTCTTCCCTCATGTATAGTTTTATTTATTCTATCTGGTCAAGATCTTTTTCAATCCTGATTCTGTCATCTAACACAGGGCTTCTTAAACTTTTTCCACTCACTACCTACCCATTTTCACCCAAGAAATTTTTACATGACCCAGGTATATTGGTATATAAAATAGGTATATATAACCTTTTATTGTTGTCAATTTCTTATGACCCCCAACATTGTTACGTGATCCCATACAGGGTTACGACCCACAGTTTAAGAAGCTTTGATCTAGCAGAGTAGCTGTCTCAACAGCACTTTGCCACTATCTCCAAATTTGATTAAGCATAGACTATCAAGGGGCAGCTAGGTGGTGGATAGAGCCCTGGAATCAGGAGAACCTGGGTTTAAATCTGGCCTCAGACACTTGACGGTTACTAGCTGTGTGACCCTGGGCAAGTCACTTAACCCCAATTTCCTCACTCCCCCCCCCAAAAAAAAGAAAAAAGCATAGACTATCAAATGAATTAGCAAGTTTATTGGTCAGAATTCTCTATATGGTTTTACTGTGAAGAATTATCACTAATTAACATTAGAATCTATTCTTTAACTTAAGAACCATGATCAATCATGATTCAAGAGGAACCAGTAATGAGGAATGCTACCTACTTCCTCAAAGAAAGGTGATGGAGTTGGATGTGAAGGAAATATGCAGAATGAGACACTCATTTTTGGCGATGGCCAATATGAGACTTTATTTTGCTTGACTCTGCTTATGTTACAAGTGTTGGGGTGGGGGGGGTTGTTTCCTTTTATAGCAGGAGGTGGTTTCAAGGAGGAAAAATAAATGCTTGATAATGGCAAATAAAATAAAATTTAATTTGGAAAAAAGCATTTGAACTTTAATTAAGCATGCTAACAATGAAAAACAGTGATTGATCCTGCATCCCGGCTGTGAAGTATATGCAATTCAGGAAAACTTGAGAAAATTTGAATACCTTATCATACCATAAAAACTGGACAGAACTTTAAAGACAATCAAGTTCAATGCCTTCATTTGACAGATGAGAAAACTAAGACCAGAAAAGTTGAAATGACCTGCATACCATCATGCAGGTAGTAAAAAAGCCATGATAGGGGCAGCTAGGTGGCGCAGTGGGTAGAGCACCGGCCCTGGATTCAGGAGGACCTGAGTTCAAATCCGGACTGAGACACTTAACACTTATTAGCTGTGTGACTCTGGGCAAGTCACTTAACCCTCAATGCCTCACCAAAAAAAAAAAAATTTTAAAAAAAGCCATGATAGAACCCCAAGTTTTCAGTTTCCAAATCAATGATCTTTCCACTTCACCACACTGTAGGGAAGGCAAAAGTTTGGTGTGTTTTTTAATAGAAATGAATAATTAGAAGAAAGAGTAGAAATATAAAGAGGATCCAAATAAATGACTTTGTTAATTGGTTTTGCTTCAAACTTTACTTCACATTGGATATTAAACCGTAACATACATAGCTCACAGGGGCTCTAAAACACATGGAGTGACTTCCCAAGGTAATATACACTTTTTATAGGTGTGAAATTATAGCAATGGCTATTTATAAGGTTTCGCTGACATCTGTAAAAGTCCACATCTGGCCAACAAGATTTATCCAGCTGCATGGATAATCGCTGCATTAGCTCTCAAAGATGGAAATGTGCTTAAGGGATACCAAAGCAAGTTATATAGTTAATGGGGAGAGAAGCAAGACAAATCTTGCTACACAATTTGGTCCTGTGAAGTCATATTCATCTATTAGACAGAGCTCTATTCTAGGTATCAGGACTCTAGATTTCCATTTCTGAGCTCTGCATGCTGCCTCTGAATTATTCTGGACTCATCAGTTCTTTTGATACTGCCTTGATGTTTCTTTTTGCAAACTGGGGAGAATCTAATATCAATAGCTTACACTTACATAGCATTTAAAGGTCTCAAAACACAGCATCTCATTTGATCCTCAAAAATAGCCCTTTGAGGTAAGTAGTGAAAATATTATTATTCCAATTTTACAGATAAGAAAACTGAATCTCAGAAGGGTAAAGTGACTTGCTCAAGATCACACAGTAAGTAAAACCCATCCATCCCTAAACCAAGAGTCAAACAAAATTTGGAATGAACTGTATGAGTTAGAATAAATGACCTCTGAGGTCCCTTACAACTGAAACCAAATGCTGCAATTATTTTAAATGAATTGCAATCCAAACCAAATATGATCTCAGGAGGTGGGGAAGCAAACTTTACGAGCCAGCTTAATTCAGAATTTAACCTATATGTTTCTCTCTTTTTTTTAACTAGGACAAAACTGAAACACTAAAATATTTTAAAAACTAAATTGGTATTTCATTTGTTTCAAATCCTGCTCCCTGCCAGTATGCCTCAAAGGTCCAAAGAATGTACACTAATTATTACAGATTTGTTCAAACATAAAGCTAATGCTATATATACCTTTTTACCTCTGTAGAGGATGATAGTTCACCTCTGGTCCAACTCAAGACAGAGCAAGAGAAATCTGCTGTTAAATCATGGTAGGGAGTCTTTAGCTCAAGACCAACTACAACTTCACCATGCAAAAGACAATTAAATATGAGAATGAGTTGACTGAAGCAACTGTAAGAAAAATGATAATCCCATCACTATGGTTTGATATCATATTTCCCTACCTGAAGACAGGGGAATAGATTGGATGACTTTAGGAGGTGCCTTCCAGGCTGAGTTATCTATGATTCCAGGATGAGATGCGATGCTGACACTGGGGTTGCTATAAACAATCTCCCCTCCTCCTAATTCAAGAGCCTATTTCCAGCTCCTCACAGTTCCTGACTAATGCCACCATGTGAGAATCATTTCACCTCTCCAGGTCAGTTTCCTCCTCTATAAAATGAGGGGATTGGAGGAGATGATCTCTAAAGTCTCTTCCAGCTCTGACATTCTATTCTAGGAGCTAACCTCTCCCAAGGAATCTGGGGCATCCTAAGGCCAGCATTGCTCAAATCACATCTTCCTTTTGTTCAAAAGTTACTGAATAACTTTCATTCCCACAGCCTCCTGAGAGAAACCACATCAGAGGGAGAGCAATCAGACCCCAGCTGGAGTGGGGCACCGGATATCTCCCACCATCATCTGTCAGAACCCTGGCTACAAAGTCCCGACTATAGCCAATCCCCCCCCCCCCCCCGGGACTTCAGCTCAGAAGTCCTCACTGCCTCTATTCTCAGGGCTTCCTCTCAATTACAGCTTTTGAATCTGAGAATCACATAGAATAACAGCATGGATGAATGTGAGTGACCGGAGCTCAGCTGGTGCCCCTGCCCTGAAAGATTACTTCCTAAGTACTCAGCATTCAGAATAACATCCTGGAATCTCCCTGGGCACAGTAGACATCCCAGTATGTTTTCCTAGACAGGATAACACTTAAACGAGATATCAGCCTTCAGTGGGACTAGGGACTTACTGGAAGCCCTATCGAATAAGCAGAAGAGATGTCAAAGCTAAAAGTTACCAGGCTAGTCTGGGAAGATGCTGAGATCTTAAGAGATTGCAGGAGATCTGAATTTTAGTCCTGATTCAGCCCCATTGTGATATTTAGGGAAATTTATTTCACTTCTATGGCCGTCAATTTCCCTCTGTAAAAACAAAGAACTGGACAAGATTATAGTACTTAAAAGTTGGAAGGAGCCTTAGAGATTATCTAATTGAACTCCCTCCTTTTGCAAATCAAGAAAAGGTTATATTGAAGAACCATTTCTAACTCTAAGACTGATTACATGGAACACTTAAAATAGCTCCTATCTCTGGAGCACTTCAAGGTTTACAAAACACTTTCCTTACAATAATCCCATGAAATAAGTAGCAAAAGCATTATTATCCCCAGTTTACCAATGAGGAAACTAAGATTTGGGAGAAATTAAATGGCATGCCTAGGGTCATACAGCTCCTCTGCTTCTGTGATTCAACCAAGAAATATTTACTGAGACACTACTTGGCATAAGGCCCAATGAAGGATGGGACAGGGGGAAAAAAAGAATGCTTAAGAAGGAGGGAAGTGGAGAGAAAGAAGACATTCTGCTGTGGAGGAGTTAACTGGGCACTACTCAGCAGCATGAGAATGCCTGACCATGGTCCAAACCATTCATTCAATTCAATGTCACTGTTATGAACCTTCCTCCCATAGTCACCACTTAATATCCTATCGATGCACTACATTAAAGAGGGAAAATATCAGGGGGAAAAGTTAGTAGATTTGGTTTCATATCCCAGCTCCAACGCTTAGAAATTGTATGATCTTGTCCAAGTAAGTCACCTAACCCCTCTGTGTTTCAGTTACCAAATTTACAAAATGAGACTAATAATTCTTTCACTACCTGCTTTCAGAGGGCTGTTGTGAAGGAAGCACATGGTAAACCTTAAAGCACTACAGAAATGTGGATTGTTATAATTAAAATTATCTGCATGTGTCTTATCTCTCTGTTGAACTAGAAACTCCCTGAGGGCAAGGGCCAAGTCTCATCTAAACTAAATTGTGTCTCCTCCTAACATACTGTACACAATTGGCACTTCTGAATGCATACAAAATATGTATAAGACATTGTCCCTATCCTCAAGAAGTTTACAATGTTATTAGCAAGATAAAACTCACATACTTCAAATAGTCAATTCACATCTTCTCTAGGGAATGGCCAGCCATTTTTTAAATTAAGAAAAACCTTCCTGACAAAGAGATCCCCATCACCTTAACTGGATTCCAGTATCTCACTGCCCTTAAAATAAGAAAACTTTCCTACTAGGCCAAATTCTGCAGATCAAGCCCTTTTCCTCTAGTTTAACCCAAGCTTCCTGACCCTCAGTCTAACCTGAGGGGCCAGAGTGAAGGTGGCTGAAAGGACCACAGAGGTTTCCCAAGGAGCATACTATGCCTTTGGACAGATCACTTTCAAGCCAAATAAGTTCTGCAAATAAATATCCTTTTTGTTTTGCTTGCCCATCCATTTTCCAAAGATAGATCATTAATTCAATATAATAGGACATACAACAAACATTTATTAAGCACTTTCATGTTCAAGACACAGGAAATCACATTTTCTTCAACTTGCTCAACAAAAATAGTCTTTCACCCTTGGCTGCATGGCTGAACTTTAAGACTTCAAAAGAAATGCCCTTGTATATAGGAGGTTCTTATGAAATATTTTAATTGATCAATGAGAGAAGTAGTATGCTATAGTGGCTAGAGATCCAGCCTGGAACCTAAGAAGACCTGGGTCCAAGACCACTTTCTTTCTCCTCCTTCTCCTCCTCCTCCTCCTCCTCCTCCTTCTTTTCTCTCTCTCTCTCTCACTCACTCACTCACTCTCGGTGCCCCAGGCAACTCTCAAGACTAAAATTTTCCTTACATTACTAAGGGGGGGGCAGTTTCTTCCTCTGAGGGTTTCTTACATCACTGAAATCACAGATCCAGTCCTATTCCTAATGGTTCCGTGTTTTGTTTGTTTTTTCATTTGTTACACATACCACTCCTGCAGACTATAATCTCTCCATACCTTAGTAAAAAGCCCTTTTGAATTGCTATAATAAAAACAATTCATCACCTGGTAGCCCATCTTTTGGGGATACACATCAGCTAAGTTAATCAGTCATTGGTCAAAAGACAGAGTCAGTTACAGGACCCATGCTAGAAGTCTTCCCTGTGGAAGGCTTAACTGGTATTGAACCTGCCATAGCGTGTACTCTTGTAGCACAGATTTCAAAAGTCCCAGGGTCACCTTCAAGCCATAAGGAAGTATTAGAGGAGGACGTGGGTAAGGGGAATGACTGAACATATCAGTCATATTCAAGTACTGAGCGCCTGCTTATGTGCATAAAAGCTAAGACATAGGTTCTAAAAGAGCTACAAGCCAGCTGGGGAGACAAGGTCAGCTCTCCATTATCCGCATGGAGCCAGCAAGAGCCTCCTAGCAGAGCTCTCTTGGCAGTCTCAGATTTCACTTCCTCATGGCTCATAGTATATATTAAGTCACAGGGTTAGATGAAATAGCTCCATTACCCATGTGGAGATTAACTAACTGAAATGCTAAATCCAACACGAGTGAAACAGAGCTTCTTTAACTCTATCTTTTCTGGCAATCCAAAGGATTTCTTTCACCATTCTCCACCTTATAAATCACCTCGCTCTGTGCTTGCCTATAAAATGAGAGATGCTCTGTATCAGTGAGCACTGTGAACTAGGTGCCCGCTGCGCTACGGAACCATAAGGCACTTTGGGGACAAAGAAGAGAGAGACACTCCCCGTTCTCATGGCACTCACCAACTATCAGAAGAGCAGACCATAAAAAAGAACAGAACACACAGAGGGCAAACTATCTCTCATCCTCTGCCATCCCCTTTTCCTTTTGCCTTCGATCTTTCCCAATATCAGGGTCTTTCCCAATGAGTCCCATCTTCTCATTATGTGGCCAAAGTATTTAAGCTTCGGTTTCAGTATTTGATCTTCCAGTGAATCACATTTCTTCAAGTATTGACTGACTGGATCTCCTTACTGTTCAGGGGACTCTCAGAAGTCTTCTCCAGCACCACAACTCAAAAGCATCACAAGAAGTTTTCAAGTAGAGGCCAGGCAGTCATGAGTCAGGATTATTATAAAGAAGATTCATACTGCAGGTAGATGTGGGCCTAAATAACTCCTGAGGTCCCCTCATTCTGCAAAAATGAATTGAATATTGGTAGCACTGTGTAATAGGAAAATTCTCTACCAGGGTTAGGTTAGGTGGTGGGGTTTTTTTTCCTTGAATGGTGACAATTCTGCCTCTGGGACTTGACTGGCCCAGGGGACTCTGTCTCCCTGGGCAGCTTCCTGGTGGTCTCTGACCATGTGTGGCTTCCTGGTTATCGAAGGACATTAAAGTGACTACCTCCATGGAGTCAGGGGCCCTTCAGTCCATAAACCCCGTAAGTCATCATACTGTGCCCTGCTCTGCCAGTTGCTTTCTCTCCCCAGGCAACAGGGGCCACACCTACCCAAGCTAAATGCTACAGTATCCATGTTGAATAGAATTACTATGCTATGACTAAGTAAATCTCCCTTTCTTAACTGTTGAATAATCTATTTCTCTCTCAGTTGTTCCAACATGAAAACTAATCCAGCCTGAATCAGGTCCACCAATTATTACACAGGAGTTTTGGTTCTTAGCTAACTCAAAATGAATTATCAGACAAAATAATTTAACTTAATCAACAAATATTTATTCATTGCTAGCTTGTTTCATCCTAAACAGGCTACAGATAAAGGGGGCTTGGAAATGAATTTAGGGGGCATGTTATAAACACTGCTACTGCTACATGATGATAAATGTATAGCTTTTATTATCTTTTAACTTGTCCTGATGAATGTTGGTGCAGCTTACTTACTGCAGAGAATTCTAATCACTCAATAGGCCTTTATTAAGCACTTACTATGTGCCAGGTATTGTGCTAGGCACTAGGGATACAGAAACAACATTGCAACATTCCCTACTTTAAGGGAGCTTACATTGTATCAGGGAAGACAAGAAGATAATTTAAAGAGCGATGGCTCAGAAAAGGCTTATATGGGGTTTTTTTGTTTGTTTGTTTTGGGTTTTGGTTTTTTTTTTGGTGAGGCAATTGGGGTTAAGTGACTTGTCCAGGGTCACACAGCTAGTAAGTGTTAAGTGTCTGAGGCTGGATTTGAACTCAGGTCCTCCTGACTCCAGGGCCAGCTCTCTATCCACTGTGCCACACAGCTGCCCCAGAAAAGGTTTATATGTAAGGTAATGTTTGAGTTGAAACTAGAAGTAAAGGATTCCATGAAGCCGAGTAGCATTTTGGAATGGGGAATAGCCACAGCAAAGGCAGGTTAGGAACACATCACCTAATCTGCGTTAGAGATATTTGTTGTTGTTGAATCATTTCAGTCATGTCTGATTCTTTGTGACCCCATTTGGGGTTTTCTGGGCAGTTGCCATTTTCTTCTCCAGCTCATTTTACAGATGAGGAAACTGAGGCAAAGAAGAATAAGTGACTTGCCCAGGGTCACACAGCTAGGAAGTTTCTGAGACAAGATTTGAACTCAGGAAGATGAGTCGGGGGCAGCTAGGTGGCCCAGTGGATAGAGCGCCAGCCCTGGATTCAGGAGGACCTGAGTTCAAATCCAGTCTCAGATACTTGACACTTAGTAGCTGTGTGACCCTGGATAAGTCACTTAACCCCCACTGCCCCACCCCCCCAAAAAGAGGAGGAAGATGAGTCGTCCTGACTCCAAGTCCAACTCTATCCACCAAATAACCTAGCTGTCCTAAATTAGAGATATATGGAAGTATAGATATGAATGAATTGCAAGAAACTATCTGTAAAAGGCTTTGCAGAAGAAGCAAGTACTGAGGTGGGATTTTTTTTAAAGGCACTAACCTGGTGGGGCACTGCTTAATAGAATTATTGACTTTACTTCCTGGGGCATAATTAGCTACCCAGGGAGCATTCATTTGCATATACCACCTGATTGGCTAGTAGCTCTTCAAGCACAGCCGTTCTCAGAAGGGAAGATACAGCAAGGGGACATCTATTCCTGACTCTCTCATCATTGCAAGAGCCCAGACTGCCAATCTGTGCTAAAGAGAGGAGAGTGGGGAGCATTGTCCCAGGAATTACATCCAATCTGCTTAATATGCAATGTACAGATTCCCAGAAATCAATGCTCATTTTTAAAACTGTTGCCTAGAGCTATCCTGTGTGTTTAATTTCAGGGTCGGTGTTAAGTATCCTTCTATTTATAAAGCAACTTTCACTGCAGTACTGCAGTGGTGCTCCCAACAGGCACAGGAGAGGTGGAGCCATGGTTTAAAAGATGGGGAAACTGAGGCACATAGTGACTTACCCAAGGTCACACAGTATATCAACAAAGATTCATGCCTCTTCTACCACTTCCTTAAAAGGAAGAAAGTAGGGGATGGAAGGTAAGGGTATAAAAAAGAGATTCCTAGCTCTAAACAGCCCAGTGCACACCAAATATCAGGAAATTCTTTAGGGAAGTCAAGTGAGTCAAAAATTATGAAGTATCTGCTTCAGACCGTGCCCTTTGTTAGGCACTAAGGAGATAGATGGGGTAAAAGAAGAATTGGAATGAAATGGATGGTAAGAAGAGCTAAAAGTGTACTTAGATATATTCAATGTCCTCTTTTTTTTTTTTAATTGAGGCAATTGGGGTTAAGTGACTTGCCCAGGGTCACACAGCTAGTAAGTGTTAAGTGTCTGAGGCCGGATTTGAACTCAGGTACTCCTGACTCCAGGGCCGGTGCTTTATCCACGCGCCACCTAGCCACCCCATAATGTTCTCTTTTTATAGATGATAAACACTTAATTCTAAGTGACCCACCCAAGGCCACGCAGGTGGTAAAGAGCAGGTCCAGAATTTGGACTCTGATCTTTTGACTCAGAATACAGTGTCTTACCATTATGCCACAGCTGGATGTTCTATGTGTCTCTCTTACCTGAGCCCTGTGTTCTTTGATCAAATTGAAAGGGCTGAGGGGTTGGGGGAGTGGAGACATCAATTGATCACTGATGGCCTGATCAACCCTCCTCTCCACCACAGATAGTGATCAATCATCAACAAACCATTGTGCCCAGGACTGTGCTAGGTTCTGGGGATACAAATTTTAAAAATGAAATGATCCCTGATGCAAGGAGCTTACATCCAAATAGGGGATGTGATGAGTACATGTGGAAGAATACAGAGGACAAATACAAACAGAATAAATATATGTGTGTATAAAATATATATTAAAATACAGCCAAATACAAGGTAGTTAGATGTAAAAGTCATCTCATCCACCACTATCCCAGAGAGGAAGAGCAGCAGGTAGTTAAGTAGTAGAACAAATGTTTAAAGCCAGGTTCTTGGACTCCAAATTAATACTCTTTCCCCTCTACCACACTGCTTCTCCAAGCATGAGATCATGGCCTGAGTAAAGGCAAGAAACAGGAAAAGCTTCTGTAACAGGGGAGATGGCACCTCGATAGTCGCCATGTTCCTAGGTTCCTATGCCCACTGCTTCTCACCCCAGTGGCCAGGTATCTCCAGCATATGAACAAATGGGGCATCTATGGCTGAGCTTCAGAAATCCATAAACCTCAACATATTCTGGACTAAGGCCTGAGGCAGGGATGAAGATGTCATATGTAAAACTGACTTTTCAGAAGTGAACTGTAGGACATGTTCCACTCACAGCAAACCAGATGTACTACAGAATAGCTTGGGCAAAAGATCAGGGATAGCGATGATGGATTGACACCTCTCTACTGGCTGCAGTCAGAGGGATGAGGAGGTAGAGGAAAAATTAAAAGCCCAAAAGATATTTTCCCAGTGATTTGTGCTGCTTGAGATGCCCTGTAGCAATATTTATCCCACGGCTCTATGCTACTTTTGTTTATTATCCAGCTTAGCCTGAGTTATCACAATGAAGACAGGATTCATAAACTACCCACCTGACACCAGGGAATTGTGAAGCGAATTTTAAAACCTGAAGGAGTGGCTTCTGCCCTACCTGGAAATTTTAAAGAAATACATACTCTCCTATTCCCTGGAGACTTATTCGACATTAACACTCAACTAAAACACTCTTTCAAATCAGTCACCCTCAGCATCCCTGGGATGTACCCTGGAACTCAGATCGACCCAGATCATTCACTCACTAATCAATGAAGGGGAAAAACTGCAAGCTAACCATGACAATATTCTCATACTAGTAACTGTGACTAAAAGGACTACTTCCTACAAAGCATGTCCTATTTTCTGGTTGTGTTTTAATCCCTAACTAAAGTCCTATCCTGAAAACTCATTATGCTCCGTAAGTAACGCTAAACCAGAAGAAAATGATCTCTGGAAGGCCCTACCAAATTGGAAAGGATTTGAGTACAGGCCTGGTAACAGCCAGTGCATCTGTCATCTGGGGTTCAGCCTGGATAAATTCAGATGCTAACCACCACAGGTATGGCTACCAGGTGATCAAGTGTTCTAGGTCATGGAATCCCAGGGAAACCTTCTATTATATGCTATGGCAATTTTACATTCTATGTCAGTGGAATAATCAATCAACAATTCAACGAGCATTTATTAAGCAGTGCTCAGGACTGTGCTAGTCACTGGGGACCCAAAGGAAAAAAAATCAACCGGTCTCTACCCTTAGTAGAACTTATATTCTATCAGGGGAGACAAGAGAAGAAGCATAGTGTTTGTGGAGAACGTGCTGGATTTGAAGGATAAAAACTCGGGTCTTCCAGCCTACCCAAAACATTTGCTAGCTGGGTGACCCTGGGCAAATGCTTTAACCTCTCTGGGCCTATTTTCCTCACCTGTTCAATGATAGAGTTGAATTTGATTATCTAAAAGGTACCTTCCAGCTCTAAATGTATGATCCTATGAACTCCCATTGATGAAATCACAGATCCTTGAAGCTTTAAAGTGTTTTTATCAACAAACATTTATTGAGCTCTTACTTGTTCAAGACACTATGGTAACATCATTTACTCCTATGGTATTGGCTATCACCTCTATTGTGGTGATTCCCAAACCTACAGAGAATCACCGACTTTCAGAACTGCAAAAGACCACCGAGTACAAGTACTTTGTCCAAAACCTTTTAAATTTCCCGATGCTGTTTAAAGTTCTGCATAGGACAACATTGCTCTCTTATGCTTTATAGTATTTCTCCTGACATTGCTAAAATGCATCCACAGATACTTGGGCACAGTCTGCATCTGTAAAGGAGGAAGAATAATGATACCTAATTCTCAGGTGTGAGGGAAAGATATAGCGAGGTATTTGTCAAGTGCTTTGCAAACCTTAAAACACTATGTAAATGCTAACTGCTATTAAGAGAGACTACCAAGAAAGAATACACAAGGAATACTGTGTTCAGCTCATTTTAGGAACGTTAAGGCCAGGAAAGACAAGACGGGGAGAAAAGGAGAGCCACCTTTCAGTGTATAGAGGGCTGTAAAGCAGAGAAGGGATTAAAGTGTTACTTTAAGGGGCAGCTAGGTGGCGCAGTGGATAGAGCACCAGCCCTGTAGTCAGGAGGACCTGAGTTCAAATCCAGCCTCAGACACTTGACACTTACTAGCTGTGTGACCCTGGGCAAGTCACTTAACCCTCATTGCCCCGTATTTTTTTTTTTTAAAGTGTTACTTTTGGCCCCAGAAGGCAGAATTAGCATCAATAGAAGGAAGTTATAAAGAGGGAAATTTAGGTTCAATACAAGGAAAAACTTTCTAACAATTATAGCTGTCAACAGATGAAAAGGCTGCCTAAAGACTAATAATGGGCCATTTTTCAAGTATGATGTGGAAAGACTTGTTCAGGTAAAGGTTGGACTAGATGGTCTTGGAGACCCCAGTTTCTGTGATTCTACAAACATCATGAGACGGAGAGTAAAAGTAAAATGTCAGGGCAGCTAGGTGGTGCAGTGGATAGAGCACCGGCCCTGGAGTCAGGAGTACCTGAGTTCAAATCCGGCCTCAGACACTTAACACTTACTAGCTGTGTGACCCTGGGCAAGTCACTTAACCCCAATTGCCTCACTAAAAAAAAAAAAAAGTAAAATGTCCATTTTAGGGATGCGGAAGCTAAAGCTTTAACAGGTTACATAATATGCCCATGACCACTCAGCTAAGTTGTGACTGGAAACCAGAGCAACTGATCTGTCCACTCTCGTCGACAGCAAACTGTGCCCCAAGAGCCAAAGGGCCAGCGAGCTAAGAATGGCTCTTTATATAATACATGTTAAATATAATAAGACTTGATTTTAAAATGTAAACACCATTCTTAGCTCACAGGCTATACCAAAACAGGCAGCTGGCTGTGGCTTGCAGACCCCCAATCTACAATATCGAAGATAGACCCCCTACCCTACCCCATTGAGAAAACAAAAAGGAGTTCAGAGATTTTATTCATCCAAGAAATATTTACTGGATGTTGTGGAGGGTTAAAAGTATGTCTAAAAGCAGAATGGGATTTTTAGGAAAGGCCTCATATATAGCAGAGGTGAAACATGAGCCCACATCCTCCTCCTCTGACCACACTCCATTCATGCATTCGATCATTCATCATTTACTGCATGATACCTTAAAGAGCTATGTCCAAGCAATCATGGTCAGGGAGGCTGAACAAAAAGAAGTAGTGCTAACAAGACACACCATGGGATCTAAGGACTCGCCACGGCAAGGGATGAGTATAGATGAGGAAATTGTGGCCCTAGAACAGTTAAATTATAATACTAGGGGGCAGCTAGGTGGTGTAGTGGATAAAGCACCAGCCCTAGATTCAGGAGGACCCGAGTTCAAATCTGGCCTCAGACACTCAACACTTACTGGCTGTGTGACCCTGAGCAAGTCACTTAACCCTCATTGCCCTGAGGAAAAAAAAACAAAAACAAAAACAAATGATAATACTAAAAGTAATTATTATAATAACAGTGACAACAAGAAGCTAGTACTTTAAGGAATGGCAAGGAACTTTCTTTGTTCACTCATTTGATCTTGACAACAACCCTATGAAGGAGATGCTCTTATTATTCCCATTTCCCTTTGAGGCACAGAGGGGTTAAGTGTCTTACCCATCATCTCACAGCTGCAGAGTATCTGATTTGCCCAAGGTCATCAGTCAGCTAGTGGGTGACATCCACAACTCATGGAACTGCAGTGTCTCAGAGTGGGAAGAGGCTTTGAGGGTCACCTAGTCCAACCATCCCCTGAACAAGAGTCTCCTGTAATCTTCCCAATAAGTGGCCATCCAGCGTCTGCTTAAAGAATGCTAGTGAGACAGAATCCATGCCCTTAGAGGTGCCCATTCTACTCTGGGGTAGCTCTAATTATTAGGAAGCTTTTCCTTACATTGAGCCTGAACTCTCTCTAACTTGCACCTATTGTTCCTAGTTCTGCCTTCTCAAGTCTAAAGGAATAGGCCCCCATCTCCCCTCCATATTACCACTCTTTAAATAAGCCCCTCCAGTCTAACTCCAAACCTACCACAACATCCCTCCTACCTTTTGCTCCCAACCCCCTTTTAATATTCTATTCAGCCACCACCCTGCATTTCCTATTGCCCAGATGGGGCATCAGCTCTATAGTGAGTTGCTTCCAGACCTGATCTCATTCATCCTTACAACAACCCTTGCCAGGAGGAAAGGCTGACACAATTCTTAACATTTTATAGTTAGTGCTTAAGACCCAGTTGGAGGGGGAGTCAAGTTTTCTCCAGTAGTAAACTAGAAATGGATCCCAAGGTCTAATTCCCATAAATAACCTCTCTCACCCAGACCCCAAAGCTCTATAACCTATAGTCTACTCTCCTGTAGGTCAGAGGCAAAGAGATTACTGCTAACATTTCATGGGGTATAGAAGCAAATGGACAGAAGCAGAAGGGAGTCAAGAAGGGAAGAGAGAAAAAAAAAAGATACAGGCCTAAAATATTTGGAACCAGAGAACCCAGATTTAAATCCTGCCTCTGACACATTACCTGTGTTAGCTTAAATAAGTCACTTAACATCTCTCAGCCTCAGTTTCTTCATCTGCAAAATTAAGGGGGTAAATGGCTAGCAGTCCATTGCAGCTCTAAATTTATAATGGTAATATTAAAGGAAAGCCTCAAATGAAAACAACTATATAAGATAGACAATTAAAATTCTGTGGTCCTGTGCCAGCGAGATGCAAAGAGAAGGAAGGGATGAGCTTATGAAGTTCCCTGGCATTCATTTAGGAAGCCCAAGACAGGCAGAAGCTTCATCAGGAAAATGAAACCTTTCCAGGGAAGGTATGAGAGAAGATCAATACCATACTTTCTCTGGGAGGAGATAAAGATGGGACTTTTCAACAGGATCTGCCCAGCCCTGTGGGTGATTGTTGTTCAGTCCTCTCAGTCGTACCCAACTTTTTGTGACCCCATTTGAGGTTTTCTTGGCAAAGATACTGGAGTGGTTTGCAATTTTTGAAGCCAGATTTGAACTCACGAAGATGAGTCTTCCTGCAGGAGAGATGTGTAAATTACTGAGAGAGGGCTCCGCATCCTCTTTTCTTCTTTCCTGTAAATCCCACCAAGGATCTCTGAGAAAATCTAGAGGAAACCCAGAGATTAGTTTAGTTGCTCTCTCTCCCTCACCCTAGAAACTTCAGTTGCTGCCCAAGATGAGCCATGGGGAACAAAGGAAATGCAGATTGATTCTTTTGTTTAGCTAGAGGAAGAAACACACTTAGACACAGGAATTTACCTTTTTGTATACTCTTTAGACCACCCTCAAGTCCTATCAATCAATGAACTTAATGATGCTATAACCAATTAGCTTAGATCAACGTATACCTCTGTCTAAGGAGGATAAAACCCCTGGTCACACCAGGGTCAGACCTTTTTGCTCTCTCTTGACTTCCTTGGACCCACTCCCTTCGCTTGGAATGCTGTCGCTTGGTGCACACTCTTAGGTATGTAGGCCTGAAAGTCTGAGACTATAAGGAAGTGAGGGAGACACGTGGTCAACTCTTTACTGGTATATGTGATATTAATGAATAATAAATGCCTACTTCCAATAGCCATTAATATATAAATAGCAATAATTTTAGAAAACACAGTTTGGCACAACAATTTAAAAAGCACATCTCAAAGCAACACTATGGAGGTCGGATCCTGTAAAGTCTATGAATCACTGGGACACACCAGTGAGGGAGGGGTTTGGTCTAGAATGGGGGAGGGGGGAGGGGGAGGACAGGGGCTGGTGATCTTAAGAAAAAAACAATTCCTTTCCTGTCCAGAATGATTGAGTGGAGGCAGGAGCTGATTTTACTGACCTGTCAGCCCCAGGAGTCTCAAGAAACAGAACAAGAGATCACTCTTCCCCCCTGCACTCCCTCCCTTCATCTATATCTCTTACTCCCAAGGTTCACAAGAAGTTGGAAAGAAGCTTTCAAAAGCTTTACTAATGACTGTCCTTTATGGCACGTGGCCCCTCTGTACCTGGGCCACCTTTCTGACTCAACTACATCAATTCATCTCCTGAACAGGGACTCCTACAGAAAGAACCTAGAAAGAAGAGCCTGCTCAATTGGTCATTTTCTAACACTGCCCTAACCCTGTCCCATTTCCCAGGCTCCCATTGACTGCAGGGGTGTGGGAGATGAAGGGAGGAGCAGGGGAAGGTTCCCGATAGAAGACAGGGAAGGCTTCCTTCTATAGAAGGAAGACCTGCAGGCTCTGGCCCCTGCATTCCAGAATGACAGCCACATCCGTCCCAAGCACCTACCAACCTCCTATAATCTCAAACTCTCAGAGGGGAGCCCATCAGAGAGTCTCACTCAAAGCATCTGAGCAACAGCTGCTTGGGCACAGGGCCACATTTCAGAGGCCTGATGCGCTCCCCTTACCCCCTAGGCCAAGCAAGCGCCTGACTCCACCGCTGATCATGCTCTCTATTCTTCCCTCCCCAGCCCGATGTCAACCAATAAATATTTACTGAGCACCTACTCTGCGCCTAGCGCTGTGTGCCATGGAGATCGAAAACCAGATAAATAAATGGTATCCTAAAGATGTTATCCCTACCTTCAAGAAACATCATCCATTGGGAAAAGAAATCTACACACTGGAAACAATTAGGAGCAAAACTGTGTAGTACTAAGATCAAAGCAGGTCAATGAAGGGAAAAATTGGGGTGGGCTAGAAAATCTAGAGAAACAAGGAGGAGGAAGGAGTATAGGAGTATAGGGTATGATTTGGGTAAGGTGGAGGTAGGAGCAAGGGCATGTTACTTACATGGGAGGAACAGCCTCACCAGAGATGTAGGGGTGGGAAGCAGCCCAATGAGATCAGCCTCTACTGAGGCTGAGTAAGGATCATGGTGAAAAGCAAACTGGGTCTCAGGACATCTCAGTTCTATTCCCCAATCTGCCCCTACTTTGCTGTGTGTCCCTGGGCCAATCAATGAGGTCAAATCCCAGCCCCCCAAATTAGAGCTACTAAGATGACTTTGGGCAAATCTTGTTCCCTCTGGGTCTCAGACTCCTCATTTGTGAATCTGGAAGAAGGTTTAGAATGCATGATTCCTGAGATCTCATCCTATGTGCTAGGACAAGGCAATTAACTTTTCTGCCACAAGGCAAGGCCAGACACGTACCTTGTTTTCCCAAAACTGTGACATTAGGTCAGTCAATCAGCTAACATATGTGTGGAAGAACAAGGAAGCCAGTGTCACTGTATCGCGGAGTACATGAAGGGGAACGATGGGCAAGATGCATGGAAATTTAGGAAGTGGTTGGGTTTGAAAGGCTTTAAAACCAAACAGAAGGGGCAGCTAGATGGTGCAGTGAATAGAGCACCGGCCCTGGAGTCAGGAGGACCTGAGTTCAAATCCGGCCTCAGACACTTGACACTTACTAGCTGTGTGACCTTGGGCAAGTTACTTTAACCCCAATTGCCTCACCAAAAAAAAACCAAACAAACAGAAAATTTTCCATTTGACCCTGGAGATATTAAGAGGTCACTGGCAATTTCCTATTCCTGAGCCCCACTAAATAGCAGTCCCACTTGTTCTTCCCATCAATCCTTATTATTCACTACATGCATAGAATGTAGTGGAAGGAGAAGTCATAGACTGAAAATCCGAAGGCACAATGTCGAGTATCATCTTGGCCACTCCACAGTTATATAACCATGGGCTGTTCACTTCCTGTCTCTGGGCCTCGGTTTCCCCTTCTGTAAAGTGCGAGATTTGACTACCTTTCAGTTCTAACATTCTGGGGTCCTGATTTACTATTGGGACTTTGCTCCTGCTTCTCAGGGCTCAGAATAAATGCTTCACCACATTTCAAAAGCCTCAGATTTCGAGGCCAGTCTCATCCCCCTCTGACTATACTGGGCACCCTTTCAACAAATCCAAGGCTGTGAAAAATAGTGCAAAACCAAAAGGCTTTCTTTCTTACTTCCTATTCACTACTGTAGCCTTTTCATCCAAAATGCATAAACAATTCATCCAAAACAAATCAACTTTTATTGCATGTTGTTTTGAATGTGATCTGCATAGTATTCATTTCCGATAAAACCTCATTAATTAGAAAAAATAGCAGCAATAACTGGCACTTACATAGTGATTTCAGGCGCATAATGAAATGTAAAGATAACTGGGTTTGGCATCAAGAGAAGCTACATTCAAATGCTGTTTCTGCTTCTTCTTGTATGTGTGACTTAAGGCAAATCACTTAGCTTCCACAGGTCTCAGTTTAGTTATTTGTAAAAGGAAGCAGCTAGAATGAAGAGACTTTCTAAATTTCCTACCAGATCTGACTCCTGTGTTCTTAATAATCTCATGCGATTTTCACAAAGGGGTAGGGTAGACAGAATAAATGCAGCTAGATGGCTCAGTGCATAGAGCTTTGAGCCTGGAGTTAGGAAGACCTAAGTTCAAATCTGACCTCAAATACTTATTAGCCATGTGACTCTGGGCAAGTCACTTAACCACTGTTTGCCTTAATCCACTGAAGAAGTAATTGGCAAACCACTGCAGTATCTTTGCCAAGAAGAATCTCATGGGCTGTACTGGTGTGCTGTGGTCCACAGGGACACCAAGAGTCAAACACAACTGAACCCCAGAATAAGTCTAGATATCCCCATTTTACAGATGAGGAAACTGAAGTTAAGAGAAGTAAAAATGACTTGCCCCCAGGCACACCCCTCTGCCAAGTGGCCAAGTCTTGGCCGTTGCCCTCCAAGTCCAGGGCTCTTTCCACATATGATACACTAAATGGAAGAGACTTAAAATTGAGAAGCAGTAGTAGAAACCAGAAGGGGAGGACACTGGGGGACTGAGTATGCCACGATCTTGGGATTAGCGAGATTTCTTGATCTATGAGAAGAGCAAGTCTCTCCACTGCAATACCATCCAATTTAGGGGAAAAGTTCAAATCACAGATTTTTAATAAAAAAAGAACTGTAGTTTTAATTCATTCAATCCTCAACAAACATTCACTAGGCACTATCTGTGGGCAACAGTCCTAATGTTTGACTCTCATGATTCTCAAACACTATGCCTATTAGAAATCAAGATATAGTTACTAAGAAGTAAAATGAAGTTAATAAAAAATTTACAATTCCTGGAACTGCTACACTATATAGCGATGCCCTATCAATATTAGGGCTAGTATTACACCACTTGTTCTCAACTTGGCAATCAGTAAGAGACACAGAATCATAGTTTAAGAGTTGGAAGAGACCTTAAAAGTCACCTAATCCAACTTCTTATTACAAGTAAGGAAAAGGGAAATGACTTATCCATGGTTGCACAAGTAATAAGGGGATGCTAGATGGCACAGTGGATAGAACACTGGACCTGGAGTTAAGAAAGCCTGCCTTCAGGGGCAGCTAGGTGGCGCAGTAGATAGAGCACTGGCTCTGGATTCAGGAAGACCTGAGTTCAAATCCAGCCTCAGACACATGACACTTACTGGTTGTGTGACTCTGGGCAAGTCACTTAACCCCAATTGCCTCACCCCCCCCCCAAAAAAAAAAAGCCTGCCTTCAAATCTGGCCTCAGACACTAGCTATGTGATCCTAGGCAAGTCATTTAATCTCTCACAGCCTCAGTTTAATCATCTATACAATGGGGATAACAATATCTACCTCTCAGGGTTACTGTGAAGACAAAGTAAGATGATATTTATAAGATACTTTGCCAATTTTAAAGCCCTATATAAATGTTATCTATCTAAGGTACTCCTGACACTATTCATTCAGGACTGTGCCAAAATTTTTTAATCACTGCCCCATTTGGGCTCTTCATTGTAGGATCTTTCATTCTGCTCTCTGGGTCTCTCTAGATTTAGGTCTCTGTTCCCAGGGCCCTGGGCATCCTTCCCCTTAATAATGAGGCAGGGGCTGTACTTTTATCTACTCCTCCAAACTGAACCACCTGGCTCTAGGATGTTATTTGACTTCTGGGAGAGGAAAAAATTCAAACTAGAAAAGAAGGAATTATGATGGTTATTTGGAGAGTTTTGAAATTGTGACAAGAAACAGACCTGAAAATGGAAGACTTGTATAGAACAAGGTAGAAAGAAACTACCAGGTCCTCCTTTGTTCAAATTTTTAATATAGGGTGTTCCAAAAGTCTCCGTGCAATTTTAAGCCATAATAACTTAACAGCCATAATACTCAAAAAGAAAATGTCATATGAGAATTCTTCCTCAGAAACAATCAGGAGTCTTGGATTTAGGTGTCTAATCCCAGGGCCCTGGGCCTCCTTCCCCTTAATAATGAGGCAGGGATAGACTTCTACCCACTCTTCCAAACTGAACCACCTGTTTCTAAAATGTTATTTGACTTCTGGCTTCTGTGAGAAAAGGAACAGGAGAACACTTGAGCTGGGAAAGAAGTCATTATGAAGGTTATTTGCAGAGTCTGGGAATCATGAAGGAAGCTAGAGATTCAATTGGGTTTGGAGGGCAGGAAAATCTGGAGGAGGAATCAAGCTAAAGAAGGAAAATTCAAGAAGAAAAAGAAGGATTCAAGGAGAGGAACCCAAATAAAAGACCTAATGAAGAGGAGGAGGAGGGGGAGGAAGAAGAGCAAGAACAAGAAGAGAGCTTGAGCTCAATGAAAAAGGCTTCAAGATAAGAAGGTAATTGGTAAAACAAGTGAAGACAACTAACACATTAGTGAGACAATATAATAGCCAGTAAAGGAACAGAAAGGAAGGGGGATGCTAATGAGAAGAGGAGAGTGACAAATCCTACAATGAAGAGCCATGCAAAGGCACTGATTAAATAACTGTGGTACAGTCTGGAACTAATAATGCCAGAAGCACCTACGTTCAATATGGGAAAAGCCTGGAAGAAAATTCAAGGCCAAAAAAGGGGTATCTGAGGCTATAATGGGCAGGGGTGGGGTGGGGAAGGAAGATTAAAAAAAAATAGGACAGTTGTTTACTATGGTTGGGACAATAATAACAAACATCAGAGAGAAGGCAGAGCTGCTCCACTCTTATTTTGCTTCTGATTTCTCTAACAAGAAAAATGATCTCTGGCCTGGAAAGGACAGAACAAAAATAGCCAAAAAAAAAAAAAAAAAGGGCATTTATTTAAGTCAAGAAAAACAGGGAAGTCATAAGAGAAGACCTAGCTGCCTTTGATGAATTCAAGTCACCAGGCCCAGACAAATTATATCTCAGAGTAGTGAAAAAACTTAGGAGTGTAGGGGCAGCTAGGTGGCACAGTGGACAGAGCACCAGCCCTGGAGTCAAGAGGACCTGAGTTCAAATGTGGCCTCAGACACTTGACACTTACTAGCTGTGTGACCCTGGGCAAGTCACTTAACCCCAATTGCCTCACCAAAAATAAATAGATAGGTAGGTAGACAGACAGACAGACAGACAGACAGACAGACAGACAGACAGACAGACAGATAGATAGATAGATAGATAGATAGATAGATAGATAGATAGATGGATGATAGATAGATAGATAGATAAAAACCTTAGGAGTGTGATTGCTGAATCACTGTCAGTAATCTCTGAAAACTCATAGAAAATGGGAGCGATATCACAAGACTAAAGAATATGCTGATTTTCAGAAAAGGAAAAAGAAGAGACCAGAGCCTTCAAACTAGAGGCCAGTGAGTTTGACTTCAAATTCTGGCAAAACTCCAAAATGTCTTTTTATAATAATAGCTGGTGAACACCTACAAAAGCCAGCAGTGAAGATACTAGTGGATATTTGTGATAAGGCAAATAAATAAATAGAGCACTGGATTGGGAATCAGGTGTCCTGGACAAGGGTCTGTCTCAGTGGACCTCAGTTCTCTCAGCTGCAAAATGAGAGGGCTTGAGTAGATGTCTTCTACGGGCTCTTCTGATTGTAACATTCTGTAATCCTACTCTGGGCCCTTCCATAGGTTTGGGGAAAGTGGGGCATGGCACCAAATATATAAATTGGTATTACTCATCAACTGCCTATTCCAGTGTTTCCTAACCACCAGCTCAAGGCAAAGGTTATGAGTCTACAGAATTTTTATCACAAAAATAACAACAGAAAGGATGAGAAGACCTGAATTCAAATCTTGCTCACTTATTTTATTAACTCTGTGACCTTGGACAAGACATTTCACCTCTCTGGGCCTCAACTTCCCCATCTTCAAAATGGGAATAATAATATTTGTATACTGCCTGTTTCACAACATAATTGTGAGAAAAATGCTGTGTAAATTGTGGATCTAGAATTAGTAGCAGCAGCAGTGGTAATAACAAAAGTAAGTATTTCATTAAACCTATAAACTTAAAAGGATGGATTATTCTTTCTTTTCCTCCCTTCATTACACTCTTCCCATTCCAAACTACCTACTTTTCTCTGGTTCTCACTCACCACCTGCTAAATCATAGAGAAGCAGAGGACAGAATCGTCTGAGATAGAGAATTCTGATATATTAATAATCTATCAGTTTGGGTTGGAAAACTGATCTAAACCAACCCTCTTATTTTATAGAGAGCTACAAATGAAGGTAAAGCTCAAGGGTAAAGTTCAAGGTCACTCAGTTAATTGGTGGCAAAGCCAGTACAAGATTTGCAAGCCAAGGGCTCCCGTTCCTCAATAAGCTCACAATCTAAAACAGAAAATGAGGATTTAGGCAGGAATATTAAAGGAATGCCGATGAATGTTTCCAATTGCCTACCGAACAGCTCCACCTATCCATCACCTCAAACTTCACATGTCTGACACTGAACTCATCATCTTCCTCTCAAAACGCGCCCCTCCCAAAAACCTCTCCATTTCTGTCAGCACCATCCTCCCAGTCACCCAATTTTGCAACCTTAGTGGCATCTGATTTCCCCTTCTCTTTCACCCTGTGTATCTAATAAGTTGCCAAGTCCTATGGATTCTACCTCTAAAATATCAATCAACTCTGTCCCCTTCCTTCCTGCTTCATAGGTTTTAGAAACTAGAACTTATAGTCTAACTCTACATTGTTAGATGGGGAAATTAAGGTCCAGAGAGGTGATTTGCCCAAGATCATACAAGAAGGAAATAGCAAACCTGGTATTTTAACCCTTTAAATGCAGTTCCCATTTTTTTTTTCATTGTTATCCCCTTGCCTCCCACTGTATCCCTAACCCTAGTTCAGGGCTTCGTTTCTGTTCATCTAGACTATTGCAATAACCAAACCAGCTGCCTTTCCTTCCCCCTCTTCATTCAATTCATCTTTCATATCCTTGATAAAATAATCTCCCTAACACACTACTTTGATTGTTTCACTCCTCTGCTCAAAAATTTTCAGTGACTGCTTCCTGCCTCCAGGATAAAACGCAAAATCATTTCCCTCAGATTTAAAGCTTTTTTCACAAAGTGGCTCCTATACTTCTTTCTAGTTCTATTTCATATTATTCTCCTTCAAATTCCAATCAAATTGACCAAGTAGGAAAGGGAGGGAACAAAGCACTTACTATGTGCCAGCCACTGTGCTAAGTGTCTTTACAAATATTATATCCTGAGCAGCTAGGTGGCGCAGTGGATAAAGTACTAACCCTGGGTTCAGGACGACCTGAGTTCAAATCCAACCTCAGACACTAGCTGTGAGACCCTGGGCAAGTCACTTAAATCCTCATTGCCCCACAAAAAAAAAAAAATTGAGCCCCAAATTCTCTCCCTCCCTCTACAAATATTATATCCTTTGATCTTCACAACAATCCTGAGATAGGTGTTATATTATTATTATTATTATTATTATAGTTAAAGTTGTTATATATTATGTTATTTTATATATATGTATGTATGTATTGTTATTATTATCTCCATTTTACAGTTAAGGAAACTAAGGCAAACAGAGATAAATGACTTGCCCAGGGCCACACAGCTAGTCAGCATCTGAGGCTGGATTTGAACTCACGTCTTCTTGATTCCAGACAACTCTGTCCACAGCACCACCAACTGCCTTCCTCTGTAGCCTTTATCTATATATAACATTTCTTTTCCTTACTTCTTCAAGGCTCAGAGTGTATGATCTCTTAACTTCTACCTCCTAAAACCCCATATCTTAAGCGCCATCTCTTATTAGAGGCCTTTCCTGCTTCCCACAGTTGCTGATATTTCTCCCCTCATGAAATTTCTATGATTTGGTATTTATTAACTCTGTATATGCTGTATCCCCCAGTAAAATGTAAGCTTCTTGAGGGCAGGGAGTATTTCATTTCTGGCTTTGTATCCCAAACACAGTGTTTTGTGCATAATAAAATGCTGCATAAATATCTATTGAACTGTACTAAATGCCAGGTTAATAAGCATGGACATTATTCAGTGGGCAAAAGCTTCCCAAGAGAGCCCAAGACAAAGACACAAAGTTCTGTTCCAGGTAGATCAATATCTCTGGGTTGAAGGCGGTGACACCACCTAGAAGGATGTCTGTTAACACAGTCCAGGTGTGGCATAAAGGCCTGAATCAAGGTAATGGCAACAGGAATATGGATCAGTGTGTTAAATTAGATGATTTTTAAGACCCAATCCAGCTATAATTTCAATGGTTCTATAAAGGTGGGTTTATAACAGCCTCATGCCTCAGGTTTCCTGGGGACGGCTTCAGCACTTGGAATCATTTTCATTACAATTAGTTGGGGGAGGAGGGAAATCTCTGCAAAAGCTACAAAGCTACCATCAACCTTTATCTTTCCTACTTCATTTTCACAGGAAAGGAGAGGGGGATGGAGGGAGGAGGAACTGAGAGACAATTGAATTGCACCATGAACAAAAGGTCTGAAGCATTTTCACTCATCCATTTTTATCAGGCTGTGCTGCGCCATCAGCACCCTATAATCATATCTAATGTATGGATAGAATCTCAGGAGCTCACAATCCATGCCACAAGCATCCTGGGCCACAGTGCTGCTTGAATACATCTATCTAGGAAGATTCGTTTGCTGCTTGATGTACTCTGGCCTCCAGAAAGCCACTCCCATGTCATATGGTAGACACAAGCAGTGTGGTGGTTGGTTGGGGGAGCAGGGAGGGAAGAGAGAACATTGATTTAGGATTCAGAAGACCTAGATTCTATACTTCAATCTTCAACTAACTAGCTTGTAGTCATTTCATCTCTGCTCTTCAGTTTCTCTACTTGTAAAATAGAGACAAGAACATTTGCTCTCCCCACTTCACAGGGATGTTGTGAGGAAATCACTTTGCATAAGCCCAAGGGATAGGGAATGGACTGTGATTTCACTGGTAGGAGAATTCACAGGTGAGCAAACTCCCTTTAAGAATACAAGTTAGCACTTTATCTTCAATTTATACACCAGTTGCCTAGATCACCGAGAACTTATGTGACCTGTTGAGATCACAGAGCTAGCACATGTCAGTGATGGGATTTGAACCCAGGTCTACCTAGTTTTGATGCTAGCTCTTTATCCATGACACCACACTGCCTCTCAAATGTGTGTGTGTGTGTGTGTGTGTGTGTGTGTGTGTGTGTGTGTGTGTACACTACAGGAATTATGTGAGTAAAGATTATTATTTGTAATGAGGCACTAAGGCAGCTGGCACCTTCCCACTAGAACTACCTCTTTCCCAAAAGAGCCTTCCTAAATTAACCTGTCCTAACTTCTCACCTCTATTCTGTTCCCTTAAAAGTATGTTAACAGGGGCAGCTAGGTGGCGCAGTGGATAGAGCACTGGCCCTGGAGTCAGGAGTACCTGAGTTCAAATCTGGCCTCAGACACTTAACACTTACAAGCTGTGTGACCCTGGGCAAGTAGCTTAACCCCAATTGCCTCTCACACACAAAAAAAAGGTATGGTAACTATCCATTTCCCTTGGTTCCTATTGTCTCCTGTCTTTTAAGCTGGAAGATTGAGGATCATGTACCATTTTAGTTCCTTGCCACAAGGACCCAATATAGTCCTCTATCAGAAGGGCCAGCAGATCCGTTCACCTCTCTGGGACTCAGTTTCCCAACCTGTAAAATGAGGAGAATGGACAAAATAGTTTCAAATGTCCCTTCCCGTTCTGAAGCTATGGTGCTAAAGGGTTTGCAAACTGAGTGCTAATTTGTGCCAACTGGGAAGAGGCCCTGCCTGACTAGCCACGGACCCCTACCTACCACACTCGCCCTTCCATGTTTCACTTCAGGAGCAGTATCCGGGCACAACACCACTACTTGAATCTAGTTTCCTTTCCTTTTAGCCAGACAAAGCTAAATGCCAAACACACACCAGAGAACAACTTGTTGTTCCAGACACAGGCTGAGGAGTATACAAGCTAGTTGTTAGTGAAGGAAAATAAAAACTGACATGTTTCGAGATCTGTAGCCTCTCAGCCAAGGAAAGTTTTGCATCTAAATAAATAATAAATAACAGAAGGGTGCTTATTTCCTTGCTACGTCCTATTTCCTGGCTATCAGTCTGGACATGGCAGCTCTTGTCTGGGAAAGCCTGTATTGAACAGCACTGTGTAAATGCCCTCCCAACACTCTCCCAAGAAGACAAAGAACTAATGAGGATTCTCTATACAAATAATACTTTTCTAGGATTCTCCTTTTCTCTTATCACATTCTTATCTTACTTTTTATATTTGCTGCAGCCCTCTTTTCTCCACCCCCAAAGGGACTATAAATTCCTTGAAGTCAGAAATGGTGTCCCTCTCTCATCTTTGTATCCCTGGTACCATGTTTCTTACATACAGATAGGTGATTGATAAAGGGTTTGTTTTTTTTTTAATTGAATTGAATTCCCAAAAGGGCTTGGAGGAGAGGGAAAGGGAGGGCCTTTTGTCTCTGCTCCCCACAGAGATCGGCTGACTGGATGTCAAAAAGTATTTCCCCATTTCGATGATGGAAAACTGGAGAAGAGTGGATTTACTCAAAACCCAGTTTGAATGATCTTCTCACTCTATTGTCTGAAACAACCTATCCCTTAAATGTCTTCTCCATCTCTGACTCCAATTCCCTTCCTTCCACCATTCTAACCACCCCCACCCTGAGAAACCTGACAAAGAAAATGGGAAATGAGATGAGAATTTCTCCATCCCCATTCCTTACTAAAACAAGAAGTTATTTATCACCATCTTCCAAGAATGAATATATTGAGTGGCAGTGTTTCAGTTCTTCCATCCTTCCTGCTTTCTCAGTCCTTCACCCATGAACCACCTTCTGCTTTGGCCTCACTCTTCCTCCCTTTAAAACCTCAACATTTTAGTTACACATTTCAACTTTATACTGTTTTCAACCTTGAATCCCTTGCCCCATTGACTTTTTGCTGCTCATCCCTTTCCAAACCTTAACCCTGGATTATTCTCATTATCTACTTTTCTCCTTGTGTGCTATAGAAGACCCCTAGACAATGAAGTCGATATCACTACAAACTTGTGTTATCCAAATTAAACTACCCCTCACTGCTGCACTCCAATCATTTTATTCTTCCCCAATCAAATGTCTACTGACCTCAGCCACAACCTCTGCTTCAAACTTTATCTTCTGTCTTCAGGCCACCAACATCTCCCCTTTCCCCTCAGCAGAAGACCTTATTTCATATTTCACTGAAAAAAAATGAGACTCGCAGGCTCCCTCTCCTTCCCAATTCACACTTCAAATAACATCTCCTATTTTGGACTAGTTTAGAGGATGAGGTGACCCTTCTAAACTGCCAACACCAACAAGAGGTGCTCTTAATCCTGGTCCCTCCTGTCTCCTAAAGCAGCCTGCCCCTTAGCCTTAAAGGCGCACGCACACTCGCTCTCTCTCGAGCGCTCTCTCTCTCTCTCTCTCTCTCACACACACACACACACACACACACACACACACACACACAGAAAAGTTGACTAACACTGAGGTCTCTATATTCTCACCACCCACTCATTCCTCAACTCTTTGCATTGATCTCTGTTAAAACTGTTAAGTCCAATAGCCTTTTCTTAGCCCCATCGTTCTTGACCTCGCTGCAGTATTTATTTAACACTGCTCACCACTGCCTTTCCTTCTCAATATTCTTCTTCCTGGATTTTCATAAGTGAGTTCTGTCATGGTTCTCTTCTTATCTGTCTTTCTAGAATAATCTCTTGGTCACTTTTGCAACATTCATAGTCCATCTTCTGTGGGTAGGGATACCCTGGAGTTCAGTCCTAGGCCCACTCCTCTCTACATTTTCTTTCTTGATAATCTCATAAACTCCTATGGATTCAACTATTACTTTGATGCAGATGACTCCCAAATATACAAACTGTATATGCCCTCACCTCTCACCTGAGTTCTAACCCCACATCTCCAAACTACCTTGATAGACATCTGCAACTGGATATCTCGTAAACATTTCAAATTCAGTAAGTTCAAAAATTTATTTATTATCTGTCACTCTGAACCCACCCCTCTTCCTCATTTCCATACTTCTGTCAAGGGCTCAATGATTCTTCCGGTCACCCACATTTGCATGCTTCAAATCGCCCCTGACTGCTCACTCTCATCCCATATCCAATCAGTAACCAAGCCTTGACAATCCCTCATTATCTCTTGCACATCTCTCTTTCTCTTTACTCACACCACAAACACCTTAGTTCAGACCCTCACAACTCTAGCCTGGACTATTAAAACATATGCCTCACTAGGATCCTACATCCAGTTTCTCCTTACTCCAGTGCATCCTTCACTGATGAAAAGTGAAGTTCCTGAAGAACAGATCTGACCATGTCATGCTCTCACTCAAAATGCTTCAGTAGCTCCCTGTTGCCTTGAAGAAAACAAACAAAAAAACGCACTCCTCTATTGACATTTGAAGTTTTCACCATCAGGCTTCAGCCAATCTTTCTAAGCTGAATACTCTCATCCCTTAAAGAACTTTTAACACTCTAGTCAAATTGGCCTTCTTAGGACTCTCTGTACATAACATTCCATTTCCTGGCCCTGCCTTTGTACAAACAGTCCACCAAGCCTAGAAAGTCCATTCTACACCCTCATAGCCCCACCTCAGAAGCCCTGGCTACCTTCAAACTTCTTCTTGAAGCCTTCCCCAACAGCTACAGTTATGAGTACCCCACCCAATCATTTTGTATCAATTTTGCAAGTAGATTGTATTTCAATACAACCATAGGCTCATAGATCTAGAGCTCAGAGAGAGACTCATAGTTTGATAGGCTGAGATTTGGAGGCCTTTAGAGTATCTTTGAACATGTATTTCCCCCAATAGAAACACAAGTTCTTTCAAGTTAAGGAAGATCTTAGTTTTATGCATGGATTCCCAGTGCCAAACACCGTGCCCAGCAAAAACAAGCACTTGGGGGGGGGGCGGGGCTAGGTGGTGCAGTGGATAAAGCACCAGCCCTGGATTCAGGAGTACCTGAGTTCAAATCCAGCCTCAGACACTTGGCACTTACTAGCTGTGTGACCCTGGGCAAGTCACTTAACCCCCATTGCCCCGCAAAAAACAACAACAAACAAAACAAGCACTTAATAAATGCTTACTGACTGATTTGATTCATTTCTTGATTATTTCCTAACTGGTCAGTACAGTCAACCTCAAAAACTACACACTGCAACTCTACAGAATGCAGACTCCTTGGGGCCGCGTCTGCAGAGCCTGTAACATGTCATAGAGAGTGTTGCTGAGGAGGGGAAAAGGATAAGGCAAAGAAAGATGGAAGGATGTATTATGGTCATTGACTTAAATGTCAAGGAATTCACACTTTGCCTGACTCTGAGAGCAGAGCAGACCAGGGCCCAGCAGTGCCTGGACATCACACATCAGCACGAGAATGGAAGATGCCAAAGGAGCAAAATACTTTTATGTATTACTCATTATCAATGTATTTTTTGTAATGCAAGGAAATGCTCCTCTCCCAGTGGTACACAGTTGGACAGGAACAAGCAACATGAGACAAAGCCCAGAAGTGGAAGCGGACCACCCAGCTTCAATCCAGACTCTGTTATGTACGTTATTTAAGTGTGAAATCACTTCCCTTCCCCTAGGCCTCAGTTTCCTCATCCGTAAAATGAAAGGAGCCTATCCAGCTCTAAATCTATACCTGTTTATTTTATGGTAAGCCAATGCACTGAAAGCCAGGTGCGCTGGAGCAGCCTGCATCTGCTCCCACACTGGCAGATTTTCAGTTGAGAGTATCTATACCTCAGGAAACTTGATTTGTTATCTTGTTGATCTTCTAGACAGAAGAAAGTAAAAGGAGAAAATGTCAGGGGCAGCTAAGAGTGGCGCGAGTGGATAGAGCACTGGCCCTGGAGTCAGGAGGACCTCAGTTCAAATCCGACCTCAGACACTTAACACTTACTAGCTGTGTGACCCTGGGCAAGTCACTTAACCCCAATTGCCTCACCAAAAAAGAAAGAAAGAAAATGTTCATCATACAGATTAAATTTTAAAGTTCGTCCTGCATTTTTCAGAGAATTGGTTTGTTCAACATTTACCAGCATGCCCTGATTCAAAATCTCCAACAGTCAATAAAAAAATAAAAGAGACTAGCGGTGTGACCCTGAGCAAGTCACTAACCTCATTGTCTTTCAAAAAACCAATATACTAATTAATTTAATTAAATTTTAAAAGATACAGGTTTTCAAATATTTGAAAAAATGTCAGGGCAGTTAGGTGGCACAGGGGCATAAAGCCTGGGCCTGGATTCAGGAGGTCCTGAGTTCAAATCCAGCCTCAGACACTTGACACTTACTAGCTGTGTGATCTTGGGCAAGGTCACTTAACCCTCATTGCCCGCAAAAAAAAAAAAAAATAAGAAGAGAAAGAAAAAAAGAAAATGTCATTTTACACGTTGCCCAAGGCACACAAGTGCCTTAGCCTGCCTCTATCCTTGGTTTTACTTTTTTCATTGCACCAGACAGAGACCTGTAGGTTCTCTTCTCAAACACTGCTAGTCAAGGTCTAATGTACCATTAATGCTAGAATTTACAGCGAGAGGGAGACAGAGACAGAGAGAGAGACAGAGATAGAGAGAGAGAGAATGGAGCAAGCAAACAAGGTATTGCCTAAATCATGGCGTAGCTGGAATGGCCCAGTGGATACAGCAGCAGGCCTGGAGTCAAGACTCAACTTCCTGAGTTTAAATCTGACCTCAGGCACTTAGCTGTGCAACCCTGGGCAAGTCACTTAACTCTGTCTGCCTCAGTTTCCTCATCTGTAAAATGAAGCTGGAGAAGTAAATGGCAAACCACTCCAGGATCTCTGCCAAGGAAACTCCCAATGGGGTTATGAAGAAATCAGATACAAGTGAGCAACAATAACTGCCTAAATCAGTTCTTAGGTGAGAAGGTGTGAGGACAGACCAAAGGAACAAGCTAAGTACTGTGACTGCTCTGAGTCACTCAACTTCAGCCAAGCTCTCCCAAAGGAAGAATGAAATGCATTCCTGGATGCAGGCTGGGGCAATCAGCAAAAGAAGAGGGCATCCAGGGCTTGGTCGTTACCTGAAGCCTTCTGCACCCCGTGTAGCAAGAAGAAATACAGGCAGGACATGCCAGTTCTAGTCCTGACTTTCCCAGCAATTTGCAGTATCACCTTGGAAATTCACTTCCCCTCTCTGGACCTCTGTAAATGAAGGGATTACATTTCAACTACACAGAGAGCTCCCAAACTGAGGAGTTAGCACAAAGATAGGCTCCTCCTCAGAACCAAAGCTTCCTTCCCCTGTGTGCTACCCTAGGCCTGGCAAATACCCAGCTCTTTAGCAGGCTAATCAGCCTGCGAGATGATCTCAGCTGGATCCTGTCCACCAAAGCAAGACGTCTCAAGAAGGCACTGAGTACCCCTCTAGTGGAAAGGGTGGTGTTATCAGTCTCAAAATTAGTTTTCTTTCCAACTCAACTTTTACCTCGACAGTAATGAATTTTAAAGAAATGGATTTGGAGAAAGAAGATGTTTTGGGAAGAGAAAAAGGATGACAGTCCTAGCAGGCTTGTTAAAGGAGAAAGTCAATTCACCACACTTTGGCCCCAGCACTTTCACATCAGGCTGGGGTTGGAAGGGACTTGAGGGAATCCCACCCTGCCTCATTCTAAATGGCAGAAAACTGATCTGAGGGAAATGGGGATCCTGTAGCAACCTCAGGTCTGGGGACGGGCATTACCAAACACGGATAAGAGACAACTCATGCCTTTTTTTTAATGAAGACCCAAGAGCTTATGCCTTTGAAAATACAAAGGAAAAAATACAAAGGAAAAAAGAACTTTTCCTTCATTTAAAAAAAAAAGTTTTTTGCTTCCACAGAATCACACTATACAGGGGAAGATTTCCCTATTGCCCACTAATAGCCCCCTATGAGTTCCAGAGATTTGAAAGGGACTTGGGTGGGAAGACAACAGGAAGAAAGCTCTACATTAAGGAAACCAAAAGTCTTCTTCCCCTACTAGGAAATCCAGTTTCAGGCTGGACAGTCACATATCTATGGAAGTTAGGGAGTCAGAAGACTTAAATTCAAATCCAGCCTCAGACACCTACTAGCTGTATGATCCTGGGCAAGTCACTTAACACTCTTTGCCTCAGTTTCCTCATCTGTCAAATAAGTTGGAGAAGGAAATGACAAACCACTCCAGTATCTTTGCCAAGAAAACCCCAAATAGTGTCACAAAAAGTTGGACATGACTGAAATTATACACCAACAACAAAAGTTACAAGATCTATATGTTTTTTCTAGAAATTACGATGTTATGGGTACCTAGAGTCACAAAGACCTTTTTTTCAGTCCCCAAGGCTGATTACAACAAAATAAAAATAAGAAAAAAAAATTTTAATTCAATGAAGTCCAAACTACTGTGACTACTTTCAAGCCCCAATTTATGAACTATGGAAAGATTTGGTATCCCCAGGAATGGGGAGGGCAGGGGGGGCTAGAAAGAAGAAAACCAAATCCAAGATTGTTGGAGCCATAATGTTGAAGCTACTCTTGTTGGTGTCCTTTCCCCCTACTAGACTTAAAGTTCTATGAGGATAAAGAACATGCTTATTTATTCTCAACTGTCTATTTCTCCTATCCCCTTAGGGATACTACGGAATAAATATTTGTATATTTTATATTTCACTTTTTCACATCAACTCCAGTAGTCGAACATGTGACTGTCCAGCCAGGAGGATATCTGTCACCATGGGGAGATGAAGCAAAGGATGTGAGAGTCTGGAGGGGAGCCAGGCAGGCACCAAATGTTAGAGATGGTTGTCAGGCAAGCCGGCCCCTC
Source organism: Dromiciops gliroides (assembly GCF_019393635.1). Lineage (NCBI taxonomy): Eukaryota > Metazoa > Chordata > Mammalia > Microbiotheria > Microbiotheriidae > Dromiciops > Dromiciops gliroides. Next base: position 198,932,919 of record NC_057865.1, read on the forward strand.
TCCCTGAAAGCCATCTCAACCAGAGAGTTATTTCCAGGCATTTTTCCTGTGAGAAAAGAATGAGAGGAATGTGGGCTAGCTATTAACCAAATCCACCCCACGCCAGCTCAGTGCCCAATTACATACCATCCGGGCTGGGGGGAAGGGGAGAGGAAGGGCAGGGAGAGCAATGAAGTCTGTAATCAGAAAATCCCACTAAAGAAATTTGAACTGGCAGCCAGAAACAAGCTCTATAGGTAACACAATACACAAGCCTTCCTTAAAGGTGCACACACATGCACATACATAAGCCTATGTGTGAGAGGTCTAGCTACACCAGGGCAGAAATGAAATACTCACAAGTCTTTTATTGTTCTTAGGGGACCTGTTCATGAGGAAGTGATACCTCAAATGCAATCCAATTATGTCCCCAAGTATAGCACAAGCTTCTCAAGCAAAAGATAACTAGTGTGGAGAGGTTGGGGGGCGGAGTCAATTAGAAGAACATTCATTGGCAGGCAAACAATTAAATTTAAAAATTAGGGGCAAAAGAGAAACAAAAAAGGGACCTCAGGCTAGGATGATGACGTGAAAAGTCCTACCAGAACCCAACTCTCCAACAAACAGCCCCAGGAAGGTATAATTAGTTCCAGATGGAACGATAATCACAAAGACCAAAGAGACACACCAGTAAGCTCCATCACATATAGTGCTGGACTAAGCAAGATGACCAGAAGGCAGGAGTCAGAGCATGAGGACATAGCAGGGGTGAGGGGGTGCTCTAGGCAGACTTTTCATGGTGGTCAGAAACAAGTCCAAACTCTAGTAAATATGGCTGGAAGCCTATGGCTATTCTGAGTGGGGCCCTGTCAGGAAGCTAGCCAGTAACAAAGTGTGAAGCCTGAGGGTGTTCTGAACTGGGATGCTGGGTGGTAGGGGAGTGAGGAGCTGCACCAGAAACAACGAGCTCAGTGACCAAGAACAGTTACTGGGGGGGGGGCCTTGCAAAAGCCCTCAGACCTGCATGATCTCTAATCTGTAACTGGGGACTGTCAAGGCCACAGAAAGAGATGGAATAAACTCCCAACTTAGAAGAGAAACAATTAGGAGGGAGGGGGGCAGAATCTTGCAGCAAATTTATCCGATCAAAGTAGGATAGCCAAGGTATATAGGAAATTGATACAAATACATATGAATAAGAGCCATTCCCCATTAGATAAATGATCAAAGAACTTGAGAAGCAATTCTCAAGGGCAGCAAGTCAAACTTCAATAACCACCCTAAAATGCTGCTTAAAACAATTCTGGGGGTTCCATCTCACAACAGTAAGATTGGCAAAGATAGAAAACAAAAGGAAAATAATGATTGTTGTAGAGGCCATAGAAGGATAGGTATGCAGATATAGTTAGTGGAGTTGTTACATAGGTCAAGCCCTGTCAGAAAGAAATGTGGAAACTATCTCCTAAAGGTCACTAAAGTGTGTATATACTTTGGCCTGGAAATACTATCATGCATGAACCCAAAGAGGTTAAATAAAGAAAGAGGGAAACAAAATATGTACAAAGTGTTTATAGTAACATTTTTTGCTGTAGCAAAAAAACTGAAAACAGTGAAACAAATTCTGCATATGAACATCATTGAGTATCAATGTGGCAGAAGAAATGATGAAAGCGGGGGCAGCTAGGTGGCACAGTGCATAGGCACCGACCCTAGAGTCAAGAGGACCTGAGTTCCAATCCAGCCTCAGACACTTAACACTTACTAGTTGTGTGACCCTGGGCAAGTCACTTAACCCCAATGGCCTCACAAAAACAAACAAAAACAAACAAAAAAACAAGAATGATGAAAGATGGATTCAGAGAACCCTGGAAAGTCTTGTACAAAACTGATGTAAAAGGAAGGCAACAGAAATCAGAAGAATAATTTATACAATGACAACAAAGCACTTGGCAAACACACTATTGTAATATGCAAGGAACAGATGAAACTGAAAAATAAGATAAAATAAGACACAGGCCAGGTCTTTCTTCAAAAAGAACTAAGAGTCTTTCTTACGCATAATCAATTCTTCTCATTCTTTAGACAGGAAAAGTGAGATCGAAAAATAAGGTCACACTTCTTCACTCCCTTCTTTGTCTTGTAAACATAAAAGCTCTCCTTTGTAATAAACAAGCACAGGCAAGCAACACAAATCTACACGCTCGGCCACATCTAAAAACGTAGGTCTCATTCTGTATTTCAGTCCATCACTATAATCAGTTTCTGGAGTCATGATTGGTCTCTTCACTGATCATAGTTCTTAAATCTTTCACAGACCTGTTCCTTTACAACTCTGTAGTCAGTATATATTGTGATTTTTTTTTCTCATTCTTTTAGTGTCTTTTCTTTCCTGAGACATATTATAAAGCAATCTTTCACTACTTTCAAGACTGTGTTGCCTCCCACACAGACTTCCTTGGTGTATACTTAATAGGGTCCAGCCAGTCTTGCCAATTTTATCTTCCTAAGTGCCTTCAAATCATCAGAGACTGAGGTAAAAAGGTAGAAATGTGTTGTTTCCTGTGTCACTGATGATAAACATGTATTACAGAAACAATGACAAATATGTTCTACCTTATGCCAACTTGAAATTCTTTTGACAGTTTCATCTATAAACATTATTGGGACATTGTTGGTTCATGCTTTGTGTAGATTACTGTTCACTTATGACTTTTTGTTTCTTTTATAAGACACTAATGCTAATAATCTTCCACCGTTCTCCTTGAGTTTTATAAATAAATTTGTATTCTATATCTGTGTTGCCCTTGACTATCATCTCTCTCCACTTGGCAAAGGGATCAAGTGTTAGCTGGCTAAGAAGGTTTCTGGGCTATTTTGGCCTCCTTGGTGTAGCAACTGTTCCACATTAGTTAAATTGTTCCAGTAAAAATGGTGACAATATAGTCAATATATTTGCCTTCCTCTTTTGGGGGAGGGGGGAAGAGAACCCACTCTGGTGGATAAATGAATGAAAAAGCAGATATTATGCATTTAGTGTGTGCAAAGTGAGATACAAATAGAAAAATAAAACAATCCAGGCTCTCAAGGAGTTCATATTTCAATGGGGAGAGATAGTACATATAAAAGTTTTATCTGTAAAAGAGATGAAAAGGTTCTGCACCTTAGGGTGCAGCTGCAGAGCAGATGGTGATGCCTCCTCTTCTTTTTTGGGGGGGGAAGGCAGGGCAATGAGGGTTAAGTGACTTGCCCAGGGTCACACAGCTAGTGAGTGTCAAGTGTCTGAGGTCAGATTTGAACTCAGGTCCTCCTGAATCCAAGGCCGGTGCTTTATCCACTGCCTCTTCTTTAATGTTATTGCTACTGATAAAATCATATCAGTTTCTGACACTGAACCATTTGAAGTGCAAGGCCTTTGGTGGTGAAAACTTTCTTTTCTGTGTTTTCAGTAGCTGTAGCTACAGCACCCACAAAAATAGTCACCAGGTCACATCTCCATAGGGATTGCATCCCTGGATGATAGCTGAGGGGACTGGGCCGGAAGCAAAACTGAGTTGTTGTTGTTGTTTGCCCTTCATTTCTCTAAGAGGACCTAATGGTCAGGGCGATGTCATTATTTGCACTCAATTGGATTTAAGTGAGGGAGGGCTGTGCAAGGTCACCCAACCTCACTCTCTCCTCTAGAGTCACTCTGAGTTCAGTGGCAAGATATACATCAGGAAGACTGGAGATGGCCCCGGATGCTAGTGGCAATTGGGCTTAAGAGACTTGCCCATGGTCATACAGCTAGTAAGAGTCTGAGATGAGATTTGAACTTAGGTCCTCCTGACTCTAGGGCCAGTGCTTTATCCACTGCATCACCTAGCTGCCCCCTAGCAAAATGAGTGGTCTTAAGGGGTGCTAGGGACTATCAGAGCTCTTTGGTGGTCATTGGTTGGGAGCTGTGTTGAAAAGTGAGGGAGGTAGGCTCCTCTCCATAGTGATTTGCTGCCCTCAATGATAACAACAAGGTTTGGGCTAGAGACTCTGCTAATTCCAAAGGCTCTTGGGTTCAAAAACTAGTGCTATGTCCATCAGAATTCTTGGGAGGTGGCAGTTGGGTGCCTAGTATATACTGCCTTCGCTCTGTCTTTGTCTCTCTCTGTGTCCGTCTCTTTGTCTGTCCGTCTATCTCTCTACCTTACTGCCTTCAACAAGGCTGTTTACCTGCTCCAAAGATGACAGTTGGTAGAGATGGCTGGTCCTATCTCCACAGGAGCTGCTTCCCTGGATGATGATTCAGGGTTTTGGGCCAGAAGCAGGATAGATGGTGAAGTAAGAAGTTCTGGGAAAAGGAATCAGACAAGCCAGTGTGAATCTCAACTCTGCCACTTAACTATATGCAATTACTTGAGCAAATTCTCTTATTTCTGCAGACCCAATTATTTTATCTGCAGAGTAAGGGAGCTGGTATAGATGATGTCTGAGGTCTCCTCCAGTTTCTAAACAATGATGCTACAATTCTGTGACTTCTCTAATCCTGAATCTCATCATGTATAAGACAAGGTAACAATATCTAAAATCCTTCCAGTTCTAGGAGTCTAGAGGTCTACAGAATGCATTAAAACTTCCAGAAGTTGGTCTGTTCATTTGAATTGAGATAGGAGCCAACTGCCTTCCTCTGATTCATTTCTAGCACCTGCCTCACCAAAGAAGAGATGAAAAAAGAAATCAAAGCCCGCCACAGAAGTCACACATCCAGAAAATGACCCTATTAATGTTTACATAACTGCGCATGTATACCTATATCTGATTGCTTACTGCCTCAGGTAGGGGGAAGGAAGGAAGGACAGAATTTGGAACTCAAAAACTTTAAATAAAATTGTTTATTAAAATTAAAATGAAGAGAAGAAGAAATGACCCATCTATCACATTGGTTGTTTTCTCAGTGGCATGGGGGGAGGGGATGAAGGAAGGGAGAGAATTTTGGAACTCAAAATTTTTTTTAAATAAATGCTTAAAAAGTTGTATGAGAGAGGAGCAGCTAGGTGGCGCAGTGGATAAAGCACTGGCCTTGGATTCAGGAGGACCTGAGTTCAAATCCAGCCTCAGACACTTGACACTTACTAGTTGTCACTTAACCCCATAGCCCCACCAAAAAAAAAAAGAATTTAAGCTTCTTTAGGCCAGGAAAGCTGTTTTTGTCTTTGCATCCCCAATGCCCAACACAGTACTTTGTACACACTAGGAATGAATGAACCTCTTGTGGTAAAAAGCATAAAGATCATTCAACAAATATGAATAAACACAGGTACACTTTGATTTTAAAAATATTTGTGCTCCTGAAATGTCTGGTAAATATTTGCAGCACACTGATGAGCTTGCTGGATAAAGGAATCTTCTGTGGATCGTTTTGTAGAGCAAACAGCTGCCCCTGATTTAGCTTTCACATAATTCCAGATTTTCATATATTATGCTGCATTTGCTTAAAAACAGGGTATACTTGGATACTGTAAACTAGGTACTTAAAATACTGAAGGTAGGCAGAACAGGGGTTAGTTGGGGAAGGGTTCTCAGATGATGAAAGTTTATACAGGGTTTTAAATAGGGCCAATCTTAAGACTGACAGAAAGAAGGAGTACAGCGCTGTTGGTATGTGCTTGGCTGAAACACGAGTCTACTAGCCATTATGGAACAATATTTCTGTCCTTACAAGACAGTGCCATTAACAGTAGCTGTAATCCAGTGAGTGGAAGTGTCTGAAAGACCAACTGCCGGTCAAGAAAATTACTTCCACAAAGTACAGAGAATCCACTTAGTTGTGCTCCTGACTCTGACATTCAATAGACTAAAGCTCAAGATTTTGGTTTAAAAAGAGCTTCTGCCAGGGCAGTAGATAAAGCGCCGACCTGCATTCAGGAGGATCTGAGTTCAAATCCTGCCTCAGACACTTGACACTTACTAGCTGTGTGACCCTGGGCAAGTCACTTAATCCTCTTGTCCCCTCGAAAAAAGTTTCCACCAGGTGATCAGGAGTGGGGGGAAAGGGATATTCTTGCAGCAGATCTGTTCCCAGTTCAGGTTTTCTATCATCAAAGTTCAACTTGCTATTTGATAAAAGCAACATTATTGGAGAGAGCTTGACATAATGAAAAGAGCGATAGATTCAGAGTTGAGACCTGGTTCAAATCCAAACTCTGCTCCTTACTACCTCAAGAACCCTGAACAAATAGTCATCCCTCTAGCATTCCACTTCCTCATCTATAAAATGAGGCGCTGGAACTAGATGATCTCCAAAGTCCCTTTCATTCTAGATTCTTCCACGTTCTGCCTCAGTTCCCATCCTCCCCTTATTCTTCCATCCCAGTTCAATAATAACAGACTCTTACTGGCCAACCACCCTGCCTAGCCTGGGGGACAAAGAAAGTTAAGGATAACACAAAGCAATGTGACAGACCAGGCTGTAAGATGGAAAAAAAGAATGCCCAAATTCCTAGGGCCAACTAGGCTACTCACTCATTAGTCATGTAATGATGAACAAATCACTTCAACCCAGTGAGCCACAGCTTCCTTTTTTTTTTCTTTTTTTTTTTTAGTGAGGCAATTGGGGTTAAGCGACTTGCCCAGGGTCATACAGCTAGTAAGTGTTAAGTGTCTGAGGCCGAATTCGAACTCAGGTCCTCCTGAATCCAGGGCCGGTCCTCTATCCACTGCGCCACCTAGCTGCCCCCACAGCTTTCTTATTTGTAAAATGTGATGCTGTCTAGAGCACTGGCCCTGGAGTCAGGAGTACCTGAGTTCAAATCCGGCCTCAGACACTTAACACTTACTAGCTATGTGACCCTGGGCAAGTCACTTAACCCCAATTGCCTCACTAAAAAAAAAAAAAAGAAAGAAAGAAAGAAAAAAATGTGATGCTGTGAGGAAAGCACCTGGTAACCCTTCACTGCTCACATTGGTACAGTACTTTATTTGAGATCTGTTGACTGACTGTCCTCCAGAATGAGGCCCCCCTCGGGGCCCTATACAAAATGATACCAAGTGAGGTCCACTGAGCTTCAAGGCTTTGCCCATGCTCTGCTATAGTGACTCCCAACCTGAGAGAAAGTGGAAAGAGCAACGACCTCAGGATCCTGGGTTCTAAGGCTCTCTCTGTCACTGTCTGGTGTGTGACTGACCTGGGTTAAATGTACTTCTCACTTTGAGCCTAGTTTCCTCATCCGTATAAAAAGGAGACTGAACAAGCCTCCAGGCTTTCAGTTCTACTGTCCTGGGACACAGTGATGGAGGTGTTCTTGGTCACTTGGTGACAAGGGCATTAGAGGGAAACAGTGACTTTGAATCAGCTGAAGAGCAGATAGCAATCAAGCCTTCAGCGGGGTGGGATGGTAAGGCTCCTGGGAGAAAACAGCCAAGGTAATTACAATTTCAACCAGAGAGAAATGAAAGGCACAGAACACATGGTACTCTAGCCACTGCTTTATGTAGCGTGGAAAGAAGCCACCAGGATTGACAGGAGCTTCCCATAGATATTCCCAATTCAGGGAATATTTCATGGTGGGGTCTTCTATACCTTCCTCCCAACTCTGCCGGCCCCACCACCCAGCAAGACACAAGCAGGCAGCTGTTACTGCACTTCCATTTTCGGGATGCATTAGGTTCCTGGCATTCTCACCAGCCCCAGCATATCCTGTGCCTCTCCTGGCCACAGGCCACGGGGCTCAAGGTCTACACCTCATTCACAGGAAAGGAAGCGCTGCTTCCCTTCCTGCGCCCCTCGACTGCCCCCATAGCTCCTGCACAAGTTTGAGGGGAGCTACAGCCTGCTGAAAGCAAGGGGTCCCACGTGAAGATAGGATGGGATGAGAAAGCACCACTTCTTCCTTCTAACCAGGTACACAGGGTGCAAGAGGTTCAGAGAAAGCCCCAGGGAAGAGGTAGACTGTTAGATTTGGAGTCTGGGGACTAGGTTTGAAACTCAGCCCTGAAGAACACATTATTTCCTTTCTCTGCCCCTCAGCTTTACCTATCTGTGACATAGGGACTGCCCCAACATGGCTGTTACCAAGAAAGTATTCTGAAGCATTTGAATTATCAAGAAACAAGTTATCATCATTAGCCACAGCATCCCATCCCTTACGATTTCTCTAGGACAGCAGAATGAACGGGATGCAGCACTCTCAGTATTCCCAAATCATGAAGCCAACCAGAAGTTCAGAATCTGAGAAAATCTTTGAAACTCGAAAGGTCTTGCTGTTATCAGCTGCTGTCTTCAATGAATGAAGATTCCCTATGTTTAGAGGGAATTTCCAAAGCACCACACAAGTGAGGAAAGGACTGCCAGCATCTAGGAGCCACAGCCCCGCCTTGGCACTTGTGGGCTCTAAGGTGGAGCCCACTTTCCCCAGGATTCAGTATATTGGTAAGAGAGTAGCACAGACTCTGGGGGGATGTTATATACAAAATGTTCTTACAATAATATCATCTTGCCCCTTTTAGAAATTACTTAAGTCTGGCTCACTAAACCGATTCTCAAGCTGGGATAAGGATTCTCAGAGCTTATATGAATTACATGCAGTGATGTGCTGGAGTCAGCTTATGTTGGCTCAGGAGAGCCCAACTATTTAATTTTCTGTGTGAGCATTTACATCTCAGAAATTGGGAAACACTACAGATCAGGGTCTAATATACTGTTTTTTTGTTGGCTGTTTGCACTTAAAACATTAGGGGGGAAAAGCACTGGAAGAAATTTGAGTAATGCATTTTAAGTTTAAAGATGTGTCTTACATACTTTTTTTTGAAAAGCTTATTGTTAAACACTTAGGAGCATATCCCTGCCCAGACATAACTTCTTTCTTCCTACCTAGAAGACAAGATGGCTTTATTTGAAAGAAGACAAAGCTGCCCCAGGGGCTTGATTAGACTCAGCTTCCTGGTCATCTAGGGGCATAAAAAGTTACAGGCACACATAGTTCAAATCTCTCAGACTTGGTGGGGTATCTAACACCATAACGATCACCATACCCTGATGGCATTTTAAGGACCAGAAACATTTCCAGATGGAGGGGAGAAGAAGACATCCAGAGAACCTAACTGTGTCTGTATTCTTAGTGCATCTTCCTGCTGTATTAGTGCAAAGTAAACCTCCTTTGTTAGTCAATGACCTCTGAAATTCTCGTTTCATTTCAACCTGAAATCTGAAGAGTGTTGGCATTAGCGACATAATATGCACGCTCAAATCTTAAAGTGCTATATATCAGTTGTTCATTATTATTATTATTATTCCTTCTGGCCTCTTCACGCCCACCTCATGTAATAAACCTATACTTGTTCTGTTGGCTATATGTTATCACTCCCTTTCACTGGTGAGTCCCTTGCCAAATTCTTGCTCCCCAACCAGGGAAATCCCCAATAGACTGTCAGGATCTAAGCTATGGACTCACTGACCTCTGTCCTTCTAGAAAGAGGACCTCCTTGGGTACTAACCATCCTGAGAAGTGAAGTGGTCTCCAGGATGCTACACTCACTCTCCCAGCATCCCAACTGAAATGTAGTATGCTGTAGTGGAAAGAACACTAACCTGAAAGAATTCTTGCCCAGAAACACAAAATCACAGCATTTCTGAGTTGTGATGGACCTCAAAAGACCATTTCATCCAATCCATATCTGAACAAGAATCTACATTAAGTCTCCTCTGAAAACAAAGACTTCCTGAGACAACCCATTCCATTTATACAGCTTTAACTGTTAGGAACTTCAAATTAAATAGCCCCATTTCCTTCAATTTATACTCATTTAATATTCTTTCTAGTTCCCTACACATCATGGTTAGCCTCCTGCCATCTTGTCAAAATGTCACACTCATCGGATTCCAGTCCTGGCACTGCTAAGGAACCAGTTGGGTGACACCGGAGAAGTCACTTCCTATCTATGGACCTGATTCCTCCTATTTTTTTTTTTGGTGGGGCAATTGGGGTTAAGTGACTTGCCCAGGGTCACATAGCCAGTAAGTGTTAAGTGTCTGAGGCCGGATTCGAACTCAGGTACTCCTGAATCCAGGGCCGGTGCTCTATCCACTGCGCCATCTAGCTGCCCCTATTCCTCCTATTTTAATAAGACTTCTGGTTCTAACCTTCTCTAAGTTTACCTTCCTTCGTGGCATCATGAGCAAAATGAGACGTCAGGAAGGTGACCTACCTCTTGGGTTGGAGGTCCTTGCAAACACTGTATTTCCCTATCTAATAACCCTTCCCCAAAGCTTCAGGAGCACAAAACAGGCACATACATCCTGGCCATACTCTGAAAAGGGGATTGTTGTATATAACCTCATAGGATCATGGACAGGATCTCAGAAGTCATCTAGATCAACCCCTTCATTTCACAAAGAAGTAGCAGTATTAGCTAAAGCGCCAAGCGGTTAAGGGCTCACACAGTAAGCTGCTGAGCCAGATTCAAACTCAGGTCCTGTGACCTTAGATTCAATATTCTTCCTACTTTCTATTCAACATACCACCATCTAAAGAAAGTTATGCCCGGAAGTACAGCTGTCTTTATTGTCGTTTAGTCATTTCAATCATGTCTGACTCTCCATAAGACCATTTGGGGTTTTGTTTGCAGAGACACTGGAGTGGTTTTCCATTTCCTTCTCCAGCTCATTTTACAGATGAGGAAACTGAGGAAAATTCAGTTGAGTGACCCAGGGTCACACAACTAGTGTCAGAGGACAGATTTTAATTCAGGTCTCCCTGACTCCAGGCACAGTGTTCTACCCACTACACCACCTGGCTCACATAGTTAAGACTCAAGTTCTAGGGGCAGCTAGGTGGCGCAGTGGATAGAGCACCGGCCTTGGAGTCAGGAGGACCCGAGTTCAAATCCGACTTCAGACACTTAACACTTATTAGCTGTGTGACCCTGGGCAAGTCATTTAACCCCAATTGCCTCACTAAAAAAAAAAAAAAAAGACTCAAGTTCTACCTGAATTGTGGAGGCAGAATAGGTGCATTTTGAAGGAAGAAGTGGTCAAAGGCGCCTAGAGGGATAGGAAATCAATAATCTGGGTTAAAGATTTAAAATTAGAATCAGGTTGTATAGCAGAAGACCCCATCCTCTCAACTTGACATATGAGGGCCCTGATACCCACTGAGGTCAAAAAACTTAGCCCTCATCCCATAGTTTCATAATGGAGAACTGTCGCCATGCTTTAGTTCTGGGTCTGGACACACAAACATACACACAGGGTGGCCCTGGTGCCGTGCCACCTTTCTCCAAGGGATAGGGCCGGGTGACCTAGGCCCATCTGTCTCCTTAGCCCTGCCAAAGAGCCATCCCTCTCTGATGTCCATTTTCATAAAATTCACCACAGGTAAGTTAAGCACGATGCAGAAGGTGGAGCGCAAGCATCAGGCCCTTTAATTTCCGATTGCCCAGCCTGACTCCCCTGATGGCCGGGGCTCTCTCTGCCCCGAGCTCCATGTGGTCATACCTCAGAATGGCTGAAGTCAGCGAGGCCCTCCCCCACCATCTGTACAGAGGTACCAGCAGGAAAGAATGGGGATAGATGATCTCAGGAGAAAGAGCAAGACTTTTAGGGAAGCAGATGGAAAGCCTAGGTTCCCTCCTCTTCTAACTTCACTGCCAACGTCCTCTTCAGGCTGGGGAGGGTGGCAAGAGGGAGACCACTTCCATTTTCCATGTAATTCATTTGTCCTATCATTGTACTAGGACCCCGGCTCAGATCTCATCCAGATACATAAATGAGCACTCAGGCACATAGCAAGGTGCGTTCTGTTAGTAACACTGTGTACCCACTATGTGCAATGTATCATGCTAGGTACTACAGGGCATACAGAAAAACATGAGAACTATTCTAAAGGAAGATGCAAGTCTGGCTATAAAAATAGCCAACAATTCATCAGCCATATATCAGCCATATGTGACAAGCTGAGGGAGGTGTATGGTTTAAGGTAAAGCACAATCCCCGCCCCTTCACGGGCAGTTCCATTGCAAAGGATAAGTCATAAATACAGATAAGTATATTTCAAATCCATGATTTCATCAACGTTGGCACTCCACCCACCCCATGCAGACTGAAACTTCTCTATTACCTTTGTTATCAAGTATACAAGAGTTGCTATGGAAGGAAAATTTACAGCCTTGAAGGTGACATTTTAACAGCCTCTCCAAACTTAGTTAGCCTGGTCCTGGAGTGACACAACATTCACTCAAAGCCTTTCTATCTTAGAATTTGTCCATTAACATGACCTTCAAAAATCCAGGGTCACTGCCACATCACCCTGAGGCAGAGGAGGAAGACACATGCATCAGAGTATGGTGCTTACAAGGTGTTTCTGAGGTCCAAGGGGAAGATTATTGCCAAGTTTCTCTATGCATGCACATAAGAAAGCTAACTCCAACCATAGCAGTAAATGCTAAAGGGGGCAATAAGAGGTTCAGAAGTTCAAAGGATAAAGAAATTAGGTACACTCATCTAATCAAGGAAGGCTTCATGGAGAAGGTGGAACTTGACCTGGGCATTGAAGATTGGCTGGGATGGTTTGGCAGAAAGGATGGTATAAGGTACTAGGGGATGGAGAATAATAAACAGACTTATTCTACATAAGTTTACAGTTTACTAGGAGATATAAAATGAACAACATAAGTACATAAACAACAAAAATATGTCTAGGGCTACACAATTTTTACAAGAAGGTGAAGTAGAAAGGGTGAGGTAAGTTACAGTAAGAAGGCAGAAGAAAGGAACTGCAAGTCAAAGATGATGTCAGACAAAGTAATCATGAATGACAAAATATGAAAATGACGAATGATACTTTGTTGGTGGAGCTTTGCACTAGTCAAAGCATTCTAGAAAATTATTTGGAATTAAACAACACTATTACTGGACATATACCCCACCCAACTCACCCAAAGGGTAAGGTCCCAAATATACAAACAAATATTTATGGCAGCACTTTTGTGGTAGCAAAGAACTGAAAACACAGTGGGTATTCATCAGCTGAGGAATAGTTCAATAAATTGTGGAATATGAATGGAATGGAATTGCATTACCATAAGAAACAATAATATGAAGAAATCAGAAAACATGAGGACTTTTGTGAACAGATGAAGCACCTTACTTCAGTAAGCAGCAGAAAGAAAAAAAAACGTACACAATGACCCACAATAATGCAAAGGAAAACCACAATGAAAGGCATCAGAATATTGATCAAATGCAGTGACTAATATTGATTAGTCCAAAGGACTACTGGTACCCACTTCTTCTCATCAGAGAGAGGTGTTTAATGGAGGAATATGTTATCAGCCATGGCCAAAGTGTTGGTTTGCTTGATTTAACTATCCTTACTCATTTCAAGGGAGGTTTGGGGTTTTTTTGTTTTTTATGGGAAGAGGGCAGTTATTGGGAAGTAACAGAGATAGCTTCAAAAGCATCAATAAAAATGTATTTTCAAGAAAAATTTTTAGAAAGATAACACTGAGTTATGAATAAAAGTAATCTTGAGTTACTTTCTATACTTCCTGCAAAGGAAGGGATTTATTTTAGAAAGCAGCACTTCTAAGAAATATTAACAAAAATAACTCATGATTGTATAGCACTCTAAAAAACTGCTTTCCTCATATTATAAACCCTGTGAGGTAGACAGTATAAGTAATTTTGGATAATTGTATTTATCCTTTTTACACATGAGGAGACAGAAGCTCTAAGAGGTTATTACTAGTCTATGATTATACAATTAAAAAGTATGTGGTAGGATCTGAGCAAAAGCCTTCTGAAATCCAGTAATCTAGCCTCTCCCAGGCTCTCTCTCTAGGGAAGCCTTCAGAGAGACAAAATCATAGAAATCATAGCTCTGGAAGAAGTACGGAATAACGAATCCAACTTTCATCACCCTTTAAGCTACCCTGCCTACCATCCTTAAATTATTTACAATTCAAGTCCTTTGGTCTCAATTCATGAAACACAAGCTCCGTTGGAGGGCATGACTGTTCAAGTAATGCGGCCACTGAGATTTCTGTCGTTAGCTGCTGCTTCTTCTCTCAAACCAAGGAATAGAGCACATGGGAGAAGTCAAGTCATCTAAGATTACACAAGTGGAGCAGAAGGAATTTTTCAAAACATCAACGATCAAAGTGATATCTACCAGCAGCCAGGTGGAGCAGCAGAGAGAGCGCCAAGTCTAGGGAGACTGGAGTTCAAATCTGGTCTCAGACACTTACTAGCTGTGAGACCCAGAGCAAGTCACTTAACCTCCATTTACTTGAGTTTCCTCACCTACAAAATGAAGAAAATAATACCATCTACCTCCCAGGGTTGTTGTGAGGATGAAGTGAAATAATAGCTATAGGGGGCAGCTCGGTGGTGCAGTGGATAAAGCACCGGCCCTGGATTCAGGAGGACCTGAGTTCAAATCTGGCCTCAGACACTTGACACTTACTAGCTGTGTGACCCTAGGCAAGTCACTTAACCCAAATTGCCTCACCAAAAAAAAAAAGAAAGAAAGAATAGCTATAAAATGTTTAGAACAGTGTCTAGCACATAGCAGATACCATATGTTATCTATCACCATCATCTTTGTTATTTTCATTAATTATTTCATAGTTATTATTAGTACTACTACCTACAGATATAACTGAGTTACCCTGAAAAAGAGACAGAGAAAGGAGCACCAAGCTGGGAAATAGGATACCCGAGTTCTAATCTCAGCTCTGTCACTAACAAGCTGGGTGACTTTGGGGAATTCGCTTCAACTCCCTGAGTCTCAGTTTCCTCATCTGTAAAATCGACTTTGACCTGACGATCTCTCTCAAGTCCTTTCTAGCTCTAACATTCTCTACCAATCTCCCCACAGAAACATCAGATTAAGAACAAATGAAAGATCAAATGTTTATGCCTATGTGCTCATTTGTATAGGAACATACATGCAGAAATGTGGTTATAATGTGTGCATAGTTTCCCCAGGAGGAAGGGAACCAGGGGAAGGAGGGAAAATAGCTTTTCACTGTTTCAAGCAGAATGTTCAGTGGCATATCCAATTTTCACAAATGGATTACTAGATTACATTCTTTGCCACAGGCAGCTGTCCCTGTCAAATAAATAATCATCGCCTTACATTTATATATCACCTTTCATCCCACAGTGCTTTTCCTGCATCTGGGATGGGATCTGGGAATAGCTACAGCAGCTCTCATTCGGTGGTAAAGGAGTGGTGGAGGGGCCAAGTACACACCAAACGGAGAGGTACAACTTTACCAGGCACAGGGTTCCTCAGGAAAAGGGAAAAAGGGGGTGGGGTGGTAATCTTCAGTCTCAAAGTATGGAGGGAGAAAGAATAGTAGGGTGAGGCCCCCTGGGTTCCACAGATGGAGAAGGGAGAGAATTGCCAATTTGGGTGGGGGGGAGGGGTCCACGCTAAGCCATAAGCAGCCAAAGTGCTACCTATGGTATCTACTATTGCACAAGGTATTATGTCAGAAGAAATAAGTCCCAGAAAGCACTTTACTGTACTGTACTTCTGACTCAGTCCAAATATACATGAACAAACAGGAAAGGGACACTGAGATTCTGGGCCTCGGGAACAGGGAAGGTTAGGAAAAGATGCCTTTGAGCCCAAAAGAGAAAAAAGCATCAGCTTTTCCATGCAGCTAAAAACACGTCCTTTAAATGTAGCTTATTTACACGATCTCATTTGCTCCTTGAAACAACAGCATGAGTGCAACGGCATCCTCATTTTAAGACTGAATAAACTCGGGATACAAACTAGGATTCCTCTTAACTCCAGGTCTATTTCTGTTCCTACGCTTTCCTTGATGTCTTTTATCCCAAGTTGATAGGATGGGAAATACAAAACCTCACTACACATCCAGCGTCTAAGTGAAAAGCTCTCAAAATGCTGAAATGGACCATTTTGTTTCCTTTCTCATCCACGTCAAAGCACCTAGGAGAGGACAGAGCAACAGCACAGGAAATGGCCCAAAAGCAGGGAGCAGGAGAGAGGAAGAGGAGAAGCAGATCCCTTGCATGATCTATGCATAGATCACGTATAACTGAGCTAAGTTGCCCCAAGGAAGGACCTTAGAATGCCCTAGAGGTGTCCTTTCTAGCACATACTGAGTTCTTGGAACCAGCTGGAAAGAAATAAGGGTCTCAGTGAGCCAGGTCCCTCAAAGGATTTAAGTAGAGAATCTTAGGAGCAGAAGGAAGAAGGACTTAGAAAAATTATGGGGTGGAAAGGGATAATATGGCCACAGAATATTTGATATGTTTATAGAGTGCTTCCTTTAAGGCTAATTAGACCCTCCTAGGTTAGTGTCTGAAATTCCAGTGGCTGCAACCAGGTCTATAGTAGTACCTTGACTTAGGGCTGTCTAGTTCAACCAGTTAAGACTGTTCATGGGCATGGATACCTAAGAAAGAGTTTTAAAGCATTTTCTACCCTGAAAGGTTATTTGCTATTTGCTTAGGTGCCTTTGGGGGCAACCAGAAACTTTCTCTGATTCTCCAGTGGAGGAAAGAGAGGCAGCGAAAGTGATCTGAGCCCTGAGTTCCTTAGTCTACTCCGTAAAGTTATCCTACCCCTGTGCAGAGGAAAAGAAACCTGTTTGTGGATCTGAAATACTGAATAACACAGGAGGAGGGGGAGGGAAGAAGGTTACTCTGAAATGCAGTATGTCAAAAAGAAAAAGCCCCAGTCAAAGAAAGTTTGAGGGTCTCATAATATTCCCCTAAGCTAGAGTGAATGGAGCAAGGCCCACCCTTTGGAAATGGGGACCTACTCAAATGATTTTAAACAAAATACAGGACACGATGGAGTCTGGTTAGGAGAAGGCAAAGGAAGGGGGCACGGAGGGGAATAAGAAAAACCTAATTAAAGCTAATTCCTTCAGGGCCACCTGCTAAAAGCCATATTCACTCAGAATTTGAGCACAAGGGTCATAAAACAATGGTGCCAGAGGATTCTCTCTTGGAGTTCTGGCCACATGACATAAGGGAACAGCAAACAGAGCAACAATCCCTGTTTTCCCACTGGCTCCCCCAAAAGCACCATGAAGCTGAAACCTGAGCTGATACCATGGGGCATTGAGAGGCAATTTGCAGCTGGAGAAAGCTGAGCATTCACACCAGATGCTGACCCAGTGGGGCCTTGGGGAAGCTGGGGAGGTGCCTCATGTGCTGTTCTCGGAAGGCTCAGTCACCTGAGGGGGCTGGGGAATACATAAGTGTTCCCCAAGATTTAGATTCCCAGGTATCAGACAAGAAAAGGAGATGGGCGAAAAGAAGCAGAATGGAAATCTCTGGTTTTCCTGACTCCTCTTCACACTTTGCTGCCAGGGAATTTCATTAATTTACTCAACAAACATTTATTGAGTGTCTACTATATGCAAGGTATTGTGCCAGGCCAGAGGAAATCCAGAGAGTGACAATACACAACTAGCTCTTAAGGAGATTACAATCTAGTCTAATCTAAACAAGCAGAAGCAGAGGGGAAGGAGGTGAGGAAGAGAGGTGGAAAAAATGGTGAAAAGGACAGGAAGGAAAGAAGCAAAAAGGGTGGGGGGGGGGAGGGAAATGGGTTAAAAATAGGAAAGGAAGGGGCAGCTAGGTGGTGCAGTGGATAGAGCACCGGCCCTGGAGTCAGGAGGACCTGAGTTCAAATCCAGTCTCAGACACTTGACATTTACTAGCTGTGTGACCCTGGGCAAGTCACTTAACCCTCACTACCCCGCAAAAAAAAAAAAAGAGAGAGAGAGAGAGAGAGAAAGACAGAGAGACTCAAATACATAACAATTTAAAAGACGCAGAAAGAACCAAAATCTCATCTCCCAACCCAAGTAATTCCCCAATCACATACCTCCCTTGATTCCTTGGAGGCAACAATCCCATTCCCACATACTGCTCATAAATCAAAGAATCTTACACTGAAAGGAGTCACCTCACTCCA
This sequence comes from Dromiciops gliroides, assembly GCF_019393635.1. Lineage (NCBI taxonomy): Eukaryota > Metazoa > Chordata > Mammalia > Microbiotheria > Microbiotheriidae > Dromiciops > Dromiciops gliroides. The sequence goes on from NC_057865.1 coordinate 198,950,831, forward strand.
ATGACCTCATTTTACAAATTAGGAAACTAATTTGGGGGAGATAAAATGATTTGGCCAAGATCACAGATCCAGTTAGTGGAAAATAGGTGCCTAAGACCCAAAGTCTCATGTCCCAGCCTAGTCCTTTAAAAGCTGTCTCGCCCATATTATGGACCAAGAAGCAGCCAAGGTTTGGAGGGTCTGAGCTGTTCAAAATGAATGGGAGAGGAAGGGGGAGGAGTAAGCAGAGAAATCATAACTGGAGGAAATCAGACTCTCAAAAGTGCTGAATGCTGAGAGATCACATTTGACAAACATGGGGAAATCACAGTCACCTTAAAAAAAATTTAATAAAAATAAGTCACATTCCTTCCTCCTTTCACCCAGGAGATTTAGGTGTAGGCTGACTTAATTGAAAAGAAGGAAAGGGGAGGAGGGACTGAAAGCCAAATATTCTATCTATCAGTAGCACAAACAGGAGGCTATCAATGGAGGGCTATGAGAGGGAGGGAAGGAAGGAAGGAAGGAAGGAAGGAAGGAAGGAAGGAAGGAAGGAAGGAAGGAAGGAAGGAAGGAAGGAAGGAAGGAAGGAAGGAAGGAAGGAAGGAAGGAAGGAAGGAAGGAAGGAAGGAAGGAAGGAAGGAAGGAAGGAAGGAAGGAAGGAAGGAAGGAAGGAAGGAAGGAAGGAAGGAAGGGAGGGAGGGAGGAAGGAAGGGAGGAAGGAAGGGAGGGAGGAAGGAAGGAAGGGAGGGAGGAAGGAAGGAAGGGAGGAAGGGAGGGAGGGAGGGAGGGAGGGAGGGAGGGAGGGAGGGAGGGAGGGAGGGAGGGAGGGAGGGAAGGGGAGAGGAGGGGAGGGGAAGGATTGAGATGGTACAAGCTAAGCATTCATAAATCTTAACATTTTATAAATGTGAACTATTATTGACTCCAAATACAAGGTTCTTTCCACTACACACCATGGCTGATTTGTGAATGGCCCCTAGATGTCCCTATTATTAAGGGTTTTCTTCCTCGAGGTTTGGAGGATGCACTACAATCTCTAGATGCAGAGAAAGTGTTTGACAAAATACAGCATTCGTTTATAATAAAAACACTAAATAGTATGAGTAGAAGTGTCTTTAATACAAAGCTATTGTTTCTATCTAAAACTAAGACATGGCCTTTTTTTATAATGGGAAAAGACCAGCCTTTCCAATAAGATTAAGGTAAAGCAAGGATGTCCACTGTAACAGCTATTATTTGATGTGGTTCTAGAAATGCTAGCTATAAAATTAAGTTTAAAAAAAAGAAATTTAAAGAATAAGTAAAGATGAAACAAAAATCATCTCAATTTGAAAATGAGAGAATCCTTAAGATTCGATGGGAAAAAATTAGTAATTTCAAGAATATATCAGATAAGAAATAAGGCCACAAAACCAATGGCCTTTCTCTATGTTACTAACAAAATACAGTAAAAGATAGAAAAATAAATTCCATTTAAAACAACCAAAATTGGGGGCAGCTAGGTGGTGCAGTGGATAAAGCACCAGCCCTGGATTCAGGAGGACCTGAGTTCAAATCCAGCCTCAGACACTTGACACTAGAGTGTGACCTTGGGCAAGTCACTTAACCCTAATTATCCCACCAAAAAAAAAAACAAAAACGGAATCATTCAAAGTATTTGGAAATTAATCCATGAAGATGCATTCAGAACTTAGATGAATACAATTACAAAACACTATTTACAGAAATAAGGGAAGATTTAAATGAATGGAAAGATATTAACTGTGCATAGTTGAAACAAATCAATATAATAAAAATAGCAATACTACCTAAAATTATTTAGATTTACTGCCATACCAAACTACCAAGTAGTTGCTTTACAGAACTAGACAAAATAATAATAAAATTCATCAAGAATAGAGTTCTTAACTGGGGTTTCATAAAAACCTGAGGGACCAGGTTAAAATTCATGAGGTCTGTAAACTGGGATAGGGAAAAAATTACATCATTATTTTCATTAACCTCTAGCTGAAATTTAGCATTTCCTTCAATTATGTAATTTTTAAAAATTATTCTGGTTATATTATATTCAGAATACCAAAGGGATTCATAACACCCAAAATGAAAAACTGTTAATCTAAATGAAAAAAAGGTCAAGATTTTCAAGGAAACTAATGATAAAAGTAGAAAAGTGGGGGGCACAGTAATACTTGACCACAACCTATATTATAAAGCAGTAATGGGGGGCAGCTAGGTGGCACAATGGATAAAGCACCAGCCCTGGATTCAGGAGGACCTGAGTTCAAATCCAGCCTCAGACATTTGACTTTTACTAGCTGTGTGATCCTGGGCAAATCACTTAACTCTCACTGCCCCGCCCCCCCCCCCAAAAATCAGTAATGGTCAAAAGTAAATGGTGCTAGTTTCTAATGAGAAAAGTTGATCAATGAAACAGATAATCTACTGATTAACAATGACTTATTAGGCACTGAATATATGTGTGGCAAGCACCAGGCTATGCACTAGAGACACAAAGACAAAAATTAAACAGTTCCTGCCCTCTAGGAGTTGGTATTCTATCAGGAGAGATACACATATAAAGTTACAAACAACGTAAATATAAGGTAATTATTGGGTAAAAACTAGCAGCTATGAGGGCAGCTAGGTGGCCCAGTGGATAGAACACCAGCCCTAGAGTCAGGAGGACCTGAGTTCAAATCCAACCTCAGACACTTAACACTTACTAGCTGTGTGATCCTGGGCAAGTCACTTAACCCCAATTGCCTCACTTAAAAAAAAAAAAAACTAGCAGCTATGGGAATGAACTCTCAGAATGGCATGAGGATAATTTGGCAGATGATGCAAAAAGTAATGAAACAAAGATTAAAATTATTTTCTAAATTAATATCACAATTGTTTTCTCAATTTATTCTTCACAAAACAGAGAAGTTATATGAATTCATCTCTCTCTATTTTTTAATCAATGAAAGATGGTCTTGATTTCATAACACAGTATCAACTGTGGAAGTATTATTCTCCCATATTCTAAATTGTTTGTTTTTCCAGCTGATTATTTGATCAAATTATATAAAGTATTTCCTTGGTAAACTGATTACCATGACAAGTTTAAATTAATTCTAGAAGTACAATTTTTACTAAACTTTTTTTTAAAAGTTATTTGGAATTATTGCATATTGTATCTTATTGTCTGAGTCAAAGCAAATTCACTTTTTTTGCAGTCATCATTATCCTCAATTAAATACATATGAGACTTGGATTATGGGAATTTACCATTTAAGACATTAATTGCCTTCATTCTGAGTTACCAGATACCAGTTGACCAAGATGACAGATGACAGCCAATCATAAGAGGAATACATACAATAGCAGACACTGAACTGTCACAAAAGGGAAGTCTAGGTAATGCACTGCCTTGGGAAAGGCCAAGAGAATGGCCATTGGCAAAATTCGAGGTTGGATTCTCTTGGTTTAATTTTCCCCCCACATAGCACTGGACAGACAGGCTATATATAAGGCTATATAAGATCTGACTCAGTTTCCCCTCAGCATACTGCATCAGCTGTCTATAGGGCCATGAAGTTTGTCAATGCTCATTTCTTTTATTTCTCTGTTCTTTTATGGTAACCTCCATAATTATCTCAGGTGTCATGATAAATACAACGTTGGATTTGGCCTTGACATCTGTTGCCAGTTATATTAGATCCTTTATTTTCTCATAATGGCATGAGGATAATTAGGCAGATGATGCAAAAAGTGATGAAACAAAGATAAAAATTATTTTATAAATTAATATCACAATTGTCTTCTCAATTTATCCTCCACAAAAACAGAGGAAAAAGTGTTATGTCAATCCTGGATATAACAGTGATCCACTGAAGTTTCCTGAATAGGGGAAGAAAGAGCCACAAAAATCAAACCAACATTTTAGCAAAATCATTTGGGCAGATATCTGGAAAGTGGGTTGGAATCAAGAGAAACTGAAGGTGGGGAAATTAAGTAGGAAGCTACTGCAACAGTTACAGATGGGAGGTATGGAAGGTTTGAGCTTGGGAAGGGGCCATGGAGAAGAGATAGGTATTAAAGGTATGAAGGTTTGTTAAGAGAGAAACTACAAGGTTTGGCAACTGAATGGATATGTGGATATGCACAGTGAGTGAAAGTGAGTCAAGGATGATACTGAGGTTTTGAATCTGGGTGACTGGAAGGATAATACTAGAGAAGTTCCTAAGAGTGAGTAGGAGGGGGAAATAGCATACTTGGTAATCAACACTCAGAATTATCTGAACGTAGCAGCCTAGTGTTTGACAATTCAACAAAAACTGCTGAGAAAACTGGCAGAAATTAGATTTAGACCAGTGACTTATCTACAATAAGCTCTAAAAGAATGCAAGACCTAAAGTTAAAAGGTTACAACATTTTTTAAAGTTAGAGAAAGATGGAAAGAGGGACCTTAAACAACTGTAGATAGGACAATTCTTAATTAAACAAGGCAGAGTAGATTATTGAAGATAAAATAGACAATTCTGATTAATAAAACTGAAAAAATTTTCTATGAAAAAAATCAATGCAACTAGAATTAGAAGAAAAGCAGTTAATTAGGAAAATTTTGCTAAATTATATGTACCTCTTCATCCAAAAATACCACTATTAGTTATATAATCCCAAGGAGACCAAAGACAGAAAGAGGTCCCACATTTAAAAAAAAAATTTAGCCTCACTTTTTGTGGTAGCAAAAAATAGAAATAAGTAACATGTCCACCAGTAGGAAAATAGTTGAACAAATTGTGGTATAATAATGTAATGGAATATTATTACACTATAAGATCTGACAAATATCAAAATTTGTATGAACTGACGCAGAATAAAACACGCAGAACAATTTACACAATGACCACAATAATATAAAGGAAAACAACCCTCAAGACTTCTAAATTCTGATTAATGGAATAGTTAATCAAAACATCAGAAGACTAATGATGAAACATACCTCTGGTTTCCCAGCAGAGCAGTGGTAGACTAGAGGTGTGGAATGAGGCATGCATTTTCAGATTTGGCAAATGCATTCATTTGTTTTCCTTGACAATACTTATTTGTTAAAAGGGAGGATTTTATTGGGTTCATAGAGGGGAAGTGGAGAGAGCGAATGGGAAGGGAGAGTGATGAAAAAGATAAGATCATCAATAAAACTTTTTTTTAAAAGAAGACTGAGTAGAGGACAGATGAACAGGTCGGGCTCTGATGAGAATCAGGTTCCAGCCTAGCCTCCACTAGCCCTTCTCCAGGTTCTGCCAGACCACAAATTTTCTGCCTCAACTCCATTCCCACACCTAGCTCCTCTACCTCTAATGGCAAAATTAGCCTGCTGAAAGACTTTGGCAGCTGAAACCCCCTGGCTCCACAAAATAAAATGAGTTCTTTCCCAAGCTCCAACTCTCAGGCTTAACTCCCTCAGCCATTTAGAATGGTTCATTACCATCTGCCTGTCCCTGCTACCACCCCTTCCTCCTGCTCCACAACAACTACACTATGCTTTTAGCCACTTATGAATGTATGAAGGGGAACGTTGTAAGAAGGCTAGCAAAGTTAGCTGGGGTCTGGTTATAAAGTACTTTGTTATTGTTCAGTCATCCTCAGTCATGTTCAACTCTTTATGACCCTACTTGGGATTTTCTAGGCAAAGATACTAGAGTGGTTTGCCATTTCCTTCTCCAGATTATTTTACAGATGAGGAAACTGAAGCAAACAGGGTTAAGTGACTTACCCAGGATCACACAGCTAGTAAGTAAGTGTCTGAGGCCAGATTTTAACTCAGAAGATGAATCTTCCTGACTCCAAGACCACGCCACGGAGCTACTCTTTCAAAAGGCTTTACATATCAAATTGAAAAAGCTTTGATTTGATCCTAGAGGTAATAAAGAGCCAATGGAGTTTACTAAGTAGAAAAGGGATGTGTGGTCAGACCTTGTTTTAGAAAAATGACTTAGAGGGGCACCAATCCAGTGGGATACTCCAGTACTTCAAAAAAATCCATTACTTTATCCATATCTTGGTAGATGATTTCATAAGTCATTATTCATTCACCCAGTGGGCCAACCATCTCATAATACTCATGTTCAGTTCCTCAGAGGCTATATACTGTTCCATGTGATAATACCAGTAGAATACTAATATTAAAAATATGGGCCTTTGGGGGCAGCCAGGTAGTGCAGTGGATAAGGCACTGGCCCTGGATTCAGGAGGACCTGAGTTCAAATCTGGCCTCAAACACTTGACACTTACTAGCTGTGTGACCCTGGGCAAGTCACTTAATCCTCATTGCCCTGCACAAAAAAGCAAAAAAATAAAAATATGAGCCTTTGACTGAAAAAAATCAACCATACAGTAAAACAACCTGTCCACTCTTGGTCAGGATGTTCCTAAGATGACACACAGTCTACACCTTGGTTTGGCGATACGTCACCATCCAGTTTGATGTGGGCTGTCAGAGCTTGAACTCCATTGGCATGGCCAGAGTCCTTTCCACATCATCACTACTCACCAGCATAAAATTTTATCATTATTCTCAACAAAAAATATTTCTGCCTTCCCAAGTCTAACTTAAATACCATCTCCTCTGAGACTTCCCTAAAAACTCAACACAGTGGGATCTTCCTTGCTTCTCTTCTCCTAGAGTCCCTAGCCTTCCTCAAAGCACAGATCAATGCTAACTGCAGTTACAAAAGGTCTGCCCTAACTACCCCAATCACTAGTGGGCTCTCCCTCTTGAAATGTGTGTGTGTGTGTGTGTGTGTGTAACATATGTAAATTATTTTATTATATTAAAATATAGGATAATATCTGAAAATATCCATTTGTAAAGCACCTAGCACTGTGGCAGGTACACAAAATAAATACTTGTTTCCTTCTTTCTTTCTTATTTATTTATTTGTGTTTGTGTCTACTCTCACTCATTTGAATGTAAATTCCCTGAGGGCACGAGCTTCCAATTTTAGTTTTGTATCTCCAAAGCCAATGGGACAGCCTTTCAAAGAGTTGCCATTTAAGTTTTATTGAATTCAACTTCATTACTGAATTCTTAGAGCACTTAGTGACTATAACACTCTTTTGGCACTTAGGATATGCTGCCTGACATTATCATCTTTTTATTTGTATATGGTGCTAAAGTGGTAAGACTGACCTTTTTTTAAGCAAACATACTAAAATTTAGTAATTTAGAATTTAGCAAAAATTAGGATTCTCTCCTTCCAAGTACCTACACATGTTCCAATGAAGCTGTTCAAAATATTTCTGGAATTTTTTTCTTGGAATGTGTCTGGGGCACATTCCTTTGAATAGAAAGTAGAGCTTAAAAAAGATATTGAACTTGGAATTAGATCTGTATATAAGCCCTAATTCCTTACTTAGCCTTAGAACTTGACTGACTAAACTGTAAGACTCTGGGCAAGTGACTAAGTGACTCAGTCTCTTATTTTCTCATCTATAAATTGAGGATAAGACCTGTCCTATCTACCTAATAGAGCTGTTGTAAGGATCAAATGAGAAAATGTATCTGAAAGTCTCTCTGTCAATGAAAAAGCATCACATGCATGTAAGGCATCATTATTACTGCTGTTAATCAACAATTGGGGCAATTCTTTGTCCTTTGAGAAAATGCTTGAATTCTGGAAAGAACTAAAAACCAGCCAAGACTAATGAATAGAGTCATAAAATGTTAAATGCTAGAAGATCCAGCTGAGTGTAATGAGACTCATTTTCATGATGGGGCCCTAAAGCCAGTTTCAAAAGAGGAACACAAACATGTTTGGAGCAATGGGAACAATATTAGAGAAAGCATTTCAGGAAGCAAAAAAAAAAAAAACTGGAAATAAAGTGGATGCCCATCACAGGGGGAATGGCTGAAAAAATTATACTATTCTAAAGTAATGGAATATTACTATGCAGTAACTAACGATGAATATGAGGATTTCAGGGAATCATAAGAAATGTTACAGGAACTAAAACAGAGTGAACTATACTAGACAACTACGTAAAGGAAAGATTCCCAAGTAATTGAAAAACCAAAGAAAATGAGAAGCAGCAAGGCACCATTAACAGAGAAGAGGAATGAGCAGCAAACAGTCCTGGATTTAAGTCCTGTCTCTGACACACAGTGGCTGTGATCTTGGGCAAGTCACTTAGCTCTCAGTGCTCCAGGGAACAAGAAGTTGCAGAGCAGGGCGGGGCAGCTAGGTGGCACAGTGGATAAAGCCCCGGCCCTGGATTCAGGAGGACCTGAGTTCAAATCCAGCCTCAGACACTTGACACTTACTAGCTGTGTGACCCTGGACAAGTCACTTAACCCTCATTGCCCTGCCCCCCCCCCTAAAAAAAGTTGTAGAGCAGACACCACCCTGCACTGGTTAAATTTTCTCACTATGGCAAAGAAATCCAAGGTCTGCTTAAAAGTAAAAATAAAAGATTCTGGAGAACAGTCTACTAGGACTTAATTATCTATACATTGTCAGATGTGGTCATTGCATCTAATGTTTTCACTTAACTGTTTTTCTTTGTATAAGAAAGGGTTCAATCTGGGTGGGGTCTTTTAAGGAAGGGGGGCGGGGTTCGAAATGACTGATGAAAAGACAAAAGGCATCAAAAATATATTTTAAACCTGGACTAAGTTTGTAGCTTCCCAAGGTGACACTAATACTCTGAAGAGGACACTTGTTCAAGTCCAGTTGTGTTAAAATCAGTATGCTAAATGGTAAGATCTATAAAGGAGGGACCATGTCTTATCTAAACCTGGTAGGCCTTTTAGCATCTAACACAATGCTCCATTCATAAGCAGTTAACAAGTATATGGATGAAGGAAAAGCAACCTAAAGTCACACCTCATATTCTCTTTTTCACTTCTTCAAAGCCTAAATATAGTGTTCCATTCAATAACTCTAGTCTACTACTAGTATTAAAAATATGGGCCTAGACGGCTCAGTGGATAAAGCACTGGTCCTGGATTTTGGAGGTCCTGAGTTCAAATCCGGCCTTAGAGACTTGATACTTACTAGCTGTATGACCCTGGGCAAGTCACTTAACCCCCATTGCCTGGCCAAAAAACAAAAAAATATGGGCCTAGGGGCAGCTAGGTGGCACAGTGGATAAAGCACCAACCCTCGATTCAGGAGGACCTGAATTCAAATCCAGCCTCAGACACTTGACACTAGCTGTGTGACCCTGGGCAAGTCACTTAACCCCAACTGCCCTGCCCCGCCAAAAAATATATGAGTCTATGTTTCTGGAAGAAGTTTGGAGCTATGCAGAGGTGAATGGAGTATTTCAGCAGGCTATTACAAAAACTTACAAAGGAGAACCAGATAAAAAATAGGATCAAAGAAATGCCCCCACCAAAAAGATGGGCTGGTCATAAAGCAAGAGCAAGAACTTTCTCAGAACAACTCTGTGAGATTTTTATTATCTCCATTTTACAGACGAGGAGACAAACTTAGAATGGTAAAAAGATTCCCTCAAAGTCACACAGATAATAAGTGTTCAAGCCAGGGCCCAAAGCCAAGTCTTCTGACTAAAAGGAGGTAATGTGATGGACTGTCCAGAACACTGGGCTTGGAGGCAGAGAATACTGGGCTCAACATCAAGGAAAAGGCCCTCATCACATTAGGTGCGTCCCCTCTGGCCAACTTAGGCGAGGACATGAACAAGAGCTGCACGGGACAGGAATGTACTGATTGGTTTCAATCTGCATTCTTGGAGGGAATATCCAGATACTTAGTAGCTGTGTCATCTTGGGCAAATCACTTAAGCTCTGTTTACCTCAGTTCCCTCACCTGCAAAATAATAGCACCTACCTCCCAGGACTGCTGTGAGGATCAAATGAGATAGTATTTGTTGTGTGCTTGACACAGTGCCTGGCACTCAGAAGGCACTTCATAAACGCTGGTGGTGGGGATGATGATGTCACAAATTCATCTGAGTATCTCACATACCTCATCTCCCCTAATCAATTATAAGCTGGTTGAGGGCAGGAATTCTCTCATAATTGAACTTTATATCCAGCACAGTGCTGGGCACATAGTAGGCTCAGAAAATATTTTTACCTCTTCTAATTAATTTCTCCTCTGAGGAAAGAGTTACAGCTAATTTCAGTTAGAAGAGCATATTCTGGCGGAGCCAAGATGGCGGAGAGGAAGCGGCAAGCTGCCTGAGCTCTCCTTCTGTTCCCTCAAAAGGAACATTAAATCAAGCCTCTGGACGGATTCTGAAACTACAGAACCTGCAAAGGGACAGAGAGACACAGTCCTCCAACCAGAGATCATTTAGAAGACTTCAGGAAAAGGTCGGTCTGACTCAGGCAAAAGGGAGGCCCAGCACAGGGCAGCAGCCCAGCGCCGAGGGGGTCGGGGCAAGTCAGCAGGAGCTGCGGGCCACAGCCGAACAACTGAGGCCCCTGGAACCTGGTTCAAAAATCTGGTGGCCAAGAAGGACAGTGGAAAAACCTACCTGCACTGGCTGGGAGGGCCATGAACAGGTCAGGCGGGAACGGACGGGTGCCTGGCTGGCCAAGCACACCCAGACAGGAAGTGCAGGGCGGGGGATCTCTACACACCATAAAGGCCTCAGAGTAAAAAGCCAGTCACACAGCACCTATACCCCTGCACAAGAAGCCCAAAACAAGGACCCTGGTGCCCCCAGAGCAGGCCTCAACTTAAAAAATAAATAAATAAGCTGCAATAATGAGTAAGTAGCAAAAAAGAGCCCTCTCCATTGAGAACTTCTGTATCAATAGGGAAGAAGCCAACGCAAACTCAGATGAGGACAATACCCTCAAATTGTCTACATGTGAAGCCTCACGAGGGAAGGTGAATTGGTCTCAAGAACAAAAAGCCTTCCTGGAAGAGCTCAAAAAGGATATTAAAAATCAATTGAGGGGCAGCTAGGTGGTACAGTGGATAGAGCACCAGCCCTGGATTCAGGAGGACCTGAGTTCAAATCCGGCCTCAGACACTTAACACTTACTAGCTGTGTGACCCTGGGCAAGTCACTTAACCCCAATTGCCTTACTAAAATTAAAAAAAAAAATCAATTGAGAGAGGTAGAAGAAAAAATGGGGAGAGAAATGAAAGCAAAACAAGAAAACTATGAAAAAAGAATCAGCAGCTTGGAAAAGGAAGCACAAAGATTGACTGCAGAAAACAATTCCTTAAAAAATTCATCTGGCCAAATGGAAAAAAAAGTGCATAATTTCACTGAAGAAAACAATGCCTTAAAAAATTCAGTTGGCCAAATGGAAAAAAAGATGCATAATCTCACTGAAGAAAACAATGCCTTAAAAAACTCAGTTGGCCAAATGGAAAAAAAGGTGCATAATCTCATTGAAGAAAACACTGCCTTAAAAAATTCACATGGCCAAATGGAAAAAAAGGTGCATAATCTTACTGAAGAAAACAATGCCTTAAAAATTATAATTGGACACTTGGAAGATAAGGAATCCATGAGACACCAGAAATCAGTCAAGCAGAATCAAAAGAATGAAAAAATAAAAGAAAATGTGAAATACCTCATTGGAAAGACAACTGATCTGGAAAACAGATCGAGGAGAGACAATTTGAGAATCATTGGACTGTCTGAAAGCCATGACCAGAAAAAGAATCTAGACACCATATTCCAGGAAATTATTAAGGAGAACTGCCCTGATATCATAGAATCAGAGGATAAAATCATCATTGAAAGAATCCACCGATCACCTCCTGAAAGAGACCCCAAAAGGAAAACTCCAAGGAATATTGTAGCCAAGTTCCAGAATTATCAGGTGAAGGAGAAAATACTCCAAGCAGCCAGAAAGAAGCAATTTAAATATCATGGAGCCACAGTCAGGATTGCTCAGGACCTGGCAGCTTCAACATTAAAGGACCGCAAGGCTTGGAATATGATATTCCGGAAGACAAAGGAGCTTGGATTGCAGCCAAGAATCTATTACCCAGCAAAAATGTGCATTTTCTTTCAGGGGAAAAGATGGACATTTAATGACATTGGGGACTTTCAATCTTTCCTGGTGAAAAGACCAGAACTGAATAGAAAATTTGATCTCAACATACGAGACTCAAGAGAAGTTTAAAAAGGTAAACAGAGGGGGAGAAAAAAAAAAAAAGGTTACCCTATTAGGTTAAACTGTTTATATCCCTACATGGGAAGATAATACTCATAACTCTTAAGAACTGTAAATGTATTTGGGCAGAGAGAAGGACTTTACACAGAGGGTATAAATATAAATTGTCTTTGATGTGATGATACAAAAAAAAAATTAAGGGGATAAAAAGGGAGTCTATGGGGAGGAGAGGAAAGGGGAGGTGGAAGGAGATGAATTATATCATATGAAGAGGTGAAAAAAAAACCTATTACAATAGAGGGAAAGAAAGGAGGGGGGAACATGGTTTCAACCCTATTCTCATTAGATTTGACTCAAAGAGGGAATAACATATACGTTCATTGGGATAAAGAAACTTAACTCACTCTTTAGGGAAGCAAAAGGGGAAGGGAAAGAGGGTACTGATAGAAGGGAGGACAAAAGCAAGGGAGAAAAGGGTAAAGAAAAGAGAGGGGGGGTGATAAAAAGGGAGGGCAGATTGGGGGAGGCAGGGGTAAGAAGTAAAACATTGGTGAGGAGGAATAGGGTGTAAGAAGCGGGGAAAGTACAAAGGGGGTAAATAGAATGGAGGGGAATAGACAGTCAGTAATAATAACTGTGAATGTGAATGGGATGAACTCTGCTATAAAACGGAAGCGAATTGCAGAGTGGATTAAAAACCAGAATCCTACAATATGCTGTTTACAAGAAACACATTTGAAGCAGAGAGATACACACAGAGTAAAGGTAAAAGGCTGGAGCAGAATATATTATGCTTCAGCTAAAGTAAAAAAAAGCAGGGGGAGCAATCCTTATCTCAGACAAAGCACAGGCAAAAATAGATCTCATTAAAAGAGATAAGGAAGGAAATTACATCTTGCTTAAAGGTACTATAGATAATGAAGTAATATCAATATTGAATATGTATGCGCCAAGTGGTATAGCATCCAAGTTCTTAGAGGAGAAGTTAAATGAGTTACAAGAGGAATTAGACAGTAATACTATACTAGTGGGGGATCTGAATCTCCCCCTCTCAGAATTAGATAAATCTAGCCAAAAAATAAATAAGAAAGAAGTGAAAGAGGTGAATAGATTACTAGAAAAGTTAGACATGATAGATGTCTGGAGAAAACTGAATGGGGATAGAAAGGAATATACCTTTTTCTCAGCAGTACATGGCACATTTTCAAAAATTGACCATGTATTAGGGCACAAAAACATCATAGATAAATATAGAAAGGCAGAAATAGTAAATGCATCCTTTTCAGATCATGATGCAATAAAAATTACATGTAAGAAAGAGCCAGGGAAAAGTAGAATGAAAATCAATTGGAAACTAAATAATTTCATTCTAAAGCATGAATGGGCCAAACAAGAAATCATAGAAACAATCAATAACTATATCCAAGAAAATGACAATAATGAGACAACATGCCAAAATCTATGGGATGCAGCCAAAGCAGTGCTTAGGGAAAAATTTATAGCTCTAAATGATTACATAAATAAAAAAGAGAAAGAGGAGATTAATGAATTGGGCATGCAACTTAAAAAGCTAGAAAAGAACAAATTAGAAATCCCCAATTAGATACTAAATTAGAGATCCTGAAAATCAAAGGAGAAATTAATAAGATTGAAAGCAAAAAAACTATAGAATTAATCAATAAAACTAAGCTGGTTTTATGAAAAAAACAATAAAATAGATAAAATATTGGTTAATTTTATTTAAAAAAAGAAAGAAGAAAACCAAATTACCAGTATCAAAAATGAAAAAGGGGATGTTACCACCAATGAAGTGGAAATTAAATCAATAATTAGGAATTATTTTGCCCAACTGTATGCCAATAAATTTGACAATCTAAATGAAATGGATGAATATTTACAAAAATACAAACTGCCTAGGCTAACTGAAGAGGAAATAAAATCCTTAAATAAACCCATATTAGAAAAAGAAATTGAACAAGCCATTAATGAACTCCCTAAGAAAAGATCCCCAGGGCCAGATGGGTTTACGGATGAATTTTACCAAACATTTAAAGAACAATTAATTCCAATATTATACAAATTATTTGGAAAAATAGGTGAAGAAGGAGTTCTACCAAATTCGTTTTATGACACAAATATGGTGGTGATACCCAAACCAGGCAAAGCAAAAACAGAGAAAGAAAATTATAGACCAATTTCCCTAATGAATATTGATGCTAAAATCATAAATAAGATATTAGCAAGGAGATTACAGCAAGTGATCACCAGGATAATACACTATGACCAGGTGGGATTTATACCAGGAATGCAGGACTGGTTCAACATTAGGAAAACTATTAACATAATCAACCACATCAATAAGAAAACCAACCAAAATCATGATTATCTCAATAGATGCAGAGAAAGCTTTTGATAAAATACAACACCCATTCCTAATAAAAACACTGGAGAGTTTAGGAATTGGGGGAGCTTTCCTTAAAATAATAAACAGTATCTACCTAAAGCCGTCAGCAAGTATTATATGCGATGGAGATAAATTAGAGGCCTTCCCAATAAGATCAGGGGTGAAACAGGGATGTCCATTATCACCCCTATTATTTAATATTGTACTAGAAACGTTAGCTTTAGCAATCAGAGAAGAGAAAGGAATTAAAGGAATTAGAATAGGCAAGGAGGAAACAAAACTATCACTCTTTGCAGATGATATGATGGTATACTTAAGGAATCCTCGAGAATCAAGTCAAAAATTACTTGAAACAATTAACAACTTTAGCAAAGTAGCAGGATATAAAATAAATCCACATAAATCATCAGCATCTCTATACATGACCAACAAAGTCCAGCAGAAAGAGACAGAAAGAGAAATTCCATTTAAATTAACAGTAGATAATATAAAATACTTGGGAGTCTACTTGCCAAGACAAACCCAGGAACTCTATGAACACAACTACCAAACACTCTTCACACAAATCAAATCAGATCTAAATAATTGGAAAGATATCAATTGCTCATGGATAGGCAGAGCTAATATAGTAAAAATGACAATACTGCCTAAATTAATTTACTTATTCAGTGCCATACCAATCAGACTACTTAAAAATTATTTTATAGAGCTAGAAAAAAATAATAAAATTCATCTGGAAAAACAAAAAATCAAGAATATCCAGGGAAATAATGAAAAAAAATTCACAGGAAGGTGGGTTAGCGGTACCAAACCTGGAGCTTTACTATAAAGCGGCAGTCATCAAAACTATCTGGTACTGGCTAAAAAATAGGGTGGTAGATCAATGGAATAGACTAGGCTCAGGAAATGCAGTAGTAAATGACACTAGTAATGTAGTGTTTGATAAACCCAAAGACTCCAGCTTCTGGGATAGGAACTCAGTATTTCACAAAAACTGCTGGAAAAACTGGCAGAAATTAGGCATAGACCAACATCTTACACCTTATACTAAAATAAGGTCAAAATGGATACACGATTTAGACATAAGAGGTGATACCATAGGTAAATTAGGAGAGAAAGGAATAGTCTACCTATAAGATCTTTGGAAAGGAAAACAGTTTTTGACCAAACAAGAGATAGAGTATATTATAAAATGCATAATGGATGATTTTGATTACATTAAATTAAAAAATTTTGTACAAACAGAAGCAATGCATCCAAAATTAGAAGGGAAGCAGAAAGCTGGGAAACAATTTTTGAGGCCAGTACTTCTGATAAAGGCCTCATCTCTAAAATATATAGGGAACTAAATCAAATTTATAAGAACCCAAGTCATTCCCCAACTGAGAAATGGTCAAAGGATATGAACAGGCAGTTTTCTGATGAGGAAACCAAAGCTATCTATTCCCATATGAAAAAATGCTCTAAATCTCTAATGATTAGAGAGATGCAAATTAAAACAACTCTGAGGTACCACCTGACACCTATCAGATTGGCTAAAATGACAAAAAAGGAAAATAATAAATGTCGGAGAAGCTGTGGGAAAATTGGAACACTAATCCATTGTTGGTGGAGCTGTGAACTGATCCAACCATTCTGGAGAGCAATTTGGAATTATGCCCAAAGGGCGATAAAGCTGCGCATACCCTTTGACCCAGCAATACCACTTTTGGGTCTTTTTCCCAAAGAAATCATGGAAAGGGGAAAGGGACCCACATGTACAAAAATATTTATAGCTGCTCTTTACGTGGTAGCAAGGAATTGGAAGTTGAGGGGGTGCCCATCAATTGGGGAATGGCTGGACAAGTTGTGGTATATGAATACAATGGAATACTATTGTGCTGTAAGAAATGATGAGCAGGAGGAGTTCAGAGAAACCTGGGCTGATGATGAGTTAGATGAGCAGAACCAGAAGAACATTGTACACAGTAACATCAACATTGAGTGTTGATCTACTATGATGGACTATATTCTTCTCACTAATGCAATGGCACAGAAGAGTTCCAGGGAACTTGTGACGGAAGAGGATCTCCAAATCCAAGGAAAAAAAAAAAAGAACTGCGGAGTACAGATGCTGAATGAACCATACTATTTCTTTTGTTTTTGATGCTGTTGTTTTTTTCTATTTTGAGGTTTTTCATCATTGCTCTGATTTTTTCTCTTATAGCATGACTAATGCAGAAATAGGATTAATGTTATTATGTGTGTGTGTGTATATATATATATATATATATAACCTATATCAGACTACCTGCTGTCTAGGGGAGGGGGAAGGGAGGGGAGGGAGGGAGAAAAATCTG
The DNA here is from genome assembly GCF_019393635.1 of Dromiciops gliroides. Lineage (NCBI taxonomy): Eukaryota > Metazoa > Chordata > Mammalia > Microbiotheria > Microbiotheriidae > Dromiciops > Dromiciops gliroides. The sequence goes on from NC_057865.1 coordinate 198,967,653, forward strand.
AAATTGTAAAGCTTGTATAAACAAAAGTTGAGAACTATCTTTACATGTAACGGAAAAAAAAAATAAAATACTTTATTAATTTAAAAAAAAAAAAAGAAGAGCATATTCTATGTTTGACTTTTCTAGAGAACGGGTTATTCTGGCCTTCCTCTTTTTAAAGGCCCCTTTTTAAAATCATTTAAAGATAGTTGAGGTCTATGAAGTGTCTATAATATCTTTGGCCTTAAGCTACTCTCTCATCTTCAGCGAGGTTGCTTGCTACCTATCCCATCCCACCTCCCCTGAGCCTATCATCCCCCAAAATATGAAGCAGCTCAGAGCTGTCTGAGGCTACCAAGAGTACAATAGACTCATTCAATAATGCAACTGAGCTTTGAGGACAGAACCCCCTTTAAGGCTGTGACTTTTTGATGCTCCCCATGGCAGGTATAGTACTCAGGAGTAAACCAGTACTTCGTGTTCTCCCTGAACACCCTGGTCTCAAGTTTAAAGAAGTAATCTGGAGGGGTGGCTAGGTGGCGCAGTGGTTAAAGCACCGGCCCTGGATTCAGGAGGACCTGAGTTCAAATCCGGCTTCAGACACTTGACTCTGTTAAGGGCTAAAATTCTAGCTAAACTGTCTAAAATATCTAATGAGTGGTCGCCAATAAATTATAAGCTTTAGCAAGAGTTAGACTTTTAAGCATTTATTAAGGAGAATAAGAATTTGGTAAAGAGAGAGAGAAAGGCCTAGATTCCTATCTATTAAAGGGAGAGCACATTTCTAGCTCCCTTCTCCGCCAGAGTCCAGAGGAAAGAGCGCGAGACTGAGCGCCAGTCTCTTCCTTCCTCCTCCCACTAGCCCGCGTCACTTCCTGACTCCTGGTCTTGCCCTCAAAGACCTTCCCTTCATGGGCAGAACTCTTCTACAGTAAGTATCCAGCAGGTGGCGTTATTCCAATCGTTACAACACTTACTAGCTGTGTGACCCTGAGCAAGTCACTTAACCCCCATTGCTTGCAAAAAAAAAAAAAAGAAGAAGAAGAAGAAGTAATCTGGGGGGAAAGCTAGGTGGCGTAGTGGATAGAGCACCAGCCCTGGAGTCAGGAGGACCTGAGTTCAAATCCGGCCTCAGACACTTGACAATTACTAGCTGTGTGACCCTGGGCAAGTCACTTAACCCCCACTGCCCTGCAAAACAAAACAAAACAAAAAAAGCAGTAATCTGCAGTTGAGGGAGCCTGACCCTCAGGGGTATGTCCCACTCTGAACTTGGGTCCCCATTCTAGCTCTTCGACTTATAGTCTTTGCATCTCCCTAAACCTCAGTCTGTTAATCTATCAGATCAGTGTGTTCATCTATCACCCTAACAGGATCAGAGATTCAGAAATGAAAGGAATCTTAGTGGTCATCTCTCCCAACCTCTTCATTTTCCGGATGAAGAAATCGAGGCCTGGAGAGATGATAGCCAAGGTCGCAAAGATAGGGCGGTACAGGCTTTTGCCTAGACCCTACTGCTGATAAAACGAAGGCATTGGATTTCCTCCAACATGGATCAGCAGCCTAGACCCAGGGAAAAAAAAAAAAAGCAAACAGCAACAGACATAGGAAGGTTTCCTACTGCCATCTCGTGGCAGGCCCTGGCGGTGAAATAAGTCAGGCCCTGAACCAGAGAGGCCCACAACAGGGATGAGGGACAAAAACAAGAGTTAGAAAACCAAGGACAGCCTCACAAAGAGGGTGAAGAGTCAGGACAAAGGAGGAGGCTCAGAAGAAAAGCCTGCCAGTTCTCTTTTGTTTTGTTTTGGTTTTTTCCCCAGGAAATTAGGGACAGTTCCAAGAGCCCATTCTTTTTCTCTCTCTTGTAATCCCTCCCACCTCTTCCAGGAAATTTTCTTACAATAATGAGAAAAATATGGTTGTGATTCATAGGAATTGGAGTTACAAGGGCCCTTAGAGATAATCTAATCCAGGCTCCTCATTTTCTAGAGAAGGAAAGTCAGGGTCAGTGAGGTGGCCTAACCAGGGTCACACAGTTGGAAAATGTCAGAGCCAGGACTCCAACTGGGTCTTCCAACCATTTCCGGTACACTGAATACTAAGACAAGGCAGCTATCAATTCTATTTTATATATAAGGACTTCAGGTACCCAGAAATTCAAGACCACAGTCCTAGTCTTCAGAGAACTAAGTTTTTGATCGTGGGAGAAATGGGGAAATAACCGGAGGGTGAAACACAGAAAGGGATAAGCTTAGGATCATGTAAGTGCAGAATGTTGGCCATCAAAAGTATCTCAGTGGGGCAGCTAGGTGGCCCAGTGGGTAAAGCACTGGCCCTGGATTCAGGAGGACCTGAGTTCAAATCTGACCTCAGGCACTTGACACTAGCTGTGTGAGACCCTGGGCAAGTCACTTAACCCTCACTGCCTCACCAAAAAAAAGTATCTCAGCAATCTCCTGGCCCAGACCCATCACTTTACATATTAAGCAACTAAGGCCCCAAGGCTGACAGTGACCTTCCCAAAGTCACAGAGTTTTAGACAGGCCAAAACAGGAACTTGGATCTTCTCACTCCAGCCACAGCGTTCTCTGCACCCCCTGCCAATCCTTCCTGATATATTTTTTTTTAATTTTAAAAAGGCAAGCCGAGAATGCTAAAAAGAAACTGTCTACTTCACACTTTTGACTCAGGCAAGCCTTGATGCCAGACATCCCAGGGACCGGAGATCTGGAAACCCTTCCAGAGGATGAAAGCAGACAGAAGTAACTGACGATTTCTTCCCCCCAACCCCACCCCCCGCCCAATTCCTTGTCACAGTTCTGATGTCCCACATAGAAACAGACAGCCAAGAAAGTCAACGTGAGTGCGATCTAGTAAATATTTGGGAAAATCTTGTCAAATTTTAAAATCAAAGACATTTCTGGTCTCACTAAGTCCGTGCTTCAGGGGGAACCCAGGGGTCTCTTCAAGATGCTACCAACTGTTTGGCCAGATTCTGCTGGTAAGCAAGTCCTTCTAAGCAATGGGAAGGAGAGTAACTGTTACAGGACCAGAGTAGATCAATCTCTGCCCAGTAAGGGGGGGGGGGGGGCCGGAGGAACAGGCAGGAACGGACTGGGGACGGGGGACTAGGGCCCAGGAGCTCAGGACACTTTTGCTGTTCCCAAATTTGACAACTGGTTTAGGGTCTGGAACGGGACACTTTTTAGGCACCTAAGAAATGCCCTGCTTTGCACATTCAATGATCAATAAAACTCTGTTAATTCACTGGTTAACTATTTACCTCCTTTCTTCCCTCATTCTGGACTCTGCTTCTCATAATCAGCCCAAGATAGCTAACATTAGCTTTCGGGCTAAAATGTCACAGTGCTGACTCACATTGAGCCTGCAGTTACATAAAACCCCAAGATCTTTTTCACAGGAACTGTTGTTCAGTCATTTAGATTATCTTTTATTTACATAGCTGTGTAAATGTTGGCAGCTAGGTGGCACCCTGGGTGCAGTGCCAGGCCTGGAGTCAGGAAGACTCGCTTTCCTGAGTTCGAATCTGACCTCAGACACTTACTATCTGAGTGACCCTGGGCAAGTCATTTAACCCTGTTTACCTCAGTTCCTCATCTGTAAAATGAGCTGTAGAAGGAAATGGCAAACCACTTCAGTATCTTTGTCAAGAAAACCCAAAATAGGGGCAGCTAGGTGGCACAGTGGATAGAGTACCTGCCCTGGAGTCAGGAGGACCTGAGTTCAAATCCAGCCTCAGACACTTGACACTTACTAGCTGTGTGACCCGGGGCAAGTCACTTAACCATAACTGCCTCACCAAAAAAAAAGGGGGGGGGGGGTCATAAATGGTTGGACAGGACTGAAACAACTGTACAACAAAAAGTACATATTGCAGCAGGTTGATTTTAGGAAAACATGGGAAGACTTGCATGAATTAATGAAGAGTGAAATGAGTAAAACCAAGAGAACATTGTATACAGTAACAGCAATATTGTCCGAAGAATAACTGTGAACAACTAAGTTATTTTGAGCATTATAAATAACTCAAATAAAATACAAGGGACCTATGAAGAAAGATGCTAATTTCCTCCAGAGTAAGAACGTATAAATAAAAGTATGCATTGTATGGTTTCGTGTGTGTGCCTGTGCAAGATTATATATACTTGTGCATGTGTGTGTATACACACACACATACACATATATACACACAAATAGATACAGACAAACAGAGTCAGAGAGTGGGGAGAGGAGTGAGAGGAATGGTGGCAGTGCAGGAGGGAGGGAGACAATTTGGAACTTAAGATGTAACCAAAAAGAAATTTTAGTTTAAAAAAAAAAGTACATTGTGCCTGTTTCTCAACACTGCACCCTACCCCTAACAGAAGACAGAAACTGTTTTGTTGTGGCTCATTAGTTTCCAAAACAATACCTTCCACATTTCCTCACTCTACCCCATTTGCACGCATATGTACACATAACACACACACACACTCTCACTTACAAACTCTCTCCTTTCTCCCTCCCTCTCCCTCTCCCTCTCCCTCCCCCCCCTCTCTCCCACCCTTCCTCTCCCTGCTTCTCTCTGCTGCCCCTCCCAGATCAAAACACTAGGCATTCAGGAGGACATAACTGATAGGCAGACACTTCCTTGCTGACCCAGGACAAAATTGCTATTGTTGTATTGCTTGGGTCACCAAGGTTGAGTCAACCATTGCCCAGCCATCCCTATCAAAAGGAAACAGCAAGGCAGGCACCAACAAAATTCAGGAAGCTTCTTAGCACACCAAGGCTCTCCCAGGCATGGGCTCCATCCCTTGTCTCTAAGGCCCCATTCATTCTGCTAGTCTGCCCCTCAGGGACCACAATAACCAACCTTGAATTCACCCTTCATCTGAATCTGACATCCCCACCTTGTATATCCTACATGCCTGGAGAAAAAAAAAAAAGTCCTGCCTTTAAATTTTTTAAAACTATATTTGAATACACTAAATGTCACAGCATGGAGGCTACCCTGGATTCTCATGGGATGTGCCAAAGGGCTCAGGTTTCACATGCTAGCCTGGTAATCAGCTGCATGTCTATCTTCAAAAGACCAGGCCAGTGCAATAAGGAGAAATTCATCATCCAAAGGTTGGCTATGGAGAGGGTATAATTTGCCTCAGTAGAAGGAATACCCAAACCAAAGAGATCATGGCTACCCACAGCTAACTGTTCTATTCACCTGTTATTCTGTCTGTCTTGATAGGCGAGTTAGACCAGCCACAATCAAAGAAAAACAGACTCATAGAAATCAGGTGGCAAGCGAGAATTAAATAGGCAGGCAAACTCCTGAGCCCTGGGACGTTTCCCCCTGGTCTTCTGCGACTCTGGCCAGCAGATGCATTCTCAATATTGCCACAGAGGGCAGGCCAAGAGAGGTCACAGGGAGCAGAATGAAGGTGCTCTCTGACCCAGTTAAGTCAAAGTCTCTCATGCACAGAAACCCTGTTCTGTCCTTTGCATCACCAATCAAGATTCTAACATGTGAGTTGTATTCCCAGTACTTAGCACAGGTGCTTAATAAATGCTTCCTGATTGATTTAATGAGCATACCTCTAATATCCTGCCTCTAAGACTGTGGGAACTCTGCTTGAACTTGACCTTAATCAAAAAACTTTCCACCCTCCAACTCTCAAAGAAGTCAGAGCCTTTGATTTCTGCCCCTGACTTCTTCCAATATATTCAAGAATTTTAATTAAGCTAATTTAAAATGAACTTTCTCAAAGCCATTATTACCTTAAAGAGGCAATAAGGAAAAGGAGTAGAGAGGTAGATTTCTTTTGTTTGTTTGTTTGTTTCTTTTGTTTTGGTTTGTTTTGGTTTTTTTGCAGGGCAATGAGGGTTAAGTGACTTGCCCAGGGTCACACAGCTAGTACGTATCAAGTGTCTGAGGCCAGATTTGAACTCAGGTCTTCCTGAATCCAGGGCCGATGCTTTATCCACTGCACCACCTAGCTGCCCCCAAGAGGTAGATTTCTTCATGGTATATCAGAAACAGCACTAGACATGAAACAATAGTCCTGGGATTAAATATTATTTAGTATCTGTTATTTACTTAATGTTTTGAGGCAAGACACAAATTCTCTGAGCCACAACTAACCTTGAAGAAGAGACAGTATTTATTAAGCATATACAAGGCAATGTTCTTAGCATTAGGGATTCAAAGAAAGGCCAAAAAAAAAATTTGTTCTAACCCTCAAGGAGCTTATATTCTAATTGAGGAGACAACATGTAATAAACTATGTACATAGAAGTTCTAAATATGTATCTTTGGCCAAAGCGATCTTAATTCTTCCAGCCCTGAGACTTTAGAGAATTTTCATTTGTTAATCAATTCCTCATATCTCTAGTTATAAATTAATCTGATCTGTCCTATTATGCTAAATCACTCTCCTCACATCTCTGGAAGAGTAAAACCGAGGGCAGGAAGAGGAGTTCAGAGGATAAAACCCAGGGCCTGGAGCCAGAAGACCTGAATTAAAATCTAGTCTCAGACATTTACTAGCTAAGTGACCCTAAGCAAGTCACTTCACCCTGTTTGCCTCAGTTTCCTCATCTGTAAAATGGAGATAGTAATAGCACCTACCTCCCAGGATTGTCCTGAGGATCAAATGACATAATAATTGTGCGCAGTGCCTGGCACATTGTAGGGACTTTATAAACGTTAGTTATTGTTGCTGTTGTTGTTATAACCTATGGGAAGGAATTCTCTCAGAGGCCCCAAAGAGAGCTGGGAAGAATCAGTCATCATGAGAAACCAGCTGGATAGGCTTTGGCAAAGGACAACTTGAAACTGTCCTCCAGAGACTGAACTTTTTTTTTTAATTTATACTGGAATTAAATTAGGACTCTCCTCCCCCCTCCAACCACCACCAACCCTCCCCGGCGGCCCACACTGCCTTCTCCCTTTTTTCCTTTCTTTCAAATGGGGTCGAGTAGCAGAATGCTCTCTTTTCTGAAAGTTTAAAAGAAGTGGATATGAAAAAATCAGTCATCATGTAATAGAAAAGGCTGTGGAGCTGAAGAGTTAGAAGTGACTTTGAATCCTGCCTCAATTACCTGTGCGACCTCAGGTGAGTCATTTCATTGATCTCAGCCTCAGTCTCCTCTGGCAAAATGACAGGACTACCTTAAATATGGTATTCTAAACCACTTTTTGTCTTGGACACCTGTGATAATGTGGTAGTAGAGACTATGGATCCCTTCTCAGAATGATGCTGTTCAATGCATAAGATTACAGAGTAAATCAATCATATTGAAACCGAGTTATCAAAATATTTTTCAAAGCAAGTTTATACATCCCAATTTAAGAACCTCTGATTAAAGGGATGGCAGACAGGCTGATTTGCTATGATTTGTTTTTTCCCTTCTGTGAGAGACTGGACCCTCCTCTGACACTGGGACAGTATAAGATTTACTGCTCAGAAAACAATGCTGCACTATGGCTAGAGAGAGAATTATTAACCCAAGAAGGTATAGAAGACATAAAAGAAAAACCCATGAATAAAATCAATGAAGACAGAATAAAAAGATAGAACTATAAAGAGGAAAAAAATATTTTTCATCAAATATCTCTCATAAAAGTCTGATATCCATGATTTATAAGGAATTGGAACAAATATACAACATATATAATACCAATAAATAAGTCATCACAGGATTTGAATAAACAATTTTTCTTTTTTTTTTTTTCTTTTTTTTTTTTTCAGTGAGGCAATTGGGGTTAAGTGACTTGCCCAGGGTCACACAGCTAGTAATTGTTAAGTGTCTGAGGCCGGATTTGAACTCAGGTCCTCCTGACTCCAGGGCCGGTGCTCTATCCACTGCGCCATCTAGCTGCCCCTAACAATTTTTAAAATAAGAGTAGGGCAGCTAGGTGGCACAGTGGATAGAGCACCGGCCCTGGATTCAGGAGGACCTGAGTTCAAATCCGGCCTCAGACACTTAACAATTACTAGCTGTGTGACCCTGGGCAAGTCACTTAACCCCAATTGCCTCACCGAAAAAAAAAAAAGAGTAACAAAATACAAACGACCACTTAACATGCTCCAAATCACTAATGTAATAGAAATACAAATTAAAACAATCCTGAGATTTCATCTATCACCTTATAAATTGGCAAAGATGACAAAAAATGCAAACAATCAAAGTTGAAGGGATTGTGGGAAGAAGTGCATGCTAATATACTTTTGGGGGAGCTGTAAATTGGTCCAACAAGTCTGGATATTATTTTAGAATTACCTTTGAATAAACTGGCCATACTCTTTAGCTCCAACATTGCATTCTTGGACATACATATACCCCAAGAAAGTAAGAGGGAGAAAAACTTTCAAATAAATTTTTAAAAACCTCATAGAACCATTCTTTGGGGTAGCCAAGAACTGGGAAAAAGGCAAGTGCCCATCATTATAGATTGCTTGAAAACGTATGGCCTATGGATGGAATGAACATCACTGGGTAGTATAAAATGATGAATGAGGAATTCAGAAGAAATATTCATGGGCAGATTTCTGTATGAACTAATGTAGAACTGAGGGCAAAGAGGTGAGAGCTAGAGTATTTGTGTGTGTGTGTGTTTGTTGTTTTGTTTATCATTTCAGTCATATCTGACTATTCATGACCCCATTGGGGTGGGGGGTTTTGGCAAAGATACTGGAATGGTTTGCCATTTCTTTCTCCAATTTATTTAACAGAGGAGGATACTGAGGCAAACATGGTTAAGTGACTTACCTAGGGTCTCACTGCTAGTAATTGTCTCAGGCTGGATCTGAACTCAGGTGTTCCTGACTCCAGGCCAGGCACTATCCAACTGTGCTACCCAAGCTGCCATGGGGTGGAGATGAGGGGAGCAGGAAGGGAGAGGGATGTACACATTATCAAATTCAGTCACTGTATTTAGTATTTTTGCTTAATTGTATTTCTTTGTTACAATGGAGGACAGGGGAGAGGGGACTTTCCAAATTAACCATGAAAAAACATACTTTTTAAAAAGATAAACATTCATAGAATTTTTTTAAAAATCAAATACCTCTGGGTCCACACATTCTTGAGGACCACGGCCCTTCCCAGAAAACCACCCTCCTGTGATAGCCACTGAGTGAAGGAATTCAGGCTTCAGAGAGGGGTCAAACTAAAGGAACTCTAACCTCTAATTCACCCTTTCCAACAATTCCCATCAATTCTACGTTTTAGTTAGGCTAACCAGCAGGATGAACACTGAACTAGAAGACAGGAAACCAAAGCCCTATTCCCAACTGAAACTCTGGGCCTCAGCTTTCCCACCCATAATACAAAGGGGCTCTGCAAGACAATCATTGACATCGATAGAGGGTGTCCCAAAAGTCTTAGTGCAATTTCATCCTAACAAAACTTTAAACTGCACTAAGACTTTTGGGACATGTTATAATATTACTTTAAAAGTTTTACTAAGTGCTTTATTCACATCCTCTCATTTAATCCTCACCTTGGGAGTTAGGTGTTATAGGTTTTCTTAAATAATAAAAGATAGTAGTAATAATAATCATATCTAGCACTCTAAGGTTATCCTCACAACAAAACCAGGCAGTAGGTGCTATTATTATCCCAATTTTACAGATGAGGAAACTGAGGTTAAATGAGTTGCTCAGAGGTGAGAGTTAAGTGACTGAGGTCAGATTTGAACACAAGCCTTCCTGACTCCAGGTCCAGTGCTCTATCACCGAGTGGTTCAGAAGGGTTGAATCATATGCCCCTGGTCACACAGCTAGTAAGCGGTGGAGACAGGATTCAAAGTCAGCTTTCTCCCTGATTTCAGCCCAACACTCTTTCCTACTTGTGACCTTTAGATGACCACCAAGGTCCCTTCCAACAAGGGCATTCTAGGATTATAAGATTCTAGGGGGCCAGGACAGCAAAGGAAACCAATTCCTATTTTAACAAGGGAGAAGAGAGAGGCTCAGACATGGTGGGTGCACCTGGCAGGTCAGAGGCCTAGACTGAAAAGAAAACCCAGATTTCCTTAAGTTCCTCATCCCTTTCTATCTCCATTCTTTCCCACCCCCACCAACCCTACCTTACCTGTCCGAACTTTCTCTTCCTAAACCCAAAACCTCCACTACCTCCTCTGAGGGGAAAAAAGGGTTTGCAAAGGGACAAAGGCACAAACTTAACTGGATTTTCACATCCCCACAAAACCAGATTTTTTCTTACTTTGTAGTGAGGAAGTTTCTGAAATACAAACCAAGTCAGAGACTCATTTGCTTTGCCACTGTTGATAACCTCCTGGTATCTGAGCAACTTAAGAAGGGCCCTTTCCTTCCCCCAAGGCTTCCTACTCCTACACAGGGCACTCCAAGACTTCAGTTCTGGCCAACCTTGATCCAATCAAGGTCAGGCAAAGGTAAAAAATACTCTGGATTAAGCCAACCCTGAATAGGCATAAGGGGTTGACAAGGTTTTGCTGCTTTTTCTCTTATGTCAGACCATCCTTCCTGATATGAAGGGCCCAGGTATATTTTGGGAGCACCCTGTAGAGACCACAGAGGCTACTCTGCCCTGTACCTGCCATTACCATATGAAAGAACAAAGTCTTAGCTCTCCACAACTATAGAGTACCCAGGGAGGTATGGGCTGGGAACCCTGCGCCTGCACCTCCTTTTCTTTATTCTATCCCTGGTCCCAGTAGGTAGAACTCTAACAATGGCTGCTCTCAGGGACTGGGCTGGGAGGCCTCCTTCACTCCAAAGCCTATTATCTGCCCCATGTAAAGATACCTACTATGCTTGGTTTACCAGACCAAAAGCAGTAAAACAAAATTCACCTAGAAGAGCAAAAGGTCAAGAATTTCAAAGGAAATAATGAAAATAAGTGGGAAGGAAGGGGGCTTTCTAGGAGCAGATCTCAAACTCTATTCCCAAGCAATAATCATCCAAAGACTTAGGTACTAGTTTAAAAATAAAGATGTCACTCAGTGGAACAAATCAGGTACACAACATACAGTAGCACTGTGTTCAACAGATCCTAGCTACTAGAATAAGGACTTACTAGTCAACAACAAAAAAAAATGCTGGAAAAAGTCAAAAGAAGTCTAGCAGAAACTAGATAGCAACCAACAGTTTAGACCATATACCAAGATAAGTTCCAAATTGATATGTGATTTAGAAATAAAGGGTGATATCATGAACAAATTTGAGGAGTAAGGAAGAAATTGCATTTTGAATCTATGGATAAGGGAATAATTCAGGACCAAAAAAGGGATAGAGAAAATCACAGAAGATAAAATGGACAATTTTGACTGTATAAAATTTTAAAGTGTTTACACAAACAGAACAAATGCTGCCAAAATTAGAAGGAAAACGGGAAACTAGAGGGGGAAATTTACAGAAAATTTCTCTGATAAAATTCTTGCTTCTCAAATATTGTAGGGAACTGACCTAAATTTATAAAAATAAGAGCCACTCTCCAATTGATAAAGAAAATAATTCAAGCCCCAGACCTGGATTCAGGAGGACCTGAATTAAAATCGGGCTTCAGACACTTAACACTCACTAGCTGTGTGGCCCTGGGCAAGTCACTTAACCCTCATTGCCCCACCCGCCCCCCCAAAAAAGCAAGAAAATAATTCAAATTTTAAAGGACAAGAACCACTTCCTAATAGATAAATGGTCAAAGGTATGAACAGACAGTTTTCAAAGAAAGAAATGAAAAAAAAGTTCCAAATCTCTTGTGATTAGAGAAAAGCAAATTAAAGTAGCTCCTGAATTTCCTCCTCACATCTATCAGATTTGCAAAATTGGAAAAAAATTCAATGACAAATATTAAAGGGGCTTTAGGAATAGAGAAGTAGTAACTTTCCCACGGTCACACAGGTAACTAGCAGAGCCAAGATTCAAAACAAGGTCCTTTGCCTTCAAATCCAATGCTCCTTCCAATACGCAACATTGCTTCTAATCACTTGGCTTTCTCAAAATTCAGTCTATGACACACAGATTTCCTCTCTTCCTCAACCCCTCCACTAATACAAGGGAACTTCAAAACATACACTGATGTGCCTCCTCTAACACCCTGGCCTCCCAATTAATTGATCTCATCTTCTACGGCATAGAACTTTACTCCACTTCAACCACCTTGGAGGGATGTTCACATCTTGGATCTCAGCATCACCCATAACTGTGCAAACTCTGTGATCTTGAATGCTCAAATTCCCTTTTAATCATAACCTACTATCCTTCCAAATCTCCCTGTTTCTCTCCTCCTTAACCTACTATTCATGCTCACAACCTCCAGTTGCTTCATTCCTCTCTGTTCCCCCTATCTTCATAACCCTAATCTATACTTCTTTCCCTCCCTTGGTCATATGATTAACCATATGACTATGACTTTTCACCTTTTCCAGCTTTCTGGACCAAAAATCTCAAATCACTTTACAATTCATCTCAATCCTCTTCAACCTCTCCATTTTCTTCAAATCTTTTACCGAGGAAGAGGAAGAGACACAGGGTCAAGCAGATACATGAAAGTAGCTTCTAAGACTCAGTGTCAGATGGGAGGAAGACCCAAGTATCCTGGTCCCACAATATTTCAGCATTCTCGACTAGACAATGCTTTTTCTCAACAGATAACACTTTGGACATCTGAACCCTAAACATCAGAGTGTGTATGCTCATCTGGACCAAGATTCAAAGGCTTCTGCTCCACCAGCTGATTTTGGTATCCTTTAGCCAATTTAACATTAATTACTTACAGAATTCCAGAACTGGAAAGGAACCTTAAGGGCCAAATGGCCCAACCTATATAAAGCATGAAATTCCTCTATGATATTCCCACAAAGTAGTCACCCAGCCTCTCCTTAAAGTCCTTGTTATGGGAAACTCACTACCTCCCAATGTGAATCCAAAATTTACGTCCTCGTAATTCCAAGTATTTCACCCTTATTCTGCCAGCTAAAGTCAAGCAAAAGAAGTCTAGTACATACTCCATGAACCAGCTTTCGAAATACTTTCAAATAATGGATTTAGAGTTAGAGATTTGGACTCAAATCCACACTCTTCCACTTGCCATCTACATGACCCTGAGGAAATCATTTGATTTCTCTAGGCTTCGGGTTCCTCACCCCGTAAAAGTCAAATCAACAAGCATTTATCAAATATTTCTTATGTTCCTGGCACTGGGAACACAGTGCTGTGATAAAGAGGAGAACAAGAAAGTCTAATGGAGAAGACAACATACAAGGAGTTATGTATAAATAAGAAATTGGGGATAGTATCAGAGGGGAGGCACTATGATTAAGGAAGACTAAGGAAGGTTTCTTGTAGAAAGTTAGCTGAGATTTAAAGAAAGTCATGGAGATCAGAGTGGAGATGAGGAAGAAAAGCATTCCAGACATAGGGAACAGCAAGTGAAAATGCCCAGAGTCGGAGCAGCTAGGTGGTGCAATGGATAGAGCACAGGGCCCGAGTTCAAATCCGACCTCAGACCCTTGACACTTACGAGCTGTGTGACCCTGGACAAGTCACTTAACCCCAATTGCCTCACAAAAAAAAGAAAGAAAAAGAAAAAAGAAAAGAAAATGCCCAGAGTCTAGAGATGCAACGTTAAGGAGCCCAGTGTCACCAGATCAAAGAGTACATTCGGGACAGTAAGGGATAAGAAGACCAAAAAGGTACAGGTTATGAAGGGTTTTAAAAGATGAACTGAGGATTTTTATCCTGAAGGAGCCACTGAAGTTTAATGAATTAGGTGGGGGGAGAGCAACATGGCTAGACTAGTGCTTTAGAAAAATCAGGGACTAGAAGATGGCAGAGCAGCAGAGAGCAATGTAACTGGACTCCTGTCCATAAACCTCCTTCTCCAGACAGTTCTAGAAAATGAGCCGGACTTAAGACTGATGGAAAAATCCAGAAAAAGTCACAGTGAGTCATTTGTTCAGCCAAGTTCAGCATAGAGAGAGAGACATAGAGATCTCTGGACATTGGGGATAGGTTTGGGCCAAGACCACACTACACCTGAAGCACTCCAGAGCCCGGGCAAGAGGAGGTCCTGTTCTTATATCCACCCCCAGACCCACACAGGGGCACTGCAATGAAACAGTTGTCAACTGGCAACTTTTTCACACACCACACAGGTCTGGGTCACAGATCCAGGGCAGACCAAAAAGGGGACCTCAGCAAAGGGATGCCATTCCTGGGTAAGGTGTCCAGAAGCTGAAAAAGTTCAGAACTAAGCAGCAGCTGTTTGACTCATAACCCCAGAGAAAAGCAGGACCTTGGTTCCAGCATCTAGCACAGGAAAAACCAGGGCAAGAATCTTAGACCAAAGAGGTCTACAATTCTGCACTCTGAACCAGCAGAGCTTTGTAGCTAGCTGACAGTGGCTGAGTCCAGCAATGTTCTGACCAAAACCTAGGTCAAAAACGTTCAGGGTTTAGACAAAAGGGGCAATAATCAGACTGTGTCCTGGATCAGAACACTGAAAGCACAGGCCCCCAATCTGAAATGTCCCTGAGACCCTTGAATTCTCAATAAGAAAGACACAAGACCAGTCCAGACCTCTCTTCCTTAACATCAAGTCCAAAGTAAAGAAGTAGGCTGGAAGAAATGGGCAAACAAAAAAAGAATCCCACCACAAAGAGCTATTATGGTGGTAGGAAAGCTCCAAGACATAAATGCAAAAGAGAATAACTTCAAAACATCTACAAGCAAAGCCTCAAAGAAAAACATAGCCTGGGCACAAACTCAACTAGAATTCCTGGAAGAGATGAAGCAGAAGTTAAAAAATGTTCTTGTAAATGAAATAAAAACACTTGAGGGGAAAAATTGGAAGAGAAATGATAGCTATGAAAGAAATAATTGAAAAGGGAATTAACAACTTGGCACAAGAAGTCAAAAACCTTGGCCAAGCAACAAAAATCCTTAAAAATTAGAATGGACCGAATAGAAGTCAACAATTCCATATGGGACAAAAAGAAATAATAACACAAAGGTTGGAAAATAAGAGAAGAAAATGTAAGGCATTTCATCATGAAAATGATTGATGTAAAAAAGTTTGAGGAGAAAAAAATGTACGGATTATTGGACTAACTGGATGTCATGACCAAAAATTAAAAAATGCCTAGATATCGTATCTCAAGAAGTTTTAAAAGAAAACTGGGACAGCTAGGTGATGCAGTGAATAGAGTACCAGCCCTGGAGTCAGAAGGACCTGAGTTCAAATCCGGCCTCAGACACTTAACACTTACTAGCTGTGTGACTCTGGGCAAGTCACTTAACCCCAATTGCCTCAACAACAACAACAATAAAAAAAAAAAAAGAAAACTGCCCAGATCTCTAAGAACCAGAGGGCAAAGAAGAAAAAGAAAATCTATCTGAGCAGCTAGGTGGTGTAGTGGATAAAGCACCAGCCCTGGATTCAGGAGGACCTGAGCTCAAATCCAGCCTCAGATACTTGACACTTACTAGCTGTGTGACCCTGGGCAAGTCACTTAACCCTCAATGCCCTGGGAGGAAGGGAGGAAGGGAGGAAGGGAGGAAGGAAGGGAGGAAGGAAGGAAGGAAGGAAGGAAGGAAGGAAGGAAGGAAGGAAGGAAGGAAGGAAGGAAGGAAGGAAGGAAGGAAGGAAGGAAGGAAGGAAGGGAAAAAGAAAGAATCTATTGGTCCCCTCATGAAATGAAACCTCAAAATAAAAATTCCCAGGAACATCATAGCCAAAACCCAGAGTTTCTGGATCAAACAAAAAATACAGGGGCAGCTAGGTGGCGCAGTGGATAGAGCACCGGCCCTGGAGTCAGGAGTACCTGAGTTCAAATCCGGCCTCAGACACTTAACACTTACTAGCTGTGTGACCCTGGGCAAGTCACTTAACCCCAATTGCCTCACTTAAAAAAAAAAAAAATACAAGCAGCCAGAAGGAAAAAAATTTAAGTATCAAAGAGCTACAGTTAGGATCATCCACAATTTAATAGCCACCATTATAAAGGAGAATAGAAGTTGGAATATAATATTCCAGAAGGTAAAGGACTTACAACCAGGAATAACTTACCAAGCAAAACTCAGTATAATGCCTCAGGGGGAAGAAATGGACCTTTACTGAAAAAATAGAGCACTTCCACGCATTCTTGATGAAAAGACTAGAATTGCAAAGAAACTCTGAAGTTAAAACACAAGAGTTAAGAGAGTCCCCCTGAGCTCTATCATCATCTGGGGTCATAGAAAGAGTCTAATTAGATAGAAGGCAAGGGAGTAATCCTGTTTGTCTTGATATCTTAAGAGAAGGGAAGAGGAATATACTTGGTGTGGGAGGAAGGAAAGGAAAGGAAAATGATCTTACATAATTAGGGTTAACAAGTAGAACACTATTCAAACAAAGAGGAAGAAATGGAACAGATAGTTCAACCTCACTCTCATCTAAACTGGTTAAAGGAAGGAATACACACACACACACACACACACACACACACACACACACAGAACTCGGTACAAAAATACATTTAATTCAACATGGAAACAGAAAGGAAAGAAGGGGAATTAGGAAAATATGGAAGGGTAGATGAAGAGAGGGATTAATCCTAAGCAAAACAAACTCTAAGAATGTACAAAAAATATTTATAGTTCTTTTGAGAAGGCAAAGAACAGGAATCTGAAGGGGTGCCCATGAATGGGAGAATGGATGAACAATTAATGGTATAGAAATGTGATTGGGTCAATTGTGTTGTAAGAAATGACAAAGTAAATGGTTTCAGAGAAACTTGGAAAGACTCATATGATCTGATGCAGAGTAAAGTGAAAAAAGGCAAGAGAATAATTTACACAATGACAGTAATGGAAAAGGCAAACAACTTTGAAAGAAGTAGGAACTCTTATCAGTATAAGGAATGACCAACCACAATTCCAAAGGACTGATGATGAGAGGTGAAGAACTCAGAAGGTAAAATGAGACAAAACTGTTTTGGACATGACCAATATGGACATTTGTTTTGATTGACTATGTAAGTTTGTAAAAGGGTTTGTTGACTTTGATTCTCAATTGGTGGGATGAGAAGAGTGAGAAGGCAGAGTTTTGTGGTTCAAAATACATATAATTTTTAATAACTATATTGGACTACATGAACTCTAAAGTCCTTTCTAGTTTTAATTCCTTGATCCTGTACTCATGTCCTTCACTAAGTCTTCTCCTGGATAAATATCTCCAGTTCTTTCAATTGATTCACTTAATTTTCCTGAGCTCCAACTTCCTCATCTGTAAAATGTAATTATTACTATATGCACTATCAGCTTCCCAGGACTATTGTGAAGCTCAAATGAAACTATATATTTAAAGTGCTTTCTCTGTACGTGGAAAGCCTATGTAAATATGAGCTAGTATAAACACAGCATCCAGACTCGGAGAACTTACAATCAAGAGAGAAAATCCCAAGCAAACAACCTCACACTGGTCATGCAGACAACAGAATTAATAAATACACAATTCTATTCCCTGATTCTGCCATTTGAGTTGCATAACCCTGGGCAAGTCACTTAATCTCTGAGTCTCAGTCTCCTCTGTAAAATGAGGAGAATGATAACCACAAAGTCACAAGTATTTAGCTGATACGTCAATATCATCTATTATTAATTGTAACTATTATCTTCCCAGGTGTGTCAGAAGAAGCTGATGGTGACAGCCACTGGCACAGCCAAAAGAGGATAAACAGTGAAAAATGTTCATCTTGGAGCTGGAAGGGACTGAGGACTTAATAAAGCAGAATGTTCCTTGGATGGGGAGATATGAGAACAAGTCCTCTGAAATCTCTTTCCCACTGAAGTTCTGGTAGAAAGGATGCAAAAGAAGTATAACTGGTCAAGGGCTCTAGACTGGCAACTAGCATGGATTGTGTTCTCCTTTGTGGCTTCTCCATCTGGTGATTTTGTCCTCTCTGGATTTTCAAGAACCTACTCTTTCTCGATTCTCCTCCTATCTGCCTGACCACTCCTTCTCTGGCTCATTATCCATAGTACATCCACTAACTATGGGTGACCTCCCCTCCAAGGCCCTCTTCTCTTTTCTCTCTATACAATCTCAGTTATTTCAATAGTTCCCTATGGTTCAATAACCACATCTTGTTCATAGGATCCTAGATTTGGAGCTCGAAGACCATGTGGTCCAGCCTCATCCTTTTACAGTTGAGGAAACTGAATCAGAGAGAGACTGAGTCAATTGTCATGGTCACATGGGTTGTAAATGCCTAGAGGGGAGTCCTCTAACTCCAGGGTCAGCTCTCTTTGCTCTAAACTACACTGGCTCCTCTAATGATGCCCAAGATCCACATATCCAGCTCTACTCTCCCTCCTGAATGCTGTCACATCATCAGTCTCCTACTGGAAGCCTCCAGGTCTCTGACTCAGCCAAGGTTAGAGGGATGCAATTGGCAAAATCAAATCCAAAAGAACTAGCCAGATGATGGAGTATAAGGAAGTGGTACAGCCGACTCTTTAGCACAGCTATCCCAACAAAGCTTGAGGAAGAGCATCAAATCAATGATTATCAGGGGAGTCCAAAGAGAAAGTCAAGTGAGTCCACATTTCCAGCCCAGCTTAGGACAGGAAGAGAGCCAGATGCCTTTGGGCACTGGTGATGAATGGACCCACCCAGGAAGGTCTATGAAGAAGCCTTCCCATGCTGGGGCTGAGGCTGGCAGCCACTGTTTGCTGAACTAAGCAGGGAACAAAGACAGAAGCAAGTCACTATGAAAGAGATGTCCATCCCCACCAGAGGTAGAGCCCGTGCAGAGAACATGAACCAGTGTTGGACCTGCAGTTCCATCCAGTAATTATCTATTAGAGGGGGTGAACAAGCATATCATATATAATATAATCATATCATATCACATAAATATATCATATAAACTACTTGCAAAAAATAGGAAAAAGTCTTACCAGTTTCCTTCTATGATGCAAATATAATCTTGATGCCTAAACCAAGAGAAAACAGAGAAAGAAAACTATAAATCCTAATGAAAACTGATGCAATTTTTTTTTACATTATACCCTATGACCAGGTTAGATTTTACCAAGAATATAGGGCTGGGTGAATTGCAAAGTTGTAAACATAACAGATTTCATTAATAACAAAAACAATAAAAATCACATAGTTTTACCAATAGATGTAAAAAAGAAAAAGCTTTCAACAAAATAGGAATAAATGGACCTTTTATTAATTTGGTAAACAAAGAGCCAGCATTACATGTAATGAAGATAATTGACTACTAGACATTTCAAACTAGATGTTTCAGAGACATTGTAAATTCAAACTATGCAAATCTGAACTCATTACTCTTCCCCCTGAGTCCTACCCTCTTCCAAGCTTCTCTTTCTCTGTTGAAAGCACAACCATCCTTCCACCGCCCCTAGTGATATCAGCATTATCCTTGACTCTCCATTCTTCTTCAGCCCACACATCCAGTCACCTGCCAAACTCTGCAAATTCTGGGTTCACCACATCTCTTGCATCTGATACTTTCCACCCATGTTATTTCAGGCATTCTTTATCTTTCACCTGGATTACTGACACAAACTCCTCACTGTTCTTCCTGCCTCAAATCTCTCCCTGCTCCAGTTTCACTTCCATAAATCCAAAGACCCCAAATGAAAAAAATCTGCAATAAGTTTCTCTGACAAAGTTCTAATTTGTAACATATATAGGCAAGTAATTCAAATTAAAGAATATAAACTATTCCGCAGTTAATAAACGGTCAAGGGATACGAATAGCTGGTTTTCAGAGAAAGAAATCCAAGCTAATGACAGCCATAAGAAAAAATGCTCTATTCATCACTAATAATTAGAAAATGCAAATTAAAGCAACTCTAAAATATGACCTCACACCCAGCAGATTGGCAAAGACGACCAACCAAAAAAAGCACTCAGCACAATGGCTACATAGTAGATGCTTAATAAATGCTTACTGACTGACAAAAAAGAAAAATGGCAAATGCTGAGAGGAGAGTCTATGAAGAAATAGGTACATTAATGCATTGTTGGTGGAATTGCAAACTAGTCTGGCCATTTTAGAAAACAAATTGGAACTATGCCCAAAAAACTATTAAACGGTGTTGTAAAAACCTTTGACCCAGCAATACCACTATTATATCTATACCCCAAAGAGATCAAAAGATCCATATGTACAAAAAAATTTTAGAGCAGTTCTTTTCATAGAGGAAAAGAATTGGAAACTGAGGGAGTGTCCATCAACTGGGCAATGATTGAACAAACTATGGTATATTAATATTATGGAATACTATTGTGGGAAAGAAATGAAGGGGATTGTTTCAGAGAAACCTGAAAAGACTGACATGAAATGTCACAGAAATAAAGTGAGCAGAACCAGAAGAACAATTTATAGAATAACTATATGTTAAAGACAAACAACTTTGAAAAACTTAGGAACTCTGATCAACACAATGACCAACCACAATTGCAAAGGATTCATGATGAAATATGCTACCCACCTCTAGACAGAGAGGTGACGGACTCAGTCCTGACTTGTTTTTTTTTATGTCATTGCTGTTGGGGGGGGGGGGGGAAGAAGAATAACCAATGCAGGAATTTGTTTTGCATGACTATACTATACATTTATTTGGGTTTTTTTTTTGTTTTTTGTGGGGCAATGGGGGTTAAGTGACTTGCCCAAGGTCACACAGCTAGTAAGTGTCAAGTGTCTGAGGCCACATTTGAACTCAGGTCCTCCTGAATCCAGGGCTGGTGCTTTATCCACTACGCCACCTAGCCGCCACCTAGCCGCCCCCTATACTATACATTTATAATGGGTTTTGGTTTTCTTTTTTTTCTCATTGTGGGGAGAAGGGTGGGAAGGAGAGAATTCCAGCCTAAAAATAAAATAAACTTAATTTTTAAAAATCCCAACTGCTAGGGTAAGTTTTTCTCTTTGAGAAAAACTGCTAGGAAATCTGAAGAATATTCTGGCAGAAATTAACTTTAGACAAATACCTCACACCATATACCAAGACTAGCTCCAAATGGATTTATGAGTTAGACATAAAAAGTGACATCACATACAAATTTGACAAACATAGAGGGCATTCTTTTGGATCTATGGAGTGGGGAAAAGTTCAGACCAAACAAGGGATAGAGAGGATCAGAGGAAATAAAAAGGACAATTCTAATTCTGTTACTAAAATTGATAGTTTTTGCACAAGTAAAACCAATGCATTTAAAATTATACCAGAAAAAGTTATCTGGTAGGGGTAAAATCTCTGTAATAAGTTTCTCTAAAAAAGTTTTCATATCCAAAACATATAAGGAATTGATTCAGATATATAAGAACAAGAGCTATTCTCTATTTTGACAAACTTCAAGGATATGAATAGGAAGTTCTAAAAGGAGGAAATTCAAGTAATCAATAGTCCCAATCACTAAAAATTAGAGAAATGTAATTTTAAAATCTGAGATTATACCTAATACCCATCAGATTGGCAGATATATATATATATTTTAGTGAGGCAATTGGGGCCAAGTGACTTGCCCAGGGTCACACAGCTAGCAAGTGTCAAGTGTCTGAGGCTGGATTCAGGTACTCCTGAATCCAGGGCCAGTGCTTCATCCCCTGCGCCACCTAGCCGCCCCAGATATTTTTTTTTTTAAAAAAAGGAAAATGACCATTTTTAGAGGGGCAGTGTGAAGAAAGACTACGTACATTGTTGGTAGAGCTACAAATTGTTCTAGACATTCTAGAAAGCAATTTGGAACTATGCCCAAGTCAACAAGCATTTATTAAGAACCTAATATGTGCTAGGCACTATACTAAACAGGAATGAAAAAAAAAGGGCAAAACAGTCCCTGTCCTCAAGAAGCTCACCATCTAATGGGGGAAAGGAGAGACAGCATGAAAGTAACTATGTACAAACAAAATATATACAGGATAAAAAAAAAATCAGTGAATTGTGTATATCCTTGGATCTACCAATACCACTTATACACCAAAGAGATCAAAGAAAAAGGAAAAGGACTCATATGTTACAAAAATATTTACAACAATTCTTTTTGTAGTGACACAACTGAAAAAACAGTGGGCACCTACCAAATGAGTAAGAACAGAATAAATTGGGGCAGCTAGGTGGCACAGTGGACAGAGCACCAGCCCTACGTTCAGGAGGACCTGAGTTCAAACCTAGCCTCAGACACTTGACACTTACTAGCTGTGTGACCCTGGGCAAGTCACTTAACCCCAACTGCCTCACCAAAAAAATAAATAAATAAATAAATTATAATGTGAGTGTATATATCTAGATGTATGGGGGGGAAGGGGGCGGTGTATAAGAAATAACAAAACGGATAGTCCCAGACAGTTCTGGGAAGACTTATATGAACTGTTTGTTGCCTATAAAGTGAGCAGAACCAGAAGAATAATTTATACAATCAAAGCAACATTATAAAGACTTAAGAAATGTAACTCAGTGACCAACCACAGGAACTAGCCAAAGGATTGCCAAAATGAAAAAAGAAGAAAAAAGTCAGAAAAGTGGGTCATCGAAGCAGTTAGAAAATGTAGGGAAGAGAAGGAAAATCGGTAGGAAACAGAGAAGCAGGACAGCTTTGAAAATAATATGTTAAATTTGTTGTGTACTTGGGAGAGAGGAACGGTTTTCCAGCTGCCATCCTCTTTAGTCCTCTGTGCTTTGTATATGGTACATTTCATCTTATTTGGTGTTTGTTAAGTTCAGAATAAAAACAACTCAAAAAAAATGGTTTTAATCAAATCCACCCTTAATGACTTAAGCCCAGGGCCTGGAGGAAAAGAAACCTTTATGACTCACCCCAAGCAAGTAAACTGCCAGACAGCCTCTCCTAAGCACAAGGCCAGAGAGCCTGCTTTCTACAAAGAACAGGTCTTGGAGCCAATCCAGCTGTGATTGCATCTCCTGGGTCCAGCTGGCTAACACAGCTAGCAATGGGGGGCCCATGAAGCCCCAGGAATTTTCCATTCAAACAACCAAGATTTACAAGTTCCCTGACAAGGTCCCATTTAGGTTGAGTAACATCCTTACTTGGATCATGACAGGCCCAAATGAAAAGGCTATTCAGTTTGGCAATATTCTACCAGGAGGCCAAGGTAAACAGGGCTTTGTGGCCAGATTAAAAACGGGACATAGAAGTTGCAAGGGAAGCAGTTTACTGGATCACAGGATTTAGGGTTGTAAAGGATTTTAGAGATCCTTTTATAGAGGAGGGAAACTGGGGCCAAAGAAAGCTTATTGGCACACCCAAAGATACACAGACAATACATGACGGATCCAGGATTTGAACCCAGATCTTCTGATGCCTTATGGAGTGCCCTTTCCACCAGAAAGTCAGACAATAGCAGTACTATCAGCACCTACTCAGTTTAGTCCCTTCTCCTTACCACTGTGAAAGTTTATAGGAAATGGCTACGCTGAACAAGAAGCTGAATGTCCAGCTTCCCTAAACCAACTCCAACAAAAACACTTTATAAAGAGCAAGGAACCTTATAGCTTCTGGCCTCTCAAAACTGACTTTGAAAGAAAAGAAAAATTCCAGATAAAAATCAGAGGATCCCAGATTAGCTTTAGAATCTTTCTCATTATTAACCCTATAATTAGTGCCCCTATAATTAGGGGCAGCTAGGTGGCTCAGTGGATAGAGCACTGGCCCTGGAGTCAGGAGGAACTGAGTTCAAATCTGGCCTCAGACACTTGACACTTACTAACTGTGTGACCCTGGGCAAGTTACTTAACCCCAACTGCCTCACCAAAAAAAAAAAAAAAATAATAATAATAAAGAGCAAGGAACCCAATAAGAAACTTTAGCAAGTGACTTCTTCCAACTCAAAAATTTCAATCAGAAGCCCAAGAGCATCAGGGAAGGGGGACCCCCAAGCAAAGCAAGCCCCAGTGCCACCACCAGTGAGTGCTGAGACACAAGAGGCCCACAAGGTTCTGAGTCCAGATGCAGAAAGAATGGTCCCCACATTGGGGCTTACTCAGAGGAATTTTCCATTCCATAGTGAAATAGATAAATTTCAAGTATTTCTGATGGAGGGGAAGGGGAGCGGGCAGAGTTATTCAATTCCTATTCAGGAACTTTGAAATGCAAACACAAGAGTTCAGAGAAACCTGGAAAGGTAAATTTATTTAACCAATTTAAAGGTACCATAAAATGATATACTGCTAAGATTCTAATAGAGGAAAGAAATGTGTCCCTTCAGAACCTTAATGTCTTCAAAGTATAATGGAATATTACTATTTTCTAAGAAAGATAAAGAATTCAGAAAAAGTTGGAAAGATGTCACTATACAGAAAGAAATAAAAGAAGGGCAATGGTTTACAAGATTATCTCAATAATGTCAAGGAAAAGCAGCTGCAAAAGACTTCAATATATTGTTCCATGCAATAACCAATCATGAATTCAAAAGGACAGGTGAAGGACAGAAGAAGTACACCTCCCACCTCTTGGCAGAGAGGAGATGGGACTATGAGTATGGAAGAAGGCATACATTTTCAAATGTGTCTAATGTGTTAATTTGCTTTGCTTAACAGGATTTATTTATTCCAAATGTCATTAGGAAATACCAATAATGTTAAAAAAATAATAAACCACAACAAGAAAAAAATTTTAAAAGAAAAATAAGCAAGCAGAAAGGATCCTGGGCCTAGATTTGGAGACATGTTTTTATTCAAACACTGACATTTCATAGCTATGTGATTTCAAACAAGTCATTAAGTCTCAGTTTCTCCATATGCGTAAGATCAACAAGGTAGACAAGTCCAGATGATCTTTAAGGTCTCTTTCTGTTCTAACGTGTGTATTAAATTCTTCCTCTCCCTCATCGTCTCATCTAACACATATACCCAAAAAAGTTCTGAAGCTAAATAGTGCAGCTACCCATTCTCTTCACTCACTCTCTTCTAAGCTCCCAAAACAACCAACTCTAGATCGTGTGGCACTAATTATAGGGTTAATAATGAGAAAGATTCTAAAGCTAATCTGGGATCCTCTGATTTTTATCTGGAATTTTTCTTTTCTTTCAAAGTCAGTTTTGAGAGGCCAGAAGCTATAAGCAGACACAGAAATTCCAAAGAGATCAGAGTTCATCCCATCAAACGAAAATAACACACATGAGCTTCTCATCTCCAAAAGAATACGATCATTTGGGGTTGATTACTATGCAACAAGAATGTCCTCTTACAGCTGTCATGCCAGCAATCGCTTTTAAAGTTGTTGAGGCTACCCTTGGGCTCAGGTGACATGGATGAAGGAAGAAATGAGAAAGAAATGAAGCAAGGAGAAGGATGGAGAGCTAAGGTGAAGAACTGATTTTGGTTGGATCTTCCATTCACTTCTTTGTGATTTTAGGCAAGTCCTTATCCTTGTTTATCTTCAGTGTTCCTTATCTGTGAAATGACAGGAAATTTATAAATTCTCTCCTAAGGACATAGAGAACTACCATGAAGATGACTAAGAATTGGTGCATCAAGTGCCTTAAATTTCTCACAGTAGGAAAGAGGAAAAGAAACAAGCATTTATTAAGTACCTACTATGTGCCAGGTACTGTGCTAAACATTTCACAAATATTAATAATTTGATTAAATAATTAAATAAAATAAACTAATTTGCTCTCATAGCAAAGGACTTGAGAGATGTATTATTATTAACTCAGATGTCGGCTTTCATGAAAGAAAGCATCATGAAGAACAGGATAATCACTCCAGGGACGACTTGGTCCAACAAGCCGTATTCTCTCTTTCCTGTGATGATAGAACAAAGGAAAAGGCCCTAAACCATGACGGGGCAGTGCCTGAGGTCAGATAGCAACAATAACTCCCAGACTAGAGAGAGGCAGCAAGGTCTAGTAAAGAGCATGCTGGACTTGGATTGGGGAGAGAGCTAGATTCGAACCCCATACCTGCCACTGGCCAGCTATGTGACCAAAGCAAAGTCACTTAACATCTCTGAGCTCGTTACTTCATAGAGTTATTGCTTGAATTAAACAACCTCAAAACAATCAATCGATAAACATTTATTAAGCACCTACTATGTGCTGGGCACTGCGCTAAGCACTATAGAAAAGCTGATTGTTATTATGAAGAAGGAAGGGAAAATGTCAAAATCTCAGATTTATAGACTTGTCTTTATTGCTTTTTATATAGATTTCTTCATTCTCCATTCTGCACCAATAACCCAGACCAGATGGCATGGCCTGCCATCGCACATATATTCCCTCATAGGGAAACACTATGTCCGTACACACATATAAATATATATGAATATAAATACATTTCAGACTCCTAGGAATGCTTATCTCCCAATGTCATATAAACAGATTTTTTTTCTTAAATAAGTGCCAGACAATTACAAATAGAGAGAAAGAGATACGCATACACATGATAATCATTCATGAAATGTTTGTTCACCATATTGTTGTTGTCACGTATGCCCATTCTAAGAAATACATACACAGGGGCAGCTAGGTAGCGCAGTGGATAGAGCACCAGCCTTGGAGTCAGGAGTACCTGAGTTCAAATCCGGCCTCAGACACTTAACACTTACTAGCTGTGTGACCCTGGGCAAGTCACTTAACCCCAATTGCCTCACTAAAAAAAACCAAAACAGAAATATATACACAGAGACAAACTCATGCGTACATATATACCCACAATAAACAGAATGAACAGCTAGATGATTGAGCTAAAATGAATAAAACTGGAAAAGAATCAACATATTGGGGTAGGAAGAACACTGGGTCTAATAGTGACACTTTAATTAAACTATATGACCTCAAACAACTCACTAAACCTTAGTTTACAGATGTGTAAAATGGGTACACAGGCCCAGATGATCCTAAGGTCTCTTTCTGTTCTAAATTCTATCATGATCTGAACATCCCCATTAGGTCTGAGCAGATCAAAGGGAGCCCTACCAGGAAGTAGGGGAATCTCTAAATAACCTCAAAGAGCAATTATCCTTCAAATATAGTCTTGGGGACACCCACCGAAAGGTCTGGTCTCTCCTATAATTCATTTTCATAATATACTGTTTTTTCTAGTATGATAAGAACTTTATTTAAGGTACTTGATAAAAGTCAAAATAAATGTTAAAATGTCTAAGAGAAAAAATAAAATAAAATGCCTAAGAGAGAAGTACCTTGCACTTAGTTGTTGTTCTGTTGTTTCAATCATGTCCAACTCTTCATGACCCCGTTTGGAGTTTTCTTAGCAAAGATATTAGAGTACTTCACCACTTCCTTCTCCAGCTCATTTTACAGATGAGGAAACTGACACTAACAGACTTAAGTGACTTGCCATGGGGTCACACAGCTAGTGGCTGAGGCCAAATTTGAACTCAGGTCTTCCTGACTCCAGTCCCAGCACTCGAACCATTGCACCACCTAGTTGCCCCTGGCACTTAGTAGGTAATGAATAAATGCTTGTTGCATTGAATTGCTGAACTGAAGGAAGCAAAGGGTCCTGGGCCTTCCTCAGATGAAAATGGTTAGAATTCTGTTTTGGGATGATTGCATAAAACACTTGGGGTCCTGCTGTTGTTTTGTAACAGTAGCTTCTGGACTCCATAAGGAATCGAGATGTTCAAAAAATATTTGCGGGGGGGCAGCTAGATGGCGCAGTGGATAGAGCACTGGCCCTGGAGTCAGAAGTACCTGAGTTCAAATCCGGCCTTAGACACTTAATACTTACTAGCTGTGTGACCCTGGGCAAGTCACTTAACCCCAATTGCCTCACTAAAAAAAAAAAAAAAAGAATAGCAAAAAATATTTGCGGATTGAACTACAGAAATTAAAGCCTTGCTAAAAAACCCTAAGTCTTGGCAGGGGCCAGGAGGGAGGAGAGTGGCTGCTAATCAAGACTAGGCCTTTTTTCAAGGTTTCATTCCAA
The DNA here is from genome assembly GCF_019393635.1 of Dromiciops gliroides. Lineage (NCBI taxonomy): Eukaryota > Metazoa > Chordata > Mammalia > Microbiotheria > Microbiotheriidae > Dromiciops > Dromiciops gliroides. The sequence continues at coordinate 198,995,549 of NC_057865.1, forward strand.
TTCCTGACACTGCATAGAAAAGCAGACTTCTTGGTGGTTTATGCTCTGTCTTTGTAATCTCTCCTTAGAATCTAGTACACTGTGCTTATAAATATAAAATAAATAAGTAAACCATGCCACAAGGTGGTTACAGGGCATTAACCCTTTGTTTGGCAGGACATGGAGATACAACTGGCCTCCTAAGCTTGGCTGGGTTACTCTAACTGCCTGACCACGCTGAGGTCTCTCCATGTCACTTCCATGGCCAACTATTTCACTGAGTTACATCAGTTCTCCCGTACCACAGATTATGAGACACATAGACACCAGGGGGAGCAGAGAGGAAGGGAAGCAGGGAGAGAGAACAAAGAAGGGAGGGGGGGGGGGGGAATTAGCCTTTTTCATCTATGAAGCATTTCTCTCAAGAGGGGTTCTAGTAGAAGGTTAGGAGACTACAAGCCTGTTCTTCCTTTGTTCAAGTTTGATTAATGTGTAATCTGTGAAAAAGAGAAATATTGTTGGAAAAGCATATTTTGTCAAGTCAAGTCTAAGCTCTCTAGGGGAAAAGTGAGTGAGATAAATGGTTGGATCTGGGGAGAATCACCCCTACTGGCAACTTCATGACATTGTTCTCCAAATTGAGCCCCCAGATAGCATTAGTGACCCCACCAGTTTCTCATCACACCCCTTCTCCCCTAATTTTGTCTGATCTCATTCTCTCCTAAACAAGCTACAGCATTCTAGTGTAGAAGAGCCAGGGTCAATAAGTGGCAAAAAAAGAGAGAAAAACACAGAAATGATGACCTTATATAATAGGCCAAAGACCATGTCCAATTTGAGACTAGATGTCAACTGAGGGCTAACAATGTAGAAGACAGACCTCAATCTGAGATAAAGAAAAATTTCCTACAAAAAGAATGGGCATGGGGGCAGCTAGGCGGAGCAGTGGATAAAGCACCGGCCCTGGATTCAGGAGTCCCTGAGTTCAAATCCGGCCTCAAACACTTGACACTTACTAGCTGTGTGACCCTGGGCAAGTCACTTAACCCTCACTGCCCCACAAAAAAACAAAAAAACAAAAAAGAATGGGCAGTCTTGAGAGGGGATACACTCACTAACCCTGCCCCACTCATGCACGCACACACAAGCACACACGAACACACACCCCACTTCCTGGATGACCCCTTGTTGAGATGTAATTCTTGTTTGGGTGCAGTTTGAACCTGGTGCCCTATGAGGTCCTTTCCAACTGTGAGAGCTGTGATTCCACGAAAATGATGAAGTTGGACTCAATAAACTCTAAAGTTTCTTCTAACTCGAGACTCTAATATCAATCCAAAACATTCCACAAACACAACCTTCATGATTGGAGAGAGGGGGTGGTGAGTGAAAAAATATCTAACAGAGGCTCCCACCCACACATTATTTTAGATAACCGGCTTCACTTCTCTCAAGCAAAACAACTTACAAGGACGGGCAACCAACCTGTTAAACAAAGTCTAGATTCCTCTGTCTGACATTCAAGGACCTCTAGCACTTGGCCCCTGCTCATCTTACCTCAATCTCCTTCTGCTCTCAGTCTATTCCAGTTATAACAATCTCCTCACAGTCCTAAATGGTTCTTGATTCCATTCTTCTACTAATGCCATTCTACCCCCTAAGAACATCACCCTCCCATGCTCAGCCTCACCTCTTCTCTGCCTATTCAAATTCTACCTCTTCAAGGTCCAGCCCATATCTCATCTCCTCTACAGTCTTCCCTGAACACTAGATCCCATTCTAATGTCTTCCATCTCTGAACCCAATAACATTTTTAATTGATACAACTCAATTTAGCACTTGTGTAAACTGCCTTTTATTAGTCTCTCTATATGTATATGTGTGTGTACCTATATATCTATATCTGTCTACCTATCTTGCCTCCCTCACGAGAATGGGTATCATGTATATCTCTCTATATCAATATATATCAATACAGATATATATAAAGATCTTGCCTCCCTCGTGAGAATGGGTGCCGTGCTTTACACCCACCAATGTTCGCCATCTTGCTGGGCTCATAGTAGGTGTTCAACACTTATTTGCTGGCTTACTGATTTTTTAAAAACCTCCTCACTTCAGTATCCATTCCCAAAAAGCTGTGTAGGTGGTCTCATGGAGAGAGCCAAGCCTACAGCAAAGAAGATTTGAGATAGAATTCTTTTTTCCCTACCAAACTTGTAGCCTCCAAAAGGAAAGGGATAATTTCTTATTAATCTTTGTATCTCCCATGGCACTTAATACACTGCCTTATACAGGGTAGTTTAATAAATGTTTGTTGAAAAATATAGTTGAATTAAGCGATGACCAACTATGATACACTCAGCTCTTCTCAGCAATACAATGAGCCAAGACAATTTCAAAAGACTCATAATGGAAAATGCTCTCCACATCCAGAGAAAGAACGATGGAGTCTGAATGCAGATCAGAGCATAGCATTTCCACTGTATTTGTTTTTTCTTTCTTGTATTTTTTCCCTTTTGTTCTGATTCTTCTTTCACAACATGAGTAATATGGAAATATGTTTAACATGATTGTATATATATATAACTTATATCAGAATGCTTGCTGTCTTAGGGAAGAGGGAGAGAAGGGAGGGAGAAAAATTTTAAACCCATCCTATAAAAATGTTGAAAACTAAAAAATAAATACTGTTGCTTATTAAAAAAAAAAGAAAAAGAAAAAGATTGGGGCAGCTAGGTGGCGCAGTGGATATAAAGCACAGGCCCTGGATTCAGGAGGACCTGAGTTCAAATCTGACCTCAGACACTTGACACTTATTAGCTGTATGACCCTGGGCAAGTCACTTAACCCTCATTGCCCCTCAAAAAAATTTTTTAAAGATTAGGGAAAAAAAACAATAAAAAAAGAAAAACTATTGTTGAATTACAATGAATAAAATTCAACTTAGATTTGATTTATCCCCTCCTATATCTTCCAATCTCCTCCAGAGTTTCTCTCTTCCACCATCAACCCCTCTTCCTAATCCACTAATCCATTAGCTTTTAGTGAGACAATTGGGGTTGAGTGACTTGCCCAGGGTCACACAGCTAGTAAGTGTGTGTTAAGTGTATGAGGCCGGATTTGAACTCAGGTACTCCTGACTCCTGGGCCGGTGCTCTATCCACTGAGCCACCTAGCTGCCCCAATCCATTAGCTTTTTATCTGCTGCCTACAAATATGCCTTTTCTGACTTATCCTTGCAAAACCCTTATACCAGACCCTGCTACTCCCTTAGGCTATTTCTCTATAAGTCTCCTTCCTTTCAAACTAGTAGAAAAGCTGTTAATACTTTTCTTGACCTCCTCACCTCCCTGTCACTTCTCATGGTCTTGCAGTCTGGCTTCCAACATTAACAAAAAGTGTTCTCACTAAGGTTGTCAATGATTTCTTAATTGTTAACTCCAATAGCTCTTTCTCAGGCTTCAACCTTCTTGACCTCTTCACAGCATTTGACAATGTTGACTACGCTCCATGCCTAAATACTATTTCCTCTTTGGATGTTTTTGGCCTTTCCTTTTTCTAGTTTTCTTCCTACCGACCTAAAAGGTCCTTCTCATTTAAGAGCATAATACAATTTTTTGTTTTTTAAATTCATTTGTTCATTCATTATCTGCTTCTTTGGGGGGGGGGGCACAGAGGGAGAGACACAGAGACAAAGAGACAGGGACAGAGGAGAGAAGAGAGATCTCCAATCCTCATCTCTCTCCAGAGCTCCAGTACCCAATCACCAACAGCCTATTAAACATTTCAACCTGATTATCTTACTGGTCATCTTAAACTCAAAATGTCCAAAACCAAACTTGCTATTTTTTTCATCTAAACCTACCCACTTCTTCTAACTTCCCTATGTTTTTTGAGGACATCACCATCCATCGAATTACCCAGGTTCAAAACCTGAGTCATTCCCAACTCTTCACTCTCCATCCACTCCCACATCCAATCAGATGCCAAGTCTTATCAACTGTACGACTACAGAATTCCTCCACACCTCCAGCATCCATACCCTTCCTTCCACTTCAATATCCACCACCTCCCTCAATCTCAGGCCCTCATACCTCTAACTTAGATTACTGCACTAGCCTCCTAATTGGTCTCTCTTCCTTCTCTAATCTATCGTCCACAGAGCTGCCAAAGCGATATTCTGCCATGCTAAAAGCTTCTATGCCTCCTTCCTGCCTCTAGGAAAAAGTAAATTCTTTTGTTTGACATTTAAAACCCTTCACAAACTGGCTCCAACCTATCTTTCCAAATTAATTTTACATTAGTATCCCCCACATTCCTGTGTTCCAGCCAAGCTTGCCCATTTTCCATTCCCTGTAAAATAGCATTTGGGTTAGGGAGTAGGAGGGCGGGGAAGAGGGAGAGGAAGAGGGAGAAAGGGGGAGGAGGGGGAGAGAGAGGGAGAGAGAGAGAGAGAGAGAGAGAGAGAGAGAGAGAGAGAGAGAGAGAGAGAGAAAGAGGGAGGGGGGAGAGAGAGAGAGAGAGAGAGAGAGAGAGAGAGAGAGAGAGAGAGAGAGAGCGCACGCAAGCATGCCAAGATGGCAGAGTAGAAGACAGCAACCCAGATGAACTCTCCCAACATTCCCCCCCAAAAAAACTCTAAAACCATGCCTCAAATCAAATTCTGGAGCAGCAGAGCCAACAAAAGGTTGGAGTGAGACATTTTTCCAGGCTAAGGCAACATGAGAGGTCAGCAGGAAATATCTTTGCCTAGAGAGCACATGGCAACAACACCAGTAATGGGTCTTGGAGGTGGGAGCTCTCAGCCCAAACATAAGAAAGGGGTCAAATGGTCAGAAAGAGATTACAGGGGATCCTTTGGTGGCAGTGGGTGTAGAACATAGAACTATTTAGCAACTCTATTGCCTATGTGTAGTTCTTGGTCACAGCTGGTCACAAGGGAGCAAGAGCCCTTAAAAACCTAAACTCGGGGGCAGCTAGGTGGCGCAGTGGATAAAGCACCAGCCCTGGATTCAGGAGTTCCTGAGTTCAAATCCGGCATCAGACACTTGACACCTACTAGCTGTGTGACCCTGGGCAAGTCACTTAATCCCCACTGCCCCGCCAAAAAAAAACAAAAACAAAAAAAAAAAAAAACAAAACAAAAAAATAAAAAAAACCCTAAACTCGTTTTATCAGTGATTTTAGTCAGTTTCCCCAAAAACTGGGGGAACAGATTAGGACCCACATTTAGAATTGTAAATTACACATAGGTAACTCCTAAAGAATTTTATCATTATTAGAGCCATTAGAAGGAAACTACATAATCTACACAGACAGAGGGCATGGGTATGAGTTGATTATGTTGGGATAATCTCAAAAAAATATGAAAGGGTAAAAAAGATAGGTGTACTAAGAGAAGGGGGAAGCATAAGGAAGAATGGGGAAAATTATCTCACACACAAAAAGGCATTCAAGGGGTGACAGGCAAAGAATCTCACTCTCATCAAACTGGCTCAAAGAAGGAGGAATAAATATACATACTCAGTTTAGTATAGAAATCTTTTTTTATAAGAAATTGTATATTACAAATTTCATCTATCACTTTCTATGACATATCCTCTACTTATTTAGCCCTGCAACCCAGACATTTCTTTTTTAAATAATTTTTCCCAATTACATGTAAAAACCATTTTTAACATTTATTTTTTAAAATTCTGAGTTCTAAATTCTCCCTCCTTCCCCACCCCTACACCCAAGATGGTAAGCAATTTGATATCGGTTATACATGTGCAATCATGCAAAGAATATTTTCATATTCATCTATAGAAAAACCATAGGAATCAAGAGAAGAGAATAAGAGAAAGTGGGTAAGGAGGAACACCGTGATAAAAGGGAAGGAAGATAAAGGAAGGCAGTGGTCAGAGGCAAAACGGACTTTTGAGGACAAAGTAAAAAGGGAATGAGAAGGAAAAGCAGAAAATAATAGGAAAAAGGGAAATATATAGTTAGAAATCATAGCTGTAAATGGAAATGGAATGAACTCACCCATAAAATAGAAGCAGATAGCAGAGTGGATTAGAAACCAGAATCCAACAATATATTCTTTTTCAAGAGATATATTTAAAACAGAAAGACACACATACCAAGTTAAAATAAGGAGCTAAAGCAGAATGTTTCAACTGTAATAATAATTTTTTGTTGTTTTGTTTTTTGTTTTTTTGTTTTTAGTGAGGCAATTGGGGTTAAGTGACTTGCCCGGGGTCACACAGCTAGTAAGTATTAAGTGTCTGAGGCCGGATTTGAACCTGACTCCAGGGCCGGTGCTCTATCCACTGCGCCACCTAGCTGCCCCTGTAATAATAATTTTTAAAAGGCAAAGCAAAAATAGACCTAATTAAAGAGATAATCAGAGAAACATTTTGCTAGGTCAATAAAATAATGTAAACAATTTATAGAAGTTTCTTTGATAAAGGATTCATTTCTCAAATATATAGGAAATTTAAATTTATAAAAATAAGAGCCATTCTCCAATTAATAAATGGTCAAAGGATATGAGTATTGAGAAGAAATCAAAGCTATCTACAGTTATATGGAAAAATGCTCTAAATCACTATGGATAAGAGAAATGCAAATTAAAATAACTCTGAGGTACCCCCTCATACCTATTAGAAATGACAAATGCTGGAGGGAATGTGGGAAAATAGGTACACTAATGCACTGTTGGTGGAGTTGTGAACTGGTCTAACCATTCTGGAGTTTGAATTCCAAGGGATAAAAAATTCTACATACCCTTTAACCCAGCAATACAACCCAGCAATAACTCTACTAAGACTGTTTCCAAAAGAGATCAAAGAATAAGGAAAAGGACCTCTGTGTACAAAAATATTTAAAGCAGTTCTTTTTTGTGGTGGCAAAGAATTAGAAATTGAAGGGATGCCTACCATCTGGACAATGACTCAACAGGTTGTGATATATGATTGTGATAGAAAAATGATGAGAGGAGTGGTTTCAGAAAAACATGGGAAGACCTATATCAACTGATCCAAAGTAAAGTGATCAGAACAAGGAGATCATTGTACATAGTGACACACTATTGTAATGGTGCTCAACTATGATTTAGTGACTCTGATCAATACAATGATCCAAGACAATTCTGAGACAATTCATGATGAAAAATGCTAGCCACTTCCTGAGAGAATTGATGAACTCTGAGTACAATTTTTTTCACTTTCATTTTCTTGCTTTTTCTTTCATGACCTGGCTAAATGTTTTATATGATTTCACATGTATAACTGTTATCACATTGCCTGCCCTCTCAGTGAGAGGCTGGCAGGAAGAAAAGAATTTGGAACTAAAAAAAAACTGTTAAAAGAATGCTAAAAATAGGGGGCAACTAGGTGGCACAGTGGATAAAGCAAGGGCCCTGGATTCAGGAGGACCTGAGTTCAAATCTGGCCTCAGACATTTGACACTTACTAGCTATGTGACCCTGGGCAAGTCACTTAACCCTCACTGCCCTGCCAAAAAAAAAAAAAGAATGCTAAAAATAAATAACCTTTGTGAGTAAATAAAGATGTAAGGGGTCAGGGAGAAATATTGCATCTCCTGCTTCCATTATTTTGCATAGGCTGCCTATCACTTGTGCCTGCCCCCCCACACACACACACACACACTTCCACCTTTTTAATTCCCTAGCTCCTCACTCTTAGCTCAAATACTTCTTACATAAAACCTTTCTTAATCTCACCCCCTAGTGATATCCCCCCACCCCTGAAACTATTCTTCTTGCATCTATTTACTTGTATACATATTGTTTCCCTCAGTAAAATAACAACTAACATTATATATAGTACTTTTTGTTTGTTTTGTTTTGGCTTGGTTTTGGAGGGGCAATGAGGGTTAAGTGACTTGCCCAGGGTCACACAGCCAGTAACTGTAAAGTGTCTGAGGCTGGATTTGAACTCAGGTACTCCTGAATCCAAGGCCAGTGCTTTATCTACTGCGCCACCTAGCTGCCCCCTATATACAGTACTTTAAGGCTCACATTAAGGAGACTATATGTTCCTTGAGGGCAAGGACCATTTCATTTTTGTCTTAGTAAGTTGCATGATCTAGCACACCTATAATAGGTGCTTAATAAATGCTTGCTGAAACTAGAACCCATCCATAGGTGTAACCAGGATGATGAGAGAACTGGAATCCATGCTATATAAGGATCAGTGAAAGGAACTAAGATTATTTAGCCTTAAGATGACAACATTGAAGAGAAAAATGTTATGGGTCTTCAAGTATGTGAAGCAGAGTAAGCCTTGTTCTGCTTGGTGACATAGGGTAGAACCAGAAGCAATGAGTGAAAATTGCTCAATATAAAAAAAATATTTTAACAATCAGGGTTGCCCAATAGCAGAATTGTTTTTAATTTGTTTAATTTTTAAAATATGGGTTTATATTTGAGAAGTCTTTGAAAACACATGCTATTTCCCAATCATAATACATTCTGTTCATTTCTTTTTTTTAAATAATGTTTGTATTGTTGGATTTTTATTTTATTTTTTAATAAACTTTTTTTTTTGTAAGGCAATTGGGTTAAGTGATTTGCCCAGGGTCACACAGCTAGTAAGTGTTAAATGTCTGAGGCTAGATTTGAACTCAGGTCCTCCTGACTCCAGGGCCAGTGCTCTATCCACTGTACCATCTAGCTGCCCCAATATTTTTTATTTAAAGTTTTGAGTTAGTGGAATTATTTTAAGAAGTAGCGAGTTTGGGAAGGGCAGCTTATTGGAAAAAAATAAACAAACAAAACAAAAAAAAGAAGTCGTGAGTTCCCTCCTCCTTGTGATTCTATGGCCAGAGGCATGGGCATGTACCACAAGATCATCCTTGAGATGTCACAGTATGATAGAGCCTAGCTTCTTAAACTGTGAGTCTCCCCTTAAGGGGTCGCATAACTGAATGTGGGGGTCTCAAAAAATCTGGCAACAGTATAAGGTTATATATACCTATTTTATATACCTATATACCCAGGATCGCATAAAAATATCTTGAAAAGGGGTGGTGAGTGGAAAAAGTTTAAGAAGCCCTGTGATAGAATACTGAACCTAGAATCAGGAAGATTTGAGTTCAAACCCAGCCTCAGACACTTACTTAGCTATAATCACTTCACCTCCATTTGCCTTCATTTTCCTCATCTCCCTGAGTTGTGAAGATCAGTTGAGATCTTTACAAACCTTAAAGCAATATGCTAACATCAGAGGCCACTAACACTTCTTGCACAAATATCACAGTAAGGGAAGAATATGAACAGCCACCCTATTTGGAAAGGAAGGATTTGTGTAGTGTTCTCTTTTTTTTTTTTTTTAGTGAGGCAATTGGGGTTAAATGACTTGCCCAGGGTCACACAGCTAGTAAGTGTTAAGTGTCTGAGGCCAAATTTGAACTCAGGTACTCCTGACTCCAGGGCCGGTGCTCTATCCACTGCGCCATCTAGCTGCCCCATGTGTAGTGTTCTCTTAAAACAGTCACATGACCATTCGAAATTAATATAGCTTATGCCCCTCCCTCCCTGCTCCCTACCCAAGTATTTCCTGTCCCCTTTTCCTCTGTTATGTTTCCCTTTCCTGTTCCCTGAATACAGCTCCCAACACTGCTCTGGCTTTGTAGAATTATGGAAACATCAACTTTCTGAAAGTGACTCAAAAGGCAATATAAAACATACATTTTTTGATATGGTCAATGAGGAAATTCGCTTTAATTATGTATGTAGTTTACAAGGATTTCATTTTTTTCTTTTTTGTGGTTCAATTAGGTCGAGGAGTGTAGGAGAAAAAAAGAAATGTTTTAATTTTTAAAAAAATTTTTTTTTAAAAATCACAGAATACCCATGCTAATGGGGTGGAGCAAGGGGACAGAACAAGAGGATCATAAATTTAAACCCAAAGAGGTGCTAGAAATAGCCTAGTTCAACTCCTGCATTTTATAGGTGAGGTTTGTTAGTTGTAGTTTATCCTTCATTTTCAGAGAAGACCAATGACATCGGGAGGGTGATGTCTTGACTTGCAAGTAAATCAGATTTAAGTGAGGCAGGACTGTGCAGTCACCAGGCTCACTCTCTTAGGTGAGGAAACAGAGGACTACAGAAGTCACAGCCAACTCAGCCTAGTAAGCAGCAGAGCCAAGACTCTACACTCTGACTCCAACCCTAATCCTCTTTCCACTAAAAGAGGTATGATGACGGATGATAATAAAAGCTCAGTGTGATTTAGAGTCTGAAAAGCAGTTTACATACACATCTCATCAGCACTTTGAAACCTACCCGAGATAGGTATTTCAGGTATAATTTTCCCCATTTTAAAGATAAAGAAGTTGAGGTTAAGTGACTTGTCCATGACTGTGTCTGGCAACTTTACAGTTATAAAAGTGGGATTTGAATTCAGGTCTTCTTGGCTCCAAGTCATACAAAACAACATATGTGCCAAAAGGCAACCACATACACAAACACTGACACTCACATACACATACACTCATTCACACTCACACTTCTGGTCCACAGTCCTTTCCCAGTCTCACCCTACAAATAGGTAGCCAGGTGTACTTTTATGCCTGGGGGGTTGGGAAAGAGGGAAATCCAAAGTAAATAATCAGTCTGACCACAGATGATACTAAATTTACTCACTTGAAAGGCCAGGGTCCATCCAAGATGATAATGCAGATGCCTCTGAATCCAGTTAAAATGTAAATAATGATTTCTAATCAAAACATGCTCAGCACTGGTTTACCATCAGAACACAAGAATACAGAGGCCTAATTACGAGCCAAGGCAACCCATACCATCTCTTTAGACAACCTCTTTTCCCCATCCCCCAGCTTTCAACTGAAAGCAGCTTTTAAAGATTACTTATTAACTCTGTGCCTTTCAAACCCTCATGCTTAACAGCAAAGGACAAGAAACAAAAGACCACAGAGGCTTTTTTCAGGCATTAGGATATGGAAAGCAAAACACTCAGGGACAGCCATACTTAAGAGGGGAAGGGAGAATGCAGCGGGGAAGGTAGAGCAGTAACGGCTGCAGGTGCAGTCTGTTCTTGCAGGGTGGTGAAGACCCACTTGAGTTCTCCTCACAGTTTTGTCTGAGTTGGTTCCATTAGAAACTGGATGATTCAAGTGTCTGCCCCCACTCCAAACCCCTCCACAAATTCAGGATGTTGCCAATCTTCCCCAAAAGCCAGAAGCCTAAAAACCTGAAGAAAGCTAGTACCAGCAAAGTGAATATAATTTTCCTTTCATATTCAAGTTCTTCTTTACCCACATCATGATTTCCCCATTTGGCCTGATTTATTTCAGATCCATGTCAGGTTGCACGGCTGCATTTGACTACCCAAATACAGGCAGCACCCCAAATCCCAAAGCAGCGTAGCTGAAAACTGATAGCCATCAAGACGGGAACTCACACATTCCCACTCCTTTCCAACGTGGCCTGCAAGTATATGAAACCAAAACTCTCCAGGGTCAGTCCCAGGGAGCAGTCCAGGAGGAGACCTGCCCAACATTTCTACAGTGACAACAAAGGTGGCTTTGTGGGTACCAGACCTGCAGGCAATGTGCAAAACTACTACAGCTCAGGATCAACACTAGTTTCAGCTATTCCCTGCTTCACTCAGGGGCCACCCTGCTGGGATTCACAAGAAAGCAAATTACCTGGCAAGGAGCCACCAAGGAGCAAAAAATGTGTTGGTTACCCAGCAGGGGGGAAGAACATCATGAGGTCTGCATGAAGTCTACCCAGTAGTCCATGAAGGAGTCTGCATTTGAGGGGGTGAGGGAGAAGAAAGAAAAGAAGGAATGGCCTGCCTCCCTGCACACTCTACCCAGTGGCCAGGCATCCTGGGTATTCCATCCAGCTGTTCCACCCTGGTTCCCCCAGGGTTTTCAAGGGTGGGAAACAGGAAGTTAACAGGCCTCTCCTGCTTCCCCCATCTCCTTCCCGTATAGTTGGAACAGTCAGCAAAGGCTGAAATGACTGTACAAATTAATATTGGTGTTAGCTCCTTATTAGAAATAATGGGGGGGGCAGCTAGGTGGCGCAGTGGATAGAGCACCGGCCCTGGAGTCAGGAGTACCTGAGTTCAAATCCGGCCTCAGACACTTAACACTTACTAGCTGTGTAACCCTGAGCAAGTCACTTAACCCCAATTGCCTCACTTAAAAAAAAAAAAAAAAGAAAGAATGGGGGCATATAATATTCCCTCTCCTACGAGTCCCCCAAATCCAACCATTCCATCCCCTACTAAGAGGATGGGAACCTGTCATCCCCTACTACCCAATCAAGAAGTAAGCAAACAATTAGGCAATGTTTATAATATAAGCTTTCTCAAACTTCCTACTGACCTGTCTTCTCTCGTCCTCCTGCAAATACCTTCTAAAGACAATGGGCGATCCTGGGGTCTTCCTGTGGAAAAAGAGTCATCCATGAACAATCATTCTAGAAAAGCTGGCACTGCCCCTCTTCCTCTGGAGTCAATGGTCACCCATCATTAATTTATCAGTTTGAGTTATGTCGGGCACTGTGCTAGGTGCTATGAGACAGAAATAGCACATGATACACTTCCTGCCTGAAAAAAGCCTTCATTGTATCTAAGGTGACAACATACACGTGTGAAATGGTTAAATAATAATGAATGATAAAGTGCCAGGTGAGTGCTATGCCACAGGAGTTGGGAGAGGGGAATCAAGGAGGGCTAGCCTGGAAAGATAGGCAGTGTTCACAAATGCACTGGGGAAGGGCATTCCAGGTGGGGGAAACAGCATGAGCAAAGGCAGAGAAGTCAAACCAAGCAAGGAGTGTTCAGGGGGGAATGAACTAACCTGCAAAAGGCTCGCAAGGGCAGATACTAGTAGATAAGGATAAAAAAGTAGTTTGGGGGGCAGCTAGGTGGTGCAGTGGATAGAGCACCAGCCCTGGATTCAGGAGGACCTGAGTTCAAATCTGGCCTCAGACACTTAACACTTACTAGCTGTGTGACCCTGGGCAAGTCACTTAACCCCAATTGCCTCACCAAAAAAAAAAAAAAAAAAGGTAGGCTGGGGGCCAAAGGGAGTAGGTGTTCAAATGCCAGGCTAAGGCTGACATGCTCACCAAAGACATGCAGGCTTACTCCCAGGCCTTATGGTGGGCAAAGGTGGTGGTGGTGGTGGTGGTGGTGGTGGTGGTATGGTGGAGGAGATGCCTGTGCTCTTTCATTTCATGTCTGCAAATCTCATTTCACAATTGGATTGCAAAGTCTTGAATGGTAAAAACCCTATTGTATGTTTCTGCATCCCCCCACTCCACCTAACCTGGTGCTAGACACACTGTAGATATTCTATAAATCCTGCTGAATGGTAAGGATTACTCATTTGGCATTTATCACATGAGTCCCAAGACAACTGTGTGTGTGTGTGTGTGTGTGTGTGTGTGTGTGTGTGTGTGTCTTCCCAAACAGGTTTCTGTCTAATTAAGGATTGGGTCTTAAGATTTCTTCATATCCACAGTATCCAGCACAGGGCCAGGCATATAATACCTGTTAATAAATACCTGTTTATCGATCAAGAAGGGCTGTATAGCCACAGCTTAAAAGCCAACTGAGATGAGGCACACACAAACCCCAGCCTGTTACAGTCAACTTTAACTAGTCAGGAGAGTTTTAATCATTCAGATCCCCCTCCTTCCCCATGGAGGTCCAGCTGAGTCAGTGGAACCAGGGCTGGGCCAGAGGGGAGGGGATGGGTATAAATATCTGTCTCTCTTGACTGCATTCCTAAGCCAAATATAAATGGTCTAGGGGCTTACACTGTTTTGTATTATCCATAACTTAACTCTCTGTAATGCTACCCTCATCCCCTGTAGAGATAATGAAAAGTTGACTGTCCATCTCAATAATTTGATATATAGCAATGTCCCTATGGATAGATTAATCAGGGAAAGAACTATCACTGCTTAAGATGGATTTGAATACAACTCTGCTTCCTCCAGGCTAGTCAAGGAAAGCTTCTTGGAAAAGGTGGGATCTGCAGAAAATTGAAGGAAAGAAGGAAGGAAAGAAAAGCGGAATCTTATGGAGCAAAGGCTTTAAGGCGTAGTTTTAGTCTCTTCCCCTCTCCCCAACTATGGGACAGGCCCCCAGAAATTTCTAATTTTAGTGTTAGAGGAGGGAAGAAAAGGCTTTAAAAAGTTCAGTCCCGTTTAGAGACACGATCCTGCTTCCCCACCTACAAAGATGGCAGCCAGAGGCCTCTCCCATTTTCCTAAAGGCTCTAATCAGTCACAGAAACAGCCAGAATTCTTGGGGAGAGGTCAGGGAAGGGAACTGCATCTTTCTCAAACCAGGAAGAGATACAGAAGCTCCAGCTCCAAGACACACAAACGCAGAGCACAAGACTGAGAGTTAGGAAATATGTTCCAGCTGTGAAATTTACTGACTGACCATAGGCGAGTCATTAAACAGAACCTCCTTGTGTCTCAGTTTTCTTCACCTATAAAATGAGGTCAGACTAGTTGAGCTCTCAAGTCCTTACTAATCCTAACATTCTGTGGCATAATTCTATGGGGAAAAAAAAATCTCCAAAAAAACCCACCCTCTTCTAGTTTTAATTTAGAAAAAAAATGCAGAAACTTTTTAAACCTTTAAATTCATGCAGACTAATTGGCAAAATCCCAGGCCTTGAACTGCTTCAAAATAACCTCCTGTGGAGTGTGTCCTCCCAGTGCCTACTATCCCACTTTGAAGCTAAATGCTGATGGGTGTAAAAGGGAATGAAGGCAGACACCACACAACAGCAACCCTCTGAGCCCCCTACCCAGGGCAAAAAAAGAACTGTATTAGGAATCCTAACGGCAGGCTCATAGGCCATATCTGAGACTGCTCTGCAACTTGGGGGCTAGTCACTGAACCCCTCTGAAACTCAGTATCCTCATCTGTACAATGTGAATAGGAATATTTCCACCACCCTCCTTACAGTCCTAACTACCATTACTTGTGTCTTTGTGGGTATTCCTCCTAGGGCTCAGAAGGCCTGCCCCGTCCCCAATAATCCCCTATTGCTGTCTCTTTTCTCTTATTCAACCAGAAATCCCCTGGTGGATAAGTGGGTTCCCTCCAAATTCCCTCCCCCCACATCCCACCACCCTGTCTTGCCTCTTTCCCCAGGCTCTCCAAGAGGGTTCTGCTCTCTATCTCTTCCCTCACCCTACGTGTTCCCACCCAGTCCTGACAACAGCCCCAGGCTCTCCAAATAGGATTGCCTTCACCCCACATCCTGCCTCAGGCTCTCCAATGCGCCCTCTCTCCTCCCTCACCTTCCCCCCCTCCCTCACCCTACAAAGTCCACCCCATTCTGCCTCCTGCCCCAAGCTCTCCAACGTGCCCCCCCACCTCCCACCACCTCCCACCACCTCGTCCTGACTCCTTCACCCCGCGTCCCAGCGCCCTGTCCTGCCTCCTGCCCCAGGCTAGCCCTCCCCATTACCCAGACTTTCTCAACTCTCTCCTCTTTCCCATTCTCATTCTCCTTAAGAAACTTTCCTAATATCCGCCCGCCCGCCCCCCCCCAGGTGCCCTCTCCCAGTCCTTCTTGGTCCCATTAGTCCCCCCGGCCCCCGCGCCCCCTTTCTCCGCTCTCGCGCCCCCTCCCCCTGCCCGGGCACCCCGCCCTCCTCCTACCGCTCCCTCCTCTCCCCGTCCTGGCCCCGCTGGCCCGGCCGGGGGAAGGCTCCGTCCGGGCTGGCCGGCCCGCACCGGCCCTCCCCGCCCCTCCTTCTTCCAGGGGCGGCCGGAGTCTCCGCAACTTTGCCCGCTCGGCCGGCCCTGGGGCCAGCGCCCCAGCCCCGCCGCCGCCGCCCTGCCCGAGCCGGGGCCCCGGCCTCCCGGCGGGCGGAGGAGTGGGGGTTGGGGGGGCTGGAACGAAGCTTCCAGCCGCCGCCCAGACTCCCGCTCCAGCCGCCGCCGCCGCCGCCAGTGGAAACGGGGGGCGGGGCGGGGGGCTCCTTTGGGGAGGGGGCGGGGCTGCGGCTTCCCGGGAAGGCTGGACGAGGGCTGAGACTGCACCCCGCTCCGGGGAGGGGGATGGAGAGGCCTGGAGAGCGGGGAGTGGAAGAGAGAAAAGAGGAGGGGAGACCGAAGGAAGAGGAGGGCGAACCCGGGGAGGAGAAATGAAGGGGAAGGGCTGGCTTTCTAGGAGAAGGAAAGAACAGATTCAGGGGAGGAGGAGCTGAAGGTCTTCCAGAGAGGGGGAAGACGACTAGTCAGTCCTCTGGAGGACGGGGAGATGAACAGGGAATGGAGGTGCTGCAGAGAACTGCAGCCTTCGGGGCGCAGGGACATCGTGCCCTGTCCTGCCCCGGCCCGCCTTCATTCTGCACCCTCACACTCTCGTAGGATGATTGTTACACAGGCTGCCTTGGCATTTAAGTGGGTTCACTAAATGACTGAATGTGGTTATTCTAGAGGGATCCCCTAGCCCAGCCACTCAACAACTTTATTTTTGAGGCACGGAGAGGGAACGTTGAGGGGTCTCACCGGTAAGAGAACCATAATTCAAATCCAAGTCTTCTGGTACCAAATCGAGTGAGCCCCTCCACGAAACAACCCTGCCTGGAGAGGTAATTTAGTCCTCAAAGCACACACCAAACAAAGCCCGGAGCCTGACCAGGACTCCTGACCCTCTCTCTCCCTTTAATTACACACGTCAGCAGCAAGCACAGGGCGAAAGGCTGGGGGACCATGACAGCTGGGCTCTACTCCCCAGGACCGACCACCCAAAAGGCTCTAAGTCTCTTGGCCTTTCCTGTGACGACGCCTGCCCACCTATCCTCACTTATGCCCGAACATAGCTCTGCCACGAATACTCACCTGAAGTTTCTTAGATGTAGAGTTGGAAGGAAAACTCAAAGACCATCTAGATAAAAGCATAAGAGAAAAAGCTGGAACTAGAGCACAGCAACTAGGTTTTGTCCCATGGAACCAAAATTTAGCACTCACACTCCTTCCTCGGCTCAGAAACCACGAGGTTTAGCACCTCCCTGCCAGACAGAATAATTAGTTAAACTAGAAAGCTACCAAGGGGGTTCTTCCCTAGGTAAGCTCCTCCCTATTGACCTCTTTTGCCTCCCAGCCTAAGCCTCACAGTGTCCAGAGTCCCAAAGTCTTTGACTCCCTACCAAGGGGACCTTTTATCCCAAGTCTCTCGCCCATACTTCGTCAACCAAATTTGGTTTTGTTTGTATTGCGGGACAGTGAGGGTTAAGTGACTTGCCCAGGGTCACACAGCTAGTAAGTGTCAAGTGTCTGAGGTCGGATTTGAACTCAGGTCCTCCTGAATCCAGGACCGGTGCTTTATCCACTGTGCCACCTAGCTGCCCCCCAAATTTGTGGGGGGATTTTAAAGTTGATTTCGGGGCAGACTTGCACTGCTTTCTAAACTTTTCCCCAGGTAACAAGATTGATCATTGATGGCATTTCCCGCTATAACCACATGCAGTCATTCAGTGAAGGAGAACCCACTTAAATCCCAAGATAGCCCATAGTACTTTTGCAGCAATCTAATGTTTACAATGTTTTTCTTTCCTTAAACCTCTTTGACTGTGTGCATTGTTCCTAGTTCTACCCTCTAAGCGGAACAAGCTTAATCAATCCCTCTTCAATGTAATAGCCCACTGAAGACAACTCTGTTCCTCCCCTAAATCTTTTCCAGCCTAAACATAACCAGGGTCTTCAACTAACCTAAGTGTCCTTCAGTGTCTAGGTGCCCTTCTCTGGACACTTCCTAGTTTATCAATACCCAGAAGTGAAGAGCACAGAAATGGTCTGACCAAGGTATATAGGCAATATATACCCTGGACAATCTGCCGCTTTCAGTACTGGGTAACATCACATTAATTTTTTGTGGCTACCACATTCAGCTATTGATTTATATTGAGTTAACAGTCCAGTAAAACCCCTAGATTTTTTTTTCAGGCTGTTCCTAACCATGCCTCCCTCATCTAGTAGGGGTGAAGTTGATTTTTTGTTTTTAATTTCAGGACAGCTCATAAGACATGTTGACAGCAAATTTTGTGTAGTAAGTGCTGTTGTCAGCTCTTCAATCAGAGGACATAAAAGCCTATGTTGATATGTAACCTGAAGCCCAAAGCCCATTGCTATGGGACTCTCTCCTATCTGGGGGAAATCAATGCCCTGTGCCTGAGTGAGGGATAGGGCAGAGTTGGAAAGAGCCAGAGAGAGGAGAGGTTTGCCCCTCTTTGAGCTGTCTCTCCAAATCTTTGAACTTGCTTCAATTCTACTCTCTTCAGATTCTGAGGGTCACTTATGGATCCTAGAGAATAGATGAAAGATGCCAATCCCACTTCCAGAAGCTGAAGAAACAGACTCTGGGAAGAAGTCAGCTGTCTTCTCATGTCCCTGTCCCCAGCTTGGGGGTACCTTTGGGGTACTTCCCCAATGGGAGAGCTCCTTCGCTCTGTATTGTATGGGTATATATTCTCCTATATATACTTTCTCTGATGTCCATGTTTTGCTATGATTTGGATAAATGGGCTTCTTTGCTACCTGTTATGTATGTTCGTTGTGGGACTGGAATTTCGTGAGAAGAGAGTCAAGCCTTAGATATCAAGCTTCTGGTCTTCTTTTCCCCATTAATGAAGCAGCAATCAGAAGTTAGTTTAAACCTGAAAGCTACATCCTTGAGACTAATAACATTTAAAGAAGCAGATAGAAATAATTCTAGCCTAGTACCCCTCTCTGAGGAGAACAGTGTCCAAATTTCTGGCCCCAGTGTCCTGATATCCCTCCTGGCAAGAAATAAAGTTTTCCTTGAAGAAGGGTAGGGGGGAGAAGAGGCTAGAAATATCTATTCTACCTCCCTTCAAGCCATACAATGATACCTCTGTGAGAGATAGCTCTCTATATTGAGAGTTTAGAGTTTAACATCTCTATTGGAATGTTCTAAGTAAGAGGCAGATTTGGTGTAGTGCATGGGGTTCTTAATAACCTGGGGTCTATGAACTGGGATTGGGGGGAAAAAAAAGGTCTTTATTTTCACTAATCTCTAACTGAAATTTAGCACTTCCTTCAATCATTAATGTAGGCGACAAACCTTACTCTAAGAAGGCATTGAGAGGCTTGCCCAGGTGGCTGAAGGGGATCCATGCCACAGAAAAGGTAAAGACCCCCTGGGCAGTGAGAGGGGCAGGGCAGGGGCAGTCAGGAATTTCCAGTCCTCCTGACAGTTCTGCCACTAACTGCCTGTGTGATTTTGAGCAAGTCACTTTACCTTTTGGGGTTTTTATTTGCCATTAGATGATCTCTGAAGTTTCCAATGGGGCTAACTGTCCCAGAGCAATTAGATTTATAGAAGTTATTTAGGTTATAAGCCACAGATAACATTCCTTTTAGCACTTTCCCCACCCCATTCAGACCTAGGTTCACACCTGGGAGCTTAAACATCTTTAGGAGAAAGAGCCCAAAGGTCATATTTCTGTGTCATTATCAAGTCAATAGTCAATAAACATTTATTAAGTACCTTCTCCCTTGCCAGTCACTATGTGAAGCCCTGGGGAATACAAAGAAAATTAAGACGTTCCCTTCTCTCAGGGAGCTCACAATCTAATGGTAGAGACAAATGCAAATAATGATGTACAAACAAGCTATATACAGAAAAAATAGGAAATCATTAACAGAGAGAAGGCACAGAATTGAGGAATCAGGAAAAGCTTCCGGTAAAAAGTGAGATTTTTTTTTTTCCCTTTGAGATTTGAAAGAAGCCAAGAGCTTTCCATGAGTGGGGGCAGCCACTGAACGCATCTGGCATCAGGAAGTGGAGGATCTTGTGGAGAAAGAGTAAGGAGGCCAGTGTCACTGGACCTAAGCCTAATGTATAAGAAAACTGGAAAGACTGGAGTTGTATGTGAGCTTATGAGAAGGGCTTTGAACTCTAACCAGAGGATTTTGGTCCTAGAAGTGATAAGGAGCTACTAGAGTTTATTAAGTGACAGGGTAATATGATTGGATGTGTGCCTTAGGAAAATCACTTAGCTGAATGGAGGATGGACTAAAAACTTTGGCAGGTGGACTGACCTATTGCGATAGTCCAAGCATGACGCGATGAGGGCCTGCACCAAGGTGTTAAGTGTGTCAGAAAAGAGAAGGAGGCATATGTGAAAGATGTTATGGGGGCGGCTAGGTGGCGCAGTGCATAAAGCCCTGGCCCTGGATTCAGGAGTACCTGAGTTCAAATCCGGCCTCAGACACTTGACACTTACTAGCTGTGTGACCCTGGGCAAGTCACTTAACCCCCATTGTCCTGCAAAAAAAAAAAAAAAAAAGATGTTATGAAGGTTAAATCAACAGATTGGATATGGGGAAGAGAGAGAGTAAGGAATGTAAAATAATACATAGGTTACAAGTCTAGAGAACAGAAGGATGATCATAGGAACATTTGGAAAGGGGAGAGGTTTTGGGGAAAAGATAATGAGTTCAGTTTTGGACATGTTGAGTTTAAAATGTCTTATAGGAGGGGCAGCTAGGTGGCGCAGTGGATAGAGCACCGGCCCTGGAGTCAGGAGGACCTGAGTTCAAATCTGGCCTCAGACATTTAACACTTACTAGCTGTGTGACCCTGGGCAAGTCACTTAACCCCAATTGCCTCACTTAAAAAAAAAAAAAAGATGTCTATAGGATATCCAGTTCAAAATATCTAATTTGGAGATTCTAGTCTAAGGGTCAACAAAGAGGTTAGAACTGGATAAGTAGTGGGAATCATCAGCAGAGAGATAATAATTGAATTCATGGGAGTTGATGAGATCACCAAGTAAAATAATATAGAGGGAAAAGTGAAGAGGGCCCAAGATGGATTCCTGTGCAATACCCCTGACTCCTGGGCATAACCTGATTGAAGATCCACAATGGAGACTCAGGAGCAGGCAGGTAAAAGAGGAATTAGGAGGGGTGTCACAAAAATTTAGAAAAGAGTATCAAAGAAAAGAGGGTAATTAACAGTCTCATTGAAGGCAGAGACACAGAAAATGAGGATTGAGAAAAGGCCATCAGATCTACCAATTAAGAAATGGTTAGGGGCAGCTAGGTGGTGCAGTAGATAAAGCACTGGCCCTGGAGTCAGGAGTACCTGAGTTCAAATCCGGTCTCAGACACTTGACACTTACTAGCTGTGTGACCCTGGGCAAGTCACTTAACCCCCATTGCCCTGCAAAAAAAAGAAAAAGAAAAAAAAAGAAATGGTTAGGCCCCACACAAAAAAAAATGGTTAGTAACTTTGGAGAGAATTTTCCAACCTGGCTTCAGATTGGAAGCCAGACTGTAGAGAGTTAAAAAGAAAGGGAAGGGGGCAGCTAGGTGGTGCAGTGGATAGAGCACCGGCCCTGGAGTCAGGAGTACCTGAGTTCAAATCTGGCCTCAGACACTTAACACTTACTAGCTGTGTGACCTTGGGCAAGTCACTTAACCCCAATTGCCTCACTAAAAAAAATTAAAAATTAAAAATTAAAAAAAGAAAGGGAAAGGAAAGGAAGAGGAAGCACCTATTATAGACAGCTTTCTTAAGAAATTTAGCCACAAGAGTCAGTGAGATATGAGATGATCTCTAGGAGGGATGGATGGATCAAAGGAAAGTTTTTTGAGGATGGGGGTAATGTGAGCATGTATTTGTAAGCAATAGGGAAGCAGCGACTATACAGGGGGAAGTGAGTGTAGATGATAGAAGAGTCTTATCTTTTCATTGAACACTCTTGCCAAATTGCTCTCCTCAAGACTTGCCCCTACACTTCCCTGGCCTTTTGTTTATGCTATTCCCAGTGTCTAGTAGGCCATCCTTTCCTGTAACCCCGCCAGTTCAGTCAATCAATTAGCAAGCATTTATTAAATGACTACGACGTATGAGGCACTGTGTTAAGCCCTAGGGATACTAAGAAAGGCAAAGACAGTCCTTGCTTGCTCTCAAGAAGCTCACAGTCTGATGGAGAAGACCTCATGCAAACCACTATGTCTTGTTTGTACGAAATATATACTGGATAAATATATTGCTTATTTGTACATAATATAGATATAATTATAAGTTGCATATATAATCAATGTCATACCAATCAAACTACCAAAATATTATTTTATAGAGGTAGAAAAAACAATAGCAAAATTCATCTAGAAGAACAATAGGTCAAGAATATAAAGGGAATTTATTTTTTTTTAATGTGAAGAAAGGTAGTATAGCAGTACCAGATCTCAAACCTTATTACCAAGCATCAGTCATCAAAATAAGCTGGTACTGGCTAAGAAGTAGAGTGGAGGATCAGTACAATAGAATAGGGGCATGATACACAGTTGGTAAAAGACCATAGTAATCTAGTGTTTGATAAATGCTAAGCTCCAACTTTTTGGGACAAGAAATTACTATTTAACAAAAACTGCTGGGAAAACAGTTTGGCAGAAACTAGGTATAGACCAAAATTTCACACTGTATACCAAGATAATGTCAAAATGGGTACATGATTTACACATAAAGGGGGATGCCATAAGAAAATTAGGAGAGCATGGACAAGCTTACCTGTCAGATCTAGGGGAAGAATTTATGACCAAACAAGAGACAGAGAGCATTACAAAATGTAAAATGAACAACTTTAATTATATTAAATTTAAAAGGTTTTGCACAAACAAACCAATGCAACCAAGATTAGAAGGAAAGCAAGAAGCTGAGGGAAAAAATTTTTACAGCATATCTCTGATAAAGGACTCAATTATCAAATATATAGAGAACTGCATCAAATTTATAGGAATACAAGTCATCCCCCAATTGATAAATGGTCAAAGGATATAAACATGCAGTTTTCATATGTAAGAAATCAAAGCTATTGATATTCATATAAAATGCTCCAAATCACTATTGATTAGAGAAATGCAAATTAAAACAATTCTGAGATATTACCTCACACTTATCAGATTGGCTAATATGATAGAAAAGAAAAATGACAAAAGGAAAAAAAGAAAAAGAAAAGAAAAATGACAGATGTTAGAGGGAATATGGGAAAATTGAGACAATAGTGCACTAAAAATGAGACAATATTTAAGTTGTAAATGGATTCAACCATTGTAGAGAGCAATTTGGAACTATGCCAAAAGGCTATAAAACTGTACATACCCTTTGACCCAGAAATACCACAACTAGGCCAGTATCCCAAAAAGATTTAAAAAAAAAAAAGTCCACAATTCTATTTCTTAGGCAGTACCAAATTGTTTTGATAATTACTACTTTGTAATACTGTTTGAGATTTGGTACTGCTAGGCTACCTTTCATCATATTTTTTTATTGATTCTTTTGATATTCTTGATTTTTTGTTCTTCCAGATGAATGTTGTTATTATTTTGTCTAGCTCTATAAAATAATTTTTGGTAGTTTGATTGGTATGGCACTAAGTAAATTAATATAGGTAGCATTGTCATTTTTATTATATTAGCTTAGCCTACCCATGAGCAGTTAATATTTTTCCAGTTGTTTAGATCTGACTTTATTTGTGTGAAAGTGTTTTATAACTGTGTTTATAGAGTTCCTGGGTTTATCCTGACAGGTAGACTCCCAAGTATTTTATATTGTCTACAGTTATTTTAAATGGAATATCTCTTTCTATCTCTTACTGCTGGACTTGGTAATATATAGAAATGCTGATCATGTAGGTGGGTTTATTTTATATCCTGCAACTTTTCTGAAGTTGTTCATTATTTCAACTAGTTTTTTAGTTGATTCTCTGGGTTTCTTTAAGTATATCACCTGCAAAAATTGAGTTTTGTTTCCTCATTGCCTATTCTAATTCTTTCAATTTCAGTTTTCTTCTCTTATTGCTAAGGCTAGAATTTCTAGTACAATATTGAATAATAGTTGTGATAATGGACAGCTTTGCTTCACCCCTGATCTTATTGGGAAGGCTTCTAGCTTATCCCCAATACAGATAATGCTTGCTGATTCAGGTCTTAGATAGTTCCTACTTATCATTCTAAGGAAAACCCCATTTATTCCTATGCTTTCTCAATTTTTTAAAAAATAGGAATGAGTGCTATATTTTGTCAAAAGCTTTTTCGGCAACTGTTGAGACAATCTCTTGTTGTTTTTGTTATTGGTATGGTCAATTATGTTAATAGTTTTCCTAATGTTGAACTAGCCCTGTATTCCTGGTATAAATTCACCCTAAGCATAGTATATGATCTCTGTGATATATTGCTGTGATCTCTCTGCTAGTATTTTCTTTAAAATTTTTACATCAATATTCATTAGGGGAATTGGTCTATAGTTTTCTTTCTGTTTCTACACTTCCTGCTTTAGGTATCAGAACCATATTAGTGTCTTAAAAGTAATTAGGGGGCGGCTAGGTGGCGCAGTGGATAAAGCACCGGCCCTGGATTCAGGAGTACCTGAGTTCAAATCCGGCCTCAGACACTTGACACTTACTAGCTGTGTAACCCCAATTGCCCCGCAAAAACAACAACAACAACAAAAAGTAATTAGGGGCCACTAAAAAAAAAAGTAATTGGGGGGGGACAGCTAGGTGGCACAGTGGATAAAGCATCGGCCCTGGATTCAGGAGGACCTGAGTTCAAATCCCACCTTAGACACTTCACATTTACTAGCTGTGTGACCCTGGGCAAGTCACTTAACCCTCATGGCCCTGCAAAGAGAGAGAGAGAGAGAGAAACTAAAAGTAATTTGGTGGATTCGGGAGGACCTGAGTTCAAATTCGGCCTCAGACACTTGACACACTACTTGTCAGATCTAGGGGAAGAATTTATGACCAAACAAGAGACAGAGAGCATTACAAAATGTAAAATGAACAACTTTGATTATATTAAATTTTGCACAGACAAACCAATGCAACCAAGATTAGAAGGGTATGTACAGTTTTATAGCCTTTTGGCATAGTTCCAAGTCATTTAACCCTCATTGCTCCACCAAAAAAAAAAAAAGGTAAATTGGTAGGACTCCTTCTTTGCCTATTTTTCCAAATAGTTTATATAGTACTGGAATTGGTTGTTCTTTAAATGTTTGGTGGAATTCAATTGTGAATCCATCTGGCCCTGGGGCTTTTTTCTTAGGGTTTGTTCAATTTCTTTTTCAAAGATGGGGTTATTTAAGTATTCTGTTAATCTGGGCAATTTACATTTTTATAAATATTCATGCTTTTTACTTAAATTGTCAAATTTTTTGGCATATACTTGGGCAAAATAGCTCCAATAATTGCTTAATTTCATCCTCATTAGTGGTGAATTCACCCTTTTCATTTTTGATACTGGTAAATTGGTTTTCTTTCTTTTTTAAAATCAAATTAACCAATGATTTAACTATTTTATTAGTTTTTTATCATAAGACCAGCTCCTAGTTAGTTCAATGGATTTTTTTACTTTTAATTTTGTTGATCTCTCCTTTGATTTTCAGGATTTCCAGTTCAATATTTAATTGGGAATTTTTAATTTGTTCTTTTTCCTTTTTTTTTTTTTAGTTTCTTGCCCAATTCATTGATTTACTCTTTGTCTATTTTATTGATGTGTTAAAAGATATAAAATCTCCCCTAAGTACTGCTTTGGCTGCATTCCATAATTTTTGGCATGGATTTTCTCTTTAACCCACTGGTTCTCTAGGATTTGATTATTTAGTAGCAAGTTAACTTTTAGTCTATGTTTCCATGGCCTTTTATTGAATGTAATTTTATTGCATTATGATCTAAAAAGGATACATTTAATATTCCTGCTTTTCTGCATTTAGTTGTGAGGTTTTTACATCCTAACACATGGTAAATTTTTGCATAAGTGCCATATAGAAAAAGGTATTTTTCTTTCTATTGTCATTCAATTTTCTCCAGAAGTCTATAATATCTAACTTTTCTAAGATTCTATTTGTCTCCTTAACTTCTTTCTTGTTTATTTTTTGGTTAGATTTATCTAGATCTGAGAAGGAAAAGTTGAGGTCCCTCAATAGTATAGTTTTATTGTCTACGTTCTCCTGTAATTGATTTAACTTTTCCCTTAAGAATCTGGATGCTGTACCATTTGGTGCATAAAGGTTTAGTATTGATATTACTTCTTTGTCCTGCTTATTTCTTGATCTATTTTTGCTTTTGCTTTCTCTGAGACCATGATTACTTCTTTTACATCAGCTGAAATATAAAAGATTCTGTTTCAGCCCCTTATTTTTACTCTGGGTGTCTCTCTGTTTCAATTATGTTTTTATAAACATATATAGGATTGGGGTTTTTAATCCACTCTGCTATCTGCTTCTGTTTTATGGGTGAGCTCTTCCCATTCACATTCACAATTATGATTACTAACTATGTATTTCCCTTCATCCTATTCCCTCCCTCCACCTCCACTATTTATCCTTTTCTCTCTCTTCTTTTCCCCTATCCCTCCTTAAGAGTCTGCTTTGAAAAAAATTAAAATTAAAAAAAAATTTTTAAAAGAATCTGCTTATAGGGAACTAAATCAAATTTATAAGAATCCAAGTCATTCCCCAATTGAGAAATGGTTAAAGGATATGAACAGGCAGTTTTCTGATGAAGAAACCAAAGCTATCTATTCCCATATGAAAAAAATGCTCTAAATCTCTAATGATTAGAGAGATGCAAATTAAAACAACTCTGAGGTACCATCTGACACCTATCAGATTGGCTAAAATGACAAAAAAGGAAAATAATAAATGTTGGAGAAGCTGTGGGAAAATTGGAACACTAATTCATTGTTGGTGGAGCTGTGAACTGATCCAACCATTCTGGAGAGCAATTTGGAATTATGCCTAAAGGGCGATAAAGCTGTGCATACCCTTTGACCCAGCAATACCACTTTTAGGTCTTTTTCCCAAACAGATCATGGAAAGGGGAAAGGGACCCACATGTACAAAAATATTTATAGCTGCTCTTTACGTGGTAGCAAGGAATTGGAAGTTGAGGGGGTGCCCATCAATTGGGGAATGGCTGGACAAGTTGTGGTATATGAATACAATGGAATACTATTGTGCTGTAAGAAATGATGAGCAGGAAGAGTTCAGAGAAACCTGGAGGGTCTTGGGTGAGCTGATGTTGAGTGAGATGAGCAGAACCAGAAGAACATTGTACACAGTATCATCAACATTGAGTGTTGACCTACTGTGATGGACTATATTCTTCTCACCAATGCAATGGTACAGAAGAGTTCCAGGGAACTTGTGACGGAAGAGGATCTCCAAATCCAAGGGGAAAAAAAAAAAAAAGAACTGTGGAGTATAGATGCTGAATGAACCATACTATTTCTTTTGTTTTTGGTGCTGTTGGGTTTTTTTCTATTTTGAGGTTTTTCATCATGGCTCTGATTTTTTCTCTTATAAAGGACTAATGCAGAAATAGGATTAATGTTATTATGTGTATATATATGTGTGTGTGTATGTGTGTATAAATATATATATGTATATGTATATAGATATATAGATATAACCTATATCAGATTACCTGCTGTCTAGGGGAGGGGGGAGGGAGGGAGAAAAATCTGAAATTGTAAAGCTTGTATAAACAAAAGTTGAGAACTATCTTTACATGTAACGGAAAAAATAAAATACCTTATATGTTAAAAAAAAAAAGAATCTGCTTTGCTTTCTATCACTCTTTTCTTCTCTTATCCCCTTCCCCTCCTACTTTTCTGTAAGGTAAGATGTTTATGCCCAATTGGTTGTGTATGTCATTCCTTCTTTGAAACAATTCCAATGAAAATAAGATTCAAGCATTACTAGTCACTCCTTCATTTTCCTGTCCACTGTAAAAGCTCTTCCTTTTGTGCCTTTTTATGTAATATAATTTTTCTCACTCTACCTCTCCCTTTCCCCTTCTCCCAGTGTATTCCTCTTGCTCACCCCTTCATTTTATTTTTTTGTTTGTTTGTTTGTTTTGCGGGGCAATGGGGGTTAAGTGACTTGCCCAGGGTCACACAGCTAGAAAGTGCCAAGTGTCTGAGGCTGGATTTAAACTCAGGTACTCCTGAATCCAGGGCTGGTGCTTTATCCACTGTGCCATCTAGCTGCCCCCATTTTATTTTTATTAAACCATTCCATCATAGTTAACTCCCACTCAAGCCTCTTCCATTTATGTATACTCCTTCTAACTGTCTTTTTTTTTTTTTTTTTTTTGCAGGGCAATGGGGGTTAAGTGACTTGCCTGGGGTCACACAGTTTAGTGTCAAGTGTCCCAGGCCGGATTTGAACTCAGGTACTCCTGAATCCAGGGCCGGTGCTTTATCCACTGCACCACCTAGCTGCCCCCCTTCTAACTGTCTTAATGATAATAAAGTTCTGGGGGCAGCTAGATGGCGCAGTGGATAAAGCACCAGCCCTGAGTTCAAATCCAGCCTCAGACAGTTGACACTAGCTGTGTGACCCTGGGCAAGTCACTTAACCCTCATTGCCCTGCAATAATAATAATAATAAATAATAGTTCTTAGGAGTTAAAAATATCATCTTCCTATTTAGGAATGTTAACAGTTTTAACTTTTGATCCCCTTTAGATTTCTCTTTCATGTTTACCTTTTTATTCTTCCCTTGAGTCCTGTGTTTGAATGTCAAATTTCCTATTCAGCACTGGTCTTTTCATCAGGAATGCTACCTCCTCTCCTAAAGGATTTTTTTTCAGTTTTGCTGGGAGGTGATTCTTGGTTGTAATCCTAGCTCCTTTGCCTTCTGGAATATTTTATTCCAAGCCCTCCAATTCTTCAATGTAGATACTGCCAAATCTTGTGTTAGCTTGACTGTGCATCCATGATATTTATTTGTTTGTTTTGTTTTGTTTTGGTTTTTTTGTTTGTTTTAGTTTTGTTTTTGTTTTTTGTGGGGCAATGGGGGTTAAGTGACTTGCCCCCATCCATGATATTTGAATGGTTTCTTTCTGGATGCTTGCAATATTTTCTCTTTAACACTGTTGCTCTGCAATTTGTCTATAATATCCCTGGGGGTTTTAATTTTGGAATCTCTTTCAGGAAGTGACCAGTGGATTCTTGCAATTTCTATTTTACCTTCTGTTTCTAGGATATCAGGACAGTTTTCTTTGATGATCTCTTGAAATATGATGTCTTGGCTCTTTCTCTTTTTTTTACCATGGCTTTCAGGTAGTCCAATAACTCTTTTAAAAAATAATAATAGGGGCAGCTAGGCGGCACAGTGGATAAAGCACTGGCCTTGGATTCAGGAGGACCTGAATTCAAATCTGGCCTCAGACATTTGACACTTAACTAGCTGTGTGACCCTGGGCAAGTCACTTAACCCTCATTGCCCTCTTTAAAAAAAAGTAGTATTGGGGGGGCGGCTAGGTGGTGCAGTGGATAAAGCACCAGCCCTGGATTCAGGAGTACCTGAGTTCAAATCCGGCCTCAGACACTTGATACTTACTAGCTGTGTGACCATGGGCAAGTCACTTAACCCCCATTGCCCTGCAAAAAAAAAAAAAGTAGTATTGGAAAAAATAATAATAATAAACATTCTTATTTAAAGTTTTGAGTTCCAGATTCTATCCCTGCTTTCCTGCCCCCACCATTCCCCTCCCTGAGGTGGTAAGCAATCAGATAAAGGTTATACATGTACAATTATATAAAACTTACCATTTTAGTCATTTTGTATAAGAAAACTTGAATAAAAGAAAAAAATGAAAGAAAATGAAAAATAGCATGCTTCAGTTTGTATTCAATCCATATCAGTTCTTTCTTTGGAGGTGGATAGTATGCTTCATCATTATTCCTTTGGGAT
Source organism: Dromiciops gliroides (assembly GCF_019393635.1). NCBI lineage: Eukaryota > Metazoa > Chordata > Mammalia > Microbiotheria > Microbiotheriidae > Dromiciops > Dromiciops gliroides. The sequence goes on from NC_057865.1 coordinate 199,025,288, forward strand.
TGTCTTGAATCATTGTATTGCTGAGAATAGTTAAGTCAATGACAGTTCTTCATCAAACAATATTGCTGTCTCTATATACAACATTCTCCTGGTTCTGCTCACTTCACTATACATCAGTTCATACAAGTCTTTCCAGGCCTTTCTGAAATTGTCCTGCTTGTTATTTCTTATAGCACAATAATATTCCATCATCATCATATACCACAGCTTGTTTAGCCATTCCCTAATTGACGGGCATTCCTTTGATTTCTAATTCCTAGTCACCACAAAAAGAACTGCTAGAAATATAAATAGGTCTTTTTATTTTGGGGGGGATGTCTTGGGGATATAAACCTAGCAGTAGTATTGCTGGACCAAAGGGTATGTGCACAGTTTTATAGCCCTTTGGGCATAGTTCCAAGTTGTTCTCCAGAATGGTTGGACCTGTTCACAACTCCACCAACAGTGTATTAGTATCCCAGTTTTCTCACATCCCCTCCATCATCCAATATTTTCCTTTTTTGTTATATTTGCCACTCTGATAGGTGTGAGGTGATACTTCACAGTAGTATTAATTTGCAATCAATAGTGATTAAGAGCATTGTTAGATCAATAGTGATTTAGAACATTTTTAGTCCAATAACTTAAATTATCTCCTTGATTCTTTTTCCTGGTCAGTTGTTTTTCTAATGAGATATTTCACATTTTCTTCTTCTTTTCATTCTTTTGATTTTGTTTTTTTGTTCCTTGATGTCTCAAGAAGTTATTAACTTCCACTTGCCCAATTCCAATTTTTTTTTTCTTTCTTTAGTGAGGCAGTTGGTGTTAAGTGACTTGCCCAGGGTCACACAGCTAGTAAGTGTTAAGTGTCTGAGGCCAGATTTGAGCTCAGGTACTCCTGACTCCATGGCCAGTGCTTTATCCACTGCGCCACCTAGCTGCCCCCCCCAATTCCAATTTTTAAGGAATTGTTTTCTTCATTGAGTTTTTGTACCTCCTTTTCCATTTGTCCAATTCTACTTTATAAAGAGTTTTTTTTCTTCAGTAGATTTTTGTGCCTCTTTTACCATTTGGTCAATTCTGTTCTTAAAGGTGTTATTTTCTTCAATATTTTTTGTGCCTTCTTTACCAAGCTGTTGACCTTGAACTCCATTTCATAATTGTCTTGCATTATTTTCATTTGTTTTCCCAATTTTTCCTCTTCTTCTCTTATTTGATTTTTTAAATCCTTTTTGAACTCTTCTCGGAATTCTTTTGGAGTCTGAGAGCAATTAATATTTTTCTTTGAAGCTTTGAATGTAGCTATTTTGTCTTTGTTGATTTCTTGTGTTTTGATCTTCCTAATCACGATTGTTATAGTCAGGTTCCTCTTTTGTTGTTTGTTCATTTTCCCCAGCCTATTTCTTGACATCCCTTTCAGTTAAAGTTAGGCTCTGTTTCCAGGGTGGAGGGGGCACCGTCACAAGCTTCAGGCCTTTCTTGATGCTGCTAGCTCTGGGGATCAATACATTTTGGGGTTCTTCCAAGGTGGAATACCTAAGGAGAGGCATTGTCACTCTTCTCCTTATCTGTTCTGTGGTTTTTAAGCAACCACAAGCACTCTTCTCTGCCTCAGAACTGTTACTAGGGCCCCTGCACCCCTGTTGCTACAGTTGCTGGTGAGCTAGTGCTCCTCTTACTTAGCTCTGAGACTACAACCAGGAACTGCTTATAGGCAATGTGACAGAGTCCTGTAACCAGTACCCACAAAGGACCCCCTATAATCTGCTTCTGATAAGTTGTCCAACCCCTTTGCCCTCTGCAGTTTGAGAGCTCCTAAAACTGCTGCTGCCTTCTTCTTGAACCCTGTAGTGGCCTGCACTGTGTGGTCTGTGCTGGCTTCCAGGTCTAATCTCTGCTGAGATAGACTGACATTTCCTGCTGACATTGTTCAACCTGACCTTTTGTTGGTTCTGCTGTTCCAGAATCCAATTTGAAGCTTTTTTTTCTGGGCAATTGGGGTTAAGTGACTTGCCCAGGGTCACACAGCTAGTAAGTGTTAAGTGTCTGAAGCTAGATTTGAACTCAGGTCCTCCTGAATCCAGGGCCGGTGCTCTATCCACTGCACCACCTAGCTGCTCCTGAAGAATTATTTTATAGTTGTTTGGAGGGGAGTTTGGGAGAGCCCAGGTGGGTCCCTGCCTTTACTCAGTCATCTTCATTCTGCCTTGTATAAAAGCATTTATTAAACACTATGTGCCAAGCACTGTGCTAAGCACTGGGAATAAAATAAAAGCCAAAAAAAATACATACATACATACGTGTGTGTGTGTGTGTGTGTGTGTGTGTGTGTATGTATATATTCCCTACCTTCAAGGAGCTTGTTGTTTTTCCCTTGTGCTTGAAGAGGACCATGACATCAGGGAGATGTCATGACTTGCACTGAATTGGATATTTAAGTGAGGGAAGGCTGTGCAAGGTCACAAACCTCACTCTCTCCTCCAGAGCCATCTGGGACCAGTGAAATATAAAATATATATCAGGCCAACTGGAGAAGGCCCTGGATGTTTGAAGCAATTGGGTTTAAGAGACTTGTCCAGGGTCAAATAGCTAGTAAGTGTCAGAGGTGAGATTTGAACCCAGATTCTTCTGACTTCAGGGCCAGTGCTCTATCTACTGTACCACCTAGCTGCTCCCCAAGGAGCTTATATTCTAATGGAAGAGGACAATACATAAAATCAAGCAAGGGAGGTGGAGAAGGACTCCAGAATGGGGGGTGAAGAAAAATCTGAAGTGTCACTAGTAGGTCCAGGAGAAAAGTGAGCATGAATGGCCTGGTAATTTCCTGAAATGGTGGTCTAGGGCAGAAACTCACCAATCAGAGGAGGGAATACGCAGGTGCAAAGGCATCTCCAGAGGAGAATACTGCTGGTACTGAGAGAAAAGTTGGGAGAAACAGGAATAGAGCTGGGAAAGAAGTCAGTTTTACAATTCCATTAATTCAGTACCTAATGCAATGCTTTAAATATAAGAGGCATTCAATAATTATTCCTTGAATTAATTCAGTCAAAGATTACTTTTCTCCCCCTTTGGCAACCACAACACACTCATCTAATTTTTATCTAGAGATTACCATCTATTAAAGCCTTTAAGTCTTTTTTATGTAAACTACTGTAAAGTCAAGTTTTCTATCATCCTCTTCTTAGATAGCTAGATTTTTTTATAGGTGGGAAGGGACTTACCTTGAAGAGATTTTAGAAGTAAGAAAAGAACCTATATGTTCAAAAACTTGTATAGTAGCACTTTTTACTATAGCAAATGAACAAATTATAGTATGTGAATATGATAAAATATTATAAGAAATGATAAAAGGAATGGATTCAGAGAAAATGGGAATACATGAATCGATGCAGAATGAAGTAAGCAGAACAATTTATACAATAACTATCACATTGTAAAGAAAAAGTACTTTGAAATATTTAAGATCTCCGATTGATATAATTTTTAACTACTCTAGAGGACCAATGTTGATGCATGATACCAACCCCTTGACAGACAAGTCCATCAAAGGCAGAAACATTTCTGGACATGACTAATGTGTCTGAGGCCGAATTTGAACTCAGGTACTCCTGACTCCAGGGCTGGTGCTCTATCCACTGCGCCACCTAGCTGCCCCCCCTTTTTTTTAAACTTTATTTATTTATTTTTTTTTTAGTGAGGCAATTGGGGTTAAGTGATTTGCCCAGGGTCACACAGCTAGTAAGTGTTATGTGTCTGAGGCTGGATTTGAACTCAGGTCCTCCTGACTCCAGGGCTGGTGCTCTATCCACTGCGCCACCTAGCTGCCCCCATTATAGCATTTTTTAAATACACAGAAGAGGCCAGAAGTGCAGGGAAGGGGAGTTGTTGCAGTTTCCTGCTTCAGGCTGCCTGGAGCTGCCCTGAGCCACCTCTCCACCTTCACCTCCATTAAATACACAGAAGAAGATTCAGAAACACAAATGAGAAAGACAGCTTTGTAATTAGCAAGCTGAATTTATTGCATTCATTCTTTTCTTTTACATATCATGGTTGATAATATTTGTCAAATACACAATAATTAAAACAAATAAAAATATATTTTGTGGAGCAATGAGAGTTAAGTGACTTGCTCAGGGTCACACAGCTATAAAAATATTTTTTTAAAAAAAGAAATGGAATGGTCATTTCAACCAGTTCAATCCCTCTATTTTTCAGAAAGCAAAACTGACATCCAGAAGGATTTGACTATATTGCCCAAGTCCAGATAGCATTTGAAACCAAATGTAGGGCTTTTCATTATCATGGAATAAACTCAAGAAAAGCATTTGATTTTATTCAATATAGAAAAATGCCAAAGTGACATTTTATCTATATGGAGGGTTCTTGTTACTTTCACTAAAGCTCTAAATAGAAGAAATTACTTGTTTTATTCCTTTGTTTTTTTATTTTTTTATTTTTTAATTAATTAATTTATTTATTTATTTTGGTGGGGCAATAGGGGTTAAGTGACTTGCCCAAAGTCACACAGCTAGTAAGTGTCAAGTGTCTGAGGCTGGATTTGAACTCAGGTACTCCTGAATCCAGGTCCAGTGCTTTACCCACTGCACCACCCAGATGCCCCTATTCCTTTGTTTTTTAAGAGGACCGATGACATCATGTGGTGATGTCTTGACTTTTGTGTGAATTGGATTTAAGCGAGGCACAGTTGCACAGTCGTTAGCCTCCCTCTTTCTTCCAGTGTCTTCTAAGTCCAATAGCAAGATAAAACTCAAGACCACCAGCAATGGCCCAGGGATGCAGTGGATGACTTTAGAATCTTTAATGTCTGACCAAGCTCTAAGCACTCCACAACCATTGGAACAAATTGTCTTCATCTGCCCATTCTACTTCACATGCTTAGGGTAGACATTCTCCTAATTCACTGACAGATTTGAGGCCTGTTGATTATCTTCAACCTGGTTTAGCCAGAGAGGAGGGTTTTACTGGGGTGTGACCAACTGTACATGCTACAGCTTCTTGGAGCCTCAGGTGAGAGTTGTGTGGCTGGTGGTTACCAAAGGTGGATGAGCAACCCTGAAAAGGGTTCAGCAAGCCCTCACACCAGAGGTGCTAGTCCTCCTTTAACACCCCATAAAATCCAGAGGAAATTACTTGTATTGAAGATAATGGTATTTACTTTGGACACAAGAATAAGATTAATGATAATTAATCATTAATTAATAAATTGAGGGACATTGGTTCATGGTATTGGAAGTATTATATAATCTCCATCCAGGATTTTTTTTTCAGAATTTTTTAAAGACTAGTCTAGGTATCCATTTAACAGGATTATAACCAGAAATAGTACTTGCTGAAGATAGGGCCTAAAATTTCCTAGTTTGGCTTTCTGTGATTTTATCAATATTGTTTAATTCCCCAACAGTTAAAGTTAGCAATAAAATAGCCAAATTCTCCCTTTACAATCACTAAATACAATCCAAAGTGATGAGGTAGTGATAAGCAAAATTTAGCATTCTCAGCAGTTTCAACCACCCTCTGGGATGGACTCTGGACAGATCTTGGGGTGCTGAATCACCTGCTGAATTGCAACACCTAGTGGCCAGTGCACAAATTGCAGGAGGTTGAGACTCAGGTGTGCCTCATTTTGTTGTTCAGTAGTGTTGGACTCTTTGTGACTTCATGGACCATAGCATGCCAAGCCCTTCTATCCTCCACTATTTCTTTCCTTTTTTGGTAGTATTTTATTTTATTTTCCAATTATATGTAAAGATTGTTTTCAACATTCATTTTTGTAAGATTTCGAGTTTCAAATTTTTCTCTCTTACTCCCTTCCCTCCTCCTCCCCAAGACAGCAATCTGATATAGGTTATATATGTACAATCATGTTATAAATATTTCCACATTAGTCATGTTGTAAAAGAAGAATCAGAATAAAAGGGAAAAACCACAAGAAAGAAAAAATAACAACAAATAAAGTGAAAATAGTATACTTTGATCTGCATTCAGACTCCATAGTTCTTTTTCTGGATGTAGAGAGCATTTTCCATCATAAGTCTTTTGGAATTGCCTTGAATGATTGTATTGCTGAGAAGAGCTAAGTCTTTCACAGTTGATCGTCATACAATGTTGCTGTTACTATGTATAATGTTCTCCTGGTTCTGCTCACTTCGCTCAGCGTCAGTTCATGTAAGTCTTTCCAGGTTTTTCTGAAATCAGCCTGCTCATCATTTCTTATACTGCAATAGTATTCCTTCACGTTCATATACCACAACTTGTTCAGCTCTTCCCCAATTGATGGGCATTCCCTCGATTTCCAATTCTTTGCCACCACAAAGAGAGCTGCTATTAATATTATTGTACATGTGGGTCCTTTTCCCTTTTTTATGATCTCTTTGGGATACAGACATAGTAGTGATATTTCTGGGTCAAAGACTATGCACAGTTTGATTACTGTTTAGGCATAGTTCCAAATTGTTCTCCAGAATGGTTGGATCAGTTTACAATTCCACTAACAATGTTCCAGTTTTCCCACATCTTCTCCAACATTTATCATTTTCTTTTTTTGTCATATTAGCCAATCTAATAGGTGTACAGAGTCCTAGGATATAGGATTAGAAGGGATCTTCCTTCGACTCCTTAATTTCAGAGAGGAAAAGACTGTGACTTGCCCCAAATCACACTGCAAACTAACGGCTTGTATTATAATTTCATTTTAATCTAATTGAATTGAATGGGTATAGATCCAAGGATCTGGTGAAAGTAAGAATGCTGAAGAAATGTAAGTTTAAAAGTTCAGTAGAGTAGGAGGAAGATTGTTGACAGTATCATGGGGGTTCCAAAGGTTACTGTGGGTCATGGATCAATGACCTAGGATCAGTCAAGCTAGGTCAAGAGTGAACTGGGTTGGAGTGGGATGGGGGATAAGCAGGGCTGATTAGAATGGGGAGGGTTCTATTAGATGGAAGCATGTTGCTTGTACTTGAGGCTGGATAACCAAGACCAGAGGTGGTTGATTGATTGGTGTGGCATGGTCCTTCAAAGAATTTACAATCTGCTGCAGAGTTGGAGTTAGAATTTGGAATTTTGGTATTTGGGGCCTCCAAATAACTCTTCCAGGTGACATGGGCTTAGGATAAATCAAAGAAGTTTCTCCTGTGAGAAGCAAAACCAAAGATGACCAGATAACAGGACAGACATATCGAGGAATCAAGCCAACTAGATATAAAGACAGATACACCTAAGAAGTAAGGGGAGATAAAATTCTATAGTAGGAAAGTCACTTAGGTGTGGCTACTACCTGACTGGAGCTAGGATACAAAAATAACCCCAAAGATTAGGACCATCATTTCAAAAAAGGAATATGACAAGTATCCAGGTTTTCCCCACCCCCAAAAGGAACTTTCCACTTTCAGGTGGACACCCCATCTATCTTCTATAAAAGCTTTTGCCTTTCTTCTGTTCTGGGAGGAGGAGAATGTTTCTGAGCCCTCCTCCCCAGGGGTGAAGTCTTTGACATACCCCTCAGTCACTTTCTCTATCGCCAAATAAAAGACCATTTTAATCCTAATTGGACTATGTGCAAGAGTGTAATTCTTTACTGAGGAATACCAAAGGACCCCCACCATTTTCCCCCATGACACAGGTGTGCTTTTCCTCCTTTATTAAGGAATGTGACCTTTCCAGACTTTTGAAGGGGGGAAAGGGCTGCATATGTGGATGTCAGGGGTGACATTTCTTCTCCAAGTAAACTTTGGCTTCTTCAATGAGAAGACAAGAAAGCTATTTCACCAGCCTGATCCTTATCAATAGTAGGAGTTTGGTTGTTGTTTTCAACTCTAGCAGAGAAGTGATGGGCTTAAAATGCAGACATGAACCACATGGGAATTTGTTTTCTTTGACTATATATATTTGTCATAAAGATCTTTTCTTTTTTACAAATTGTTCTTTGAGGGAAGGAAGGAGGAGAAAGAGAAAATAAATGCTTATTAATTGAAAAAATACTAATAAAATAAAAAATTTTTAATTTATTAGAAATAAATATAAAGTCTTATACTTTCAAATAAACAACAGTTTAAGATGAGAGATGTAGTGAATGGTTGGTTAGATGGTGCAGTGGATAGAATGCTGGTTCTGAAGTCAGGAAGATCTCACCCCTGGGATCTCAAAGGTCTCAAATTCTACCTCAGATACTTACCACTTGTGACTCTGGGCAAGTCATTAACCTCTGTTTTCTCAGCCATAAAATGGAAATGATAATAGTACCTCCTTCCCAGAGTTGTGAGGATAAAATGAGATAATATTTGTAAAGCACTTTGCAAATATTAAAACACTATAAAAAGGCTAGCTATTATCAACCTAATTCAACAAAAATATAAAAATCATAACTAGGCTTTATATAAATAGAAAGCTTTGTAAAGCTTTTGCTTTACATGTTAACTTATTTGATTTATTAAGTAAAATGTCTACTATGTGTAAATCACTGTGCTAACCTAGCCCCGCCTTCCTTTCCAGTCTTTTTACACTTTATTTACTCCCTGACACATACACAGCCATCCTGTGACACTGGCCTCCTGGCTGTTCCACAAACAAGACACTCCATCTCTTAGCTCCAGGCATGTTTTTGGTTGTACACCATGTCTGGGATGCTCTCTGTCCCCATCTCTGTTTCCTAGCTTCAAGCCCTAACTAAAATCCCACCTTCTACAGGATGATGTTCCTGATCCCTCTTCTAGTGCCATCCCTCTCTTAATTATTTCCTATTTATCCTGAACATAGCTCTTTGTACATATCAGTTTACTTGTTTCTCCCCCATCAGATGGTGAGCTTCTCAAGGGAAGAGATTTTTCTTTTGCCTTTTTTTGTATCCCCAGTGCTTATTAGCGAAGTGCCTGGCTAATAGTAGGGGCTTACTTGTTGCTTATTGACTTGATTGACTGTTAGGTACACTGGATACAAAGATTTTAAAAATTACACAATGATTGTCCTCAAGTTGCTTACATTCTATTTTTTTTTCCTTTTTTTTTTTTTTTGTGAGGCAATTGGGGTTAAGTGACTTGCCCAGGGTCACACAGCTAGTAAGTGTCAAGTGTCTGAGGTCGGATTTGAACTCAGGCCCTCCTGAATCCAGGGCCCGTGATCTATCCACTGCGCCACCTAGCTGCCCCAAGTTACTTACATTCTGTTTGGTAAGGTAGGAACAAATTCATCATTTACTCAGATAGCACAAGGAGGGAAAAAAGAGATCCAAACAAAATGATCAAGGAATATGAATGCTACCTGGAAGAGAAAATACCTGAGCTAAACCTTGAAGGAAGATTAAGATTCTGAAAGGGTGAGGTTCAAGAATGCATTCCAGGGGGGTGGGGGGGCAATTCACTGGGGAATGCAGGGTGGCAAGAAACAACATGTTAAGTCCAGGGACTAGCAGCAGAGTTTGGCTGACGCATAGAATACAGAAAGAGAAGTCATAGGAAACACAAGAAGAATGAGAAGTTTAAGCCAGATGATGTGAGGTGTTTCAAATGCCAGATGAAAGACTTTGTACTTTATTAAGGGAAGTGGGGGAACACTGAAGGCTTTTGCCACAAGGGGAATTTGAGGAAACACATTTTGGCCGGTGTGGGAGGAGGGAAACTGACCATTTAGAAGGATGACTAGAGTGTAGAGGGGGTTGAACTGGTCCATAGACACCGACCCCATGGAACAGCTGTTCTTCCTGATTCCCTCCAAGCATAAGGGAGCTTCAGAGCCTTCTTTCATCCATGAATGACTCAGCTCTAAAGGGCTTGGCTTAGAAATGATTTATTTATAGTCAACCGAACCTAAAAAGGGAGTGTCCCCACCTTTAGGGTACTCTTCCTTTTTGGCTTCAGGACTGTTTTCTTTCCCTTAAAAAAATATTATTTCTTTTTTTAAAAAATTAACAAGCATTGATTTTCTCTTCCTGTCATCTCTCCAAAATGAAAAATAATTTTTTATTTTATTTTTTGCAAGGCAATGGGGGTTAAGTGACACAGGGTCACACAGCTAGTAAGTGTCAAGTGTCTGAGGTCAGATTTGAACTCAGGTCCTCCTGAATCCAGGGCTGGTGCTTTATCCACTGCTCCACCTAGCTGCCCCTGGAAAATAATTTTTTAAAAAAGCTTTGTAACAAATATAGCCGAGGTTTCCTGAAAAAGGTCACATTTCCAAGATATGTGAGCAACTGATTCCATTGAAGGGCACAACTCCAGTTTAAATGGATGGGGCAGGTTTAAAAATACAAATATCTCTACCCCTCCAATCTCATTCTTTATATTTAGTCCTGATTCAGTTACCCTGGGAGCTCCTTGATGTGATGAGCTTGTGGGTCTCATCTCACCCTTTGCTTCCAGTGGCTCCAACCACCAGAAGTCTTCAGTTTTTGCCCTCAGGTTGGTCTCAATGCTGGTGGTATCTTTCTGGCAAGCAGGCAGGGAGAGGGGGAATCCATCTACTGGGATATCTAGGATTCTGTCAAAGCAATGAGTGAGTAGGTAGGTTGTAGGCAGACACAGAGGTCACTGGATTGAGTTCTCTTAGGATCTAGGTTTTGCTCTTCAATATGGTGGCAGCAGGAATAAGCTGGGAGTGGCAATGGTAGCGGGGCATGAACACTAACCAGTGGGATCAACCAAGGGCACCGAGGAAGGACTGGTCCTACAGGGACCACATTTGCAAATTGATAAATGTTCATAGGATATGAATACGGTGTTTTCTAAGAAAGAAATCCAAGCTGAATTAAAATATTGACAATTATTTGAAGCCATAGAAAAAATGCTCCAAATAATTAGAGAAATACAAAGTAAATCAACACTGAGGTTCCACCTCATACCCATCAGATGGGCAAAGTTGATAAAAAAAAAAAAAAAAAGAAAAGGACAAATGTTGGAGGGGCTGTAGGGAAATAGACACATTTAGTCCATGCTGAGAGAGCTGTGAATTGGTCCAGCCATACTGGAAAGCAGTTCACAACTATATCTCAAAAACTGACTTAACTGTTCATACCCTTAGACCCAGAAAGAGCACTACTAGGCCTATGCCCCAAAGAAATCAGAGAGGAAAAGGAGTCATATTGATGTGGGATGGAATTTAGGGTCAAATTGATCATGAGTTGTCCCAAAAGAATTACAAGACTCAGTGACTCAATTTCCCAAGTTTTATTGCAATACTGTGGGTGATCATAGGGAGAGAACCAGAAAAGTAGAAAGTTATCTCTCTCAAATAGTGAAAGGAAAGACAGTTATATTTATAGTATTTATAGTATTTATAGTATAATAATCTCCACCTTGGGGAGGTACAAGGGAGAGCCTGTCCTACTCATTATAATATTCTCCACCTTGGGGAGGTACAGGGGAGGGCTTATCCTAATTTGGAGTTCCTGGGGTCCTAAGTCAACCCTGAGGTGGGTACCTTTTTCAGTGGAGGTGTGTTTTGGGGGTTTACATGTCATAAGGTGAATATGGGGACAAATTTGGCCTTTTCTGCGCATGTCTCTTTCTGGTTCCCATATCTAGTTTCAAAGCATCTTCATTTTTCATTAGAATTTCTATAGCCTGTCATTTTATTTAAGGTCTTCATGGCCTAGCTCCCTCTGTTCTAGTTATGGGTACTGATTTACTGTGGGTAAGAGAACTTAGCTTCCTGACTTCTAGGTTATCCATTAACTAGGGTCTGAATCCTTTTTAGAGCTAATATCTGAATTAGAGCCTGGGTCTTAGGTTTTTCTGTTAATCCCTTTTTGCCTCAATATGTATAAAAGTATAGATAGCATCTCCTTCTGTAGTGGCAAAGAATTAGAAACTAGAAGGTGTCTATCTACCTACTGGGGAATGACTGAATAAATTATAGTATACGAATGCAATGGAATAGTAACTATTATGGTATAAGGAATGAAGGGGATGACTTTAGAGACACCTGAAAAGACTTATATGAACTGATACAGAGTGAAGTTAACAAAACCAGGAGAATAATTTATAAAATAACAACAACATTGTAAAGACAAAAAGCTTTGAAAGACTTAAGAACTCTGATCAAGCTTTTTTTTTTTTTTTGGTGAGGCAATTGGGGTTAAGTGACTTGCCCAGGGTCACACAGCTAGTAAGTGTTAAGTGTCTGAGGCCGGATTTGAACTCAGGTCCTTCTGACTCCAGGGCCAGTGCTCTATACACTGCGCCATCTAGCCGCCCCTCTGATCATGCATTTTGATGGATGCAATGATCAACCATGATTCCAGAGGACCTATGAAGCATGCTTCCCACTTCCTGACAAAGACTTCCTGACAAACTTCCTCATTGCCCTGCAAAAAAAAAAAAAGATAATATTAAAAAAGAAGACCCTTAAAAATTGTTTTTACATGTAGTTAGGGGAAAACAATTTAAAAAAAAATTTTTTTTTGGTGAGGCAACTGGGGTTAAGTGACTTGCCCAGCATCACACAGCTAGTAAGTGTCAAGTGTCTGAGGCTGGATTTGAACTCAGGTCCTCCTGAATCCAGGGCCAGTGCTCTATCCACTGAGCCACCTAGCTGCCCCAAAATAAAATATTTTTAGGATGTATTTTTAAATATCATTTTTTAATTCAAATGAAATTATTAAGAAATAATATCTTCACCAGTCTAAAAGAATTTTGAAATTTTTCCCTTTAGGAAAGTGCTTAGAACAAAAGCTAAGGCCTTTCTTAGGAAAACAGGTTAAGGTGACAGCCAATCATACATCTTGTCCAAGTAAGATCATTGCCTCCAGGGGCAGACTCTGGGCAAATCACTTAACCCCAGTTGCCCCGCAAAAAAAAAAAAAAAAAAAAAAAAAAAGATCATTGCCTCCCCATCTACCAGAAGTGATAGATGCCATGACTCACTCAAGGGCAGTACCTTCTTTTGTATTCATTGTTAAGATATGGATCTAAAGGGAGGAACCCTTTTCAGTCCTTGAGAGGAACAATCCAGGAAGGAACTGAGTAAAGAATAATCCTGGAAGTTAAAACTGAATTTTAACACATGGTGATTTTTTTCCTTGTTGAAAAGTTAAGGTTATCTCAAATTATCTTGGAGTAGAAAGACATGTCAGAGGACATGAGGAATTATGCAACTTTGGACATTTTTTTCTCCAAACTAAAAATGCTTGGCTATTAGACAAATGTTCAAATAAATAAAATTGTTTCTGTCAGATTTGTGCCAAGAATGTAGAGTACAATGTTGATATCTTTTTCTTTGACAGGAGTCTAGTTAAAAAAATAACCAGGGGAAAGTAAAATAGATTTTTTTGTTAATTGAAAAAATTAAAACAAAAAACTAATACGCACAGTCAAACAAATAAGTTCTCCCATTAACCATGTCCAAAAATATATGATTCATTCTTCATCTTGAGTTCATCACCTTCCTTTTAGGAGGTGGATAGCATGCTTCATCATGCACCCTCTGGAATGGTGGTTGGTTATTATGTTGATCAGATTCAAAGATGTTTGTCTTTAAAATGTTCTTATTGTATAAATTTTGCAATTTCTGCTCATTCTCTATGATCTATGCAAGTCTTTGCAGGTTTCTGTGTGTGTAATTTAAGATTCTAAATGTGGATTCTAATCTGTTCCCCCAGTTTTGGGGGAAACTGACTAAAATCACTGATAAAATGAGTTTAGGTTTTTAAGGGTTTATTGAAAAAAGAAAGAAAAAGATTGAGTACAGAATTCCAACAGCCTGGCATTCCTATCTTTCCTCAAATTTCCTGTGAAGTCCTCTGCCGCCACCACCACCATCAAGTCAGGAACCCAAAAGCGCAAGAGCTCTCCACGCAGGCTCCCTTTCCGCCTTCCTGTCTCCTCCCAGAAAATAGGAGACTCCTCAAGTTGATTGGCTGGTGGCCTTGATAGACAGCACCCATGAGCAAACCATCATTTCCTGACGCCAAGGAAAAGCCACAATGCCTCTGAGACATTTTCCTCATGGCGGAGCTTTCCCACAGCAAGTCTCCAGTAGGTGGAATCATTCCAATCATTACATGTGGAAGTATCCCTTTTGTAATTTCTTACCAAATAATAATATTCAATTACATTCATATACCATGAGAATTTTTGTATATATGGGTCCTTTTCCTTTTTCTTTTATCTCTTTGGGGTATAAGCTTGTTGTTCATCCTTAATTTACAAGGAGGACCATGGGGCGGGTGGGGCAGGGCAATGAAGGTTAAGTGACTTGCCCAGGGTCACGCAGCTAGTAAGTGTCAAGTATCTGAGGCCAAATTAGAACTCAGGTCCTCCTGAATCCAGGGCCAGTGCTTTATCCACTGTGCCACCTAGCTGCCCCAAAGAGGATCATTTTCAAAGAGGGATTTAAGCTTAGGGGTAGTCTAAAGGCATAGTTCCAGATTGCTTTCCAGAATGACTGGTCCAATTCACAACTCCACCAAAAATGCATTCATGTGTTGAGAGGCAGCTAGGTGGCACAGTGGATAGAGCACCGGCCCTGGAGTCAGGAGGACCTGAGTTCAAATCTGGCCTCAGACACTTAACACTTACTAGCTGTATGACCCTGGGCAAGTCACTTAACCCCAATTGCCTCACACACACACAAAAATTTAAAAATGCATTCATGTGCCTATTCCCTCTCAGCTTCTGCAACATTCATTTTCCTCTTTTGTCATGTTTGACAATCCAGTGAATATGAGATAGAATCTCCAAGTTGATTTAGTTTGTATTTTTCTAATTGTTAGTAATTTGGAGATAGAGATTTTTTTCACATGGTTATTGATAGCTTTGATTTATTCCTTAAGCCTGTTCAGATCTTTGACCATTTGTCAATTGGGAAATGGCTCTTATTTGAATACATTTGAATAAATTTCTCACAAATTTTGGAAATAAGACCTCTCTCAGAAAAACTCACTGCAAAGATTTTTCCCCCTTACCTTCTAATCTTTAGCTGCATTGATTTTGTTTGTGCAAAAACTTTAAAAAATATTATGCAATTAAAACTCTTCATTTTATCTTCTGTGACCATCTCCATCTCTTGTTTACTCACATATTAATATTCACAGATTGGAGGGAAGTTAGATGGCTCAGCACTAGCCTGGGTATCAGGAAGACCTGACTTCAAATCCAGCCTCAGACACTACTTTGTTACCCATGGCAAGTCACTTAACCTCTATTTGCCTTAATCCACTGGAGAAGGAAAAGGCAAACAACTACAGTATCTCTGTCAAGAAAAACCCATAAACACTGGTCATGAAGAGTTGGACGTGACTGAATAACAAATCCATAGATTGCTCCCCTAATTTGTTTATGATACGGCCTTTGATAACTAAGTCATGGAGCCATTTGGAATTTATCTTGGAATAGAGTACTCAAGACTGTTCTGAGTAGTTTCCCCTAAGGGGTGAGAAGGGACAGTTTGCTTTGCATCCAGGTGCCATGTAGATATGAATGCATGGCATCTAAAACACAAATCTTGACTAGGCAAGCCTGGGCCTTGTTTTTATGTTGCTTCTTTTCTGTTCTTAAGTCAGTCAGTCAATGGTTAATCAACAAACATTTCTAAAATACTTACTATGTTCCACTTAAATTCTCAGTGCTGGGGATAAAAAGAAAGGCAAAAACACTGTCCCTATCCTGAAGTAGCATATAGTCTTTTTTCAAAAAAATACATTTTTATTCATGCCTTTTTTTCTTTATATCACCAAAAAATTTCCCTAGTAACCTTTCCTCTTCTACCACCTCATGTAATTAATAATGATAATAATAATAATAATAATAAATTCTCAAAGACAAAAAAGGAAAAATAAGAAGAGAAAAAAGTCAATAAAACTAATCAGTACATTGCAAAAGTATGTGATGTCTAGAAGTGCTATAACTCTTACTTCCTTACCTCATTTTATTATTTCCCTTAATTTTCTATATTTTTTATTTTTCCAAATGAATTTTAAAACTATTTTCTTGAGTTATGTAAAGTATCCCCTTGATAATTTGATTAGTATCGCATTAAAACTATACCTTGATGGTATCACCACTTTTATTGCATTGATATGGTCCAGCCATGAGCATTGAATATTCCTCCAGCTATTTAATTGCTCTTCTTTTTTTGCAGGGTAATGAGGGTTAAGTGACTTACCCAGGGTCACACAGCTAGTAAGCGTCAAGTGTCTGAGGCTGGATTTGAACTTAGGTCCTCCTAAATCCAGGGCTGGTGCTTTATCCACTGCACCATCTAGCTGCCCAGTTCTTTACTTCTTTAAGGACCACTTTGTAGCCAGATCCAGTGGTCTTTTCTCAGTCCTGTTCTCCTTCATGTCTGAAGCCTTTGGCTCACTCTCTCTTCCTTGATACTCTCTTTTCTCTAGGTTTTCAGGACACTACACTTCCCTGGTTGTCCTCCTATCTCTTTAGTTCCCGTTGCTGGACCCTCCTCCAGATCACACCTCTAACCATAGATGTCCCTCAGGATTCTGTCCTGGGCCCTTTTCTCTTCTCCCTTTATACTACTTTACTTGGTAATCTCATCAGCTCCCATGAATTTAATTATCATCTCTATGATAATAAATCTCAAATCTACTTATCCTGCCCAACCTTTCTGCAGACCTTTATACTTATATCTCTAACAGCCTGTCAGACATCTCAAAATGGATCTGTTTGAACATGTTCAAAACAGATCTCATTATCTTTCCCCTAAACCATCCTTACTCCTTATCTGCTTTCTTTCTTTTTTTTTTTTTTTTTTTGCAGGGCAGTGAGGGTTAAGTGACTTGCCCAGGGTCATACAGCTAGTAAGTATCAAGTCTCTGAGGCTTTGAACTCAGGTCCTCCTAAATCCAGGGCTGGTGCTTTATCCACTGTGCCACCTAGCTGCCCCCGTTATCTGATTTCTTAATGAAAAGGGCAACATCATCTTCCCAGTCCTTCAGGTTCAAAACTATACTTCAATTCTACAACATTGGTATCCTTGCTTGTTGAGGGCAGAGACTGTCTTTTGACTTGTTTTGTATCTGCAGAGCACAGCATAGTGTCTGGTACATAGTAAGAGTTTAATAAATGTTTATTGATTGGTTAATTGAATCTATACAAGTATTTTGTGTGCCTTAGTAGATTGATCCCCAAATATTTTATGCATTTTGCAGTTGTTTGGAATGGAATTCCCTTTCTATCATTGCATCTTGGACTTTGTTACAGAAATGATATTGATTTTTTGTGGATTTATTTTGTAGTCCGCAATTTTGAAGAAGTTTTTATCTCAATCAGCACCTTTGCTGATTCTCTAGGATTTTCTAAGTAGAGGATCATATCATCTCCTCTTCATCTTTATACCCTTGATTTTTTTCTCTTTTATTGCTACTGCTACCATTTCCAGAACTTTATCAACTAATATTGGGGAGAGTGGTCATCCTTGCTTAACTCCTATATTTATTGGGAAAACTTCATATCCCTATTGCAAATGATGCTTGCTTTTGGGTTTAGATAGATACTTTTAATGATTTCTTGAATGAATTTCTGCAGTCTTTTAACAGGCTTTTATTTAAAAGTTTTGAATTTATATTGTAAGGTTGCTGTCTAGCTATATTGTCTAAAATATCTAATGAGTAGTTGCCAATAAATTATAAATTTTAACAAGAGTTTAGACTTTTAAGTATTTATTAAGGAGCATAAGGATCTAATGATCAGAGAGAAAGGTAAAAATCTAACTATTTTTAAGAGATCCCATCATCCGATCTGCCATGGTGAGGTCAGGAACAAAAAGGACCCAATGCTTCCTTCTTCTTCCTCCCAGAAGCCTTCTGTGAAACTGGGAACATCCCATCCACACTCACACACAGCTCCAAGCTAATTGGCTGGTAGCTTTGATAGACAGTACCCACAAGCAAATGTTACTTCCTGATGCTAAGGAACTGACCTAAGCTGCATGGCTTGCCCTCAGATGCCTTCTCCTCATGGTGGAGCTTTCCTACAGTAACTCTCCAGCAGGTGGCATCACTCCAATTGTTACAATATTCATTGATGATATTGTTCTATAATTCTCTTTCTGTGCTTTGTCTTTCCATGGTTTAGGTATTAGTACTATGCTTGTCTTATAAAAGTAATCTAGAGGGGGCAGCTAGGTGGCGCAGTAGTTAAAGCACCGGCCCTGGATTCAGGAGGACCTGAGTTCAAATTTGGCCTCAGACACTTGACACTTACTAGCTGTGTGACCCTGGACAAGTCACTTAACCTTCACTGCCCTGCAAAAAAAAAAAAAAGGTAATCTGGTAGGGTGTTTTCTTTTTCAATTTTTGAGAATAATTTGTATAATATTACTACTAATTTTCTTTAAGTTTGATGGAATTCAGGGAATTTATCAGCACCAGGAAGGTTTTTTAAAAATTTGGTTGTTCTATTTCTTCCCCTTTCCCCCTGCCCCAACATTGGATTATTTAAGATCTCTATTTGGTTTTCTGTTAGTTTGAGTAGTTGATATTTTTCAAAGTATTCCGCTTTGTGGTCTCAGTTTGGATAGCATATAACCATAGAGTAAGTCCCAATGATTTATTTCTTCTTGTTTTGTTGTGATTTCACCTTATTTGTTTGCTATGATTGTTGATTTGATTTTTATGTACTCTTCTTTTTTATCATATTTGTTCAAGTTTTATCAATTTTATTACTTTTTTCAAAGAACCAGCTTTTAGTTTTATTAATAATTTCCATGATGTTTTTTCCCTCTCCAGTTTATCTAGTTCTCATTTTATTTTAGTTATTATTCAATGAGGCATTTTTGTTTCCAATATATCTACTTCTCATTTACTTTTTTAATATTTCCTCTTTTGTGTTTATTTTAGGTTTATTTGTTGACAATAATTTTTAAAATAAATATTTAATTCATCAATCTTTTCCTTTTTAATTTTGTTAATATATGTTTTTAGACATAATTTTCCCCTGAGGACTATTTTAGTTGCATCCTAGAAATTTTGATAGTTTGTTTTATCATTTTTATTTCCTCTCCCATAATTTTTGTTGTTTATATTATATTCTCATTTAGTATTTTGTTGTCTCCATATATATTTGCCTCTTTTGTTTATGTACCCTGAACTGACTGCTAATTTTATTGTGTTATGATCTACAAAGGATATATTTACTATTTCTTTACAATAACTGTTCCTTAATACTGGATAAATTTTTAGTAAAATTCCCATGTGGTGCTGAAAAATATGCAAATTCTTTAGTAGTCCCATTAAGATGCCATAAGTCGGGGGCAGCTAGGTGCCACAGTGGATAAAGCACCAGCCCTGGATTCAGGAGAACCTGAATTCAAATCCAGCTTCAGACACTTGACACTTACCAGCTGTGTGACTCTGGGCAAGTCACTTAACCCCCATTGCCCCGCAAAAAATAACAACAAAAAAAAACAAACAAAAAAAGATGCCATAAGTCTTTTAGCTCTGTTTTTTTCTGACAGTAGTTCTCAAACTTTTTGGTCTCAGTACCCCTGTACATTCTTTTTTTTTTTTTTTTTAGTGAGGCAATTGGGGCTAAGTGACTTGCCCAGGGTCACACAGCTAGTAAGTGTTAAGTGTCTGAGGCTGGATTTGAACTCAGGTATTCCTGAATCCAGGGCCGGTGCTCTATCCACTGTGCCACCTAGCTGCCCCACCCCTGTACATTCTTAAGAATTATCAAGACTTGCCTCTGCTTCCTGGACATCATTCAGAACCCTTGCCTTGGAGCCAACCTTAGCTTGAGGAAGAACCAGTGCCAGATCCAGTGAGATGGTCTTCTACTTCACTAGCCATAATGATTCATCTGTTTATACCATTTATGTGAGAAAGGAAAAACATGAAAATGAAGGTCTAATAGAGTATGGCTGATCAGAAGATATTTGGTATCACATGGACAAACTCTCTTCAGTACACATGGACCTTTGGGTACACAAAGGGGAGGGTAGAAGACATTCCAAAGAAAGTGCTAATGAACTGTGTACACATTGTGAAGGCCAATAAAATTCAAGGCTGCAAAATGAACAATGTGGTATATTGTGGTAAAATATGAAAGTTTTTAACAGTCGGTTAGGATAACTGAAAGACGCCAGTTTTTCAAGGACCACCCTTTTGGGGAGGAGATGAACAGTCCGCCTGCTGCGCATGTCAGACTGCCTGCCGGGCTCTTGACTTCCGGGGTGGAGAGAACGGGAGTAGGCCTTTTTGCCTGCTTGGCGGGACTCCTGACGGCGCGGCACAGACGGTCTCTCTCTCTCCAAAGGTGGCCTTTTCGGTTTGGTGAGTTTTTATAAGGAATATAGACTAAGCCTAGACTTAAGACGATTTGTATTGTATTTCTATTTTCCCATCCTTCTAATCAACATCACCTTGTGACTACCATACAATAAAGGCTCTATCTAGGAAACCAGAAGCTTCTTCCATTTACTAGTCTGGGAGATAAATTAAGGGAAAAGTTAAGTAGGGGAGATTTATGATCTAATATCCAATTTTAATCTCACAATATACACTGTGTTCTAACCCGAAGAAAACAGGATGTTCCATTGATGTGGAACAGATAGGATTTCACAAGCAAAAAGATGTGAAATTATAACGGTAGAGAAGAAAGTAAATGAGATTCTGAACCAATTAAAAATGACCAAAATGTATATGAATACAATGGAATACTATTGTGCTGTAAGAAATAAGGAGCAGGAGGAGTTCAGAGAAACCTGGAGGGTCTTGGGTGAGCTGATGTTGAGTGAGATGAGCAGAACCAGAAGAACATTGTACACAGTATCATCAACATTGAGTGTTGATCTACTGTGATGGACTATATTCTTCTCACCAATGCAATGGTACAGAAGAGTTCCAGCAAACTCATGATAGAAGAGGATCTCCAAATCCAAGAAAAAAAAAAAAGAACTGTGGAGTATAGATGCTGAATGAACCATACTATTTCTTTTGTTTTTGGTGCTGTTGGTTTTTTTTCTATTTTGAGGTTTTTCATCATGGCTCTGATTTTCTCTTGTAACAGGACTAATGCAGAAATAGGATTAATGTTATTATGTGTATATATATATATATATATGTGTGTGTGTGTATAGATATATGTATACGTATATGTATATAGATATATAGATATAACCTATATCAGATTACCTGCTGTCTAGGAGAGGGGGGAGGGAGGGAGAAAAATCTGAAATTGTGAAGCTTGTATAAACAAAAGATGAGAACTATCTTTACATGTAACGGAAAAAAAATAAAATACTTTATTAATTTTTTTAAAATGACCAAAATGGAATAATTTGAGAAGGAATACTGAGATGGAGAGGAGAGGAATGAGAAGAAAACCCAGATCCAAGAAATGAAGAGGAAAAAGAAATAGAAAATGAGGAAGGAAATAGATGAAATTATGAGTTATTCTTTGCTAATGAAATATGTCTTCAAATCAAAATGGCAATGATTAAAATGAATTCATGTGAATGAAGAAAATGGACTTTTGGACTGAGATTTTGATTTTCAGATATGTTTCATATACCAAAGAAGCTACCTAAAACCTACATGAATATCATTAACTTTGTAGAGTTGAGAACCGGTTTCATTTTTTGTTGGTGGAAAATGATCCCATATATAACAGTGAGACTCAGATACAGCAAGTATGTAGCTTTAGGAATGAGAAAATGTTTGTACCAGAAAAACATGTCTTGGTTCCTCATGAAAGTTGGCTCTACTTGGTCTTAGGATGGGTTTCCAAAATAACCATCTTGGGGAAGTATTTATCATATTTGTCATATTATTTTCCCTGAAAACAGATGTAATAGAAGACCCACCTATTTGGTAAATTTCACTTCCCTTACCCTAGTTTATGTTTTGTTTAGTAGGAGGAGGCATTTGGGCTATTTTCTCACATTCACCAATTGGAAATAGATATGTACAGGGTTTGAAATTATAGTAATTTGGGCCTGTGCTACTTTGAACTAAGGGACTTAATTACCATTTGTATTGCTCAACTTGTTCAAAGAAAGATTTAATGTCTGTTCTGCTGTCATTTCTTATCCTATCATCAAAGTGACCCTGTGAACTCTTGAAATTAAACTCTCAGATTCAAGCTTTTTCAAAACAATAGTCAGTGATTATTGAGATTAGGATTCATGCCAGTTTGCACTGGCAGACACTGAGAACTCTGGCCATTTATTCAGCTTCTAGGCTTGTATTGTTTCTCATTTTTGTTTGTTTGTTTTTTGTGGGACAATGAGCGTTAAATGATTTGCCCAGTCACACAGCTAGTAAGTGTCAAGTGTCTGAGGCCAGATTTGAACTCAGGTCCTCCTGAATCCAGGGCTGGTGCTTTATCCACTGCACCACCTAGCTGCCCCCTGTATTGTTTCTTAATATCCAGGTATCTGAGACCAGTCTTATTTGTCCCAATCTGGTATGATGTGGCATACTCCTCACCCAAAACACCTTTAAGTGCCATGCTCTCTGGCCTCTCTGAAATATGCTTCAGAGTTCTGTTATTTTAAAAGCTCTATAGCAACCAAAGCATGATGATGGATTTAGGGATTCACTAAGGGCACTCAGATAACATAGCTGCAGTGATGCTTTCCAAATCTCTTTCTAGGTTTGTAATCCTTTTCTTAAAGATAAGCCTGTTTTTGCCAAATGAATGCATCAAGAGGCAAATATATCTGTAATGAAATTATGATTCAAAAAAAATTTGGATGGTAAATTTAAAGAGTTCAACAGTCAATCAAATGGATCAGTTTGTTGCCTTGAAGGCACTGAAGGATTGCTCTTAATAGCTGTGACACCAGAATCTAGGTTTCTCCCCTTGACTTAGAATAATAGCCTAGGTAGTTTTATGTAGGTTCTTAGAGTTGCATCATCTCCTGTCTAATGACTTTACTGACTGGGATCCTGTAAAACGGGATAAAGAAACAATGAGAGAGAAAACAAAAACTACAAGGTAAGCAGTAACTTGGGTTTACCTTTTAGCCTGTCCCTACCCACACTCTCACACTTTATGACTCTGTGCCCTGAACCAAGAAAAGCCTTGACCTAAAAGAAGTATTGCAGCTTAAAGCAATTTTCTGCATTTGCAGAGGCCATCTGAGCAGAGAGATTTAAAAGACCTGTTTCTGTGTATTTCCAAAGGTGATGTGTAGAGTTGGACAGGAAAAATGAATGTGATTCCAGATTACTGGGTAGAGCTAGGTTATGGGGGCACTTCTAAGAAAGTAGTGATTTCCTATATAATCTCCTTTCCCTAAAGATAAAATTTTTACCATTAGAAAAGAATAAAATAGGGCAGCTAGGTGGCGCAGTGAATAAAGTGCCGGCCCTGGATTCAGGAAGACCTGAGTTCGAATCCGGCCTCAGACACTTGACACTTACTAGCTGTGTGACGCTGGGCAAGTCACTTAACCCTCATTGCCCCACAAAAAAAAAAAAACCAAAAAAAAAAAAAGAAAAGAATAAAATACTATCATTAATACTATCATTGAACATTTTTTAAATTTCTGAGGACCCCAAAGAGTTTTCATTTAAGTAGAATGTATGTACTGATATTTGCTGTATTAGAAATTTAAATGGACACGGGTTTTTTTTGTTTTATTTTTTGGTGAGGCAATTGGGGTTAAGTGACTTGCCCAGGGTCACACAGCTAGTAAGTGTCAAGTGTCTGAGGCTGGATTTGAACTCAGGTCCTCCTGAATCCAGGGCCGGTGCTTTATCCACCGCGCTACGTAGCTGCCCCTTGGACGCAGTTTTAAAATATTAATTTAAAAATAATTATAAGCTCATTACATGTTAATATAAATAACATATTTTCTGAATGTAACTATATTTTCCAAAACAAAAATCATTTCACAAGAAGAGTAGTATTTATGTAAACCTCTTTAATAGAAAACAAATGGGGGGCAGCAAGGTGGCGCAGTGGATACAGCACCGGCCCTGGATTCAGGAGGACCTGAGTTCAAATGCGACCTCAGACACTTAACACTTACTAGTTGTGTGACCCTGGGCAAGTCACTTAACCCCAATTGCCCTGCAAAAAAAAAAAAAACAAAAAACAATAGAAAACAAATGGATTCCCATATCTGCTTCTGCATTCAATTTGTTATATTGTGTTGGCTGAATTATATAGTATATCTTTTTTTTTTAATTTGTTTTTTTTTTGAGGGGCAATTGGGGTTAAGTGACTTGCCCAGGGTCACACAGCTAGTAAGTGTTAAGTGTCTGAGGCCGGATTTGAACTCAGGTACTCCTGAATCCAGGGCCAGTGCTCTATCCACTGCGCCATCTAGCTGCCCCTTGGCTGAATTATATAAAGAAAACCTGGATGGGGGCAGCTAGGTGGCGCAGTGGATAAAGCACTGGCCCTGGATTCAGGAGTACCTGAGTTCAAATCCGGCCTCAGACACTTAACACTTACTAGCTGTGTGACCCTGGGCAAGTCACTTAACCCCCACTGCCCCGCAAAAAAAAAAAAAAAAAGAAAAGAAAACCTGGATGGGGGCAGCTAGGTGGCACAGAGGATAAAGGACTGGCCCTGGATTCAGGAGGAACTGAGTTCAAATCCAGTCTCAGACACTTGACACTAGCCGTGTGACCCTGGGCAAGTCACTTAACCCTCATTGCCCCACCAAGAAAAAAAGAAAGAAAGAAAGAAAAAAAAAGAAAACCTGGCCTCACAGAAATATGTAGTTGGAAAATGAAAGAAAAGAGTATTTTAATAGGCCAATAATGTCTTATAAATAAATAAAAAATGTTGACCTTGAAAACCTTCTAAACGGGTCTTGGACACCTAAGGATTCACAGACAACTCTTTAAATATATGGCAGTTTCTTTAATTCGGTATTTTCACTTTTGTTTATATTTCTGTTCCTCAAAAGGAATGATGAATATTAAATCTCCTGCCACTTATTGTTATTTATGTCTACTTGTAATTCAGTTATTTTTTTCCTTTACAAATTTAAATGCTAAGGCATTCAGAGCATAGAAATTTAATATTGATATTGCCTAAGGTTCCTTTGAGCATAATGTTATTTCCTTGTTTATCTCTATGTTGTGAATGTTTTGTTTTAGGGGTTTTTTTTTGCTTTGTCTGATAGTGAGATTGTATGGCCTGCTTCTTTGGATTGATTTTCCCCCACATTAATAGTTAAGTTTAGTTTTTAATGGTATGTCACTTTGCAGGTTTTTTACTGAGTTCCTTTAGTATTCTCAACACATAATTCTATTCCCTCTTGGGATTTCCGGTGGTTGCAAAATAGTCTTGTGTTATTCAAATTTCTTTTGCTTTATATTTAAAAGGCTTTCTCCTCGCAGATAGCCAGCAGAATTTGCTGTTAGTTATTAGAATTGTTAACTACTGTGTCTGAGGAGTGGGGGAAGAGTTGAATTCAGTTATAAACCCATTGGTAGATTTGGAATACTACAAGAATGTGGTCACTGAGGGAGGAAGGGGTACTGAATGAGCACGTTAAGGAAAAGGGTTAAGAAAAGGCTGGTCAGTCTTCTCTGTTCATGTTCATGGGTTGTTAGCTTTTGGGGGTGCTTGGTGTCTTAGATTGTGGAGGTTGTGGAAATCTCTATTCCTCGTGCATAATTCTTATTTGGGGGATGTTTCAGTTGCCATAAAGATCAGAGAATGTATCTAGTCCTCCAAAGGAGCATCTATTCTTTTTTTTTTTTTTTGTGGGGCAATGAGGGTTAAGTGTTTTGCCCAGGGTAACAACAGCTAGTGTCAAGTGTCTGAGGCCAGATTTGAACTCAGGTCCTCCTGAATCCAGGGCCAGTGCTTTATCCACCCCAAGGATCATTTATTCTGATGAGGGAAGCAACATATAAATAAGATATAATAAGACAAACAAGAGTAGATGAACATTATCTTAGAGGGGAAGGATTTAGTAGCTGGGGCACCCCAGAAAAGTTCTCCCGCAGAAGGTGGGGTTTCAGCTAAGTGTTGAAGGAAATCAGAGAAACCACTTAACACTTACTAGCTGTGTGACCCTAGGGAAGTCACTTAACTCTCATTGCCCTGCAAAAAAAAAAGAAAAGTAAGTCAGAAAAACTGAGAAGAGGGGAAGAGGCAGAGCATTCTAGGAATAGAAAGGTAATGCAAAGGCCAATGCAAAGTCAGGGAGCTGGAAGATGGAGTGTCATGTTCAAGGAACTGTTAATAGGCCACTGTGGCTGGATCACAGAGTCTGTGATAAGGTATAAGAAGAAGGTTAGAAAGGCAGGAAGGCGCCAGGTTATGAAGAGCTTTAAATGCCAGAGGGCTTTATATTTGATCTTGGTGGTAATAGGGAGCCACTGCAGGTCATTAAGCAGTAGGCAGTGAGGGAAAGGGGTGGTGGTAGTGGTGGTGATAGAGTCAGAGCTACACTTTAGAAAAAATTGCTTTGGCAGATAAGAAGAGTATGGGTTATAATGGGAAGAGACTTGACTAGTTAGAAGTCTATTGTAGTAGTCTTGATAAAAGATGCCAATTGCCAAAGTCTTTCTCAAGGAATTTAGTCATGAAGGGGAGTAAAGATGCAGTATGATATGTGAACTTGGGCAAGTCACTTAACCCTCATTGCCCCTCAAAAAAAATACAGTATGATAGTTTAGGGAGATAGTAGGCTCAAGAAATGGCCTGGAGGGGGGCAGCTAGGTGGTGCAGTAGATTCAGGTGGTACTCCTGGATTCAGGAGGACCTGAGTTTAAATCCAGCCTCAGACACTTGACACTTACTAGCTGTGTGACCCTGGGCAAGTCACTTAAACCCCACTGCCCTGCCAAAAAAAAAGAAAGAAAGAAAGAAATGGCCTGGAATGAGTATTTATTCTGAAATGGATATGTTGAGGCTTAGACACAACTTTTTGAATCTTAGAAGTAAGGGGTCTTTTTGGTTAGAACTGACTGGTGGTGGGAAGACTTAAATGGACTGATGCTGGGTGAAGTGAGGGGAACCAGAACATTGTACACAGAAATAGCAACAATGTGTGATGATCAACTGTAATAGACTTAGCTCTTCTCAGCAGATCCAAGACAATTCCAAAGAATTCATGATGGAAAATGCTCTCCACATCCAGAAAAAAGAACTGTGGATTCTGAATGCAGATTGAACCATACTGTTTCTACTTTTCCCGCCCCCCTTTTTGAGGTTTTTCCCTTTTGTTCTGATTCTTCTTTCACAACATGATTAATGCAAAAATATGTTTAATGTGATTGTACATATATAACCTATATCAGATTGCTTTCTGTCTTGGGGAAGGGATAGGAAAGGGAGGGAGGGAGAAAAATTTGGAACTCAAAATCTTATAAAAACAAATGTTGAAAATTATCTTTAGGATAAAGCACCAGCCCTGGATTCAGGAGTACCTGAGTTCAAATCCAGCCTCAGACACTTGACATTTACTAGCTGTGTGACCCTGGGCAAGTCACTTAACCCCCATTGCCCCGCCCCCCCCAAATTATCTTTACATGTAACTGGAAAATAATAAAATACTTTTATGATAAAAAAGAAAACAACATATAGGATTTATTATGTATGTTTTCATGAATGAAAATTTATTGTTTTGTATTGTATTTGTATTGTGCTGTATACGTGGAAATTTTCTTTTTTTCTTTTTTCATCTTGTATTTAAGTTACAATAAATAAATTTTTTTTAAAAACCTGACTGGTGGCCCAGTGAGGAGGAAGAGAAGAATATGCACCCAAGCCTGGACTGTTTTAGCAGACAGCAGGGATGGGAAATTGTTTGGATGGTGCTAAAGTGAAATGTAAAATGCCCAACCCACAGATCTGCAATCTACTGTACATTCTGTTAAGGTTTAAGGATCAGTCTCCCAAGGAAGTATGATAGTAGGGTCTGAGAGAAATTCAGATATCAGTAAGGCTAACAATTACCAATAAATGAGTTCAATGGCCTCTCTCAATGACCTTCCTTGAGTGATGGCTGACAGGGTCTTTTATTGTTTTGGTTTTTTTTTTTTCTTTTTGCGGGGCAATGGGGGTTAAGTGACCTGCCCAGGACCACACAGCTAGTAAGTGTCAAGTGTCTGAGGCCGGATTTGAACCTGGGTACTCCTGAATCCAAGGCCAGTGCTTTATCCACTGTGCCACCTAGCTGCCCCTGACAGGGTCTTTTATAACAATTAGCAAGATTAGCAGAATCTCAAGCAACAAAAGTTGTCTTCCTGTGATTGGCTATCAATGATATAATCAGAATTGAGGTTTCATTTTGTGGACCTCCCCTTCGGATACTCCATTAACCACAAGCCAAGACATGTGAGTGCTAAGACAAAGGTTCTGTGGCAATGGAATTAGCCAGCAGGTGATGGGAGTTGCCTCGTAATTTAAATTTATGAAATTTGACCTTTTACACCAGGCATCTTGACTTTGTCTTGATTTTGTCTTCAATGACTCTGGAAGAGATTTGGGCTGACTTATATAACTCTGCCTCACTTAAATCCAGTTCACTTCCCAAGTCAAGACATAACCCCATGATGTTATTGGTCCTCTTCTAAAATGAAGGATGGGGACTGCTAGGTGACACAGTGGATAGAACACCAGTCCTGGATTCAGGAGGATCTGAGTTCAAATATGACCTCAGACACTTGACATTTACTGGCTGTGTGACCTTGGGCAAGTCACTTAACCCCAATGCCTCACCCCAAAAAACAAAAAACCAAAACAAAATAAAATGAAGGATGAACAACAAATATTATCTCATTTGAGACTCGCAACAACCTTACTAAGTGCTATTATTCTCATTTTGCAGCAGAGGAAATTGAGGTAGATGGAAGCTAAGTAACTGGCAATGGGACACATAGCCAGTAATTGTCTGAGGCTAGAACTGAACTCAGATCATTTATTACTAGCCTCAATTCATTCTAAGCTTTTGATCACAAATAATATTTTTGGAGAGTCTTTCAATGATTTTGTATTTATTTTCAGTTACCTATCCTTGTTTCTATCATATAGACAGACATATATTTCTATCTACCTATCTATCATCTATCTTTTTACAAATCTGAGTTAGTTTATGAATTATGTATACACATTCATTTCTTTACAAAGTTTCTCCTTTTTTTCCTCAATGGAATAATTTGGTTTCTGTGTCTAAGGAATTTCATTCTTGAAAACTTCTCACCAACTTCCTGTGATTACTTCACTCTAGAATAAAATATAAACTGCTCTGTCTTTTAAAACCCTTCCTAATCTGTTCTTAAGCTATCTTTCTAGCCTCATTTTACATTTCTCCCCTTCCCACATTTTCTGTGGGAATATCAATAATCATATGAAAAAATGCTCTAGATCATTATTGATCAGAGAAATGCAAATTAAAACAACTCTGAGGTATCACCTTATACCCATCATAGTGGCAAATATAACAAAAACAGAAAATTTTGGTTGCTGGAAGGGATGTGGGAAAGCTGGAACACTAATCCACTGTTGGTGGAGTTGTGAAAAGATCCAATCATTCTGGAGAGCAATTCGGAATTATACCCAAAGTGCTATAGAATTGTTCATACATTAAAAAAAAAGAAGAGATTGAAAGAGAAATTCCATTTAAAATAACTACAGAAAGTATAAAATAGGAGAGGTGGAGCCAAGATGGTAGAAAAAAGGCAATCGTCTCCTGAGCTCTCCCCCAAACCCCTCTAAATACCTTTAAATAATGCTATAAAACAATTCCTGGAGCAACAGAACCCACAAAAGGACAGGGTGAAATAATTTTCCAGTCAAAAACAAATCAGGTT
This sequence comes from Dromiciops gliroides, assembly GCF_019393635.1. Taxonomy (NCBI): domain Eukaryota; kingdom Metazoa; phylum Chordata; class Mammalia; order Microbiotheria; family Microbiotheriidae; genus Dromiciops; species Dromiciops gliroides. Next base: position 199,054,965 of record NC_057865.1, read on the forward strand.
GGCAGGAAAGGTCTGTCACACATGGATTGATTAGAGTAGAGCACAGTCCAGTGCAGACTGGGACCCAGCAAACCAGGAGCAGGCCTTGGGAGCCACTGAATCAGCAACAGCAGCAGAAGCTGTTTCTAGAGCTCTCAGTTCACAGAGGGTTAGGGAGTCAAACAACTGATAAAAAGATTACAGGGGTCTCTTTACTAGCACGCAGGCAGGACTCTTGCTTTTCTGATACTCAGATCCTGCTCACAATCTTTGGTGGCTGTCCCAGGGCAAGGAGAAGCAAGCAGTACACCAGAACTTGGAACTATAGAGGAGCAAGGACCCTCATCACATCACTCCTTAGATCATACCACCTTCGAAGAACTGAAAATTTGCAGGTCCCTAGAAATATCTCTGAAAACAATTGCACAAAACCACTGAAGCTTGGGATGGTGCCTCCTCCTCCTCTTCCTCCTCCTCCTCTTCCTTCTCCCTCTTCCTCTTCTTTTTCTTCTTTTTCAAAATAATAAATATTTTTATTTAAAGTTTTGAGTTCTAAATTCCATCCCTCCTTCCCTCCCTCCCATCCCTCCTTCCTGAGGTGGTAAGCAATCAGATATAGATTACCCATGTGCACTTATGTAAAACATGACCATATTAGTCATTTTGTATAATAAATAAATAAAATTGGATAAAAGAAAAAAGAAAGAAAGTGAAAAATAGCATACTTCAGTAGGTGTTCTATCAATATCAGTTCTTTCTTTGGAGGTAGATAGTCATTAGTCCTTTGGAATTGTATTGCTGAGAATAGTTGTCATTCACAATTCTTCATCAAACCATATTGCTGTCTCTGTGCACAATGTTCTCTTGGTTCGGCTCATTTCAATATACATCAGTTCATACAAGTCTTTCCAGGCCTTTCTGAAATCATCCTGCTTGTCATTTCTTATAGCACAAAAATATTCCATTAACATCATTTACCACAACTTGTTAAGCCATTCCCCAATTGATGGGCTTTCCTTTGATTTCCAATTCTTAGTCATCACAGAAAGAGCCGCTAAAAATATTTTTTTACAAATAGGTCTTTTTCCCTTTTTGGGGATGTCTTTGGGATATAAACCTAGCAGTGGCATTGCTAGATCAAAAGGTATGCACAGTTTTATAGCCCTTTGGGCATAGTTTCAAATTGTTCTCCAGAATGGTTGGATCGGTTCACAACTACGCCAAAAGTGAATTAGCATTCCAGCTTTCCCACATCCCCTCCAACATCCAATATTTTACTTTTTTGTTCTATTTGCCACTGATAGGTATGAGACGATACCTCAGGGTTGTTTTAATTTGCATTTCTCTGATCAATAGTGATCTAGAGCATTTTTTCATATGATTATAGACAGCTTTGATTTCTTTGTCTGAAAACTGCCTGTTCATATCTTTTGACCATTTATCAATTGGGGAATGACTTGTATTTTTATAAATTTGATGGAATTCCCTATATATTTGAGAAATGAGGCCTTTATCAGAGATACTTGTTGCAAAAATTCTTTCCCAGTTTTTTGCTTTTTTTATAATCTTGGTTATATTAGTTTTGTTTATGAAAATGCTTTTAAACTTTATATAATCAAAATTATCTATTTTATATATTGTATTGCTTGCTTTATCTTCTTTGGTCCTAAATTCTTACTCTGTCCATAAACCTGACAGATAAACTATTCTATATTCTCTTTATTTATTTATGGTATCACCGTTTATGTGTAAATCATGCACCCATTTTGTTTGTTTTTTGTTTTTTGGTGAAGCAATTGGGGTTAAGTGACTTGCCTAGGGTCACACAGCTAGTAAGTGTCAAGTGTCTGAGGCCGGATTTAAACTCAGGTCCTCCTGAATCCAGGGCTGGTGCTCTATCCACTGTGCCACCTAGCTGCCCTTATGCATCCATTTTGACCTTATTTTAGTATATTGTATTAGATGTTAGTCTATACCTAGTTTCTGCCATACTGTTTTCCAGTTTTCCAAGCAGTTTTTGTTAAATAATGAGTGTTTGAGCAGCAGCTAGGTGGCGCAGTGGATAAAGCACCAGCCCTGGATTCAGGAGGACCTGAGTTCAAATTTGGCCTCCAACACTTGACACTACCTGTGTGACCCTGGGCAAGTCACTTAACCCTCATTGCCCCACCAAAAACAAAACAAAACAAAACCCAACCAACCAACCAACCAAAAACAAACAAGATTCAGAAGTATGTGAGCTCGTTTTGGGGGGCAGCTAGGTGGTGCATGGGATAAAACACTGGCCCTGGATTCAGAAGGACCTGAGTTCAAGACTGGTCTCAGACACTTGACACTTACTAGCTGTGTGACCCTGGGCAGGTCACTTAACCTTCATTGCCCCACCAAAAAAAAAAAAAAGTAAATAATGAGTGTTTGTTCCAAAAGCTTGGATCTTTGGGTTTCTTTGGGTTTATCATATACTAGATAACTTTTTTTTTAGGATAGAAGGAAATACAGTTAGCAATAGAAAATGTGAAAAAAAATTGAAGGGAGTTTCTCTGATAAAGGCCTCATTTCTCAGACATATAGCGAACTGAGTCAAATTTATTAAAATGAGAGCCATTCCCCAATTGGTAAATGATCAAAAAATATGAAGTTTTCAGATAAAGTAATCAAAGCTATCCATAGCCATATAGAAAATGCTTTTTTTCACTATTGCTTGGAGAGATACAAATCAAAACAATTCTGATGGATTACCTCATACCAATTAAATCAGCTAATAGAAGAGGAAAAAGACAAATATTGTAGGGGTTGTGGGGGAAATGAGACATTAAAGTACTGTTTGTGTTGTGAACTGACTCAACCATTCTGTAGAGCAATTTAGAACTATGCCCAAAAAGCTATAAAACCCTTTGACCTAGCAATACCACTACTAAGTCTGTATCTAAAAAGATACTTTAAAAAATAACAGAAAGGAAAAGGACCTATATATACAAAAAACATTTATAGCAGCTCTTGGGGCAAAGAATTGGAAATTGTGGGGATGCCCATCAATTGGAGAATGGCTGAACAAAATGTGGTATAAAATTATGATAGAATACTATTGTGCTATGAGAAATTATGAGAAACTTGCTCTCAGAAAAACCTGGACTTACACAAGTTGATGCAAAGTGAAACATACAGTATACAAAGTAACGGCAATATTGTAAAATCAGCTACAAATGACTTGGCTATTCTAAGCAATACAATGATCTAAGACAACTCTGAAGGGCTTATGATGAAAAATACTATCCATCCCCAGAGAAAGAACTGATGGTAGCTGACTACAGATTGAAGCATACTTAAAAAACAAACAAAAAAACAACTATTTTTCTTGAGGGTTTTTTTTTGGGGTCTATGTTTTCTTTCACAATATGACTAATATGGAAATGTTTTGCATGACTACACATGTATAACCTATATAAAATTGCTTGCCTTCTCCATAAGGGAGGGTAGGAAGTAAGAAAGGTAGAGAATTTGGAACTCAAAGTTTTAAAAATTAATGTTAAAAATTGTTTTTACATACAATTGGGGAAAATAAGATACAAAATAAAAACTTTTAAAGTAAAAAATATTTGTGAGTCTACCTTCCAAGACACACACAAGAACTATATGAACACAATTACAAAACACATTTCACGCAAAGGTCTAAACAATTGAAGAAATAGTAATTAATCATGTGTAGGTTAAGCCAATATAATAATGACAATTTTACCTAAGTTAATTTATTTAATTCAGTATCATACCAATCAAATGGCCAAAGAATTATTTTATAGAGCTAGAAAAAATATTAACAAAATTCATCTGGAGGAACAAAAGGTCAACAATATCGTGGAAATCAATGGGGAAAAAGTGAAGGAAAGCAGCATAAGCAGTGCCAGATTTCAAACCATACTGCAAAGTAGTAACCATCAAAGCAATCTGGAATGAAATAGAGTGGTTGTTCAATGGAATAGATTAGATACAATATAATATAGATGTCAATGGTCAGAGTAACTAGTACTTTGTTTTGTTGGTTTTTTTGTTTTGTTTTTTTGTGGGGTAATGGGGGTTAAGTGACTTACCCAGGGTCACACAGCTAATAAGTGTCAAGTGCCTGAGGCTGGATTTGAACTCAGGTCCTCCTGAATCCAGGGCCGGTGCTTTATCCACTGCACCACCTAGCCACCCCATAACTAGTACTTTGTAAAGCCAAAGATTCCAACTACTGGGACATGAACTCACCATTCAACAAAAACTTTTGGGAAAATGGGGAAATGGGAAGTCTGACAGAAACTAGGCATAGATGAACATCTCACACTATTCTCACACTATATACCAGGATGAGCTCAAATTTGCATATATGATGTAAACATAAAGGGTAATATCATAAATAAATTAGGAAAACACACAAAAAATTACCTCTCAGATTTATGGATGAAGGAAAAGTTTGTGACCAAATATAGAGGTATTATTATACCTATATATTATATATATATATATTTAATTACATTAAATTTAAAAGGATTTGCATAAACAAAATCAATGCAGCCAAAATTAGAAAGAAAGCAGGAAACTAGAGGGTGGGGCATTATAGCAAATTGTTCTGATAAAGATCTTCTCATTTCTCAGATATAAAAATGAGTTATTCCCATTTGATAAATCATCAAAAGATATGAATAGTCAGTTTTCAGAAAAAAATCAAAGCTACATGCCACATGAAAAAATACCCTATATATCATTAATAATCAGAGAAATGCAAATTAAAACAGCTCTAAGATTCACCCCACACCCATCAGATTGGCTAATATGACAGAAAAGGAAAATGAAAAATCCTGGAAGGGATGTGGGAAAATCAGCAGACAAATGCACTGTTTGTTGGTAGAGCTGAGAAGTGGTTCAACCATTCTGAAGAACAATTTGGAACTATGTCCAAATGGCTATAAAACTGCATACCCTTTGACCTGGCAATACCACTACTAGGTCTGTACCCTAAAGAGATCAAAGAAAAAGAAATAGGGCCCAAATGTACAAAAATATTTATAGCAGCTTTGTGTGTGTGTGTGTGTGTGGTAGCAAAGAATTGGAAATCTAGGGAATGCCAATTAATTGGGGAATGGTTGAACAAGTCATGATATATGGTTATGGTGGAATACTGTTGTGCTGTAAGAAATGATGAAGGGGGTGGTTTCAGAAAAACTCAGGAAGACATATGAGATAATGCAAAGGAAATGAGAACTAGGAGGACATTGTACACACAGCAATATTGTAACAATAATCAACTGTGAAAAACTTAGCTGCTCTGATTAATACAATGATCCACAATAATTCCAAAGGAATCATGATGAAAAATGCTATCCACCTCCAAAGATAACTGACAAATTCTGAGTGCAGATTGAAGCATTTTTTCAGGTAATTTTTCTTGTTTTTTTTTTTTTTTTACCATAAAAATATTTTATGAAGGAGTGGAAGGAGAGAATTTATCACTGAAAATAAAAGCTAAAATTTTTTGAAAAGAGATTGTTTTATTCCTTGTATTTATATCATTAACACCTAACACAGTGCCTGGCACCTTGTAAGTGCTTAATAAATCTTTGTTGATCAACTTCTGCAGAATTTTAGGCCTTGGTTTCCTACCTAACTTTTCTGATGCCTTCAATATCCAGTCTCCCAAAATAAAGAGTGCAGATTTCTCTTCTCCTCTAATAAGAATTCTAAAATAGAATTGGTCGTTCTACTCCTACCTACCCACCCCCTTCTAAGGTTCTTATTGTTTCTCCTTCAGCAATTCTTCCTTGTTTGTTAGAATCAGATCCAGAAAAAACAGGATTTGAGGAACTTATCACTAAAGTAAGCAAATAATTTATTGGTTATTCTGCCCTATTAGTCTCTCTGATTTTGGCAGAAACTTCCAACAGTTGGCTAGATAATTGAAGTTCTATACAACCCCCTCCCAGCACCACTAATATATAATGCTTCTGTGCCAGGCTTACAATCTGTTTACCTGACTCTTCATCTTTTCTGGCTGTTGGGTCTGGCACATACTCCAATGGAGAACAGGCTAAATAAACATCACCAATTTCTGTAATCAATTCTTCTACTGCTTGACCTCCAGGTTCCTCATCTTCGTGGTTGTCCTTATCTGGATACTCTCCAATTTTCCAAAGTCCTTCCTAGCCCTCAGGTAGTCCTCAAAGTGTTTTGTTAAGAACTTGGAGGATCTGAGTTCAAATCTGGTCTCAGACACTTGACACTTACTAACTGTGTGACCCTGGGCAAGTCACTTAACCCTCATTGCCCCACCAAAAAAAAAAAAGAACTTCCTGTGTGACTTGGACAAAGTGCTTCAGAACCTCTATGAGCCTCATTTTATTTATCTGTAAAATTTGGTTGGACTCGGTGGTAATAATAACTTACATTCTGCAGCACTTTACAGTTTACAAAGCACTTTCCTCATTATATCACCATAAGGTCCATTACAGATCTCTAAGAAATAACTCATAAAATATGTCATTCTTTGCTTACCTTCAACACAAAGATATGATTGACTTCACTTGTATCTTGTCAGTGCAAACATCTACAAGTCCTTTCTGTAGGCACCTCTGTCTACATAAATGTGGCCTTAGATTACAAAGTCTAGAGAGAGACACCACGTGTGTTTCTCCTCTAGTAGTCAGTATAGATACATGGGTAGATACCTAGCTGCTTTAGACAGTGAGGACCGGGTGATTAAGAAATGCCATTCATACAAAAAGAACTTTTACCTCTCCCTGCTGTCAGTTTGACCCCTTTTTCATGATACAGGCTCTATACTTAAAACTGTCACATTCTATTACCTTGTATCTTCTAGAAAGTCTAGTGGAGCATTTGGTACCTACAAGAGCTTGGTCTTCCTTCCCTCTCTTTTCTAAGTTGTTTGGGGGTTTTGTTGTTGTTATTGTTGTTGGGGTTTTTGCGGGGCAATGAGGGTTAAATGAGTTGTCCAGGGTCACACAGCTAGTAAGTGTCAAGTGTCTGAGGCCAGATTTGAACTCAGATCCTCCTGAATCCAGGGCCAGTGTTTTATCCACTGCATCACCTAGCTGCCCCACATCTAAGTTGTAAAAAGCCCAGGTCAAGTCTCATCTTCCTCATGGAAGAGTAGGGGAGGGGGGTGTCAGCAAAAGCAAGGGGAAGGACAAATTGGATAGGTAGACTGCAGTCAGATTATAAAGTGCTTTAAATGCCGGGAAGGGTGTTTTATCTTAGAGGAAGTAGGTAGCCATTGGAACTTTTTGACTGGTTGAGTGATATAGTTAAAACTATGTGTAGAGGATGGAATGGAGAGGGGAAAGACCAGATGCAAGAGGACCAACTAGGAGGCTATTACAATAGTACAGGAGAGAGGTGATTAGGGTACGAAGTAGTGTGGTGAGGACATGAACGTAGAGAAGGGAATGGATTTGTGAGATGTTGTCAAGGTGAAACCAATAACACTTGGCAAATAATTGCATATGGGAGTTGGTGGAAAGTGAAGAGTTATGAATGAGTCCAAAATTAAAAGTGGGTGGCTATAAAAATGGTGATGCCCCTGGTAGAAATAGGTATGTTAGGAAGAGGGAAGAGCTTGGGGGAAAACAAATTCTGTTTCAGATAAGTTGAGTTTGAGATGTATTTGGGATAGCAAATGAGAAATATCCAATAGGCAGTGATGTAAGTGTGGATCTCAGATTGGAGATGAACCAGTGGGAGTTTGTGAGACCACTAAGAGATAGATTCTAGATGAAGCTGACTCAAGACAGAACCATAGTGATGTAAGAGGCAAAAAGGGGTTAATAGAAAAACCTAAGATCCAAGCTCTAATTCAGATATTAACTCTAAAAGGGAGTTAGATCCCAGTTAATGGATAACTTACAAGTCAAAATGCTAGGTTCTTGTACCCACAGTGATAAGCATCCATAACGGACCAAAACGGGTCAGGTCAAAATAACAATAAAGGAAAAGACAAGGCTATAGAAATTCTAAAGAAAAATGATTATGTTTTGAAACTAGCCATGGGAAACAGAAAGAGACATGCGCAAAAAAGGCCAAATTGGGGGCAGCTAGGTAGCACAGTGGATAGAGCACAGACCCTGGAGTCAGGAGTACCTGAGTTCAAATCCAGCCTCAGACACTTAACACTTACTAGCTGTGTGACCCTGGGCAAGTCATTTAATCCCAATTGCCTCACTAAAAAAAAAGAAAGAAATGAAAAAAGGCCAAATATGTCCCCAGATTCACCTTATGACGTGTAAACCCCAAAAACACACCTCCACTAAAAAAGGTACCTGCCTCGGGGTTTGGTTTAGGACCCCAGGAACTCCAAATTAGGATAAACCCTCCCTTGTAACACCCCAAGATGGAGATTATAATGAGAAGGACAGGCCCTCCCCTGTACCTCCCCAAGGTGGAGATTATTATAATGAGACTGATAATCAATTTATCCATACTATAAATATAACTGTCTTTCCTTTCCTTATTGGAGAGATACCTTTCCAATAGTCTAGTTCTCTCCCTGTAGTCACTCACAGTATTGCAATAAAACTTGGGAAACTGAGTCACTGAGTCTTGTCATTCTTTTGGGACGACTCATGATCAATTTGACCCCAAATTCCAGCCCACATAAATAGGGTATGCCTACATTTGGGGGTGGAGGGTGAGACAGGGATGACGAAGCAAGAAAAACTAAGGAGAGGTCAGATCAGTAAAAGGAAAATCAAGAGAGCAATGTCATGAAAACACAAACTTGAGCTAGTATCCAGGACATGATTACTCCATGGCATCAAGGGCTGCAGAGAAGTCAAGAATGAGGGCTGAGAAGTCATTCGATTTGATCATTAGTAATTCTGGAGACATTATACCAATAAATATATTGGGAAAAGTTTTCTTTGGTCATGGAATGAGGAGACAAGTCCTAAAGCCATCACCTACTAGTTCTAGCCCTGTGACCTAGCTGGGTTACTTGACCTGTACTTACTTCAAGCCTGTTTTTAATCTACAGAGCCAAGAGCAACAGTTATTTCCATTACTTCCCTCTTTAGGTTGTGGTTATGAAAATATTTTTAAAACTTTAAGACTGGGGCAGCTAGGTGGCATAGTGGATAAAGCACCAGCCCTGGATTCAGGAGGACCTGAGTTCAAATCCAGTCTCAGACACTTGACACTGGCTGTGTGACCCTGGGCAAGTCACTTAACCCTCATTGCCCTGAAAACAAAAACAAAAACAAAAAAAACCAACCTTCAAAAAACTTTAAGACCATTTAAATGATGTACAGGATTGAATTAGGCAGGACTTACATCACTCACCCTTCTGTCCGCAAGGCCTAGCTCAGTGCCTTGACACTGAGAAAAAAAAAAAAAAAAGAAAAAAAAATATATATATATATAGAGAGAGAAAGAACAAACTCCTATATGTAGTGCTTTGAAGTTTACAAAGCACTTTCTTTGTAAAGTCTTTACAAAGCACTTTCATGACAACCTTGTAAAGGAAGTTCTAAACAAATATCTGATCTAGAATCTAGACTTAGTTACTTCACTGAACTGTGACCTTGGGCAAGATTTATTTATTTTTTTAGTGAGGCAATTGGGGTTAAGTGACTTGCCCAGGGTCACACAGCTAGTAAGTGTTAAGTGTCTGAGGCCGGATTTGAACTCAGGTACTTCTGACTCCAGGGCCGGTGCTCTGTCCACTGCACCACCTAGCTGCCCCTGGGCAAGATATTTGAACTCTCTTGTGCCTCTGTTTTTCTCCTCTGTAAAATAAGTCTCTTAAATCTAAGATCCTATGATCCTTGGAGATATTTCCTGCTCTTTGCTGGGGAGTCAGGGAAGGAGGGTTGGGGTAAAATCTCCTTGCTTGAAGGAAAATTTAAAAGAACCACAAGGTGGCAGCAAAGGGCCACATAGGACCACAGTACCCCTGAGGGAAAGCAGAGACCAGATCCAGTTCATTTATCAAAAGCCTATTAGGTCTGGGCTGAGTGCTAGGTATTAGAGGATAGAGAAAAAATAAGATGTAGCCTTTGCCCTTCCAGACAGAATTTACAGTCTAGTAAACTACCTTTCTCAGAATAAATTCGATTCAGCAACACCTAAGGGCTTTTTTTTTTTTTTGTAAAACAGTCCTGGGAACAGCTGGGTGGTACGGTGGATAAAGCACCAGCCCTGGATTCAGGAGGACCTGAGTTCAGATATGACCTCAGACACTTGACACTAGCTGTGCGACCTCTGGGCAAGTCACAACCCTCATTGCAAAAAACCCCCAAACAACAACAACAAAAACAGTCCTTGTTAAAACTCTGCAGGGATTCTTAACCTGGCTCCTGTGAACTTTTTTCTTAATATCATTATAACTGTATTTCAATCAACTTTGTTTCCTTTGAAATCCTATGTATTTTAAACCATTATGGCATTAAAAACTTTTATGCATTTAAAAACATTATTCTGAGAAGTCCATAGGATTTACTAGGCTGATAAAACTTAAAAAACCCTGAACTAGATGATCTGAGGTCCCTTTCACATCAGTTCTAAACCATCAGTTCTAAATCCCATCATCCCATGAGGCCCCCAAACCATTAGTATTTTGATCTATGGTCCATGGGAATAAACTGTACCTTTTTTTTTGGTGGGGCAGTGAGGGTTAAGTGACTTGCCCAGGATGACACAGCTAGAATATGTCAAGTGTCTGAGGTCGGATTTGAACTCAGGTCCTCCTGACTCTAGGGCCAGTGCTTTATCCACTGTGTCACCTAGCTGCCCCTAAACTGTACCTTTTAGGGTGGAGAGGGGAATATCAGTAGGCCTCCACCAGTCGCGGACAACCATGGATTGGCGCCTTGAAGAGCCACAGGCCACAGTGTGGCTGTGCAGTCCGATATGGGAGCCTCAGCTCCTGAGTGACTTATAACCGGTAACTGCCGCATCCCATGTTGTATCTACCCCATGAGGAGTAACTGCAGTGTCCTCTCCAGGGTGCTGGCCTGGGCAGATCAATATGGAAAACAAGCTGTTGCCCATGCAGCAGGTTTTCCCTCTCTGCGACATTGGTGGATCCAAAAGAGAGGCAGAGCCAATACCATTTGGCACCAGTGCTGCCCCAGGTGTTTGCCAGAGGGATGTGATGTCCAACATCCAACTGCCTAAGGGACTCCGATTTTTCCTCCTGAAGCCTTTCCCATATATGGGTATAGCCACAAGGCAGCAGAGGTTTAAAATCAGGGTTTCCTTCCCCTAGGTGGGTTGCCTGCAGAGGGGAGTATCACTGTCATGATAACCTGGAAAAGTGCTGGGTGCTTTGAGCTCATAGGATTATGCCCCACCTACTTTGTCCCACCCAGATATTTCTAAATTGGGAGGGTTTTTGAGGCTTTGAATTGTAATCAAACTTCCACCAGGCTTTTATCTCCTCAGAGGATAATTTGATATTCAAATACCTTGAATGTTCACCAGTTGTCCTCCCACACCCCTTAATATAAAATAAATTCAACACTATTGTGCTGTAAAAAATAAAGGGCTAGGGGGCAGCTAGGTGGAGCAGTGGATAAAGCACGGGTTCTGGATTCAGGAGGACCTGAGTTCAAATCCGGCCTCCCCAACAAAAAAAAGGGGGGGGGGGCTGGTTCCAGAGGAACCTGGTAAGATTTGTATGAAACCATGCAGAACAAAGTGAGCAAAACCAGAACAATTTATAATATAACATTATAAAAATAAAACCCACCTATTTCTTAACAGGTAGGAAAAATGAAACAGCTAGTGGAGTGACATCTTCAGGGGCTTCCACAGCCTAAAGGACAAGCTCCTGACATTTAAAGCCTCCCACATTCTGATTCCAGCCCCATCCCACCTCCACCCCCCACTTTGTTTCTTGTCATTTTCTTCAAGATGCTCCATTGCTCCAGTCAAAATGGCCTCTTCTCTGCCCCTTCAGGGGCTGCTCTGCTTTTCCCACTTTGGTGCCTTTGCTTGTCCGGTGTCTTTTGTTTAAATGACCTCTCTCCTCTATTCACTTAATGTTTATCTGTTCTTCAAAGATCAACCTTACCTTTAGACCTCCATCACCACCCATGTTTTGCAACTCTCTAAAGGCAATTATTATGTAATGTTATGCATTGCATAAGTTGGTTTCATCCCCCTACCAAAACGTAAGCTCCATGATAGAAGGCCAGTTAGAGAAGAGGGCAATATTACCTAAACTTTGAAAGTCCTCTGTCCATGATAAGCACTAGATAAATGTTTTGCTTGTTTGTTTATTTTGGTGGGGCAATGAGTGTTAAGTGACTTGTCCAAGGTCACACGGCTAGTAAATGTCAAGTGTCTGAGGCTGGACTTGAACTCAGGTCCTCCTGAATCCAGGGCTGGGTGCTTTATCCACTTCACCACTTAGCTGCCCCCTAGATAAACATTTTTTAAACAAATGAATGTTCCTGCAGGGATATAGCTTGACTAAGGATGGGCCTTCGTATTCATCAGACTCAACCAACCACCAGCTTTCTTTCACTTCACTTTGTCATCCAGTCCCTGGTCCCTAGTCTCTGGGTGGGATGTGACTGATTGCACAGGGGCAAATATACATATGTAGCAAAGATCAATACACGAGTGTGGGTGAAACCTACACAATATATGCTTGAGCAAGTCTTTCCTCAGGATGCGGACACATAGCGAAGCAAGGTGGTATAGTGGGAAAGGCAACAAATAGAGATCTGGACTCAGGTCTCAGCTTTGCTCACTACCTATGATCACAGAGGCAAGTCATTCACCTCTCTATACCTAATTTCCTCACCCATAAAATAAGGACCTTTCCAGCTCTGAATCTTCCACGGTGGTACCTGAGCCTTCTCTCATCTGTTCCAATAGGTGATTGAGGGTAAATCATCAGGGCCAGAAGGTTCAGGGGTGGTGTGGGAGCCGGGCAGACAGTGGGATCATTGCTTCAAAATAGCTCATGACAAGTGCTGCAATTTGTGACTCCTTCCTCACCCCACCACAGGTCCCAGGTAAATCCCACTTTCATGTCCCAGACCTCTCTCCCTACCCCTTCCCACTGTTTACACATCCAGACCACATTCCTCTGAAAATACATAAAATCTCGAGTTTATTTGAGGTTAGGGGATTATGTTTGCTCTTGGGAAGGGGGCAGAATGTTCTCTTCTTGATTTTGAACGTCAGGCATAGACGAGATCTTCCAGCTTTCCCTGTAGACACACAGCCTGGTTCTTTTCGTCCTCCATCCCCACCCTGAGTCTTTTATTCTTTCACCAGCCGGTAGATGTGATGTTGGGCTCCATGCTCACTTGCAGACACTTCAAACACATATGCAATACATAGTAGGGTTTCTTGGGTATCTCTGTTGGTGACCACCTAGAGGCAGGAGAAAAAAGAGTGATGAGATCTGCCGAGAGATTCCCCATTTCTATATCCACCTGCCCTCTGCTCCTCAAAGTTTTGAGGTTGCCTGTAGTTCCAACCCTTGGCTACAAGGAACAGCCCGTATCATCTATTGCTTCCTCTCAAACTTCATCCATCCAGTTTGGAAGTTTCCCCTCAACCCTCATATTCCCACCCTGGATTCCCACCAGTACAAGCTCCTGAAGCAGTCCCATACTCACACACCTGCAGTATAGTGAAGTTCTCCAATACACTGTTCATCATGTATTTCTCTGGCAGGTGCTTTAGCTTATGGATGAAGTTGATCATATATTCACAGAGAGGAGACCGATGAATCCTGTAGGAGTAGTGGCCATTCTCATAGCGGGCATACTCTGTCTGCAGGAACCAAAATAGAACTCAAATTCAGGATCATCCCACATCCTGACCTTTACTCCCCATGCTTATATTTTTGTTCCTGTGGTTTGCCTCTACTCTAGAGCAACCTCAGTGGAAGGATTCCCATAAACCCCAGAAAGAGAAGCCGGCAAGAAAGGAAATAGAAATGGGTATTCCTTCTAGGAGCATGGAGAAAGACGGTCTTCTTTGATTGGTGAATAGCAACATGGCTCTGCCCCACCCCCAACTCTAGCTCTCCCTTTAGTAATTGGTAGAAACTATGGTACTTTGTATAGAAATAGGACCATTAAGTAAGCTATGGGGCTGTGGGGGGAGTAAGAGGTAAGAGAATAGAGAAGTTAGTGTTTTATAGCTTATTTTACAAAGAAATGTAATATTATTACTTTCACATTAGGAAGTAACTAGGTCATCAAAGTGTTACAGGGGATCTAGTTCAATAAATACATAAAAGTGATTCATAGGGAATGAAATATGGAAAAATATATCATCACTATTTCCTGAAGAAATTTAGTCTACATAAATCAATCACTAAAACAATGAGGTTTTTTTTAAAAAGCCCCAAATTGCCCTACCTAACAAATGATTGATTTCTTCACCAAGAAGAGATGTGGCAGCCTAGGAACATACTGATTTATAATACAAACTCATAGAGGAGAAAGTCAGAAAAGCATAAGCTGCATCACTTTGAAAATCAGTGAAAGCAGAAAGTCTGCAAAGGTTTAGCTAAGCTTTCATCTCTAAGAACATCTCTAAGACCTATCATCCCAAGAGCATTCATACATGACATACACACTGTCAGGAGGCCAAAAGAAAATACAGAAAATCAAAGAGATCTGCCAGCATTTTAAAAATCTTTTTTCATCTTCAATGTCAGTGGATAAGCCACATGTGGATTCTAACATCTCAGTTCCCAATATGATATACAAGGAAATAGAAATGGCATTTAAGAAGATGAAGTCTGGAAGAGTGATTCGAGCAGGCCAAGGGAATATAATTGTGTAATCTTGAATGTATTAAAGGATCATTTTATAAGGTATCTCAGGTAGGGAAATAGATTTTTTTTTAATGGAACATAAAAAAACAATGTTTCTATCCTAAAAATAAGAGCAAACACACATAATTATTGATCTGTATTTCTATGTAACCTGTGGTCTTAAACCAAAGGCTCTAGGTATACACACATGGGTTTCTATACTAGGAACTCTTTTCTAGGATTATCTTGGGAACATCATGTTCTGACTCAAATTTAGGGCTCAACAACAAAAGGTAAAAGGCTTTCAGCTCCCATGCAAGTACTTTCCAAAAAGGCTTTGTTTAACCTGACAAAATGATAAAAACCAAAAGAACTTGTACAAAAGCCCAAAACAAACTCTTCTTCCCTATCCAGTATGCCTCCACCTCACCCAGGCACTTTTAAAGTTTTTCATGATTACGGCACTATGGTAGGTTATGTATGGTAGGGTTACAGGTCTTCCACAAAGAGAAAACATTTGAAGGTGATTCCATTTCTGTAGAACTAGCACAGTTCACATAACTCAGAATATTAACAAAGGACAAGATCTGTGTTTTCTCCTTTACATCATGGCTCTACTGTTTGCTGACACTCAATTTCAGATCCTGCTTAGCTCTAGAATTTCTTTTCTTGGCTCAAAAGTTTAGCATCATCCAGGAACTCTTCCTCTGTGTCTAGGGGGCTTAGTCTGAATATTCTTGTGTCACTCAACCACTGTCCAATTATGTTCCTACAATTCCAAAGTTGGCCCAGGAATTACTTGCTACTCACCCTATATATAACTGTGTCCACTTTTGTACCTGGAGCCTGTGAGAACCAGGGGTGCCAACCCCTGCCGAGAAAGCATGAGGTGACCTTTCTGAGGTTTCTAAGGTCAAATTGGCAACCCAGAAGTTGCCTCACAATTCATGGGCTGCCTTCAAGTCATGCCCCCCACACACACACACACTGGGGGGGGGGGGCGGCACACGCAGGTAAGGTGATTTAGTTTCACTCATCACAAGCCCCATGGTTCTACTACACAGTTCTTTGATGTGAATTGTCATCGTTTCCTTGGAGGGGCTATGGAACTATAGGATGATGAAAACTTCCATCAAGGGAATCAGTCTCCCTATATGGGACCAGCTTCTCTCTGATCATTTCAGCTCTGTGTCTCTGACTATATTTTGCCTTTTAAGGGCCAAGTCCAGAAGGATAGTTCAGGCATATGACTAGCCAAGACTCAATCAATCATCATTTATATCTTAGAGTAGTGTAAAGGATCAGGACCAAAAGCAAGCAGATTCACAACTAATTAAGAAGAAATTGGGGGGGCAGTTAGGTGGCTCAGTGGATAAAGCACTGGCCTTGGATTCAGGAGGACCTGAGTTCAAATCCAGCCTTAGACACTTGACACTAGCTGTGTGACCTTGGGCAAATCACTTAACCCTCATTGCCCCACAAAAATTTAAAAAAAGAAAAAAAGAAATTGGGGCAGCTAGGTGGTGCAGTGGATGGAGCACTGGCCCTGGATTCAGGAGTACCTGAGTTCAAATCTGGCCTCAGACATTTAACACTTACTAGCTGTGTGACCCTGAGCAAGTCACTTAACCCCAAATGTCCCACAAAAAGAAGAGCTATATCAACAATGCCCCAACAAATCAGGAATTAGTCATAGAATGTCACCAAAAGGCCTTGAAATGTTTTCTACCTACTTTCTCATCATTAGCAAAATTTTATAAGCATTATCTACCTAGGTATTGAGGTTATCTTTGATGAAAATATGAGAAGGAAAAAGGCAGATGTTTGTAAATTATTTTCTACCACAGGTGACATCTTTGTAGTCATAAAATTGACTGAGAAGTACAGAAAAGATCCATTATATATATATATATATAAATAAAATTTTTGGTGAGGCAATTGGGGTGAGGTGACTTGCTCAGGGTCACACAGCTAGTTAGTGTCAAGTGTCTGAGGCCAGATTTGAACTCAGGTCCTCCTGAATCCAGGGCCGGTGCTCTATTCACTGCACCACCTAGCTGCCCCCCGCTATATTTATAATATTCATTGATTACTCCCCAAAAGCATTTAATTAAAGAAACCAAAAGCCAGCATTAATATAGCACTTTAAGGTTTGAAAAACTCTTTACAAATGTTACCTCATTTGATTTTCAAAATAACCTTAGAAGTATGTGTTATCATTTTCCCATTTTACAGATGAGAAAACCTAGGAAGACAGAGGTTAAGTGACTTGCCTAGGGTCATACATCTCAGGCCATGTTTGAAAACTCACATCTTCTTAATTCCAGGTCCAGCATTCTATTTTCTGTGCCACCTAGTGCGTCAAATGATTTGTAGATTTAAAAGTTCTCTTCCAAAAAAGGAGTTGCTCATGGACTCTTTTTTTTTTTTTTTGGTGGGCAGGGCAATGAGGGTTAAGTGACTTGCTCAAGGTCACACAGCTAGTAAGTGTCAAGTATCTGAGGCTGGATTTGAACTCAGGTACTCCTGAATCCAGGGCTGGTGCTCTATCCACTGCGCCACCTAGCTGCCCCCACTCATGGACTCTTAACTTATGGAATCTCATTATATAAAATTCAATGATTAATATAACCACAGAGGTAACTGTGTTCAATGACACTCTGATTGGTACACTTGCCCAAAGTGTTTGCCACTTTTATGGACAAATGTCCCTTATAAAATCCAAATGGGAGAGAGAGAGATCTTGATGTTCCTGTTCATGGATGATATTATGTTGTTATAAAGCCCTAGACTATTTTTTTTCTTTTTTTTTTTTGATGAGGCAATTGTGGTTAAGTGACTTGCCCAGGGTCACACAGCTAGTAAGTGTCAAGTGTCTGAGGCCGGATTGGAACTCGGGTCCTCCTGAATCCAGGGCTGGTACTCTATCCACTGCACCACCTAGCTGCCCCAGCCCTAGACTATTATAAGACCTATTTAGTGAGATAAATGGTAACTCAAAAGCGATTGGCCTAATGACTCACACAAGTGCACCCATTTAATAAAAGCCAATAAAAGATGAAAAAATGCCTATCATCCAGACAATATTCTCCTGGGTATACTGAATGATTGCAGATCTTCGATTGCCATACTTTCCAAAGGATCAATATCACCACGTAGTGGACATAAGCAGGCTCTAACAGGTACTTTATGTGCAAGAAGTGGTTTCAGATCATCATAAAAGGAGGTGGGCTCCTTTGTGATTACAGTATAGGAAAGCAGTTGGGATAGACCAAATGCTGCAAAATACCCAAGAAATGTAAATGTTATTGTTCTTCATCATCACCACCACCACCACCACCATCATCATCATAGCTTGTTTCTATGCAGACTGTTGCTAACATAAATAATAAAATTTCAGCCTCAAATTTATTTTGTTTCCCTGTTAACAAACTTGGCTAACCCTCATCTCTACAGGTAAGTCAACAATCTTCCTTAGTCCATCTGAATAAGCAAAACTCCAATAAATAGAGTCTGAATTAATGAGGTTTTACTACATTTTATAATCAGGACCCAGCATAGTCACTTGAATATAGTAATAAAGCAAAAGCTGATAACATTTTTACAAAATGAACATATGATTTGAACTCAGGTACTCCTGAATCCAGGGCCAGTGCTTTATCTACTACACCACCTAGCTGCCCCCAACATGCACTTTTCAAAAGCGTAAATAATTTAGTTTCTGACAAGTTAAATGTGCAACAATTACTTTGCTTATTCAAATGTTTGTTTTTATTAACTGTTACTAAGTTGGAATTAAACAACTTTCAAATTTTTTAAAATTATATATATATATATATATATTTTTTTTAAAGTAGACTGGGGGCAGCTTGGTGGTGCAGTGGATAAAGCACTGGCCCTGGATTCAGGAGGACCTGAGTTCAAATCTAGCCTCAGATGCTTGACACTTATTAGCTGTGTGACCCTGGGCAAGTCACTTAACCCTCATTGCCCCACAAAAATAAAATTTAATAATTAAATTAATAATTAAAATTTTAAAAAAAAAGTAGACCCAAGGAGAGCTTAGTGGAGAAGGCAGAGGAAGAAGCCAGCCTCCATGATTCTCCTTGTGGGAAGTGGGAGCCTAGAATCAAAGAGCCACTTGTTTAAGGTCACATAGGGAGAGGGATCATATCAATGCCAGGGAATAGAACCCAGAAGTCCTAAGCCTGCTTCAAGGCACAGATATAACCATCAGGCTAAAGAGGAAATTAGCACCATACCTGTACTTCTGGTCCTATCACCCCCTTATGGGTAGTTACTCACCTCTACTTTCTCCACAACCTGTTTGCCAAAAGAGCAGACTTTGGTGGAGCAAGTGATGATCATGTTCTCAGGACTCTCATACTGACTGGAGACCCCATAAAAAGAGCTGCCTTCGTCCTCGATGTTGGTGTTGAGGTCAGCCTGGTGGGACAGATATCACAAATAGGTCAGAGGGATCTACAGAGGTATTATACTCAGACATATTTCAGACAGCCTCAAGTACCTTAGAAAGTCATTCTACTTAACAAAGATTCTAAACCAGCTAAAGGGACTAGAAGAAAAGAGAAAACTTCAGAAGAATTTAGGCAGTGATTACTCGAAAATTCACAGCTAGCCAGCAAGTGGTGTGGCAAAAAAACCAGTCAAAAAGGGAAATGATCTGTCATAAAATAAGGACTAGGGATGGGATAGTCTGAGTACCGCATTGTTATGGACAAAATATTAAAAGAGCCGGAGGAAAGATGCATACAAAATGGTGCCTTTTATATGAATGATTCATGGAAAGATATGAAAAAGAAATACACAGGATGAGAAGACCTGAAGGGGTTGCGATGTGTGCCGGGGAAAGGGTGCCCACATCAGGAAGATCAATGAATTTGGCATTAGAGGGCCTGGTTTGAAAGTCTAATCACTACGCACTACCTGGGTACCCCTGAGAACTTTATTTCCCTGGCTGTTACTTTTCTCATCTATAGGTAAGGACATTGGACTAGATCATTTATAAAGTCTCTCCCAACTCCAAATCCTCTGATCTTATGGCACCGAAGATAAACTCTTCATGTGTCATAGTTACTCCCCTGTTAAGCTTCATTGAGCTCTAATTTCAATGTAATTTAAATGATTGGCTTTCTGAAAATCCAGAAGACCCTGGAATAAGACAGTTACTCATATACCTTGAGCCCTAGGCTGTATCCCTGTGATCACCAGCATAATAACAAATGACATTTATGCATGGTACGTTTAAAGTGACTTTTATACATGACACTTTAAGGTTTACAAAGCATTTTAGGGACATTACCTCATTTGATACCCAACACATTCTGGCAAGGTACACACTATGGGTATTATTATTTTGGGGGGGGTGGGCAGGGCAATGAGGGTTAAGTGACTTGCCCAGGGTCACACAGCTAGTAAGTGTTAAGTGTCTGAGGCCAGATTTGAACTCAGGTCCTCCTGAATCCAGGGCCGCTACTTTATCCACTGCACCACCTAGCTGCCCCCCACTATGGGTATTATTATCCCCATCTGACACTCATTCTGTATTTGGGCAAGGTACAGACCCTAAGAAATCCATCTAATGCAAAAGTCCCCATTCCCAGGCTAACCTCAACCCCCGCACTTAAGCTTGGAGCCTGGACCACAATGGGACATATCATCAGCACAGTCCTAAAAACAGGGAAGGATTTTCTGAACCTAGGATAGCATTAGATCCAGAAACCAAGAACCCTTCTTTCCCAAGACAAAGATGTAACCAACCAAGCCTGGGAGGGACTATGAAGTCATTCAGTCAGTTCCACTACTGGCCACTATGGGGCAGCCTGTCATCACTTTCTTAAAGGAAAAAGGCTAGTTTGAAATAGGTATGGGAAAGTCTTTAATGTAGAGAAAGGCCATAAGAGCGTGGAAGCTTGTGTATTAACTGGAATCCTTCAAAAGGATTCAGATTTGGCATGTAGAGATCATCTAATTCAACCTCTTCACTTTACGGTTGAGGAAACAGGCCCAGAGAAGTTAAGTACCTAAAATCATTCAGGTAGTAGTTTCTGGGCCAAGGTTTTCTGACTGTCCATCAAACCTCACTATTCCTCATACACCGGTGGCCCTAAGACTTTGTATGAGTTACTTCACACCTCTCTGGGCCTCAATTTCCTCACTTACACAATGAGTGGGTTAGACTGAAGGATGGAGGCGAGGGGGTGTTAGAGTCACTTCCCCATACTACCAGGCCCCATTGTCTTCTCCTTTGAGATCCTGATTTCAGCCATGGTGAATGAACAAAACATATAGTCAGAGGCCCAGGAATTGAATGCTGGCCCTAATATTACATTCTGGGTGAGCTTCAGTCCCACGGATGAGGTGAAGACCCTCCTGCTGCCACTTGAACATACCTCAGTAGGTTTCTTTTTTTGTTTTTTTGTTTTTTTTGTTTTGGTTTGGTTTTTTTGGTAGGACAATGGGGGTTAAGTGACTTGCCCAGGGTCACACAGCTAGTGAGTGTCTGAGGCTGGGTTTGAACTCAGGTCCTTCTGAATCCAAGGCTGGTGCCTTATCCACTGAGCCACCTAGCTGCGCCCGTCAGTAGGTTTTGATTTCAGTAGGTGATGGGAAGGAAGCCCACCTCCAACCCCTCCCTTCTCTTTGTTGTCCTAGGAGGGATGGGATATCCACAAACAGAACTTGGTGGGGAATAGGCTTGGGTCTGTTCAGTTTCCAGGACAAGCACATGTAGATAAGAATCATAGCATCTGGGAGTGAATTTCTTCATCAACTTTAGGGAATTGCCTGAGACACACAGAGGTTAAATGGCTTGCCCAGAAACACAGAGCTGAGAGGTGTTGGAATCCAGCTGTGTTTGAACCCCAGCCTTCTTGACTCTAAACCCAGGAATGTATCCTCTATACTATGCTGCCTCATTTTTCTGTAACACTATGGATGAAATCGGGATCTCAGGCCTTAAAAGGGAAGACACTGGGGGCAGTTAGATGGCGCAGTGGATAGAGCACTGGCCCTGGATTCAGGAGTACCTGAGTTCAAATCCGGCCTCAGACACTTAACACTTACTAGCTGTGTGACCCTGGGCAAGTCACTTAACCCCAATTGCCTCACCCCCCCCCCAAAAAAAGGGAAGACACTGGGGAGCTTGTGTATATGGGGAAAGGACATCAGAACACTTGGAGATCACACATTTTACTGTTGTTCAGTTGGTTTCAGTCCCATCTTTGTGGCCCCACTTGGGATTTTCTTGGCAAAGATATTGGAGTGGCTTGCCATTTCCTTCTCCAGTTCTCTCTCTTTTTTTTTTTTCCACGCGGCAATGGGGGTTAAGTGACTTGCCCAGGGTCACACAACTAGTAAGTGTCTGAGGCCGAATTTGAACTCAGGTCCTCCTGACTCCAGGGCCGGTGCTCTATCCTCTGTGCCACCTAGCTGCCCCTCCAGTTCATTTTACAGATGAGGAACTGAGGCAAACAGGGTTAAGTGACTGGCCCAGGGTCGCACAGCTAGTATCTAAAGTCATATTTGAACTCAGTCCTGCCCCTCTCTCCACCCTGCCTCCTAGTTGCCCTGAGATCATTCAAAACACATAGTAAAGAGAGAAGATACCCTTAGAGGGGATGGTGCTAGCAGCTGGGAGGACCAAGAAAAGCCTTCTGGAGGAGGCACAGCTTGAGCTGAGTCTTAAATAAGCCAAGAGCTAGAGGTTGGAAGGGAGAGCAAAAAGAAGCCGGAAGCAGGCCAACTCTCCTAATCTTAGTTCTGTCCTCTTGACTTCTCTCTTATCTCAGTCCCACCCTTTGCATCAGCTCCGGCCCAAGTCTCCTTTCACCACCTCCAGATCACCTGGCCCTAATGAATCAGTCGACAAGTACTTATTGAGCACCTAGTGTGTAAGGCACCCAGTTAGGTTCTGCAGGGGATACAAATAAGCACAGACATCACACTGAGCAACTCAACAACATAGCTAAAGAGATGAGAAATGGGAGAGGGGGGCTTAGGGCCGAATTTAGAAAGCTGAAGGATGGTAAATCAGGAGAGACAGACGGGCAAAGATGGGCCAGAGACAGAGAGTGGGTAATGACCAGTAAGAGTTATAAGAAGATAAAGTTCTTTGCAAGCCTTAAAGCACCCTGTAAATGCTGGCTATTGTTACTACCTTTATTCACATCCATAACACATTAAAGCACTTTAGAAAGTACATTCCTTACAAGAATGGCCTTGTAGGGGCAGCTAGGTGGCACAGTGGATAAGGCACTGGCCCTGGATTCAGGAGGACCTGAGTTCAAAGCCAGCCTCAGACACTTGAGACTTACTAGCTGTGTGACCCTGGGCAAGTCACTTAACCCCCATTGCCCTGCTAAAAAACAAAACAAAACAAAACAAAACAAAAAGAATGGCCTTGTGAGACAGGCAGCACAAGCACTGTGATCAAGGTCAGAAAATAGAGGGGGCTTACTCTCGGTGAAACTGCTAGGGAGTGACAGAGTTGGAGCCTGAACTCAGCTCTTGCAACACTATGAAATTATTATTTTTCCCCCCATACTACTCAGGGGTTTTGAGCCTCAGGTGAGGCTCAAATGAGAAAATGGGTGTGAAGCCTTCAAAAACCTTGAACACTATATAAATGCCAGTTATTGTTATTATTATTTTATTAGTGCCCTATAATCACTTGGACTCCAGTCTGGTGATAACGATACCATCCCTGAACCTTTTGCTGCACCCCTGTAATATTTATAGAACAATTCTGGGATATGCTAATAAATACTTAACAATCAGGTTCTGGGGGGCGGGGTGGGGGAGAAGGGGTGTGTGTGTGTGAATGCATGCATATACACTTTTAAATTTAATCTACATTATTAATACTTTAAGTCTAGACAAACATCAAACAATAAAGCAAACCCTGATTTGTAACAATTGCCAATTTCTGGGTAAAGGTACAAATCTACCATGTACAGCTTGATATTCCCTCCAAATATACAACAAAGTTATCATGTAAATTTCTTTTCTTAGGGACAGCTAGGTGGCACAGTGGATAAAGCACCGGTCCTGGAGTCAGGAGTTCAAATCCAGCCTCAGACACTTGACACTTACTAGCTATGTCATCCCGGGCAAGTCACTTAACCCTCATTGCCCCACAAAAAAAACAAAAAAAAGGAAAAAAAATTTCTCCCCCCTCCATTGGCTACCATTAGAAACATGAGTATAAGAGGGCAGCTAGGTGGCGCAGTAGATAAAGCACTGGTCCTGGATTCAGGAGGACCTGAGTTCAAATCTGGCCTCAGACACTTGATACTTACTAGCTATGTGACCCCAGGCAAGTCACTTAACCCTCATTGCCCTGCCCCCTCAAAAAAAAAAAAAGAAAAAAAAAAAGAAAGATGGGAATATATGTAAAATTATTCTATATATACTTTCTTTTGGTCACTTACTTTTGATGTCTTCTTCATCTAACAGTCCTCAATCCCCCTCCCAGATTTCTTCCCTCAAAGTATGAACCCAAGCATTTCTTGCTCTCCCTTTCCCCCTATATTCCCTTCCCTTGTTCTCCAACCCCCAGCCCCTCAAAAGGTTCTTTTCCCCTTCTTTTCTTCAGTTTAAGAAATCAATCCCCCCCACCAACACACATACTCCATTCCCTCAGAAGATTCTGGCCTTGAATTCCCTACCCTCCTGACCTCTCCATGCCCCCTCTCACTCTCCTAACCTATTCATAGCTGTGCGTGTGGGTTGGCAGCTCATAAGGAAAGCAGTTAACAGGTGTGGGGAATCAAATGACTGGCAAATGAGCCAGAGCAGCCACAGCCCTAGTGTTGGGGGACTGAAGGGGTTCAGATTCATTGTCATGTGCTGGTATTCAACCAGGCCAGCCAGGAGTAATGTTAAGGAGCCTCAAAAGGATTGTCAAACAAGGATTGGAAGGAGATGATTGGGGGGGGGCATATTATATAGTCTTCCCTCCTCTGGGCTCCCAGCCCTAGCTCAAGCTCTGCTGTTGAGCCCAGGAATTTTTCAAATCTGAAACTATTATTAATAAATAGTGAGTAGGGGTTTTTTTTGTTGTTTTTTTTTGGGGGGGTGAGGCAATTAGGGTTAAGTGACTTGCTTGGGGTCACACAGCTAATAAGTGTCAAGTGTCTGAGGCCAAATTTTAACTCAGGTCCTCCTGACTCCAGGGCCGGTGCTGTATACACTGTGCCACCTAGCTGCCCCATGAGTAGTTTTATAGTCCTAACCTCACCCCATGGGACAATCCCACTGTTTGCAAATGGAGTTGTAGCCCAAAGCCAAGAGGATGATGTTTGGTGGAGGGATCACTTTTCTTGGGAGGCAGACACCTCAACTCTCCTTATTCATATTTAAGATTCTGAAAAACCCTATAAACAAGGAAGAACTGTAGAGAGTAAGAACTTTCTCACCTTTTGAGGTTATGCAATGACTACTGACTACCTTGTGACTATTGGTTACAGCACAGGAGGCTATCAAGTGCCTTACTGAACTCTCGATTTTCTGTAACCACAGCTACTGACCTGCCAACCACTCAAATGGTCCTGTTAAGGACAGCAAATGAGGGTAGTCGGGCCTGACTTGGGCATAAACAAAGCTGGGCAGATGCTAAACTAGTGGATGACACAATCGAGATTAAAAAAGACTTGGATGTGAGCAATATCCTGAATCTATCAAAATGGAGTTTGGGAAGAACCCATACGAAACCTGAAATTGAGGCTGTCTTTGTCGTTTTGTAAGTATGGGAGGGGCAAGATAAGGCTAGTTTAAGTGAAAAAGACTCAAGGGGAGTGGAGGGAATTAGTATTACAAGCTCAATTTGAGTTAGCAGCGTGGTGAAGCTGCCAATAACCCTAATATGATCCTCAGTTATATTTATAAAATCATACATGATGATACGGTCAGTAGTAACTAAATAGGATTTCAAAAAGTTCAGAGAAAATGGGAAGCGTCATTCCATGGACAGGCTTTAAGGAGGGGGACTGCTCAAAAGGGATGGAAAGGCTCCCCCCCAAAATGAAATTCTGATAATACAATAGTGAATGAAAAATTAATTGATCTGTCCAAGACCACAAAGATAGTAACAGAGTCAGAACTTGCTAGTGTGCCCTCCATTGTATCATGTTGCCTCAATCCCTTTTCTTACTTTCTCCTATCCACTCCTCTCACTAGAGGCCAATATGGTGGACAAGGGGAAGGAGGGGGCATGGAGAGAAACGATCAAAGTTGAGAAGGGTGATCATTCTATTTCCTTTTATCACAATCCTGACCATTATGAGTCTACTGTTTCTTTCAGAAAAGGGAAACTGAGGCCCAAGGTCAAATAGCAAGTCAGTGGTAGTAATAAGGGACCCCCAGAGTCCCAGACCTCAAACACTACCTTCTCCACAGATCCAAACAATACAAATTAGCATTCTGCCAATCTCAGTCCCACACCTCTCTGCTTCTCAAAGTTTGGAGATTCTTCAGAGAGCACCAGAATCAGAAGGCACTGTCACATACAATATACTCAGCAGGGAATCTGGAAGACATTCCCTCCTTCCCTCTTGGGCATTTGTATAGCAAAAATTCTCATAGTTTCCATAGCTATCCCCTGGCCTACTCCAATGGCCCTAGAAATGGATGCGTGGGAAAAGAATCAAATAAACTCATCTCTTACTGTCTCCACACTTTAGTTTCCTAATCTTATTTTATATAAGACAGACAAACCAGATAATCCCTAAGATCCTAAGAGATAGCTAAACTCTAAATCCAAGGAAGGGTGTCATCACAATCTATGTCCTATAAATATATTTAACATAACTGCACATGTATACCTCTATTATTAAAATACTATTTACAGAAGAAAAAAACAGGGGGCAGCTAGATGGCACAGTGGATAAAGCACTGGTCCTGGATTCAGGAGGACCTGAGTTCAAATCTGACCTCAGATACTTGACACTTACTAGCTCTGTGATCCTGGGCAAATCACTTAACCCTCATTGCCCTGCAAAAAAAAAAAGAAAGAAAGAAAAACAGAAGGAAAAAAATGATTATGAGAAATTGAAAGAATTATATGAACTGATGGAGTGAAGAAAACAACTGGTAGAAAAATGTATACAATCACTACAGTAATGTAAAGGAAAACCGTATTTTTTTTTTATACAACAAACCGGGGCAGCTAGGTGGCACAGTGGATAGAGCACAGGCCCTGGAGTCAGGATTACCTGAGTTCAAATTCGGCCTCAGACACTTAACACTCACTAGCTGTGTGACCCTGGGCAAGTCACTTAACCCCAATTGCCTCATTAAAAAAAACAACAACAAACCAATCTGTGTCCTTTTGATTTAGAATTGTAAGCCTCCTAGAAGGTTCTGTGTTTTTTAAATTTTAAGCTAAATTGTATTTTATAAATTGATTGTTATTTATATATTAATGGCTATTATGCCACTTTGGGCAGTAAGCAGTTATTATTAGTTAATATTATATATAGGTGAAGTATTGACCATGTGTCTCCCTAACTTCTCATGGTCTCAGGCCTTCATACCTACATTGTCCTAAGAGGAAGAGTGTGCACCAAGAGAGTGTTCAGAGCCAAGAGATCAGGTGAAAAAGGGCAAAGAGAGCCACCTTCCATGGGTTGACATGCCTCGAGAGTGGTCTAACCATTTCTTTTGTTCCCTTGGGCTTGTCCCAGACAAAAGCTGAACTTTCTGGAGTGGGGAGAAGAACGGACTGAAACTGAAGAAATCCATTATTAATAATTATTTTCTCATAGTTCCTTCTGTGGTAAAAATTATTTGTGGTAAAGATTAATATTCCCGTTTTTTAGCTAACTCATTTGGGAGGGGCCACACCTGGCCCACCCCGAGGTTATTTATGCTACTGAGCTCAGAAAGGCAGCTTTTGAAGGACCTCCCCTTTTGGGAGGCAGGTTGCTCCAGAGGAACACTAGGCATCTTCTGGAACTCTCCTTCTTGGCCCTTGCACTGCCAGCCCGTGTTCATGCTCTGTCTCGGGTGACTGCTGTTCTGGAGAGCAACTGTAGACTGTCCTGGGGGGTTGGTGAGTTAATTACAGAAAACCCTAAATTCCTTTGAACTAGCTTAATTGGGAACGGTCTGGGCAGCAAATAGGCTAAGCTTAGAGTTAAGAATATGTGTCTGTATTTCTATTTTCCTATTTCCTTATCTTTGATTTTTATTAGTTTCACCTTTGTGGTTTAATTAATTCCCAAGTAATAAAATCTGATCCTTTTGTGACTAAAGCTTAGAGGCTCCTTTCTTATTGACCTGGAGAAATATCTAAAAAAGGGCAGTTCAGAGTGGAGGGAGAACCTAAAAGGTCCCTCATATTTCCGGGACCCCAATATTAAGGCGAGTCACCCAAACAACACTCTGTATATAAAATTTTGGCCCTCACACTTCCTTGGCCACAACTCCCTCCCTACTCCTACATATCCATTCATGTCAGCTGGATCTCCCATATTCCCATTCTATCCTTTCCTCTGCATCCCTGTCCCAGCACCAAAACCCTTTCCATCCTTTCAGTTTTGGAAATCTGACTTTCACCAGAAAGTTCTGAATCACTCACTGGCCACCCTCTCCAGCACAGGATATACCTTCTCTTGTGCTAGATTTCTAACACATGGGGTTAGAAGAAGGAGTAGGTGTGTATCTTGTTCCTCACTGCCACTTCTAGACCTTTCTCCTACCACAGTACTTCAGGGACCTTTCCTCATTTGAGGTTCATTCAGTTGCTGGTGGTTGTTATCTACTGGTTCCCAGGGGGCCTTTTCTCAAGGAATTTAGTACCTTGCTCATTCCTATTCATCCCAACTCTGCCCTAATACTTGCAGACATCAGTTCACATGTTAGTGTTTCCTTGGATATTCTTGCTTTGCAGTTTAGCAACGTCTTCAAGTCCCATAATTTGAACCTTCATTCTACTTCAACTATAAGCAAAGATGGTCATACTCTAGATGGGGTTTTTTGGGGGAGCAATCAGGATTAAGTGACTTGCCCAGTGTCACACACCTAGTAAGTGTCTGAAGCCAGATTTGAACTCAGGTCCACCTGACTCTGCTGTAGCACCTTGTTGCCCCTCACTTTAGATCTTGTATGAGCTGTCACCCACAAATATTTTATTTCCACAACATAACGCTGATATTCCTCTCTCTTTAAAGCATTTACTAAGCTTCTGTTATGCGCAAGGAACTGTGCCACGCACTTTACAAATATTATCTCATTTGGTCTTTATAACAACCCTATGAGGTAAATGCTATTCTCATCCTCCTTTTACAGATGAGGAAACTAAAACATGAAAGGCTTAAGTGACTTGCCCAGGGTCACAGAGCTGGTAAATAACAAAGGCCACATTTGAACTCAACCCTTCTGACTCCAGCCCCATCACTCTAACTAATCCACCTATCTAATCATAACCCTGTCTTTCCATCTCTCTCTGAGCCTCACCTCTCCTAATCCTATTTCCATCCTCACCACAATCTCCAAGCTATTATCTGTGCTTTGTTCTCACCTTTCCTACTTTCAAAATATTGACCTTTATTTAACTAGTTCAGTTTAATTTTTTATTAGTTCAGCTTAGTGCATGCTTTCTAACCATGACCTGTTTTCTTCCCATGATGTTGTCTCTAAACCCCCTTTTGAAACCCCAGTCTTGCATTACCCCTGCCAATGGCCATCTGTTTCTGCTCTTTTGCTACTGAACACCATTGAAGGAAGCTAGCTGTACAACGTGCCGAGCTTACTATAAATTCTTGTTATTCAATTTTAACTCGCTAAAGCACAAAAATCCTTTTGCTCCTCCTTGATGGACTCTATAGCCCTCCCCAGCACCAGCTGTTGCAAACCTCTTCTCAAATCATCTACACTACCCCCCTCTCTACTCCTCAGCAGAAGTCCTCACTCATTTTGTACCTCACTATCTGTCAAAAGCATTTTCTCTTCCCCAATTCCTCACTTTAAATCACCTTAAGATCACCATACATTTTCTACTCTTTCTTCTTGCCAGTAGGAGCAACTTTACTTGTGCTATTGCTCACACGCCCTCCCATTTCCCCTTTGATCATTCCTTTCTTGGTAATTTTCATCTTTTCCTTATTCTCTGGCTCCTTCCTTGCTTCCTAGAAACATGCCTAAATGTCCCACAGCCTTAAAAAAACACCTTCACTTCACACTCAGGCTATCATTGGGCATCTCTCTTCTTTTTCACAATGAAACTTGTAGAAAAAGTTATGTCCCTCATTTTCTCAGTTACTTGCAATCTGTCTTCCATCTCTACCCACTGACCAACATTTTCTCTCCAAGTTTAATTTCCTAATCCTCTTTCTTGACCTCTCTGCAATATTTGACTTTGTCGACCACCTTCTGCTTCTGGATACTGTCTCCTACCTGGGTTGTGAAAATATTTCTGTTATGTTTCTTTCTGATCCTCCTCAGAAGACTTCACTGAATCATCATTCATGACTTGCCCCCTATTTGTGGGTGTACTCCAGGGCACTCTCCCAGTGTCTCTGGTCTCTCTGCAATTCTTTTGGGGATCTCCTCAGCTCCCTAGGACTCAGCTATCATCTCTATGCAGATGCCTCCCAAAGCTCTTCACTGTTTTCCAGAGCTCCAATATCTCCTACCTGGATGTCCCATAAGCATCTCAAATCCAATTTATCTAAAATAGAACTTATCTTTTTCCGCTAAACCCATTCCTCTTCCAAACTCCCCTATTTCTGTTGAGGACAAGACTATTCTTCCAGACATACAGGTTTCTTTTTTTTTTTTTTTGCGGGGGCAGTGGGGGTTAAGTGACTTGCCCAGGGTCAAACAGC
Source organism: Dromiciops gliroides (assembly GCF_019393635.1). Classification (NCBI taxonomy): domain Eukaryota; kingdom Metazoa; phylum Chordata; class Mammalia; order Microbiotheria; family Microbiotheriidae; genus Dromiciops; species Dromiciops gliroides. The sequence continues at coordinate 199,085,565 of NC_057865.1, forward strand.
TATTAAGTGTCAAGTATCTGAGTCCAGATTTGAACTCAGGTACTCCTGAATCCAGGGCCAGTGCTTTATCCACTGTGCCACCTCGCTGCCCCCAGGTATTCAGGTTTCTGACCAGATAATCACCCTCAACTCTTCATTCTTATTTGCTGTTCTCCTTACAGCAGATCAGATCCCCCATCCATGTCTTTACACAGGTTCTCTCTTATGCTTGAAATGCCATCCCTCCTTCCCTCCACCTCTTGAAACCCCCAGCTTAAGCATCACCTCCAAGAGGCCTTTATTGATTTGTTGGTGTCTCATTCCTCTTTCTGTGTTCTTTTGTGTTAAATTTGTTCCTTTATAAGCTTCACGTCGCAGGTAATACTATAAACTGACCAAGGTCTTGGGCACAGAAGATGAACAGCTGTAACAGTGATGAATCTGAGAATGACACATTGAGTCCTTGACATCTTCTGAGCATGGGACCTAGAGTCAAGACCTGGGTTCAGGTCTGTCAGCCAACCAGTATTTATTAAGTTCCTACTATGTGGGACAGCTAGGTGGTGCAGTGAATAGAGCACCCGCCCTGGAGTCAGGAGGACCTGAGTTCAAATCCGGCCTCAGACACTTGACACTTACTAGCTGTGTGACCCTGGGTAAGTCACTGAACCCCAATTGCCTCACCAAAAACAAACAAACAAAAAAAGTTCCTACTATGTGTCAGGCACTATGCTAATTGCTGAGTTTGCAAAGAAAGGCAAAACACAGTCCTTGCTCTCAAGGATCTCAGTCTAAGGGGGATGGAAACAACTATGTAAAAATAAGATACATACAGGATAAGTGAGACATAATCAACAGGAGATGGAGTTGTAGCTACAACACTCACAACTGTGGACAAGTCAGTTAACATCTGTGAATCCATTTCCTCATCTGTAAAATATGCATAAAACCTACCTACCTCACAGAGTTGTAAGAAAAACATTTTATAGATCATAAAGTGTCATATAAATGTAAACCACCCAATTACCATTTTTACTGTTCCCTAATCTATCAGGTATGTCTCTTGCACAGGTCACAGGACCCCAGCAGTCAGAGGTCATGGGGCCCCCTTAATGGGTTCTTTGCTCCAGGTCTGCACTCCAATTCAATATTACTCCCCATGCCCAGAATTGTGCTTCTAGGTTAAGCTTGAGCCAGTGCTGAACTCTATTTCTTCCTCTGAGTCAGAGAACACCCTAAAAAGTTGATGGAAGACAGATGGACCAAAATTTGCAAGAGAGGAATTAATGTAAATTTAGTTTCTTCCCATGGGTGGACATGCAACATATATACTCTATGCACACCTATGGTTCCTCCCAAAGTGCTGTTCTATAGGGGACAAGGCTGAGTCTGAGAGATGCTTTAGATATAAAGAGATATTAGTGCAGTGATACCTACTGGCAGAACCTCTTTTTATTTTTCTTTCAATTTTTTTAATCAGAGCTGGAACTAAGATGATTTCGCTGGATCCTATTTCTTTCATCCTAACCCACTTTAGGCACTCCCCCACCATGACCTTCAAGGGACTGGGACATCTGCAATCTACCCATCTAATCCCAGTGTCTGTCACTGATCTACCCAGCCCTGGTCCATAAAGAAAAGAATAGAAACATCTCCACTACAGGAGACTGGGGCTAGGTGATTGTCCATCTCTCTACCCAAGACCCTCCAACAACTACACATAACTCATCATGCTCCTTAGTGAGAGAACTATAGTCATCCACCTGTCATTTGGACTCCAAGCCAAACCCTTTCTCTGGTCTCATTCTATCCTGTACCAGGAGCAAGAGACCTGGGACAAAAAGGTTTTAACAGCCAGACTCCTATTCTTTTAGATAGGATGAACTAATGGAAAAAACCCTAGACTTAAGTGCTAGAAATCAGGAGACAGGGGCAGCTGGGTGGCGCAGTGGATAGAGCACTGGCCCTGGATTCAGGAGGACCCGAGTTCAATTCTGGCCTCAGACACTTAACACTTACTAGCTGTGTGACCCTGGGCAAGTCACTTAACCCCAATTGCCTCACAAAAAGAAAGAAAGAAAGAAAGAAAGAAAGAAAGAAAGAAAGAAAGAAAGAAAGAAAGAAAGAAAGAAAGAAAGAAAGAAAGAAAGAAAGAAAGAAAGAAAGAAAGAAAGAAAGAAAGAAAGGAAGAAAGAAAGAAAGAAATCAGGAGACGGCTCTGCCATTAACTTTGGGTTTGACCATGGCAGATCACTTAGTCTCTTTTAGCTTCAATTTCCTTATCCTATCAACTGGGAATAACAATATTTATTCGACCTACTTTTCAGGGTTGTCACAAATACCAAATGAGACAATATATATGAAAATGACAAATAAAATGAAAAGTACCACACAAATATATAAAATGAGGATATATCATTTGTCATCTCCAAGATTAATCACACCTCTAAGAGTTTATGGTTTGTAGGATTTGGAGTGAGAAAGAAACTTGTAGACCATATGGACCAGTCATTCTGATGTCCTTGTTCATGAACCCCTTGAGGGGTTCGAGGGATTCATATTACATAATCTTTAATGGTACTTTAAGTAATAATTGCTTAAATTATGGGGCATTATTATATACATTTTATTTATATTCAGCAAAAATTTGTAAAGTAAGTTTACTAGATAAGAGCAAGCATGAAATCTTGTTAGATTACTCCTTTAAATTATTTTAGAATATCCCACATAAAATATTTACAATTATTTTATGATTAATCTTATTCATTTGGAATTTTCATAATTGCAGGTAGAATGCAGTTTTACATTATAAACTATTTTATAATGAAAATTTTAATTTGGAGCTTTTTTGGACACTGTAATTATTGTTAAGCTTTTAATGAAAAAACCTAAAAGATTACTGTAGGGGTTCATGTGTTTTGTTGTTGTTGTTGAATGGGGTTTCAAGAACAAAAAATGGTGGGAATCATCAATTTAGACAATTCCCCTCATTTTACAGATAAGCAAACAGAAACCCAGAAAAGTAAGTTAGCGCGTTCAAGGTCATCCAGAATCTAAGTGGAAGAACGGGGGTTCCAAGCCTGGATCTCCTACTACCACTCACTGTTAATGGTCTGTAATAAATATGACATTTTGAAAAAAGTACTGATGTCATTTCTTATACTAATGCTACAATCCCTTTCTTCTTAGGTAGGAAGTATTTCATACTCCTATTATTTCCTAGGTTTCCTTATGAGGGAACAATAAATTCCCATCATACACACAAAAAGGGGAAACTGAGACAGAGTTGAAGGAGAGATATCTATTGGTCACAAAACAAATGACATGAAAAGCTGTGATTTTGAGAATGCTCCTGTACCCCTAATCTATAATGGTCTTTTCACTACTTGTTCCATGGACCTACTTCAAAATCCTACTAAAAACTTTCTCCATTAAGACGACTTCCCTGACTAATTTTTTCTAATAATCACGTTTGTGAGATTTAAAATTGGATATTAGATCATAAATCTCCCCTACTTAACCTTTCCCTTAATTTATCTCCCAGACTAGTAAATGGAAGAAGCTTTTGGTTTTCTAGATAGACCTTTTATTGTTATGGTAGTCACAAGGTGATATTGATTAGAAGGATGGGAAAGTAGAAACACAATACAAATCGTCTTAAGTCTAAGCTTAGTCTATATTCCTTATAAAAACTCACCAAAACCGAAGGCCACCTTTGGAGAGAGAGAGAGAGAGAGAGAGAGAGAGAGAGAGAGAGAGACCATCTGTCCAGCGCAGTCAGGAGACCAGCAGAGCAGGAAAAAGTCCCACTTCCGTTCTCTCCTTGTCTTTTAAGCTTGCACCCAGGAAATTGAGTGCATAGCAGGCAGTCTGACGTGCGCAGCAGGCAGACTGTTGGTCTCCTCCCCAAAAGGGTGGTCCTTCAAAAACTGGCGTCTTTCAGTTATCCTAACCGACTGTTAAAAAAACTTTCATATATTTTTTTTACCACACATTCCTTCTAGCAACCCCCAGATCTCATATACACATGAGAGATCCCTCCCATTCCAAAGGATAATTAATATAACTTTGTACCCAACAGTCCCTAGCACATAGGAGATATTCCAAAAATGTTTGTTGAATGAGCTCGGTTCTCTAGCTTCCAAATTACAATGTGCTAATAAGAAAATTTAGTGTCTATTATTGGTGCAACTCCCATGATTCAGTTACTCTTTGAACTGAAGAAGCTATAGGTAAAAAAAAAAAAGAGAGAGAAATTCATTCCTTACTAGTGGGAGAAAATGTCCCAATCCCCTGGGGGATTTGTGACCCCAGGCTAGCTGGGCTTGGCTAAGGAAGTAGGAGAGGGGCAGACCTAGTGTCAGTGTATGACACAATTGAATGATCTTCTGAAACACCCCTTTTTCCCACTTGCTGCCCTGACTTACTAGCTTTGTGACTGCAGGCAAGTGACTCAGGCTCTGTTTCCTCATCTCTAAAATGGGGATAATAGCACCTACCTCACAAGGTTATTACATGGACCAAATGAGATAACATATGTAAAATGCTTTGTAAATGTTAAAACTCTTATATAAATTGATGATGATGATATAAACTTATGAAATCTAGCTGTTGTTCTCCAGAATTGGGGACCCTCAAATTATATTCCAGTGGGACAGAACTTTGGCTGATAGGTGTATCCATTCTTGGTCTCCACCTCTCTGCATTTTTATGTCAGAGCATTCCAGCTGACCATACTCTATCTTATCTCTATATTCTTTGGCTCTATGCCCATGCCATAGTCCCACCCCCACATACTATTATTCCACCTATCAGAAAGAGATGTTTTCCTGTAATTACACCCTTTAATACCAGTGGCCTACCACCATTTCAGTTTCTACCTTTTGAGTGTCTATTCGCTGGTTCCAACACTCCCCTCATTCTGTCTCTCTGGAACTTTCCACCTATAAAAAGTTGACATTAGATTCTTGATTCTTATTCCTATACAACATCACTAACTTACCCAGAACTTGACGAGGAAGAAGGCATTTGAGGGTCCTCGTTCAAAGAGCTCCTTGAGTCCTCCCTTCTTATCTGGGAATTTGTCGTAGATCTGGTGGATGTCCACCGCTTCGAGGTAGGGGTCATTGTAGCTGGGACTGGACTGGCCAATGTGTACAAATAGGTGCTTGTTATACTGTGAAGAGAGTATCGGGATCAGAAATGAGACAAGGAGACAATTTCAGGGTTTCCTGGTGTAGTCCAAAGAACCCTGACCTGAAAACTGGGATCTAACTAGATGTGTAATCTTTGTCAAAGTACATTCGCTCTCAGAACCTCATTCCTAATGAGGGGCTAGACCAAATTGTCTCTAACATTCCTCTGACATTCTGCAAAACTATGTGGACCAATAACTAACACCAATATAAAATTTGTAAAACATTTTATATGTATCTACACATTTTTGTTGTTCAGTTACTTTCAACGGAATCCAATTCTTCATGACCCCAAATGGGGTTTTCTTGGTGAAGGTACTGAGGTGGTTCGCCATTTCCTTCTCCAGCTCATTTCAAAGATGAAGAAACTGAGGCAAAGAGGGTTAAGTGACTTGCCCAGGGTCACAAAGCTAGTAAGTGTCTGAGGCCAGATTTGAACTCAGAAAGATGAGTCTTCCTGATTCCAGGCTCAGCACTCTATCCATTGCACCACCTAGCTGCCCTATCTATACATATACATAATTTCTTTTAACTTTTATACATATTTCTTTTGAGTCTTACAAGAACCCCGTGAGCTAGGCCCTATCATCATCCTCATTTTATAGATAAATGAACGGTAGCTCAGAAAGAAAGGATAAATGATTTTGCCCAGGGTCACACAGCTATTAAATGTCAGAGGCAAAATTGAGTAATGATAGCTGACACGTATATAGTGCTTTAAGGTTTGAAAAGTACTTCACATGTATGACATTAATGTGAGACTCACAACCCCGGTAGGTGGGTGCTATTATTAACCCCATTTTACAGATGGGGGGGACTGGAGCATAGAAAGGTGAAATGTTTTGCTGTGGGTCACATAGCTAGGAAGCATCAGAGGTGAGATGTAGACCCTGAGTAAAGTGTTTTGCCCACAACTCTATGCTGCCTCGCCTGCTTCCTTCCATCATTGCCCAGGACCTTTAGGGGATAAATGTCTGTCACATTTCCCCTGTGAAGAAGCTCTGCCTGTTTTATCTGTCTATTATTATTATTATATATATATATATTTTTTAGTGAGGCAATGGGGGTTAAGTGACTTGCCCAGGGTCTCACAGCTAGTAAGCGTTAAGTGTCTGAGGCCGGATTTGAACTCAGGTCCTCCTGACTCCAGGGCCGGTGCTCTATCCACTGCGCCACCTAGCTGCCCCCATCTATTATTCTTCAAGGAGTATCATGGGCCACTCAGGTTGGAAGATCTTAGGGTTAGGAGGTAAGGAGGTGTAAGTGGTGGTGATAAATTACTCTTTTCCCGTTTTATTTTAGACATATTGTAGAATCAGCATTTTCCTCTGCTTCCTCACATCTACCCAAACCCACTCCAAAGGGGAAAGCAATGATTCAATTTGAGAAGTCACTTAAACCCAGTATGAGAAGAGATCAGAGACTGCCTTTGGTGTCTGACTTCCTCCTCCAATGAGATGTTGTATTAAGGCAGTATGGAATGGAAGAGGGTGTAGAAAGAGAGGAGAGGCAGAAAGATGCCTGGAAAGATAGGGAAGGAAGATAGTCCAATTAAATTAAAAAAGACCCAGGGATGGGAAGATGAAACCCCAACTGAAAATTTCATATGTTCATCAGAAGATAAAGTCAGGGGCAGCTAGGTGGCGCAGTGGATAGAGCACCAGCTCTGGATTCAGGAGGACGACCTGAGTTCAAATCCAGCCTCAGACACTTAACATTAGCTGTGTGACCCTGGGCAAGTCACTTAACCCCAACTGCCTCACTAAAAAAAAAAAAAAGTATTTAGCACCAAAAGATAAAGTCAAAGAAAGGGAGAAACAGAGGAGGAGAGAAGAGAAAGGAGAAATGAGAGGGAAGAGGGCAAAACAAGGAGGGAAATGAGAGAGCCAAGAAACAGAGTACTTTCTTCAAGAAGGGGGAATGGAAGGGGCAGTTAGGTGGCATAGTGGATAAAGCACTGGTCCTGGATTCAGGAGGACCTGAGTTCAAATCCAGCCTCAGACACTTGACACTTACTAGCTGTGTGACCCTGGGCAAGTCACTTAACCCTCATTGCCCCACAAAAAAAAGAAAAAGAAAAGAAGGAGAGGAAGAGGAGGAGGGAGAGTAATGAGGGTGGAGAAGAGGGCAGGAACAGAGACCAGAAAAGAGATGGAGAGGGGAGAGATATGCAGAAGGAAGACTAAGAAAGAAACAGAAATAGAAACAAACTCTGAGGAGGGAGGAAAAATAGATGCACGGGATTGGGAACAGCAGTCACCCAGATAGAGAAGGAAGGATGCCCAGACTCACAAGTGTAAGACCAGGGGATCAGGGCCTACCGTGTCTGGGTCTTGTTGCTGCTCCAAGAAGGCAGAGAACTCCAACATCCAGAGCTTGGAGCTGGCCACACTTCGGCCTTGCCATGGAGGGGTTGATGGTGACAGGGTGGACCCAGCAGGAGATTCAAACCCTGAATACAGGGGAAGAAGCCATTGGGGACCAGAGCAGGCCCTCCTCACATGCAAACCCACCAAGGAAGCCTTATGTCCCCCTCTGAAACAGTGGCATGGTAAGGTAAAAGCTCTAGTGCAAATCTCTGACGGGCCGGGCTTGGGAATAACAGTGTTAGACCAAACCAGTATCATCTGGTACCAAACAAAGACATTCCAGAGTGGGGACAGGGACAACTCTTCCTACATTTACCAGCCTTACTGGAATTCCTTAATCCCTTGCTCCAAATCTCTGTGCCTCAGTTTACCCCATCTCATAACTCCATATATGGAAAGGAAAGGATATGGTATGATAGGAATTGGAAAGTGGATAGGGCCCTAAGGGTTCTGGAGACAAAGATATCCAACAAGAGGATGAGGTGATTCACATACCCCAAATTGAGGAGGGAAGCATAGGTCCAAAGAGGGAGAGGCTGTCCAGGGAGTCAGTGGCAGGACCTAGAGAAGGGATCTAGTGTCCTGGCCCCCCAGAATTGCTAAGTTAATGGGTCTCCTCCTCTCTCTTTGAATTCCCATTGCACCCATCCAAGTTGTACTAGGTTCTGAGCTTGGACATACAATTAACCCCCAAAAGGCAGAGTAGTCTGACAAGAGAACAAAGACTTGAACAAAGCCTTTGCCAAAACCCTTGGAAAATCCAGAATCAATTGTGTCCCAGAATATCAGGAGTCATCCCAACCTGCAAAAGGGGGCGGTTAAAAGCGAGTGTCTTGTCTTACTGCCTAGGATGACAAAGGATTCTGCCCACTCCACCCCCTTCTCACCACATACCATGTGATAGAGACATAGATGGAGAGGTCACCTGGAGGAGAATAAGAAGGGGCCCATATGACTGGCTCACACAGCTGAAAGAACCTGATTACAATGGCATCTACCTCACCCTATACACCATTGCCCTAGTACTGACTCCACTTTACTTCCAGACTCCCCTTACTGGCAAAGGCTGGGGATCTCTCAGGCTTTTTGAATTACGAGGAAAGGGGTCCACAGGAGATGAAGCTGAGCGGAGGGTAGTGGGGCACAGGGGGCAAAGTTGTGCAAAGAGGTCAGGCATGCAAGTGGTATACATTCAGTATGCAAAAGAAGCCAGGCATTCCAGCCAACCCAAAAGCATTTGAGCTGAGCCTGAAGAGGCCAGGCATGCGAGTTGTATGTCCATATACTGGGGAAGGAGTTTGGTGGCTGATGTAGCCGAAGACTTGCCAGTGGGGTTAGACATGCAGATAGGGTTTATGTACTTGCAGCCACAAGGCAGGCAATCTAAGTCATGGGATGTACAAACTGAGTGCAATGAGTAGGAGGCAAGAAAAGAATACACACATTAGGATTTCAGGGAGGCGTGTTATGCCTTGAGCCCAGAGCATGGGATTTGGGGAGGGGGCCATGCAAGGGAGCCATGCAGCGCTGACCCACCTGGCAGAGGGAGCGGAGGCTGAACAGCATAGGTTTGTTGAGAGAAAGGTTTCACACTGCAGGAAACATGGGAGAGAGACTGTCAGCTGAGCTTTGGCATTGGATACCCTCAATAGCAAAGATACTTAAATGGTCTGTGTAGCAAGCCTGTCTGCCCCTCCCACCCAACTCTTTCCCTTCAGTTTTTATATCTGATCCATAATGGGAGTATTTCCATTGATGGCTGAAGAAGGTAAAGCTCTGGTAGACATGTTGCATATACATCGGGCTTCCAGCTACAGACAATCCTCTTGGGGTTCTGGGCCCAGGAAACCTGCTTTAATATTACCAGCTGAGACCCAGTCACTCCAGTAAAGCTACAGAGAATTCAAACTACCCATCTCCAAACATGAGCTTCCCTGGAAAAGCTCTACTCAGGCCTCTGTCTATCTTAGAGGCCAGCCAGGCTGTCCATAAGGGTTACTCAGAAGTCTGGAAACTGATGGGAGAACAGGTCTTGTAGGTACAATAGACATTGAAGGGTTATGGAGTACACATACAAGAGCAGAGCTCAGGACATACTCACTCATGGGAAGTTCCAGCTTGGCCTGGCAAAGTTCCTTGCCAAAACTGAAAAAGGCAAAAAGCAGAGTCAATAAAGTCTAGCTCCCAACTAGGGCCATGGCTTAAGGCAGAAGAAATGGTGACGGGGCTGGACAGAAAACAGAGTTTGAATCTGAAATGTGAGCTTCCTTTGTGCCAAAAAGGCCCAGAGCACTGGAGAATTTGGAGGAAAAAGGAATGAGAGAATGTAAAGGAGACAGCTAGAAAGACTAGCAAGTAAGAGGCAGGGGCCAGTGAGGGGAGAGTTTAATAAACTATTTAGTTAATTAGAATGGAAGCTGTGGATTTGTTCTTTACTGTCCCTTGGAAATCTATGACAGGTCTGTGTGGGCAAGGAGGCCCTGATCTACCTGTTTTTAGGTGAACCATGTCCAAGAGCTGTATAAGGAGAGAGCATTAGCAAGGGCTTGGGGAGTGACAAGTAATGGAGAGTAATTACGGGTCATGGCTGTTTTCATAGATTCCAGTTTGGCTTCACCATTAGGCCAATCACTTTGTTGCAACCCCAAACTCTCTACTCTTCTTTGCAGCATCCCGAGCTACAAAGGAGGCAGTGATCAAGATCTGTACTGTATTGTGCTTGGAACTTCTTAAAGAGAAACTCGTTTGTCCACTTACCCCTGAGACGGCTGGATAGGCTGGTCCCCGGGTAAGGGCCATTTTATTGTGGAAGGCTGTAGCAGAGATGATCTGAGCAGATGACATGACCGCCATATTCTGCAGGGCTTTGTCCTTAGCTGCCTGGTCCTGAGGGGAGATGGGAAGAGATGATGTAGCAGTGATCTCGATGCAGCAGGAGAACAGGCAGTGCGTATGTGGATAAAGGAGTCAGGGAGGAGAGGAGTAACAAGGGAAGAAGGTAGCAGTCCCTCTGCCCGAGGGAAAAGAGCACCACGCAGGAGTCAGGAGACCTACACCCTAGACCCAACTCAGCCATTAATCAACCATATGAATGTGGACAAGATCTTTTAGTCTCAGTTTCCTATGAATATGACATCGCCCACCACGTCTATCCCACAGGGATTTCATAAGGATCAAATAAGATAAGTATAGAGCAGCAGAAAGGGCACTATTTTGGGAATCAGAAGTGCTGGGTTCAAATTCCAGCTTTGCTCCTTACTACCCGAGTAATTTTAGGTAAAGTCATTTAATCTCTTGGGTGTCCATTTTCTCATCTCCAAAATGAAGTTAGATTAGATCAGGGCTTCTTAAACTTTTTCCACTCATGACCCCATTTTGCCTGAGAAATTTTTACACAACCCCAGGAATATAGATATATAAAATAGGTATACAAATCAAACATTTACTTCCAAATTTTTCACGACTCCCACATTTACCTGCAACCCCATATGGGGTCTCGACCCACAGGTTAAGAAGCTGGGGATTAGATGACCTCTAAGGCCCCTTCCAACTCTTCTTTTCTTTTCTTTTTTTTTCCTTTTTTTTTTAACGGGGCAATGGGGGTTAAGTGACTTGCCTAGGGTCACACAGCTAGTGTCAAGTGTCTGAGGTCGGATTTGAACTCAGGTCCTCCTGAATCCAGGGCCAGTGCTTTATCCACTGCGCCACTTAGCTGCCCCCCCTTCTAACTCTTGATCAGGAATCCTAATGCACACAAAAAGGCTTTGAAAAGTTAAAAGTGGAATAGAAATGGAAATTCATATAATCAATAAACTAGCTTAATCTGCTCCTTCCTCAGGGACCACTGAGAACACCCCTGTTCCTCCTTAGCTAAGAAGCTCCCACCTCAGGCAGAAGTGTCTTAGTCAAGCCTATCCTCATTTCTGAGGCCGGATTTGAACTCAGGTCCTCCTGACTCCAGGGCCGGTGCTCTATCCACTGCGCCACCTAGCTGCCCCCATTTGGGTTTTCTTGGCAAAGATACTGCAGTGGTTTGCCATTTCCATCTGCAGCTCATTTTACAGATGAGGAAACTGAGGCAAATGGGGTTATTAAGTGATTTGCCCAGGATCACACCCCTAGTAAGTGCCCAAAGCCAAATTTTAACTCAGGTTTTCCTGACTCTAAGCCAGATACTCTATCCATTGACCCCCCACCCCTATAGAATTATCAACACATTATTCTGCCATTTGTATGCCCGCAATGTCTCTACCATTCCATTAAGTGCCCAACACAGGGTGCATACAAGTCTTTAGTAAAGTAATTTTTGTGATCATGAGAATAGCCAGCAATTATATAGTCATTTAAGGTTTACAAAGCACTCTACAAATATTAACTCATTTTATCCTTATACAACCCTGGGAGAAGGTGCTATTGTTACACCCTCACTTTAGAGATGAGGATACTGAGGCAGACAAGGGTTAAGTGACTTGCCCAGGGTCACTTTGCTAATAAGTGTCTGAGGTCAGATCTGAATAGTTCTTCCTGACTCCAGGCATGGGACCTCTATCCACTGTACCATCTAGCTGCCTATATCAGTACCTTTCCTGTTGTCTGACTGATAATATGGTGATAATTATCATTATTATGGTGATGATGTTAACAATCATTTGTTCTGTGGACTGTTGCTATGCCACCCCTGGATATCTGCTATGGAGAAAAAGAGTTTATATTAGCAAAAGGAAGAAGTGATCAAATAACAATGACAACAATAAAAATAATAATCACAACTAACACTTATCTAGCACCTACTATGTGCCAGGCACTGGGCTAAGCGCTTTACAATTATTATTATAATTATTATTGAGCCTCACAACAATCCTGAGAGGTAGATGCTATTATTATCCCCAATTTACAGTTGGGGAAACTGAGACAAACAGAGACTTGTACAGGGTCACACAGCTAGTATCAGAGGCCAGATTTGAATTCAAGTCTTCCTGATTCTAAGTCCAGCCCTCTATGCGCTGCACCACCAGTGACGCTGACTAATTGGGCTAAATTAGGGGTTAGCAGTGGCGTGCCTACTAATGGTGGCACAAGAAATGAGTTTGAGCAGCCAGGGTCAGCAGACACTAGGCAAAATTGTGAATCCAGTGCCCTCATCTGTAAAATAAGAGAGTTGGAGCAGACAGGCTCTCTACCATCCAGCTCTGTATCTCATACCCCCACCCCTACATTTCAGAACCCCCTTCCCCACCTCCAACAGGCTCTCTGAGTCTTCCTTCCACCTCTTTCTCAATCTCAGCTGACTAGATACGAAGCCCTACTGCTAACTGATTAGACTTAGAGTTAGACAAGAATGCGATCATTCCCAGAGTTTAAAGATTCCATACTTTAAAGATTTAACATGTCACCTCCAAAGGGTTGTCAACCTCTGAGCTAAACCAATTACAGTCTTGCAGGGGAAAAGAAACCCCAAAAAGGGGGAAAGGGAGGGTTAAACTGAGTCTCATTCTAAGTGACCAGAGGGTCAAACTGACGCAAAACTTCTCCCTGGCCCAGGGGACTGTGTGCCATTGGCTGGACAGGGAGGCAGGGGTGTCCTGAGGGGAGGAAAGGAAGGGATGCGCATGATGGGGAACAAGACCCAGGCCCCAGACTGCAGCATACACAAAGAACAAAGAACAATACTGACTATACAGTGTGGCCCAAGCAAATTCACACTCACTTTTAGTACTCTGGAGATAACACAGGAGCAATTGTTCTCCATGATAAATACCCTGCTGCGGTCTCCAGCCCAGCAGCTGGTTGACTGGAGATTTGAACACAGAATGAGAGAGGGCAGTAAGGGGCAGGTTTAGGTAAGAGGAAACCCCAAGGCAAACAGGGTTCGGGACATGGCCTGGGGTGGTGGGAGCTTCATGCACACATGCTGTGGAGGGAGGGCTGGCAGCTGCAGCCTCTTCAGCTGTCCCTTAGAGGTGCCTCTACTACAGCTGCCTAGGGGAAGAGGAGGGGTGAGGAGAGACAGCAGGAGGACACTGGGCTGTCTGTCCCTCCTGAGATACTGCTAGAAGCCTGGGCTGCTAACCCTGGTTCACTCGGAGTCAGAAGTCTGGCTCCAACGCAGCTTATATAACCTGGTTCTCTCAGGAACCAGGATGGACTTGTGAAGACTCGGGCCACCCACCCAAAGGGGAGAGGAAACTTGTTATTCAAGAGTGAGAAGGTCAGAGACAGATGAGGACCTCGGGGGCCATGCATCACAGTGTTTATTGGCACTGAGCCCCTGTTCTCTGTCCTACTAGACATCACAAAAGAGACTCATGATGACTCAATTTCAAGAGCTCTGGAGAAAGGACAAAGAGAGGCTTCCCCTTGATGGGCAGTGAGTGTTTGCCCTCAGAGTCCCTACCCCTCTCACTGGGACCTGCTTTACCTTTAACTTGGCTTGGATCTCCCGGGCTTTCCGACGGGCCAGCACCTGGATGTGACTAGATACCTGCAAGAGAGAGAAGAGTATGTTATGTTCTTGTTCCACACTTCCCCAAGGCCCCTTGAATGCCTTCCTCATGTGCCCACCCTACCGCTATCTCAATATTTAAACTAGACCAGGTGGTGCAACAACACTTCAGACAGGTTGTACCAGAAGGACAAGAGGGAGGACAGCTGCCACTGGCTTCCTACCCTGCTGCTTGCTAGCTGTGTGACTTTGGACAAGTCCCTTTCTCTCTGGGCTTCCATTTCCTTACCTGTAAAATAATGTGAGCAGAGTCCATCCCAACTCTAAATACTTTGATCCTGTGGGGCGCTCGGGTTTGGGGAGGAGTGGTTGCTCTTGCAGAGATATCATAAGGGATGGCATCCACTCCTGACCCACAGAAAACCTAGTTCACATAAGCATCTTTGACAAAATATACCAACCCTTAAACTGGCACCATCACCAAGGGTCATAGGAAGACATTCTCTCTCCTTTTAGAAAGCCGGTAGGTTGTGAGACACTGGCTCCTTGCTGTTAACCATGTCCATGGTACTCACCTGCTTCCTGGTTCGAGTTTTCCCAGTCCGGAGCTTAATGTAGCGAGCGATCAGCTCATTCCGGCCTGCAGAGACATAAGACAGCTTGCTGAGTCAAGGAAGATGGGTAGCAGGCAGAAGGGAGCAGGAAAGCCAAGAGGGCCAAGTCCTAGCAGAACTTGTGGCATGAGATCATGACAACAGGCCCAGAGAATGGCAGAATCAACAGGGTCACTCTGCCTCCTGGGACTGAAAACTCACATTTGTTCAATGCATTCATTCAATCACCTTGCTCACCACCTTATTCAGTTAGTCACCATTGACATGCACAATGAGCAAGGTGCTACACAAGGATACAGAAATGAACTATAAGAGGACTCTGCCTTAAAGAAACTTCTAATTACAAGAATAAGAATTAAGACTAGAATTTTCTCCCTCTCCAGTTCATCAGCTCTTCTCCCTCCCCTTAATTAAACAATTACAGAAATAACAACTCTTCCAGGAAGCTTTCCAGGATAAACAGGAGGGAGGATACGGATTCCCCTTGGCCCTGTGACATCATTCTTACTCTAGCATATAATCTGTAAGTCTAAAATGAACCAATTTAAGAAGACTTCTCAAAATCAGTTGTTTTCTGTGATCCTGTCCTCAAGGAGATTGCAATTCATTTGGGGGTATAATGATTGGTACCAAGAACAGAGTGAGAGTACAGAAGAGGGAGATCATTGTGTGCTTGAGTGGCCAAGGAAATCTTTTCTTTTTTTTTGGTGAGGCAATTGGGGTTAAGTGACTTGCCCAGGGTCACACAGCTAGTAAGTGTTAAGTGTCTGAGGCCGGATTTGAACTCAGGTCCTCCTGACTTGAGGGCCGGTGCCACCTAGCTGCCCCTAAAGGAAGTCTTTATGGAGAAGGAAGAGGTAGCAGTATATTGTAGTAGAAGCAGCCCCGGCCTTGGGTGGGGAGATCTGGGTTTCAATCCTATTTCAAAGGCTTAAATGCATGCCAGATGTGATCATGGGAAAGTCACTTAACCTTTAAGAGACTCACCTATAAAACGGGGATGATAATTTACTACCTACCTCATAGGGCTTATGAAAAGAAAACACTTTACAAACCCTAACACCAATGTAGCCTTATGATTTCATTGGTGGTAGAGATCTTCTGATGAGGAAACACCCCTGGAATTGTTTGGCAACTTATAGCTTTAGTTTTGCCTAAGAATGGTGAGAAGTCAGAAAAAGGTACCCACCTCGGGGGTTGGCTTAGGACCCCAGGAACTCCAAATTAGAATAAGCCCTCCCCTGTACCTCCCAAAGGTGGAGATTATTATAATGAGTAGGACAGGCCCTCCCCTGTACCTCCAAAGCGGAGATTATTATAATGAGACTGATAATCAATTTATCCATACTATAAATATAACTGTCTTTCCTTTCCTTATTCGAGAGATACCTTTCCGCTATCTGGTTCTCTCCCTGTGGTCACCCACAATATTGCAATAAAACTTGGGAAACTGAAAAAAAAAAAAAAAATAATTGTGAGAAGTTAAGTGAGTTGCCCAAGGTCACATAGCCAAGACTTGAACCAAGGCCTTCCTGATTCCTAGCCTGAGGTATCCATTAGGCCGCATTGCTTCTCTGCCTAAATGTGAGATATTATGCAGGGAAGGGTTTATAGAGGACATAGGTATAGAGTTATATCTTGAAAGCCGGGTAGGAATTAGAGAAGACGCTACTAACTTTCCAGAAACTCCTAGCCCTCTTCCAAACTCCAAATCCAAGCCCCAGGAAAATCACCCAAGGCCCATATTCTTGGCACATAGGTGGACCTGCAGATGATGGAGTTGGTCAAGGTAATAATAATAGCATTTATATAATGCTTTATGGTTTGCAAAGAGCTTGGTAGATATTATCTTATTTGATCCTCATAAACAACTCTAGGAGGTAGGTACTATTATTATTATTTTTGTTCCTGTTTCATAGAAAAGAAGACTGAGACAGACAAAAGTTTAGTGACTTGCCCATGGTCACATCACACAGGGAGTGTCTGAGGTCATACTGGAACTCCAGTTTCTGGTTTTCCTGACTGTATGTCTAGCACTCTATCCACCACACCCCATAGGTAGGATGAGAGCAGAGAAAAGTGGGCAATGCCCACCTGGGCCCCAGGCAGGGCCAATGTGGGACTGTCTCCTCAAAGACGTTTTTGCCAACTGCTAAGGTGTGCAATGATAAAGAATTACTACCAAAATCTTAGATGGCATGCTTATCAAATTTGCAGATGACATGAAATGAGAAGAGACAGCCAAGAAGTCAGATAAGACAACAAAAAAGATGTGAAATACACATCATAGCTATCTAGGCAGATAGATACATAGATAGAGACATTCTAGCCTACATTGTTGGGGTTTTTTTTGGTTTTTTTGGTTTTTTTGGCAGGGCAATGAGGGTTAAGTGACTTGACCAGGGTCAAGTGTCTGAGGCCGGATTTGAACTGAGGTCCTTCTGAATCCAGGGCCAGTGCTTTAGCCACTGAACCACCTAGCTGCCCCCCAAAAAAGAACATGGTATTTTTTTTAATGTTTTTATTTTATTTTATTTTTGAGGTGATTGAGGTTAAGTGACTTGCCCAGAGTCACACAGCTAGTTAAGTGTTAAGTGTCTGAGGCCGGATTTGAACTCAGGTCCTTCTGAATCCAGGGCCAGTGCTTTAGCCACTGAGCCACCTAGCTGCCCCCCAAAAAAGAACGTGGTGTTTTGGGGTTTTTTAAAATGTTTTTATTTTATTTTATTTTTGAGGTGATTGGGGTTAAGTGACTTGCCCAGGGTCACACAGCTAGTTAAGTGTTAAGTGTCTGAGGCCGGATTTGAACTCAGGTCCTCCTGAATCCAGGGCCAGTGCTCTATCCACTGAGCCACCTAGCTGCCCCTAGCCTACATTGTTAACGAAATATTCTGTATATACTTCTATTTCCCCAAATAAATGATGTACTTCTTACTAATAGTAGTTAGCTTTAATCTGGCTTTAAGGTTTGCAAAATGGCTCTCTACCTCGACCCCAGGCCTTTTTTGTCCCTGCCCTGAAACTCCCACAAGATCCTGAAATTCCAGTACTGTCAGTATTATTTCTACACAACTGGAGTGGGAAGTAGGGGAAAGACTGGGGGGTAGGGGGGGAGGGAAGGGAACTAGAGAGCGGGTTCTTTGTGTCTCTAGTGGTCCTGGAACTTCCTTTGTTATCTCCCCTCCACAGCCCTCCGATCCCTGACACAAGGTTTATACAACAAACTTTCCTCACATTTATCCTGAGAGGAAGCTAATAAAACTAATATCATTCCCATCTCATTGATGAGAAAACTGAAACCCAGAGTGGTTGTGTGAGATTCTTATATTAGCAAATGATTACAACTGGTAAATACTAGCTTCAGTATTTGAACCCCGGATCTTTCAATTCTGAGTCAAGTACTCTTTCCACCACACCACACTATGCGTCTCATGCCACCATATAAAAGCATTCATTTTTCCAAGCCCTCTTCATGACCCTCACACCAAACCTGCCAGACTCATTTACTGGCTCCAAGATGGCAATGTATAACTTGGCCATGCCCAAGCCACATCTAAGTGTGAAAACAGAATGAATTCATTTTAATCCATTTGTTTCCTAGAACTGGGAGAGCTCTTGTCTCACAACGATCTGGTCAATTCTAGAGAAGCCATGCCAACCCTGGGCAAAAGGCCAACATGGGAAGACAGAACAGGAGCCAAATTGAACAGGGAACTGAAGTTGGCTCAGTTGTACCTGTATTCTTTTTCTTTTTGAACTTCCTCCATAACCCCAGACAGTGTCCTCCTCCCTTATAATCACTGGATCTCATGTTGTAGTCTCAAAATAACACTATGTCCTGTCCCAGCAGGTCATGGCCAGAGGGAGGTGAGAGCAGTTGTGAATGCTCCCCAAGGGAATAGAATATTGGGTTTCAGTGTCTGCACTGAGCCAAAGAGGCCCAGGGGCCACACCTTCCTGTCATTTCAGCATGAGAGGTAAACTAGTTTATCATTCTGCCTCCGTTCTGGCTGACATCTAACCCGGGCCATATGTTCTGGGACTTCATTGACCTTTTGCTCCGGGAGAGATTTCTAAACATCTTCTTCAGAAGTGGATGATAACAGGAGGTCCTCTCTAGCCTCAGGATTCTGTTCATGGGGAGGAGACACTCTTGGTCCCACTGTGACTACTTTCCTTTATCTGCTCCAAATATCAAAGTCTCCACAGCACTGGTTAGGCCTGCTTTTTAACCCTTTTCTTTTTTTCCCTTCTGCGTCTCATAGACAAAGTTCCCCAAGGATGGGGATCGTACCTCCTCCTCCCTCTGTATTTCTTTTTTCTTTCTTTCTTTTTATTTGCAGGGCAATGAGGGCTAAGTGACTTGCCCAGGGTCACACAGCTAGTAAGTGTCAAGTGTCTGAGGCAGGATTTGAACTCAGGTCCTCCTGAATCCAGGGCAGGTGTTTTATCCACTATAGCATCACCTAGCTGCCCCAGGACTAAATTATTGTTGTAGGGAAATCCCGGTATAGAAAAGTCCCCCATAGACAAAGAATACTATCCCATCTGTAACATATACTGTAGAAGAATTGCCTAGGGCCCTGAGAAATGATGGTACTTGCCTATGGTCACATAGCTAGTATATGTCAGAGGTAAGATACAAATCTAGTCCCTTCTGGCTCTTTGGTTACCCCTCTATTCACATCATAATTCCCATACAGGAAAAAAAAAACATTAAAATGTCTATTGTTTATGGCCTATGACAAGCCAACCCATTGACTTACTACATCAATATGTAGGTATATATTTACAAATATCTAAGACATATCAATATCTTTAGCTATATCTATCTAGGACAGGTAAATGATAAGGTACATTTGAGAAATTGCTCAGAAGTTTTAACATACTGCTCTCAGGCATAGAAACCTATCTTTTCTTTGTTTTTGTTTTTTTGGGGGTTTTTTTATGGGGCAATGGGGTTAAGTGACTTGCCCAGGGTCACACAGCTAGTAAGTGTCAAGTGTCTGAAGCCGGATTTGAACTCAGGAACTCCTGAATCCAGGGCCGGTGCTTTATCCACTGCGCCACCTAGCTGCCCCATCCTATCTTTTCTTAAAAGACTGTTCACCTGAGACTGCTGTATGACTGTGAGTCTTGGAACACCACTGTCTCCAAGAATCGAAACCTTTGAGATACCCAGAGGACAATGGAAAGATGTGTGATAAGCATAAGTAGGTTGTAGCATATTTCTAATTGATAACCTCTATACAAGTGAAATCACTGAGGAAATGTTTGATCAGGAAAGGTTGTGAGCATAGGGCAAGTGAGGGGACAGCTCAGGTGCTGCACTGTCATTGATAACATGTAAAAAGGCCAAGAGAAAACTCTAGTGCATTCAGAGGACTCTAAATGGAGGGTCAATGGAAGCACACGGACAAGAATTGCATAAGATTAGTAAGCATGGATTGGTTGTGATATCCACTGATAGAAAGATTGTCAGGGGCAGCTAGGTGGCACAGTGGATAAAGCACTGGCCCTGGATTCAGGAGCACATGAATTTAAATCTGGCCTCAAACACTTGACATTTATTAGCTGTGTGACCCTGGGCAAGTCACTTAACCCTCACTGCCCCACAAAAAAAAAAAAGAAAAAAGAAAGATTGTCCATCTTAATGAAATAAGATTCATTGAGCTATATGGGGCTAAGGACTGAACATTGGGATAGGGAACATCAAAATGAGGAAATATCCTCAACTAATATGGGTCTGCACATTTTCTGCAATTGATAGTAGAGAGAATTTCATAGAGCACTAAGAGCATAAACGACTTGCTAAGGGTCACACCAGTATCTCAGAGGTGAAACCTGAACCCAGATCTCCTGGGCTCTGAAATTAGCCCTTTCTCCACTGTGCCATGCTCCCTTTTCAGTATGCTGAAGTGCGTACATAAGATAAAGTTATCTTCAGATAAGTAAAGTTCACAACTTAAGTAAAAAAATAAGAACTATATTAAAAGAAGGAAAGTCCACAATTTGACTTAGCAATCAATGTGTTTGAAGTTCTAACTTTTTGAGCTATGCAAATCTTCCTAAAACCTAATCTGAATTCAATACTTCTGCAATTTAAACCTGTTTCCCCTTACCTTTTTCTAAGCAGGTCTTCCTTACATCAAAGGCCATGAAATCCAATCGGCCACTCTCAGTCCACAAAAAGAGATTGAGATGGGCCCCTTTAATAGATAGTAAAGTGCCCTGGTCCCCAAAAAAGTGTGTGGTTATCGACAACTTAAGTTGGATCATGTGTGTTTACTCTGACCACCCTAGCGATAGATCCCTGAGGAGGAAGTGAAGGGAGAGGGGTGAAACTAGTGCTTAAACATCATGAGGGTGGGAAAAGAGCCCAGACAGGGGAACGGGGGTCAAAAATTCAAGGTCACTGATATGGCCAGCTAGTTAGTTGGGCATGACTGAGCAGCAGATGTCCTGAGTTCATCCCCAAAGAAGAGGCAGGGTGTGACTAGGGTGGATGGGCACTGCCAAGCCCCTGGTCCATCCATCTGTCAGAACACAAGTGGTCACTAGTCTCTGGGGGCTAGAGAGCTTATATCTCTGGCTCCCACCCATCTCACCACAGATCAGAAGTCCAGGGACAGCTGCAGAGAAGCCATGAGCTCCTTTCTGGAAGGGAACAAAGGACTGGGAGGCAATGCCACTGGGTCCCAGTTTCAGCTCTGACAGGGATGTCCTGGTAAATGGTTAAAAGGCAGCTTTCTTGAGGGGGAAAGTATCTATAATAGACTTTTAAGTTAATCTGCATTACTATCAATATTTTCTCCATCACTTTCTTAAGTCTAGACAACCAAAATATAAATAAGCCAAGTCCTGATTTGTAGTATTTGCAGGTTTCTGAGGTATAAATGTTTACACTTAAAAAAATAAATAAGGGGCAGGTAAGTGGTGCAGTGATAAAGTACTGGCCCTGGATTCTGGAGGACCTGAGTTCAAATACGGCCTCAGGCACTTCACACTTACTAGCTGTGTGACCCTGGGCAAGTCACTTAACCCTCATTGCCCTGACCAAAAACAAAAAATAAAACAAAACAAAATAAAATAAACATTTAAAACTTTTTAAAAAATTTTTAAAAAGAGAAAGAAAAAAGTGTTTACACTTGAAAATTTAGCAAGTAGCTCTTATGAGTTGGTAAGAGCTGGCTCCAGCACACCCCTGGGCTCTGCTTCTAACCAGGGTGCTGAAGACTGGGCAAGGTATTCTAGAACTTTGGTTAACACAGTATCTTTGTCACTTCCCTCTTGACTGGCCAAGACCCAGGTGTAGTCATCACTTTAGATCATCTAAACAAGCCACACATAGCTCATCTTCATGACTCCATGCAGGGAATGAGTTCCCACTTACCATGTCTCTGTATGTCCCTGTCTAGAACAAGTATCTCCAGGTCTTTCCATCGTTCTCCTTCTCTTGTCTCAGTTAACCCACATGCCTCAGTTCCCCCTTCTATGTTTCAATCTACCTCCTTCCCTGTAAGATTTTTCACTTATAAAATTTGCCGTAAAGAGTTGACATATCTTAAAGTACCACCTCATCAATCTGGACTGGAAGCAAATATGCCTTTCAGTCCTTGGTTCACTGCAACCAGAAACATCCTTCAGTGAGTTACTCTCTTGCCAGCACTGTTCCCCTTTTTATGAGCTCTAAATTTAATCACTGGAAATTGGGACCTCGAGGGAAGGAGGCTAGAATCAGCTTTCAGTGGTCTAATCCCTACGGTCCCCCTAGCTTACCTTAATGGGGATCAGCTGGAGTAATAAACACCTCTAATGAAAGACTGAGGCACATTGATATAAGTGTCAGTGTCCCTGGGGGAAAGAAGCTTCTTCATGTAGTCAGCCCAAAGCAGTTTTGGCCTGTTATCTCAGCATTTCTCTAGCTTTCCTTTCTCTGGAACATCTATCCTCCCCTGCAGCTCCTTCTTCTGATGGGTGAGTTGCCTCCTGGAACTACCATTTTAAGGAAGTGCCCAGACCAGCCAGGCTCATATAACCCTTCTCCTTACTCTACTCCCGACTCTTCAAACTTCTTCATTAAGTGTACCTTCACTCCAACCCCCCCAATCTTTTCAGTTCCCTTTTATGGGTCATTTTATCAAATTTGAATGTAATCTCCTTGAGGGAAGGGACTTTCTTTTTGTTTGGATTTGTATGTCAAGTGCTAAATACAATGTCGAGCACGTAGTATGTGCTTAATAAATACTTATTTATTTCCCTTGGTTCCTGGAGGACAAACTCGAAGTTTCTTGTAACTAGAGACATACAGGTTAAACCAGAAGACAGACATCCTAACTGTCAAGTAGACAAAACACTAGACTTGAATTAGAGCCAACTCAAACACTTACTAGTTGTGTGAACCTGGGCAAGTCGTTTAAACCTCTGCGAGCCTCAGTTTCCTCCTCTGTAAATAAGAGAGTTAGACTTGGTGACCTCTAAGGTCCTTTCCAGCTAAATCCATGGTGCCCTGACCCTATCCTGAATCTACAAAATACAAGGGATAAGTAATTCCCTTGGTGGGATTTCATCAACTCAGTTGACTCACCCAGTTCTTTAACTAGGAACCACTACACGAGCCTGGCATTGGACACAAACCATGCGCAATAACATTCTTACTAATCAGGTCACCAAAAATCATCAAGTCCCAGTAATATTAATAAGTCAGAGAGACTCTGTACAGAGAGAGATAGTAATAAGAGCTCAGTGCCACTACACAGAGGATGATGGTAATGAAACATTTATGGCAAGATCCCAATTAGAAAAAATGACAAGTCCATGGATTGGTTGCATTATTCAGAGTCTCACAGTATATTTCCACTGGGTTAGAACTAATCATCATATTTATGTAAATATAACTTTGGAAAGTGTGAATTCCAATACAGTTTTCTAATATGGCACTCTTCAATGGGCTACCACGAGGGAAAAGGTATTGAATGTAGCATTGTTGACTCTAGAGGATAGAACCATGTAGGAGTTATGGGGTAACATAATTTAATTCAAGGGGCAGCTAGGTGGCACAGTGGATAGAGCACTGGCCCTGGAGTCAGGAGGACCTGAGTTCAAATCCAGCCTCAGACACTTAACACTTACTAGCTGTGTGACCCTGGGCAAGTCACTTAACCCCAACTGCCTCACACACACACACACACACACACAAAAAAAAAAAAGAACATAATTTAATTCAATAAAATAAGTTTCTAACAATTAGAGTTGTCAAAAAAATGGACTGGGCTAGTGAGCTCTTTTTCAATTGGAAGTGTTCAATCAGCTAAAATTTCTGAAATGAGACTAAAAGAGTTCTCAAGGGAAAAATTCTACCCCTAAAAGCATCCGTTAATAAAACAGAAAAGAGGGATAATTACCTGAATATACATTTTTTTTTAAATTGGAAACTTAAAGCCAAAATAAGCACAAAAGAGAAATTATTGAAAATTAGAAATAGACAAATTGGAAACCAAAAAGACAATAGAAATAATAAACAGTAGCTAAGTGGAACGATGTATAGAGAGCTAGACTTGTAGGCAAGAACACCTGAGTTCAAATCTGGCCTTAGACATTCCCTACCTATGTAACCTCAATTAGCCTCAGTTTTCTCATCTGTAAAAATGGATAATAATGGTAGCTACCTCCAAGGGTTGTTGTAAAGATAAAGTGAGATATTTGTAAAGTTCTTTGCAAATCTTAGAGTACTGTATACATACTAGCTATTTTTTTTATTGAGCTGGTTCTTTGAAAAGACCAACAAAGTTCATAAATCTTTAGCTAACCTGATTGAAAAGAAGAGAGCATAACCCAAACTACAAAATAGCAAAATGAACAAAGTAAAACCATGACAAAACCATAACTTAAAAAATGATCAGTGGGGGGCAGTTAGGTGGCGCAGTAGATAAAGCACTGGCCCTGGATTCAGGAGTACCTGAGTTCAAATCTGGCCTCAGACACTTGACACTTACTAGCTGTGTGACCCTGGGCAAGTCACTTAACCCCCATTGCCCCGCAAAAAAAAAAAAAAAATGATCAGTGGACGGCTAGGTGGTGCAGTGGATAAAGCACCGGCCCTGGATTCAGGAGGACCTGAGTTCAAATATGACCTCAGACACTTGACACTTACTAGCTATGTGACCCTAGGCATGTCACTTAACCCTCATTGCCCTGCAAAAACAAACAAACAAAAAAAACCCAAAAAACCAAAACGCACAATGATCAGAACCTACTATGTAGTTATATGCTAATAAAATTCATAGCACAGAAAAAAAAAAAGATAGGAAATATCCACATTAATAGAACACCAAAAAGAGATCTTAAATAATCCAGTCTTGGAAAAGGAAACAGAACTAGCTATAAAGGAACTACAAAACAAAAACTCACTCCTAGTCCTGCTGGATTTACATAATTTGATCAAACTTCTAATGTTATTACCATATAAATTGTTTTCAAAAGTTGAAAAACGGGGCAGCTAGGTGGCGCAGTAGATAGAGCACCGGCCCTGGAGTCAGGAGTACCTGAGTTCAAATCCAACCTCAAACACTTGACACTTACTAGCTGTGTAACCCATGGCAAGTCACTTAAACCCAATTGCCTCACTAAAACAAACAAACAAGGGAGACACCTAGACAGTCAGAGGGGTATTTTTGTGAAGTTCTGTCTGAAGCCAGGGGATAGAATAATTATTTCTGGAGTTCCCTCTCTCACCAGAAATTATTCCAATTCCAGGGTAGGAGAGCTCTCCCCTTGGTCAGTAGAAATAAAGTCTGTGTCAGTCCAGCTACTTGTAAACTTTTCTCATCATACCCACCCCTGGACTAGAGGGTCTTGGAATGCCTTTCCAGCTGTAGAGCTAAGCTTCCTTCCTATACTAATAGTTAAGCATTCTCGGACTAGGACAAGGGTCACAACGTAATACCAGAACAAAAGTTTTATAAAGTCATTAGGGCAGGAAGACAAAGTGACTTAGAAAGGAAAGGGGGCAGCTAGGTAGCATAGTGGATAAAGCACTGGCCCTGGATTCAGGAGGACTTGAGTTCAAATATGGCCTCAGATACTTGACACTTACTAGCTGTGTCATCCTGGGCAAGTCACTTAACCCTCACTGCCCTGCAAATAATAACAATAATAATAAAGAAAGGAAAGGGACTTTTTAGGTCCCTAAACTCCTTACTTAGATGAGGAAAGAGGTCTAGAGTGGTTAAGCAAAATGGTCAAAGAAATACTGGTAGTAAGTAGCAGAGCCAGGATTACATCCCAGTTTCTCTAACTCAAAGTCCAGTGCTCTTCATGGTGATGGAAGGATTCAAAGAGAGTGACAAAAAAAGACCACGGAGGCTGACTATAGATGCAGAGTGAGGCACATTTTCCAGATGTGGCCAGAGTGTTCATTTGCTTAACTTAATTGCATATTTTTGTTGGAAGGAAAGGTTTTCATTGCCAAGCAGTGGAGTGTAGAGAGAAAGAAGAATCACTGGGAGGTTACATTGATGTTTGAAAAAAGGAAAAAAAAGAAGAAAAAGGTGATCCAGTTTTTGTTTTTAATGGAAAAACAGAAGAATGAAGCCATGGAGAGAAAGAATTTCTCAGAGATTTTAGAAAATGACTCACAGAAAACAGGAACCCCTATGAAAAAATGAGGAAACCACCCTCTATCCCTTCCTACATAATGCTAGCACCATGAAATGAGAATCAGGAGGCCTGGGCTTAAGTTTCAGATCTTTCCATTAATCAGCTTTGTGACCTTAAGCCAGTTACTTCACCTTTTTCCTCATTTACAAAATGGGGCCATTGGATGTGATGACTTATCCATTCTCTTCCAATTCTAAATCTATGATCTCCAACCTGGAACATGCTTTCCCCCTTCTTCTTTCATATACTCAACCCTTCAAGGCAAGTTTACACCTCATCTCTTCCATGAAGGTTTTTCAGACAATCCTGCCTTAACCTCACCATACACCAGATCCCCAGCTCACAATGATGCTCATCTTTTCTAAATTCCTGTAAGATTCACTGTAGGTACAAACCCACTTGCTACTTATCACATATTGCCTTACATTATTATTACAGAATTCTGGTAAATCACTACACTCTATTGGCCCCAGTTTCTTCATCTATAAAATGAGGGTGTTGGACCAGATCTCATAGCATGATGCCCTATAATCCTGATTGGCATCCTGTTATCTTTCTGTTTCCAAATCTAGTGTTCTTTCCATGGCATCATAAAGCATCCCTGAGTCCATCCTGCCTAGAAAAATGACTGATTTTTGACCTGGCCTGACTCTAGTCCTTAGGCCAAGAATTCAGAAGAAAGATAGTAGGGATGGAATTGAAAGTCCAGTGCAAGAAGAAAAAGAAAAAGAAATATTTGAAAGACTAAGGAATAGAGGGAAAAGTGGGACGTGACAGAAAGGTAGAAGGAGAAGGCACTGGGAAAGAGTAGAAAGCAGGACAGCTTCCAGAAGGAGATCAGCCCTTTGGCAGCTGGACCAGCCTGCTCCCTACCTCCACCTCCCAGTACCCTATCCCATCCACACAGTCGTGAGTTCAGGACTATATATATCCTATCCAGGCTGGCCGCACTCTGGAGTCCCTGCCTTGGCACTCACTCACTAGAGAGTCTTGTAAGAAGAGAAGGAGAGGATAAGTCAGTGTCTGGAGTCCACTGAAGTCTGTACACATGGAGGACAGGTGCAGTGGGAGCTGAGATAGATCAGCAGACACCACCAAAGACTCCACCTCCCCAGGCAGGCAAAGCGCCTGACCAGCTGCAGAGATGAGAACTAAATGAGGGGGCAGAATCAAGTGAGGGGCCTGAGGGAAGGGAAGATTAAAGCTTCTAGTACCAACTTTAGAGTCCCACAAGAAACCTGCCTTTTCCTTCCCCTTACCCCCATCTCCCTTCTTCCCTTCCTTATTTCAGTTCTTCCATTTCCCTACTTCCCCACCATTCCCATCTTTTTTGCTTCTTTCTCCCCGACCTCCCTGAAGTTTAGTGAATTTAGAGTATTATTCTTAGTATTTTTTTTTTTGGTGAGGCAATTGGGGTTACACACAGCTAGTAAGTGTCAAGTGTCTGAGGCCACATTTGAACTCGGGTCCTCCTGACTCTAGAGTATTATTCTTTTTTTTTTTTCCTTTTTTTTTTTAGTGAGGCAATTGGGGTTAAGTGACTTGCCCAAGGTCACACAGCTAGTAAGTGTTAAGTGTCTGAGGCCGGATTTGAACTCAGGTACTCCTGACTCCAGGGCCGGTGCTCTATCCACTGCGCCACCTAGAGTATTATTCTTAAAAGTTAGAAGATCTGAATTCAAGTCCTGACTCCAATGCTTACTAGTCATTGAACCCTGGGCAAAGTCTCTTGCCTGAGCATTAATTTTTCATTTGTAAAATGGAGGTGATAAAAATTCTTATATTAACAAAATAGTTGGGGAGAAGACACTTTGAAAATTTTAGAATGCTATAGGATTCTAAGCTGCTCTTGCTGCTGCTACAACTACTAGAACCAGTGATACCACTAGTACTAAAGCTAGTACTAGTGGTATCACTACTGCTACACTAGTACTAGGGGTACCACCTGGCCTTTGCATCTATCTTGTGTGCATGTCTTTTAAAAATATATGATGGTCTGGGGGCAGCTAGATGGCGCAGTGGTTAAAGCACCGGCCCTGGATTCAGGAGTATACCTGAGTTCAAATCCGGCCTCAGACACTTGACACTTACTGGCTGTGTGACCCTGGGCAAGTCACTTAACCCCCATTGCCCCGCAAAAAAAAAAAAAATATATATATATATATATATATATGATGGTCCATGTACAAAAATATTTATAGCAACTCTCTTTGTGGTGGCAAAAATTGGAAATCGAAGGGATGCCCGAATGGCTGAAAAAGTTGTGGCATATGAATGTAACGGAATACTATTGTGCTTTAAGAAATGATGAGCAGGGGGCAGCTAGGTGGCACCTGCCTGCTGGATAAAGCATCAGCCCTGGAATCAGGAGGATCTGAGTTCAAATCCGGCTTCAGACACTTGACACTTATTAGCAGTGTGACCCCGGGCAAGTCACTTAACCCTCATTGCCCCATGAAAAAAAGCGGGGGGGGGGGGGGGGGGAATGATGAGCAGGCAGATTTCAGAAAAACCTGGAAAGACTTAAGTGGACTGATGCTGAGTGAAGTGAGCAGAACAAGGAGAACACTGTATACAGTAACAGCAATATTGTGTGATGATCAACTGTGATAGACTTGGCTCTTCTCAGCAATACAATGATCTAAGACAATTCCAAAGGACTCATGATGGAAAATGTTCTCCACATCTAGAAAAAAGAACTGAGGAATCAAAATGCAGATTGAACCATACTGTTTCTACTTTTGTGTATTTTTTTTTCTTTTTTGAGGTTTCCCCCTTTTGTTCTGATTCTTCTTTCACATCATGACTAATGAAGAAATATGTTTAATGTGATTGTACATATATATGTGTGTATATACATATATATATATATATATATGTATATAAACTATATCC
Organism: Dromiciops gliroides; assembly: GCF_019393635.1. Taxonomy (NCBI): domain Eukaryota; kingdom Metazoa; phylum Chordata; class Mammalia; order Microbiotheria; family Microbiotheriidae; genus Dromiciops; species Dromiciops gliroides. The sequence continues at coordinate 199,114,717 of NC_057865.1, forward strand.
AATTGCTTTCTGTCTTGGGAAGGGGAGGAGAAAAATTTGGAACTCAGTCTTATAAAAACAAATATTTTTACATGTAACTGGAAAAAAATAAAATACCTTTAAGTTTACAAAAAATGTTTTTAAAAAAAGTATGGTGGTCACTGAATTCCCTATTCACTCACATCTATCTGTTTACAATTCCTTTTTTTTTTAAATTTTATTTTAGTGAGGCAATTGGGGTTAAGTGACTTGCCCAGGGTTGCACAGCTAGTAAGTGTTAAGTGTACAATTCCTTTTACTCTTCACTAGAATTATCACTTTTTTGGGTCCCCTGAATTTCATTCTCTTTTGGACTGTCTTCCCTTGTGAATACCACATCATGGGATCTTGCTTATCATTTTCTGAACCATTTGAGATCTGCTCTCCACAATTTGAGGGTGCCTATCAAGCATTCAGAGTGCATATCAGCACTGTCCTGCTTTCCCTAAGACAGAATCATCCCTTCCCCCCAAAGTTGTCATCATTTTCATCCCAACAAACAGTTATTGGGATACTTGCTGAGATGTTGATTAGAATCAGAATCTTCATTGGTTTCTTCACCTTTAGGATGAAATTATTGCTAAAGCAAATCAATAAATTATTATCTGCTCTGCTTTGGGCAGGGACAAGGCTCAGGTAGATATCCACTATTTTACCATACCTCTGAGATATCTGACCTTATCTACATATGAAATAATCCATGCTTACTAGATATTTGATAACTGTGAAGGGCAGTTTCCTGCCTCTAACCTTTTGCTAGTGTGGTCCCCTATACCTGGAATTCTTTATCCTCTCCCATCTACATATCTGGATTCTATTTATTTTTCATATTAAAAATAGCTAAAATTCCATTTCCCTCATTGAAGTCTCCTTGAGCACCATAGCCCACACTGATTTCTCCTTTCTCTGAACTCCTATGCCATTTTTATTTGTACCCACACAATTAAATACTTTATAAAATACCGTTCTTGTTCTCTTTGAGATTCATGTGCATATGACATTCTGACCACTAGACTGTGTTTCAGGGCAGTGTAAAACTGGTTTGACTAGTATAGCCCCAACCCCTAAGGTACTTGAAGATAGGGCATTACTCTCATTCTCTAGCCTTTTTTTGTTGTTGGGTTGTTGTTTTTTTTTTTTGCTATGGCACAGTTAATTAAAAGTTTCCCTCATTCCTTATTTCAGAAAATAGCTTAATTTCAGTGGTCTAGACCAGTGTTGAACTCAAATAGAAATGGGGGCCACTAAACCATACATAAGGATCCCTGAAGGCCGAATGTTAATATTAATATTATCTACGAACATAAGAGCTTGACATAATTAATTATAGTAATTCTATTGTTGAATATAATATTTAATTATATAATTAGCACAGTATCTTATCATAATTTTATATTATAATTATGCCTTATATATTATTAATATGCTAATAAAATATTATCTATGAATATGCAGTTGCCTATTACATTTTTACCTATTTTGTTAAACATTTCCCAATTACATTTTAATCTGGCTCAGGCTGCACTTGGGAGTGTTGTGGGCCACATGCGGCCCTGATTCCGCATGTTTGACACCTCACGGACAATGGGGCATGATGCTGATGGTGCCATGTTGACTCTTTGTCTAAAACTCTATATAAGTTTGAACTCTGCAGAGCCTGGGACCTAGAATCACAGTGTGTAGCTTGTTGCCTGTCTAGACCACTAGCCTGTCCATGGATCAGGGAGATGACATGGGCAGAAGAGAAGCATTCCCCTGTACCCCCAGGCATTCCATAACTGCTCTCTCCAGGACAGTGCTGTTCTTTAGGAATACTTCTCTTCCCTTTTGACTTGCAGACAGGGACCAGCTGAACATCCCTTCAATATACCTAATATTTCTTTTCTCTCAAGCCTCTCTCCATTTGCTCTTGATGTCCACCTCTATGTTGAATACCCTTCCCCATCTCTATCCGTGAAAATTCTACCCATTCTTCAAAAAGCAGATCAAATGACCCTCCCTCAATGCAATCACCCCACCCTATGATGATCTTTCCATCCTTCAAATGCCAGATCACTACTGTCTATATCACTTATATGACATTTATCATGTACTACTTTGGATTAGGATAAATTGAATGTTTTCTCTGCTGGACTTGACTACATTTCTTTAAAACTCAACTCAAATGCCCCCTTCTTCTGTGATCCTCCAGGCTAACAATGATCTTGTCTCTCAGACCTCCTACAGGACCATATCTTGTAACATTGTGTATTATAACTATCCATATTCATGTCTAATAAAATAGAAGATACTTGACAGGGGAGGCAATGTTTTTTAAACTAAATTTTGCATCCCTTCCCGTGTTGAGTACAGAGTAAACAATGTTCTGTACACAGTAGGTGGTTAATAAATGTTATTTAGGGGCAGCTAGATGGCGCAGTGGATAAAGCACCGGCCCTGGATTCAGGAGGACCCGAGTTCAAATCTGGCCTCAGACACTTAACACTTACTAGCTGTGTGACCCTGGGCAAGTCACTTAACTCCAATTGCCTCACCAAAATAAATAAATAAATAAAATTGATGAGAATAAATAAATAAATAAGTGTTATTTATCACCAATACCAGCTCCAGCCCCATCTCTAGCTCCTTACCATACATCTTGCCCTCATCTGATAAGATGATCTTGCGCCTGCCACAGGGTGGGTAGATGGCAAGGGCCTCTTGGAAGCTCTGCTCAATGTCAGGACTCCACACACCCTCTGCATCATTGTCGATGGGTTTGTCCAAAGTCTCACTGCCCTCGGAGACGTTGCTCCCCTCAGGGGAGGTGGGAGAGCTCCACTCGTTGGAGGTAATGGTGCCGGCTAGGCCCTCCAAGGCTCCGCTTGGAGAAGGACCCGTTTTACCTGCTGGGATGGAGACCAAAGTATTAGGGGTGACAGGAAAGGTTAATTCTTTATTTGTAGAAGGGATGGGGGACGCAAGGGATCAACTTTAGGACAGAGGATATACATAGAAGTTATGTTATCCAAATAATCTGGTCTTCTTGGGAGTAGGTGAGAACAGTCAAACCTTATACTGTGAGGGTTAAAGAAAAAGAAGGGTCAGTGAGATTAATAGGGAAAAGGGGCTAGGGCTGAGGAGAGCTGGGTCTCGGGGTGCAAAGAAAGAGGTTGAGAGATAAAGATCAAAAGCTAGAAGACACTGAAAAAGAATGGAGCAAACATTAGCGATCTCAGTGCATTCTAAAAACAGTGCAAATTATGCAAAAATATTATTGTCTTCTCCTTATTAAGTTTGCAGCTATAAAACTTTTTGTAATAGGACTGACTACCTAGCAAGCACAGGTAAACTCTCCCCTGTGGGTGGCCATGATAGTAAGGCTTGTTGTTTTAAACCAGAGCCTAAAATGCCTCCTGACACTCTCATCCTGCCCCTGCCCCTAACTAGCTGTGGAAATTGGAAGGAGAGGCTGCCTAACCCAATCCTTCTCCCAAACATTAATCCTATCTACAAAATTCCTGACAAATGGTTCTCAACCTCTGCTTCAAGAAGTCCAGCGACAGAAGAATCAAATTTTCCAAACTGATCTGGATAATACTTCTGCTTTGGTGAGCAGCAGTGACTGACTAAAGCATTAGGCTAGATGTGGTAGAAAGTTAGATATTAGGGGGCAGCTAGGTGGCACAGTAGATAAATAACCGGCCCTGGATTCAGGAGGACCTGAGTTCAAATCCGACTTCAGACACTTGACACTAGCTGTGTGACCCTGGGCAAGTCACTTAACTCTCATTGCCCCACAAAAAAGAAAAGAAAAGAAAGTTAGATATTACATATTGTCTCCAGACCCTTCATCATACCCTAGTGTCTTCCTGCCCTCATCTATTGAATATATCTACAAATAGACCTTGTATCAAAGATGGTCCTTTGCAAACTTTGGTGGACACCAGTGTGTCAGGATGAAGTATTCTTACTTTTGAGGTGAAAGAGACACTGTTTTATTGACCTGTCTTGTGTTTTCATATTTATCCCTTGGTCAGGAGGAAAGGAAGTTTAGAGAGCTAAGTGATTCTATGGTAGGGCACCAAGAACCCACTATCAGAAGGTTTCCTGACTAGCTTGGGGTCAATCTGGATGGAGAAAGGAAGAATGGGCTTCATCTACCCTGCCCAGAATAAATTTCAAAGTAGGCTGAAGGGTAGGGAATGTTGTGGGAGGCAAGATGCCATACTCCTCTGAGATTGTATAAGAGAGTCTCATTGTGGTGGTCTGAGGATTCTGAGGTGAAAATCAGAAGGCCAAACTAAGTTTGGGAAATGTTAAAGATTTAACCAGAGGGGGCAGCTAGGTGGCGCAGTGGATAAAGCACTGGCCCTATATTCGGGAGGACCCGAGTTCAAATTCGGCCTCAGATACTTGACACTTACTAGAGCTGGGCAAGTCACTTAACCCTCATTGCCCCACCAAAAAAAAAAAAAGAATAAATTAAAAAAAGATTTAACCAAAATATTAATCAATCAGGGATAGGTGATTTTCCTTTAATTACAGACAGAATGGCTTTTATTCTGGCATACTATTTTTTTAAAAGAAACTCTAAAAATATGACTTTGTGAAGATAAGGTTCTAGCCTGGGTTCTATCCCAGGTTGCACCTTCTAACTCTTGAGGTGAGTTTCTTCCCAGAAATATTCCTCAGTTTTCTAAAACTATTCTCCACCTCTCAGAAATCTCTTCTCCCTGACCTTCCAAGCTGTTGGAAAGACAAAATTGTCCAAAGCAAGATGCTGTGGTGGGAGGGGGAGAAAGGGAGGCCTTCTGGGAGTTGGGGTCTGGGGCATACACTTATGGCTGAAAGCTATAAAGATCAGGGAGTATAACCTCAGCTCCAAAGGCACACATGCAGCTAACACAGTTGTGCAAATTAGGACAGGTCCCTGGGCTGAAAGTTAGCAAATACTGGCAAAAGCATTCCTTGGTGACCTTTGGCTTCAATTTTCCTGGGACTTTAATTGAAAGGGAAACTTGGGAAGTGAGAGGAAAGGACTGAACATGTTTGTTGTGAAAAGATCTCTGTTTAAGTCCTCTGAACCAAGTACAGCATTTCATAAAGTCATCTCAAGACACCCACACACACACCCAAAAAAAGCCAGTGACAACCCTCTCCCCTACCTTCACATACTCTCTTTCTCTACAGAGATGCAAGTGTGTGGAAGGGAGGGGGGGGTGCAAGATTTCCCTGGTTACACAGGCAACCAACCGGCAATTGTAGTCTGTGCCCCAGGCCCTACACAGTCTAATTGCCTGATTGCTCTGACCCTTATCTCACACATGCACCAACCCAGAGGAATTGGGGAGGCCTGGGAACAAAGAACCACCATGAATGCTTCTCTGCAAATCCTTCGGTATTGCAGAAGTCAGGCAAGGGGGCACCATGGTTCAGAAGTGCAGCTACAGAAAGAGAGTAGAGGGGATGTTTGGCTAGCCCCTCTCCTTCAATCAGCAGCATGATGAAGCAGATAAGGTACCAGATATGGACTTGTGAAGACTTGGGCTCACCGCCTGCCTCAAGATACTTACAACCTGTGTGACCCTGGGCAAGTCAACTAACCTCTGTGGGCCTGTGTACTGTGTACTGTGAACTGTGAGGGAGGGGGTGAGACTCAACAGCTTCTAAGGTCCTCTCTAACTCCACAAGATCCTCCACAACCCCAGAAGTTAAGTTTCCCAAGGACCTGCCCTTTGTGTCCACTATCCCAGTAAAAGTAGGGCAGCAGGTCACCCAAGGCCCTGGGATCTATGACCAAATGGAGCTAGTCCCAGTCTTCTCTTCATTAGCCAAGGTTCCCTAGGGAGCAGTCCTAGCCCTACCCGCCCCCCCCTCCCCAGCCTGATCCCAAACAACCATCTGATAGCCTCTCCCTTGATTAGTTCCCAGAAGCCCAGCTCCCACTCTCCCTGCCCGGCAAATCTACAGAGGTGTCAGTGCTCCGTAGGCCATGTTAGAAGCACATGGTGTAAGCTGACACCGCCCTCCGTGACTCTTCACCCTATCTCTCCCCTTGAGAGAGGCTATGTCTGTTTGTTTGTTTTTTCCCTCACAAGTATTCCACTTTATCCAGCAGTCTGTGCCTTCCAGAGAAGAGAAAGAGAGGGGGGAACAGATGGCATCCTCAAGCCTAGGGTATAAACCACTCTCATTTAAAAGATGCAGGACAAAAATGCTCCCCATCTGACCCTAGGGTCCTCCACTCCCAGTTCTACTTATTGTCATTCTGAAGTCATCCCTAGGCTCTGCTAATTACTCAAGATAATTAAGATATAGCTACCCGGCTTATTAAGATAACCACTAGGGGCAGCTAGATGGAGCAGTGGATAGAGCACTGGCCCTGAAGTTAGGAGTACCTGAGTTCAAATCTGGCCTCAGACACTTAACACTTACTAGCTGTGTGACCCTGGGCAAGTCACTTAACCCCAATTACCTCACTAAAAAAACAAACAAACAAAAATAGATAACCACTAACTAACATAAGGTTTCTTTAAAAGGATCTTTTCTCCAAAGATGTCCAGTTTGGAATCATAGAACTATATTTTGTAGTATTTATTAATATACTTAAAGGTCAAACACTTTCATTTTAAAGATGAGGGAACTGAGGTGGTATGAAATTAAGTGTTTGGCCTAAGGTCAAATGAATACAGCCTTTCCTTGAATACCTCAGTTGAGGTGACTTCTACTACCTCCTGAAACAATCTTTTCCACTTTTGGAAAGTTCTGTGTGTGTGTGTGTGTGTGTGTGTGTGTGTGTGTGTGTGTGTGTGGCAATTGGGGTTAAGTGACTTGCCCAGGGTCACACAGCTAGTAAGTGTCAAGTGTCTGAGGCTGGATTTGAACTCAGGTCCTCCTGAATCCAGGGCTGGTGCTTTATGCACTGAACCACCTAGTTGTCCCAAGTTCTCATTTTTAGGAAGTTTTTCCTTACACTGATTCTAAATCTGCATCTTTGCCCTTTAAACCAAGCAGAAAGAATAAATCTTAAAACCCCTTCCACATACTAGCCCTTCAGATGCTTGAAAACGGCTATGATGCCCCCCAACTTTTCTCTTCTATGGCCTACATACACATCCCCACCCCCTCAGTTGTGACCTTGAGATCCCTCCACCATCCTGGGTAACCCTCCTCTGGGTGTCCAACGACATCTATCTCTCCTATCTCCCATCAGGTAAGCTCAGTGATACAGGGGGCAATGTAGATGATATAAATATATATGTATTTACATTTTTTTAAAAATCTATAATTGTAAGCTTCTATTTTTAAAAATCTAGATAAAAAAAAATCTAGATCATATATCAGGAGCTGGAAGGGAATTCAAGAGGCCATATAATCTATATTCCACATTTTAAACATGATGAAACTGAGGCCGATGTCACATAGACGGTTACATTAGAAGTGGATTCCTGGGCAGCTAGGTGGTGCAGTGGATAAAGCACTGACCTTGAATTCAGGAGTACCTGAGTTCAAATCCGGCCTCAGACACTTAAGACTTACTAGCTGTGTGACCCTGGGCAAGTCACTTAAACCCAATTGCCTCACCCTTGTGGGCAAAGACTTTTGTATTTGTATCCCCATGTTTGGCACAGAGTAGAAGGAAAGCTTGCTGATTGACTAGTCTTAAATTTATGAAATTGATTTTTTGCAATTCAAGCATGAGGCTTTTCGTTTATCCTTATTACATTTTATCTTATTAGATTCCATGCAACCTTCTGTCAAGTTCTTTTTGGAACCTAAATCTTTCATCCATTGTGTTGGCAATCCCTGCTAGCTGTACATGAATCAGAAATTTGATAAAAACACACCAACTATGCCTTTATTCACATCAAGTCATTGATAGGATAGCTTTTGTCAAATGCTTTGCTAAATCCTAGATAAGTTATGTCTAAAACATTCTTCTATATCAGTCCAGTAACCCTGTCAAAAACAGAAACCACATTAGTCTGGTATCACCTATTATTATTATTTTTTTTTTTTGTGAGGCAATTGGGGTTAAGTGACTTGCCTAGGGTCACACAGCTATTAAGTGTCAAGTATCTAGGGCCGGATTTGAACTCAGGTCCTCCTGACTCCAGGGCCAGTGCTTTATCCACTGTACCACCTAGCTGCCCCTGGTATCACCTATTATTAATGATGGCATACTGGTTCTTTGTGATAACTATTCTCTTTACTAGGTATTCAAGTTAACCATCCCTTTAATACATTTTAACATTTTCCCAGGAATTGAAGTCAAGCTCACTGTACTACATACAGTTTGCAAGCTGACTTTTAAAAAAATCTGGGACAATTACCCTTCTGTAGTCCTGTAGTCTCCTTGCTGTTCTCCAGAATCTTTCCAAGACTGCTGATGGTGGCTCTGTAGTCACATCTGAAGTCATTTCAGTACCTAGGGATGTTGTTGAACTATACTTCATGACTTGAACTCATCAAGGGCAGTGAGGTACTCTTATCTCCCTAGTTATCTTGGACTTCAGCTCTCTGTTTAAGTCATTTTTGTTCTTCCATTTCCAATCCAGAGATGGTTCTCCTCCCCCAAGGAAACAAGCAAAACAAGACTGGAACTCCTCTGCTTTATACCATATCCGGTCATCATCACGCCATCATACAAAGCAGTCTTCCTATCTCTTTCTTCAATATAATATTAATTTAAAAACAAGTGAACTATTTTTTGTGGTCCTGATTTGTCTCCACGAGCCTCAGCTCATTCTGAGACAGCAGTCCTTATACCCTTCTTACATAATAGCTTTTTTTATTCATCATCCAGTAACTAACTTTGTTTCCATCATCTGTGCAGTCTTTTAAAAATATAGGTTGGTTAAGCACTTCCCTGTTCATCCACATGGATCTCTTTTTACAATTCTCCCTTTTTCTCCTCAATGAAATGAACTTCTCCTGGTGGCTTCAAAAATAGACTCCAGGGGGCAGCTAGGTGGCACAGTGGATAAAGCACTGGCCCTGGATTCAGGAGGACCCAAGTTCAAAGCTGGCCTCAGACATTTGACACTTACTAGCTTTGTGACCCTGGGCAAGTCACTTAACCCGCATTGCCCCCCCCCCAAATGGTTGGAAAAATAGACTCTAAAGATCTCCTGGAATACCTATCATTCCTGGTTTATCTTCTGTAGAATTATAGGCCATTGGGGCAGCTAGGTGGCACAGTGGCCCTGGATTCAGGAGGACCCAAGTTCAAATCCAGCCTCAAACACTTTACACTTACTAGCTGTGTGACCCTGGGCAAGTCAATTAACCCTCATTGTGCCCCCCTCCCCCAAAAAAGGAATTATAGGCCATTTGTCCTTTCCTATCTTTTTCCTTCAATACCTCTTCTTTAAAAGATGAACATGATCAATATGGACAGGGTGGGCCAAAAGTCAAGATGTTTCTAATGACTTTTTGAAAATTATTTTTTCTTTATTTTTCACCATTTATGAGATTTGATTTTTCACATGTAATGTAAATTCATTTCCTATATATACTGGATATGATGCTATGGTATTGTAAATTAAAAACAAAAAATAAAGGAGTTATTAAATTTTGAAACTTGTTTGTGACTTTTGGCCCACTCTATATAATCTATACCAAATTGCTTACTAACTCAGGAAAGAAGGTAGGAGGAGAATTTGGAACTCAAAATTTTAAAAAACCACAAATGTTAAAAATTGTTTTTGGGGCAGCTAGGTGACACAGTGGATAAAGCACCGGCCCTGGGGTCAGGAGTACCTGAGTTCAAATCCGGCCCCAGACACTTAACACTTACTAGCTGTGTGACCCTGGGCAAGTCACTTAACCCCAATTGCCTCACTAAAAAAAAAAAAAAAGTTTTTATATGCAATTAGGAAAAATAAAATATTGATTTAAAAAAATGTTAGGTGTATGTCAGACTATACCCTGCTTTCCTCTTCTTCTCTAGGAACAAGTCTAAGATGGATCTAGAACTTAAATTTCCCATTATTTTTACTCTAGCAGCCAATCCTTCTTTGTTGATAAAAATCAGTTCATCCATTCAATTACTCAACAAGTATTAGATTTAGGCAGCTAGGTGGCACAGTAGATAGAGTGCCAGGCCTGGAGTCAGGAAGACTCATCTTAATTAGTCCAAATCTGGCCTCAGATACTTATTAGCTGTGTGACCCTGGGCAAGTCACTTAACCCTGTTAGCCTCAGTTTCCTCATCTATCAAATGAACTGGAGAAGGAAATGGCAAATCACTCCAGTATCTTGGCCAAGAAACCCCAAAATGAGGTCATGAAGGGTAAAACACAACTGAAAAAATGACTTAGCAGTTAGGACCTAATAGGCGCTCAGGTTCCTCCACTCAACTTGATGCTTCTCTGTGAGGGGTTCATCTAAGTCCTTCCCCTCCGGCTCCTGGTATTGCAGATTCTGGTCCATACTTGCCTGGCATTGGATCCCCACTCACTGTGACAACCCACTTTAGTGGACAGATATCTAGGGCTTCTGATGCTAGGGAATGGCAGCAGCAGAAAGGGGCACAGTCTAAGCCACAATCACATTCACTGTGCCAACTAGTCTTTTGTGAACTTTAGAGTTTTATCTGTGGACCTTGGCTGGGGACTGGTTGGAACTGCCGCTTACTCTTTACCTTTTATCCCCATGTTCTATCCTTGCTCTTCCAGTCTAGTGTTCTGGCCTTTCAGTCCTCCCACACAGCTGAGGCAGCCCCAGGCCCTCAAGACTTGAAGCATGGGGCTGGATGTCTACTGAGTTTAGGGTGGGTTGAAAGGGACTTGGTAGAGAGTCAGATACCTGGCACACTGAACACCCCTACCAGGCCACTCTCTCAACCTTCTTCCCACCCTCCCTGAGGCTACTTGCTCTCTCTGGACTGAAGACAGACCCACGTGTAGGTGAATAATGAAAATAGGTATTTGAGGGGCAGCTAGGTGGCACAGTGGATAAAGCACCAGCCCTGGATTCAGGAGGACCTGAGTTCAAATCCCTCAGACACTTAACACTTACTAGCTGTGTGACCCTGGGCAAGTCACTTAACCCCAATTGCCTCACAAAAAACCCCACAACAACAACAACAAAAAGAAAATAGGTATTTGAGCTACTGAAAAGGTGTTAAGAAAATACTCTGGCCTTCCAGAAAATGTCCCTCACAGTCATCCTCTGAAATTTTCCCCTCCCCCAGGGTTCCTCTCTCTTTCTCTCCTCCACCCCCATTCCTCTAATTCTCTTGCTGGATCTATTATTTGTATATAAAAATTATTTTGCGGGTTTAAAGAATATAGATGAGGTAGCCTGAATTGGGCTGGGTGGTACCATCTACAATTACCTGGGATTTACTATCTCTGATTTTGGCCTAGACTCAGAATGCCAAAGTTGGAAGGGCCCTCATCAGAAATAAGTAGGGTGGGGGCAGCTAGGTGGCACAATGGATAGAGCACTGGCCCTGGATTCAGGAGGACCTGAGTTCAAATGTGACCTCAGACACTTAACACTTACTAGCTGTGTGACCCCAACTGCCTCACCAAAAAAACAAACAAAAAAAAGAAATAAGCAGGGTGGAAGAGTAGACAAGAGAGCAGGACTTGGAGTGAGGAAGACCTGAGTTCAAATCCTGTATCAAATACTAATTGTCACCACCACCACCCCTCCCCAGTTTCTTCATCTGTAAAGTGGAGATCACAATAGCACCTACTTCATAGGGTTGTTGTAATTATTAACTTAGGTAAGTGGTATAAAGTACTTTGCAAACCTCAAAGTGCTATGTTATAACCTATATCAGATTACTTGCTGTCTTGGGAGGGGGGAGGGAGGGAGAAAAATTCAAAACTAGCAATCTTATAAAAACAAATGTTGGGACAGCTAGGTGGTGCAGTAGATAAAGCACCAGCCCTAGATTCAGGAGGACCTGAGTTCAAATCCAGCCTCAGATACTTGACACTTACTAGCTGTGTGACCCTGGGCAAGTCACTTAACCCTCATTGCCCTGCCCCCCAAAAAGAAAATTATCTCTAAATGTAACTGGAAAAAATTAAAATATTTATATGGGGGAAAAAGTGCTGTGTTAGCTGTCATTTTTATTATCTAGACCTGGGGTTTGTCACTTAGAGTCCCTGAACTGTTTTTTTTTTTAAATAATGTATTTTGATAACTAATTTTTTTTTTTACGGGGCAATGAGGGTTAAGTGACTTGCCCAGGGTCACACAGCTAGTAAGTAAGTGTCAAGTGTCTGAGGCTGGATTTGAACTCAGGTCCTTCTGAATCCAGGGCCACTGCTCTATCCACTGCACCACCAAGCTTCCCCTTGATAACTATATATTTTTTTTAATTTATTTTTTTATTTTTTGGTGAGGCAATTGGGGTTAAGTGACTTGCCCAAGGTCACACAGCTAGTAAGTGTTAAGTGTCTGAGGCCGGATTTGAACTCAGGTACTCCCGAATCCGGGGCCGGTGCTTCATCCACTGCGCCATCCAGCTGCCCTTTGATAACTATATTTTAATATCATTGGTTTCCCTGGTAATCCTATGTATTTATTTTATGCATTTAAAACCTTATTTGAATCCATTAAAAAAAAAACAAATGTTAAAAACAATAAAAAAGAAAAACAATTCTGAGAATGGATCCATAGAAATTTCCAGACTTTCCCAAGCATCCACATAAAAAACTTAAGAGCTCTTGCCTTTACATATTAGTTCTAGAACTAATGTAACTTTTTAAAAAATTATTTTATTTTTATCCAATTACATGTAAAAACACTTTTTAACATTTGTTGAATTCCAAATTCACTCAATCTGATTTAGACTAGCATACTTCCACATTAGACATGTGTGAAAGAAAACTCAAACCAAAAAAACCAAAAACCAAAAGATTAAAGTAAAAAAGTATGCTTCAATCTGCATTCAGACTCTGTCAGTTCTTTCTCGAGGCAGATAGCATTTGAAAATATCTATTTTTATCAAGCACTTTACAAAGTGCTTTTGACATTGTGGTGCCTCTACCTAGGAGTATACTACTACTGTTGAATATATTTATATATTGTACAGGGTACTTTGTAATCTTATACATATTTTTATTAATTATCAAGATAGAAATTGGTTTTCTCTTAAATTTGTAAATTATCACTCACACTGCAGGTGGGGGCTGGGGAATGAAAAAACAATTCTGGATAACTTGGAGTTCTCCTTAATATTTATTTTATTGATGTTTGTTTAATGTTATTCTGATAATGGGTTCCTAGGCTTCACCAGAATGCCATAGTGGTCTAAGAACTCCTGATTTAGACAAAGACTAAAAATTATCTCTACAATATACTTAACAAGTAATTACCTCACCTTGACTTGAAGAACTCCATTAAAGCAGAACCCACTACTTCCCTAGGCAACTGATTCCACTTTCAGATTGATTGTTCAGAAGTTTTTCCTTATGCCAGGCCTAAATCTACTTCTCCAACTTCTCCACATTGCTACTGGTTTCTCCCTCTCATGTAAAATAGAACCAGTCTGATCTGTTTCACATGATAGCCCTTCAAATTACCCATCATGGATGGGCGGAGCCAAGATGGCGGAGAGGAAGCAGCAAGCAGCCTGAGCTCTCCTTCTGTTCCCTCAAAACGAACATTAAATCAAGCCTCTGGACGGATTCTGAAACTACAGAACCTGCAAAGAGACAGAGAGACACAGTCCTCCAACCAGAGATAATTTAGAAGACTTCAGGAAAAGGTCAGTCTGACTCGGGCAAAAGGGAGGCCCAGCGCAGGGCAAGCAACCCAGTGCTGAGGGGGGTCGGGGCAAGTCAGCAGGAGCTGCGGGCCACAGCTGAACAACTGAGGCTCCCGGAACCTGGTTCAGAAATCTGGTGGCCAAGAAGGACAGTGGAAAAACCTACCTGCACCGGCCGAGAGGGCCACGAACGGCGGGATCAGACGCCGGGGTCTGGCGCCTGGCTGGCCGAGCACAATCAGACAGGAAGTGCAGGGCGGGGGATCTCCACACACCATAAAGGCCTCAGAGTAAAAGCCTGGTCACACAGCACCTATACACCTGCACAAGAAGCCCAAAACAGGGACCCTGGTGCCCCCAGAGCAGACCTCAACTTAAAGAATAAATAAATAGGCTGCAATAATGAGTAAGAAGCAAAAAAGAGCCCTCTCCATTGAGAGCTTCTGTATCAATAGGGAAGAAGCCAACACAAACTCAGATGAGGACAATAGCCTCAAATTGGCTACATCTGAAGCCTCACAAGGGAAGGTGAATTGGCCGCAAGAACAAAAAGCCTTCCTGGAAGAGCCCAAAAAGGATTTTTAAAATCAATTGCAAGAGGTAGAAGAAAAAATGGGGAGAGAAATGAAAGCAAAACAAAAAAACTATGAAAAAAGAATCAGCAGCTTGGAAAAGGAAGCTGAAGAAAACAAAGCCTTAAAAAATTCATTTGGCCAAATGGAAAAAAAGCTGCATAATCTCACTGAAGAAAACAATACCTTAAAAAATTCACTTGGCCAAATGGAAAAAAAGGTGCATAATCTCACTGAAGAAAACAATACCTTAAAAAATTCACTTGGCCAAATGTAAAAAAAGGTGCATAATCTCACTGAAGAAAACAATACCTTAAAAAATTCACTTGGCCAAATGTAAAAAAAGGTGCATAATCTCACTGAAGAAAACAATGCCTTAAAAATTAAAGTGGGACAGTTGGAAGATAAGGAATCCATGAGACACCAAGAATCAGTCAAGCAGAATAAAAAAAATGAAAAAATAGAAGAAAATGTGAAATACCTCATTGAAAGACAACTGATCTGGAAAACAGATCGAGGAGAGACAATTTGAGAATCATTGGACTGCCTGAAAGCCATGACCAGAAAAAGAATCTAGACACCATATTCCAGGAAATTATTAAGGAGAACTGCCCTGATATCATAGAATCAGAGGATAAAATCATCATTGAAAGAATCCACCGATCACCTCCTAAAAGAGACCCCAAAAGGAAAACTCCAAGGAATATTGTAGCCAAATTCCAGAATTATCAGGTGAAGGAGAAAATACTCCAAGCAGCCAGAAAGAAGCAATTTAAATATCATGGAGCCACAGTCAGGATTGCTCAGGACCTGGCAGCTTCAACATTAAAGGACCGCAAGGCTTGGAATATGATATTCCAGAAAGCAAAGGAGCTTGGATTGCAGCCGAGAATCTATTACCCAGCAAAAATGTGCATTTTCTTTCAGGGGAAAAGATGGACATTTAATGGCATTGGGGACTTTCAATCTTTCCTGGTGAAAAGACCAGAACTGAATAGAAAATTTGATCTCAACATACAAGACTCAAGAAAAGTTTAAAAAGGTAAACAGAGGGGAAAAAAAAGTTACCCTATTAGGTTAAACTGTTTATATCTCTACACAGGAAGATAATACTCATACTCTTAAGAACTGTAAATGTATTTGGGCAGAGAGAAGGACTTTATATAGAGGGTATAAATATAAATTGTCCTTTGATGTGATGATACAAAAGAATTAAGGGGATAAAAAGGGAGTCTATGGGGAGGAGAGGAAAGGGGAGGTGGAATGGGATGAATTATATCATACGAAGAGGTGGAAAAAAACCTATTACAATAGAGGGAAAGAAAGGAGGGGGGAACATGGTTTCAACCCTATTCTCATTAGATTTGACTCAAAGAGGGAATAACATATACGTTCATTGGGATAAAGAAACTTAACTCATTCTTTAGGGAAACAAAAGGGGAAGGGAACGGGGGGGACTGATAGAAGGGAGGACAAAAGCAAGGGAGAAAAGGGTAAAGAAAAGAGAGGGGGTGATAAAAAGGGAGGGCAGATCGGGGGGAGGCAGGGGTAAGAAGTAAAACGTCGGTGAGGAGGAATAGGGTGAAAGAAGGGGGGAAAAGTACAAAGGGGGTAAATAGAATGGAGGGGAATAGACAGTCAGTAATAATAACTGTGAATGTGAATGGGATGAACTCTGCTATAAAACAGAAGTGAAATGCAGAGTGGATTAAAAACCAGAACCCTACAAATATGCTGTTTTACAAGAAACACATTTGAAGCAGAGAGATACACACAGAGTAAAGGTAAAAGGCTGGAGCAGAATATATTATGCCTCAGCTAAAGTAAAAAAGGCAGGGGTAGCAATCCTTATCTCAGACAAAGTGCAGGCAAAAATAGATCTCATTAAAAGAGATAAGGAAGGAATTACATCTTACTTAAAGGTACTATAGATAATGAAGTAATATCAATATTAAATATGGTATGCGCCAAGTGGTATAGCATCCAAGTTCTTAGAGGAGAAGTTAATGAGTTACAAGAGGAATTAGATAGTAATACTATACTAGTGGTGGATCTGAATCTCCCCCTCTCAGAATTAGATAAATCTAGCCAAAAAATAAATAAGAAAGAAGTGAAAGAGGTGAATAGATTACTAGAAAAGTTAGACCTGATAGATGTCTGGAGAAAATTGAATGGGATAGAAAGGAATATACCTTTTTCTCAGCAGTACATGGCACATTTTCAAAATTGACCATGTATTAGGCACAAAAACATCATAGTCAATGTAGAAAGGCAGAAATAGTAAATGCATCCTTCTCAGATCATGATGCAATAAAAATTACATGTACAGAAAGAGCCAGGGAAAAGTAGAATGAAAATCAATTGGAAACTAAATAATTTCATTCTAAAGAATGAATGGGCCAAACAAGAAATCATAGAAACAATCAATAACTTTATCCAAGAGAATGACAATAATGAGACAACATACCAAAATCTATGGGATGCAGCCAAAAGCAGTGCTTAGGGGAAATTTTATAGCTCTAAATGCTTACATGAATAAAAAAGAGAAAGAGGAGATTAATGAATTGGGCATGCAACTTAAAAAGTTAGAAAAAGAACAAATTAGAAATCCCCAATTAGACACTAAATTAGAGATCCTGAAAATTAAAGGAGAAATTAATAAGATTGAAAGCAAAAAAACTATAGAATTAATCAATAAAACTAAGAGCTGGTTTTATGAAAAAACCAATAAAATAGATAAAATATTGGTTAATTTGATTAAAAAAAAGAAAGAAGAAAACCAAATTACCAGTATCAAAAATGAAAAGGGTGATGTTACCACCAATGAAGTGGAAATTAAAGCAATAATTAGGAATATTTTGCCCAACTGTATGCCAATAAATTTGACAATCTAAATGAAATGGATGAATATTTACAAAGATACAAACTGCCCAGGTTGACTGAAGAGGAAATAAAATCCTTAAATAAACCCATATTAGAAAAAGAAATTGAACAAGCTATTAGTGAACTCCCTAAGAAAAAATCCCCAGGGCCAGATGGGTTTACGGGTGAATTTTACCAAACATTTAAAGAACAATTAATTCCAATATTATACAAAATTATTTGGAAAAATAGGTGAAGAAGGAGTTCTACCAAATTCGTTTTATGACACAAATATGGTGGTGATACCAAAACCAGGCAAAGCAAAAACAGAGAAAGAAAATTATAGACCAATCTCCCTAATGAATATTGATGCTAAAATCTTAAATAAGATATTAGCAAGGAGATTACAGCAAGTGATCACCAGGATAATACACTATGACCAGGTGGGATTTATACAGGAATGCAGGGCTGGTTCAACATTAGGAAAACTATTAACATAATCAACCACATCAATAAGAAAACCAACCAAAAATCATATGATTATCTCAATAGATGCAGAGAAAGCTTTTGACAAAGTACAGCATCCATTCCTAATAAAACACTAGAGAGTTTAGGAATAGGGGGAGCTTTCCTTAGAATAATAAACAGTATCTACCTAAAGCCATCAGCAAGTATTATATGCAATGGAGATAAATTAGAGGCCTTCCCAATAAGATCAAGGGTGAAACAGGGATGTCCATTATCACCCCTATTATTTAATATTGTTCTAGAAATGTTAGCTTTAGCAATCAGAGAAGAGAAGGGAATGAAAGGAATTAGAATAGGCAAGGAGGAAACAAAACTATCACTCTTTGCAGATGATATGATGGTATACTTAAGGAATCCTCGAGAATCAAGTCAAAAATTACTTGAAACAATTAACAACTTTAGCAAAGTAGCAGGATATAAAATTAAATCCACATTAAATCATCAGCATTTCTATACATGACCACCAAAGTCCAGCAGCAAGAGATAGAAAGAGAAATTCCATTTAAAGTAATGGTAGATAATATAAAATACTTGGGAGTCTACTTGCCAAGACAAACCCAGGAACTCTATGAAACACAACTACCAAACACTCTTCACACAAATCAAATCAGATCTAATAATTGGAAAGATATCAATTGCTCATGGATAGGCAGAGCTAATATAGTAAAAATGACAATACTGCCTAAATTAATTTACTTATTCAGTGCCATACCAATCAGACTACCTAAAAATTATTTTATACAGCTAGAAAAAATAATAACAAAATTCATCTGGAAAAACAAAAAATCAAGAATATCCAGGGAAATAATGAAAAAAAATTCACAGGAAGGTGGGTTAGCGGTACCAAACCTGGAGCTTTACTATAAAGCAGCAGTCATCAAAACTATCTGGTACTGGCTAAAAATAGAGTGGTAGATCAATGGAATAGGCTAGGCTCAGGAAATGCAGTAGTAAATGACACTAGTAATGTAGTGTTTGATAAACCCAAAGACTCCAGCTTCTGGAATAGGAACTCAGTATTTGACAAAAACTGCTGGGAAAACTGGAAGATAGTATGGCAGAAATTAGGCATAGACCAACATCTTACACCTTATACTAAAATAAGGTCAAAATGGATACATGATTTAGACATAAGAGGTGATACCATAGGTAAATTAGGAGAGAAAGGAATAGTGTACCTATCAGATCTTTGGAAAGGAAAACAGTTTTTGACCAAACAAGAGATAGAGTATATTATAAAATGCAAAATGGATGATTTTGATTATATTAATAAAAAATTTTTGTACTAACAGAAGCAATGCATCCAAAATTGGAAGGGAGGCAGAAAGCTGCGAAACAATTTTTTGAGGCCAGTGCTTCTGATAAAGGCCTCATCTCTAAAATATATAGGGAATTAAATCAAATTTATAAGAATCAAGTCATTCCCCAATTGAGAAATGGTCAAAGGATATGAACAGGCAGTTTTCTGATGAAGAAACCAAAGCTATTATTCCCATATGAAAAAATGCTCTAAATCTCTAATGATTAGAGAGATGCAAATTAAAACAACTCTGAGGTACCACCTGACACCTATCAGATTGGCTAAAATGACAAAAAAGGAAGATAATAAATGTTGGAGAGGCTGTGGGAAAATTGGAACACTAATGCATTGTTGGTGGAGCTGTGAGCTGATCCAACCATTCTGGAGAGCAATTTGGAATTATGCCAAAGGGCGATAAAGCTGTGCATACCCTTGACCCAGAAATCCCACTTTTAGGTCTTTTGCCCAAAGAAATCATGGAAGGGGGAAAGGGACCCACATGTACAAAAATATTTATAGCTGCTCTTTACGTGGTAGCAAGGAATTGGAAGTGAAGGGGTGCCCATCAATTGGGGAATGGCTGGACAAGTTGTGGTTATATGAATACAATGGAATACTATTGTGGCTGTAAGAAATGATGAGCAGGAAGAGTTTCAGAGAAACCTGGAGGGTCTTACGTGAGCTGATGATGAGTGAGATGAGCAGAACCAGAAGAACATTGTACACAGTATCATCAACATTGAGTGTTGACCTACTGTGATGGACTATATTCTTCTCACCAATGCAATGGTACAGAAGAGTTCCAGGGAACTCATGATAGAAGAGGATCTCCAAATCCAAGAAAAAAAAAGAAAGAAAGAACTGTGGAGTATAGATGCTGATTGAACCATATTATTTCTTTTGTTTTGGGTGCTGTTGGTTTTTTTTTTCTTTCTATTTTGAGGTTTTGCATCACTGCTCTGATTCTTTCTCTTGTAACAGGATTAATGCAGAAATAGGATTAATGTTATTATGTGTATATATATATGTGTGTGTGTATATCTATATCTATATCTATATGTATATGTATAGAGATATATAGATATAACCTATATCAGATTACCTGCTGTCTAGGGGAGGGGGGGAGGGAGGGGTGGGAGGGAGAAAAATCTGAAATTGTAAAGCATGTATAAACAAAAGTTGAGAACTAAAAAAATAAATAAATAAAATAACTGTAGACAATAAAAAAAAAATTACCCATCATGTCCTTCCCTAAGTCACTTCTCCAGTCTAGTTTTTCATTCCTTCAGTCAATTTTCATATTACATGATCTAGAGACTTTTTGCCATTGTGGCCACTATCTTCAGGATGCCTTCTAGCTTTTTCAATGTGGTCTAGAAAAGACCTTAATTTAGAAAGGCCAAGGCATCCTGGGCCATTGCCAATCATCTTGACTTTTGTCTTGCCACTGGACTTCAATGACTCTGGGGGAATGAGGCTGCTCTGCCTCATTTAAATCCAATTCAGGAGCAAGTCAAGAGATGGCTCTCATGATGTCATCAGTCCTCTTCAAGAAGAAAGGAGAGGGGGCAGCTAGGTGGCCCAGTGGATAGAGCACTGGCCCTGGATTCAGGAGGACCTGAGTTCAAATCTGGTCTCAGACACTTAACACTTACTAGCTGTGTGACCCTGGGCAAGTCATTTAAACCCAATTGCCTCACCAAAAAAAAAAAAAGAGGAGAAACAACAACAGTTTCTCAGTGTCCTCTCCTGCCCACAAACAATGCTCTCCCATCGATTTTGAAATGAGCAGGACCAAGAGAACATTGTATACAGTAACAACAATATTGCTTTAAGAACCATTTTTGAGCAAATAAGTTGTTTTGTCTATCATAAATACCCAAATTAACTATAAAGGACATATGAAGAAAGATGCTATCTGCATCCAGAGAAAGAATTGATAAAATAGAATTATGTATAATTTTACATATATATAGCTATTTGTGCCTAATGGTAGCCATCTCTAGGGCAGAGGAGGGGGCAGAGAAGAAATTTACATAATTTTATTGATGATTTGAAAGGAATAGGGGGCAATTAGGTGCCACAGTGGATAAAGCACCAGCCCTGGATTCAGGAGGACCTGAGTTCAAAATTCGGCCTCAGACACTTGACACTTACTAGCTGTGTGACCCTGGGCAAGTCACTTAACCCTCAGCCCCACCCCCCAAAAAAAAGTTACAAAAAAAAAGAAAGGAATAGCAAGTTGTGCATAGTAGACTTGTAGTTTCATGTACAATCATCTTTTTTTTTTAATACTATGTTATGGAAATGCTTGCTTGATTCCATAAATTAAAAATAAAATAATAAAATACTTTGTGACACCCTCAAGAGATCAGGTCTTTACTATTAATTCCTTGGGTGCCTTTGGGCAAAGAAATTCATCTCTCTAAGTCTTTGTCTCCTCACTTGTAAAATTAAGTTGGACCATGATGATTCTAATGTATACTTCTACCATTCACAAAGTGATTTCCTTGCAATCCAAAGAGGTGAAGAGATCTCTTCCAGGTCTCAAATTCTGTCTCTGGGGAAAAACACATAAAAACTGCTATTCTTTATTTAGCAAACACAAACTGAGGAAACTGAGGCAGACAAAGGTTAAATGATTGGCCTAGGGACACAAAGCTAATTTTAACTCAGATCTTCCTTCCCTTCCAGTCCTCTTGCTTTACAGATGAGAGAACTGAAAGATGAAGAAATAGGACTAATCTTTCTTCCTATATTTACACATACAAGGACCTAAAATTTGCGATGAAATTCTATGACAAATGGCAATGTACTCTTTTTTTCCCCCATTCTCTACTACATCTCCACTCTTGGAACAAATGGATGAGTAGGGAGGGGTGGCTGAGGCTTAGAACCCCCAACATTAGCCTGCTCCAGAGTAAGATGGACCCTGAGGGGCAGCTAGGTGGCACAGTGGATAAAGCACCGGCCCTGGATTCAGGAGTACCTGAATTCAAATCCGGCTTCAGACACTTGACACTTACTAGCTGTGTGACCTTGGGCAAGTCACTTAACCTTCATTGCCCCGCAAAAAAAAAAAAAAAAAAGATGGACCCTGAGACAAATTTCCAAATTTTGCCTTCTTCCTACCCCATCACCTCTCTACTGTACCTGATCACGGATAACAATGATCTTCTTGTTATTAATTCCTTCCCAAGTCTCCCCTCCCCAGATCTCTCCATTCCTTGGTCACTGACATAGTCAGCCCTCTCCCCTACTTATACTTCCTTTAAGTTCCTCTTAGAGCATTCCAAAGGAAACTTCACCAGAACTGGGAATTGGGGTAGTCCCAGTAAGAAAGAGTCAGTACAAATTCAGCTCTCATGTTTCTCACAAGTCCTTCCCTCTCCAGGTTAAATTGATCTAGCCCCTTTAACCAATTTTCATGTGGTATAAGAGTGAGAAGTTCAAATTATCTGGAAAATCAATCCCCACCTCCACTTCTCTCTGAGGAAGACATGATCCTTCTTGACAACACCAACCTTTGTCCTTGTGCCCTTGACTCTATTTCCTCCAGAGATTATCCTATTCCTCCTTTCTCTAATTTTCATTTTTTCTCATCCACTGGCTTCCTATAGACTACAAGCATGATCAGATTTCCCCATTATCCTCTTCAAAAAAAACAACAACAACAACCCTTCACTTCTTTCTATCTTACCCTCAATTTATCATTCTATTTCTCCTTCCTTTCACAAACTCCTAAAAAAAATGATGAGCTCCATCTTAGAAAAACATGGATAGACCTGCATGAAATAATGAAGAGCAAAATGAGCAGAACCAAGAGAGCAGTGTATACAATAACAATAATATTGCTTAAAGAAAAATTGAGTGAATAATTGACCATTATAAATATCCAAATTAACTATAAAGGACATATGAAGGAAGACACTATCTTCATCCAGAGAAAAAAAACTGAAAAATAGAAGTATGTATAAAATAACTTTCATATATATGTGTATGTATCTAATGGCAGACATCTTTAGGGTGGAGTAGGGAAAGAAGAAAAAAAAGGAAATTTACATGATAACTTTATTATATATTTAAAAGGAATAGGGGGCAGCTAGGTGGCCCAGTGGATAGAGCACTGGCCCTGGATTCAGGAAGACCTGAGTTCAAATCCAGCCTCAGATACTTGACACTTACTAGCTGTGTGACCATGGGCAAGTCACTTAACCCTCAATGTCCTGCCAAAATAAACAAAAAAAACAAAACAAAACAAAAAACAAATAAAAGGAATATCGAGTTTTACATAACAGATTTTCAGTTTCATATGTAATCATCTTTTCTTATGTTATAGAAATGTTTTATTCTGTAAATTTAAAAAAGAAAAGGCTGGTTATGTTCATTACTTGTATCTCCTTTTCTCTCATTCATTTTTCAGTCCCTTGCAGTCTGGCTTCCACCCATCACACTCAATGGTTACCACTCAATGGAAAAGGCTCACCAATGACCATTTTTTTGCTAAATACAATCGCCTTTTTTTGCTCCTTATTTTCTTTCTTGATCTCTATTGCCACTATTGTCTATCCCCTCTTTCCGAATACTCTCTCTTCCCTGGGTTGTGGTTCTCCTCCTACCTGGCTGACACTTGACACTTACTAGTTGTGTGACCCTGGGAAAGTCACTTAACCCTCATTGCCTCACTAAAAAAAAAAGATACAGCCCAAATTTCACCTTCTGTAAGAGGCCTTTCCCAGTCCCCAATGACACCCCCACTGTCAACTGCCTGCCCTAATCTCAGATATTCCCTTCCAATTATGATCTACATGTGCATAGTTGTTTGCATGTTGTTTCCCCATTAGAATGTGAGCTTCCAGAGGGCAGGGACCACCTACTTGCCTTTCTTTATATCTTTATCACTTAGCATCACAGTGCCACACACATGCTATTGTTCAGTTGTTTCAGTCATGTCTGACTCTTCATGACCCCATTTGGGGTTTTTTTTTTGGCAAAGATACTAGGGTGTTTTGCCATTTCCTTCTCCAGCTCATTTTACAGATGAGAAACTGAGGCAAACAGAGTGGAGTGACTTGCCATGGGTCACACAACTCATGTCTGAGGCCAAATTTGAAGGAAGATACTCTTCCTAACTCCAGGCCCAGCCTTCTATACACTGCACCACCTAGCTGCCCAGCCATAAACAAATGCTTGTTAGGGGCAGCTAGGTGGCGCAGTGGATAGAGCACTGGCCCTGGATTCAGGAGGACCTGAGTTCAAATCCAGCCTCAGATACTTGACACTTGCTAGCTGTGTGATCCTGGGCAAGTCACTTAGCCCCAGTTGCCTCACCAAAAAAAACCCCCAGAAACCAAATGCTTGTTGTCACTGAACACCACCACTACCACCACACCATGCTGCCTCCACATGCTTATAAAACAAGAAGCCTAATGCTTCACACATAGGAAGTGATTAATATACCTCTTTGATATGACTCCTACACCAGGGTAAGGGGGACAAGAACATTATATTATGCCATGATGGAATGAAGAAAACTGATTTTTAGCTTTACCTCCTTCCCCTCTAGTACCTCCTTAAGGCTTACTTAAACTTTAAGGCAATTTGAATGGTTCAGGGGCTAGCTGACAAGGATGTAACAGGAATGAAAAGCAAATGAAAAGTAGTTTCTGCTAGGCCATGAAAGCTTAGAAGGATTTGAAGACTACATGGAGTGCACTCAAACCCTGATATCTGGGAAGGGGAAGAAGAGAAAGGGACTTATTTACCTGACTCAGTATGAGGGCAAGCAAGGCAGAAAATCTTGAGACTCAACCAGCAACCTTTCTTTTGAGTCTGGGGTGTCAGAATCTGGGTATTGTAATGCTAAGACCTTGCTAACAGAACAGTTGGAAAGGTGTTGATTAGCTCAAGCATGTTAAACTGGTGTTGTCTCAAAGAGAAGTAGTGACACTCTTCATAATCAGATGCCTCTGTAGATTGCAAGCAGCTATGGGAAAGAAAACAGTCAATGGTAGTTTCAAGGAAAAGAATTGAGAGATGGAGGAACTTCTGTTTAAAGCAAAGTAGAACAATGACAAGGGGAGCTCAGGGGACAAGAAATGAGGAGCTATGGGAGGAAGAACCAAGAAGTAGCAAGGTACAAATTGTTGCGAGATGAAACTGTAAAAGACATTACAATCACAATGTAACCCTTCTCCAACCTGGAACATAATATTCAGAGGAGTTTTCTTCCTTACAAGTGTAGGAACCCTGTGGGATATTGTACCTCCACATATTGGAAGTGAGAAGGGAAAGCTAAGAATGATTCTACTGTTTGATTTCCTGTTATTTATTAACCTATTTTGTTCCCATTTTTAAATGCTTTGCTCTTTGGTGTATGGTTCTTGTCTAATCTATTGGTAAAGAATTCTCTTTATTGGCTGGGGGTTGTGGGGGTGTTAAACCTTATTTGCATAATTATGATTAAAATCAAAACATCCCACAGAATTTGGGGTATCAAAGGCTTCCAGAGTTGTATACATTAGGCCTGTGCTACATCAGTAACTGGTCGTTTCTTATATGTTAAGATAAAGTCTTGGGGCAGCTAGGTGGCACAGTGGATAGAGCACCGTTCCTGGATTCAGGAGGACATGAGTTCAAATCTGACATCAGTAACTTGACATACTTACTAGCTGTGTGACCCTGGGCAAGTCACTTAACCCCAATTGCCTCACCAAAAAAAAAAAAAAAGATATAGTCTTGAATATGAGAGAGCCCAAATGGTGTAATCCTCTCCTGGGAAAGAGATCCTAAACATACTGCTCTAAACCCCATTCTAGGAACAGAAATCAGGTGCAAACCTCTAACCTGAACTACACCTGAAATTTCTCCCTCTGGGTCCTCTTCATCTGTCTTAAACAGGTTCCTCATTTCTAGCTTAAGGGACATATTATCTCTTAGACAGCAGATGGAAGTAACAGGATCTTAGAGATGGATGAGATCTCAGAGGTTATCTAGTTCAACCTTATTTTATAGGTGAAAAAAACTAAGTGCTAATAAGGAGAAGGGACCTATCTAAGGCTGAATGGTCAGTCAGTACTAAAGCTGAGCCTTTAACCCATCATGGAAAGGGGCCTTAGAAGTCCTCAGGGAATACCTTTCTCCCAATGGATATCCTCTCTATAGCATCCTCGACAAGAATTTATACAAGCTCTGCTTGTACACTCCCATTCTTAAAAATGAATTAGCCTGGGGCAGCTAGGTGGAGCAGTGGTTAGAGCACCAGCCCTGGATTCAGGAGTACCTGAGTTCAAATCTGGCCTCAGACACTTGACACTTACTAGCTGTGTGACCCTGGGCAAGTCACTTAACCCCCATTGCCCCGCAAAAAAAAAAAATGAATTAGCCCGGGGCAGTTAGGTGGTGCAGTAGATAAAGCACCAGCCCTGGATTCAGGAGTACCTGAGTTCAAATCTGGCCTCAGATATTTAACATGTACTAGCTGTGTGACCCTGGGCAAGTCACTTAACCCCAATTGCCTCACCAAAAACCAAAAACAGAAGTACATAGAACAAGTCTATCCTACCTTCCTTCCATAGGAGAGTGTTTTAAATGTCTGAAGAGAAGTCTTTTTAATTCCTCCACTCCCCAGCAATCTTTTCTTATTCATTTCCCTCACCTATTCCTCAGTGGTCATGCTTCCCAGGTTATGGAAGTTATTCCAATTTGTCAATGTGAAAGTACACACTCAGACCTGAATACAGTAAGGACTCCAGATGTGGGATGACCAGCATGGAACTCAGTGAGACTTGCTTCACTGGGGACTAGACTTTATACTCCCATTAGTGCCATTTGCTCTTGTGAAGCCCTACTGAGGCCTCATCATGGGCTTGGAGGGTGTTCCTGGGTCAGGGACGCTACGGTAGTTGGGGTGGGGACTGGGGGGAACCTCTGGCAAGTCCTAGCAAGCCGGAAAGGCTTCAAAGCACAGACCCAGGAATGGATCTCTATGTCTGAGGAAAAACTGAGTCCAGACAGGCTCCATCATCACATTGGCTTCAGGGTAAGGAATTTTTCAGCCACTGCAGCCCTGCTGAGCTACAGAGGGATTGTGATCTTCATTAGTGGGGAAAGTACCCACTGAGGAAATCAGTTCTTTGAAGATGATCCTGTCAACTGGTTAACAGCCTCAGCACACTCCTGGCTCATAACTGAGGCAGTGATCCAGATATCTCACTATCCCTCTATATTGACACTGCTATAACAACCTCTATTTGAGGGGTGTCAGTTTGCTTTATATTCCTCCAACTAGCTATACCAGCACTTATTGTATCCACAAGCTGAATCAATTCAGGAAACTTTTGATATCCTGAAACTTCTTGTAGAAATCAAGGTAACAAAAAGAAAAAAGAAAAAAAAGGGGGGCAGCTAGATAGCGCAGTGGATAGAGCACTGGCTCTGGATCAGGAGGACCTGAGTTCAAATCCGGCCCCAGACACTTGACACTTTACTAGCTGTGTGACCCTAGGCAAGTCACTTAACCCCCAATTGCCTCGCCAAAAAAAAAAAAAAAAAGGAAGAAAAGAAATCAAGGTAACTCATATATAAACAATCCCCTTAATATGCCAGTTTAGTAAAACTACCCAGAAAAAGAAATTCAATTAATTCAATTAATTAGTGAGCCAAAAGCACTTGCCAGAAGTCATATTTTTCTTCTCTAAGTTCTCATGAAACATCTGCTTCTAGAATTTTGCAGCTCAATACCACTTGGCTTCCAGGGCCAGAGTTTTAAAAAATCTAGTTTTTCAGCATCTCTCCTTAATTTTCCATAGCTTCTAAAAAATTACTAAAAATGTTTTAAAAAAAAAAAGTTTTCCAGAGTCAGACCTACATATTCTTTTGTTCTTCCGAGATGTAGAATTTGAGCCTAGAAACTTGAACTCAACTCAAATATAACAGTGGTCTCTTTTCTCTCCTCAGGCCTTCATTTTCAGTGAAATTTATTCTTTGCTTTCTATCTGCCAAATTCCATTATTTTTACCACAGGTTTGAAGGTTATTTTCTTCCATGAAAAAGAAAACAGTAGAGTCATTATTGGTGATCTTGAGAAATGATAGAGAAGGATAGGTGACAGCAGACCACAGTCCTGATTTTCCAAAATGGAAGGAAAGATGGATTTTTAAAACTAAAGACTGATAAACTTAACACAGATCCCTTCCACAATTCTGGAGCAGAAACAGAATAGGGTGATTATTCTGGTTTTGACTCTGTTTACATTTTATCCTTCCAAACAACTCATTCAGTCAATAATCACTTATTAAATACCTAAGCTATGCCAGAAATTGTCCTATACCCTGAGGATCCAAGCAAACCAAAAAGCAAAAAAACCTGAAAACAGTCCCTGCCCTCAAGGAGTTTATGTTTCTGTTGAGAAGAGGACACACGTGGTAAGAGTAGAATAAATACTAAATAATTTAGGTTTGGGATGGTGCTAATACCTGGGAGGAGGGGGTGGCAATCAGGAAAGGCATCCAGGAAGAGGTACCATTTAAACTGAACTCTGAAGGGAGCTAGGGGATCCTAGAGGCTGAAGAAGGTGTGCAGTGCTGCTATGAAAGAGAGAATGTAAATGTGTGGCAATCAGCAATTTAGCCAATTTGCCAGAACTAAAAGCCCATGAGGGGCAGCTAGGTGGCACAGCGGATAGAGTGTCAGGCCTGGGGTCAGGAAGACTAATCTTGATGAGTTCGAATTTGGCCTCAGATACATACTAACTATGTGACCTTAGGCAAGTCAGTTAACTTTATTTGCCTCAGTTCCCTCATCTGTAAAATAAGTCAGAGAAGGAAATGCAAAACCACTACTGTATCTTTGCCAAGAAAACCTCAAATGGGGTCACAAAGAGTTGGACACAATTCAACAACAACAAAGAGCAATTAGTAAACTATAGCAATGGTGTCAAACTCAGATAACAGATCCCCGCAGGTCCCACATTGACTTAGAAAACCACAAATGAACATTATCTATGTTATATTATTATATTTTTATTTATCTAGTTCAATATTTCCCAATTCCATTTTAATCTGGTCCAGGACTCACTGGGGAGTTTGCAGGTTGTCAGTTTATCACTTCAGGGTTATATCAATAGTCCAATCAAGAGGCGATGAGGGACTGAACTAGGTGGGAACCATGTAAGGGGAGAAGGGAATGGTTGAACAAAATGTTGTGGCAATTGGTTGGATGCGGGGATTGATGGAAAGTGAAGGGATGAGGATGACTTCAAGGATGTAAACCCAGGTGACTGAGAAATAGAGAAGTTAGGAAGAGGCCAATGAACTTTAGAGGAAATGATCATGAGTTCTACTTTTTACAAGTTGATCCTATACCCTCCTTGTTCATCTTCTTGCTCAGCACATAGCCTAAAAAACAATAACAAAACATTTTTTTATTGCTTCTGACTCACTGTCCAAAGCTCTTTCTACTATACCACACTGTCTCCAAGTCAGCTGTTCCATTGAGCTAGATGCCAGGAAGGAGACCAACCAGCCAGGAAGGAACCAAACTAGTTGTTTTTCCAGGCCGGACCAGACACAGTCTGAGAAGCCATAGCAGGGGTTTTAAATCCTAGGGGAATGAGGGAGAAGCAGCAGCCAAAAGAGGTTTCTAATTGGCTACAAAAGGACAGAGACATCTATGACTTTACTTTTGAAACATGAAATAAAATCTACGCTAATTAAAGGGGCTTACAGGATATCGGCTTTCATTTTGAGCTCACTTCCTCCTGAAGGGAGGGCTGCAGCTCAGCTGATAAAAGGACTCTATGTGTCAGTAGCCCCTCCTAGCTGTGCCAGACCCCCAACCCCACCCTTCCCATAAACACAGTCTGCTTTTCCTTTTGGGCGGATACAATCCCATCCCCCATGAGGGTCACCCCTGCCACTGCACAGCTCCCATTTCCTGCTGCCGGTGACTCCTCTGGAGCCTATTGTTTCCAAGCAACTTGGGTCAGAGGAAGGTGGGTCTCCACCCAAAGAGGCCTGCCCTCCCAACAGGCACAGCGCTGGTCCAGGTCATAGGGAGACTGAACCATCCTCCTACTCTTCTTCAGAGAAATCTAAGTCCGTCCCCCACCTCTACTGAGTTTCCAAATCCTCCCCATAGGAAGGCATTGTAGATTTCCCCTGAGTTCCAGGTGAATAAAGCCGAAGTAGGTTCATAATTTTAAAAAAGATAGGCAATAAGGAAACTAAGTATACTCTTTTTTTTTTTATTGAGGCAATGGGGGTTAAGTGACTTGCCCCAGGGTCACACAGCTAGTAAGTGTTAAGTGTCTGAGCTGGATTTGAACTCAGGACCTCCTGAATCCAGGGCCTGCGCTCTATTCACTGCGCCACCTAGCTGCTCCAGAAATAGTATTCTTATTTTCTGGATGGAAAAACTAAGAAGGGAAGGCAAATACTAGCTAAGCAGATGAAAAGAGAACTAGAACTAGAACCCAAAAGAACATTCTTCTAGTCTTTATAATCTTCCAATGCAAAACCCTTTCTTCTCCCCCTGCCTGGACTGGTTTTAATCCCAAAGGGATAGGAGGTGGGAAGGGAGAAAATCAGCTCTTTTACTCCAATTCAAGAGGCTTTCAAGGGCACTGTAATCCCAAACACCAATATGTCACAGGAAGCAAGGAAGATTTAGAGAGTAATCAATTTTTTTCAATTGCCGTAAGCTATCTTAAACTACAAGATTACTGGACTGACACCAATAGTAACCCTCACCTCCACAGAGGAATAGGCAAGGATGATAGGGTAAACACAGACAGGACTTTCTGGTTGGCACTGGGAATTCTTAGCTAAGTGAATTTATGAAAAATCCCAGTATTCCAGAGGATATGGAAGGTCAGAGGCTAGGACCCCCCTTGCGTTGGGACTAGCTTAAGTATAAAGTCTGCATGGCGACAGGAGGGTATGATGACTTTCAAAAGTGCTCTGACTCTCCCCTCTCTCCATCCTTCCATCCCCTCTCTCTCGCTGCCATTTCATGATTCTATGGAGACTTAAGTTATGGTGGTTTTGCCTTCTTCATCCCTAACTATATATAACATGGGACATAATGTTGCCCCAACATTGTCCAGCATTCCCATTATCTGGATATTACAGGAAGCTAAAATAGTGGCTTGGGTTGAAACAGGAGGATAGGGGCCAGCTAGGTGGAACACAGTGGATAGAGCACCAGTCCTGAGTCAGGAGGACCTGAGTTCAAATCTAGCCTCAGACACCAGCTGTGTAACTTAACCCTGATTGCCTCCAAAAGGAAAAAAAAAAAAGAAAAGAAAGAAAATGGGAGGGTATGTGAGAGAAAGGGAGAGAGATAGAGAGCGAGAACAAATGCTGGACACTACCATTCTAAGTGCTAGGACAATTTCTTAGCAAACGGTGTTTACCCCATCACTGGTATAGCCCCCAGATCCTAAAGGTAGAAGAGGCTAACCATTCACTCAACAGTTAATCACTTTCTGCAGGCCAACAGGGCTAGGCTTGACCCTGTGGGAGACAAGGAGAAATTCAAGCCTTCTAGGAGCTTAGAAAGCTGGAAAGCTAATACAAAACACAAGAAAACAATGGCAAATACAGCCAACAATATAATGATGTTGTATGTCAGTCAATAATTAAGATAGGAAGATAAGAAGAAACTCAGACAGATCTAGAATAATTAGGGAAGAAATAATCAAGGAGGAAGAGGTAGATTTGAGCTCTTAAAAAGAAGTGAGTAGGGGGCAGCTAGGTGGCGCAGTGGATAGAGCACTGGCCTTGGAGTTGGGAGTACCTAAGTTCAAATCCAGCCTCAGACACTTAACACTTAATAGCTATGTGACCCTGGGCAAGTCGCTTAACCCCAATTGCCTCACTAAAAAAAAAAAAAAAAAAAGAAGTGAGTTTATTATAGTGGGAAAAGACCCCGATTGTAATGAGGACACCAACGTGGAGGCCTGGCTCTATTGCGTGATTTTATCTGAAATCACTTTATCTCTCTGGACAATAATTTCCTCATCTGAAAAATGAAGATGTTTACCTAGATGACATTTCTAAAGATCTCTCTAAGAATCTCTTCTAGATTATGAAACCCTTAAGAGGAAGTAGTGGCTATCAGACTGCTCCTGGAGACCCCCCAAGACTTGGACTTAGACTCTGCCTCCGCCATTGTGTAACTCAGACCTTTTGAGATTGAGTTTCCTCCCCTGGAAAGTGGAGATAATAATGCCTGGGAGTACCTACCTCACAGGGCTGTTGTGAGACTCACAGGAGACAATTCATGCTTTGCAACTGTTAAGCACTCTATAAATGTCAGTTATTATTGTCTAGAAAGCTAACCTGCCTGTCTTAATTCCTTGGTGGAGATAGAAGGTGACATCCCACTATGATACTGATGCAGTAACTCTTCTTGTAATTGCTACCAGCTTATGACAACTAAAAAATCCAGGGACCTAACTGAGCTGGCTCAGACTTGGAGAAGGATAGAGGGAAGAGGACAGCTTTTCAGGAGAGGAGAACATACGTGAAGGCAGCCAGTGGGAATCAGCATTCGAATAATTTATATTTTTAGAGCTGGAAGCAATCTTAAAGAGTTCATCTAATTCTTTCCTCCTACAGATATGGAAAATGAGGTCCCAGAAAGGTTGAGCTAGAGAGCACTTATGTGGTACAGTGGATAGGGTGCTGGGCCTGGAATCAGGAAGAGCCAAGTTCAAATCTGACCTCAGACGCTTACCAGAAGTGGGCAATTTACTTAACTTGACTGACTCAATTTCCTCAGCCATAAAAAGGGGATGATGATAATAGCACCTACCTCAGAGGGTTGAGAAAACTAGAACAATTTGCATAGTAACAACATTATTGTAAAGATAATGAACTGTGAGGGCAGCTAGTTTACACAGTAGATAAAGCACTGGCCCTGGATTCAGGAGGACCTGAGTTCAAATCTGGTCTCAGACACTTGACACTTACTAGCTGTGTGACCCTGGGCAAGTCATTTAACCCTCATTGCCCCAGGAAAAAAAAAGGATAATGAACTGTGAAAGTTTTAGTAACTGATCAACACAATAATCCATGACAATTCCAAAGATTCTTTATGAAAAATGTTACCCACCTTCAGATAGAAAACTGATGGACTCAGAGTACAGATTGAGGCTTATTTTTTTTCTTTCTTTTTTTCCCTTAGAGCATGGCTAATGAAGAAATTTGTTTTGCAGGATTTCATATTTGTAATAGATTTTGTATTCCTTGCCTTCTCAATGGGTGGGGAAAGCATTGGGAGAGGGAAAGAACAAAGAACTAAAAAGAAAAGTGAATTTTAAAAAAGAAGAAGAAGACTGGGGGCAAAGAGAATTGACCCCAAGGAAGAATAACCCTAGGTCATCCCTAGTCTAGAGATTCCCCACCCTCTGCCCCAGGTTTGAGATTTATCTGAGGAACTCACTCAGATCAGCTCCAAGACAAAACTAGTATAGCTCAAAGGAGCTCCTACTAGACTTTAGATTAGCTTGAGAACTGGATCCCTCTGGACTAGGGATGATGTGGGGCTTTTCCCAAACCAGAGCCAATGCCCTTCCCTGACTTGTCAATGCGGTACAGGGCTCTGTGGGTCAGGATTTAGTACACCTGGGTTCTAGTCCTGCTCCATCACAGCCTTGCTATGACCTTTAGCAAGTTACTTTCTCTCAGTCTCAGTCTCCTGATCTATAAAATGAGCATTTGCATTAAATGATTTCTAAGGTTCTTTCTGATTAACTACTGCCCATTGAACCAGGGCTTTGTGGTTAGAAGAGAGAGGTGAAGGCACCAGAAAACTAGTGTCCATGGATTAAGTTAGAGATAAAGGGCAGAAAGGGGAAGAAGTAGGTGCAAACTGAATGTAAACCAAAGAACTTGGAGAATGGCCAAGTTCCTGGTGGGAGAGAGAGAGAGATTGATTATTTGTTGTATGTTTGGGAAGATTTGTTTTGGAAATAGCGGAATAGGCTCTGGGGAGAAGGGTAAGGAAACTAGATTAGGGCATGTTTATACCCCCCAAGCCCCCTTTTTAAGGATGTGGTCTTGTAGCATGAAAGAACATTGGATTTAGAGTCAGCAGGTTCAAATCCTGCTTCTGCCACTTACTAGGGAAGGCAAGGTGACAAGCATTCCTTAGGGACTTACCATGTGCTAGGCCCCATGCTAAACACTGAGGATCCAGACAAACAAAAAGAAAGACAGTCCTACCCTTAAGGAGCTTTTGCTTGAATGACACAAGACCCTGGACACAACAACCTGTGTGACTCCTAACACATCATTTCACCTCTCAAGGTTTCGATTTCCTCATTTAGGAAATTAAGGGATTATATCAGCCATCTCTGAAGGTGGTTTTTTTTTTTTCTTGTTTGTTAGAACAGCATTATCCAATGATGCTGTGAACTATGTAGGAATCACCCTCTTCTTCCCTCTGAATGTCTCAATGGGAGGTCAGAATGACTCCCCTGGATTTAGAAGAGAAGACCATTCACATGCTAGTTTCCAACTTAGGCTTTGTTACCTACACCAAGATCCTCTCTCTCTCTCTCTCTCTCTCTCTCTCTCTCTCTCTCTCTCTCTCTCTCTCTCTCTCTCTCGCTATTGGACCAGATCATTCCCTCTTCTGTTCAAATGGTGAAAACTTAAGGAATCAAGTTAAAAGATAAGGGAGGGAGAGGTAATAGGATGGAAAACTCAAGTATGAGTGGGTGAGCTGCTAAAAAAATTAAGCCACCCACAACTACTATGCCAAAGCATAGGCTCATAGAATGTTATTTGTTAGAAGCTAGTATGGACCTTAGAAGGACAACTAGTCCAGTCTTTACGCCTTTCATAAATAAGGTAACTGAGGTCCAGAAGACAGAAATGACTTGCCAATGTTACAAATATATTAAGCTAACAGAGCTGAGATTTGCACCCAGGTCCTGATTCCACAAAACCAACTGGTCTTTCCACTCCATGCTATCTTCCCAATAAGCCAACGGGTAAGCAGAATATGGGAATATAGAACAGTATCTGGGCAATAAATTAACCTTGTTATACAAGAGACTCATCCATCCCCCTGCTATCTGGAAAGTCGGTTAGTCATGCAACAGACCAATGACCAGTCATAAAAACTGAGGCTGATCAGTCAGGCTTGGTAAGGCTATTAAAGATCAGTGGACTGATAAAATTTTGTCCTTATTTGCAAGGCTATACTAGACATAATTAGGATAAGAACTGAAAAGCACCCTTCACAATTCAAAAGATTCCAATGTTCTCTCCTGGGTGTGATTTACAGCTCAATTCCCATACATTAACAGTCACTTCCTGCTTCTGGTCCCAGCCCGAAAGCCCCCCCAACCCCCACCCTCCATTCATTACCTTGTTTTCCCCTGAGTCCATAGGGAAGAGAGCTCTACTTCATATTTTCAAAACTTCAAGAAATTTGCCTCAGAGCCCACCCTGCTCTCTCCAAAACAAATCCTCCCAAACACACAGCAAATAACCAATCTCTCTCTCTCTCTCTCTCTCTCTCTCTCTCTCTCTCTCTCACACACACACACACACACACACACACACACATACACGGAGTCAAATTCAAATTCACACAATACAAACATCATCATTAGACCTACATACTACTAAAATTGTTCTTGTCCATTCTTCCTCCATCTCTTTTCTCCTCTCCCTTTCTCTTCTCAGTCTGTATGTGTGTCTTTCTCATATGCACACAGATTTACATCCAGAGATACTCCCATTCAGACAGACATATGGAAAGTCAGACATGTACAATATGCAAACCCATTTAAAGACAATTCCACCCACTCAGAGAAATCCTCACACTTTGAAATAAGCACACTGAGGGGCAGCTATGTGGTGCAGTAGATAGAGCACTGGTCCTGGAGTCAGGAGGACCTGAATTCAAATCCGACCTCAGACACTTGACACTAGCTGTGTGACCCTGGGCAAGTCAACCAATTGCCTTACAAAAAAAAAAAAGAAATAAAAGAAATAAGCACACTGAGATGCAGAGGTTCAAACACAAATCTGCCTACTCAGAGAGCCAGTCAGCATAGACTCATGCTAACCTAACACTCACACAGAACACACTGAACTAGAGCCACACACGGACTCAGGAAAGCCTACCAATTCATTTACAGATGCTCACAATGTGAGACCTAGGGCCACACACTTTGAAACAGACATCTATCTACCCACAAAAGCAGCACCACTGCTCCTCCCCAAGGAATATCTCTAATTCACAAAAAAGATGATTCACCGGGGATTCCGGGTTGCCCTTCTGATAAAAACCCCGATTTTAGGCTTTTATAGTGCTCTTCCCATCAAGCTTCCCAGAAAAAAAAAAAAGCAAAAAAAAATGCACTATTGACTTTTAAGCCTCTTATAGCTTCATAACAAAAAACAATTACACAGCAAACTCCAAAAACACCCCCCCACACACACCTCCCAGTCCTCTTCCCTCTTCTAGGGTTAAATGAAGAAAGGCCTGGCAGTGAAGAGCAACAGATGGGAAATCCCTTCACCTTTATTCACAGCTTTTATTCCTGTGTTCCCTTATTTCCCTTCAACTTTCATCTACCCCTCTTCACACGTCGGAGGTTGCTGCTATAATAATAACTCACATTTACATATTACCTGTAAAATCTTGAACTAGTCGTTTCTCCCCGTGGGTGCTTCCTGCTTTGTAACATGAAGAGACTGGAGTGGATGGATGGCCTCTAAATTTCTTCCAGATCTAAAGTATTAGTCTCTATACAGTTATATAGGACTTTCTAGTTACAAAGCACTTTCAACACATGGACTGCTCTCTATCGGGATGGTAACGTAAAATACGGTTATCCAAGGCTTAGAACTTGCCTAGCAATTATCTTCTGCCAGTATACGTTCGTGCTTCCCGGCTATTTTAAAAAGTCCCTTTCTCCCCAGGCTTTTCTCCCATCCCCAGCCCTTAGGCACCCCAGTCACTTATCTAGAATAGAAGATCTCTAAGATCTTTTCTGTTCCAAATCTATGACCTGATCTGTAATCCTATGAATTCCCCTAAACACACCAATCTTCCCGCGCATTTCTCTAGACCTTTCCCTCCTACTCAGGCTGGAATCCAGTGTTCCTTACCTGTCCCAGGATGGGGGATGAGAGAGGAATGGTGTGTTAAGTGAGTTATGAGGGGCACTCTGAGATGCACCAACTCTGCTCCAGCTCTCGAATAACGCTGTAGAGAATGGATAGGGGAAATCACGATGGGATGCCAGAATTCGAGGGTTCCAACTCTTGATACAAAAAAACTCCCTACTGAAAGGAGACTCAGGCTTGGGAAAAGTGGGGTGGGGGGCGGTAGAGCCCTTCTCCTAAGGGCATAACGATTGGGAGACAGGATCCCTACAATACAGCACAAAACCTGCCACACACATGGCTCCCGGTTTAAGGGTAGGGGGAAAGGCAGGAGACCGGAAGAGAGAGAGGAAAGAGTTTTTCCAGGTTCAAATTGACAGGAAAACACAAGATCCCTATTCTTGGAGGGGTGAGTCAACTGGAAGAGAGGAAGAGGGAACTCTTGAGAAACGAAAGGAGTTAAAAAAGAGGATTCAAGCAACAGAAATGGGAGGGGGGAAAAAGGAGAAAGAGAAGGGAAGTATGAAGGGAAAGGGGAAGAACAGGGTGAAGGAGGGAAAGGAAGAAAAGGGGGAAAGAAAGGAAAGAGAAGAGAGAAAAAGGAAAGACAGGGTCAAAGAGAGAGGAAAAGGCTAAGATAGAGAAGGAAAGGAAGTATAAAGAAGGAAGGGGAAAGGAGGGAAAAAGCACAAAGATGAGGAAACAGAGAAGGAGCTGAGGAGGGTGAGAAACAGAAGAGGGGGAAAGAGAAGGGAAGGGGAGGAGAGAGAGGGGGAGGGCGAAGGAAGAGGGAGAGGGGAAGTAGAGAGAGAAGGGAGGGAGCCAGGGAGGGAAAGTAGGGGATGGCGGGACACAAAGAAACAGGGACCTTTGCAGTGCAGACACCTCACTCACCTGAACAGGGAAAGGGACAGGAAGACCTGGAATGAGACTGCTGGTCGGCGGATGATGGGGGGGGGGGTGGCAGGGGGTCGGGCTGGGGTGCTAGAGCCTTGGGAGGCTGCTGTCCCTGGCCACCCCCCTGGCCTCAAGTTGAAAGGAGGAAGCCTGTACTGTGAGGAATGAAGGGCTGGTATGAGATGCACGCAGCTGAGGGGAGGAGTGCCGGGGCCCTTGCTACAGGCTTGGGGAGGAGGAGACTGAGGAGGCAAGGAAGGGGGGCTCCAGGGAAGAGAGAGAGGTTGGGCCAGCCTGGCCCTGGGCGGTCAGAGGAGGGGCTAGAACGGCGGAGGAGTTGGAGGAGTTGGAAGAGTTGGAGGAAGGGGCCGGTGGGGTGGGGAGAGCAGTGATCAAGGAAAGACTGGAAGTTGGGAGGCAGCGTCCCGGATGCGGCTGACACGGACCCCTCTGCATCTGACTCCTGCCCCTTTCTTTCTCAGTCCCACCGCCGCCAATCCCTCCTCCAACCCCTCCCTCTTCGCTCTCCCTCCTTCCTCGGGCCCCTAGGTCTTCACTCCCTCAGCCCCGCCCCCTACTTCTCCAGAGCCCTCCGGCCCCTAGCGCTCCATCCATCCAGACAGCTGAGAAAATCCACACTCCCTGGTCAGGAAAGAGGAGTCAAGGCGGCAGTGAGCCCAAGACCGTAAACACATAAGCGTGGGTAGGGGGATAGGAGAACTGCAGTGGGAGGGAGGTCCATAGGATCTCCACTGAGGGAGGGCTGAGAGGAAAGAGCAGAAACCTGCAAACGTAGCTCCCCACTCCCTACCCTCCTCAGCTCTGTAACAGAGAGTCTGGGCAAGGGGCCCCTGCTAGAGCTGCCTCCTACTCTGACCCAAGGGCCAGAGGCAGTCCCTTTCCACCAGTGACCAGAGCACTGGCAAGCAGTCTGGCAGGTTGCAAGGACCAAGTGGAAGGGACAGGGGACTAGGGAGCGGGGAAACAAGCTCTCCACCTCCATCTGTGCTCAGGCTCAGGCTCAGGCTTCCCTGTGGATCTCTCATCTACAACTGTCCGTGAAAAACCCAGGGCAGCATCCGGGAAAGGCTGCTTCTGTCCCAACATGCTCCCACAAAGAGCCCTTGCTCCAGTGGAGCTAGGAAGCAGGAACTCCTGGGTGGTCTTCCCAGATCTGGTCACCATGCTCTTTCCTTCTCCCTTCCTTACCATAGAGGCCGGTTTTCTTCTCTATCCATTTGGGGACTGGTAAAGCTGTCATTATGAAGAGCAAACACACATGGTGTGAGTGTTAAGTATAATGAGTGGGAGAGCTGAGTTGAGGCAGGCCACTGGGCAAGTCTTTGCTTCAAACAACAACAAATATTATTGCCTGGCATTGCTAGGTCCTGTGCAAAAGACAGAAAGAAGCAGCATAAAAGGGGCCGGTCCCTGGCCAGTTCCATGTTTTAATTCGGGAATCAATAACAAGTTACTAAGGTGAAGTAAAAATAACAACCACATTAACATACATTTTAAATATTTAAAAGGCACTTTTGTCACTCAACAGCCCTTGTGAAGTTTATGCTAATGTTCTCTCCAAGCTCAGAAAGGACTAGACTATGTCAGTTTTTTTGAAAAAGGAATTACAAATTGTGTCCATGGTTCAGTCCAACAATTAAAGAGAAAGTAAAGCTGTAGTTACTTCCAACTTTAATGAGTCAAATTAGCAAAAAATTCTTAAAAGGTAAAGAAACTAAAAGGTGACAGATGTGAAGGAAAAGGTAGTATAGTCATTCACAGCTAGTAGAATCATTTTAGAAAACAAATTGGTAATACAGAATGGAATAAACACTTGGAGGTCTACCTGCTGATTCACACATAGGAACTATGTGAATACAGCTACAAACTCTC
This sequence comes from Dromiciops gliroides, assembly GCF_019393635.1. NCBI lineage: Eukaryota > Metazoa > Chordata > Mammalia > Microbiotheria > Microbiotheriidae > Dromiciops > Dromiciops gliroides. The sequence continues at coordinate 199,154,635 of NC_057865.1, forward strand.
TTTACATAAAGACAGATCTAAATAATTGCAGGACTGGTTAAAGCTCATGAGTAGTCTGTAGCAACTATAATACAAATGAACAATACTACTTAAACTGATTATTTTCTTCAGTGCCCTTACCAAAACTGCCAAAGAATTACTTTATTGAGAAAAAAAATTAACCAAATCTCATCTGGGGGAACACAAGGTACAAAGAATATCAGGGAAATGTATTTTTTTTTTAAATGGGAAGCAAGAGTTACTAGCAGTTCCAGATCTCGAACCACTACAAAGCAGTAATAATCAAAAACATTTGGTTATTGATAAGAAATCAGAGATTCATCAATGGAAGAGATTTAGGTACATAACAAGGAAGCAAAATAGTTCAATAGCATAGTATTTCATAAGCTCAAAGACCCCAATATTTGGGGTTGTTTCATTCCAATTGCATCTGATTCTTCACAACCCCCTTTGGAATTTTCTTGGCAAAGATACTGGAGGGTTTGTCATTTCTTTTCTAGTCATTTTACAGATGAGGAACTAAGGCAAACGGGAGTTAAGTGACTTGTCCAGAATCACAAAGCTAGTAATTGAGGCTGGATTTTAACTCAGGTCCTCCCAACTCTAGACCTGGGACTACTATCCACTATGCCACCTAGCTTCCCCCTAACTACTGGGTAAGAACTCTCTATTGAACAAAAACTGTTGGGAAAACCAGAAAAGAATCTGGCATAACCTAGGTACAAGCAACATTTTTACACTGTATATACCAAGATAAACTCAAATGTGTGGAGACTTAAACATAAAGCAAATTAGCAAAGCAATGAAGAAATTATCTTTTCAACTATGACTGGGGGAAGAGTCATGACCAAACACATGGAGATAGAGAAGATCAGATGGTAAAATGGACAATTTTGATTACATAAAATTAAAAGTATCTGCACAACAAAACCAATAGTCAGCTAAAATTAGAAGATAGCAAATGGCAAAGGGGAGGAATCTTTCCAGATATTTTCTCTGAAAAAACTCTCATTTCTAACATGTATAGGGAACTGCTTTAAATTTCTAAGAATAAGAACCACTCCTCAACTGATAAAGGGTAAAGTATATGAACATGCAGATTTTTTTTTTTTTTTAGTGAAGCAATTGGGGTTAAGTGACTTTGCCCAGGGTCACACAGCTAGTAAGTGTTAAGTGTCTGAGGTGGATTTGAACTCAGGTACTCCTGACTCCAGGGCGGTGCTTTATCCACTGCATCATCTAGCTGCCCCTTAAAACCAGGTTTCACTTTTTTTTTTGTTTTGTTTTTTGTTTTTTTTTGCAGGGCATGAGGATTAAATGACTTGCCCAAGGTCACGCAGCTAGTGTCAAGTGTCTGAGGGCTGGATTTGAGCTCAGGTCCTCCTGAATCAGGGCCAGTGCTCTATCCACTACACCACCTAGCTGCCCCCGAAATGCAGTTTTCTGAGGAAGAAAACCAAAACTGTCAGTAGCCATGTGAAAAATACACAAATCATAGTAATTTTTAAAATGCAAATTAAAGTATATTAACCACAATTATATAAAAGGAGAAAACTGAATGCAAAAGAATAGAAAGGTGAAGAATCTTAATGGAGGTAGTGACTGAAAAATTATGATATCTTATTATTATTATTTCTTTTTTTAATGGGGCAATGAGGGTTAAGTGACTTGCCCAGGGTCACACAGCTAGTGTCAAGTGTCTGTAGGCTGGATTTGAATCAGGTCTTCCTGAATCCAGGGTCTGTGCTTTATCCACTGCATCAATAGCTGCCCCTAAAATCATATCTTATGCATTTGAATTGATTTATGAAAAATCAATAGTTACTAAAGTATGTCTTGATTTGTTACATTGATGTTTAATATTTTAAAGTGATGGCTAAAAGTCACATGGCCAAGAAGTAGCAAACCAGAGCCTCACTTAATTCCCTGACTCCAAACTATAGTGTTCTTTCTCCTATTGCCATATATATTTTTTAAATAGCAGGGGCAACTTCCACACCCAAGTGAGTATATCCCCTTGAAAGAAATACTTTCACTTTTGGAATTTTTTCCTCTTCAAAAACCAGTTCATTCTCTGTGCCATTAATTACACTGATCATAAATAGTATTAGATTGGTCATCCATTTTTATTCACCAGACTTGGCTTTTAAAATATTTATTTATTTATTTATTTTTTTTTTAGTAGACCAGTGGGGGTTAATTGACTTCGCCCAGGGTCATACAGCTAGTAAGTATCAAGTGGTCTGAGGCCAGGTTTGATGAACTCAGGTCCTCCTGAATCCAAGGTCAGTGTTTTATCCACTGCTTTACCTAGCTACCCCATTGGGGGGGGGGAGGATGAGGCAGTTGGGGTTAAGTGACTTGCCCAGGGTCACCAAGCTAGTAAGTGTTAAATGTCTGAGGCCAAATTTGAACTCAGGTCCTCCCAACTCCAGGGCCAGTGCTCTATCCACTGTGTCACCTAGCTGCCCCCAGACTTGGCTCTTGATAAGAAAGAAAGAAAGAAATCTCCTTTTTTTTTTTTTAAAAAGTATTTTATTATTTTCCAGTTGCATGTAGAAATAGTTTTCAACATTTGTTTATATAAGATTTCCAATTTCAAATTTTTCTCCCTCCCTCCTCTCCCTCCTCCCCTCCCCTAGACAGCAGGCAATCTGATATAGGTTATATATACATAATAACATTAAACATATTTCTGCATTAGTCATGTTATACAAGAAGAATCAGAGCACAAAGGAAAACTCTCAAATCAGAAAACCAACAGCACCAAAAACAAAAGAAATAGTAAGGTCCAATCAGCATCCATATTCCCCAGTCCTTTTTTTTTCTGGATTTGGAGAGCCTTTTCCATCATGAGTCTTTGGAACTTTCTTGTTCCATTGGATTGGTGAGAAGAATCTAGTACTATCACAGTTGATCAACCCATAATGTTGATAATACTGTGTATAATGTTCTTCTGGTTCTGCTCATCTCACTCATCATCAGTTCATGCAAGTCCTTCCAGGTTTCTCTGAACTCCAACTGCTCATCATTTCTTACAGCACAATAGAATTACATTACATTCATATACCACAATTTGTTCAGCTATTCCCCAATTGATGGGCAGCCCCTCAATTTCCAATTCCTTGCCACCACAAAAAGGGCAGCTATAAATATTTTTGTACATGTGGGTCCTTTTCTCTTTTTTACGATCTCTTTGGGGAAAAGACCCAAAAGTGGTATTGCTAGGTCAAAGGAGAAATCTACTTTTGACTATTATTAGTTTGATGATTAAAAAAATGAAATCTATCCTAAAAACTAAATATTTCCCAACACTGAGACTATGCCCAGATCTTTCCATTCTTTAAAACAAACAAATATCCTTCATTTGATCATATTATTCTATCAAGCTATCCTCCTATGGATTTCCTATCCTCCTTGATTTCAGTCTGATTCCTAGGGGAAAAAAAACAAAAAACCGAAAACAAACCTGAGCATGCTTATTGCCTTTCCTTTCTTGCCTTTGATTTTTCATCCTTTTGTAATCTGGCTTTGACCTTATCACTCAAACTAAACTGCTCTCCCCAAGATTATCAATAATCTATTAACTGATTAATCTAATAGTTTTTTCTCAGTCCTCATCTTTGCTGACCTCTCTGTAGAAACCCGAAATTGTTGAGCCATGCTAGATTCCTCACTCTCAAACTACAGCCAAAGCCTGTGGATGATTTCGCCTTTGCAATATCTCTTGAATATGCCCTCTACTCTAGCACAGGCCCTCATCCCTTCTCCTCCTTCCATTCATTCTCCATTCACCCACAACTCTTTGTGTCCCCATTTGTGGTTTTCTTGGCAAAGATACTGGAGTGGTTTGACATTTTTTTCTCCAGCTCCTTTTACAGATGAGAAAACTGAGTCAAACAGCATTAAGTGACTTGCCCAGGATCACACAGCTAGTACAGATTTGAACTCGCCTCTTCCTGACTCCAAGCCCAGTGCTCTATCCCATGTACCCCCTAGCTGCCTACCTAGCATATAGTAGGTACTTAATAAATGTTTATTGACTGATTGATTGACCTTTCCTACTTCCTTTCTCCTCCTGGAATTTTCCTTACTGCTTTCTCCCTGCATATCCAGCCCCTTCTTAAAAGGGATCATCATTAGTTTCTGCTACGCATACATGGGTGTGCCCTAGGACCTTCTTAGAATCTCTTCTTTTCTCTCTCCCCTGGTGATCTTATCAGCTCCCTTGTGTTTAACTCTCCGCAACAAATCTTATCTCTATGCAGATGTCTCCTAGATCTATAGATCCAGCCTTAGCCTCTCTCATCAAGTCTCACATCTCTAACTGCCTTCTGGATATCTCCAAATGATGTCCCACAGGCATCACAAACTCAGAATGTTCAAAACAGAACTCATTATCTTTCCTCCAAAGCCCTCCTCTCAATCTCACTTACCTATGTCTCTTAAGGGCACTTCTGCCCTTCCAGAATTACCAAAGCTCATCCTTGACTCATTCATCCCCTTTAAATGCTCATATTCACTCATTTCTATCTCCACTTCTCTCCATTAACATGCACACCAAGCTAATGCAAGTCTTCATTATCTCTAACCCGACTACTGTATTAACCTCCTAATTGGTCTCCTATCCTTAAATCTCTCCTTTCCCTTCCATCTTCCACACAGCTGTCAAATTGATATTACTAAAACACGGGTCTGCTCAAGAAGTTTCAGTGGCTCCCTTCTTGGTTTTACTTTTAAAGTCCTTCAGAATTTGGCTCTCCTACTTTTGCACGTTTGTTACATACCACTCCCTTTCATGTTCTCTACAATTGAGCCAAACTGAACCATTGGCTGCTCCCTATACAGAACATTTCATCTCCTGTCTCTTTGTCTTTGCATCAGCTATTGTCTGGAATCTACTAGCAGCTCACCTCCATCTCCTAGAATCCTTCAGAACAGAGCTCAAGTGCCCGTTCCTCTAGGAAGCCCATTCAGATCCCTCCAGTTACCGATGCCATTCCCCCTTCCCCCAAATTGTTTGTATTTATCTTGTGTTTAATTTTCTACATGTCCTGCCCTCCCCACCATTGTCTCATTGAAGGCAGTCTGTTTTTGTCTTTGTGTCCCCAAGTGGAGTATCTGGCACACAGTAGGCATTTAATAAATGCTTGTTGACCTAGGCATGGTGGTTCATGCAAAGAGTCTTTGTGACCACAGAGGCTGAGATTAGCGGGTCACTGGAGTTCAGGAGTTCTGAGGGGCAGTAATAAGTCCAGTACCATTATGGGGGGGGTGGGGAGAAAAGGGGGGTGGAGGAGGAGAGAAGGCATCCTGACTGCCTAAGAAAGAGTAAACTGACCCAGGTAAGAAATGGAACATTAGCTTTTGAGCTAACTATTGGCTTGATGTGAGCAGCCACTATACTTAAAGTATAGGGGTAAAATGAGTCTAAAAAGTCTAAAGTAAAAAAAAAGCCTAAAGTTTTAAAAAAAAAGAGAAAGTTTGCTGAATGAATGAATAAATACATGAATGCAAAAAAATGTGTCATAAGCTCTGGAGATCATTGTAAACAAGATATTCCAAACATCTTATCTACAGTGACTGCATTCAAGTCAATTCAACAAATATTTCTTCAGAGCCTATTATTTTCAGAGCATGGTGCAAGGTGCTGGTGGAGATGCAACGTTTAGATAAGACCTGGGACCTGCCCTCTTGATACTTGGTCTGAGAAAAATACATAACTACTAAATTATTACTGACTATGGAATCAAGGAAGACCATGGAGGAGATGACTTTTACTGGGCTTTGAAGGTAGGATTTCAACAGAAGAAATAGGGAATGGTATTTCAAACAGAGGAACAAGAGACCTTTCTGGTTTCCTTCAAATTTTACCAAGTAGGCCACTCCCTACTGTGCCTACTGATAAGAATGGAAGAGCTTATCTTGGAACTGAGTCTTAGCTGAGTCAGAGATAAGAGTTTTATGAGGTATGGACACATGGTGGGGTGACATGAGCATGTATGTTTGACTGTATTCCAAAACTAATCTGTCATCTTAATGATCTGAATTATCTGTTTGGTATCATTCTTTGTCCTTTACCATTTTTTGTTTCCTTCTCCATGCCTTCTCAAATTCCATCCCAGAATCATGTGAATTCCCTCTCCCCACCCCGACAAAAAGCAATACTATAGTAGACTGCTGCTGATTTGGACTTGTGGTCAGCTATGGCCCCCAGGTCTTTCTCTCATCCCTCCCTTCAGTATTTCCCCATTCTGTATTTTTTTATCATTAGGCTTTTGAACTTAAAGGTACCTTTCTGTAAATTTCATCATGACTTTATAATGCCGTTTTCCCCAACTTTGTCAGGTCATTTGAAATATTTTTTCTAGTCTTCCAATGTAATAACCTCTTCATTTAGTTTAGTATTTTCTGCAAATTTGATGAACCTAGTATAAATTTGGTGAACCTAGTATTACATTTTTTATCTCAGTCAATAGTTCATTTGGCTCCCTGACCAACCTTCCCAGTCAAAGCCAATGATAACCACTCTTTGGATTCCACATTTCACCATCTGACAGCAATGTAGACTTGTCATATTCTGGTCTTGTCCAGGAAGTCTTCCCTAGCCTCGTATAATTTTAGAGTTGAAAGGGACCTTAGAGACCAGTGATTATAAACTTTCTTGCCCAAGCATTCTTGACACATTGTCATGCACTTAATGAATTCTGGTGATGGAGAATTCATTGTCTTCCAAGGAAGTGCATTTTGCTTTTGGACAGTTTTAAAACTGGAATGTAATCTACATTAAAACCTCTTTTCTCTGATCTGCTTTGTGTTTTTAGCGGGAACCATAAAAGTCTCCTCCCTTAGTACAGATTCTTCTCCTTTAACACAACTATCTTGCTGAGACATGCTAGCTTTGCCATTCTCCCTTCCCTTTTAGAGATCCCTAAGAAGGAGCCCTAAGTAATTTTCACAATCTAGCTGAGGTGCCCTGGAAGAAGGCAGGGCTCCTTTCTATCAGGCAAATAGGAAAGAGAAAGTACTTTTCCAAAACCCTAAGATACTTGGGTGGAGTTGCTGACCAAATAGAAGGTACTCTGTCCAAGCAATAGAGGAAGAAAGAAATAAATGGGACAGATTCATCATAAGCTGACCCAGAGCATAAAAGATATCCAAGAAATTTGGGTTGGACATTTTATCCAATATAATTGAGAATATCCAAAAAAGAAGTGTTTCCAAAGATGCCTTAAGGGACCTTTGGTGTTGAGGGTAGAGATGTAGGACACAGCAGAAGTTTTAAATAAACTTGATGAGTTTCATACCCTGGAGAAGGAACAGGTGGTTAACTGTCAGGTGGGATTCCAGTATTCTAGTACTCCTGCATGTACAGATGATCCGTGAAGCCTAGTATCTCTGATGTGAAAGCTGCTGAGCCTTTTTTCAGGGCTGCTTTCTATCTTTGCTGTCCTCTTGACACCCAACTCTCACCTATGGCTCCAAGAAGTTATAGCATGCCCAGTAGCCACACCCTGGTAAACTGTTTCAGCAGATGAGCTAAATGAGGTTGAGAATAACTGAGGGATCTCAAACCCCTCATTGAGTTAGGAGGTATCTGCCCAAGCAAGTGAAGACGTCCCCCCAGTGCAATGGGTGGATGAGAACAATTTATTCCAATGGCCATGAAGGTGACAGAAGTAGGTGCTATGGAGCACTTAGAGCTTGGTCAGGCACTGAAGAATCCAAGGTCATCCACTGTGTCCCAGGCCATCACCAGTCATCTTGACTTTTGTCCTGCACTGGAATTTGATGACTCTGGAAGAGAGGGTGAGGCCAACGACTTTGTGCAACTCTGCCTCACTTAAATCCAATTTATATGAGTCAAAAGACATCACCCATAACATTTTGCCATTTTTACCTACCTCAAAGTCCTGTAGCTTTGAGTAAGCAACGAAGCAGCAGGTGTGGATGGATACACTGGGAGCTGTAGTCACAACCCTGCCCACAGGTGGCTCGGGCCATAGGGTCATCTTCTCACAGCACTAAAACAGCAGTGGGATTCAGCAGCTTGTTGGGTTTCTGAGCATACTGCTCACCTCCTGGAGTGAGGAAGGAGCTAGAAAAGGTGCCCTAAAATTGTCTGCTTCACCCAACTCTAACCTGCTTACCATGGCAGCAGGTGAGGATCCCACCTTGCAGTCAACACACACACACACACACACACACACACACACACACAAATATACAAAAACTTTCATGGGGCACCTAGGTGGCTCAATGGATACAACACTGGCCCTGGAATCAAAAGGACCAGAGTTCAAATCCTACCTCAGACATTTATTAGCTGTGTGACCCATGGCAACTTCCTTAAACTTGATCGCCTCTACAAAAAAGAAGGAAAAAACTGGCAAAGATGATTCCACTCACCATTGGTACATGGAATGTGCACATGCTTATGGACAACATGAAATCCAGCAGACCTGAAAGATGAACAGCTATTATTGTAAGAGAACTCAGCAGGCATCACATCCAAATAGCAGCTCTGAGTGAAACAAGGCTGGCAAATGAAGGCCAGCTTACCAAAGTCAGAGTTGGATACATGTTTTGCTGGAGTGTCCATGGTGATGGGGAGTGTCATGAAGCTGGTGTAGGTTTCGAAATCAAAACTAATCTAGTCAACAAGTTTATATGACTCCCAAAAGGAGTGAACAAAAGGTTTGTGACAATGTAATGGCCACTTGCAGGAAAGCTTCACACCACCATCCTCAGTGTGTATGCTCCCACTATGATGAACACTGAGAAAGTCAAAGAAAAATTTTATGAAGACCTAGAGACCCTCATCATCGATGTGCCAAAAGAAGACGAGCTTGTGATTGTGATTCTGGCTGAATTTAAAACCACAGTTGGCACAGGCTACCAGACATGGCAGGGAGTCCTTGGGGGAAATAGAGTCAGAAATAGCAATGACAGTCACTTACTGCTGAAGACTTGTGCCTCTCATGACCTTATCACCAGCACTGTCTTCCACTTACCTAAAAGCAAGAGAACTTCATGGATGCACCCTCCCAGCAAACATTGGCATTTTCATTGTAAATAAGAGGAGACAGTCAGGATACCAGAATGATGAAGGTGATATGTGGTGCAAAGTGCTGGTTGGATCATAGACTTATCTGCTCCATGCTAAACATTCTCATTCAACAAAAGCTGTAGCCCCAACACAAGATGATTACCAAAAGACTTAATGTCAACAGATTAGAGCACTTCTCCCTGGGTGAACAGTTTGTTGCTAAACTTAGAGAGAAAGCTGAGCCAACATATGATTGACAACAGTGGAGCAGAAGAGGAGTGGGAGGCATTCAGAGATTTGATGTACAGCACAGCATTTACTCAACTGAGCCAGAACACTTGCAAACATTAAGATTGGTTTGACAAAAATGATGGGAAAATTCAGCAGCAGCTAAATGTAAAACAAGAACTCCACAGGGTTCACCCACAGGATAATTCATTCCTCTCTAAGAAGGCAGCCTCTAAATCCATTAAAAGTAAAATGCAAGCAAAGCTTAGAGAGATGCAGTATTCTTTTTTTTTAAATAAACATATTTATTTAAAGTTTTGAGTTCCAAATTCTATCCCTCCTCCCCACCCTGAGGCAATAAGCAATCAGATACAGGTTATACATATGCAATTATATAAAACATTGCCATATTAGTCATTTTGTATAAGAAAACTTGAATAAAAGGAAAAATGAAAGTGAAAAATAGCATGCTTTAGTCTGTGTTCAGTCAATATCAGTTCTTTTTTTGGAGGTGGATAATATGCTTCATCGTTAGTCCTTTGGGATTGTCTTGGATCATTGTATTGCACAGAATAGTCAAGTCATGCATAATTCTTCATGAAACAATATTGCTGTCACTGTGTACAAAGTTTGCCTGGTTCTGCTCACTTCACTATACATCAGTTCATATAGTTCTTTCCAGGTCTTTCTAAAATCTTTCTACTCGTCATTTCTTATAGTAAAATAATATTCCATCATAATCATATACCACAGCTTGTTTAGCCATTCCCTAACTGATAGGCATTCCTTTGATTTCCAATTCTTAGCCACCACAAAAAGAGCTGCTACAAACATTTTTGTAGAAATAGGTCTTTTTCTCTTTTGGGGGATGTCTTTGAGATATAAACTTAGCAGTGGTATTGCTGGATCAAAAGGTATGCACAGTTTTATAGCCCTTTGGACATAGTTCCAAATTTCTCTTCAGAATGGTTGGATCCAGTTCACAGCTCCACCAACAGTAGATTAGCATCCTGCTTTTCCCACATCCCCTCCAACAAGATGCAGGATTCTTGACTCAGCAAGAAGGCAAGTAAAATTTGTATTATGCTAATAGTAACAAAGCAAAGCACTTTTATGATATCTGAAAGGTTACTTACCAGCCAAAAAACTATGATGCATCTCAACTACTCAGTACTGAGGAAGCCATATTGATTAAAGATAAGGGGATAACCCTGGAGAGATGGGCTGAACTCTTCTATAGTGTTCTCAACTCAAGAACTAATGCTGAAGCCACTAACTATTCACGTCAAGTGGATATCAATATCTCTGTAGTTTAACTCCCAACTGAAGAAGAGGTTTTGAATGCCATTAGGCTACTTTCATGTGGAAAAGTGCCTGGTGCTGATTCTATTTCACACTAAGATTTACAAGGCAGGGGACTGCTGATACAAAAGTTGACTGAAATATTCTGGGTTATATAGCAAGAGGAGATTATCCCCTAGGAGTTCAAGGATGCCTTTATTGTCCATTTCTATAGAGGAAAGGCGAATAGGTTGTCCTGTGACAATTAAGGGGGGCAGATCTTTTAGTCATTGCCAGCAAGATTCTTGTTAGAGTCCTTATCAGGTTAATCCTTCACCTGGAAGATAGTCATTTACCTGAGAGCCAGAGTGTCTTCAAGAAAGGTGCTGAGGAAAAGTTGAAATGGAGAAATGCTAGGAGCAGTACACTCAACTCAACTGTACTCAACTGTGCCTGTACACAATGTTTATTGAACTAACCAAGGAATTGATAACTGTCAGTCATGAAGGCTTATGGAAAATCATGGCAAAATTTGGCTGCCTGGAGAAGTTAATTTGTATTGTACAGTAGTTTCACAACAGTATGTTTGCATGGGTTCTGGACAATGAACAATACTCTCATGCTTTCCCAGTCCCCAGTAGAGCAAGGCAGGGCTATGTTCTTGCTTCCAGGCTTTTTAGCATGATATTTTCAGCAATATTCTTGGATGCCTTCAATGAAGATGAAAATGGCATCAAGGTCAAGCTACTACACTGGTGGTAAATTATTTAACTTAAAAAGGCTACGAGCCAAGACTAAAGTGGATGGAGAGTTGGTGTGTGACTTTTTCTTTGTAGATGATTGTGCATTCAATGGAGCTTCTGAGGATGAGATGCAAAAGAGTATGAATCAATTCTCTGATGCTTGTGCTTATTTTGACCTGAGAATTAACACCAAGAAAACAAAGGTTCTCCACCAACCAGGACTGCATCATTCTTACATGGAACCATTGGTTACAGCAAATGGAGAAATTTTGAATGCTGCAGATAAATTCACTTACCTTGTCAGTATACTTTCCAGGAGTATACACATAGATGTTGAGGTTGACTCACACATTGGCAAAGCTAGCTCGATGTTTGGGAGACTCCAAAGGAAAATGTGGGAGAAAAGAGGTATTAGGATGCCTACCAAAATGAAAATCATGGGGCAGCTATGTGGCACAGTGGATAGAGCACTGGCCCTGGATTCAGAAGGACCTGAATTCAAATCTGGCCTCAGACACAACATTTATTTGCTATGTGACCCTGGGCAAGTCACTAAACCCCAATTGCCTCACCAAAAAAAACCCCCAAAACCAAAATGAAAATCTACAGAGCTGTTATGCTGATCTCATTGTTGTAGGCCATGAAACTTGGACAGTATACCAGTGCCATGTTAGGAAACTGAATTGCTTCCATTTGAATTGTCTTAGAAAGATTCTGAAGATCACCTGGCAAGATAAGGTACTGGATACTGAGGTCCTCTCTCAAGCCAAACTGCCAAGCACTCAAACACTACTGCACAGAGAACAACTCTTATGGGCTGGCCATATTGTTTGAATGACAAACATACATTTGCCTAAAAGACTATTTTTCAAAGAACTCACACAAGGCAAGCACTTGTAGGTCACAAGGAACAATACAAGGACACTCTCAAGGTCTCTCTAAAGAACTTTGGAACAGATTGTAAGATATGAGAGACACTGACACAGGACTGCCTGCATCAAATTTTATGAACAAAGCAGAATTGCAATAGGTCAAAAGCAATGTGTGATGTGCAAATTTAGAAACATCTCCCCTCCAAATGTTCCTATGGACTACTTGTACCCAACCTGTGGTACAGCCTTCTGAGTTCATATTGGTCTGATCAGCTATAGTCAGATATACTGTATCTTTTTTTTTTTTTAAGTAAGGCAATTGGGGTTAAGTGACTTGCCCAGGGTCACACAGCTAGTAAGTGTTAAGTGTCTGAGGCCGGATTTGAACTCAGGTACTCCTGACTCCAGGGCCAGTGCTCTATCCACTGCGTCACCTAGCCGCCCCAGATATACTGTATCTTGATCCTAACATAGTGATGTCATTTTGGTCCTCTTCTAGCATGAAGGACAACAACCAACCAACAAACCAACCTGGAGAGAAAGTAACTAATGTTATTGGGGAACAGAAGTAAAGAAGACCATGAAAGAAAAACACAGCTCAGAGCACTGGTGTTGAAGAACAATCCCTGACTTTCCCCTTTTCTAAGTCCTCACCCATGGTAGTACTAAAAGTACTGATAGATGTAGTGACACCAATACTGTATGTATTAATTAATAGTAGTATGAATTCAGGAAGTTAGAATCAAGATGGAGGAATAAAAGGTCACAATTGCCAAACCTCTCCCCAAATCTCTCCTATAAAATGACCATAGAAAACATTGGACAGAGCTCTGAATGAGAAAGCCAAGAAAAAGTCACAGTGAGGCATTTTTTGCCAGCCCAAAACAGCTTAGGAAGACAAAAAGAGAGGTCTGTGGACACTGAGGTGAGGGCTAGCCAAGATTGTGGCCCAGAGGAAACAGTACCAGGTGGTGGCAGTGGCTGTTGCTACAGCAAGGAGCAGTGGTGGTGGCTACAGAGGCACCAGTGCCCAGGAACAGTAAATGGACTGGATATCTGGTCAGAAAGAAATCACAGAGAACTCCTGTTCTAGCACCAGGTACACAACGGGGTGACTTTGGCTCTATTACCCATTTCTGGGTTGTGGTTCTATGGCAGAAATAAGTGGTCACAGTCATGAGGGATCAGAGTAAGGGTAAGGAGCTATGTGCAGATCATGAGGGCAGAGACTAGAACTCTACCTGGATCACACCACTTTCAAGGCACTAAAAACCTACAGGCCCACAGTTTGAGTTGTAAAAGCAGAAGGACATACTGGACAAAAACTAAAGCCAGTCATAAAGCCCAATTCTAAAATAGAGTAGGCTGGAAAAATGAGCAAACAACAAAAAAAAAGAACTTGATCATAAAAAGCTACTTATGGTGACGGAGAAGCTCAAGACAAACAGAAGAAAATGACTTGAAAACATTTACAAGCAAGGCTTCAAAAGAAAATGTTGATTACACAACAAGCCCAACAAAAATTTCTAGAAGAGCTAAAGAAAAGTGTAAAAAAGAGCTAAAGTGATTTTTAAAATCAAACAAGGGTGGTAGAGGGAAAATTTGGGAAAAGAAATGAGAGCAATGCAAAAAAATTATAAAAAGAGAATTAATAGGTCAGTAAAAGAAGTGTATGCACACATGTACACACACACACACACACACACACACACACACACACAGAGTACTGGAGAAAATTAAAATTCAGAATTGTCCAAATGGTAAAAGAGCTACAAACCTCATTGAAGAAAATAACTCCTTAAAAATTAAAACAGGTCAAGTGGATGCCAATGACTCCATGAAACATCAAGAAACAATAAAGCAGGGGCAGCTAGGTGGTACAGTGGATAGAGCACCAGCCCTGGAGTCAGGAGGACCTGAGTTCAAATCCGGCCGCAGACACTTAACACTTACTAGCTGTGTGATCCTGGGCAAGTCACTTAACCCCAATTGCCTCACACACACCCCCCCCCCCAAAAAAAAAAGAAGAAGAAGAAACAATAAAGCAAAGTCAAAATTCTGAAAAAAATGAAAAAAAATTTAACTCATATGAAAAAAAAAACTGACCTGGAAAATAGATTGAGAGATAATTCAAGAATTATTAAACTACCTGAAAGCCAGGATTTTAGAAAAAGAGCCTAGACATCAAATTTCAAAACATTAGAAAGGAAAATTGCTCAGATATCTTAGAAGCAGATGGCAAAGTAGAAATTCAAAAAATCCAGTATTCACTTTGTAAAAAATAAAAAATCACCAAATGAAAACTCCCAGGAATATTATAACCAAAAACCAGAGCTGCCACACTCTGAAGAAAATACTGCAAGCAGCTAGAAAGAAAGGATTTAATTACTGTGGTACCATAGTTAGATACATAGTTAGAACCACAGTTAAATACTGTGGAATCATAGATCACAGATCACACAAGAGACAGCAGTAACACTATAAAGGAGCAGGGGGCTTGGAATATGATTTTGTGGAAGCAAAGGAGCTAGAACTACAACCAAGAAAAATCTGCCCAGCAAAACTGAGTATAATTCCATAGGGTGGGAGTAAGGGGGCAGGGAAGAATGGGATATTTAATAAAATAGAGGACTTTCAAGTATTCCTGATGGGAAAAATAAACAAACCCTAGAACTGAATATAATATTTGACATTCAAGCACAACATATAAGCATAAAAAGGTAACCCTGAATGAGAAATCATAGTGATTTAATAAGTTTAGACTGTTTAAATTCCCATATGGGAAGATGATAACATGTAATTTCTAAGAACATTATCTTCATTAGGGAGTTAGAATGGCATGAGTGTGTGTCTATTACATTGGGATGATTTCAAAGGAAGAACAGAAAAGTGAGAAAGAGGGATGCACTGGGAGAAATGGCAAAGGGGAGGAAGAACAGGGGAAATTATTTCACATAAAAGATACAAAAAGAAGAGTTTTTTTTACAACGAAGGAGGAAATGGGGGGTGGAGGGAGCAAGCAACACTTGAACTTCACTCTAACTGGAACTGTTTCAAGGAGGGAAGAGTATATATAAATATACATACAAACACACACACATACATACATACATATATATATATGTATATATAGACACACAGAGCATAGAAATACATCCTAGCTGTGTGACCCTGGGCAAGTCACTTAACCCTCACTGCCCTGCAAAAAAAAATTTAATTTTAAAATTTAAAAAAAAGAAAGAAATACATCTTACCCAGCAGGGAATTAAAAGGGGAAGAGGCTAAGAGAAAAGGGGGAGGTGATAAAATGAGAGGGTAGATCAAGGGACATAGTAATCAGAAGCAAAACAGATTTTTAAGGAGGGAATATGGCTAAAATAAAAGAGAAAGATAAATAGAAAAGAATAGGATGGAAATATACAGTCAGCAGTCATAACTGTGAATGTGAATGGAATGAACTCACTCATAAAACAGAAGAGAATAAAAAAGAGATTAGAAATCAGAATCAAATATGTTTTTACAAGAGCCATACTTGAAATTGAAAAAATATATAGAATTAAAATAAATAACTGAAGCAGAATCTATTTTGCTTCAGCTGAAGTTAAAAAAAAAATAAAAGCAGGGGTAGCAATCATGATCTCAGATAGTAGTACACTGTAAGTATGGGTCCCTGAAAAGAAAGTGACCCACTGGAGACTAGAGAATCTCTGAGCTCAGACTCAAATCCCTTTTATGCCCTTACTATATTAATAAAACTATTTCATGTTTTGAAACCATATGAGACTAAGTGCTTATAAAGAGGAGTTAGTGGCTACCCTTAAGAGGAGTGACAGATACATAAATATCTGTGTTCATTCTGTATTGCACAAGAAATTATAAGTGAGAGGTCTCCAAATTGTAACTGGACACTTCATGTAAGTAAGGATACCTCTGACACCCTTTCTTACATGAAGAGAGGTTAAGTGACATGCTCCAATGATTATATACATCATGAGTATCACAGAGTTTAATATCTCTACTTGTTTCATATCTTTTTTCCCCAAATTAACTGAAAAGTTTTTTAAAATAGTAATCATATCTTATATTACCATGTCTCCCATAGTGCCAAGTATATAGTAAGGGACATATAATAAACACTCATGGTATTGACTGACTGTTAGATACCAATTGATAGATTGTTTTTCTAGTTTGTCAACGATAATGTCTTGTGAGAAGAAAAATCAAAACTGTGTCATTCAATTTCTTCGTGTCTAAATGATTTGTTACTGTCACAGATATTAAATTTTGAAGAATATAATTTGCTCTCCAAAATTCATGATGATTGCTAAAGTGTTTGCTATTATTGTTTTAGACTTCTAACCTTCTGTTACAGTTGGGGCATATTTGACTGTTTAATAACATAATTAATTGGGTGGGGGTGGGATTTTTGGCCTAGTTTTCCCTTTCTATCTAGGTACCAGTCTTTTCTCTCATCATGTTCTTGGCAAAAAAATTTGGGGGGAGGGATTCTTAAACACTTGGTTGATTTCATGTCTTTTCCATCATTGACCTTCTAATCTTTCAACTCAAATGAATTAAAACAGCTAGGTGGTACAGTAGAGAGAGTAATAGACCTGTAATCAGAAAGACCCAAGTTCAAATCTTGCCTCAGATAGCAACTACTTGTGTGACACTGATTAAGTAACTTTACTGCTCTCATCCTGTTTTCTCATCTATAAAATGAGAAGTGAGGGAAATAAGGATTTATTAAGCACCTATGTAACAGGCACTGTCCTTTACAAATATTATCTCATTTGAACTTCACAATAATCCCGTGACATAGTTGCTGCTGTTATTATCCCTTCTAGGTAAAGAAACTGAGTCCCAGAAAGGTTAAATGATATGCCCAGGATTACACAGCTAGCAAGTCTCTGAGGCCAGATTTGGACTTCAGTCTTGTCTATCACTTTATCTCCTATACCACCTAGCTATTCAAGGCCTAGGAGGTTTGTTGATGACTACATATATAGAATAAAGACAATTTGAGACAATAAGACTGAGGTGGTAGGTGATGCCTCATAAACTTTCTTTTTTTAAAATTAATACATTTTATTTATTTGTTTCTTAAAAATGTATCATATTTTCTATTAACAAAAATCCATTTTGTCTTCCTCTCACCTGCTCATGCCTCATTTTTTTTTGTTTGTTTTTTTTCAGGGTAATGAGGGTTAAGTAACTTGCCCAAGGTCACACAGCTATAAGTATCAAGTGTCTGAGGCTGGATTTGAACTCAGGTCCTTCTGAATCCAGGGCCAGTGCTTTATCTACTGCACCACCTAGCTGCCCCTCATTTTTTTTAAAAAAAGAAAAAACAAACCCAAAACTCTTATAATTAATATGCATAGTCAAACAAAGCAAATTCCTATATTGGCCATTTCCAAAAAAAGATATGTTTCTCTCTGCACTCTGAGTCTATTCTCTGTCAGGAGGTGGGTAGCACATTTTGTCATGTGTTTCTGAAATTGTGGTTGGTCATTGCATTGCTCAGAGTTCTAAGATCTTTCAAATTTATCTTTTTAATATTGTTGTTATTATAAAATTTGTTTTCCTTTTCTGACAACTTCACTCTGCATCATTTAATACAAGTCTTCTCACGTTTCTCTGAAACTGTCCCCTTCATCATTTCTTACAGCACAATGGTATTCTATGACATTCTTATAACATAATTTGTTCAGCAATCCACCAATTGATGAAAACTCCCATAATTTCCAATTGTATGCTGGTCACTAAATCTAGCGGTTCAGGTTTCATTGTTATCTTTAAGAGACTGTTGGCACAGAGTTGTAAATCAAAGACCAGATTGTAAGATGCCTGATAATGGAAGAGAAGAAAGATGTAGGACTAAAACTTGAAGCTACGGCAGGGTACTGTAGTGAAAGACTGTGATTCAAGGAGGGGATTAACCTGCATACATTTCCAGAAGAAGAAACCAGTAAATAGGAAGAGATTAAAGAAGGTACAAAAGAATGAAATAAGCAATGGAGTGAGCTCCAGAAGGATATGACAGATGAGGGCACAAAGAAAGGCTAGCCTGGACAAGGAGTGCCACCTCAACCTCACAGACTGTATTGTATATAGCAAAGGAAGAGAGGACAGTTGAAGAAATAAGCACGTGTCTATAGCTCCTCCTTGCTTGCAAGCCTTTTTCCTCACTTTGAAAATAAAACTTTATTTAATTCCTAATTCTCCTGTCTCTGGCCTGCTGTCTTTTGCTCAGGCCATTCATAGGTTAGAGTCAGGTTCTGATTCAGTTGACAATATGGTTGTTAATATCTTGAATTTCTTCAGTTTAAAAACTGACTGTACATATCCTTTGACCATGATCTATAGGAGAATGGTTCTTAGTCTTATAAATTTGAATCCATTTCTTATATATCTTGGATGGGAAACCTTTATCTGAGAAACTTGTTATAAATATTTTTCCGACTTAGCCGTTTCCCTTCTAATTTTGACTACATTATATTCGTTTCTGAAAAAACTTTTTTAATTTTATGTGATAAAAATTGTCCATTTATCTTATGTAATTTTCTCTATCACTTGTTTATCATGTTCTTATTATGAATTCATCACCTATCTGTAGATTCATAGATATAAGAGGTAATTTCTTCCTTTCTCCGCTAATTCTCACCAGAGGTTTTATCCAGCTTCTTTTATTCTTGTTCCCCCTCACTCATTCGTTTGCATGACAAGCACAAAGAATGGGCTAAAAGAGAGGGGCAAAGGTTGAAAAATCTAGGGTCTAGAAACTCTGCTAACCCATGACAATTTATAGAAAAGTTTTGAAGGGAAGCAGATTAGCTGTTAAGGATAAATGGAAATTGGGGCAGCTAGGTGGTACAGTGGATAAAGCACGGGCCTGGATTCAGGAGTACCTGAGTTCAAATCCGGCCTCAGACACTTGACACTTACTGGCTGTGTGACCCAGGGCAAGTCACTTAACCCCCATTGCCCCACCAGGGGAAAAAAAAAAAGGATAAATGGAAATTACAAAGAATTTTTAAAGGCTAAGTCAGATAAAACCTCTAGACAAAGATATGAATCATTCTAGCAAAAAAAAGAAGATTCAAGGCATGATTTGATGCTTGTCAGTTCTACTTAGGTCACTGGTCATTCTGTGTTCCAAAACATGCTTACTCCCTAAAAGTGGACACTGGGCTGCTAGATGGTACAGTGGATAGAATGTTGGGCCTGGAGTCAAGAAGACTCATCTTCCTGAGTTTAAATCTGGCCTTACACACCTATTAGCTATGTGACCCTGGGCAAGTCACTTAACCCTGTTTGCCTCAGTTTCCTCATCTGTCAAAGGACTGGAGAAGGAAATGGCAAACCACTCCAACATCCATGTCAAGAAAACTCCAGGGGGCAGCTGGGTGGAGCAGTGGATAGAGCACTGGCCCTGGATTCAGGAGGACCTGAGTTCAAATCCAGCCTCAGACACTTAACTAGCTATGTGACCCTGGGCAAATCACTTAACCCCCATTGCCTCACCAAAAAAAAAAAAGAAAAGAAAAAAGAAAACTCCAGATGGGGTCATAAGGAGTCAAAAACAACCAAACAAAAATGAACACTATCTTTCTGGAAGGAAACTTCCCTTAACTAACTCTGGAAATTGACAGATTTCTCTTAATGGGAAGCCAAAGGTAGCTGAGAATTTTGCCTGGCCAAATACTGAGTATGAATACTGGGTAGGTATATGAAAGGTCTGCCTCCCTGAAAGAGATAAAGTTGAAGAGAGCCCACTCTTCCTCATTCAGAGAAGAGGAATACAGTTGAATCCAAAAGCTGAAATCAGAAGAAACCAGTAGAGCCAACCCTCTTCGCAAATATGAACCATCAGAGTAACAAGCCAACAGGGATTGGGCCCAGTGATGACCTCACCAGAAAACATTGAAGCTTCTGCTATGTGAGCAGGCAGCATTTGCTTACATTTGCCCAACTGTTTTACCTCTATGTGTGATTCTCCATGTGTGTTTTCCTGGACCCTATTCCCATGGATTGTTATATGCATTTATGGGAGAATGTATCCCAGGCTCATGGAAGAAACATTCTATTGCTCCTTTTCTGACAATCCTATTTCATCAAATGCATTCACTTTGAAATAATTGTCTACTCTGGCTGACTTGTAAAAATAAGCAAACTGGGGCAGCTAGGTGGCGCAGCCCTGGATTCAGGAGGATCTGAGTTCAAATCTGACCTCAGATACATGATACTTACTAGCTGTGTGACCCTGGGCAAGTCACTTAACTCTCATTGCCCATAAAAACAAAACAAAAAACACAAAAAAGTAAACAAATTGGTGTGTTTTGTGGGGGAGAGGTAGATTTGGAACCTATTTTTTAAAACGCCTGTAGAAAATAATAATAAATATTATCCGATGAACCCTTTAAAAAAAAACTTTTAATCTCCCTAACAACCTGGAGTGTAGAGTGTTCTAGTCCCTTGCACCTTCTCCTCCCAGAGGTGGATTAGCCTATTTTTGGAACACAGATAACAGGGACTGGACTGTGGCAGAAATACAAACATTATCCACTTGAGGCAAGCCATTGCACAATTCATCCCACTCTCCATAATGGTTGAGATTGTAAAGCTACTTTCTTGAAACTATTTGTGAGTGTTTACACCTGAAATCTAAGCATCTGGTTAAAATGTTTTAGGGATAATTATTAATTTTTAAAAGTTAAAACTCCACAATCATTTTACCATAACCACCCATCTACTCTATCAACTTATTTAACCCTTTATTTATCCACACCCTTCATTCATTTCTCGTATTGCTCTCCTGGTCTTGCCAACTACTTATTCTTCTTATTCTGCCTCTTCAGATGCTACTTCCTAATCTTCCTTTATTCCTATCAATCCCCAGCAGTCCTTTCTTTGTCTCACTAATTATCTTCACTTACAATCTGCACCAGTATCTTATTTGGAAGATTGTCCTCTTTCAAATTTCTTCCATTTTCTCCCAAATTTTGCTAAATTCTCCTTCCCAAAATTCTTCTGATGTTCAAATCCATCCAAATAACCTAGACAATTTCCTTCTCTTTATTCAGCCCGGTTCTTTCTTTTCTCCCCCACTCCTCCCACAACCTTTTCCCTGAAGAAAACTGTCGCTCCTTTGCAGATTACTCCAACTATCAGTGTTCCTCTCTCTATAATAATCTTCCACCTCTCTCAATATACTGGTTCCTTCCCTGATGCATACAAACATACGTCTGATCTTAACATTCACTGGATCCTACCATCTCTGGGGTTTTTCAGTTATGTCCAATTCTTTGTGACCCCATTCGCGGTTTTATTGGAATAGTTTGCAGCAGCTCATTTTGCAAATAAGGAAACGGAGGCAAACAGGGTGAAGTGACTTGTCCAGGGTCACACAGCTAGCTGAGGCCAGATTTGAACTCAGGAAGATGAGACTTCCTGACTCCAGTCCCAGCACTCTACTTACTGTGCCATTTAGTTGCCCTACTATCCCTGTTAGCTATCTTCTTATATCTACTCCCCTTTTCCTCTAAACTAGAAAAAGCCATCTATGCTGAATGCTTCCCCCTTTCCTCTCTCTTTCCTAAATTCTCCATAATCCTGTTTCCAATCTCATTATTTAACTTAAATGGCTTTCTCTAAAATTACCAATGATCTCTTTTTTGTGTGTGTGTGAGGCAATTGGGGTTAAGTGACTTGCCCAGGGTCACACAGCTAGTGTTAAGTGTCTGAGGCCGGATTTGAACTCAGGTACTCCTGACTCCAGGGCCGGTGCTCTATCCACTGCGCCACCTAGCTGCCCCACCAATGATCTCTTAATCACCAAATCTAATGGATTTTTCTCGATCTCATTTTTCTTGACTTTTCTGTGGCATTTTACTCTCTTGATGGAGCACTCTCTCAGTTTTTGGTGCCACTGATCTCTCTCAGTTCTCCTCACAATAGCCCCAGGAGGCAGGTGTGATTGATTATTATCCCTATCTTACAGATAAGTAAACTGAGACTGACTTTAAGATATTCCCAAGGTCATACAGGAAATGTCTGAGGCCAAATTTGAACTCAGGTCTTTCTAATTCCAAGTCCAGCAATTTATCCACTGCCCCACATAGCTGCCATATAGTCGAACTAGTAGCAGCACCAGCAGCCTACACTTTATTAAGCTTTTGTGTTTTCAAAGTGTTTTTGCACACATATTTACTTCTGTACACCAAGGTTCCTAGCACAGGGTTCCTAGCACACTTAATAAATATTCTGGTAATGCCAGAATGAGACGGACATTTTCAGACAGGTATAATATAAATTTTTGTTTGACTAAACTTATTTGCTACAAGAGGGGACTTTTATTTGGGAAGAGGGAAGGAAGATGAAGAACAGTGATAGTATTGCAGAAGAAGAAAAAGGAGAAGGAAGAAGAGAAAGAAGAGGAGGAAGAGGAAGAGAAGGAGGAGGAGAAGATGAAATATTTTGCAATGCACAGAAGAAAGCAGAAGAAAGTTCAGAAGCAATGTTGGTACTACCATGTTAAATTTGATAGGCACTTAAAAAAACCCAAACTCTATGTCTGTATGTGGTAGATTCATGTTTTCATATGCAATCCTCTTCTTTTTTTTGGTATCTCAAACTAGCTGTCAGATCAAGTCTATAGACAAGTAGTTGCTATTACTGTGAGTCCTAGGAGGTAACCCTGTGAGTGGTTACCCTAACATTGTAACTTATGAGCCCACATAAGTGTGTTTCCGCTTAATAATCAGCCATGAGACTTAGTTCTTTAGCACAGACATTTACTCATGTAGGATAAGCAAGAACAGTAATTAGAAGCATTTTCCCTAAAACCTCATCCAGGAATACACACAGAACAAGAGTGAGCATGAATTTCAAATATAATGGCAGTGAGGCACATATGTAAGGAAGCAAAGGCAACTCACACCCGTGGAACTTCAGCACTTCGATGTCTTTTCTTTCTTTGGAGTATCCTCAAGAAGCTGCCTTTGGGGCAGGGCATTGCTGTTGATGATGAAGGAATCATTCAGCTACAAGGCTAAGATAGCTCCTTGCAGGGAGTCATGGATTCCCATGGATTCCCATGGATTCAGTCAATCCAATGCTGGGCTGAGTCAAGTTTCTTTGCTTGGTTGTCGAACTGGACTCTAATTGGGCATGGCTGCTTCCAGAATAGGTTGGACAAGCCACTCAACCACTAAACTACTACTTAATTGGGTCAGGTAGATCACTTGACCACTGATCAATTACTACCAGTCAGGGAGATCAATTGGCCTCTGGGCATTTCACCGGCAGCTCTTTGATAGGGCCTTGTAAGCTATTACTTCCTTCAGCCCCAGTCCTGGTTGGTTGTTATTGCCCTATTTTCAACTGGAATATTACAATACTCTTTCCAAATAGGGCAAAGTTTTTTTAGTTTAGGACTGGCAGAAGTCTCTGACTCCTCAAGTAAAAGAAGTGGAGGAGATCTAGCTTCTATTCTTCCTGCTTCAGAAATGGTTTCCCCGGGGCAGCTAGGTGGCACAGTGGATAGAGCACGGGCCCTGGATTCAGGAGGACCTGAGTTCAAATCTGGCCTCAGACCCTTGACACTTACTAGCTGTGTGATCCTGGGCAAGTCACTTAACCCAATTGCCTCACCAAAAAAAAAAAAAAGAAATGGTTTCCCTCAGTGAGGGACTCTTCCCTTAACTTAGAGCTTAGCCCAGTTATGCTTTCCAGAGTAAGTTATTGAATCTGTTTGTACCCCAGGCAAGTTCATTATCTTCCTGGCCTCTGCCTATACAACTGAGCTATTCAACTTTTAGACCCTAAAATGTTTCCTTTGTACCTAAAACACTACCTTTTACATTTCAATGTCTCAGTCTCTTTTTTAAGTTCCAATTTAGCAGATATCTAAATGCATCACACCCTTATGTTTGAATATGGAAATGGTAATGTTTGTTAATAATTGTCAAGTTCATAATAAAATTAATTATTAAAGGAATACAAGTTGGGAAGTGATCACTTTAGGTTAAAGAAAATACTTGTTGACTGATAAAATTGATTGATCTCACGTGATTTTCAGGTATCTCTAAAGAATGGTGTTCATTTTTGAGTCTGAGGCTCAGTTAATGGAAACAATCTTGGTAAGATCAAGGTGACCTCAACTCACTAGGATTTTGTTATCTCTATGCAGAAGATTCTCAGATCTATATATCCAATTCTATTCTTTCTCTTGAGCTGCATCATCAAATTTAGACATCTCAAACTCAACAAGTCCAAAATTAAACTCACCCTTCTTGCCAACCATTTGTAGAGGACACCACCATCCTTCCAGTTACTAAAGCCTGAAGTCTCAGCATTATGCCCAACTCCTCATTTACCCTCACCCGCCAAAACTAATCCAGTGCCAGATTCTAATTTATTTCTACCTCCACAACATTTCTCATCCATCCCTTCCCCCTCCAACTCATTTGACTGTCACCCTAGTTCACTTCACACTTGACTGAATAGCCTACTCTTTTGTCTCCCTCCCTCCCTTCTTTCCCCTTTCTGATCCATTCTCTCTCTACACAACTACAATAATTTTTTCCTTACTATTTTAAAGAACTGTGTTTATTTCATTATTTTTGTAAGGTTCACGGGCATGTCACCAGGAAGTTTTAAGGTTACTTATAATATTGTAAATGAGCAAATAGAAGCATATGTCAATTATTACAAAAAAAAAAAAAACAAATGCAAACCGATGACTAATTAATTGTCTTCATTCCATGAATAATTATTTATTAAGCAACCTACTAGATATTATGCAAGGCACAGTGGGGATATTTTAAAAAAAGAAGAAAGAGTCTCTGCCCTCAAGGGGCTTACATTCTTTATGGTATTCCCAAAGGGTTCTTGAAAGTCATCCAGGCCAACTGTATTCTGCAGATGAGAAAACTGAGGTTCAGAGAGGTCCTGACCAGAAATAAGGATGCAATAGCGCATACCCAGGACAGGAAGGAACTTGAACCCACTTCTCCCACCTCCAAATTCAGCATGCCTTCCAATAGATGTCCAGCCTCCCAGTATATTTGAATAAAAATAGGCTGGGTGTTCACATACAGCATTTGAAGCAGGCTGATGGAGTTGAGGAGGAAGAGCAGACTTTATTATCTTTGTTTCTGAGATGAATAGCCTGAGGCAAGGTCACATAGCTATTAAATGGCAGATGTGAGACAAGAATACAGGTTTTCTCCTGATAATGTGGTACCTCAAATATCAGAAACTGCAGTTTAGCTCCCTTTTTCCCAAAGTGATATTCCTAAAAGCACTGTCTGTCCAAACCCAGTCAATTTTCAGTGAATCTCTGTTGTCTCTAGGCTAAAATACAAACTTCTCTGTTTATCATTTCAAACTCTCTCACAGATTCTCCCCGGAAGTAAAATTGGCCTAATTGATGTTCCTTGTATAAGATGCTCTATCTCCTATCTTGATGCCTTGGCATAGGCTGTCTCCCAGACAGGCAGTGTTTACTTCCTCTTCACCTCCCCCTCAGAAAATCTCTGCTTCCCCTCAAAACTCCACTCAAATGTTTCGTCCTGTATGAGGCTTTTCCTGATTCTCCCACTGCTAAGTGTCTTCAAAGGGAAGGGAGAGGAAGGGAATAAGCATTTTTTTTTGGTGAGGCAATTGGGGTTAAGTGACTCTCACCAGAGGTTTTATCCAGCTTCTTTTATTCTTGTTCCCCCTCACTCATTCGTTTGCATGACAAGCACAAAGAATGGGTTAAGAGAGAGGGGCTAATAAGTGTCAAGTGTCTGAGGTAGGATTTGAACTCAGATCCTCCTGACTTCAGGGCCTGTGCTCTATCCACTGCGCCCCCTAGCTGCCCCTGGGAATAAGCATTTATATAGTGCTTACTATGAGCCAGTGGGGCAGCTAGAGTGCCAGGCCTGGAGTCAGGAAGACTCATTTTTCCAAGTTCAAATCTGGCCTCAGGCACTTAAGGTCACTGTGTGACCTTGGGCAAGTCATTCAACCCTGTTTGCCTCAGTTTCTTCATCTGTAAAATGAGCTGTGGAAGGAAATGGCAAACCCCTCCAGGATCTTTGCCAAGAAAACCTTAAATGGGGTCATGGACATGACTGAAATGGCTGAACCAATGTGCACCGGCACTGTACAAAGCATTTTTTTTACAAATATTATTGCATTTGGTCTTTACAACAACACTTCAAGGTTGGTGCAAGCTCTCATTTTACAATTGAGAAAACTGAGGCAGATAAAGGTTAAATGGGTCACATATAAAGTAAATGTATGTGGTCTGATTAGAACTCAGAATTTCCAGACTCCAGGCCTCATGCTTTATCTACTGTTCCACTATCAGTCTTTAAAGCTGCTTATGCCCCTTGAAATTACTATATATTTTCTTTGTGTCCTTGTCTCAGATCCTATCTCTTGACATATTCTGGTTGGTACCTTAGCTACCTCTCATTGCCCCAGGTAACTTTTTAAAAAAATCTTTTTTTCCCACAGTAATAAACATTTTTATTTAATGTTTTGAATTCCAAATTTTATCCCTCCTTACCCTCTTCCCCTTCCCCCACCCTGAGGCAGTAAGCAATCAGATATAGGTTATATTTGTGCAATTATGTAAAACATTACTATATTAGTCATTTTGTATAAGAAAACTTGAATAAAAGGAAAATATGAAAGGAAGTGAAAAAATAGCATGCTTCAGTCTGTGTTCAATCAATATCAGTTCTTTCTTTGGAGGTGGATAGTATGCTTCATCATTAGTCCTTTGGGATTGTCTTGGATCATGGTATTGCTGAGATTAGTCAAGTCATTCACATTTCTTCATCAAACAATATTGCTCTCTCTGTGCACAATGTTCTCCTAGTTCTGTTCACTTCACTATACATCAGTTCATACAAGTCTTTCCAGGCCTTTCTGAAATCGTCCTGCCTGTCATTTCTTATAGCATAATAATATTCCATCACCATCATATACCACAGCTTGTTAAGCCATTTCCTAATTGATGGGCACTCCTTTGCTTAGCCACCACAAAAAGAGCTGCTAGAAATATTTTTGTACAAATAGGTCTTTTTCTCTTTTGGGGGGTGTCTTTGGGATATAAATCCAGCAGTGGTATTGCTGGATCAAAGGGTATACACAGTTTTATAGCCCTTTGGGCATAGTTCCAAATTCCAGACAAGTCTTTAGGACTATAAATTGCAAAAAAAAGATGCTGCCTTCTTTAGTAGAGGGAGTTTCCATTCATTCATTCAGTAAACATTTATTTAGCACTTCTTAAGCTCTAGTCACAGTGGGATACAAAAAGAGGCAAAGTACAGTCCCTGCCTTCAAGGAGCTTATAAAAGGGGAGACAATGCCAACCAATATATAACCAATACAAAGCAAGCTAAATATCGGTTCAATAGGAAAAAATTAAAAGACAATAAAATTGGGGCAGCTAGGTGGTGCAGTAGATAAAGTACCAGCCCTGGATTCAGGAGTACCTGAGTTCAAATCCAACCTCAGACACTTGACACTTACTAGCTGTATGACCTTGGGCAAGTCACTTAACCCTCAATGCCCCCCCCCCCAAAAGACAATAGAATTAAGAGGGGTCAATGAAGGCTTCCTGTAGAAGGTGGAATTTTAGTTAGGACTTTAAGGAAGCCAGGGAGGTCAGTAGTTCAAGCAGAAGAAGAAGAAAATTCCAGCCATGGAAGACAGCCAGAGAAAATGTCTGGAGGCAAGAGATGGAATGTCTTGTTCTTGAAAGAGCCAGGAGGACAGTGTCACTGGGAATTCCCTTTACCAATGAAATCATAGATCCTTATGCTTATGGGGTGTTCCCCCCTCCCCCCAGAACCCCAAAAGCCTATAAGTTCGTCAAATGTCTGATCCATAGTAAGTGGTTAATAAATACATGTTGTTTGATCGAACTGGGGGAATTTAGCCTGGAGAACAAAGACTGAAGGAGATATGCTAGCTGTCTTTAAATGGGTAAAGGGCTATCATCCTAGTACGGCTTGGCCCTAGAAGGCAGACCAGGAGCATTGGGTGGAAGTTGCAAAGAGGGAAATTTAGGTGTAATATGTGGAAAATTGTCCTAACAATTGGGCCTTCTCATATGCAGAATAGGCTGCTTTGGGAGGTAGTGGGTTCCCCTTCCACTTGAAGGCTGGATGACTGCTTGCTGGGTATACTGTAAAGAGGATATATCTTCATTTATCTGTTCAACTAGATGACCTCTCAGGGTTATTTCAACTCTAAAACTCTGAGATGTGCAGACACTGATCCAAAGGTACATTGCAAATCAGTGGCGGGTCTGAGAAAGTCTTCAAATGTTTTTTGTCTCTCAGTTGATGCTACCACCTCTCTTTCTGTGCAATTACTTAGAATGCTATCTTTTTTATTATTATTTTATTTTAGTGAGGCATTTGGGGTTAAGTGACTTGCCCAGGGTCACACAGCTAGTAAGTGTCAAGTGTCTGAGGCTGGATTTGAACTCAGGTCCTCCTGAATCCAGGGCCAGTGCTTTATCCACTGCACCACCTAGCTGCCCCCTGTTGATTTATTTCAAAGGAGCACAATTGACTGTTTCTCAAATCTTCAACTTACAATGAAAGCAGCATGTTCCTCAGACCCTTTAGAAGAGGGTCATGACATGAAAAGACAAGTTTTCAGTACTGATGTACACTCTATCTATAGCTGAAGTCAGAGGCCTTCCTCAAAGTTTGGTAACACATCTATAATGAATTTATTTAGCCACTAGGTGTCCCCACTAAATCATCTGTAGTTCAGACCATGCTGCCTAAACTCTTCACAATTCCACAAGTAATAGAGAACACCCTTGAAGACTTCAAAAATGAATGTTACAGCCCTCTGTATGCATATAGGAAGAGGGGGTGTGCTGAGAGGGAAAAGACAATAGCATTTAAAAAATATTCCTAAAGTAGCCCACATGGGACAGTAACATTGGTTGGAGAAAACTGGATGATTCATACCACAGTCAGTATAGATGGGTTTTTTTCCTACAAGTTTGGATGGGAAAGGAAGAAGAGATCTAGCCAGAAGAGAAATAGCCTGAAGGAATGACAGAATCAAATGATTTTTTTTTAAGGATGGGGAAGCAAGTTTATAAGAAGTAAGTAGATTAGGAGGGCAGCTAGGTGGTACATATTGATATACCCTCACACACCCTGGCTTCCCAGTTTATTAATCCCCTCAGCTCTCCCTTAACTAAAACTCCATTTGATCTTTGTTGTTGTTGTTGTTTTTGCAGGGCAATGAGGGTTAGGTGACTTGCCCAGGGTCACACAGCTAGTTAGTTCCCAGTGTCTGAGACCAAATTTGAACTGAGGTCCTCCCAAATCCAGGGCCAGTGCTTTATCTACTGCACCACCTAGCTGTCCCCCTTTCTTTGTTTTTACAGTTTTTCTTACTATATAAATTGTTCTCCTGGTTGTACTCATCATCAATTTATATTTCTTCAAAATTGTTGATTTTTATAATATTGATGTTATAGTATGTTTTTGTTTCTTCTTCCTTCACTCTGCATTAGTTCATATGTCTTTCCATGTCTTTATGAAATCTATTTCTTCATTTCTTAAAGCACAATAAGTGCTCCATCAAAATCATATATCATGACATATGTAGGCATTCCGCAACTGTTGGACATCCTCTTAATTTCCAGTTATTTTTCCAACACACACACACAGATGTTATATATATATATATATATGTATTACATAAAGGATCTTTTCTTCTTTCTACAATTTATTTTGGGTAGAGATCAAAGAGAAAAGCTATTTAGTAATTTTTTGTGGGTAATTCCAAACTGCTTTCTAGAATGATCCTATCCATTCATAGATCTACCAACCGTGTTTCAATGTAACTATTTTCCTATCCAGTTTTCAAACTGGTTATTCCAAACCTTTTCTTTTCTCCTTAATCCCTGCTACTTCCTGACATTCCTTTTCCTTTTGGTAAAGGATCTTATCCCTATTTTGGGGGGGGTGGGGGTGGGGCAATGAGAGTTAAGTGACTTGCTCAGGGTCACACAGCTAGTAAGTGTCAAGTGTCTGAGGCCAGATTTGAACTCAGGTACTCCTGAATCCAGGGCCAGTGCTTTATCCACTGTGCCACCTAGCTACCCCCTCTTACCCCTATTTTAAGGAGAAAATGAAGTACATCTTTCATTTTGAGCATCCTCTCCTCTCCATTATTCAGCCCCTCTCCATCATTCCCCTTCTCTTTTCTCTTTGATCAGATCTGTGAGGAAGCAAACAAACCTCCTACTTGGGGGCATTGATCCTGTCCCACCTGATCTCCTCTGAGAACTTTCCCTTCCTCTCCCATGTTCATTTTTCCCAATCTACTTTTGTTGTTGTTGAGTAGTGCCTGACTCTCCACAACCCCATTTGGGGTTTCTTGGCAAAGATACTGGAGTGGCCTTGCCATTTCCTCCTCTTGCTTCATTTTATTGGATGAGGAAACTGAGGCAAACAGGGTTAAAATGACTTGTCCAGAGTCACACAGCTAGTCTGAGACCACATTTGAACTCAGATCTTCCTGACTCTCTGGCCTTGGTGCTACCTAGCTGCCCTCCTAATCTACTTACTTCTTTTTGTCTACAATTATGCTTCCTCATCCTTAGATTTGCAGCAAATTTAATTTTCTTCCACAGTCCTGAATCCTTTTTGATGAGAGTGCCACCTGGAGTATTTATGTCTGGTATATATACCATACCTCTCCCTGCTAGGATCATAGGATTTATTTGTTTTTGTTTTGGTATTTTTTGCAGGGCAATGGGGGTTAAATGACTTGCCAGGGTCACACAGCTAGTAAGTGTCAAGTGTCTGAGGCTGGATTTGAACTCAGGTACTCCTGAATCCAGGGCTGGTGCTTTATCACTGCGCCACCTAGCTGCCCCAGGTCACAGGATTTTTTTAAAAAAATTTTTTTCTTTTAAATTAAAAATTTTCTTTTTCTCAATTATATGTCAAGCTATTTTTTGAGTTCCAAGTTTTTCTCCCACCCCCCACTTCCCTCTCCCCTCCTGAGGCCAGCAAGAAATCTGATATAAGTTATCATGTTTAAACATATTTCCACATTAATCAGAACAAAAGGAAAAAATGCAAGAAAAAATAACAAGAACAATAACAAAAAAGCAACAAGAAAGTGAAAATAGTGTACTTCAGTCTGTATTTCAGACTCCAGAGGTTTTTATTCTGATTGTGGAGAGCATTTTTCTACCATCAGTCTTTTAGCATTGTCTTGGATCATGTACTGCTGAGGAGAGTTAAATCTATCACAGTTGGGGGTGGCTAGGTGACGCAGGTGGATAAAAGCACCGGCCTGGATTCATGAGTACCTGAGTTCAAATTCCGACCTCAAGCACTTGACACTTACCAGCGATGTTGACCCTGGGCAAGTCACTTAACCCCCATTGCCCCGCAAAAAAAAAAAATCTATCACAGTTGATCATCACAATTGTTGATACTGTGTACAATGTTCTCTTGGTTTCTGCTCCTTTCACTCAGCCATCAATTTATGTAAGTACAGGTTTTTCTGAAATCCACCTACTTATCATTTCTTCATTTTTTTTCAGTCTCAAAGTCATTTTATTCTACTTAAAGGCCAAAAAAACTTAATGCTTTTTAAATTCCTTTGGACCCTTTCAGTAATCTAGTGAATCCCATTAAAGATTAAAAAAAAAGGGTTTTTTTTTTAATTCTTCAAGTGATAGTTTAATTATACAGAACCCTACACTGTTACCATTGTTTCAACCTTCACAGTTTTACTGCAAATTCTTTTTTTTGAATCATAAAAAGTATTTATCATTTTCCTAGTTACATGTAGAGATAATTTTGAACATTTGTTTTTTAGTTTGTTTTTGCGGGGCAATGATGGTTAAATGACTTGCCCAGGGTCACACAGGTAGTAAATGTCAAGTGTCTGTGGTCAGATTTGAACTCAGGTACTCCTGAATCCAGGGCCGGTGCTCTATCAGTACGCACTAGCTGCCCCCCTCAACATTTGTTTTTGTTTTTTGGTGAGGCAATTGGGGTTAAGTGATTTGCCCAGGTCACACCAGATAGTAAGTGTTAAGTGTCTGAGGCAGGATTTGAACTCAGGTACTCCTGACTCCAGGGCCGGTGCTTTATCTTACCGCCACCTAGCTGCCCTCAACATTGTTTTTTTTGTTTGTGTTTGTTTTTGTTTTTTGTTTTTGCGGGGCAATGGGGGTTAAGTGACTTGTCCAAGGTCACACAGCTAGTTAAGTGTCAAGTGTCTGAGGTCGGATTTGAACTCAGTTCCTCCTGAATCCAGGGCCAGTGCTCTATCCACTGCGCCACCTAGCTGCCCCTTCAACATTTGTTTTTAAAAGATTTCTAGTTCCAAATTTTTCTGCCTCCCTCCCTTCTCTCCCCCCTCCCCAAGACAGCAAGCAATCAAATATAGGTTATATATGTACAATGACATTAAACATATTTCTGCATTAATCATGCTGGGAAAGAAGAATCAGAACAAAAGGGAAAATCCTCAAAAAACAAAAACAAAAAAAAGTAGAAATAGTATGGTTCAATCTGCATCTAGATTCCACAGTTCTTTTTTTTTTTTTTTTTTTTTTTTTTGCGGGGCAATGGGAGTTAAGTGACTTGCCCAGGGTCACACAGCTAGTAAGTGTCAAGTGTCTGAGGCTGGATTTGAACTCAGGTACTCCTGAATCCAGGGCCAGTGCTTTATCCACTGAGCCACCTAGCTGCCCCCCACAGTTCTTTTTTGGGGGGATTTGGAGAGCATTTTCCATCATGAGTCTTTTGGAACTATCTTGGACCATTGTATTGCTGAGAAGAGTCAAATCTATCACAGTTGATCAAAAAACAATGCTGTTGATATTGTGTACAATGTTCTCCTGGTTCTGCTCATCTCACTCATCATCAGTTCATGTAAGTCCTTCCAGCTTTCTCTGAAATCTGCCTGCTCATTGTTTCTTACAGCACAATAGTATTCCATTACATTCACATACCACAACTTGTTCAGCTATTCCCCAGTTGATGGGCAGCCCCTCAATTTCCAATTCCTTGCCACCACAAAAATAGAGCACCGGCCCTGGAGTCAGGAGTACCTGAGTTCAAATCCGGCCTCAGACGCTTAACACTTACTAGCTGTGTGACCCTGGGCAAGTCACTTAACCCCAATTGCCTCACTAAAAAAAAAAAAAAAAAAGGTATGCACAGCTTTATAGCCCTTTGGGCATAGTTTCAAATCACAATAGAAATGATAAGCAGGTGAACTGATTCAAACATTCTGGAGAACAATTTGAAACTATGCCCAAAGGGCTATAAAGCTGTGCATACCTTTTTTTTTTTTAGTGAGGCCGGTGCTCTATCCACTGCGCCACCTAGCTGCCCTGTGCATACCTTTTGACCCAGCAATACCGCTATTAGGTCTTTTCCCCAAAGAGATCATAAAAAATGGAAAAGGACCCACATGTACAAAAATATTTATAGCTGCTCTTTTTGTGGTGGCAAGGAATTGGAAATTGAGGGGCATCCTCTCAATTTCCAATTCTTTGCCACCTCAAAAAGAGTAGTTAGATCATAGGATTTTGTAAGACATCACCTAATCTAACCCCTTTCATTTATAGGGAGGAAAAAGATCCTGAAATGCATTGACTTAACTCAAGTTTACACAGGTAGTCAGTAGTGGTAGAATTGACTTTCAAACCCAGGTCCTTTTTTTTTTTTGGCGAGGCAATTGGGGTTAAGTGACTTGCCCAGGATCACACAGCTAGTAAAAGCGTTAAGTGTCTGAGGCTGGATTTGAACTCAGGTCCTCCTGACTCCAGAGCTGGTGCTCTATCCACTGCACCACCTAGCTGCCCTAAACCCAGGTCCTTTGACTAGAAATTCAACTCCAAATGCTTCCTTCTACCCACCAGTGTTCTTAGAGAGTGACCCAGCTCAGAGCTTGTCCCAGGTAGAGCCCCACTCTGAAAAGCCATCATCATTAATGGGACTCTCTTATGTCTTGGGTTATTCTGTTTTCATTAGCCTCTTTGTTATCATTTGACATATATTTTATTTATTCACTCATTCATTCATTCGTTCATTTATTTATTTGTTTATTTATTTGTTGTTTTGGTGAGGCAATTGGGATTAAGTGACTTGCCCAGGGTCACACAGCTAGTAAGGGTTAAATGTCTGAGGCTCAGGACAGCTAGGTGGCACAGTAGATAGAGTGCTGGGTCTGGAGTCAGGAGTACCTGAGTTCGGATCCGACCTCAGACACTTAACACTTACTAGGTGTGTGACCCTGGGCAAGTCACTTGACCCCAATTGCCTCACTAAAACAAAACAAAACAAAAAACCCCAAAAAATGTCTAAGGCTGGATTTGAACTCAGGTCCTCTTGACTCCAGGGCCAGTGCTCTATCCACTGCACCACCTAGCTGCCCCTTGACATATATTTTTAAAATCCCATTGTCTTTTTCCTCTCAGCATACTCCCTCTTCCTAGGCACAAACATAGAGGATGTTCATTTTTTGAATTTTTAAGGATGCTCCCCTATTACTTGTAGAATTTTACAGGGCTTTCCTCACAACAGTTCTGAGGTGGGTTGTACAAATATTATTTGCCCCCATTTCACAGATGTTGAATAGGCTAAGTGGCTTGTCCCTGATTACCCAGCTTGTAGCAATCAGGACTTGAATTAGGGTCTTCTGACTTCAAGTAGAGATGACAGTCAGTGACTATACAAATGTTTAGTCATGGCCTACTGGGTTCTAGTCACCATGCCAAGTACTAGGGATACAAAGAAAAACAAAAGACAGTGCCTACCCTTGAGGAGTTCACAGTCTAATGCAAATAATTGTATATAAACAAGATATATACACAATAAATGAGAGATACTCAACAGAGAGAATTCTGGATCCAGAAAGGCTTCCAGTAGAAAGAAAGTGGCATTTTAGTTGGGACTTGAAGGAATCCAGGGAAGTCAGAAGGTAGAGTTAAGGAGGGGGTGTTCCAGAGATGGGGACAAGCCAGGAGCCCAGAGATGGAGTGTCTTGTCCAAGGAACCGCCAGGAGCCCAGAGTCACTGGATCATTGAGGATGGGGAGGGGAATGGAGGGGAGCTCAGATAGGGTATAAGAAGATTGGAAAGGAGTATGGGGCAGGCAGGTTATGAAGAAGGCCCAGGACACAGTAGGGTGGTGACATGGTCCGACCCGTGCTTCAGGACGATCACTCTGGTGGCTGGAGGACAGACTGGAGTGGAGAGAAGCTTGAGTCAGGGAGACCCACTTGCAGGCTATTGCAATAGTCAGGCCTGAGGGAGGGAATGAGAGACTGCATCAGGCTGGTGGCAGTGTCAGAGGAGAGGAGGGAATATATGAGAGCGATTTTGGAAAATCGAAATCGACAGGACTTGGCAACAGATTGGATATGGCGGGTGAGGAGAGGGGGTGAGAGAGTAAGGAGTCAGGCATGACATAAATGTATCTAGGCTGGGGGACTGGGAAGTTGGTGGTACCCTCAACAGTAACAGGGAAGTTTAGAAGAAGGGAGGGTTTTGGGGAAAAGACAGTTTGGCTTTGGACATGTGAAATTTAAAATGTCTATAGAATGTTCAGTTTGGTTTTTTTGTTTGTTTGTCTTTAGGGCAATGAGGGTCAAGTGACTTGCCTAGGGTCACACAGCTAGCAAGTGTCAAGTGTCTGAGGCCGGATTTGAACTCAGGCCCTCCTGAATCCAAGGCTTTATCCACTGTACCACCTAGCTGCCCAGGATATTCAGTTTGAGATGTCTATTATAGCTGTCCTTCATTTTTTGAAGAGGAACAATGGCTTCACAGGAGATGTCTTGACTTGGTTGTGAATTGGATTTAATTGCACAAAGTTATCAGCCACACTAAGTCATTGAAGTCCAGAGGCAGAACTAAAGTCATGATGACTGGTGATGTTGTGGGGTGCAGTAGATGACTTTAGCATCTTCAATGTCTGACCAAGCTCTAAGTGCTCCACAACTTCATGGATGCTGGAACAAACTGTTCTCATTCACCCATCCTGCTGGGAGGATATCTTCGCAGGTTTGGGGTAGACATCCCCCTAATTCACCAGCCAGTTTGACCCCTGTAGGTTACCCTCAACCTGGTTTAGCCTGTCTGCTGAGAAGATCTGACCCAGGTGTGGACATGCATGCTCTACCCCTTCTGGAAGCCACAGGTGAGAATGGGGTCAATATGAACACCACAGGCAGATGAGCTGCCCTGAAAAGGACTTGACAAGCCCTTACTCCAGAGGTGCTAGTGTTCTCTGAACACCCATACACCCCTTGAGATGTCTAGTAGGCAGTTGGAGATGGGAGATTGGAGGTCAGCAAAGAGGCCAGGGCTCAATAAATACATTTTTATTTTTTTTTAGTGAGGCAATTGGGGTTAAGTGACTTGCCCAGGGTCACACAGCTAGTAAGTGTTAAGTGTCTGAGGTCAGATTTGAACTCAGGTACTCCTGACTCCAGGGCCAGTGCTCTATCCACTGCACCACCTAGCTGCCCCTCAATAAGTACATTTGAGGATCATGAGCTTAGAGACAATAACTGAATCCCTGGAAGCCATCCCTGTGGGACATTGATGGTTCATGGTGTGACCTGGATGAAGATCCAGCAAGGGAGGCTGAGGAGTGGTCAGATAGGTAGAAGGAGAATCAGAAGAGAGCAGTGTCACAAAAACTTAGAGAGAGCAAAGAATCAGGGAATAAGAGACAGTGCTAAAGGCTGCAGAGGTCTAGAGAGAGAAAGACTGAGAAAAGGCCATTGGATTTGGCAGTTAAGAGATGCTTAATAACTTTGGAGAAAGTAGCTTAAGTTGAATGATAAAGAGATTTAAGAACAGAGTGAGAGGAGAGGAAATGGAGGTGCCTCTTGTAGATAGTCTTTTCAAGGAGTTTACCTGTTATTGACAGGAAAGATATGGGAGGATAGCAAGACCTAGAAAAATAGGGAAAAACTTAAAGAAGAGGATATTTTGATGACAGATGGTCTAGAACAGGGGTCAGCAAAATATGGTCCATCTTCTGTTTCAGTATGGCCCACAACCTAAGAATGTTTTTAATATTATCAAGTTGAAAAAATCAAAAGAAGAATACTACTTGGTGAAAATGGAAGTTATATGAAATTCAAATAAATCCATAAATAGTTTTTTTTGGAACACTACCATGCTCACTTGTTTATTCATTTTCTATGACTATTTTCTTACTACAATGGAAGTATCCTTGATTTTACCTCTTGGCTCACAAAGTCTAAAATATTTACTATTTGACCCTTCACAGAAAAATGTTTGCTGACCCCCAGTCTAGACCAACATTTCTCAAAATGTAGTCTGAGGATCCCCCTGGGGGTCACAAAACCCTTTCAGGGGGTCCTCGAGGTCAAAATTGTTTTCATAATAATACTAAGACTTATTATTTCCATTTCCCAATTAATTATATATCTGTATGAAGTCAGATTTTCTTCATATATTTTGACCAAAACAACAAGTCAAAACAGAGTGAATGTAGAATCAGATATGAAATTCTGGCTGTTTCCTGTTTAAGGTAGACATTAAAGAGATTTGCAAAAATATGCACAATACTGCTATTCTCACCAATGTTTGTTTCAGAAAAGTTTTCATTAAAATGTTATTTATGCTAACATTCAGTGCACTTATTATTTTAATGAATATTTTAAAATTTATGTTTTAATTTCTAATATGGTAAAAATCGATAGAGTGTAAAGGGGTTCTGAGATCAAAGTTTGAGAACCGCTGGTCTGGAAAAAGCACTGGGGAGCAAGGGTTACACCTTTTACTTCTGTTCCAGTGTGAATCTTCAGGGAACAGCAGCACCTTTGGTGTAAGGGCTTGTCAAATCCTTTTCAGGGTTGCTTATCCACCCAACTCTCTCATCTGTGGCTCCAGGATTTGTAGATCATGCACATACATACCTGGGTAAAACCTCAGCAGACAGGCCTACAGGAGTCAAACCTGTTGGTGAATTTGGGGGATCTACCCCACAGCAAGTAAAGATGTCCCTCCAGCAGAACGGGAAGATGAGAACAATTTGTTCCAATAGTCATGAAGTTATGGAGTACCTAGAGCTTGGTCAGCTACTGAAGATACCAAGGTCATCCATTGCATCCTGGGCCACTGACAGTTGTCCAGCCTTTTGTCTTGCCACTGGACTTTGATGACCGGAAGAGAGTGAGGCTGATGACTTTGCACAACTCTGTCTCCCTTAAATCCAATTTACTCGTAAGTCAAGACATCACCCCTCTTGGAAATACAAGAA
Organism: Dromiciops gliroides; assembly: GCF_019393635.1. NCBI lineage: Eukaryota > Metazoa > Chordata > Mammalia > Microbiotheria > Microbiotheriidae > Dromiciops > Dromiciops gliroides. The sequence continues at coordinate 199,193,127 of NC_057865.1, forward strand.
AAACAAGGGCCATGATAGTAAGGACGCAGTGTCTTCCAGATGGAGCCAGGTTTCTCTGAGTGCAAGTATAAGAGGAAGAGGTCTAAGAAGGAAAGTTTGCTAAGGAGAGAATGGGGTTTCAGAGACCACAATGGAAATGGAGGGAAGACAGGAACTGGGGGATAAAAAGATAACAAAACGGACAATTTTAGCAGAGAGTTTCCACCCTGGAAAATCCCAACTCAATCAGAGATTAAGGCAGAAAGATAGAGGCATTAACTAGCTACGATTAGCATGATGTTATCCTTTCCAGATTTCTATAATGACAAAAGGTAGTCTTAGTCTGTTTTCTATCCAGTGACGAAACCTTTGAGTTAGCAGGGTGACTGGGCTGCTCTCAGAACAATAATTGTGTGTGTGTGTGTGTGTGTGTGTGTGTGAGAGGCAACTGGGGTTAAGTGACTTGCCTAGGGTCACACAGCTAGTAAGTATTAAGTGTCTGAGGTCAGATTTGAACTCAGGTCCTCCTGACTCCAGGGCCAGTGCTCTATTCACTGTGCCACCTAGCTGTCCCAGAACAATAATTTTTTTTAAAATCACATCTCTGCATTATTGATCGTATCATTGGCAGTAGTACCTATCAATAGTTCCTTGAATAATTTTTATCAGAGTGCTAAATTTGGGAATAATGAAGAACTGCACAGAATCCTGCCCCAGATACTTAAGGCTGTGTGCCCCAGGGCACATCACTTAACCACTGGGCCTCAGTTTCCTTAACTGCAAAATGGGGTAATAGCAAGTTCCTCAAAGGGATCTATGAGGATCAGACAAGATAATATAAAGAGTTTTGTAAACTTATTATTATTATTTTTTTTTTGCAGGGCAATGAGGGTTAAGTGACTTGCCCAGGGTAGCACAGTTACTAAGCATCAAGTGTCTGAGTCTAGATTTGAACTCAGGTCCTCCTGAATCCAGGGCTGGTGCTTTATCCACTGCGCCACCTAGCTGCCCCCTATAGTTTTGTTTATACATGCTTTACAATTTCAGATTTTTCTCCCTCCCTCCCCTCCCTCCCCCCTCCCCTAGACAGCAGGTAATCTGATATAGGTTATATCTATATATATATATATATACACACACATATATATATACATATAATAACATTAATCCTATTTCTGCATTAATCCTGTTACAAGAGAAAGAATCAGAGCAGTGATGCAAAACCTCAAAATAGAAAAAAAAAACCAACAGCACCCAAAACAAAAGAAATAATATGGTTCAATCAGCATCTATACTCCACAGTTCTTTCTTTCTTTTTTTTTCTTGGATTTGGAGATCCTCTTCTATCATGAGTTCCCTGGAACTCTTCTGTACCATTGCATTGGTGAGAAGAATATAGTCCATCACAGTAGGTCAACACTCAATGTTGATGATACTGTGTACAATGTTCTTCTGGTTCTGCTCATCTCACTCATCATCAGCTCACTTAAGACCCTCCAGGTTTCTCTGAACTCTTCCTGCTCATCATTTCTTACAGCACAATAGTATTCCATTGTATTTATATACCACAACTTGTCCAGCCATTCCCCAATTGATGGGCACCCTCTCAACTTCCAATTCTTTGCTACCACGTAAAGAGCAGCTATAAATATTTTTGTACATGTGGGTCCCTTTCCCCCTTCCATGATTTCTTTGGGCAAAAGACCTAAAAGTGGGATTTCTGGGTCAAAGGGTATGCACAGCTTTATCGCCCTTTGAGCATAATTCCAAATTGCTCTCCAGAATGGTTGGATCAGTTCACAGCTCCACCAACAATGCATTAGTGTTCCAATTTTCCCACAGCCTCTCCAACATTTATTATCTTCCTTTTTTGTCATTTTGGCCAATCTGATAGGTGTCAGGTGGTACCTCAGAGTTGTTTTAATTTGCATCTCTCTAATCATTAGAGATTTAGAGCATTTTTTCATATGGGAATAGATAGCTTTGGTTTCTTCATCAGAAAACTGCCTGTTCATATCCTTTGACCATTTCTCAATTGGGGAATGACTTGGATTCTTATACATTTGATTTAATTCCTTATATATTTTAGAGATGAGGCCTTTATCAGAAGCACTGGCCTCAAAAATTGTTTCCCAGCTTTCTGCCTCCCTTCCAATTTTGGATGCATTGCTTCTGTTTGTACAAAAATTTTTTAATATAATCAAAATCATCCATTTTGCACCCCTATAGTTTTGTAAACTTTTTTTTTTTACATATAAGGTATTTTATTTTTTCCGTTACATGTAAAGATAGTTCTCAACTTTTGTTTATACAAGCTTTACGATTTCAGATTTTTTTCCCTCTCTCCCCTCCCTTCCCCCTCCCCTAGACAGCAGGTAATCTGATATAGGTTATATCTATATATCTATATACATATAGTTTTGTAAACTTTTAAAGACCATAAATGTTAGCTGTTATTATCACTATGCTATTGCTCTAAATTACAACTAGGATAAGAATTTTTAAAAACTGTACAGAAAGCAGTTTTATGATACAAAGGTAAAAATGGTACTATAAAGCACTGAGTCTCTTGTGATGGCTGAATCCATTACAGAAAGCAAAGAAAATCCAAGGAAGCCAAGCTGTCATCCCCTAACTCCTGTGTTTTTGATAAGGCAGCCACAAAATGCCTATACTCTATTGGTATTGTTCATATATAGAACTACCATCATCCGGATCATATGAGTCTGTGAACCTTCACTCTCCCCCAAGATAAATATTTACCACAACCATCATTAACTGATGCTTTTGCAAGGTTTAGTAGAAAAGTTGGTAGACTTGGACTGAAGTCTCTGCTCTGCCAGGAATTCAAAACATAGACTGTTCAAGTTATTAAGTTGCCTTGAGTGACTGTAAAATAGTGAGTCTGCACTAAGGTCTCTTCTAAAATTTTTAAGCATCTGCTAAATTTATTGTTACTAAATGATGAAAAATTACCATCATGCAACCTTACTGTCAGGAGATTCTAAGCAAAGATATTAAAGAAGAGGTAGCAATGAAATGTTTGTATAAATTATTTTTATTGACATAACATACAAAAGTTATAAATATGATATATGATTCATGTAAAACCAGAGTCGACTGGGGGAGGCATCTCTCTAGACACTCAAGCAGAAAGCAAGTAGAGCTGGGTGAGTCTTCTGAAGATCAAAGGAAAAGCAAGAGAGAAAAGGAGAGGGATTAAATTTACAGGCAAGGTTGGCTCCTAGCTTCCAGGTTTTGCTATAAGACAAGGGGACAACTTTTGCAACCAGTTTATCAAGTCTTGCAGCAAGTTAGTGACCTAGGTCTAAAAGGCCTTTGGGCACTTAAAGGAGAGGCACTTGACTGGAGGAGCCAGGCCTAAAATGGAAATAAATTAACAAAGGGTAGATCTGTAGGGTCTGTCAATAGGGGATTGATTACATTTAAAGTCCTTTGATCTCCTCCCAGACTAATTTCCTACTCTAGGCATTTTGACTCAGACAGAGGAGGAAGCAGGAAGTACTGGGTGGGGGACTTAAAAAGGCTGAGGCAGGGAAATACACTGACAGCTAACTGCTAAATTTTGGTGCAAAAGCCACTACTTGATTTATTGAGATTTTCTAATAACTAGAACACATCAAACAAAGAAATGTGATTTGTGAGTGAAAGCAATGAAAGGGCAAGTTGTACCAAAATACAAAGGCTTTGGTGACACTCTGAGCAAGTGTACAAAGGACACTGAGTGCTAGTAATATTTATGCCAGGAAGGGCCAAACTCTGCCCATCTGAGGGTTGTAGGGTGAATAAGACAAGTAATTCTAGGGCCACCAAAATGTATGGGAACAAAACCTTTTTGCTGCCACTTTTTTCCTTTTATTTTTTAAACACAAGACAGCTAAAAGCTTCAATAGGTAATTCCCACTGGAGACTACAACCCCCAGGTGAATGGCCTCATAGACACCTACATACAGGAGGCACCAGTGGGTTGAAAATAAGGGCATCTACAAAACCACTGGGTGAAACCATCTCCAGTACTTGTGCCTTGAAGGCACCATTGGCATCATTCAGAGAAGAAAAGGATTTTAATCTTTACATTGAAACTGACAGTTACATTAAATTATCACTTCATTGGTTACAAATTTGATAGCCACTTCTCTACCTGGGATTGGTGCCAGCTTACCAGTCAGTCTTGAAATTAAGAAGGTTTCACACTGACACAAAAACCGCTGGTCAAAAAGCAGGTACTTAACTTCCTCAAAAGGGAGTTCAACAGTTAAACAAATAACATTCTGGATAATTTCCAAGAGCATATATAGGCTCTGGCTAACCAGGGCATTTCTTTTAGGATGGGGAAGAATGAAGGATGCTGCTTCTTCCCATGGTAGAGGGTCTGAATAAGTCAGCACATACATGAGCCACTGGAGAAGTGTCAAAGTGATAAATCACTTTGGATTTCTCTGGTCCTGGTAAAAGAACATTCTCTGAAAATTATCATCCCTCAAACAAGTCAAAGGCTGGATACTAAGGGATAAATACTACTATGGACACATAAGCTCCATGACCATGGTCATTTAATCTGCAGGATGGTAGAAGGAAGCAGTAGCAGGGATGGAGGCTTTTTATACATTACTCAGCCCTCCCATTTATGAGTTCTGGACCACAAGCTTTAGAACCTCCTCTGTTGTTGCAAAGCTGTCTTATCTATGAATTACCAATGTGGGGCAAAAGAATGTTAGGAAACAACTGTCCCTTTCTGAAAACAGATAAGTACCTGAAATAATCTGAACCTGATGCCAGATGCAAGAGATTCCAGGCATAGGAAAAACTGATCTTTGAGGCACAGGACAAGTAAGCCTCGTTAATGTGCTACAGGTAAAATTTTCTTTGCAGCTTGAATAATCTTTCATCTATACTGCGCTGCCATTCCTGGTAGGGGCTGGAAATTCCAGTGAATAGTTTTTTGTATATGCCGGAATCAATCCAAAAGATACTGGCTGATTTTTTTGATCTCTTTCACACTTTGGGGAGGGAAGTTATTTTCTCCCTAAATTTAGCTTCATGGATTGAGAGACAGGTTTGGGGCATGACTTGTCTTCTTTCATTCACATGCTAGCTTGCTGTCAAAGCTGGAAAGCCCAATAGCAAAGGCCTGGAGAGCACACATGGGATAGTTGTAGTCCAGTGTGAACACATCTTCTGCCACACGTCCAAACTGCATGACTATATATTCAGCTGCAGAGGAAAAGAGTTAAAGGAAATTAGAGGATGTTTAAGGTAATAAGGAAAAACCTATTTTAATTTTAGAAAGAATTATAAAGTGCACACAAAAGCTAACTAAAATTTGTCTTACATTAAAAAATGGAAAAAAAAAAGGCAAAAAAGTGAGAAGGGGCCTTCCCAATCTTGATAAATCTTTAATTTACTGCTTCTGCCCTCCAATGGAAATGGAAGACTGTTCCTGACTACCATAGGGGATCCTGGCAAGAGGGAGGTAAGGATGAGAACAATTGATTAAGGGTACTACAAATTAGATAAATAAAAAGACTCAAGTTATGGGAAACCTTTGATGTATGTCATCTGAATTGGTCTTTCTAAATAGCTCAACTTGAGGCTCTCTATGGTAGCCACAGAAGCTGCTTGTCATTCTCTTTACCTGTCCATGCAGTAGAGTTCAGAAGTTCTTCTCCTAAATTGGGACTGTCTTCCCAGAGGGAGCTGTCTCTCTCAAATGAGGGTATAACTCCATAATTTACCCATGAAAAGCAATTTCCAGAATTGATCTTAAAACAAAATGCAGGGGCAGGTAGGTGGCACAGTGGATAGAGGACCGGCCCTGGAATCAGGAGTACCTGAGTACAAATCCGGCTTCAGACACTTAACACTTACTAGCTATGTGACCCTGGGCAAGTCACTTAACCCCAACTGCCTCACTAAAAAACAAACAAAACAAAACAAAATGCAATTCAAAATCTCCCTTCCAAGAAAGCCCCTCTCCCAGCCCGCACTTAGCCCTTTTTGGTGGGGCTTACGGTCATTTGCATGGACGATCTGAAAATTCTTCACAGATGCTTGAGTGACCCGGCCATGGAAATTTAAGACATAGGACTGAGTGTCGTCATTCCAGACTGGGGCTTTGTTGTGTAGCTCAATCACATTTTCCATGTTTTTATTTTGCCATTTGGAAAGCAAATTCTCATGCTCCTGCTCAAGGGAAAAAATATCACTTTGTATTGAGAATGCATCTACACCAGAGGCACTTAAATAGCAGTCAAAGGGTGCAGTGAGGGTTCTGCTTGCCATTCCAGAGAAGGTAAAGCGAAAGTACAGAAAGACAAAAACCTGAACTAGGATTTTTGATACTTACCCCAGTGCTCCCTGATACTATTTCATAGGTAACACACTTTTAATCAGCAGTTACACTTCTGTGTCTTTAGTACTTGTTAAGCACCTACTATGTGCCACGTACTATGATAAGCAATGGGGATAAAAGGAAAAGCGAACCCCCTCCCCACAAGAACCAATCCTTACTCTCAAGGAATTCACAGTCTCGTGGGGAAGACAACAATGCAAATAACTATGTATAAATAAGATATATACAGAATAAGTGGGAGATAATCCATAGAGAGAAGGCACTAGCATTAAGGCAGACTGGGAAAGGGTTCTCTTAGAAGGCAGAGTGTTAGTTTGAAGAAATTTAGAGTTTGAAGAAAGCCCAAGAAGCCAGGAAAGGAATATGAGAGAATTCCAGACACGGGAGATAAGCACGGATGATTTCCAGGGCCAGGAAGTAGATCGTCTCCTTCCAGGAGTATCAGCAGGCCAGTGTCAATGGATCAAAGAGTATTTAGGGGCAAATAAGGTGGAAATACTAGAAAGGCAGGAGGGAACCATGTATGAAGTGTTTCAAAAGCTAAACTTTGATGTTTTGATCCTCAGGGTAACAAGGAGATGCTGCAGTTTTTCTTTATTTTAGGAAGATCAACTTAACTGAGTGGAGGATGGACTGGACTGGGGAGAGATTTGAGACAGGGAAACCACCCAAAAGGTTACAGCAACAGTCCAGTGCAAGATGATCAAGGCCTGCACTAGAGTGATGGTGATACCAAAAGAATAACCCACAAAATGGCCAACAATTTAAATAAAGATAACACCAGTGCTGGTATCATGATGTGAAATTTAAAGCACATATTAGATGACTACTTGATTTTTCAGGGAATATACTTGATTTCCCCTGATGTGTATTATAGGAAATGTTTTTCTCTATAAAAACAAAAAAGATTAAAAAATTTATTTTAATTAATTATTTTTTAAAAAAATTATGCTTCAGTCTGTATTCAGACACCATCAGTTCTTTCTCTGGAGTTGGATCGCATTTTTCATCATAAGTCCTTCAGAGTCATCTTGGATCATTGTACTGCGGAGAATAGCTAAGTCATTCACAGCTGATCATCTTACAATACTGCTCTTACTTTGTCTATAGTATATTTCACTTTGCATCGACTCAAGTAAATCTTTCCAGGTTTTTCTGAGAGCATCCTGCTCATCATTTTTTTATAGCACAGTAGTGTTCCATCATAATCACATCCCACAATTTGTTCAGCCATTCCCCAATTGATGGGCATCCCCTCAATTTCAAATTCTTTGCACCAAAAAAAAGGGTTGCCATAAATATTTTTTGTACACATAGGACCCTCAACTTTTTTTTTTCTTATCTTTTTTTGGATACCAACCTAGTTGTGGTATGACTAAGTCAAAGAGAAGTTTTGGCAACTATCAAGTGAGCTGGAACCCAGGGAAAATAGAAGAGATTTCCTAACAACCTTTCAAGCCCTCTTTGAAAATTTAGTATGTCCTACTTACATTTCGTGGCTGGAATGGGATTCGTTCATGACTCATATTCATCCCTGGAATAATCACGGACATTTTCCTGGGACCCTTAAACCCAAGCACATTGGTTTCCTAGAAAATAGAGAAACCTCTTGGAAAGTGAAGCAGAACTCTTGAAAAAAAAAAAAGAAAGAAAAACGTGACCACTTTAAAAATATCCTTCTTAAGCACTTTTTGGCAGTAACAAGAAAAAAAAATAACAATGGCAGCTATCATGGTGAAGTGGACATACAACTGGGGTGGGAGTGAAAGGACCTCCCCAGCTTTGCCACCTAATAGCTCTGTGACTTTGGGGAAGTCATTTAACCTATTTAAGCCTGTCTCCTCATTTATAAAATGAGACGTTTGAAATAGATGATCTCAAAGGTCTCTCCCAGTTTACAAAGCATTTCTTTACAACAACTCTGTGAAGGACTATCATCTCCACTTTATAGATGAAGAAATTAAAATCTAAGGGGCTTGCCCATAGTCACACTGTCAGTAACTGAAGGAGTGGGATTTAATAAGTTCTTGTGACTCCATGTTTTTTCTCTTTACGTTAAACTGTCAAGAACAGGCAGCATTATCTCTAGAAGTTGAAAGTAATGCAGTTGCTATAAACATAACAGAGATATAATCACATCCAAATTCCTTAGTTATTATCAAGTAATTACTGAAAGCATAGGGTTAGATTGGGTCTCCTGGAATTATTTGGTTTATATTTTCAAGGAGTTTATAATCTTACTGGGGCTTCTACATAGAAGCAACACAGTTGCTTCTAGATCCATTCTCTGTTTCTAATCTTAGCTGGGAGTTCAGAAAAAGGGATTAACTAGCAAGAACAGCACTTACATAACAGATGGCTGCAAGCTCCTGACGTGTATGGACCTTTTCAACCAGGCCCTGAGCCTTAGTCGGGCTTACTCCATGGTCGTACACTGTAAATTTGGTTCCCATGAGATTGGACCTACAACCAGGAAGAAACTGTCACCAATATAGTCTCATTTTTCTCTTATGCAAACAAAATATGCTACACTGAGTGACACAACAGATAACTTTTGCACATTCTCTAAAATGTCAAGATGCATCTATCTCATCTGTGCCTTTTACAAGTTCTTTCATTAGAAAAAACCAAGAACTCTGACTCAGTTCAAGTCAAAAGGCTGGAGTAGTAAGTCTCAGTGAAACTACAGGAATAAGAATAACAATGATGGACTAAAGGTATGGAATGAGACAGACATTTTCAGATATGACCAATGTACTGAATGGTTCTGTTTGACTATACTTACTTGTTATGAGGACATCTGGTATGCAATCAATGGAATCACTAAGCACTTATTAAGGACCTACAATTTGCCAGGCATGGAGCTAAGGGTTTGTGATTCAAGGAAAGGCAAAAAATAGTCCTTGCCCTCAAAGAGCTCACAATCTAATGGAGGAGACAACATGCAAACAACTATGTATAAACAAGTTACATATAGGATAAAAAAGAAGGCACTAGAATTAAGAGGGATTGGTAATAGCTATGTGAGCCTGGGCAAGTCACTTAACCTCGATTGCCGAGAGAGAGAGAGAGAGAGAGAGAGAGAGAGAGAGAGAGAGAGAGAGAGAGAGAGAGAGAAACACCCAGAGTCAGAATGACATGTCTTGGCCTTTTTTTTCTTCTTCTTTTTTTTTTTGGTGAGGCAATTGGGATTAAGTGACTTGCCCAGGGTCACACAGCTAGTAAGTGTTAAGTGTCTGAGGCCGGATTTGAACTCAGGTACTCCTGACTTCAGGGCCGGTGCTCTATCCACTGCGCCACCTAGCTGCCCACCCTTTTTTTATTTTTATTTTTGCAGGGCAATGGGGGTTAAGTGACTTGCCCAGGGTCACACAGCTAGTAAGTGTCAAGTGTCTGAGGCCGGATTTGAACTCAGGTACTCCTGAATTCAGGGCTGGTACTTTATCCACTGCACCACCTAGCTGCCCCCTTTTTTTTTCTTAAAGAAAAATACGAGGCAAAGTTCTCAGCTGAGAGATGGGGGGATGGAGAATCCTAAAGCATGGGCCATTTGAAGAAGTATGAAAAGAAAGGTTTGGAAGAGCTGCTGTGGTGGGTGGGAGAGTGAATTAGGGTGGTACAGAAGGACTGCTTAGCAGGAAACCCAAAAGGTTATGTAACATAAATTGGTAGCAGATGCTTGCTTGATTTTTCTATTAGCAAAGGCTAGAGGAACAAAAGAATGGCTAGTGACAGAAATGAAAAAATAAAAAATAATAAAATATTTACAGATACACAGAAGAAAATCAAAGTCTAAAAGGTCTACAAATTAGGCAATTTTCTTACTATCACATTAAATTTAATACATACATAAAATAACAATTTGTATATAACAGAAGTTCATGATTTCATATGTAGTTCACTTCTTGGTTCCTTTGCATACAAAGGACATGGATATTTGTTCATTATTTTACTATTATTAAGCTCACAATAAAAAAGAAAAATTAAGTTAAAAAAAGAAAGGGCAAAGAACAGGGGAACTGGATCAAGTCCTCTGACCCCTCTTGGCTTCCATCTGTTCATTTGTTTTTTGTTTTGTTTTGTTTTTCCCCATATAAATATTTTATTATTTTCCAGTTACATGTAGAGATAGTTTTCAACATTTGTTTTTCTTTCTTTTATTTATTTATTGCAGGGCAATGAGAGTCAAGTGACTTGTCCAGGGTCACACAGCTAGTAAGTGTCAAGTGTCTGAGGCTGGATTTGAACTCAGGACTTCCTGAATCCAGGGCTGGTGCTCTATCCACTGGGCCACCTAGCTGTTCCCCTTTCTTTCTTTTTTGAATAAAAGTATTTTATTATTTTCCAGTTACATGTAGAGATAGTTTTCAACATTTTTAAAATAAGATTTCCAATTTCAAATTTTTCTCCCTCCCTCCCCCCCTCTCCTAGACAGCAGGTAATCTGACATATGTGCTATATATATATATAAAATAACATTAAACATATTTCTGCATTAGTCATGTCATAAGAATCAGAGTAAAAAGGAAAAACCTCAATAAAGAATAACAACAGCACCAAAAACAAAAGAAATAGTATGGTTCATTTAGCATCCATATTCCATAGTTTTGTTTTGGTTTTTTTCTGGATTTGGAGATCCTTTTCCATCATGAGTCCTTTGGAACTTTCTTGTACCGTTGTATTGGTGAGAAGAATCTAGTCTATCACAGCTGATCAACACATAATGTTGATGATATTGTGTACAATGTTCTCCTGGTTCTGCTCATCTCACTCATTATCAGTTCATGTAAATCCTTCAAGCTTTCTCTGAAATCTGCCTGCTCATTGTTTCTTACCGCACAATAGTATTCCATTACATTCATATACCACAACTTGTTCAGCTATTCCCTAGTTGATGGGCAGCCCCTCAATTTCCAATTCCTTGCCACCACAAAAAGAGCAGCTATAAATATTTTTGTACATGTGGGTCCTTTTCCATTTTTTATGATCTCTTTGGGAAAAAGACCCAAAAGTGGTATTGCTGGCTCAAAGGGTATGCACGGCTTTATCACCTTTGGGGCATAATTCCAAATTGCTCTCCAGAATGGTTGGATCAGTTCACAGCTCCACCAACGATGCATTAGTGTTCCAATTTTTCCACAGCTTCTCCAACATTTATTATTTTCCTTTTTTGTCATATTAGCCAATCTGATAGGTGTCAGGTGGTACCTCAGAGTTGTGTTGTTTTTTTTTTGGTGGGGCAATGTGGCTTAAGTGACTTGCCCAGGGTCACACAGCTAGTATGTGTCAAGTGTCAGGCTGGATTTGAACTCAGGTACTCCTGAATCCAGGGCTGGTGCTTTATCCACTGCACCACCTAGCTGCCCCCCTCAGAGTTGTTTTAATTTGCATCTCTCTAATCAAGAGTAGCTTTGATTTCTTCATCAGAAAACTGCCTGTTCATATCCTTTGACCATTTCTCAACTGGGGAATGACTTGGATTCTTATAAATTTGATTTAATTCCCTATATATTTTAGAAATAAGGCCTTTATCAGAAGTAGTGGCTATAAAAATTGTTTCCCAGTTTTCTGTCTCCCTTCTAATTTTGGATGCATTGCTTCTGTTTTTACAAAGCCTTTTTAATTTAATGTAATCAAAATCATCCATTTTGCATTTCATAATATTCTCTATCTCTTGTTTGGTCATAAACTGTTCTCCTTTCCAAAGATCTGAGAGGTAAACTATTCTTTCCTCTCCTAGTTTACCTATGGTATCACCTTTTATGTCTAAATCATGTACCTATTTTGACCTTATTTTAGTATAAGGTCTAAGATGTTGGTCTATGCCTAGTTTCTACCATATTCTCTTCCAGTTTTCCCAGCAGTTTTTGTCAAATACTGAATTCCTATCCCAGAAGCTGGAGTCTTTGGGTTTATCAAGCATTACATTATTAAAGTCATTTACTACTGTGTTTCCTATTCCTAACCTATTCCATTGATCCTCCACTCTATTTCTTAGCCAGTACCAGATAGTTTTGATGACTGCCGCTTTATAGTAAAGCTTCAGATTTGGTACAGCTGGTCCACCTTACTGTGCATTTTTTTTCATTATTTCCCTTCATATTCTTGACATTTGTTTTTCCAGAAGAATTTTGTTGTTATTTTTTCAAGCTCTATAAAATAATTTTTAGGTAGTCTGACTGGTATGGCACTGAATAAGTATATTAATTTAGATAGAATTGTCATTTTTATTATATTAGCTCGGCCTATCCATGAGCAATTGATATCTTTCCAATTATTTAGATCCGATTTGATTTGTGTGAAAAGTATTTTGTAATTGTGTTCATAGAGTTCCTGGGTTTGTCTTGGCAACTAGACTCCCAAGCATTATATATTGTCTACTGTTACTTTAAATGGAATTTCTCTATCTCTTGCTGCTGGACTTTGTTGGTCATGTATAGAAATGCTGATGATTTATGTGGATTTATTTAATATCCTGCTACTTTGCTAAAGTTGTTCATTGTTTCAAGTAATTTTTGAGTTGATTTTCTATGATTCTCTAAGTATACCATCATATCATCTGCAAAGAGTGATAGTTTTGTTTCTTCCTTGCCTATTCTAATTCCTTTCATTCCTTTTTCTTCTCTGATTGCTAAAACTAACATTTCTAGTACAATATTAAATAACAGAGGTGATAATGGACATCCTTGTTTCACCCCTGATCTTACTGGGAAGGCCTCTAACTTATCTCCATCACATATAATGCTTGGTGATGATTTTAGGTAGATACTGCTTATTATTTTAAGGAAAGCACCACCTATTCCTAAGCTCTCTAGCGTATTTAGGAATGGGTGCTGTATTTTGTCAAAAGCTTTCTCTGTATCTATTGAAATCATCATATGATTCTGGTTAGTTTTCTTATTGATGTGGTTAATTATGTTAATAGTTTTACTAATGTTGAACCAGCCCTGCATTCCTGGTATAAATCCCACCTGGTCACAGTGTATTGTCCTAGTGATCACTTACTGTTGCTAATATCTTATTTAAGATTTTTGCATCAATATTCATTAGGGAAACTGGTCTTTAATTTTCTTTCACTGTTTTGGCTCTGCCTGTTTTTGGTATCAACACCGTATTTGTGTCATAAAAGGAATTTGGTAGAACTCCTTCTTCACCTATTTTTCCAAATAATTTGAATAATGTTGGAACTAATTGTTCTTTAAATGTCCGGTAGAATTCACTTGCAAACCCATCTGGCCCTGGAGCTTTTTTCTTAGGGAGCTCATTGATGACTTGTTCAATTTCTTTTTCTGATATGGGCTTATTTAAGGATTTTATTTCCTCTTCAGTTAACCTGGTCAGTTTGTATTTTTGTAAATATTTATCCATTTCGTTTACATTGTCAAATTTATTGGCATAGAGTTGGACAAAATAGTTCCTAATCATTGCTTTAATTTTTACTTCATTGGTGGTGAAATAACCCCTTTCATTTTTATTTATTTTTTATTTTTTAATTTTTTGCGGGGCAATGAGGGTTAGGTGACTTGCCCAGGGTCACACAGTTAATAAGTGTCAAGTGTCTGAGGCTAGATTTGAACTCAGGTCCTCCTGAATCCAGGGCTGGTGCTTTATCCACAGCACCACTTAGCTGCCCCCACCCCTTTCATTTTTGATACTGGTAATTTGGTTTTCTTCTTTCTTTTTTTAAATCAAATTAACCAATGGTGTATCTATTTTATTGGTTTTCTCATAAAACCAGCTCTTAGTTTTATTAATTCTATTGTTTTCAGGGCAGCTAGGTGGCGCAGTGGATAGAGCACCGGCCCTGGATTCAGGAGTATCTGAGTTCAAATCCGGCCTCAGACACTTTAACACTTACTAGCTGTGTGATCCTGGGCAAGTCACTTAACCCCAATGGCCTCACTTAAAAAAAAATTCTATTGTTTTCTTGCTTTCAATTTTATTAATTTCTCCTTTAATTTTCAGAATTTCTAATTTAGTATTTAACTGGGGATTTTAAATTTGTTCATTTTCCTAGCTTTTTAAGTTGCATGTTCAATTCATTGATCTCCTCTTTCTCTTTTTTTTTTTTTTTTTTTTTTTTGGTGAGGCAATTGGGGTTAAGTGACTTGCCCAGGGTCACACAGCTAGTTAAGTGTCAAGTGTCTGAGGCTGGATTTGAACTCAGGTCCTCCTGAATCCAAGGCCCGTGCTCTATCCACTGTGCCACCTAGCTGCCCCCTTCTTTCTCTTTTTTATTGATGTAAGCAGTTAGAGATATAAAAGTTTCCCTAAGCACTGCTTTGGCTGCATCCCATAGATTCTGGTATGTTGTCTCATTATTGTCACTGTCTTGGATGAAGTTATTGATTGTTTCTATGATCTGTTGTTTGACCCACTCATTCTTCAGAATGAACTTAGTTTCCAATTAATTTTCAGTCTACCTTTCCATGGCTCTTTATTACATGTAATTTTTATTGCATCATGATCTGAGAAGGATGCATTTACTATTTCTGCCTTTCTACATTTGACTATGAGGTTTTTGTGCCATGTACTGCTGAGAAAAAGGTATATTCCTTTCTATCCCCATTCATTTTTCCAGACATCTATCATATCTAACTTTTCTGACATTCTATTCACATCTTTAACTTCTTATTTATTTTGTGGCTAGATTTATCTAATTCTGAAAGGGGAAGATTCAGATCCCCCACTAGTATAGTTTTGCTACCTATTTCCTCTTGTAACTCATTTAACTTCTCCTCTAAGAATTTGGATGCTATACCACTTGGCGAATACATGTTTAGTATTGATATTACTTCATTATCTATAGTACCTTTTAGCAAGATGTAGTTTCCTTCCTTATCTCTTTTAATTTGATCTATTTTTGCCTTTGCTTTGTCTGAGATGAGGATTGCTACCCTTGCTTTTTTGACTTCAGCTGAAGCATAATATATTCTGCTCCAACCTTTTACCTTGACTCTGTGTGTATCTCTCTGCTTCCAATGTGTTTATTATAAACAGCATATTGTAGGATTCTGGTTTTTATTTTTATTTTTTAATTTTTTTGTTTTTTGTTTTTTTTAGGGAGGCAATTGGGGTTAAGTGACTTGCCCAGGGTCACACAGCTAGGATTCATTCTGGTTTTTAATCCACTCTGCTATTTGCTTCCATTTTATGGCAGAGTTCATCTCATTCACATTCACAGTTATTATTATGAGCTGTCTATTTCCCTTCATTCTATTTACCCCCTTTGTACTTTGCCCTGCTTCTTTCACCCTATTCCTCCTCACCAACGTTTTACTTCTTACCCTTACTTCCCCCAATGTGCCCTCCCTTTTATCAGCCCCCCCTCCCTTTTCTTTACCCTTTTCTCCTTGATAATTTCCTGGAATATGGTGTCTATACTCTTTTTCTGATCATGGCTTTCAGGCAGTCCAATGATTCTCAAAATGTCTCTCCTGGATCTGTTTTCCAGGTCAGTTGTCTTTCCAATGAGGTATTTCACATTTTCTTCTATTTTTTCATTCTTTTGATTTTGTTTGACTGATTCCTTGTGTCTCATGGAGTCCTCAGCTTCCAACTGTCCAATTCAAATTTTTAAGGTATTGTTTTCTTCAGATTATGCACCTCCTTTTCCATTTGGTCAAATGAATTTTTTAAGGAATTGTTTTCCTCAGTCAATCTTTGTGCTTCCTTTTCCAAGCTGCGGATTCTTTTTTCATAATTTTCTTGTGTTGCTTTCATTTCTCTCCCCATTTTTGTTCTACCTCTCTCAATTGATTTTTTTTGGGGGGTGAGGCATTTGAGGTTAAGTAATTTTCCCAGAGTCACACAGCTAGGAAGTGTCAAGTGTCAGAGGCTGGATTTGAACTCAGGTCCTCCTGAATCTAAGGCCAGTGCTTTATCCACTGCACCACCTAGCTGTCTGTCCCTCAATTGATATTATTTTGTTTTTTAAAGTGAGGCAATTGGGGCCAAGTGACTTGCCCAGGGTCATATAGCTAGTAAGTGTTAAGTGTCTGAGGCCAGATTTGAACTCAGGTCCCCCTGACTCCAGGGCCGGTGCTCAATCCACTGCACCACCTAGCTGCCCCTCAATTGATTTTTTTTTTGGACAGGGCAATGTGGGTTAAGTGACTTGCCCAGGGTCACACAGCTAGTAAGTGTCAAGTGTCTGAGGTCGGATTTGAACTCAGGTCCTCCTTAATCCAGGGCTGGTGCTTTATCCACTGTGCCACCTAGCTGCTCCCCACAACTGATTTTTGATTTTTTTTTTTTTTTTTTGCAGGGCAATGAAGGTTAAGTGACTTGCCCAGAGTCACACAGCTAGTTAAGAGTCAAGTGTCTGCGGCTGGATTTGAACTCAGGTCCTCCTGAATCCAAGGCCAGTGCTTTATCTACTGCACCACCTAGCTGCCTCCACAACTGATTTTTAAAATACTTTTTGAGCTCTTCCAAGAAGGCTTTTTGGTCTTGAGACCAATTCATCTTCCCTCTTGAGCTTCACATGTAGGCAATTTGAGAGTATTGTCTTCATCTGAATTTGTGTTTGGCTCTTCCCTGTAGACACAGAAGCTCTCAATGGTGAGAGCTCTTTTTTGTTTCTTGCTCATATTGCAGCTTATTATGATTTTTATTTTTTAAGTTGAGGTAAACTCCTTGGGCACCAGGGTCACTGTTTCAAGCTTCTTGTGCTGGGAGATAGGGGCTTGTCACTGGCTTTCTACTCTGAGGCTTTTATGGCTTGCAGATTTCTTACCACCCTGGGCTTGCTCTTTGTGCTTCCTCCTGGCACACCAGGATGCCCAGGCCTGATTGCATCCATCCTGTGGGTGGCCCCCTAGCTGGCAGCCTGCCCTCTCAGCTGATGCTGGTGGATCTCACCACTGGCTTGCTGCACCACTAGCCCACTGAACCAGAATCTAGGGGCCTCAGTTGCTTCCCACTGACTTGCCCTGACCCCCTCCATGCTGCGCTGAGGTGTGCTGTGCGGCCCCCCCCCCCCCGCCTGAGTGAGACCAACCTTTCCTGAAGTCTTTTACATTATCTCCATTTGGAATATTGTGTCCCTCTGTCTTTTTGTAGGTTCTGTAGTTTCAGAATCTGTTTAGAGGCTTGATTTAATGTTGTTGTTAAGGGAAACTTGGGAGAGCTCAGGCAGCTTAATGGGTTCTCTCTGCCATCTTGGCTCCGCCTCCCCCCATCTGCTCATTTGTAAAAGAGGGGTTGGACTGAACGGTTTCTGATGTGACTCCCAATTCTAGCTTAGGACACTGTCAGACCTGGTACTCTCACCTGAGTTTCCCTATGTAGCTCTCCCCTTCCCGAGATAAATCTGTTGGGTCGATAGAGATGAGGTAGTTTGACGTTTTGCTCTTTTTTCTCTTTCTTCCAGCAAGAAGGAATGTCTGAAAAACGCAAAACATCAAGTCAGACCTGGACTGAAGAGATCTCAAATCTCTGTCTACTGGAGCAATAAATCTCTTTGATCTCTCACTCTACCCTGTCTCCAGATTCACTGTGCGCTGTTCTCCTTTCTTTCATTGTGTGCCCAATTGTGAATGATGGATCACAACAGCAGCTACTTTCCAGGGTTGTTGTGAGGACCCAACAAGAGAGAACACAGCTGTGAAGCACTTAGTACCTGGTGTATAGGAGGCACCTGCTAAATGCTTATTCTTCTTCTTGTGCTTTCTTTCTTTCTTTTTTTTTTTAATTTTTTTTTTAATGGGGCAATGGGGTTAAGTGACTTGCCCAGGGTCACACAGCTAGTAAGTGTCAAGTGTCTGAGGCCGGATTTGAACTCAGGAACTCCTGAATCCAGGGCCGGTGCTTTATCCACTGTGCCACCTAGCCACCCCCCTTCTTATACTTTCTAAGTTGGCTTCAACCTTACTCTCTGTATTGTTGCTTATTTCTCTATCACTATGGATCCAACAAAACATCTTTCTCCATCTTTTCTCTCATCACCACTGACTTAATCCAACTGTGAAGTCATGCTCTCCTACCTTTAGTTTTATATTCTTTACTGCAATATTTCCCTTGCTACTGTACATCTCATCATTTCAGCATTAAGTTATGCTTTCCAATCAAATCACTTCTGGGAATCCTACAACTCATCAGCCCTTGTGTATATAGAGAATGAATTATTCATGAACGAATTAAAAAAATGCTGAAAAACCCAAGTCTGAAATAAATTAGCATTTAGGTTGTCTTCTCTTCTTTTTTTTTTTAAGTGAGGCAATTGGGGTTAAGTGACTTGCCCTGGGTCACACAGCTAGTAAGTGTTAAGTGTCTGAGGCCAGATTTGAACTCAGGTCCTCCTGACTCCAGAGCCGGTGCTCTATCCACTGCGCCACCTAGCTGCCCCGGTTGTCTTCTCTTCTGACTATACCTAGGTCATTCCCCCTCAAATCACATCCTTATTTTTCATTTGTCATTATTCTTCTTTGATTAAAAAGAAAAAAAAAGATATTTCCCCCTGGGAAAAAATAAAACTTATTTTCTTTTTCTTTTTTTTTTGGTTGAGGCAATCAGGGTTAAGTGACTTGCCCAGGGTCACACAGCTAGTAAGTGTCAAGTGTCTGATGTCGGATTTGAACTCAGGTCCTCCTGAATCCAGGGCTGGTGCTTTAGCCACTGAGCCATCTAGCTGCCCTTATTTTCATTATTTAAAAAATAAATGTATGGATAACTCTCCAAAGTATCTGGCGCATCAAAACAAAATAAAACAATTAAAAATATATTTTTCCTTAAACAAACCTAATAAAGTAGTCTATATATTGCAACTTTCATTTCCTTATATTTAAGTCACTGAAGAGAGCACTAACATGAACTTACAATCAATGGAGGTTCATCTACTTCCACTGAATTTGGCCTAACACCATAGGATAAAAGGATAATAGATTTATAACTGAAAGAAACCATGTAGTTCAACTCTTTCATTTTACAAATGAGGAACTGAGGCCCAGAGTGGTTAAGTGACTTGCCCAAAGTCACAAAGTAAGTAGCAGAGTTGGGATTTGAATTCAGGTCTTCTGAGAGAACTTTTTCCAATGTACCATGTTCCCTCCACCAGTATTTTTTCCTTACTATAAAATTCAACCTCCTATACTTCCTTTCCTTAAAGCTTTGCCCTAGGAGATGATTCACTTACCTTCCGATTTTCATCCCTTTCCAAGTGCATGTAATAGGTGGGGTAGAGGCCCCTGTCCATTCCTTTCTTATCCCTGGTGATCCGACATTTTACTGTAATCCCTCGAGGAGCAGGACGAAATGCAAAATCTTCTAAATTTTCTACTTCTCCCAGCTGGTTATCAGCCTGAAGGGATGCTGTACAGGAGGCCCCTGTATCCTGAAGGAACAGTGATACTTGAGTAATAGGAGGCCAGCAAAGAAGCTCCAACATTCTTGGGAGGAACAATTTGCCTTTGGATCTTCACAACCAAGGCCTTCTGACAATGGCAGAAGAAATTCAGGGACATCAAATGAAATGATAAACATTTGGCACAAGAGAAGGTAGCAGAGAACTGATACCCTTAAAAGTTATTTTGAAGGAGGGGTCCTGTAGGTGCTAATATATCTATATTCAGGTGGGAGCCCTATAAAGGCACCTTCATTAAAAAATACTTTTATTGATATTTTCCGTTTTTACATCTCCTATATTCTGCAAGTGGGTTTCTCCTCTGTTTCCTCACCCCCCCCACAAGCAATCTCTTATAACAAAGAAGAAAAAGGTAGGGAGGAAGGAAAATGTTCCTCAAAATTCACTAACATACAAAAATCCTGAAAATATTTGCAATATCCTACAACCATAGTCTCCCACCTCTGCAAAGAAACAGGAGGGAGGTAAAAAGCACCTTAATTTAACAGTGCTATTAAGTCATGAAGATAAAGTTCTGGGGAGAGTTCATCTAATTTACCCAAAAGGAAGAGCTTCCAGAACCACATACTGTGACTGATTTCTGGCTGGATCCTGAACTGGGTCGCTGTGTTTCTGAGTAAGGTGAGTGAATTCCTGACTTCTTTCCTTCTTCTTCCTCCCCATCAGTTGCCTCTTCATCAAAGTTCAAACTGTCAGAGATGCCTGGTCAAATATAGAGATACAACTGTCTAAATTAAATAAGAAAGAGTCTGAAAATTTAAGTAAAAAAATAATTCCTTTCTCTGCCCAGCTCCTCTACCCACGTGACAAATACACACCCCAGTAAACCTTCTTTATTTTTGTTTTTTTGTGGGGCAATGGAGGGTTAAGTGACTTGCCCAGGGTCACACAGCTTGTGTCAAGTGTCTGAGGCTGGATTTGAACCCAGGTACTCCTGAATCCAGGGCCAGTGCTTTATCCACTGTGCCACCTAGCTGCCCCCCCCCTTCCAGGAAACCTTCTTATTCAAATTGTTGCAAACCATTCTTCATCTGTATTATTCCAACAGCTTCTTTATTGGATTCCTCCTCACCAATCCAAATTAATCACTGTCAAATTTATCTGCCTAAATTAGCCATCATCATGCTCTTCCCTGGCTCAAAACCACTTTTACTGGTTCCCCATGAAGCAAGATCCTAAACTCTTTAGTTTGACATTCAAGATATCAGAAGTTTGCAGGTTATAACACTGAAGACCTGTGAACTTGAGTGACTTATTTAAGGACAGGAAAGTACTAAAGAGTAAAGCTGGGATTAGAGTCTAGGTCCTCTCAGTCTAAATCCTCACATTTCTGGGCTTCTCTAACTTTTCTCCTAGTGCTCTCCCTGCTCTTAATAGTCTTCTTTCCCCCTTCCATCTAGGAAATTCCCACCTGTCCTTCAAAGGCTAAGTTCTACCCACTCTGTAAAGCCTTTCCTGATGATCCCCACCCTCGTTCCCCTAGCTGCAAATTATATCTCAATCCTTTGACCTCTAGACCACCGATTGGGATTTAGCATACTGCCTTGTATGGTAAAGCTTTTTTTGTCTTTTTAAAAATGTTTATAAGCCTCCTGTTTCTAAATAGATTATAAATAACAAGAAATCTGGGGTTGTGCTTTATGAATCTTTGTATTTTTTTTGAGTCTTCATATTCTCAACAGAAAAACAGTACCAAGCACATAGCAGACAATCAATCAAAACTTCTTGATTCAATAAACAATTCAACAAGCATTTATTAAATGCCTACTATGTGCCAGGCACTGTGCTATGTACTGAAGATGGGAAGACAAAAATAAAATAGTCTCTGCTCTTAAGAAGCTTACATTCTAGGGGAAAGGAGAAGAGGGAATAATACATACACAGGTATGTATGTACAAAATAATTTCAGGGGGAACACTAACAACTATGGGAATTAGGAAAGGTCTTTTTAAAGGAATGGCTCTTAAGCTGAGGCTTGAAGGAAGCTGGGACTCCAAGAGGCAGAGGGAGAACATCCCAAGCATGGGGGTGGGGTGGGGGGGGGCAGCTTGTGTAAAGGCACGGAGAAGAGGCCATGAACAGGGTAGAGCAGGCAGGCCAATTTGGCTGGAATGCTGTGTGTATACAGATCTGTAATATGGGCTCAGTGTAGTGAGATAGGCTGATGGCAGATTCTAAAGAGTTTTAAATGCAAAAGGAGCTCACATTTGATACCAGAAGATTTAGGGAGCCTCTGAAGCTTTCTGAACAAGGACTGACATGAAAAGAATGTCAATCTGGCAGCTGTGGGGAGGGAGGTTGCATTCAGCAGAATACCAACACAGGCTACTGCAGTAGCCTTGGTGAAAGGTGGTGAGGGCCTGAATTAGGGTGGTGACCATGGAAGTGGAGAAAGGGGAACAGAGATGAACAACGTGAAAAGTGTTTTCTCAGAGAAAAAAGAAATGAGGCTTATTTTCTCCAGTTATACTGTAGATATGCAAAAGCTTTGAGAGGGACTCCAAAAGCCACCCCCAAAGTCCACATCAGAACTTACAGTTGAAACCAGTTTCTTTGGGACAGGGCTCTTCCTAGCAGACCACAGAATGACAGAATTTCAGAGCTGGAACGGACCTCAGAGGCTAGCTAGTCAAACCTCTACCTAAAAAGGAATAGCCTGTGTTACAAGAGGATGGCCCTCTGGATAGTGGACGGGGAGGAATATATTTGGAAGGGAAGGGGACGTAAATCAAGCAATCAACCAATGAGTATTTCTTAAATGCCTATTCTAAGCCAAACACCGAGGATACAAGTACACGGAGTGAAATAGTACCTCCTTGCAATGAGCTTACATTCAAATGGAGGACACAGGTTCATGTGTGTGTGCGCGCGCACAGGCACATATACCCACATACATATGTGTGTATAAATTTAATAAATAGAAATGAATATAAAGTAGCTAAATACAAGGGAGGGTTCTAGCATTTGGGGGAGGGACAAGGAAAGACTTCGGGAAGAAAATGGTACTTGGATTATATCTCAAAGAAAAAAAAGAACTCTATGAGGTGAGGTAAGAGAAAGGCAATGGGCAAGTCATGCGTGAGGAACAGAGAGAAGGGTTATTGGTTTATCTCACAGAGTATACCCAAGGGGAAGTAACGTCCAACAAAGCTGAAAGATATGTTAGGCAGCTTGTACAAGGATTTCAAAGCTATAAAGAAGAGTTTACATTTTATCCTAGAAGCAGTAGAAAACCACTGATACTGAGTAAGGAAATCACAGTCAGATTTGTGATTAAGGAAAATTACTTTTGGCAGCAGTATGCCAGATGAACTTGGGGGGAGGGACTTGAGGAAGAGAAATAAATTAGGAAGCTTTCAAAATAATCTAGGCAAGAGGTGACAAGGGCCTGAACTAAAGTGATAATTGTGTGAGTGGGGGGAAGGGTTTGGATGAGAGAAACATGTAAGGACAGAAATAGCAAAATGGAGCAGTTGATGTATGGTGAGGAGTGTAACATAATGCTAAGATTATGAACCTGGGAGAGTGGAAGGATGGTGGTGCCTTTAAAAGAAATAAGAAAGGGGGGCAGCTAGATGGCGCAGTGGATAAAACACTTGCTCTGGATTCAGGAGGACCCAAGTTCAAATTTGGCCTCAGACACTTGACATTTACTAGCTGTGTGACTCTGGGCAAGTCACTTAACCCTCACTGCCCCGAAAAAAAGAAGAAAGAAGAAGAAAGAAGGAAGAAGAAGAAGGAGAAGAAGAAGAAGAAGAAGAAGAAGAAGAAGAAGAAGAAGAAGAAGAAGAAGAAGAAGAAGAAGAAGAAGAAGAAATAAGAAAGAGTGGGGAGGATTTAGGGGGAAAGATAATGAGTTAAGTTTTAAGTATGTTGAGTTTAAGACATCTCTGAAACATCCAGTCTGAAATATCCAACAGGCAATTGGTAATGTGGGATTGTCACAACTGAAATTAAGGTAACATGAGACACAAAGTTCTAATCACATTCAATCTATTGGCAATGCTAGCAATTACCAATAAAGTGGTTCTTTCAGTTCTTCAGTAAGCAAAAAGACCATGAGGTAGGGCTTACTAGCCTTCATATAGTTTTGAGAAGAAGTACAAGAGAACAAAGAACAGAATGTATCGCAGAAGAAAAACTATGATTGGTTACAAAGTCTGAAGTTTCATAGATGATGGAAAACAATATGACTGGATGGAAATCTGGAATGCAGGGTTAGCAACAACTCCTTCCATCTTTTTGCTATGGAAAGATCATTAGTGGTATCCACTTGAAGAATGGAGGTAAGGTATGGCTGAGAAAGAGGGAAGAGAGGATTATAGCCTCCTTTAGTGGAGGAACAGAGAGAAGGCCAATTGGTTTATCTCACAGAGTATACAGGAGGGGAAGTAACATCTTTGCGTATGTCTGAAGGCAGGAAAGAAACAAGTTGATACAGGGAGGTTGAAGATTTGAGAAACATGGAATGCCAAAGAAAAAATAGAAGATAGCATCTACTTTAAAAAACAGATCATATCTGCAACATATCTGACAGGTGGTCTCCAGCCTTTCCTTCAAAGCTTCAAATGAGGGAGAACCTACTACTTCCAGAGCAGCCCATTCTACTTTTGCTTAGCTCTAGTTTTTAGGATCTTTTCCCTTTGCCTCGAGCTTCTAGCCACCTCTTTAGAACTTCAATTCACTGTTCCTGGTTCTGTCCCCTGGGGACAAGGAGAATCAGTTTAAAATTTCCTTTTTCATGTGACAGTCCTTCAAATATTTTGAAGTTGACCATCAATTTCATGGG
Organism: Dromiciops gliroides; assembly: GCF_019393635.1. Taxonomy (NCBI): domain Eukaryota; kingdom Metazoa; phylum Chordata; class Mammalia; order Microbiotheria; family Microbiotheriidae; genus Dromiciops; species Dromiciops gliroides. Next base: position 199,217,631 of record NC_057865.1, read on the forward strand.
GTTGATAGGTGGTACAATGAATAGAGCACCAGACCTAGAGGCAGGAAGACTCAGCTTTCTGAGTTCAAATCTGGCCTCAGACACTTACTAGCTGTGGGACCCTGGACAAGTTTCTTAACACTGTTTGCCTTAGTTTCCTCATCTTTAAAATGGTCTGGAGGAAATGGCAAATTGCTCCAATGTGTCTGCCAAGAAAATTCCAAATGGGATAATGAAGCACAGGATATGACTGAAAAATAAATGAAAATCATTTCCTCCCTCCCATTCCCCACCTTTCTCTTCTCTCTAGGTAAATATTTGTTTCCTTCAACCAATACTCACATGCTATTAAGAAAGCCTGTTTATCACAAAACAGCTTCTAGGAATAAGGAAGTGGATGTCCTAATGTACTCTGCCCTAATAAGAACATGTCTGGGGGCAGCTAGGTGGTGCAGTGGATAAAACACTGGCCCTGGATTCAGGAGGACCTGAGTTAAAATCCAGCCTCAGACACTTGACACTAGCAATGTGACCCTGGACAAGTCACTTAACCCTCACTGTCCTGCAAAAACAAAACAAAACAAAACAAAACAAAAAAAAGAACAAGTCTGGAGTACTGTTCAGTTTGGGATGCCATGTTGTATTTCATGCTGTTGACAAACTGAAGGAAGAGTATTCAGAATCAGACAATCAGGATGGAGAAGGCTCTTGAACCCAAGCCATGTGAAGACAAGGGTGAGGAGTGGGGGATGTTTAGACTAGGCCTAGAGAAGACTCCTTCGCCAAGTACTTGGAAGACTGTCAGATACAAAAGGGGTTCAGATTGTTCCAATCCTCCCAGGAGGCAGAACTAGAAGAGGGGGGTGGAAAGCTGGAACAGGGTAAGTTTAGGGTTAGTGGAATGAAAACCTTCCTGATAATGACAGTGATCCCAAAGTAGAATGTGCTAGGATCCCATTCACTAGGGGTCTTCAAGCAAAGGCTGGATAATCACTTGTCAAATACTTTGAAAAAGAGACTTGAGTCTTTTTTTGAGTATGGATTAGACTAACCAGCCTCCCCGACCCCTGACCTCTCACCCTGCTTCAACTCTGAAAGTCTGTGCTTCTGGGAACTCAAGATACTTTACTATCCTGGTTACTTTCCTCTATATTTTCTCTAAGCTTATCAATGTTTTTCCCCAAATGTGCCCAGAATAGAAAACAATGCTCTACATATGGTCTTTATGGTGGGACACCACTTCAACCACATCTATGCCTCTCAATGTAGCCTAAGATCAAACAAGTGTAAGAACATCATATTACTTTCTTTACCAGTCTTACCTCTTAAAAATACTTTAAAAGTACTTTTGCAATTGTGGAATATGTTATTTCTTGTTTCCAAGAAATACAGTATGTGGCAGAGGAAGGACTAGAGAACATTGAAACTAGTGTTAACTTCTTTTTTGCTCTTTAATCTCAAGTTTACACTGAAATAAAGTTCCCAATTCACAGATTTCTAGGGCTATCCTCATCAATGGACTCTGAACTTCCTACTCTCACTCAATTTAGATGCCCTATGGAAATGAAAGGGTTGTTTACAGTTGTATATTGTCTAAATCAGTATATCAAATAGGAGGCCCAAACAGGCCCTAGGGGCTAGAATCAGATTAAAAAGTAATTGGGGGGGCAACTAGATGGCGCAGTAGATAGAGCACCGGCCCTGGATTCAGGAATACCTGAGTTCGAATCCGACCTCAGACATTTAACACTAGCTGTGTGACCCTGGGCAAGTCACTTAACCCCAATTGCCTCATCCCCCCCCCAAAAAAAGAAAAAAAAGTAATTGGGGGGCAGCTAGGTATATAATGGAGCACCGGCCCTGGATTCAGGAGTACCTGAGTTCAAATCTGGCCTCAGACACTTGACACTGAACTAGCTGTGTGACCTTGGGCAAGTCACTTAACCGTCATGGCCCTGCCCCCCCCAAATTATTGGGAAGGGGGCAGCTAGGTGGCACAGTGGATAAAGCACTAGTCCTGGATACAGGAGGACCTGAGTTCAAATTTGACTCCAGATACTCTTACTAGTTGTGTGACCCTGGGCAAGTCACTTAGCCCTCATTGCCCTGCCTCCACCCCCCAAAAAGTAATTGGGAAATATTTAACAAAAGAAACAAAAATAAAATAAAACATAATTAATGTTAACTTGTAGTTTTCTAAGTCAATAGGTGGCCCATGGTGATCCTTATGTATAGTTTAGTGGCCCCCTTTTTTATTTGACTTTGACACCACTGCTCTAAATGATTCAGGGTCTGAGGCAGATTGATTGAGGGCCATCTGAATTCTCAAACTCTGTTTTTCCTGCATTTAACACTTCAGTTCTAGATTGCATTAACTTAACCCTTAACAAGACTTATTTGTATTTATCTAAATTGAACTTATGACTTAAAAAAAACCCCTCGCCTACTTCTTTTGGCTTTTTTTATTTTTCAAGAATTTTTTGAGGAAAATTTTGTGCCTCTATGAAAAGCTAGACTTCTCTGAAGGATAGAAACTGACAAACCACAAGTACTGAATCTCATAACAGATTTTTTATGGTCATATAACAAGCAAACCACAACACAAAGAAGGGGGTCAGGAAATTACTAAGAAACCTGGTAGTGACAGCTAAATCAGTTGTGAGTAAAGTGACTATTTGACCCTTTAAAACATGAAAAGGCCCTTTGCCAACTAACAATAATTAATTATTTCATTTATACAAATATGGAATCCAAGCATATACATCATTCTGGGAATTTGCTACATGAAAATGGAAACTCGACATGTGATACTGTGGGAATTTTGTGGAAAAGTAACTGTAGCTATGAAGTAATCAAAACTCTCTATAGCCATATGAAAAAATGCTCTCACTATTCATTGAAGAGATCCAAATCAAAACAATTCTGGGGTATTACCTCATATCTATTATATTGGCCAACAGGACAGAAGAGGAAAATGACAAATAATGGAGTGGACATGGGAAAAGTGAGACATTAATGTAATGTTGGTGGAGTTGTAAATTGATTCAAACATTCTGTACAGCAATTTGGAACTATGGCCAAAGGGCTATAAAACCATGCATACTCTTTAACCTCACAATGCTACTACTAGGTCTGCATCCAAAAAGAGATCAAAAACAAAAAGGAAACGAACCTATAGGTACAAAAATATTCATAGCAGCTCTTTTCTGGTGGCAAAGAACTGGACATTGAGGGGATGCCCATTAACTGGGGAATGGCTGGATAAATTGTGGTATGTGATTATGATGGAATACTATTGTGCTATAAGAAATGATGAGCAGTATGCTCTCAGAAAAACCTGGAAAGATTTACATGAGCTGATGTAAAGTGAAGTGCACTGTGTACAAAGTAACAGCAATATTGTAAGATGATCAGCTGTGAATGACATCTATTTTTAGCAATACAGTGATCTAAGACAACTCTGAAAGACTTGTGATGCAATCCATCCCCAGAGAAAGAACCAATGGTGTCTGAATAGACTGAAGCATAATTTTTTAAAATGTCTTTTACTTTTCTTGATTTTTTTTGTCTTTGTTTTCTTTCAACTATTAATATGGAAATGTTTTGCATGACTACATCTGTATAACATACATTGAATTGTTTCCCTTCTCAAAGGGGGTGAGGAGAGAAGAAGGAGGAGAATTTGGAACTCAAAATTGTTTTTACATGTCACTGGAGAAAAAACAAAATATTTAAAAATAAGCACACAAAAAAAGTAACTGTACCTCCACTCTCTTTTTTTGTAGTAACACAGATATGCATACTAACTTAAGACCCACCATAGAGTCTCTTGAGGCCTAAGGATATCTCTGGATGATTTTTATTTTTCGGGCAATCAACAAACAAGTACACTGTAGGCCCTTAAATAGCTATTAAATTGAATATATGAATGCTTACTATGTAAAAGGCACAATTTTAGCTTGCTTTTTTTGTCTCTGTTGTTTTGGAATTAATGATCCAGAATATTTTTACTTAAGATTGCATAAAAATTATGTCTAAGTACATGATACAGAAATAATACCACTCTTTTTTTTTTTTTTTAAGTGAGGCAATTGGGGTTAAGTGACTTGCCCTGGGTCACACAGCTAGTAAGTGTTAAGTGTCTGAGGCCACATTTGAACTCAGGTCCTCCTGAATCCAGGGCTGGTGCTCTATCCACTGCACCACCTAGCTGCCCCGAAATAATACCACTCTTAAATCAAGTGACTTCAAAAAATGAATTAAAATTCTTCCCCAATAATCTTCATTGGGGAAATATAATTCAATGATGTTACTCCTGTATTTTTCCACATTTATCTTCCCCCCCCTCCCCCGGGCAATGAGGGTTAATTGACTTACCCAGGGTCACACAGCTAATGTCAAGTGTCTGAGACCAGATTTGAACTCAGGTATTCCTGAATCCAGGGCCAGTACTTTATCCACTGTGCCACCCAGCTGCCCCCGTTTTCCACATTTATCAATGGAAATGTCTATTTTTTGAAAGGAGAGGGCCAGAACTCATGATACGATCTCTCCAAAAAACATCCAAATAACGCCATAGGAAAATGCCTGGAGCAGCAAAACTCACAGAAGAATGTGCTGAAATCATCTTCTAACCAAGAACGGCTTGGAAGGTCAGAAGGAGAGAGCTGCTGTGCTGATACAGGAGTGGAGCCCAACCCCACAATCACCCTGACAGAGATCCAGTCACAGGAAGGCCTCACCAGAGAAACAGACCCCCAGAGCCTCTGAATCAGCTGAAGCACCAGTGTTGTTTGGAACTAAGCTCACAGTCTGGTGAGATGGCTGGAGCCCTGGGCAGGGGGGAGACTACAGGGGTCTATGCTGGTGCTGAGGTAGAACTTGGATTTTACACCCCTGCTGAGAACCAGGAGGTGGTGGCCCAGGTAGCAGTAGCCCAGGTGGGGGAGGTGCATAGGCTCTTTGGAGCTAACAACCACAACACACAAAGCTGGTTGATTAGCAAGTTGGTCTGGGGTCATCTAAGGACCAGGGAACAGGCTGGCCAAGTGAAGAACCTGATTCTCCTTAAATCATACCACCTGGGACTTCTTAAGCTTGGGCTACTGCAGCCTGGAAACAGTGCCTCACTTTAAGGAGTCAAGTAAAAGAAAGGCAAGCTGAGCAGAAAGAGAAAGGTGAGGACCATAGAAAGTTTCTTCAGTAACAAGGAAGACCAAGGGGCACCCTCAGAGGAAGATGTCAACACCAGGGCCCCTATATCTAAAGCTTCCAAGAAAAATATGAATTGGTCTCAGGCCATAGAGGTGCTCAAAAGGACTTTGAAGATAAAGTTAGAGAGGTAAAGGAAAAAATGGAAAGAGAAATGAGGGAGATGCAGGAAAGACATGAGAAAAAAGTCAACAGCTTGAAAAGTCAAATTGGCCAAATGGAAAAGGAGGTACAAAAGCTCTCTGATGAAAATAATTGCCTAAGAATTAGGATTGAACAAATGGAAACCAGTGACTTTATGAGAAACCAAGACACAATAAAGCAAATCCAAATGAATAAAAAAATAGAGGGCAATGTGAAATGTCTTCTGGGAAAAACTGCTGACCTGGAAAATAGGTCCAGGAGAGAGAATTTGAAAATTATTGGTCTACCTGAAAACCATGATCAAGGAAAGAGCTTAGACACCATCTTCCAAGATATTCTCAGGGAAAATTGCCCTGAAATTCTAGAAGAAGCTAAAATAGAAATTGAAAGAATCCACCAATCACCTCCAGAAAGAGATCCCAAAAGGAAAACTCCTAGGAATATTATAGCCAAATTCCAGAGCTCTCAGGTCAAGGAGAAAATATTGCAAGCTGCCAAAAAGAAAGAATTCAAGTACTGTGGAACCCCAGTCAGGATAGCACAAGATCTAGCAGCTTCTACATTAAAGGACAAGAGGGCATGGAATATGATATTCCAAAGGGCAAAGGAAATGGGATTACAACCAAGAATCACCTACCCAGCAAAACTCAGCATTATCTTTCAGTGGAAAAAATGGGACTTTAATGAAAAAGAAGACTCAGATATTTGTGATGAAAAGACCTGAACTGAATGGCAAATCTGACTTTCAAATACATGACCCTAGGGAACCATAAAAAATTGGAACTGGGGGGACATGCCTGGGGTCGTACAGTGGGTGGCTGTCTTGTGTCTGAGGCCAGGTTTTGGCTGGGACCCCCCTGGGTCCAGGGGTGATGATTTGTCCACTGTGTCACTTAGCTAGATGATAACATCTTTAGGGTTAAATTGAGGGGTGAAGGGAATTCATTGGGGGAGGGGGAAGGGCAGAAGTGAAATCCTACATGAAAGTAACAGGAAAAGGCTTATGGAGTTGGGGAAGAGATGGGAGAGGAGCAGGGCAGTAAATGAATTTTACATTCATCAGAAAAGGCTCAAAGATCTTAAACTCATCAGAGCTGCCTCAAGGAGGGACTAACAGACACACCCAACTGGGTGGAGTAATCTATTTAATCTGGGCAGTAAATGAGCCTAACACTCATCAAAATTGGCTCAAAGACCACAATTTCATTAGAATTGGCTCAAGGAGGGACTAATGAACACACTCAATTGGATGGAGTAATCTCTCTAACCCTGCAGGAAAATAGGAGGGGAAGGGGATAAAGAGAGAGGGGCAAAAGAAGGTAGGGCAGAGTGGGGGAGGGGATAGACAGAAGCAAATCCCTTTTGAAGAGTGACAGGATGAAAGAAGATGGATAATAGAATAAATATCATGGGGAAGGGAATAGGATGGAAGGGAAACAGTTAACAATAGTAATCACGAAAAAGAAAAGGGGGAAAATTGTACAAAAAAATATTTATAGCAACTCTTGGTGGAGGTTAAGAATTGAGAATCAAGGGAATGTCCAGCAATTGAGTAATGATGGAAAAAGCTGTGTTATATAATTGTAGTGGAATGGCCTTGTGCTACAGGAAATGACAAACAGGATGATCCCCAAAAAACCTTGAAAGACTAATGAACATCGATGTATAGTGAAGTGAACAGAGCTGGGAGGACATTGTGCATAGTGACAACAGTATTGTTCAATGAACAATTATGAATGACTTAACTACTCTCGGCAGTGTAATTGATGTAGGAGGCAAAAAAGGGTTAATAGAGAAATCTAAGACCCAAGCTCTAGAAGGGAGTCAGATCCCAGTTAATGGATAACTTATGTTAGGTTCTCATACCCATAGTGATCAACATCCAGAACGGACCAGAACAGGTTAGGTCAAAATAACAATAAAGGAAAAAGACAACCTATAGAAATTATAATGAAAAATGATTATATTTTGAAACTAACTATGGGAATCATTAAGAGACATGTGCAGAAAAGGCCAAATTTGTCCCCAGATTCACCTTATGACGTGTAAACCCCCAAAACACACCTCCACTGAAAAAGGTACCCACCTTGGGGGTTGGCTTAGGACCCCAGGAACTCCAAATTAGGATAAGCCCTCCCCTGTAACACTCCTAGGTGGAAAATATTATAATGAGTAGGACATGTCCTCCCTTGTACCTCCCCAAGGTGGAAATTATTATAATGAGACTGATAATCAATTTATCCATACTATAAATATAACTGTCTTTCCTTTCCTTATTTGAGAGATACCTTTCCAATATTCTGGTTCTCTCCCTGTGGTTACCTACAGTATTGCAATAAAACTTGGGAAACTGAGTCAGAGTCTTATAATTCTTTTGGGACGACTAACAATCAATTGGACCCCAAATTCCAGCCTATATCACAATGATCCAAGAAAATCCCAAGGAACTAATGAGGAAGCTTACTATACAACCCTATAGAAAGAACTGATAAAAAGAACACTTGTGGATTGTACATATATAACCTGATTGCGATCTTGTGGAGGGGGGAGGAAAGGGAGGGAGGGAGGAAGAAACATTTGGAACTCTAAACCTTATGAAAATGAATGTTGAAAACTACCCTTACATGTAAATGGAAAATAAAATAAATGTTTGTTGCTGAAAAAAAAGAAAAAAAAAAGAAAGAAAGGAGAGGGCCAAACTTAAACAACTAGTGCTTAAAACGGAATTGGGGGCGGTTAGTTTTGAGCCATCAAAACCACTACTAGGTCTATAACTCAAAGAGATAAAAAACAAAAAAGAAAATGACCTATATGTACAAAAATATTTATAGTAGCTCTTTTTGTGGTGCCAAAGAATTGGAAACTGAGGGGATACCATCAATTGGGGAATGGTTGAACAAGATGTGGTACATGACTGTAATGGAATACTATTGGGCTATGAAAAATGACAAGCAGGATGATTTCAGAAAAACCTCTAAACATTTCTGTGAATTGATACAAAGAGATGTGAACAGAACCAGAATGTTGTACATAGTATCAGGAATACCGTATGATGATCACTGTGAATGACCTAGCTATTCTCAGCAATACAATGATCCAAGACAATTCCAAAGAACATGTGATGAAAAATGCTACCCATCTCCAGAGAAAGAACTGAGGAATCTGAATACAGACCAAAGTATATATGTATATTTTTTAACTTTAATTTTCTTTGTGTTTTTTTTTTGGGGGGGGAGGTCTGGTTTCTTTTACAACATGGCTAATATGTTTTACATGATTGTACATGTATAATCTATATAAAATTGCTTGTTTTCTCAAGGAGTACAGAGGAAGAGAAATAATTTAGAACTCAAAATTTTTTTAAAAAGTTGAATGTTTTCTATGTCTATTGATCTGTTTATCTATCTATCTATCTATTTTTTCTTTTTTTTTTTGAGAGGCAATTGGGGTTAAGTGACTTGCCCAAGGTCACACAGCTAGTAAGTGTGTAAAGTGTCTGAGGCCGGATTTGAACTCAGGTCCTCCTGAATCCAGGGCCAGTGCTCTATCCACTGGGCCACCTAGCTGCCCCTTCTATCTATCTATCTATCTATCTATCTATCTATCCATCTATCTCAGAATAAGGCAAGTGATAGTCCCACTATGCTCTGGACAGATGACAGGTGACATACTATAAGATGATCAACATGATCCAAGACAGTTCCAAAGGACTCATGATGAAAAATGTTATCTACCTCCAGAGCAAGATCTGATGGAGTCTAAATGCAAAGTGAAGCATATTTTTTTCCACATTGTTTCTCTTGCCTTTTTTTTCTTCAAAATGGTTAATTTGGAAATATGCTTTGTATGGGTTTACATGTATAATTGATATCCCGTTTCTTGCCTTCATAATGGGTAGGGGAGGGATGCGAAAGGAGAGAATTTGGAACTCAAAATTTTAGTAAAATGAATGTTAAAAATAAATAATAAAAATTAAAAGAGATTTCTTTGTTTAGTTCATCATGAAAAGGAAAACTTAATGAAAAAAGAATGCTTTTGAAAGTAAAGTAATATAACTAAGTCCCCTTTATAGGATATCATTAGTATGAATAGAAAGTTTTAAAAGATGTAATTTTCCTATCAATAATTCACACTCATGTGAAAAATGATTATTAATAACTGATATCTCAGGGAGATTCAGAGCTTCCCCCTTTCTTCCAAAGCCATGACTTTTAAAGGCCTAATTTCTCCTTGAAAATCAGATTGCCTTGAATCTCTTCATTTAGGTCAGACCCACCCCAGACTTGCAAGAAATCTAGGGTGGAGAAGCTCATTTTGTTCTACTCAAGCTTGAGTGGAGATAGATCTGTTTGTCTAGATAGGAAGGCCTCTCATGCAGGAAGGGGTCACTCAGTCCACCCATTGAAAAGGGTATTCATTCTTTGAATTGACAACCCCAGGATGGGGGTGGTCTGATATAGCCCCTCAATTTAATATAGTCTACCTCCAAATGACATTAACCAATTAGATATGATTGTTGTTTCAAGGGTATATAAACTGTGAGTCTCAACTGCCATGATGGTTTTTGGTCTGAGAGATACAGCTAATTATCATACTTTTGTTAATAACCTTTGGGCTTATTAATAAAATGATTAAAGTACCCAGAAACTATATCTCTCCTATTTTTAATCATCACACTTAATAGATTCATCTCTTGAAAGAGACACCAAACGATGCTCTTAGAGTTTTAGACCAGGTAAATTGGAGCCACTTCAAAAAATATGCCAAACGAACACCTTTGAAGAGTCCCTTTATTATCTACAGGCTGATGGTAATTTTAAACATAGGTACATTTTGGTGAGATGGATCTAAAATGGCTTTTGCTTATCCAGTATTTTAAAGAATATACCAGTGGTTATAATATATCAAAGCAATAAGATCTAGTAGTTTGGTATAAAGGGCAACTTGCACTGGGTTCTGTCCCAGATCTGGCACTTACTAGCTAAGTGACAACTAGTAGGGTCAGCTAGGTGGCACAGTAGATGAAGTCAGGAAGACTTATCTTCTTTCTGAGTTCAAATCTGGCTTTAGACACTTAGTAGCTGTGTGACCCTAGACAAGTCACTTAACCCTGTTTACCTCAATTTCCTTATCTGTAAAATGAGCCGGAGAAAGAAATGGCAAACCACTTCAGTATCTTTGCCAAGAAAATCCCCAAACCCTCATAAAGAGTCAGATAAAACTGAAATGATCGAACAAAACAGCTGTGTAACATTGAAGAAGTCACTTCATTTCTCTCCATGCCTGTTTCATCTATAAAATGGGGGACTTAACTAAATGATCTCTAAAGGATTCTTCCAGCTATCCAGAATACTATGGTCAAATAAAATACATGAGAGTTTTAGGAGAACATGACCCTTAAAAGAACACTAGAAAAAGGAATGTTTAGGTTTAGCTTGTGCTCTTTCTAGGCTAGTTACTTCTTATATTCCCCATTACCTGCAGTGAAAGACATAGCTTCAGTTTTCAACAGAAGCTTTGCCAGGGGAAGGGGCAAGACACTGAAACTGAACATGCTTGCATGTATGCAATTTTGCTGCTGAGGCTTTGGTTTAATCTCAGGGTCATTCTCTAAAGTGTTATTCCAGATAATTGGAGTATTGAAAATCATCAATACTCCAGTGTCAGTGATACTTGCTACCTTCACCTCTGTAAAGTCCTATGCTGTCTTGATAAATTAATGATCCAGCTGGAAGTGGATCTAACTGATAAACTTAAATATTAATGACAAGAGTACAAAAAAAAAACCAACCACAAAAGGTAAAATGAGCCTATGAACAGAAATCAACATCAATCCTCACCACGTTTCTGGAGAAGTTCCTGGAGATCTGGTTTCGAGGCACTGTCTACAATACTCTCCCCATCCAAGTTGGCCTCAGTCTCCTCTTCTGTGGTGGAAGAGCCCACTGAGAGAACGTGGAGTTTGGTTCTCAAATCTTGAGCCTCTGGTTTCATGAAGGCAGCTGGGCCATCAATTCCTAGGGGGAATAAAAGGAAAGAGAACAGAGAAAAAGGCTATCTGTTGTTAAGCTGAATGGCTTGATAGATTTGATCAGAGTTAAAGGCTTTTTTTTTTTTTTTAGTGAGGCAATTGGGGTTAAGTGACTTGCCCAGGGTCACACAGCTAGTAAGTGTTAAGTGTCTGAGGCCGGATTTGAACTCAGGTACTCCTGACTCCAGGTCCGGTGCTCTATCCGCTGCGCCACCTAGCTGCCCCGAGTTAAAGGCTTTTTTTTTTTTTTTTTTAGTGAGGCAATTGGGGTTAAGTGACTTGCCCAGGGTCACACAGCTAGTAAGTGTTAAGTGTCTGAGGTTGGATTTGAACTCAGGTACTCCTGACTCCAGGGCCGGTGCTCTATCCACTGTGCCATCTAGCTGCCCCCAAAGGCTTTTTAATTAGATAATTTCTCCTGCTCCCTCCCTTGCCATCCCTGAAGTCCCTCATGATGTACTTATTGAGGAAGTCTTCCAGAATCAATATTCATAGCAGGTACACATTAAAAGGCAGTGTGGCAAGGCTAACTAATTTGGAAACTAGGAAGACTGGGGTTCCAGTCCTACTTCTGACACATCCTAGCTGTGTGACTCTGGGCACACAATATCCTCTAAGATCAAATCTATGAACAAGAAAAATGTCAAAAGGGTTACTAGTACTGTCCCTTTTGCCCAACTGTTTTCCCAAGAAATTTGCTGGCCTTCCTTCAACATTGGTAAGAAAGAGTGCTGGCTAGGTACATACCATGCAAAACCACATCACTGCAGAGGTGAGTGTGAGGCTCCACCAAAGGGGTCTGCTCTTCACAAGCTTTTGGCTTTGACCGGCGCAGCCTGGCTTCTGGGTTTGGCTGCACCATGAGGGGCTCAAGACGCTTCTTTCTTTGCTTCTTTTCTAGCAAAGCTCGCTATGAAATAATTATGAAAATGAGAACTAAAGCTTATCACAACAACAACAACAGAATCTTGACTTATCATTCTAATAAACTTAAGACTTTGAAAGTATCTCTTTGTGATCCCCACAGTCCTGTGAGATAATGAGTGAAGAGCTTATTCTCCCCATTTATGATCTGGGGAAATTGTGGTACGGAGGGGCATGTAACTATCTAAAACACACTATTTATTACTGGTAGAACTGAGACCATGACTCAGGTAAAATTAAAAACATACAATCGACAGCTAGGTGATGAAGTAGATTACAGTGTCAGTCCTGGAGTCAGGAAGGTTCATCTTCCTGAGTTCCAATCAGGCCTCACACATTTACTAGTTGTGTGACCTTGGGCAAGTCACTTAACCCTGTTTGCCTCATCTTTCAAATAAGCTGGAGAAGGAAAAGGCAAACTACTCCAGTATCTTTGCCTAGAAAACTCTAAATGGGGCCATGGAGAATCAGACATGACCAAAACCAACTGAACAACAACAAAAAAACCCCTACAAAAAATACAAAGTAAAAAAACTTGCCATCTGGGCTGTGGAAAAATAAATAAATTCAGAGCTAAGTGCAAATGGACAAAATCTTTTTGAAGAATAATCTGAAAGCCCAGTTGCAAAAGTAATGATACTCTTTGACTTAATCTCAGTCTGGAGAATTTATTCTGAAAAGAGCCATCTGTTCAAACATATTTATAACTATGTTATTGTAATGATAAGTAACTAAAAATATATAACAGAGGATAACTAAATAAACTATGATAAATTAATATCAGAATATTATAATTAACTTAAAATAATTAAAAAGTTTAGAAAGATATGAATTAATTTTAAGTAAAAAGAAAAGAACCAAAATAACAGTATAAATACTGGTAATTAAACATACAAATAACACTGGAAAATAGACAAATCAAGAGAACAGAAGAGATACAAAAAAACTTATTACATATATGTTTACAAAGGAAAAAAATTTGTGGAACCCAATGAGGGTTAAGTGTCTTGCCCAGGGTCACACAGCTAATAAGTGTCAAGCGTCTCAAGCCAGATTTGAACTCGGGTCCTCCTGAATCCAGGGCCAGTGCTTTATCCATTGTGCCACCTAGCTGCCCCCTGGAACCTCTTTTAATAATTCAAATGAAAATACAGGGTTGATACATGCTAAGGCTGACCATAATCAAGTCACTTAACTTCTATGCCTCTATTTCCTTATCTGTAAAATGGAAATAATAATACAGGAAAGAAGGGCTTTGTGAACCTTAAAGTGTAGTGTAAGTGTGAGCTGTTGTCATGGTGAAGGTCATTTTAAATGGAAATTATCATAAAAGAAAAATTGTTTTCATTTAAAGTTTTGTTAAAATACCTCAACATAATAAATTGTTAAAAAACAAACAAACATAAGCACTAAAAGACTATATAACTTAGTACTGTGGGTACTATATCCCCCCTTTTAACTTAACTACATTGTAATAAAAGTCTGATTAAACAATATTCACACATGTATTTTACTATGAGTTTTAAAAAGGTTCTTCAATTATTTGCATTTGTAAATAAAGTGTTGTATGTATACCTTTTTTTGTTCTGTTTTGTTTTTTTTAGTGAGGCAATTGGGGTTAAGTGACTTGCCCAGGGTCATACAGCTAGTAAGTGTTAAGTGTCTGAGACCGGATTTGAACTCAGGTCCTCCTGACTCCAGGGCCGGTGCTCTATCCACTGCGCCACCTAGCTGCCCCTGTATGTATATCTTAAAATGAGTAAACTCGCAATTAAATAACAAGCTCCTAACTCCCTATTAATTCACTAAATTAATAGATCAAATCTAAAGTGATATTGGGGTTTAGATTTTTTACTAAAAGATGATTAGCTTTACTTTCTTACTCACTTTACATTAACAGAAATGAATCAGAGAGGTGCAGAGGACAATGGAAAAGAGCAGAATAGGGTAAGAATCTAAGGAATTTGAGAATTCCTGAGGGAAGCTACCAGTAATCTGAAAAGTTAGCAAAGGACAGAGTGGTAAGAAAGAAATGATACTAAAGAACAGTAAAAATGTTAGAGACTATAAGGAGGAAAAAGGGAAAACCCCATAATATTTGACAATTTTAAACTCTTAGCACATGAACAGTTAATGTACAATGCTTGAATCATCTGTCAAGCTCAAGTTAAAAAAATAAGGGAAGCCAGGGCTGTAAAACAAAAGTCATAAATGGATATTGTCCGTGAAGCAAAAGAACAAGCATTCATTCACTTTGCCTTTTTTCACTAATGGCTTCAGGAAAGTGTTGGCAGGAAATAAGGAATGGGGAGGGAATAGACTGCTGAAGTAACACTGTTTTTTCCCTCCAGTAATCCGTGACAGCAATAAAATATTTCAGAAGGCACTGGGGAAATTAAGTTGTCTTTTTTTTTAAAAAACGAGTTTGTTTTGCATAGAAGAAAAAAAGACTCAGATGATATGGTAACTTGGACCATGGCATTAGCAGTTAGGGAGAGAGAAGAAATCATTACAATTGAGTTAATGAGGGGCAGCTAGATGGTGAAGTGGATAAAGCACCAGCCCTGGAGTCAGGAGTACCTGAGTTCAAATCTGGCTCAGACACTTGACACTTGCTAGCTATGTGACCCTGGGCAAGTCACTTAACCCCCATTGCCCCACCCCCAAAAAAAACAACCCACAAAAATCAAAACAAAACAAAACAACTGAGTTAATGAGCTCACATTGATGTAATGGAAGGGAAAGTCAAACGAGACAAACTGTAAACTATAGGCCAAAGATACTATAATGCAGTGTTGAAATCTAACCTATTACTGTCCTGCCACATTGTAAACTACATACACAGTAAACAGCTATGAGCTAGCAAACTACTGTCATGAGAAAGTAATATTCTGACTCATTGTTCTAAATGACTTAGCTTCTTCACAAGTCTAGGTTCTGAGATTTAATCTAATTCAAGAAACATTAAGCAAGGCACTATATTGTATGGGTGATATAAAGAAACTAAGCCAATACGCTCAAGAAGTTTATAATCAAATAAGAGCATAAAACATGCAGACAAGTAACTATGCAATAAGAGAGAGTGAGACAAGTGCAAAGTACTTCAGGCATAATACTGTGGGAAATTTGAGCCTGTCCCAGGCCCACTAAACTAAAGATGAAGTGAGGAAAGACTTTCATGAAGGGAAAAAAGCACCTGAGTCAAGCCTAAAAGGCCAGCATATGGAGGTAGGGAGTTGGGAGTGGAGTGGGGGTGGCAATCCATTCCAGAAATGGGGATGACATAAAGACACAGAGACAGCAAAAGACAGAGTAAGAATAGAGGGGGTGAGGGTGGGGTAAACCAGTCCAATTTGGCTGGAACCCAAAATACAGGAAGAGAAGTAGTATGAGATAAGTGTTGAAAGATGGATTGGAGTCAGGTTGTGGAAAGTCTTGAATTCCAGGATCAGAATGACATGCTAAGTAAATCTGGGATAACACTGACAACTGACACCTATTTATAGTTTACCTCTCTCTTAAATGCTAAAAGTGCTCAAATAGAAGAAACAGGAGTGGAACAGTTCTTTGTAAGTTGAAGTAAAAACAAATTTGATTAAACTCTATTATACTGTGGTTTTATCTACTGCTAGACCATGTCGCCTTCACACACACACACACACACACACACACCAGAAATTTAGCAACTTCAAGAACTTCTCTATGATCTGAATGTTAACTTGAAGAATCCTACTCTCTCATGGAACTGACAATATAGCTGACTCTTATACCCCTTGGGGAGAAAGACTGAAAAGCAAAAGTTGTAATAAAGGATAAAGGAATGGAGTAAATTATATGATAGTATAACTTTCCTTCATAGAGAATAAGGGACTTTCTCAGCTAACAGAATAAAACTCATATGAATTATCAGAACCTTCATTTAATTACTATCTAGCTTTTTCTGAGGACTTCTTCAAGGTGCTGAGCCAACATTCCACTACTAAATTTTCAGAGGGTAGACTAGCTATGACTGTACATGCAAGCAGCAGCAGCAGGATCAGATACTAAAACTTCTCTGCCAGATCCCTTGGGGTTCTAGGCAAAAAGGCAATCTGGTCTCCAAGTTCATTCCCTCATCAGCCATTTGTGTGGAAAAAGTTTCTACACTTATGAGGTACGCTGAAAACAGAATGATATGGATGGCTAATCCATTACCAAAAGGGCTATGTGATAATTTAATGTTTTTCACCAGACAGCACTAAATGTTCCATAACACAAGTGTCTCTGTGTTCCTAAGGAACTATATTCTGATTTTCAATTCTCTGAGTGCCATACACTGTACGAGATGCTGGGAATACAAAACCAACATACACACGCATATATGTACATATCTATGCATATATATGCAGACACATAACATTTTTCCAATTGGACCTATGATTTTATCCCTTACCAAGGGAATTAAAGTTTTAGGGAGTTGCCAGAGGCATTGACAGAGATTAAGTTACTTGTTCAGATCTCTCACACATACAAAGCCAATATGTGTCAAAGGTGGGACTAGAATTCAGATCTTCCTGACTCATATACCAGTCTTTATCCAATACACACAAAATAGGAAGTTAATTTAGTAATTTAAGTATGAAACCATGAAGACCTGTGCTAATATAACAGCAATGAGAATGGAAAGGAAAGAATAAGACATATTTTGGAAAAAATTAGTGAAAGAACTAGGTGATGTATCAATGTAGAAGGAAAGGGAAAATTTGTATTTTTATTGCGAGACCAGGAGAAAGGTAACACCACTGATAGAGGAAACCTGTTACATTTATGGAGATAAGGAGTTCAATATGCATGAGATCACAGTGGGTCATGCAAATAGAAATGGCTAGTATACATTTGGAAATACAAGATTAGAGCTAAAACAAGAGATCAAGGCTGAAAATACAGATCATAAAGTCATTGGCATAAAAACGATAAGACCATAAGAACTGATAAATTCTCTGAAATAAGGGTAAAAATATTATTGATCCAATTCGGTTTGTCAACAAGTCCAAACCACCAGATCTACATAAACTGCGTTCTAGGCTACTAAAGGAACCGGTGGACTCAACTGCTGCTCCATCCCTCGTCATTAATGAGGTTGAGATCTGTGTCCTTTCTGTTTTGAGCTTTTTTATTTAATTAAAGGCTGTTCTCTATCCTATGTCTGAATTCTCTATCCTAAGTCTGAATTCTTACCATGGAAGCAGAGAAGGCTTTTATTTTTCTGTAAAGACATAGACATAAGCTATTTTCTGAAGCTTCTACAGAAGCTGCCTCTAAGATTGAACCTGGTCTATATAAACAGAGAACTGCATTCCTGAGTCATGGGTTATACCAACTCAAAAGGCACCATTTAGTGAGTAAACATAAGTACCTATCCCTTTCTAGCCTTTGTTCCATTAAGTGATCAAGGAAAAAAAATCTATTTTGCTTGGGAAAAGTCAAGACCATCAAAGACCATGATATTATTAGATGGAATTCTACACTAAAAAGTAGAATCTATCTTACCTGATTATCCAATTTCAACTGTCGGAGCTTCATGTTTTCATCTTCAAAGGCCCTGTTTTAAAAAAAAAAAAAGGAAGAAAAAACTTGTGAAAATCGGGCTGCCTTCATTTCACATATGTACCTATCCCTCTGAGTTCTCAAGGCAACTGATTTTGCCCAGGGAGAAGATCAGTTTCTTAGATGTTCTTCATACTATGTATGATCTGTCACCCTGCCTACCAGAGCCCATAGGTATTCTTGACAACATCTGTGCTCCACCATCCCAGTCCCCAGATATCATGAGAAGAAAGATTAGATCACAGACTTTCAGCTTATCAGGCATTATAGACCTATCATAAAGACAAGGGAAACACTTTCTAAAAACAGCTTTTAGACTGTATTACTTTTTACAGTTGGCTCTAGACTATCCCAACACAGTAAGAGGAGTTTCTGCTCCAGTGCTACCAAATATTTGCTTACGCCCAAGAATATAACCTATCTGTATTTCATCCTAGTGTTGTTATATCACTAAATATTAAATATTAGTGTTGTTATATCACTAAATATTAAAAATTTCAAGATCAACCCAGTTAGTTTAATTTTGTGTCAATGTATCTGTAATTAAGATCTAATAAACTACATGGATTTAGATTTGCAGCACTTTCTGGTTCACCTATCCCCAATTTATAAATTCTATAACACCCTATGAGCTCACAAAGAATTCCACATTATCCAAACAGACTGTTTTTTTTAACCAGCCTTCTAGTTCTGTATCTCTATTTCACTTCCTCCAAGAAATGTGATATTGAATTAAGGTGGTGAAGTATCTCAGTGTATCTTGAGTTAGGAGGATATGAGCTCAAATTCAGACTTAAACACCAGCTGTTTGATCATCGGCAAGTCATTTAATCTTGTCTGCCTCAGTTCCTTCATCTTGGTGATAATGATAGCATCTACCATACAGTTTTGTCATGAGGATAAAATGAGATAATATTTCTAAAGCTTTTTGCAAACCTTAAAGTGATATATGAATTTTAACTATTATTTATTAGCATTAGTACTATTAAAGGTGTTATATGCAATAAGTTTTAAATTATTTGATCCCACAAAGCAGAACTAGGAGCAAGGAGAACTAGGGTGGAAACTACAAAGAAGCAAACTTAGGCTTGATATACAGTAAAACTTCCTAACAAAGAGAACTATTTAATGGTGTAATAGACTGCCTGAGGAAATAGTGACTTTTTTCCCATCTTTTTTTCTTTATTTAGTATTTTATTTTTCCTCAATTATATGTAAAAACAATTTAAAACAACCATTTAAAAGTTTTGAGTTCCAAATTCTCTCCCTTCCTCCCTCCCCACCCGCTTTGAGAATGCAAGCAATTCAATATAGGTTTTACATGTGTAGTCATGCAAAACATTTCCATATTAGTCATGTTGTAAAAGAAAATAGACAAAAAAAATTCAAGAGAAATAAAGTAGAAAAAATTATGTTTCAATCTGTATTCAGATGCCATCAGTTCTTTCTCTGGGGATGGATAGTATTTTTCATCATAAGTCCTTCAGATTTGTCTTGGATCCCTGTATTGCTAAGAATAGCTAAGTCATTCACAGCTGATCATCTTACAATATTGCTGTTACTTTGTACACAGTACACTTCACTTTACATCAGCTCATGTAAATCTTTCCACGTTTTTCTGAGAGCATCCTGCTCATTGTTTCTTATAGCACAATAGTATTCCATCATAATCACATACCACAATTTATCCAGCCATTCCCCAGTTGATGGGCATCTCCTCAATTTCTAATTCTTTGCCACTAGAAAAGATCTGCTAGAAATATTTTTGTAAGTATTGGTCCTTTTCCTTTTTGTTTCTTATCTCTTTTTGAATATGGACCCATGTCAAAGAGTATGTATGGTTTTATAGCCCTTTGGCCATAGTTCCAAATTGCTGTACAGAATGGTTGAATCAATTTACAACTCCAACAGTGCATTAATGTCTCAGTTTTCCCACATTCCCTCCAATATTTGTCATTTCCTCCTATCCTATTAGCCAATCTAATAAGTATGAGGTAGTACCCCAGAATTGTTTTGATTTGCATCTTTCCAATCAATAGTTAGAGCTTTTTGGAAATAGTGACTTCTTCCTCAGCGGAGATCTTAAAACATTCAAGTATCTGTTGGACTACATGGCCTCTGAGTCCCCTTTTCAAATTTTCTTAGATTGTGTAACTTATTAAGATCATTGCAGGGATTCTGTAAAGTCCTCTTCTCTATCTTTTGAACAACTATCTACCTTTACCCTGGCATATGCCATGATGTAAGAAAATCAAGTTAGAAATGAAACAGTCTAGGGGGCAGCGATAAAGCTCCAGTCCTGGATTCAGGAGGACCTGAGTTCAAATCCAGCCTCAGGCACTTGACACTTAATTAGCTGTGTAACCCTGGGCAAGTCACTAACCCTCACTGCCCCACAAAAAACAAAACAAAAACAAACAAAAGAAATGAAACAGGCTCACTGATATCAAGTAGTAGCTTCTACATTGTCACATAAAGCACATCTAGGGTGTTCCTGAAAGAATGGTCATGAGATACATGTTTAATATAATATTGCTCCATCACCAATGTGCCCAACCTTCAATACTGTACCAGTTAAGGTTCCTTCATGAAAAAAATTCCATAAGTATGCCACATTTGATACAAAATTGGGCTCTTCAAATATTTCTCTCAAAGCTTTCAAGGATGAAGAAATTACTACACAAACTAGATGTGTCTTGAATGCCACACCTAGACACCAATCAACCAAATAACCTTTTTCAAGCTTGGGCAAGTTGAACATAACAGCCAAACAAATAGCATATAATCAAAGCAGTTTGAGGTCACTGGTATAGACACTAAATATATGTTGTGAAATCATACCATCTAAGTACCTTTAATGTTTAAAAAAGACATACTTTCATTAAGCCATCCAGGAATTTAAATTATAGCTTAGAAACAGTAGCAAAGATACTTTTGTATATTTACATTTATAATAAACAAGGATTCTCTCTGAATTAGAAAAAGATCTTGCAGAATTTGTGGGATTTTCCTCATTTCTGTCATACTAAATAAAGGTACTCAGTAATAAATCACACCAACCTTGGTTAGTAAAAAAGAACAGGACAGAAAGGATTCCTGGTTTGCAACAAGAACAGTTTAACGACTATCTGAAAGTCTCTTTACTTTAGTTTTCATGAAAAGGTGTAGGAATAAAACCTTCCAACTACTCTAAATGAGAAAGAAAATTCATAAATCTTGGACAAATATGGCAAATTATCCCCAAAGATGCTGCCCACATGATACAGCTCACAGCTAGCTCTCTTGTCACTGACTTCTGGGCCAAAGTCTGAGCTGAGATTGCTTAAATAAATCATCACTGCTGTAAACAGCTTCTTTTATTCCAAGACACCAAACCCCTTCCTTACTAAGATATTTTAGCTTCTAATACTCCTACAAGTATTCTTCCCCAACCTTTCTTAATTCTAGTGCCTTCCCTCATTATTATTTCCTATTCATTCTGCATACAGCTTGCTTTGAATACATTTGTTTGCATGTTGTATCCCCATTAGACTGTAAGTGCCTTGAGGGCAGGGACTGTATTATTGCCTCTTTTTGTATCCCCAAGTCTTAGTACAGCCCTGATATGTAGTAGGAACTTATTAATGTTTACTGATAGACTGATACTACAAATATCAATAGATAAAAACCATTTAAACAAAATCTCTTTGGGGAAGGGATCCTCAATTTTTAAGGGAGTAAAAGGATCCTAAAGTCAAAAAATTTTAGAACCACTGTTCTAATAAATAGATCAGGGTCATTTTTCAATGAATCAATAAACAAATGAGATTTCTTACATTTTTTCCTATCCCTTCATTTGTAATTTTGTTCTAATAATTCCAGCTGTCTCTTGGGGTTATTTATTTTTGTTCGGTCTATTCTAGTTTTCACGAAGTCTATTTCTTGAGTAAGATTTATCACTTTTCCTTCTAAGCATCTTACTCTGCTTCCAGTCCTTTCCTTAAGAGTCTTTACTTCCCTTTTTATCTCGTTTCATTTCTTCTAGGTATGTAGTCCTTGTGGAAAAACCATTTTTTTTTTTTACTTTGTCTCTGCCTGCAGTTTGTAGACTTAAATTTACAATAATTTTTTATTTCAGGTAGCGTTTTCTTGTATTTACTCATCTCTCCAGCTCTACTTCTGAATTGGGGCTTTATGCCAGGTCAGTTTCCATCTCCAGCTGCTCTTTTGAGTGGGGTGATTGGCTCTACTTGGTCTGTTCTGAGACCCCTGGATTCTTGGATCTCCACCCAAGTTCAGCCCTCCTAGATTTTTGAGGTTCAGAGTGCTGGGACTTCGGGGTCGCCTTTGGTATGTCAGTCTTAGTATTAGGGACCCTTGGTCTGGGCTGTTCAGATCTGAGAGTTGGGGACACCAAACTGCTCTGGTCTCTGCCAGATGCTGCCATTCCCTAAAGTTTCCAAGCTCTCTACCATAGGACTTTCTCAAGGATTTCTCTGTTTCCTGTCTCTGGACCCAGAACCTTGCAGGTAGCCCATGTTCTTCTCTGGTCATGCTGAGGCCCTATACTGGTGCTGGCTTTGCTGACAGAGGCCTCAGTTGATTTTTTTTGTGCAGCTCTGAGGCAGAAATCCCTTAATGTCATTTTTTATTGGATTTCTTGCTCATTATATGGTCTGGTATGAATTTCAAGGTTTTGCTGGAGTCAATATAAGAAAGCTAGGTCACTTAGGCAGGCACCTTGTCAGGAAGTCTTTCCCTTGCCTTAGTAATGAACATAATCCTATCTACAATCCCTCAAATTTATTATTAATTTAGAAAAAGATAACTAAAGTGGCCAAGTAATACAGGCTAAATGTAGGTTAGAAAGGGCAGCATAGGATAGTGGATAGAGAAATAGCCAGGAAGCCAGGAAGACCCGGGTTCAAGTTTTACCTCTGACATATAGCAGCCATGTGACTCAGGGCAAGTCACTTAACCTGTCAGTGCTCTAGATCACAGAGAATCCAACATGCATGCTGACTGCAAGAGCTCCCTGTCAGAATCAGATAAAAATGTAATTGAGAAATATTTAACAAAATAAAAATACAATAAAACACAGATAATGTTAATCTATGGTTTTAAAAGTCACTAATTGGGGGGCAGCTAGGTGGCATAGTGGATAGAGCACCAGCCCTGGATTCAGGAGGACCTGAGTTCAAATCTGGCCTCAGATACTTAACACTTACTAGCTATATGACCCTGGGCAAGTCACTTAACCCCAATTGCCCCGCCCAAAAAAAAAATTTTTTTTAAAGTCACTAATCATTTATTGACAAGGACTTTTGATAATGTTTACAAATCATTTAGGGCATATTTCATAGTATCTTAGGAAATGAAAGGGAAGGAGCAGTGAAATAGGGAAGGAATGAAGAAAGAGAAATTATTTCATCAAAATCAAATACCTGTGTTCATTTTAAAATCTAGGATACTGATTCCCAATAGACCATGTTACCAGATGAAGCTAAAAGTTTCAAGATAATATACCAAGGATAGAGTGATCTCATACCAGGTTCCCTCAGTATACAATCTATTTTATCTAGCTGCCCATCAGCCCATCAATTGGTGAATGGCTAAACAAGCTGTAGTATATGACTGTAATGGAATATTATTGTGCTATAAGAAATGACAAGCAGAGAATGATTTCAGAAAGGCCTGGAAAGACTTACAAGAACTGATGCATAGTGAAGTGAACAGAACCAGGAAAATGTACACAGTAACAGCAATACTGTTTGATGAAGAACTGTGAATGACTTAGCTATACAATGATCCAAGACAATCCAAAAGGACTAATGATGAAGCATAGGGCTGCTAGGTAGCCCAATGGACAGAGCACTGGCCCTTTTTTATTCAAGTCTTCTTTTAATTTTTTTTTTTGGTGGGGCAATAAGGGCTAAGTGACTTGCCCAAGGTCACACAGCTAGTAAGTGTCAAGTTTCTGAGGTCGGATTTCAACTCAGGTCCTCCTGAATCCAAGGCCAGTGCTTCATCCACTGCGCCACCTAGCTGCTCCTCAACTCTTATACAAAATGACTAATACATTACATATAACCTACATCTGACAGCTTATCGCCTGGAGAGGGGGGAAGGGAAGGAGGAAGGAATAGAAGTTGGAACTCAAAATTTTAAATAAGAATGTTTAAATTTTGAAAAAAACAGTCCCTGCCATTACAGAACTTCCAACCTCGTAGAATGATGCATACAAAAATAACTATATTATAAAAATAGAATATGGTCAGTGCATAAAAGAGGTACAAAACACTGAGAGGTGTTTTGAGAGGTTCATCTGTAATTGAATGGAAATTTTATGGGCATAAAATGGGTAAGTGGGATAAATAGAAAGTTCATGGAGAAGGAATATGTGAAAACCTGGAACACTAAGGAAGACTTTTATGAAATGATGCAGAGTGACAAAGTAAGCAGGAGAACAATTTACATAATGACAACAAGATTGTAACAAAAAACAACTTTCAAAATACTTCTGAGTGCTGACCAATGCAGTTACCAATCACAGCTTTAGGAGACTGATGCTGAAACATACTTCCCAACATTTGGGCAGAGAACTGATAAACTAAAAGAGGAAAGAGAGACAGATATTTACACACAATGTACTAATTTGTTTTGTTTAACTATATGTATTGGTTAAAAGGGAAGGTTTCAGTGGAGGATGGATTCTGGTTTATGATAGGTTTACAATAAAGGAGCAAAATGACACATACATTTTCAGACATTGAAATGGGCTGATTTTTTTCTTCATGACTATGCTTACTGGTTACATGGGAGAGAAGTGAGTCAATTGGCAGTGATGTAGATAGTTTTTTAAAAGCTACCTATCAATAAAACATTGTAAAATACACATGGAAAATAACAACAAAAAAGTTATGACCATTCTGGACAGTAATTTGGAACTATGTCCAAAGGGCTATAAAACTGTAGCCCTTTGGGCATGGTTCCAATACCACTGCTAGGCCTGTATCCCAAAGACATGCAAAAAAAGGGGGTGGGGAAGGAATAATTTATAGCAGCTCTTTTTTGCGGTGGCTTGCTAAGAACTGGAAATCAATGGGATATCAATCAATTGGGGAATGGCTAAACAAGCCATGGTATGTAATTGTAATGGAATGTTATTGTGCTATAAGAAATGACAAGCAGGATCATTTAAAAAAAAACTTGGGAAGACTTACATGAAATGATGCAAAGTAAAGTGAACAGAACAAGGAGAACATTATACACAGTAAAAGCAATATTGTATGATGAGCAACTGTGAATGACTTAGCTACTCTCAGCAATATAACCATCCAAGATAATCCCAAAGGACTAATGATAAAAGTCTAATTATCTGCCTCCAGAGAAAGAACTGATATTGTTTGAATACGTACTGAAGCATGTTACTTTTCAGTTTCTTTCATTCTTTTTCTTTTGAGTCTTTTTGTACAAAATGACAAATATGGAAATGTTTTACATGATTGCATATGTATAACATATACCTGATTGTTTACTGTCTCAGGGAGGGGGGTACAGGGGAGGGGAGGAAGGGATAGAATTTGGAACTAAAAACATTTTTTAAAATGTTAAAAAAAGTGTTTTAACATGTAGTTGGGGAAAAATAAAATATATTAAATTTGAGGAAAAAAGTTACAAAGGGGATACAAACAAGAATTTTGTTACTGCCTGTTAAATTTAACAAATACTTTAAAAACAAACTGTACAAAAGTTCAGTTTTGTTCTTTATAGCAAAGTTTCTTAAACTGTGGGTTGTGTAACTAAATGTGGGGGTTGTGAAAAATTTGGCAACAGTAAAAGGTTACGTATACCTATATAGCCAGGGTTAGAAAAATTTCTCAGGTGAAAAGGGGTCATGAGTAGAAGTTTAAGAAGCCCTTCTTTACAGACTGAAATGTGTTTGATGATTCATAATAAAAAGAAAAATTTTAAAAGAAAAGAGAAAAAGAAAATTATCTCATGTCATTAATAAAAATGAAATTAAACATTCACATAACTTTTACCAAATATTTATCAATTGCCTACTTTGTGCAACACAATGAGTGAGGCATATGGCTAGTGTTACAAAATATTCAAGAAGTAGAATTTAAGAAAACATAAATGAGGATGAAGCTTTTTACAAGTGTAACATATTAGGATGCTATGGAGGTAGTTAATGAGATAAATTGGAAACCTCAAGAAAATATAACTAATCTACAGTGTATTTTCTTTAGCATTTTTACTTTAACTTTGGTTGACTAATGATATACTCCATCTTTCAACTGGGAATTCTTTGTTTTCACTACCACTGAACAACCTCCAAAGCAATCCTTCTGCTGTATTCTTAAGAGACATATAATATGGTGACTTGTTGAGGGCTTTTAAGTCAGTTGTTCTTCTAGCAACTCAAAGAATGAAAACGAGTGGCTGGACTTAACATTACAAATATTCAAATTCTTATTCCAGGGTTCTGTTTACCTTACTTCTCATCAAAGAATATGGTGGATCTAAAATAATTTAATTATTTAGCATTATTTTATTTTTAAAATTCAAATGAATCTGCTATAAATTTAGAAATACTCCTGGAGGACGTCCAATTACTATAAATAGTATTCTAGTTAAGATAATTGGTTTAAGCTCCTCAGTTTTTGAATTTGCTTTTATTTCCTCTGCTAGAGCTATATAAATCTTTAAGTTCTTATGTATGTATCAATATACTCCTGCTCCGGTTCAATTAAGAGTTATATCAAGTTCTTTCACATTTGATTTAACCAATATTTATTAAGTAAATCCTATACAGAGACAGCAGCATGGTACAATGGGAAGAATGCTGGATTTTGGAGTCTCAGGACCTAGGTTTAAATCCCAGCTCTGCCTCATATAAGCTGTATGACATTAGTGAGAGAAAAGACCATATTTGGACTCTTCTCAGAGCCCTAAAAGCAGAGAGTGAGTCTGGTTTCAGGCCCTACAGCTTTGTTGCCCAAACCTCCCAGTAGGGGGCTGCCTGGCACACGAGGCTCTGAGAAGCTGAGGCTCCTGGGCTTTAGGCCCGAGTAGAGCCTTGAAGAGGGGTCTGGGTTTTGGAGGAGTGGGCTGGGCTGGGAGTTCATTCGCCTTGAGGCACCTAAGGTGATCCCCATGTGACTTGAAGCTCAAGTCCCGACTTGAGTCTTGTTTTGAAAGGTTATGTTTACACAAGCACTGTTTAGTGGGGAATGGAACATTCTTACTCCAGCATAGGGTTAGGGCCTAAGGCCACAATCAGATTGGTTGATAAACGGAGCAATCTGATTGGTCATATCCCAAGTTAGGTTTTCTTTCTTGAAGAGTTATGTACATTAACACAGCATTATTCTGAGGAGGAGACAACACTCTTGCCCAGAATAGGTTAAAGCCTGGTATTGTAGTTTGTCTGATTGGTCGACTGGTACCACCTGACTAGTTTCTAGCACTGTGATCGGTCCACTTGGTACAATCTGATTGGTTGTTATTATGTCATATGTTGATGGGGGAAAGTATGTAAATAAGGAATGGTAAAATCTCTTAATGTGATTGGTCAGAGGGGACCCCTTGAGGGATATAAACAGAGGTGAGGGACCTTACTTCAGTGCACTCTCCAGCACATTCTGAAGAGTGCCCATCTTCTTGACTGCTACCTGCGCGTGACCTGCTAGCAACACTAGAGCTGCAATACTAGGGCTGCTAAGCCACACAACACTATTTGAGCTGTTTGTCGCATTTCTAATATTAGTAATCACAATATCTGTAGGTCCCAATTTCTTATGGCATTATTTGGAGGGATCATGGGGAGAGGTCCAGCCAGTTACTGTCTTTCCTCTGCCATCATGGCTCTGTACCCCCCTCCCCCAATTT
The DNA here is from genome assembly GCF_019393635.1 of Dromiciops gliroides. Lineage (NCBI taxonomy): Eukaryota > Metazoa > Chordata > Mammalia > Microbiotheria > Microbiotheriidae > Dromiciops > Dromiciops gliroides. The sequence goes on from NC_057865.1 coordinate 199,245,382, forward strand.
CTTCTTCTATAAAACGAAGGGGTAGGAACTAAATGCCCTCTCTGGAAGAAAAATTCTCCATTCTCTGTTTTAGGCACAAATCTGCTAGAGCAAATTTAATTAATTAAATAATCCTGGGCAATTCTGCTTAGAGAAAGTTCAAAGGGACAGAAATCTACTATGCCTTTGAAAAGCTCTCTGACACAAGTTATTCCCACTTATAATTTACAGTATTCTCCCCTACAAAAAGACAAAATTCAACAATAAGATTAAATGTAATTACAAAATTCACATAAAAATTCAAGTAACAGTTTTGAATTATCAAACAGAATAGTCACTTAACTTTCAAAGTACAGTAGAGAATAATTTTTTTCCTAGAACAATTGAATCTCCCTTTAAACATCTTCCAACATTCTCCTTTACTGGTCAGAGGTGAATTCAAGTGATACTTGAATTAAGTGAATTAATAAAGTGAATCAATAAAAATAAATAAACCAGTCTTTCTCTTAGTTTTGATTGTTATCCTAATTAATTTCAGAAAGATGTTCTAGGGGTGGGAAGGGGGGGGGGGAGATCAAGACTCTTACCTTAGAAATTATTAGGCCTTTGATAAGAATGAAGCTCTAGAGGTCTTTAAATCAGAAAAAAAACACCATGCTCTAGGCATTGAGAAAGCAAAATAAGGTTTTTTTATTCAGATAAAACCAAGGACTTTAAACAAATACATTGAAAAAATACTATTTCTTAATATTTCTAAGAGGCAAAATGATATAGAGGAGAAACTCAGGTCTAAAGCCAGAAATACCTGAGTTCAAGTCCTTCCTCTAACACATTTTGGCTATATAAGTCTAGGCATCTTAATAATTTCTAAATGCTTTAAACAACTAAGACTGTAAATTGTGAAAAAATATAGACTATTTCACAAATTTTTAGTCATATTATTGTATCACTGGTATTATCATATAGTAAAATATATTCCTTAGTCGGTTTTTATGGTCTTCCTAAGGGTATCTTATAGCTGTTATTATCTAGAATTTTCTTAAATGTATAGGTATGCTGGTAAATGTTTAACAACTAGCTCTTTGTATGTATAACACACCTCAAGTTTAATGAGTATTATTAACATTTTCTCCATCACTTTCTTAAGTCAAGACAATCAACAAAATAATAAATCAAATCCTGATCTATGCATTTACCAGTTTTAGGGGTGTGTTATCACTGCTGCTGGTATAATCCACAGCAGCCAAAATGGTACATTCTCTCATGTAATCAAATGTTTTCCCTCCAATTTCTTTGTTTTGTTTGGTTTGGTTTGGTGAGGCAATTGGGGTTAAGTGACTTGCCTAGGGTCACACAGCTAGTAAGTGTTAAGTGTCTGAGGCCGAATTTGAACTCAGGTCCTCCTGAATCCAGGGCCAGTGCTCTATCCACTGCGCCACCTAGCTGCCCCTCCCTCCAATTTCAAAAGTAATTCAAATCAACACACACTTACTAAATGCCTACTAAATTCATCCCTCCACTGCTATTATTATGACCAAAAAAAGGAGCTGACCCAGAGCCTAACAGTAGCCATTGACCTTTAGGCCTACTTTGTTATTGTTATTTTTATGGAAAATGTCATTTTCAATTCAAGATAATTCATGGCTGGAACAGCCACTCCAGGGATCCCTTTCTACCTTCCCTCTCCAATGCCTAGATACCAATGGGCACCTAAGGGTCCATCACAAACAAGCCTCAAAAAGCCCTTCTCCTCTCCTCCAGTGTCCACTGCCAAGTTATCAACAGGTTTTTTGTGATCTGGATGGTGACACCCTCTCACCTCTCTCTCTTTCTGAGGTAACCAAAGTCCAACACCCCTATAAAGTGGCAGGGGTAAATGACACTGATCCCCAAATTCCACTACCAGGTGGAACAGGATGATGAACAGGCATGCTAATGAACTGCTGGTACAGCTGAGAATTGGTTTAGACTTTCTGAAAGCAGTTTACAACCATACCCAAGTCATTTAACTGTACATACCCTTTAACCCAGCAATAGCACTACTACCATTACCAAAAGAATCAAAGAAAAAAGTAAAGAATCTATACATTATTTACAACAGCACTTTTTCTTGTGGCAAAGGGAATGGTTGAACAAATGATAGGCAGCCAGGTAACATAGATGGATAGATAGTAGAATCTAGATAACCTGAATTGAAATCATGCCTCATACACTTACTGGCTGTGTGACCATGGGCAAATCACTTAAACTCTTTGAGCCTCAGTTTTCCCACATGTAAAATGAAAATAATAATGGCACCTATTTCTAATGAGTCAGTTAATAAAGGAAATATTATACAAAACACTTTGCAACCTGGACCATCAGAGCACTTTTCTTGGACAGACATTAGAGATAACAATGAACTGGGCCCAGAACTAAATAAAGGAGGAGAGCAGACTGTATTACATTTGGAAAATTACATAATGCTTTCAAAGGCCTCAAGCTTCTCTGTGAAATATAATATCAAGAAATGAATTCTTAAACAAGGTTGGAGGAAATTACAAAAGATTAAATAGATAATTTTGATTATACAAATTGAAAAACTTTTTAGCAATAAAAAATAATGGATAAGGGAAATAGGCAACAGAGAAAAAAATCTTTGTATCCCATTTCTTGGATAAGGGTGTTAATATGCAAAATACACAGATAACAATTAAGGGAAATATATAAAACTAAAAGCCATCCCACAATAAAAAAGTGGTCAGAGGATATGAACAAATAGTTCTCAACAAACTGCAAATTATTAACTATCATATAAAAAATGCTCCAAATCACTACTAATAAAAGAACTATAAAGGATGGGAAAGAGGTGATCCTGGAGAGTTTGTGGAAAGACAGCCACACTAATGCATTGTTGGTGGAGTTGTGAATTAGTACAACCATTCTGGAAAGCAATTTGAAATTATGAAAATGAAGTGGTTATCGTTTGAACTAGAGATTCCACTGACTGTTAGGCATATATCCCAAGAGGATCACTGATAAAATGAAAGACTCAACATATTCCAAAATACTAATAGCAGCATTTTTTGTGGTATCAAAAAATTGAGAAAAAAGTACTAGAAATCCATAAATTGGAGAATTTTTAACAAATTCTGGTACATAAATATAACAAATATCATTACACTATGGTATAATCAATGTCAAATTGCTTGCCTTCTCAAGGAGGGAGAGAATTTGGAATTCAAAACTTCTGAAAATGATTGGTGCTATAAGAAATGATGAGCTTGTTGATTTTAGAAAAACATGGAAAGACTTGCATGAAATGAGTGAAATGAATAGAATCAAGAGAACACTGTATACAGTAACAGCAATATTGTTCAAAAAATAATTGTGAATGACTTAGCTATTTTGAGTAATACCAATATTCAAGTCAACTACAAAGGAAGATGCTATCTACCTCCAGAGAAAGAACCAATGAATAGAAGTATGCTTAGTATGGTTTTATATACCTGTACAAATGTGTGCATGTGTCTGAGAAATGGTGACCTCTGCGGCTGGATGGGGAGGGAGGGAAACATTTTGGAACTTAAAATGTAACCTCCCAAAATAATTTTTTTAAATGTTTACAATTTTTTTCCCATGTAATTGGGAAATATTTAATGAAATAAGTAAAAATATTTTTTAAAAAATATTCCTGGGGCTGCTAGGTGGCGCAGTGGATAAAGCACCAGCCCTGGATTCAGGAGGACCTGAGTTCAAAATTGACCTCAAACACTTGACACTTACTAGCTGTGTGACCCTGGGCAAGTCACTTAACCTCACTGCCCTACCCAATACTATACTACAAGAAATAAGAATGTGATAAATACTGACAAGCATTGAAAGACTTACATAGACTGATACAAAGTGAAGCAGAGCCAAGAAGACAATATATACAATGACTACAACAATGTAATCAGAAAAAAACACAAAATAATAAAAAATGAATTTGCAGAATAACAAAGGGGGGGGGAGAAGGGGCCAAAGAGGAGATAAAAGAAAACATCTCCTCTCACTTCTTTATAAAGGTGAAGGGTCTACTGTTGTGGAACACTGATAGATTTTGTTGAGCTTCCTTTTTTTTCTTTTCTTTAAAAAATTTTTGTTATAAGGAATGACTCTCTGGAAGGGGGAGGGCTACCAGAGAAAATTTAGACAATGTAAAAACAAAAACTAACAACAAAATTTCTTTTTAAAAGACAATAGATACTGAGACAGCTCTGTGTACTGCCTATGTCTCGAGTAATCAAGAAATGTGAAAGAAGGCCCTCAGAACACTGCATAGATATGTTGTAGAGGGCATGGACAAGACACCCAAAGGATGACAAGGCATGTATGGGTTGTGATCAGTATTAGAGAAGAGAACGCCCATGTTGATTTTTAGGTCAGATGGAATACAAGGCATTTTATGGACCCAGACACTGGGCCAAAATCTCTACAACACTCCAAACACAAGGGAGCTGGAGACTATAAGTCAAGTTCTCACAGGATCTGGAGGTGGAAGCTCTGATCAAAAGATTCTTCTATTATTCTCTACTGTTCCTCTTGGCTCTATGATTGGGGCTAAGTGCCCACTGAAATGAAAATACTTTCCCATTGCAACTTTCCCCATATTTTCATCCCTGTCCACTTGAGCCCTTCACAGTCCATATCCTCCTCTGCTTTCCTATTCCATGAACCCTTTGGAACGACTTCAACAGTTAACAAACTCCCCTTCTTTGTCCTATATCCCTTCATCTCATACTCTGTCCAACTTCTGGAGCTCCATCCAGAAGATACTACATTTTGGTCGCCCTCTCCTAACCCGTTTGCTACTTCTCTCATGCTCCCAAACACACTAAGCAAGAAGGAGCAATAAGCCTATCACTGGCTCTGCCATGTCACCTTTTGCCACTATCACTCAATAATCTTTCCTTCTTCTTCTTTTTTTCTTTTTGCAGGGCAATGAGGGTTAAGTGACTTGCCCAGGGTCACACAGCTAGTTAAGTGTCAAGTGTCTGAGGCCGGATTTGAACTCAGGGAGTCCTGAATCCAGGGCCGGTGCTTTATCCACTGTGTCATCTAGCTGCCCCTTTCCTTCTTTTTTTAAGGTTTATTTCATGCACCCAGTTTATTTCATTCATCCAGTCCAGATCCTTGTCACAAACCATCTATGAGCCATCATTACCTGCCCCTAGCAATTTAATTTTTACCTAATCCACTGGCTTCTTCTCTGCTGCTGACAAACACGCCCAGATATTCCCTTTCTTTAAAGAAAAAAACAAAAACAAAAAACACCAAACCCTTCTTTTAATCCTGTCATTCCCTCCAAATGCCCAGAGTTTATATTCCTTGCTTCCATTTCTCCACCTTCCACTTAATTCCTTGCAGTTTGCCTTCCAAGTCTACTACTTTACTGAAACTGCTCTAAGGTTTCCAGCAATCTGGACAGCTAAACTGATTGTCTTTCTTTAACTCTCTTACTCAATTTCTCGGCAGCTTTTGATTGATTTGACCGAGAATGGTCAAGTCTCTTCCTGGACACTCTCTCTAGATATGGTCCCTATCTGTGACACTCCTCCCTCCTGATTCTCCTATCTATCTCCTCCTAACTCTGCCTTCTAAGTATACTTTGCTGAATTAGAATCCATCTCCTGACCCCTAACCATGGACATAGCCCAAGGTTCTGTCCTGACCTTTTTTCTTTACCCTTTCTCTTGGCACAAATAGGTTTAATTATCATCTCTATGAAAATGCTTTTGATACCCATATATTCAATATATTAGTCTCTCTCACTGTTCATCTGCAATGCCAGTCCAGTACCAGTGCAATTCCAGATATATGTACAAATGGGACTAACTCAACAGACTAACTGCATGTTGTACTTTGGTCCACTTGGTTTTTCCTATGTGGACAGTCAAGGCAATCTCTTTTGAATGATAGTGGATCTCATTTAGCAGACCTTGAAGTATTCTGTGCTTAGATTTAATCAGTACACCATCCAAAAATAGGAATACCTAACCCTCTGTGATAGGGCCTCATCATGACAATGGTGAACACTGTCCCCAAAGGACTGAACAAGAAACAATGGGTAGAAGTTGCAAAGAGGAAAAGTTAAGTTTGATGTCAGGACAACATTAATAGTTAGTGCTGTCTAAAAGTAGAATAAGCTGCTTCAGGAACCAACGGATTCCTTCTCACAGGAGGTCTTTAAGCAGAAGCTCAATGTCCATTTGTCAAATGTTATAATGGGTTAGACTAAATGGTCACTGAGGTGCTCCCAACGCTAATATTCTGCAAATCTCACCTCTGTTTTACAAGTCTAATATTCTTCTGATGATACCAGATGGCAACAAACCATGAACCACCACAGTCTCCAAATAATCAAAATGTTGGTGACCCAAAGGGCAATGAAGAGTCTGATAAACATGAATCCAAGTAACCTACACCATATTACAAAGGATTAATCAATTAACAAGTATTTATTAAGTGCCTACTATGTGTCAGACATAAGAAATGGCATAAAAATCAACATCAAGAATGTGTATGATTAGGAAAATGGGTAGTTGACCTGAACATTAAAGGTCACATCATAAAAAAATTACATGAGAACAAGATCAGGTATCTTTCATAGCTATGACTGAGGGAGGACTTCTAGATAGATGTAATCACAAACAATAAAACGTAATTGTGACTGCATGAAATTGTAAAGTTTTTGTTCTGACAAAACCAATGCAACCAGGATAAGAAGGGAAGATGTCAATTGGGAAAAAACAACAACCTGAATCAAAATTGGGGGGGCTGTCGGGGCAATGAGGGTTAAGTGACTTGCCCAGGTAGCAAGTGTCAAGTGTCTGAGGCCAAATTTGAACTCAGGTCCTCCTGAATTCAGGGCCAGTGCTTTATCCACTGTGCCACCTAGCTGTCCTCAAATCAAATATTTTTTGTTAAAGCCCAGCAATCCAGGTTGTATAGGGAACACAAGGAGCCATTCCCTAATGGTTAAGTGGTCAAAAGATATGAACAAAGTTTTCAAAAGAATTGCAAACTGTTAACAATCATAAGAAATACTGCTCCAAATAGTAATAAAAGAAAATCAAAACAACTCTGGGATTTCACCTCATATCCAACAAATTGGCAAAAATGACAAAAGTTGGGAAGTCAATGTTGGAAGGGTTGTAAAAAGACAGGCAATTGGTCAAAGAGTGAATTAGTCTAACCATTCTGAAAAGCAACCTAGGATCATGGTAATGAAGTATCTAAAATACTCGTACCTTTTGACTCAGAGATCTTACTGTTAGGTATATACCCCAAAGAGGTCAAAGACTTAAAACTCCCATTGTAATATTTATAATATCACTTTTTGTAGTTTCTTCTTTCTTTTGCAAGAGAAAGGTCCCCAGACAGGAAATAAGAAAGGGCTATATTTGGAAATTAAGCTAATGTAAAAAAATAATAGAAACGGGGAAAAAATTAGTTCTTAATTTATCAAGGATAAGAGAAACAGATCAACAAACAAATAACATATTTACATTGAGTTTTAAGCTTTGCCAAAGTGTTCTATATACATTATCTCATTTGATCCTTATATCCAGCACAGTGAGTAAATCCTCTATAAGATTTATACGTGGACATGAACAACAATCGTCAGATGGATTGGGATTTGGATGAATGGATCATCACATAGATGACAGCTACAAAATAATTTAGAGATCATATAATCTAACTCTCTTATTTTTCAAATGAAATCCAAAATCACATGTAACTACTTGATGGCAGTCAGAACTATAAACAGCCCTCTTAATACTTAGTTCCGGGGCAGCTAGTTGGCGCAGTGGATAAAGCACTGGTCTTGGATTCAGGAGAACCTGAGTTCAAATTCAGCCTCAGATACTTGACGCTTAACTAGCTGTGTGACCCTGGGCAAGTCACTTAACCCTCATTGCCCTACCAAAAAAACCCCCCAAAACAAAAACTAATACTTAGTTACAACATTCATATACGGTGAGACTAAATACCATAGGGTAAAAGTAGTGCAGACACTCCAACAATCATTATTTTTGCTTGTGCAATTCTACATAAATATGGTTATAGTGGGTAACAGATGTGATCCTGATAGATAAAAACAATTTCAGAGATGCTTATAGGGACAAGAACATTAAAAATCATTTTTTAAAAGTTTCGTACCAGTTTTATGACAGAACCATAGAAGAATAAAAAAGAATCTCAGTGGCTGTCTGGTCAAGCCTATGATTAAAAAAGTAACCACCACTCTAACATACACAGCAAATGATCAAGTGGGTTGTTGGCTCAAGACTGACAATGAGGAGGAACCACTAACTTCTGACATAGCCCATTCCACTTTTGGATAGCCCAATTGTTAGGAAGTTTTTCCTGACCTCAAACCACTATTTGCCTCTTTGCAGCTTTCACTTATTGCTCCTGGTTCTGCCCCCTGGGACTTTTCTTTCTCTAGATCATGGATTAGTATTTCTTTGTGTGTCACTGACCCCTATGGCCGTTTGGTGAAGCCTATGGAACCTTTCTCAGAATAATGGGTTTTTTTGTTGTTGTTTTTTAGTGAGGCAATTGGGGTTAAGTGACTTGCCCAGGGTCACACAGCTAGTAAGTGTTTAAGTGTCTGAGGTTGGATTTGAACTCAGGTACTCCTGACTCCTGACTCCACTGCGCCACCTAGCTGCCCCTTGAATAATGTTTTTAAATAACTGAAGGAAATGCTAAGTTTTATTTATGGGTTAGTGAAAATAATGTAATTTTCCCTCCATCCAAGTTCACAGACCCCAAGTCCTGCTCTAGACATCCTTTGGCTTATCAAGGTCTGCCTATTTCATCCAGGCTGGAAGAGCCTACTCATAGTCCATTCCAGTTCTACTCACAAAGAAGCTTTGACCAGCTCTGTCACAACAGCCTCAACTTTGGCCAGTTTAACCCTCTTTAGGCAGACTGATGGTCCTCCTCCTGGGGGCTTACCAGATTAGTGCCTGATACACCATCAGTTTTTACCCTGCTATAGGTCAGAACTCTGGAACTCAAGGGATCCACCAGTCTCAGCTTTCCCAGGAGTAGGGATTACAAAAATGTGCCATCAAGTCTAGCCTCAATGTTCTTTATAAACTATGGTGACTAGAATCAAATACAAAATTCCAGAGGTGGTCTGATCCAAGCAGAAGAAAAGGATTATTTCATCTCTTTATTATAGATAAAAGTTATGTTTCTTAATGTAACTCAAGATCTTTTTTTTAAAGCATTTTTAGCTTCTATATCATACAGGTGACTCAGATTGATCTTGTAACTTCATCAAAAGCCCTCCTCCAACTTGTCTTTTCAGACAAACTGCTTTCTTTTGGGTTTTTTTGGGTGAGGCAATTGGGGTTGTGACTTGCCCAGGGTCACACAGCTAGTAAGGGTCAAGTGTCTGAGGTCAAATTTGAACTCAGGTCCTCCTGAATCCAGGGCCAATGCTTTATCCACTGTGCCACCTACCTGCCCCAACTAAATTTATCTCAACTGAAGTTCAACTTACTAGATTCCGCTCAATCCTGAGGCCCAATTTCTAAATCACAAAACTCCTAAATGCTGCTGGAACCAGATTAAAATGTAATTGGGAAATGTTTAACAAAAAATGTAAAAGTACAATACAACATAGATAACGCTAATTTGTGTTTTTTTAAATTAATATGCTGCCTGGTTTCTATTTGAATTTGACACCACTCTTCTAGCCCATCTCTTTGGATCCTGACTGTTGTCCAGTGTGTTTATCCCTCCCGGTTTTCTGTCATGTGCAAATTTTATAAACATGCCATCTATGCCTTCATCCATATCATTGATAAGGATTTTCCCTTCTTAATAGTATTTTATTTTTTCCCAATTACATGTAAAGGTAATTTTCAACATTCATTTTTACAAGATTTTGCATTCCAAATTTTTCTCCCTCCATCCCTTCTCTCCCCCTCCCTTTTACAGCAAGCAATCTGATACATGTACAATCATGTTAAACAAATTTCCACATTAGTTATGTTGTGAAAGAAAAATCAGAACAAAAGGGAAAAACCACAAGAAAGGAAAAACAAAAAAGAATTAAGAATAGTATGCTCCCATCTGCATTGACTCCATAGTTCTTTCTCTGGATGTGGATGGTAAGAATGTTAAAAGGCACGTGGCCAAATGCAGGTCTCTGGACAACACCATTAAAGACTGCCTGTTAAGATGACACAACTCTTCTCTTAATTCCAACTGTTTAACTGTTTGAATGCATCTAATAGTATTAGTTCCTGGTTCAACATCTATCATTTTTTCTATGAAGTGTGAGATACTTTACCAAATGTTTTTTATAAATCCAGGCAAATTCTACCTCCAATATTATCCTCCTATACAAATTTAGTAATCCTGTCAAGAAAAAAATGTTAGTCTAGCATGACCTTTTCTTTGAAGTTATGCTGCCTCTTTGTGTTAAATATGCACTTTAATGGTCTGGTCTATATGAGAAAAATTACCATTTTTCTAAGCAGGAAGGAGTTCAAGATTTAACTAAGCCAGAAAGCTTTATTCATTACACAATCAAGAAAGTCTTAATAAGGTAAAACCAATTTAATGGCAGTAGATTATTTCTAGTGACTAGATAAAAAGCAGCAGACCTAAAGAGGCCATAGGAAAATTTCCATCTGAAAAAAACCTTGCCAATTTCATTGCTACCATACTTCAAAATAGCAGAAAGACTAAATGAATTGTGTATTAATGAGTCTCAAATAAGACCTGAGTTCAAATCTAGCCTCAGATACTTACTAGCTTCCTAACCCTGGACAAGTCACTTAACCTTGTTTGCTTCAGTTTCTCTATCTGTGAAATAGGGATAATACAGGGTAGACCAAAAATCATGATGTTTTAATCACCTTTTTTTTTATTTTTTAGTGAGGCAACTGGGGTTAAGTGACTTGCCCAGGGTCACACAGCTAGTTAAGTGTTAAGTGTCTGAGGCCAGATTTGAACTCAGGTACTCCTGACTCCAGGGCCGGTGTTCTATCCACTTCGCCACCTAGCTGCCCCGTTTTAATCACTTTTTGAAAATTATTTTTTCTTTATTTTTCGCCATTTACGAGACTTGATTTTTCACATGCAATGTAAATTTATTTCCTATATATGCTGTATGTGATGCTATGGTATTATAAATTAAAAACAAAAAATAAAGAGTTATTAAATATTGAAACCCCTTTGTGACTCTTGGCCCACCCTGTAATAGCATCTACCTCCCATTGTTGTTGTAAGGTGCTTAGCACAGCATCTGGCACACAGTAACCACTTCATAAATGTTGGCTATGATCATCATCATTATTCCCATTGTTCAAAAGAAGCTTCTGTTGAATGATTTAAGGATTCTTTTTCTACTAAGGAAACATCAAGTCAGAAAGAAACAAAGAGAAAGCAATATAGTTTCACATAGAAAGACAACTGAAGAGCTCCCAAAAATAAGGTTAGCAGACCCAGGACTCAAAACTGGGGAAAAACAAACAAAAAACAAACAGGAGGAATTTTTTTTTAACCATTTGCTGTAGCACTTTGTATTTGCTATTAAAATAATTTACTACTAAGTATTTTAAAAACATGGTGGGGGGTATATTTTGTAATGAATTTGGTGAAACTCTGAGGGTCTAAGGGAAAGAGTGAAAGAAAATGAAGACATTTACTTTGGGCAAATCCCAGCAGAAATTGAAGTTTTATTTTTAACATCTAAAGAGAAATCATACCAGATGAATGAATTACATTACAAGAATTTTCAGGTCTGAAGATGAGCCAAAACTAATTCTGATTCCTGGGTATTCTCTTTCATCAAAAGAACATGGTTCGTTCAGCCAAGCCCTACCATGAGCAGGAAATTTATACTACAAAACAGCCAATTTCCAAAAGGATCCTGTAATTTATTCCCTATCAAAATCACAAATCTGTCTTCTAATGTAAAATTTAGGGAAGGCTTTGTTTTACTTTAAGGATTTTTCTGTTTACTATAAGAACATGTCTACTTCAAGGCAAAACAGACACAAATACAAATTTTATTCAAGTTACAGATTACCCCTACTCTTAATATACATATATTATCTATATTATCTTTTGAATCGACCCTACTTCCTATTTATTATCCCTAAAATGAAAAGCATTTCTTTTATATACCACATCTTTTATAAAAAATCTGAAATCTAAAAACCAAAGTGAGTTCATTTTCTCAGTCACAGATTAACTCAACAGCAACAAAAGCTATACTACTATGTAGCAGAAACAAAAAACTACCTGATTCACAAACTACCCTTTGATGTCAATTTTCATTTGTGAAGAAAAGATTTTTTTTTAAATAAAACTTGAGCTTCAGCGGAGATTCTCCTACTGTTCACAAAAGCTTTCTTTTCTCCCTACTGTTCCCTCTTGTCTGTCATTAATCTTCCCTCCCCCTCCACCCCTCCAAAAAATCCTCTTCAGATTTCAGATTCAGAGAATTAACAATCTTTTACCTCTTGGTTACTACATCAGACAAACCTGCTTTTAAATGCCATTAGTCTTATGAAACATTAACTAGTACCCATGTAACAAAACTTTAAATTCATTCATTCAATCAATGCTCCACCAAAATCCTGCTGAGGGGCACTAGGTGGCACACTGGATAGAGCACTGGCCCTGGAGTCAGGAGGACCTGAGTTCAAAATCCGACCTCAGACACTTGACATGTACTGGCTGTGTGACCCTGGGCAAGTCATTTAACCCCAATTGCCTCACCATAAAAAACCAAAAAAACCAAAAAAACAAAGTCCTGCTGAGGGGATAGGGGGGATGGGGGTGATGACCTTAGTTCCAGCACAACAGGTTCTACCAAGCTAGATAGACTTTAATCTTATCCAGCAGCAGGTTGATGTCCGTCTAGCTAAGTCTTGAGAGATTCATCACCAGAAGACTGAACATCAGAACACAATTTTTTTTTCTAGTTACAGCAAGACCATTACGTCTACTTACAGCAATACAATAAGATAAATTATTAAAGAAAGTAGTGATAGGTGTTGTCATCTACAACAGGGAGCACTCATACCAATGAAATCACAGATGCTTGAAGTATTTAGTTATTCAATAAATATCTGAATACCAACTATGTGTGTAGTATCTTTCATTCATTCAATAAATGCTGTCAGAGAAGTAGAATATGACCATAGCAATTTCTTATCCCTTTACAAATACACTGATGTCTGAGAAGAAAAAAAGTGTGATTAGAGCTGTTTTGAACAGCAAAATAATTAAATCAGTGAACAGGTTTCTAAGAGTGTCCCTACCAAATGAATGGAACTTGATTAAAGAAGGAATAGAGTCTCTTTTCCTTTCAACACTTTCCTAAGACCATTATATCTATTCAGAGCATCTCATCACTAATAAAAATTATTAAGTAATGAAAGGAATTGTCATCTTCAGTGGGAGTACTTATACCATATGAAATCAAAGATCTTTGAGTATTTAAATATTAATTTAATAAATATCTGAACACCTACTATGCATAGTGCCTTGTAAGGGGGGAAGGACCCGTTTTCTTTTATTAAGTTTCATTTATAGGCGAATGTATTCCCTGAAATCTATTCGCTTAATTTATTTATTTTACTGTCCAAAGGAGCTGCTGAATCCACAGCTCCCTAGAAATCAGCGTGTTTGGAAAAGAATAAGACATTGTTGGGGAAATATTCAACTTCTCTGACTGCATTTAATTAAAATTATTATGGGGGGCAGCTAGGTGGTGCAGTGGATAAAGCATCAGCCCTGGATTCAGGAGGACCTGAGTTCAAATCCAACCTCAGACACTAGACACTTGCTAGCTGTGTGACCCCGGGCTAAGTCACCCAACCCTCATTGCCCCGGGGCGGATTATTACGGACCAGACCTTTACTTGTAAGGAAATACATTCTTTTAAATTTACAGATAAGCTAAATCTCTTTCTCCAATGGTTTCAACATTCTCAAGTCTCAGGCTGCCTTCTCGACACCTCTTAAAGAAAGAAACTTGGCATAGTGGAAAGCATCATAACTGGAGACCAAGCATATGTCATTTAATCTTAGAACCTCAGTTTATCTGTAAAATGGGTGTACTACCCCATATCACAGGGCTGTTATGGGGAAAGTTCTTCGCAAACTGACAGGCTATATGAATTTGAGTTAAACAAAGGAAAACAGACTTTAGATGATTTTATTTCCCCAACTCTCCCTCTGACAGAGAGGATGAAAAGGGAGCAACTGGCCTGAGAATGAACAGAAAAAGCAAGGAATCTAGGTAACGCAGAAATTGTATAGAAAGATCCCGAAGAATCCCAAACTAATAATACTTTATATTTGCAAACCAATTTTGCACTTCCAGCCCCCTGGCATCGCCCTAAAAGCTTCGAAGTTAGGGTCAGTTACTAGATACCACCCAACAACGATTCTGCCTCGACGTCCTCAAAAATGAACAAATTCGATTTTATTTTATTGATATTATTTGCATATCTTGGAAGCGGATCCTCATTTTATCCTCCAAGGGAAAAAAAAATGAGGCCTAGTGCCGACAGAAGAACGAGAGGGTGCAACCTCCCTCCCCTTTAGGGGGAGAACGGGCAAAGAAGGAGCAGCTTCCGAGGTGGAGGCGGCGCGGCCAGCCCCCGGCCACCCTGGGCTCCTCACCTCCCGGCGGGCCCCTCCCTCCCTCCAGGCCCGCCGCAAGCCCACCCGGCCCTCGCCCCTCAGGCCTGACCGCGCATCCCCGACCTCCAAAGCCAAGCTCCGTTCTCCCCGGTCCCAGGAGGAGCCCGACCACCACCCGGCGCTGACCTATCCCCGCCGGGCCCGAGTCTGTGGCGCGCCGCCTCCATCCCGAGCCGCTCGGCAAGCGGGAGCTGCATCCAGTCGCGGCGGCTCCGACCCCGGCTCCAGGCGCCGCCGCCGCCGCCGCCGCCGCAGACCGCCCCCTGGCAACCGGACCCCGCACCACCGCCACCCCCCATTGGTCCGGGGCGCCGGCGCCGCCGCTTCATTGGCTGTCGCTCCCGTCCGGCGATGCGGGAGGGTTTCTAAGGAGAGGGGAAGGGGCGAGGGAGCGCAGAGCGCCTGCGCGGGAGCCCGAGACTGGCCGGGGGTGTGGGAGCCCAGAACTCCGTACCCCGGGTGTGGGGGAAAGAAAAGGATCGGGGCAACAGTACTCCCTCCCCCAAACCTCCCCGGCTGCTACCCGCAGCATCATCCCCAAGGGGCAGGCAGAGAGGCAGACCTCGTAGCCTTCCCTTCCACCGCGCCCTCCACTAGGCCACATAGCAACCTCTTCTCGTGGCCAAGCCTGGACCAAGTGGCCAACTCGGGAGGGACCAGGGGCGGTCCACCAGCTCTGCCTCCAGCCCTGGGGCTATTCTCTAAGAATCCAGGCCCGCCACCAAACCCACCTCGGAAACACCAGTGTTCTCCAACCCACTCTAAGTCAAAGACCTACCCAGCTGGTCCAGTGGATGGAGCGCTGTCGGATCTGGGGTCAGGAAGCCCCGGGTTCAACAGTGCGTTCAGACACTTCGAGACCTTGGGCAAGTCACTTAACCTGTTTGCCCGTTTCCCTCATTGTAACACAGGGATAATAATGCAATTATTTCGAAGGGGTGTTTTGAGGATCAAATCGGAGAATATTTGTAAATTAAACCCACATCCCTTCTCTTTTCCTAATCCAAAATGAAAGCAATTGTCTGACAAAGAATATAACTTGTGCAAAGATTAACTATACACTTTTCATGAATCCTGGACTGTCCTGGAAAACTGGAACACAGTCCTGCACAGTAGGGCTTACTTAGCACAGTGACTGGCACATATATTATGCTTTCCATAAATGCTTGTTCTCTTCCCTTTCACCTAGTATAAATCTGCTCTTCCTCTCCTTTGCTCAGTCTTATACCTGCCCTAGCCATCCAGTTTATCAGGAGAACCCCAAAAGTTGCCCTCTCCTTACCGCTTAGAGGCTTTCCTTTCTTCAGGCCCCTATGCAACCTAATGAGCCAAGACAGTTTGTTAAGTATGAAATACTGTATTTAAAAAAAAAAAGACAGCATTCACTGTTTTCTGCATTTATTTAAAAAACATTATTAATATTTTCTAAAAGTTATCTTCCCACCCTTAAGTGCATATTTACAATTTGTTGAAAATATTGTATAACTATTTTCCCTCTGACTGCTCTGAAGTACCTTTAAACTGGATAAAAAGCAGGAAAATATAAAAAAGAATGACTGGTCTGTGTATGCTATGCCACTAACAAGCAATACCAACAAACATACTAGGGAACTTCAGCTTTATAGTTCACAAAATGATTCTGGGGTTTATGGTTCCCTATTAAATCAACAGGAAGAACCACAAGGGTCCTAAATGATATTTGGGTCTGTTGACTTGATCTCTTCAAGGGCCAGAAATGAGATTTAGCAGCAATATAAAAACCATCTGTGGGGCAATGTAAACTTCCACCCTTTGTATAGAAGTTATTGGTAAAAAGAAACCAATATTTCAAGGTTCCACTCATGTCTTCACAAGAAACTGGCTCATGCTCAATTTCCCCTTCTCCCTGAGGTAGGTAAGAAGTCGGTATCTTCGTCTCCAAGTTACCTTCAGCCCATATTTCTCCTCTGGTGTGTCTGCAACCAATACAGGTTCAGAGTCTGGGCTCTCTGGAGGATCCATTAGAAGGGGGCAGCTTTTTTTCATATGCTGCCTATGGTTGGTGGGAATATGCCCACTGTCCTTCACAGGAGTTTGTTCTGGGGTCTGTATCTCGGGAGGGATCAACATGTAACCTGAATTTTGAAGTTCATGAGAGGATATATCCCTACAGCTTTGAGGACTGAATACAGGGATCAAGGACCTTCTGGCAGTGTCCTTTGGACACTGCACAGGACACTCCACAACTGAGAGATTGTCCAGAGCAGCTTCACTGGAAGAAGACACTGAACTCTCAAAGGACAGAGGTGGAAATCTATTCTTGATCAGTTTTCGACTTGAACCTTTTGCCAGATTCCGAAGATTGTAAGGTACCTGATGTTGTTTCTGGTAGACTGGCAACCAGCCTCTGGTATTCTCAAACTGAGGAGACACCTAAGAAACAAACAGAAACAGTCAGCCCAGACCCACAAACACCTCAGGAAACAACTTTGACTCCATTCAAGATGCCACAGGTATAATACCCAGATTTTCTAAAATGAGAGCATATTCACATTAAAATCAGGAGCATATTTATTTATCTCATATTCTACAGGTATGAGCATCAAACTTGGAGTCAAGAACTTTGGGTTTGAATCCTGCTATGAAATTATGAGGAAAGCACCTTATAAACTTTAGAGCACTATATATTTGTGAGTTATTTTTTATTAGGTAGCTACCCTATTCCTAGAGTATGGATTGTTGCTTTCCCAGTAATCTCTAACAAGGCATTTTAAAAAGCACTCTTTAAGCAGAAACTGAAGTCCAATACCGGCTCCTGCTCTTAACTTCTACTTCTCACTGCACAACCCAAAATTCTTTCCACTATTAAACCTGTCAGGTATGGGGTGTTACTTTATAGCATGATGTTAAACAGTAAACGATATACCTAAAGAAGAACATACATTATCTGGGACCTTCTCTACATCATACAGCTACTTTTTATCACCAGACACTGCATTTTTAAGAATGCTACCAGGACTTTTTTTCTAGTCCATGTATGTCATTCTCCTACTCAGTTAATTCCAGCAGCTCCCTATTGCTCCTAGGATAAAATATTAATTTTAGCTTTTAAAGCCATTTACAACTTGGTCCCAAACTCTCTCTCCATCCTCAATGAACATTACTTCCCCTCCCACAGTCAAGCCAAAACTGACCTTTTCTTTGTTCCTCACACAAGACACTCCACCTCCTATTTCCATGCTTTCATTGGCTGCCCCCATCCATTGAATGTAATTCCTCTTCCTATCTACCTTTTAGAATCCCTCTTCTTTTAAACCATAGACCAAGAACCATCTTGCACATGTACAGATCCTCCCAAATGGTAATGCCCTCCCTACTAAACTACTTGTATTTAACTACTTTCTATTTTAATATACACATACATATGTGAGTGCATATGTATGTTTAGATAGATATGCACACATACATGTCTTATCTTTTGTAATATAAACAACTTCCCAAGCAGGAATTGTTTCATTAATTGCATTTGCATCCCAAGTGCCTATCACTTAATAAACGCTTATTTATTGATTGAATAAGTGGTTGAGAAAAAGAAAGGGAAGAAGGTGGGTTCAAGTGTACAGGGTTTCAGTGGTCAATTGGGGTAGGTAACATTTGTCGATTGATCAGGTCAGCCAATGAAGCTCAACAGTAACAGGAAACACCAAAGCAAAAGCACATCCTGCTGAATCTTCTGACCACTGTTTAGTCTTTTTTTGGGGGGGTGGGAAGGGGGGGAGGAATGAAGGGTAGGGAGGAAAGAGACCTTCCAGCTAGAAAAAGACTGCAATGTCCTAAAATTCCTCACTGTAGTCACTACACTTTATAAAGAGGATGAGGGCAAAGTAAAGCCAGTCTAAATGTCAACAATTCTCCCCGACTGGCTATTCCGGATCAACCCCCAATTATCTAACTCTCCCCTCAGCAAGAGATTTGAATCTGCCCATTAAGGAGCAGTTGGCCGAGCAGCTTCAAAAGATGGTTTAAGAATGGCAGATAACAACAGCCTCCTGCCCCTGCTATGGGGGTGGATGACCTTTCTCCTGATGTAGGTCAAACCATCTATCTAGTATCCTAAGCACCTAAGATAAGAACTCGCTGGCCCTACCCAAGAAGTGATGGTCTGGTGGTCTATTGGTTTGACGGGAGCATGCCTCGGGAGGACTGCAGCCGGCTGTGGGGATCCATAGGGATGCTTGGGTCCCTCCAGAGGCCCTTCTCGGAAGGCCAGTTGTGATTTCCGGGACTGGCCTCGGCGTTTTTTCCTCGGAGGCATCAAGGGCAGGCAGTAGTAGCCTCATGTTGCCTGGGGTAATACGTCGGGGAGCCAGGCACCGATCCTCACCCATCCCTGGAGATCCAACAAAACAAGGAGAGAAAGAAACGGTGACCGCCCGGGGAAGCAAAGCCGGCCCACACTTGGCCGGATTAATCAGCGCTACGGAAGTTAAAGTCCCGGCGCCAGCAACTTGAAAATGCAGGAGGGACTCAAGGTGCCTGCTGTGTACCAGGCTTAGCGCTGCAGTTAGGGGGAGGTGGGGCTGTAAGAAGGGGTAGGGGGGGTGGGGCAGTGTGGTAACTTACACAGGGTAAGTGCAATTCCTCCAGTGAAGAAAGCCCCTGGAACACAAACTCGAGCGTGAAAGGGGGGGGGTCCCGGGGAGTGGGACTCGGACCGAGTAGCTCCGCTACCAGGCGCCGCCTCCCCGCCTCCCAGCCCTTTCGGCCAGCCCCGGAAGTCCGCCCGGCCCCCTCCCACGCCCGTCCTCCTCTCCCCTCCCCTCTCCTCCCCTCCACTCTTCCCTCACCTCGGAGGCTCCGGCACCTGAGCCCCACGGCCCCAGCGCCGGCCCTAACAACCCGGGCTGAGTTCCGGCTTCGAACGATTAAACGACGCTCGGTCCCGATTGGCGGCGCCCGCGTCACGTGACCGGCAACGCTCCGCCGGCGCCAATTTCAAACCGCGGAACAAACTGAAAGCCCCTTGCCCCCTTACCCCCTCCTCCCCCTCCCCTGACCTGGGACTTCCCCCTCCCCCCCCTCCCGGCGACCCCACCCCTTCCCTTCGCTGCCGGGGACCAGGCCGACCCGGTCCCCAGCGGCCCGGGGCCTGCTCCTGGACCCTGGCTCGGCCCGGCCCCTGGAGGCCTGCCCTGGGGCGGTGGTGGAGGCAGCAGCCGCGGTGCTGAGGTGAGAGGGCCTCGGGGGCGGCCGGGGTGGGGGGCGGCCTCTGCTCCCGAAGGGGAAGGTGGGGGTCCCCGGCCTGCCCCCCTCCCCAGGAGGGCCCTGGAGACCCCAGCGGGACGGGAGCCCCGGGCCTGGGAGGGGACTGGGCTCCGCAGCCACCCTCCTAAAATGGGATACCGCCGGTCCGCAGCTCCTGGGTCTCCCCTGAGATTTGCTCGGGGCCACCCTTGGTACACCTGGGCCCGGCCGGAGAGAGGGTCTCGGGCCCGAGTTTGGATCCCATCTCTGCACCGGCCGCCGGCCCCGACCTCTATGTCCTTTTCAGGGAAATGAATGACCCGGAGGAGGGAGCCCCAGAGGTGCTTGGGCCCCAGCCTGACACTACCCCGGCACTGGCGGCCGGCTCTCCTTTATACTAAGGACCGGATCCCGGCTCGGCCACTTTCTGCTTCTGCCCCCCAGCCTTCTGCTTCTGGAGGGGGGGGGGACTCACTGAGCAAATCTGTTATCCCAGGACCGCCCCCCCCCCCCAGGGCTCCCTTGTAGGTGTTTTGTGCCTTTCTCAGGTCAGTGTGGGGCTTTCTCGAAATGACCTTGGATGTTGTCACCTCATAGCATTTTGTTTGATGTCTCTTATGCACCTTAGATCCTATATTACAATTTTTTTTTTTGCCAGTGTACGTTGTTTTACCTTCCTTGAGGGCAAGAACTCATTCCCTTTAGTATTTTAACACTGGGCCATATAGGTGCTGTCAAATACATAAATGCCCAAGGGTAGGTATGAAGGGAACAGTAAGACTTGCTTCTGGGAAAGGACCTGCTGAAAAGAAAGCAGCAGGACCTGATGAGTATGGGGGCTAGCAGAATAGAGGGTCAAATTTAAGAGAGATGGAGAAAAGCTGAATTTGGAGGAACTTGAAAAAAAGTTCAAGAATTAAAAGAAGATTCTATGGGAGGCCCTGTCATCTTGTCAAATGCCTATGAGGTCAAGCGTTTTGATTCTCCAAATTGTATAAGCAGGGACCTAGAAAAAAGAATTCCTCTGATTCCCAGGATAACACCTTCTAAGAGAATGACATGTTTGAAGGATGAGTTTTCTCAAATAAGTATTTGAAGGTATCAGGCCAAAAATGTTTCCTTCCCCCAGCCTTAGACAGCTACTATAACATGAAGAAATCAGACCTGAATTCTAGTCCTGACCCTGCTGTTAACTTGTAGAAATTGAGCAAGTCATTTCTCCATACCTTATTTTACTCATTTAAAATGAAATTAATTAATAGCTACTCTGCAGGGATGTTCTACAAATTAAATGAGGTAATAGATGTTAGCTATTTTTTAAAAATTAAAACACTACAAACATATAGTACTAGCATTATTATAGGTTCATGGTTGAGAGCTGAAAGCAATTAGTGATTAGCCAATCTCTCATTTTACAGATGAAGAACCTGAGGCTCAAAGAGCTTCTGATCAGAATACATCTGAAGCATTATGTTTAGTCCTAGGAGCTATATTTAGGGTAGACATCGATAAGCTACAGAGTATCAATCCCAAGGAGATGAGATGGTGAGCCAGAATGGTGAAGAATATTGAAATGTTGAGATAATGCAACACAAGGATCAGTGTTTGGTTGGGAGAAGAGAAAACTTAGAGGGACATGAAAATATATGAAGGACTTTCATGTAAGAGAGATTAGACTTGTGTTTGACTTCAGAATGCAGAACCAAGAGTAGATGATAGAAGTTGCAAAGAAGCAATTTTAGACTAAGGTTCTTCCCAGTGGAAATCTACAGGCAAATGCTGGATGACCTTTTGTCCAGTATGTTATTGGATAAGGTATGGATTAAATTATTTTTTAAAATTTTTTAAATTTTTAAAAAAATTTTTAGTGAGGCATTTGGGGTTAAGGGTCACACAGCTAGTACGTGTTAAGTGTCTGAGGCTGAATTTGAACTCAGGTACTCCTGACTCCAGGGCCGGTGCTCTATCCACTGTGCCACCTAGCTGCCCCAGGTATGGATTAAATTAGATGCCATCTGAGGGCCCTATCAACTATCTCAGATTCTCTGAGGTTATGATTTCTCCAAGATCACATAATTAAGGGATAGCAGAAACAATTAAAATCAATCATTTTTCCATGGTTCCAGGATACAGTAAATAAAAATCTCCATTCCCCCCGCCCCCCACTTTGGCACTTCTTTGAGGCTAAAAGTTTATTGTAACACCTTTAATCTGAATTTTCTTGGGATTATATTAAGAAAATATGCCCACTAGAAGTAGCAAGGTACAGTGGACACAGTGTTGGTTTTGGAATCAGGAAGATCTAGTTGCACTTATTTTGACTTAGAGGGCAGCTAAGTGACACAGTGGATAAAGCGCTGGCCCTGGATTCAGAAAGACCTGAGTTCAAATCTGGCCTCAGACACTTGATGCTAGCTGTGTGACCCTAGTCAAGTCACTTAACCCTGTTTGCCCCATCCTGCCCCCCCCCCAAAATAAAGTGATTTAGCTATAGATAGAGCTTAGTTAGGCCTCATTTTTCATTTCATTTGCTTCAGTGATTGGCTTCCTTACCACTGGATTGGATGGTCCTTGCAAACTAGGACTTTATCTTTTTTTCCCCTGTCAGAAAATGTATTGACATATATACATTTCTACTTGGAGAGAAAGATTTAGAATTCTTTCTGTTAATTAGAATAATTTAACCAAAGCAACTTTTAGCTTAGTAATTGTAAAATAAGGCACTAAATTCTATGGCAAAATAAAACTTAAAAAACAAAATATAAGCTTGAGGTTTTTGATTTGCTAATCAGAAATTTTTTTTATCTTTTTTTTTTTTTTGGTGGATCAATGAGGGTTAAGTAATGAGCTAGTAAGTGTCAAGTGTCTAAGGCCTCATTTGAACTCAGGTCCTCCTCAATGCAGGGCTGGTGCTTTATCTACTGCACCACCTAGCTGCCCCAATCAGAAAAATTTTAATGTTGGTGGCAGCTATTCCCTAGGAGAAAATGTCTTCCAGAAACCAATTATTCCCTTTCTAACCGCTCCCTGTAAGAGTGGATTAAACAAGAAGACATACTTACTTTTACTTTGGTCACTATAGGGATAAGGACTGGAACTATGATTTCAACATTTCAGGGAATTCCTGAACGAGGAAATCTTCTTGATAATTTGTAACCTTATTGCCTAGGGCCCTGAGAAACTATATGACTAGTCCAGAGTTCCATAGCCAGTATTTGTTAGAGGTGGGACTTGAACCCAGGTCTTGGTGGATTTGAAATCAGCATTCAAGGGCAGGGACTTTTCCCCTATATCCTCAGTACCTAGTGCAGTGCCTTGTACTAATGGGTGCTTACTATTTGACTTAAATTGACTTCTATTAGTTGGGATCAAAGCATAACCATTCCTTGGATTCATTCTGATTATCAGGATTTGTTCCTGTTGAGGAGGACTGTTTTTTTTCTACAAGCCCTTCTTTTCTCAGCCTTACAATCCATGTCAAACTGCCTCTTGCTCTTTACAGGGTCTATTCTTGTTTTCAATGGAGAGGATTGCACAGATTCATGATGAAAACTAGCCCCCATCGGCCCCTGATTCTCAAAAGACGGAAACTTCCCCTTCCTATCCGTGATGCCCCAGGTGAAGGAGCAAAAGATGAGCCTAAAGCGACTCCTGCTCAACAGGAGTCTGGGCAAATGCAGCCACCCAAGGAGGTGGCAGAACCTGATCTTCAGAAGTTTCCAACAGGCATCAAGATCATCAACCATCCCACCATGCCGAACACCCAAGTGGTGGCAGTTCCCACCAACACAGATATCCAGAGCATCATTGCAGCCCTGACTGCCAAAGGGAAAGAGAGCGGGAGCAGTGGGCCCAACAAATTCATACTTATCAGCAGTGGACGGGCCCCTACCCATCCTCCGGGATCCCAGCCCCCAAACCAAGGAGATGAAGTGGGCAAGAGGGCAGAAGTGGTAGCTGCAAGCATGGGACCAAAACCTGCAACTAGAGACGTGACCCTACCCAGACCACTAGGAGCCCATTCTGGTCGGGGATGGGAGCTGGAGGGCTGTGGTATGTGATCTTTAAAGCAAGGAAGTGGGAAGGCTCAGTATACATTGAGGAAAACCTTACTAGACAGTGGAACAGTGGGAAACGATCTTTGTTGGCAGGATTTTTGTTTACAATCTGTTCTTTGGTCCTAAACCTCAGTTCTTATCAACTGGGTTCTGAGACTAGGATTAAAATTCAGCTTTTCCATATTCTTGATTTGGTAAAGGACTTTCTGTTCATTTCTCCTGTTGACCCTGCAAAGAGGAGAAGATTAGGTTTGTTTTGTTTTGTTTTGTTTTCTGGGGGGGTGAGGCAATTGGGGTTAAGTGACTTGCCCAGGGTCACACAGGTAGTAAGTGTCAAGTATCTGTAATGATTGGAATGACGCCACCTGCTGGAGACTTACTGTAGAAGAGTTCCGCCCATGAAGCGAAGGTCTTTGAGGGCAAGACCAGGAGTCTTTTCTTTGGCGTCAGGAAGTGACGTGGGCTAGTGGGAGGAGGAAGGAAGAGACTGGTGGCTCGGTGTCACTCTTTTTCCTTAGGACGCTGGTGGAGAGGGGAGCTAGAAATGCACTCTCCCTTTAATAGATAGGAATCTAGGCCTTTCTCTCTCTCTTTACCAAATTCTTATTCTCCTTAATAAATGCTTAAAAGTCTAACTCTTGCTAAAGCTTATAATTTATTGGCGACCACTCATTAGATATTTTAGACAGACTAGCTAGAATTTTAGCCCTTAACATATCTGAGGTCCTGAGGGCTGGTGCTCCATCCACCGTGCCACCTAGCTACTCCTAGATTAGTTTTTATAGTGAAGTACAGGAACAGAAAGTGATTTATCTTGAGTGAGTGACTTTTTGGTAAGGTTAAATTGCATAGGGGGCAGCTAGTTTGGACAGAGAATAAAGCATGGGTCCTGGATTCAGGAGGACCTGAGTTCAAATCTGGCCTCAGATACTTGACACTAGCTGTGTGGCCCTGGACAAGTCACTTAACCCTCATTGCCCTGGGGGGGTTAGGGGGAGAGGTTAAATTGCTTAGTGTTCCCTTGAAGATCAGGGTAGCTAGAGTTAAGATCCAAGTTGAACTGTACTTCTGAATTCCCCCCAAATCTAGAATGGAGCAAAGCTACTTAGGGTCATCTTAGATTCAAAGATTCTCTGATTCCAAAATATTGAACGCTGTGGGAATGGTCTTTAATTGCCTATTTGGATATGGGGAGACCCAGCTGCTGGAACAGCTGGCAAGCAGGTAAAGAGGATCCTTGATTTATTTCTTCAACAGCTGGAAGTGAGGCAGCAGGCTGCCTTCTGGATGATAGCCTGACCAATATTCAATGGTTAGGAAAGATGAGTTCTGATGGACTGGGTTCCTGCAGCATCAAACAAGAGATAGAAGAGAAAGAAAACCAACATCTGGAGCAAAGTCAAGTCAAGGTGAGTTTTCTTAAGAGTAATGTGGTCAGGGCAGCTGTGGATAGAGCACCGGCCCTGGAGTCAGAAGGACCTGAGTTCAAATATGACCTCAGACACTTGACACTTGCTAGCTGTGTGACCCTGGGCAAGTCTCTTAACCCCAGTTGCCACACACACACAGACACACACAGACACACACACACACAAGAGCAATGTGGTCAGAAGGGTCAGTCAAGATCATTTCCCAAGAAAGGGAAGTATCTTGAATGTCTTGAAAGTCACCTATAACAGAATCTCCTAGTTCCAGTTCATTTTCCACTATGGCAATGATGTATAACTATGGACAGTTCTCTTTCCTCTGAGACTTTTTCCTCTCATGCATGAAATGGGAAGACTATTCATAAATATTACTGTGTGGTAAGTATGAATCATTGAATTGGAAGGAACTTTAGAAGTTGGCTATTCCAGTGATCTGTCTGTCCAGTACATGAATCTTTTCTAAAATCTCCTCAACAAGTGATCATTCAGTATCTATTTGAAGGGGGAATTCACTACATTATAAGATAGTATGTTCAAGGACATCACCATTCTTCTAGTGGGCAAGGTTGAAAATCTCAGTCACCTATGCCCTTCTCTCTCACTTACCCCTCTATGTCCAATCAGTGGTCCAGTCTTAGCAATTCCACTTTTTCACTATTTCTCACATCTGTCCACTTCTCTGCACTCATGCCAGGACCACTTCAGTCCAGGCCTTTATCACCTCTCCCCTTTCCAATATATCCCCCACATAGCTGCCAAAGCAGTATTCCTAAAGCGAAGGTCTGACCACATCTCTTCTGTTGAAGAAGCTTCCGTGGCATACTACTGCTTTTAGGAAAAACAAACCTTGGTGCCATTTAAAACTCTTTACAGTATGGCTCTAGCCCCCCCTTCTATGTTGATTAAATATTATGTACGCCTCACAATGCACAATTGTATTGTCTAACTGGCCTACCTGCTATTCTCTATACACATCATTCTATCTCACAGCTCTGTTCTTTGTATTGGCTTTGCCATGTTGAAATGCTTTCTTTTCACCTCTGCATCTTGGAAACCCATGGTCCATCAAGGTTCACCTTAAGCACCATTTCCTTTAAGAGGCCTTTCCTGATCCCCTCAGTTTTTAGTGCCTCTTTGACAAATCACTGTGTATTTATTTTGAATATGATCTGTATTTTTACTCATCTGTGGACAGATATCATGGACCTTCTCAATTCTATGTGTCTAGTACGTAGCATAGTTCCTAGCACATAATAGGTACTTGTTTGTTGATAGATTGATTCTACTCTTAAATACCTGTAATTGTTAGGAAATTTTTCCTTCTATGGAGTTGAAATCTGCCTTTTTGTAATTTAAACTAAACAAGTTTTTTTTCCCCCCCAAAAGAAAAGCCAGCATAGCACTTTTGTCACAACAAAACTTCAGATCATATGATGAAGGGCGAGTAGGTGGTAACAGTTTCTCTTACTAAATCACTACACAGGACAGTGAAAGGGGGCTGGAAATGTGAAGAAAGTGGAAGTGGGGGTTTTTAGCAGTTGAGGAGCTGAGATATTGAAGCTGTGCTGTATGTTTTTTGTAGAGAATGTGCAATGACTTGCAACTACTGTAATGATGACTGGATTTTGATCATGTTGAATATTTTACAAACAGCCCTTCAATGTAACAATCAATTCAAGTTCTTGGAATTTAGGTAGTTGTGAAACCTTGATGACTACTCTTTTAAGAGTCCTCCAAATCTATTAGAAAACTACAAGAAAGAAAAAAAAAAGTGGGGCAGCTAGGTGGCAGTGGATAAAGCACGGGCCCTAAATTCAGGAGGACCTGAGTTCAAATCCAGCCTCAGACACTTGACGCTTACTAGCTGTGTGACCCTGGGGAAGTCACTTAACCCCAATTGCCTCACAAAAAAAAAAGAAAGTAGATCTTTTCAATGCCATATTGGACAAAGCCACTTGGTGTCTTATCTGTAGGACAACTGAGGCAATTTAAACCTATTTATTGATATCTGACTTTTTTTTTCATATTTTTTTCTTTCTTTTTTTTTTTTTTGTGAGGCAATTGAGGTTAAGTGACTTGCCCAGGGTCACACAGCTAGTAAGTATCAAGTGTCTGAGGCTGGATTTGAACTCGGGTCCTCCTGACTCCAGGGCCAGTGCTCTATCCACTGCACCACCTAGCTGCCCCCAAAAAGATCTACTTTCTTTCTGGTTTTGGGTTTTTTTTGGTAGGGCAATGAGGGTTAAGTGACTTGCCCAGGGTCACACAGCTAGTAAATGTGAAGTGTCTGAGGTCGTATTTGAACTCAGGTACTCCTGAATCCAGGGCTGGTGCTTTATCCACTGTGCCACCTAGCTGCCCCGAAAAGATCTACTTTCAAAAGGTAGAGGCACAGTGGCTAGAGCACCGTCCCTGGAGTCAGGAGGACCTGAGTTCAAACCTGGTCTCAGACGCTTGATATTTACTAGCCGTGTGACCTTGGGCAAGTCACTTAACCCTCATTGCCTAACCAAAAATAAAAAAATTTTTTAAAAAAGAGTAAGAGGAAAGGAAGGTTGGTCAACAAGCATTTCTTCAGTACTTACTATGTACTGTAGTGTGAAGGCACGGGGGGGGGGGGGGGACGACACTGTAAAAAGACAAAATAAAAAATAGTTCCTGGTTTTAAGGAGCTCCTACTGGGAGAATGCAATCTTTAAACAGGTAAATTAAATCCACTATAATCTGAGTCAGGATACAGCTTTAACAATTAAGTGGATCTGGAAAGGTTTTCTATTAGAGATAGCACTTGAATTAGATTTGGAAAAAGCTAAGAATTCTAAAAAGAAGTGAGCCAGATAAAGAACACACCATTTTCTACCTGTTGGTTCTATTTTTCTACTTTGGAGCAACCTATACTAAATATAATCTCTCTCTCTGACATGACAAGCCATCAAATATTTAACATGTCATGGTACTAGACCAGAGGGTAGGCAGGGCTGGGGGTGTTTGCACAAGTGACAGACAGCTGAGTACATGGGCACTCTTCACATGTAAGGCAAGTTCTTGCTGAATACTAGTGTCTTAGCTCTCTTTACCAACTGCTTTTAGAGGCCCACACAGACACTACTAACGGTAGTCCTTGTCTGGCACTCTCTGGAAAGTAGGCAAGATGGCCCCTCAGAACTCAATCAAGGAGACCAAAATATGTAGGGAGACACAAAGAAAGACCCATGGGGGAGTGAGCCAGGATTTGCCAAGATGCTATGCCTACTTCTGTGTTGTGAGACACCTAATTCTCTTTCTCATATTCAAAACTTTCAAAAATTGTACTCCGGGGCGGCTAGGTGGCACAGCGGATAGAGCACTGGCCCTGGAGTCAGGAGGACCTGAGTTCAAAGCCAGCCTCAGACACTTAACACTTACTAGCTGTGTGACCTTGGGCAAGTCACTTAACCCCAATTGCCTCACCAAAAAAAAAAAAAAAAAATTGTACTCCATCACTGTAGAATAATGAGACCCAGCTCCATCATGATAAGCACCCCAACCATCTCTTCATTGTAGTCTTAATTCAACTAATAAAAGTGTAAAACAGAATCCTACAACATTCCTCTAAAGACCTCTCTTCATGTCCATACTGATAAATTAACATTCTTTAGTTCTGATCATTTAGCCAATTATTATTCTATCCAGTTGGACCTCATTCCTGACAGCCCAAATTTCTCCATCTTGTCAATAAGGGTATCATGAGAGACTTTGTCGTTTGTTTTTTTTTGGGGGGGGGGTGATGAAATTTAGCTATACTACTCTTCCAACTTCTACCAATCTAGTAACACTATCTAAAAAAGGAAATGGAAGTTAGTAGGACATGACTGGTTCTTAGTGAAGTCATGCTAAGTGCTCATAAAGCTCATAAATAATACAGTCTAGAATTTTGCTGTTATCAACATCAAGATCACCAATATTTAAGATATTTCTCTGTCTCCAGGCTTATTTCACCATTCTTGTTCTTCAGTATTACTTAAAAATCAAAACAGTGGCCCAGTAATTAAATCTGTGGGTAAATTATTTCCCATTTTGATGAGAGAATTGGACTTTTTAAAGTTGCTAGTTTTCTATTGCCTCGGCTATCTTTGACTTCAAATCCCTATTAGTATTTATCTACCTTTTCCAAATGTGAAGATCATTTTCTTCAATAGAAAAGATGGGGCCTGATGATTATAGAATCTTGGTGCTGGAAATGATCTAGTCTAGTTCCCATCTGAAGCACCACTCCACATCATCCCTGACAAGCAGTTATGCATCGTCTGCATCACAGACACCAGGGACAGCATTTTGTTTTCCAAGACGTGCTGTCCTGTTTTCAGGTAGCTGTGATTGGTAGGAAGTTTCTCTTTACCTTGAACTAGATCTGGCCTCCCTATGACTTCTACCCCATTGATCCTTGCTCTGCACCTTAGGATCAAGCAGAACAAATCTCATCTCTTCTGTATGACAACCCTCCTGATATTTGGAAACAGTGCTAAGGTGTAGGCCTCCTCTACACCGTCCTTCTGTCTCAGAATAAATCATCTTTATTTCTTTGAATCAGTCTTTGTGATACATGGCTTCATGTACTTTCACTACTCTAGTTGCCTTCCTCTGGACTCCCTCCAGCTCGTCAACGTCCTTCCTAAAAATGTGACACCCTCTCCTCATCCCCCAAACTAAATAATCCCAATGTGGTTCAGCCAGAGCAGAATACAGTGGTAGAATTCCCTGTCTTTCAGGTATTTGCACTGATTAATGCAGCCTCAGATCATGGTTGGTTTTTTTTTTTTTGGCTGCCACATCACACCGTTGACTTTTATTCAACTTGGAGTTCACTAAAACCCCTGGATCTTTTTCACATGATCTGCTTTATGGTAGTGCAGTGGATAGAGCACTAGTCCTGGAGTTGGGAAGACCTGAGTTCAGATCCAGTCTCAGACAGTAGCTATGTAAGTTACTTAACCTCTGCCTCAGTTTCCCCATCTGTAAAATGGGGATAAGAATAGCATCTACATTGCTGGGTGATTGTGAGTCAAATGAGATATTAATTGTATGGTGCTTAGGACAATGACTGGCATATAGTAAGCACTATAGAAATGTTCACCATCATTATTAGCTATTATCATGTCTTTCTCACTCTATAATTGTGCCCATAACTTTTAGAGCCCTGGTGCGATACTTGTACATTTATTTCCATTAAATTTCATCTTTGGGGGAAGCTAGGTGGCACAGCGGATAAAACACCGGTCCTGGATTCAGGAGGACCTGAGTTCAAATCTGGATCAGACACTTGACACCTACTGGCTGTGTGACCCTGGGCAAGTCACTTAACCCCCCATAGCCTTGCCAAAAAAAAAAATTTCATCCTTAAGAGAGTTAGCCCTTGGGGCAGCTAGGTGGTATGGTGGATAGAGCACTGGCCCTGGAGTCAGGAGGACCTGAGTTCAAATCTGGTCTTACACACTTAACACTTACTAGCTGTGTGACCCTGGTCAAGTCACTTAACCCCAATTGCCTCACTAAAAAAAACAAACAAACAAACAGAGAGAGAGAGAGAGTTAGCCCACTAGTCCAGCATGTCAGGATATTTTTAGTTCCTGGTTCTGTTGTCCAACATATTAACTCTTCTCCCTAGCAACATTTGATTTGCAGATTTAATACACATGCCATCTTCATCTTTAATCAGAATATTGAATGGGATAAACACCTGTGGGACTCTGGTAGATACAGCATCCAAGGTGATATCATTCCAATAATCAAGACGCTATATTTGACTGTTGTGAATGTACCTAAATGCACTATCATCCATGCCATTTCTTTCCATATAGCCCACAGAACTATCTTGATAGCCTTTGTCATATGCCAGGTGTTAGCAGCATCCCTTTAATTTGCCAGTTTGAAAGCCTTGACAAAAATGAAAAGATTCTTTATCCATATAGGTTCATAATAATCACTGCTTTTCCTTTTTACAATCTTCATAAGCCACTTTGCTGGAAGAATCCACCTTTTCTTTGTGCCCATGTCAATGCTATTGTACCTTTTCTAAGAGGTCGTGAGCAATGACTAAACATTCATTCCTAAATTTTCAGTATATCGGGATATAATTTTGCTTCTGCCAGATGATTGAAAGTCTTTAAGAACAGTTAGAATGCTCTCTTGCCATCTTAAGTATCTTGGATTTCAGTTTTGTGCTGGGTTTTTTTCCTATTCATTGCCCTCTGAAGATCATTCTTATTAATAGAGAATATAGAAGGAAAATAAAAGTTTGATTTTTCTTCTTTGTGTCATCTGTTATACTCTCATCTCCCTAAACCCTGTTACTATTCCTTTCTTTTGTTTTTGTTTTTGTTTTTTTAGTGAAGCAATTGGGGTTAAGTGACTTGCCCAGGGTCACACAGCTAGTAAGTATTAAGTGTCTGATTTGAACCCAGGTACTCCTGACTCCAGGGCCGGTGCTCTAGCCACTGCACCACCTAGCTGCCCCTATTCCTTTCTTTTAAAATGATGTCATTCTTTTTTTTTTTTTTTTTTTTTTTTTTTTGGTGAGGCAATTGGTGTTAAGTGACTTGTCTAGGATCACACAGCTAGTAAGTGTAAAGTGTCTGGTTCGGATTTGAACTCAGGTCCTCCTGACTCCAGGGCTGGTGCTCTATCTACTGTGCCACCTAGATGCTCCCATAATTCTTTTTTAATGTCTTTTACAAAATTTATTTGGAATTTTTTTTTTCTCCCAATTACATGTAAAAACAATTTTAACGTCCATTTAAAAAACTGTGTTCCAAATTCTTTTCCTGCCTCCCTCCCCACCCCTTCCCCTTAAGAGTGCAAGCAATTCAATATAAGTTAGACATGTGTAGTCATACAAAACATTTCTACATTAGTCAGGTTGTAAAAAAAAAAACCAGACAAAAAAACTTAAGAAAAAGAAACTTTAAAAATATGTTTCAATTTTTATTCAGACACCATCAGTTCTTTCTCTGGAGATGGATTGCATTTTTCTTTTTTTTTGAGGGGAGGGCAGGGCAATGGGAGTTTAAGTGACTTGCCCAAGGTCACACAGCTACTAAGTGTTGAGTGTCTGAGACTAGATTGGAACTCAGATCCTCCTGAATCCAAGGCCAGTGCTTTATTCACTAAGCCACCTAGCTGCCCCCAGATTGCATTTTTCATAAGTACTTGAGAGTTGTCTTGGATCATTGTATTGCTGAAAATAGCCAAGTCATTCACAGCTGATCATCTTGCAATATTGTTGTTACTTTGTACACAGTACATATCACTCTGCATCAGCTCATGTAAGTCTGTCTGGGTATTTCTGCAAGCAATTCTGCTCATTGTTTCTTATTACACAACAGTGTTCCATCATAATCTCATCCAACAATTTGTTCAGCCATTCCCCAGTTGATGGGCATACCCTCAATTTCAAATTCTTTGTACCAGAAAAAGGCTTCCATAAATTTTTTTTGTACATATAGCTCCTTTAACTTTTTGTTTTTAATCTCTTTTTGGATACTGACCTAGTAGTGGTTTTGCTAGGTCAAAGAGTATGCAGGGTTTTATAGCCCTTTGGCCATAGTTCCAAATTGCTCTACAGAATTTTTGAATTGGTTTACAACTCCACCATTGGTGCATTAGTCTCATTTTTCCCATATTCCCTACATTTGTTATTTTCCTCTACTGTCCTGTTATCCAATCCAATAGGTATGAAGAGGTACCCCAGAATTGTTTTGACTTGCATCTTTCTAATCAATAGTGAGTTAGAGCATTTTTTTTAATATGACTATAGATAGCTTTGATTATTTCATCTGAAAACTTCATATCTTTTGATCATTTATCAGTTGGAGAATGGCTCTTATTTTAACAACTTTGACTCAGTTCTCTATGTGTTGGAGAAATGAGGCCTTTATCAGACAAACTTGCTTCAAAATTTTTTCACAGTTACTATTGCTAATTGAATTTCCCTCCATCCTTCTCCTTCTCCTTGTCATTTACTCTATTCTCTATCTCCTTTCACCCTTTCCCTCCTTAAAGGTGTTTTGCCTTTGACTGCCACCTCCTCAAATCTGCCTTCCCTTCTATAACCTCTTCCCTCCCTCTCTCCCTTTATCCCCTTCCTCTCCTATGTTCCTGCAGGGTAAAATAGATTACTATACCCAATTGAGTATGTATGTTATTCCCTCTGAGGTAATTCTGATGAGCATAAGGTTCACTCACTCCCCAGCATCTCCACCATCTTCCCCTCCACTGGATAAGATTTTTCTTGCTTCTTTTATGTGAGATACTTTACCCCATTCTACCTCTTCCTTTCCCTTTCTCCCAGTACATTCCTCTCTTACCCCTTAATTTTATTTTTTTAAAGATATTACCCCTTCATATTCAACTCACGCCTGTGCCCACTGTCTAAATATACTCCATTCAGTTGCCCTAATAATGAGAAAGTTCTTATGAGTTACAAGTATCATCTTCCCATGTAGGAATGTAAACAGTTTAACCTTTTAATATCCCTTATGATTTATTTTTCCTGTTTGCCTTTTTATGTTTCTCTAAAGTCTTGTATTTGAAAGTCAGATTTTCTATTCAGTTCAGGTCTTTTCATCAAGACTGCCTGAGGGGCAGCTAGGTGGCACAGTGGAGAGAGCACCGGCCCTGGAGTCAGGAGGACCTGAGTTCAAATCAGGCCTCAGTCACTTGACACTTACTAGCTGTGTGACCTTGGGCAAGTCACTTAACCCCAATTGCCTCACCAAAAAAACCCAAAAAACCCAACAAAATCCAAGAATGCCTGAAAGCCCTCTATTTCGTTGAATTCCCATTTTTTCTCCTGAAGGGTTACACTCAGTTTTGCTAGGTAGGTGATTCTTGGTTGTAATGCCAGTTTCTTTGCTCTTCAGAATATCATATTCCAAGCCTCTGATCCTTAAATGTACAAGCTGCTAAAGCTTGTGTTATCCTGACTGTGGCTCCACAATACTTGAATTGTTTCTGGTTGCTTGCAATATTTTCTCCTTGACCTGGGAGCTCTGGAATTTGGCTATAATATTCCTGGGAGTTTTCATTTTAGGGTCACTTTCAAGAGGTGATCAGTGGATTCTTTCAGTTACTTATTTTACCTTCTGGTTCTAGAATATCAGGACAGTTTTCCCTGTCAGTTTCCTGGATGATGATGTCTAGGTTATTTTTTTGATCATGGCTTTCAGGTAGTCCAATCATTTCAAATGATCTCTCCTGGATCTATTTTCCAAGTAAGTTGTTTTTCCACTGAGATATTTCACATTATTTTCACATGAAATATTTCATATTTCTATTTTTTCCTTCTTTTGGTTTTTCTCTATTATGTCTTGATTTCTCATAACGTCATTAGTTTTCTTTTGCTCAATCTTCATTTTTAAGGAGTTATTTTCTTCAGAGAGCTTTTGTATGTACCTCCTTTTACATTTGGCCAATTCAGCTTTTCAAGGCATGCTTTTCCTCATTGGCTTTCTGTACCTCTTTTACCATTTGGCTTAGTCTGTTTTTTAAGGTGTTATTTTCTTCAGTATTTTTTGTGTGTGCGTCTCCTTTACCAAGCTGTTGACTTTTTTTTTTGGTGAGGCAATTGGGGTTAAGTGACTTGCCCAGAGTCACACAGCTAGTAAGTGTCAAGTGACTGAGGCTAGATTTGAACACAGGTCTTTCTGACTCCAGGGCTGGTGCTCTATCCACTGTGCCACCTAGCTGCCCCGACGTTGTTTTTTTTCATGATTTTCTTACATCAACTCTTATTCCTCTTTCTATTTTGTCCTCTACCTCTCTTGCTTTATTTTCAAATTCTTTTTTCAGCCCTTCTATGGCCTGAGACCAATTCATATTTTTCTTGGAAGCTTTGGATGTAGGAGTTTTGACTTAGTTATCTTCTTCTGAGGGTGTTTTTTAATCTTCCTTGTCACCATAGAAACTGTCTATGGTCAGCATTTTTTTCTGTTTGCTCATTTTCCCAGCCTATTTCTTGACTTTTAACTCTTTGTTAAAGTGGGGCACTGCTTCCAGGGTGGAGGGCGTATTGTCCTAAGTTTCAGGGGGTTTGTATAGTTGTTTTCAGAGATACTCCTAGGAATTTGTAAGTTTTTAGTTCTTCCAAAGTGGTATGATTTAAGGAGAGGTATGTTTACTACTCTCCTGTCCTGTGCTCTGGTCTGCAAGCAACCACAAGCCTGATTTTCTGCCCTGTAACTATGAACAAAGTTCCACTCCACTGTGGCTGCAAGTTCTTGTATGCTTGTCCTCTTCCCCAACCTGGGGCTACCACCCAAGACTCTTTTTAAGACCTCAAAAAAAAATCCCAAAAAACAAAAACATATATATATGTATATAAAATTCAGCAAAATAAATCTCTACATTGGCCATGTCCAAAAATGTATGTGTTTTTTAAGTCCATCACTTATGGCAAGAGGTGGGTGGCATGATTCATCTTCAGTACTCTTCACTTAGGATTTATCATTGCATTAATCATAGTTCTAAAGCTTTCAAGGTTGTCTCTATAATGTTATCATTGTATAAATTGTTCTAGATGCTCATTTTACTCTATTGGTCCAGATAGGTCTTTTCACAGTTTTCCTCTATAATTGTCTATTTTGTCATTTCTTATGACACAATAACACATACCACATGTACCACAGTTCTTTAACCATAGAGTTTCTTCTTACTGTTTGAAATCAGGTCTAGAATAATGGAATCATGATGTGCTTTCCTTTTGTCATTTCTTCAGCCTTTGGGGTGTCATAGGATTTCATATTTAGAACTGGAGGGGAACTTGTAGATAATCTAGTTTCAACTATCTCATTTTACAGGTGAGGAAACTGAGGCATAAAGAGATTAAGTGACTTCCCTAAGATCCTTCAGGTAATTAGTGTTAGAGCTGGAATTTGAACCTGAGTCTTCTGACTCCTAATCCAGCATTCTTTCCTCTGTACCATGGTTTTTCCTCAGTGAAAATGAAAATTGTCCCCAGGGAAATGATGAATTTATCAGCTCCTCAACTTTTAGTAGACTCTTTCAACATATGTCTGACCTATTGGTGTAAACTATTCCTTATTATATTTTGTCTCCACTCAGTTTGTGATTTAAATTAAAAACTTATCAACTGCTTTGTCCACTCAACTTAGTGGGCTGCAATGTTCCCCTACAACAATATATCTGTGATGTAGAGCTATTCTTATATAGCAATTTGCACTCCAAACATGAGTTCCAATTTAATAATAAAGCATCTTAAACTTGATCTCTCCAGTATTTCAAGAATATGTGATTTGAATATTGTCATAACTCTTTCCACCAAAGTAGATTGCAGTCCCCCTAAACCTTAGTAATTGGACTTTGCGATTGATATCCCTAAAACGTCAGTCACTATGCAACCAACATGGTGATGAGCTTCTTGAAATTACCTAGGTTGGTTCTCAGACAAAAGAC
Source organism: Dromiciops gliroides (assembly GCF_019393635.1). Taxonomy (NCBI): domain Eukaryota; kingdom Metazoa; phylum Chordata; class Mammalia; order Microbiotheria; family Microbiotheriidae; genus Dromiciops; species Dromiciops gliroides. Next base: position 199,282,228 of record NC_057865.1, read on the forward strand.
TTATAGTTCATCACTGAGACTTTACTTAATGCCTTTCTGTGCTGGAAGGAATTAAGCAGAGCTTACATTCTATGAACAACTCTGTTCGACCATGAGGTATCAGTAGGACTTCTGTGAACTATAAATCATTTCTGGAGAATTCTTTCTAACACACAAAAACTATATACATTCATTAGCACACTGGCAGAGTATGAAGGGGATGAATATTTCCTCTGTGGAACAGCGTTTGGGGCTTTGCTACCATAACAAGAAATGCTTTATTTCTTTAAAATAAATTTTATTGTGCAAAAAAGAGACCTATTGGTCAGTGTATTATATTCAACTTTACCATATATTAAACAACCAACCAAGCATTAGGTTTTACATCTGACAGGGACATTTTAGATTATATTATGTGTGATTGTGAAGATAGATGATGGAAAATTCATATCTACCTTGGGTGTTGGTTTTATTATTCAGGAACAGAATGTTTTACTTGTCTCAAAAATAGTAAAACTTATTACTTAGAATAAAAATATATAAAAAATAAGTTGCCAAAAGATACACACACTAGAAAAAATAATATTGGTAGCAGAGTGAATCATATATGAGTTAAATACTTCTGAGCATTGTATTTGGTTTGGTTTGGTTTCGTTTCGTTTTGTTTTGTTTTGTTTTTGGTGAGGCAATGGGGGTTAAGTGACTTGCCCAGGGTCACACAGCTAGTAAGTGTCAAGTGTCTGAGGCCAGATTTGAACTCAGGTACTCCTGACTCCAGGGCCAGTGCTCTATCTACTGCGCCACCTAGCTGCCCCTGAGCATTGTATTTGAAGGCAGAGAACCTGGGTTCAAATCTCAACCCTGCAATTTACTGTTTGTGTCACCTTGGTCGGGTTACTTAACTTGTGATCCTAAGAATAATGCAGACTGATTTAAGCCAATCTAGTGGCCTGATGTTATCAGATATTCAGTTCCTTCTAATTCTATGAAAGCCGTTTATATCAGACCACTGGATTGGCTTAAATCAGTCTGCATTATTCTTAGGATCACAGATTTAGAACTAGAAGAAATTTCAGAGATCTAATACCGGTGGTCTGATAGAAAAGGCTTTCACAGAATTAGAAAAAACTCAATCTCTAATACCTCTGCGTGTGGCAGGTCCCACAACTAAGATGGCCACAAACAAATTTCTTCTAGAATCATCCTCTGGGTAAGAGGGTTTTTCCAAGAGATGTACTCTAGATGGGCAGGCGGCTTTGATGACTTTTTTTCCTTTTTTGTCCTTCTTTTCCCTTTTCTCTCTTTGATGTTCTCAGATGGAAGAACCCCCAGCTGCATCAACCTCCTGGCAGGAGTCTGTATCGGAGAGACCACCTTATTCCTACATGGCTATGATCCAGTTTGCCATCAACAGCACTGAGCGGAAACGCATGACCTTGAAGGACATCTATACCTGGATTGAGGATCACTTTCCCTACTTTAAGCACATCGCCAAACCAGGCTGGAAGGTCTCTATAATGTCTCTATAACAATCAGGGCTCAGGTGACCAATTCCCCGCTGTGTCATGGAAAAATAGACGAGAGTAGAAGAGATTAGATGCAAAAATAAATGCATCTGAAATTTGGATTTGTAACTTACTTCCGGTGACCTAAACGGACAAGCAGTTCCCTATTCAGACGCTCCTCCTTAAAATACCGTGATACTTTGTTGTTCACTCCAGTGTAGAATGTGGTTCAGAATTCCACTTTGCCCTTGCTCAGTAGAAAATATTCTTAGTGTACAACTAGATATCATGTCTTACCATAACTTGCTCTGAAATCATCTTTTAGATCACTGAATTTCATACTTGATAGTCTCTAGAACATCTTCCCAAGTTTCTGTAGTTAATAATACTTTGGGCAGGGGGAGCGTGGCAATGAGAGTTAAGTGACTTGCTCAGGGTCACACAGCTAGTAAGTGTCAAGTGTCTGAGGCTGGATTTGAACTCAGGTCCTCCTGAATCCAGGCTCAGTGCTTTATTCCCCAATACTTTCAGAATCAATATAGAATGATGTGTTCCAAATAACCTAGCTATTCGATTTGCAATTAGGGTGTCTACAATGGCTGATGATTCACCTCCTCTATATTTGTGAGATTAGCAAGCTTTTTGTTGTTGTTGTTTTTTGGTTTTTGGTTTTTTAGTGAGGCAGTTGGGGTTAAGTGATTTGCCCATGGTCACACAGCTAGTAAGTGTTAAGTGTCTGAGGCCGGATTTGAACTCAGGTCCTCCTGACTCCAGAGCCGGTGCTCTATCCACTGCGCCACCTAGCTGCCCCCATTGGCAAGCTTTTTAAAATGGTGTGCCAAGGCTCTGACCCTTCAGGAGAGAGGGTGACAGAAGAGAGTGAGGCATAGTTTTGTGCATTCCATAGACCACCGGCCTCTGATCTGGTAGAGAATACTCAGCCCTGTCCTAGGGTCTGTGAGAGGGTAAGAGACAGTGTAGGAACAGGTACCTGCATCCTCACCTGCAGCCCTCCTTGAGGCACTAGATGGTGGTGATCTCAGTAGGAAATGGTCTTGACTGTTCTTCAACCTCTGCTTTAATTGACCTGAGATTCACGGATGAGGATGTTCCTTGTTTGGGTTGCTACTTGTGTTGGTACATTCCACATCAGCCAGTGCTCTTGAGGCCTTCCCTCTTGTGCCTTTTGTGTCTTAAGGATTCTGATGTGCTGCTTGAGCTGTCGGTCTCTTGTCTCCTGTTCTTGCCAAGTGAATCTTTCTTCTCTGGTCAACCTTGTCTTCCACTCACTGCACAAGTCATTGTTGTCTAACATGTTGCTGCTTTATTTCATTTGTTTTTACGTTTTTTGAATGAGTATGAGGAATGATCCTTCTTTTGTTCTTGTTGTTTGTCCTTCATTCTCGAAGAGGACCATGACATTGGGGTAATGTCATGACTTGTAGTGAATTGGATTTAAGTGAGGGAGGGCTATGCAAAGTCACCAATCTCACTTTCTCCTCCAGGGCCATCTGAGTCCAGTGGCAAAATATATATCAGGACGACTGGAGATGGCCTCAGATGTTTAAGGCAATTGGAGTTAAGTGACTTGCCCAGGGTCACACAGATAATAAGTGTCCAAGGTCAGATTTGAACTCAGGTCCTCCCAGCTTCAGAGCCAGTGCTTTTCACATTGCGCCACATAGCTCTTTCATCCCGCTTTTTACACATGGGAAGCCTGAGGCACACAGGTCTTATAGCTCTGTCACTCAACAAGCATTTATTCAGGACCTACCATGTATCAGGGGCTATGCTCAGGTCCGGGTAGGCAGAAACTCAAATGAAACAGTTCCTGCCCTGAACAAATTTACATTCTAGTGGAGAAATCAAATATGCACATGCAGGGGGTCCCCAAAGTCTTAATACACTTTTATGTTTTAAAACCTTGATAGCATGATGTGGTCTTCCCCCAAATTTAGTTTTAAACTAACATAATTTAGAACTACACTAAGTCTTTGGGGACATCCTGTGTAAATATATACAAAGTAAGCAGGATCATTTGGCATGGGAAGGCAGTAGCAACTGGGGGAATGAGGAAGAACCCCATAGAAAAGGTAACACTTGAGCTGAGCCTTCAAGGAAGCTAGCAAAGCTGTAGTCAGTGACAAAACCAAAACTGACCAAGGTGTGATGCAAGGCAATGAGTAACAGATTTGGGGTCCCAGAGACCCGAGGTGGCATTCCCAGCTCTGTGGTTTTGGGCACATCGTTTCAGTCCTCTTGGTCTTGGTTTCCTCAACTGCAAAATGAGAGGGTTGGACGAGGTAACCTCTTATGTTCCCTTACAACCTTAGGCTCTGGGACCTTTTTGGTCTGGATTTGTCATTTCATTGCTATAGGGAAACTTGTCCTATAGCCCATCTGCTTAGCCCGGGACACTGAGTGGTTAGGTGATTTGCCAAGGGTCACATAGCTAGTGTATTGTCAGAAGGGAGACTACTACCCCACACTGCCCCTTGGTTTTGTTTTGTTTTGTTTTGTTTTTTTGGTGAGGCAGTTGGGGTTAAGTGACTTGCCCAGGGTCACACAGCTAGTAAGTGTTAAGTATCTGAGGCCAGATTTGAACTCAGGTCCTCCTGAATCCAGGGCCGGTGCTCTATCCACTGACTGCCTCTTGTTATATGAACTATGATTCTCAATTCTCGGCCCACAACTTTCTAGCATATGACACTACTCCTTGATTCATTTCTTTTTTTTTTTTTAATTTTTTTCAAATTATGAAAGTATTTTATTATTTTCCAGTTACATGTAGAGATAGTTTTCAACATTTGTTTTTATAAGATTTCTAGTTTCAATTTTTTTCCCTCTCCCCCCTCCCCAAGACAGCAAGTAATCTATATCAGATTACATGTGTACAATATGTTACAGTTACATATATACAATAACATTAAACATATTTCTGCATTAGTCATGTTATAAGAGAAGAATCAGAGCAAAAAGGAGAAACCTCAAAAAAGAAAAACAACAGCACCAGAAACAAAAGAAATAGTATGGTTCAATATGCATCCATATTCCACAGTTCTTTTTTTTTTCTGGATTTGGAGAGCCTTTTCCATCATGAGTCGTTTGGAACTATCTTGTACCGTTGTATTGCTGAGAAGCCTTGATTCATTTCTACACAATTATTGCTTTACTCTAAAATTGATTTCCTCCCCCACCTAACAACTACCCAGACTCATCTCTTGATCACTAGCTTTAAAAAATGGGAGTTAATCACTAACCAGTATCTCATTTGAGATCCTTGGGATCATGGCTGAGCCTGGGGACATTCATTGCAGTGGAATTTTAGAGTGAGAAGTATAGTTAGCCATGGGTACCAGAGATTTGACAGAGCCCCCGAAGAGGCTTTATTATGAAGAAGAAAACTGAGGTTAGGTAGCTGGGTACCATCCTCCAGTGAGAATCAAAAGTCATGTATCCCAAACTGAAATCTGAATGTCTTCATCTCATTTCAGAATTCCATACGCCACAATCTTTCTCTACATGACATGTTTGTTCGGGAGACATCTGCCAATGGCAAGATCTCCTTTTGGACCATCCACCCTGATGCCAATCGCTACTTGACATTGGACCAGGTGTTTAAGGTGAGCATCCTGGTGTCCAGTGGATGGCTATTGGGATGATTTTTAGGTTTAGAAACCCCTTCAGAATTGAGGGTGAGAGTACCCATGAGGGAGTAAGCTCATTTTGTTCTCTGATAGTCCAGAGAGTCAACATGTACAGAGAACATAATGTGTTATGTACAGTTGAAAAATAGTTTTGGGGGAGAAGGGTGGGACAGCAGTCTAGCAAAAATTTTAGAGGTAACAAAAATGGCAAAATTTGGAGTTTTTTTACATTTTAAGCTGGGGACCTAAGATCTAATTCATGACCTGTCAACACTAAGGGGTTCTTTGTTGAAAGTAACAGTTGTTTCAGGGTTACAATGCCATGTTCACATACCTGATAGGGTTCTTACTCCCATTCTCTCTCATACCTAAAGCCCTTCAAAGAATATTTTATGAAAGTGTTCTTCAGTAGGTCAGGTTTATGTTTCTTCCCATACTGGTGAAATTGACCGAATTGGTTGGTAACTTCAATCTCATTTCTTTCCCAATGCCTTGCTGCCTCCAGCCACTGGACCCAGGGTCTCCACCACCGTCTGAGCACTTGGAATCAGTAAGATTCTCTCTCTCCAGCTCGGGGCTTGGCCTTGTTCTCCTTTTGCTGCTCAGCATGACTTCAGTGGACAGGGACAAGATGGTCAAGGAAGGGCAGGCAATCCCAGGGCCATGTGGCAGCTGGCCGCAGACACAGACTCCCCCAAGGCTATCTTAGACGTGGGAGAACTGAGCTGCTTCATCATTACTGTCTCACCTCCCCTAGATGCACACCTCTTTAGGGATCACAACTACTTCCCTTTCCCTTCCCACAGGCAACAGCAAGGTGTTCAGCAGAGTGCAGCATGACAGGAGAACAGTGCCACAGGCTTGGCATGGAATAGCAGCAATGTAAATGACATGAGTCTTGCAAGCAGCTATTTTCACGCGCATTTCTCTTCCCTTGCTCTTCTTTTCCACTTCTTTAGCCATACAGTCTAGCTGCCCAGGGGAGACACCATGGGTATGGTTGGGGGCACTGTTGTAGCACTGTTGGTCACTATGCTGCTCACCTTTCCCACAGACAGGCCGTGGAAACAGGGCCCGTGGTGACCCCCTTGGATCAGCTTTTTCTTCCTTTATGGCTATCAGGTGGCAGAGAGACAGCACTGCTCCAGAGCATAGCAGCCAGTGGGGTTTGCTTCTCATCTCCCACACTTTTCTAAACTTGGCTTCTTTCTTTCCTCTTTTTGACAAGCAGCAACAGAAACGGCCCATCCCTGACCTCCGCAGAAACCTGGGCATCAAAGCTGAGCTCCCCTCGAGTGCACGTAAGTCTTGGGGAAGGGCTGAATTCAGGTTTTGTTTAGGAGTAAGTTTGAAGGAGTCAGGACTCTTAGGTTAAGTTCTCAGCTTCTATCCTTGGGAAGAGGATTTGCGATTGAGAAAGGGGAGGAAGTCTGGCCCTCAGTGCTCTTGACCTCATCCTCTCTCTCAGGACGGAAGATGAAGCCGCTACTCCCAAGGGTCAACTCCTATCTAGTACCAATCCAGTTCCCAGTGAATCAACCCCTGGTGCTGCAGCCCTCGGTGAAGGTGCCATTACCCCTGGCTGCCTCTCTCATGAGTTCAGAGCTTGTCCGTCATAGCAAGCGGGTTCGCATTGCCCCCAAGGTGAGTAGTGTCCTTTCTCCTGTAAAGGGAACTCATCTGGTCAGTCAACAGAGATTTACATAAAAATTTATTATGTGAGGTTCTGTGGAGGATACCAAGTTCCATATGACCTGATCCCTCTCCTTGGGAAGAGAAAACATTCTAAAAGATTACATTTTGAATTATGTTCTAATTAAGTTTCATAACAAAGAGATTGGGGTGGTGGTGGAGTGCTTTATGAATTAAATGGAGGACTTCCGGCTGGGAAGGATCATTAAAGTCTTTCTGAAGGAGGTGGCCTTTGAAACTAGTTGTCTTTAAAGGACTGGGAGAGGTGGGAGAGAAAGAGAAAGGGCTATCTGACATAGAACAGGATAAGCAAAAGCAAAGAGGCAGAAAAGTGCAACGACTGTTAAGGAAATGGTAATAGTTCATTTTGACAGGAGTGTTAATTTGTCAAGGGAAGTTGATTAGGCTGGAAAGGTATGTGTTGGGGGGGTGCGTTTTATAGGTCATGTTAAGGACTTTGAGCTGAATTTTGTTGATAGTAGAGAATCATCAAAAATAATAGCAAAAGATTTAAAATGATTAAAACTATACTTTAAAAAGGAAACACCAGGGGGCAGCTAGATGGTGCAGTGGATAGAGCACCGGCCCTGGAGTCAGGAGTACCTGAGTTCAAATCTGGCCTCAGACACTTAACACTTACTAGCTGTGTGACCCTGGGCAAGTCACTTAACCCCAATTGCCTCACTTTAAAAAAAAAAAAAAAAGGAAACACCTGATAGTGCTCTGTAGGCTAGATTAAAGAGAGTAGAAACCAGAAGTAGAGAAACAGTTGGCATTATTTTTGTAGAAGTTTGGGACTTGATGATTTAATAAGGACTTGAAATAGATATCAGTAATGATGGAAAAGAACAGAAAAATGCAAGAAATATTTCCAAAGCAAAATCAATAGGAATTATTTGTTAGGGGGCAAATGAGAGAAGTCCTATGTTAGTGGGAAATGGTGGTACTACTAGAAATAAGAGTTTTTAGGGAAATATGAGTTTAATTTGGGACATATTAAGTTGATTCTGGATGACATATCCAGGTGAAGAGTTCCAAAAGGGATTGGAAATGTTGGCTTGGAATTTGAGAACAGAATTAGGGCTAATGATAAAGATTTGTTGATCAACAACACAGAAGTAGTTAAGTAAATGAGATTACCCAGAGAGAATTTAAAAAGACAAGAAGAGGTATGATGAAACTTTTAGAGAAGCCTGCATTTGGTTGGAGGAAAACAAAAACCAAGAAAGGAGAAATGGTGATCAACCAGAGGGATGGGAGAAGAGCTAGAAGAGAGCTGGGCCACAAGACCAAGGAGGAGAGGGTTTAGGGGATGGGGAGGGAGGGGGGTTGAGCCTAATGACTGAGAAAAGAGCCATGGGCAGTAAATTAGGTGGATTTCATTAAGTGATCTCTGTCCAGAGATCAGACAATGGCAGGGGGTGTGGGGGTATAAGTAGAATTGTATTTGCAGTCGTTTTGTCAGGTGGCTTTGCCTAATTTCAGTAGGGAAGAGTGAGACACAATGTGGAAAAAATTTAAAGCATTGATAAAACTGGTTACAGGGGGGGAAAGGCTATGAATTGGGTCATTAGGAGGTCATGGGAAAACTTTGAAGGGGCAGTTTCAAAAGGGTTGTGGGAGTAGAAGTCAAATTATGAAAGATTACAGAGTGAAAATATATTGAGCATCATTTTTATACAAGGCATTGCCCTAGGCTCTAGTTTTGAATACAGAGTCAGTCAGTAAGCATTTATTAAGTACCTACTATGTGCTGAGGATACAAAGAAAGGCAAAAGAGCCCTTGAGCTCACAGTCTAATTGGGGAGACAGCATGAGACAGCATACAAACTATATATACAAGATAAGTAAGAAATACATCAATGGAAAGCACTAGAATTAAGAAGGATTGGGAAAGTCTTCCTGTAAAAAGTGAGGTTTTAGGTGGAACTTAAGGGAGCTGGGAAGCAGAGATGAGGAGGGGAAGCATTCTAGGTGGGGAGGACAGACAGTGAGAATGCCCAGAAGTCAAGAGATGGAGTATCTTGTTTGAGGCCGGTGTCACTTGCTCAAAGAGGACATGGTGGAGGTTTAAGGTGTCAGAAGACTGGAAAGGTGGGAGAGAGGGCCAGGTTAGGAAGGACTTGGGATGCCAAACAGGATTTTATATTTGGTCCTGGAGGTGATCGCCGCTGTCGTTTATTGAGTAGGGGGAAGGAAGGGTCACATAGTTAGACCTGCACCTTAGGAAAATCCCTTTGGCCTCTGTGGAGACGATGGCCTGGAGCAGGGAGAGACTTGTGGCAGGCTGTTTGCAGTAGTGCCGGCAGGAAGGAGGACGTGGGGGCAGTATTGGAGGAAAGAAAGATGGGGGCATATTTGAGGGATGAAGGTGAAAGTGACAGGCCTTGTCAAGGGATTGGATGTGCAGGGACTGGGGAAGGGATGAGAGAGAATGAGGGTTTGAAGATGACATCTGGGTTTTGAGTCTAGGGAACTGGCAGGATGGCAGTGTCCCCAGCAATAATAGAGAAGGATGGAAGGGGAACAGTTTAAGGGAAAAGAGAATGTCTTCCAAGCTAAAGCTTGGCAGGGCACAACCAGCCATACAATACAGGGGTAAAGGAATCAAGAGGACAGTACGGAGTTGAACTGGTTCTTCAAGGGTTCAAGATGGAGAAAGGAAGAGAGTGTGGCTAGTGGAGGGGTTATAGCTTAGGACAAAACTGAGGGGGCAGGGGGTTGGAGGTCACAGTGTAGATGGAGAACAGACTTTGCTAAAGGAAGGCAGAGGAAGAGGTTGGAAAACCAATGGATTATGATCAGATAAGAGCATTTCAGAACTTGGAGGTGTTGGCAAGATCAAAGGTATGACCATCTGTGTGTGGCTGAGGTGGAATAAATCATAGGAAAGTAGTAGGTTGAGGAACTGGGAAGTTAGGGTGTTTGGGTGTGGTATCAATATGTGTGTTGAAGTCCCTTAGTGTTGGGAAGGAGAGAAAGATTGTGAGCCAGTTACTATATTCATTGAGGAAGGAAGGGGAGTGACCTGGAAGTCTAGTCAGCAACTAACAGGATAGTTGACATTTATGTAATACTTTAAGATTTACAGTGTGCTTTGCATTATCTTATTTGATCCTCAAAATAATCCTTTGAAGTAGATACTACCTTAGATATAGTAACACTATGGGTATTATCTCTGCTTTATAGATGAGGAAAACCGAGGCCTGGAGAGCCAAAGTGACTTGCTTCACAGGGAAGTGAATAACAAAGCTAAGGTAGCAAATAACAAATCAAGAGATTGGATTGTATCTCTAAGGTCTATTTTCCAAGCCTGGCATTCTCTAATGCTATGAATTCTTTTCATCTGGAGAAAAATTTTCAGAGTGATGTCACAGACATAAAAGTGGGTTGTTACCTGGTGGGGTGAGGAGGCTCTGGGAACACAGGGAGCTCAAATGGTAGGAGGAGTGATTTAACTTGGGTAAAGAGAACCAACCTTTCAACCAAAAAGTTTTGTTAAATCCTAAGATAGGTAACTGTAGTTAGTGGAATCTCCTTCCCAGGAGCTTTCTAATAACAGGCTAGGGTAATTAAGTTCTGCTAAAAGGCAGAGGATTGAATATGATTGTGATCACAAGACATCCCTCCCACCACTTTTGTGCTCTACTTTTAGGTGCTGCTAGCTGATGATGGACTCTCTCCCTTTTCCACTTCTGGATCGTTGAAAGAGGAACGAGTCCTACCTGGGGAAGGGCTGTCTCCTTTGTTTCAGGCTCAGTCTGTCAAAGAAGAAGATCTCCAGCCCATGGAAGAACTATCCCAGTTTGCAAGACCCATCAAAGTGGAGAGCCCACCCTTGGAAGAGTGGCCCTCACCCTTTCCAGTGGTCAAGGAGGAAGTACCACACCCCTGGCAGGACCCTTCCCTTCTCCCTGCCTCCAGACCCAAGAAGACCTTCACAGGGCTCAAGTCTCCACCACGGGGTGTCTCTGACATGCTTGTGATTAAGCGGAGGGAAAGGAGAGAGATGAGTCGATCCAGAAGGAAACAGCACCTTATCCCACCTTGCTTGGAAGAGCCAGAACTATTGTTCCCAGAGATCCCTGGACCCTCCAGACAAAACACAGATCTCTCCTTCCTCTCAGAGGCACCAGAGTCCACCTCCCAACTCAGCCACTCTCAGGATGAAGGAGGTCCCTTTAAAACACCCATCAAGGAGATGTTATGCAAGCTACCCATTTCCTCCACCCCCAGCAAAGCTGTTCTCCCTATGACCCCAGACCCATGGAGGCTGACACCCCCTAACAAGGAGGCAGGGCTCGATTTTAGCCCAGTGCGTACTCCCCAGGGATCTTTCACCCTGCTGCCAGATTCCATGGGGCTGCTGGATCTCAGCACTACTCCACTGAAGAATGTTCCTCTCTTTGAGTCACCCCAGGAGCTTCTTCATCCAGAGTCACTTGACTTGGTCTCTGACCCTTTCAATAGCTCTCCCACTTCGGATCCTGAAGCCCCCAAGCCTGGCTCCCCTGACATGCATGTCTCCAACCTTTCTGCCAACCGTTCACTGACTGAAGGCTTGGTTCTAGACACCATGAACGACAGCCTCAGCAAGATCCTATTGGACATCAGTTTTCCTGGCTTAGAGGAGGATCCCCTGGGCCCTGACAATATTAGTTGGTCTCAGTTTATCCCTGAATTACGGTAGAGCCCAGCAGTCCCCACTAGTCCGTTAGTTGAGGTTTGACAAGTAGCTGGGTGGTCTAACGGTTAGACCACTTCACACACTCGGTGTGAAGGCAGCAGGGCTGCCAATAGCTAGTGAAGCCCTCTGCTTCTCTTAGCTTTGTTTCTCCCAATTAGGTCAAGGTAGCCGGTGGCGTTCTAGCTGTCTCCTGATCCAGCTGACTGCAAGCTGGTCTCCTGTTGGCTGGTCATTGCTCATCACGGAGCTTCCCCCAAGAAAATCTGCCCTTTCCCTCCATCACCAGGCTGACCTTCTCACCAAGTGCTAATGGGTGGGAGCTGCCTTATCTGTATCTAGAAGCTTCCCGCCTTTCCCTGCTCTCTTCTCGGTGGCCCTTTGGGGCCAGGTGGTCATTGTAAATAGTGTATATTCTCCAGATTATCCTCTAATTATTAACATAACTTTATTTCCTTAGATCAGTATCGTGGGGCTTGCCAGTGGGTGGGTAGAGTGATGCAAGTTTTTTGTTTGTTTCCATGGCTTGCTTTTGGTCTTCTCTGGGAGACAAGAGCTTCAGGTTCATGGCTCGAGGGCTTTTCTGGGTCAGTAATGCACTTCTCAAGATTTCTTAACTCACCATGCATTCAGAATAAGAGATCTGTTTTCTCCTCGCTGGACTCCTACAATAACTTTCCTGTTGAGTTCGGGGGGTTCGTAGTGGAACAAAGGAGAGCCACAACAGTGCTCTCGTTGGGATGGGGTCAGTTCCCCAAAGCTGAATGGGGGGAGGTATCAGGTAACTAGGGTATTTCTTCTAGGATTCCAGATTTTGCCGTGCAGCCCTGAGAAGGGAGAGTTTGGCCAGAGGATGGATGGGATGGGGCGGGGGGGAGTATGATCATATGGTCACCCTTACTTATGCTCAGTCCCCTCTGTTTGCACTTCAGCTTTTATAACCAACCCACCCTGTAAGCCAACATTTCATCATTATATTAGGCCAGAGCCTTAGGTACACGCAGTTGTAACCACCTACTCAATAAAGGCCAGGGTGGAGATGTTGGGTTTGGTGAAGTATTCAGTGTCCGGAGAATGTTCTCTGACTTCTAAGGGAGATACAAATCATCATATGGTGGGGATTGGGGAGGGGGTGTGGATAGATGAACTTTGGGAATAGGAGGAAAGAAGAGAGAATTGGGACTGTTCTGAAGAATCACCGGCCTGGGGAAAGAGGGCAGGACTGACTCCACTGATCAGGATGTGGTCTCAACTACTATCCCTTTTCCCTCTTCACAATTTCTATCTTGATTTTTAAACTCTTTGAGTCTTAGTTCTGTAGAATTCTTTACTCCTATTACCCTAGGGCTGTTGGCTAGCCTGAAATCCTTTCCCTACCCACATTTTTATTTGAAACTGCATGTAGCAGTAAATGAAATAGTCTTTAACAAGTCCCAAATGAAAATTTTAGTGATCTGAAAACCAGAAAAAAGGTGCCTTTTTAACTCTTCAGAAAGGGGATGCCCCTCTTTTCTCCCACCCTTACACTTCCTTACGGAAGGATAAAACTATCCCCAGTAGCGATCCATTTTCATCTGGGGAGGCTTCTCTAGCTCCTCAACAAGGGGGTTTTATCTTAGTGCACAAAGAATGCATCCAGGTTCTGTTGGGAGCATGGTCACAGGGTGCTATTAAACAGAACAGGTTGTTGTGGATGAAATTCAGTTTCTAGGTCTGGTGTTATGACCGTGACTCCCCACTGTTTGCAGGCCCAAATAGTGCAAATGGTTTCATACACACTTCACTCATCATCATGCGTCACCATAGCAACTCATATGGGCAAACAATGGGGGCCTCGAAGCAGAGAGGCATTTTCTAGCTTTGATAGTTTTTCTTTTTATTTAAATGTATCTCATGATCAGGAACACCTCCTGGGGAGAATGAGCAATCACAAAGTACAGAACCTCTCCTACAGGTAGGAAGGCTGCATCCCAGAAAGCTGATCCCCAGGTCCAGAGTACCTGCCTTATATAGCTCTTGATTTTTATCATGTAGTCCTCAACTGAGGCCCTACTTTCTGTTAGGGTCTGAGGGAACTGATGATGGTGATATACCATCTACTTAGCCTCCTAGTCTTCCCAACTTTAGCTATGTGGGAGTCAGAGCTAATAGAGAAGGCAGGACAACCTGGGATCTAATCCTATCTGGTCTGCTAGGGGTGGTTAGGGTTGGAGGAGTGGGGGATTGATTTGTGGACATCAGCAAACACTTAGGGGTGATTGGAGGGAAAGGGCACCAGGATGGAGGTGATGTGTGGTATTGTAGTGAAGAGTGGTAGATTTAGAGACATAAGGAGCCAAGTTTGAATCCCAGCCCTCTGCTCCTTTTGCTACCATTCAATAAGCAGCACACTTGTGAATTGGGCAAGTTATTTCATTTTGGGGGAACCTCACTTCTCATCTATAAAACGAATGGGTTGGATAAAAAAATCTCTAGCTCTGCATTCTATGGAAATGTTATACAATGAAGAAAGAGAAAAGACTATAAAGTGGTTCCAAGTGTAAGAAAAAGGAGTGGCCTGATCCCCATGGTAGAGTCAGGAGCATCATGCTGCCCAGTAACAATAGGTGCCAGGCCAAACACTTGGGAACATCAGTTCCCCAGGGAAGTATCAGGAGTCAGTTTGAGGAGAGGAGTAAAAACAAGTGAAGTTTAAGGTTTAAGCAACACTTATTCTTTCCTTGGTTGCAGCTAAACAAATTAAGAGGGCAGAGAGGCCGATTTCCCCACCAACTCACATCTGTCACCAGGCCCCATCATAACTCTTACCTAGATGACCTGTTACAACGATCCCTTCACTGAGGAAACATGGGTGCAGCGAGAATTCTTCCACCCAGACATCCCCTTCGTATTTGGAGGCTTCACTCCAAAGCCCTACCATCAACTAGCTGTGAAGCAACCGCCCTGTACAAAAATAAAGTCTGTCACCCGCCAGAGAGTCCTCTCCCCTTGGAAGGGTACATCTCAACATACATGGGGCTACCACACTTGGGTGGATGTTGGGCGTTTACCCCCAGTCTTTCCTACAAGGCCTGATAAACCTTATGATAGTAATGTCTGGCGGTGGCTCACTCGCACTGAGGCCCATAAATGTTCTTTAACCAAATACTCCATCCCTCCACCTTCCTGGCTTGGGAAGAACACCTTATTGCACTTCATTGACACTCGTCCTATCTTCACGGACTCGATAAGAAAGGACAAGGTGGTCACCCAGGCCAAGAAGGAGATAATGGAAGCAGGAATACTCAAATCAAGAAGTGAAGCAAGGGTACCTCCACTGGATACTCAGGGTAACATCTTACCCCCCAAGAACTTCAAGAGGTAAGAAAATAACCCCTCTCTAGCTGCCCGTCCCTCAAAAAAAAAAAAAATCTAAATGCTAATAAGTAGTGAATATAGTACTCTTTTTTTTTTTTTTTTTTTGCGGGGCAATGAGGGTTAAGTGACTTGCCCAGGGTCACACAGCTAGTAAGTGTCAAGTGTCTGAGGCTGGATTTGAACTCAGGTACTCCTGAATCCAGGGCCGGTGCTTTACCACTACGCCATCTAGCTGCCCCAATATAGTACTCTCAATAGGTGGTGTGGGATACAGCCCTGCAGAAGCATATAAAATATCCCTTCCCCAAGGAGCAGTTATCTGGGGTGATTGGGCACATGTATGCAAGATGGCATAGAAGTGCCAAATGAATACAGACTGAGTTCAGAGGAAGGAGAGACCACTATGGACTAGGGCGTGAGGTGGTTTCTTAAAGGAGATAGGACTTAAGCATGAAGAATGGTAACAGGAGAAGGTAGGGTGATTGCTTATGAACTAGATAGGAATGTGCATAGCATTTAGGGAGCCCTTTGTGTTATTTGAAGTCACTTGGTTTTCTCTCTTGCCCCACCTCTCTTCCACCCACTGTGGGTATTTGGAACTAAGCCCCACTCACTGTCTGGATCTGAATAGTCTACAGGGGTGAACGATGTAGATTCAGGCTAACCTGGCAAGGCACTCACTATGTTAGAAGAGCAAGGGACAGTGATAAGTACAATCCACTCTTGAATTCAAGGGCAGTGTTGTAAAGACAACCCCTTCTTGAATCCAAGGTCTTGTGATCCAGTAGATAATCTTAACCAAGGCTCTTGTCTGCTCTCTACTCCCTCCTGCCACTCCCTGCCTTTTGGACCATCTCTCTGCAGACAGAGAAACATGTCAGAGCAAGCTATGTTACTCCTATGAGCAGCTTTGGTAAAAACGATTGGAATAAATGGTTTTGGAGATTGTGGATTTTCAGAATTTCCCCTTTCTCAATCCTGTGACTCCATCACCCCCATCTCTGGTTATTCCTGATGATGGATCTTTAACAAATTCGAATTAACTTCAGAGATATTCTAGTTCCAACCTATACCTGAATAAAAATCCCTTCTGTAACATGCAGTGGGTCATATAGAACTGGAAGGGATCTTAGAGGTCATGGTCATCCAGTTTTTGTCTGAAGACTTTAATTGAAGGGTGAAGGGTCACCCTCTGCCTCCCAAGGAAGCCCATTCTGCTGCTGGATTGTTCTTTTTTTTTTTTTTTTTAGTGAGGCAATTGGGGTTAAGTGACTTGCCCAGGGTCACACAGCTAGTAAGTGTTAAGTGTCTGAGGCTGGATTTGAACTCAGGTCCTCCTGACTCCAGGGCCGGTGCTTTATCCACTTCGCCATCTAGCTGCCCCCTGGATTGTTCTTTTGATAGGAAGTTCTTTCTTATACCAGAGCCTAAATCAACCACTGCAATTTTCAACCACTATTCTTAGTTCCAACCTCCAGGACCAAGTTGAATCATAGATTTAGTGATGGAAGAGACCTTAGAGTTCCCCCTCCCTCACTTTACAAAGGAGGAAATTCAGGACCAGAGGATTAACACGATTGTCCAAGGACAGTCAGTGAACCTGCCTGGGTCCTCTTTCACAGATTTCATTTTAGGCTGGACCTGTGGTTTCATTGCTCTAAAAAACTCCTTCTACCAACGCAGATTGGAAAATACTTTGCAAATAATAGTTGGAGAATGACCGATAGTCATAGAGAGTAACCTGGAGCACTGAGAAATCAAGTGACTTGGTCCCAGTCTCAGCTTGTATGTGTCAGTAGCAGCTGCTCCTCAATACGAAGAAGTTGAAGGCAAGCACTAAACAGCCTGTTGATCGGGAAAGGCCTTATGTAGGTTGTGACACCTGAGCTAGACTGGGAAGGAAGGTCGGGAGGTGAACGCACTGACCCACTGCCTCTAAAGCAAGTCTTCTGCACAGCTCTGACAGACTTCTTCCCACATCAAGCCTAACCCTGCTTAGTTGCAGCCTCCACCCATTCATGATGATTTTGCCCTTGGGGGCCAAATGCAAATGGAATCCAAGTCTAGTCTTTTCCACATAATAGTCCCTCAAATTCATGTGTCCCCTTTAAGTCGTTTTTCTCTAAATCAAACTTATTCGTTTCCTTCTACTAATCTTCAGTTGGCCTCTTTTGATGATGTTTGACAATTCGGGTTGCCCTTGGGGTTCTTTCCAGCTTACTAATTGATGGATTAATCAATTAACAAATACTTACTGAGTGCCCCCTATGAGCTTAGCATTGTACTTAGGGAGAAAGCCTTCCTGAAATACCTGGATGTGTCCTATCATCCTAAAACCCCATGTCAAAAGAAACAAAAGGGATGAAAACAGAGTTCATTATCTCTTCCTAACTGGTGTAAACCTTGGTCGCCCAGGTTCTAAACCTCAGTCATCCTCCCTCAGTCCTCTCCTCATCCGATCAGCCTGATCTCACTTACCCACCCACCACCCTAGTTGAGGCTCTCATCAGCTCTTGCTCAGCCTCCTAATTACTCTCCATTTCCCCAGTTTCTACTTTCTCCAATTCGTTCTCCACATTGATATTCCCAAAGCATATATGTGATCATGTCACTCCCCTTCTCAAGAAGCTTCACTAGAGATCAAGTCCAAATTGTGTTAGGCATTTAAAACCCTTCACCATTTAGCTTACTTTTCCAGACATCTTTCACTTAGTATTCCTCATAGACAACAATCTATGCCTTTGCATATGCACTCAGTTCTTGGAATAGTGTGATCACTTCTCACCTCTGCCTCACAGGATCTCTTGTTGTTCACTCTTTCAGTCATGTCTGACTCTTTGTGAGCCTATGGGCCACAGCATACCCGTACTGTCCATGGGCTTTTCTTGGCAAAGATACTGGAGTGGTTTGCCATTTCCTTCTCCAGTGGATTAAGGCAAATAGAAGTTGTGATGTGTCCAGGGTCATGCAGCTGGTAAGTGTCAGAGGGCGGATTTGAACTCGGGTCTTTCTGACTCCAGGTTCAGAGCTCTATCCACTGAGCCACTTAGCTGCCTCTTAGTGTCTAGCCTCCTTCAAAGGTCAGCTCATCAAGGCCTAGTCTGATTCCCCCCAGCTGCCAGTGCCTTGTCCTTCACCACAATGACTGCGCATAGATTTTGTATATGTGTTGTTTCTACTTTATATAAATATATGTTCATTTAGAGAGAGTCTAAGCTCCTTGAGCATAAGGGTTTGTTTTGGTTTGGTCTTTGTATTGCTAGTCCCCTTAACTAGTAGTTACATCTTAAATCCTTGTTGCTTGCCTGATTGATAGAGGAGGCAGAGAAGTGCACCAGGATACCACCGTAGGATGTCCACATACACACAAACCACAATCTGACAATGACACATCTCTATCAGGCTCTCATGTATGTCTATGTACACGTGCACACACGTGTGTCCACATACATACATACAGATATAAATACACATTCGTTTGTGTGTGTGTGTGCGTGTACAGATTTATATACTTATCAAATTGGAAGTTCCCAAGCCTTTTTTTTTTTTTAGTGAGACAGTTGGGGTTAAGTGACTTGCTCAGGGTCACACAGCTAGTAAGTGTTAAGTCTCTGAGGCTGGATTTGAACTCAGGTACTCCTGACTCCAGGGCTGGTGCTCTATCCACTGTGCCACCTAGCTGCCCCCCAAGCCTTTTATTCTTTTCTGTATATGGAAATGTTTGTGTATGTTGATGATGTTACATTCCTGATAAAAAAGAAAAAAAAATTTAAGTGAATGGGGAGATAGAGTGGTCAGATAATACTTTGCAAAGGAGGTGGTGGTCTATGTGGTTTTGAAGAAATCTTAGAATTTAGGGAACAACCTAAGCTGGGCCATAGGGATTGAAGACCCAACCCACATTACAATTCAATTAAAAAAAATCTGTTAAGTACCTATTTCCAGAGCACTATGGGGGAGGAGAGGGAAACAAAATTCAGATTTGAGAATTCCCCCTATAGGTGTGGAATTTAATCTCAATAAGGAAAGAACCTGATATGCCACTGACACACAGCAGCCTGACCCCCAGACAATTAAAGCTATGAATCAGTTTTCTTTGTTAATTATTTGTTGGGCATTGTTGCCAGGACCAGGGAAATAAAGGGTAGAGACTACCTCACTGCTGTGATTAGCTAGTTTGTTGGAGGGAAGTCATTCCCTCCTCACCCTCCATTAGTATCCCTACACAGGATCTCCCCTTACATCTCCATTCTCTCTTCACCACAAACAGGTACAGACACGTGACGCCTGGTGGACGATTAGACCGTAACGGCTTCCAGCTTGTGCCCAACCCAGTCCCCAATTTACTCTGCAGGGGTTGGCCCTGCCCTAACCCTCAGCCACATTACAAAGAGATGTCGATGAGGCTGTTATTGCAGCCTGCTCCTCCCCTGGACCCTGAAATGGTGAGGAATTACCAGATCCTTGCAAAGGACCGAGAATTTGTTCCCATCTGCTATGTCTCAGAAGAGCTCTACCCAGCATGAGGGGCAAGGGGTGCAGTTAGGAGATGGGGTGCTGGGAGGGAGAGGACTGTCTCATTCCCTACTACAGCTTCACACAGGAGAGAAATTGGGTAAGACTAGAGGATCATCCAGCTCCAAAGAAAGACACCAGAGAAAGATCAATACATTATACTCTGTGTTCCAGAGACCTTAACCTGAAACACCCCTGCTCTAAGCAAGAAACACTGTAGAGTGGTGGAAACTCCAGCTTATATGTGTTTTTCAGTCTTCAAAGTTCTTTCCTCACAATAACCCTTGGAGATAGTCCACATGGTTTCCTGGCATGGAAACTGAGGTTAAGAGTATAATTTAGGTGAATCATAGGATTTTAGCATTGTAAGGGCCTTTAAGAGGTCAGCAATCCAACTCCCTCATTTTACTTAGGAGAAAATTGAAAACCCCAAGAGATGAAATGATTTGTTCAAGATTCCACATGTCCTGAATAGCAGAGCAGATCATTTGGCCTCAATTCCAGTGTTCTTTCTTCAAGGCCTCTTACACATAGATACCAACATAAACATATGCTCTAATATACAGAGCAACATGTCTGTGAGGCAGAGGGATTAACACCATTTCCCTCTCCTCTAATGGCCTTGTACACTCTGCTCCTCACTGGAGAGAGGGCTACAGTTACTGACAATTTTTTTTTTCCTAATTCCCCTCTTTCCCCTTCTTACTCCTGGAGGATGAGCCTCTAGTACACTGGAGAGTGTTGTGCAATAGGAGTAACTTGAGATGAAGATTTCATTTATTGGCTAGCCCCAGGATTTAGCTTAGGGAAACCCTCTTTGGAGCCAGCTTTGATCTGTTTCTACCTGGCAGAGAGAAAGAGGTCTCCCACTCAACCAGCAGCACCCCTGACCCAGGTAGCAATGCTCCATTTCCATTCTCTTGTCTCCTTCCAAGGTGATTTTCAGACCCATATTTTTCTAAAACCAAACAAACAAGAAAACAAACTTCTTTTTAAACTTATGCAATTTGTGTTTACATCATAATCATTTCCTAACATCTTCCCACCATGAACCCTCTCTTGTAGCAAAGAAAAACAGTAAGCAAAGGCAGCCGGCAGTGATGACCTTATCTGACAGCATCTGTCACTCTCCCCACCCCTCTCCTGAAAGGCTTCTCATCTGGAGACATCTCTCAACTTGTAGGGAGCTGAGCTCTTGAGCACCGTGATTCTTCAGCTCCACTTACTTTCCCAAAAAGGGAGATATCTAAGAAGGAAACAGGAATGGGCAATTCTACATCTCCACCCCTACCCCCAAGATGCACTCACTCTCTCACACACACAACACACACACACACACACACACCCCATACTGTATCTCCCCTGAATATGACTAGCCTCACTGATACTAATTATTGCCCATTGCCAGAGGCCGAGGAAGACACTTTCCGTCTAATACTGTCCTGGGGAGACCTTTCTTTTCTCAAGGACAGACTCATTAGTCAGAGAGCAGTTTCAGCTTCTGGCTCTCAAAGAATAGAGGAACAGACAAGCTAGAGGCCTCTGGTTGGCAAGTACCAAGGTTGAGGAAGGGCTATGAAGAGGAATAAGGAAACACATTACCCTTGGTTTTGACTCTCTCCAGATTTCACAGTAGCTTCCCACCATAGCAGGGATTAGTCAGATCCAAAGATCTGATTTGTTGCTATCAAACTGCCTCAGACACCTTCCCTTTCCTGTGTGCTAGCCTGTTCCCCATATGTCTCCCCCAGGCACACTGAAGGAAGCCTTCTTGGACTTATCCAAAGTCGAGGGGAGGTAATCATTCCCTCCTAACTCTGTCTTGACTGAACTGCGCCTCGGCCGGCCGAAGCAGACTGAAACCCTGAATGCAGATGTCCTGACTCGCAGGCCACAGCTACTAGAGAGTATTTAATCTAATCTGTTTAAGGGCTCACCTCTGTGTCTCCTCTAGTATCCCCAGGGTTGGACAAGGGCTGGTCCAGACATATCAAGAGGGGGACCATCCTAAATTAAAAAAAAAATAAGTCCCCGTATCCCCACAAATATAGTTATCCTCTATATGTGTAGATATATGTATATATTTTTATGAATTTGTTCTGTGTTGTTATGTCCTTTATATTTCTAAATATGTTTGACTTAAATAATAAACTCCAAGAAGGCGCAAAGCATACCTCCAAAAAGTACCTATCACAGTGCCTAATAAATGTTGAACAGTCATTGGGAATTTGGTCAGTACAATTCTAAGCATTATGAGATATCTAGGTAAATCACTCTGGTTGTCACTTAGAACATTTGTGTAGCTCAGAGCTCTTTGTGAATCACCAGCTAACACTCAAAGCTCAAGCTGCCCCATCTACTCCAGTGAACCTGTGTAAACAGAAGCAGCTAAGTGGCCCAATGGGTAGTGCCAAGCCTGCAGTCAGGAAGACTCATCTTCTTGAGTTCAAATCTGGCCTCAGACACTTACTAGCTAGCTGTGTGACCCTGAGCAAATCATTTAACCCTGTTTGCCTCAGTTTCCTCATCTGTCAAATGAGCTAGAGAAGGAAATGGCAAACCACTCCAGTACTTTTGCTAAAAACAAAACAAAACAAAACCAAATGAGGTCACAGAGTCAGACATGACTGAACAACAAATAACAAAAACATGGTACCTGTTAATCCCATCCTGGAGTCATAAACCCAGTACCAACTAAATTTGTACAAAAAAGTACCTGGTTATTTCTCGGTCATTCCCCTAGTGCCCTGGGTTCTATGTATCTACAAGGATGGATTAATTCTCTAAAATCATAACTCTTGACTCATGCATTCCCCACTACCTTCTCTAGTCATCTGCTTGGATAACCATATTGCTTCCCTTCTAAGGTTAGCCCCAAATACTTCACTTGACACATAGACTATATACATCTACAAGAGTGTCAACATAAGTAAAATGTGATAGCAATAATTCTGAAGTAGCTGAGCACAACCACCAGTGACCCAGTTTGAATTTCCAGTTCCCCATACTACCCTCTGAGTGTCATCCCTTATTTTTCCCATTAGAAAAAAATAAACCCAAAAGTTGTTAGGAGTGCTACAGAGATTTAGGCACCTGAACAAAGGAAGGACTGGGGCAGGTTAAGCTCTAAACAACAGAGTCCAGTTCTTTTACCCTGGGGGAAAATAAAGCATTGTTATTTGGACATAATGTGTGGGGACACGTTTTGCTTTTTGCCTTTAGCATCAGTGAACAGCAGGCATTGGAAAGGGGCACTACTCCCTTTACAGCATCCAGTACAAAACGTCACAATAAAAAACAAACCAGGGGCAGCTAAGTGGCGCAGTGGATGGAGCACTGGCCCAAGATTCAGGAGGACCTGAGTTCAAATCTAGCCTCAGACACTTGACACTTGCTAGCTTGTGTGACCCTGGGCAAGTCACTTAACCCCAATTGCCTCACCAAAAAGGGGGAAAAAAACCCAAGCTAAATTTATAACAAATAAAGGAAGAACAAATAATTATTTTTAAAACTATTATGTCCAATCGTGTGCCAGAAAACTGAAGATTTGAAGGAAAGGCAGAAGATGGTGTCTTAGCTACCTTTACAGAAATAGAAAACACTCAAAACAGAAAATAGAGATTATAACCTGATTTTAGACAAAAAAATCAAACAACTCAAATTAAATACCTCTGGTCCACTGAACATTTAAAGAGGAAATAAACCCTGTGCTGCAAAATTATTACCAATAATAGAGAAAGAAAGCCCTGTGCCAAATACCTTTTTTTTTTTTTAGTGAGGCAATTGGGGTTAAGTGACTTGCCCAGGGTCACACAGCTAGTAAGTGTTAAGTGTCTGAGGCCGGATTTGAACTCAGGTACTGCTGACTCCAGGGTCAGTGCTCTATCCACTGTGCCACCTAGCTGCCCCCCAAATACCTTTTATGATACAAATTTAGTCCTGATTCTCAAACTGGGGATAATTTAGAGGGAAGAAAAACAAACTGTAGGTCAGTACAGTATGAATTCACGAATGAATTTTTATTCAGAATTTTCAAATACACATTTAGAAAAGAAAGTATAACAATATTTCTAAAAAAATTATTTGTTGCCACTAATGGATTTTTTGGGGGGTGGGGGTCAAGTGACTTGCCCAGGGTCACTTAACAGAGTAAGTGTCAAGTGTCTAAGGCCAGATTTGAACTCAGGTCCTCCTGAATCCAGGGTCTGTGCTTTATCCACTGCACCACCTAGAGCTGCCCCCACCAATTTGATTTTTACTAGGGACACAAGGATGTTTTAACATTATGAAACTAATTGGCATAATTAACCTCATAAATAATAACAACAATGAAACCTGGAAGATTATGTTAATAGTGAAGTAAAAAGCCTTAAATGAAATACAGGATTCACTTCTGTTAAAAAAACATAAAAAGAATAGGTATGGAAGGGCCCTTTTTAATATAATCAAAAATGTTCATCTAAGACCCAGAGCTACCCATTATTTGCATAGCACCTTGGCACACAATCACTCACAATACACACAGGCTCTCAGAAAAAGCTAATTCAGATTCAAGACATTTTCTATGGAACAACAAATAAAACTAGACCTTACAACCACCCACGAATATTTAATTTTACCAACCAGTGAATACATTAATTCAAAATATGTAATCAAGCATCATAGTAAATAAAGTGAAAATAAATGGTCCCTTGATGCACAGATGGGAATATTCTCTGACAGGTCAGCCCATGGCTAATGGGTGAGTATAAATAGGGAGACATGGACAGGATACAATTGTGGTCAAGGAAACTCACACCGATGATGCTGTTGACCTGCTGATGCCCTCTGATGACTTTATGTTGCTAGGTGACCAGTTGGGTATCCTTTCTGCTGGGCATCTCAGCTGGTCTTGTGATTATTACCCTGCTCTGTTACTCTTTTCTGGCTGTCAGCTCTTCAGGGCTATCTACTGCTCTTCTACTGGGGTGTATTGGCTAGGAAGCCTCTGACAAGGGCACTCACAGTCTATTTGTCTACCCCAATCAGATAACCAAATAAAGCCAGCAGCATGCCCTAGGCTGAAAGTCAATCAATCAATAAGTATTTATTAAGTACCTATTATATAGCTAAAATTAATAATAGCTAATATGTATATAGTCCCTACTATGTGTCAGGCACTGTGCTCTGGTCCTGATGCATTTAAAGATGAATTCCATTGAACAAGCCAGGGGCGGCTAGGTGGCGCAGTAGATGGAGCACTGGCCCAGGATTCAGGAGGACCCGAGTTCAAATCCAGCCTCAAGACACTTGACATTTACTAGCTTATGTGACCCTGGGCAAGTCACTTAACCCCAATTGCCTCACTAAAAACAAAACAAAACAACAACAACAAAAAAATGACCTGGAAAAACAAATCAAGAGATAATTAAGAATCACTGAACCTGGGGGCAGCTAGGTGGCGCAGTGGATAAAGCACCACCTCTAGATTCAGGAGGACCTGAGTCCAAATCTGGCCTCAGACACTTGACACTTACTAGCTGTGTAACCCTGGGCAAATCATTTAACTCTCATTGCCCTGAAAAAAAAAAAAGAGAGAATGATTGAACTACCTTAAAGCCATGACCAAAAAGCCTAGATATCACATTTCAAGAAATCGCACACACACACAAAAACCTGCCTAGATAAAAGAATGAGGAAAAAGACCTATATGTAAAAAAAAAAATTATAGCAGCTCTTTTCATAGTGGTAAAGAATTAGAAACATTAGAAATCCTCAATGGCTGAACAAGTTGTGGTTTATGAATATGATGGTATACTATCATGCTATAAGAAATTATGAAAGGAATGCTTTCAGAAAAACCAGGAGAACAGTGTACACAGTAATAGTAATATTGTAAAGATAAACAACTTTGAAGGATTTAGTAACTGTAAGGGCCAAATTTAATATGGGTAGTGTTAATTGGGTGGCTCACCATAATATTGGAGTAAGAAAGGAGATTAACAGCCTTTTAAAAAAAACAAAACGCCGACTTCTGGGGCAGAGGCAAGATGGTGGAGGAAAGGCAGTGAGCTCCCAAACTCATGACATGATCACTCCAAAAAACATCCAAATAACGCCAAATAATAGGAAAATGCCCAGAGCAGCAAAACTCACAGAAGAATGTGCTGAAATCATCTTCTAACCAAGAACAGCTTGGAAGGTCAGAAGGAGGGAGCTGCTGTGGTGATACAGGAGTCAGGCCCAAGCCCACAGTCACCCTGACACAGATCTAGTCCAAGGAAGGCCTCACCAGAGAAGGAGTCCCCCAGAGCCTCTGAATCAGCAGAAGCACCAGTGTCATCTGGAACTAAGCTCACAGTCTGGTGAGTAGGCTGAACCGTGGGCAGGGGAGAGACTACAGGGGTCTATGTTGGTGCTAAGGCAGAACTTGAATTTTACACCCCTACTGAGAACCAGGAGGTAGGCTCAAGTAGCAGTGACCCAGGTCAGGGAGGGGCACAGGCTCTTTGGAGCTAACAACCACGACACACAAAGCTGGTTGATTAGCAAGTTGGTCTGGGGTCATCTAGGACCAGGAAATAGGCTGGGCGAGGGAAGAACCTGATTCTCCTTAAATCATACCACCTGGGACTTCTTAAGCTTGGGCCACTGCAGCCTGGAAACAGTGCCCCACTTTAAGGAGCTAAAAGTCTAGTAAAAGAAAGGCAAGATGAGCCGACAGAGAAAGGTGAAGACCATAGAAAGTTTCTTCAGTAATAAGGAAGACCAAGGGGCACCCTCAGAGGAAGATGTCAACATCAGGGCCCCTATATCTAAAGCTTCCAAGAAAAATATGAATTGGTCTCAGGCCATAGAGGTGCTCAAAAAGGACTTTGAAGATAAAATTAGAGAGGTAGAGGAAAAAATGGAAAGAGAAATGAGGGTGATGCAGGAAAGACATGAGAAAAAAAGTCAACAGCTTGAAAAGGCAAATGGAAAAGGAGGTACAAAAGCTCACTGATGAAAATAATTGCCTAAGAATGAGGATTGAACAAATGGAAACCAGTGACTTTGTGAGAGACCAAGACACAATAAAGCAAATCCAAATGAATAAACAAATAGAGGGCAATGTGAAATATCTTCTGGGAAAAACTGCTGACCTGGAAAATAGGTCCAGGAGAGAGAATTTGAAAATTATTGGTATACCTGAAAACCATGATCAAGGAAAGAGCTTAGACACCATCTTCCAAGATATTCTCAGGGAAAATTGCCCTGAAATTCTAGAAGAAGCTAAAATAGAAATTGAAAGAATCCACCGATCACCTCCAGAAAGAGATCCCAAAAGAAAACTCCTAGGAATATTATAGCCAAATTCCAGAGCTCTCAGGTCAAGGAGAAAATATTGCAAGCTGCCAAAAAGAAAGAATTCAAGTACTGTGGAGCCCCAGTCAGGATAGCACAAGATCTAGCAGCTTCTACATTAAAGGACCAGAGGGCATGGAATATGATATTCCAAAGGGCAAAGGAAATGGGATTACAACCAAGAAACACCTACCCAGCAAAACTCAGCATTATCTTTCAGCAGAAAAAATGGGACTTTAATGAAAAAGACTTTCAGATATTTGTGATGAAAAGACCTGAACTGAATGGCAAATTTGACTTTCAAATACAAGACCCTAGAGAACCATAAAAAAAAAAATTGGAGCAGGTGGACATACCTGGGGTCATACAGTGGGTGACTGTCTTGTGTCTGAGGCCAAGTTTTGGCTGGGATCCCCCTGGGTCCAGGGGTGATGATTTGTCCACTGTGTCTCTTAGCTAGATGATAACATCTTTAGAGTTAAATTGGGGGGTGAAGGGAATTCATTGGGGGAGGGGGAAGGGCAGAAGTGAAATCCTACATGAAAGTAATAGGGAAAGGCTTATGGAGTGGGGGAAGAGATGGGAGAGAAGCAGGACAGTAAATGAGTTTTACACTCATCAGAAAAGGCTCAAAGATCTTAAACTCATCAGAGCTGTCTCAAGGAGGGACTAACAAACACACCCAACTGGGTGGAGTAATCTATTTAATCTGGGCAGTAAATGAGTCTAACACTCATTAAAATTGGCTCAAAGACCTCAATCTCATTAGAATTGGCTCAAGGAGGGACTAATGTACACACTCAATTGGGTAGAGTAATCTCTCTAACCCTGCAGGAAAATAGGAGGGGAAGGGGATAAAGAGAGAGGGACAAAAGAAGGAAGGGCAGAGTGGGGGAGGGGACAGACAGAAGCAAATCCCTTTTGAAGAGTGACAGGATGAAAGAAGATGGATAATAGAATAAATTTCATGGGGAAGGGAATAGGATGGAAGGGAAACAGTTAACAGTAGTAATCACGAAAAAGAAAAGGGGGGAAAATTGTACAAAAAAATATTTATAGCAACTCTTGGTGGAGGTTAAGAATTGAGAATCAAGAGAATGTCCATCAATTGAGGAATGATGGAAAAAGCTGTGTTATATAATTGTAGTGGAATGGTCTTGTGCTACAGGAAATGACAAACAGGATGATCCCCAAAAAACCTTGAAAGACTAATGAACATCAATGTATGGTGAAGTGAGCAGAACTGAGAGGACATTGTGCATAGTGACAGCAGTATTGTTCAATGAGTAATTGTGAATGACTTAGTTACTCTCAGCAGTACAATGATCCAGGACAATCCCAAGGAACTAATGAGGAAGCATACTATGCACTGCTATAGAAAGAACTGATAAAAAGAACACTTGTGGACTGTACATATATAACCTGATTGCGATCTTGTGGAGGGGGGAGGAAAGGGAGGGAGAAAAATTTGGAACTCTAAATCTTATGAAAATGAATGTTGAAAACTACCCTTACATGTAAATGGAAAATAAAATCATCATTAACTACAAACAAAACAAAACAGGGTTTATTAATGAGAACAAATAAAAAACACAAGTAAGGTTAAAAGAACTAGGGACAAAGGAAAAGGGAATAGGGAAAGGGAAAAAATATAATCTGCAACTCATCACCACCCAGAAATCAGCAATTTCAAAGAGAACCCACTGCACAACGTTCCAGTGTCTTGCTCCCTCTACCGCTCACAACAGAGAGCTCTCTCTTCCCTTCTCTCTCCCAGAAGCCCCCTCTCTCACAGGAAAAGGGACTGACCACACACACAGCCCCAAGCTAATTGGCTGGCAGCCCTGATTGACAGAACTAACAAGAAGCTCTACAAATGCCAGTCCCCTAGCTTCTGGACACGGAAGATCACCTGACCTGTCCTCACCAGGTTTCTAGTCATGGTGGGGCTTCCCTCATTATAATTTGGCCAGGCCCATGCAGGTGCTCTGGTGTCTGGCATGAGCCAGTACCTGTGGGCACACGCTGGGGCCTCCAATCCCAGCCAAAGATGGGGTCACAGAGACCCCAAATCACAACCAATTCCTTACATAACTCATCAACAAAATGACCCACCACAATTCCAAAGGACTTGGGATGAAACATAGTATCTCCAGACAGAGAACTGATGGATTCAGAGTGTAAATTGAGGCATAAATTTTTTCCTCTTTTTTTTTTTTTGGCAGGGGGAGACATGTCTAGTGTGGACATTTGTTTTTATATATATATATATACATACATATTTGCAATAGATTTTGGTTTTTCTGCTTTCTCATTGGGTGGGGGGAAAAGGGAGGGGAAAGGAGAGAATTTGGAACTAAAAAAATAATTTAAAAGTCTCTGTGCTTAAGAAAAAAAGATAAGAACATGGGATTTGGGGTCTAAAAAAAGGTAAACATGAGCAAATAATTATAAGGGACTGAAAAGATTAAACTGTTTACATTCTTACACAAGGAAATGCTACATTTAGCCCTTCAGAACTCTATTGTCATCAGGAGTCATAGGAGCCTAATTAAGACAGAAGGCCTGAGAGTGATTCTGTTATGTTTTGGTGCTCTTAAAAGAAGAATGAAAAGGATGGGGATGAAGAATACAATGGGAGAGGCAGGAAGGAACTGAAGAATGGGGAAAGTTATCTCATAAATGAGATGGGCAAGTAGAAGTCTATACTATATAGAAGGAGGGAATGGATAGGGAAGCAGGTAACATTAAACCTTATTCTCATTTGAACTGGCAAAAGGAAGAAAGTATACATATGTATACACACACAGTCGACTACAGAAATAGATTTCAGCCAATAAGGAAACTGGAGGAAATGGGCTTATGGAAAGAAGTAGGGCAAATTACAGGAGGGATTAGTCAGAAACAAACCAAACTCTTTTTTTGTGTGTGTGAGGGACAGTGAGGGTTAAGTGACTTGCCCAGAGTCACATAGCTAGTAAGTGTCATGTGTTTGAAGCTGGATTTGAACTCAGGTCCTCCTGAATCCAGGGCTGGTGCTTTGTCCACTGTACCACCTAGTTGCCCCCCGCAAACCAAACTCTTAAAGAAAAGTGGGAAAAACAAGAAGGAAAAATAGAATAGAATCAGTGGACAGAAATATAGAATTAATCATCATAACTGTAGATGTGAATGGGATAAACTCACCTATAAAAACAGAAGAGGGTAGTAGAATGAATTAAAAACCAGAATCCAACAATTTGTTGTTAGAAGAAACTTGAAAGAGAGGTACAAACAGAGTTAAACAAGGGGCTGGAATGGAAGCTTTATCTGAATTTTAAAAGGGGTAGCAAATATGATCTTAGACAAAGGTATGGCAAAAATAATTCTAAGCAAAATAGAAACATAAGGAACTATGTTTTGCTAACAGGCATCGTAGACAATGAATAAACATTGTTTGTTTTATTTTGTTTTTTTTATTTTAGTGAGGCAACTGGGGTTAAGTGACTTGCCCAGGGTCACACAGCTAGTAAGTGTTAATTGTCTGAAGCTGGATTTGAACTCAGGTACTCCTGACTCCAGGGCCGGTGCTTTATCCACTGCGCCACCTAGCTGCCCCCTATGAATAAATATTAATACTAAATAAGATAGTCACTAATTGGCATAGTATCTAAATTCTTAAAGTAAAAGCTCTACAGAGGAAAAAACCAGCAAAAACATCAAAGTGAGGGAACTCAACTTACCCCTCTCAGACCTAAATAAAATAACCAAAAAAAAACTACACACAAAAAAGAAATGAAGGCCCTAAATAGAATTTTAGAAAGGTTAGCTATGCTAAACCTCTGGAGAATTTTGAATGAGAATAGAAAGATGTACATCTATTTCTCAGTTGTGCTTGGCACCTTCACAAAAACTGACCATGTATTGGGCATAAAAACCTCACAAATAAATGCATAAAAGTAGAAATATAGAATGCATCTTTTACTGACTATAACATAATTTAAAAATATTTTACTGAGAAATACTTGCTTCAAAAGATATAATCACAAATATACAAATTTCTCCCCATCCCCATGCATGAGAAGCATAATCCCTGCCCACCTTGTCCCACCTCAGTCTATAGGGAAGGGAAGATGATTAAGTTTAAAGTTTAGCTCAGTTCCTATAGATTATGCAATCCCAGTGACAAATCCAAAACCCACCTTGGGTTTAAGTACCAGGCACCCTGGCTTCTCCAGGCTTCCGTACTGGACTGACTGGCTGAAATATTCCATGTAGAATATTGACTCCAACCGTAACCATCATCCTCTAGACGCAGGAAAGAATGCAAGCCAGAAAGAGCCCATAATACAATTAAAGTAATACTCAATAAAGGGGCTTTGAAAGCTTAAAAATTATTTGGAATGCTAAATAATGGGTGGGTCAAAGAAGAAATTGTTGAAATAATAATTTTTATTAAATATAATAACAATGAGACAATATACCAACATTTTTGGGATCTAGCCAAAGCAGTACTCAGGGGAAACTTTATATCATTAAACATATTAATAAAAGAGAAGAGCATATCAAATAATTGGACATGAAACAAACAATAACAACCCAAAAAAAACTCCTAGAACACCAACACATTAGAAACCCCCTAAATAGAAATCCTGAAAAACAAAAGGAGAGATGAACAAAATTGAAAGCAGAGACCTCCAAGAACCCAATGAATTAATAAAAGGAAGTAGGGGGGAGGGCAGCTAGGTGGCTCAGTGAATAAAACACTAGCGCTGGATTCAGGAGGACCTGAGTTCAAATTTGGCCTCAGACACTTGACACTTACTAGCTGTGTGACCCTGAGCAAGTCACTTAACCCTCATTGCCCTGCCCAAAGAAAAACAAAAACAAAAACAAAAGGAAGTAGGAGCTTTGTTGGGCTTTTTTTTAAACTTAGAATTTTATTTTCCCAAATTACATGTAAAAACAAACTTTTACATAAGTTTTTTAAAACTTTGTGTTCCAAATTTTCTTCCTCCCTCCCTCCCCACCTCTCTTAAGAACTCAAACAATTCAATATAAGTTATACATGTGTACTTATGCAAAACATTTCCACATTATCCAGGTTGTGAAAGAAAACAGACAAAACAAATTTTCAGATAAACAAACTAACAAAAAATTATGGGCTTTTTAAAAATGAAAAACAACTGGAAAAAAGTTACATCAAAAAAAGAAAGAAAAAAGACAAATTACCTTTATCACAAACAAGCAGAGAAGAATTCACAACAAAGAAGAAAAAATAAAAGAAATTATTAGCTTTTTTGCTCAACTATGTACCACCGACAATCAAAATGAAGAATATTTACAAAAGTATAAATTTTCCTGATTAACAAAACAGAAAAAGAAAAATCTATCTTAGAAAAAGAAATTAACTAAGCAATAAGCGAATTCCCATACCAAAAAAAAAAAAAACAACAACCCAGAATCAGATGAATTTATAAGCACATTCTGCCAAACATTTAAAGAAAACTAATTCCAATACCATATGAATTGTTTGAAAAAATAGGAAAACAAAGGACTCTGCCAAATTCTTTCTATGGCACAAATATGGTTTTGATATCTAAACCAGGAAGAGTTAAAACAACAATTAAAAAAAACACCTGTAGATATATGTGAATGAATGTTGATGCAAAAATTGGCAAGGAGACTTCAGCAACATATCACAAAGATTATTCATTATGACCACACTAGATTTATACCAAAAATGCAGATTTGGTTTAATGTTAGAAAAATTGAAAACACAATCAACCGAATTAATAACAAAAACAACAGTCTTATGCTTATAACAATAGATACAGGAAAAGCTTTTGATAAGATACCTTTTCTGCTAGAAAGTATATGAATAAATAGTTTTCCTTAAAATAATAAGTAGCATATAACTTAAACTAAGAGCAAGCATTATCTGTAATGGGGATAAATTAGAAGCCTTTTCAATAAAATCAAGTGTAAAGCAGGGATAAGCAGCTAGGGAGTGCAGTGGATAGACAGCAGGACCTGGAGTTAGGAAAAAACTTCTTGAGTCCAAATCCAGCCTTTAGAAACTTGATGTCACTTGCTGGGCAAGTCACTGTTTACCTTAGTTTCCTCCTCTGTAAAATGATCTGGAGAAGGAAATGGCAAACCACTCCAATATCTTTGCCAAGAAAACCCCAAATGGGTTCACAAAGAGTCAGAAATGACTGAAAATGACTGTACAACAACAAAAAAGCAAGGATCTTCATTATCACCACTACTATTCAATATTGTACTAAAAATATAGCAAAAAGACAAAAAGAAATTAAAGGTCTTATACACCAAAGACATTTAAGAAAGAGAGAAAGGATCCATATGTACGAAAATATTTACAGTAGATCTTTTCATGATGAAAAAGAATTGAAAACCAAGGAGATGACAATCAATTGCTGAAAAGCTGAACAAGTTATGGTATATGAATGTAATGAAATACTATTGTGTTCAGCACCCATTCCTAATAAAAACACTAGAGAGCTTAGGAATAGGTGGAGCTTTCCTTAAAATAATAAACAGTAGCTACCTAAAACCATGAGTAAGCATTATATGCAATGGAGATAAATTAGAGGCCTTCCCAATAAGATCAGGGGT
The DNA here is from genome assembly GCF_019393635.1 of Dromiciops gliroides. Taxonomy (NCBI): domain Eukaryota; kingdom Metazoa; phylum Chordata; class Mammalia; order Microbiotheria; family Microbiotheriidae; genus Dromiciops; species Dromiciops gliroides. The sequence goes on from NC_057865.1 coordinate 199,315,548, forward strand.
GAAACAGGGATGTCCATTATCACCCCTATTATTTAATATTGTACTAGAAATGTTAGCTTTAGCAATCAGAGAAGAAAAGGGAATTAAAGGAATTAGAATAGGCAAGGAGGAAACAAAACTTTCACTCTTTGCAGATGATATGATGGTATACTTAAAGAATCCTAGAGAATCAACTCAAAAATTACTTGAAACAAGTAACAACTTTAGCAAAGTAGCAGGATATAAAATAAATCCACATAAATCATCAGTGTTTCTATACATGACCAACAAAGTCCAGCAGCAAGAGATAGAAAGAGAAATTCTATTTAAAGTAACGGTAGATAATATAAAATACTTGGGAGTCTACTTGCCAAGACAAACCCAGGAACTCTATGAACACAATTATCAACCACTCTTCACACAAATCAAATCAGATCTAAATAATTGGAAAGATATCAATTGCTCATGGATAGGCAGAGCTAATATAGTAAAAACGACAATACTACCTAAATTAATTTACTTATTCAGTGCCATACCAATCAGACTACCTAAAAATTATTTTATAGAGCTAGAAAAAATAATAACAAAATTCATCTGGAAAAACAAAAAATAAAGAATATCAAGGGAAATAATGAAAAAAAAAATGCACAGGAAGGTGGGTTAGCGGTACCAAACCTGGAGCTTTACTATAAAGCAGCAGTCATCAAAACTATCTGGGACTGGCTAAGAAATAGAGTGGAGGATCGATGGAATAGGCTAGGCACAGGAAACACAGCAGTAAATGACACTAGTAATGTAGTGTTTGATAAACCCAAAGACTCCAGCTTCTGGGATAGGAACTCAGTATTTGATAAAAACTGCTGAGAAAACTAGAAGATAGTATGGCAGAAATTAGGCATAGACCAACATCTTATACCTTATACTAAAATAAGGTCAAAATGGATACATGATTTAGACATAAGAGGTGATACCATAGATAAATTAGGAGAGAAAGGAATAGTCCTTTCAGATCTTTGGAAAGGAAAACAGTTTATGACCAAACAATGCAAAATGGATGACTTTCAATACATTAAATTAAAACATTTTTGTACAAACAGAAGGAATGCCTCCAAAATTAGAAGGGAGGCAGAAAGCTGGGAAACAATTTTTATGGCCAGTACTTCTGAAAAAGGTCTCATTTCTAAAATATATAGGGAACTAAATCAAATTTATAAGAATCCAAGTCATTCCCCAACTGAGAAATGGTCAAAGGATATGAACAAGCAGTTTTCTGATGAAGAAACCAAAGCTATCTATTCCCAAAAGAAAAAATGCTCTAAATCTCTAATGATTAGAGAGATGCAAATTAAAACAACTCTGAGGTACCACCTGACACCTATCAGATTGGCTAAAATGACAACAAAGGAAAATAATAAATGTCGGAGAAGCTGTGGAAAAATTGGAACACTAATGCATTGTTGGTGGAGCTGTGAACTGATCCAACCATTCTGGAGAGCAATTTAGAATTATGCCCAAAAGGCTGTGCATACCCTTTGACCCAGCAATACCACTTTTGGGTCTTTTTCCCAAAGAGATCATGGAAAGGGGAAAAGGACCCACATGTACAAAAATATTTATAGCTGCTCTTTATGTGGTGGCAAGGAATTGGAAGTTGAGGGGATGCCCATCAAGTGGGGAATGGCTGGACAAGTTGTGGTATATGAATCTAATGGAATACTATTGTGCTGTAAGAAATGATGAGCAGGAGGAGTTCAGAGAATCCTGGAGGTTCTTGCGTGAGCTGCTGATGAGTGAGATGAGCAGAACCAGAAGAACATTGTGTTGATCTACTGTGATGGACTATATTCTTCTCACCAATGCAATGGTACAGAAGAGTTCTAGGGAATTCATGATGGAAGAGGATCTCCAAATCCAGGAAAAAAAAAAAAAGAACTCTGGAATATAGATGCTGAATGAACCATACTATTTCTTTTGTTTTTGGTGCTGTTGTTTTTCTATTTTGAGGTTTTTCCTCATTGCTCTGATTTTTCTCTTATAACATGACTAATGCAGAAATATGTTTAATGTTATTATGTGTATATATATATATATATATATATATATTGCCCCCAAAACAAAATAAAAATATAAACAGAAATCTTTTAAAAATGTAAGGATTAAAAAAAAAAGTAAAAGTCTGGAGTCTAATGATGAAGGACATTAAATGCCAAACAGAGGGGTTGTTTCTTGTCCAAAAGGCAATGGAAAGGCAGAAAAAAATACCTGAATGTTGTTGGAAAATAGGGTAGGGAGTTTAGGGTAGGGGTAGGGTTTGGGGTCCTTAGGAATTCCTCTTTAAAGAATTACACCCGGGGCAGCTAGGTGGTGCAGTGGATAGAGCACCAGCCCTGGAGTCAGGAGGACCTGAGTTCAAATCCGGCCTCAGACACTTAACACTTACTAGCTGTGTAACCCTGGGCAAGTCACTTAACCCCAATTACCTCACCAAAAAAGAATTACAGCCTCTTGCACACAAATCCAATAGAATAAGATAGTAGTTTATTTAGGGGCTGGGGAAGGGAAAGCAAGAGAGAAATCCTTGGACTTCTTCTCATGGGGAGAAAGGCTTGGCACAGAGTGTGGCTCTGAGATACCAATCTCGTCAAGCAGAAGACAGGTAGATACTTTTATATAGAGGTCCTATGGTGGTCCGATGAGGTGATCATCCTACTGTGGAAAGTTCCCCTATTGAGGGAGGACCATCCCCTACTGGTGGTGGCTGGGGGAATTGGGTGAGGGGTGGCTGTGGATCTTTCAAGCCATCTCTCTCCTCCTTACACCACAAAGGCAGCAGCCACACCTAATCTTATCTCCCCAGGGGTGAGGGAGACTGGAATGAAGGGTGGTGGTCCTGGAGCTAGCTCTGTCCCGATCAGGTTCCACTTATCTTTAGGTGTGTCTGTCCTTTGGTTTAATTTCTCAAGGAGAAAGTTCTTTGATGTACCCCAGGGGCAGCTAGGGGGTACAGTGGATAGAGCACCAGCCCTGGAGTCAGGAGGACCTGAGTTCAAATCCGGCCTCAGACACTTAACACTTACTAGCTATGTGACCCTGGGCAAGTCACTTAACCCCAATTGCCTCACTAAAAAAAAAAAAATTGATGTACCCCAGAGAATTTCTGGGGAGCTAGGCCCTACCTATAACATGAACTTCTTCAGAGCCAGAAGCAAGATGGTAGAGTCATAACTATTCTTCTTCTTGTTGATGTTTTTTGTTTGTTTTTTTCCCCAGTTTTAATAGTATTTTATATTTTTTTCCAGTTACATGCAAAGATAGTTTTCAACATTTGTTTTTGGGTCAGCAAGGTGGCACAATGGATAAAGCACCAGCCCTGGATTCAGGAGAACTGGAGTTTAAATTTGGCCTCAGACACTTGACACTAGCTGTGTGTCCCTGGGCAAGCCACTTAACTCTCATTGCCCCACAAAAACAAAACAACAAAAAAATTGTTTTTATAAGATTTTGAGTTCCAAATTTTTCTCCCTCCTTCCCTTCCCTCCCCACTCCACAAGACAGAAAGTAATCTGACATAGGTTATATGTGTACAATCACATTAAACATATTTCTGCATTAGTCATGTTGTGAAAGAAGAATCAGAACAAAAGGGAAAAACCTCATAAAAGAAAAAAAAACAATAAAAAAGTAGAAATAGTATGGCTCAATCTTCATTCAGATTCTACAGTTCTTTTTCTGGATGTGGAGAGCATTTTCCATCATGAGTCCTTTGGAATTGTCTTGTATCATTGTATTGCTGAGAGGAGCTAAGTCTATCACAGTTGATCATCAAACAATGTTGCTGTTAATGTGTACAATGTTCTCCTGGTTCTCCTCACTTCACTCAGCTTTAGTCCACTTAAGTCTTTTCAGGTTTTTCTGAAATCTGCCATCATTTCTTATAGCACAATAGTATTCCATTACATTCATACACCACAGCTTGTTAAGTCATTCCCCAATTGATGGGCATCCCTTTGATTTCCAATTCTTTGCCACCACAAAGAAAGCTGCTATAAATATTTTTGTATATGTGGGGTTCTTTCCCCCTTTTTGTGATCTCTTTGGGATACAGATCTGGTAGTGGTATTACTGGGCCAAAGGGTATGCACAACCCCACAGCCCTTGGCCATAGTTCCAAATTGTTCTCTAGAATGGCTGGATCAGTTCACAACTCCATCAACAATGCATCAGTGTTCTAGTTTTTCCACAGCTTCTCCAACATTTGTTATTTTCCTTTTTTTTTTTTTATCATATTAGCCAATCTAATAGGTGTGAGGTGGTACTTTAGAGGTCTTTTAATTTGCATTTCTCTACTTGATTGTGATTTAGAGCATTTTTTTCATATGCCAATAGATAGCTTTGATTTCTTCATCTAAAAACTGCCTGTTCATATCCTTTGACCATTTCTCAAGTGGGGAATGACTTGTATTCTTATAAATTTGATTTAGTTTCCTATATATTTCAGAAATGAGGCCTTTATCAGAAACACTGGCTGTAAAAATTGTTTCCTAGCTTTCTGCTTTCCTTAAAATCTTGTTTGCATTAGTTTTGTTTGTGCAAAACCTTTTTAATTTAAAGTAGTCAAAATAATTCGTGCTACATTTCATAATATTCTCTATCTCTTATTTGGTCATAAATTGATCTCTCCACAGATCTGAGTGGTAAATTCTTCATTCCTCTCCTAATTTGCCCATGGTACCACCCTTTTAAGTCTAAATCATGTACCTATTTTGACCTTATTTTGGTATATGGTATAAAATATTGGTCTATGTCTAGTTTCTGCCATACTATCTTCCAGTTTTCCCAGCAGTTTTTGTAAAATAGTGAGTTCTTATCCCAGAAGCTGGAGTCTGGGTTTATCAAACAGTAGATTACTACAGTCATTTACTATTGTGTCTCCTGTGTCTCCTGTGCCTAACCTATTCCATAGTTCCACCACTATACTCATTACTCTTTTGATGTTCTCTTTCATTATTTGCTTCTATTGTATGATAAAGTTTCTGCAAAGCATAAATTGTCAAAGTATCTACATATTGAGTCCCTGACTTCTAATATTTGCTATTTTGAATAAACTGAATTTGGCCCCGTCACTGCAGACACATAGGATTCATCTTTCTGGTAACAATCATAATTTCCTTAGGCCACACTGATATAGTCTAAAAATGAATTTCCATTATCACTCATGCCACAGAGGTTTAATCCCTGCATATGCTACAGAAACATCTTTTTCAGATGTCTCCTTCAAAATGACCATGATCCACTATCCTGCACAGTAGCACCCTGCATCTTCAATCCTCACTGTTATTACAACTTAAGATGGAAAAGACTAAATGGGAAGAATTGAGAATATGTTGTTTGATGGGGCCCAAATTAGTTTTTTCAGGGCCTTGAGCAATTTCCATGATTTCATTCAAAGCAAAAGCAAAAAGGAATTGTTTTCTTCAGTGAGCTTTTATGCTTCTTTTTTGTTTGTTTGTTTGTTTGTTTTTAGTGAGGCAATTGGGGTTAAGTGACTTGCCCAGGGTCACACAGCTAGTAAGTGTTAAGTGTCTGAGGCCAGATTTGAACTCAGGTACTCCTGACTCCAGGGCTGGTGCTCTATCCACTGTGCCATCTAGCTGCCCCATGCCTCTTTTTTTGATTTATCCATTTCTTCTTTTTAAGGAGTTACTTTTTTGTTTTGGGGTTGTTGTTTTTTTAAGTGAATTTTTTGTGCCTCTTCTGTTTTTTTAAGGTATTTTTTCAGTATTATTCTGTGCCTCTCTTACCAAGTAGTTAATTCTCCTTTCATAACTTTCTTACAACACTAATTTCTTTTCATAGGTTTTCTTCTATCACTCTTATCTCTTTCTTTAATGCTTCCAGGAATTCTTGTTGTGTTTGGATCCAATGAGAATTTCCTTTGAAGCTTTGCTTGTAGTTGTTTGTACACTGTTGTCTTCTGAGTTTATGTCTTGGTCTTCCCTGACACCACAGTAGCTTTTGTGAGATTTAAAATTGGATATTAGATCATAAATCTCCCCTACTTAACCTTTCCCTTAATTTATCTCCCAGACTAGTAAATGGAAGAAGCTTTTGGTTTTCTAGATAGACCTTTTATTGTTATGGTAGTCACAAGGTGATGTTGATTAGAAGGATAGGAAAGTAGAAACACAATACAAATTGTCTTAAGTCTAAGCTTAGTCTATATTCCTTATAAAAACTCACCAAAACCGAAGGCCACCTTTGGAGAGAGAGAGAGAGACCGTCTGTGCAGCGCAGTCAGGAGACCAGCAGAGCAGAAAAAACCCACTTCCGTAAGCTCGCACCCCAGAAGTCGAGTGCATAGCAGGCAGTCTGATGTGCGCAGCAGGCGGACTGGCATGCGTAGCTCATACCGTTGGTCTCCTCCCCAAAAGGGTGGTCCTTAAAAAAAAACTGGTGTCTTTCAGTTATCCTAACCGACTGTTAAAAAACTTTCATATTTTTTTACCACATTTCCCCCCTTTGCTTCCTCAAGAAACGGAATGTTTCCTTGATGGAACAGTAAAAAGAATATAATAACTATTGCTAACTAATAATATGTGAACAACAATATAGAAAAGGAAGAGAGGAAAGTTTTGTCCAGAGGGGCGATTTTTTTTTTTGTCCTCATGAACCGACGCTTTGACATTAGTCTTGCAAAGGGAGAGCCTCTGCAGAGAGTACATGTTACAGATAGTATATATTATAACAGAAAGGAGATAGTAAAAGCTAATAAAGCAAAACAGTTCATATAAAGTCTCTGAGTTCTCTTGTCTTCTTGAAGTGGTAAGATGTCATCAGGAGGAAACTGGATTCTGGTCTGGAAAACTGGATTCTGGACTCTGGTCTGGATTCTGGACTCTGGACTCTGGTCTGGAAAACTGGATTATCTTCTTTAACTGTTTGAATTGCTGTATTTTTTACTAAACCTTAGCATAGCATTGTCAATGATCAAATTAATAAATTCCATTACATTCCCTCCTTTATATCCTTAGACTTCTAATAGAGGGTTGAGGTAGTTATGCAATCTGTAACACTTTTTACCACCATGTGTCTGGATCAAAGCCAAATTTAGTATGTGTTCGTGACACCTGAAAATGTTATGGAAAGGTTATCATACCATATCTCATGGTTCCAAGACAGCCAGTGATTTTGCTAGGCCACAGGTGAGTTCAACTGAGTGAGATAAAAAGATAAATAAGTTCAGTTAAATTAGGTTAAATTAGGAGGGAGAGAGGATGAATACTGGACTGTGCCTAGTAATTGTGCTCTACATAGTCACCATCATAAGCAAACCATGGACTTACGTATATCTGTCTCTCCTTTTGTTGCACATATATTTTCTCCAGGGCCTGCATCAGAGTTCACAGCAAGTTAGTCTCTGAAATGATAAATTTCCATACTTCCGAAATCTCATTAATTTCACCAAAGACAGTATGATGGTAAAAATTCGTGCTATGCTGTATAACTGAGAGTATATTAGTGATATATACAATAATTCCAAACCATGCCCAGAGTATAATGACATATAAATAATAAATAAATGTAAATAGCTGATTATGTTAAACATTATTACATAATCTTCTTTTAGCAAGTAAACCACATCATCTTATACATGAATTCTCTAGTATAACAGTAGCAGATACTTAAAGTGGTGATTAATTTATCAAAAAGAAGTAAGACTTCAATTAGCAAGATTCAATATTCAATGTTTTCAGTGAGGTATCAAGCAATAGGGTTCAATAACCCTTCAGTTATCCTAACCGACTATTAAAAAACTTTCATATTTTTTTACCACACTTTTTATGGTCAGGTTCTGTTGTTGCTGTTTGATGATTTTCCTGGTCTATTTCTTGACTTTGAACTTTATCTTAAAGTTGGGCTTTGCTCATCTTGGGGTAAGGGGGCACTGAACCAAGTTCAGGCTTTTTCATGCTGCTGTTTTCAGAGCTAGTTCTGAGGTTCTATAAGTTTTTGATGCCAAGGTGGTGTGATATGGGGAGAGGTGTGGTCATAGCTGTCTTGTTCTGTACTCTGGTCTTCAGCCAGGAAGGGCCCCTATTCTCCTGCAACCACAAATACTAGTTCTCCTTTTGGCTCAGGACCTGTAAAGGGGGAAAGGAGCCACATGTACAAAAATATTTATAGTAGCTCTTATTGTGTTGGCAAAGAATTGGAAATCAAGGGGATGTCCATCAATTGGGGATTAGCTGAACAAACTATGGTATGAATGTAATAAAATATTGTGCTATAAGAAATGATGAACAGGCAGATTTCAGAAAAACCTGGAAAGACTTACATGAACTGATCCTGAGTAAAGTGAGAAGAACCAGAGAACATTGTTTACAATAACAGCAACATTGTAAATGATCAACTATGACAGACTTAGCTCTTCTCAGTAATGCAATGATCCAAGACAAGTACAAAAGACTGATGAAGGAAAATGCTATCCACATCCAGAGAAAGAACTACGGAGTCTGAATGTAGATTGAACCACACTATTTTCACCTTTTTTTGTTTTTTCTTTTTTTGAGGTTTTCCTCTTTTGTTTTGATTCTTATTTTACAACATGACTAATGAAGAAATATGTTTTGGATTTTTCCCCCCCAGGGCAATGAGGGTTGAATGACTTGCCCAGGGTCACACAGCTAGTAAGTTTCAAGTTTCTGAGGCCAGATTTGAACTCAGGTCCTCCTGAAACCAGGGCCAGTGCTTTATCCACTGCACCACCTAGCTGCCCCAGAAATATGTTTAATGTGATTGTACATATATAACCTATATCAGATTGATTTCTGTCTTGAGGAGAGAGAAGGGAAGGGAGGGAGAGAAAAAATTTGGAACTCACAATCTTTCAAAAATGAATGTCAAGGGGAAGCTAGGTGGCACAGTAGATAAAGTACTGGCCCTGGAGTCAGGAGAACCTGAGTTTAAATCTGGCCTCTGACACTTGACACTTATTAGTTGTGTGACCCTGGGCAAGTCACTTAACCCTCATTATCCTGCAAAAAAACCCCAAACAAACAAACACCACCACCAACAACAAAATGAATGTCAAAAACTATCTTTATATGTAATAGTTGAAAAAATACTTTTAAGTATAAAATAAAGAAACAAAACCCTTAGCTCAAATTCTACCTTCTATAAGAAGTCTTTCACAATCTACCTGATCCCATTCCTTCTCAACAACCATTGCATTTCTTATGAGAATACCTATTGTCTACCATTGGAAATTTGTGAAAGACATCATCTCAAATTCAATGATTTCATCCATGATTATTTTATAAAGGGGGAAAAAAAAGAAGGGCAATAGGTAACAATCTGGCCTGAACCTTTTGGCCTTATTTGGAGATTACTGAGACAAGAAATGTGAGCAGGAAATTAAGGATACAGTTTATTATATACTTTCAGATCCAAGTAAACCCTTTCCATTTTACATTTATGCTAGTCTGCAAGAATTTGAAGCAATTTTATATTAGGAATTGAATGGTCACTGGAAGTACACAAATTAGCTGTGAAGTAGGCTATGACTGGTAAGATCAGGGGTCGTGTATGGAATTCAATTCTAAATATCAATGGGTAGTAATCCATTGAGAAGTTCTAAATTGGATGTCACCAAGAAGAGATAAGACTACCAACCAACTTTGAGTATGGCCAAGGAAGACCAATGCAAAAACCCTATCATGTAAAAACTGTGATTCAGAAACCTTGGCAATCACCATGAATTGGGTGATGGTGATCTGTGACACTTAGGGAACAGATCAATTTATTTTTTTTTTTAAAGCTTTAATCTCAAAGGTCAAGAATGATTTATGTTGGGGCGGCTAGGTGGCGCAGTGGATAAAGCACCGGCCCTGGAGTCAGGAGTACCTGAGTTCAAATCCAGCCTCAGACACTTGACATTTACTAGCTGTGTGACCCTGGGCAAGTCACTTAACCCCCATTGCCCTGCAAAAAAAAAAAAAGAATTATTTATGTTTATTATTTTAAACAAATTACATTGAACAGCATTACAATCAAATAAACCATAAATATTTCTATTCAAATTAGTTTGTTTTAGTATATAAGATATTTTAATTTTTTTCCTAGTCACTGCCTTATCAAGTCCTCAACAGGTTTTTTTTGTACATTCATTCACATTCACTATTCTTTTCTTTTCTTTTCTTTTCTTTTTTGTTGTTGAGGCAATTGGGGTTAAGTGACTTGCCCAGGGTCACACAGCTAGTGTTAAGGGTCTGAGGCCAGATTCGAACTCAGGTACTCCTGAATCCAGGGCCAGTGCTCTATCCACTGCGCCATCTAGCTGCCCCCACTATTCTTCTAGTATAGTTATAATTAGTGGGTAATCAATTCTGGTTCTGGTTTTTAATTTTTTTGCATCCTTTCATAAAAACTTTTCCAAATTTCTCTGCATTCCCCATATTTATATTCATTATATATATATATATATATTCATTATAGTCATTCATTTGGCATTATAGTATTCTATTATATTGAGGTACCACTATTAATTTAACCATTCACTATTATTAGACTATTATTAGATCTTTTTTTTTTGAAAATACATGTAAAATCCTTGAATAGATAACTCTGCTTTATTTCTTTTCTTATTGATAAGACCTTCAAGGGATGTTCCTAAGAATGGAATTATTGGGTCAAAGGAAATTACTGTTTTCATAACTTTTACTATGTTTTGCCAGATTGTTATTCAAGAAGATTCTATTTGCAATGCAACACAAGCAATGAATGGATGCACCTAATCCTGTACAGCCTTGGGTCTCATTGCTTTTTTTTGGGGGGGGGCAATGGGGGTTAAGTGACTTGCTCAGGATCACACAGCTAGTAAGTGTCAAGTGTCTGAGGCTGGATTTGAACTCAGGTACTCCTGAATCCAGGGCCGGTGTTTAATCCACTGCGCCACCTAGCCGCCCCTAGGTCTCATTGCTTTTTAAAATTATTTTTGCAGTTTTCATAGATTGAAGTTGTTTTAATTTGCATTTCTTTGATCATTACTAAGGTTAAACATTTTTCAGATGATAATTATCAATGTACGGTTCCTCTTGAAAATTGGCAGTTCATCTCTTTTGGCCATTTATATAGCCAATGACTTTTTTTGTAGTATTTTATTTTATTTCCCAATGACATGTAAAGATTGTTTTCAACATTCATTTTTGTAAGATTTTGAGTTCCAAATTTTTCTCCCTCCCTTCTCTCCTTCCCCTCTTCCCAAGATGGCAAGCAATCAGATATAGGTTATATATATTTCCACATTAATCATGTTATAAAAGAAGAATCAGAAGAAAAGGAGAAAAACATGAGAAAGAAAACAACAACAACAAATAAAGTGAAAATAGTATGCTTTGATCTGCATTCAGACTCCATAGTTCTTTTTTGGATGCAGAGAGCATTTTCCATCATACATCTTTTGGAATTGTCTTGGATCACCGTATTGCTAAGAAGAGCTGTCTTTCACAGTTGATCACACAATGTTGCTGTTACTGTGTAAAATGTTCTGGTTCTGCTCACTTCACTCAGCATCAGTTCATGTAAGTCTTTCCAGGTTTTTTCTGAAATCTGCCTGTTCATCATTTCTTATAGCACAATAGTATTCCATCACATTCATATACTACAACTTGTTTAGTCATTCCCCAATGTTTCCAATTCTTTGCCACCACAAAAAGAATTGCTATAAATATTTTTGTATGTGTGGGTCCTTTTCCCTTTTTTATGATTTCTTTGGGATATAGACCTAGTAGTGATATTGCTGGGTCAGAGAGTATGCACAGTTTAATTGCCCTTGGGGCATAGTTCCAAGTTACTCTCCAGAACAGTTGAATCAGTTCACAACCCACCAACAATGTATTAGGAATAGGTCCACCTACACAGGAAAAAAATAGCTAAGAATCTTTGACTTTCCCCAGAGCATATGACATCAATCAGAGCAAGTGTAGCACTGAATCAGTCCCTTCTTCCCTGGTCCTCCCTAGACAGTAAAAGAAACTTCATGATGAATTACTATTTTTGTTGTTGTTCTTTTGTTCAGTCATGTCTGACTCTTCGAGACCCCTCAGACTATAGCACACTGAGCCCTTCTGTCCTCCACTATCTCTCAAAATCTGTTCAAGTTCATGTTTGTTGTTTCCATGATACTATCTACCTACCTCAGCCTCTGCCATCCCCTTTTCCTTTTGCCTTCAATATTTGTCAATGTCAGGGTCCTTTCCAATGAGTCCCATCTTCTCATTATGTGGCTAAAGTGTATAAGCTTCAGCTTTAGTATTTGATCTTCCAATGAATAGCCTGAATTAATTTCTTTAAATATTGACTGATTTCACCTCCTTGATGTCCAAAGGACCCTCAAAAGTCTTAGTGATAAAGGCTAAAAGGGGGTATGATCCTTGAGAGGTTCAACTAAACTCTTCACAGGTAACCATGCAATTGCTGGCACTGTACTCAACTATCACTGATTCTGTATTAGTTGGTGGTACCCAAGACCAACTGATCCATTGGCTATGAAAACACTTCATAATGATGAAAGTGGTGCCAGGTACAGGTACTTTTATATTCTACAGAAACTCCTGCATCTTACATAGGCACAAGATGTTTAAAGACCAGAGGGTGGGCAGCATGCACATGTCCCTCTCATAGATGTGGTCTGGAATAGCTTTCTAGTATGCAATAGCTACATGCACCACCAGGTGGCACCCCTCCAAACCACCAGAGGAGGCCTCTTTCACACAAGTTAAAACTAGAGGCTTGCCTAGATTTCTGAGCATGTGATGGTTAGCATTCCCAGCCTCCCAGTGCCTGCTTGTATTCTCCCAACTAGATCTAGGGTTTAACATGTAAAAACCATTCTACAATAGTTCATTAATTTATCCAAATTGGATTACTCGCCTCTATCCCATTAAGATTTTTATTTTCTTCATAACTTTGTATGAACTAGAGGCATACACACTCATATAAATTAGAGTATGTTTATTGGGAGGTGGGGTTGGTAATGAAATATCATAGGCAAATGTTGTGAAATATCTTAGGAGACATAGTCTTCCCTTTCCCTCTACTCTTCCCCTTTCTTGGTCCAAGAGAAAATGGAGAAAATATGATGCATTTTGGGGTCTGGGTGGGATCTGAAGAGGTTCTTAAAAATTTAAGGCTAGAGAATGAGAAGGGAAAGAGTACCAAGGCTTTGAAGTAGAAAATAGAATAAAAGAGAAAAAATGTGTAAAGGAAGGGGGCCCAGCAGCACCATATCCCAAAATATACTACAAAGCAGCTAACATTACAAATATTTGGTAGGAGATTAAAAAAATACAAAAAATTTTTTAAAAAATACCAAAAATGATCAGTGGAATAGATTAGATACATAGTATAAGGAAGCAAACTAAAGAAAAGGGTAAGGGTTTATTATTCAAGTCAATTCAACATTTATTAAGCAACTACTATGTACTAGGAACTGTGCTAAGTGCTGGTGATACAAAAAAGAGGCAAAAGATGGTCCCTCAGGGGGCTTACAATCTCATGGGGAAGATGCCAGGGTGGTCAATATTCAGAGTGGAGGAGAGAGAGCATTCTAGACATGGGGGACAGGCAGAGAGAATGTCTAAAGCCAAGAGATGGAGCATTTTGTTCATGGAACAGCCAGGAGAGGCCAGGATCATTGGATCAAAGAGTACATACATGTTGGGGAACAAAATGTAAGAAGACAAGAAAGCTAGGCAGATAGGTTATGGAGGGCTTTGAATTCAGCAAAAACTGCTGGAAAATTGATAGATAATTAGGTAGAAATTGGGTTTAGACCAGCATATAACTGTAGTTTACAAGCTCCAAGTGGATAGAGGACTCAGATATAAAAGGTCACATCATAAATAAATTAAAGGTGTAGAGAAGGAGATACCTATCACAACGATGGATAGGGGAAGAGTTGTTGGCCAAACAAGGGAAAGAAAGAATCTCAGGAGATAAAATGGACTTTTTTCTTCATTTCATAAAATTGAAAGCTTTTTTACAAATAAAATCAATGTGGCTCAAATTAGAAGGAAAATAGTTAAGTGGGAGGGGGAATCCCTGGGTGGATTTTACTTAGTTATCAGTAAAGATGTGATATCCATGATATACAGGGAATGAATAAAATATATAAGAACAAGATGACCCAGAGGTAACACTATATTGGGCCTATAAATCCTGTGAATAGACCACTATCTGCTAGGTACTATCTACCACTATCTACTATTCCTTCACCATGAAGCATAGGTTAGGCTCATTTTTCCCCTCAAAGGTGACAAAACTGATCCCAGACTTTATTGTCCCAAAAGGCTAAGGTTCAAGCTGCACTTCCCTTGATGCACCTTCTTGGTTCCCTTTGACCATATTGATGTGTCTTCCAGGTCACTTATGTTCATAAAAGTCCCACCAAAGGCTTTTTTTTTTTTTTTTAGTGAGGCAATTGGGGTCAAGTGACTTGCCTAAGGTCACACAGCTAATAAGTGTTAAGTGTCTGAGGCCGGATTTGAACTCAGGTACTCCTGACTTCAGGGCCGGTACTCTATCTACTGCGCCACCTAGCTGCCCCCACCAAAGGCTTTTAAGGGGGAGTCAGGGATCTCCCAAGACTGGGCCAGACCCCATACCCTGCCCAAGTCTTTACATGGAGACAAGGGGGTCTGAGTCCAGCCAGGCTAAGTGTGGCTAAGTGCTAGAATTTTCTTGTTGAGAATCTTTTATATTCTACCCTTTTTTTAAAAAATTATTTTTAATTAAGAAGAAGCACTTTTTTTTTTTTGGTGAGGCAATTGGGGTTAAGTGACTTGCCCAGGGTCACATAGCTAGTAAGTGTTAAGTGTCTGAGGCCGGATTTGAACTCAGGTCCTCCTGACTCCAGGGCCGGTGCTCTATCCACTATGCCACCCAGATGCCCTATATTCTACCCTTTTGTTAACTGTTGAATGACCTTTTTGAATGAGTGCCTTTTTCATTCCAGCATTCCAAGACTTAGAAACACTCCTAAGATTCCCCAAGAGATGAAAGTGAGGTAAAGGGCCCATGTGTACAAAAATATTTATAGCAGTATACTTTTTGTTGTACCATATAATTAAAAACTAAGGGGGTGCCTATAAATTGGGGAGTGGCTGGAAAAATTATGGAATATAAATGTAATGGAACATCATTGCACCATAAGAAATGACCAGAGGGATGGATTCAGAGATTTTTGGGAAGCCTAATATTAATTTATTCAGAGAGAAGTGAGAAAAATCAAGAGAATAATTACATAATGACTTTACTGTTATAAAGAAAAGCATCTTTGAAAGACTTTAGAAATTATCAATATAACAACCAACAAAAAATCCAGAGGACTAACAATTAAGCAGGCTTCCAGTCTCCTGACCCAGAGATAATAGACTTTTTTTGATGTAGTCAATGAATGGATTTATTTGATTTGATTATGCTTGTTTGTTACAAGGATAGGCTTGGAGACATGGAGAGGTGAAATTGAGGAGAGGGGATAGTGAAAGTGATTTAAAAAAAGAAACAAACAAAAGAATGTCATTAAAGCATTTTTTTTTTTACAAATGTACAGAAGAACCAGACATGGTGGCACAGGAGATCTGGAATTCCTGTTACTGGGGGGCTGTTTAAGTTGGTAGATTGTTATGTTCAGGAGTTCTGAGCTACAGATGGGCTAAAGCTGATAAACTGTCTTAGCTAAGTATGTTGACTCCCCACAAAAGACTGGGGGACTAGGTTGCCTAATGAGGGATGAACCAGTTGAGGTCAGAATCAGAGCAGTTCAAAGTTTCTATGTCAGACATCAGTGGGCTAGTTAGTCAATAAACATTTATTAAGAGCCTACTATATGCCAGGCAGAGTGTTAAGTGACAGGGATACAAAAATAAGCAAAAATAAGCCCTATCTTCAAGGAACTCACAATCTGGTGGGGGAGATAAACAAGCAAATATGTAAACAAGCCATTGTGTAATTTAAGATTCTAAATGTGGATTCTAATCTGTTCCCCCAGTTTTGGGGGAAACTGACTAAAATCACTGATAAAACAAATTTAGGTTTTTAAGGGTTTATTGAAAAATAGAAAGAAAAAGATTGAGAATAGAATTCCAACAGCCTGGCATTCCTATCTTTCCTCAAATTTCCTGTGAAGTCCTCTGCCGCCACCACCACCATCAAGTCAGGAACCCAAAAGAGAGAGAGCTCTCCACGCAGGCCCTCTTTCCTCCTTCCTGTCTCCTCCCAGAAAATAGGAGGCTCTTCAAGTTGATTGGCTGGTAGCCTTGATAGACAGCACCCATGAGCAAACGTCACTTCCTGACACCAAGGAAAAGCTACATGGCCTTGCCCTCTGAGGCATTTTCCTCATGGCAGAGCTTTCCCACAGCAAGTCTCCAGCAGGTGGCATCATTCCAATCCCCCCTTTTGTTTCATTTGAAAAACGAATGTGTTTCATCAATGAAACAACCAAAAATAATATCCTATGCTAGCTAACGATATGTAAATAACAATAGAGAAAAGGAAGAGAGGAAAGTTTTGTCCAGAGGGGTGATCAAAAACTGGTGTCTTTCCTTTTAATGCTAACCGACTGTTAAAAACTTTTTACCACATTCCTCCCTTTGATTCCTCAAGAAACGAAGTGTTTCCTTGACAGAACAGTAAAAAATAACAGAATATAATAACTATCGCTAACTAATAATATGTGAACAACAATATAGAAAAGGAAGATAGGAAAATTTTGTCCAGAGGGGCGATCAAAAACTGGTGTCTTTCCTTTTAACGCTAACCGACTGTTAAAAACTTTTTACCACACCATATATAGGATAAATAATTAAGAGAGAGAAACCTGTAGAATTAAGAGCATTAGGGAAAGGCTGCCTGTACATTTCAGTTTGGACTTGAAGGAAGTCAGGGAAAGCCAGTAGGGGGAGAGGAGGGAGAACAATCTAGTGATAGAAAACACTCAGAAAAAAAAGGCCTGGAGCTGAGATAGAATGTCTTGATTGTGGCCTTGCCGGATTTAAGAGGATGTGACAAGGGAGTAAGGTATAAGAAGACTGGAAAGGTAGGAGGAGACTAGGTTCTAAAGGGATTTAAATGCTAAACAGATCTTTTAGGAGTCAAGAGGTCTGAAAGGGTGATGTTGCCCTGACTAGAGGTCAGCAGAGAGTTTAGAGCAGGATAGGTATTTAAGAATTATCAGGGATGCTAATGAAATCCATGAGAGCTGATGTGATCACCAAGAGAGAAGAGAAGACCCATGACCGAATCCTGTGAGCTAGCTGCTCACTTCCAACCTGAGCAAGAGAAGGAGACCCGGTCTCAAAAAAACAAACCAAAAACAAAAGTAAAAAACATACAGAAGAAAGTAGTAATATGTTCAGAGGTAGTCAGAGAAGTAGAACAGCTTTGAAAAGAAGATACTGAATTTATTCTATACTTTAAAAAATGTGTATGTATACAGAAAAGGAAAAGGACCCATATGTACAAAAATATTCATAGTAGCTCTTTTTGTGGTGGCAAAGAACTGGAAATTGAGGGGATATGCATCAATTGGGAAATGGCTGAACAAGTTTTGGTATGTGAATGTAATAGAATATTATTTTGCTATAAGAAAAGATGAGCAGGTTGCTTTCAGAAAAATCTGAGAAGATCTATATGAACTGATGCAAAGTGAAGTGAACAAAACCAGCAGATCATTGTACAGAGTAACAACAATATTGTAATGATGATCATGTGTGAAAGACCCAAGATAATTCAAGATTCATGATGCAAATTGGTATCCAACTTCCAGAGAGAGAACTGATAAACTGATAAACAAATTGAAGTATTTTTAACTTTCTTTATTCTTTTCATTTTTTTTTGTTTTTTTGTTTTTGTTTTGGACAGGGCAATGAGGATTAAGTGACTTGCCCAAGGTCACACAGCTAGTAAGTGTCAAGTGTCTGAGGCCAGATTTGAACTCAGGTCCTCCTGAATCAAGGGCCAGTGCTTTATCCACTGCACCACCCAGCTGCCCTATTCTTTTCATTTTTATGACACAACCAATAAAAAAAAATGTGTATGTATGAATGGATGGAATAGATTCAGTTTCTATTCTTCATGTATGCAAATGTTCATATTGTTGTTTATGAAATTCAGAAAGACAAAAAAATTTTTTTAAGGAGTAGTGCCACTCCTTACTGTCAACAACATAAATAGAGGCAGGTTTTGGTTTTTTTTGAGGGGCAATGGGGGTTAAATGACTTGCCCAGGGTCACACAGCTAGTAAGTGTCAAGCGTCTGAGGCCAGATTTGAACTCAGGTCCTCCTGAATCCAGGGCTGGTGCTTTATCCACCGCGCCACCAAGCTGCCCCTCCAATAGAGGCAGTTTTAAGGAAAGTATTGATAGATATTTCTGAGATCTTACCCACCCCTCTCTAAGGGAGACTTTGATTCCTGCTTTGAGGGGAGCAGATGAAGGAGCCATGAAGTGTTCTCTGAGGGAGGACCAGATTAGAATTGTATTTTTCTGTCCCTGATAACATTTTTGATATAGGACATGTTTGGGGGGGGGGGTTAGGTTTAAAAAGCTGCTTTCTTAGATGGGGTAGGTTTCCCAGGCTTATGGACTAAGGATTGATTTTTTCCCACTAAATGCTAATTATACAAAAGACCATCACAAATAATGAAATTAAATTAATCCATTTATCCAAGTAAATAGTGTTAAGGGCTAAAATTCTAGCTAGTCTGTCTAAAATATCTAACGAGTGGTCACCAATAAATTATAAGCTTTAGCAAGAGTTAGACTTTTAAGCATTTATTAAGGAGAATAAGAATTTGGTAAAGAGAGAGGGAAAGGCCTACATTCATCTATCTATTAAAGGGAGAGCACATTTCTAGCTCCCTTCTCCACCAGCGT
Source organism: Dromiciops gliroides (assembly GCF_019393635.1). Classification (NCBI taxonomy): domain Eukaryota; kingdom Metazoa; phylum Chordata; class Mammalia; order Microbiotheria; family Microbiotheriidae; genus Dromiciops; species Dromiciops gliroides. The sequence continues at coordinate 199,334,462 of NC_057865.1, forward strand.
CCTCGGAAAAAAGCGTGAGACAGAGTGCCAGGTTCCTCCTTCTTCCTCCCACTAGCAAACGTCACTTCCTGATGCCAAAGAAAAGACGCATGTTCTTGCCCTCAAAGACCTTCCTTTCATGGCAGAACTTTTCTACAGTAAGTCTCCAGCAGGTGGCATCATTCCAATCGTTACAATAGGAAAGAGAAACTGCAGTTCCATAGATTAAAATATGCCATAAAAACACATGAAAATGAATGAGTTATTTCAATGGATGGAAGTTGCTCAACTCAAACCCAAGAGAGACTCCAATCTGACCCAAAGATCAATTTTCCAAAGTCTCTAGGTGGAGGCAAGCTGAAAAATCAGTGTCATGTTAAGATGCTAGCTTCTCCTACATGTCTGCCTTCCAAAGTCAGTCTCCCTTTTTTCATATCCAAGAGTCTGAAACCATGAGTGTCCTTTCTTGAAGAAAGAATGAAGAATTCTTCTCCAAAACTCAACTACTGCCCCTTGTGCTTGCATTCTTCAATCAGCATTCTTTCCACCAATTAGAAGAGTGTCATGAAAAATGTTCCAGGTGTGGATGGAGACCTGGGTTACACATCTATTTAATTTAACATGATAGTACCAACAGTGTTCTACCTGTCTGTGCCTTCTCCTGAACTTTCTTCTAATCTATTATGATTGTTTTGTTTTGTTTTTGCAGGGCAATGAGGGTTAAGTGACTTGCCCAGCGTCACAGTTGATACTAAGTATCAAGTGTATGGGGCCAGATTTGAACTCAGGTCCTCCTGAATCCAGGGCTGGTACTTTATCCACTATGCCACCTATCTGCTTCCTCCTGTTTTAAAAAATATTTCATTTTTCTTTTTTTCCCTTCATTTTCTTTTTTGTATCACTATCCCTACCCACCCACTCTCCATATACACAACTCTCCCCAACAAAAATAAAAGTACTCAAAAAAACAAAGTATAGTCGAGGTCATTAAATCCAATGTCCTTATTTCATAGATGAGGGAACTGAGGCTTAGGTTAACTGACTTGCCAAGGTCATATAGCTAATAAATGTTAGAGGGAGATGTTGATTTTTCACAGTTGAGCAACTTATGGTCTTTGGAGAGAAGATAAGTGACTTGTCCAGGGTCACACAGCTAGTGTCAAGTGTCTGAGACCGGATTTGTACTCAGGTCCTCCTGACTCCAGGGCTGGTGCTTTATCCACTGCACCACCTAGATGCCCCCAGGTCTTCTTTAATATGAGATTGGCTCTCTGTCCACTACACACTCCATGATGCCTCTCTTCTACCTTTTCTATCAATTGTCTAAATAACCATATAGCACTTCAATGGGCAAGCTAATTGTAGTACTTTTCCATCCCTTCTTAGGCACATTGTTATTGTGTATATAAATAAGTTCTCTTCCATGAGGGTGGAGGTGACCTTAGGTTCTCAAAGGCTAAGCGAGCAGAACATAAATTCTGGCCAATTCTGCCCAGCAGGTACAGCAAGAAACTGGCCTAATGATGGATTGTGAGTCTGTTCTTCAAGGGACAGTGCAGTTATTTTTAGAGAGGCTCATTATCAGGTTGGTCACAGGGTGATCAACACAGGGTGGGCCACATCAACTCTCAAAGACCATCAACTAATTTATGGTGAGGTTGCAGTGTGCATGGGTGGAGAGTCAGTACTCTTACCCACCAAATTATAGATCTTGAAGTATTGATAAATGTTAATATATGGAAAAAGTAATGTGAAAGTGAGCTTGCCCAGGATAATTGTCCCCAAAATCAGAGATCTGAAAGGAAATAGTAGGACAGCCCCTACCTTCCTTACCTTGATCAATTCAAGTTGCTCGATCCAGGTGAACTAGATCCTTTCAAAGGTGTGACTGAGTCACTGACTTTTAAAAAGGCACGAAGACAGGGGCAGCTAGGTGGCCCATGGAGCAGCTAGGTAGCACAGTGGATGAAGCACTGGCCCTGGATTCAAGAGGACCTGAGTTCAAATCCAGACTCAGACACTTGACACTTACTAGCTGTGTAACCCTGGGCAAATCACTTAACCCTCATTGCCCCATCCCCTACCCCCCCCCAAAAAAAAACCCCACTATAAATAAATAAAAAGTCACAAAGACCAGGATCATAGAACCAAGAGAAGCAAAGCGGGATTGGAGAAAGGCATATGTCATCTTACTTTTTCACAGAAAGGAAGTCAATGGAGTTTGCAAATTTCATGTAACTCCAATTCCTGGCAAAATTCTAGACAGTATTATTAGAGGCCTAGTTAATCAGCATTTAGAAAAAGGAAGCGGTGATTACAAAGAATAATTATAGGTCATAGCAGACTAACTGTTTCTGCTTTTGAAAGGGTTACTAAACTGGAAGATCATGGAATGTTGAATGTCCACTTTACCAAAACATTTGATAAAATCTCTCATGGCATTCTTGTGGAAAAGATGGAGAGAGGTGGATTAGAAGATAGAAAAATCAGACTGATCTGGAAATGGCTCAAAAACCTGACCCAGAAAGTAGTTATTAATGGTTCAAAGTCAACTTTGAAAGAGATTTTCAGTGGTGTATCCCAGTCTGTGTTTGTCCCTCTACTGCCTGTACCATCTGAGATTTTCTCAATGCTGTGGGAAAAGGCAAAAACACACATATCAATTTGTTTGATGGCGTAGAACTAGGAGAGGGAGCTAAAACAGTGGATAATGGGGTCATGATTCAAAAAGATCTTGACATATTAGAACATTGGACCAAACTGAAAAGGATGAAATAAAGATAAATGAGGGGGTATACTGGTAAATGTTTAACAACTAGGTCTCTAAACAATAATCATGATAAGTGTAAGTAGGAAGCTCTTTTAAGTATAATCTGTATTATTTTTTTTTGTTGTTTGTTTGTTTCTTTTTTGTAAGGCAATTGGGGTTAAGTGACCTGCCCAGGGTCACACAGCTAGTGTTAATAGTCTGAGGCCGGATTTGAACTCAGGTACTCCCGACTCCAGGGCCGGTGCTCTATCCACTGCACCACCTAGCTGCCCCTAATCTGTATTATTAACATTTTTCTATCACTTTCTTAAATCTAGAAAACAAGGAAACAAAAAATCTAGTCCTGATTTGTAGGATTTGCTCATTTCCAACTCACAATGAAAGTTTAACAATCAGTTCCACCATACCTCTGGATAAACAAAATTTTCCTGTTGGGTTAAAGAAAAGCAATCTCATAGACATTCATCAATTGAGGAATGGCTGGACAAGTTGTGGTTTATAAATATAATGGAATACTATTGTGCTATAAGAAATGATGAACAGGCAGATTTCAGAAAAACCTGGAAAGACCTATATGAACTGATGCAGAGTGAAGTGAGCAGAACCAGAACATTGTACACAGTAACAGCAACATTGTGTGATGATCAGTTGTGATAGACTTTGCTTTTTTTCAGCTATACAATGATCCAAGATAATTCCAAAAGATTCATGATGGAAAATGTGATCCATATCCAGAGGAAGAATTATAGAGTCTGAATGCAGATAAAAGCATACTGTTTTCACTTTTTTTTGTTTGTTTCTTCTTTCTCATGGTTTTTCCCTTTTGTTCTGATTTTTTTTTTTGGCCAGGTAATCACGGTTAAGTGATTTGCCCAGGGTCACACAACTAGTAAGTGCCTAGTGTCTGAGGCTGGATTTAAACTCAGGTCCTCCTGATTTTAGAGCCGTTGCTCTATCCACTGCCCTCCCCCTCTTTTTTTGCAAGGCAATTGGGGTTAAGTGATTCTTCTTTCACAACATGACTAATGTAGAAATGTTTAACATGATTGTACATGTAAAACCTTAAAAAAATCAACTTCGGGGCAACTAGGTGGCACAGTGGATAAAGCACCAGCCTTGGATTCAGAAGGACCTAAGTTCAAATCTGGCCTCAGATACTTGACTAGCTGTGTGACCCTGAGCAAGTCACTTAACCCCCATTGCTCCGCAAAACAAACAAAAAAAAAACAACAAAAAAAAATCAACCTCACAGTTGAAAGTAGGAGATGTCTGGAAGTACATCTGAAATAATTCTAAAGACATTGGAAATTCAAATTATCTAAAAAAGATAACTCATTTTATCTCTATCTTCCCCTTCTTTGTGGAGGGTACCAACATCCTTCTAGTCACTCAGATTGGGAGCCATTTTCATCTCTTCACTTTCCCTCACTCAACTAATCAGATCAGTTGCCAAATCCTATAGTTTGTCTCTCCACTATATCTCCTATATTTAAGCCCCTTACGTTCACCAACACTATAATCTACCGAATTCGAACCCCCATCATCCATTGCTTGGGTTACTGCAGTAACCTCATAAATCGTCTCCTTGCCTCAAGTCTTTCTCTTCTCCAGATCCTCTCCAGAGTTATCAAATTAATATTTCTAACTCTAATTGTGCCACACCCCTCCCTGTTCCAGAAGATTCTGTGGGTCTCTAGTGTTTGGGGGATAAAATACAAACTGTTCTGTCTGTCATTTAAAGCCATTAACAATCTTGCTCCATCTTTCTTTTCCAGGATGATTTCACATTATTCTTACACTACGTTTCAAACTAGGCAACTGCACAATATTTTATCTTCTGTGTCTTAGCACAGGTTGTGCCCAATGACTGGAATGCCTTTCCCACCCCACTTTGTCCTCCAGTTCAGATGTCTGAGTTCAAATCTGGCCTCAGACACTTACTAGGTATGTCACCCTGGGCGAGTCACTTAACTTCTGTCTTATCGTTCTCAACTGTAAAATGGGGGGTTAGAAAAGCACTTATCTCACAAAGTTGTAAAGAGCAAATGTGATCATTGTAAATTGCTTAGCACAGTGCCTGGTCCCTGCCCTCTCCCACTGAGTTTTGTCTCCCAAGGGCTAATACAAACTTGGTGAATTGAACTGGCATCTGCTTAGATGAAAGAGGCAAAGTGTGACATATACCCCTGTGCTTGGTGGTGATATGAGTGGGTGAGTGGGAGAGATGGGGTGAGTGGACAGAAGGAAGACAGGAGGAAGAGGGTCTTCAAATCTGCCTTCTCCCCTACTTCCCAGTGATTTTCTGAATTTAGGACCGGTCCTCTTGTTCTCCAACTCCTAGGTTTCTACAGAATTACTTAGCTGCACTACAGCAGCCCCACAGAGAGGCAACATCTGTCCACCCCTCGGGAAGAGAATCAGTCACCCTCACCCTGTCACTGCAAAGGGCAGAGTTGGCTACATACACTGGCACCCATCCCAAAGCACATACATCCTAGCAAGGAAGCAGACAGGCGAGGTCACACTTGCAAATCCCTTGCCAAGAGCATCCCGACATTTTTTCACAGTCACCCATGGCCGTTGGGCGCCCCCTCCCCCGCGCCCACCGCTATGCCAACAGAGCCCCTCTGGCCAGTGCCCAGGACAGAGCGAAGCTGCATGGCGCTGCGGGCTGCGGGGCCCACCAGCCCTCCCTCTCTCTACGGCTGGGTTTTTCCAGCTGGAGCCTCACTCTCTCTACTGCAATCGCTGGAAGCCGCCACTGTCTACCGCGGCTGCTCCTGCCCATTATTTATTTATTTATTCACTTATTTATTTATTTCGTCCCTTTTTTCCTGTACCAGCGGACCCCTAGGAGTCAGAGAGAGGGAAACGGAGAGGAGCCTGCGGTAGGGGAGGAGGGTGGGTGAGAGAGATTGTGAGTGAAGAGGGGGGAGCAGGAGGGTAACTGGGAGAAGGGGGGGAGCTTGGGAGAAATCTCCACGCACCTTCTCCGTCCCCCACCTTAGCACCCCCTCCTAGAGTCATGAGCGCTACCAGACAGAAAGCTGAAAGCAGTGACGGCAACATGGGCAGGAGAGAGCAAGAAACTGAGCTGCGGGACAGAGCCCACCTGAGCCAGGAGCGGCGGCTCAAACAGGCTACCCAGTTCGTGCACAAAGACTCTGCTGATCTGCTCCCATTGGACAGTCTCAAGAGGCTTGGCACCTCCAAGGATCTGGTGAGACATCCCATGCCCCTACTTTCCCCCTGCTTCACTGGGTCCTTTGCTTCGTGGCTCCAGGAAGATGCCCAGGTCCGTGAGGAGTCAGGGCCACCAGACCTACTCTCTAAGATTCAACCCTTATTTAAAGTAAGGATGGTTCAATCCCACCAACTTTGGGGTATTCATTTTGCCAATTTATAAGGAGTCTGTTGGAGATGTCCCCTGTATTGGGAGGGAAGGGGGGGGGGGTTGAGGACTGATTCACTGTTCAGCATCTCACCTTTAACTCTAATAATGTCAGGCTAGAAAAAGGAGAGTCTAGGTGAGTGGAGGGATGCTAGGGCAGGTGCAGAGACTTGAGGGAGGAAAAAAAAATCCCTTCTGAGGTGGAAAGGCTCTTGGGGTACCTGGAACTTGGGATCGGTAGAGGGGAGGAAGGAATACAAAGCAGAAGGCTAGGACTGACTGATTCAGGGAGCCAGTTCTCTTCTCTTCTGAATTACCCAAAGACCTGCCTGGTTCCTCAGCAGCCTTTTCCATCCTCTCCCTCTTGGATATCAGAGCTTTGGCTGCCTTTGCTGTGGTCACTGGTCTCCTTGCTTTTCCTTTCTTACTTAGTCCTCATCATTCCTCCCCAAGCTCAGAGGTATTATTCTCTGCTTACAAGTCATCTCCCTGAAGAGGCATCTTGGGAAACTGCTGCTTTTAGGAGGGAGGGCAGCTGAAAAGGGGAGGGTAAGGGGGTTCTCTTCTTTCTCTGCTCTCCTTATCAACCAGGAATAAGTTGGCTTTGGGAAGCTCTGGGAAATCTATGTGGATAGGATGATAAGGAATGAAGGGCTAGCCTCAGATCTAGGAAAGGCTATCTCAAGAAAATATAAGGGATTGGAATAGAACTGACACCAAAAGAGCTAGAAAAGGGAAAGGATGAGGATGATGGAACCATATACATGGGAGGGGCAGCCCCCTAGATGTTCCCTCTGTTCCTATTTATACCCCCACTCAAATGCCCTGGAGATGTCACCAAATACCTAGAAAAACTGTCAGAGCAATGACTAAAAGCAGGGATCCTTTGTGTCATGGACTCTTTGGGCAGTTGTGATCTATTAATGTCAGAATAATGTTTTTGAATTCATAAAGAAAATACAAAGGATTACAAAGGAAGCCAATTGTATTGAAATATATTTAGTAAAATGTTAAACAACAACAGCAATAACCTAAGTTCAGATTCCAAGTTAAGAACCCCTGCCTAAAAAGTATTCTGGTGAGCTAGGTCCCTCTGTGACTTCCCAAGGGAGTATGGGTTTCTCATGGCCCTTCATAAAACTCTATCCCTGCCTTCGCCAGGAAAAGACCCTGGCTCCCCGTTGCTAGGATGTAAGCCAAGAACCATAGCCCAGAACTGTTGCCAACTCACCAACCCCCTCTGTGTACCACTCAACTCCTAGTCCTTCCCTTCCTCCCAGTACCCCCCAATTATTTTTAGCCACCAAAGTAAAAAAAGGTAAGAGGATTCAGATTTCAAAGCAGAATATTCAGACTTTATGGAAACAGAAATGGCTGGAGTAGTTGGGAGGTTTAAGTTGGAGTCAGAAGGAAGGGATAAAGCCACTTATTTATTAGTTCCCACCCCCCCAGAGAGTGGGGCATGTTGCTAATTTATCCTGTCAGACACTATCCTATTTTCTTAGACTGGGATGGGTTTTGATTTGTTTGGGTTTTCTGGTCTGCATCCAAAATTTTATAAAATCAGGGAGCTTCTGGTAAGGGACCTTCTTCTCTGCTTGCAGGCCAGCAACTGGGATAGGTAGAGTTATTTAAATAATAGAATTAGTCACCCTGCTAACAGCCTGCAGACAGCAGTACTACAGAAGGGGACTGGCCAAGCCAGCTGACAAGCTCTGGGCCTGTAGCCCCTCACTCTCAACATGCCTCTTTGACTGCTGGGGCTTTATTTTGGAGAGAGAGTTTGGAGGGAAGAAAAAGACAGCCTCCCGGCTCTCTATCCAGCCTGGGTGGTGAACCCAATTGCAGTCAGTCATGGGAAAAGGGCCCCAGGCCTCCGTGGGAAAGGTGGAAGGAGAAAGCCTGGGAGATGGAAAGAAACCACTCTGCTGCCAGCCCCCAAAAGCTCTTTGCCCTTTTCCCAGAGCTACTCTTACTGGCATTTCAGCTGTCAGGGAGCAGCCTCAGGGGCCTCATTAAACTTGGGAAATAAACAATCCCAGGAGCTGGGCAGGGAGAGCAGGTGAAGGGGAGGGAGACTAAGGAGAGGGAAGAGGAAGCCACTGATAGCTTCTGCCTTTATAAGATTCCCTAACAGCCCAAAGGGAGGCTATGAAGAGAAGAGAGGGAGGGAAGGCGAGTCTTCCAAGTTAAAAATGCATTCAGGGGCAGCTAGGTGGTGCAGTGGATAGAGCACCAGCCCTGGATTCAGAGGACCTGAGTTCAAATCTGGCCTGACATTTGACACTTACTAGCTGTGTGACCCTGGGCAAGTCACTTAACCCCAATTGCCTCACCAAAAAAAAAAGTTAAAAAAAAATGCATTCAGAGAAACCTCCTTCTTGCAGGAACCCTAAGCTGGGGACAAAGCCTCTGGCAGAGGTGATCCCTGGAATAAGAACCTCCTTGCCTAATTAGCCAGTTTGACCATTGAGATGATTGATGATTATCTTTTCACCATTTTTTCACTGCATTCTCTCCCAGTCCCATTCTACCTAGTTTTGACAGGGTAGGGCCCAGAGAGGGAAAATGTTTTGGTCCTGTGATTCACTGACCTCAATGACCAAGCTTTATTGTGTATCTCAGGAAACTCAGTCCCTTCCCTGCCTATGACTCTCCATACCTTATTCTTTCTTCCTTGTCCCCTTTTCACAACTAGCCTTGGGAATGGGGTAGGGTTGGGGATGGGGAGGCCTAGACGTCTGCATTTAACTCTTGTCCAATTGCCTCCTGGGGGAGCCAGCAGCCACACAGTGTGATCCAGCGTCGCCTGATGGAGGGGAACCTAGACCAGTTTCTTGGGGAGTCCTCCTTGGTTTGGGGCCAAGTTCATGGAGCAGAGAGTACTAGGAAGACCGGTAGGAAGGAGACCCCAGCTCTTCTTGTTCACTGCAAGGTGAGGGGAATCTTTGGCCATTATCATGGACACTAGAAGTTGATCCCTAAAAGGGATCAACTGTTTGTGCATGTCTCCACCCTCCTTCCCTCAGTGTCTTCAGGAGGGTAAGAAGCTCTCCTTAGATTTTCCTCTTAGCCTAGACTCAGAAGATGGAAAGTTTTTCTCTCTTCTCTGCCTATAGCACTCCTGCTGGTTCCCCTTTGCACTAATCAAACCCATAGAGGGTATGCATGTACACATGTATGCACACACATGTACGTACATATGTAGATGTATGCACATATATAAATATGTAGGTGTATTTATGCACACACGTGCACATGGATATTATATAAAATATATAATATACATATATGCATATTGTGAAGTATCTATGGTTTTAATTTGTGAATTGTGGACACAGAGATACAAGATTGTGTGTGTGGATTCATTTTGGAGAACAGGATTCTATATTTATATATGTTCCATGTTTAATTACACATGTATGTATAAACATACATATAATTAGATCTACACTGAAATTTTCTTTCAATGACCCTTCCACTGCCCCTCTCTACTGAAAAAAAGAAAACCAAAATCTCTGTAACAAATATGTGTCATCAAAAAACCAAATTCCCACAACGGCCATGTAAAGATGAGCTCTGCTCTGCTCTTTGAGTTCATTGTCACTTCTCTGTCAGGAGGTGAGATAGCACTCTCCATCATTAATCCTCTGCATAGTGGTTGATCATTACATTGGTCAGAGTTGTTCTATCTTTCAGATTTGTTTGTCTTTACAATGTTGTTGCTAAATAAATTGTTCTCCTGGTTCTACTCACTTCACTCTGCTTCCATTTATACAAGTCTTTCCAGGTTTCTCAGAAACAATCCCTTTCATAATTTCTTACTGCATAATATTCCATTACATTCACATATTGTATGTTCAGCTATTTCTTTCCCAAGTGATGAAAACTCCCTTAGTTTTTTGTTTTGGTTTGTTTTTTTTTGCTGCGACACAAAGCTGCTATAAATATTCTTATACATATGGGTCCTTTTCATCTTAAAAAAACAAAACAAAACAAAACTCTTTGGGGCATGGGTCTAATAGTAGCATTGTTGGGTCAAAGGGTATGAACAGGTAAGGGATGTTTTGGGCAAAGTTCCAAATTGCTTTTCAGAATGGCTAGATCAGTTCCCAGTCCTACCTGCAGGCATTAATGAACCACTTTTTTGTCAACTTCATCAATATGATAGGTGGATGGTTGGGGCTTAATAAATATGTAGAAGGCATTGTCCTAGTCTCTGGGCAAACAAGGATGAAAAACGATGATGTGGGACTGGAACTCAGGAGAGAGACTAGGACCAGATACTAGATCTGGAAGTCATTAGAGTAACAATGACTAAATCCTTATGAGCTGATGGGGTCACGAAGGGAAATAGTTCTTGCCCTAATGGAGCTTACAATCTAATAGAGGAGTTAAGTCATGTACAAATTGTATAACTTAGAATGAAATAAAGAGACATGGAAAAATCAGAGAAGGGGGGCTCACTTCTAACTGAAGGGATAATGGAAGGCTTCATAGGAGAGGTGGCACCTGAGAAGAAAGGGAAGGATCTGAACAAGAATCCACTGCAGGCATAGGAGGTGAAATGAAGGAATGGCTCATTTATGGAACATACAGTATATGAAGGGGAATATTGTGAAATCAGACTGGAAAGACAGGTTGGAACCAGGTTGTGGCCTATTTTGAATGTCAGAGTAAAGAATTGTTTTTTATCTTGCAAATACTGGGGAGTTCCTAGTTTTTTTGTTTTTTTGTTTGTTTGTTTTTTTGTTTAATTAAAAATTTTTTTTTCAATTGAGCATGGAGTTTTGGAACCAATTTTCTGAAGTTTGACAAGTGAGAAGAGAGGAAATGAGTGTAGATAAGCTTTTTCTAATTTACCTGAGAAAGGGGAAATGATCTGTGGGCTACAGGGAAGGATCCAGTAGATAGAGACTGAACATTAGGGAAAGGAGGATTGATTGTCGGGAATATCTTCTGCTAAAGATGGCAGATGAAATGAGGACTTGTACTAAATGCTAATATTTATAAAGTGATTTAGGGTTTGCAAAGCACCTTTTACAAACAGTACATCATTTTATCCTCATAACAAGCTTAAGAGGTAGGTGCTATTATTATTGCCATTTTACAGATGAGAAAATTGGGGCAGGAAGAGGTTGAGTGACTTGTGTAGGCTCACATAGCTAGTAGGTAGCCGTGTTTGAATCCAGCCACCATTCTTCTTGATTATGATCTAAACATTGAGTCACTCAGCTTTCTTGTAGTGAGGGTGGCCTTGGTAAGAAGAGTCACCTCTTTATTGGAGGCTGAAGTCAAGGGTTAGGAGATGTAGAAGAGATAAAAAGGAGTTTTCAACATGTGGTCATTTTTTCGATAAAGTAAAAGTAAGGTAAAGTTGTGAAAGTAGGGGAAAGGGTGGTGTAGGAGGCTTAATGAGAGGTGTGGGACAGCTTCTGTGTTCAGTAGGGAGGAGTCAAAAGATTGCCTTTTTCTTTTTGCAGGGCAATGAGGGTTAAGTGACTTGCCCAGGGTCACACAGCTAGTAACTGTCAAGTGTCTGAGGCCGGATTTGAACTTAGGTCCTTCTGAATCCACTGCCAGTGCTTTATCCACTGTGCCACCTAGCTGGCCCAAAAGGATTGCCTTTCAACAGTGAGGACCTAGTTGTGACTGTAGTAGATGATGGCAAGACAGAGAGTCTGACCATCCTGTATATAGCTGGGTGAAGTAGAGGAATAGGCTATGGGAATAGATCCAGGAAATGGGGAGTCTGAATGTTTAATGGAACATCAATAACATGTATGTTGAACAGGAATTGGGGTGGAGAGAAAGACAATGAAGAAGGTACTGAACTACTTGAGAAAGAACAGAGAATAATCTGAGGGCCCAGAAGTAACAGCCACTAAGATCTACACTGGGTGATAAATTTGGATAGAGTAAATGTCAAAGAAGGAGGGGTGATGTTGGCAGAAGGAAATAACTGATGGTGGGTAAATCAGGAAGTATCTCCAGCAAGTGAGTTATGTACAGTGTGTATGTGCAGTGCCCATATATGTAAAGGACTGAACTCACTCGCTTTGTATCTCCAAGTAATGTGTCCCTCTGTGACCTCAGAACTTCCTAAATGGAGATCTTTCTCCTTCAGTTCCCCAAATAACCATCTTCCCATTTGTTTTACTTTTTGGTTCAGTAATTCCCAAATTTGTGGTGTTAAGGCATTTAGTGTCATTCGCTCTCCTTATCCCACCTTTTTATGTGTACCAGTCCTGGTTTTCCCATTTAAATTTTTTCCCCTATAATTGAGTTTTCAGTTAAATTCCTCCATCCTCTTATTTTAAAAGGGGCACTGATTTGGCAGGGGGTAGAGAAAAAGGAAAGAGGAATGGAGGCAAGGGAATTTCCTGGGGTTGACCTCAACTCATTCAGTCCATTTGGATTCCTCTCTCCCAGTGCCAGGACCAGGTATTAAGAGTGGCAGTGGACACAGGGACCCAACACAATCAAATCTCTGCCAGATGCCTCAGCCGTCTTGGGTAAGAATGTGATTCCCCGAAGGTATGAAGGGGTGTATAGTGTACTGAACAACTCCTAGAAATGGACAGCAGACCAGGTGTTTGGAGGGAGGGATGGATGGCTGACTGATAATTGGCTTAGCCATAACCATTGCTTCTCTACCATAGGCTAGGGGAGGGGGCCCTAAAAACCCCAGGTGGGAAAAAGGCTCCTGGTGTCCTGGCCCATGTGGAGAAGCTGGAGCTGCAACTAGGGCAAGAGACTGTGGCCTGCTCAGCTCAGGTGGTTGGTAAGTCTTGACTTTATCAGCTTCTCCAACCTCCTCACCTCTTCTACCATTCTCTTGCTATGGTCAAAAAAACCCAAAATCCTAAAAGGAATTCTGCTCCCCATCTCCTACTAGCAATAGGCACAGCACAGTGCACAAGTGTTCCCAGTGTCCCCATTCTTTTACAACATTTTTAGACCAGACCTGGGTGATGAGTTAAGCAGTGATATCCATGGGGTGCCTGTCAGTTTTTTTCTATGCCCCTTTCATTCCTACAGATGAGGAGAATCCTGAATTTTGCCTGGGACTGCAGACACTGGTATCTCTCAAGGTAAGAAAGGATAGTGTGGCCTGTCCTGTAACTCCTGGTGCTGGAGTTCAAGCCTTGGGAGAAGAAATAGGGATGTGGGAAGTGCTGGTAAGAGGAGGCCTGCATTAGATATCAGAATTTCTAGCTTCAAAGCTAAGCTTTACTTCCTCAGATACTATAGTATTGCTTGGCTGGCTTTCTCCCAAGTAAAATAGGAAGGTGAGGCCCAGCTCTCTCCCAGGATAGGAATTCAGAGTGAGAAGATGGAGAGAGATAATACTCTTATAAGAGGCTGGAAAGAAACTGTGGGTGGGGACTGTGGTTATCATCTCAGCAGAAGAGAGAAGATAAGGGTTGAGGAAAAGTAGATGCGGAGAGGTTGGGTATTGTTTTATGGGAAGAAGTCAAAGGATGAGGAGGAGGACTTGCTCCCTGTAGCTTTTCCATGTGGTGCTTCAACTTCCTCCTCATTCTCTTTCCCAATAGTGCTGCATTGACCTGGAGCATGGTGTACTACGGCTGAGATCCCCCTGCCCAGAGCTACCATTTCTGCCTTTCCACCAGGAGCCCGGCCAGTGACAACAAGCACTGTCTATCCCCAGGAGAGAACACAGGGCCTTAGGGAAAGAGTCATGGGCAGCAGGGGTGCTGCCCACCACCCTGAGCCTTGCTCACATGTTTTGTCTGCCCACATGTATTCTTCTTTGCTTTTTCACCAACTTATATATAAAAGGTCACATCCTAAATAAATTGGAGGAGCAGGGAAATAAATACCTTTAGCAACTATGGGTTGGGGAAGAATTCATGACCAAACAAGGGATAGAGAGAATTACAGAAGAGAAACTGGACAATCTTGATTATATAAACTGAGAAGTTTTTATACAAATAAAATTAATGCATTTAAAATTAGAAGGAAATAGGTTAACTAAAAAAAAAAACCCTTTTTACTAAGTTTCTCTAATAAAAGTCTGCTTACAAGTAAGGATATCAATGAAACATATGAGAACAAGAGCCATTCTCAAAGCATATGAACTGGCAGTTCTCAAAGAAAGTGATTCAAGTTTTCAATAGCCATCTCTAATCAATAATAATTGGGGAAATGGCCTTGATTTTCCAGATCTCAGAATGTTAGGGAAAGTTTTGAACCAAGGTCTCTTTTTTTTTTTCCAATACTACCCCTACTCCTCAAATGATTTCCTCTGTCTTTTCACAAAGGAGAGAGCCGTCAGGCTCTCAGAAAGAGTGGTAAAGCTGAAGCACAAGTCTTGAGGTTTGGCACTGACTGGGTTGACTTCCATAATGACTGCCAGGTCCCCATCAGTGATGCCCAATATTGTTCCTTAATGATGTCTCAACATCTGCCACATCATTTGGGTTTTCTTGTTCCTAATGTCCATTACCTAACTGCTCCACCTCCTAGTTTCTCCATGGGGGATGCTCTGACACCCACGTTTCTAACTCCCTGCATATTGGTTAACTGGTTTTTCTGAAATGTCAACCCACCTCCTGCTGGCCAGCATTGATCCTAGGTTGGTCCCTAGATATTCCTGAAGTATAAACTTATTTGCATTTTACCCTTTCATCCCTCAACTGTTTTTGTGTCCCCTAGTTGGTCTAGTGGGAGACATGATGATGATTATTTTTTTAACTGACTTCTGTTCTTTACACTATAGTCATTTCTTAACATACACCCTCCCCTAAATGCCCACTATGAATTTCCCCTTTAAATAAAATCCAACCAATAAGTTGACCCTCTAATAGCTTATGCTATATCCTGTACGTAATGCCCCTTACCCCTCTATGGAGAGGAAAGAATGTTTCTTTATCATCAAAACTCCTTGCTATGATTAATCTATTTGGGTGCATTTCAGTATAACTTTTATTTGCATTATGGTAGTCATTGTGCATGTTATTCTCTCGGTTTTATTTTTTGACTCTTCATCAGTTCATACAAATCTTCCCACTTTCTTCAAATGTCTCACATTGGCTATTTCTTATAGCATAACATTCTGTTATATTCATGTAACTTATTCAGCCTTTCCAATTCCAATAGATGGGCAACCATTTTATTTCCATTTTTTGCTACCACAGAACGCTACTATGATTATTTTGTGTTATGTATAGGATCTTTCTTTCTGTCATTAACTTCCTTGGGGTATATGCCTAGTAATGGGATCAATGAGTCAAAGTGTATGAACAGTTCAGTGACTTTGATTGCATGGTCATATTCTGTAGGGGGATATTTCTCTTTTTAAGCATGAGGGATGGGAGTGGAAGTCCTTAGCTTTATAACCTTGGAGCCCCATTGAATTGCTATGGGCTTCTTTTGCTTTTCCATCCTCCATTTTTACCTCCATAAACTTGGAATTCACCTAGCCTGAATCCTAGTAGCTTCCCCTAGCTGGGTACTGAGCCCAAAGAGAAAAGAATCTCCCTTGGTTTCATTTTTAGGAGAGATTTGAATGCCAGAAGGTTGGGCCCAGCCTACCTTTATGTTATTTGTCTCCCTTCTCCCAAAAGATGACTCACAGTGTGAGGAAAGATATGTCACTGGTCTATGCACTAGGTTAGGTAGGAACTGAGTCTCCTTGGTTCTGAGGATAACATATCCTCCCCACTCCCACTCCCATCAATCCTCTTGCCAGGGTTGAGATGGATTAGATAGAATAGGGAGGGACATCTCCTTTCCCAAACCTTTCCACTGAAGCCTCTAAAACAAAAGACCAGAGCTCATCAAATGACAATCTTGCCCTATCCTAGGTCTCAACAAGTCTCTTTCATTCCCAGCAAGCTAATTGTCCTAGGTCCTCTACTTTCATAGTCCTTCCTTGTTCCTTTTCTTCGCTTTGCTTCTAGTAAATCTGTCAGGCCCCAACCCAAATGCCTCTTCATTTGACTAAAACAGCTGTTATCTAATGCAAGTCTTTTCTGTCGGCCTTGGACCATTAACTCCATCCTTGCTAGAGGAAACTCAACAATTAAGGGAATGCATATGAAACACTATGCAAACCTTAAAGCACTACATAAATGATGACAATACTATTATCATTACTAGTCTCTCCTCGGGGGAAGGAGAAAGAATGCAACTTGGATTCCATCTGATTCATATAAATAGGGCTGATTAATGGGGACAGTCTAATTCAAAAGGAAAATCAAGACAGCAGACAAATCAAATCAGACTAAAAAATGACTCAAAGTGACTCACAGACAAAAGTGCTATCCAACATCTAACGGCGTCATCAGGTGTTAAATGGTGATTTTCTAGGTGATTGGCCTTTCAAAGAGTTGAGGTGGGGAAGGGGAAGTCTTTGACCCAGAAAACAATTTTCACAATATGTGCAACCCAGGGCAAGCCACTTAAAACTCCCTGGGCCTCAGTCCCCTCAAGTGAGAGGGCAGGACCCCATGGTTTCTTAGGCTCCTTCCACCTTCCACCTCCATGACCCTATGAACACCGCTCTTCTAGGAGTCAGGACAAATGATTTTTTCTGTAGTCGGCTCAACTTTCCGCCACAAATACGCCGTCTCTTTCCTTCTCTGCTCCCAAGTCTCTTTCTTGGTAACCTGGGAAGAAAAGTGTCAGAGATGCTCTAAAGATTAATATAAATAAAGTATATTTCACTCTTTGAAAGAGTGCAAGCAGGAAGAGGATTTCCACTAATTACCACTAATGATAATGTGTCCAGATTCTCCACATACAAAATAACATCCAGGATAGGGTGAGGCACCTCAGAAGCCTTTCTTCCCTTGACCCCAGAAGGGTAAATGGATCAAGAAACACAGTCAAAGGGGCCAGGGCCGATTGTGTCTCTTCCCACCCCCCCAACCCCAAATATAAGCAGTCAAACTGATAGTGAGGAAGTAAGGGAAGGCCAAGAGAAGCTGTTGTCACAGTGATCGCTCTATTCTGGTCATTTCCATCCTAGGAAAGGAAGTCCCTCATCCCCTGGGAAAGCACCTCCAGTTAAGAAGGATCCGGGTTGCTTGAAGGATTATCTGGCTGTGGTTGATCCGGATGGTAAAGCGTCTGATGGATCAATGCTTGCACAGCAGTGAGGTCATCGGGATCTAGGGGCCAAAGGAGGAACAATGGGAAGCTGTTGTATTCCTGGAAACCCAAATAGTCAGACTTCTCATCCCCTACTTTCCTAAGGACTCACCCACACCCAATTCCTGGAGCAGGCCCTGGTACTCTGGGTCGGCCTCCAGCACCTTCACCAGATTGGTGGACTCCATCCGCTCGAGCAGCACATCCCAATATATGTATATCTTCTGGTTGAAGGTCACATATACTAAGCAGGGGCTGTTTTGACCTCCTTTGCAGGCATATAGGCCTGGGGGTAGAGGATGAGGAAAGGAAAGTTTAATGATTCATGCCCACAAATGATAAGGTCTTGGAATTAGAACTAGTGGAGTCTTCCAGTCTCCCTCCAGTACTGAGAAAAGAGATGAAGCTTTCACTGTTTTCTTTCCATTGCTCCTGGGCTACTATGGAAAACAGATGATTATAAAGCATTTGAACCAGATTTCCAGATATCTTCTTGTCCAGATTTGGCAGCAACAAATAGATCAACTGTCTAAAAAGTGCTTTTTGAAGACTTTTTGCACTTAGATGGCAGCACCTGTGAAGACTAGGGGACCAGACTTGGAAGACATAATCAGGAACTCCCAGTTTGCACTTACATAGCCAGGTTCTTCTATGTGTTGGCCCCTTGCTGGGAAGATATCTTAAGCCTTGCAGGTCTCTGGAGCATGTATTCTGAATTGTGTGTTGAGTATATACTATCCTAAGTTACTGCTTCAGTTCACTAATTGTTCCTTAATTGGCCTGTTGCTCCCCAAGTTGTCTAACTCAGAAATAAAGAGAACAATTTATAATTTAGAAGACCCATTTCTGTTCCTGTAGGTCCAGACAAGACAATATTTTAAATCATCCCAACCAGATAAGGCTCTCTCCCATTATTAAAGATGTCCAGGGAAGATTTCTATGATCTTCCTTAGTCAATCATTCTGTCTTGTGACTCTCGCTATAATGAAGTTTTTTAAGATGTCTGTTGTCTAATCTTCATACTATAGCTTCTTCTTATAATTCTTCAGTGGAAGTGGAGAATGACTACTATGCTCAAATAAATTAATGTGACACAATACCATAAGTCTAGTTTTCTTTCTACTATGCCCTAATTACATTTTGTAGACAATAGCTCATTTACCAAAGCCTGTGTAAAGGCAAGAAGGAAAACATATGAAGGGTTAAATAATCAAAGAAAAGGCAGGGAAGCTTACCTGCACAAAAGGCACGGACATTCTCATCCACCTGGAAGCGAGCCACAGTTCTGTTGTGATCAATGATGTATGTCTGTCCATCCCAGGCACATGCCACTACCTCCTCACTTCCATTGCCCTAAAAGCAGTCAGGGAATGACAAGAATGTGGGAATGGGAAGGAATCTTTGAGGGTTAGAAAAAACTGAAGTGGGTCTTGGATATTGCTTTTAAAAAATAAACATTGCTGGAGATGGAAAACAAGAATACCAGTAAGGAAATCAGGCTCCCCCCCTCCCCCCACATCTTAGGGGAAATAATCTCTATCAAGGGAAGAGTAGCAGATATAAAAAAAAATCCAGTACATATTAGAGCTAGTCCTATACTAAATTACTAGGTCCTCCTTGTCACTTGTTTGCCCCATGATCTACATCATCATCACTAATTAAAAAGTATTGGGGCATCTAGGTGGCGCAGTGGATAGAGCACCAGCCCTGGAGTCAGGAGTACCTGAGTTCAAATCCAGCCTCAGACATTAACACTTACTAGCTGTGTGACCCTGGGCAAGTCACTTAACCCCAATTGCCTCACTAAAAAAAAAAAAAGTATCAAAGTGATAAAAATTTAAGACAAATATAGATTGCTGGGATGGGAGGGGAGTTTTGAATTCACTTCCAAATGACTTGTAGAGTTGGCTAACATAATTTAGTGAGGATAGTAGAAATTGAGCTGCAGTATAAAAAAGTTCAATTTACTATTGGCCCACAGGAAAGGAGAAATGTTATTTTCCCACTCAATCTTCTACTCACTGTAACATCCAGTTTTTCTAGGGCAAAAAGTTGGTGATCCACCTGTACTGACCAAAGCAGCTTGTCTGCTCCCTCCATGAGCTTTAGAGTTCCTGAAGAGGGGAAAAAATACAGGTGGGTTAAATTCTGAGGCCAGTGGGTAAGCAGACAATTGCCTTCCCTACTCCACAACAGAGAAAGCCAATGTGGGAACTCACCATCAAGGGTGCAGAGGGCAAAGAGCCTTGAACCACTACTTTCATTGCTTCGGCCTGTGAGGAATAAAAAGGTTAGGGGATCAAGGAATAGGGGAGGTACATCAAGAGGATGAGAGCAAGAACAAAGCTAGGAGGATGAGGCTAAAGGCAGATGACTTGGGTCTGGGAGGGGAAGTATAGCTAGTAGTGGGAAAAGGCAGAGTGGAAGGGTCCTTGTCTGGGTGCAGCCACAGGTCCAGATGAGAGGATTTTCTTATCTCCTCCACTCCCAGGAATAGTTCTCTCTCCCACCCACCTTCCTTACCATGCCTGATGTTGCCAATGAGGTGGGTAGAGACATTCTTGTTGTGGATACGGCCAGACGTTTGGTGCAGGACGACATCTCGGAGGGCAGCAGTCTCTCTATGGGTAGAAGAGGAGACAACTTAGTGGAGAGGCAGTATGGTGTCATGGAAAGAAAAGTGGACTTATCGTAGGGAGAGCCCTGGGATCAGATCCTGCTTCGGACACTTTCAGTGCCTGTGTCAAGATGGATAAGTCACCTGACCTCTCTAATCCTGTTTCTTCATCTGCAAAATGGGAAAAATAATACCTGAAGTGTTATCACAGGGCTGGTGCAAAAAGGAAATAATTTCCAACTGTTTCTGTTAGCAAATATAAAGGCAAAGGAGCTGCATTTCCCAGGGGCTCTACAGGAGCTTGAAGCACCTGAGCCAGCCTGAGGTGTATCCTTGCCATCATCTCCTTCCTGACCTACTGGCTAAAGTAGTCTGTGGAGAGGAGGAAAATGGGCTGGCTGTTGTCTCTTTAGAGAGTGCAGCACTGGAAAGTGGAATTCCCTGAGGCCTTGAATGCTTTCTACACTGTGACCCAGATGAGGAAACCTTTACCAACTCCAAGCCTGTATCATGGGCTGTGCTCAGTGACCCTTCTCACCCAACTTGTTACCCTTGAGCCCATCTCCTCCCACACACAGAGCAGCCCCTGTGCTGATCTTACCTGCTATTCTCCTCAGGGACAGGGAGGGGCCCCTTGTTCCAGGTGCACAGTAGAATGGCATAAGCACAGCCTGGCTGGGACACCATCAGTTCCGGGGTTCCCTGAGGCCCCAGCGTCACTGACAGATTGTCTACCTGTATCAAGGAGAGGTAGCTTAAGGCAGAATTGGGGAGGTGAGAAGTTTGGCAAGGAAAAAAATGGTGTTCTGCGTGTACTAGGAAGCTGAACAGACTGTGCAGTGTTCTGGAGTTCCCCAAGTAACCACACTGCATTATCCTCTTTGCTGCCTTTTCCTAAATGCCATGACTTCCCACCAGTAGTTTATCCCAAGAACTTGATCCCCAAATGGATCTTCCTTTGTTCCCTATCAAGATCCCTCCCTGCCTCATCCTTCAAATGCTCACCTGTCCCTCCAGTAGCCATTTCTTAAGTGAAACCAACTGTCCAGTCACATGTTCCGTGCCATCACTGGCATCCTCCCATCGGAACGCCCTTACCACACGGTCTGTATAGCCTACCACCAGCTCACAACGTCCATCCCCATCTGTGGATATAGAAATAAGGGGTGGTCCAGAATTCAAAATATGCCCATTAGTCTTAATCATACTTGCTCCCCCCTCTACTGTTCCCATCCTTTGCCTAGTGTCCATATCATGATGTGTTCTACAACACATCCACCTTGATACCAACTTATCCACTAAACCTCTACTTCCAACCCACAATAATGTCAACCTCAAACAGTCTACGTCTAATACTCATTCTCCTGTACTCAAAGCCCCCTCTTATCCAACTTTATTACCCCTTTATTTCTTCTTTCCTAGTCTATTGTCTTTCCCTTCCTGCCCACCTCAGTTCTCTTCTATACCATACTCCCTCCACCTTGAACAATTTCTGCTCCCTATAAAGCACTCCCCTACAATCGCCTAGGCCAAGACTCATACCGCCTTCATAGTGCTAGAGATCTGTGCTCATGATATATGATTTTCTGGTGCTCATTCCTTTAAGAGAGGAAAAGGGTCTGGGCTCTCTTCTTCCTGACCATTCTGCCCCCTCTCTTCCTCTACCATGGGACCTGACTCTTGCTCTACCCACTGGGTGCCTGAAAAGCCACTGAGCCCCACCAATATCACTGATCAGCATGACTTTGGTGTTGGCAGGGATGTGCTGCTTGAACATTGGTCGATGCTCCTCGCCCGCCGATGCCTCATGGTGCCCAGAGGTATCTGCAGTCTTGGCAGGCATCAGGTCAAACAGGTGAAACCAGCCCTCAGCACTTACTGCCACGACCAAGTTCTGAGAGAAACAAGGATATGTGAGAAACAATGGTGAGGGGAGAAAAGTAAAGGGACAAGAGAGGGTTGGTAGTATCATGGTTTAAAAAGGGACAGAGCTAGGGGCAGCTAGGTGGCGCAGTAGATAGAGTACCGGCCCTGGAGTCAGGAGTACCTGAGTTCAAATCTGGCCTCAGACACTTAATACTTACTAGCTGTGTGACCCTGGGCAAGTCACTTAACCCAAATTGCCTCACTAAAAAATAAAAAATAAATAAAAATAAAGAAGAGACAGAGCTACCCATGATGCCCTAAGAGATGGCTGGCTCAGAGCCATTGCTTTCAGTGGGGTTGGGAAGGATAAGAACCATCATTTCATCAGTTATCAGAGGTAAATCAGAATGCTTACCTTTCCCTTATTACATATGTCTCCTACCCCAACACAGGTAAGCTGCAAGATAAAAGAGAAAATGATCGAGACAGTTACAAGTTGCTAAGGAAATATCAATTTACCTTGATCCTTCTGGGATGAATTAGGGAGGAGGAACAGCTTTAATATTTATCCCTCACTGACAATTTGTCCAAGTATATATTCTGCAGAAACAGATATGCTATTGTGTTATAGGTTAGGTCAGTACAAATAAGCTGAAAAGAACTGCACACTAAGAGCTGATGTCCCTCAACTCAACAGTCTAATTAAGTGTTTCCTACATCAAAAGCTTCCTATGTACAGGAGACTGTGTTCAGTGGTAGAGAATCAGGCAAAAAGGAAACAGCCCTTGCCCTAAGGAAGCTTACATTCTAATGGGGGAATACAACACACACAGAAACAAAGACATATGAGGTTATTTCAAGAGGGAGAGAGAGCCAACAACTGGGCAGATCCTTATGTGAGAAGCCCTGAGCTGCCTTTGAAGGAGGCTACAGATTCTAAGGGACAGCGGTGACCTGGGAATATATTTCAGACAGAGTCTGGTGTGTCTTTAAATGCCATTAACAATTATGGCTTCATCTTGGCTTTCCAGACCAATCACAGACTAAACTCCCTCATGTAGTCCATGTTCAGCCTAAATAGTTTCCTTGCTGTCTCCCAGACAAGAACTATTATAAAAGTCAAGGAGAAAGGTGACAATTTACCCCTCTTGGAACCTCTTAGAGGAAAATACTGACCATTCCCTGGCAGGAACAGGTGATCCATGGCCGGGTGTCATCATTTTTGTACACGGATAGTTTCCCACCAGTGTCTCCCACCACCAGCTCATTTAACTATAGACAGAGACAAAAAAGAAATGTCACTGGGGATGGAGAATAATTATCACAAATTGTTCACTCTGCATTCAGCTCCATGGAAATCCTAGAGCTCCTACTGAATGTTGTTAAACCTTGTTCTGGGGGTACCCATCGATTGGGGACTGGCTGAACAAGTTGTGGAATATGAATGCAATGGAATACTGCTGTGCTATAAGAAACGAGGAGCAGGCTGATTTTAGAAAAACATGGGGCAGCTAGGTGGCGCAGTGGATAGAGCACCGGCCCTGGAGTCAGGAGGACCTGAGTTCAAATGTGACCTGACACTTGACACTTACTAGCTGTGAGACCCTAGGCAAGTCACTTAACCCTCATTGCCCTGCAAAAAAAAAAAAAAAAAAAGAAAGAAAAGAAAAAGAAAAAAGAAAAACATGGAAAGACTTGCACGAAGTAGTGAAGACTGAAATGAGCAGAACCAAGAGAACACTGTATACAGTAACAACAATACAGGTCGAAGAATAACTGTGAATGACTAAAGTATTCTGAGTATTATAAATACTCAAATTGATTACAATGAACCTATGAGAAAGAAGCTATCCATCTCCAGAGAAAGAATTGGTAAACAGAAGTATGGATAGTATGGTTTTATAGATATGTACATATATATACATGTATTAGAAAAGGCTTCCCTGTAAAAGATGGGATTTTAGTTGAGACTTAAAGAAAACCAGAGAAGTCAGTAGGCACAATTGAAGAGGAAGAGTGATCCAGTCATGTGGGACGGCCAGAGGAAATACTTGGAGCAGAGATGAAGTGTCTCTTATCTGTGGAACACTGAAGAGGTCAGTGTCACTGAATTGAAGAATATATATAGGGAATTAAGGTGTAAGAAAATTGGAAAGGCAGGCATACATATGTATTACCTACATATAGATAGACTATACACATGGGTGTATATATATTTATGTGTATATATGTATATACACACATGTATACATATACTTTTATGTATATCTATGTCAAATGGCCTCCTCCAATGCAGGGTAGGGAGAGAGGGAGGAAAGGAGACGGTTCAGAACTTAAAATATAACCAAAAAAATAAATTTAATTAAAAAAAAAATACCTTGATCTTTCATTACCATCATAGTTTGTTGGTGGGTCTGCCTGTCTCAAGTCTTTCCCCACTCCAATCCATCCTTCATATAGCTACCAAAGTGATTTTTTTAAAGCACGGGTCCAAGCATGTCTCCCCGCCCCCATCCCCGCCCTCTGTCCGTGTCCCCACCCCACCCCGTCCCCCCAAAAACCTCAGTGGCTCCCTATTGTCTCCAGAAGCAAATACAAAATGCTTTGCTTGGCATTCAAAGCTCTTTGTAAGCTAGACCCTTCCTGCCTTTCCAGTTTTCTTACACCTTACTTCCCTACATGTATTCTTCATTTCAGTGACACTAACCTCTTCAGTGTTCCACAGATAAGAGACACTTCATCTCTGCTCCAAGTATTTTCTCTGGCCGTCCCACATGACTGGATCACTCTTCCTCTTCAATTCTGCCTACTGACTTCTCTGGTTTTCTTTAAGTCTCAACTAAAATCCCATCTTTAACAGGGAAGCCTTTTCCAACCTCTCTTAATCCTAGTGCCTTCCTTTGGTTATTTCCTATTTATTCTGTACTTACTTTGCATGTATCTGTTCATATGCTGCCTCTCCCATTAGATTGTGAGTTCCTTGAGGGCAGGCACTGTCTTTTGCTTCTTTCTGTATCTTCATCACTTAGCACAGTGCCTGGCACATAGTAGGTGTTTAATCAATGTTGACTGATTGATTGATCAGAATCATTACTTTAAAAGTACTACTGAGGGGCAGCTAGATGGAGCAGTGGATAGAGCACTGGCCCTGGAGTCAAGAGTACCTGAGTTCAAATCCAGCCTCAGACACTTAACGCTTACTAGCTGTGTGACCCTGGGCAAGTCACTTAACTCCCATTGCCTCACTAAAAAAAAAAAGTACTACTGAGCGGGGGCAGCTAGGTGGCACAGTGGATAGAGCACCAGCCCTGGATTCAGGAGGACCTGAGTTCAAATCCAGCCTCAGACACTTAACACTTACTAGCTGTGTGACCCTGGGCAAGTCACTTAACCCCAATTGCCCAGCAAAAAAAAAAAAAAAGTACTACTGGGGGCAACTAGGTGGCACAGTAGATAAAGCACCGGCCCTGGATTCAGGAGGACCTGAGTTCAAATCCAGCCTCAGACACTTGATACTTACTAGCTGTGTGACCCTGGGCAAGTCATATAACCCTCATTGCTCCACCAGAACCCCCCCCCAAAAAAAAAGAATACAAAAAAAGTACTACTGAACATCTATTTGAATGTAGTGTTAATTAAAGAAATGGAATCTCCTGAGTCTCCCAAAATCTCTTTTATTTTCTCTAATGTATTTGTTATATGGTTAGATGTCAGGAATGGGGAGAGAATCTATGACCCTCCCAATTCTGGAATTCAAGGTCTAGTCAATGCTCCCAACCCCTTTACTGCCTAGCTTTATCCCCAATTCTTCCCAATTACCCCACTATAAACAAAGAATATGTTTTTCTTTCTTTTTGCACTTCATTTTAAAAAATATTTTATTATATTTTATTCTTTCCAGTTACATGTAAGAGATAGTTTTCAACATTCATTTTTGTAAGATCTTGAGTTCCAAATTTTTCTCCCTCCCTCCTTTCCCTTCTCCCTTCCCACAACAGCAAGCAATCTGATATAGGTTATACAGTACAATCATGTTGAACATATTTCCACATTAGTCATAATGTGAAAGAAGAATCGGAACAAAAAGGAAAAAGCTTTACATGAAAGAACAAAAAAACCAAAACGAAACAACAAAAAACAAAAGTGAAACTAGTATGCTTTGATCTGCATTCAGACTCCATAGCTCCTTTTCTGGATGTGGAGAGCATTTTCCATCATGACTTTTTTGGAATTGTCTTGGATCATTCATTGTATTGCTGAGGAGAGCTGTCTATCACAGTTGATCATCGCACAACGTTGCTGTTACTGCATATGATGTTCTCCTGGTTCTACTCACTTCACTCAGCATCACTTCATATAAGTCTTTCTAGGTGTTTCTGAAATCTGCTTGCTCATCATTTCTTATAGCACAATAGTATTCAATTACATTCATATACCACAACTTGTTCAACCATTCTCCAATTGAGGGACATCCCCTCAATTAAGGAATGTGTTTTTCTTTCTTTTTTTCCCCTTTTGAAAAAAAGTAATAAACATTTTTATTTATAGTTTTGAGTTTCAATTTTTATCCCTCCTTCCTTCCCTCCCCTACCCCTTCCTGAGGCTGTAAGCAATCAGATATGAGTTATACATGTATGATTATGTAAAACATTACCATATTAGTCATTTTATACAAGAAAACTTGAAGAAAAGAAAAAAATGAAAGAAAGTGAAAAATAGCATGCTTTAGTCTGTGTTCCATCAATATCAGTTCTTTCTTTCTAAATGGATAGTATGTTTCATCAATAGTCCTTTGGGATTGTCTTGGATCATTGTATTATTAAGAATAGTTAACTCATTCACAGTTCTTCATCAAACAATACTGCTGTCTCTGTGCACAATATTCTCTTGGTTCTGCTTATTTCAATATACATCAGTTCATACAAGTCTTTCCAAGTCTTTCTGAAATCATCCTGCTTGACATTTCTTATAGCACAATAATATTCCATCACCATCATATACCACAGCTTGTTAAGCCATTTCCTAATGGATGGGCATTCCTTTGATTTCCAATTCTTAGCCACCACAAAAAGAGCTGCTAGAAATATTTTTTGTACAAATAGGTCTTTTTCTGTTTTGGGGAATGTTTTTGGGATATAAACCCAGCTGGATCAAAGGGCATGCATAGTTCCAAATTGTTCTCCATAATGGTTGGATCTTTTCACAACTCCACCAACAGTATATTAGCATCCCAGCTTTCCCATATCCCCTTCCAACATCCCACATTTTCATTTTTGCTATATTTGCACTCTGATAGGTGTGAGGTGACACCTCAGAGTTGTTTTAATTTGCATTTCTCTGATCAATAGTGATCTGGAAAAAAAAATAGTGATCTGGAGCATTTTTTCATATGACTATAGATAGTTTTGATTTCTTTGTCTGAAAACTGCCTCTTCATATCCTTTGAGCATTTATCAATTAGAGAATGACTTGTATTTTTATAATTTTGACTCAGTTCTCTATGTATTTAAGAAATGAGGCCTTTATTGGAGATATTTGTTTCAAAAATTCTTTCCCAGTTCTCTGCTTCCCTTGTAATCTTTGTTACATTAGTTTTGTTTGTGCAAAAATGTTTTAATTTTATATAATCAAAATTATATATATATATTATATTTTGTATTGTTCTCTATATTTTCCTTGGTCCAAAATTTTCCCTCTGCCCATAAATCTGACAGATAAACAATTCCAAACTCTCTTAATTTGCTTATTATATCAACCTTTATGTGCAATCATGTACAAATTTTGACCTTATTTTAGTATACTGTGTGAGATGTTGGTCTATACCTAGTTTCTGCATACTGTTTTCCAGTTTTCCCAACAGTTTTTTTCAAATAATGAATTTTTTGTTCCAAAAGCTTGGATCTTTGGGTTAATCATATACTGGATTACTATAGTCATTTACTATAGCGTAATTTGTAACTATTCTAGGAATGTGTTTTTCAACCTCAGTTCTGGAAATTAAACTTTGGAGAGATCAGCACTGGAACTCACATTCAATCAGGGAAGCAGAGAATAGATACAAACATATAAGGACCACCAACGATGGTACAATAGAAAGAAGGTATACAGGCTAGTTCTCTTCCACAGCCACTGCAGCAAAGATTGAAGAAGAGCAATGTGACCTATCAGTCATCAGGAAATCCAAGGAAAAAACACAGTGGGTGGTCATTTTTCCAACCCATCTTATCATAGAGAGACAGCCAGAAATCTGGGAGGGGATCAAGCAAGGAAGGCCTGCACAGAGCCTTGAAGCCTGGAGACTAGGATGGAGAATACGCCGTGTGCCAGGACAAGAAGCAGACGTGGATCCACTGTGGAAAGGCCTTGCGGTTCACACTGGGGAGAGCAGAAACAGAAGCAAGAAGTGGCTGTGTCACTCTGACTCCAAAATGAGGTCCCTGATCCAGGACAGGTGTGATCCAGCTGGGGCCTGCAGCTGTATACCAGGGCTAGAGGCACAATTATCAATCCATCCTGAGGCTGTGTGCCAGGAACGAAGGACAGGAGCAAGCCAGAAACTCTGCCCCTCTGTCTTCAGAGCAGCATCTTGATTCAGATCACAGACCCCGGCTGAAGCCCACAAATGAGTAACAAGTTAGCACAGGGAGACCCTGCAGTTGTATGGCTTTGAATCTGGCTGGGGCTAGGTTTAGCTTCTCTTTACCGGAGTTCCAACAATCTGTAGCTGCATCCCCCAGACCCAAAATAGGGTTGGGTGCTGGCAAAGCTCAGACTAGCAGGGCTGCAATCAAACTCCACCCTAGATCCAACCCTTTGGGGAATGCCGAAAGTTTATATCTCTCTGACCTAAGGTCCTTGAAGAACACAGTTCTAAATAGCTAGAAAGAGCAGCAGCAGCAGCAGCAGCAGCAGGACAACAGATCTGGACCAAAAATGGCCAGAGATTTTCTCCTAAATTATGCAGAGCCCATCTCTAACACAAAGCCAGGACGCAGGAAATAAAGCTAGAAGCATGAGTAAAGAAATAAACAAAACAAAACAAAAACATGCCTTGGAGGAATACCCAAGAGAAACTCAGAAGACAATAACTCTATAACATCTACAAAGTCTCAAAGAAAAACATACAGTCAGCTAGAATTCTTAGAAGAAATGACTTTTTTTTTTTTTTTGCGGGGCAATGGGGTTAAGTGACTTGCCCAGGGTCACACAGCTAGTAAGCGTCAAGTGTCTGAGGCCTGATTTGAACTCAGGTACTCCTGACTCCAGGGCCGGTGCTTTATCCACTGCGCCACCTAGCTGCCCCAGAAGAAATGACTTTTAAATGAGTGGAGAAGGCAAAGACCAGTTCTCAAGATTTAGATTCCCCTTCTTTCTAAAAGGGAAGGAACCTAGAGAAAGACAGTGCCTGTAGAAATTAAAAGAAAGGTTTTATTAAGCAGGGAAGAAAATCTAGGATGATCATGGGTGCTATCAAGTCTATTGCTGAATAGGACACCATGCAATAGATCGCAAGGGTTTATATACAATTTTATACACAAAGACAGGTAAGGGATTTGGAGGAAAGGTGGGCTTAGAAAGGCCCACTCCCCAAGGGAAGTATGTGTGAGTGTGAGTGTGTGAGTGTGTGAGTGTGTGTGTGTGTGTGTGTGTGTGTGTGTGTGTGTGTGTCTAATTCCAGGGGTGGAGGATATGCTCTTTGATGCACAAATCAGAAGGCATTCTTGGTGATAAGGAATAGCTTGAAGGTAGAGAATAGCTGAAGATAAGGTCCATATCCACAGTCACCTATCCTGCAGTAAGATAAGTCTTTGGCTTCAGGGTCACTGATTCCCAGCAGTCCAGCTAGGTTTACTCTCGGTCATTCACAAGATTGTTGGTTGGTGTGTTAGCCAATAATACAACTGATCTGCTTACTTAGATAATTTGGTGGCTCAGGCAAATCAAAGTACCCATTTTTTCATGATGAAGCAAGAGTTAAAAAAAATCATAAAAGAAACAAGAGTTCTAAAGAAAGGACTGGAGAAGAAAAAACAATGATGATGACGATAGCTAAGATTTATATTGCATGTACTATTTGCCAGGCACTGTGCTAAGTGCTTTATAAATATCATTTCATTTGATCCTCAAAACAACCCTGAGAGGTAGGTGTTATTATTGTGAGAGAAAAGCAATTCTCTTCTCAATAATTTTCAGGAACTCAGCAGTGATGTGACAAAGGCTCTTTTATTTCCTTCTCATGAGAAGGAGGCATCCTGGTGTGCAGCTAGTGGGTGCAAAGAAAGGGGGCTCATAGGGCCTGTTTTATACCTTAGTCCCTAACACAAACCCTCCCCTTTTTCATCATTGGTCTGATTACTCAAGGGTTACAATCTACTTGCAAAAACTAGCTAATTGGAACGCAGTATTCAAGAGTGGACCTTATTCTTCCTTATTTGACACAACTCCAGAGCGGACCTTATTGAGACCAGGGTTCCTTGAACCATGTGATTTTGTTAGCCAGAGGGGGAAGGAGAGGATCTGAGACCTTTGTTCTACAAACAGGTCAGGAAGAGTATGATTGACTGTTATATCCTCACTGAGAGGAGACAACTACTCATTTTCTCACAATTATTATGCACATTTTACACTTGAGGAAACTGAGATAGAGATTAAGTGACTTGCCAAAGGTCACACAGATATTAAGTGTCTGAGGCCAAATTTGAACTCAGGTCTTCCGGACTCTAGGCCCACCTATCTATACATGCATCACCCAGCTGAAATGAGAATAGGAGAGGAAAGACTTGGAAGGAGAATTAATAGCTGAATACAATAGGTGCAAAACTTTATCCTGGTAACAGACTCTGAAAATCAAAATGGAGAAAACATAAGTTAATGACTACTAAAAACAAAGCTGAGAGACTTAAAATAAGAAAATATGTGGTATGGACAGAGAAGGGAGAGAATTTGGAAATAAACATTTTTAAAAGAGTTTAAAAAAACCCCAAATATATGGTACCTCATATAAAAAAAAGGCCTGACCTGGAAAGGTCAAGGAGAAAAATATCTCTAATAATTGGACCTCCAAAAAGAGCCTAGATATGATTTTTCCAAACAAAATCATGAATGAAAACTGTCCAGATTTAGTAAACTCAAGAGAGCAAAGTGAAACGGGAAGACTCCTTTTGTCATTTACTGAAAGAAATTCCTACATGAAAACTCCCAGCAACATCATAGTTATAAGTCAAGCTTCCAGAAGGTCAAAGAAAAAATACTGAAGCATCCAGAAAGAAAGAGTTCAAGTACTGAGCAGCTACAGGCATGATTACATGAAACCTGGCAGATATCTCTATATGGAAGGGGCACATTTGGGATACAATATTCCAAAAGGCAAAAAATATAGGCAAGGGGCGGCTAGGTGGCGCAGTGGATAAAGCACTGGCCCTGGATTCAGGAGTACCTGAGTTCAAATTCAGCCTCAGACACTTGACACTTACTAGCTGTGTGACCCTGGGCAAGTCACTTAACCCCCATTGCCCCGCAAAAAAAAAAAAAGGCAAAAACAAAGAATACAAAAAATCCAGAAAAACTGAGTTTAATTCTATAGAGGGAAAAAGGACCTTTAAAGAGAGAGATTTTCAAGTACAAAGTACATGTGATAAAAAGAAGACCAGAGATGAGTACTTAAATGCAAAGACATGAGTCAAGAGAAACATTAAAAGGTAAAGAGCAATTAGAAGGGACTATACAAGGAAGAAGTATTTATATTCTTTTTTTTTTTTTTGCTGGGCAATGAGGGTTAAGTGACTTGCCCAGGTTCACACAGCTACTAAGTGTCAAGTATCTGATGCTAGATGTGAACTCAGGTCCTCCTGAATCCAGGGCCAGTGCTTTATCCACTGTGCCACCTAGCTGGCCCAAAACTATTTACATTCTAATGAGGGAAAAAGCAACAAGAATTAAAATGAATAAAGGGAAAAACTAAGTAACTAGTATCAAAAATGAAAAAGGGAGGGAGTTCACAACAAATGAAGAAGAATTTTTTAAAAATTACTGGAAAGTATTTTACCTAACTATATTCCAATAAAACCAACATGTTAAGTGAAATGGATGAGTATGTACAAAAAATATAAGGAACAAGAAACAGAGACTTTAAATAGCTTAATTTCAGGGAAAAAAAAAAGAAATTGAACAAGCCATTATATGACTTTCCAAAGACAAAGATCCCCAAATCAGATAGATTTACAAGTGAATTTTATCAAATGCTCAAAGAAAAATTCCAATATTATATAACTTTACTGCAAAGATAAGAATAGAAGAGATCCTATCAAATTCATTCTACGATAGAAATATTGTCTTGATACCTAAAACAAAGAAAGACAAAACACAGAAAGAAAACCATCACTGGGGCTCTTAACGTTTTTTGTATCATGGACCTTTTTGGTATGATGAAGTCTATGAACCCCTTCACAAAATAATATTTGTTGCCTAACTTCATAACTGAAAGCAATAATAAATTTCAGTTAGAGGTTAGTAAAAATAAATATGTAATATATTTTCCAAATCAAATTCACAGATGCCCTTAAATCTATGAAATCATGGTGGACCCCTGCTATAGACCATAATGAATACTGACACATAAATTTAAAATAAAAATATTAACAAAGGGGCTGTAGTAATATATCACAAAGATTGTATGCTATTACCAGGATGGAAATATACCCAGAATTTAGGGTTGGTTCAATATTAGGAAAACTGCAAATATAACAGACTGTGTTAATAACAAAAACAGTAAAATATCAATAAGTGCAGAAAAACCTTTTGACAAAATTCAACAGCCATTTCTATTAAAACCACTGGAAAAAATAAGAATAAACGGACCTTTCCTTAATATGTTAAGCTCTATATAAAACCAAAAGACAGCATTATTTTAAAGTATATATTAGAGCCCTTTCCAATAAGATCAGGGTCCAAGCAAGGATGTCTATTATTACCACTATTATTTGATATAGTACTAGAAATGCTAAATATAGCAATTAGACTAGAAAAAATTTGAGGGAATAAGCCCAGGCAAAGAGAAATTATCAACTTTCACAGATGATGCAATGTTTAACTTAGAGAACATTACAGTTTCAACTAAAAGTTAAATGAAACAATAATTTTAGCAAAATTGCATATAAATAAACCCACATATATCATCAGTAATTATTTGTATTATGATCGAAACCTAGCAGGAATAAATGGGAAGAGAAATTTCATTCAAAATAATTACAGAATGTATAAAATACCTGGAAGTCTACAAAATGCATCTCAAAGAAAAAAAGACAGCTAAATAATTGGAGAAATCTTCATTGTTCATGGTTAGTTTGAGTCAATACAAATGACAATATTGCCAAAATTAATTTACTCATTTAGTGCCATACCAATCAAACTATTTTTTTTTTTTTAGTGAGGCAATTGGGGTTAAGTGACTTGCCCAGGGTCACACAGCTAGTGTTAAATGTCTGAGGCCAGATTTGAACTCAGGTGCTCCTGAATCCAGGGCCGGTGATCTACCCACTGCACCACCTAGCTGCCCCCACCAACCAAACTATTAAAGGTTTCTTTTATTAAAGTAAAAAAAAAATAGCAAAATGTATCTGGCAGGACAAAAGGTAAAGAATCTCAATGAAAATAATGAAAAAAAATAAGAAGAAAGAACTAGCTGTACCAGATCTCAAACTAGACTATAAAATCATAATCAACAAGGGGATTTAGTACTGATGAAAACAGAGAAGTCTATCAGTGGAACTCATTAGATATACAATATACAGAAGCCAATGAATCTAGTAGCCTAGTGTTGTATAAAACCAAAAACCTCAACTACTCAATTAAATACTTATCAGTCAACAAAAACTGTTGAGAAAACTAGAATTTCGTCTAGTAGAAATTAAGTTTAGAGCAACACCACACCATATAATGCAATAAACTCCAAATGGATACATGAGTTAAGTATAAAAAGTCAATTCAAATGGCTCTTTGGGATGGAGAAAGGAAGAGAAACGATTAGAAATTTTGAAGGTATAAGAAAGAAAACAAAACCCTGAATGGTCAAGTCAACAAGCATTTATGAAATGCTACTTCATTTCAGGCACTCTGCTAAGCACTGGGGATACAAAGACGGACCCAAAAAACCCCAACCCTACACTTCCCCAAACTGTTCCTACCCTCAAGGAGCTCATAGTCTAATAAGGAAGACAACACGTAAAAAATATGCACAAAGATAAGCTGGAGATAACAAATTAATGGAAAGCACTAGCATTAAGGGGAGTTGGGGAGTTTCTCAGAGAAGGTAGGATTCTATCTGGGACTTGAAAGAAACCAGGAAAATCAAGAAGCAAAGATAAAGGAGGGAGAGCATTCCAGGCGCAGGGGACAGCAAGGAAAAAACCCTAAGTTGGGACATGAAGAGTCTTGTTTGAGAAACAGCCAGGAGGTCAGCGTCATTGGATTACAGAGTACATTATGTAGAATAAGGTATGAAAAGGTGCAGCTAGGTGACTGACTCAGTGAATATAGTGCCAGGCCTAGAGTCAGGAAGACCAGAGTTCAAATCCAGCCTCAGACACTTACTAGCTGTGTGACCCTGGGCAAGTCACTTAACCTTTTTTGCCTCAGTTTCCTCATCTGTAAAATAAGCTGGAGAAGGAAATGGCAAAACACTCCAGTATCTTTGGCCAATAAAAAACAGCAAATGGGATCACACGGAGTCAGACACTACTGAAAATGACTGAATGACAACAAAATATGTCAGAAGACTGAAAAAGTAGGAAGGGGCCAGATTGTGAAGGGCTTTGATATATTTGATCCTGGAGGTGACAGAAAGCCACCAGGGTTTACCAAATGGAGGGATGACATCATTGGACCTGTGATCACTCTGGCAGATGAGTGGAGGATGCACTGGGAGCGGGGAGAGACTCGAAGTAGCAAGATCAGCCAGCAGGTTATTGCAATATCCAGGCATGAGCTGATGAGGGCTTGTTCCAGGGAGTGTTGGAGGAGAGATGATGGTGGGGGCGGGAGAGAGGGATGGAGGGAGGAACCATACATTTACCAGAGATGTTATAAAAGGTCAAATTGACAGGAGATGGACACAGTTTGAACATGCGGAGGAGAAGGAAGAGTGGAGGAACTTGCGAGCCTAGGTGACTGAGAGGATGGTGGTGTCCTCAATGGTAATAGAAAAGACAGGAAGAAGGAAAGGCTTGGAGAGAAAGATAATTAAATAGTTTTTGTCATATTGAGTGTAAGATGACTATGGGACATCTACTTTGAGTCTTTTGAGTCTGAAGGTTAAAGCTGGATAAGTAGTTCTGAGAATCATCAGCTATATAAATAGCCATAGGGAAAAAAGTTTTAAATCACTAATAATTTAGAGAAATACAAATTAAAGTGACTCTGAGGTTCCATCTCATGCCCATCAGGTTGGCAAAGATGACAAAAAAAGGAAAATGAGAAATGTTGGAAGGACTATGGAAAAACAGACACAATGATTAATGCTGTTATTAAAGCTGTGACTTGTTCCAATTATTCTGGAAAGCATTTTCAAACTATGTTCAAAAAATTGCTAAACTCTATACATACCCTTACACCCACTGATGCCACCATGAGGTCTATATGCTAATGAGATTTTCTTTAAAAGAGGAAAAAGATATATATGCTTAATATATGCTTTATAGCAGCTCTTTTTGTAGTGGCAAAATATTGGGAACTAAAGAAATGTCCACGAATTGGGGAATGTCTGAACAAAGTATGGCATGTGAAAATGATGGAATATTATTACTGGGCTGTAAGAAATCATGACATTTCAGAGAAACCTGGGAAAAGACTTGAAGGAACTGATACAAATGAAGTGAGCAGAACCAGGAGAACATAAAGACATACAACCTTGAAAAATGTAAGACAAAACAGAATATAAATTTTTGGACTTGAGCAATGTGAGAATTGATTTTGTTTGATTACAAGGATTTTTCTTTTCAACTATAGGGAAGGGAGAAGGTCACAGGGAGAAGAGTATTAGGCCTCTCTCCCCAAATTAGAAGGGAACACGAGAAAGGCCAGAAGGAATCATGTTAGTAGGACAAGTTTTTAAATTACACATTGGATTTTTATTATAGACTTTCTTGGGGGGGCAGGGCAATGAGGGTTAAGTGACTTGCCCAGGGTCACACAGCTAGTAAGTATCAAGTGTCTGAGGCCAAATTTGAACTAAGGTCCTCCTGAATCCAGGGCTGGTGCTTTATCCACTGAGCCACCTAGCTGTCTACTGTATTATAGACTTTTAAAGAAAAGCAAGCTTTAATAGACTCACAGTTTCATATGCAGTCATTTCCTGTTATGCAACACATATATGAGAATGTTAATTTTATTTGGTGTTTGTTTAGTTCAGAATAAAAAAATAAAGCCAACCCATAGTATGGCTTCAACAACGTATCTCCTTTGCCAAGCTCATTAGTGTGTGTGTACGGGAGAGTGTGGGTAGGGACAGTGGGTGAAGGGATGCAGGAAGAAGGTATATTGTGTGTTCTAATTTCCTGAGTTGTGTGTCTGGCACCCTCAAGTGGTGAACAGGTTCCCAAGTGGGGAGGTTCACTTTCTACTGTTTCTCCTGTATTGTGGCCAAATTCCCAGTGGATCTTGGGAAGCACCCCTTCACTAGTCTCTTGTGCCAGTGAAGATAGCAGATGCAAAGTGGGTTCAAAGTCTTTTCTGATCTCTGCAGATGAATGCCTTTGGTATTTGTTCCCTGACACAACTGTGGCCCACACAATCATCTGTGAGTTGGGTTTCTCTAAGACTTCAACTCTAATATTAACATAATTTAATATGATTTATCATAAATTATATTTCAAATTATAAATAAATTTAAAATTATGTATTAACATAAACAGAAGCAATAGAGGAAAAGTCATAATCAATGGTGGGGGCGGCTAGGTGGCGCAGTGGATAAAGCACCGGCCCTGGATTCAGGAGTACCTGAGTTCAAATCCGGCCTCAGACACTTGACACTTACCAGCGATGTGACCCTGGGCAAGTCACTTAACCCCCATTGCCTGCAAAACAAAAAACAAAACAAAAAAACCCAAAACAAAAATCAATGGCACTTGAAATAACCTCAAGAGGGAAACAAACTAGGTCCTTTGGGGATTCGCCCCTGTTTTTCAAAGCTTTCCTCTTCTCCAGTATTGTGTGGTTTGTGAGGGCAGTTCCAGCTATAGGTTCTATCCCTGGCTTCCTGATTGGAAGGTTGAATACCTAGCACATTCTATGATCCTGCCCAAACAGGGTGATTCACTTCTCCAACAAATACCATGCTCATACCCCTCTCTGCTCACAGTCAACCACTATTTATTTATTCAACACTAACTATATGCCAAGCATTATTCTAAGGTGAAGATACAAAGAAAGGCAAAAACACGGGCTCTCCCCCAAGAAACTCATATTCTATTTTTTTTTTAATTAAAAAAAATTTTTTTTTTAGTGAGGCAATTGGGGTCAAGTGACTTGCCCAGGGTCACACAGCTAGTAAGTGTCAAGTATCCGAGGCCGGATTTTGAACTCAGGTACTCCTGACTCCAGGACCAGTGCTCTACCCACTGCACCATCTAGCTGCCCCAGAAGCTCATATTCTAGTGGAAAAAGGTAACATGCAAACAATTATGTATGTATAGTTTAATATAGCATAGATGAGATTTCAAAGGGAAGGCAATAATGGTAGGGAGTGGGACAGGGAGCTGGAAAGACCTCTTGTAGAAAGATTTCATCTGAGTCTTGAAGGAAGCCAGTAGGCTAAGGGAGGGAGAAGAGGATAATTCATCTTTTTGTTGCTGTTCAGTCATTTTTAGTCCCGTCTGTCTCTTTGTGACTCTATTTGAGGTTTTCTTGGCAAAGATACTGGAGTGGTTTGCCATTTACTTCTCTAGCTCATTTTACAGATGAGGGAACTGAGGCAAATAGAGTGAAGTGACTTGCCCAGGGTCACTTGGCCTGTGTCTCAGGCCAGATTTGAACTCAGAAGGACGAGTGCCAGGTCTGGCACCCTGTGCACTGTGGTGTTACCTAGCTGCCACTCCTAGTGTAGTGTAATAGAAGTGAAGTATGCTAGATTTGGAGTCTGAGAACCTGGGTTTGAGTCCTGATTCTACTATTTACTATTCGAGTTACTTTGGGCAAGTCATTTCACCTCATCTGCCATAACTAATTTTTTTTGTTTTTGTTTTTGTGGGAGTTAAGTGACTTGCCCAGGGTCACACAGCTAGTAAGTGTCAAGTGTCTGAGGCCGGATTTGAACTCAGGTACTCCTGAATCCAGGGCCGGTGCTTTATCCACTGCGCCACCTAGCTGCCCCCCATTTCACCTCATCTGAAATGGGGGGGAAGATGGAACCTTAGAGCCCAACTTTCTCCATTTACAAAGGAGAAAGCTGCAGGCCACAGGGAAGTAACTTGTCTAAGGTCACACAAGTAATAAAAAAGCTGAGTCAGAATTTAAACCCAGGACTTCTTCCACTATAATAGATGCCTCTAAATCCGATGAATAATAGCTAGTATGCATGCATGTATGTTTGTATGTATCTATGTATCCATCTACTTTAAAGTTTACAAAGCTCTTCAGAACATTATCTCATTAGACTGCAAGCTTCTTGAACTTACAAGGGCCTGTCTTTCCACTCTTTCTGTATCCCCATCATTTAGGAGTGTCCAGCACATAGTAGGTGTTTAATAAGTTTATTGAACTGAAATCCTCACAACAACCTCGAGAGCTAAGTGCTATTATTATCTTTACTTTTGCAAATGAGGAAACTGAGTCTGAGAGGTGAAGTGACTTGCCTTGGGTCAGAAAGCTAGGAAGAATCTTTAACTGGATTTAAACCTCTTGTCTTCCAGTATTCTTTACTCAGGCCTCCATTCTCTGGGCCTTCTGAATTTCTACCTATCCTTTAAATGCCAAATTAAATGCCATTTCTTCCAGAAAGCCTTCCTGGACTCTCCAGACTCCTTGAGAGGTCACGTGTAGTTGGTCTCGTGCACTATTGTTTATTATGTATTTATACTATTTGTTATTTTTCTACGTACTTATGTATTTATGGAACATATTACACATTAAATTTATGTGTTATATGTTTAAGCATTTATAAACTATAGTTTATAAAATATACAGTTTATAAACTACATTTACGTATATACTTACGTACTATGTTACGTGTCATATTTACGCATTTAATACGTATTCTAATTATGTTGACGTATTACTATTATATTATGCATTATTTCACTATTCTCCTGGCCTGGCAGTGGAGCCCCTATCTCGTCTCGAGAACTTGGAATAAACAACTCTATTAAAGTCCTAGTGAAGGTAGGTACAAAGCACCCCCACAAAAATCCGCAGTTGCGGGGTGGAAGATAGGCTGTTGATAATACAGTTCAGCCACTTCCGGCCTGTAATGCACCTCGAGGTGCAGGACGCATGCACATAACTTTCCTAGCGTGTTCCCGAGCCCCTGGCTTCCCTTCCCCCTCCCGCTCTAGTCAGCTGCACACGTCACACGTCCGTCTGCTTCCTTCAGTGCGCGCATGCGCCATGACGTACCGCATCGTTGTCGACGTCGCCGAGGCAAATTGCGTGCGGAAAGAGGCTTCCGCTGAACTCCAGGGTTACTCGCTGCACGTAGCTAACCGATCGCATCGCGCTATCTGGGGCCGAGGACACCAAGTACTCTCCTCCCAGTCCTCGCACTCTCCTTCCACCGTCCCTCCGAACGGAAGTCGTCCGCGGGGGGGGGGCGGGGTGGGCATGGGACAGATTACGTCATTACCCCAGTACTCTCTTTTTTCAACCATAGAGAATGGAGAGCTCTAGGAATCGGGGCCTCCCCGCTCTATGGTCGCTGCGGCGAGGACTGGAGACTGGAGGCCGGCCTGAGGCATGGCTCCGCCAGTTCATTGGCTGAGGGACTCTTGACTAGTCACCTCGCCGCCCACTGCCTGTTTCCAGCTAACAATGATTGACATTCATACAGTACTTGAAGGGTTTCAGAGTGCTTAATGTGCATCCTTGTCACCCTTGTCAGCTAGCATTGAACACCCATGGATATCTTAAACTCAAAAACTGTCCAAAACTTTATATTAACAGACAGGAAATATCTGATTGTTAATGTGAAAGTCATTTCTGAAATAGCTTACTGTTTGGTTATATTATAAAAATTAGAGTTCATAGAGTAAGGGTCAAAATATCAAAATATCAAAGTAGGATAAACCTAAGAAAATAGGCATGCAATTTAAACCCCCAAAATGACTCTTTTTTTTTTTTTTTTTTTTGCGGGGCAATCGGGGTTAAGTGACTTGCCCAGGGTCACACAGCTAGTAAGTGTCAAGTGTCTGAGGCTGGATTTGAACTCAGATCCTCCTGAATCCAGGGTCGGTGCTTTATCCACTGCGCCACCTAGCCGCCCCCCAAAATGACCTTTTTATCAAGCTATTAAAGAAAGCAAAAAAAAAAATCATAGTGTACAATATATGTACTGATTTAAGAAACACATTAGAGTGTAAGATCATATACTCAGACATAATCATTTTATATACATTTATGCTTAATTATTGTGAGTTAGGTAAGACTTGTACTCTTTGTAGAAACAAAATATTAAATTTTAAAAGCTGTCAAAATTTAAAAATTGGAAATGAAGGAACAGATGTCATTGCAGATTATCACCATTTCCAAAAGATGTCTAACCAATGTAAAAGTATCACCATAATGAGGTGAAAAGAGCCATGAAATTGTTTCAAACAGCAGACATGGTTTCCTTGCCAAGGACTATAAATTAACTGACTATAAATTCATTTGCAAAAACTTATGGAAGGGAGGAAGAGGATGGAAGTGTATAAGGATTACTGCCCTCAAAACAGTGAGTAGTAGAAGGAAAACAAGCTTGCAGAAAGCTTCGTGTGGAACCCAGTTAAGTCAGGTCACCCCAATATTATATAGAACAACACGTGAACAAAAAATTGTGAAAGATCTATCAACATTTCTTTTAACAATTGATTTTCTTCATTGGTGATAGTGGAGACACAATACCTAAACTATATCATAGTCCCTAATATGCAGCATGATGAAATGGACATGACATTAAAGGGGGGAAAAAGATGGCAAGACCAGCCAGACTAGAACAAATATACATAGAGGGCTTTTCTGGAAGGGACAATTTTGAGGGTATTGAAAGATCAGTTTTCAAGATATGTGAAAAAAGGAAAGATACCACATAACTAGGGGGAAAATACATATGGAATCACTAAGAAAAATTGAGAGGGAGGATATAAATATTATTGCTTCATATACCTGCTTTCTCTTATTTACAAAATCTCTATGAATATCATTTACACACCTATCAGAAACCTCTTTGCCTCTACAGCACATCAGAGCTTTAGTCATATAACTGACTGAACAGTGCACAGAATGTAAGACCCCATTGTGCTTGTTTTTTGTGAACCATAAAAACCATTTGATTTGTTAGATCAAATTGCAGTTTTGCCATGCATGTTCAAATTACATAAATGCAAGAATGGAGATGTTTGACAATCCCTTGATCATTAATATTATGCAGGGCATAGAATAGGAATAGTTACACACCAAAAGTGATCGCCACTGTTATTGAAATTATCCATCAAAGTCCAAATAGAAGTGTGATTCCATATAGATGATGAGGTCCTACAGATGCTTCTGATTGCAAATGATATGCTGACTTGATCAAGACCCCAAACAAATATTGCAGATTCTCCTAAAGTAATTCTGCTTAAAAGTTGAGCCTAACAAAAACAAAATCTTGTCCAGTCTTATACACAGTTGTATGGTATAACAGCTCTCTGTATGTATGTGTGTGTATATATGTACATATATGCACATATACATGTACATATACACACACACACATGAAAATATGTCTAGGCAGACACACTGCACATGGACAATGAACTGGATCAAGAAATATATAGGAAGTGAGTGGGCTAAATTGTATTGAATTTAGGGAATCTTATAGCCCTTTCCACCACAAACATCTTTTTTTTTTTTTGTGAGGCAATTGGGGTTAAGTGACTTGCCCAGGGTCACACAGCTGGTAAGTGTTAAGTGTCTGAGGCCGCATTTGAACTCAGATACTCCTGACTCCAGGGCCAGTGCTCTATCCACTGTGCCACCTAGCTGCCCCCACAAACATCTCTTAAACAAAAATGTATCTTTTTATAATATATTTTTCCATACACGGCATATGACTGAATAATGGAATATCATTCTCTGAAAAAATCAAAAGTATGGGTTATCCAAAAGGCAATAGAGACATAATGAGTGAAGGATATTTTCATCCATAACTTAAACACAGTAAGTGGTGTAAAATATGTCATCAAAAAGATGTCAAGAGGGGCAGCTAGGTAGTACAGTGGATAAAGCACCAGCCCTGGATTCAGGAGGACCTGAGTTCAAATCTGACCTCAGACACTTGACACTTACTAGTTGTGTGACCCTGGGCAAATCACTTAACACTCATTGCCCTGCCAAAAAAAAAAAAAAAAGAAAAGAAAGATGTCAAACCGAAAAGGGATCCAGATCAGTCATACAGTAAGCGGTAAGATTAAGGGACAACATGTAGAGAACCCACCTGGTTGTAGCAGAACCTATGTTGTACTAAGAAACTTAGAAGGAAGAAGGCTGCCTGAGGCAGACTACCCAAATTCTGCAGACTATTCCTGCAAAACCTAGTTTATACCAGACAGAATAATGATCAAGAAAATCAGAGAACCTCTTCAAATAACAGGTAATCTTATGGTATATGCCCAGAGAAGCCATGACAGCATCCCAAAGTTGGAAGAGAACCGTAGTTAGAAAACCTGGATTCTGTAACACTGCTAACAATTAGCTGAATGATATTAGGTAAATCACTTTACTTCCTTGGTCTTGTTTCCTCTTCTGTAAAATGAAAGGGATAGACTAGATCAGTGCTTCTCAAATTGCATTCAGCAGACTTCTGGGGGGGTCCCCGAGACCTTTTTAAAGGGCCCATAATGTCAAAACTAAATAATAACACTTGGACATTATTTGCCTATTAAAACATTCCTCCCTTTCTATCCATATATCTGTGAGGTTGGATTTTCTTCATATACTTCAACCCAAACAACATTATCATGACATATTGAATGCAGAAGCAGATATACCTTCTATTAAGCCACATGTTAAAGAGATGTGCAAAAGTATATAAAACAATGCCTCTCTCAAAATTTTTTCTTGTTTTGGAATATATAGTTATTTTCATAAACATGTATTATGTTAATATGTACTTTATTGTTTTTAAACATTATAAAATTTTATCAGTTTTAATTTCTAAAATTTTAAATACTTATAGATGTAACCCAAATAAAAGTTCATCAGAGTCTTCAATTTTTAAGATTGTAAAGGGGTTTTGAGACCAAAAAGTTTGAAAACTGATGAACTACGAAAACTGGAAAATTCCTTCCAGCCTTCAATGTGGAATTGTTAGTGCATTATAGTGAGATTCCAAAGTATTTAGCAATGTAACAGTTGTCATGTATTTGGAGTCTTAAGCAGATTGTAGCACTCAGTGACCCAGACAGTTCATATTCCTAGGTCAGAAATATATGGCTTGCAATGTGTGTATCTTTACCCAAAGAAAAATCAATTCTCTCTTGGATCTGCATTTTTAAAAAAGTTCTAAAGTGATGAACCTCCCCTCCTAGGAGTCTAAATTGAGTTGTTTTCATACAAGGTAAAGCTGATGGCTCATTCAGCTTGGCAAAAGACATTTTTGCAATAAAATGATGAGTTCCTTCCTTGTAGCATTAGGGACAAGGCCACTGGTGACCTAGGAAGTTGCTCCCTCCAAGGTCCCAGTCATTGCAGCCCAGGGAGTGTCATCATACCTGGAACACTTCAGTCCCATAGAATGAGAGAAAACATATAACCACCACTGAATTTGAGTAAGAATCCCTAAGTTTCGGGGGGCAACTAGGTGATGCAGTAGCACCAGCCCTGGATTCAGGACGACCTGAGTTCAAATCTGGCTTCAGACACTTGACAGTTACTAGCTATATGACCCTGGGCAAGTCATTTAACCCTCACTGCCCTGTAAAAAAAAATTTTTAAATCCCTGTTTCCAAACTGAATTCTGGTCCTCCGTGAAAAGGCAAATCTGTTCTTTGCTGCAGAGCATGCCTAGTGTGGCTAATAAAGCCAGACTTCCAAACATTTAGTTTCAGTCATGACTAACGGCAGGGTGGGGGTGTGAGAGTAAGGATTTGAAGTGATGAAGCAGACTGGCTAGGGCAAGTTTTCTCTGACGTGCTGGGAAGAAACTATTAAGGGCTATGATTTGAACTTGGAAGTGACAAGGTGTCCAAGATGATGTGCTTCAAGTCAGCCAGTAAGACAGCATGAAGGAAATGTTGGGCCAAAGAGTGGTGCTGTGCTCAGATAGACTGCTGGGCCTGACTTCTGGGAAACCTCACTCTCTGACCCTGGGCTAGCTCCTTGTTTGCCTCAGTTTGCTTGTCTCCAAAATGGGGATAACAAGAGCACCTACCTTAGGACTGAGGTGAGGATAAAATGAGACTTTTGCAACGTGCTTAAAGCACTATATAAATTATAGCTACTGTGGATCAGGGAGGTAGATTGAAAAGTTGGATCTGTCGTTGGATGCCCCTCGTTATGTTTTTGGTTTCTTTGTATAATTTTTGTATGTATGAAAATAACGCAGAAATAATATTGAACCAGAAGTTACAAAGAACATCCAAAGGTTAAGAAATATCCAAAGACCCTGGGGTACTTAAATGCTTCTAACATTGGTGGTGGTGAGGACAGTTGTTAGAATTCTAGCTTGGGAAAGCATCAGGCTGTGAAACACATGGCTTTGCTTAAATG
Organism: Dromiciops gliroides; assembly: GCF_019393635.1. Classification (NCBI taxonomy): domain Eukaryota; kingdom Metazoa; phylum Chordata; class Mammalia; order Microbiotheria; family Microbiotheriidae; genus Dromiciops; species Dromiciops gliroides. The sequence continues at coordinate 199,379,138 of NC_057865.1, forward strand.
CCATCTTTTGACCAAGGGCGAAGTTGGCATAAATTATTCCTAAAAGCAAAAGTGCAGTCTTTAGTCACCTGGGAGGCCAAAGATTTTTGTCGATTTTCACTATAGAAATGTCTAGCTTTATTCATGGTTAATAATTGACCTAACAAGGGTTTTAAAGTTTGCCAAAGGCTTTCATCACAAATCTTTTTTTTTTAAAGTTTAAAGGAACCACAACAGAAAGGTATAGTGCCCTTCACTGAAGTTGGAATGATACACATACAGTGTTTTACAGTTTAAAAAAGTTCTTGGACCTCCTTGATCTGTTTTCCATATTATGCCTATTTTAGAAGAAATCGAGACGTCAGGTAAGCAGGACCACATCGTTTAGCCAGCCCAGGGCTTCTAGCTATAGCAAATTTCAAATTCCCTACCCTACACTGAAACTTTATCACTTAACTCCAAGACAAGTTTTCTACTGGGCGAAACTTAATAATGCCCTAAGAAAGTATTGCAGGGGGCAGCTAGGTGGTGCAGTGGATAAAGCACTAGCTCTGGATTCAAGAGGACCTGAGTTCAAATCTAGCCTCAGACACTTGGCTGTGTGTCCTTGGGCAAGTCACTTAACCCTCATTCTCCGGCAAAAAAAAAAAATAGGAGCAGCTAGATGGTGCAGTGGATAGAGCACTGGCCCTGGAGTCAGGAGTACCTGAGTTCAAATTCAGCCTCAGACACTTAACACTTACTAGCTGTGTGACACTGGGCAAGTCACTTAACCCCAATTGCCTCACTAAAAAACAAACAACAAAAAAGAAAGTATTGCAGGTAGTTGCTGGAGGGCTGAGGTAATAATCACAGCTCCCCCATCTTAATGGCCTTGAAGGTATTACAAGTATCCTATTTTGACAGATAAGGAAATTAAAACTCAGTTACATGGCTATAATGTTTAAGAGTCAGAATGAGAACCATCAAGTTGTGTTCTTTGCATTGTACAATCTTACCCTGCTTCATTTGGAAAAGGAATTTGTAACTTAAGAGATGCATTGGGGGAATGCTCTCAGCATTTAACAGTATTTTATTAAGCACCAAACTATGCATTGCCACACAAACCACATTCAAAACAAATATGGTCCCTGCCCTCTAGGAGCTTACAATCTCCTTAAAAAATATTTTAAGATAACCATGAGCCCCCATGACAGTCTCATCACTTAAGGTCAATGTTATTAACCTAGAGCATGAAGGGACCTGAGAGTGTCAATTCTCTCCCCTTGAAGGATGTGACCAGGGTCCTAGGCTGGGCCCTACTGAATGTTGCCCTTAATACAACCTTTACCTGTCATTTTTCTTCTGTCATTCACAGCTGTTTCTCTCTCCCTGCCCAGTTCTATTGCCACTTAGAGCTGCTCTCAGCATCCTGTTACTGGGATAAGGTGATCAGTATTCCCATGGGTTTGGCCTCTTGCTCATAATCGCACTAATTGGCTGACTTGCTTCCAAGAGCACCTTGGCCAATCTCATTGGAAAAGTCAAAGTATAAAGCTATTTGCCACAGAGAGGTACTTTCCCTAACAGATTTCTAAGTCTTACTTATAAATTAGATTGCCCCCCTCCCAGAGGACTTCTCACCACCCCTTCCCTCTTGGGCAGAACAGGAAGCAAGGCCTGACTCCTAAACTTTGGTTGTTTCCACTTTATTGCTCAAGCATGGAACTTGAGAGCCTGAATCTTCAGCATCGTGCAGGTAAGAGGCCAAAGGAGCAGGGATGGGTACAACATAGAACAGGCACGGGGAAAAGGCATGGTTATGGTTAAGAAAAAAATGGGAGAAAACATGAGAGTGGTCACCATGATACCAGAAAGGACCAACTGCCTCAAAGTCTGGGACTAGGAAAGGAACAAACCAAAGCCAGGTAAACAGCAGTGGGTTTGATTTTGTTTGTTATACTCCCCTGCCTCCAACAGAGGAGAAGAGGGGGTGTTCTGTATTTTTCCCTCTATACCCCAGCTTCAAGACTAGACCCCACTCCCTTCTCCAATGTGGAAATGGATCAGGCTGTGGAAGGAACAAAATAAATTATCGCTTTTGGGGGGGAGTGGAAAGGATCACCTTTCCAAAAACATCCCCTACCCACCCCAACAAACTTGTTCCTTTCCCCTTCCCCAAAGTCACCGTTCAACCAGATAGAAAAATAAAGGTCTAATTCACTCAAAATTCTTCAGGGTTTTTTTTTTGTTTTTGTTTTTTGTTTGTTTGTTTTTTACAAAACTAACAGGGTGGAGTAGGGAAGGCTAGGGCATGGGAGGTAGGCAGCTGGGGGAGTGGGTTGGAGAGCTGGCTATGCTTCTGCCTCCACTTGAGACTTGTTCACTTCCACACCGTTCTGATGGTCATCCTTCATCTCTGCATCTGGTAGATTGTCTCCTCCAGCTGGTTCTGCTTCAGGCTAAGAGAGAGGAAGGAAGAAGATGAAAAGGATGAAAGTTTTCTACAAAGGAAACCCCCTAAGATAAAGTAAAGATGGATCACAATAATCCCATCCTTTTTTTTTTTTTTTTTTTTTGGTGAGGCATTTGGGGCTAAGTGACTTGCCAAGGGTCACACAGCTAGTAAGTGTTAAGTGTCTGAGGACAGATCTGAACTCAGGTCCTCCTGACTCCAGGGCTGATGCTCTATCCACTGCGCCACCTAGCTGTCCCCCATCCTTTCTTAGAAGGAAAGCGACCCACACTTTAGGCCTAGAGCCTTTCTTTAAGCCACTGACCCGACCATAAATACGCCTATAAGGAAATAGGTACCACAGGCCAGCTCCTATCCATCACACACTTGCATTTGTCCAACCCCCTGGGCAAAGCACCACTAACAACACCCACAAACACTGATCCCAAACCCTACACAAATAGTACTCAAGGGGAATCTTAAGGGGAGGCCAAGCCATCCATCATTACCTACAAGCTGCTTACCTGCCTGGCAGGCAGAGGAGGGAACAAAGATTGAGGGAAGCATGGCTACAGGGGCCTAATTTAGTATCACAATGGAACTAGGAGGGATGTGGGCCATGCTCAGAACCAGGGAAAGTAGATGCTGTCCCACTTTACTGAACTCAAAAGGGGTGCCCGCACCACCTCTGGTCCTACCTACTTGTGAGGCACTAAGAATACAAAGAGAAAGTAACTTCCCCTTTTTCCTGCTCTCCTGATTCTGTATCCCTTCCTTACCTTGTTCTCCTTCTCAGCCAATCTCTGGAACATGTTAGCATAAAGCTTCTTCTCCCTGGCATGCTGCTCACGGATCCGCTGTTGGCAGAGCATCAGTTGGGTCCTGGCAGCCTTGTTGCTGGGATAGAGCTTGAGGACCTTCTGGAAGTCATCCCGGGCCAGCTCAAAGTCATTCACAGCCAGATAGGCCTCACCCCGACGAAAAAGGCCTTTCTCATTGTTGTTGTCCAGCTCTAGGGCCTAGGGAGTAGCAGAGGGTTCAGCAGGTTGGGAGTGAGTCTTCAGCTCCAAAACCTCAGACTGAATACACAATCATTTAGATGGTTCCCATAAACAGAACCAAATTTAGAAAACAGAACTCCTTCCAAAAGAATCAAGAAAAAATGAAGGAGATGGAAGGGAAAGAGCCAGACCATGGATCCCTCTTTGCCACCCCTCCAGCTTCTGACCCTTTGCTTTACCCTCTCGGGCACTCTAACCTTATTGCAGCTCTCCACAGCAGCCGAGAATGCCTGCAGTTTGAGCTGACACATGGCCAGGTTAAGGTGTGAGGCCAGTCTCAGCGCCTGGGCCTGGGTTCGATGTCCTTCCTCTTCCGAGAAGCCCACCTCATATTCTAGCCAGGACACAATCTTCTTGTACTGAAGCATGGCTTGCTTATACTTGCCTTCCTGGAATGAGAGAATGGGGGCTATCAGGTTCTCTTTCTGCCCTTGACACCTACTCATGGCTGGGCACCCAGGAAGTGTCAGGTAAACATACATATATGTAAAAATACATAGTTCTGTATTCATGGAGACAACCCCCCCCCCCCCCCCGCCAGACACATAAACAGTCAGCCCACTTTAGACAGGTCAAGAGGTACAGAATGAGGCTCTAGACAGACGACAGGGGGTGGGGAGAAAGAAAAACGCCCACAAGACAGTGGGCCTTACCTTGAAGTACATTGTACCCCGTTCCTTCACTATGGTGCTTTGCTCCAGCTTCTCCTCAGCACTCATCTCCCAAGACTCCTTGGCCTACCCAATCCCCAAGGGAAGAAAGGGTGCCTTTAGCTTTCACAGCAAGTGACCCACAGGAAGCCAACTGGCTAAAGGCCCAAGGGAAGGGGAGGACTGCCCCTGATCTTATTCCTTACCTTTTCAAAGCTCTTGAGGGTCACTTCATACTGTAGCTCAGCATCCCGTGGAATCTGGAATTTCTCCTTCCCAACAGTACCAAAACCATAGCTACGGGAGACAGACAAATAATGGCACTGGCTCTGAGGTTGGTGGTATGTTTGTGTGCCCAAATGAGAAAACATTTTGTAAAATGTTGCACAAAGCTGGGAAGCAGCAGCTTCATAAATGCTTGTCTTTCTCCCCTCCCCCTTGGATTGCCCAACTCTGCCTACCTCTGACCACACTCTCACCTGGGCTTAAGGTAGACAACAGAGTTTTCTCCCTTCTCCATGCGCTGAATCGCCTTTTCTAGTCCAGGGGGAAGGTCATAGTTCTCACCCTCTCCAATCTCAAAGCTTAACTCTCGCTGGTCAAAGACCCGGCCTTTATGGCGACCCTCTAGCACAACTGGAGTAATTGGAGACAGGCAGTGAGTGGCTAGGGAGAAAGCCTGCTACCCCTCACCCCGCCCAGTGCTGGTGGGAAGATGCCCTTTCTGTGTAGAGATCTGGAGGTAGGGGAGAAGAAGTCAGAATCAGGAGCTACAGCAGGTAGAACACAGAAGGGAAGATTCCTTCTGCCTTCTCATGACTGGATATAAATGTAAGAGACCATGCAGTCTGGTCTTTTCATTTTATAATCCCTCTGAGGTATAAAACTTGCCCCAAATCACAGGGTTAAGAGGCTGAGACAGAAAGGATACCCCATGTCTACTGTTCCTTCTGCTTCATTAGGCTACTTTGTCTCACCTTCCACTATAGCTCCCTCATTGGGCTTGGAGTAGCCCTCGCCTCGACTGCGTATCCTGCGGATGATTCCACCATCCTCATCCTCAGTAAGATCCTCTCCCTTAAAATCAAACAGTTCCACCTACAGGAGAGATCAGAGTCATAAATCCAGAGCTGGAAGAAGGTACTTCAGGCCTTCTAGTCCAACCTTCTCATCTCATAAGGAACCTGAATCTTAGCAAGGTCAAGTCACTGCCCAAGGTGACAGGGGAGTTAGTGTGAAAGGCAAGACCTGAACTCAGATCCTCTGACTCCATTGTACCAGAGGACAGATTCTGCCCTTTTTATCCGTCCCTCACATAACTCCTCACTAACATTTCCCTTCTGGTCTAGCAAAAGGTTAACAAGCCTCTGCAATCCCAAGCCAGCTCCTGAACCAGGTGCAATACAGGCCACGGAAGATGGGAAGCATATGTGGGAAATCATGAGGACACGTCACTTCCTCATCCACCTGGCCTTAGTAAAAGCAAAAGGAAGCTCGACTCTGACTTTAGTGAACCCAAACCGATCCCTGAAGCCCACCTGGTAATGTTCAGCATGAGCTCTAAGTTAAAGAGATTCATCATTGGGCTCATACTTGAACATGCCAGAATTCATCCTCTACTGGCATCCTATCTGAGAAGCAGGATCACCTCCACTATGGTGAGGAGTATGTGTCTATCACCTATTTATCTGCCTATCAATCCTTGACCCATCTAGAATCTGATGGCTTTCTGGATATCTAGCTCTAAAATGTGATACCCTGAATGGTTTCTCATGACTGCAGTGTTTCTCCACACTGCTGCACACTTGGGGTCGGATATTCCTCAGCAAGCATGCTGCTTTGGAGCAGGCAGGGAAAGGACACAGAAATCTATGCTGAATGCTCTCATCACTTCCAAGAGTAAGCACTGGAATGTCCAGGCTGACACTGCTGGTAGCCCAGTTAGAATTCTTACCCATCTTGGTAGCTTGGCAGCTCACCCCATGTCCTCCCACTAGACCAAGCCCTTAGCCTTAGCCACAATGTTTCCAAGTCAGAGGGGCTGGAGGGCAGCCAAACTGGGAGGCTGAGATAAGGCCTCTTACTCTTTCTGTTTTGTGGCCTGCCACTCACCTCAAACACCAGGGTAGCATTGGGGGGGATCATGGGAGGGCTCCCAGATGAACCATAGGCATATTCTGGTTTGCAGGTGATGTGGCAGACTTCTCCTATTTTCATGGTGGCCACAGCGATATCCCAGGCTTTGATTACTTCCCCTGCAAAAACACAAAATACATTAGGTTCCCCCCTCCACTGTAGCTATCTGAGGTTTCACCAAAGGTCAGCAGGCTGTCCTGAGAAGCACCTAACAGCCCCAAACTAGGTCCCCTCCCCATAGTGTTATTAACTTCCACAAGTCCAAATGGGGTAAAAGCTGTTGCCTTTTTTACCCTTCTATTTATCCCAGTCTTCTAAGACAGGCAGAGGACAACTATAATTTAATGCCTCCAAAATCCAGGAGACTAAGGCAGAAAGAACTATGGATAAGAAATGGAGGGAAGAGGTTGAGAAAGTTGAAGAAGGGCAGAGTAAGCAAAGAATAAGAAGGTCATAAAGATCCTCTTCTGTCCTCTAGTGTGTGACAAATAATCCTGCCACACGGACAGGCCTTTTCAGTGGGACCACTGCAGTGTCAGTACTAGGCGGCCCACCACTGATACCTCTCACCCCTCACCACTCTCCTTATCTATCACGTTACCTTTGCCCAAGTCGAAGGAGAACTTGTCCTTGCGATCCAAGCTGGAGTCAAATTTGGTACCATCCACCAGCCAGCCGGTGTAGTGTACAGTGACCTTGTCACCGATCATGGGAGTCTCTGTGCCCGTCCCCTCTCGCTTGATCACCTGAGGAATTTAAGATACATCCTCATGCCTATCTACATCTCCATCAGCAGCCCCTCCTGTCGGATGCTCTGAGTCACGAACCTATGCTTTCCCCTTGTGCACAAAAACCCAGCTAAGGGCTCTATTGTTAGCATCTTAACTAAGGATCCAAATTCACCTCTTCCTCCTCATGGAGGAAGGTGTATGCACAGTAAGACTGTCCCTTCCCTGATACAATGCAGTGGAAAGAATACCAGAACCAGAGCCAAAGGACCGGGTTAAGATTTCAGGTTTGGTTTTTTTGGTTTTGTTTTGTATTATCTGTGTGACTTTGGACAAATTATATTGCCTACTTGGGTCTCAGCCACCTTACCCATAAAACAAAGAGTTTGAACTAAATGCTCTTTAAGGCTGCTTACGCACTAACAGCAGCCACAGCAGCCTGTACATAGCACTTTAAGGTTGGCAAAGTACTTTAGCAATGTTACCTCATTTGTTCCTCACGATAACTCTGGAGGCAGGTGCTATTATTTATACCTTACTCCTTGATAAGTACTGGCACTTTTTTGGTATGTGTGTGTGTGGGAAAATGGGGGTTAAGTGACTTGCCCAGGGTCACACAGCTAGTAAGTGTTAAGTGTCTGAGGCTGAATTTACTGGTACTCTTCGATCCAAAGACAGCCCTCTTGTTGGTTCCACAAAGATACTCCACCTCTCTGCTCCAGGCCTTCTTTCCGGCTGCGCCTCCATGTGTGGAGCACTTTCCCTCCTTTACTCCTACTATTGACCTCCCTGGCTTCCTTTAAGTCCCAACTAAAATCTTCACTTCTACAGGAAGCCTTCCCTAACCCCTCTTAATTCCCATACCTTCCCTCTTTAATTATTTCCTATTTATTCTGTATATAATTTCCTTGGTATATATTCGCTTGCATGTTGTCTTCCCCACTAACCTATATGTTCATAAAGGGCAAGGGCTGCCTTTTGCCTATTTTTGTACCCCCAATGCTTAATAAATGTTTTATTGATTATCTCCACTTTACAGATGAAACTGAGGTGGAGGTTAAATGATTTGCCTTGGGTCATCTGTTAAGATACTATGTGTCTGAGGGACCATTTGAACTCAGATCTCTCCTGGACTCCAGGCCCAGTGTTCTTTTATCCATTTGGTAAAAATCCCAAGTCTGCCTGCCTTTGAGTCAAGCATTCTATCCACCACATCATATTGCCTCTCACGAACCCTTCTGGTCAGCAGAACAGAGACTGATTTGGAAGGAAGGAAAAGAGGATAAGAAATAGGACCGAGGGGACAAACCTAAGGTGAAAAATGACAAGGGTCTAGAGAAGAATCCTGGATTGTGGAAACGAATTACCAATGAAACCGAAGATGCAGGCACCAAATACAACTTGTGCATAGCCTTGGTCTAGAAACAAATGATGACCCTCGACTTTTTTCTGGGTCATTCCAGCCCATGTCTTTCTGCTGTTCTGAATTTTGAATGACTATATGGAAGTCTTAGGTTTTGCTAATATATCTTTGGGAATCTCACTGACAACTAAGTACAAGCTAGTAACTCTCTGGGCTCATTCCAAATACCCTATCTTCCTCTACCTCAGCTCACATACAGTAAAGGGAAAGGTTTTAAAGGGCTAGGCATTTCTGGGACACTGGATGATCCAATCTGTCCATGAAGAGGTAGAACCTCAAAACCCAGATAAGATTAAATAACCTGTGTGGCGTGACCTCCAAGCTGTGGACTGGGCAAATCCCATAATGCCACGGTTCTGGGTTATTTCCAGGGACTCAGGACACTGCTATTTCCTTTTTAAAACTTCTAAAAAGATAGGCTTCCTCATGGGCCACCAGGAAAATACCTCACTAATTGTTCTCTCCCTGGGTTTTCTACCGTAGAAAGGGTTTTTCCTGTAGGAAGGATGAAACCTGAACAGAATTAAATTTAGTTTCTTCGGATAGGAAATATAAAGAAGAGAGAAGTAAGGCAGAATAATCCTTCCTAAAAAGGTGCTTTTAGGAAAGAAAAGGAGCCCGTCTCTCAGTGTGTGTACTGGGGGGATTCCATTTGACTCCGGGAAAGATTCGGAGAACAAAGTCAATGAATCTCTAACTCCTAGAATTCACGTCAGGCCCCCTACTCTAGGAAACTAGCTCAAAATGTTAGCTGACTGGTGAGAAACCAGGTAAGGAGTGGGGAGCCTGGGGGAAAAGGGAGAGGGAAAACTCAAGACTATATTTCATGCTATACTGGACGTCTGCCAACGCCTTCTAAAGCCTCTCCCAAATCACCCTTGGGCTGCTCTGACCCAGGTCAAGATGCTCGCCCGCCGGAACATCGGCCCCACGACTACCTCCGTTGGCTATTTGTTCTTCCACCTAAGGACAGCAGAATCCACACCTTCCCCGGCCCTCCCCTCCGCGGGGCGGGGGGGGGGGAGTGATAGAGGGAGGGGAGGGTAACGTGATGCCGATGGGAGGGGTCAGCAGCGGCGGGACCCCGGGATCGAGGGTGGAGAGCCATGCTGCGGCACGGCCGGCCCCATCTCACCAAGTCAGTCAGTCCACCTAAATCCCAGGAGGCACCAGGCGCCGATAACCGCTGTCCTAAACTGCCCCAACAGCTCAGCTAATATTTAACTGACCCGGGCAAGCTCCCCCATCCACCCCAGATGGGCTACTAAATTCTAGGCTTCAGAAACATTCTAGCTAGAAAGGGGGTTCAAGGCGAGGTCAGGGCCCGACCCCAGGCGGGCCCTGCTGGGGGCGCGTCGCGTGCACGGGCTCGGATGCAGCCCCTGCGCCCCCACGTCGCAGCCCACGGGCTGCCTGTCTCCATCCAGCGCGCATTCTGGAGTTTCCGTTGCCATCCCGGCCCCACCTCCCCCTTCCCGGATCCACGCTGGGGGGCCGGGCCAGCCTCCGAGGAGCGCACCGAGCCCCCTCCCCAGCCGGGCTTGTAGCTCCCCCTGATCTGCCCGGTCCGCGGGTGGGAGGGGAATGCGCGCTTCTCTAGCGCGAGGTCTGCACGGTGCAGGGCCGGAGCTCGCCATGGCAGCCCGCCCCCAGCTCCTGGTCCCGGGAATGCTAACATGGGCTGCAGCCCGTGCCCCGCGCTAAAGGCCCCAACATGTGCGGCAGGCCCGTCCGCTTCCCTTCCCCAGAGGCGACCCACGGCCGCCTAGGGCCACCCCGGGCCACCCACAGGTACCTTGAGCACGCCTTCATCTTGCTTGGGGCTAATGTCCACCCCCTCCAAGGGCAAGGGGGCCGACTGCGCGCTGCTCTCCGCCGCCGTCTTCATCTCCTCCGCGGTCATCGCCGTCCACACAGCCTTTTCTTACTCGTGAAGCTGGGGCCCGGGAGCCGAGCCAAGCCGCTCCCCGTCTGCTTGGGCCGGGTGGCTGCAAGCACGGGTTAGGGCGCTGGGAGCGGGGCTGCAGCCGCCGCCGAGGCCGGGGCCGGGGCCGGGGCAGCGCGCGGCTCCCTCGCTCCTTCGGGAAACTCTTTTTTCCCCTGAGGACGACGGCCAGGCGGCGAGCCGGCGGCGGAGGCCGGGCCGGGTGCGGTGCGGCGCGGAGCGAGCCCGCAGATGCGGCAGCAGCAGCGGCTACGAGGGAGTGTGGACGGTGGCTGCTGGGGAGAGGTTGGTCCCACCCCGCACCCGCCGCCGCCGCCGCCGGGGGAGGGGCGGGGAGGAGCCGGGGGAGGGGACAGCAGGGCGGCCGAGGGGGAGAAGTTTCCAGAGACAGCGGCCGCCCAGCCAGTCCGGCCTCCAGTGGCCCACGCAGTTTGCATTAATTTATTCCCACCCTCACCCAACCTAATCCGGGGGAGGGTCGAGTTCCACCGAGACCCTCGGACTTCCGGACGCGACCCAACGCCTTCTCCCCGGGCACCCCTCCACCCATCCCCCCCCATCCCGCGCTCCCCCTCGCGGCTTAAACGGACTCTTCCAGATCCTTCTCGATTAGGCTAGAGCCTTCTCTAGCTCATTTCAAACCCGTCCTTGCCCCAGTTCGTGCTGTGCCGGGCCTAGAAACGGGCTCTGTGCAAGTGGATGATAGAGCTCGGGAGCAGCGGCCCGGGACTCCCTCCGTCTTGCTCCTTCGCCAGGGGCTCGGGAGGGAGGAGGTGCTGCCCGAGAAGATGCGCGCAGGGCAGCAGCTGGCATTTCTTTCTTTCTTTCCTCCTTTCTTCCTTCCCTCCCTTCTTCCTCCCTTTTCTTCCTTTCTCTCATTCCTTTCATTCTTTCCTTCCTTCTTGGTATTTCCTTTCTTTTTCTCTCCTTCCTCTTTTTTCTTTTTACCTTCCCTCTTCATTCTTTCTCTTCTCTCCTTTTCTTTTTTCTTTCTACCTTCCCTCCTTCCTTCTCTTTTTTCTTTCTACCTTTCCTCCCTCCTTCCTCCCTTTCTCTTTATTCTTTCCTTTCCTTTTTTTCTACCTTCCCTCCCTCCTTTCTCTCCCTTCCTTCTCTTTTCTTTCTACCTTCTTTTCCTTTCCTTTCCTTTCCTTTCACAAAGAAAAAAGTGACAGGAATATAGGAGCTTGTAGCTGACATGCTCAGGTACATAGTTTTTGGAAAAGTAAACAATGAACCCCCTTCAAAAGCTGAAAAGCTGTCTAGAGTTGTTTCCAAATAAGTTTTCCCAAAAAACATGGGTCAGAACTCAAACAGTCCTTTCAGACCTACTTGGCGTATCTGTCCTCTGGTCTAGTTTCTTCAAGGAGAAGATTCCTTGATGTGCCCCAGAGAACTTCTGGGGTGCTCTGCACCCCATGACATTACTAAATGGGTACAATTGAGTGGACCCTTCTGAACAAGAATCTGGCCTCCCAGCTTGATGCAACCACCATCAAAACTAGAAATGTTTTCAACACGCCAAAAATCCATTCTGTTTTTATTGAAGAGGGAAATGAAGGGGGAAAAGACCTTTTTTTAGTTTACAAATGCTATTGACTACACAAGATGTGCAGAATACTGTACTATGATATACAATTTATTAATATACGACATGTGAATAAACAACATACATATCAAGAGACATATTGCTAATATACAGAGGTTAGTTATCCTTGGAGTCAGAAAGAGCTGGATTCAAGTGCTGTGCTGTGTGATTCTCATTTAGTCACTTAACCTCAGAAAATTCAGACCCTATATATCTAATTTTCAAGGAGTTCCTTCTACCAACAAAATCATAGCTCCCCCTCTTCCTCCCTCCCAAAAGTACAAGAATACCATACTAGAAGCAGGAGGAAAAAAAGGTTAGATATTGATATACAAATATATTTATTATAATATATTAATTAAAACAATAACATTATTATTGTTCTCTGCATGGAACTCATAAGCTTAAGCAGAGAGAGGAGATGTAAACATATATTCAGAACAAACAACAACAACGTTTGGGAAGTGCAAAACAATTCTCTGAGGTCATTCCTTCAACAGACATTATTGATTGCCATAGTCTGGCTTCAGCCTAGCTTCCAGACTTATTTCAACCTCTATGATCCAGTCAAATTGACTTATTTGCTATTTCTTCACCCAAGACATTCCATCTCCATCTAAGTACCTTGCAAATGTAGTATATAAATATACAGCTCTTGCATGGGTAAATTTGAACCTAAGGGAAGACTATATTCTTAGCTAAGACCCTCAAGGCTTATCCAATTTACAGCTATTACTTAAACACAGAACATTAAAACCCATAAATTCATATTCACCCCTTAGGGCAAAACATGTCCACCCCATTCAATAATGTAGTGGTTTGAAATTTTCATCATCCATATCATTGAGATGTTAAAAAGAGTTTTGAAATACATTCTTTCATTAGGCCTCAAAAGACCCCTGGTGAAGTAGTTTAGCTTTTGTTTCCATGCACATTGCTTCTTCTCCAGTCATTACCATGTAGATTTGGCCGGCCAGAAGGGTCTGCCTAAGGGTGGACAGGAGTTATCCAGAGCACCCCAAGTCCTTCTGGCCTGGCCCTTGACCTTGGAGGATGGGTACCAATGAGACTGGGTAGGATTGATAGACCTTAGGGCAGGCACACGAACCTGGCCCACAACACCTTTCCTCCTTTGTTTCCGGGGCAGCCAAGGTCATCCGCATTTACCTATTTAGCCATACTTCCTGTTTCTTTCCAACTTGGTAGAAGGAGGGGTATGGAGGGCAGAAGGCCTTTGTCCTCAGTAGCAATCAAAGCAGCCTGCATCGGAATTCTTTTTTATTGCTTATTCTTGTTTTTTATTGCTTATGCTATTTGAAGCTGTTATTTAAAAAGTCTCTCAGTCTCTGTCTGTCTCTCTTCTCTCCTCCCCTTTTCTCTTCCCTCCCCTCCTCTCCTTCCTCTCTCTCTCTCATCTAATGTGAGTTTGTCTGACCATGAATGCTTGCGGGGAATTGATAAGAAGGCAAAATTCAGGCAGTCTGAGTGGGTGCAGAGCTGATGAGGGACAGACCACATTTATAATGAATCTTTCAGAGTTCGTGTATTTAGATCATACTCCCTGGACCTTTTCCTTTTTGAACCTGGAAAAAATTAATAAGGAAAATGAGCTGAAAAAACTCATTGGGGCAGCAAGGTGGTGCAGTGGACAGATTGCTGGGTTTGGAGTCTGGAAGACCTGAGTTCAAATCCAGCCTCAGACATGTCCTAACTGTGTGACCTTGGGTAAGTCACTTAACCTTTGCCTTGGTTTCCTTATCTGTAAAAAATGAGGATAATAATAGCACCTACCTCACAGGGCTGTTGTGAAGATTAAACAATATAATTGTTATGGGCAAAATAGGTGGGGGTTTGGAATAGGGGAAGGGGTTGCAGTCCTTAGGAAGTCCTCTTTAAAGAATTACACCCTCTTGCACACAAATCCAATAGAATAAGATAATAGTTTATTTAGGGGATAGGGAAGGGAAACCAAGAGAGAAATCCTTGGATTTCTCATAGGGAGAAGGCATGGCACAGAGGCTTGGCTCTGAGATACCTATCTCCTCAAGTAGGAGACAGGTAGATACTTTTATAGAGGTCTGATGGTGGTCCCGAAGAAGCGATTGTCTGACTGTGGAAAGTTCCCCTATCGGGGAAGGACCATCCCCCTCTGGTAGTGGCTGGGGGAAGTTGGGTGAGGGGCAGCTCTGGATCTCTCAAGCCATCTCTCTGCTCCTCATGCCACAAAGGCAGCAGCCACACCCAATCCCATCTCTCTGAGGGGTGGGGGAGACTGGTTAGGTGTGTCTGTCATTTGGTTTGGTTTCTCAAGGAGAAGGTTCTTTGATATACCCCAGATAAGTTCTGGGGTACGCTAGCCCTATAATATATTTGTAAAGTGCCTGGCACATGGTAGGTGAAATATAAATGTAAGCTGTTGTAATTATTGTTATTGTTATTACTATTATTATTAATTAATCACATGCTTTTCTGGGTTTGGGGCTGTTGGGGCATTAAGGCCCCTTGAGACACACCCAAACCGTGGATCCCCTTTTCCTCATGGGCCCTGGTCCCATTCAAGACAACCCCCCTCAGGATGGTGGGGAGGGCTAGAACCACACAAATATTATTAGCCCCATTTTACAATTGACGAAAAGACTACTTAGAGAAGTTAAGATGACTTGTCGAAGGTCACCCAGATAGTAAATGGAAGGCCTTCTGACCCCAAATCCATTGTCTCAATCATTTGTATTTCTTCCATAATTTACATAAAGTTTGATGGAGTTACTGACAGGAAGGGCTAGAGAGAAAAGTGCTTTGTTCTAATTTGGCAATAATCACGTTCCATAATCACATTGTAACAGGGCCTTTCATTATTCCCTGGTTATCCTCTGGCCTCTAAGCAGGACTCTACCTTGATCATTCTAAACAGATGTGTCTGTTCTGTTGTTGATTACTTAGAGTCTTTTCTACCCATATTAGCACTTAATTTAGAGAACAGCCAGGTAGTAGAGTGGGTAGTGTTGGACTTGGAAGATCTGAGTTTGAATCCTGAAGTATACAGTTCCTAGTTGTGTGACCTTGGACAAGCCACTTAACTTCTCAATTTCTGTTTCTTCATTTGAAAAATTGAAATAATAATAATAATAATAGCAATATATGAAACTGGGGCACTAATTACTGGTGATTAACAATGGGGGGCACACTGGAATGGGGGCTTAGGGAATACTGTTAGAATCTAGGAGGGAAATGCAGCAGAGCTTACTCTGAGAGAATGAGGTCAGAGAATACTTGCTGTGGGTTACCTTGTATGTACTTTATATGTATACACATACTTGCATATATGTTCTGTATCTGCCTATGTGTTATCTACCTTGAGAATGTAAGCACTTTTACCTTTGTGTCCCCAGTGACTAGTATCTGGCATATGTAATAAATGCTTGCTTGATTGGTTATTTGCTAAAACAACTATTAGAAAAAGAAGATTCTGCAGCTTCCCTCAGTACTTCCTCAACTCACATTTTCTGCATCTTCCTTTTTGATCATATCTTAATTCCTCTCAGGGATTAAGATAAACCAGTTTCTTTTTGTCTTATCCTTAGGGAAAATGGAAAATATCTGATTCTCATTCAGTTTTTATAATAAACCTTTGTGTCTCTGAAGATAGTTTTTTTTTGTTTGTTTTTTTAAAGATAGTTAAAAAAACCCAAAAAGCACAGTGGATAAAGTGCTAGGCCTGAAGTCCGGAAGAACTGAGTTCAAATGTGATCTCAAATACTTACTAGTTTTGTGATCTTGGGCAAGGTAATTAAAAACCGCTCTTTGCCTAACTTTCCTTTAATGTAAATTGAGCATAATAACAACACCTATCTTCCAGAGCTGTTGTAAAGATTAAGTGAAATAATATTTGTCAAGGATTTAGCATAGGGTGTGGCACTAGCTATTATTATTGCTATTATTTTTATCCTTTTCAACCTTCTTTATGATAAATTCTCTCTGTTCTTTTTATCTTTCCTAGCGGGAAAGAAGAATCACTAAGCAGCCTGGCACCTAGGGATCTTGTTTGAATGGAGGCTGTAAGATGCCCATCTATAAGCTAGTAAGGGTATCCATTTTGCAAAGATGCTTCCCTAGATATTACAATTCTAAATTTTAGTTTTTGGTTTATAGTGTTAATGCCTCTCCCTACCATATATACCTGTCACCTTCATCCCCTACCTCTTATCCTCATAGAGGAAGATGTGGACTACTCATTCTGGTTTTCCTGCCCAAAATTTTTCTGATATTTTGGTTCCTTCTCTGCCCTCTTTTCAAAATTGATGAGCAGATTTTCCTTTTTGTTCTGTTTCTTCTTTTACAACATGACTAATATGGAAATATGTTTAACATGATACCACATGTGTAACCTATATCAGATTGCTTGCTTTTGGGGGGAGAGGGATGGGAGGGAAGGAGAAAAATTTGGAACTCAAAATCTTATTAAAAAAATGAATGCTGAAAGCTATCTTTAAATGTAATTGGAAAAAACCAAAATACTATTTACTTTTAAAAAAAGGAAAAGAAAAAAATAAACAATCACCAAAACATTTTTGGGGTGGTGGAGGATGTTTTTATAGTCTGATGCAGATTGACCAACTATTACAGATGCACATCTACTTCTGATAGACTTTTTGACATGGTGTTGAATGAAAAAGTGAGTTTTACCAATAAAAATGAGCTTTTTCTAATTAAAAAAAATTGATTAGCAGTTAAGCTAGAAACAACAACAAAATCTTTTAATGGTCTACAGAATTATCCTTCAGTTCAGTAAAAATTTGTGACAAGTGGTGTGAGTGCTAGGTATACACAGTAAGGTGCTGTTCAAGTTCTAAGTGGTGCTCCACTTTCTGCAATCCAAAGAGAAGCAGGATATCACATAATTAATTAACCAGATGGGTGGTATGGTATATATTTTGGCCACCCACTGACATTATCCTCAGACCACCAGCCCAGGGGTTGTGTCAAAGGGTAATCAGAGAACTTTGTGGGGTTTCCCAATAGCTACAGTATCTTCACCATCACCAGAGGGTACTTGCCCTTAAGACCACATTAATCTACCTTGAGCTGTCTCTAGCAAGTGAGTTCTACTGGTCCTGATTCAGGACTGACCTAGGGAAATAAAAATGGAATATTGATTTAATTATTAGTTAGGCATATTTCTATATATTTCTACTCCCAGCCTGTATCTGGAGAATTCCCTTAATCTGACAGACTGTATTTCATATAATTTCACAGGCAAACTGTCCTATGTTGAGTCACTCAGAAAGAATCCTTAAGGGCCCGCTAGGGGCCAGTCACTGGGCTAAACTCTGGGGATACAAACAAAGGCAAAAACCAACCCTTTGAATGTGGGAGATAGCATGCAAACAATTATGTTCAAATAAGATATGTACAGGATAAATTGGAGATACTCAACAGAGGGGAGCAAGTGGAGGAAAAAGAGATCCTGGTGGTCTTGAATTTGGAAGGAAGGCAAGTCTGTTAGCAGAGAGGGGTGGGAAGATCAGAGACCAGCGCTATAGGAGCCAAGAGAATTTGATGCTACTGCTCTGGGGTTGATACCATCAGGGAGAGAAGAAATCTGATCAGCTTAAGGAGAAAGTCTGGGGAAGAAGAAGGCAAGTCTGACCAGCTCCTGAGGCAGGTAGAAGTCACTGTACCCCAGCCATAACACTTGACCTCTTCTTCTCCATAAAGGTTACCATATCAGATCTGCTTCTCCTTCCCTCTCTTCCCAACTCCCAAGAAATATCCCTCGGTTTGCTGAATTTTAATCTTTTAATGTTTTAATATTTTAATTGTACAAATAAAAGGAACAATATGCTTGTTGATCATTGCTCTGTGGAATACGGAACCCAATCATATCCCTCCTTCTTTCCTTCCATCACAACCTGTTTCCCAAAGTGGAAAACCTCCTTTTAAGGACATTCCACTTTCTGCTGGTGGTACAATGATAAGGGACAGGATTCATGAATCTGGGGCCACCTTTCAAAGGTCTGGAGCTTCAACCAACTGGGACAAAGAATTCTCCCTTGATCTCACCAACTAGAGTAATAGAAGCTGCTAGTCCAGGCATCCTGGAATCTGTCATAGAGCTAGCAAGTCGTTAGATTTGTGATCCTAAATCCATAGTCTTACCTGGCTATTCTCATTTCTTCCATAATTTACATGTAGCTTTGTCACTTTGTATATGATTTGTCCTGGCAGTGCCAGCTTCCTAGCCTCTTGTTGCCTCAGTCACAGCAGGTAAAGGCTTGGGTCATGACAGCAGTGGTGGCCATGCCAGTATATACTTGAAGTACATTAGCTTATTTCTATGACTGGCATGGCCCATGGGCTGTATGGCTTGGCATCCTTCCTCCTTTTTCCTGTATCCCTCCATACTTGTGCCAGGTCATCTTTTTGAGATCAAAGGAAATGGAAATTTGAGGATATTGGGGAATGTATGCCTCTCCCTTCTTACCTTTCCCATGACCTTGCTGATTTATTATTCCAGTCAGGTGGCATTAGAAACATTGATTATACATCTTTTAGACATCCACTCTGCACTATGCCGTGCTAGGTGTTGTGGAGTATGGAGAGATAGACGAAGACCTGGGCACTACTCTTAAGGAATTTATTACTATAAACAAACATATAAATGGCAAACACAAGTAAATAGATAAACAAACAAATAAATAATGGGGGTGGAGGAAGAGAGGAAAGACAAATAACTGTTGTAGTGAACGCTGCTGCTTCTATGTTGCCACTTCACCTCTGCAAGGACCTGAAGGCCCAGGAAATTTCCACAGAGGGAAACAGCAGAATTTGTGAGATGGCACTAAAAGAGAAACTTGCACCATTCACTCTAGGAGAGAGAGTGGACAGAAACATGATAGTACCCTAAGAGCACAATGGAGTAGGAAGTGCAGTTATAAATATACTATGGCATAGAGGATAAATTGTCTCTTTTTCTTCTTAAGAATCAGACTTCTTGATCACTGCATAGATGAATGGAGAGAGTTGCAACTGCTATGACTCCCAGGAGGTAGACTGGGACAACCAGGACTCTGGATGCCATAATTTATGGCTCTAGCAGCTATCACTATGGCCTAAGCCATAGTACTGTGGAGGTTATTTGAGTCCTCCCAGCAAAGATAGAGACCCAGGACCATGAAGAATAAGGATCCCAAGTCCTGAAACTGCTAACTATTGGGAATTCTTTTGGGCTCATTGGGCTTGAGGAAGGGACTAATTTCTCTTGCCACTTCTCCCTGCTTTCCCCTGTTATAATCTGTGATGTAGGGATGGGATCTCAAGACACATATACATCCCTTCTCTTACTACTTTCCATGAGCTATGGGTATACCTGGTTTGGAAATTCCTCCCACTAGCCCCAGGAGTCTGAGAGGGCAAGTGGGAGGGGGATCAGAAGATGACCAGAGGCACATGGCTCCACATAGAACCAAGTGACCTATTTCCTTTCATTTTTGCTGTTCAATTAACTATGTAATCACATAGTATGTGTCTGATGTTGATGAGGACCTGTGGTTGTTGAAGGACCATAGAGGAAAGAGTCAAGGCATATAAGCTGGGTACAAACTATAGAGTTTTGAGTAATATGCCATTTAACTTCCTGGTTTAATTCTGGAACTGGCTGGTGCCACTACTTCAGATTGTGTGGGCTGACCAGTGGAGTGAAGCCTCTTGACTGCTGGCTGAGCATCCCAGTGGAGATACTGTAGCTAAAGTTCTACTCATGTACCAGAGAAAAATCGATGAGCCTGGGCTGGTGGTTTGAGTAGAGCACTCCTTATTGGATTATTCAGATGTTTCATTCCCTTGTTGGGAATGAGTATAATTAATATGGTGACACTGTCTTTCTCTAAGTTTAAGGAAGGCAGCACTTGAACCCTGTAACTCAGAGGGTACCAGGGAAGAGGTCATAGGATTATAAATGTTGCAAATGGTACGCGATTAGGCAAGAAATCTGAGAAGGGAAAGATTTCTAACACCGAGGATTGGGGTTGGGATGGTCAGAGAAGATTGCATATAGGAGGTGGCATAGGAGTAGGTGGGAGTGGATTATGTAGTGTGTCCATTATGTAGTGAGTCCATTATGTAGTGTGACCATTAAGGCTTTTTCTGCTAGTCTGATTCTGGAACTCAAAGAATGTTCACACCTACTGTTAAATACCTACATAAATGTTTAGGCAAGAAGCAAGAAAATAGAGAGTGCCTAATGCAAGGAGACACATTCTGTCATCTGGTTATCGTGGTAATTTGGCAGGATGAATTGACAGCAATTGGGCTCTGGTTAGGTATGCCTTATTTATTAAGAAGAAACAAGATAGGTAAAAAGGGCAAAGGTTAGGTAGAATTATGAAGAAAGAATACTCATATAAAGAATCCAGGCATTAGGTGGGTCACCCCATGGAACATACATAACATCTCCCTTCCTAATTCTGAACTACCATATGTACTGGCTCAGTATTTGCACATGTTAGGGATGACCTGACTATTCCTATACTTCTATACTTAAGGACATGGGTGCTTTGAAATGACAAGTGATCTCATTGTCTACTGAGCTCAATGAGCTAATGACTCAGAGGATCTTTAAAAAGGAGACAGCTTCTGACTTGGTCACTTGCTTCTAGAACTTGTGGCAAGCAGTGCTCTCTGTCACTAAAGCCCCTGTGGGAGTTGGTGTTGGTGTGGAGAATGATAATTCTGGATTAGGCAAGCTTGCTTCTGGGCTCCTAGCTGCCTTTTCTGTCTTGAGTTTTCTTTCCTGAGTAGGTGACTGAACATTTTCCCCATAGTACAGGTTTGCATGGGATTTTTCTTTTTTCTTTTTTTTTTTTTAGTGAGGCAATTGGGGTTAAGTGACTTGCCCAGGGTCACACAGCTAGTAAGTGTTAAGTGTCTGAGGCCGAATTGAACTCAGGTACTCCTGACTCCAGGGTCGGTGCTCTATCCACTGTGCCACCTAGCTGCCCCTTGCATGGGATTTTATGAGTTCTAGAGGTCCAGAGGTCCTGGGTCCAATGAGTGGAGCTATTGGGAACAAGGGAAATTTTGGCTTCAGAAAGACAACCGTTGGCAAAGAGAGGAACTCAAGCTCCTGGTCTGTTTGCTAGAGACCGTGGACTTTGAAAGGGGCAGTACATGGTGGAGATGAAGTATAAAATGCCTAATCAGCAGTCCTTCAAATTGCTTTATGTTCTGATTATAATTTTTAATCTCTTTGGAAGGTATGACTTGTAGTAATAAGTTAAATGGCTGAATCCTGTTTTTAGCCATTCTGTCTTTTTTTTTTTTTTTTTTTAGTGAGGCAATTGGGGTTAAGTGACTTGCCCAGGGTCACACAGCTAGTAAGTGTTAAGTGTCTGATGCTGGATTTGAATTCAGGTACTCCTGACTCCAGGGCAGGTGCTCTATCCAATGTGCCATCTAGCTTCCCACCATTCTGTCAATGTACATTTTTTAAGCATTTTTTTTGTGTGTATAGGAAATAAATATCTGTCCTATACCTGATTTATGTTGTATATTGATTGATTTTTTTTTTTTACTTCCCACTTTGTGGAGACGTAGATGTGAACCAAAACCTAATCTTCCAATAGTTCATCTCTGAAATGCTGGAGTTGGGGTTTAACAAGCCAAAGAGTGTGAGAGAAGGGATTCTAGTCTGCCTTTCATTAGAGGTTATGGTCCTCTGGGCACCAAGCCCAGTCTGGACTGAGAGCCCGGGTACGGAGCAGAGGGGTTCCTTAGTGGAGAATGTAGTGGACACAGTGACTCAGCTTCCCCGGGCCCAACCATGGTTCCTTTTGGTTAGGCAAGAAACAGATAAAGAGAAGCAAGGAGAACATTTGAATGCAGATCAATGGAAGAGAAATGGAAGACATTTTGTTACCACAATATACTACAGACTATCTAGACAGAAAGAGGAAATGGATGAGGAATTCAGGAAACAGACAAGCCTGGTACAAAGGCATGTTATAGTAAAGATGGGAGACTTAAGCTAGGGGAGAAATCATTGTAGAGAAAGAATCCACTTTCCTCATCACCACCAGAAACAACTACTGACCAACAGACAAGCATAGGAAATCTGAGGGTGCTGCCCCCTAGAACACTGGTCCTGCTTCCAGCCTAACCCTTACAACTATCACTGGGGAAGCAACTTCTATGAAGAGGGAGGCAGCCATCCCAACAGCTGCTAACCAATTGCCCACCCACAGAGCAGGCAAGCCAGCCCAGCAGTAGTAGCAGGGCACCCTGAGTGAGAGAGATAGGAGGCAGCATGTACCAGAATAGTCAATATCCTCCATTCCCCCAGTGACCATCATCTCCCTTCAGACCCTGATGGAGACAGCTCCCGACCCTGAACCCAAGTGTTTTGGGAATAGCACAGTGCCCTTAGTCCTCATACTGGGAAATAGCCCTGGTGGAAATGCAGCCTGACAGTCGTTCAGGTGGATACTGCAGGAGCAGGTGCTCCAGAAGACCTAGAAAATAAGGTCCTTGCCCTTGGTGCTGTCAAATGGTTCAACACCCGAAACTGATATGACTTTATCAGTGGAGATGACATTAAAGAGGAAATATTGACGTCTGCTTTGCCCCTATACCCTAAAGACCATGGGATCTTTCCAACTGACTTGCCCGGTGAAACCTTCCATATTTGTTGCCTTTCTCATTAGAATGTAAGCTGCTTAGGAACAAGAAATGGTTTACTTTTCTATGTGCTAAACACAGTGCTTTGTATGCAATAAGTGCTTAATAAATGCTTCATTCAGAATCAGAGCATGTAATAATTACTTATCTTAATACATCCTTCAAATGGTGGAGTAAACAAGGGGAAATTCTATGCTGGATCTGATTCTCACTAAGAGGAGGAACTGGTTGCTAGAGTATAAATAATGGGAACTTTAGGGGAAAAGTGACCTCTGACACTGATAGGGAAAGAGAGGAAATATATACCCCATCTGACATGTGCCCTATATTTTGGGAAACCAGATTTCAAAGGATTCAGAAGAAAGCTAGGTAGGATCCCTCACACAAATAAATCTGCAGGGAAAATCAGCCCTAGAAGTAGGAGAAATTCTCAGGAATGAAATTCTAAACACATAAAGTAAAACAATCCCATTGAAGAGAAAAAATGCAAATTGTCTGAAGAACCTGTTTAGATGCATATGGAATTCACAAACCAACTAAGATTTTAAAAAGATATATACAAAAGATGGAAGAAAGCACAGGTAACAGAGGATGAATTTAAGATCCCTATTAAAAATTTAACAGTCTATAAAAATAGTATCTATCATCAGTGCTAAGGCTCGGAATTAGCTGTGACTGGCAAAGGAATAAAAGGAAAATAAAATTTCTTTTTTTTTTTTAAATCTGTTTTGGGGAAATGAAGAGGATCAAAGAGAAGCAAGGACCCTTGCTTCAGTAGGATGGAATGACAAGCAACAACATAGGGAAGGCAAAGCTGTTCAGTGTTTATTATTCTCCAATTTTCTCTGCACTGGAAATGAGAGAACAAAAATAACCATCAGGTAGTTGATACCCAAGAAAAGTAAGGAGATGGTAAGAGAACACCTAGTTGGCATATGATAAATTCAAGTTACCTGGCTCAGATGAACTATATACTCAAGTACTGTAAGGACAGGTTGATTTTGACTGAGCCAGTCGTGGATCTCTGAAAGATCATGGAGAATGGGAGAGGACTGAAGAAGGGCAGATGTCCCAGTTTTAATAAAAAGAAAAATAATAGAGTCTGCAAACTGTAGGCCAGGGTGTTTGGCTTTGATTCCTGGACAATTCTAGAATGGATCATTAAAAAAATTGTTAGTGAATCCCTAGACATTAGTGGTGATAATAAAGCATAGCAACATAAAGATCAAATCACACTAGACAAACTTTATTTCCTCTTTGACAAGGTTACTTGGGTTTTAAAAAAGCAACTTCCACACGTTAGTCCTGGTTCTGCTCTCTGCAGTCAAACAGAGGAAAGCTAATCCTTATTCCCTGTTCCTGCCCTCCACATCCTTGATGATAGCTATCGATTTCCCCTGAATCTTCTTAGTTCAGGCTAAAAAATCCCCAGATGCTTCTACCAGGCCTCAGATGACTTGGACTCAAGGCCTTTCAAAAGGGAATCTGTGCTTCTGTCTTACCATCATCCTTGGGTTCTAGGCTTATCCTGGTTGTGGGAAATGAAGCTGTAATCTATGTATTTTATAGACCTGGAAGAATAATGATGAGATTCATGTTAAATGACTTCACATGTATAATTGATAACATATTGCTTGCCTTCTAAGGGTATGGGAGGTAGAGGATTTAGAACTCAAGTTGAAAAAGTGAATGTTAAAAATTGTCTTTCTATATAATTGGGAAAAATAAAATACTACACATACATATACCTGCATGTATGTGTGCATATATATATATACATACATGTGTATGTATACACATATGTATATGTGCATTATATATCTGTATATATTGAATATACACACACATACATAAAACAGTTTGGTCTGGGTTTTTTAAAAAGGTCAATCACTGGAATGGATTAGACATACAACATGTAGGAGCAATCAAAAATAGTTGTATGAGAATGTGGGGACCAATTTTTAATTGGGGAGTGTTTGCTAAGCGGCTCGCCCCAATATTGGGGCAAGGAAGGAGACAGACAGCCTCCATCAAAACAGAGCAGGATTTATTTAACAAGAATGAACTTAAAAAAACACAAATAGGATCAGTAGGATTAAGGGAAAGGAAATAAAATGGGGAAAGGGAAATTATACAACCTGAACAACACCACCACCCAGGAATCCAGCTGAGAACACACAGCAGCAGCCTGTCTCCTTCCAGCTTCAAGCTAGAATGCCGGAAAAACTCCCTTCTTCCCAGTAAACCCCAGGTTGACCACACACAGCTCCCAGCCAATTGGCTGGCTGCTCTGACAGTCACATGACTGCCCTCACTAGGCTTCCAATCATTATAATTTTGCCAGGCCCATGTAGGCGTCAGGGAGTGGTGATGATGAGAGGTGCCAGCGCCATGGCGACAGCTACAACCAGTGGGTGGAGCAGCACCATGCTGTTCACAGATCCCTTGAGCATGCTGAGTTTTTTTTTTTTTTAATTCTAGCCAA
Source organism: Dromiciops gliroides (assembly GCF_019393635.1). Lineage (NCBI taxonomy): Eukaryota > Metazoa > Chordata > Mammalia > Microbiotheria > Microbiotheriidae > Dromiciops > Dromiciops gliroides. The sequence continues at coordinate 199,404,238 of NC_057865.1, forward strand.
AAGATGGGGTCATAAAAACCTCAAATAACAATTAATTCTTTACAAGAATAAATAAATCTAAAAACTCCAGTTACTGGAGGAAGCTTTGCCTGTTTGACAAAAACTACCATAAAAAATAGATGGTCTGGCAGAAATTAGGTTTAAATCAATACTTCACATCACATATATTACATTCATATACCATAATTTGTTCAGCTATTCTCCAATTGATGGCCAGTCTCTTAGGTTCTATTTCTTTTCCTTCCTCCTTCTCCCTTTTATCTCCACTTCAGGATCAGGAAATTTGTTTTATTTGTAACTATTCCCTCTCTTATATTATCCTTCCTCTTAACATCCACTTTGGCCTGTACATCAGAAATACTTGAAAGTCCTTTATTCCATTAAAAATTCTTTTTTTTTTCAAAAAAGAACTGTGGAGTATAGATGCTGAATGAACCATACTATTTCTTTTGTTTTTGGTGTTGTTGTTCTTTCTATTTTGAGGTTTTTCATCATTGTTCTGATTTTTCTCTTATAACATGACTAATGCAGAAATAGGATTAATGTTATTATGAGTATGTATATATATATACATATATACATATATATACATATATATATATATATATATATATATATATATATATATAACTTATATCAGATTACCTGCTGTCTAGGGGAGGGGGGAGGGAGGGGAGGGAGGGAGAAAAATCTGAAATTGGAAAGCTTGTATAAACAAAAGTTGAGAACTATCTTTATATGTAACAGGAAAAAAAATACTTTATTAGTTAAAAAAAAGAAATAAATGGCAATAGACATGTAAAAGATAAAAAAAATAAATTCTTTTTTTCTTCTGTAGGATTATACTTAACTTTGCAGAATATGTCATTTTTGTTTTTAAACAGGCAGAGAGAGTCTGCAGGCTTCTCCTCCCTTCCCAGGGTCAAATTCAGAGAGGCCAAGCAGCAGGAGGGTCTCAAGGACCCTGCTGCTCCCTTTCCAAAGGACAAAGTTAGGGACAGGGTCACACAGATAAACCTTCCCTCCTTCCTTCTTTTACTTACCCCTGGCTCCTGAGATCTGACCTGTCATGGACAGGAGGTCAGGCTGACATCCTAAATCCACTTAGTTATGGAAAGAAAAGAAAATCAGCTGGTCCATCAATCAAGGGTAAACCAGAGAGACATGAAAACTTATCTTCCTACACTTGTCAACTCACTTACTCATTGATTGTCTCTCTAAGGCAAGGGTTTTTAGCTTTTTTGCATGTCACAGATCCCTTCAGCAGTCTGGTAAAACTTATGGACCCCTTCTAAGAATAATGTTTTGAAAATTCTAGGTATAGAAGGAAAAGAACAAAAAAGCAAGTCTGTAGACCAATTTATCATGAGTGATCTAATTCAAGAAATAAAAAATTCATCTCAGATATACACATGTACACATAAGCACATACATACACAAATTCTTTCCTTCCCTTCTGCCCAGACTTCAGGGCCAATTCCTGACCCTTCCTGGGGGAATAGGGAAGAACAATTGCTCTGTGGGTATTGACAGAAAAATAAAATCTCCCAAAATCCAGTTGAGTGGAGAATCAGGAAGACCTGGGCTAAAATCATACCTCTGACCCCCAATTGGTGATGTGATCTTTTATCTCTTTTGACAATCATTTCCACATCTGGAAAACTGGAGATTTGGAGATGGCCTCTGAGGTCTTTTTCATATCTAGAGCTGTTTCACCCTTTTTTCCTTCTTTATTAAAATGATCGATTGGTTGGGGAGCCTTTGATGTAAAGGACTCCCCAAAAGAAGTTCCCTCTTTTGATTCCCTTGACAGTTTTTTCCCACTCAGAGCCTTCAAGAATTTACTGGGGTATACACATAGGGAACATATATGGCCAGAGTATACATGTAGTCAGCTCATACCTCCACTCTTGGAGGATCATGGATTTTCTTTGGTGAGGCTGTTGTGTTGTTTCTTATTGGCTGGCATTTCAATGGTCTTGGCCAGTATGCGGTCTCTTTTGGAGGCACAGTCTCTTTTGGGCATGTGCTATGTATAGTCTATCACATGATGCTACCTCCTGGTCTCTCCCCTAACCTCTTCTTGTCTGATGCTATTTGTTATAAAAGGTCCATGAGATCATAGAGCTTCTCTCTGTTTCCATCTTCAGTCCTCTGTAGAATAAGTAAGCCTTGGCTGAAAAGCCAGTTTCTTACATAAAAGATTCTTTGCTCCATGTGCCAGTTTGTTTGGAACACAGAGTAAAGAAGTCCCTGCTAGCTAACTCACTCAGGCTTGAACCTGTTTTTCAGCTCTATTTCTTGGTCACTGAGAGCCATGTCTTGGTCAGGGGCCTCATTAGGATCACTTAGCATCAGAGAATCCATGGAACTCCCCGCTAAACTTTTCCAGTTGCTAAACTTTTCCCAACTCAACATCCACTTAAAGGCTAATCTTTTAGCAGACTGCCAAGGACTCTTGGAGTGTAGGGCTTCTTGGTTTCTTAACTCCAAAATTCCTTTGATTTTCCATGAAAATGTGTGGGACTATGAAAAGGCAAAGGAAAAAACTAATCACAGGGGGCCTAAAAAGATAATATTCCTGGTCTTTCATGTGTGTGCGCACACATGCACACGTACACACATACACACATATTAATATTTATGTATTTATATATTTATGTGTGTATATATATGTATATACATATATACACACACATGCATACTCACACACACATATATTTGTGTCCTATAGCTTTCCCCACTTCCTCGATGCCCTTGAAATCACAGAATCTCAGATTAAGAAAATACTTCCAAGGTTATTTAATTTAGAATATGTTCTAGGGGTGGCTAGGTGGCGCAGTGGATAAAGCACTGGCCCTGGATTCAGGAGTTCCTGAGTTCAAATCCGGCCTCAGACACTTGACACTTACTAGCTGTGTGACCCTGGGCAAGTCACTTAACCCCATTGCCCCGAAAAAAAAAATTAGAATACATTCTAGCAGGGATTTAAAATGGAAAGCATTCTCAGCCAGGAGTCACTAAGCCTCCATTTATTGAATCAGGCCATAGAAAACTTGCTACTTCCCAAGACATCCTATTTCATTTTTGGACAACTCTGATTTTGGGAAAGTTTTTCCTGATATTGAGGCAAAAATCTGCATTTCTACATCATCTTTTACTTCTTGTTCCCACTCATGGCCTCTGGGTACAAGCAGCACAAGTGTAATTAATGTAATCCCTTCTTTAGCTGTTTCCCAACTGATGGCCACCTGCTTAAGTTCTAGTTCTTTTCTTCTGTAACACCATAGCCATCCAAACGCTTGAAAAGAGCTCTCGTGGCCCACCCATGTCTTCTCTTCCCTGGCTAAATATCTCTAATTCTTTCAGCTGATTCTTATATGGCAAGGTCTCCAGTTACCTTTGCTATCTTATTCTCTCATGTCTCTTTGGACATGATGGAACAGAAATCTAAATGTAAGACTCAGGATAATAATCAGGATATTACAGATATTTGACCAAGGTTAGAGTTCTGGGAGAACTATCCTTCATACTGGAAGACACACATACACATATACATACATACACACATACATAGATATGCATATTACATTCCCTCTGAGGATTATTTCCAAATTAATTCAGTTTATTTTTATTTTTTCCAGTTTATTTCTTTTATATACAAGTTGTTTGCAAGTTGTCTTTCCTTTGGAACTTCCTTCTTTTCTCTTCCATGAATTAAGAAACAATTGTACCCCTACATTGGAATCAGGCCCTTTGTAAGGGTGACCATAGATTCAGACACTTTTCCAGGATTCCATCGGCCACTGAAGTCATGAACTCTGTGACGATGTCTGAGATTGTTTCCAGAGAATTCTGGGAGAGAGACGCTAGAAGGAGATAGAGGAAGCCAGTGGTGTGTGTACGTGTATCCTTCATCTTGGAAATGTGGGGAGGCTCTCCCAACTAAGCAGTGTGGCTGGTGCCTACAACTGTGGTGCTAAACTGACCTGGTTTGGCGAGACTGCCCCCTCAGAGACATTTTCTCTTTGTCCTGCAAATCTGAGCTATGAAATTGTATGCTAAATGCCTACCTCCAATCTTGTCCAAGCAGAAGGGCAAGTCAGAAGTTTGGCACTGGCTACAGTGTTTCTGATGGATTGTGCTGTACAGTATGCTCCTACCCATGGTGCTTTCTATATGTCCCTTCTTCGATACTGGATGCTTCCTGACAAAATTAAAAAAAAAATAGCACTGTAACTTTTAATTGAATTGCTATTTGGTTCAATGGCTGTTGGGAGAAAAAGAGTCTAGAACTCTGATCAAAGCAGTAGCCAACCACAATTCCAGAGGACTGATGATGAACTTTGCTAGCCATTTTCTGAAAGACTGGTTATAAGAGACAAGATGTAGAATGAGAATTTTTAGATATAACTGTTATGGGAATTTGTTTTGTTTGGCTATACATATTTGATATAGGGGGAAAAAAAGAAAAAGAGTCTGGAACTAGGGGAGGACATACATATAGTTTCTCTCCCCCTGAAGGTATAGTAGTGGCAACCAAGTGATTGGCTTTTCCTAAGAACTTATAAACCCAGTGGAGCTGGCTATGACTACTGGTTGTTTTTTTTTTTTTTACACTTTAAAAAAAAAATTTTTTTTTAGTGAGGCAATTGGGGTTAAGTGACTTGCCCAGGGTCACACAGCTAATAAGTGTTAAGTGTCTGAGGCCAGATTTGAACTCAGGTACTCCTGAATCCAAGGCCAGTGCTCTATCTGCTGTGCCACCTAGCTGCCCCTATGACTACTTTCTAAGCCAGCTCTAGGTGATAAGCAGGAGAAATAAATAAATAGCAATGGAAAGGATCTATAGGATGAACTTTTGTTCCCTAGGAAAAGAATGTGTATACATATATGTTATGTGGACACATGCATATATTTGTACATGTAAACACATATATCTTTAATATAGATATCCCAAGTACAAATATAGCGAAGCACAAAAAAGGATAGAGGAGAATGAATGCATTACTTTGAGCTCCTCTGCTACACTGAGAGACTTCATCTACCAAGCTGGCAAAGTGTTCAAAACTTTGTTCACATAGGGGTTTGTCCTTGGACCTCAATTTTCCCTCTAACTTTCTCTGGTTGCTTTTCCTTTTTTTTAACTTTGGAATATTATTGATAATTATAAATTTATATAGTTCACTGAGTCAGATCTTTTCTGTGGAGCTGGCTGGAATCTTGGAATTTGTTACTTTTCTGGAATCTACTTTATTTTTTAATTAAAAAAATTTTTTTAATGAGGCAATTGGGGTTAAGTGACTTGCCCAGGGTCACACAGCTAGTTAGTTTTAAGTGTCTGAGGCTGGATTTGAACTCAGGTACTCTTGACTCCAGGGCCGGCGCTCTATTCACTGTGCCACCTAGCTGCCCCTAGAATCTGCTTTATTTTAGTAATTATATATTGATATGGAGAGCACAAAGGGCTGACATAAGAACAACCCCATCAGAATATTGCCTGGCCTCATGGGACTCCATACAGAGGCGATGGTGAAAATTGAGAATGTGGAATGTAGGGCCATCCTGGACAGTATACCACAAGTTGCCATCATTTTCTGATCTTTTTTTGGAGATACATTGGAGAAAAAACATTTAAAGCCAGTGGCAGGGCTTGAACTTGGTGGATTGAGTGATAAATACTAATGATACTTTTGACACATCAAGGTGAGTTTGAAGTTCCCTAAGGAAGTTGTTAGTGTCAATAAGACAGAGACTACACAGTATGTTCAGACTCACCAATGTTCAATGAAGTTGGCATTGATTGGAACCTATTCCATTCAAAATAATAGCAGGATACTGTAAGCAATAAACTGGCATTCAGTACCCACACTGACTATTCATGTAGACTTTTTAGAGGCTCACAAAACAATAGAAATAAAACATGCCAGTAAATATCGCAGGAGCACTGACTTTTCAAAATCTGGATTAAATCCTGAAGTCTTCTAGACTAGGCCTGGCTTAGGTTATTCCTTGATATTGGAATAAAATGAGACACTCGTGGGTCATTCAGCATTTAAAAAAAAAAGATTATCTACAGTAGGAGATTGATATTCAACAAGGATGTGCATCAATGACACTTTGAGTTGATTTATCTGAACAAGGCTCCCTTGCCTGAGTATGGTCTGCCATCTAAGCACCAGAAACTTCCTAGAGTCTTCATGGATGTTTTAATTTTGAATAACTAGGAATTGATGACAACAGTGTGAATCAATCAAGCCTTGAGGATGATTTCAATTCTTTTTAAGAAAAAGGTAATCTAACTTGTATGGAGGCAAGGGTTAGTCTGCTGCTCCCGCTATGTGAGGTATTTGACTTTCATGCTTCCCCGGTGCCAAAGGGAGGTAACGATTCATTGAAGCCAAAGCTCAAAAAGAGGTCAACCATGTTCTCACTTCATTAGTGGGATGTGGGATATCCTTGAAGAAAAACCCATCAAATACAAATAATTGATACATAAACATTCTAGGAAAGATCTAGGAAAAAAGTTCCTCTATGATGAAAGGCTTTTAGAAATCATCTCAAAGAAATGCTGGTCAATAGTGTCATCACAGAGTCCAGAAGGCATTATGCCTCACCAATAGGAGTGGTGCCAAATAAGAATGAAAAGATAAGAATGTGTGTAGATTTTGTATACCAGACTTTGAGCCAAAGAACTAAAGTGAACTGTACACTATGCCATGGGTTCAAGATGCCTTGATTTTCTGCCAGGTAGTCAATGATTCTCAGTCTTGGATTTGTATTGTGGATATTTTCAGATTGCTATGGATGAAGAAGACAAAGAAGACTGATTTCATTTGTCCTGCTAGATTGGACCAGTTTGAATTGATACCCTTATGTATCTCAAGGGCACCTGCTATGTTCTATTAGCTGATAGAGAGAGTAGCTGGTGATATGAACTACTTGGTGTTGCTTTGGTGTACCATCCCAAAATCTTTGTTTTTGGAAAGACACTGGAAGAACATGAAAAGAGATTAATGAAAGTGTTGAAGTGGTGGTAGGAAATGTGTCTGAAGTTGTCAATAGCTAAGTGACTAAGTACCAATTTTTTGGAGTTTCTGTTAGGTGTTTGTCTGTCATATTATATCCTAACAAGAAGTTAGCATTGATTCTGAAGAGGTAGCATCTAAGAGACTTAAGAACTTTTCTCATATTTAGCAGTTATTACTGAAAATTTAATAACAATGTTGTTAGAACTGCAGAAGCAAGAAAAACAAAGTTGTCTTAAAGCCCTTTGGAGGTTAGCCTACAGAAAAATATTAAAAATCCTTCAGAAATTTAATTCAACTACCTATTATATACACCATTTTTAATAATACAATTTGGTTTTCTTATTTTAAAAAAATCAGACCAGTTAATCTTTTTTCTTTTCTTTTTAATTTCTTTTTGTTTGTTTGTTTTTTGCAGGGCAATGAGGGTGAAGTGACTTGCCCAGGGTCACACAGCTAGTAACTGTCAAGTGTCTGAGGCTGGCTTTGAACTCAGGTCCTCCTGAGTCCAGGACCTGTGCTTATCCACTGCGCCACCTCACTGCCCCTTGTAGTTTATTTTAAAAATGCAATGTAGGCCTTTCCTTTTATTGACCCGTTGAAGTTAATCTCATTAGATTGTTGTTTTAGATTTGTAAGACCTTTTTAGATCCTGATTTTTGTCATCCAACACATCAGCTATCCTTCCAAACTTCTGCCATTTTAAAATTTCTTAAGTATAGCATTTAGGCCTTCATCCAAAGTCACTGATTCCTAGACCAAGCATAACTAGAAATTTTCTTCTAGCTGATTAAATTTTTTTTTGCTCCAGTTATTCACCAAATTTCAAATTTACCTAATTGTACCATCATTCAGCCCATATCTCTCCATTGGGGCAATGAGGGTTAAGTGACTTGCCCAGGGTCACACAGCTAGTATGTGTCAAGTGTCTGAGGCCGGATTTGAACTCATGTCCTCCTGAATTCAGGGACAGTGCTCTATCCACTGTGCCACCTAGCTGCCCCCACCCCTTATCACTTCTAATTGACTTCCACTTCCATCTTTGTTTCCTCGCATACTTACAGACTGAAAATTTCTTTTTTAAAAATTTTTTTAATTTTAAAATTTCAATTTATTTATTTATTTATTTTGTGGGGCAATGGGGCTTAAGTGACTTGCACAAGGTCACACAGCTAGTAAGTGTCAAGTGTCTGAGGCGGGATTTGAACTCAGGAACTCCTGAATCCAGGGCCAGTGCTTTATCCACTGCGCCACCTAGCCGCCCCAACTGAAAATTTCTTAATGGTTTCTCTACTGTTATTTTTTATTGTTGGAATTTTTCTTTTTCTAGCTTCCCCCCTTTTTCTTGGCATTATTTATCTTGTTATTTGTGTTTCCTTAGTATTTCCTATAGTTTCTAGTGTTGTCAAAGCAAATAATATGCCCAGGTATGATTTTCTTTGCTTCAAATACTTCCTTTTAATTGAATGTTCATCTTTTTTATTGATTAGTAGGCCCAGATTTTTAGGGTATTCCTCCTTGAACTCCTTTGCTCTTCAGAACATAAAATTCTATTCCCTCCTGCAATTTCTGGTGGATGGAGAATAGTTTTGTATTATTTAAATTTCCTTTCCTTCATATTTGAAGGTTTTTTCCTGGTTGCTTGTTATTGGAATTGTCAATTTTAACCACTATTTATCTTGGAGTTTGTAGCATAAGATTTGTTTTGTTTTTGGAAGTGATCTTCCAGAAAGTGGGTTCTTTTAACCAATTTGTTTTCTATGTTCAAAAGTTCTAAGAAGTTTTCTTATATTATTTCTTGCATCATAGAATTCAGGTTTTTTGACTTGTCATGTTCTTCCGGGAGAGCTATAATACTTAAGTTGTTTCTATACATTCTGTCTTTAAGACCAATGTTCTCGTATAAAAATCATGCTTTTTATTTATTTTTTTTTGTGAGGCAATTGGGGTTAAGTGACTTGCCCAGGGTCACACAGCTTGTAAGTTGTCAAGTGTCTGAGGCCAGATTTGAACTCAGGTCCTCCTGAATCCAAGACCAGTACTTTATCCACTGTGCCACCTAGCTGCCCCCCAAAATCATGCTTTTTAAAAAAAATGTTATTGCTTTCCACTTCTCTTCTTTTAGATTATCTTTTACTTCCATCAGTGGGAATTTCTAATCATTTTTCTCTCATTTGTTTCTTTGATGAGGTTTGCCATTGTGGATTTTTCTATTTTCTCCTATTCTTACTTTTTGACTCCTTCCCCTTCAGTGAAAATTAATCTGGCTGGGAACTGGACCTCAAAGCTGTCTTTCTCCCACCCTGCAGAATTCACTTTTTTCACCAATCAAGTGACATCTGAGGGGAAAGAACTATCTCCAACTCAAAGCCAGTTTTCTTTCTTTAAAGACCAATGGAGACCCACACACATGTTGGCACCTTGTTCCAATTCCTTCCACTCTTCAGTTCTCTGAGTTCAGTTGTAGCACAGTATACTGCCACACTACTGTCCTAGCCAGAGCAAGTTTCTGGCTTTAGGCTTTCCAGGTTTGGGGGAGGGCAGCCAGAGTTGACATCTCTTGCAAGGGGTGGTCTTGTGCAGCCCTGCTAGAACATGGTGGTTACTGGGGGAGTTCATTGGGTTATTACTCCATTAGGATTCTTAGACTGGGGAGACAGCTGAAATCTTTTGTATGTAATGATTATTTTGCAGAGGTCTGAGAGGTAGTGAGGACTGCAGAAAGTGTTTAGTCCTCACCTTGTTTGTTATGTAACCCAGAAATCCCAAGTTAGGATTTTTTTCTAATCTAATTTTATATTATTTTTCCAATTAATAAGGATTAATTTTCTGTCTCTCCCCCTCCTCCCCCCACCTCTAGTTGAACAATAAAAAAAAAAGAAAATCCTTAAAACAAGTACAATTTCCACATTTTGCCATGTCAAAAAAATGTATGTCTTATTTTACATTTTAAGTCCATCCCATCTTTGGCAGGAGATGGTATTATGCTTCATCTTTGGTCATCCAGAATTGTGCTTTGTCATTGCATCGTTCAGGGTTCTAAAGTCTTACAAAGTTTGTCATGGCATATTTGTTCAGTGTTGTCTTAGTTCTACTCACTTCACTCTGCATCAATTCAAGTATGTTTTCTAAATTTCCTCTGAAACAGTTTATGGCATAATATTCTGTTATGTTCATAAACCACGATTTGTTTAGCTATTCCCCACAGGTAAGTACACTTTTAGTTTCTAACACCCCAAGCATGTGAAGACTTCCCCCAGCAGAATGGGCAGCTGAGAACAATTTGTTCAGAAGGCCACCACATCCTGGGCCTTCACCAGTCATCTTGACTTTTGTCTAGCCCTTGGACTTTGATGACTCTGGAAGAGAGAATGAGGCTGACGATTTTGTGCAATTCTGCTTTACTTAAATCCAATTCAAACACAAGACACCACACCATGATGTCATTGGTCCTCTTTGAAAATGAAAGATGAAAAAAAAAACAGTTTTTTACCACAACACAAAGATCTATTGTGACTAATTTCATACATATGGGTTCTTTTCCGTTTTCTTTGATCTCATTGGGGTTTTTGTGTTTTTGTTAGTGGCATAGCTAGGTCAAAAGGTACATGCATTTTGGTGACTTTAAAGGCAAGTTCCAATATTGGGGTTTAGTTCCTATATTCCCAAGGCTTCTCCAACAATTGTCATTTTTCTTTTTTCTATGTTAATCTTATAGGTGTGAGGTAAACAGCAGAGTTGTCTTAATTGGCATTTTAAAAATTATTAGTCATTTTACCATTTTTTCATGTGATTATTGATAGCTTGGATTTCTTCTTGTTCAAAAAACTGCCCGTTCAGATAGAAATGAGAAGGGCTAGGAGAACAATCTATACAATAACAGCAACATTATAAAGGAAAACAACTTTGAAAGACTTAAGACCTCTGGTTAAGTAATGCACAATTAAGACTCCAGAAAACTGATGATGAAAATGCTACCAAACTCTTGACAGAAGAATGATAAACTCAGGGATCAGGATGAAAACCTTCATTGTTTGGCCATGGTAACTGTGGTGATTTTCTTGATTGTGCATATTGTTATAAAAGTTTTATTTTTTGCTATCCACCTCCAGAAGGGGGGAAAAACACTGATGGAGTCTGAATGGAGATTGAAACATACTTTTTGAACTGTCTCTTCTTTTTTTTTTGGGGGGGAAATCTTGTGTTTTAATTTGCAACATGGTAAATATGGAAATATGTTTTGAATGACTGCACATGTGTAATCTATATCAAATTGGAGGCAGATAATTTTGGAACTCAAATTTTTTTAAAAAGCAAATATAAAAATTTATTGCACGTAAAAAATGAAAATAAAGTTTTATTTATTTTTCTTTTTCTTCAGTAGGGGAACAGAGAGGTAGGAGAAAGAGAAAATGGATTTTTTTTTAATTAAAAAATTAATTATTTTTAAAAGTATGCCTGTTCTTACCCTTGGATCACTTACATGTTGGTAAATATCTCTTAGTCTTATAAATTTTAATCATTAGGGGCAGTTAGGTGGTGCAGTGGATAAAGCACCAGCCCTGGATTTAGGAGTATCTGAGTTCAAATCCGGCTTCATACACTTGACACTTACTAGCTGTGTGACTCTAGGCAAGTCACTTAACCCTCATTGCCCTGAAAAAAAAAATAAAAGCATATTGGCTAACTGTTTATTTTATTTGTTCAGAAATCAGCTCCTAGTTTAATTTTAGTGGCTTTATTCAATTTTGGGGAGGGGGGTTTTCATTATTAATTTCTTCTTTAGTTGTTTATTTGTGAGGTTTTGATTTGTTATCCTTCTAGGCTTTTTTTACTTGCAAGTCCAATTCTTGTTAATGAATGTGACTACAAATAATATATTTCCCTTACAGAATGCTTTAGCTACATCACGTAAGTTTTTATATATTGTATCATTATTTTAATTTTCTTTAATGAATTAAATTTTTTTCATAATTTGTTCTTTGACTCATCAGTTTTTTAGAATCATGTAATTTAGTTTCCAATTTTTAATTCTTTCTTCAAAGGACCTTCTTTGAATGTAATTTTTATTGAATTGTGATCAGTAAATGATGTGCTTAGTATTTCTGCTTCTCTGTATTTTTTGTTGAGGTCTTTATGACCCACTTCATGCTTAATTTTTGTAAAGATTCCAAGAATGACTGAGAGGAATGAAAACTCCTTTGTATTCCCATTAGTGAATCACCAGAGATCTATTATTTCTAATGTTTCAAAAATTCTCTTCAGGTTTTTAGCTACTTTTCTTGATTATCTTTTGATTAGATTTGTCTAGTTCTAAATTTGTCTATACTACATTGTAGTCTCCCACTATTACAATTTTGATGAATATTTCCCTTCCAATTTAATAAATTTTTCCTTTAAGTATTTAGGTTGTTGAATATTAAAATATGTTTTTTGTATCTGCCTGTCTCCTACAAACAAATCAAAGAAATAATGTTTAATCTCTCCTACAAAATTAATAAACAGATCAGAGAAATGATAATATCTTATAATATTTCCTACTAACTAGATCAGAGAATGTGATATCCATACCTATCCTCCTATGAAACATCAGAGACAGACAGAAAAAACATAATATCAATTTAATATTTTGTCCCAAGAAGAAAGATAACACAACATGATCATGTGGAGACTCCCCTCCTAAGAATGAAGCTTGGGAGACTCCCCATTTTTGAGGGTATATATGGTTTTAGTCCACTGATTACAGGGTATTGTCAGTTCCAATAATATGATACAGAAATCAACCCAGAAGCAAAAAGCAGTTTAACAATTTCAATTATAGCAAGTATGAAGGAAATACAGAAACATCATGATCAGGCTACAGGATTCCAAAAAAGGGTTTGGCAAGGATGAGGACACCCAGATGTTACCATAAGATAGGGACTTACTATCCTGAGGGAAAAGAAGTCACTAGGTAGGGTCTTTTATCTGTTAGCTATCTGGGTTCAGGTTTGGAGTTCAGTTGAAGGACATATTTCTCCTATTAACCCAGGGTTTCATAAAAAATACTTTTGAATAATAACGTACCTCCATCAAATCCAGGTGATCCATATATTCATTTAACAGGTACTATGATACTTGGTGCAGATTTATTATTAAATATTGACATTGATTTATTATTTATGGTGATTTTAAACATAATGTAATTTCCCGGCTTTTCTTTTTAATCATGCCTTATACTTATTTGAAATCATGATTGCTACCCCTGTTTTTTAAGTTGACATGAATCCTAACAAATTTTGCCCCTTGCTTTAAATTTATGTGAATGTTTATATTTCAAGTTTGTTTTTATAAGCCAAAATTTTTGATTTTGCTTTCTAATCCATATTGCTATCTTCAATTTTATGGGTGAGTTCACAATTATGATTATTGTTTAGTAAGCTCATACTGTTTTCTTGTATTTTATCAGTTCTTTGCTGCAACTGCTTCTTTACCAATAAGAAGGTGGTAAAACAGAAGGAGTTTCCCAAACATTTGTGATCTCTTAATGAAGTGGTCTGTTTTTGTTGTTTCCCCTCTTGCCCTGCCCCAGTACTAAGTTTTAATTTTTTCTTCCTATTCATTTACTTTTTCTTTTGTGGCTTCCCCTCTGAAGTTGGAGTTTGTTATGCTTTTGATTACTCTTTTACCTATAATATGTTCCATCTTAAACCTCTTTCTTTTCTTCCTTCTCCCTTTCCCTCTTGTATTTAATGTATTAATATATTAAAATCTCTCTTTCTTTGTATATTTCTGCAATTTTGTCCAACCTTTCTTTGTCTAGTATAAATGAAAACAAGGTTCATAGGATGCTTATTCCTCCCACCTTTTTTTCTGTTTTTAAATAATCCTTAGTTATGTGATAATGGTTTCCTCCCCAGTATAGTCCTCTTTCCTCATTTTTGTTTTCTTAGACAGAATAAAACTACCCCCCCACCCCATGCTGTCTTTTTTGCCTTTCTCAGTGACTCTAGATGATACTAGCATTTCTAAGAAGACAGTTGTTTCTAATTTCCCTAACAGGATGTGAAGAATTCATTCTCACTGCTTAGTCCCTTCCAAATTTTTTTTTTTTAATTTTTGCAGGGCAATGAAGGTTAAGTGACTCACCCAAGGTCACACAGCTGGTAAGTGTCAAGTGTCTGAGGCCAGATTTGAACTCAGGTCCTCCTGAATCCAAGGCCAGTGCTTTATTCACTGTGCCACCTAGCTGCCCCCCCAGTCCCTTCTATTTCAACAAATGCCTTTTTATGTTTCTCTTGACTCCTGCATTTCTATTTTAAAAATTTCTAGTCGGTGCTGGGCTTTTCATCAGGAATGCTTAGAAATTCTCTAAATTATTAAACATCTATTGGGTTTTTTTCCTTGTAGGATCTTAGTTTTCTCTGATACTGTCTTTATCTTTGCCCTCTGTAATTCTCATCATAGTGGCAGCAGGGTGTTGCTTGTTGACTTGGTAATTGCCCAATCTTTTATGTGATCCTGACTTTGGATCTTGGTGCTTGCACTCTTTCTTCTGACTCCCTGTCTAATTAATTGATTGATCTGGAAGCAGTGGATTTGATGTGGGATGGAATTAGGGTCAAACTGATTGTGAGTCATCCCAAAAGAATTACAAGACTCAGTGACTCAGTTTCCCAAGTTTTATTGCAATACTGTGAGTGAACACAGGGAGAGAACCAGAAAAGTGGAAAGGTATATCTTGAATAAGGAAAGGAAAGATAGTTATATTTATAGTATGGATAAATTGATTATCGGTCTCATTATAATAATCTCTACCTTAGGGAGGTACAGGGGAGGGCATATCCTAATTTGGAGTTCCTGGGGTCCTAAGCCAACCCCTGAGGCAGGAACCTTTTTCAATGGAGGTAAGTTTTTGGGGTTTACATGTTATAAGGTGAATCTGGGGACAAATTTGGCCTTTTATGTGCATGACACTTTTTGATTCCCATGTCCAGTTTTAAAATATTTTCATTTATCAGTTTGAATTTCTATACCCTGTCAGTGTATCATTGTTATAGTTAAGGTCTCTATGACCTGCCTTTTTATGTTCTTGTTATGAGTGCTGATTAATGTGGGTAATGAGAAACTAGGTCCTGACTTGTATTAATGAAGACTCAAGTCTTAAGTTATTCATTAATGGGGTCTGAATCCCTTTTAGAGCTCAGATCTAAATTAGAGCTTGCGTCTTAGGTTTTTCTTTTAATCCCTTTTTTGCCTCCTACATCATTCCCTCCTTTTTATATTCTCTGGGAACAAGGACAAAGATCATCTCTTCTGTTACTGTTTCCTGCTGAGTGGAGGAGATGTAGGGCCCACAGGGGAACAATAAGCTGAGGGAGATCTAGGAGCTAGTTACAAATGCAAGGACCACAACACAAAACACAAATGATTAGCAAACAGACCAAGGGACAACAGGGGCTCTAATACAGAATAAATATAAGAGTTACATGAAAAACTGGACAAAACTAACACTTGTGAACAGTTTCAGCCATCCAGGTAACCTCTGTACTGGAACTCAACCTTCAGGAGGTGTTCTGAACCATATAGACTCCACCTCAGTCCAGGACCACATTTGCCAGAGAGTTTGAGCACTCTTCCAATTCTTGTAACCCTAATGTAGTAAAATTAGAAACTTATTCTATTACCAATGTTTTTTTGTTTGTTTGGTTTTTTTTGTTTTTTTGTTTTGTTTTTTAGTGAGGCAATTGGGGTTAAGTGACTTGCCCAGGGTCACACAGCTAGTAAGTGTTAAGTGTCTGAGGCTGGATTTGAACTCAGGTACTCCTGACTTCAGGGCTGGTGCTCTATCCACTGCGCCATCTAGCTGCCCCTCTATTACCAATGTTAAATTTGTAAGCATAGCTTTGTGTTCAAGTTACCCAACAAAAGGAATAGTGAGGGCAGCAGTTTTCCAGACCCACCAAAGAAAATTATCCCAGGTTCCTCTTCTGACTTTAATATGAGAAGGGGCAGTAGGATTCTTACTCTGGAATCCAAATAGCCCAAGATAACATATGGGCTTAAGCAGTTGGTAGTTAACACTAAAGATTTATAATCTCCTCCTTGTTATAACAAGGGGAGATACCTTGGGGCACAGTAGGGTGCAAGGGGACCAGGGCTAAGGCTGACTGGTAAATGGACTTAGCAACTAATCTAGCATCAAGGTCTGCCGTGTGATTCCCTTGTACTACAGAGTTGGTAGCTTGGTGCCCTTGGCAGTACATAACAGAGATCTGACTGGGCAGATTTATGGTAAAACCTGAAATGCATAATTATGTTTCCTAGTTACCATCCTCCCTCTCATCTGCAATGGGGAGGAATTTCACTTTCTTCTAAACCAAAAAGATATCCAGTTAATTTATATATCTCTATATATACACCTTATAATACTATATAAACATTAGCAGGCAGATGGCAAACCTGAGTGTTAATATACTTAGTTGGTTGGCATATCAGGTGACCACACATTTAAGCTGAAAACAGTAAGATCTTACATACTTGCATTGTGCTCATTTTTCCTACTGACTACTTGCTCTGATTATAGAAATCTGCTATAAAAGAAAAAGCAGGGATATGATTATAAGGCCAGGATAAAACATCCTTAACTCTGTTTGATTTCAGGTAAAAGTTACAAGTGACCACCAGTCATGCAGCAATAGCCAAATTTAGGGATAGCCAGGCGGGGAAACATTTTCTGTTCAGCAGGAATGAACAATGAACAAGAAGGAGCCTACCTCGGATGAGACCCTGATTGTCCTCTTGGCTTTTCCCCAGATACCTCCACCTGAATGGAGCACGTTCCCTCTTGTGGCATTCTCTCCAGTACTTGGATTACTAGCTTAACCATCCAAACAATTATACTTGAATTCAAAACTCAAAACAATATAAATTACTGTCCCAAAATATTTTATCTTAAATAGCAAACTTCTATTCTCATGAAGTTACAATGAGCAAAAAATTTCTCAGGAGACACACACATGTCGCTTGGTTTTTCTTTCCTTCTCAGGTTTAAACTTTATCCTGGTATAAAAATCAGTCATTAGAAATTACTTCTATATAATAAGCAGTCTTATAAATCCTCAGTAAAACCATTCCTTGTAACAAGCTCTTTTCTGGCAAGTTTACAAATTAAAAGAAATCTAGAAGATCTTTTTCTGTGTAATCATTTACCAGCTTCTAATGCTTTCCTCTGTATCTTAGAGGAAACAACTATACCTATAAGACTATCAATTGCTTTGTTTCCTCTAATTTTAATACACCTACACCAATTTAAAAGTAACTTTAAAACTTTAACAGTATTCCAACAGTATTTTAGTTTCCCAATCAAACTCAATTACTCTTTAGTTTCTTCTAGAATTAACAGACCTTGAAATTGCAGGTGAGCACTTAAAGTGTCAGTGCACCTTAAATATATATTCCCCTTTCCTTTTTTTCCCCAAGAGCGTAAATTCTTTGCACTGTCAGTATTAAATGGCACAGTTTTCCTTCTATTTGCTTATACCAATTATTTAAAATACTCTGGACAGTTTCTTAAGATTTTCTAAATATTCTCTCTTCTACCCACTACTCTGGCACTGCACAGCCAGCATCTGAGAGGGAGGGAGGGAGAGAAAGAGAGCAGTGGCACAGCCACAAGTCACGCTTCACTAAAGTTCATTTTTCTTTGAAACTTTTACACAATAGTAGTTCCTGATTTTTAAACATTCCACTACAAAGGATTTCAAAGTAGCAGCATTTTTTAAACCAGCTTTTACAATGTTCATCTAAGGCTATGAATGCCTAGCAAAGAAGTTGCGTCCCAATTCCAAATTCAAACTCTTAAGTAGACACACACCTGTAAAGATATCCAGAAGTCAGAGACTTACCTTCCCCTACTTTCAGAGCCTGGCTATCACTTTGAAAGGCTATGGGAGTACAACCAAAAATTCCCCACAGATTGTACAACACAATTACAACATTTGACAGACATAAATGCACGAGACAACAAGCAACTGTGCATGACAAGCAAACAGCCATAAGATATTACTTCTTCCTGACCAGCCCACACTAAGGTATGGTAGGGGCTAATCAGGAGGTCTGTTCCCTTAATTCTCCTTTCTCTGGCAGTCATTTGTTTCTTTTTGGCTACATACAATTATTTCTCCTTTTCCCCAGTTTGTAAGGATATATCCGAGGGGTTATGCAGAATGTATTCTCCACTTGTCCCTTTAAGGTGGGTTGGGTTAAGACCACACCTAGAAAAATCCTACCTCAGACCTTGGGGACCCACCCAATGCAACTGAGGTTTCTGAGGCAGCAGAGGAGAAAAACACAATACATACTCCATCCTGGGGAACTCAAGAGCCGAATGAGAGAGTTGCTGTGGCCAGACAGTATTGCAATAAAACACCACCCATTTCTTTAAAAAATTTTTTTTTTTAATGCAACAAACATTTATTTTAACTTTTGATTTTGTTAATTTCTTTTATTTTCAGAATTTCTATTTTGGTGTCAGTTTAAAAAAATTTTTTTTTAACTTTTTCATTATTGACACAAATGTTTAGGGATATAATTTTTCATTTTTTCTTTCTTTCTTTCTTTTTTTTTTAGTGAGGCAATTGGGGTTAAGTGACTTGCCCAGGATCACACAGTCAGTGTCAAGTGTCTGAGGCTGGATTTGAACTCAGGTCCTCCTGAATCCAGGGCCAGTACTCTATCCACTGCATCACCTAGCTGCCCCAGGGATATAACTTTTCGCTAAGGATTGCTTTGACTGCATCCCAAAAGTTTTGGTATGTTTTCTAATAGTCATTTTCTGTGATGAAATTATTTATTTTTTCTATAATTAGTTTTTACCTAATTTTTTTCTCTTCTATTAAATGTCCCTTTTCACCTTGTAGTGTTATACTTAATTTTATTAGACAAATTATCATTATAGCCCTTTTCCTTTTGCCTTTTGGAACATCTCATTCCAAGATTTCCTTTTCTTTATTGTATTTGCATAGTCTTGTGAGATCTTGACTAGTTTCTTGGTACTTCAATCCTTTTTTTTCTGGCTGCTTAGAGTATTTTTTCTTTGCTGTTTAAGCTTAGGAATTTGAATATGACATTTCTGAGTTTTCAGTTTGGAGTTTCTTTCAAAAGGTATTTATTCTTCTCCTTTTCTAATTTTCTAATTTCCAATTCTAATCTCATATTTCATTTCAATTTTTTTTTTTTTTTTGGTGAGGCAATTGGGGTTAAGTGACTTGCCCAGGGTCACACAACTAATAAGTGTTAAGTGTCTGAGGTCAGATTTGAACTCAGGTACTCCTGAATCCAGGGCTGGTGCTTTATCCACTGTTTCACCTAGCTGCCCCTTTCAATTATTTTAATAGTTCTTATGACTAAGACTTTCTCCCTCCCCCCTCTCCTTTTACTTGTGGAATTATTCTTTTCATCTTGGGTCACTTCTTGTGCTTCTCTTAATATGGAGTATTTTTTCATTGTACTTAATGTTTTCTTCAGTTTACTCACATTTCCCTTTTCATCCCCTTTTCAGTGCTTACAAGCTTCAGCTCTGTTTACCTTGGCTTGTGCTGCCTTCTGTGGCGTGAGCTCTCTTCCTTTTTTTCTTGTGGGGCAATGAGATTTAAGTGACTTGCCCAGGGTCACACAGCTAGTAAATGTCAAGTGTCTGAGGCCGGATTTGAACTCAGGTCCTCCTGAATCCAGGGCCAATTCTTTATCCACTGCACCACCTAGCTGTCCTTGTGAGCTCTCTTCTAGCCTCTCATCAGTTCTGTCCACACTTTTTGTTCATCCTGACTTGATGGATGAGTCTGTGTCTATCACTCTTTGATTTTCTTATTCTGGGAGAGATGGGCTACAACTTTTAAGTTGTCACGATAATGTGAGATAAGGGATCAGGAAGTGAATTGACCAGTTCTGCTGTTTCACTTCCAATTCCTTCAGTGCTGAGTTAGTGGCAGTGGGATGAAAACAGGAAGTAGATCACTTTAGCTTCTGGGCATGCTCTCTTCCTAACTTTGCTTTTAATGTGGAAGGCACCACCATCTTCCCAGTCACCTAGGTTCATAACTAGGTATCATCTTTGACTCCTTACTCTTTTTTGCCCCCTCCCATATCCAGTCTGTTGCCACGTCTTACAATATTCTGTATTTACAATACTCTTTATGTATACTCCCTTCTGTCCTCTGATACTGCCTCCATCCTCGTTCAGACTCTATTCACCTCATCCTCGGACTATTACAGTAGCCCAGTGGTTGAACTCCTTTCCTCAACTCTCTCCCCACTGCAGTCCTTCCATTCAGCTATCAAAATGATTTTCCTAAAGCACAAGTCTGACCATGTTACCCTCCCTCTTCAATAACTCAGGTGCCCCCTATTGCTTCCAGGATCAAATATAAAATTAACTGTTTGGCTTTTAAAGCCCTTTGTAGAAATCAAAGCTATCTATAGTTATATGAAAAAAAAAATGCTCTAGATCACTATTGATCAGAGAAATGCAAGTTAAAACAACTGTCAGGTATCACCTCATAGCTATCCGAGTGGCAATATAACAAAAAAGGAAAATATTGGATGTTGGAGGGGATGTGGAAAAGCTGGGATGTTGGTGGAGTTGTGAAAAGATCCAACCATTCTGGAGAACAGTTTAGAACTATGCCCAAAGGGCTATAGAACTGTGCATACCCTTTGATCCAGCAATACCACTGCTAGGTTTATATCCCAAAAACATTCCCCAAAACAGAAAAAGACCTATTTGTACAAAAAATATTTCTAGCAGCTCTTTTTGTGGTGGCTAAGAATTGGAAATCAAAGGAATGCCCATCAATTGGGGATGGCTAAACAAGCTGTGGTATATGATGGTGATGGAAAATTATTGTGCTCTAATAAATGACAAACAGGATGATTTCAGAAAGACTTGGAAAGACTTGTATGAACTGATGTATGTTGAAGTGAGCAGAACCAAGAGAACATTGTACACGAAGACAGCAATATTGTTTGATGAAGAGCTGTGAATGACTTAACTGTTTTCAGCAATACAATGATCCAAGACAATCCAAAAGGACTAATGTTGAAGCATATTATCCACCTTCAAAGAAAGAGTTGATATTGATGGAACACAGACTGAAGCATGCTATTTTTCACTTTCATTTTTCTTTTATTCAAGTTTTCTTATACAAAATGATTAATATGGTAATGTTTTTTATAATTGCACATGTATAACCTATATCTAATACTGCCTCAGGGAGGGGAGAAGGGAGA
This sequence comes from Dromiciops gliroides, assembly GCF_019393635.1. Lineage (NCBI taxonomy): Eukaryota > Metazoa > Chordata > Mammalia > Microbiotheria > Microbiotheriidae > Dromiciops > Dromiciops gliroides. The sequence continues at coordinate 199,425,534 of NC_057865.1, forward strand.
GAAGGAAGTATAAATTTGGAACTCAAAACTTTAAATACTGTAGGTGTTAAAATTAGCCTCAGGCTCTTTGAGCAGAGCTGCCCCTCCCCCTCTGCTTCAGCTGCAGGGGGGAGGGGGGGCGCCTCTGAGCCAGGCTAAAGTGCTGGGATGAAAAGCCTGGAGCAAGGCACTGTGAGGCCTGTGCATACAACGGAGAGGCCCACGAAAAACTGGAAGGACTCTGGGGTTTCCTTCGCCCAGCTCCAGCTCCGGGCGCAGGCAGCTCAGGGCTTGGCTGGCCCTGGGGCGGCCAGCCCTGAGTTTCACCTGAAAGAGGAGGTTAATAAAAAGAGATGCACTGAGATGTAAAGGGGGGTTTGCAGGAGGACGGAGTAAGGGGCTTTTCAGGGTTCATCACTATGGGAGAAAGAGGGGATGGAGAGATGGAATGGAGAGCAGAGGGTGCTAAGAAAGTTACAGGCCACAGCGGCAGCAGCCAGCATACCTATAGGCGAGAGGTGGCAGAAAGTTTAAAAAGCTGACAGGTCGTATTTTACTTTTGTTATCCTTGTTTCTACATTTAGCTCTAAGTTTATTCACCTAAATAAACCCCATATTTGCTTTAATTAAAAGAAGCATTTTAATCCTTTTTTTCTTATCAGTCTGAGAGGCAGTGGGGGATGGAATGGCCCTAACAGACTGGTTTAAGAAATTAATAGCAGTCAAATAATAGCCAGCCAGTCAAAAGTCCACAGATTAGGCCCACCACTTAGTTAAAATAAGTCTTCCATTTGAATGGCAACTGCGGCAGGACTTATGGCCCAATTATAATTTTTCATATAGCCCACAGTTATAAAATTTACAGATTAGATAGAGTTAATAATTTTTTTTTACATTACTGAAGAAAAAAAATAAAGCACTTTGTAACCTGGCCCATTTTTTACATTTCCAATCTTCTCATACCTTATCCCCTCCACGGATAGTTATGATAATCTAGGCAGATTATTTCCAGATCATTTATCCAGTCAGTCTCTGTCCTAAACTCTAATGCCACATTTCTAACTGCTTGTTGTACATTTTGTCCCAGATATCCCATAGGCATTTAAAATTCAAGCTATCTAAAACAGAATTAATTTTCTTTCCACCCAAATCCTTCCCTCTTCTGAAGTTTTCTATTGCTGTCAAGGGCACCACCATCTTTCCAGTTATTGAGGCTCACAATTTTGGTGACACCCTTGAATCCTCTCTCTTTCTCATTATACATATCCAATCAGTTTCCAAATCTTGTAATTTCTTTCTTTGCAACATAGCTCAAATACATGGCCATTTTCTCCACTCACAAAAACCACCCTTGTTCAGGTTGTCATCCCCTAGACCACTGCAATAACCTTTTAATGGTTCCTTTCCTCAAATCTCTCTCCATTCCAATCCATCCTCCACACAGCTGCCAAAGTGATTTTCCTAAATCATAGATCTGATCATGTCAACTCCCCCCAGACTCTGCCATCTCCATTTAGTAAATTCCAGCAGGATAAAATACAGGACACCACAGAGTCTTAGTGCAGTTTTAATCTAGTCAAAGTAAGTGGGATACCGTATATAAAGTCCATGATTTGGCATTTAAAGCTATTCAAAATCCATTCCCGGGGCAGCTAGATGGCGCAGTGGATAGAGCACCGGCCCTGGAGTCAGGAGTACCTGAGTTCAAATCTGGCCTCAGACACTTAACACTTACTAGCTGTGTGACCCTGGGCAAGTCACTTAACCCCAATTGCCTCACTAAAAAACCAAAACAAAACAAAATCCATTCCCTTCCTACCTTTCCAGTATCCTACATTCTTTTCCCCTACTGGCCCTCATTTAATGTTCTTCATTTCATGTGCTAGCCCCTTAAGGCTCTTTTCATATGAAGCCATTTAGTGCAGAAAGGGGCAAAAAAGTACTTTTGTATGAAGGGAAAGATTTAAATAGTTATAGGATGCAACATAGTGCTACTGTTACAGATGAATATTTTGATGAAAAGAACTTTGATTTTTTTGTTTGTTTGTTTGTTTTTGTTTTTTTTGCAGGGCAATGAGGGTTAAGTGACTTGCCCGGGGTCACACAGCTAGTTAAGTGTCAAGTGTCTGAGGCTGGATTTGGATTCAGGTCCTCCTGAATCCAAGGCCAGTGCTTTATCCACTGTGCCACCTAGCTCCTCCCCAAGAACTTTGATTTTTAAATCTGATAAAATATGTGTGTGAAGAAACAGTCTTCAGATGGAATTTGAACAGGTTTGGACAGAAAATGAGTTGTGGTATAAATACAAAGATTCAAAATACTGTTTAAACAATGTAAGATGATGTCTAATAAATGCAAACAGTTGGATGGTTTAAAGGGGGCAGAAAAATGCAAGTATTAAAAATACAGTTGAAGTATACAAAATGAGATGGAGGGCTGAGTTGAAAACTTAAGATCTATAGGGTCCTCGGCTCATTTTAATATAACTTTTATGACTAAAGTATCACACATTGTACACTGACCCCCAACATTGAGATGTAATTTGGTCTTCTTCGAGCAGGAAGGACAAACAACAGCAAAAATAGTAAAACTGAAAAAAGAGAACTCATAAACATTTGGAGATTGAGGTATGTTTTTGTTTTGTTTGGGTTTTTTTGGGTGGGGTGAGGCAATTGGGGTTAAGTGCCTTGCCCAGGGTCACACAGCTAGTAAGTGTTAAGTGTCTGAGGCTGGATTTGAACTCAGGTGCTCCTGACTCCAGGGCCAGTGCTCTATACACTGCACCACCTAGCTGCCCTGGGGTATGTTTTTTTAAAAATAATGTTGATTTTGGGGGGGGGGGATTTTTGAGTTGATACCAATTAAGTGAAAGGTAAATGACCGAGATCCAAGAGGCTCTGATTTAAGCCACTAGTAGATAGTGGAGGAGACTGAGATTAAAGAGTGAGGAACCTGATAGAAGAGGAAAGAGACAGCAATGAGTCAGGATACAACTTGCCAGAATTATTTGAAGAAATAGCATAATTTGGCTGAATGAAAAGTGTAATTTCAGCTATTTTCCTTCAGACTTCTTAGAAGCTTAAAAGAGGCAATGATTCTTATAAGGGAGGGAAAAGCAGGAGGTAGAAAAACAGGCATCGGTACTGCTTTACAGTTTAGGAAGAACTGGCTATGCTGGTTTGCCTTGCCTGGAGCATCAGCCTGAGCTATTTGCTGTGAGCTCTGCTCTGATTGGAAATTTAGCATCTTGGTGAATGACTTATTCTGGTCTGGTCTGGTCTGGTCTATATAGGCCAGAGATAGTCTGATGAGCTTTGCATTTCTCTGGCTTAAAGGTAACTATTAAGATAATGTTTACTGATATCTTTCTTTTTTATTTTTGTATCACCTAGATTTCCCCCCTGTATCCTTCCCTTCCCCTCTTATAGAGAGTCATCATTATTACAAAGAATTTTTTTAAGAAAAAAAATGAAGAGAAAAAAAAATCAGCAAAACTGATCAATGCCTTTGTAAGGGGCTAAAATTCTAGCTAGTCTGTCTAAAATATCTAATGAGTGGTCGCCAATAAATTATAAGCTTTAACAAGAGTTTAGACTTTTAAGCATTTATTAAGGAGAATAAGAATTTGGTGAAGAGAGAGAAAGAGGCTTAGATGCCTACATCTATCTATCTCAGGGAGCACGCATTTTAGCTCCACTTTCTATGAGAGTGAGTGAGAGAGTAAGCCACACCTCCTTCATCCCACAAGCCTCCTGTGAAACTGGGAACATCCCCTCCACTTGCACACACATCTCCAAGCTAATTGGCTGGTAGCCTTGATTGACAGTACCCATGAGCAAACATCACTTCCTGACGCCAAGGAAAGCCACATGACTTGCCCTCAGACGCCTTCTCCTCATGGTGGAGCTTTCCTACAGTAACTCTCCAGCAGGTGGCATCATTCCAATCATTACACCTTAAAAAAATTATTATATGCAATGTTTCATACCCTCAAACCCCTCACCTCTGCAGAGGAGTAGGGAGATAGTCTCTTCTTTGAGATCAAGCTTATTTTTTATATTTTTGCATCATTCATCTTTAATTATCTTGTGGTTTTTCTTTCCATATATACTCATTTTGTATTTTATTTTCCTGGTTCTGCTAGCTTCATTTTGCTTCAGTTCATGTGTTTCTATTTTTTTCTATATTCATCATATTGTTTCTTCCCGCATAGAAATATTCCATTGTTTTCAAGTGCCACAATTTGTTTAGCCATTACCCAACCAATGGATATCTACTTTATTTCTAGTTCTTTGCTACAGTATAAATATTTTGGTGTAAATGTTGTCTTAAAAAAATCAGTGGGGCAGCTAGGTGGCACAGTGGATGGAGCACTGGCCCTGGAGTCAGGAGGACCTGAGTTCGAGTCCGGCCTCAGACAATTAACACTTAGTAGCTGTGTGACTGTCGGCAGGTCACTTAACCCCAATTGCCTCACCAAAAAAAAAAAAAAAATCAGTGATCTCTTTAGGGCATATGTCTAGCTAGAGAATCTGTGTCAAAGAATATGGATATCTTAGTCACTTTATTTTGCATAATTCCAAATTATTTTCCAGAATTACTTCACCTATATTTGTCACAAATGGTCTATGTAGGTCATTATCATAAAATTTTGGTAGTAATGACAAAGTAGGAGTATATATCTGTTAGTGATTAATATCTCAATTACCCGTGTTCAATTCTGAATGCGGTATAGTCAAAGGACAAATTGTTCCTTTGCAACAGGGTATGCATCGCAGTGGAAATCCCTCAGCAGCTGATGAAGTAGTGTGGATTCCTGGACCTCAGGCTTTTTTTTTTTTCAGGGTAATGAGGGTTAAGTGACTTGCCCAGGGTCACATAGCTAGTTAAGTATCAAGTATCTGAGGCTGAATTTGAGCACAGGTCCTCCTGAATCCAGGGCTGGTGCTTTATCCACTGTGCCACCTAGCTGCCCCCAACATCAGTCTTTTGAGCCACACAAGGTCATTGCATCTCCAATACCTTATCTTAGAACAGGAAAGATGTGAGACACCATGTTGGCATGGCTACTTCTCTCCCTACCCTGATGCTTACTGCTATTATTAACCACTGGGGACACAAAAGCAAAGTTGGAGATTTTCGTATGCATTGTCATTTCCTGCTTAGCAGTCAACCAAAAGGCCTTTTCTTTAACACCTGTTAAATAGACAGGAAACAATTACAGAATACCAGGAATGTATTACTCAAATGAATCTCAAAAATGGAGAACTAGGTCCCACCATTCCATATCATCATGGATGTTCAAAAGCAGGCTCCTACAACTTAGCCCTCATGGATGAATCTTCCATTAGATTATTATCTTAATTGTTTACCAAATGTTGAAGCATTTTTGTATCACTGGTTTAAATCCAATTTGATAATTAGGAATGCTTTTTTTTTTTTAAGTGAGGCAATTGGGGCTAAGTGACTTGCCTAGGGTCAGACAGTTAGTAATTGTTAAGTGTCTGAGGCCAGATTTGAACTCAGGTCCTCCTGAATCCAGGGCTGGTGCTCTATCCACTGCGCCACCTAGCTGCCCCTGAATTCATTGATTCTTTTTTTTTTTTTTTTGCAGGCAATGGGGGTTAAGTGACTTGCCCAGGGTCACACAGCTAGTAAGTGTCAAGTGTCTGAGGCTGGATTTGAACTCAGGTCCTCCTGAATCCAGGGCTGGTGCTTTAACCACTGCGCCATCTAGCTGCCCCCAAATTCAATGATTCTTACACAGGCACAGAGAGAGAAAGAGAGCAGAAGAAACATCTTCACTGTTGACCTGTCTCTGGTGCCAGGGAGATGGAGTTCTTCCCCCATATCCTTTTAGCATTATCCAAATGGGTATGGTGGTAAATAAAAACGTAACCTTACTGCCAAGCTCTGAAAGGATGGTTGGGCCATCTTATGAAAGCCCGCGGGCATGTCTAATGGTCTGTGGGATAAATTGTAGCCGGGACACTTTCTGGCAGTAGGGAGATACCAAATGGAGGGAGAAGTGGTGTCTGTCTCTTCTGGCATCTTGCGAATTTTTTTGGCCTACTTTAAAAATATATATGTTTCCCAGTGAGCCTTTTCTCCTTCTTCTTACCCCTCTTGCCAAAATCTCTCTTATAACAAAGGAGTTTAGTTAAGGAAAAAAACCCCAAAACAACCCAACAGATTGGTCATGTCTCTTAATATACACCCCAGTCTGCACCTATGGTGTGGTCCATCAGTCCTCTCTGGCCAGCTTTCTGAGTTTGTCAGTGCCTGAAATCCATTATCTTTCCTTGATCTTTATGCCCAGCCATGTTACCTTTCTTCACATCTTTACCACTGGCCTGCCCACCCAACATGATTTGCATCTCTTTTGACTTCTGTTTTGGTATTTTCCCTTTGTCTATCTTCTATCACTGAACTTCCTTGGCAGGCATGTTGGTTTTATGTTTGGAACAAGTAGTTCCTTAAAGATTACGAAAATATATTTACTAATAAGTAGAGACTTGGAACAACGTCAAACTAGAAGGTAAAATCAAGCCAGAAAGGTACTGTAATTCTCTAGTCCTCTCCTAGCTTTGCTCCTGACACTCCTGACTTTGCCACCATGCCTCAGTTGCCTTCTCATTCTGAAAGAGTATTTCAGCCTTCTTGCCTTGAACAATTCCTCCTCTCCTTGATGAGTTCCTCCTAGAACCCCCAATTTGAGGAAGTGCTCAGAGCAGTCATCCTTCATTACTCTCCCAGCTCTGCTCCTGACTCCCTGATGTCAAAACATCACTCAACACCCCTCCCCCTGCAGGGTTTTCAGTTCTCTTTTATTTGTGCTCTTACTAGAATGTAAGCTTCTTGAGGGCAGGGAATCTCTTTCTTCTTAGTGCTTAGTACCATCCCTCGCACAAGAGAAGTGCTCAATAAATGCTTGCTGACTCCATGAACTGAGACAGGCAATATGGAGCTCTAGGGGTAATGTGTAATTGTGTAATGGAGGTAGTGCTCAGCCCACGGAGCATTTGTGGAGATAAACTCAATTCCCTTGTTTACTTCTGGCCATGTATGTTTAGCACCGTAGGATTTTGGTATGGCATAGCAATTTTTTGGTTCTTGTGCCAGCAGCTGGGGCTGGGGGCTGTATAACTTGGCAAGGAAGTCAGGAAGAGCAGCCCGTCCAATAAACCTTCAAAGGAGTGACTCAGCCCTCTTTCCATCTGTAGAGTGTATGGGGACTCTGGAGTCTTTTTCTTGGATTGTGTGTGTGTGTGTGTTTCATTTCCCTCAGCTATGGGAGCTCCTTCTACATGTCAGCATGCTTAAGTGCTACCTGAATCTAGACCAGGAGCCCTTGGTTGGCTTTTTTGCTAATGTTTCTTTTTCCGAACATAAGTGACTAAAAAAAGATTCTGAGATGGATTTTTCTAGCCTTGGATGTAACCTCGTGAGTCCAACAGTAGAGGGGCAAATAGACCCCTCAGTCAGAATTGACCAGCACCAAGAGTAATTTTCCACTACTATACTTTTCTCAGAGAAAATATGGATCTTGTAGATAAAGCACCGGCCCTGGATTCAGGAGGACCTGACTTCAAATCTGGCCTCAGATGCTTGATACTTACTACCTGTGTGACCCTGGGCAAGTCATTTAACACTCATTGCCCCACAAAAAAAGAAAGAAAGAAAGAAAATATGGATCTTGGTGCAGCTAGGTGGCGCAGTGGATAGAGTACCAGCTCTGGAATCAGGAGAACCTGAGTTCAAATCCAGCCTCAGACACTTAACAGTTACTAGCTGTGTGACCCTGGGCAAATCATTTAACCCCAATTGCCTCATCAAAAAAAAAAAAAGAAAATAAAATATGAATCTTGAGGGAAATGAAAAGCTGAGGTATGATAGTTTGGGCTTGACCAGGAATACCTTGACAGTCTCCTCCTGTCCTTAGTGAGTTTTCCCCCAGAGCCTCCATTTGAAGAAGTACCCATGCCAATCATTCTCATTTCAAATCTGGCTCAGCCCATGACACCTCAGGCTATTTCTCAACCTGGAACCCACACAGGTACCCATTTCTTTTTTATTCTTTTTTATGTATAGTCTTCCCCACATTAGAATGTAAGCTCCTTGGGGGCAACGCCTAGTCTTTTTGCATAAATTTGCATTCCCAGAATTTAGCAAAGTGTCTATAACAGAGTAAGTACTTAATAAACTACCTACCCATCTATCTATCTATCTATCTATCTATCTATCTATCTATCTATCTATCTATCTATCTATCTATCTATCTATCTATCTGGCTGTCTGGCTGTCTACCTACCTATCTACCTATCATCTATCTATACCTGACTCAGGCTGGTTCCCTGATAGTTAAGGTCCAAAATTAGAATACCGTTAAATACATGTAATACATATGATAGTTTTTAGGTTTTCATCTTAATTGATTTATTGTTTAATTAATCCATTCATTTATTTATCTACTTATTCATTCATTCATTCATTTGTTTATTGTTTTGCCAATCTATCTTCCCTCTTATTTCCTGACACTGCCTTTCCTGGAGGTTTTTCCTTAATCCTGTTTCCTGGTTGGGTGAAATGTATTTCTATAGCCAACTTATATGTGTTTATTCTTTCCTCTTTTGACGAGTTTCAATGAGGTTTAAGTGTCACTCACTTTCCCCTACTTCCTATACTTCTATACTCCATTTATGTGAGATAATTTCCCCCATTCTTCCTCCTTTCCCTCTTTTTATGTTTTGTTTTTTTCTGGTGAGGCAATTGGGGTTAAGTGACTTGCCCAGGGTCACACAGCTAGTAAATGTCAAGTGTCTGAGGCTCGATTTGAACTCAGGTCCTTCTGAATCCACAGCCGGTGCTCTATCCACTGCACCACCTAGCTGCCCCCCCCCCTTTCCCTCTTACCTCCAGTATGTTCTTCCCTACCCTTTCCGTACTTTTAAAAAGTTCTCCAAAATATAAGAGAACCACTCTGTCACTGGGGTATGGGAGTGGGTGGGGGAATTTGGGGGTCCTTAGGTATTCCTCAGTAAAGAATTGCACACAGTCCAGTTAGAATTAAAGTGGTCTTTTATTTGGTGCTAGAGAAAGTGACTGAGGGGTAAGTCAAAGACTTTATCCCTGGGGAGCAGTGCTCAAACATTCTCCTCCCAGAACAGAAGGAATGCAAAAGCTTTTATAGAGGATAGATGGGGTGACCACCTGAAAATGGAAAGTTCCTTTTTGGGGTGGGGAAAGCCTGGATACTTGTCATATTCCTGAGAGTTGAGGGGAATTTTTTTGGAAATAATGGTCCTGACCTTTGGAATTATCTCTGTCTCCTAGTTCTGGTCAGGTAGTAGCCATGCCTAATTGACTTTCCTGCTATAAAATTTTATCTTCCCTTACTTCTTAGCTATGTCTGTCCTGATATCTAGTGCACCAATCTAAACTTTAATAGTCCCTTGATTCCTCAATATGTCTGTCCTGTTATCTGGTCATCTTTGGTTTTGCTTCTCACAGGAGAAATTTCTGATTTATCCCAAGCCCATGTCAACTCCCAGGTTCTCTGCTAATTAGATTTCCTCTGTGACCTCTGATGATGATAGAGTTCTGCATTTATCATCTTCCCCATAAAAATGCAAATAATTTAACCTCGTTTGGTCATTTATGATTGCTCAATCATGTTTACTATGTTTATCTTTCTCTTGACTCCTGTATCAGTGTGTCAATTTTCTACTCAGTTGTTTTCATCAGGAATACTTGAAAGTCCTCTATTTCATTAAAAATAATGTTTTCCCCCTGTAGGATTATACTAAATTTTGTGGGTGGTTAAGTAATTTTTGGTTGTAAGTCTAGATCTTTTGCCTTCTGGAGTATCATAAATCTCTGTTTCTTCATAGTGGTGGGTGCTAAATCTTGTGCTAACTTGAATGTGGCTCATTGGTACCAGAATTCTTTCTTTCTGGGTGTTGACAGTATTTTTTTCCTCTCACCTGAGAGTTTTGGTTTTTGGCTATCATATTCCTTGGGATTTTCATTTTGGGTTTTCTTTCAGGAGGTAACTAGTGGATCCTTTCACTTTCTACATTGCATTCTAGTTCTAAGAGATCTTAGTTTTTCTTTTATGGTTTCTTGAAATCTGATATCAAGGTTCTTTTATTGGGGGGAGGTGTTCATGGTTTTCAGGTGATACAATGATTCTTTTTTTAAAAAAAAATTTAAAAAAATTCCAAATTTTATTCCTCCTTTCCTTCCTCCCCTTTCTCCAACCTGAAGTGATAAGCAATCAGATATAGTTTATACATAATACAATGATTCTTAAATTACCTCTCCTCAATCTCTTTTTTATGTTAGTTGTTATGCTATGAGATAATTCACATTTTATTGTATTTTTTCAGTCTTTTGATTTTGTTTTAATATTTCTTGATGTCCTATGGATTCATTAGCTTTTATTTGATCAATTATGATTTTCATAGAGTTATTTTCTTGGGCAAGGCTTTGTATTTCTTGTTCCAAGCTGTTAATTCTCTTTTCATATCTTTCTTCCATAGCAGAAGGTAAAGTGCAAGAAGGTCTTGGAGCCTTAGAGATGAATCTAACACTCCCTTCTTGAGCCTGGCAGAGCCTAAGTCCAGTTCACCCTGAGCCTTTCCCAAGCAGATGACTGCAGAAACCAAGCTGAATAGAGAAACTCGAGGTAGGTCCAGCTCAGCACTCCCTGCCTAAACCAAATGGAGTCTCAGCCCAACCCAGCAGTACTTGATCTGAGCCAAACCAAGTCTTGGGTATTTTAGGCAAGGTCCATTGAAGCAACAGTGGCTTCCAGCAACAGGAGAAAGGCCTTAGGCAAAATCCACCTGGAACAATTTCTGAAGCCTTTGGTGGGAATCCCAGTATGGGAGTAGTCTCTGAGATCAGCAGCAAGAGAGGAAAGACCCCAGGCAGAGACTATACCAGAGAGAGGTCCTAGAGCCCCGTGCAAGAGGTTGTCCTCAGACAGAGCCCAGCATTAGAGCAACCTTAGAGTCTCTTAAAGTCTCCCATTGTACTCAAGATTAGATAAACCCTACTAATACCATTCAATTTCAGAGTTTAAGTCAACCTATATGAACAAATCACAGAAAACTCAGTACCATAAGGAACTACTTTGGCTTGAGAGATGTCCAGCGGGATAAACCCTGAAGAAAATGGTGATCCTTACCAAGTCCAAATAAAGCCTTGGAGAAAAAATTGGCTTAGCCACAGGGATTTCAGGAATAGATTAAGAAATTAAATAATAATTACAGTATGGAAAAGCTAGGAAGGAAAAAGTGACCAAAAAAAAATTTGCTACCTTAGAACAGATGGTAGAAAAGTTTTCTTAAGAACTGAATGCCCTGAAAATTAGGATGGGCCAGACAAAAAATAATGGCTCAATAAAAAAACAAGCAATATTAGTATCAAAATCACAAGATTGAAAAAAAGAAAGTCTAAGAAATATAATATAAAAATTAGTGACCTGGAAAATAGGTCAAGGAAAGACAATCTAAGAGTTATTAGACTATCTAAAAACTATGGTCAGAAAAAAGGCTAGATGCAATATTTTAAGAAATTATAAATTAAAATTGTCCCAAATTTAAGCACCACAAGGCAAAGAGAAAATAGGAATAGTAATCAAGCTATCTCTCTTTGCAGATGATAAGATGATATACTTGGAAAATCCTAGAGATTCAACTAAAAAGTTAGTTGAAACAATAATTGTAGCAAAGTAGCAGGATGTAAAATAAACCCAGGATATAATATAAATCATCTGCATTTATATATATGACCAACAAAACCTTGCTAAAAGTGATAGTAAGAGATATCCTATTTAAAATAATTGTAGACAGTATAAAATAACTGGGAGTATATCTGCCAAGACAAACTAAGGAGCAACATGAACATAATTATAAAATACTTTTTATCCAAAAAAGTCAGATTTAAATAATTGGAGAAATACTAATTATTTATGGTGGGAAGAACCAATATAATAAAAATAACAATTCAACCTAAACTAACATACTTATTCAATGCCATCCCAATTAAATTACAAAAAAAATATTTTATTGAGCTAGAAAAAAATCATAAAATTCATTTGGAAGAACAAAAGATTTATTATTAAAGGAATTAATGAAAAAATATAAAGGAAGGAGGTTTAGAAGTACCAGATCTTAAACTATATTATAAGGTAATAATTATCAAAATTATCTGGTATTGGCTAAGAAATAGAAAGGTGCCTTATGAGGAGATATATAATTTATGGTAGTAAATTATTATAGTAACTTTGTATTTGACAAATGTAAAGATTTAAGTTTGGAGAATAAAAATTCTCTATTTGGAAAAATATTGTTGGGAAAACTGGAAAACAGTATGGCAAAAATTGGATAGAGACCAATATCTTATACTGTTTGCCAAGATAAAGTAAAAATGGATACATAGCCTAGATATAAAAGGAGATATATTAAGAAAATTAGAACATGCAACATATTACCCATCAGACTTATGGATAGGGGGAAGAATTTATGAATAAACAAGAGATAGCATCATGAGATGTAAAATGGATAATTTTGATTACATTAAATTAAAAAGGTTTTTTGTACAAATAAATCCAATGTTGCCAAAATTAAAAGGAAAGTAGAAAATTTGCAGAAAAATTTATAGATGGTTTCTCAGATAAAGGTCTCATATCTTAAATATGTCAAATTTATAAGACTATGGTCATTCTCCAATTGACAAATGGTTAAAGGATATTAATGGGCAGTTTTTTATGAAGAAATCAGAACCATATATAGTTATATAAAAATGTTCTAAATCATTATTGATCGGAGAAATACAAACTAGAACAACTTTGAGATGTCATCTCACACCTATCAGATTTGCTAAAATGACATATGGAAAGGATGTAGAAAAATTGGGACACTAATGCACTATTGGTAGAACTGTGAACTGATCCAACCATTGTGTAGAATTATGCTCAAAGAATTATAAAACTCCATATAACTTGTGTTTTGTTTTGTTTTGTTTTGTTTTGGGGGGGCAATGAGGGTTAAGTGACTTGCCCAGGGTCACACAGCTAGTGTCAAGTGTCTGAGGCCAGATTTGAACTCAGGTCCTCTTGACTCCAGGGCTGGTACTCTATCCACTGTGCCACCTAGCTACCCCCAAACTCTGTATAACTTTTGACCCAGCAATACTACTGTTAAGTCTGTTTCCCAAGGTGATTAGGGAAAAAGGAAAAGAAGCTATATGTTCTAAAATATTTATAGCCCCTTTCTTTGTGGTGGCGAAGAATTTGAAATTATGGGGATATTCATTAATTGGGTAATGAGTAAATAAGTTGTGATGTATGATTGTAATTGAATACTAGTGTGCTATAAGAAATGATTAACTGGTTGATTTTTTTTTTTTTTTAGTGAGGCAATTGGGGCCAAGTGACTTGCCCAGGGTCACACAGCTAGTAAGTGTTAAGTGTCTGAGGCCGGATTTGAACTCAGGTACTCCTGACTCCAGGGCCGGTGCTCTATCCACTGCGCCACCTAGCTGCCCCATCTGTTTTTTGTTTTTTTTTTAAAGGAAGAGGAAGGATTTAAAATACTAAGTTATATGTAATAGAATATATCTAGGTAGGGGCAGCTAGATAGCGCAGTGGTTAAAGCACCGGCCCTGGATTCAGGAGTACCTGAGTTCAAATCCGGCCTCAGACACTTGACACTTACTAGCTGTGTGACTGTGGGCAAGTCACTTAACCCCCATTGCCTAAAAAAAAAAAAAAAAAAAAAAAAAAGAATATATCTAGGTATATCTAAATGTAATAATGTAGAAAATATATAGTATATATGTCATATATGTGTATGTGTATATTATAGCTAAGTTTGATATATGTATAAAATTTAATTATATATATCAAATAAAATAAATTAAGTTTTTTAAAAAGAAAACATTTCCTGGTGAAATTTTACAAATGAATTTGGCTCCCCCAAACTCTCAATAATAGCTAAGAAGTGGTCACCATTATCAATTTTGCAGGACTTTGATTCACACAGCAGGCATTTGGAATCTACTTTGGAAGCCTACAGAAGAAACTCTCCTGGGCATCTTTGCCCCTGAATAAGAACTCGAAGAAGCCAGCCCTTGTCATATGTCTTCCAGTGGTTCTTTTTATTCTTCCTATGCATCATTTATTATTATACAGTAATATTTCACTAGATAAATTTATCATTTGTTTAGCCATTTCCCAGTTGATGGACATCTTTGTTTCCAGTTCTTTACTACTATAAAAAGTGTTACTATAAAAAAAAACACAACCCAAACCAAAGGGAGGTAAAATCCCTAGTACCAGATAGATTTAAAAGTATATTCTATCAGGGACAGCTAGGTGGCGCAGCGGATAAAGCACTGGCCTTGGATTCAGGAGGACCTGAGTTCAAATCCAGCCTCAGACACTTGACACTTAACTAGCTGTGTGACCCTGGGCAAGTCACTTAACCCTCATTGCCCTGCAAAAACAAAAACAAAAAGTATATTTTATCAAACATTCAAAGAATGATTAATTCTAATATCACATACATTTTTGCAATAATAAGAAAAGCAGATGCCCTTTAATACTCTTTTTATGATACAAATATGGTCTTAATACCAAAACCAAAAAGAGACTAAATAGAGAAGGAAAACTCCAGACCAATATCCCTAATGAACACTGATGAAAAAATGTTAAATAAAATATTAGCAAGTAGGTTATAATAACATATTAATAGGATTATACCTTATTAATAGGTTGGGTTTATGTCAAGAATTCAAATTTGGTTCAAATAAGAAGAGATATTATTAGATATTATTATTAGCTACAATAAAACATTAATAATATAATTTTTAAAATGTGGTCATATAATGTGGTAAGATTATTGGAATTTGGCTGACTCATTGGGAGGGGACACACCTGGCCTGCCCTGAAGTAATGTATGCTGCTGATGTCAGAAGGAGAAACCACTCTCCATAGGCAGTTTTGAAGGACCTCCCCTTTTGGGGGAGGAAGATTAAACGCTCACTGAGGGGAGCTCACTCTCTTCCAGAGTCTTCAGATGTGTCCTTTAGGCCTGGCTGTAAGCTGTTTTTTCCATTGAAGCTACCAGCCCCAGGTGGTGAGTTAAAATATAAACTCTGCTCTTTTGAATAGACTTACGTTAGAGTTAGGAAGATTATCCATATTTCTTTTCCCCTATTCCCTTGTCTTTGATTTTATTAATTTCACCTTTGCTATTTACTTTATTCCCATGAATAAAACCTAATTCATTTGTGAAACAGAGGCTGTTAGGCTCTTTTCTTATTGGCCTGGGAGAAATATCTAAAAAGGCAGTTTGGAGGGGAGGGAGCTTTGAACCTAGAGGTCCCTCATTATTATTATTTTTTTTTTGGAGGGCAATGGGGCTTAAGTGACTTGCCCAGGGTCACACAGCTAGTGTCAAGTGTCTGAGGTCAGATTTGAACTCAGATCCTCCTGAATCCAGGGCCGGTGCTTTATCCACTGTGCCACCTAGCCGCCCCCCCTCATTATTTTTGGGACCCCAATATTATGGCAAGCCACTCAATTAACTCTCCATATATTAAATTTGGCCCCCACAATAAGTAGATGCTAAAAAAGCTTAACATCTATTTTTATTTTTAAAAACCCTAGAAATTATAAAATTAACTGGGCCTTTCCTTAGTATAATAATATCTGTATAAATCCAAGAACAAATATATGTAGTGGATTTTCTGGGTAAGGATACTGAGGTGTTTTGCTATTTCCTTTTTCCGCTCATTTTACAGATGAGGAAATTGAGGCAAACAGGGTTAAGTGACTTGCCCAGAGTCATACAGCTAGTAAGTGCCCTCACTTTTGAACAGGGGGGAGGTGCCTTCCCCATATGTCTTCTTTGGGGTCAAAGTTGATCTATATAATTTCAATATAGTTGCAGTTGTTTTGCTGTTTCTGTTCTTTCCATTTGCATAATGGTCCCATTGTGTATATTGTTTTCTCAGTTTTGCTTACTTTACTTTGCATCAGTTTAAATGTTGCTTTATATTCATTATATTCATCAATTCTTATAATGCTTTTTTATTCCATGACATTCATCTGCCACAGCTTGTTTAACCATTCACCAATTGATGGGTATCTACTTTGTTTTCAATTCTTTGCTACTACAAAAAAAAGTGATGCTATATATAATTTGGTGATTTGGGATCTTTTCTTTTTTTAAATCATTGCCCTCCTTGGGGTATATGCTTAATAGTGGAATTTCTTGGCCAAAAGGTCTAGACATTTTAATCATTTTCTTAAAGCTCATTTGCTTAATACTTTCCTCATTGGTGATTGATTACTCAATGTTCCATGACTGTGTAAGGGGCAGAGTTGACAAGAGATTGAGAGAGAAGAGAGATTTTCATCTTCTGGCATCCAGCATCAAGAAACAAGAATACAAAAATAGATGTGATAAGAATGGTCAGTGTTGTAGGAGTTATAGAAAGATGGGTACACTAATGCATTATTGGTAGAGCTATGAAATGGTCCAACCATTCTGGAAAGCCATTTGGAATAACTGCTAGATAGATATATGCCCCAAGGAGGTCACTAACAAAAATAAAGGCTCCATAAATCCAAATGTATTTATAGCAGCAGTGCTTTTTATGCAAAGAATTGGAGACAGAGTAGATGCCAATCAATTAAGGAATGACTTGAACAAATTTAGTACATAAATTTAATGGAATATTACTGTACTATAAGGGAAAGTAGGGAAAGACTTCACATGAACTGATACAAAGTAAAAGTAAGCAGAGCCAACCCCACACCTCAATATACAAAGATTACAACAACGTAGATGGAATGCACAACAAAACAATTGAAGATGAATTTTGTGAAATTATAAAGGACAAATTCATCCCCTTTGAAGATATATGAACAGATGGCTCTTCCCATTGCTTTGCAGAGGTGGGTGGTTCACAGGGGTGGAACATTTTATATATCAGGATTTTTTTTCAATATATTGATTAGTTTTTGCTGAAATTTTTTCTCTTCCTTTTTTTTTTAAACACTTCTTGTCATAAAAGATGGAAGGGAAAAGGGGAATGGTACAGGGGGAAATGTAGGTGTAAAAACAAAATATATTAATCAAATATTTTAAAAAAATAATTCACTCCATAGCCATAGTGGTGAAAAGTATATGATGTTTTTCTTTTAATCTTTTTATGGTATGATTTTAATATTAAGGTCATTTATCTATTTTGAATTTCTTATGGTATGTAGTGATTGGAATGATGCCACCTGCTGGAGACTTACTGTAGGAAAGCTCCACCATGAGGAGAAGGCCTCTGAGGGCAAGGCCATGCAGCTTTTCTTTGGTGTCAGGAAGTGACATTTGCTGGTGGGAGGAAGAGGGGGCTCTTTCCTCAGGACTCTGGTGGAGAAGGGAGCTAGAAATGCACTCTCCCTTTAATAGATAGATGAATCTAGGCCTTTCTCTTTCTTTTCCCCAAATTCTTATTCTCCTTAATAAATGCTTTAAAAGCCTAACTCTTGCTAAAGCTTATAATTTATTGGCGACCACTCATTAGATATTTTAGACAGACTAGCTAAAATTTTAGCCTCTACAGGTATATGGTATAAAATGTTGGTTTAATCCTATTTTCTGCTAGACTGCTTTACATTTTTTCCCAGGTATTCTTGTTTTTTGTTTTTTGTTTTGGTGAGGTAATTTGGGTTAAGTGACTTGCCCAGGGTCACACAGCTACTAAGTGTTAAGTGTCTGAGGCTGGATTTGAACTCAGGTCCTCCTGACTCCAGAGCCGGTGCTCTATCTACTGCACCGCCTGGCTGCCCCAGGCATTCTTATTAAATAGGAAGTTCTTTCCAATGTTTTGAGTTTATTGATGTTTTTGAGTTTAACTAATTAGTTTAACTAATACCAAATATTTTTAATGGTTACAGTTTTATAATATAATTTGATGTCTGGAAGTGTTATTTCTGCTTCCATTCTTACCTTTTTCCCCCATTGTTTCCCTGATAGTCTAGATCTTTAATTGTAAATAAATTTTGTTATTATCTTAATTTGTAAAGTATGTGTTTGATAGTATTATAATTTTTATTATATTGCCATAGGCCAACCATGAGTATCAGATATCTCTTCAGTTATTTTAAATCATTTTAAATTTCTTTAAATAGCATTTATAATTGTATCTATACATGTTTTGAGTATTTTGTGCATTTTATAGGGTTTTTTTTGTTTCTAGTATTCCCTCCTGAATTTTGATATTACTGTAAAGATATTGCTATAAAGAAATACTATTGGGGGCAGCTAGATGGCGCAGTGGATAGAGCACTGGCCCTGGAGTCAGGAGTACCTGAGTTCAAATCCGGCCTCAGACACTTGACACGTACTAGCTGTGTGACTCTGGGCAAAAGTCACTTAACCCTCATTGCCCTGCAAAAAAAAAAAATACTGTTGATTGCTGTAGGCTTATTTTATACCCTGCTACGTTAATGAAATTATTGTATTAATTAGTTTCTTTGGTGATTTTCTAAAATTTTAAAAGTAAATAATTTTCACCAGCAAATGGAGATGGTTTTGTCTCTTTTTTGTTCATCTTTATTCCTTCAATTTTTCCTCTGGCCTTATTGCTATTTTTAACACCGATTGATTCTTTAAAAGTTAATTATAGATTTCCTTTCAGACTTCATGTTTAGGGCACATTTCATGGTGTTTGCCCAAGGTAATAGATTGCTGGCTATGGTACCATTTCCTCCCATAGCTGTGGGTCAGTGATGTCAAACTCAAGTAGAAAAGGATCTCTGTGGCCAGCATGTTAACTTAGAAAACCACAAATTAATATTATCTATGTTGTATTGCATCTTTATTTACTTCGTGAAACATTTCCCAATTACATTTCAATCTGATTACAGCCACATTCTTGCAGCCCATACCCCTGAATAATGAAATATTAGTGCATTGTAAGAAAGAAACAACAAATATGATAAGTGCAAAGAAGGATGGAAAGATTTACATGATTAATGAAGAGTGAATGGAGGTATGCAGACCCACAACAGAATGAAACAGAGCCAAGAAATATGTACAATGACTATGTGAATGGAAACAACCATAAAACAATTAAAAGTGAATGTTGTGGGTGCAGCTAGGTGGTGCAGTGGATAAAGCACTGGCCTTGGAAATTCAGGAGAACCTGAGTTCAAATTTGGCCTCAGAGACTTGACGTTTACTAGCTGTGTGGCCCTGAGCAAATCACTTAAACCACATTGCCCTGAAAAAAAAAAAGTGAATGTTTCAAAATTACAAGGGACAAACAGAGACCCAAAGAGGAGACATGAGAAGACACTCCAACCCCTTACTCCTTTGCTGAGGTAGGAGATTCATGGGTGATATGTATTCCATATATTTTCAGACGTTTTAAAAAAAAAAAACATTTTTCTTTTTTTTTGCGGGCAGTGAGTTAAGGTTAAGTGACTTGCCCAAGGTCACACAGCTAGTGTCAAGTGGCTGAGGTTGGATTTGAACTCAGGTCCTCCTGAATCCAGGGCCAGGCTTTATCCACCGTACCACCTAGCTGACCCCTTTTTCAACATTTTCCAACAGAACATTGGTTCTGTTAATTTTTTCTTTAAAAATTTTATTTATTATATGATATGGTTGTCTGGGAAGGGGTAGGAAGAAGGATGCTGGGAGAAGTTTTGGTGATGTAAAAAACAAAAAAAATCTATAAATATTTAAAAAAACAAAAAAGTAAATTTTTATTAAAGCTAATGCCATTCTAGATTGAATTAAGAAGGACTGCATGTCGAGAATGATAGAGACAATAGTTCTGCTTTACTTTCCCCTAGCCAGACCATATCTAGAATCAGAATGATAATTAGGGAGGAACAGCTAGGGTTTTGCCCCATGTGCTGATATCTGGTAGGAAAGATGGGTGCACTATCTCTCTCCAGGAAAAGACAATTTCTCTCCCACTGCAGGCCAGAGAACACTCATATCTCTTGGTTTGTATTCCCATGTGGTTTCCTGGGAGAAGAAAGTGGAAGCAGAGATGGGGAGAGGAAGGAGAGTAGAGTGTATGAGAAAGGATGTCTCCCTTCATCCTTCTTTCCTCACACCTTTCCCCATGTCAGACTTCCAAGATTTGTCTGCCTCTCTCCCTCGCCCATTTCCCGTTTTAACTTTCTCCACACTCACTTACTTCTATCACACAGCTAGGAGTGAGTGGTTTGGCAGTGTTTGCTGCCTCAGTTTGAACTAGCTGCTGGCCCTAGCATTAACTGGTGCAATGTCCTGCCTGAGACCCTATTCCCGTGCAGCAACTGCAAGTTTTTGGGGGAGGGCCGAAGAAAGAAGCACGCCCCTTGTCCCAAGAACTAAGACCAATGAATAGAAATCATATTGAGTCAGATTTTGGCTGAATATAAGGAGAGAATTCCCTAAGAACTAATGATTAGAGCAATAGGTTGCTTTATGTCCCTGGAGATATTTCAGTAGAGGCTTGGATGACCTTGTCAGAGGTTCTTGCATCAGGAAAGGATCAAGAGTCCAGGGGCAGCTAGGTGGCGCAGTGGATAGAGCATCGGTCCTGGAGTCAGGAGGACCTGAGTTCAAATCCAGCTTCAGACACTTGACACTTACTAGCTGTGTAACCCTGGGCAAGTCACTTAACCCTTATTGCCCCTGCCTGGCCCGCCCCCCCCCCCCAGTCTTTCAGGCAATGAGGATTAAGTGACTTGTCCAGGGTCATACAGCTAGTAAGTGTCAAGTTTCTAAGGCTGGATTTGAACTCAGGTCCACCTGAATCCAGGGTTGGTGCTTTATCCACTGTACCACCTAGCTGCTCCATGGGATTGAAAAAAAAAATAACATAGTAGCATTCCGTATATAGATGGTGCAGTGGATAGAGTGCTGGGCCTGGACGTAGGAAAACTCATTTCCTGAGTTCAAATCTGGCCTCAGACACTTACTAGCTATATGATCCTAGGCAAGTCTCTTAATCCTGTTTGCCTTGGTTCCTCATCTGTAAAATGAGATGGAGAAGGAAATGGCAAACCTCTCCAGTATCTCTGCCAAGAAAACCCCAAATGGGGTCATGAAGATTTGGACATGACTAAACAACAATAACAAAAAAGTATTCCATTACCATATACTTGTAATCTTCAGCTTAAAGCCCATTTGTGTAACAATTTCCTCATTAGTGATTGATTACTCTATGTCCCACGGCTTTGTGAGGGGCAGAGTTGGCCAGAGATTGAGTGAGAAGACCGTTCTTCAAATTTTGGCTTTCAGCATCAAGAAAGAATCCATGTGGTTCCAGATTCTCTTTAGGAGCATGGGGGGAGTAAAAGACTCTGGGAAGAAGCCAACATAGGGAGAAGCTGGCTCCTTAATCCTAATGTACCACATTAGAGACTTCAGGGAATTTCTCATTAGCTGAAATAGCTTGCTCCCAGTAGGAGAGCTCATTCGCTTTGTGTGCTGTCTGGCATATTGATTTTTTGTTATATGTCATATTTGTAAACTACATGTATTATATATGTTATATTTGTCCAAGACATAAGTTTGGATAAATGAGTTTATTTGCTATTTGTAAGTGTGTTCTTTGTGGAACTGTCATTTGACAGGAAGGGAGTCAAACCTTGGATATATAGCCTGGGGCATTCCTTTTCATGAAGTTTTTGCAATCAGAAGCTCAACCCTAAGAACTAAAAAAAATTAGTAGGGCAGATAGATGTAATTCTAGTCTAGGCAGTCTTTCTCTAAGGGGAACAGTGGTCAGCCTCTGCCTGAGCATAGGGACAATTCCACTCAATTATTGATGAGTTCCTGCCTGAAACCTTCATTATTATGAGAAAGCCTAACCCCATTGTTCATTCTCTACTACAGGCTCACCCTCTAGTCTGACCCATCTCCACAGTAGCTATCTGGCTTCCTGGGGACAATAATTACCTACCTGAATTCATTCCCCAATAATTAGCATAGATACAGTGGATAGAGTGCTGGGCCTGGGGTCAGGAAGACTTATCTTTCTGAGTTCAAATGTGGCCTTGGACACTCACCAGCTGTTGTGACCCAGGGCAAGTCACTTAACCCTATTTGCCTTGGTTTCCCCATCTGTCAATGAATTAGTGAAGGAAATGGCAAACCACTCCAGTATCTCCGCCAAGAAAACCCCAAATGAGGTCACAAAGAGTTGGATACAACTGAGGAAGAACAACAACCTGGAATCTGAACTTTTTTTTTTACTTCCTTTGTAATCTTATAGATTTCACTCTAGGCATTTAAAAACATTATTCTAATAATATCCACAGGCATCACAAGACTGCCAAAGGAGTCATGATTAAGAACACCTGGTCTAGGGTAAAGGTCTTAGTTTCAAATGATGTTTTTTTTTCCTCCAAAAAGTTAAAAACGCCTCTTAAAATACAAATTATAAACATAATTTATAAAACACTTTGAGCCCCCAGGCATTCCGTTAATTTGGATTGGGGATAAATTTAACAGTCATATAAACACAGATTCCCCTTTCCTCTCTCACACTCTATAGCAACACTAACTCATATTAAAATTATCTTATCTTTATTTAGCAAACCATTGTCCAAAAAAGGGTAAATAACCAGGAGGCAGAAATATAAATAGCAAAGAAACCCTTAATAATTAACCTTACCTACTAGTGCTAGAGCAAGAGAAAATCTGATGATCAGTCCGTTGGATTCTCTTAATAAACTGAACTGTGTGCCAGGGAAAGGAAGAAGATCCTTTCACCATGGCTTGATCTCCTGGGAATAAC
This sequence comes from Dromiciops gliroides, assembly GCF_019393635.1. Lineage (NCBI taxonomy): Eukaryota > Metazoa > Chordata > Mammalia > Microbiotheria > Microbiotheriidae > Dromiciops > Dromiciops gliroides. Next base: position 199,448,331 of record NC_057865.1, read on the forward strand.
TGTCCATCTCCATATTCCAAAATTGCTCCTGTAGCCACCTCCCACTACTGACACCGTGCTCTTTCTCTGATTCTACTCCTATGCCTCTCCAGAGACTTCTTGGAAACTCCTACTGCACCAGAAACTCTGCTCTCAATCCTTTAAAAAAATCATTGTAAAGGTTCCCTAATCTTCCCAAGGCTGAAAGTACGGTTGCTACTGACCTGATTCCAGGACCTTCTCCTGTTTTCCAACCTGGGCTGATTTTCCCACTCCTTAAGGGTGCATCATGTTGATGCTAGACTCAGTTGAGACACCGGTTGACTTAGCAGACACTCTATGTGTAGTTCAGAACTCCTCAGGTAAAAAGATAGGCCAGCCTCAGCATGCACAGTAGTGTGTGCTCCCACACCAGCTCCTGCTGTCCTATCTTGCGTTGAGTCCTCTCTTCTTATGCTTGATTTAACACCCAGGGTCTTTAGCCTTCCTTTGAGCAATCAATCCAGCCTTGCTGGAAGGGTTCTTATAAGAAGTACAAGACTACATTTGTCCCAACTGAATTTCATTTTATTAGTTTCAGCCTAATGTAATGCTCTATTCTGTCAAAATCCTTTTGGTTCTTGACTCTATCATTCACAGTGTCAGCTTTGTGTTGGCTGCAATTTGATGAGGCAGGTTTTCAAACTTTTTGGTTTCAGCACCCTTTTACCCTCTTAAAAATTATTGAGGACCCCAAAGAGCTTTTATTTATATAGGCTACACCTATATATTTACCATATTAGAAATTGAAACTGACAAAATTTTAAAACATTTTATTAAATTCATTAAAATAAGCTCATTAGGCATGAATTTAACTGACAATTTTTTTGGGGGGGGCAGGGCAATGAGGGTTAAGTGACTTGCCCAGGGTCACACAGCTAGTAAGTGTCAAGTGTCTGAGGCCAGATTTGAACTCAGGTCCTCCTGAATCCAGGCCGGTGCTTTATCCACTGAGCCACTTAGCTGCCCTGACAAATTTTAAATAGAAAAAAAAAACACCCTATATTTTAAAAATGTAAAATTGGGGATAAGTGGCATTGCTTTATATATCTTTGAAAATCTCTTTAATGTCTGACCTAGTATTTGAGAATTGGATTCTCATAACTGCTTCTGTATTCTGTCTGTTGTGATATGTTACTTTTGTTGAAGTATATGAAGAAAATCTGGCCTCACACAGATATATAGTTGGAAAAGAATGTAGAATTTTAATAGGCAAATAACATCTTAATATTATTATGAAAATAGCTTTGACTTTGCAGACTCCCTGAAATGGTCTCCAGTACCCCTGGGGAGCTTCAGAATGCATTTAAGAACCACTGATCTAAGTCATTAGTAAACAGCACAAGTTTACTGGAGACCTCCTGCCAAACTGACATTGAACTACATTAACAGCTATTTTTTAAATTCCACCAGTCAACCCATTTTCAATTCTTCTGCTTATTTTATTGTCTAATTAAAATCTATTCATCTTCTTCCAAGCACGAGATACTTTATCAGAAGCTTTGCTAAAAATCTAGGTAAACTATATACACAGCATTTCTCTCATTTGTAATCCTATCAAAAAAGGAAATGGGGTTAGTTTGGCATGAGTGGTTCTTGATGGAAGCCCTATTGGCTCTTTATAACCACTTTTTCTCCTTTGATTGTTTGCCAAATATCTCTTTAATGATCCATTCTAGACTTTTCTTAGGAATTAAAGTCAAGTCAACTAGCCTGTAGTTTGCATGCTCTTTTCTTGTCCCCCCCCACTTTATTTATTTTTTTTTGAAAATCAGGATTGCCACTCTCTAATCTTGAAGTACCTCTCCTATTTTCCATGATCTTTTACCTATTACTGGCACATCTGCCACTTCTTTTAGTATCCAAGAATGTAGCTCATTTGGGCATTCAAAGTGACTTGTATTCATCAAGAATGACTAGGTGGGGGGCAGCTAGATGGCGCAGTGGATAGAGCACCGGCCCTGGAGTCAGGAGTACCTGAGTTCAAATCCGGCCTCAGACACTTAACACTTACTAGCTGTGTGACTCTGGGCAAGTCACTTAACCCCAATTGCCTCACAAAAAAAAAAAAAAAAAAAAAAAAAAAAAAAAAGAATGACTAGGTGTGGGGCAGCTAGGTGGCGCAATGGATAGAGCACTGGCCCTGGAGTCAGGAGTACCTGAGTTCAAATCCGGCCTCAGACACTTAACACTTACTAGCTGTGTGACTCTAGGCAAGTCACTTGACCCCAATTGCCTCACTTAAAAAAAAAAAAAAGAATGGCTAGGTGTTCTTTTACCATCCTTTTGTTCTATAATTTCCAGTCTAAAGGTCATTCCCCTTAATTGAGAAAACAGAAACAATAAAAGGAATTGAGTAGCTTTGTCTTCTTTCTATAGCTGGTTATCACCATCCTTTGTCCTATTCCTTTCAGGGTCAAGTATCAGAGTCAGATTCAGAATTCATGTCTCCTGATGTTCTCAATTTATTATGCTTTCCAGTATAACAGTATCTCCCTACATGCTGAATTGAATTTAATTAAGTTGTAACTGACTTGTAACCCAGTACAGCCCAGTTTTGGGCCTACAACAGGGTTTCCTATAGTAATGGTTAATTGAATCAAAGAGAATAGACACTGTGTTTATTATAGTCAAGTATGCTTTTTCTTCAAATGCTTCCTACAGGTTATGTTTTATATACATCTTAATACAGGACACGGTGAGGTTCAGGAAGGTTTTAGGAAAGAATACTTCTTTATAGGTAATACATTCCACCCTGGATCCCAGAGCAAGGACTAGGGTGAATAATTTAGTATCTGTTTATAATATTCTAGAATTGGTTGCTAAGATACAACTATCACATAACCACAGTGTGGTATTCTAAGGAGACAAGTCTGCCTGAGGCAGACGAAGTGGACCTCTTCCCTTTTTCTAGGTCCTGGACAATCTGGTGCTATTAAGAAAAGAACAGACACCCACTAGACACAGAGAGGGAAAAGTCTAGTGTGGAGGTGAGTCTAGATTTAGCAGGAAGCATCTCAAATTCCAGACTGTTGACTGGTAGTCTGAATCTCTGGGTTATGGGCCTATCGATGGATTTGTAAACAATATGGTATTGTCTCTGATAAATTAGCATATCAGTATCATAATTTACTGAACCTAATTTACAGAAACCATATTAGTGTGATTTCCCCACAATATTTAGTGGGAAATCCCTTTGTTTATGTTGTTCAAAGGTTAATTTCCTTAAGTTTACAAAAAGATAGCAAACTGTGTTAAAAAAAATCATCCGGTGAGGAAGTGCAAAATTTAAATTGTTCACCAGGTGGTGCTCTGCTCAAACCATCAGTCCCTCTTTCCATCAATTACTTTTTTGGGTACATGGATAAAATAATTCTTTTCTTGGAGGTAGCAGTATTTCTATAGACCACCAGAGGGCCCTCAGCCTACAAATGTTTAGGCTGTTACCCTTCCACTAGATGCCCCAGGAGCAGATGCTAACTAAGCAGCTTTGATTCCAAAACAGGTTTGTTTGGTTTTTTTGTAAGTTCCAAGCATTAATTTGGGGGATGGAATAAAATATTGCTCAAAATATAAAAAAAAAATGAAATCTATTTATCCAGGGAAGATTCTTAACCATATAGTGATTTCTACCTTCTCTATTTACTGCTTGAATTCATAGACTCAGAGACCTTTAGGATGCTGTGATTACATAATTTATTCTATTCAGGATAAAGTGAAAAAGAAACGAAACCAAACATATCCTCCTCAGACCATTTCCTAACCCTCCTTTCATTTCCCTCCCAGATATTTAGGTGTGCCAGGGAAATTCTGACCACACACTCCCAACTTGTGGAAAAGAAATAGGGTGAGGGATGGGCACTCCCTATTTCAGAATTATGAATGACAATGAAATCCAGCTTACTGAGCTCTTAGACCCAACAAAATTTACAATAATTAATAGTCTCTGCATTCTAAATCTCTTCTTAGAATTTCTAGTTGTTATCTATACCAGCAATGGAATCTTCCTTGGCTGCTCAGGCTTTCTGGTTACCTTGTTCTCAGGGAACTATGGCTTCAAGGTATCTCTGGAGTCCACATCTTTCTCTCTGGTACCAGGTCACTCCTGGCTGTTTCTCTCTCTCTCTCCCAGAAGACCAAATGACAAAGACAAGAAAAGGAAACCCCCCCAAAAAAGGACACTGCAACCTACTGATATATAATGTAGGACTTCTGCTTGGTTGTTTTTGAGGACTTTTTTGGTTTGTTTTTGAGATGCTAGATGAAGGCGAAGAAAGCACCAACTATGTGCTAAGCACTAAAGCTAAGTGCTTTACAAACATTATCTCATTTGATCCTCACAACAACTGTGGGAGGTTATTATTCCCTTCTTATGGTTGAGGAAACTGGGGTAGATAGAGGTTAAGTGATCCAGGGTCACATAGCTACTAAGTGTCTAAGGCTGAGTCTAAAGCATACTTCCTGACTCTGGGCCTGGTGTTCTATTCTCTGAACCCACTAGCTTCTCCTGCCAAGATCATTAGGAACTTCTCTTCTAGTGTCTCTCTTGGAGCATCATCTTCCTGGGTTCAAGAAAAACCAAAACTCAAAAGAGATAAAAAGGACAAGACAAATTGTGGTTCAGAACATATGCCTTAGAGGTCATAGTCTTTCACCTTCAACTATAAATGAGGAAACTGAGGCCCAATGAAATTGTGACTTGCCCAAGGTCACACAGGTAGGAAGCACCAAATCAAACCCAGATCTTCATATTCTGTATCCAGTGATTTTTCCAGTATACTTTCCATTGGATGAGAGACATGCTTTCTTGTTGGTACATGTGCGTGTACAGGTATATGTTTCTATCTGTATATTAATATACAGGGATATGTTCTTGTGTCTAATAGCCATAAAGAACAAACAGCAAATTAATTGGCCGGGTTTGGGGGTTTGTATTCTTGTTGAAAAGGATAATCATTTTGTTTGTTGTAAGTATGCTAGTTTGCCTTCTTTAAAGTTATTAGTGTCCATTAACAAATAAAATGTTTGGTTCTCATTTTATATTAATTTTGTTTTGCTTTTTGTTTTTTTGTTTTGTTTTGGCAGGGGAATGAGGGTTAAGTGACTTACCCAGGGCCACACAGCTAGTAAGTGTCAAGTATTTGATTCCGGATTTGAACTCAGGTCCTCCTGAATCCAGGGCCGGTGCTTTATCCACTGCACCACTTAGCTGCCCCTGTTTTTAAATTTTGAACTTAAACACTAAAAAAGAGGATTTACATATACATAGCAGAACACAAAAAGAGAATTGTATAGGCCACCATGAATCTCCATTTCTATACCATTTGCTTTTTGTTTTAAAAATTATATTAAGAAGTCTACACATCATTTCTAAGCTGTCCTGTTTATATTTCCTTCTCAATTTCTGTTCTCTTTTCTTTGTATTTAAAAATGCTTCAATGGTCCTCTTTTTTTCTATTACTAACCCCTCTCTCCTTTCTCTGTCCCACCCTTATAACTAAAAATTTGAAAGCCTCAAGCCTACAAATGTTTAGGCTGTTGCCGTCCTCCTCTGCTCTTAACTTTCTTCCATGGTTGTTTACACATGCTTCTTCTCATGTACCCTAATTATGAGAAGTAGCAAGTTCCACCCCCTTTTTCTTTTCTGCACTAGTATAGTCTTCCTCTCTTTTCTGCCCTTCTCTTTCCCTCTTTATAATCCATAGAACAGTATGAATCCACCCCCGCCCCAGGTCCTTTGTTTATTTTATTTAGCTGCTTCAATATCCGTTGAGTACCTATTAAGGTTTTAGAGGGATATTTTGGGGATCCAAAAAGGTTCTGAAGAGCAGAGGTGTGCTAGAGTCAGCTCAAACTGGTTCTGGAGGACTGATTGTTAAATTTTCAGTCTGAGCATTTGTATCTTAGAAATCAGAAAACACTACAAATCATGGCTTGATATACTGTTTTTGATTGTCTAGACTTGAGAAAATGATAGATAAAATGTTAATAATGTAGATTAAACAGGGGCAGGTGGAGCCAAGAAGGCAGAGAAAAGGCTGTGACTCTTCTGTGCTCCCAACAAACCTGTCCACATACCTCCTAAAATAATGTCATAAGACAACTCCTGGAGCAGCATAACCCACAAAAAAACAGAGTGAAACTATTTTCCAGCCAAAGATGGCTTAATTGGGTTACTGGGATCATCTGCTGTTTGGGATGATAGAGGAGCTCAGCCAGTGGCACAGATCTAGCCTGTGGCAGGTTGCGCCTCCAGAGCCTTGAAATCTTCAGTGGCTTCTTCTGAAATTTGACTCATGGACTGGTGAGGGGGTTCAGCAGTTGGTTGCGAGGGTGGGGTGGGGTGGGGTGGGAAATAGCTGTGGTTTCTGTTGGAGCTAAGGCCTCTGCCCTATTCTGAACCAGTAAGCAGACTTGAGCAGCAGCAGCCCAATGGGGGAGGGGCATAGGCACGCCAAACTTATGACTATAGAGAATCAGATTTCAATCAGACTTCTGCTTCCAGGTTAAAGAGAAAGCTGTCCATGATTACTTACAGGCCAGGTGGGCTGAGAACAAGACTAATTGTAACCCTGGGACCTGCTGTAGCTTGGGTCAGTGGGTCATGGAAGCAGCACTACATGTTAAGAAGGCATTAAAAGCCAAGAAATAGGTGGTCAAGAGGAGCAGGCAGAGAAAGCAGCAGACCATCAAAAGCTTCTTTGGTGGCAAGGTAGATCAAAATACACCCTCAGAAGAAGATAAAAACAAAGTCAAAGCCCCTACATCCAAAGCTTCCAAGAAAAATATGAATTGGTCTCAAGCCATGGAAGTGCTCAAAAAGTACTTTGAAGATAAAGTAAGAGAAGTAGAGGGAAAAGTTAGAGAGGTAGATGAAAAAATGGAAAGAGAAATGAGAGTGATGCAGGAGGGTCATGAAAAAAAAGTCAACAGCCAAATTGGCCAAATGGAAAAGGAGGTACATAAACTCTCTGAAGAAAATCATTGCTTAAGAATTAGGATAGAGCAAATAGAAGCTAATAACTTTATGAGAAATCAAGACACAATACAGCAAATCCAAATGAATAAAAAAAATAGAGGGCCAAAAATAATGTAGATTAAACTGAAAAATAAGTTGTGTGTGTGTGTGTGTGTGTGTGTGTGTGTGTGTGTGTGTCTCCCCTCCCCCACATCTGGGGGTTAAACATTTATAAGCACATTTATGAGCATACCACTGGTGAAGGGGTACTTGTTTCTTTTTCCCATTAGAATATTAGTACTACATCATCATACTACCTCCTCCAGTAGCTTAAATACATTTACCTTTTTAGGTTTCTTTTTACTGATGTTTGCATTTCAAAGTCCCTATTTAGCTCTGGTCTTTTCATCAGGAATGCCTGAAAGTGATTTGAATTATTGTGTTAAAGATCCATTCTGGGGTGTTTCTCCCTCCACTCCTTTCAGTATTATACTCAGCTTTGTTGGTTAAATATTCTTCATTGTAGGCCTACATTTTCTATCTTTTGGAATATTCAGGATCTTCTGTTATTTATAGTAGAAATTCCCAAATCCTCTTTGATCCTGACTATAGTTCCATGGTACTTAAATTGTCTTTTTTTTTTTTTTAACTTCTTGCAGTATTTTTTCTTTGATGTGAGAGCTCTGGATTTTGGGTATGACATTCCTGGAAATTTTCCTTTTGGATGTTTCCTTCTCACCAAGAGGTGGTTGGTGAATTTTTTCTACTTTCATATTATCTTCCAGTTCTACAATATCTTGACAATTTTCATTTATGATTTTTTGAAACTCAACTCATGGACTGGTGAGTTTTTGTTTTTTTTAAATCATGGTTTTAGATAGTCTAGTGATTCTTAAATCTCCTCCTGACCTGTTTTTCAAGTCAATTGTTTTTTATATCAGATATCTTATAATTTTTTCTATTTTTTCAGTCATTCAAATTTTTTTTTTTAGTGAGGCAATTGGGGTTAAGTGACTTGCCCAGGGTCACACAGCTAGTAAGTGTTAAGTGTCTGAGGCCGGCTTTGAACTCAGGTACTCCTGACTCCAGGGCCGGTGCTCTAGCCACTGCACCACCTAGCTGCCCCCAATTTTATTTTAATATATTTGCCATCTCGTGGGGTTATTGATTTCTGTTTGGTCTATTCTAGTTTTTAAGGAGTCTGTTATTTGGTGAATATCTACTACTTTCTCTTCTTTTTTTTTTTTTTTAGTGAGGCAATTAGGGTTAAGTGACTTGCCCAGGGTCACACGGCTAGTAAGTGTTAAGTATCTAAGGCCAGATTTGAACTCAAGTATTCCTGACTCCAGGGCCGGTGCTCTATCCACTATGCCACCTAGCTGCCCCTACTTTCTCTTCTAAACTACATATTATTTAAATTCTTTTCTCCAGAATTTTAATTTCATTTTTAAATGTCTTTATTTTTTCCTGGGTATTTCTGGATTAGTTGTAGGAAATTCACTGCTTTCCTTTGAATCTCTGCTTGCCATCATTATGGAGTTTACTTGCTCCTTCTAGGCTAGGTTTTATGGGCAGTATCAATCAATATGCATTCATTAAGTGCTTACTATGTGGCAGGGACTGTTCTTAGCACCAAGTATACAAAAGAAGTAAAAAAACAAAACAAGACAAAAATAGTCTTTTCTTTTCAAGGAGTTCACAGTTTAATGAGGGGGAACACATGCAAACAGCTCTACCCAAATTCGATATGTGCAGGATCAACTGTAGATAATGATGGTGAGAATGCACTAGCATTAAGGAGGAATTTAGAAACATTTCTTGTAGAAGGTAGGATTCTAGCTGGGACTTAAATGAAGAAAAGGAAACTAGGAGGAGATGAGGAAGAAGAGAGTTCCAGACATGGGGGATAGCCCTGTATGTGTATGTAACAGGACAGGACAGGACAGGACAGGACAGGACAGGACAGGAGGTGATCCCCACGAGACTGTGAGTTCAAATCATGATGAGCTTGGAGCCAGCATTCCAGGCAGAATAGTTCAACCAGTTAGCTCAGCATGAAAGCCGGAGAAGCCCTGATACCTGGGATCCAAGCTTGAGGGAGGATTTAGATTAGAAACTGCGACTATGCCATATAGGAATTGAGCTAAACTATGACCCTAATCCTCTTCCTCTCCCCAGAAACTGTGGTGGTGCAAAGGGGAGGGAGATTATGCTTCCTACGTATTGAGGAAATAAGCTGCTTTTGTACATTTGTGATTATCCCTTCCAAGGTATTTTGAAGGATTCCCTTGCAAAAGCTAATCTGACTGCTACTGTCTAAATGGTACTGGAGTCCAGGGGTCCATCCCTACAACTGAGAGAACACCATCAGTGTGGAATGGAGCCATTGGCAGAGAGTGTAGATGCCCCATACCCCATTAAAGGTGCTTAAGAAACTTGGAGGAGGGATAAGAATCTAATACACCTGGCTTTCAGGTGGTGGGAGTCAGGATAGCCAGTATTACATTAATAGAATTTTTAAAAAGAAGGAAAAAATAGAAGAAAAAAAAAAGAAATGGGGTCCCAGAATTCCAAGTTCAAAAGATGATACCAACTGCTGAGTCCTGACTGTCTTGTGTCTGGAATTCTCTCTCCTTGTTTCTGCCTCCTGGCTTCCCTAGCTTCATTCTGGTGCCATACTTCCTTTGATTATCTCCACTTTATCCTGTATACAACTAGTCTGTACATAGTTGTTTTGCATGTTGTCTCCCCCATTAGACTGTGAGCTCTTTAAGAGTAGGGACAATCTTTTGCCTTCCTTTGTACTGAGTGAAGTGCCTGTCACCTAGTAGGAACTTAAGAAATGTTTGTTAACTGACAAACTCTGGTATAGTATCTGCTTGAATCTTGTGTCTTTATAGCAGTGCTGAGAATTTAGGTGTTACATATACATACAGGGCTAAATAAGAAATGTGTGCACATAGGTACACACATATAAGCACACGTATACACATGGTATATGTGCTTTACACAATTTATACATATATAGACATGTGTGTATGTACACACTCAGCATGCACATAAGCATGTTACACACACATTACCTACCTGCCTATAGGGCTGTCATGAAGATCAAATGAGATAACTGGATGCACGTTGCAATGCTTTGTAACCACAGAATGCTATATAACAATAAACCAGCATTGTTCTATAGGGAGCACCATGGCATAGTTAGCATCACTAGGTAGGGACTAAGGGGAAATCACTTAACCTCAGTTGATTATGTTACTTTCTATTATTATTTCCATTATTAGCTTTTTCCTATGCATTCCAGAGGAGTTGTACATCTGTATTGGAAGCAGTTTCTAAATCAAAAGTTTCCTATGCTACTAAAATCACAGGTCTGGACCAAAAATATAAACTAACATATATAAAAGAACAACATTAGATCACAGCTATGCAATGTTTTATAGTTATAAAGCATTGTCATTTGATCTTCATGACAGTCCTATAGATAGGTAGAAAAAATAGAAATGTAGGCTCAGAAAATTTCAGGATTCAGCAAGACCTTAGTAGTCATCTAGTCTAATCCCCATATTTTGCAGATGAGGAAACAGGATATACACCTAATAGAGGTGCTATACCTAAGTTCACCCAGCTAGTGGTGGGAAGAGTTGGGACTTGATCACAAGTCTTTAGACTCCAAGTCCATTGTTCTTTCCATCATCTAAGTCTGTCAAATTAATTCATTTAAGTCATTTTTATGCTTCTATGATCTGCCAAAAAATATGTCTTTGTTTAAAGTGATTAGTTATTTCAAATAGTGTTATCTGGCAGGAACAGATAGTAGATTTGAATTGGCTCAGGTGTGTTTGAATTGTGCTGTCTTTCTGGAAAAGGTAGCTTTATTCAATATTTTCTCAGAAACAATTCTTATGAAGATCAGCGTTAAACTAATATGTTGTAGCTCTACTATATAATTGGTATCTGGGAAACTTTTTTGTGAAGGTGCCATGCATGGCTAAGAAATAGGAATATTCTTTTCTATTCACATTCTATATTCTTTAAAGATCAATCACATCTCACTATTTTAATATTCTATTTGAGACTTTCATTTCTTGTTTATTTTTTGGCTATTTCCAGGTCTGAAAGGGGGCAAGTTGAGATCCCCCACTATTATAATTTTGATTTGTTTCTCCTTGTATATCTCATTTAACTTTTCCTTTAAGAATTTTGATGCTATGGCATTTAGTATAGGTATATTTAGTATTGATATCAATTTATTACCTATGTTGCTTTTAAGCAAAATATATATCAAAATACAGTTTTATTTCTTTTAATTAGGTCTATTTTTGCTGTTGTGTTGTCTCAGATTATTATTACTACCTATGCCTTTTTAATTCTGCTGCTTTCCTCCCTTTCCCAGTGTTTTTTAAACTTTTATTTATTTATTTAGGATTTTCCCCATTACATGTATAAAGAAATTGTCGCATTAATTTTAAAACTTTGTGTTCCAAATTCTATTCCTTTCTCCCTCCCCACTCTACTTAAGAACTCAAGCAATCCAATATAAGTTATACATGTGCAGTCATACAAAACATTTCCACATTAGTCAAGTTGTAAAAGAAAACAAACAAAAAATTATTCTTCAATCTGTATTCAGCTACCATCAATTCTTTCTGTGTAGATGGATTGCATTTTTCATAAGTTCTTCTGATAGCATCCTGCTCATCATTTCTTACAGCACAATGGTGTTCCATCCTAATCTCATCCCACAATTTATTCAGGCTTTCCCCAACTGATGGGCATCACCCCAATTTTGAATTCAACTTTTAAAAAATCTCTTTTAGGATACCAAACTAGTAGTGGTATTGCCACTCTTTGGGCTTTTCCTGAGACTCCTATCATGTTTAGAGATCCTACAGCCTTAACATCCAGGGTCTGGATTACTCACTAATACTGATTTAGAGGCTCCTGTATCTAGCAGATAATCATAATACATGTCCCCAACTTTGAGGGTCACATGAGGTTCGTTACTCTGGGAAGGTGAATGCATTGGTATAAAGGGGTTTATAAAATCGGGGTCTGGGAATATGTAGCTTTCAGTATCTATTTTCCACCCCTCCCCTTCGTCTCGTCAATCCTGTGTCCCCCTCTGAGGGAGTCCATGGTTATCCTGATTCTGATTCTGTCCTTCTGTACCTCCCTGATAGGTCTACAGTTATTCTGATACTGTTTCTCTGTATCTCCCTGAAAAGATTTATGTCCATTTTGATTCTGCCTGTAATAAGGCCTATAATTACCTTGGTTGTTCCCTTTCTGATAAAAGTTTCCATAATGATTCCTATTCCCCCCCCCCCCAATTCCTCAAGGCTCTTGGCCATTGTCCTCTTAAGTTCTTGTTTTCTAGTTCTACATTCCCTCAACAAGTGTCCTTGTTTATTGCAGTAAAACCAAAATCTAGGGGGCTGATAGTGATTTTTCAACTGTCCGGTTTCACTGCCTTGTTGTTTTCTGTACTGGAGCTAAAATGTCCTGTCTGTTCCTTTCTTCTCTCTCATTTCCTTCATAAATATATGTTGCTATTTCTTTAAGTCTGTCAGGACTCAAACTATTCCAGCCTGGACACTGCTTTTTAAAAGATTTCTGGATTTCTGGTAAGGACTGATATACAAAATGAGAGCAGACAATATGGGCATCTCTAGGATCTAATGGGTCTAGTCCAGCATATTGCCTGGCATGCTTACACAACCTGTCATAGAATCTATTAGGTCTCTCATCAAGTCCCTGAACTGTATCTATAAATTTTTTGCCAGTTATCAGCCTTTCTAGTACAGGATTCCATTGCCTTCAGCAATGTTTCTCTTGCATCTTTCAACATATCAAAATGCCTAGGGTTATTGGGGTCCCAGTCAGGGTCTTGAATAGGCCACCCAATATCAACCTTTCCTACGGCTTCCAGGCCATTTGCTGCAGCTCTTATATCTGTTCTTCCCCCTGGGGACAATATTGTTTCCATAAGGTCAGTAACATCATTCCAAGTGGGTTGATATGCTCTAAAAATTGTCCTAAACTGGCTGATAACTGCCGTGGGATCCTCATCAAATTTAGGAGTACTTTGTTTCCATGAAACCAAATCCTTGGGTACAAAAGGTGTGTATTGTCTGAGCTTACGTAGAAGTACCTTTATGACCATGGGTGAGGATCTCTTAAAGGGGAAAAGTTTTTATCTTCTCTGTCTCCTCTACAGGGGAATCATTTATTTTTTTATTTGTTTGGTTGGCATGGAGGAAATAGAGGGAGAGGGAATAGGAGTTGGGTCATTTGGAATTTCAGTCTGAACAGCCTTGCATTCAGTCTTGGGTTTGGATTGAGTTGTATTATTGGGCGTTTCGGTTTGGGAGGCCTTGTTTTTAAGCTTAGGCTTGGAATGAGTCAGATCATTTATTGTTTCGGTTTGAGAGGCCTTGTTTTTAAGTTGGGGTCTGGATTGAGTCAGATCATTTATTATTTCAGTTTGGGAGACTCAGATTTAAGCTGGAGCCTGGATTTTCCTCATCCTATATTTTTAGTATGATAATTTCTGCTTGCTCTGGCCCAGATTTTCCAATAAAGTGAATGTTTGGGTGGACATTAGCGTTGGGTTCCCTGCAAATGCCTCAATGTTTGGGGACTAAATGACCCATATTTGGGCCATTCTTCCTGTAATGCCTCATGCCACATAAAACACAGTTTGATAAGTTCTCCTCTGGTTATGATTGAATTTAGTCTAAGTTTTCCCTAATTCCAGTCCATGAGTAGCTTTCCTAATGGGGAATCCTGGGGAATAATCTTCATTCTAATATCCTCCATGACATGCCAAACTTTCCATACCACATAACAAAGCCCAGCAAAACCAAGAATAGGAATAAAAAAAAAATTCATTAAATTCAAACTGACCAAGTATCCACGTGATCTTTTCCACTTCTCTGATTAGTGAAGCTAAAGCTAGAAAAGGGGTACTTAGGAAGTTTAAAAGATGCATTTGAAAATTTAAAGCAAAAACAGCCGATACTTAGCAGTACTCTCCAATTTAAGAGGACAGGGGAGGGGAAATCTTACCCAACTGGAAGATCAGAAGATGGAGATTCAGCTTTCCTCTTTGTGGTCAGCCAAACTGTGTAATTTAAAATTCTAATTGTGGGTTCTAATCTGTCCCCTCCAGTTTGGGGGGGAAACTGGCTAAAATCACTGATAAATGAGTTTAGGTTTTTAAGGGTTCATTAAAAGATATAAGATAGTAAAGAGAGAAAGATCGAGGACAGATTTTTTATAGCATGGAAATCCTAGCCTTCCTAAACCTCCCACTTCTGAAGTCCTCTGCCACCACGCCGATGTCTTGCACCAAAAGAGCAAACTCCTCCACCAGTGTTCACTTCCTCCTTCATGTTCTCCTCCCAGAAATGGGAGGTTCTTCAAGCTGATTGGCTAGCGTCATTCAAATTCATTGGTTCACTGGACCTGAAAGCGGTTTCAAAGTAAAGTTCAAAGTTTTTAGCTTCTGAGAACAATACCCTCTTAAGTACATGCCAGATGTGCTTACAAGTGAGTCAGCAGTCAGTTACTCTCAAGTAATTCAATCAGTTTAGATCAATCTCCAGGTGGTTCCCTAAGTATCTGCTAAATTCCCTCATCTACCACATTCCATTATCTTGACACAGTCAAAGAGTGTGCATGGTTTTATAGCCTCTTGGCCATAGTTCCAAATTGCTCTACAGAATGTTTGAACCAGTTTACAACTTTACCAAGAGTGTATTAATGTCTCATTTTCCCCATATCCCCCACAACCTATGTCATTTTCCTCTGCTGTCCTATTATCCAATCCAATAGGTATGAGGTAGTACCCAGAATTGTTTTGACCTGAATCTCTCCAATCAATAGTGAGTTAGAGCATTTTTTTTCATATGACTATAGGTGGCTTTGATTATTTCTTCTGAAGAACTTCATGCCTTTTGATCATCTATCAATTGGGGAATGGCTCTCATTTTAACAAATTTGACTCAGTTCTCTATTCTGATACTGTTTCTCTGTATCTCCCTGAAAAGATTTATGTCCATTTTAATTCTGCCTGTAATAAGGCCTATAATTACCTCGGTTGTTCCCTTTCTGATAAAAGTTTCCATAATGATTCCTATTCCCCCCCCCCCAATTCCTCAAGGCTCTTGGCCATTGTCCTCTTAAGTTCTTGTTTTCTAGTTCTACATTCCCTCAACAAGTGTCCTTGTTTATTGCAGTAAAACCAAAATCTAGGGGGCTGATAGTGATTTTTCAACTGTCCGGTTTCACTGCCTTGTTGTTTTCTGTACTGGAGCTAAAATGTCCTGTCTGTTCCTTTCTTCTCTCTCATTTCCTTCATAAATATATGTTTCTCTCCTGCTGGAAGTTTTGAATTTTAAATAATATCTCTTCCTTACTCTCTCCTTCTTCCCCCCCTTCCCTGAGATGGTAAGCAATGAAATATAGGTTAGTGTGCAATCATATAAAACATTTCTAAAGCAGACCTGTGGTTACTTACAGACCAGAGCACAGGCCAGAGAAGTGCAGAACGTGCCTCTCCTTAAATTATACCGTATGGGACCCCCTGAAGCTTGGGACAGTGTGTCCTGGAAGCAGTGCCCCACTTTAAGGAGTTAAAAGAAATAGGCTGGGGCAGCTAGGTGGCGCAGTGGATAGAGCACCGGCCCTGGAGTCAGGAGGACCTGAGTTCAAATCCGGCCTCAGACACTTAACACTTACTAGCTGTGTGACCCTGGACAAGTCACTTAACCCCAATTGCCTCACTAAAAAAAAAAAAAAAAAGAAAGAAAAAAAAGAAACTTACTTCAAGTCTTTTTTTTTTACAGTTACTATTGCTAACTATATTACCCTCCATCCTATTCCCTCCTCTTGATATTTACTCTATTTTCTATCTTCTTTCACCCTATCCCTCCTCAAAAGTGTTTTGCTTCTGACCGCCCCATCCCCCAATCTGCCCTCCCTTCTTTCACATCACCCCCCCATCCCCTTCCCCTCCTACTTTCCTGTAGGGTAAGATAGATTACTATACCCAATTGAGTGTGTATGTTATTCCCTCTTTGAGCCAATTCTTATGAGAGTAAGGCTCACTCACTCCCCTGTACCTCCCCCATCTCCCCCTCCATTCCATAAGCTTTTTCTTGCTTCTTTTATGTGAGATAGTTTACACCATTTCACCTCTCCCTTTCCCTTTCTCCCAGTGCATTCCTCTCACCCCTTAATTTTATTTTTTTAAAAGATATCAAGATGGGGCAGTTAGGTGGTGCAGAGGACAAAGCACCAGCACCGGACCCAGGAGGACCTGAGCCCAAATCCAGCCTCAGACACCCAACAATCACCAGCTACATGACCCTAGGCAAGTCACCAAACCCCAACCACACCAGAAAAAAAACACACAATAAAAAATGCTTTAAAGATATCATCCCCTCATATTCAACTCACACCTGTGCCCTCTGTCTAAGTATACTCCATTCAGCTGCACTAATAATGAGAAGATTCTTATGAGTTAGAAGTATCATCATCCCATGCAGGAATATAAACAATTTAACTTTTTAATATCCCTCATGGTTTCTTTTTCCTTTTTACCTTTTTATGCTTCTCTAGGGTCTTGTATTTGAAAGTCAAATTTTCTGTTCAGTTCAGGTCTTTTTTTATCACAAATGCCTGAAAGTTCTCTCTTTCATTGAATTCCCATTTTTTCCTTGAAAGGTTTTAATCAGTTTTGCTGGGTAGGTGATTCGTGGTTGTAATCCCAGTTCCTTCCCCGCCCCGCGAATATCAGATTCCATGCCCTCTGATCCTTTAATGTAGAAGCTGCTCGATCTTGTATTATCCTGACTGTGGCTCCACCATACTTGAATTTTTTCTTTCTGGCTGCTTGCAATATTTTCTCCTTGACCTGGGAGCTCTGGAATTTGGCTATAACATTCCTGGAAGTTTTCCTTTTGGGAGCTCTTTCAGGAGGTGATTGGTGAATTCTTTCAGTTTCTATTTTACCTTCTGTTTCTAGAATATTGGGGCAATTTTCCCTGGCAATTTCTTGGAAGATGATGTCTAAGCTCTTTTTTTTTTTTATCATGGCTTTCAGGTAGTCCAATAATTTTCAAGTATCTTTCCTGGATCTATTTTCAGATCAGCTGTTTTTTTCCCCAAGTTGATATTTCACATTGCCCTCTATTTTTTCAATCATTTGGATTTGCTTTATTGTGTCTTGATTTCTCATAAAGTCATTAGCTTCCATTTGCTCAATCCTAATTCTTAAGCAATTATGTTCTTCAGAGAGCTTTTGTATTTCCTCTTTCATTTGGCTTTTCAAGCTGTTGACTTTTTTCATGACTTTCCTGCATCATCCTTATTTCTCTTTCCATTTTTTCCTCTATCTTTCTTACTTTATCTTCAAAGTCCTTTTTGAGTGCTTCTATGGCCTAATACCAATTCATATTTTTCTTAGAAGCTTTGGATGTAGGAGTCCTGACTTTGTTATTTTCTTATGAGGGTGTATTTTGATTTTCCTTGTCACCAAGGAAACTTTCTAGGGTTAGCATCTTTTTATGTCTGCTCATTTTGTCAGCCTATTTCTTTTTTTTCTTTCTTTTTTTTTTTTTTTAGTGAGGCAATTGGGGTTAAGTGACTTGTCCAGGGTCACACAGCTAGTAAGTGTTAAGTGTCTGAGGCCGGATTTGAACTCAGGTCCTCCTGACTCCAGGGCCGGTGCTCTATCCACTGCGCCACCTAGCTGCCCCAGCCTATTTCTTTTAACTCCTTAAAGTGGGGCACTGCTTCCAGGACACACTGTCCCAAGCTTCAGGGGGTCCCATACGGTATAATTTAAGGAGAGGCACGTTCTGCACTTCTCTGGCCTGTGCTCTGGTCTGTAAGTAACCACAGGTCTGCTTTAGAAATGTTTTATATGATTGCACACTAACCTATATTTCATTGCTTACCATCTCAGGGAAGGGGGGGAAGAAGGAGAGAGTAAGGAAGAGATATTATTTAAAATTCAAAACTTCCAGCAGGAGAGAAACAAATTTTGCCCTTTCTGTGCCTCACAGAAATATTGTAGATATCCAGTGCCGTATGGAATTGACTGAAAAGAAATGGGACCCAACCACTTCAGTGGTGAACTTCAAAAGCCTATTGGAATCAATCCAGAATGCTTCTCAGGTGAGGCCATCTGAACCACTCGACTGGCTTCAGACAACATAGGAAGGGTCCACACTGCCAGCTGGACAAAAACCAGTCGTTCTAAAAAGATGATTGAGCAAAATCTTTGGAGTCAGCAATTGATTTTGCTACACCTACTAAGGCTAGTCCATGTCTCTGGTCTGAGTCTTCCTTCTCTGAGACTCTTCTTTCTCCCTGTCTTTCTCTCCTCCTTCCTCTCACTGCCTCCTTTCCCTTCTTTTTCTCAACTCTTCTTCCTCTATTCTATCTACTTACCAGGGATCTCAGTGATATACATCTCTACAAACATGTACACACGTAACTCTTTGCTCCTGTTTTTCTTTCCGATAGCTACTTCCAGAGACTACCTCTCATATTCTCAACTTACTGGAAAGAAAGATCTTAAGCAGCAAGAGAATAAGTATTTCCACAAGCCAGAATATAACTGAAATCGTCATCAACTACTTAGTCACTGTGGTGAGACCTCTGGCACTCAGGGGATGAGGGAACTTGGGAGAACAAAAGGGCCTGACTAATTCCAAAGGAGTCACTCTTGGTCGGGACTATATTGGTCGGGGATAAGACCTCACATAGTTGGCTAGAGGTATAACTTCCTTTTCTTGCTCTTTGGGCTAATGCCAAGATTTGTGACCTAGGTGGATGTGAATGCTCAGTAGTCGGGAGTATTGGTGGGGGAGGTGGAGCATCTGGTGAATCAGAGAGAAAACCTGGGATTAATTCATTTCAGTCAACATCTAGGTAATACCTATTGTGTACAAACCACTGTGCTAGGCACAAAGGGTAAAGACAAAAGTGAAAAGTTATCTCTACCCTCAAGGTTCTTATTTTCTTCTTGGGAGATATAAAATACTACACAGATACAAGGATACCTTGTTTTGTGTGCTGATGGGGTCAGGAGAAAGCTGTTTGGATATGTGTCCTCCACTCTAGGCCTGGAATATCCTAAGCCAACCACTTCAATGATCCTGCCCTCCATCAGCCATGAGGGCTGTCCCATTAGTACCTTAAACTAGTCAGTCTATATGGTCTCTTTTTGCTCTAACCACCTGTGAATTTGTAATATCACCTTGATGACCTCCCCAGTTTGCTGTCTACTTATTCCCTTATAATTTCCCTGTCTGCCCAAGTAACAGTCACATAGTCAAATTTAGTAATAATAAGAACTCATGTAGGGCTTTAAGGATTAGAAAGCACTCCTTTCATTCTACAGCTCTGTGAGGTGAGCAGTGCAAGTCATTATTTTGCCCATTTTGTAGATAAGGAAACTGACCCTGAGAGAAGTTAAGTGATTTACTTATCAGCAGTCACAAACTAATGTGCTTTAGAGTTGGGATTTCAGTGCAAGTTTCCTACTTCAGTCTGGTTCTCACTCCACTATTTTTTTTTACTACATGTCTTTCCACTATAAGCTTGTTTATCTGAAGTTGGTCCCCTTGTCTGTTTTCTTACTTTTGTACTTTTTGGGTAATTATTTCTCCATGAGGTGCCTGAGTGCATACCTCCTCAGCAGACTCAGCTTCACACCTGCATTCCTGTTTGCTCATTTCTGTCAACCTTCTTGTCAACCCACCTGCTTGTCCCAGGGAATAACCTGAGCCAAATCTATGCTATGTGGAGACCCTCCCCCTGGACAACTCATTTCTTTCTGCCATTCTGGGACCTCCCATCCCCTTCCAATGTGGGGGCAGTGTGAAACTTGGAATTCAGTGCACAGTGAGCAACTGTTTCCCAAAGTCCAGCAGACCAGGCTGCACAGGAAATGGATGTCCCTCTTTCCAGAATCCAAGGAAAGAGCAGGAGGAAAGTGCTGCCGCTGTTCTACTTGCTATAGGAGTCCACAGCCTAAGAGTGGTTATCGTGAGTTTTTGGGACCAAATGAAAATGGAAAGCCTGCCTCAAGCCAATCTTCTTCGAATTATGGGGAAACTTGTCCTCTTTCAAGGTAGGAGTGGGTATGAGAGGGAAGAGCATTTGGGTTAGGGGCAGAAGGAAGACAGAGGAATGGGTCCCTGAATCTACCTCATAATTTTTCTGATCCTCTGACGAGCTTGAGTTCTTGAGGTCTCTGATATAGAAGGGCACACCAGAAATCCAGCAGAGAGATGAAGGGGATTGAGAAGACTCAGTAACGCCACAGGAGATGGATGTTGGAGTTACTGGCAAGGGGGTTGGTTGTAGCACCCACATAATATTCATTGATTGATTAAAATATTTATTATAAATATTAATCAATCAATGAATATTATTTAGTGACTACTACTTCTCAGGCATTGTGTTAAATGCTGGGAATACAAAAACAAAAAAGAAAGATAACCCCAGCCTTCAAAGAGCTTTTATCTAAGTGGGGAAGACAAAATACAAAAGAAAGCTGCAAACATGGTGTCAGAGAAGGTGGGGAAATAGAAGGTACTGAACACAGAGAATTCCAAAGTAAAACAGCCAGGTGAGAAATGAGGAGCTGTCTGAGCTGAACTTTCTCCTTAAATGGAGGTTTGGGATTCATGCATTCTCACCCTCTAATCAGAGAGGCAGAGGTTAGTAGAAATGAGGGGGAGTATCAACAACGATGATGTTCTCTCTCTCTCTTTTTTTTTTTACTGAGGCAATTGGGGTTAAGTGACTTGCCCAGGGTCACACAGCTAGTAAGTGTTAAGTGTCTGAGGCCAGATTTGAACTCAGGTACTCCTGACTCCAGGGCCGGTGCTCTATCCACTGTGCCACCTAGCTGCCCCAATGATGTTCTCTTTTTTTTTTTTTAGTGAGGCAATGGGGGTTAAGTGACTTGCCCAGGGTCACACAGCTAGTAAGTGTTAAGTGTCTGAAGCCGGATTTGAACTCAGGTACTTCTGACTCCAGGGCCGGTGCTCTATCCACTGCGCCACCTAGCTGCCCCCCTGATGTTCTCTTAATGATGAGCTTCCTGGGGGCCGTGGAGAAGGTGAGAAGTGCCAAAGGAGTACAGCCAAGTGAGAAAGGAGGAGAAAACTAGAACCTCAACTAGCCCTGTGGCTTTCTACCATGACTGGGAAACTAGACCATTACAGGATCCCAGATCTTAAATTGAAAGGGACTCCAGAGCCTCATTTTATAGATGGGAAACTTGAGGCCTAGGAAGGTTAGGTGACTTTTCTTTTTTTTTTTTTTTTGCGGGGCAATGGGGGTTAAGTGACTTGCCCAAGGTCACACAGCTAGTAAGTGTCTGAGGCCGGATTTGAACTCAGGTACTCCTGAATCCAGGGCCGGTGCTTTATCCACTGTGCTACCTAGCTGCCCCCTAGGTGACTTTTCCATGGTCACATAGCTAGTAAATGGTTCAGGTGTCACCTTTTTACCCTGAGATAGAAATACCCCTTTTCATCCTCCTTGTGTCTAGGTATGGTAGCCTACATTGGAGCTACATGGAACTATGTCCTACCCATCTTGAGAAAGGCCCAGACTGAAGAAGAAATACTGGGATTATGTAGTGGTGAGAACCTTTCTTAGGACTGGGGCATGGATAGTGGGTGTGGGTGGAAGGCAAGACAGGGAAGAAGATGGAGAGAATAGCATGGCAGTTGTAGCACCAGCCTTGTAGCATCTCTACCCTTGTGGCATGAGAAGCTGAGCCTAGTGCTTGGCAGGGCCCCAGGTGCTTGTAGTGGCACCAATGATGAAGGAATGGGGATATGGAGAGCGTGATTCACTCCTCGCACAGTGAAGGCCAGGAGATTGGTGTGGGAAGAGTACCAACTCTGAATTTCCTATGCAGTGATCAGTGGATTGGCCATTAATGCCCTAAAGCACATTGCTCTGGGCAATGAGGATGAAGAGGCCATGGATATCACAAAGGAGATGTTGTCCTTTAAGGCATGCTTGACCCTCCGAGTGCTTTTTAATCGCTGGCCCCTGAAGAACAAGAGCAAGGTAGAGACAAGCATTGGCTGATATGATATATGGAGCCTGGGCAGCACAATGTCTAGCACCTATGGGGTATCTGTCTATAGTGGCATAGCATAGCTTCCCCCTAACAAATTGAATGAACTCTTCCCTTTTCAAGACACTCAGCTAAGTTTCCAGGTGATAGTAATGGCTCCTTCCCAACCCTTTCCTTTCCTTTTCAAAAGACACCAAGGAAAAGCACACTTCTCCCTGTTCCTCCCCTCCCACTTCATCCCTCTTGTTAGCCAAAGTCATTGAGTTTCATTCCAGGCAGTCATCAGTCAGGAGACAGCCAAAATGGTTTCTCTTAGAGAAATGGTATATTTTGAGTTACAAAATATTACCTATTGCTCGCCAATAACCTAAGGAAACCCTAGAAGTGGGTCATAGGACAAATACTTTTTGCCTTACAGGGGAGCCACTGCACCCTGCTAATGCCTCTTAGCTAAGGCACTGGTATTATTTCCCTGGGGACAGGTGACTGAACAAACCTTGAACATACTGGGAGACCTCTTCTTTCTCATCTCACCACCAAAGCTGAAATGCCAAATATGCTGGTTAATTCGTCGTCTTTTGACCCTGAGCAAAGCAGGTGTGAAGCCCTTCTGCATTATTCAGGTGAATACAAATGTCTCTCCAAAGCACACCGCCTTCTCTGACTTCTAGGGTCCTCTGCCCAAGGTCTAGAGATGCTCTGGAGCTAAGATCACTCTTTGGGTAGGTTGAGTAATCTTACTTACATAATGTGATTTCAAATGATTGGGAGGGTGTTCAAAAAGAAAATATCCTTCTACAATTATTGAAAATTGCAAATTATACCATTGGTCCAGTGTTTTCTAACCCTCAGTCTATAGATCATGTAGTGGTCCTTAGCAAGTTTCTACAGATACCAAAACAGTCCCTATTCTGGTACTTAGAAGTAGTGTCCTGTAGTGGAAATCACAATGGATTTGGAGTTAGAAGCCCTGGATTCAGATCCTGCTTCTGCAACTTGTTGCTTCTATGATCTTGGACAATTCATTTAGTTGCTTTGGTCCTAAAGTTTCTCTAAATCTAAAATGAGGGTGATGGACTGTATGATCTCATAAGTTCTGTTTTTTTTGGTGAGGCAATGAAGGTTAATCCAGGGCTGGTACTTTATCCACTGTGCCACCCAGCTGCCCCCTGATCTCATAAGTTCTCTCCTAAATCTATGATGCTTCCCTTAAAGTTGATCCTCCCTTAGCCAGACTATGGTAGAGAATTTCAGTATGTTTACTTGCCTGATGAATAAGCTCTGTATTGGGCCGAGTGGTACTCAGAGATGTGACTCTGGGGCCATTTTTGAATTATGATTAACCAATAAAACCATATGACTACTCTATGTTCTAATATCAATCAATATATTAAGTGTCTACTAGGTGACAGGAATGGGGTGGCTCAGTGGCATAGTGGATAGAGTGCTGGGCCTAGAGTCAGGAAGCCCTGAGTTCAAATGTAGCCTCAGACACTTACTAGCTATATGACTCTGGGCAAGTCACTTAACTCTTCCTTAGTTTCCTTATCTGTCAAATGAGCTGGAGAAGGAAATGACAAATCATTCTACTATCTTTGCCAAGAAAGCCCTAAATGGGGTCACAAAGAGTCAGACAGTACTGAAAAAACCTGAACAACAACAAGAAAAGTGCCAGCCATTGTGCCAAGCCAGGTACTACACTAATGGACCAGACATACAAAGAAAGATAAAAACAAAACGAAACCAAAAAAACCCAACCCAGTCCTTGTTGCTCTTAGGAGTTCATAGGCTAATGGGGGAGATGGTATGAAAACAACTATATACCACAAAGCTATGTGCACGATAAATTGGGGATAGTCTCAGAGGGAAGTAAGTAAGATTAAAGAGGTCTGGCAGAGGCTGCTAGGAGAAGGTTGGACTTAAGCTGAGTTCTGTAGGAAGCCAGAAAGCTAGGAGGTAGAGATGAGGAGGGAGAGAAGTATAGAGTCAGAAGATGGGGTATTGTGCATAAGAAACAGCAGGGAAGCCAATACCCTCAGAGAATGTTAGGGGGAGTGAGGTGTAAGAAGCCTGGAAAGGTATGAAGGGGCCAAGTTGAAAAAAAAAAGCTAAACAAAGGACTTCTATTCCAACTAGCAACCTACTATAATAACCCATATATATAATATATATATATATATATATTTTGGTGGGGCAATGAGGGTTAAGCGACTTGCCCAGGATCACACAGCTAGTAAGTGTCAAGTGTCTGAGGCTGGATTTGAACTTGGGTCCTCCTGAGTCCAGGACTGGTGCTTTATCCACTGTGCCACCCAGCTGCCCCTATAATAACCCATATGAGTAGTGATGAGGGCCTGTTCCAGGGTGGGGACAGTGTTAGAAGAGAGAAAGGGAAATATAGGAGAGGGATTACAAAAAGGAGAAATGACAATTCTCAAAGGATCTCATGTTCACTTCATCCTTTTAGCTTAAGGCTTTGATCCCTATAAAGTGACAATCTCCTTTAGGAGGGAGAAAAAGGGAGACGCTGAAAGCAGAAAGGGCACAAAATCCCCTGGGACACCATACCTTCTCTTCTCTCCCCCAGCAGAATTTGCCCATTTCTTATACCCAAATTATATTTCAAGCTCTGAGAGCATAGGGAGAATATCTTAGTTGTTCTCTAGCATGGCTATTTGTTGAATTAAATTTAATCAAAGCGAACAGGATGGTTTTTACTACAGGAAGATAAAAAGAAAATTCACAATTATAATCCCTTTGTCAAGGACTTTGTAACCTACTTGAGTATATAGAACATGAGAAATAGTTAAGAATACATATAAGAGGGGCAGCTAGGTGACGCAGTGGATAAAGCACCGACCCTGGATTCAGGAAGACCTGAGTTCAAATCTGACCTCAGACACTTACTAGCTGTGTGACCCTGGGCAAGTCACTTAACCCTCATTGCCCTGCACACACAAAAAAAAAAAAAAAGAAAAAGAAAAGTCATAAAGAATACATATAGGAGGCAGCTAGGTGGCGTAGTGGATAAAGCACTGGCCTTGGATTCAGGAGGAACTGAGTTCAAATCCAGCCTCTGACACTTGACACTTAACTAGCTGTGTGACCCTGGGCAAGTCACTTAACCCTCATTGCCCTGCACACACACACACACACAAAAAAAAGAATACATATAAGAAAAACATAACTGAGCTAATAAATCACCTTATGTTTATGCAGGAAGCATTTTCACACACATGATAAGTTCATATATAACAACCCTATGAGGTAGGTGAAAGATGGATTTTCATCCTTTTTTTAAATTAATGAGTAACTGAGTACCTAGGTGTCACAGCAGATAGAATGACAGGCCTAGCATCAGGAAGACTCATACTCCTGAGTTCATATCTGGCCTCAGACTGGTTATGTGACCCTGGGAAAGTCACTTAAACTTGTTTGCCTCAGTTTCCTCATCAACCACTCCAGTATCTTTGCCAAGAAAACCCCAAATGGGGTCATAGAGAATCAGACAGACTGAACAACAGTAACTGAGGTAGAGTGATTTCACCATGAAACAATTAGTTGTTCAAAGGTCATCTGATTTCCAGTCCAGTGTTCTTTGCATTCCATCCATATTATGTGGTGTTTTGTTTTGTTTTTTTTTTGGTGAGGCAATTTGGGTCAAGTGACTTGCCCAGGGTCACACAGCTAGTAAGTGTCAAGTGTCTGAGGCCAGATTTGAACTGAGGCCCTCCTGACTCCAGGGCCAGTGCTCTATCCACTGTGCCACCTAGCTGCCCCTATGTGTTCTTTTCTTGGTGAAGATGGCACCACTGACAGATGTGCTTCGAGATGTTTTCTGGGTAGTTGTGCCTATTACCCAAATTCTCTTGGGGAATACCTTTGTGTTCATGGTAGACACATATTTGTGAAATGGTTATTGAGGGGTGTCATGTAGTCTAGATGTGAAGTTTTATTTTGTGAGGAACTAGCTGTTTCATATAAGGAAAGGACGTATAACCGTAACCACCCAAACACAGCATTCTTACTGTTCTATTTTTATCATGACCAATTCTATCTGGAAATGGGCCCATTCAACACATGCATAGATACATACAAAGTTTTACATAGTTATGGTTAGAGATAGCTATATACATGTACACACATATGTACCTCTACACATATATACACATAGATGTATACACATTCATTTATATTTATATATAAAATTAAAAGCCATGCAAAAGCAAATCCTATTTCAACATACTTTGAAAGAGAGCTATTGGTCATGTAAAAGTGTGGTTATTTGCCTCTTTTCAAGGGCACAGAGGAACAAAAAGAGAAAGGTACTTGTGAAACATTTGGACATTGAAAATTTGGCTTTGATTATAGCTTGGTATTGCTGTAGACTAAAGAACCCCAGAGAAGTCTTGACATTCAGCTCTGTTTACTTAGCTATCTGACTCTGGCAAATCATTTCCCCTCTCTGGGCCTCATTTTTCTTCTCTGTAAAGGGGAAACAAGAATACTGGTTTTACCTCCCTCAAAAGGTTGAGTAAAATACTTTTCAAACCCTCAAGTGCTGTGTAAATGTGAGCTATCATCACTAGAAAGAAAGGCAAAGTAAGGAAGCCCATATGGGGAAGCCCACCTATGTATTGGTAAGAGCTTGCTTGTAACTGCTTGCCTGAAGTCAGAATTCACTGTTTTCATGATTTTGAATGGCCCCGAATGTTTTTTCCCCTTTAGTCACTCACCGTAGGCTAACTGGAAGATTTGTGGCACATCTGAATAGGTTCAGACTGAAAAAGCTTTTGGGAAGAATTGAAAAGGACAGGATTGGGAGTATAGCAATACTTAGAGAAAAGATGGGAAGTGGGAATGGTTTCTTCAGCGCTATTCCTTTTAATCAGAAAACCATTTATGAAGCACCGACTGTGTATGGGTCACTACTCTAGACACCTGAGGAGCTGAAAAGTTTGCTTAAGATCATTTCCATGCTGTCATAGAACTTATAATCCAGTAAGGAGACACAATTCCACCCATACTTGAACAAGTATTTCTCAGAAAACAGTCATCCAGTCTTTGCTCCAAGTGAGGGGGAAAACTTGAGCCAGCTCATTTCACTTTTGGAATGTTCCAAAATTCTAAATGAATGCCATCTTCTAGCATTTCTAAATCTACCTCTCTGCTATATAATCATAAAGAAAATGGCACATGTCAAGTAGATTATTAAGGGACAAAGTGCTAAATGAAGTCAGGGGGAGGTGGTAACCGGTCATAGGTTTGGAGTTCTGACTCTACCCCTTGCATATAGTGTCTTTCCCAGCTCCTGGAAGCTGTGGCTGCCAGCGGGTCTGGGGGTAAGAATCTGGTGTTGAAGTTGGATGATCTTATGGTGCTGTTGTCTTCACAGGTAAGCTCTGGGGGAATCAGGGAATCTGGGCTCCTTGAGTCTATGTGATCCCCACCTCCATGGAGATAGTGGTCACTCCAAGAAATCCAGCCAGTATCAGGTGTTTGTGTCATTTGCCTCAATTGTTGTGTTCCCTAGGAAAATGCATGGGTCCTGTGGAGCAAGACTGGAATCCTTCCCCAAGCTAGGTTGGACAACTTCCCATGAGGCCAGACTAGGCAGAATTTTCAGTGGTGGAAGGCCATTGTTGCTTTTTCCAGCACTGGGAAAAGAATGCCACAGGAAAATTCCCAATTTTCTTGGGGGTAGGGGTGGGGAATGGGATATTTTATTCATGATATGGTGAGGAGGGAAATGATTACATTTCCTTCATAATTCAATTCGACTCAATTTGGTGAACTCAAGCACCTAGTAAGTTCCAGGCGCTGTACTAGGTGCTAGGGGTAAGACTGAACACCTCCTTTAGCATGAAAAGAGAACCAGCCTTCAATGTCTGGCACTGAAGTCCAGGGAGTCTCTGTTTTCCTTATGACTGTCCCCTCTTTCCATTGCTCTTTGCTTTAGTTCTCCTCTCAGTGCTAAGAACAGTAGCTTCTTATAACAACTCTCTAAAGCGGCTTATTTCAATTTGTAGATAAAGAAAATCAGGTCAAGAAAAGTGAAGCGAATTGCCCAAGCACACACAGCCAAGCATGCGGCAGGGACAGGGGTTATAACCCCAATTCTCTGACTCCAACTTCAATGCTCTTTCCATGACAGTGGGTTGGTTCCCATGACAAGGGGCTCCTATGGGCTCTGGTTTCTCTCTCCAAACAGTTTCTCTTCTTATAGGTGATTTGGAAAGTTATCAATGTAGATTCACATTTACTTCAGAACCACAACATGGCCCTGAAGTCCTTCCATATTATGAGTAAGAACAGAGGGTCCCTTGGCTTGGGCTAATCAGTGAGGAGGGAGGAAGTTATATGGGCCATGAATAATCACCTTCATTTCTGCCTTTCCTGGAGACTGCCAAGGCAGTCCAGAACCAACCTCCATCTTCTGTGGAGAGTTGGGGCTGGGGTACAATACATCTGTCCTTATGGATAGCTAATCCAAATCCGAGGCTCAGAGTAACAGATATCAACTTTGCATAGTATGAATTCAAAGTGCCTGGAAATAGTCCAAACTCTATCTCTGTTCTTTTTCCCCAGTATCTCTCTGCTCCCTAAAATCTTCCAGAGGGGACCTAAGCCCAAAGAGGCTGAGATATAATTCTAGGAATGATAAAGGCTGTTTATCATAATTAGGCAATGACGATTGAAGGGGAAATGGGGGTAAGGGGTGGGTTCTAAGCCCCTGCCCATGATCCTACCTTTTCTGTAACAGGTGAGCCCTTGGTAAATAATCAGAGGCAGCGTGGTGTTATATAAGGGGCTGAGAAGTCAAAATCAGAAAACTTGGGTTCAAATCCCAGCTTGTTTATTTATTTTCTGTGTGACTTTGAACAGATCACTTTGTTTTTCTGTGCCTCAGTTTTCCTATCTATAAGGGGCAGGACTA
Source organism: Dromiciops gliroides (assembly GCF_019393635.1). Taxonomy (NCBI): domain Eukaryota; kingdom Metazoa; phylum Chordata; class Mammalia; order Microbiotheria; family Microbiotheriidae; genus Dromiciops; species Dromiciops gliroides. Next base: position 199,477,374 of record NC_057865.1, read on the forward strand.
GATGACTTCTAGGTTCCTTCCCATTCTAGAACCTCCTTTCGTTCTCTTCCCACACATACCTCTCCCACTTTCTTGAATTCTACTCCTCTGGTAGCACGGCTATGCCACCAAGAGATGGCCAAATTGTTCCTGAAGAGCATGGACTCCAAGGATGTATCCAAGGTCATGGTAGCACTCCAGATCTTCAAAGATGTATTCCAGGAGGGTGAGTATGTTCAGAACCTCGTTATTGTTGGTGAGAGAGAATGGGAAGGTCTGGGTCTAGCAGAGTTTCTTCTTTTCAGAAGCAATGTGGTAGAGTAGTATGGTGGGCTTGGAATCAGAAGACCTAAGTTCTAGTCTTAGCTGTGAGAACTTGGGCAAGTCATTCTTCTCTGAACCTCAGTTTCCTTTTCTATTACAATGGTGATAATAATTGCACTATCTATTTCATAGGGCAATGGTAAGGTTTAAATAACTGATAAGAAAGCAGATTATAAAGTTATATATAAATGTATGTAAGATATTATTCTTATTATTCACCAACAACTAGGTAGGTGCTAAATAGTCTGGGGAAGATGCAGCTGTTTAACTTCCAAGGAATAATAAAGCGACCCACAGGTTCTTTCAGGGCATCTAGCAAGTGGCAGAGGAGGAGGAGAGTAGTGGTGGTCCATGACTGGATATGGGGCAGTTATTTGTTGACAAATAATGACAGTAATCTGCTGTTTCCTTGAACATGGATACAGAGATGCTCTCAAGTGGGAGACAGACTCCCAAGACTTGTCAGACTGGTTGTTTACTAAACTACTTTGGGTGATTCAAGTGGACACAAATGAAACTAATGGATGGAAATTAGAAAGGGTCAAAATGGAAGAATCTTGGGCATGAAACTGAAGATGTTAGGGGCACATGTGTTAGTTTTACCCATTGAAGGAAAGGAACTCTGAAGAGAAAAGTAGATTTGGGAAGTGAAGGGTTGGTTTAGAAGATGCTGTATGAGAATGGAATCTGGATTTCTGGATCACCATTCAAAATACAAGACAAATACTTGCATAGGGATGGAGCGCCTATAATAAGACTTGGCAGCAATATATTTGTCTGGAGTCTTGCAAATCTAATCAAAAGGAATTTAAGCTAACATGAAGGGGATGTGTATATGTGTGTATGTATGTGTGTTAGAAAACTGCCTATATATTTTGTTTGGCAAACAAAATAATGAGACATTGGCTACAAAGTAGGAAGAATAGTGGTTGAAATACCCAGAAGTTAATAGGAAAAAATTAAGAAAGGAGCTAATAATAGAACTCATGACTTCAGGTATCTATATATAAATGTACAAGTATGTCTCGTAAGCAAGATCAACAAGACATACTAATGCAAGGAAACATTTGTCCATTTAAAGTTAGTTAAATGACACCTATGGCTGGAATATAGCTATGAAAGGGTATACCTTATGATTTTTTCACTTAATAGCATCTTATTTTTTCCTGATTACATGTAAAGATAGTTTTCAACATTCATTTTTGTAAGATTTTTAATTCCAAATTTTTCTCCCTCTCTCATCCCCAAGAAATCAAGCAATCTGATAGAGGTTATACAGTACAATCATGTTAAACATATTTCCACATTAGTCATGTTGTGACAGAAAAATAAGAACAAAAGGGAAAAACCATGAGAAAGAAAAAACAAAAAGCAAAGTGAAAATAATATACCTCAATCTGCATTTGAACACTATAGTTCTTTCTCTGGATGTGGATAGCATTTTCCATCATGAGTCATTTGGGATTGTTTTAGATCATTGTCTATCATAACTGATCATTGCACAATGTTGCTGTTACTGTGTACAATGTTCTCCTGCTTCTGTTCACTTTATTCAGCATCAATTCACATAAATCTTTCCAGGTTTTTCTGACATCTTCCTGCTATAGCACAGTAGTATTCTATTACATTCATGTACCACAACTTGTTCAGCCATTCCCCATTTGATGGGCATCCCCTCAATTTACAATTCTTTGCCAAAGGGTATACCTTACTAAAAAGGTTACAGTAACAGCAATATTGTTTTAAGAACAACTCTGAGTAAATAAATAATCTTGACTATTATAAATAACCAAATTAACTACAAAAGATATATGAAGGAAGACTCTATCCAGAGAAAGAACTGAGAAATAGAAGTATGTATAGAATGATTTTATATATATGTGTGTATATATATATACATATACATACATACATATATATATATATATATATATATATATATATATATATATATATGCATACCTAATGGTAGTCATCTCTAAGGTGGAGGTAGGGACAGAAGAAAAGAAGGGAAAAATTTTTACATGATAACTTTACTATATATTTAAAAGGAATAGCAAGTTGTATATAATAAGTATGCAGTTTCATGTGCATTCATCTTTTAAAAATTATACTATGAGGGGCAGCTAGGTGGCGCAGTGGATAAAGCACTAGCCTTGGATTTAGGAGGACCTGAGTTCAAATCCAGCCTCGGACACTTGACGCTTAACTAGCTGTGCGACCCTGAGCAAATCACTTAACCCTCATTGCCCTGCAAAAAAAAAAAAATTATACTATTGGGGCATCTAGGTGGTGCAGTGCATAGAGCACCGGCCCTGGAGTCAGGAGTACCTGAGTTCAAATCTGGCCTCAGACACTTAACACTTACTAGCTATGTGATTCTGGGCAAGTCACTTAACCCCAATTGCCTCACTAAAAAAAAAATTAAAAATTATACTATGTTATGGAGATTCTTGTTTTATTCCATAAATTAAAAATAAAATAACCCAAAATTTAAAAAATAGGACAGATAAAAGGGAACAAGCAGCATTGATTATCACTATAGAAACTTTCTAGAGTCAACATTTTTTTCTGTCTGCTCATTTTCCTAGCCTATTTCTTGACTTTTAACTCCTTCTTAAAGTGGGGCACTGCTTCTAGGATGCACTGTCCTAAGCTTCAGGGGGTCCAAGGTGATATGATTTAAGGAGAGTCATGTTTACCACTCCCCTGACCTGTGCTCTGATCTGCAAGCAACCACAGGCCTGCTTCTCTGCCCTCCAACCTGGAATGGAGTCCTGCTGCACTGTGGCTGCAAGCTCTGGTATACCTGCACCCCTTCCCAACCTAAGCTGCCACTCAAGACTGCAACCCAGACCTCAGCATGGGCAACACAACAGAGTTCTGTCTCAGTGCCAGCAGAGACCACTGCAATCTCCCCCTGGACAACCGCTCGACCCCCTCACCAGTCTGTGGGCTGAGTTCCAGAAGTAGCCACTGCCACATCTGATCCCTGGGCTCCTGAGGCTTGTTTCTCTGGGGCGGCCTGCCTGGGGCTGGATCTCTGCTGGCATGACCTGTACAGGTCTGGGCTCTACTCTCACCCCAGTACAACAGACCTTTCCTGCTGACCTTCTAAGCCATCTTTGGCTAGAAAATGATCTCACCCCATCCTTTTGTGGGTCCTGCTGCTCCAGGAATTGTCTTCTGGCATTATGTGAAGGTATTTGGAGGGGTCCTGGGGAGATCTCACAGAAGTCACTGCCTTTCCTCCACCATCTTGGCTCCACCCCAGCAGCATTGATTATTAAGAAAATAAGTTCACATGAGGGAAGCTAGGCCCCACAGGCCCAGGAAGAGCATTTGGATCAATGGAGGAGGAACTGGAAGCTTTATTGTCAACAGTGTATGTATATAAAACACCACCTAGACAGAAAGAGGAAATAGATTTATTTGGGAAATAGGGTCATAAGATTGGCATAGAAGCACATAAATGAGGTGGTTTTTTTTTTTTACTTTATTGAAAATATTCTTCACAGGGTGAGAGAATCAATGGAAAACTAGATTCTGGATCCAGTTTTCACCAACTGAGCACTGGTTTCTCAGTCAATCAAACAGTCAGTAAGCATTTATTAAGTTCTTTATGTGCCAGGCATTGTGGCAAAACTCTGGGAATACAAAGAAAGGCACAAGATAGTCCTCATTCTCAAGAGTCTAATGCGGGGGATGATAAAAAATAAATATGTACAAACAAGCTATATGAATGATAAATAGGAAATAATTAAGGGAAAGGCACTGGAATTCAAAGGAATTGGGGGGGGCAGCTAGGTGGCACAGTGGATAGAGCACCGGCCCTGGAGTCAGGAGGACCTGAGTTCAAATCCGGCCTCAGACACTTGACACTTACTAGCTGTGTGACCTTGGGCAAGTCACTTAACCCCAATTGCCTCACCAAAAACCAAAAAACAACAACCAAAAAAAACAAAACAAAGGAATTAGGAAAAGGCTTCCTGTACAATCTGGGACTTGAAGAAAGCCAAGAGACACAGAGGAGAGGGAAAGCATTCCAGGCATAGAGGACAGTCAGAGACAATCCCTGGACCCATGAGATGGAGTGCCTTGTTCAGGATCAAAGAGTAGGGGATGAGGAGGAGAGGTAAGGTTGAAGAATAAGACTAGAAAAGAAGGAGAGAACTAGATTATGAAGGACTTTGTGTTGTTTTTTTTTTTTTTTAGTGAGGCAATTGGGGTTAAGTGACTTGCCCAGGGTCACACAGCTAGTAAGTGTTAAGTGTCTGAGGCCGGATTTGAACTCAGGTACTCCTGACTCCAGGGCCGGTGCTCTATCCACTGCGCCTATGAAGGACTTTGAATGCCAAGTGGAAGATTTTGTATTTGATCCTAGAAATGATAGAGTTACCTGAGTTTATTGGTTGCTGGGATCAAAATGATGAAAACCTTTTGAGGATGTGACCACTCTATTTTAGAATTTGTGACAGATGAGAAGAAAGCAGGGTATAGGTTGATATTTTCCCTAGATTTTGAGAGAGCATATTTTCAAAGGTTCGGATGAATGACAGCCAGATCCTATGGACTAAAATTCTATGGAAAAAGCAAAGTCAGAAGACCTGGGAAACACTTATGAAATTCTAAAGACTAAAGAAAAATTCCATTAAGAAGGGAGAAAGGGAGTTATTTAAAGAAATGCACAACACACAGAGACACAGATACACAGTGTCTCCCAATTTTTAGTTCAGTTTTAAGTGATTTAAACTTAATATGGAAAAAAATGATAAGTAACGGAGGAGGAATACAAAAGCTCCTGGTTCAACATCCATCCATCTCCTGGTTCTTAACTGTGGGTATGATTTGAAGTGTAGACTTGGAACCATCTTGACTTTCTCTACACCCTTTCTCCTGGTGATCTTAGCTTCTGGGGATTCAATTATCATCTCTATGCAGATGATTCCCAAATATACATCATTATAAACACATATGTCCAGACCTAATTTCTCTGATATCTAATCCCAGAGTACCAACTGCCCGCTGGACATCTCTGCCTGGATGTCTCATAGGCATCCAAAATAGAACAACTTATTATCTCCTCCCTGAGCCTACTCCTCCAAACTTATTTCTGTTAAGAGGGCTACCATTCTTCCTTTTTGCAACTTCAGAGTCATTTTTGATCATACCTCTCCTTCTACCCTCATAGCTGATCTGTTGCCGAGTCTTGTTGGTTTGATTACACATCTGCCTCCTTTTTTCAACTCACACTATTTCAGTCCCTTATCTCTAATCACAGAAACAATTGTCATAGCCTCTTCATTGGTCTCTGCTTCCAGTGTCCCCTCCCCTCACAATCCTCCCTCTGCACTGCTGCCAAAATCATCTTCTTAAAGCATTGATGTCCCTCTCCTGCTCTAAAATCTCCAGGGGCTTCTGGTCACTTCTAGTATAAAATACAAATTCTTCAATTTGGTATTTTTACAATGTGGCTTCAGACTTTATTTTTCCAGACTTTAAAAAAAAATTATTCTCTTTTATGCATCCTAAGTACAAGCCAAATTGGCCTCCTGAACTTAGTCTTCCCTAAACTTATCATTTTCTCTTGCATAGACCATCCCCTTGACTAACATGTACTTTCTCTTTTGTACAACCACAGAAGCTTCTTAAAAACCCTTAGCTCCCTTCAAGGCTCAGTTCAGGTGCCATGTCTTTTTTTTTTTTTTTTTAGTGAGGCAATTGGGGTTAAGTGACTTGCCCAGGGTCACACAGCTAGTAAGTGTTAAGTGTCTGAGGCCGGATTTGAACTCAGGTACTCCTGACTCCAGGGCCAGTGCTCTATCCACTGCGCCACCTAGCTGCCCCCAGGTGCCATGTCTTGTTGGAACCCTTTCCCATTCTACCTCATTATGAGTGTTCTCTCCCTCTCCAAATTATTTTGTATTTACTTATCTATATACATAAGTGCATCTCATAGAATATGAGCCCTTGAAGACTGATTCATTGTAGTTTTGATCTTTATATCCTTATTGCCTTGAACTTTGCGAGGTGAGGGGGGTCGTGATTCTGATCTATGATTTCATTACTATATAGAGTTCCTTGTTGAAAAAAAAAAAACTCCTACCCTTATCTGTAAGATTTCTGGGGACCCTGAAAGATTACACAACATGCCCAGCGTCAAAAGCATGTGTCAAATGTAGAACTTGAACCCAGGTAGCCTTGATACCTGAGCCTCTACAACCTAATGTGGAAATGTTTTGCATGACCACTCATGTATAACTTATATTGAATTGCTTGAGTTCTTGGGTAGGAGGAGGAAGAGAATTTGGGAACACAAAGTTTTAAAAAAAATTTGATGTCAAAATTTGTATTTACATGTAATTTGGGAAAAAGATACCTGGGCCTGGCTCTTTATTCACTAAACTATCCACTCATCTGTCTTGAACATCCTGATCAACATCTTGCCACTAGACCCAGTTCTGGAGGAGAGAGTGAGGCTGGTGACTTTGCAGAGCTTTGCCTCACTTAAATCCAATTCACTGTAAGTCATGACATCACCCTGATGTCATGGTCCTCTTCAAGAACGAAGGACAAACAACCACAGTCCATTCACTTGCCTTAACCATAGTAAGTGCTTAATAAATTTGTGTAGCACCATTGTTGAATTAAAACTATACTATACTGTACTGTTATGGTGGAAGAGATATGGTGTGCAGCAGAGGCTATGAGTAAGGAATGTGATAATGATGGTGGAGAAGGGTTAATTGACTACTTGTGCCCATTTAGAAGATAAGGTAGAATTTCAGAGAGTATTGGAAAACTGTAGATCTTTTGAATTTTAAATTTTTTTTTTTTTAGTGAGGCAATTGGGGTTAAGTGACTTGCCCAGGGTCACACAGCTAGTAAGTGTTAAGTGTCTGAGGCCGGATTTGAACTCAGGTACTCCTGACTCCAGGGCCGGTGCTCTATCCACTGTGCCACCTAGCTGCCCCCTTTAAAAAAAATTTTTTTTAACTGTAGGTCTTTTGAAAAAAAAATCAATGATATTTTTTACATCAAAATAATTTCCCTATGTAGCCTCTATGTACCCATGCTTCCCCAAATCTCTTTTATAACAAAGAAAAACAGTAAAGCAAAATGCAATAATTCATCAATGGTACATCAGTCCACATTTCCCACACTGAGCACCCATATTCATCTGACCTCTGGATTAAATGTTTGTCATTTAATTTACTTTGTCATTTTTATTTATATTATTGTGGTCATTATGCATATTATTAATCTTCTTTTGCTTATTTCTTTCAAGTCTTCCCATATTTTTTCTGTACTCCTTATGTTCATTGTTTCTTAACATCACAAAAATATTCTATTACATTCATATACCACAATTTCAACCAATCTCCAATTGATGGGCATCCTATTGTTTTCAGATTTTTTTTTTACTATTGTATAAGAAAAAATACAAATACTGTACTCTGTTTTAGGTGCAAGTTTGCCAGAAATAATTTTATTTAATATTAATATCCAAACATTTCTAGCTTAGAAATGTCCAAGCTGGCATAGTTCCCCCTCTCTCCTTCCTACCACCATGTTCTCAGATATCTCTCTACACCAGGGCTTCTTAAACTTTTTTTTACTTGCGACCCCTTTTCACCTGAGAATTTTTTTTACACAACCCCGGGTATAGAGGTACATAAAATAGATATACAAATCAAACATTTACTACCAAATTTTTTGTGACCCCCCCCCCCACATTCAGTTATATGATCCCATATGTGGTCATGACCCACAGTTTAAAAAGTCAGGCTCTATACGAAAGCAATTTTTAGTAACATTTATAGGAATATTGAAGAAGAAAAATCATAATACATTAAAATAAAAGGTTAGCCCCACAAGTTTTAGGTTAACATTCTGTTGTTGGTTTTTTTTGAGGGGCAATGAGGGTTATGTGATCTGCCCAAGGTCACACAGCCCATAAGTGTCAAGTATCTGAGGCTGGATCTGAACTCAGGTCCTCTTGAATCCAGGGCCGGTGCTTTATCCATTGCGCCACCTAGCTGCCTCCTAGGTTAACATTCTAGAACAAAAGTCTCATAATAGTCACTAAACCTTCAACTAGAACTACTGGGTTCTTTCCTTGACTACAGCTCTTAAGGATTGAAAGTGTCTCCTCTCTATTATCAATATTATAATACTTTCTGAATAAAAAAGAAGGCACACTTTCTTGGAATGGAAAAGAGAGCACTTTCCTTGGGTAGGTTACAGGCTGCTTGCTTCATGAGCTGGGGAAGGCAATGATTTTAGACCTTAATGCATTTCCAAGACTTTAGCCTTTGTTCTTGGCCTTCTATATCCTTTCCTAAAGGGAAGAGTCTAGAAGCTTTTAGGTTGGAGAAAATATAATTTAATATTTTCAGTTGAACTAAAAAGGAGGTTTTTAATATGCTTTCACACTAACACAAAAATGCTGTTATGAATATTTTGGTATATATGCGACTTTTTTTTGTCTTCGACTTCATCTTGGTACATGGCTATAACACATGGTCCACATAAAGCCAATTTTCCCTATGTATGTTTATGAGGGCAGACAGTACCCAAAAAAGATGCAAGCAATCAAACTTTAGTGATTATCCATCAGCTTTTTTAGGAACAAAGCACCAACTTGATTTCTAAAGATCTTAGGTAAGCATGTCATATACTTATACTCACAACAAGGTTCCTTCTTTGCCTAGCTGGAAGTTATGTGTCTCCCTCCAAGATGATCTAATAAGTCTCTGTCGATCAGCACTATATAGACTTTGATTTTCTGAGTTGTGGCAATGTCCTAGTTGTGACAGAAGAGCAGGCTGAAAGCTGCTGAAAACCTCCAGTGGGTTTTTGTTGTTCTGGCTAAGGATGTTTAAAAGTTACACCTAAATTCTGATTGGTGATCCTTCATCATTTTTTTTGTTTGTTTTTTTCCTTCATCATTTTTTAAGCACAATAGTATTCCATTATATTCATATACCATAATTTGTTCAGCTTATACCTAGTTGATAGACACCCCTTTGGTTTCCAATTCTTTGCCACCACAAAAGGAGCTGCTACAAATATTTTTGTACATATGGGTCCTTTTCATCTTTCTTTGAGCTCTTTGGGATGTAGATGTAGTGGGGTACTGGGTCAAAGGGTATTCAGTTTAATGTGTTGTTTGTTTGTTTTGCAGGGCAATGAGGGTTAAGTGACTTGCCCAGGGTTACACAGCTAGTTAAGTGTCAAGTGTCTGAGGCTGGATTTGAACTCAGGTTCTCCTAAATCCAAGGCCAGTGCTTTATCCACTGTGCCACCTAGCTGCCCCCCAGTTTAATGGTTTTTAAAGATAGCTTCAGATTGCTTTCTAGAATTACAGGACCAATGAACAGTTCCACTAGCAGTGTATTAATGTACCTGTTATCCCACAGTGCATACAACATTTGTCATTTTCCTTTTTTGTCAACTTTGCCAATCTGATGGGTATGAAGTAGTACCTCAGAGTTGTTTTAATTTGTATTTAATTACTAATGATCAAAGCATTGTTTCACATAGCTATTGATGGGTTGGATTTATTCCTCTGAAGCTGTTTATTCATATTCCTTGACCATTTATCAATTGGGAAATGGCTCTTATCCTTATATATGATCAGTTACCTATATATCTTGGAAATGATAACTTTATCAGAGAAACACAGCAAAGATTTTTTTCTCCTGTTTACTTGCTTCTCTTCTAATTTTAACTGAATTGGTTTTGTTTGTGCAAAAATATTTAATTTTATGTAACCAAAATTGTCCATTTTTATTTTCTACGATTCCCCTTTAGCTCTTGTTTGGTCATGAACTCTTCACTTATCCATAGATCTGACAGATAATTTCTTCTATACTTTTGTAATTTGTTTACAATGTCACTCTTAATGTCTAAATCATGTACCTATTTGGAGCTTGTCTTGGTGTATGATGTGAAATGTTGGTCTATACCTTGTTTCTAATGGACTGCTTTCCCCAATATCTTTTTTTACATAGTGAATTCTTGCCCTAAATAAATGGGATCTTTGGGCTTATCAAACACTAGGCTACTGTGCTCATTTCCTTCTGTGTGTTGTGTGCCTAACTTATTCCATTGATCAACTTCTCTATTTCCTACCCAGGACACAATTGTTTTATCTTTGTAGGACAGTTGAGATCTGGTTTTGACCTCCTTCCTTCCCACAGGAGGGGACCCTGTTGGCAATGGGGAACCACTGAAGGTTTTTGGGCCCCAGGAATGATATAATTAATGTCATTATAGAAGTAAAGGATATAGAGTTGTTAGGGGCTTTAGAAATCATGTACCCTAACTCCCTCATCTTACAGATAGGGAAACTGAGACCCATAGTGACTTGCTCAAAGTTACATAGCTAGCATTTACATACACGAATCTATACATATATGTATACATACATACATATCTTATCTATTTAAATGCTAGTATTATTATATAGGTAGTAAGTAGCAGTTGGAATTTGAATCCAGATCTTCTGACTTTGATGAAGTACTCTATCAGTTTGACCTGGGTTATATGCATTTCTCCTTCAAGATATATGGATGGGAAAGGGGGCAGGGACAAGATAAGAAAGCCTCTGCAAGAATCTAATCTTTGAAGACCAAGTTTCTCAATATGGAATTTTGTTGCTGTCCTGTCTCCCTGGACAATGAAAGAAGGGAAGAAGCTGACTACTACCTTGATTCTGATCTTTCCTTTAGTGCCCCAGACCATGGAACTAAAGGACGAGGTGATGCAGACCATTATAAATTTAATTAAGGAGGACTCCAAAACAGTGAGTGTTGAAGTGATGAATGGGGTTAGGAAGGTAGCTACTTTCTTTAGAGTCTAAGAGAGTGTCAAGAGGGTGATTCAAGGCTAGGGTTGAGAGAGGAATCTATCAGGTTTGGTGTGACTGTTGGGGAGGGGTATGGGGCATACTAGTTAAGTCAACCTTAGCCTTAAAGTTCTGCTCTTGGTTTGGATTTGTACATTTCCCACCATCTAAAGCAGGTTCAAGAAGTTGTACTCCAAGGGGGGCAGGAAGATGATGACTGAAGAATCAGTATCTACTATACTCAAAGCATTGTGCCGGGTTCTTTATAGGATACAGGAGCTAACAGTCTAATTGGAACAATAAGACACGCACTCATGAAAAGATAGGAATATAAGAACAAGTCCACAGATACCACAGCAGTTTAGAGATCACTTTAGACTTGGATGATCAGGAAAGAAGCTTCCCCTTCGATATTTCCCTTTGTGTCTCCCATTAGTCTCTCACTATGTTCTGCATCATTTTCTGCCTACAAACATTCTCAGATCTCCCCATCATCAAAAAAACTTTTGTTTGACCCTGCTAACTCCTCAAACTCTCTCTCTCTCTCTCTCTCTCTCTCTCTCTCTCTCTCTCTCTCTCTCCTAAAATTATCCTATGTTTACTTATCTGTTTACATGTTGCATCATTGCTCAGGATAATGGGAGCCCCTTGAAGATATGGAGTTTTTTATGCTTCATCTTTATATGCCCAGAACTGAGAATTTAATGAAAAGAGGAGGATAGATTTGAAAGGCTTTGAAGGATAAAGTAGAATGTTGACAATAGGATTTGGAGGGGGGGCGTTGGGTTGGACAGCTAGTGGAAATTCTAGACAAAATGAATAGTAAAAACATGGTAGTACAGAAGCAGTGAATAGGCCATTTTGGCTAGAGTGGGGTGCACATAGGAAGACAGTGGGTAAGTAGGTTGTAATCAGAACTGAGGAGACCTTAGATTAGTTAGTATTAGGTTAAAGAGTCTGGCCATTGTTCCAAAGAATCAAGTCCTACTTGACTTTTTTTTTTTTTAAGTGAGGCAATTGAGGTTAAGTGACTTGCCCAGGGTCACACAGCTAGTAAGTGTTAAGTGTCTGAGGCCAGATTTGAACTCAGGTACTCCTGACTCCAGGGCCGGTGCTTTATCCACTGCGCCACCTAGCTTCCCTGCCTACTTGACTTTTAAGGGAGAAGCTGAGGTCCCAAGAACCTATTTTTAGCTCTCCATTAAAGTTGTGAATGGGTGTATTTTTTTTTTGATCCATCCTCCTCTCCCCATGTCCCCTCTCCCCCAATACTTAGAGTCATTGAGATTATGAGGAGAAGCCCTCTTTACAGGAGGAGGGTTTGTAGAAGGGCCAGGCTTAGGTATATGGCAGGTGCAAGAAGGGATGACCGAAGACCTCCAGACAGTGATCAGAAGCAGCCAGGACCATTGGCCAAGCAAGGCGAAAAATGTATTGGATGAGGATTTAGGAGATTGGGTTCTGATCCTAGCTTTGATGACCCGCAGTTTCCTCATCTTTAAAATCCTCAAAGGTACCTCGCCATTTGAATGTTCCATAAGTATGTGTCCTTACAGGTACGATTGCCTCTACTACAATTTATTGAAAAACTGGGCGCCTGTAACTACCTCAGCCTGCAACAAGGGGGTGTGATTATTAAACATCTCATCAAGCTCAGTGAGATTGGATCCACAGTGAGTAGGGGAAGTATGGAGACTAGGCTATAAGGGGGCCACCTAGCAGGGAAAGGGCAAGAGTAGGGCTTTCTCAAGGGAGATAAGAAGGGTAGACATGGGAATGTAAGGGATGAATGGGAGGAGAGGGAAGGCTCACATGAGTCTGGCTCAGATTATGGGGTGGAGCCTAAAATGTCATCTATAGCCCCTGGGCTCAGAAATATGAGCACTTAGCTCAGACCCAGACAGAGGGAGGGAAAAGTTGTTTTGGTAGAGCAATAAGGGTTAAGTGACTTGTCCAGGGTCACACAGCTAGTGTGTCAAGTGTCTGAGGCTGGATTTGAACTCAGATTCTCCTGAATCCAGGGCAGGTGCTATATCTACTATACCACCTAGATGCCCTTGGGAGGGAAAAGTATTGACCCAGGAGGCTTTGATAGGCTTGGGTTGACTTTTCCTTTTTCTCATTTATTTCAGAGTGATGAGGAAATCCGGGATTTGTCAGTCAATATCCTGCATCTGGTATAGATTCCTGGAGACAAAGATGACTGCCCCCTCTTTCTCCAAATTCCTTTCAACTTACCCCCTCAAGTTGCTTCTTCCCCATAGCATCTGGGCTAAGAGGCTTCCTTGAGAATTTCACTTACTTTTGGAATCTCTCCCCATCCCCACCCCCGCTGGCTTTTCTGCCAGTTAGACCTTGGAGTTGTGGCCCCTGGGGCAGATAAAAAAATAGCCTTTGGTTTTCATGTTTCATTACCCTGAGTGTTGGGGAGGTTTTTGTTTCCCCCCTCTCTGTGTATAATATCATTCCTGCTGAAGTTTCAGCAGGAAATTCCTCTGTGGCCTCTTGTCCTCAATCAGAGATGTCCAGATATAGTACGGGAGGAATCGATGCATGGGCTTGCCCTCATCTCCACTTCTCATCATTCCATAAGGGTGCAAGATGATGGTGCCGAGCATGATAATCTAGTCCCTTGTAGAGGTGGTGGTGGGAAGGATTGGATGGTGGGACGGGGCAATTGAAACTGTTGTTGGAACCTGCATTTCGTGTTACCTCCTAGGTGTCCCTGCCCAGGCTGATAAGCTTACTGTGTCAGCCTATGAACCCTATGGCATTTGTGCCCCTCTGCAAGACTGCCACTGACATTGCATTGAAGGCTCAGGCCTTGGGCCATGCCCCCTACCTTAGCAGCTACCATCTTAACCGTGAGCTGGAGGGGTTGGGTTTCCCTTAGAAAAGGGAAGGGGAGAGAGAGAAAGAGTGTGTGTGTGTGTGTGTGTGTGTGTGAGTGCACTTGGAAATGTGAGTGTGGGGCTGGAGAAAACATGAGGTGGGAACCTTGGTTGGCAGAACTTTATACTCTGGGAAGGAGGGCAGTGAGAACACAAGACCAGAGCCTGGGGGGCAGAGTTGGACAAAGCAAAGACATGGCCCAAACTAGAGAATAAGGGAAATAGGGCACTGAGTGGTAGATAGAGCCCAAGGATGTTAGGGGTGGAACAAAGAAGGAGGGAGACTAAGAAACCTTAAGGTAGGACCTTAGGATGATGCCTGCCCCAGATACGCCATCTCTCTAGGGTTCCTGGCCCTAATTCTCTTGTATCATAGACACCTCTTGTCTATCCTTTATTTACGGGCTTAGTCTTGATGGGTGGTGTGTGTGTGTGTGTGTGTGTGACTGTGTTAGGGACCACGCGATTTGACCTGGATGTCCCCACGTCTTTTCTTTCTCTCCTCTTTTCTGCAGCCACAGAATACCCCTCCCCACAGGTGCTCTTTATCAGCCTTCTAGTAAGTGATGCTATAAGTGACTAGGATGAGTAAGTACATTTGGGTCTGGGTGAGGAATTTAGAGGCATGGCCAAGGAGCATGGGACATGATTGGGGTCAGGGAATTTAAGGGAGGGGCCAAGCAGCCTGAAGGGCAGTGACCAAAATGTGGGAAAGGGTCTGGAATTTGGGAGCCTAAGGTTGGCCTCTCTTGCTACATCACCCCCTTACCTGTATCATCTCTTGCTGCTCCTCCCACCCATCTCTTCCTTCCCAGCTGTCTTCTCTGAGGCCATATAAAGCAAAGGAATTTGGTGCAGTCTCCCTTTGGCTGTTGTATGCTCTCCATCCTCTCAACTCGCTGCATCCTGTGATGCACTCCAAACTGGGCCAAGTGTGGACAAGGGAGATTCCTAAAATGATTCAGATTTTGGAGAGTGAGGACAGGGCCAGGGGAAGAAAAAGGGGTGGGAGAGGGGATTCTGGAGCAGGAGGAAGCCAGGGTGGGAGATAGGAACCCCTCCCCAGCCCACCCCCTCCACCCCCCTGAGTTGGAGGGACCTTGGGGGCATTCCCTTCTCCGGGAGACTCCTTTGTTCAGAGATAATGGTCCACGTGCAGTAGTCTACCCCTAGAGTAGGTCAAAGCAGAGCCCATTTTTCTATACCTTAGGCAAGGATTCAGTGTCAAACCTCTCCCTGCCAAATTCAAATATAAGGATAATTTTATCGCTTAATGGAGTAATTGTAACTTAGGGGTGTCATAGGAACAGCCCCAATACATGCATAGTAGCTTATGGATAAGGTACCATTACAAATTAAAAAGTGGTTCCCCAAGACACATTTTCTCCTCACCTAATGGCACCATCAGAATTAAGTGTACTATGTACCAATCCAATAATCACTGCACTCTGATGAAGTCTGCATTTCTATTTGTGTGAAAACACATTTTATATCACAAAGAAATTGAATTTGCAGAAACATTTGTCATTTCATTTTTATGGGGGGTAGATTGAATAGAGAATCTTCACTAAAGCTTGTTTTTGTTCATGGTCATATGGAGATAAGTGCCTTGGGAGGCATTGACTCCTGGCTTTGGTCTTTTGCTTTATGCTGAGAAAGCTGGTTCACAGACCCCTACTGTGGTAAGAGCGTTGTATTTAGCACCATAATACAAGCAAATGATATATCCTGAACACATTCCCGACATATAACAAACAGACTTTGCAGACGTGAAAAAGTGTTACATTGATTAAAAGTTAAATCTTAAAGTGCCCCCTGCATATTGTACCCTAGGCCACTGCCTACTAGATAGATGGGTGGGAGTCCAAGGTCTTTGAAAACTGACCTTAATGAGATAAACGCTCTTTTCTTTTCTTTAAATCTAGAACATACTGAAGAGGACTTTATTCAGAAGGAGTGGGAGAAAAGGCTGCTTCTAGTGAGAAATCCCCAAGGAGACACCAGTCCCCTGTTCACATGTCTCTATCCTTTCTGAAGGATGCTCCCAAGCCTATACCCTCATCTTGGCTTTTCTTTGAAGATGGCTTCCTGGTAGAATGAGGCTGGACTATACTGGCTGGTCCTTGTCCCCAAATCTTAATCAACTCACTATTTTATTATTACTGTTATTTTTGTCAATGGGATTAAGTGATTTGCCCAGGGTCACACAGCTAGTAAGTGTCTGAGGCTGGATTTGAACTCAGATCTTGCTGACTCCATGGCTGGTGCTCTAACCACTGTTCCACCTACCTGCCCCATGTTATTTTATTTAATGGTTTAGTCTCATCCCTATGTTTTCAAGTCCTATCTGATCTATCCTTCCAAGTTTTACCTTTAGGCTGTGCCTCAGTCTCCAGGTTCTATCTCCATACTTTTAGGTTCAGCCCTTAGACTTGTAACCATCTTTCTCTCCCCACTCTGTGAATGACCTCTCCCTGCCTGTGTTTTGTGCTCCACTTTCCATTCCCCAAGTTTTCAAGTAATACTTTGCTGGCCATCAATGATGACTTTTGGCTGAAGGATCTCATAAGAGTGATATTTGAGAAGATCCAAAGCTTCACGTGGTTGCAACAGGAGAAGGAGAAGGTGCACATACCTGTCTTATGGGGTTTGGAGGGGGGGCATAAAGACAGTAGAGGCATCCAGGAAGGAGTTAAGTGACTCTTCTTGAGTCCCAAAGATCTAAGAGAAAGAAGAAACAAGCAGCAGACCATTGACAGTAGTGGTGATAGCAGCAGCAGCAGTAGTAGTAGTAGCAGTAGCAGTAGTAGTAGCAGTAGCAGTAGTAAGTAGTAGTAGTAGTAGTAGCACCTTGCATAAGTTTAACACTATGCTTCTTAAAGTTCATTCATATCCACTATCTCAGTGGAGGCTTACAACACTGTGAGGCAGTCTGGACAAATGCTATGTCCATTTTATTTGTGAGAAAACTAAAGTCACTAACTTAAAGCCCCAAAACAAATTGGGAGTAGGATAGACCAGAACCAATTCTTTCTTTCTAGTAGGGACCCCAGACTTGGGGCCCTGGTAGGAAGAATTGCTCTTTTAAGCTTTTTCACTGGCTGTTCCCCCTGTGCCTGGAATTCACTCCATCCTCATCTTTGCTTCTTACTTTGCCTGGTTTCCTTCAAGTCTAAGCTAAAATCTCACCTTCTGTAAGAAACCTTTCCTGGTCCTCAATGCTGGTTTCTTCCCTCTGTTGATCATCTCCGTTTCATCCTGTTTAGAGCTGGTTTGTACATAGGTGCTTGTGTGTTGTCTCCCCTATTAGACAGAGAGCTCCTTGAGAATAAGACTTTTTTTTGCCTTTCTTTGTATCCCCAGAACTTAGCACAGGGTCTGGTGCATAGTAGGTACTTGTTGACTGACACATTCCTCAGCAGCTGAAGAGTAGGCTATAAAGCTCTTCTCTGCCACCCACTTTCTGTGCCAGACACTGTCACACAGATCTATTTTCCTGAAGTGTGGTAAATTGAAAAGAACACTAAATTTGGAGTTAGGAGGCCTGGGTCATTAATCCCTAAGTCAACCTCAACTCTCACATCTTTAAGATATTTGTACTATAATCATGTGTATGCTGCCTGCCTGATAGGGTTGTGAGGAAGGTGCTTTGTAAACTTTAAAAGGCCCCTATACTCATGTGAGTTATTATTACTTTTCTCTGGGCCTTTCAGAACCAGAGACATCTGGTGTGGTGATTGATAGAAGATGTGTGTGTGTGTGTGTGTGTGTGTGTGAGTGGAGTTTGATAGCCAGAGAGAGGAGGGATACATACATATAGCCTAGGACAAAGCTTCTTAAATGGTGGGTCATGACCCCATATGGGGTCACATATCTGAATGTGTGTGTGTGGGGGGGTCACAAAAATTTGGCAACAGTAAAATGTTATGTATACCTATTTTATATACCTATATACCCAGGGTTGTATAAAATTTTCTCAGGTGTAAAGGGGTCACCAATGGAAAAAGTTTAAGAAGCCCTCACCTAGAATACCATTTTTGCTAAGATCCTAACCATTCCTTCCTCTTCTCCTTCCAGTCATTTTTATATAGACTCATTGGCTATACCCTGAGGGTCTCTGATGACCACACCTTCGTGTACCTGATGTTGGTTGATGTCCTAAATAGCACTCAAGAGGAAGAGTTGGAGAGAAAGGTGAGGCCAGAGGCCCCAGGAAGGAGACACATGTAGAGAGTATTGGAGAGTATTAGAGGATAGAATTTTTGAGCTAGGTCTTCTGACTCTCCAGTCAGGAGTCTTAAGAAAAAAAAATGATTGGTATCTTTTATTTCTACATCACCTTCATTTCCAAGTATACTCTTCCCCCTCCTCTACCCTTCCCAGTGAACCATCCCTTGTAATAATGAATAAGTAAGAAACAAAAAGCAGTTCAGCAAAACCAACCAGGACATCAATTAAATCTGGCAAAGGTCCGCATCCATAGTCCCCCAACTCTGCAAAGAAGGGAGGAAGGTGACCCTTCTCTCTTCTTTGTGACTAAATTTAATCATTATACTTATACAATCTTCTGTTTCTTTTTGGTGGCGATGCTGTTCTTCCCATCTACATCGGCCATTGTAGATGTTGGCTTCCTAGTTCTGCTGACTTCCGTTTGCATCAGTTCACATGTGTCTCCCCATGCTTCTCTGAATCCTTAGTATTTATCATTTCTGTTGGCCCAGTAACATTCCATTATATTTACATATCACAGTTGGTCTAACCATTCCCCAATCGATGCAGCCAATGGTTTTCTACATCTCTGCTATGGGTGAAGTGTTTGACTTTTTTTGGGGGGGACTCTAATAACTCTCCTCTGATGCAATATTTTCCTTCTCCAGAGTTTCCCTCCCAGATAGCCAAGGCCCCATCATCAACAAACATGGTTTAAGCACCCACCAAGGCAGTGTGGAGTAATAGGAAAAGCATTCCGATCCTGACCCTGATACTTAGAGGGTGTATGAACATAAGCCAATCATTTAAACTTAATGAGCCTTGGGTAGCTAGGTGGCGCAGTGGATAAGCACTGGCCCTGGATTCAGGAGTACCAGAGTTCAAATCCGGCCTCAGACACTTACTAGCTGTGTGACCCTGGGCAAGTCACTTAACTCCAATTGCCTCACCCCCAAAAAATAAAATAAAAAAATAAACTTAATGAGCCTTGATTTTCTCACTTGTAAAATGGAAATAACATATGCGCTACTTAATCTCACGGAGGTGTTGTGAGGAAAACTATGTTGGACACTGTGCTAGGGTACAAAAGCAGTATAAGCCACTACCCTAGGGAAACTGAAAGTCTAGTTGGAGAGACAGGCCATAGATGTGACATGCACAATGTCTATAACACGGTTGCTTAGTAAATGCTAATTAGATTGAACAGAAAGATACCTCAATTTACAAGGCAGTGATAGGTGTCCACTGAAGCCACTGTGTACTATGAGGAAGGAGAAAACCTTTATAGAGTGAGAAATGTTGGGAAGGATGGATAAGACTTACATAAGCAGAGAAGAGGGAGGAGGGCCCTGAGTCCTGAAGAATAGTTCGAGCAAAAGTTCAGAGGTTGGAATGCCTGGGGTGTGTCAGGAAGTGTAATGAATGTATCGGTTTGACTAGGGTGCAAAATTCTTAGGAAAGCAGGAGGGAAATTAAGTTGAAGAAGTAAACTGGGACCAGGCTATTGCTGTTCAGTCATGTCTGACTCTCTGTAATGCTAGTTGGGGTTTTCTTAGTAAAGATACAAGAATGGTTTGTCATTTCCTTCTCTAGATTATTTTACAGACGAAGAAACTCAGGCAAACTGGGCTAAGTGACTTGCCCAGGGTCACACAGCTAGTAAGTGTCTGAGGCCAGATTTGAACTCAGAAAGATGAGTCTTCCTGATTGCAGGCTTGACGCCATATTCATTGTGCCATTTAGCTATTCAGGACTAGGACCAGATTGTGGGGAGCTTTTAAAATTACTCTAAAAACCATTAGGCTCTTCACTCTTCCTCCTCCTTTCCTTATAAAAACCCAGTTTGGCTTGTATCCCAATGCTCACCTTCATAGCCTGGGATTTCACTTGGTGTCAGGTGATATCTAGCTAATGTGATAACCTAATCTGTGTTAATACATCAATGCCTACTGATGGATATTGATCCAGTGAACCAATTGCTGAGGGTTATAAGGTAGGTGTGGGTTCTATAGCCCTGGACTTGGAGCCCAGAAGACCTGGGTTCAAGTCCTCCCACTGACATTTATTAGCTGTGTGACCATCTGATCTCTATAAGCCTTAGTTTCCTCATCTGTAAAATTGAGTAGAGGGCTCCTGAGGGCTTTTCCAGCTTTAGATCTATGAGCCTATCATTCTCTGAAAACAAGTAGATGGAGTCATTTTACCTTCTGGACAATAGGGCATTTGTAGGACTTTGAGACTATGTGATGCATATTTATCTTCCTCAGTTTAGGAGATCCCAGCCAGTCCTCCCTCTTCCCATAAATTCTAGGTACTCCAAATTCAGGGAAGCAGTGCAGTGTAGCAGGAAGAGCTCAGAACAAGGGGTCAAGAGAATTGGGTTCCACCTTTTCACCTCACCTTGCTAAGCTTAATTTCCCCATTAGAATAATGAGGTATTTGGATTAGAGGAGATCACTAAGGTCTAGTCCAGTTCTGAAAATCCCTTGCGTCTAGAGCCAGTCTTTACAATTGTATGGGCTCTTCTGAAGATAGAGTTATCCAAGCTCCCAACCTAGGAACTATCTTCTGCTCTTCCCCTTCCCACATATAAGTTCTTATACATAAGATTTGCTTCCTGACTTGAGCAAAACCCCAAATAAATACAAAAGGATTTATTTTTGGTTGGAGGGAACCATCACAACTAGGGGAATCAGGAAAGACCCACCAAACTAGATGGCGGCCATTGAACTGAACTGGAAGCTTCAAGAAGTCTGGAAGCGAAGAAGAACATTTCAGACATAGGGGAGAACGTGGGTAAAGGCATGAGATTGGGGGATGGAATGTTGTGTATAGGGAATGGAGCAGATCAAAAAACAAATGAACAGAGAATAACATTGCTTACAGGAAACACATTTAATACTTAAGATCATAGCTGGTTTGAATTAGCTATAAATAATTTCTCTCAAATGTTGATGTCAAAAATCATATGGCCAGGTGTTGTCTATTATACCTACACAACATCTCTCACATCTATCTCCTTCTCTCCATTCATATGTTCCTAGTTCAGGCTCTCAGCAGCTCCCTTCTGGATTATTGCCACATCTGCCCAATTGGTCTCCCTACATCTCATGTGTCTCCTCTCCAGTCCATCCACCAAAAAAGCTGTCAAATGCAGATTCCTTAAGGGCCGGTCTAACTGTGTCACCCCCCAGCTTAAAACTCCCTATTTCCTTTAGGATCAGATGTAAAATCTTCTAGTATCATTTAAAACCCTTGAGAATCCAGCTCTAGATGATCTTTCTAGGCTGATAATACATATTCTCAAATAAAATATATACATATATATGTATACACACACACACACACACACACACACACATATATATATGGAGAGAGAGAGACAGAGACAGAGGTAATTTCATTGCTAAAGGTAACTTCTGGGTGAGGAAATTCACTCTCACAATGTAGACTGACTCTACTGTTTAGAACATAAAAAGCTTGAATAACTTGCCTTGGATCACAGAGTCAATGTGGTTAGTGGCAGGACTTGTACCTAGGTCTTTTTGGTTGACCCCTTTATACACTATGCCACTATGACTCTCTAAAGACTAGACAAACTTTTTTTAAAAAGTAAATTAATATCCAACTTAAAAGGGCAGCTAGGTGGTACAGTGGATAGAGCACCGGCCCTGGAGTCAGGAAGACCTGAGTTCAAATCTGGCCTCAGACACTTGACACTTACTAGCTGTGTGACCCTGGGCAAGTCACTTAGTCCCAATTGCCTTACCTAATAATAATAATAATAATAAATTAAAAAATATCCAACTTAGAAATGCATGTAGTACTCCATGGAATATAAGAAAATTCTAATGGAAACATACTAAAGGAGGCTCTATATTAATGGGGCCAGCTAATTGGCTCAGTGGATTGAGTGGAGTCAGGAGGACTTGAGTTCAAATCTGGCCTTAGACACTAACTGTGTGACCCTGGGCAAGTCACAATCCTTTTTGCCTCAGTTTTCTTATCTATAAAATGGTAAACCACTCCAGTATCTTTTCCAAGAAAATCCCAAATGAGATCACAAAGAGTTGGACATGACTAATTGACTAAATAGCAAAAACAACAATCTTAATTAGAATCACTGAATATTTTTTTCTGAATTCAGTAAATTCTAACATATGCATATGTCCAAAAACTAGCAATTATCCTGGAGAACTATGTTAGTTCTTTTTTTAAAATTATATTAGTTCTAACACACACTTCGTGTATGCAGTTTTCCCTTATTATAAAAGTAACTTTCAAGACATTACAAGGAGTTGGCTCCATAATCATTGAGGCATAACACATGATAAACTTCAGGCACATTGGTCCATGTGAAGAAGGAGCAGAGCTCCCTAAAGGAGAGATAGGAGATGATTGTGTGTTACAGACAAATCTTGACCGCCTCCTCCCCTTAGACTCCCCAGGATAGTCCAGGCCACTGTCAGGAGGTGGTGGTGGTGACCGACTACCACCAGCAGACAGGTGAGCCCCAAGGCCCTGAGAATGATAATTCCCTCTCAGAGTCCAGCCCTCAACAGTTATCATTCCTAGAAACCACCTGATGGAACCTGTTAACTATGGGTACTATAACCACAGCTACTGAAGACCTAGAAAAGAAAATTCTCACTATTGGATCCTTGGCATGGTCATGCAGTTCATCAGAAACTCATGGTTTTATCAGTAGAGATGACCTAAGAAAAGAGACATTACCATCTACATTGCTACTATACCCCAAGGACCATGGGACTCTTCCATCTGATTTGAGGCTGAAACCTCCCATATATGTTGCCTTTCTCTTTATAAGAATGTGCCCTCCTTGAGAGCAGAGATTGTCTTACTATCCTATTTGTATTGGCTTGTATTTTGCATCTATTTATATTAAGTTGGGACTCAATAAATACGTTTTTCCCTGTATCCTGAATGGATGATACACACAGAAGGATATATTTTTTTCCATTGAATGACAAATATGTTGTATTTATTTGCAAAAAATTTGTATCCCCCAAGTCGAATGTAAATTCTTTGAGGGCATTGGCTAACTGACTTTTGCTTCTCCAATGCCCAGCACAGTACTTGGTACATTGTAGGCACTTAATAAATTCCTATTGATTGATTATACAATGTCTTATCCCAAAGGGAAACTAATGGTGGAATTTCAGACACTGAAGTGGGAGAGTTGAAGGATCCTTTGAGGCAGCAAATTACATATATATATATATATATACCTGAAATATATGTGTATATATATGTGTGTGTATATACACATATTGATATACATATATACTTTTATATATATATATATATATATATATATATATATATACACACACACAACACACACACATATATCAAGCTGGGAATACAAATACAAAAGAAATTTAAAAACCCAATCAAATTCTACCCTCAAGGAACTTATATTCTATTAAGACTGGAAAAGAATAAAGAGAATTTTTTTTCTATCTAGGAGCACTAATCTACACACCACACACACAAACTATCAAGGACAAAAGCCACAAATAATAAAAGGCAACTTATAATAATTTTATATTTTATAAAATATTTATTGATATCTTTTGTTTTAACATCACCTTCATGCCCAAATATGTCACTCCCAACAGCAGGGAGCCTGCATCCAGAGCAGCCTTGAATCCCTATGAGGATGCTGCTGCCAGTTGTTGCAGGGATCCTGCTAGGATGCTGATGAGAAGATGGAAAGTCTTCTGGAACTCTGAAATTCTCAAGGTCCTCCTGCAGCCAAGGCAAGGGGGAGGGAGAATGGCACAGGGAGGCAGAGGCCAAAGCCTGAGGCACTCACCGCTCCCCACAAAGAGTGATTCTTCCTTATAGTCAGATTCCATTAGATGCTTGCTAGACTCCGTATCTTCTTCAGGCCTCAGCTGACTTGATATTTTATAGATAACTTCTTCTTTTTTTTGGTGAGGCAATTGGGGTTAAGTGACTTTCCCAGAGTCACACAGCTAGTAAGTGTTAAGTGTTTGAGGCTGGATTTGAACTCAGGTCCTCCTGAATCCAGGGCCACTGCTTTATCCACTATGGCACCTAGCTGCCCCCCAACAATTCTTTTTTAAAAAAATTTATTCATTTTAAACTTAAATACAAAATGGGGAAAAAGAACGTTTCCTTTTTTTCTTTTCTTTTTTTGTAGGGCAATGAGTGTTAAGTGACTTGCCCAGGGTCACACAGCTAGTAAATGTCAAGTGTCTGAGGCTGGATTTGAACTCATGTCCTTCTGAATTCAGGGCCGCTGCTTTACCCACTGCGGCACCTAGCTGCCCCGCCAAAAGAACATTTCTATGTACACAGCAGAACATAAAGGATTCAATATAAAACAATAAATTTTCTTTTCAAGCTGTTTAATTTTTTTGAAGAACTATGTAATAAATACAATGTTTTCAGAGCTACCCTTTTTTCTGTGCTTCCTTCTAAGTTTTCTTTTGTTCTCTGCTATGCATTTTTCCCTCCCCAACCTGCCCTAGAGAAGATTACAATTAAACATGAATATATATGTATGTGTATATGTACCTACATGTAAGATCATACTATACATATTTTTGTGTAGTAAATATACAGCTACAGAGAAAAAAGGTCTCATTGTAGAAGTCATCTTTAATGTATCAAGGCAGCTGAGGCCTGATGAAGATATGTAATCTAGCAAGCATCTAATGGATGAGAGAAGAGACATCTGACTCTAAGGAGTCACTCTTTGAGGGGAGAGGTGAGTGCCTCAGGCTTTGGGCTCTGCCTCCTTGCACTACTCCCTTTATTTTTTGCAGTTTTTTCTCTGAAGGTAGACAGTATCTTTTTTCAGAGGTTCAAGTCTTTTCATGTTTTTTCTAAAATCAAGCAGCTCATCATTGCTAATATCACAGTAGTATTCCATCACAATCATATACCATAACTTATTTAGCCATTCTGCAATTGACGAGCATCTATCACTTTAGCCAATCTGATAGGAGTAAGATGATATCTCAAAGTTGTTTTAATTTGCATTTTCCTAATTAATAACAACTTAGAGCATTTTTTCATAAGATTATATATAGCAAAATTCTTGACCTCAACTTGTGTGCTTTTTATCTGGAGAAATGACATGTACATTTATAAGTATATAAAGAATATTTTGTTGTTCAGTTGTGTCCAACTCTTCATGACCCCATTTGGGGTTTTCTTGGCAAAGATACTAGAGTGGTTTGCCATTTCCTTCTCCAGCTCATTTTGCAGATGAGGAAACTAAGGCAAACTGGATTAAGTGACTTGTGAAGGAACCCACAGCTAGTAAGTGGCTGAGGTAAAATGTAAACTCAGGAAGATGAGTTTTCCTGACTCTAGATTTGATGCTCTATCTACTGGACCACATAAATACAGAATACTATCCAAGGGACAGTATGGTGGTGATGGTGGTGGCAGTATAGAAAACCTTCATAAAGAGAAGGTTATATTTTAGTAGAAATTCGAAGAAAGCTAAGGATTCTAAGAGACAAAGGTAAGGAAGGATCATGTTCCAAATGTGGACAAGTCAAAGGATATGAACAGGCAGCTTTCAGACAAACAAATTAAAGCTAGCTATACTCTTATGAAAAATGCTCTAAATCAATATTGATTAGAGAAATGCAAATTAAAACAACACTGAGGTTCCACCCTACATCTATCAGATTGGCTAATATGACAGAAAAGGAAAATGACAAATTTGGAGGGGATGTGGGAAAATTGACAATGCACTGTTGGTGGAGTTTTTAATTGATCCAACTAATCTGGAGAGCAATTTAAAACTATTCCTGAAGGCTATAAAACCCTTTGACCCAGAAATACTAATACTAGGTCTGTATCCCAAAGAGATAAAAAAGACAAAGAAGGAAATTACCTATATGCAAAAATATATTTATTGCAGCTCTTTTTCTGGCAAAGAATTGGAAATTGAGGGAATGCCCATCAATTGGAGAATGACTGAACAAGCTGTGATATCTGATTGTGATGGAATACTATTGTACTATAAGAAATGATGAGCAAGATGGTTTCAGAAAGCCTGAAAAGGCTTACACGAACTAATGCAGAGTGAAGTGAGCAGAACTAGAATAACATTATACACAGTAACAGCAATATTGTATAATGATCACCAATGAAAGACTTAGATATTCTCAGAAATACAATGATCCAAAAAAATTCTGAAGGACTTATGATGAAAATGCTATCCACCTCCAGAGAAAAAATGATAGAGTCTGAATGCGGATCAAAGCCCACTTTCTTAAACGTACTTTACTTTTCTTGTTTTTTTTTTTTCCCCACAACATGACTGATATGGAAATGTTTTGAATGGCTACACATGTATAACCTATATGAAATTTCTTGACTTCTCAATGAGGGAAGAATGGAGGGAAGGAAGGAGGGAAAGAATTTGGAACTCAAAAATTTTTTTTTTAATGAATGTAAAACTATTTTTCAAATGTAATTGGGGAGGGGCAGCTAGGTGGCGCAGTGGCTAAAGCACTGGCCCTGGATTCAGGAGTACCTGAGTTCAAATCCGGCCTCAGACACTTGACACTTACTAGCTGTGTGACCCTGGGCAAGTCACTTAACCCCCATTGCCCCGCAAAAAAAAAAAAAAAAAAAGAAACAACAAAAAAAGAAAAAATGTAATTGGGGGAAAAAGATAAAATGCCAAATGTGGACAAGTCCTTATAGTTTCTAGACCTTAGAGATCAACTAGTCAATACTTTATTTTATAGAAAATGAAGCCAGAAGGGAATTGACTTGTTCAAGCTCACACAAATAGGAAGCTACTGAATTACTTTTGAAGTAAGGTGCTTTTGACACTTAGCAAGGAAGTAAGGTACATATATCTCTTGGTAAGGGGCTAGTGCCCATGTCTAGCTTCATAGGAAATGCTGTAATTCAGCAAATTAATTAGTAGTTGTCCTTATCACACCTGCTGCATAAACAAATGTGGAAAAACTTGCACAAAACAATGTAAATCAAAGAAAGAAGACCCTAAACAGCCACAAATATGCTGACTACCAGTATATCAAGCAATGAGAGCTATGAAAAAGATAAGAAGATCAGGAGACTATGAAGAGATTAAATGTCATTATTATTCAATTATTTTTTTTAAAGTTTGAATAGTAGGCAGCTCAGCATAGTCCATTTTTGTTTTTGTTTTTTGTGAGGCAATTTGGGTTAAGTGACTTGCCCAAGGGTCACACAGCCAGTAAGCGGTAAGTGTCTGAGGTCAGATTTGAACTCAGGTCCTCCTGAATCCAGGGCCTGTGCTTTATCCACTGCGCCACCTAGCTGCCTCAGCACAGTCCACTTTCAAGATAGGAAAACCTACTGTCAAATGTTGTCTCTAATACATACTGGCTGTGTGATCCCAGGCAAATCACTTAACCTCTTAATCCTTCAGACCAAAGCTTTTTTCCCTTCCCTGGGACAGTGAGGGTTAAGTGACTTGCCCAGGGTCACACAGCTAGTAAGTGTCAAGTGTGTAAGGCTGTATTTGAACTCAGGTCCTCCTGAATCCAGGGCCAGTGCTTTATCTACTGCACCACCTAGCTGCCACCTAGACCAAAGCTTCATTTTTTTTTTTTTTGGGTGAGGCAATTGGGGTTAAGTGACTTGCCCAGAGTCACACAGCTAATAAGTGTTGTGTCTGAGGCCAGATTTGAACTCAGGTCCTCCTGAATCCAGTAGGCCAAAGCTTCTTAAACTATCTACTTCTCTTGTGTCTGCCCTCCCTCCTCCCTTGTACTTTTTTGCCATACTAGGCAGGGGTAAATATCTGATAGGGCCTTGTTGACTTGCCTGGACTTAGGGGGATATTGGGGGATGTTTTTGTTGTTACAGGGCATCGGCAATGCTGTTAGTATTGTGGCTACTGCACACCTTAAGACAGTGCTCAACGTGCTTCAAGATTACAGCAGCATACTCACCAATGAGGATACATCCCCTGTCCTCAATCTCAGCAAAGTAATCATCTCGAGGGTTTCCTCATCTATGTACCCTAGGCTTCCCAAGACTTCCCAATCTCCACCCCATGGCTCCATTACGACATCTTCCCTACTTTCTTGAGGCTCCAACACTCTGCTTTTGGGTCTTCCACCTTGGGGACTTCTGTCACTAACTTTGCTCCTCTTGCTGGCACCACCAACCCTATGAGGGGTGCCTCCATGGATACATTTTCAGCCTCCTTCATCCTCCAGAGATACATTTTCTCCTCCTCTGTCCTCTGAGTAGATTCTCTTCCTTCCCCGGACACCAGTTTTCCTATTAGGGAGTGGGAAAAAAGGGATTTGATGTTTGGATGGATGAAAGTACTAGGGGACACAGTAGTGATGGCAGGAGGAAGCTACAAAGAAGATGAGTGGAAAGTAATTTAGCCACATCTCTTTCTTCCACAGGAACTTCAGCAGAAGGAGTGGGTAAAAATCTGCAACACCATCTACATTACCTATAGTAGGATTTTTCAAGAGATCAAATCCGACATTGGTGCCCATGCAGACTTCATCTTGTCTTTAATCATATATCACTATGAAAATTGCATCATAGAAAAGGTGCAGTCCCATCTAACTCTAATTTTCCGGGAGGACCTAGGTGAAGGCTAGGTGGATAAGGGTAGTACTCTAGTGCCTAAAGTTACCCCACAATATGTGCTTAGAGTCTCCATTTTGGGTCTTAATGCCTAGGCAGGCCTTTGGAGTAAGTAGTAAATTTGTAGAATTTGGGGGCAGGAAGGACTGCCTTTCCTGGACTTTGGTTTGCTCATCAGACAGTGAGATGAAGTTCTACAAAGATGCTCTGTCCTCCCCTTC
Source organism: Dromiciops gliroides (assembly GCF_019393635.1). Lineage (NCBI taxonomy): Eukaryota > Metazoa > Chordata > Mammalia > Microbiotheria > Microbiotheriidae > Dromiciops > Dromiciops gliroides. The sequence goes on from NC_057865.1 coordinate 199,506,473, forward strand.
CCCTCCATTTTTTCCATTACGGCTTGGTGGCTGAAATTTTGTCCACGGTTCTTTCCTGTGAATGGGACTGGGTGGTATAGTGGGAAAAGTAGTAGTCAGGAAGACCTGAATTCAAACCTTGTCTCTGACACTTGACACTTACCAGCTGTGTGACTTTAGTTGAAGCACTTAAAACCTTTCTGAACCTCAGTTTCCTTATCTGTAAAGTGGGAATAATAATATTCATACTACCTACCTCAAGGAAGCTTTGAGGAAAGTGCTTTTTGGGGGTGGGGCGGGGCAATGAGGGTTAAGTGACTTGCCCAGGGTCACACAGCTAGTAAGTGTCAAGTGGCTGAGGCTGGATTTGAACTCAGGTCCTCCTGAATCCAGGGCCAGTGCTTTATCCATTGCACCACCTAGCTGCCCCTGGAAAGTGATTTTTAAACTCTTAAAGAATTAAACAAATGTGATCTGTTAATGTGATGACAAGAATTAAGCAGAGTTTGCAGGGAGTGGAACACCTTGACTTAGCTTCTAGGGCTGGGGCTTTGTAAGGGTTGATAAGGTCCCATATGTGATCAGTGGGTGGGTGACATTTGGGAAGGGGCTAGAGGTTCCCTGCCTTTCATTTCTCCCCACCCAAAGCTTGAGAGATATAGGCTACCCAGAGCCCTAGGACCATCACTTCCCAGGAGGCACTTGGGAGGAATCTGACTCTGATGGTTGGTTTAGGATAAGAACCTGAAGTTGAATTATCTGAATTCCGTGGTCAAATTAACCAGCAACTTGGCAAGTCTGAGTCAGCCAGACTTCTATTTCTCCTACAAAGTAAAGATGGTGTACTTCATGATGGTGAGTCAGTCCTAACATGTTGAGGGGCAGGGGCATCTTGGGGCAAAAAGGGGTCATCATGGAAAGGAACCACAGCTACTGGGCTAAGTCTAAGAAACTGATGTCTGAACCTCCTATCCCTTTCGGTTCTTGATTGCTGAGCCCTTAAGCCCTATGAAATAGGTCACAGCAGCCTTTGTTACTGCTACAGTTTTCCCTTTGCAAAATAACTGTGCTATCTGTCCCCCTCCCCTATCTCCTGCTGGTGAGGGGTGGTCTCTAGAGTCTAGTCCTGGGAATGCTGGGTAGAGTATGAGCCATTGGGTACCCTGGCTTTTCTTTCTTTGGGAATTGGAGGCTGAGCTGCAGAGAATTGGCAGGAGAAGGGGCAACTAGGTGGCGCAGTGGTTCGAGCACCGGCCCTGGACTCAGGAGGACCTGAGTTCAAATCCGACCTCAGACACTTAACACTTACTAGCTGTGTGACCCTGGGCAAGTAACTTAACCCCAAATGCCTCACACAAAAAAAATTGGCAGGAGAGAGAAGGGGAGTGGAAGGGTAATGATGCATGTTGTCTTTACTTTTACTCCCTGGGGGAGTCACAGGAACTGGTAAAACAGGAGCCAACAACCTCTATCTCCAGCCCTATTAGACAGAAGGCAATGATGATTATCACAAATTTCAGGTAGTTTCATGGGAGACAGTACCTATGCCCTCCAATGCTCCTTGTTTCCTTCTTCCTTTCTAGTATCTATTCTATCTTTCAATCTCCCTTGGATAAATAGATAACCAAGCCTTGACAGATAGTCTTCCAAGCTGGTACCTGTCAGCACAATCTTTGCTTCATTTGTTGAGATTCAAATAAGTGAGAGGGAGAGAAGCTGGAAGCAATTTCTTGTCCTCTATATCCATTACACATTCCTCTCTTAGACTCTGAAAAGCTGATGGATCTGGGATTTCATAAATGTAGGCTTTCCATCTCCTGGTGTAGATTCCAACCCGTTCATGCCCTTCCATTCTGTCAATAGATCTTTCCACAAATCTTCAGTAGAAGAACTATCCAGTGGGTTGAAGGACTTCCTCTCATTCTTATATTTTGAGATGCTATTCTACCACGTGGGCTGTCCATCAATGTACTGAACCTTGTTTCAACAGTTAATTGTGATGGAGCTTTTATGTCTGTTATAAAGGTGGGGCTTACTATGGAATATTGTTTGCCAAAGCCTATTACCCCATATATTTTCATCAAGGATGATATATATGTATATATACATGCATACAAATATGAATCTACATCTACATAAATACATATATACATATATATATATCCACAAAGATATGAATATTTACATTTCTATAAGTTATTTACATGAAGATCTTGTTAAGATAAGAAAATAGCATATGAGTCAGTAATTAATGATATCTTTTCAATTATCTCTTTTTGGTAGCAAAAAATACCTGTGATTTCTGTCCCCCTCTTCCCTGCTACCACACACACTCACACACACACATACACACACACACACACGTTAAATGACTTCTTTTTCAGATATAATGAGAGTTGGTGGCTCAATGACCTTGAAATTATGTTACCTCCAAAAAAGGGTTAACTGACTTGCCCAGGGTCACACAGCTAGTAAGTGTCAAATGTCTGAGGCTAGATTTGAACTCAGGTCCTCCTGAATCCAGGGCTGGTGCTTTATCCACTGCGCCACCTAACTGCCCCCCTGTCACCTACAAATCTGACAAACATACCATCTATACCTTTACATAAGGTCCTTGAGAAAACCCAAACAGCATAAGAACAAGCACACATCCTTGGGGCACTCCACTGGAGACCCCCTTCCCAGCTGACTGAGCTATTTACAACTACACTTTGAATCCTTTCATTCAAATGGTTCCAACTTCAGTTTTTCAATATAATTGTGTTGCCATCTAAATTTACATCTCTGTCACTAGGATAAAATATTAACACCTTAGCTTTATTATTTAAAGCCCTCCACAGTCTTATTCAACCTACCTTTCCCTTATTTCACATTAATCCCTTTCACACATTCTACATTGCTGCTAAACTGGATTACTAGCTGGTCCCTGAACTCCATATGTTCTCTGAATTGGACACGATGCTCCTTACTTCTGTTCATATGAGCAGGCTCTCTTCTTTGCCTAGAATACACTCTTTCCTGACCCCTATTTTCTAGCATCCTTATCTTCAAGGATGACCTCACATGCTGTTTACCTTTCCTTTATTCCTTCACAGCTGAATGTGATCTCTCTCTGTCCTCAAAATTTATTAAAGTACTTTGTCCAGATATTTCTTTTGCCCTTATCCTACCCTCCCTGTGTATAAGCTATTCCCCTGAAGGCTCCCGTTTCCCCACTGTGCCATGCGCCACCCACCCATCCCCAGGAAGTTCCTTGAGAGGGGCTTTGTTCTACTGTATTTGGAGGAGAGTGAAACACCTGCATTCCTTCAATAGTGTAGAGACAATTTCACATCTAGTTATTTTCTGGCTTCCGGTAGGGTGTGTTTGTGTGTCTGTCTATCTCTCTGTGTGATACTTGAGAAGTTGTGACTCGTCCAGGTCATACAGTTAGTATGTGTTAGGACCCAAGGCCAGTCCTCTATTATACTAAACTGCCTCTGGAGCACCTAGTTAGCAATATAATACATCAAAATACTAGGTGGTATACTTCCTCCCCTTGGTGAATTCCTCTCTGGCATGCTTTCCCTATCCCCAAAATGAATTTGTCTTGAAAAGTTGGTCTGAGGGTGGCTTTTGTGGTTCTTGCCCCGGGGGCCAAAATGATTAGTCATGGCTCTATTGATTGTGGTTTCTAGACAATCTAATCACTTTGCCATGTGCTCAGTAATCTCTGCTCCCTTTTGTGTCACTGTGGAAGTGGAAGGAAGAGAACAGACCTGAACCCCATTTTGTGTTTTTGCCTATTTCGTGGGTTACTATGGTTTTAAAAAATCATCATGTGGTGGCCAACCTGCTGGTGAAGAAAACTTCCTGAAGGAAACCTGCGAGGAAATCAGAGCTACTCCTCTGTTTCTCCCCTGACGGTGATCTCAAGGCAGCGGAAAAAGTAGCTTCTCACCATTGGTTAGGGACCCCCATTCTGTAGTATTTTTCTCCTTATAGCTTCCTAACCTCTATCTTTGCTCATCTCTTCTTTTCTTTTTCCCTCTTCATTCCTTCTCTCTTCCCTTCCCTTCCCTTCCCTTCCCTTCCCTTCCCTTCCCTTCCCTTCCCTTCCCTTCCCTTCCCTTCCCTTCCCTTCCCTTCCCTTCCCTTCCCTTCCCTTCCCTTCCCTTCCCTTCCCTTCCCTTCCCTTCCCTTCCCTTCCCTTCCCTTCCCTTCCCTTCCCTTCCCTTCCCTTCCTCCTCTCTTCATTCCTTTTTGTATAACCTTTGGCCCATTTATTACCTATTCCTTGTACCCTCTTGTCCCTGATCTTTTTCTGCTGTCTGTCTGTCTGTATCTCTTTAGAAAACTGAATCCTGCCTTGCAACCAGAAGAGAGGAAGGAACTTCTCAGAGCCTGCTTTAAAAACATTATCAGCCTACCTCCCTTAGAGGTCATGCAGACAGATTTGTCGCCCAAGGAGTCCCAGGCCATTGCGGTAATGGACTCTTTCTTGGATAACTTTCTTGTGTAGACACAGATTCCACTGTAGTTAATAATAATGCTTGGAGGCCTCTGTCAATGTCACCTTAGATATGATAAAGAGGGACAAATAGCTATGAGTGTGCCTTCTTCAGGCTTAGAATCTCAAGTTAAACAATAGTTGAACAGATTTGAGGGGGAATTATGAATTGAAGAGTACAAACTTTCTTCCTGTATTAAACCTGGAACAAGACTCTCAGATAGAATAGAGGGCAGAAGATTATATCTTTATGGTTGTCGTTGTTATTGATATTATGTTTATTGTTAATAATAGTAGTAATAGTAACCATTAGTGATAAAAACCAGCATTTACAATGGGACAGCTGGGTGGCGAAGTGGAGAGAATGCTAGGCCTGAAGTAAGAAAGACTAATCTGTGAATTCAGATTTGGTCTCAGACACCTTTGCAGTCATGAAGAGTTGGACACCACTGAAAATGATTGAACAGACACACACATTTACATAGCACTTTAAGATTTTCAAAGAGCTTTACAAACAGCATCATTATGATCCTTACAACAACCTAGGAGGTAGGTGCTATTATCATCCCCATTTTCCTGATGAAACTGAAGCAAACGGGTCAAGTGACTTGTCCAATATCCTACAATGATTAAGTGACCTGCCCAGGGTCATGCAGCTAGTATGTCAGAGGAGGGACTTGAATCCAGGTCTTTTTGATGCCAAGTTATCAACTATGCCACCCTGCCTTCTCAACAAAGAGGATATTCATGGACGATACTGTTGTTGTTTAGTTGGTTAGTTATGTCCATCTCTTTGTGCCCCCATTTGGGGTTTTCTTGGCAAAGATACTGGAGGGGTTTGCCATTTCCTTCTTCAGCTCATTTTACAGATGAGGAAACTGAGAGGAAACTGAGGCAAACAGGAGTAAGTGACTTGTCCAGGGCCACACACCTAGTAAGTATCTGTGGCTGGATTTGATCGCAGGTTTTCCTGACTTCAGGGCTGGCACTCTAATCCACTGAGCCATCTAGATGCCCATGGAATGTACACTGAGCACCAAAGTGAGGAGGAGATATAAATTATTGGCATAGACCTAGCTAGGTAGGGTTTCTCAAAGAAGGATTCCCAATGATTTTGAGGGGAGTGATTGACTCCTTTCTGAAAAACCTTTCTTCCTTCACATCTAGAATCTTTTCAGGGACACATTGCAGGCTCTGCGGAAGATGCTGGAGGGGTTGGTCATGGAAATGCCAGACTGGATTGAGAACTACTTGGAGGTCAGTGAGAAAATTCTGGTAGTTTACTACTAAATCTTTTTAGTGACTCTTTATTGCCTGTATGAACTCAGCCAGGCTTTTGGTCTTCCACAAACTGACTCCAATTTATCATTTATTTATATCTCCACATCTAGTTTTATTTAATTTATTTCTCTTCATACCCTCTATGTTCCAAGCAAAATGGGCTTCTAGGTATGTCCCGATTGCACCCTGTCTTCTACCTCTGGGCATCAATGCAATCTGTTCCCCATTCTTGGGATGTTTTTCCTCCTTCTGCCTGATGAAATCCTCCTCTCCAGGTTTCCCAGACAAGTGCTACATCTTTTATCAAACCATTTCTGAGCCACCTAGCTGAAGAAAAATCTCTCCAGATTTTTAAAGCATTTTTTCCTCTTCTCTTTGCCCCTTTCTCATTCTATATGCTCATTTATAACTAAGTTAGATGGAAAGCTCCCTGAGGGCTAGGACTGTGTTTTTTTTTTAAATTAATGTCTTTTCTTTCTTTCCTTCCTTCCTTCCTTCTTTCTTTCTTTCTTTCTTTCTTTCTTTCTTTCTTTCTTTCTTTCTTTCTCTCTCTCTCTCTCTCTCTCTCTCTCTCTCTCTCTCTCTCTCTCTCTCTTTTGCAGGGCAATGCAGGTTAAGTGACTTGCCCAGGGTCACACAGCTAGTGTCAAGTGTCTGAAGCCAAATTTGAACTCAGGTCCTCCTGAATCCAGGGCTAGTGCTTTATCAACTGCGCCACCTAGCTGCCCCCTATTTGTTTGTTTTTAATCTGTGTATCCTAGCATAGTGACTTATACTTAGTACACACTAATTAAATATTTGTTGAATTAACAGTAACTAGAAGTAGGGAACAGGACTAAAGAGTCAACGGAAAGAGTACAGTGAGGCTGAAGAATGGGGATATAGAACCCAAAAAATGGCATTTAGGATTAAAGGACATGGGTTTGATTCCTACTTCTGTAATTTACAACCTTTGTGACCTTGGGGAAATCTCTTCACCTCTGTGAACCTGTTTTCTCATCTATAAAATGGGGGTTAATCTAGATGATCTCTCAAGTCCCTTCCAGCTCTATAAATATAGTATACGTTAGCATGGGACTAAGTCAGGACACTGGTTTCCAAAAAAAAAAAAAATGGTTCCTTCTCCAAGACCCTTTTCCTCTCCTTCCTTCTCTGCCACCTCCATCTCCATTCCCAAACTTCTCCACTGTGTTTAAAAAGAAGGGCAATCGGGGCAGCTAGATGGCACAGTGGTTAAAGCACTGGCCCTGGATTCAGGAGTACCTGAGTTCAAAGCAGGCTTCAGACACTTGACACTTACTAGCTGTGTGACCCTGGGCAAGTCACTTAACCCCCATTGCCCCGCAAAAAAAAAAAAAAAAGAAGGGCAATCTCAATAGTTGACATGATGGGGTATAGGGACATGGTGGCTCCCACACAGAGCTGACCCTGAGTACAGCTCTGAAGCTGGCCACATTTGCTTTCTGCCTTTTGTGTTCTCCATCAATATTTTCAATGACACCTCCCCCCTCCATCCTCTGTTCTCTCTTTGTCCATTTCTGTCTATCTCTGTTTCTTTATATCTTTCTATTTCTCTCTTCCCCTTGTCACCACATTAAACTCTGCTCTCAAGAATGGATATGATTGATTAATTTATAATTCATTTTTGTGCCTGACAAGTATAATGGGGGCAAACAGGGGAATTACAGCTGGAAGATAAAGTGGGGGATACATCAAAACTTTGTCAGAGAAGATTGGCCACTGAGCCAGGAAGACTTACCCATGCAAGGATGCATTACTACTCCTAAGGGTACTTGAACCTCTCATTGTGGAATTTTAGAAACTTCTGTACCCAGTAAGACCCTTTAAGTCATACCACTTATCTTTGTGTAAAGTCAGTTCTACAACATAGGGAGATGTCCCTCCGTTTTTCAGAGGCCAAGGTTGGGGCTGAGGTATCCTTTTTCCTCCTTGGGAGTGTAGCTGAGTGGGGTCTTCCTTTCCTTTCTCTTTCTCATCAGTTTCTGGACAGCTGGCTTAATTCCCAGAAGGACCACGAGAGGGAACGTGCCTTGTGGTGTGGCGTTCGCATCCTCAGTTTCACAGCTAGAAAGCACAATTTTTATGTGAGTGTGACCGTTGTGACAGACAGTCCAGGGCAGGCTGGCCAGGGGTCTCTCCAAGATGCAAGCAAGAGACCCAGCTCGTCTCTTCCCTCCCCGCACATACCTAGCCCAGCCTCACAACAAACACATACCAAGAACATTTCTATAAGGTTTTAACGTTTGCAAACCCTATACAACTTTGTAAGGAAAGATGAAGAAAATGAATCTCAGAGAAATTATTCAAGGCCATACACAGAAATGTCAGAGCCGGTGTCCTAACCTAGGCTCCTGACTTCCAAAATGAAAGCACTTTCCCATGCGTTAGGATATTTCTCTAAAGTCTTTTCCACCCAGGCATTGGCTTTACCTTCTCAGCGTTCCTCCTGCCCCTGATTCTTCAGCACTTTGTTCTCCCCTCTACCTCCCCATTATGTCCTCTGCCCAGTCTCACCTTTGTTCTCACCAAGCGTTTCCCCAGTTACATCAGTACTGTCTCTTTGTCCTACCAGTTTATCTCAGCTTCCATTAACGTCACCAAATACTGTAACCCCTCTCCTCCCTTTGACTTTCTCCAGGGTGACCCATAGCCTTGAACTGCCCTTGCTTCCCTCACATTCACCTATGGGGTAACATGGTATAAGGGAATAGCAAGTATAACCTTTGCCCTCCTCCTCCTTTTCTCCCTTGAGACTGACATTGAATTCTCCCGGCTGGGGCAACTGGTGAGGCTTCTGGCCATCCTTTGCAAGGACCACGTGGACAACATCAGCTTCCTAGCCTCACAGGCTGTTTACAGCCTCTACTGCATCATGCTGCAGCAGAAGAGTACGGAAGGCCAAATGTTCTGTCCTTTTTCCTACCCCCTTCTCTCCAGCTCAGCTATTCTCCTTGTTCCCCACTAAAGAATCAGGTTTTCTACCCGTGTGGGACCCAGACCCATTCCCATGACCTCTGGGATGCAGCCACCTTTAGACTGCAGACCCCTTCTTTGGAGATGCATGGCTGCATCCACTCCTCTTCTTTTCTAGCCCCATCATTTTATGACCTCAGGGTGCCTAACTCTGATGCTTTCCCTGGGAGTTCTTGTGATCTCCCCCCCCCCCCCATGGCAACTTATCTAAATCTCTGCTCCCATGGTCCCCACCTGACTAGTCTCAGGATATAGCTCAGCAGGGGGAGTATGTTTAGGGGCTTGGGGGTGGGATATGTATGGAAAACTCCAGGAGTTGGAGGACTGTGAAGGTGGAACTTATATTCTAGAGTTGGATCAGGAAAAGAAAGGGATATGTGAAGGAATTCCCAAGAAAGAAGGTGTCTACAGTGCCTGTGTGTTCCATAATGATACCTCTGAGATTGCCAAGGTAAGCCAGCAGGTCCAGTTAATTCCTACTTTCCTCTCCTTTCCTCCACATAAACTCTGCTCTTGAGAGGGGAGGTGGGAAGAAACCTAAAGCATCATGCAAGGCTCAGACTATATCCCTAATCTGATCGAATCCTGTAGACTCCCTTGAATGGGCCTGCCCCCTTTCAGCACCTGTGGGTGTAAAATGGGGAGACAAGGCATTGTAATGGCTGGAGCACTGGACCTGAATTAGGGCCTTGCTCTTCTGTTTGCTAGCTGAGGGGTCCTGGGCAAGTTGCTTCACTTTTTGAACCTCTTTTCTATTTTTGAAAATGAAGGGGGGCAGCTAGGTGGTGCAGTGGATAGAGTACCAGTCCTGGATTCAGGAGAACCTGAGTTCAAATCTGGCCTCAGACACTTGACACTTACCAGCTGTGTGACCCTGGGCAAGTCACTTAACCCCAATTGCCTCACCAAAAAAAAGAAAAGAAAAGAAAAGAAAATGAAGGGGTTAGATAATTTCTAATGTCTCTTGTGGCTCCCAATCCAATGATGCTCCAATGAATTCCGGGCTTCCAAACCCAGTTCTAACCTTTAGGGATGCTGTAATTAATTACATGACCAAGGTCATAGACCCCAGTGCTCCTTCACTCAACTTTAATTAATTAAATTTATTTAGATTGGACCTATGATTCAGATAAGGGGAGCTCCTGTTATGGGAACTTCTTCTATCAATACATCTTAGAAAAACCCTCTATAATTTGTATTCTTAGAGACTGTGGGCACTAATACATTAACGACTTGTCCATGGTCATACAACTAGTAAGTATTAAAGGGAGGCCTTCCTGATTCTAAGGCCAGCCCTATAACCACTCTGCCATGTTGCCCCTCTGGCTCCATTTCATAGCTTCCCATTTCCTCCTCCTGACTCCCCAGACATCATCAATAAGCATCTGATCATGGATAGGGTCAGTTGCACCCAGAGGGCTGTATACACACCTTCCCTTTCTTTATGGAGCCTGCAACCTATCACTAGCAACTCCAACTTAGCTCTCCCAGTCCTCTGCTCTAGTGTTAGCCCTATGCCCACTGGGTCAAAGATTTTAGAGTTGGAGGGGACTTTAGAGATAGTCCACTCCCACTCTGCTCATTTTACATCTGAGGAAATTGATGCCCAGATAGGTAAAGAGACCTGTCCAAAGACATGTAGGTCTTCTGATGATAAATCTGGGATCCTTCTTATTTCTCCCATTCAGCCCCATAATTTTAGTTTAAACATGGTAACCATGTTTAACAGCAACAACAAAATTTAAAGAAACAAACAAAATTAAGAAATTATCCCCCCACTTACCTTCATCAGCTCTGTCACATTTCTCCTTCCTTCTCCTTAGCCCCCATTACCTAGTTGCTGTTTCCTGGGACCTGTTTTCTCTCTTCCCAAAGCCCTTGTTCCCGATTCTGGAAGGATTCCATCCTGAGTTGTGGGTGGACAGCTCTGCTTTGGGACCTAGGGAAAGTTTAGATGGGCATATCAGAGACCTATTGAGTCCTGATGGGAACCCCTTCCCCAACCTCCCTGAGTGCCCTTGGGTGGTCTGAGCACTTCCAGTCTTTGTCCATTACAGGCTTTTGCAGAATACTTCACCCCAAAGCAGCTCACCAGTCTGGTACTGACTGCCATGGAGGGCTTAATTGACAGCAGGGCCAAGATCTCTCTGGCTTCAGGGCAGCTCATGAGCTCTATCATGGAGGAGCGAGGGAAAGATGTGTTGAAGGTAGTGTTGAGAACTGGTAGTATTGAGTTTGAGTCACCAAATACTCACTGTAGGACTTGACTAGGCACTTAATTTCTTCCCTGTTTCCCCCTTATCCCCAAACCCCTCCCAAAGTCCCTTCTTTCTGGGCTTTAGTTTATTCGTTTCCCAAATGAAGGAGTTGGTATGAATTTCTAAGATTCCATTCTTCTTTAGTATTCTGTGATTCTAAAGTGGCCTCCAGATGCCAATTGTTTAGTCAAAAAGAGCAGAAGTTATGTTGGAGACAACTATGGGGATGCTTGGCATCTGCCTTACTAGTAGGCAATAGGTTAACCTGGGAAGCTGGAAGGGCATGGGGTTATTCTAGGCTCTGGATATCACACTGGACCCTATAGATTTAAGGGGTCACTTGATGACTATGGAATAGCTGGGTTCCAGCATGGTCTTGGGAGTTTAGAATCACTTTGGGAGAGCTCCTAAAAGCAACTAGATTGAAATGGGGAAGAGGAAGATAGAAGAGAGGTCCTAGATTGGGAGGGAAGGGATAATCAGGTTTCTCTGCCTCCCCTTTTTCACTTTCCAGGTTGATCAAATTGTTGATGGCATCTATGATAGACTCAGAACTGAGCTGGAACCATCCACGAGGAAGGAGATGCTGAGGGCCTTGTGTTCACTAGCAGGCAACAACACCCACAATGTAATGACTCTGCTGCTGAAGCGGCCACTTCCTTGGGAAGGGTAACTATTCCTCAATATTCCCACCCTAATTACAATAGATAGCATGGGACCTCAGAGGTGATTTAATCTAACCACCTTATTTTATTTTATTTTTTTGGTGAGGCAATTGGGGTTAAGTGACTTGCCCAGGGTCACACAGCTATTAAGTGTCAAGGGTCTGAGGCTGGATTTGAACTTAGGTCTTCCTGAATCCAGGCCCAGTGCTCTATCTACTGCGCTACCTAGCTGTCCCCTAACCACCTCATTTTAAGGATGAAGCTCAGAGAGTTTAAGTGCCTTGTCGAAGGCCAAATATACCCATCGATTCAATGAACTTTTATCATGTGTCTATTTCATATGAGGCACTGTGGCAGGTGAAGACAAAAACCAATAGTCTTTGCCCAAAAGGAGCATAAAGACTTTCATTCCTTTTGCCCCAAAGCAGATACAGTGCTCCTCCTAACCTCTTATCCACCAGACTCTTGGGCCCCTTTCTTTGAAAACAACAACAATAATTTGCATTTATGTTGTATTTAAGGTTTACCCATTGACTGCTTTTGAGGTGGATTGTACTAGTGTTATCCCTTCTTACAGATGAGGCATCTGAGGTTAAGTGATTTGCCATGGTCACACAGTGAGTGGAAGAGATAGAATGTAAACCTAGATTTCTTGATTCAAGATTTAGTACACTTTTAACTACGCTATACTATGTGATTTTTATACTATAAGTGGGGAAGGGGTGGTGCTGGCCAGAATACAATGTAAGAGTGAAGAGCAGGCTAACAGCACATAACCAAGCCATTGTACCATTAACCAATAAAAGCCAGTTTGACTACCCTAGATGAAGACTGAATCTATTCTTTTGATTACCTTTGTCTGAAGCTAATTCAAAGTCTGTAGTCCCAGACCACAACATTTCATTGTTCCTCTCTAATGCTGCCTTGGGTTTGTCTCCCCTTTTTCTCCAGTCCTTTGACCACTTTCTCCAAAAACCAGGGCCCCGCCCCCTCATCAGGGCTCCTTCTCATTGGTCTGGAGCCAGATCAGGGAGCATAAGGAACCAGGTTGCAAAAACTTGTGTATCCCTGGATCCTGCAGAATCAATATGGAGCTATGGAGAGTGCTTGGGACCCAGAGGAAGACTACAGTCAATGTCCTGCAGGTGCTCATCTCTATCTTGGAAGAGCGACACCCTAAGCAGGGCTACAAGGAGATGTCGTTCCGTCCTGTGGCGGTGAGTTGAAGGGATGCAGGCTGAGGCGTGAGTAGATGTGAGGGTGGGAGATCATCATTTTGGGAAACTGGTCTACATTTGCCAGGAGAAGGGAGCAGAACTAGGAACAGCAGCCAGCAGTCAGGAAAAAGGGAAACCCCAGAGAAAGTGAGAGTGAGTCTTAGAATCTTATAAGCTAGAACCTGAAGAGAGAATAGTCATCTTAGGAACATTGACCTACGTCCAGTGCTTTTAACCTTTTATAAGAGTCCTCCTTGTCTCCTCAAAAAGTCCCCATAAAGTTTAATCATTCCCATTTTGCAGATGGGGGCACCAAGGACCAGAGAAGATAGATCATAGGTCCAAAGTCACAAAGCAAGTTAGTGACAAGAGCAGGTTACTAATATCTATGTTTCCTGACCCTGTGACTGAGATATAGCCAGGGTTTGGGAAACAGGGGAAAGAGATGATGGTGACTAGGAGATGGAATTGAGGAGGCCTTGCTAAAAGCCATTCCCCCACCCACTTTGGGCAAATCACAGTTTTAGGCCAGGTGGTAGAAAAGAAAGCAGGACAAATATGTTTCATTCTCTTTTCCTTGACAGGAAATAGGTGATGGGCCAGTCAGTCTAGTTATTCATCTCTAGGCTGAGTTAGGATGAGGGCTATACTTTGTGCATGGGTGAAATAGTGGGAAGAAATGAGGAATCTCTACTTACAAATGGAAGAGAATCATGAAGAGATTCTAGCTGAACACAAGCTTGGCTGACTCCCTCTCTCCCCTCTCTGAGTATCCCCTTCTACCCACCCCCATCCATCCCAACTATAATTGTCTCACCCCAGGTGACCTGTGCCCTGTGTGAGATGCTGTCAGGGACAGTGTGCAAGCTGGCTTTGCTGGAGCTCTACCCCCGGCTGCTGTTGGCTGTCCTAAATCATATATATTGGGTAATTGAGCAAAATGTCCCCCAGAACATGGTGGTGTACCGTAAGGAAGGCATCCCAGGCACCAAGAGCAAGGTCTTCGACCCTGTCAGGTAGGCCTGCCTCTGAGGTAGGGGAAAAGAAATCAGACCCAGAGGAAGAAAATAGGGACTTCTCAGTGGGGTCACAGTCTATAGGGAAATAGGACATTTGGGCCTGTAGACTGATATTCTCTACCACAGTGCTATTCAGCCATTTGAACATTCATGTGAGCTGTTGAGGCAGCTAGGTGGCATGGTAGAATGTTGGAATCAAGATCTGAGTTCAAATCCAGTCTCAGATATTTACTAGCTGTGTGATACTGCCACAGGCTACTTAACACATATCTGTGTTCTCTCAACTATAAAATGATAATAACAACACCTACTCCCCAGGATTGGTGTGAGGAACAAATGAGACCATATTTGTAAAGCTCTTACTTAGCATAGAGCATGGCACCTAGTAGCAGTCTAAGAAGTGCTTGTTCCCTTTTCCCTTCCTTCACATACTACATTAAAAAGACATTTTCAGATTCTCATGAAGAATCACCTCTCTTTTTCCCATGGTCTCATGCATAGGCATATTCTACCTATGCCAAGACCATTTATATGACCACATCTGATAGCTCTTCACACACACACACACAGTCATAAGAACTCTCTTGCATCCTGTCACAGACTCACAAATTCATGCTCATCATCTGCCCTGTATCCTCCTCCCCAGCCACCACATACAAACACTGACATGCTTAGATTATAATAACTGTGTTGACATATTTCTCTTCCCCCACCCCTGGGCCTAGTATTTAGAGTCAGCACTGGTTCATTTCCAAAGTTCTGCTGTTAACACTGGGCAAGTTATAACCTCTCTGCGTTTCAATGTCTTCTTCTGTAAAACAAGGAGATTGGACTAGCTGATCTCTATCCACAGTCCTCTGGAGGTGGAATATTCTATGGTTCTAATATTTAGTAGATGGCATCTCAAGCACAGGGCTGCAAAGGACTTGGCTGGAAGTGGAGGCTAGGAAGAGATCAGAAGGAGCCATAGAGGGGTAGCTAGGTGATGCAGTGGATAAAGCACCAGCTCTAGATTCAAGAGGACCTGAGGTCATCCAGCCTCAGACACTTGACACTAGCTATGTGACCCCGGGCAAGTCACTTAACCCTCCTTGCCCCACAAAAATCAAATTAAATTAAATTAAAAAGAAGAAACCATAGAGATCTGAAGGACCTCTTGGGAGAGTTATTTAGCCACTTCGGGGCTCAATTTCCTCCTCTGTAAAATGAGGCAGTTAGACTAGATAACCTTTAAAGTGGGGAGAACTACAGCTGGAAGGAGTTATGGTCCTCCAAGTCTGCCTCCAGGGATGGTGTATTAGCTCCTAAAATAGCTTCTCAGTTTTCCCCTTTTGTATGAGAAAAGTCCCAGCCATGAAATGTGCTTAGGATGCTCCCTTGTTTGGGGAGCATTTCAGATGGTGGAGGAACAAGATGAAGTCTATTGACTCTGCTTGCAGATCTATGCATTGAGTTCTCTGAGCATTTTAACAGGTTGAAGGGTATGAAAGGGAGAAGTTGTGCTATCAAAGGGGGATGTGTTCTGGATAGAGACCTGGTGTCAGAACCGGGAAGATCTGAGTTCAATTCTAACTGACACATGCCAGCTGTGCTGACCCTAGGCAAGTTCCTTCACCTGTCAGTACTCCAGCCAAGTTGCAGAGAAAGAGCCAACTGACATTGGCAAAGGAGGTACCTCAGTAGAAGCTCTCTAAACTAATGAAATCACAAGTCTAATCCTTGTTCCTATCCCTATGATTCCAGGTTCTATGAGATCATTTGGGCCCAGGGGAACAACCATCTTAAAGTCATAGCTAGGGAGATTAGAAGAACCTTTTGAGGCTTTTAGGGGTGAAAACAAAAGGAGAAGCAGAAAGTCTGTCAGATCCAACCTCAGACAGTCACTAGCTGTGTGACCTTGGGCAAGTCACTTAACTTCTGTCTCAGTTTCCTCAACTATAAAATGGGGATAATAATAGTATCTACTGCCCAGGGTTGCTGTGACGACAAAATGAGATGATATTTATAAAGCTCTTAGGATAGTAATTGGCACATAGGAAGGTGCTATATAAATGCTAGCTATTATTTATATGAATTAAAACTGCATTAACAAACTGGACAGGAACCAATCAGTATGGGCATGAATATTCCCAAAGAGATGGATTCTAGCCATTGTTATGGGCATGGTGGCCTCCCATTGTTTTCCCAAATGAGTTTTTCCTTTGGGATTCCACATAGGAATGCCAATTCAGTTTCTATAGGGAATGGGGAGAATAAAAGTCCTATATTCAACCAAAGCTATAGCAACATAGAGAAAAGTCCTCAGTTATTAACATAACTATATCCAGATGTGTGAATGCATGTATATATATTCTCCAGCAAGCAATAGTGATTCATTTATATTCCCAGAGGAAGAATGCTATTTTTAGTTATAACAATTCTAAAGAGTAAACATATTCTTATACAGGTAATAAAAAGGTTCCCAGCAACAAAACAGACAATAGAGGGTGTACAAAGGGAGACTGAAGAAGAGAGATAGGATGATCAAAGGAGGTAACGCCTAGAGAAGATGGGATCAAGGTTACAAATAGAGGTTGGCTATGACAAGTAGGGGTGCTTCCTCTGTGAGTGGCAAGAGCAAAGGAAAGAGTGGGTGCTGATGTGGAGTACAGGGAAAGAAGGCACTCTCAGAAGACACTCACTTACCTGGGGATTCTGAAGTTTACTCTTGACATCCCTTCTTCCTTTATTCTTCACTGATCCATCCTGGGCTTACAGTTGTGCACTGGAAGCTGTCAAGACCATGTTGATAGCTGCGGAGTATTTTGGGGTTGTGTCCTATGCAGATGAGTACCGTGGCTGGGATCTGCTCTCCAGCCCCAAGTATTACTACATGGGAGTCATTGAGTTAACAAGGTGAAAATTGGTCCTCAGTACCTTTAGCACCAACCTGGCCAACTCCCTCACTCCTGCTTCCTCTCTACCATCTGAACCCCATCCATTCTTGATTCTCCTCTCCCCAGATTCCCAGGGTCCCAATCTCTTATTGCACCCCCTCCCATTTCCCAGCCTCCCTCCCCTCCCCCTGCCTCCCTGCCCTCCCCATCCCCAGCAATCCCTGGACTCCTGTGTCCCATCCCAGTGGCTTAGTGAGGAACTGCGACTCCACTATTCTGCATCGCATCATGAGCGAGATCAAGCCACTGCTGTACAGTTTGGATGACAGGCAGAAAGTCATGACTAGGGCTTTGTTTGTTCAGGTAAAAGGCAGAGGGGATGGGTTGGGGTGAGGGAGAGGAAGGAGAAACATTATGGTCTTTTTTGGGGGAAACTTTGGTCCCAGAATCTGGGAAGGTCTTCATGACCATCTAGCTCTTTAGTGCCCTTTTCCAATCCATACTCAGGCTCTACCCTTACCTTGCTCCCTGACCTGTTCCTAAGCTGGGACACTATATGTTTTCATCTAATCACTTTGGTTACATTCCCTCACGTGTCCTTTATTTCATTTCTCCACACTGACCCTTAGTCCCAGGCCTAGATCTCCTAAGTTTCTTGGTTGCAGTGGGGAGAGAAAAGGGGGTCCTTCCCCTGAATTCAGGACAATGGATTTGAACAACCCCAGTCTGAATACTGAGCCAGACACTTGATTGTGCTTTATTCTTCTTCTCCTCCTCCTCCTCCTCCTCCTCCTCCTCCTCCTCCTCCTCCTCCTCCTCCTCCTCCTCCTCCTCCTCCTCCTCCTTCTCCTTCTCCTTCTCCTTCTCCTCCTTCTCCTTCTCCTCCTTCTCCTCCTCCTCCTTCTCCTCCTTCTTCTTCCTCCTCCTATCCCCAACTGTTTTTCATTCATAGCTCCTCTGGCACCGATCGGTGGCCCAGACGTTGGGGGAAAACTTCCTGAGTCATCTAATTAAGTGGATCCGTGAACCCAATCTCATCATGAAGGAAATTGGACTCCGGGGAATCAGTAACCTGGCACTGCACCCAGGGCAGGTGAGAAGAGAGGATGGGATGGGGTGGGAGTGGAAGCATAGGGGATGCATTTTAAGAAGACTTCCAGCTGCAGAAGTTTCCAGGCATGGAGTGGGAGCAGAGCTACAACTGGGAAGAGGCAGTGGTGTATATGGATATGATTCCCAAAGACTTGGGGAGTTCCCAAAGAGTTTGGGATAGGGTTTAGGGAAACTTTGATGTTTAACCACTAGATAAAGAATAAATCAGTCTCTAGAAGTTGGAATCTAGTGGAAAAGGCAATTAATAGGAAGCTTGAGTTATGACTCCAGTTCTTCCATTAACTAGCTATGTGAATGGTAAACAGCAAGATATTGTAGGAAAAAACACTATATTTGGAGTCAAGAGACTTGGATCCAAATCCTGGCTCTGACACTACCCAAATGACCTTGATTAAGTCATTTCTACTCCTTGGACCTCAGTTTCTTTATCTGTAAATGAGAGAATAAGACTAGATGAATTCTAAGGTCATTTCTTATGATCTCAGGATCATCTCAGTTGCATCATCCATAAAATAAGGGAATTGGAGATGAGAGGCTCTAAGATCCCTTCCAGGACTAACATGATATGATTCTATGACCATAAATTAATTCCTAGTCTTTTAAAGACCCATTTCTCTACTTCTATGACTCTCAACCTCTCAGGCTCCGAATGCCCAGGTTCATTGTACTACATCTTCCATTCTTCATCTTATACAGTTAATCCTCAACTTTTTCAGGGTAATATTCTTAGAAAATGGTGCAAAAGAAGAAAACATGAAAGTTGATAACATTGAACCTATGGAAAAAGGAGGTTTTGTTCCCATGACCAACGAAAAACCTATAATCTTTTGTTATACAACTACAGAATAACCCATAAAATGCAGTACACAAAATAAAATTGGTTAACATGCAAAACATTTTTGCTTGTTAGTGATTCCCTAGAATTCTGTGGCATTTTGTGCTAACATCTCAAAAGAAAAAACCCAAAACATTGATTTCAACATGAAATCTATAGTACCATAAATGTTGTGTCATTTCAGTTGTGGCCGAGTCAATTCCATTTTTTTTTTGACAAAGATATTGGAATGGTCTGCCATTTCATTCTCCATCTCATTTTACACATGAGAAACTGAGACAAACAGGTTGTGACTTGACCATCAGGATCACATGGCTAGTGAGTGTCTGAGGTTGGATTTGAACTCTGGTCCTCTCGACTCCAGGCCCAGTGCTCTATTCACTGCATCACCTAGCTGTCCTTAGTATAATAAATACCATACAGCAAATAAAATTCTTAAAACTAAAACATTTTTTAGCCTGAATCTTACCTTTCACTGTATCAGATGGCAATATGAGGACATTGTACTATATACTATACTTCTGTAAATGTCTCTACCTTGTCTATCCTTTAAAAACCAAGGAAAGGAGGCAACTAGGTGGCACAGTGGATAAAGCACCAGCCCTGGATTCAGGAGGAGCTGAGTTCAAATCTGGCCTCAGACATTTGACAGTTACTAGTTGTGAGACCCTGGGCAAGTCACTTAACCCTCATTGCCCCACCAAAAAAAAAAAAAAAAAGCTGAGGAAACTGAGCTTAGTAAGCTCAACTGACTTCAGTCAGGTCCTCTTCACTCCAAAACAAAAATGATTAGAATAATAATAATAATAATAATTAATAATAATTATTGGGGAATAATAATTATTGGGGAAATCATACAGATTACTTTGGACAACAGAACACAGAAGAGTTGGGGGCTAGAAGAGAGATGAAATCTCCACTCAATGGGGAAGAAAATGGTTTCACCCAATAATACTCTTTTTTAAAACGTTTGTATATATTTTTGAACATTTTTGGAGAAGTTGCTGGGACTGCAGTCAGAAGATGCTGAGACTGGCAAGGTCTCAATACCCCCTTAAGAGTCCAAAGGACTCACAATATACCTTGGGGGACATAACTGCAACACAAAACTTGAGTTTTAAAGACAAAGAGTACAAATATACAGTAAATGCATAGGAGCTCTTTACTCTTTACTAATGGTAGGATGAACAAGACCAGTGAAGTACCTAGTAAAATACCAGCCACTCCACAAACTTGCATGCATCACACCTCCCTCTTTTTTCTCTACTGCATATAGGGCTAATGGTTGGCAACAGGAAAGTAAAAATGAGGTTGCTAATAAAATTGTGTGAATGCCTGAAATCATGAAAGTTAGGTGCGGGAATGTTGAAGATTGACTGTATTAACGACTTGCTAAATTGTTGAACTTTTGTAGCCTGTCAATCTCTCCAGTATCTAGTTGTTTTTGAGCTTCTACTGGTTCACTCAAAATCTTCTCCCTTGTAATCCCTCCTGCTGCTCTTAGTGGAACCCCTTCTCTTAGCAAGTAACAACCTCTGCACTCTTCCTTCCAGGAAGGGACACTGGCATCTCTACTTCCAGTCATTAGGAGCTTCCTGAAAGAGGAGGAGTTGGTGGCAGTGCAAGCAATGAAGGGCATACGCAACATCATTTGTTATACAGAAGGAATTGTAACCCAGAAGGCCTTTTGCAGTATCTCCAACCAATTAAGACCCCTTATCAATGATGTACGTATCACAGTTGTAGACTTTGTAACAAAGGACAAGGTGGCTCATGTGTAACAGGAAATTATAGATAGATCTGGAATGCCCCACTCCATAGCCAGGGGAGACTGGAGTTCCATCTTTGTGGGTATTAAGAGGATAGCTGTGGCAGGGCAATCACTCCTTCACTCTCTTACCTTCAAGAGAAATATAGGGCTTGGAATTATATCCCTGTTTCATATATAAGATGTTTACAATCTAGAGGTATGATTCTTTTTTGGGGGTTCGGGCTAAAAGCCACTTTGGTCTCTAAGGGCAAGGGAAGTAGTTCTATCCCAGACTTAAAGGGTAATTTTGTCTCAAGTGACTTAACTTCTCTTCCCACCATATGCTCATTACAGAAGAGATAATTACAAAGAAAGAGAAAAATATTTATCAAAGGAAGCAGAATAATAATTATTGGGGAAATCATACAGATTACTTTGGACAACAGAACACAGAAGAGTTGGGGGCTAGAAGAGAGATGAAATCTCCACTCAATGGGGAAGAAAATGGTTTCACCCAATAATACTCTTTTTTTAAAACGTTTGTATATATTTTTGAACATTTTTGTAATTCTCCCCAATATATCTCTCTTTTCTTCTCCTACAGAGACATTCCATTATTGGCTTTTTTTTTTTTTTGCGGGGCAATTGGGGTGAAGTGACTTGCCCAGGGTCACACAGCTAGTAAGTGTCACGTGTCTGAGGCCGGATTTGAACTCAGGTACTCCTGACTCCAGGGCCGGTGCTTTATCCACTGTGCCATCTAGCTGCCCCGAGACATTCCATTATAATAAATAGTATTTTTAAAGGTCAAAAATAAGGAAAAAAAGTCAGCATAATTAGTACTATAGCAAAAAAGTCTGAAAATATGTGTAATGTGCAATACTTGTGAACCTCCCTCCTCTGCAAAGCAGTGGGGTAGGAGTGTCTTTTGATGGTTGTTTTTTTAATTGTGCTCATTCTTTATAATTTTGCAATATTCACATTTGATTTTTTGACTGATTATTCTAAACACTTTCAGTGTTGTCATAATTGTGTATATTGCTTTCTTGGCTCTGCTTACTTCACTTTGCATTGATTCATATAGATCTTTCTATTCCTCTCTGTATTCATCACAGTTGCCATTTATTACATCATAAAAATATTCATTAAATTTATGGACCACATTTTCTTTACCCATTCCCCAATCAATGGGCATCTACTTTATTTCTAATTCTTTGTAATCACAAAAAATGCTGCTGTAAAGATTTTATTTTCATAATTCCAAATTGCTTTCCAACATAGTTGTACTGATTCACTAGTGTATTAGTGTGCCTATCTTCCCCAAATCCATCCAGCATTGATTATTGCCTTTTTGGTCATCTTTGACAATTTTCTGGATATAAGGTCTATCTTTTTTCATTAATGATGAGGTTCAGATTTGAAGGATAGAAAACCTTGAGTTGCATTTTGAGTTCTTTTGCCCTTTGGGACACAATACTCAATTCCCTCCTGTGATTTCTAGTGGATGCATAATAGTCTTGTGTTATTTGAAAGTTCTTTATGTTTGAAGGTATTTGTTTTGGTCACTTGCAGAATTTATTGTTTGTCAGTGGAATTGTTAAATCTAATCACCATGTGTCTTGGAATTTGCAGTTGTTGTTTTTTTTTTCCTGGAGGTAATTTGTGAATTTTTAAAAAATTAGCACTTTGTTTTTTGGGTTCAGAAGTTCTGGGCAGTTTTAAAAATTATTATTCATTGCACTTCAGTATTCAGGTTTTTTGATTCATTGAGTTCTTTTGGGAGACCTTAAATTATCTCTAAGTGTACTATCTTCATATTAATTTTTTGGGTTTATATGGAGGTCATATTTTCTGTCAATGTTATTGCCTTTTGCTTTTCTTCTTCTAGGCTGACTTTTACTTCAGTGTATTTGCATTTCCAATCAGTTATTTTCTCTTTTGTTTCTCTTATTAGACTTGCCACCCAATTATTTTTGCTGTTCAAACCATAAATACTATAAGCATTTAACAATATTCATTTCTCTTTTAAACCATTCAGAAACATCCTGTTGTAGTGCTAGGCTATCTTGGGAATCCACAGGGTCCTCAGTCTCATCATATGTTGATTTACTGTCCTTTGTCTTGAAATTTATTCATTGTTGTCTAGCCTCTTTCAGCGTATCTGGAGACCATATTTCCTTATATTATTAATGTATTCTATATTAATTTATCTGCTTTCACTCATCTTTAATTGAGTTTATTTTTCCTCCTGACATTATTGGTAATTTTAATATAAAATTTTTTCCCCATTGCTCACTTTCTGACTTCTCCTTTGATAGTGGTTTCCCTGATGGTTGGACCTCAAAACCACTTCAGCTGTTTATCATGCTGAAGTTTATCA
This sequence comes from Dromiciops gliroides, assembly GCF_019393635.1. NCBI lineage: Eukaryota > Metazoa > Chordata > Mammalia > Microbiotheria > Microbiotheriidae > Dromiciops > Dromiciops gliroides. The sequence continues at coordinate 199,529,329 of NC_057865.1, forward strand.
TTGTCCTCAAGTTTTTTTCCCATAAGTGATTTCTGGGGGGAATAAAACTGGCCCCAACCAGTGCCCAAGTGTTCTGGGCTTTTCCCCTCAAGTTTAGTGGGGCGACACACAGTCATATACATGTCATGTCCCAGTTTCTTTTGTTCCTCAGTTCTGTGGCTGAGCTCTGTTGTAGCAAAGAACACTGGTATTCTGTTGTCACAGTCTGAGCAAGCTTCTCTATCTTTTGACTCTCCACAGCTATGGTTGGCTGGGTTGGGTGGTTGGTGGTGGTAGTGGTAGAACTGCATTCTGTTGCAAGCCCATGGATATACATGTGCAGCTCTGAGGCTAGAGCATGGTAGGAAGTAGAGGAGGGGATACTGAGAGATCTAGTTATGGACTAGAAAATTGCCTTTGCTGTTAGTTCATTGAATAGTTATCTTGGTTGGGTTTTTGGTGTCCTTGATTGTGGAGATATCTGAAATTGCTTTAGCTCTTGTGTATCATTCCTATTTTGGAGAGACTTGAGAGATTATGAGAATCAGAACAAATGTCTAGTTCTCTATTACTGTTGGCCACATAACCTGAAAGTTTACCTAAGTCATCTACTCTTAATCTTTGGGGATACAGGCACTAGGATTAATTTTACAGAGGAGGAAATTTAGGCAGGCTTTGTTGTAGTAATTGTTAGAAATTGATTTAGAAATAAAGTAGATGCCCATTGATTGGGGAATGGGTAGAGAAAATGTGGTACATGAATTTAATGTATATTTTTATTACAACAATTAAAAATTCAGGTCCTCTGACTCCAAAGCATGTGTTTTTCCCCCCAATGTATTCTGTATGTGAGTATTGGGGGTTGAGGGGAAGAGGAGGAGGTGATTAAAGAGGAGGCTATTTCCTGACCTATTATCCCAGGGGCTAATCATGTTTGGGAATAGAATTCCTGATTCTAGGAAAACATCTCCTGCAAGGACAACTTGGAGTAACCTGGCTCTGCCCTTCAGCTCTATAGTCCTTTATGGAGCAAGAGCAGGGAGTTATGATAAAGGTATAGCCAAAGTACAAAGAAGAGGGGAGGTATCCATACAGAAGAAAGAATACTTACAAGAAACAAGAGACCTTGGCTGGATCATGTCACTCTTTTTGGCCTTGTTCTTTTTCACCTGTAAATTAAGAGGGTGGAACTAGATGATACCCTAGGTTTTTCCTAGCTCTGGGAATTTGAGGGGTTCTAGGGTAGGGAAAAAGGCACTTAGGAGGCACGGTAAATAGATTGCCAGGTGTGGAGTCAGAAAGACTTGAGCTAAAATCAGGCTTCAGACGCTTACTAGCTGTGTGACTCTGGTGGCCAAGTCACTTAACCCCATTTGCTTCAATATCTTCAACTGTAAAATGAGCCAGAGAAGGAAATGGCAAACTATTCTAGTATCTTTGCCAAGAAAACCCCAAAAAGGTGCCACAAAGAGTCAGACACAATGGAACAACAAAAAAGGGTGGAAGGGTGAGGAAGAGTCCCCACATCCCCAATTCAAAATTTTCTAGGCCACAGCTATGTGCCCCATGTTTATTCCCCTTCCTTAACTGTCATATTCTTATCATTTTGTTCCTGAAGTGTTTTTTTTAAGTTAAAGAGGCAGCTAGGTGGTACAGTGGATAAGAATGCAGGACTTCATCTGAGTTCAAAATCTGCTTCAGGTGCTTTGTGACCCTGGGCAAGTCATTTAACCTCTTCCAGTCTCAATTTCCTCATCTGTAAAATGGGGTTAAAAATAGAATCTCTCACAGGGTTCTTGTGTGGATCAAACAAGATAACACACAGTGCTTTGTGAACCTGTGCTATATAAATACTGTGCTATATAAAGTGCTATATAAATACTGTTTATTATCATTACTATTATTATTAAGTTTTTAGAGTGTTCTTTATTGAGTCACATAGAATAATACTACATCATTTATAAACTTTGCTATCCAGGAACTCACAGGTGTTCTCCCCTTACTCCAAACCTTTTTGGCAACTTTCAACCTCCCAAGTTATATTATTAAACCTTCATTCCTTTGTTCAGAAGAAAATGTAACAGAATTAAATGTTTATTCAGTTAAGATTTTGGTTTTTGTTTTGTTTTGTGGGGCAATAGGGATTAAGTGACTTGCCCAGGGTCACACAGCTAGTAAGTGGCAAGTGTCTGAGGCCAGATTTGAACTCAGGTCCTCCTGAATCCAGGGCCGGTGCTTTATCCACTGTGCCACCTAGCTGCCCACTGTTCAGTTAAGATTTAAACAATAGTGGCACAACTAGATTAGTGTTAAAAACTTAAAAGAAACATGCAATTTGAGATTGAGAACACTGGGCTCACCAATAAGGAGTCTGATGGAGCAGTTGCTGGCGTTCAAGGAACCAATTCTTGGTTCAGTCACCTACTAGCTGTGTGAACTCCGGAAGGGCCCTTTTCATTTCCTCCTCTGTAAAAGGAATAATAATCCATGTATTTATGAACCCTAAAGCTTATGTCTGATATACATTTAAGCTAATGTTCATGATCATAAACATCTTCAGTATGCTCAGCATACTTGATCACAGGCACTTGATCACAGCATAGACAGCTAGGGGAGGCCTTAGAAGCTGTGTAATAATTCCCTTTACTTGGTCTAATAGCCCCTACAAGGATTGAGCCCATGTGCCCTGCCCTCTAATTAGCTGGACAATTAGCCACAGAAACACTTATGGGTAGTATTCAATATTTGGACCTATGGGTAATATTAAATATTTGTATTATATACACATGACAGGGACCAGTGTATTTTTGAGGGGTAGAGAATAATGTGAAAGAGCTGTGGGAGTTTTGCACCTGTGCAGGGCAGAGCCATGAGGAACCATCACCCAGACATTTCTGTTCTGGCAGGAGAGGGACCAGGTACGGATTTCAGCCACCTCTGCCCTTAGCCACATGATGCATCAAATCTACAAGTTCCGGCCAGGCCCTAAAACCCGAAAGAAGCTCTACAGTTTCCTGGTTCCACTGCTGATCAGCATTCAGGATAATAATTTGGAGGTGGTCAAGGTGAGATTGAGCTTTCCCCTTTTAGACTACAGACCATTTGAGTCTTCTTTTCCTGTCCCTGCCAGTGGAAAGCCAAAGGCACTTGGCTTGGCCATGTATCTCATTCCTATATCTGTGACAATATACTCTAGACCTATACCCATCACATCCAGTTTTACCTCAGTGCCCATGACATCATATATAGTTCTTCCTACTCGGTCCCCTGCTGTTTCTGCTCCATCATTCCCTTTTGTTCCAAGTTCTCTGACCCTCTCTGACCCTACTGCCTTGACTATAAAGGACTATAGGATGTGGACTGGAGTTAGAGTAATTCCTTTGGAAAGTCCCCCGGGGTTCTCCTCTTTCTATCTCACAGGTCTGTGCAAAGGCTTTGACTGAATGGGCTGTTGGGATTGGCTGGACATCCCTCAAGCAAACATTCCAAAACACAGTCATAACTGATCATGTTAAGATACTGGAAGAGACATGCAGATGCCTGGTGAGTGAAAAAGTCTTTGAGAGGTCACAGCTACTGTACTGGCTGAGGGAACTCTGAGACATGCTAGGGTAGAAGAGGTGGGGAAAGAGAAGGCATACAGGGAATAAAAAAACCAAAAAACTCTATTTTGCTTAGTCCTCTACTCTTCAAAGTCCCATTCTTTCATTCCTCCATGTCTTAACTCCCCAACCTCCATTATCCATAAACTTTGGGTTCATAGAAGTTCATGGTCCAGAATGCAGCTGGTTCCTCAGTGTTAGTTCCTGAGTTTCTCCAGTTTGTAGGCTCAGATTACAGAGGCCAGACAGTGTTATATTTATTAAGTTTATAGGTAACAGTATGGCAGAGGTCACCAGGGAATGGTTTCCAGAGAATCAGGCACTAACTAGCAGTCACTAAATTGGGGATTAGGGATTTATATTTAGCAGAAGTCAAGAGCTTACAAGAGAACAGGAATTCAGGTATTACATAATGTTGGGAACAATAGGCAATTATTAGCAATCTAGGAAAATGAAGTCTGGAAGTCACATGGTCAGGCAAAATATAGGGAATATTTAGATCTCAGAGGTTATGAATACAGGGGTTGGAGTACCAGTAATCAAAACATGAGGATGTGAACTTCGTATTTAGATGAAATATGACAGAGCCAAGAGCTTCTAAGCTACTAAGGTAGCCTCAGTATCAAGATATGATCGACTGTGGGCTTAAAGGTATGAATAGTAGGTGAGGAATGAAAAAAACATGTTGGTTGGAGAAAAGGAGAGGACTGTGGTCACAGACAAGTTCTGAAAGGCAACTTCCCTCATGCATGGCCTGCATAATCCCTTGCTGCTTCTACAGGTTGGCACAAATGAAAATCATTTGGTGGGGAAGTTACTGTTCCAGAGTTTTGGCTTCCTGCAGAGCTCACGACCCTACATTAGGGCTGCAGCAATCACATTCATAGGTAAAGTCAGCTTACTTTCTTGGACTCTGCTTTCCAGAACTCCTTCCCCCGTTTACTTTATCTAATTTATCCTATTTCCTTCTGCAAGACGAATAATACAGAACAATGTTATGGTTTGGTGGACCTTGTCTTTTCCTGGGTTTGTCCCAATTTACAAAAATGGTCCTATTTCCAGGAAGACTTTACCCTTCCCACTAACCTTCTGTGAATGAGTCCCGATAAATCTAAATGTCTTAGGTCCCCAGTTCTGGGGAGGAGAGGCCTTTTAGTTAGAGCCCTGAATATCTCTTGGGCACCTTCCTTGCTGATGTCCTACCATGTTTGTTTGTTTTCTTTCTAATTTTTCATCAGGATGTAAGGGAAGGTACAGATGGTTAGACAAGTACAGGATTTATTTTGGTTTGTTTTTGCTTTATTTTTAGGACAAACTGTCATGAAGCTAAATGTGAATGAAATACATGAAGAAGATGTGCAAATATTGCTGAATGGTGAGACATGCCCAAGCGATTTAGAATTATTAACCTGAGGGCTAAGTAGAACAGAGATTGTCTGCGATGTGTTAGAGTAACCGCTCATATTTCTACATTATCTTACAGTTTAGCAAGTGTTTTCCTTACCATACCTCTTGGGAGAAACAAAGCGCAAGCTGTATTACCCTTATGTTACCTGATGAGGAAATTGACACTAGGATGGGTGACATGACTGGTCCAATGTCACACGAGTGTCATTGCCAGGATGTGAAGCTAGGTCTTTGGTCTCCAGTTCAACATTCTTTTCATACTTTCTTCTAGGATAGAAAGGGAGATAGAAAAATAACTCCAGGGAATGTTTTAAATCTCTTTCCACAACAGTATTTAAAAGACCTGGCAAAGCATGACTGCTTCATAAATACTGTTGACTAATTGATAGGAATTAGATGCAAATTGTTATTTCAGGTGTTGTTATCTCAGGAAATTTGAATTTTATTCCTAAGTCTCTCTACATAGAAATCAAATCATTCTGGAGCTGGAGAGGGATTCTAGGAACTCTCTAGTCTAGTCCTAGTCTCATCGTGCCATTTTATAGGTGAAAGAACTGATATTCAAAGAGTTCTAGCAGCTAATAAGCAGAAGAGTTGGAACTAAAGTCCAAGTCTTATGACATGGCTATTTTCATTGCATCTCACTATAGAGAATCAATTAATATGCATTTATTAAATGCCTACTATGTGCCAGGTACTATGCTAAGCACAGGGGATACAAAAAAAAGGCTAAAAACAGTATCTGCTCACAAGGAGCTCCCAGTTTAATGAAGGAGATAACATGCAGAGAAGAGATATACAGGATAAATTGGAGACAATGTCAAAGTGAAGGAACTAAGATTAAGAAGGCCCTAAGACTAAGGCTTCTTATCGAAGGTATATTTTAGTTGAGACTCGAAGGAAGCCAATGAAATTAGGAGACAGAGATGAGGAGAGACAGAGTTCAAGGCATGGAGGATAGTCAGTGAAGATACCCAGAGTCAGGAGATGAAATGTCATGTTCCAGGAACAACAGAGAGGCCTGTGTTACTGGATCCCAGAGTAAAGGAATGGAGTATAGGAAGACTAGAAAGGTAGGAGAGGGCCAGGTGATAAAGGCCTTTAAAAGTCAAACAAAGGATTTGAGATATTCCATCCTCCAGGTAGGAGGAAGTCTGGAGTCTATTGAATAGGGAGGAGACATGGTCAGACTTGGTCAGTTGTCATTTGACAACTGAGACCAGCATGGTAGTTGTGATAGAGGAGAGAAGAGGTGTATACAAGAGATGGTATAAAGCTGAGGTGTCGAACACACCAACCAGGGCTGCATTGAGTCCACAAGTTCCAAGTGGAACTGCCAAGTTCCAAGACTCAAATGTCATTGGGAAATATTTAATAAAATAAATATACAATAAAACAGAAAATACTCCCAAGTGCTAAGATTAAGACATAATTGGGAAATATTTAAGAAAATAAATATACAATACATAGAAACTATTTTAAAATTAAGGCAGTATGTGGCTTACAGGGATCGTTATGTGCAATTTAGCAGCCCCAGTTTCTATTTGAGTTTGACAACACAGCTTAAGCCCTCTAGTCCCACACTGTATTCCTATGGAGAGATGACAACTACCAGCTGCTAGAGTAGAGACATTCCTCTGGCAGCCTCAGTGATGGAGTTCATTGATGCTTGATGTCCAAAGCCCTAGCCCTCTCCTACCTTTCTAGTCTTCCTATACCTCATTCCACAATGGGTATTCTTCCATCCATTGACACTGGCCTTCTGGCTCTTCCACGAACAAGATACTCCATCTCTTGGCTCCAGGCATTTTTTTTTCTGGATGTCCCCCATCCAACTGTTGACCTCCCTGGCTTTCTATAAGCCCCAACTAAAATCCTACCTTCTACAGCAAGTCTTCCCTAACCCCTCTTAATTCCAGTGCTTTTCCTCTCTCTTATTATTTATTCCATATATAGCTTGCTTTGCATATATTTATTTGCATGTTATCTCCCCTGTTAGATTGTAAACTCCTTGGGGGCAAGGACTTTTTCCTTTTTGTACCCCCAGTGCTTAGTACAGTCCCTGGCACATAATAGGCGTTTAATAAATGTCTATTGTTTGATTAACTAATGGAGGGAGAGTGGAGAAGGAGGGAGAGCTGAGGTGGCTCTTGAGTTTTCTCTGTTTCTTCTAGGGGCAAACCTCATGCATGTGTTGTAAAGTTAGAAAGGACAGAACTCGTACTCCAAACACTATGTAGTCTGGCCAAACTATTCCTGAACTCAGCATGATGTTTTCCACCCCTGTCTAGCTGCACAGGCTGTATCCTATGCCTGAAATAGATCCCCCCCGTGCCCCCCCCCCCCGCCCCATCTCTGCCTTTCAGAATCCTTATCTTCCTACAAGGCTCCCATCAGGTGCTGCCTCCTCTGGAAAGCCTATTTAGATCCCATTTGTCTCTCTAGGGAACCCTGTAGAACTTACTGCACGTGCTACACATTTTGGTACTTCATAATACATTGCCTTAACTTTAGTTTTCAACTGTTTCATCTATATTTATCTCATCTTCCTCTGAAAACCATAAACAACTCCAGGACAAGGACCAAATCATGAAAGTAGGGTGTGGGAAAGGGTGCTAAAATTGGAGTGAGGAGACTTTTGCATATTCTTACCACCTCTTCTTCCTTTGATATCTCTAATTTTCTTGAAGAGATCATTCTTATTCTATTTGCCTTTCCCATTCTATTGTTTCTTCTATTTCTTTGTGTTGCTCATTTAAGAAAACTTGCTATTCTCTGGAATTCTACAGTTAGACATATCTTTCCCTTTCTCCTTTCCTCTTCCCTTTCCCTTTCCCTCTTTCCTCATTATTTGTAAAGCCTCATTAGACAGCCCCTTTGCTTTTTTGCTCTTTTCTTTGGAATATTTTTTGCTGCTGCCTCCTGTATAATATTTTTTGGGGGCAGGGCAATGAAGGTAAAGTGACTTGCCCAGGGTCACACAGCTAGTAAGTGTCAAGTGTCTGAGGCTGGATTTGAACTCAGGTCCTCCTGAATCCAGGGCCAGTGCTTTATCCACTGAACCACCTAGCTGCCTCCGCCTCCTGTATAATATTGCAAACCTCTGTCCACAGTTCTTCAGGTACTCTAGCATACATGATCTCTTTTAAAACTATTCATCACCTCCAATTCATATTCACAAGAGATGATATTTAGTTCATACCTATTTCATCTGATGATTTCCCCTGCTTTCTTCAACTGAAGTTTGAATTTTGCAATAACAAGTTCATGATCTGAGCCACAATCAGCTCCAGGTCTTGTTTTAACTGACTGTATAGAGTTCTCAATCTTTGGATGCAAAGTATATAATCCATCTGATTTCTACATTGACCATCTGGTGATGTCCATGTGTAGAGTCACCTTATGGGTTGTTGAAAAAGAGTGTTTGCTATGACTGTCAGTGATCTTGACAAAACTCCATTAGTCTCTACCTTGTTTCATTTTGTACCCCGAGGCCAAACTCACCTCCTATTCTAGTTATCTTTTGCTTTTCTACTGTGGGATTCCAATCTCCTATGATAAATGTGACATCTCTTTTTGGTGTTATTTCTAGAAGACATTGTGGGTCTTCATAGAACTGATCCCTTTTGGTCTCTTCAGCATCAGTGGTTAGAGCACAGACTTGCATTACTGTGATACCAAATGGTTTGCCTTGGATTTGAACAGATATCCTTCAGTCCTTTTTGAGATTGCATTCCAGTACTGCTTTTCTCACTTTTATTGACTATGTGGGCTACTGCATTTCTTCTAAGGGATTCACGTATTCCTGTCCATTTAAATTCACTGTCATTCAAGATGTTGATGTTTAATCTTTTTAAAAAAAATTTTTGCAGGGCAATGAGGTTTAAATGACTTGCCCAGGGTCACACAGCTAGTAAGTGTCAAATGTCTGAGGCCAGATTTGAACTCAGGTCTTCCTGAATGGAGGGCTGAGGCTTTATCCACTGCACCACCTAGCTGCCTCCTGTTTAATCTTATATTCAAGGTTCCTATGCAATATTGATCTTTATAGCATCAGACTTTCCTTTTGTAACCAGATGTATCCACAGCTGAGCTTCCTTTTGGCTTTGGCCCAGCTGCTTTATTAGTACTGGAACTCCTCCTTGTTGTCCTCCACCCTTCCCCAGTAGCATATTGGACACCTTCTAACCTGAAGGTCTTATTTTCTGATGCCATCTCTTTTATCATTTTGGTGCTGTCCATGGGGTTTTCTTGGCAAAGATACTGGAGTGGTTTGCTATTTCCTTCTCTAGTGGATCACCTTTTGTCAGAAGTCTCCACTATGACCTGTCTATCTTGGGTAACCTTGCACAACATAGTTCATAGTTTCATTGAGCTCTGAAAGACCCTCCACCATAACAAGACAGTGATCTAGGTGGACAGACATGGGGGATAACCAGTGTAAAATTACAAAGATGAGAGTTTGGTATTGTTGTGTGGAACACCAAGTAGGCCTTGCAATTGGATTATAGAGTGTATGAAAGGCCATAAAATGTAAGAAACCTGGAAAGGTAAGAAGAAGCCAAGTTATGAAGAACTTTAAATGGCAAACAGAGGACTTTATATTTGGAGCCACTGGAGTTTGAGTTAGGAGAGTATGCCATGTTCACACATAGACTTTAGAAACATCACTTTGGCAGTTAAATGGAAGGTGGATTGGTGGGGAAATATTTAAGGCAGAGTTAGAAAGCTATTGCATTAGTCCAGACGGGAGGTGCTGAGAGCCTGAAGTTGGTGGCTGTGTGAGTAGAGAAATAGACAAGAAGCAGAGATTTTGTGAAAGTAGAAATGACATTTGGCAATGGATTGGATATGTGGGATGAATGAGGAGTTGAAGATGATAACAAAGTTGGAAGTCTGGGTGATTAGGAGGGTTATGGTACCCTTGACGCTTAATAGGAAATTTGGAAAAGAAGAGGATTTTGCAGGGAGACAAATTCTGTTAAGGCTGTTTTTCCTTTGGGTTCATATGCAGATGAGAAACATGGCTATATAGACTTTGACAGAGGTTGAAGACCACCTAAGTCCTCATGAGGTTCTTTTCATCTTGTGCCTCAGAGGCTTTATGTTTAAATGATATGGAATAATGATTTAAGAGCAGTAGAAGAAGAATTGGCAGGATTCAGGAATGTAGTCCTTAGGAGAACAAAGGGCTGAGGCATCCTCTTCTCCCCAACCCCTACGTTCTTCTGATTTCAGCCCTTCAAGATCTAAAGGATGACCCTGTGGAATCTATACAGGGTTTGGTCTCCATCACGATCAAGAAAATGGAAACAGCTTCTTATGTGAAGACCTCAACTAGTTCTAGGCTACATCTGAAGCAGAAATTTAGAGTCCCTGGTTTTGTTATCAAGAAGAGGCTCTTTAAGAACATAAAATCCAAAAATGCAGACAAAAGGGACATATCAAACTGGTTTAAGTTTTGCCACCGGCAAATGTTGTCCATTTGGCAGAATTCTGAAGATAACACAAGGCAAGGGGATACCCCAAGAAGTTTTCAAATGTTTCCCAGGAGAATACTTCCCGAAAAATATCTCTTGAACACACAAGATTTTGAACAGTCTATGCACCAGGTCCAGAAAGAGCCCCAAATCTCCTGACCCTTGATCCCCTTTTGGAGATTGTGACTGACCTTTTTTCCAGCTGTTTGCTCTGCACCTGGGGGTTTATTACACAGATGTCTCTTCCTGGTTTTGTAGAAATGAATGGGTTACCCATACCCAGCACCCTCTTCTTTTCATTTTCCTCCTTATCTCCCCCACATCTCCAGGGTTAGGAAGAGACCCAAAAGGATAAGGTTTTGGCCTCCAGGAAATACGGGGTAATTTCAGAGCTTCTGGTTTCCTGCATAACTTTTGTCAATAAAACCTCTTTCCTTATTTTAAGACAAGGTGGCATTCATCTCATGGTTTTTATTGGGGATAGAGGTGTATGTGGGGGTGGGGAGAGGAAAAGTTGCATGCAACTCCCAACAGTTCAAAGTTTTACATCTCAAGTAAAGGAAGACTTTGCCCCCTCAGTTGTCTTCTCTCTCATTTTTTTTCAAACATGGACACTTTTATGTCTTATTTTCCTTTCATTGCTGTACTTCTCCAATGAATAGCTTAGATTTATGACCTCCTTCTCTTACTACCCATTCTCTCCTTAATTCTATAAGAGTTCTGCAACCCTTAATTGCCAAATTCCCAGAAACCTTCAGTGGCTAAGCAAAGAAACAAATAAAAATGAATGAGTGAATGAATGAATGACTGATGGCCTGGATGAAAAACTTAAAAAAAAAAAGCCCCAATCTTCTTATCCTGAGGAACAAGCAAACATCTCCTGTCTTGTCTTTTATGATTTTTCTATATAAACTAAGAGGTAGTATGTGAGACTACATTGAATCTCATGCACCTGCTAACATGGAATGTGATTGTGGGATCAGAAATGTGTGTGAAAGTGGTTGTAGGATCAGAAACATGTGTGAAAGTGATTGTGAGATCAGATGCACACATGTATTTTGATTGTGGGATCACAAGCATGTATATGTGATTGTGGGGTCAGAAGCATGAGTGTGTGATTGTGAGATCAGAAGTGTGTGTGTGTGTGAATGTAATGGAATACTATTGTGGTATAAGAAATAAGTAGGAAAAAAAGAAATGATAAGTAGGTGAATTTCAGAAAAAACCTGGAAAGACTGATGTAAAGTGGTGAGCAGAACCAGGAGAACATTGTACATAGTAAAAGCAACATTGTGTGATGATCAGCTGTGATAAACTTAGGTCTTCCCAGAAATACAATGATCCAAGGCAATTTCAAAGGACTCATGATGGAAAATGCCATCCACATGCAGAGGAAGAACTATGGACTCTGAATAAAGCATGAATCGTGTCATTTTCACTGAATCTCTCTCTCCCCCCGTTTGTCTGTTTCTTCTTTCACATGATTAATATGTAAATATGGTTTGCAAGATTGCACATATATAACCTATAGCTAATTGCTTACCATCCTAGGGAGGGGCGAGATGAGGGACGGAGGAACATTTGGAACTCAAAACTTTTGTCAAATGAACTTTAAAATTTGTCTTTACATGTAATTGGGAAAACCAAAATACTATAAAAAAAGGAAGCCTGAATATGATTGTGGGATTAGGGGTGTGTGCGTGTGCGTGTGCGCGTGTGTCTGTGTTATCAGAAGCGTGTGTGTAAGGGCTGCTTGGGTGAAAACAGCTGCTGAGCAGCAGCAGTAGCATGCGCACGCGCAAAGCTCTTCACACACGAGGGTGGGGGTGGTGAACCCTCTCTTTAGCCGGCTCTCTGTTCGCGGACCGGAAAAACTGAGCTGTGAAGACGTACGTGCGTGGAGACGTGATTACGTGCCGCTTGAGGCCGATGCTATCCGCGGGAAGCCCGGTTTCAAAACGAGGTAGGTTTCACTAATGTCAGGTGCCGGCTTTGGCTTAAAGGAGGTCAGGCCAGAGTTGGACAAAGAGGGAACGGTTCGGGTCCGAAAAAGGGCGTGGTGTGGAACGCGACTAAGTAGAAAGCGGGGCCCTTCACCAACGCTGGCGGAAGGAGGCGGGGACAAGAAGGCGGGGCGGAAGACTCTGATGGTGGGGCCGGAAGAGCTTGCCTGTGTGGAGGGGGTGTGGCTCCCGAGCTCCGGAATAACGCAGTCCTCTAGTATTAACTCTTAACTGGATTTACAGATCTGAGGTTAAGGGGAGGCTGAAATTGACTTGCCTGAGGTCATAAGTGCTGTAGTGGATAGTGAGTCAAGAGAGACCCCAGTCACTTTACCAGCTGAGTGACCTCGGGCGAGTCACTCTGTACTTAAGTTTCCTTATCTGGAAAATGGGTAGGACTTTTGTTAGAAGACCTTAACAAGCACTAAATAAGTGCCAAGTTTTGGGGCCCCCTCCTTTTTTTGAGGCGAGCGTGGAATGGAGGACATGGGAGCCGGGGCGGGGTGGTAGTGGAGATATGCACGCATTCTAATTTAGCCTCATATAAGCAATAGCTGTGCAACTGACCCTCAGCTTCAGGTTCCATTTCTTAATGTGTTTAAAAACGGAGATCCCTTCCCTGGTAGGGTTCTTCCAAGTCTGAAATGAGAATACCCATGTGGAATTTTGCAAACCTCCAAACAGTGCGTTTGTGGTAGTTATTCATCCTTGTCTCCCTTGTCCAGTCCGTCCTTACGCTGCCAAGATGACGTTCATTCGGCATAGGTGTTCACCGTGCCATGTACCCTGCTCCAGGAACTTAAGCGATTTCTTATTGACTCTAGGTTAAGAAGCAAATTTTCTTTGGTGTTTAAAGCCCTTCACAGTCTGGCTCTTTCTAGGCCAAATGAATGTCTATTACAATTCCCAACACTGCCTAGAAGGTTTATGTTCCAGCTGTCACATCTGCCATTGCAGACTTTCTGTGCTCCCTAGGAAACACCTAGTTTCCTTCAAGGCTTAAACTTCTTCAGGAAGCCTTTCCTAATTCCCCCAGTGTTAGTCTTCAGTTGCCCCCAATACTCTTATTTTATTTGGTACACAGTTTTAAATAGCTTATTTATGGACATATTGTAGCCTCCTGGTAGGATGTAAGCTCCTTGAGAACAATTTTGTCTTTGCAAAGGGCCTGACACATAACAGGTGCTCAATCAATGCTTGTTGAATTTGATTATTATCCTTTTTATAGGAACTATCTCCTTCCTTATGTCTCCCATCTTTTTTTTTTGAGGTGATTTTTAAAATCCAAGGGTAGAACTTTACATTTATCTTTATTAAATTTCATCTTACTAGATTTGACACAAAACTCTAGGCTTCTACAGAACCCCAAAACATTGCCCCTTCACCTTGTTTAGCAATGCTTCTGAGTTTTGTGTCATCTTGAGATTTGACAAGTATGCCATTTATGGTGCCATCTGAGTCATTGATTAAAAATATTAAATGGCACAGGGCAAAGAACAAGCCCCTTGAATTCCACCTAAATGTACTCCTGTTTATCTTGTTTAGGATATCTCCATCCTGACCACAAGTTTGACATGAGAGGGTCAAGTGCTTTTGCTTAATTCTAGCTCTATGACATTTCCCTGATCCACAGCTCTACTTACCCTGTAAAAAAAGTCATCGAGGTGATTCTGGAATTCCTCTCTCCACTGCTCTTTTTTTCTTCCGCCCCTCTCTATTGTCCTTTTAAAAGCTTTATTGATGTGTTTTGCTTTTACATTACAAATATTTACAGTTGTTTTCCTTTACATTATTGTGGTCATCTTATAAATTGTTTTTCTAGTTCTGAGCATTTTACTCTGCATCAATTCATACAGGTCTACCACGGATTTCTCTGAATTTTCCATTTCTTACGGCAAAATAATATTCTACCACATTTATGTAGCACAGCCTTTTCCCAGTTAATGGATATTTAATTTGTTTTTCATAAAAAAGAAAATGTTTTAACAAATATTTTTGTACATATGGTCCCTTTCCTTCCATTTCTTGGGGTATATGCATAGTAGTAGTTTTGCTTTACCAATGGAGAGTTAACGAAAAATTATTTACTAAGTATTTACAAGTTTGCTCTACACCGTGACAAGGATACAGATAGTCAAAACAGTTCCTGCTGTCAAGGTAGTTCACATTCTAATGGGAAAAACATCACAAAAAGGAGAGTTCAGCTGTATGGCAGTCAACAAGCATGTATTAAGTACTTAGTATGTAGTAGGGCACTGTAAAGATGAAAAGGCCCAATAGACCTTAGGTACACCAGCAAGACAAATGGTTATGCATTTTCTTTAGTGTCATGTCCCACTGATAAAACCATATATGTTTCTGAAGTTGAAAACTTTCTTTTTTATATCTTATTTCCTGTGGTTACTGAGGTAGCTACTGCAGCACCTGCAGAGGTAGTTGTTAAATGGGACATAGAGGATGTACCCCTGGACTATAGCTGTACTAGGTGGAGTTGGCTGGAGGAAGGGTTGATGGTCTGGGAGAATCTTCTATTTCTGGGGTCCTTAGGCCAAGGACTGCCTAGTATATGCTGCCTTCCTGTTTCTCCTTTAGGACACATTTCTGCTTTGGCTAGGTAATGATTTCTTCAATCAACAAACATTTTAAAAGCATATCTTATATGTGACAGCCACTGCTAAGGGATAAAAAGAAAAGTTGAAAATGGTTCTTGCTTACAATCTAATGGGGGAAATTACATGTATATAAATAGGATTATTCAGGATACATGTAGAGGAAATATGAACAAGGTTATCATAGAAAGGGAAGCAAAGAGGACCAAGAAAGACTGTCTATAGAAAGTGGATTTTAAACTGTCAGGGGGTTTTGGGTTTTTTTTTTTGGTAGGCAATCAGGGTTAAGTGACTTGCTCAGCATCACACAGCTAGTAAGTGAGGCCAGTTTCTGCTGAGTAACAGAGAATACTGAATTCTGTATTTACTGTTAATGTATCTCCTTGGACAGGTAACCTATTGGATTTTTATTTTTGGTTTGTAAAACCCTAAAAGTATGTGGTTTATAGAGAATTTTTTTTTATATTTTATATTTTACATTTCACTGTTTTTTATGAGTGTCAAGTTGATGCTTTAAATTTTTCATTGACCAATATTATGTGCTTTAACAAGGAGCTCTATGTCTAATCGTCCTGGACCACGAGTATTTATCTTCTCTTTTCCCAGTGCATGAACAGATATTGTATGGGGGTAAAGTAGTTTAAGTTGTTTTGTGAAGGAAATATGTAGTATTTATTTCCTCTTTGTCTTTTCATTTTCCAAAAAATCATGATTTAAAAGTTTGTTGACAACTAAAATAATTCTATATGTGAAAAGCTTAGATCTAACTTGAGACTTTATAAAAAATTATTTAAACATACTCAAACACAGTTATTAAAACATATCCTAGGGGCAGCTAGGTGGCGCAGTGGATAGAGCACTGGCCCTGGAGTCAGGAGTACCTGAGTTCAAATCCGGCCTTAGACACTTAACACTTACTGGGTGTGTGACCCTGGGCAAAGTTACTTAACCCCAAGTGCCTCACTAAAAAAACCAAAACCAAAAAACCAAAAACAACCCCCCCCCCAAAACCATATCCTAAGCCTGTGTTTTTGGGCATCTGTATGGCTAGACATTTGTGAATATTTAAATGCACCTGAAAGAAATTCTACTCTAGTACTTAGTAGTTCCCTATTGCCTCTAGGATAAAACTGAAAATGCGTAATTTAGAACTATCATCTTTACTTCGCCTTTTGTCACTGTTTTTAATTTTTTTTCACTGTTTTTAATTTTAAAAACAAACAACATTTAGAAGCCAGTTGCATATATTCGAGTTCTGAAGGGGAAAAAGACTAATCTTGTTGTTTCTTCAACGTAAAGTTTACTACTTTATTAAAAAATGAAAACTTTTACATCTTATCTTTTATCATATTCCCTGCTTTGAGGATATGTATTATCCTCAGATAATCCAGAAAGAAATTAGATACTTTAAAGGCCTAATCTTTTACATTTAGATAGATAGATATAGATCTCTCTACATAAACATATATATACATATACATATATGTATGTATATATGTTTATTACTAAGAGGATGACAAGCCTAAGAACTTAGTTGCTTAGGTTAGGAGGTTGAAACAAATAGGGGCCGCAGATTTAGAGTAAAAGTAAAAGCAATAATGTCCTTTATACTTACATCACATTATATTAACTCAGATGTTTGGGTCTTGTAACAACAAGATTCATTATTTTATTTATTTATTTTTTTGGCTGGGCAATGGGGGTTAAGTGACTTGCCCAGGGTCACACAGCTAGTAAGTCAAGTGTCTGAGGCCGGATTTGAACTCAGGTACTCCAAGGCCGGTTCTTTATCCACTGTGCCACCTAGCTGCCCCCATTATTTTTTAAAAAATCTTTACAGTTTACCCTCAGTAGTTTTCAAAATTTGCAATGAAAGGAAGGAGAAACATAGTTGTAACAACATTAAGACTGTTTCTTCAGGCCTAAGCCAAAGAGCACAGACTGATGTATCATAGGTTTAACAGGAGAAAACTCCCTTAGCTCTAATTTCAACCAACAACAGAGTTCCCCATTATTCACAGGGTATCAAAGCCAGGCTCAGGGTTAACCAGAAGGGAAACCTACCTGTTCAGAAACAGAAAAGCACAGTGGGGAAACTGAGTGAAGAGGATCCTGCCATTACTTTTATAAGGTAATCCTCTTAACTTTCTCAGTCATTTAAATTCGACAGTAGTGTTTCTCAGATAACACTCCTTTTGTTCAATTGATGGCATTTCCCTTAAATAGTAGAATGTTGTTATTGTTGTTTGTCCTTCATTCTCGAAGAGGACCATGACATTGGGGTGATGTCTTGACTTGCAGTGAATTGTATTTAATGAGGGAGGACTGTGCAAGGTCACCAACCTCACTCTCCTGCAGAGTCATCTGGGTCCAGTGGCAAAATATATATCAGGATGACTGGAGATAGCCCCAGATGTTTTAAGACACTTAGGGTTAAGTGACTTGCCCAGAGTCACATAGGTGTAGTAAGTGTCTGAGGTGAGATTTGAGCTCAGGTCCTCCCAACTTCAGGACCAGTGCTCTATGCATTGCACCACCTGGCTGCCCTGAATAGTAGAGTACTGGATTAACAATAATCAAATAGTTATACCTTAATTCAACTAGATCAAATAAAATTACAGTCCCAAGAGATCTTACCTCACACAGCATATTTCACTAATCATAGTTTAGGGCAGGATATAGTTCTTTTTCTTGTTGTTTCAATATCAATTAGTTAACAATAAATAAAACATTTATCTTCAATTCTTACTAAGTACCTACAAGGATTTTCCAAAAGCCTTCATTCAAACATCTTTCTTTTCTAATTTAAACACATCTTAGTATAAAAATCTAACATTAGAAGTTAAGAATCATCATATTCTGGAGCTTCACACAATTGGTATGATCTATGATAGTTCACTCAAAACCTAGAACAGTACTGGCCACTGTAAACCTCAGATTACTATATTCATATCTTAAGTTATTACACATTAACTCCTAAGACAAAAAAAAATCTTTAAAACTGGAGTTTGTCAATAGTAAATTGACTCAACAATGTAACAAAGATAAGAAAAAATGTCTAGTCCACCATCTTGTTGTTCATGTGATCTGAAAGCCCTTTATACCACCTAAAATGATTCTTCTAATTACCCTTCAAGGAAGGTATTATTCAGGTAGCATTGAGATCATCAAGGAGCCTTCTCTTTGGGGTCTGCCTTTGGCTGCATGTCATCACAATGGTTACTGCCAGAAGCTTTTTCCACAAGATTTCTTCCATCTGCTTGTTTGTCTCCAGTTACTCAGTCTTCACCCTTGTTCAAAATTTTACTCTCATGAGGGTTTTACCTAGTATGGCCTGAGACTTCAAAAATTTTATATTTTAAGGAGAGTTACATAGTCTATAAGGAAGCTACTCTTAGGAGCTGCTCTATTGATCATTGCATTTTTTTTTTGTTTCTCATGGAACTAATTCCATGTAATGACTCATCTTTTTAAGGAATATGGCAGATCAAATCCAGGAAGGAGGCATACATTTCCCTTTCCCCTATACTCCTTACTCTATCCAGAAGGACTTTATGGCAGAGCTGTACCGTGTTTTGGAGGCTGGAAAGATTGGAATATTTGAGAGTCCAACTGGTACTGTAAGTATGAACTTAAAAGGACTAAGAAGGAATCTGGGAGGGAATGTGGCTAATGAAGCTTGGAGACAGAATTGCTTGATTCTTTTATTTGCTCTTTCATTTTGACTACCAAAATAAAAAAACAAAGGGCTGCAATATGAAATATCAATTAGTATGTGTTTTCTGTGACAAAATACCATCCTGTTTTGGTAACTGTGCTTTTCACTGGTTTTCATAGTCTGAATTTAAGCAAAGTTGTTTGCCTTTGTGTTTTTTTTTGTTTTTGTTTTTGTTTTTTTACTCTCACAGCTGTGAACATGGGCACAGACCCATCAGGTAAAAAATTTAGTCTTTGGGCAAGCATGAACTTGAATGAAATTCAGATTGATGAATTGCAGCACCAAGAATCTTTGTCTAGACTTCTCATGCTTTTATTAGCATTTTTAGTGATACTGGGATGCATAAAAGAAAGATTGGTCTTCTTTACAGGCTATTAAAAATGTTTTGTAACAAGGTAGATTTAAAAACAAAAATACCTTCAAGTAGGCCTTTAGGGCTTCCTTAAAGAAAGGCTGAAAGGGGGTTCTGCAGTCTCTTCTTAAATTTTTTTTTCTTTAGGGTAAGTCCTTAAGTCTCATTTGTGGGGCTCTTTCTTGGCTCCGTGACTTTGAGCAGAAGAAGCAACAAGAAGAAGCCCGTCTTCTTGAAAAGCACTTGGAGGAACCTCCACCTCACATGTCTACTAGCCAGGGGGCCCCAGATGCCCCAAAGCCTACTGGGGACCCTGATTGGATTGCCCAGTTTGTGCAGAAGAAAGAAGAAAAGGACATGATAGACAGACTAAAGGTAAAAAATGTGGGGATAGTAAGAAAGGTGAATATTAAGAGAAGGTATCATTAGCATAGAATGACTACAGGCTGAAAAGGACTTAATTTCAGTCTTTCTCTTTTCACTACAAGTCAGTTTTTTATATTAGCTCCAATACCTATCTTTCAGTTGGTCCTTCTTTGAATTCATAGTACTTCTTAGCTCTTCCATCCTCTGCCATTAATTAACTATAATTCTTCATTGCTGTGATTTGTAGGCTGGTTGTCATTAAGTAGTGGCACATGGTCTTTTTCCAGGCAAGATTTTAACAGTGCCCTGTGTGGGAAATGACCTATTCATTTTCCTTGGCAGCATGACTCATCAGCCATAACCTTAATTAAGAAATAAATCAATTAAGTGAACATGGCTGGGGAGAGAAAATATTGGTGCTTCCTATCATGGGTAGCAGAGCTGGCTAGCCTAGCAATTGCAGATGTATGTATCAAAAGAGATGTCGGAGGAGAGAGTTCCTCTTGTGAAGGTGACAATGACATGTTCACAGAGAAAGGCCAAATGTCAGACTCTGCGGGAGCTTCTGTTAGACTTCTCTTATCCTTCAGGATGAACAAATCAAGAGGAAGAAGCGAGAGGAACGTCTCCAACAGATACGCCACAATGCACATTTAAAATATGCACCCAAAAGAATGGTGAGTTTAGTATCTTGAAATAGCATAAGTCTAAGTTTTTTACCTCAAGACTTGTGGAAACCATATATTTTGTTAAGTGGCAGGGGCCAGGACTTGAACTGTTTTCCCATTGTCTTAAATTGCTGGACAATTTAGAATGAAGTATTCATCAAAGAGACTGCCTTCTCTAGACAAGTCTTAAAAGTTAGCTCTTTCTGGTCACTCAATAGAAATCTACTGGCATTTGACAACCAGTGGCTAAAACTTGCCCTTGCTAGAAAGTTGTTTTTCCCTCTGTATGTCACACAGGTAGATTGATATATTCCCAGTAGAGACCATATAGAGTCATCACAGAGGGGGAACATGGCCTGTTTCAGGGGACACATAGATTATGTTGATTTTGGTACCCAGCCATAATAGAGGCAGAATATAATTTAAAGAGCTAAAAAACAAAACCAGAGCCAAAAAATGAAACCAAACCCCAAATGCCAGGACTGATCGAGTTAGTGGGAGGATGAACTCTGTCTTACTACTGAAGGTTCCTTCCCTTAATACTTATGATGCAGAGACAAGAAGAAGAAGAGATGGCACGCCTATTGCACCTCAGCAAGGAGATGCTAGCAGCTGCAGGGAGTGGACCGCCAGAGGAAGAACTGGGCAAGGAAGAAGAACTGGTTCTTGCTGAATATGAGAGTGATGAAGAGAAAAAACCAGTCAGTGGGTAAGATACTGTTCCCTCACCTTAAGTTTACCTGTTACTCATATGGAACTAGGCACTCACAGGACCCCAGCTCTTTTAATTCTTGTCTAACCTTTGTCTTTTGACTCCATCTTCAGCTCTTATGGATATCAAGACAAGTGTCTACCAATACTATCTCAAAGAAAAAAAAATAAATTGTATTTCCTTCTGGTTTATTTTCTTATATGTCTTTCTTTGCTTCCTGCCCCATACCTTATAAAGAAGAAGGAAAGTGGTGAAAAAGGAATGTGATCAAAGCTAATAATCTGTAATTGGAGCTCTTTCCATGCCATTTTCCTTCCTCTCTTCACTCAGACCCCAGTCACTAATTTTATAGTATTTTTTTCCCTTTTATGATTTACCCTGTGAGGCTGAAATTTGCATTGTATCTCTCTAGCTCAACCATCCTTCTTACACAACCTCTTTTCCCCTCTCTGTTCCTTCATATTTTCCTGTTGTTTTCTGTATTTCTACACTAAACTCTGTGTATGTTCCACTTTTCCTTTGTCCAGTTCAGATTAAAGTGAGTTTTGTATGATTCCTGTCTCTCCCCTTTCCTTCTTTTATACTCTCGTATGGTCTCTCTTTGTTTTTGTTTATTCCTATTCTGTAAAATAGTAGGTTCTACCCCTTCTTCCTGCTTTTCTCCCTAGTCTTTAACTCCCTCTCTGGTCCTTGAAAACAATGGATTTATGAAGAGACATTTGTCTCTTCTCCCCCAGTTGTAAATGAAAAAGCATTATTAATGGCTTATTATGTGCAAAACACTGCACTTCATAAATCCACTGTTTTCAAGGACCAGAGAGGGAGTTAAAGACTTCTGTGGGCCTAAGGAGTTTGTTTTTTTTTTCTTGGTTTTGTTGGTTTTAAGAGAAGAAATGGGAGGGGAGAAAGAATACACTAGGGGGATCACTGTACTGAGCACTTGGGATATACATAAAAAAGCAAGACAGTCTCTTATTTCAAATGACTCACATTAGGATACAGGCAATTCATCAACATTTAGCACCTTCCAGTTACAGATGTATTTACTTTTTTATGTTTCTCTTGACTTTTTTGTGTGCACTTCATTGTTTGCTTAGATTTGGTCTCATCAGGAATTCTTGAAAGACCACTCATCTCTTTTTCTCTGTAGGATTATATTGTCTCATAGGTTGTTCTTTTTCTTTTGTAATACTATATGCCTCTTCTTTATTCTCTCAGTACTCTCTCACCTGGTGATCTTATCAGGTTCCATTGGTTCAGTTACCATCTCTGTGTAGATGTTTCCCAGATCTATCTGTCCAGCTGCAGCCTCTTCTCCTATATCACTAACTACTATGATGCAAAATTTAATAATCTAGATACTAATGAGGTGGCTAATGAATATATAAACCACCTGGACTTGATGAAGCTGCCTTATTATCCAAAATAATCTTATGAAACCTTGGATTAATGAGTTCAAAATGCCTTCCAACTGAATCTAGACAACATGTAAGTGTGTGCCAAGCAAACCCCCGAGTTATTTGGGGTGTGTTGTATACCATTCGACTCTCCAAATGTCTAGGAGTTTATAGCTAGCAGATAAGCTCCCATCTACTGTGACTTCTTTCCCCAGGATAATTGGCAGATTTTATGTCTCTCTAATGAATGCCTTTGGCTGCTGGTGCCATCCTGTTTTCCTCCCCAGCACTTGTAAAAACATCTGGGTATTCTTATCTCTGACAGCCCCGTTAGAATTATATACTTTTTTCATATTGTTTGTTTTTAAGTTTGAACTGCCAAACTGATTTTAACATGCCAATGGAACTGATAACATCCTGTACTAACAAGATTAACCAAAAGTTAATCAGTTTGGATCTGATTGATTTACCAATTAAGACCTAAAACTTTGGATGAACAAGATCATCAGCATCATCAACAACAACTTGTGAGCCAAAAAGGTTTAAATACTTTCACTCGCAAAGGAATTTTGAGCTTTTTCTTTGGAAGGAGTATCCCGCTTGCTATTGGGATAATAAACTGGTGCTGTGTTTTCCTAACTGCTCTCTGATCTGTCCTGTGAATTTCTTGCTCTGTTTTTCATAGGAGACAGTTTTGAAAATATTTTTTTAAACACTACTTATTAAACTTGTTGAATTTCATGTACCATAGACTTCTGAAACTTAACATGTCCAAAACAGAACTCACTATCGCTATTTTTTATATATTCTTTTTTTTTTTTAAGTGAGGCAATTGGAGTTAAGTGACTTGCCCAGGGTCACACAGCTAGTAAGTGTTAAGTGTCTGAGGCCGGATTTGAACTCAGGTCTTCCTGACTCCAGGGCTGGTGCTTTATCCACTGTGCCACCTAGCCGCCCCCACTATCACTATTAAAGGGACTTTCCTCATCTCCCTTCCTTCCATTTCCAATTATTTGTCAAATTTTGTATTTTCTCTAAAATATCTTTCCTCTGCATCCTCTCCTTTTTATTCACATATCCACCGACCATGTTCAAGTCCTTATCACCACCAGCTTTGTATTACTTCAGTAGCCTTCCTCCAGTCTCCTCACTCCTGTCTGTCCTTCACATGGCCTTCCTGTGAGGTCCTGGAGAACAGGGGCTAGTTTTGCGCACAGTGGTTAGTCCTTAATAAATGCTCATAGGCACTGCTGTGTGGTTTGAATCCCAGACTATTTGTTATTGTCTATGACATCAATTTTACAAATAGATACTTTTTCACTAGCTCTGAATAATTGTATCATTGCTCTGAAGTTAATAAAACTAATTTATTTCATTCTGTTCTTTAACTTCTTGTTTTTTTTTTTTGGCGGGGCAATGGGGGTTAAGTGACTTGCCCAGGGTCACACAGCTAGTAAGTGTCAAGTGTCTGAGGCTGGATTTGAACTCAGGTCCTTCTGAATCCAGGGCTGGTGCTTTATCCACTGTGCCACCTAGCCACCCCACTGTTCCTTAACTTCTATCTAAAGTGATTATAAAAGGATTTTTTTTTTTTTAGTGAGGCAATTGGGGTTAAGTGACTTGCCCAGGGTCACACAGCTAGTAATTGTTAAGTGTCTGAGGCCGGATTTGAACCCAGGTACTCCTGACTCCAGGGCTGGTGCTCTATCCACTGCGCCACCTAGCTGCCCCGGGAATTTTTACCTAATAGCTCATACATGTAGTGTTTTATAGTTTATACAAAGTACTTTCCTTACACAGCTCTGTGAGGTTAGTGATGGAAATATTTTTAGAGATTTTTCTATTTATTATATCTTATTAAATTTTTATATTTTTCCATTTTAGAGATGAAGAAACTGAGGCTAAGAGAAGTTAAGTGACTTGCCCATAGTCATATGACTAGTGATTGTCAGAGACAGGATTTGACTCCCGAGTCCAGTGTTAATGTTATACAGTGTAGCCACTACTCGTGGCAAAGAATTTTCTGTAATGACCAAGAATGCAGTATTTGCTCTGAGTAAACGCTGAGTGTTTTCACTTCTGCATTGATTTGGGAAACTAAAGAACTGAGTAGGAATGTTGTTTGTTCTCGAGGTCCAAAGAATTGAACCCAGGCATTCCAACTTTCAGTTTAGGGTTTGGACCATGAGTATGTCCTGCAACTTTGTTCAAAGTGTCAGAATATTTTCTCATTTTCATTTTTTCCCCCCAATGCCCAGGTATGAAGGTCAAGCTAAGTAGTAAAAAAATTGAAGTCTGTATACCTGGGAGTGCTTCTTAAACACAGCAAAGTTGTTCTTCTGTATTATAAAGTGTATTTTGACCTCTTTTCACCCAATACTTAGCCAACTGACTTTGATTGTCTTCTGCAGCAGAGTTGCATCTACATGCTCCCTCCTTAGGCCCTTCTTCTTTTTTTTTTTTTTTTGGCAGGGCAATGGGGCTTAAGTGACTTGCCCAAGGTCACACAGCTAGTAAGTGTCAAGTGTCTGAGGCCAGATTTGAACTCAGGAACTCCTGAATCCAGGGCCAGTGCTTTATCCACTGCACCACCTAGCCGCCCCCTCCTTAGGCCCTTCTAATGTCTTTCCTGGGAAATTTGGATTTTATTGAGGACAGAACATTTTACTCTTTAAAAAAAAATAATAAACATTTTTTTTTATAGTTTTGAGTTCCAATTTTTATCCCTCCTTCCCTTCGTTACCTCCTTATTCCCTGGGACAGTAAGCAGATATGGGTTATATGTAAAACATTGCCATATTAGTAATTTTGTACAAGAAAATTTGAATAAAAAAGAAAAAATAAAAGTGAAATATAGCTGGCTTCACTCTGTGTTCTATCAATATCAGTTCTTTCTTTGGAGGTGGATAGTATGTTTTATCAATAGTCCTTTGGGGTTGTCTTGGATCATTGTATTGTTGAGAATAGTTGTTATTCACAGCTCTTCATCAAACAATATTGCTGTCTCTGTGCACAATGTTCTCTTGATTTTGCTCACTTCAATATACATCATACAGGTCTTTCCAGACCTTTCTGAAATCATCCTGCTTGTCATTTTTTATAGCACAATAATATTTCATTACAATCATATACCACAGCTTGTTTAGCCATTCCCCAATTGATGGGCATTCCTTTGATTTCCAATTCTTAGCCACCACAAAAAGAGCTGCTAGAAATATTTTTGTACAAATAGGTCTTTTTCTCTTTTGGGGGATGTTGCTGGATCAAAGGGTATGCTCAGTTCTATAGTCCTTTGGGCATAGTTCCAAGTTGCTCTCTAGAATGGTTGGATCTTTTCACAACTCCACCAACAGTGGATTAGCATCCCCAGCTTTCCCACATCCAGTATTTTCCTTTTTTTGTCGTATCTGCCACTCTGATTGATAGGTGTGAGGTGATACCTCAGAGTTGTTTTAATTTGCATTTCTCTGATCAATAGTGATCTAGAGCATTTTTTCATATGATTACAGATAGCTTTGATTTCTTTGTCTGAAAACTGCCTGTTCATATCCTTTGACCATTTATCAATTGGGGAATGACTTGTATGTTTATAAATTTGATTTAGTTCTCTATATAATTGAGATTTAAGGCCTTTATCAGAGATATTTGTTTCAAAAAGTCTTTCCCAGTTTTCTCCTTCCCTTATAATCTTGTTTACATTAGTTTTGTTTGTGCAAAAACGGTTTAATTTTATATAATCAAAATTATCTATTTTACATTTTGTTTTACTCCTTTTCACTCTATTTTGTGTATTCCCTCTTTTATTCAGAGCTTATGAAGAGGATGATGAAGACCTGGAAGAGGAACATGTAACCAAGGTGAGACATCTTGACATCTTGGGGATTTTTTATAAGTAGTATTGATTTCCAGTACCCAGCTATTTTGGGGTAAGAAAGAGAATCTTGTCAGCTTCCTTCTTGTCTTGTAAACATTTTATTGCTCTCTTTTGTTTTTAATATCACTTTCATTTCCTGTTATATCCCTTCCCTCCTCAGAGAGCCAACCCTTGTAACAGAAAAAAATATGAGAGGTAAAACAATTTGTTAAACAGAACAGACCAACATATCAGCTGAGACAGTATATGCAAGGTTCTGTACTTAGTCTTCCCCATTTTTGCAAAAAAGGGAGGGAGGTATATTTTTATTTCAATTAGCAAGCATTTATTTTCTCTTGTTTCCAGTCCTTCCTGCCCTCCCTCAACCCCTTATAAAAAACAAAAACAAAAACCCCCTCTTACAACAAATATGCATAGTCAAGCAAAACAAATTTTTCTCTTTGGCTGTGTCTAAAAATGTATGTATCATTCTGAATCTTGAGTCCTCTCATACATCTCTGTCAGGAATTTGGTAGCATTCTACATCTTCAGTCATTTCTTAGTCCCTTGTATATCTTATTACATTTATATACCACAGTTTATTTAGTTGTTTCCTAATCAATGGACATCTACTTTCTTTCTTGTTCTTTACTGCTGCAGAAAGTGCTGCTAAAAATATTTTTGTTTATATAGGGACATTCTTTCTGTTTTGTTTTGTTTTTTCCACTTTGGCCCACCTAACAGTAGGCTCTCTGGGTAAAAAGATATTGTCAGTTTATTCACTTTTTTTCCATAATTCTGTGGTTGAACCAGTTCAAAGCTCCATCAGTAGTGTGTTGGAATGCCTGTCTTTCCACAGCCTCTCCAACACCGATTTTGTCATCTTTGCCAATTTCCTGGATATGAGTCGAAACCTCAGAGTTATTTTGATTTACATTTCCCTTATTAATAATGATTTGGTGTGGTCTTTAATATGATCGTTAATAATTGTAGTTCTTTTCAGAACTTTTTGTTCCTATCCTTTGATTTACTTACCTCTTTAAGGAATGTCTCTTGGGTTTTTATATTTGTGTTAATGCCCCATGTATCTTGGATATCGGACCGTTAGCAGAGATGATGATGGTGGTGATGATGGTAATTTATTTAGCACTTTAAGGCTGCAAATCTCTCTACATATTTTTCACAACAATACCATGAGGTAGGAACTGTAATGATTGGAATGACGCCACCTGCTGGAGACTTACTGTAGAAGAGTTCTGCCCATGAAACGAAGGTCTTTGAGGGCAAGACCAAGAGTCTTTTCTTTGGCGTCAGGAAGTGACGCGGACTAGTGGGAGGAGGAAGGAAGAGCCTGGTGCTCAGTCTGACTCTCTTTCCTGAGGACGCTGGTGGAGAGTGGAGCTAGAAATGTGCTCTCCCTTTAATAGATAGGAATCTAGGCCTTTCTCTCTCTTTACCAAAATTCTTATTCTCCTTAATAAATACTTAAAAGTCTAACTCTTGCTAAAGCTTATAATTTATTGGCGACCACTCATTGGATATTTTAAACAGACTAGCTAGAATTTTAGCCCTTAACAGTACTCTTCTTACCCCTACATTACAGATGAGTATAATAAGTCTGAGAGAGGTGAAGTAACTTGCTCTGACTGAGGCAAGATTCAAACTCAGGTCTTCCTGATTTCAAGTCTGATTCTCTACCCGCTGCTTAACTTAGATATTTGATCTGAATATTTTTTCCCATTAGATAATTTTCCTTATCATTGTCGTATATTGCAGTTCTTATAGTTCCCCTTTTATCATAGTTTGTTCACACAAAAGAACTTCAGTTTCATGTAATTGAAATTATGTGTTTTATTTGTTGTGATTGCTTCTTTTGTTTGGTAAGCATTCTTTCCCTAGTTATAGTTGTGAAAAGTAGCTGATTTGATTTCCTTCTTACTTTTTTATGGCACGACCCATAATATTCAGATAGCATATTATAGCATATGTTGGTCTAAACATAATTTCTTCCAGACCGTTTTTCAGTTTTTTATAAATTTTTGTAATATAGGAAGTTCTTCCTCCAAGATTTTTTGTAATTCAATTCATTGAACTTTGGGCTAAGTTAGAAAGGGCCATGTGTGTCAAACAGAGGATTGTATATTTGATCCCAAAGGGAATAAGGAGCCGCTGGAATTTATTGAATAAAGGGAGCAACATTGTCATACCTGTGCTTTAGGAAAATCACTTTGACATCTGATTCTATCTAGAGTGGTAAGAAGTGGAGAAAGATATGAGACAAGAAGACCGGGGGCTATTGCAGTAGTCCTGGCATGAAGTGATGAGAGCCTTTGTCATTATGGGAGTTATATGAATAGAGATAAAGGGACATAGATTAAAGGTTTTTGTGAAGATAGAAATGACAAGACTTGACAACAGATTGCATATGGGTGAGTTTGAGTAAGGAGTGAAGGATGAAACTGAAGTTGTGAGCTTTAAGGACTGAGAGAATAGTGATACTTTCAACACTGATGGGAAAGTTGGAAAGAGAGGAAGATGGGCTGTAAGGAGAGGAAGACATTAGTTTTGTTTTGGTCATGTTGAATTTGAGATGTCTAAGAAGTAAGTGGTCATGTGTAACTAGCTCAGGAAAGACACTAGAGCTGGGTAAAAAAAAAAATCTGGCAATTATTTGCATAGAGATGATAATCATACCCAATGGAGCTGATGACATTACCAAGTGAGATAGTGTAGAATGCCCAAGATAGAGACTTGGAGGACACTCTCTGTTAATGAATAAGAACAAAGGAGACATGGTGAGAGTAGTAAAAGATTGATACATGATGGGATCAAGAGATTTGATGTAGAAAGTAGTGTAGAGTTGAATTAATTTACCAAGGGAAAGAAACCAATTCAGGGGTGATGACCTGGGAAAGACTTGAAAGGTGAAGGGGATTGGAGGTTGTGGTGAGAATGAAGGACAAGATTAGGGGTTATAGGCATTAACTTTTTGTATTTTTAATCATTGTTCTTTCTGTTTGCATAACTGTAATCACTGTGTATGTTATTTTCAGTTTTTGTTTACTTTGCAGGACTTTTAAGTCCCCATATTTGTTCCTGTAATATCCATCATCCTTTTGGAGCAGTAATACTTGATCACGCTCATGTATCACAGTTTAGCCATTCTGTAGTTAATTGGTATCTAGTTTGTTTTAATTTTTTCTTACACAAAACATGCTACTATAAACATTTTCACATATATCTGGTTTTTTTTAAATGGTATAACATTTATAATCAGGTTATATGTTCATTTTGAGCTTATTGTGGTATGTTGTGTAAGATGTTGTTGTAAACCCAGTTTCTGCTTTCCAGATTGCTTTTCAGTTTTCCCAGATGTTCTTGTCAAATAAGTTGTTGCTCTCCAAGAATTTTATGTTTTGGCTTTATTGAACACTGATTTTTCCTTATCTTGTCCACTGATCTATTTTTCTATAACCAGTACCAACTAACTTTGGTGATTATGGAATTTGAGTTTTGAAAGTACTGATCTCTTTCATTCTTTTCTCTTTTCATTATTTTCTTTTAGATTCTAAATCTTTCAGTCTTCCAAATGAATTTTGTTATTATTTTGTCTCTCTCAAGAAAGTATTCTTTTGGTAATTTGAAGGGCATAGTCCAAAATCTGTTCATTTAGATAGTATTATGTGGCTTGAGGTATTTTTAATATGATTGGTTGCATTATTTTCTTAATGTTAAATATCCTTACATCATAAGTTGATCATAGTAAATAATTTTTTGATATATTGCTGTAGTCTTTTTGATATGATTTGATTTAAATTTCTGAATTAATATTCTTTAGTATTATTGGTCTATGGATTAAAAAAACTTTAACCTTTTTTGGTTTAGGAATTGGTACTATATTTGGAAATTTCATAGAGTTCACCTGTAAAGTCATCTAGATCAGGGTTTTTTCCCTGCCTTTGGTAGTTCCTTTGGTGGCTTTAGTTCCTTCAGTAGCCTAGTTTTAGTGCGTGGCATATAGTAGGCACTTAAGAAATGAGATTGTTTGAGATTTTTATTTCATGTGCTTCTAATTTGGGTGTGTTATGTATTTTAAATTCTCAGTTTTGCTAGCATATGGTTATGTGTCATAGATTCTAATAATATTTTTATTTCTTCTGCCTTATTTTGTTAATTTTAAAATGTTGATAATTTGATTTTCTTCCTTCATCTTCTTTTAGTTAGGTCAGCCAAAAGATTATTGTTTGGGGTGTTTTTGTCAGTCTTCTCAAAAAAATATGTTTTAAGTTTTATTTATTAATGCCATAGTCCTTTTGGTTCAGTTTATATCTTTACCTTTTAGTTTAATTTTAATTTAAATTAAATTTTTTTTGTGGGGCAGTGAAGGTTAAATGACTTGCCCAGGGTCACAGAGCTAATAAGTGGCAAGTATCTGAGGCTGGATTTGAACTCAGGTTTTTCTGAATCCAGGGTTGATGCTTTATCCACTGTGCCACCTAGCTGCCCCTATCTTTCAGTTTTAAAGATTTCCTCTTTTGTTGTGTCTATTTTGGGTTTGTCCATATGTTGATTTTTCTAATTTTTTAAACTGAATATTTAGTTCATTAAACCTTTCTTTTTTGATTAGATAATGTATGTTCCCAGATATATTTCTTCTGAGCACTTGTTTAATATCTTATACTGAGATTTTCTAAAATCTTAGAGTTTTTGTTTTCTAATGTCATTATTATCTTTCACATAGTTATTGTTTCTATGATTTTTTTCTTTGATCCATTCATATCAATATTCATTTAGGTCTGTATCTTTTGCTTATGTTCCCTAGTATCAATTATTATTTTTATTATGTCTTTAAAGGATATTTTTAGTACTTTTGCTTTTTAAAATTCATCTTAAATTTATTATTGAGTTGAAGGTTGAATTTAGGGAAATTTGGTTTCTTTTCATTAAAAATGGTTGAGGGGGCAGCTAGGTGCCACAGTGGATAAAGCACCAGCCCTGAATTCAGGAGGACCTGAGTTCAGTTCCAGCCTCAGACACTTGACACTTACTAGCTGTGTGACCCTGGACAAATCACTTAACCCCAATTGCCTCACCAAAAAAAAAAAAAAATTAAAAATGGTTGAGAATGACTTTTTGCCAAAGGTTTGTATGAAATTATAGGATCATAGATTTAGCATTAGAAGGGCCTTTGGTGTTATTCAGTTGTTTCAGTCTTGTCCAAATCTTCATGACTCCAGTTGGGGTTTTCTTGGCAAAGATATTGGAGTCGTTTGCCATTTTATAGATGAGGAAACTGAAGCAAACAAGGTTAAGCGACTTGCCCAGTGTCTGAAGTCCAATTTG
Organism: Dromiciops gliroides; assembly: GCF_019393635.1. Lineage (NCBI taxonomy): Eukaryota > Metazoa > Chordata > Mammalia > Microbiotheria > Microbiotheriidae > Dromiciops > Dromiciops gliroides. The sequence goes on from NC_057865.1 coordinate 199,560,818, forward strand.
AACTCAGGAAGATGAGTCTTCCTGATTTCACGCCTTTTCCTCTATCTACTGAACCACCGAGCTGCCAAGAAGGACCTTTGAAAGTTATATAATAGAATCCCCTCACTTTACAGTTGAAGAAACTGAGGCCCCGAGAGGTCGTTCACTCGGGAGTAAGTGTCAAATCAGAGATTCAAGTCCAGGTTTTCCAGTCCTACAACCATTGCTCTTCCTGTGGCATCCTGTGCCTTCTTTGTGAGCAGGTTTTTTATTTCTTTATATCTCCAGGCTTTCTGGTCTGTTTTAATTATTAGAAAATCTGCTTTAGGCATCATAGTCAATTCTTTGAAATTCATCTTTCTCTTCAATCAGATTTATTACTGCAGTCGAACACACTCTCAGCTGACGCAGTTTGTGCATGAAGTACAGAAGAGTCCCTTTGGTAAAGAGACGAGACTTATCTCCCTTGGCTCCCGGCAGGTGGGTGAGAGATGGGACATCAGGGTTCCCCACTTTACCCATGCATTGCTTCTTGACGTCTGACAAATAATCTCTCATAGAATCTTACCTGCCACATGATTCACTGCAGGATTGTAGAATCCTAGGGCCAAAACTTTAGGAGGAAGTTACAGGAAATAGGAAAATTGGCTTCTGGTATTTTCAGAACTGTTCCCAGTTCCCAGTGAGGCTCTCTGGTTTGAGAGTCTTCCGTTCAGTCCTTTCTGCCAAAGAATATATTCTGCCATTTCCCTTTCCTTCTGTTTTGTAGAACCTTTGTGTGAATGAAGAAGTGAAACGCCTGGGTCAGTTCACCTCATCAATGACCGCTGTCTGGAGATGCAGAGAAAACAAGCATGGTATTCTTCCTGTGACCTTTGGGATATGACATGATATGGAGAAAATACTTTTAGTGCTATGATTGAAACTAGAAAAGAAAAGGTAGAGATGAGCAGAGGATTAAGGGAGAGAAGAAAAAGAAATTGTGGCAAGGTAGGAACAACGAAAAAAGAGCCTAATAAAAGTATGAAGGAGGGCAGCTAGGTGGTACAGCACCAGTCCAGGAGCCAGGAGGATCTGAGTTCAAATCCAGCCTCAGACACTTACTAGGTATGTGACCCTGGGCAAACCACTTAACCCTGATCTCCCCCCCCCCCCCCCCCCCCCCCGGGAAAAAAAAAAAAAAGACATATGGCTAGATAACAGCCCTTCTCCTGTAGAGGTCATCCTTGGATACCTTTGAAAGTTCTCTCTAGGAAAATGTGTCTTACGTTTTGGGTGGGTCCAAGTCAGTCATTCAGTCAACAAACATTAGATGCTTACTGTATGCCAAGCACTATGCTAAGTGTTGGGGATTCAAAGAAATTTTTAAAAGAACAAACATCAGGGGGCAGCTAGGTGGCGCAGTGGATAAGCCACTGGCTCTGGATTCAGGAGGACTTGAGTTCAAATCTAGCTTCAGACACTTGACACTTACTAGCTGTTTGACCCTGGGCAAATCACTTAACCCTCATTCCTCCACCAACCCCCCCCCCCCAAAACCATCAGTATTTATCTCAAGGGATTAATATTCTAATAGAGGGAGATGGTATACAAATAAGTAGGCATTTACAACGTAAATACAAAGTAGCTCCAAATTGATCTTGCTAGAAAGAAGACCTTTGCTCTGCTCTGCCCACCTGCCCACATATCTGGTCCCTGTATCTGTCTGCATTCCGGTGTCACGTGACTGTCCCTGGACCCTGCATGTCATCTGTCCCCTCCGTCTGTGTCCATGTCAAGTCCCCATGTGTCTGCCCCCATGTGTTCATCCTCTAGGTTCCAGCCAGGCTGGTCCCACCCCCTGCATGTTCCTTTTCCTGCTCTTGCATCTCACCTGTACTTGAATTGTAAGCTAGTCCCCTTCCTCCACAGGTGCACAGCCCCCTTCCTGTCTCCATTCCTCCCTCTCTCCCCTTCTCACTTTTGTGGGCAAAGTCACATTATATAAAAATTACTTTACATAGAAGTCTGTGAAACAGTCCACTTACTGCTTTATGGAGAGGTCTGTGGAACAGTCCATTTATGTAAAGTGAGAACTATCTGGATGCATCTTTATTAAAAGGGCTCTTTTTTTTTTTTCCTTTTCTAGTGGGGTTGGAGAGGAGGGATTAAGAAGGGGTAGAGTTGCAGAAAAAAGAAAAAGAAGAGAGAGTCATTGAGGCATCTTTAAAAAAATAGGGAGAAAGGAATAGAAGCAATGTCAGAAAGAAGCACAAACAGAACAGCTTTGGAAACTACAGATTGGATTTATCATATACTTAAAGCAAGCAGTGCAGAATGGAGATCTGCAGTTTCTTGAACAGGCCTTTTTTTTTTTTCTGTTTTACCTCATATTTGAAAATGTTTATTTTGTTTGGTGTTTAAGCTCAATAAAAATAGATTGAGGGGGCAGCTAGGTGGCACAGTGGATAGAGCACTGGCCCTGGAGTCAGGAGGACCTGAGTTCAAATCTGGCCTCAGACACAACACTTACTAGCTGTGTGTCCCTGGGCAAGTCACTTAACCCCAATTGCCTCACCAAAAAAAAAAAAAAAAGATTGAAAACAAACAAAGCAGCCTTAAGTCCAGCCTTGCATTGGGTTGCTATACCATTTGAATGATCTTGAAATCGTGACTCTTGTGCATTGGATTTTCCCTGGGTCTAGGCCCAAATGTGTGAAACTGTATCAAGCAAAGGCTCAGGAAGTGCTTCTAAATCTTCCATAGAAGAGTCCTGCCTTGGTCTTTTTTATGCTCGGTTGTCCACTTCTCTTTCTGCCTTTGTTACCTTCTTGTCTTTCCCCTGTTCAGAGAAGAAAAATAAAGAGGAAGAAAAGCCAAAGAAAAGGAAAACGGAGAACCGTGCTTCTTGCCCCTTCTACAACTACGAGCAGATGCAGTTTCTTCGTGATGAGGTTCTCATGGACGTGAAAGACATTGAGCAGCTGGTGGCCCTAGGGAAGGAGACTCAAGCCTGCCCCTACTATGGCAGTCGATTTGCCATTCCTTCAGCCCAGGTGATGCTCCTTGAGGAGGACGAGGCTCAGACTGCTCCTCTTCTCCCTTTAGGTCAGGCCACAAGGGAGCCCTGCGTCTACGGGCTTGCCTTTCCCATCTAGTTTCCACCAACCTGTTGGTTTTCAGCTACTTTTTGGTCACATACCCTTTGGGTTAGGCGTTTTCATGGTGGAAAAAATTCACGACAAATAGACTGATATAGATCATGCCAGCATGGATCGGACTCAGACAACTACCTGTGTGCCTGTGGACTACACTCCTCTCTGAGTCCATGAAACTTTCCTATGAAATGGGCAACAGCCCTTACAGAAATCTGCAGCCTTTGACTATCTTCATTGTCATAGGAATCCAAGTATTTCTCGTGTTGAAGCCAGTGTTTCTAAAAGAAGAATGTTAATTCAGTAATAATTATTTAAAATGCTGTCTTGCACACCTATACATATTTTTTGAGGCATCAGTATTGCCTGCCTCATTGTGTCTTCCTAATACTAGGAGAGATAGGTAGGAGAGGTTATTGTTTTCCAGAATTCTGCATGTAGGGAAACTGAAGCACAGAAAGTTTGTTGTTTCTTGAATGTCTTATAGCACATTAGTAGTAGAACCAGGATTAAAAGAGCCCTTTTGATTCTTTGCTCATTCACATTCTATTCTTATCCCACTTAGAGCTTTTACCACTACCAGGCTCAGAAGATATACACATGGATACATTCCAAACAGAAAAATAAGTGGTTCATTCACCTGCTAGCCTAGGGGCCTAGGGATTTAGAGTTTGATGCATTTAAGTGAATTCCACTGACTGAACATATTCTGTACCTCTCTAACCTATAGCTGGTGGTTCTCCCTTACCAAATGCTGCTGCATGCTGCAACCCGTCATGCTGCTGGCATTAAACTTCAGGGACAGGTGGTAATCATTGATGAAGCCCACAATCTGATTGATTCGATCACAAGCATCCACAGTGCTGAGGTTAGCGGTTCCCAGGTGAGTTGGCAAATGGCAGTGCTTGAAGGATGTGTGCCTTTCTCAGAAGTTTGAGGAAGTCATTTGGCAAACAGAGGTATTATATATGCCCACATAGTGTTGTATGTATTTTGAATAAAAGAATATCTTTATCCTCACACCAGGTTTAGGTTCCTTGGCTTTTTCAAAGCCATACAGTGATTCAGAGAAATATTGGAGTTGCTTGGTTCATGGTCATAACACAGATGAAACGTCTTTTTTCCTTGCCTCTTCTGTACTGCACATGATCAGTTTGATCCAGTCTAACTTAAGGAGCTCTTAAATTCTTCCTTACCACATAGGAAATGTAACATGATTGCGAGCAGAAATGTCTTGTTTGACCTGTATTGTGGGAAGAATATAGAGGGCATCTTTACTGAGAACTGCTTTCTGTATCTCATATCATACTGACAGAAGAGCAGGATGTCTTCAGGCTAGGGTATGGATCTTCTAGGGGACAACTATACTTTTTCCTGAACAAGAATAAATTACTAGGAAGTACTGCTGTCCTCTTGGGTCCTAGGTTCTTGGTTTGAAAGCTAATTTAATTTAACAAGCATTATTTACACTCCCACTATGTAGAAAGCATCGTCCTGGGTGCTGGGGGTATGAAAACTAAATAAAACAAAAAATCTGCCCTCAAGAAGCTTATGTTTTATTGGGGAGATACAACATGTAAATTGATGAAGTAGGTTCATGAGAATTAAACAAGAAGAGAATACTAAAAACTAAGCATGTTTGTTGGATCTCAGGTGGCCATTTCTTTCAATAGAAAATCTTTAACTTAGGACTTAGCAAGGAAGGGAGGAAACAAGGGAACATGCATTTATTGAACATCTATTATGTGTCAAGCACCTTAAACATATTCTCTCATTTTATCCTCATGACCCTGGGGGGTAGGTGCTATTATTATCCTTATTTTATGGTTGAGGAAACTGAGGCAAGTTAAGTCACACAGATAATAAATGTCTAAGGTCAGATTTGAACTTGGTTCTTTTTGATTCCAGGCTCTGTACTCTATCCACTGTGCCCTCCAGCTCCACAGGGGACTCTTTTTGATGCCATTTCTATAATCCCTTACTTGGTGATCTTATCATCTCCCAGGGTTTAATTATCATCTCCCTGCAAATGAGTCCTGATCCAGTCCCTTTGTCTCTTTCTTGAACTCCATTCCTATATCACCAACTACCTATTAGACATTTTGAACTTGATGTCTGTAGACATCTCTAACTCAATATGTCCAAAATATTACTTGTTATCTTTTCCCAAAAACCTATACCTCTTCCATACTTCCCTCTTACTCTTTAGGAAGCCACTCTCCCTCCAGTCACTCAGGTTCATAACTTTGGTGGAATCATCAGTTCCTCACTGTCCATTTAAATAATCAGTTGCTAAATGTTGTAGCTTCTTTCCCTCTAACATCTTTCCAATATTTTCCCTTATCTCAACTTACAGACACTACTTTAGTTCATGTCCTCATCACCTCTGGCCTGGACCACTGAAATAACCTAATTGGGTTATCTGCCTCAGGTTGCTCTGTATTCCAATCCATTCTCTACTCAGTTACCGAAAGTGCAAATCTGACCACGTTAGTTCAGTAAACTCCCTATTACTTCTAGAATCAAATAATAAAGTCGTTTGTTTAGCATTTAAAGCTCTTCACAATCTGACACCTTTCTGTTTTTCTAGTCTATTACATACATTCCATGGTCCAGCTGCCCTGCTAGTGCTCACAAATGAAGCCCCAGTCCCCTTCTTCAAGTCTTTGCACTTGGCATCCCCATGCCTGGAATGTTCTCCCTCTTCACTTCTGCGTCTTAGAATCCTCAGTGTCCTTCACGAGTCAGCCCAAATGCCACCTTTTCCAGGAGGCCTTTCCCGGTTCCCAGTTCTTATTGCCTTCCCTTCCAAGGCTTCTTTTATCTACTCTGTCCATATTTTATATGTACCTATTTGTGTACATGTTGTCTCCCCCACTAAAATGTAAGCTCCTTGAAGGCAGGGGCTGTTCTGGTTTTTTTTCATTAGCACTTAGCACAGTGTCTGGCACATTAGCAGACAGTAAGTGCTTAATAATTGCTGCATCTATAGCTGGTGCTTCTCTTTACTTTTCTTTACTTGCATGAATCTCTGAGTGCCATACTTAAGCCTGGTTGGAAAGTTTACTTTTCTATGAATGCTGCCTCAGCCCTGGAGAACTCATCCTAGGATCTGGTTGTTTCACAGACATTTTCTCTGTTTACTCCTAGCTCTGCCACGCTCACTCCCAGCTGTCCCAATACATGGAGCGATACAGGTGAGTTTCCTCCAGAGGCATAAATGGAATTGATACAAAGACCCAGGCTTCTCTTAGTTTTAGCTACCACAAGTTGAAATACTTTTAAGTATATTTTTCTCTCATGCAATCTTGGAATAGAACTTTTACTAAGTTGGTAGCGGCATGTGTCGCATCACAGGCCTGTGGTTAATTGGTGCCTATGGTTCACCCCATTACTAAGCTATTGATCAATTAAGTTCTTAGACAGTGGGGGTCAGCTTTTTCCTTGGGGGTTCTCTCTGGTGGGTTGCCCACTTGTAAAAGTTTCAGACAAAAAGAATTTGCTCAGGAGCCAAAGAACCAGGGCTGAGAGTGTGGGTGTATTATTTTAAGGGTACTTGATGTACATTGGCTTTTTTTATAGGAAACTTTTGAAGGCCAAGAACCTGATGTACATCAAACAAATTTTGTATTTGCTGGAGAAATTTGTGACTGTTTTGGGTGGTAAGAGAAGTTCTAGCCTCTATCTAATCTATTAAACTTCTAAACCAGCTGATTCCTTTTTTCTTCTTTATTTACCATGGGATGTGCCCCATCATATTCTTGAGACAGGCATTCTAGATTCCTGAGTTCTGTTGACTTAATTTATAATTGACTAATTATGTTGTCCTCGGGTTTGTTCTTTGGTTCTCCTTGTTCCTCTGTAAAATAAGATTGTGCCACTTCTCTCCCTGCCTCAAAGGAATGTTGTAAAAAAAAGATGAAATCTAATAGTCTATAAGTTCCTTTAGGGAACATATCTTATTGGGTAGTGTGTGCCTGTGTGTGTGCTTACACGAATGCACATGCATGTTGGCTCCCTTTACTGTTACTGAACATTTGGGTGAGTCGGAGCAGTCTAGAGTAACAATCTCATCATGCATGGCTTGATTTTTTTACCCTTAGGAAATGTGAAACAGAATCCCAACACTCAGAGCCTCATTCAAACAGGTAAGAAGAACTGGGCCTGAGGAGGATCTTGAAGCCTGGAAGCTGAGATCTGCAGAGCTCAGAAATACTGGGAATCTTCATTTTCTTTACTCTTAGGGACTGAGCTGAAGACCATCAATGACTTCCTGTTTCAGAGCCAGATTGACAATATCAATCTATTCAAGGTAGAGTTTCTGTGTGTGTTAGGTGTGGCCGTCTGTAGAATTTCTGTGATCTTATGAAGCTTTACTGCTCAATCATTCAGAAAACGTTGATCAGTCCTCACTTATGCACAAATAGATCACTGTCTTAAATCCCGTGGAAGAGATTCTGTACTGAAATAGTTTGAGGTCTAGTTGGGAAGAAATAACAAATATGCTTAAAATGGATTAATAACACTTAAAAACAACACATCAGCAAATACAAAATATATGAACCAAGAAAGCTGAAGGTATATAAAAATGTGATCATAGCTGGAATAAACCAGGGAAGGTCTCTTCTGTATTTGAAGGTCCCATTGGAATGAAGAGGAAACCCCAGGTTTTCACTGCTTCAGTTGCTTCATCTGTCTCATAGCACTCTCTTTTAGTTAGGTCTTGGGCCTTATGGCATAGCAGCAAATTAGCTGTTAATTAAGAACCAAGTCCTAGCCTATCGCTGATAAAGGATCATCTGGAGGCCTTGTATACTATTCCTTTTCCTATCTTCACCCCAGTGAACCCACTTCCCTTCTGCTTTCCATATTGCCTCAGATTTCTTCCTATTCAGGTCTCTTATTTGTAGTTTTCTATTGGACATTTCTACCTAGATAGCTCACGGGCACCTCAAGTGCAATATATCTAAAACCAAATTTATATTCCCTCCCAATTCACTGCTTCTTCTTTATTTCCCTCTTTCTGCTAATGGTACTACCTTTTCCCTATTCATCCAGACTGGAAACCTCAGAGTCTTCTTTGTCTTCTCCATTTCCTAATGTCCAATCAGCTATTGAGACCTGTCCATTGTAGATGGAGTTCCTATAGATTGGACTAGATGATTTTTGAAGTCTTTTCTAATGCTGAGATTTCATGATTCCGTACTTCCTGGGCAATGTCTTGAAATTTTTCCTTGGAAAAGGAATCCTATACCAATCTTTAACATCCCAGTTCAGACTTTTGTTAATTACAAACACCATACTTATTTTACTGTGACCTTAATATTTAAAATAAACAATATTTAATTAAAAATTAAAGTAAAGGGTAATTTTATTTTTTTGTGGGGCAATGAGGGTTAAATGACTTGCCCAGGGTCACACAGCTAGTAAGTGTCAAGTGTCTGAGGCTGGATTTGAACTCAGGTCCTCCTGAATCCAGGGCCAGTGCTTTATCCACTGCGCCACCTAGCTGCCCCCAAAGGGTAATTTTCTAAAGAGTAATTTCTAAGGGTAATTTTTCTAACTCTTCCTTTTTGAACCATTTACATCTTAAATTATATATATGGAGAAAAAAAGTAAAAACAAAAATATACGTCTTTACTGTTGTCTCCTTCTGAATGGGGCCTTGAAGCCCCATTATTTCTGTTTCCTTTGACTTCAGAAAATATGGTTGCGTTCACTGTGCAGCACATGGTATGATTACTGTTTTTCCTACCTGAACTTTGTAGGTTTCTAGCCTTGATTTGGGGTCAGAATGACACAACTGGAGGTTCCAGGTGTCCCTGGCTCATCTTTGTTCATGTACTGGAAGGCTTCCATGTGCTGTGCCCCTGGGCCCACATGCTTTTCCCTACTGCTTATAGGCTTCCAACTAGACCTGGAAAAAGAGACCTTTCTGTTTCTTGAAAGCAATAGCCTCTGAAGGATTGGGGGTGATTATACTACAACATTGATTTTAGCGAAGAACAAGAATCAAAGGTGTCTGAATGCTCTATTGATATCCTTAAGGTATTGGGAGAAAGTGAGCAAGTCCTCTACTAGATTGGGTAAAGTCTGTGATGAATTGGAGAGGACATATACAAGAGTCATACAGGGTGGGTAGGCCAGAGATTGGTTGTAAGAAACATCCAGTTCCATGAGATCATAGAGCTGAATATTTGAGTTTATATTTTGGCCATACTATCTACAATTTTGTCTTGACTAGAAATTTTTAGCCTGTATTCCAGTTCTTCTTAGATACTTGTATAAGGTTTATCTTCCTAAAGTATATTTCTTTTGATCAAAAGCCTTGAATAAGCTCCCATTATCTACCAACAGAGTTCAAATTCCATAGCTTGGTGTGCAGGATCTATCATAATTTGACTTCAAGTCACTTCCCAGCCTTATCCTATGCTAACTTCATTCTGTGTGTCTTATGTCATGATTAGGCTTAGAAAACACCCTGTGTTTTCTACACTTTTCAGAAGTAGTTCCTTCTGTTTGTATTGTCCTGGCTGTGTCATTAGTATTTATCATAATGTTCCAACACATCCTTCAAGACCCAGGTCAAAACCTTTTTCTTCTAACTACCCTTTCCTGGACCCTCTGGGTGGAAGTGGCTTCTTAATTCCTTGGAGCCCCTTATAACACTTTGAACTATTTGTGGCACTTAACAGTGTCCTGCCTTGTGTGAGTTATTGGTGTACTTGTGTCTCTTACTTTATGCCCAAGATACTCTGCAGTGATAAGTACATAATATTTATTGAATTAGATTAAGACAGTCAATAGGAAGAAAATCGGGGGTGGGGAAGATCGGGGTTAGTTTCCAAATAGCAGAGACAGGAGTGTTCTGCATGTGTAAAATCCAACTAACAGGCATATGAAGTCTTCGAATTGTGTTGAAGTTAACACCTTTCATTTAAGCTTGGTGTGTGTGGAACCATTGGTACCTACCCTTTTATAGAGATATTTCTGAGGAGAAAAGGCATGCGTATTTTCTGGGGGGGAGGGGGTTGGTGTGAGAAGGTGAATCGACTGTAATAAGTTTGATGATTGATTACCCAGGTGTTTTCTTTTTATTTTTTCAGCCATTTGGCTGTTTCACTACTAGGTTCCACTTTGACTAGAGTGAGCAAAAGGAAATCTGTTTTATCATTTGTCAGTAACCCAGGGAACATTTTGACACAAAAGGTTGAACTTGTTGGCTAAAATAAGACTTTTGGATTCTTGGGGATGTCAGCAGTCTGTTCTCTGGCTGCCTTTCACAAGTATTAATAGTTGGACCTTGGTACAAGTTACTTGTTTCTACAGGTGCAACGGTATTTTGAGAAGAGCATGGTCAGCAGAAAGGTAAATACTCTCTTCTTAGGGACATCTTCCAACTTGATGGGTGTTGTTGGCCAGGTTTGGGGCACAAGAAAACGCTGTTCACTTCCCCGACTAGTTAATATCTTGTGATTCCTTGGGAAATGAAATTTGAAAATGTTACTTTCCATTCAGAAGACTTTACTAAGTAGCCCCCCATCTTCTTCCTACTCCCCTTCTTTCTTCTTTAAGCAACCACTTTTAGTATTGTTATACTTGGAGTCATAAGGCTCTGGTTCTGCCACTTCCTAGCTGTATAGTCTTACGTAGTGCATTTAATCTTCCCTAAGCACCAGTTCCTTGACCTGTAAAATGCAATTTGTCACAATGCAGTTGTTTGGGTTCACGAAGGAATACGGTGGTGTCTCTGTCCTTCCACCTTCTAAAGAGCAATCCAAGTTGGCTGGTTTCCAACACTTCTTGCAGAGCCTTCAGCCTGGGACTGGAGGTGAGTCCGGGAAGGTTGGGAAGAAGCCAGGTTCCAAATCCTGCGGCAGGAGGAATGGTTATTGGCTTCAGGAAAGTTTTTTCTTCCTCTGCTTTAGACACACTCCTTTCTGTTCTGCAGCAGCTCCATCCTCACCTTCCACAGACGATGAGAGCAGACCCGCATGGCTTGGCTCTCCACTGATGCAAATTGAAAGCTTCCTTGCAGCTCTTACCACTGCCAACCAAGATGGCAGGATAATTGTGAACAGACAAGGTAATCCTGCCTCCAGGCCTCAGCCTCTTGTAGCTAGGTTCACTCTCTGAGAACCCATGGGGATACAGGAGTAGAATTCCCATTTTTCTTCCCTTTAGTCATTAGGAGTCAGGAAAGAGGTAAAGTCACTCTCATGTAGTCCCCAGGGAATGGAAATTAAGGCTTCATGTTCCAGAAGAGAGGGACTGGTGTTAGAAGTGACAGAGTGGACTTTTTTAGGGCATTGTCATTGTTTTCAGTTTGGAAAATATAAGTGAACATGGGAAGGAAAGTTGCTAAAAACCATGGGGTCCCAGAAGAGGGCAGCAGTTCATAGGATCACAGCTCTCAAGGTGGAAGGGGCCTTGAGGTTCATACAGCTAGTTCAGCTCCCTTATTTTACGGCCAAGGGAATTGAGGCCAAGGGGAGAAAGGTATTAAATGGGAGAGGTAGGATCAGAGCCCAGAGTATGCTGATGTGGAACGTCCTCGGACCCTATGGGGGGAAGGTATCTGTTATGCTCTTTGTGCAGCAGGTGTCACTTCCTATTCTCTTCTCCTTCCTTTAGGCAGCCTCAGTCAGAGCAGTCTCCGGTTTTTACTCCTGAATCCCTCAGTGCACTTTGCCCAGGTGGTAAAGGAGTGTCGGGCAATGATCATTGCTGGGGGCACCATGCAGCCGGTGAGGACCATCCACTCTTCTGGCACATGTGGTGGGTGGTAATCCCGTGCCTAGTAAAGTGGCCAGAGCCTGAGCGAGACTCTGTCCACAAGGTGGCAGTGTTCCCCTGCTCTTCATCACGCCTCTTACGGCTGCTTCCTCTGTGTGCCTCAGCACCCTATGGACACTGACTGTCTCCCTGAGAATTCATCTGTTTCTCCGCTCCCTGACTCTGCTCCTTTAGCCACAACACTGCTCTTCCATACCCACTAGAGAGTATCCAACCTGTTTTTCCCAGTAAAGTCAGAGGAGTTAGGGTCAAGTTTTGGCTCTTCTTTTTACCAGCACAGTGACTGGGGAAGTTGCTCTCCAGATCTCATTCTTCATCAGTAAAATGCCAGGGTTGGACTAGATGATCTTCCCACTCTCCCCAGGGTCCCATCTCCAACTTCCACATGCACATTTCTACTCTCCTCCCATTGCCATTGCATAGGACTCAGCCTCACAGTTCTGTCTTTCTCCTGTTCCCATGTTGCCCATTGGTTACCGGCTTTTTGTATCTTTGCTTTCATTTAGGTGGCTGATTTTCGGCAACAGTTGCTAGAATGTGCTGGGGTTGGAACAGAGCGTGTGGTTGAGTTTTCCTGTGGTGAGTATTCATGTTCAAGATAGGGTATACTGAGGAAATTTACATTTCCTGACTTTACATTTGGGACTGTGCAGTTTGAGGGCTCTGTGACTTAGGGTCCTTAATTGCTTCCCTTTTGACCTTGATTGTGTCCTGCTACTCAAACCTGGCTCTGATAGGAATTAGGATGGATTTTTTTTTTTTTTTAGTGAGGCAGTTGGGGTTAAGTGACTTGCCCAGGGTCACACAGCTAGTAAGTGTTAAAGTGTCTGAGGCCAGATTTGAACTCAGGTACTCCTGACTCCAGGGCCAGTGCTCTATCCACTGCACCACCTAGCTGCCCCCATCTGATAGGAATTAAAAACTCTGACCTCACCCAGCTCTGCTGGACACAGGTGGTTCATCCTTGGCTGTAGGGCTGACTCTCTCCCACTTATGCACTCCAGGGCCCATGTAATTCTATTCCTGTATTCTTTTCCCACCCATGTTTTCCTAGTTTATAGATTTGAATAGTCTCCTAGAAGAGAATAATCTATGCTTCCCTGTTGTGATCCTAGACACCCTTTGGAAGGACAGGGATAATTTTGCCTAAGTTCTGCCTCTAGCTATAGCTTTGGTCTTCATCACAGTCTTTATTTTTGGTTTTCATCAGGCCATGTAATCCCACCAGACAATATTCTACCCATTATCCTTTGCAGTGGGCCCTCGAATCAGCAATTGGAATTCACCTATCAGAAGAGAGAGCTGCCTCAGATGGTCAGTACCTGTCTACGTGTTGTAGGAGAAAGATTATTGTAGAGTGGAAAGAATGGAAACCATTTTGACCCAAGGGGGAGAGGGGGAGGGAGGAGCATCTATTATACACCAGGCACTGCAAAGTACTTTTTACAAATATTATTTTATTTGATCCTCAAAACAACCTGGCATTCTACAGTTGAGGAAATGGAGGCAAATAGAAGTTAAGTGGCTTGCCCAGGGTCACAAAGCTAGTGTCTGAGACCACATTTGAATTTGGAATTTCTTGACACTAAGCCTAGCTTTGCATCCACTGTGTCACATAGCTGCTTCAATAAGAGGGATGAGTTTAGAATTTTATCTATCTTTTAAATTCAGGCATTAAGTCCCTCCAGTAGATTGATGATGCATACCAAGTGGGGAAGGGATTAGAGGGGACCTTCCCCCTCCCCTCCCTTTCCTTTTTTTTTTTTTTTTTTTGCAGGGCATTGAGGGTTAAGTGACTTGCCCAGGGTCACACAGCTAGTTAAGTGTCAAGTGTCTGAGGCTGGATTTGAACTCAGGTCCTCCTGAATCCAAGGCCAGTGCTTTATCCACTGCGCCACCTAGCTGCCCCCCTCCCTTTCCTTTAAAGAAACTTTAAACTCAAAACCCAAATCTCTTTTGGATGAGGCAAGTGATAAAGCCATCTTTGAACCCTACCCTTTCTGGCTCCTTTGCTATCTACTTAAAACTAACCCTGCCTTGGAGAAAGTAAAGTTGACAGGGTATCTAATGCTATATCTAATCGTCTGCTTTAATTATTACCAGAAGGTCCAAAGCAAGTAAAGGTGGAGTGGGAGAAGACTTGCCAACCCACTCCAAGCATTTTAAAGTTGCTGACACTTTACCATTTAGGTTCAGAACCTGTGCTTCCTTGCCCCAGAATGGTTATCTTCTCCACACTTTCTCTTGCTGAACACCCAGATTTCTCTAGATAGAGTGTTTGTTTTGTTTTGTTTTTGTTTTTGTTTGTGGGATTTTTTTGGTGAGGCAATCGGGATTAAGTGACTTGCTTAGGGTCATATGGCTAGTAAGTGTCAAGTGTCTGAGGCTGGATTTGATCTCGGGTCCTCCTGACTCCAGGGCTGGTGCTTTATCCACTGCGCCATCTAGCTGCTCCAGATAGAGTGGTTTTGATCTCTTTGTTGGAAATCCTGTCTTTGGACAGTGTCTCATCCAGCCATGAGCTGTCACAGGGAATTTCTTGTTTTTCTCCCTTTTTAGATGGATGAAATTGGCCGCATCCTCTGCAACATATGCAATGTGATTCCTGGAGGTGTGGTCTGCTTTTTCCCCTCCTATGAGTACTTGCACAAGGTACAGGCACACTGGGAGCAGAGTGGTCTACTGACTCGTCTGGCAGTAAAGAAGAAGGTGAGTCTATCTCTATTCTGGCCCCACAGGTAAAACAAAAACATCTACCTAATACATGGCATTCTCCTGAGATGCTTTGCAAATACCAGAACTCTGCTTCAGGTCTTGGTGTATGCATTAGTGTTTCACCCCAGGGCAACTTTTCTTTTAGCTCCTCAGCCAGTCTACTCACTCTCCTGTTATTCTTGTCCTTAATTTCCTTAGTAGCATATACATGGTCCAAAGGATCATTGACCGATAAGAGTAAATGACACCCAAAAAGTGTGATTCAGAACATAGGGCTAGGGAACAGGACTAGGAATCCTGTGATCCTTTAGCCCGCTTTTTGGTGGCTTATATGTTTGTCTCAGATATTTCAGGAGCCTAACAGAGCAAACCAGGTGGAACAGGTGCTGGCTGAATACTCCAAGTGCATTAAGGTAAGAGGTTTGTTTAGTTGTGAAATTGTACGGCAAAGTTACATTGATATGTGTAAGTGTGGGTAACATGTGAGCTCCTTCAGGGCAGGGACTCTGTGCCTGTATCCCACAATACCTGGCACATAGTAAACAATACATTCTTTTTGACTGAGATATTGAAATAATGTCTAATTAAGCAGTTTCTTGATCTGGGATTTTTTTTTTTTTCAGAGATGCAGCCAAGTAAAAGATATGATGACTGGGGCCCTTCTCCTTTCAGTGGTTGGAGGGAAGATGAGTGAAGGGATCAACTTCTCTGATGACTTAGGGCGGTAAGAGTAAGCTCTGAGCCTTTCTCCCCCTGCCCACGAGCAGCTGAGAACACAGGCCCATGGTCTGATGCTGGCAACAGAATCTTTAAGTCCACTGCCATCAAATCCCTTTTGTCTGAAATCATGTGGTGGAAGGACCTGAGATAGTGAGATTGGAAGAGGCTGTGTGGAAGGGTGAAAGCTGGACTGGGTGTGTCCATGTCTGGATTCAGTCCAGGTAAGGCTAGGGTAGGTGGCTAAATATAATTTAGCAGGAGGGAGGGTAGATGTTGGCCAGATCCTTCCTCATTTTAGGTTTTGAGAACCAGGCTGGAACCTTCCTTCACATGGTAAAGCAAGTGGGACAGGTGGACCTTGATTTAGGAGGCACTTGGACTTAGATTCTTCTCTGACACTCACTTGCTTTGTGGTCACCTGAAAGTCACCTAACCTCACCAAGTCTGTTTCCCCATCTGTAAATGGGGATTATGCATGTGGTATAGCGCTTAGCAAACCTTAAAATGCTAGGTCTAATCCTTCTGAAGGTGTGTGGTTATGGTGGGCATGCCCTACCCCAACATCAAATCCCTGGAGCTGCAGGAGAAGATGGCGTACCTGGATCAGACCCTTGTGAGTGGCTCTTCTTGTTATTGTTATTAATCTTTTCCCCAAGCTCACCTCCTTCCCAAATTCACCTTGATTTGGGCTGGATGGGGTTATAAGGTTATGCTGGCTGTGAAGAATTGGCTTGTTCATACCTGCCAGGATGCAGTGTAGTTTCCTAGACCTGAGCAAGATTATCTTGACCTCGGTGGTATCACCTTGAAGCTCTGAATAGGAATAAACACGAATAGCCTTCTTGGTCTCTCTATGTCATAGGGTCACATGTACGGGCATAGCATATGTGGATCTTGAACAGTTTTGCAGTCTTAGTGATGGGAGTATAATTTCTCTTAGGCATATGGAAGCAAGGTGGGATTCTTGTTTAAAAACAGTACTGATAGCTGCTCTCCTTCGTTTCCCCAGCCCAATAGCCCAGGGAAAGCCTTGATTGAAAACCTGTGTATGAAAGCTGTCAACCAGTCTATAGGTGAGCCTGGCATGCATCCTGGATACCAGGAGTTGGCATGGGTGGCAGGTTATAGGGGAAGTAAGGGTGGGAGGGATTTAGCTTTGCTCATTTACCCTCCCTTACATTAGGGTGGTTGTTCAGAGTGATTCATTAGAAATAGCTGGGCCTATGAAGGTCAAATGAGGCTGCAGAGCTTGCTGAGTCTTCCCTCTTCTGAGCCCTAGTCTTTGCCTAACTCAGGACGGGCCATTCGGCATCAGCAGGATTTTGCCAGCATCCTACTCCTTGACCAACGTTATTCCCGTTCATTTGTTCTGGCCAAACTACCTGGCTGGATCCGAGCCCAGGTGAAAATCAATGCCACATTTGGCTCGGCCTTTGCTGCTTTGAGGAAGGTAAGTCCTGGTTCTTCCCATCCTTCAGTCCTCTCCCTTTCTCCCCCCCCCATTGTTCACTAGAACAAAAGATTCTCGGTGAATTTGGTATGTTTTTCTAGTTTCACCGGGAGAAATCGGATCCTTCCTGACAGATGAGCATCACTCCCTACTACCTGCCTGAGCCTGCTGCATGTGCTAGTATACCTCCAGTTTTGGCTGCAAAGAAGACAAAACACAGATCTAGCTCCAGCTTTTTCTGCCCTGTTTCCTTGTGTGAGGACTGGAGGAACGTTTTATGTTGGTGCAAAACACTTGGACAGCAAGACTTCCACAACCTGTCTTGAGAAGTTAGAAGAGAATCTGGGCTTTGGAGTAGAAGACTGAGTTGATGGTGGCGGGTTAGGGTATTGTAGATTTTGTATTGCAGCTTTAGACTGGATCTGTTCTCAGATGAGATGGACAGAGAAGTTATGGTAGGAGAAAGATGTGGGTTGAATTTCACTTTAGTTAAAGAAGAAAGAAAAGTTTGGTGTTATTCGGAGGAAGCATTGGAGAATGGATTTTTTGCACTTGGTTTTTACTGGTTGTTCTTGCCTCTCCTTCCTGCTACTTTGTTGTGAAACACTGTCCAGACCCAGCATGAAGCTGCCACTAGGTAGCTTCTCCCTGAAGCATGTCTGTGTGGCATGTCGATCTCCTTTGAGGATTTATGAAGAAATTTAACCTCAGTCTTTTGTCATCTGTCCACCACCTACCTCCCTTTTTGAGCTCGTTTAGCCCTCTTTTTCTCACAAAGAAAATAAATATTAGTCCATGCTTTTTCTATTTTTGCCCCCAGGACATCTTGCCTCCCTGCCTCCTGAAAAGGGGCTGGGGTTTAAAGGAGCACAATTCCATATAGGTGGCTTGTTCCAGTTCCCCTTTCAAAGCCAATGCAATCACACAGTTACCTGTCATCGAAATGTTAGGGGCTATGGGCTCCCAGGATGATTATTTTTAGCCATTATGTGTCTATTTCTGTGTCTCTGCTGTGTGGCTATCTCTACCCTAGGATATCTGAATCTCCCCTTTGCTACTTACCCATGCCCCAAAGAAAAGGACCCCTTCCACTCTCATAATGGTGAAAAGGAGGGCTTACTCTTACTGTCATGTATTAACATGCCTTGATTAAAGTGCACGTTTGGTTCATGCAGCTGTGATTCATGTTAATTTTAGCTTAATGGAAGAGTGAAACATGCTGGTAGAGGGGAGAGAGCCTTGGAGCCGAGGTGAATTATAAATAAACAATATGTGTTCCATCCCCCATCTCCAGGATGAGCTGAGGAACCTTTAATAAGAACTAAATCAGGGTTACACTATGAGGGTGTCCATGTTTCATCTGACTTGGGGCAACAGCTCAGGTGTGACTTCCAGGGAAAGCAGGGGCCTTCCTATGACTCCCATTCATCCTCATCTTCTTCTCCAGGTGGTTGTTGTAGCATTGGTAGGGGTGGAATTGAGTCTGACATTCGGGCAAAGGCTCCCCCAGGTCCTTCCCCAGTGCTTGCTCCAGGTCCTTTCCCTGAGATGCCTGAAAGGAAAAAATTGCCAAAGTGAGAAAAGGCTGGGCTGCCTCAGCTCCAAATAATTAGAAGCAAGAGGCACAGTTTGGATGGATGAATCATGAATACGGTCCTGGAAGGAGGTATCAGGGCCCCACTACAACTACTTACCTTTGCGTCTCATGACTAGTTTGTTGAAGAGATCTGACATCAGGTCACCACCTTGGCTTGTGGCTCTCACTGTAACAAAAAAGTCATGGTTTGATTGTGGGGGGAAGGATAGGAAATGTCACAGGGTTATACTTTCATGATTATCACCCCTCTTTTTTTATCTTCCAAAGGATTATTAGAGCATCAGTCTGGCAGTGGAGAGCTAGCACCAACAAGCAATAAATATGGCATTGTAATAAGTGAAGAGTGGCAAAAAATACTTGGGGTTCACATAAGAAAAATTATTCTAATTTTTTTTTCTATTTTTTTTCTTCTGGTGAGGCAATTGGGGTTAAGTGACTTGCCCAGGGTCACACAGTTGGCAAGTGTTAAGTGTCTGAGGCTGGATTTGGACTGGGGTCCTCCTGACTCCAGGGCTGGTACTCTAACCACTGTGCCACCTAGCTGCCCCTAACATTTCAAAACAGAATGGGCTGCCTTAGGGGAGGGTATTCCTTAGTAATTGTCTTCAAGCTGTTTGACTATTAGGGGTGTAACGATTGGAATGACGCCACCTGCTGGAGACTTAACTGTAGAAGAGTTCTGCCCATGAAGCGAAGGTCTTTGAGGGCAAGACCAGGAGTCAGGAAGTGACGCGGGCTAGTGGGAGGAGGAAGGAAGAGACTGGCGCTCGCTCTGGGGCTCTTTCATCTGGACTCTGGTGGAGAGCGGAGCTAGAAATGTGCTCTCCCTTTAATAGATAGGAATCTAGGCCTTTCTCTCTCTTTACCAAATTCTTATTCTCCTTAATAAATGCTTAAAAGTCTAACTCTTGCTAAAGCTTATAATTTATTGGCGACCACTCATTAAATATTTTAGACAGACTAGCTAGAATTTTAACCCTTAACAGATGGCTGACCACGAAGAGGAAAGCTGAACCTCACTTCTGATCTTCCGGTTGGGTAAGAAATTTCCCCTACCCTTTTAACTGCTAAGTACTGGTGTACTGGCTGTGTTTTCCTTTAAATTTTTTCGAATGGACCTTTTAAACTCCCTAATTATCCTATTTTTGATTTTAGTCTGTTTAACCGGACAAATGGGAGATAAGATCATGTTAATGCTTTGTTTTTGTGGATTTTCTATTTTTCTTTTTATTTTTGTTAAAAGAGCCAGCAACTTACTCACACAAGGAAATATCTCTCCCTCTCCCAACCATGCTTTTTCAGAGAAACCTGAAGAGATTCCTGCAGCTTTTCCCAATTCTAACACTAATTGTTGCTCTAATTTTGCATGCCTGGAGGCAATGACCCACCCTCTAGAAGCTTTTAATCCCCTAGCACCTGGAGGCCAAGTGGGGGAAGAGGAATCCAGGCCTGAGTTCAAAATTAAGTCTGATTCTAATTGCTCTGGTCCCTCCCCTCCTCTCCAAACCCCACCCTCTACTCCTCCCATGGCCAAGCCCATTGCTTCCCTGGCCCGGGAAGTCCAAAGATCTAATGCGCATGCTCAACTTTCTCTAACTGCATTTGCAGCTTCAGGCTCAGCCCTTCCCCAGGCTGGCTGTGCTTCTGAGACAATCTTAGAAAACTCTTTAAATTCCAGATATGCTTGTTTTGTTCATAATTTTGCTAACCTGCTTTTGTCTTTAATTAGTAATCTTATAAAGCATTTGTATGGTGAAAAGACTGACAGACAATATAGAGGGGTTAAAGAAGAAAAACTTAAGCTGAATAAGAATGACAATCATCACCATAGTTCAAGACTCTGCTTCTTTTGCCATGGAAGGGTACATATTTTACAGAAATGTAGAAGTAAGCAGCAAGGTATTGATATGAGTATTGGGGATTTTAGATATCGGAATCAAAAGTGTTCTGAATTCACTCAGAGTAATAATGTCAGTTCAGAGGTTACATAGGATTTCTATGCTATTATATATACATTTTGAAATTAATGGTATGGGTTTATTTTCATAGAGATTTTCATGCTTTTGAGATTGTGTTTTATATTTAGTTTTTAAAACAAGGAGAATATTTGTAAAAGCTTTTTATAGTCATGTGATCAAGTTTATATTTTATAATACTCTTATTAATATTAAGTTCACATTCATTTAGACTTCCTTAGTTTGAATTTCATTGTCTTTTATTGTTCCATGTGTATTTTCTTCTATTCATTTGTCTATCTAATTTTGAAACATTGCAAGATGGTTTTGATTTTATTATACAATGTTAATTCTAGGAGTATTGTGCTCCCATATTCTGAGTTGTTTGTTTTTGTTATTTTTTCTCAACTGATTATTTGATCAAACTCTTTAAAGCATTTCCCTGGCAAATTGGTTGCCATGGCAAGTGTAAATTGATTCTAGAAGTATTATTTTTGATAAGCATATTCCCCCCCCCCAAAAAAAGAGGGGAACATTTGTAAAAGTTTTCTATTTTCAAAAAAAAAAAAAAGTTCTTTGAGATTCTGTTGTGCTTTAACTTGTATTTAAGTATGTTCTGATTTTTCACAAAAGTAATTGTATACTAAGTAAAAAAAAGGGTATTATTTGAAATTGTTGCATAATTATATATTATATTTTGAGTCAAGATGTATTCACATTTTTTGCAATCATTTATTATCCTCAATTTTAAATCCATATGAGACTTGGATTATGGGAACTTATCATTTAAGACATTAATTGCCTTTATTCTGAGTTATCAGATGCCAGTTGGCCAAGATGCCATCCAATCACAAGAGGAATACATGCAAGAGCAGACACTGAACTGTCACATGAGGGGAGACATGCATGAAGTCAAGGTATGGCCGAGGGAACAGCTTTTGACAAATGTTGAGGTTGGATTCTCTTGGTTTAATATTTTATTCTCTTTTTCCCCACAATATTGTACAGATGGCTGGAAGTATTCATCCCACCCATCTCACTTCTACACCTGGCTTCTATGCTCCCTCCTATATGCCTGATGCCATGGACATCTCAATCCCATGCATCTGATTAAGTCTGACTCAGTTTCTTCCAATATGTTCGGTGGCATGGACATATATTCCATCCACCTATTTTAAGCCTGGCATACTGTATGGGCAGTACATATTGCTCAAGTGTGGGCATGCTCATATCCCATCATTTCTCTGTTCTTTTATGGTAACCCCCATAATTATCTCAGGTGTCATGATAAATACAGTGTTGAATTTGGCCTTGACACCTGTTACCAATTATATTAGATTTTTTAATTTCTCATAATGGCATGAGGATAATTAGGCAGATGATGCAAAAAGTGATGAAACAAAGATAAAAAATTATTTTTAATAATTAATATTGCAGCAATTGTCTTCTCAATTACCCTCCATAAGGGGGGGACTATAGTAATATTATAATTTTAAAGAATGTTTCAATTTTTGTTTTATTATATGTTTCATGTGTAACAACTAAGATTCTGAATTCCCTTAGACATGTTTTTGAGAACTTTCATTGTTTGATTTGATTATTGACAAAGCTATTTTAAAGTTGTGTTAAGCTCAATTTTGTAGGAAATTTTCCTGACTGATTACCAGCATCTACACATCAACCCCTGAAAAGACTTCCATTCTACGACTACACCTAGAGGACATCTGAGAAAAGACTTTCAGAGACTTTAAATGAACAGTTTTGATTTGTTGTTTTTTTTTCTCTTTCTGTTATAATATACACCATCTGTAACATGTATTCTCTGCAGAGGCCCTCCCTTTGCAAGACTAATGTCAAAGCGTCGGTTCATGAGGACAAAAAAAAATCGCCCCTCTGGACAAAACTTTCCTCTCTTCCTTTTCTATATTGTTGTTCACATATTATTAGTTAGCAATAGTTATTATATTGTTTTTACTGTTCCGTCAAGGAAACATTTTGTTTCTTGAGGAACAACAGGGGGGACTGTAACGATTGGAATGACGCCACCTGCTGGAGACTTAACTGTAGAAGAGTTCTGCCCATGAAGCGAAGGTCTTTGAGGGCAAGACCAGGAGTCAGGAAGTGACGCGGGCTAGTGGGAGGAGGAAGGAAGAGACTGGCGCTCGCTCTGGGGCTCTTTCATCTGGACTCTGGTGGAGAGCGGAGCTAGAAATGTGCTCTCCCTTTAATAGATAGGAATCTAGGCCTTTCTCTCTCTTTACCAAATTCTTATTCTCCTTAATAAATGCTTAAAAGTCTAACTCTTGCTAAAGCTTATAATTTATTGGCGACCACTCATTAAATATTTTAGACAGACTAGCTAGAATTTTAACCCTTAACAGGGGCTATAGTGTAGAAAGGGATTACTGTGCAGACTCAACTTGATGGCCTCTGAGGCCCCTTCTAACTGAATCTGATAAACGAACATAGATTTTTACAGCATTTAAAATTTCTTATTTCTACAAACTTTTGAAATGAGTGAAGAGCAAACTGAGGCCAGATCACCCCAAGATTCATCCAGGAACATTGTCCTTGACTTGGGAGAGGGGCTACAATATACTGGGCTTTGTTTTTCATCTATTACTCTAACAATTTCCTACCACCTGTTTCTCTCCTTATCACCAGCCTCATAAAAGAAAGTTATCCGAAGTCTCAACCTTACTGTACCTGAGTCCTGATCTGACCCTCTTCACCATGCTCCCTGAGATATTTGTTCCATATTGAACAAACTTCCCTCTTTCTTTACACTCCTATCTTCAGTTCTGAGAGAGAGCTGGCTTCTCACTAATAACTTTCTTCTCAGCCTTCCTCTCAATCAAGCCCCTGAAAAAATGATGGAGTTGGAAGACTCCTTGCTCCCACTGCCACTTCCAGACTCAATTTTTAGCACCATCACTGAACAACCTCTCCTCTTCTCATATTCAAAGTATCAGCATTTTTTTATCCAGTCTGGATAATCGTGGTTGTTATATACTGGTCCCTAGAGCATCTCTTTCTTTCCTCAAGAAGTTCAGTACCTACCTGTCATCTTCTCTTCCTAAACTCTTCCCCTTCTGAGGAGACTTCACCATCCACGCTAATGTACCCTCAAACTCCTTTACTCCACCTCAGAGATACAGGATCTCACCATGCCAAGAAGTGTTCTGTTTCCAACATTTCTGCCCTACCCTCCTTTCATTCTCTCTCTCCTTATGCCTCAATCCTTCTAAACTAGGAGGAAGCAAGTTTGGAGGATGAGAGTCCGGTAAGAGGTGTTTTTGATACAGTGAGTCCCGGCCAACAGCAATGCTACATAAAGCATGGATGGGCAAAGGCATCTTTCAACAGCTCTAGGGTAAGGGATGTCCCAGCATTCTTTACTGGGCCCTGTCACGCTAAGCAGAAAGAAGCAATGGCCTTCAGGGTTCTGGAACCTTTTGTCGCAGGAGTGAGGGCAGTCCTTACCTTGTTCCTGTTCCTTCTGCTTCTTTTTCTCCAGTTTTCGCTCTTTCACACTCCGTAACTTGGCCTTGCCAATACCTCCAGCTTGGCGGATTGACTCTAGCAGGGTTGCCCTTCCACTGGAAGGATCGACTACTTCCTTAGGGGGTACGTGAACTGTGACTGAAGGAGAGGGAGAGAAGGCAAACGCCAGAATGGGTCAGCCAAACTGAGCAAGGACTTTAGCTTCCAAATACTTGCTTACAGCTTAACCTGTAAGGGAGGGAAGGGACTGTTCCCCCTTTTTTTTTTAAGTGAGGCAACTGGGGTTAAGCAACTTGCCCAGGGTCACACAGCTAGTAAGTGTTAAGTGTCTGAGGCCGGATTTGAACTCAGGTACTCCTGACTCCAAGGCTGGTGCTCTATCCACTGTGCCACCTAGCTGCCCCCAAGGACTGCTCCCTTTTTGCTACCTAGTAAATGAAGTTGAAAGCCCTGCTTACAAATATGGATTTCTAGTTCATCAAAAAAGCATTTACTTAAAACTACTTATTCAATAACAGTGTGCTCAGATACATAAATGAGATTAAGATCTATATTCCCTTCTCCCCCCAATTATAGTATGTAGCTCCTTGTCCCTTTGTTTAGAAGAGCTAATATTTTTTAAAAGAACCAGCAGTGAATGTGTGCAGTTTGAGGCTACTGGATTAGATCCAGAGACTACCCTTCAGATAAAATGTCCAAGGTTCCCATGAGTTTGACCTTGGCAGACCTCTAACTCCCCGTTTCCATCCCAATTGCCAGTGTAAGAGACGCTTACTGTACCTGAAGGAGCCATGCTGCTGTTGTCCTCACTGGCTGGCTGGGCTGAGGTGAGCTGGGGCAGAGGTGGGGGTGGAGGTGCACTGACCAATCCTGCAGGGGCTGGTGGAGGAGGAGGAGGGGGTGGTGGAGGTGGTGGTGGTGCTACTGGTGTGTCAGCATCTGTTTCTGCAAATAAAGTATCATGTTATACCTCAGCTGGGGCCAGAGAAATAATGTATGAATAACAATCTCTCCTCCTACTCAGAATACCTGGCTTAAATGGCTCAGCAAGCTCAGTATTGAAGGTGGGTAGCTCAGGAATGGTGCCAGGGGCAGAAGGTGCTATGCCAGGACCTAGATCAGCACTGTACATGAGGTCATCAGCAATGCCAGGAAGGTCTGGCAGATAGGATGGCACATCAATCTCAGGCACCTGGCCCAGATCTGGTACATAGAAGTAATTCTCTGCTACCTAAAAGAGCAAGCAAGAGGTGGAGAAATTGGTTGGGGGTCGGAGGATGGGGTGGGATATACCTAGGCCAGATTATACCTGGCTGGGATCAAAAAACATAACGGGCTAGGTGGGTCCCCCTTCCTCCCACTAAAAGAAAGCTTAACAATAGCTTAAATTAATTCATAGTACTTAATAGTTTACAAAGCACTTGCTTCAGAGACATGCTCAGATAGTTCCTAGGCTCTGAAGCCTCACTCCCAGTACTTTACCCACCTCTGACACACATTACCTGCTGCTCCAGCTGCTCCCTCTTGCTGATGGATAAGGGGGCATCAAACAACTTTTCAGTTTCTGTCCCTAGTGTCACATGAGTCTTTGTCACAGCCCCGGCCAGAGGGTCCAGAAAGACATACTTCTTGTACCTGAGGGATGGAGAGTAGGCATAGTTAGCAATCACCTGAGTGGAGGGTAGGGTTATCTTCTTTGCTTCCTCTAGGGTCAGGTTTACAGCTAGGAAAGGGGGGTTATATGGAGAAGTGAAGCTCTGTTGGCTCCACAAGCTTTCTTATCACTCCCACATCCCTCCAGATATCAATCCTGCCCCCCTTTGCTCTCAAGCCAGTCATACAGGTTCTCAGTGGTGTTGAAGAGCAGCAAGGAGCTGAGGGAGTTGATGTTGCTGGGAAGGCCCCCAAGTCCCTCCTCGGCCTCATCTTCAGGCTGGGGTCTAGTGCTCACACACACAGGGAAGTACTTCAGTTTTTCCTGAGGATGAAGGGGGGGGGCGGGGTGAGAGAAGTGAGCAAACCACAAGTCAACCTGCTTTTTTACTACCAGGACAGTGGACAGTGACATACAGCACCAGGGTTAGGCATGAACTCATTTTGTAACAGCATGTTTATATGGCATTTTAAATTTTACAAAACCTTTCTGGCAGTTATCCTACATAAATCAATATTTTTTTCTGTTTCATAGATGAGAAAATGAAGGCCCAGTGAACTTAAGTGGACCACCTTTAGAGTTGTTTAGTTACCCAGCACTTTTCCCACCAAGCTTGACCAGCCCATCATCTCCCTACTCTCATCCCTCCTGGGAGTTCAGACCTGCAGGGCCCTTTCATCTAGGGGTCGGTGCTTGCTCTGGATCTTGTGTCGGATGCGCCTCTGAGCCCCAGGATCCTGGGCTCCTGAGAAGATGGAGTTGTACTCTTGCAGTCTATCTGGGGCTGGATACTTGGCACTAGAGAACACCTGCAGGGAGGCAGAGGAGGCTTTTAGAGAGGGAAAGATCTCTCCCTTTGGTGGAACACCCCATTGTGATGAGGAATAGCTTGGGAGGAAAAGCTATGGTGGTTATGAAGTACTAACCCCCAGGTAAGAGCAGCAACATGAAATAGGCTGGGAGGCCCAGGGCTCACCCCAAATAAGTCAGGATTTGTAGACTGATGCTTGGAGCAAGGGGAGGAGAGAGATTGTGATGCCCATTACCTTGATTGCCTTCTTGCTGCCCTTGATCTTCTCGATCTTGGCCTGAGCCAAAGAGACCCTCTCTCCAATGACCTGCAGCTGGCTCCGGCTCATTTCTACACGTTGGGAAATCCTGCCACAAAGAGCAACACCTATGAATGAGGTGCCACTCCAAAAATTCTTTGTCCCAAACCCTTTTTTGCCCCAGTGTCCACCGGATAAGTCTGTGAGACAAGGTGCTGGGGATAAAGGATTGTATTCTTTCTTTCTTTTTTTTTTAGCGAGGCAATTGGGGGTTAAGTGACTTGCCCAGGGTCACACAGCTAGTAAGTGTTAAGTGTTTGAGGCTGGATTTGAACTCAGGTACTCCTGACTCCAGGGCCGGTGCTCTATCCACTGTGCCACCTAGCTGCCCCAAGGACTGTATTCTTAGAAGAGTAGTGTATCTCCTTGGGCTGTCCTGGTGCTGCAGATGACTTCTGAAGGGTCTGTCTAGACTTAAGGGCTCCCATCTGCTAGGGGTTGTACAAAACGACTTAAACAAACTTACAGACCTAACTAACTCTTGCCCTACCAAAGATATACTATAAGTGGGCAGAAACACCAGAACCTTCCCTATACCTAAAAGAGGTCTCATTTGAACAGACTTAAGTACTAAAAATGCTAACAAATTCTGGTATCACAAGATTTTCACACTATTCAACAAAAGGCAGCCCTTTTTACACACAAACCTTAATAGGTTTCAGCACCTCCTTATACCAATTTAACAGAAGTTCAAACATACCTGTTAAGTCTACTAGGTACAAGGTCCTTCCTCTGGCTTATCAAGTATCCCTTGATATGTATGTGCATTATTGTCATGAATATTTAGTACAGAAAGTAAAGGAGGCATACGGATTAAGGTTAGTTACTGATACTTTTTTGGTTGTCATTGGGGGTGAGGGTTAAAAAGTCTAGGATTTTTTTCTGAGTATGATACATTCCCCATTTACTGTTATTTTGAGAATCCTGCCCAAGACCTCAAAATTCTGTCACCAAAGTATCAGTATTTAAAGGACTATCATGTAAACTTTCTGTCTGGCCACAAAATACAGTAACAGGAACAAACAGGGGAAGCTGCCTTTGACAAAGTCTGCTCTCTGTAATACCACAATGTGGCAGCAGAATAAGACTTTTTGGAGATTTGGTGACTATACAATTTGAAATACTATTTTTATGAAATGTTATTAAAATGCAGATTATTTTGCTTTTGTGTATTCTCCAGTAGGCCATAGACTTATTAAGGATAGGGGCTGTTTAATTTTTGTTCTTATATCACCAGTGCCTTGTACATAATAGGCTTTTACTTAACATTTGTAGAATTAAATTGAATACCTTTTAATTAACTAGTCAATGTGTTGTTTATGCAGCTGTAACTTTAATTTTCCTTATGCTCAAATTTTATGGATGAAGAAACTGAGGCTCAAACAGATTAAGTGACTCAGCTGTACTTACACAGATAATAAGGACTGGACTCAGCACTTGAGTCCAAATCTCCTGACTAGCTTTCTTTCCACCACATTCCCCTTTGTTAAAAAGAATTTCAATAATGAACAGGGTGCTCTCAGAAAAACCTGGACAGACTTATACGAACTGATACAAAGTGAAATGTACTTTGTACAAAGTAACAGCAATATTGTGATCAGCTGTAAATGACATAGCTATTCTGAGCAATACAATAATCCAAGACAACTCTGAAGGATTTATGATGCTATCCTTCCCCAGAGAAACAATTTATTGAAGCATAAAATTTTTTTACTTTATTTTTCTTGAGGTATTTTGTCTATTTTTTTTTCCACAACATGACTAATATGGAAATGTTTTGCATGACTACACATGCATAACCTGTATTGAACTGCATGCCTTCTCAATAGGGTTGGGGAGAGGAAGGGAGAGAATTTGGAACTCAAAGTTTTAAAAACAAATGTTAAAACTTTTTTTTTACATGTAATTGGGGAAAATAAAATGCTAAATAAATTAAAATACAATCTCAGGGAAAAAATCAATTCACTAAAAATAAAAACAATAAAAAGGATTTTATGAATTAGGTGGAAAGGTTGAGCTAAATTATTTCTAAGATACCTTCTAATATCCTATTCCAAGCTATACTGTGTTTAAAAAAATTCTCTCATTATTGTTGCTGGTCCTTGTTCTTGAAGAGGATCATGTCCTTGAGGTGATGTCATGACTTGTAGTGAATTGGATTTAAGTTAGGGAGGGCTGTGCAAGGTCACCAACCTCACTTTCTCCCTCCAGAGCCATCTGGTCTAGTGGCAAGATATACATCAGGACAACTGAAGATGGCCCCAGATGTTTAAGGCAACTGGGGTTAAGTGACTTGCCCATGGTCACACAGCTAGTAAGTGTCTGAGGTAGGATTTGAAGTTGGGTCCTCCCAACTTCAGGACCAGTGGTATCTACTCTGCCACCTAGCTGCCCCAATCTTTTCTCATTATAGTCAAATCTCATATGTCAAGGCAGGAGTCAGGGTCAAAACCCAGGTTTTGACTCCAAACAGAAAAAACCCTGGCCAGCCCCACTAGCTCCAAAGAAGGTTTTCCATCCCCCAAACCCATGCATTGTATCCTTCTGGGCCTGATCTCTATAGAAGCTGCCCTCTACATTAAAGATGTACCAGAATGAACTATGCCAAATCCTCAGCATGTAAGTCAGCAAAGCCAATTCCTGTTCTGGTGCTCCCCCAAAGGCCCTTGACTTTTAATCACTGGCTTCTCTTCTTTCCTCCCTTCCCATTCTGTTCTCTCCTATCCCCAGGCAAAAAAATAAAAATAAAAAAAATAAAATTGAACCTAAGCTCTCTTCACCTTCCCCTCCTCAGCTCTTGGGATAATTAAGAACAATCTGCTAATTATGCAAGCAGCTGATTGAGTGTTCTGTAACCTGGTGCACTCCCAGGTGCCAATCACTGGAGAGAGGCAGAAAAAGAGAGAGGGTAAAAGAAGGGGGGAAGGGGAGAGGAAGAAAATGTAAAGAAGGAAATCTGTGTAGTAATACTAACTCTACCTCCTTGAATATTCCCCACTTTCCCAAGAGAAAGCTGCTCCCCCTCAGGTAAAGCTATCAGGTAGAGGTAAGAAAAGGAGTAAGTATACAGGTCAGTTGTATCCAAGCTGTAAACCAAAAAAATTGTTCCCTAACCCCTAACATACATCTCCTATCAAACAAGTCCTACAAGGCAGATGGAGATCCAGGAACCATAGATCTGGGTGTAGTTTCTCTCAGGTGAAGCTGGCAGAGGTGGTAGCTGAGAAATAGGGAGCTAGAGGAGGAGAGGGAGATAATATGGGCAGAACAGACAAGAAAAGGTTGGAAGGAGCAGAAATCTGGTGGGAGGTACTTGTAATTCTTTCTGTCTCTCTGAAAATCTCTGCTGTCACATTTTCTAGGCTCTAATTCACCTGGTTGGAATGGGACCAGAGCAGACAGTTCCTACTTAAACCAGAGAAAGGGAAATCTGGTATCAAAGGTGGAAGAGAGATGTTAAGATGGAATGAGAGAATTCATTTGGCTCAAAAATTCTCTTCCTTCCACCTGTCTTTGTCCTCAAAACTAGAGTCCTAGGAGCCTGGGGCTAGAAATTGGGAACAGCTTGTATATTAAGATAATAAGGGCACGTGGGGAGGGCACTAGCAAATCAGGGGGAAAATCTCCACCTCAGAAAGGGTTTATGAACATCCAGATCCTTGTTATCTTCTCTGAAAATAGATGTGATGATATTTTACCCACTCCCTGGTAAATCATGGAATTAGAGATTTAAAGCTAAAAGGAACCTTAGAGATCATCAATTGCCAATCCCTTCATTTTATAGATGAGGAAAAAGAAAGGTTAAAGTGACTTGTAGAGCAGGGAATAAAGGTCTTCTGGATACTGGTCTATATTTGTCTGTCTTGACTTTATAACTAGATTGGAAGAGAAGGTATCTTATACTTTTCTTTTATATTCCTGGCCATACCTACCAAAGTGCTGGTCACATAGCAAGCACTCAATAAACATTTGTTGAATTGACTTGACTTTGCAGAACATCTCAGTTCTTGACAGAGATGGGTCTGGGTTTTGGCTTTGCTCTTTGAGAGAAGGAGTTGTTTCATTTTTGTCTTTATTCAGTGCCCAGCACAATGACTGGTACAAAGCAGGTACTTAATAAATGATTGCTGATTGACTGGACTGGGTACAGAGTCAAAAAAAAAAAGCAACCCAAACACCTGGATTAAAAACAACAACAGGGGGGAGCTAGGCAGTGTAGTGGATAAAGCACTGGCCTTGGATTCAGGAGGACCTAAGTTCAGATCCAGCCTTAGACACTTGATACTTACTAGCTGTGTGACTCTGGGCAAGTCACTTAATCCTCATTGCCCTGCAAAAACAAACAAAACAAAAACAACAACAAAACCCAAAGACCACCAAAAATCCATATCTCCTTTACAGCATGACAAACATCCAGTCACTCAGCCATACTTGACGGGTTTGGGTTTTTTTTCTAACATTCATTTGATGTCTATGTCCATTCCTGGAATTGACAACTCCACGATAATCTCTTCATAGGATCTAGAAGAGAGAAAGTGGAGGCACCAAAGCTGGATGGCTTTTTCAAGGAGTTTTGTTGAGAAGGGCAGGAAAGATGAAAAACAATGGCTAGCAAGGAGTGATAGGATCTCTTCAGGATTTTTAAGGATGGGGGAGACAGATGTGTTTATAGGTAACAGGGAAGGAACCAGAAGATATGAAGAGATTGAAAATTAAAGAGAATGTGGGGATGATAGTGAGGGAAATCTGCAGGACTACAGTTTAAATATGACAAGCTCCTGGCCAAGGGTAGAGTATACCCTTCAAAGGATGGTCAAATTTTTTTTTGCCTGATGACTTGAAAATCTAACTGAATTTTTATATATACCAACCTAGATAGCATAAAGAATAGTTGCAATAAATGAAGAACAGCAGTTTCAGAAAGTTCCAGGAAACAAAAATCCAAGAAAGGAGAGTTCTTAATGCAAAGTGGCAAATTTGACCTTAACATTGAGACCTGATGGGATAAAAATAGAATGGTTCTGGATGAGTGTGCCTTTCAAGGGATGAATGAGAGATGAAATAGCAATGCATGTAAGAACATATTCTCGGATAGAGCACTGGCCCTGGAGTCAGGAGTACCTGAGTTCAAATCTGGCCTCAGACACGTAACACTTACTAGCTGTGTGACCCTGGGCAAGTCACTTAACCCCAATTGCCTCACTAAAAAAAAAAGAAAAAGAAAAAAAAAAGAATATATTCTCAGGGGCAGCTAGGTGGAGCAGTGGATAAAGCACCAGACCTGGATTCAGGAGGACTTGAGTTCAAATCCAGCCTTAGACACTTGGAACTTAATAGCTCCATGACCCTCGGCAAGTCACTTAACCCTCATTGCCCTGGGGGGGGGAAAAAAGAACATATTCTCATGTGAAGAAATCCAGGAGTTGGGGGAAGGAAGCATGGCAGAAATTACTGGGTGAAAAACAGTGGGGGGAGAATCTGAAGCAGTCTTTTGATAAGAGTGTAACAGAGACCATCTGTACAGCAAGTGGAAATGAATGATGCAATAGAGAAATGAATCACAAACCTAGCACAGTGAAATAATATGTGTGTCAGCTAGCTGGTGCAGTGGATAGAGCAAATAGCTGAATAAGAGAGACCTGGGTTCAAATTCAGCCTCAGACACTTACTAGTTGTGTGACCCTGGGCAAATCACTTAATCCCTATTTTCCTCAGGTCCTTATCTGTAAAATGGGGACACACTGGAGAAAGAAATGGTAAACCACTCCAGTAGTTTTGCCAAGCACTGGACACAACTGAACAACCAAACAACAACAACAGAGGGAACTTCAGTCATCCAGACATCCACTCTCTCTGCCAAAAGCAGAGTAATTAATAAGTTCCTGATTTGTCTTGATCAAAGTAAGAATGACAATTTCATCCTTCCAGTGGTAAAGAGACCAATCAGGGTAAATTCTAATCTAAATCTGGTCTTACTAACACTACTATGCCATTAGCTACCACAATTCCTGGCACATAGGAGGTGCCTGTTGATTAACTGAAGGGCAGAGAGTAGAAAATAAATATAAAAAAGTGGCATGGTACTGTAAGAACAGCATCATCAGGATGACAACTCAGAATGAGCTAAAGCTGTCAAGGAAGGGAAAGGAAAACAGGAAAATTTTTAAAAAAGTTATGTTAGGGGAAAGAAGAGGATCAAAGAAGGGATAGGGCTGTTGTTTAGGGTGACTAGGATGACAATCAGTGACAAGAAACAACGCAGAACTGCTCCATTTATTTCTGATTTTTTTCTGTCAAGGAGTGGCCTTTGGAGGGGAAAAGGGACAACAAAAAAGGGTATGAGGGAGATGATATCCAAGATTATTAAGGAGATGGTAGGAGATTACCTAGCTGAATGAATTCAAGTCTGGCCAGGCTGTACTAAATTCTTGGGTATTAAAAGAACTGGTGGATATGATTCATCAGTCTCTATCAGTTATATGAAAGATCATAGAGAAGAAGAAAGGTTCTGTAGGTTTGAAATACAGGTCTGACCATGTTACTTTCCTCCTCAATAAACTCCAGTGGTTCCAATCTACCTTTTCAGCCTTATTACACTTTCCTCTGCTTCACAAATGCTGTAGTGCACCCACACTTGCCTTCTTGCCATTCCTCACATTTAACACTATTTCCCATCTCTATGCCTTTGCTTTTCTGTTCTCTTCTGCAATGCACTCCTTCGTCTCTGCCTCTCATAATCTCCAGTTTTCTTCAAAGAGCGGTGTAAGCACCAACTTCTCCATAAGGCCTTTCCTGAACTCCATAGCCTCAAAATTACCTTGTATTTCTTTATTTTGTATATATTTATGGTACAGTAGAAAGAGCACTGGATCTAGAGTTAGAGGACTAAGGTTCAAATCTTCTTTCTTGTGCTTATTACCTGGGTGACCTTGGACAAGTAACAGGCTACTGGGGCCTCAGCTTCCTCACTTGTAAATTGAGAGGGTTTGGAGTAGATAGACTCTAAGGTCCCTTCTACTTTTACATTTGTGATCACAGTCTCTCCCCTGACAATGTTCGTGGTTGACTTTAGTTTTTGCATCCCTAGTGCCTCGAAGAGAGAAGGTGCTTAATAAATGCTTGTTGTTGACTGACTAGAGAAGGACAAATATCCTAATTTTCAAGAAAGGCAATAGAGTCTGAAAACTGCAGGAGTGTGGACTTGACTCCAATTTCTGGAAAAATTCTAGAATTGATTATCAAAGAGACAGTGAACAGACCACCTTATTTCTCTTCCTACGCTAATGGTTCAGGGAATATTGTAGATATAATTTGCCCAGATTTTAGCAAAGCATTTGATAAAATATCTCATGTAATTCTTGTGGAAAAGATGAGAGATATGGGCTGAATGATATTACAATTACAGAGACTCAGAACTGGTTGAATGGCAATGGTTCAATGTCAGCTTGGTACCTTATCTCCAGTGATGTGCCCCAGGGATCTATGCTTGTCCCTGTACTGTTGGACATTTTTATCAATGACAAAGAAAGGCACAGATGGCACGCTTATCAAATTTTCATATGACACAAGCCTGGAAGAGATAGCTAATGTGCTGAACGGCAGAGTTCGGATTTAAAAGGATCTTGACAAGTTGGAATATTGAACTTAATCTAATAATATGAAATTTAACAAGGATAAACAGAAAGCCTTACTCTGGGGTTTAAAAAAAGCAACAACTTCCTAAGTATGAGATGATGGAAACATGGTCAGATGGTAGTTTTTCTGAAAAAGATTTGCGAGTTTTGGTAGACCTCAAGCTCATCATTCAATCAGTTGTCAAATCTTGTCTGTTTTTACTTCAGAACACCTTGTATCCATCCTCTTCTCTTCCAGCGCACAGGTACCATCCTAGTTTAGATCCTCATCCCTTTTACCTAGACAAATACAATAGCTTCCCATTGGTCTTCCTGACTTCCATCCAATCCATCCTCCATACAACTGCCAAAGTGAGATTCCTTAGGCACTAGTATGACCCTCTCTTGCCTCCAGGACCAAATCTAAACTCCTCTCTGGCACTGATAGCGTTTACACTGACTCCAGCCTCCCTTCTCAGGCTTACTGTACACTGCTTTTATTCATGTACACTATGGTCCTGCTGAACTGGCCTACTGATTGCCCTCCACATGTACTATTCCATCTCCTGTCTCAGTGACTTTACAGGAGGCCTGGAATACATCCTCACCTTACCTTTATCTTATAGAATCCCTCCCTTTCTTCAGGGCCACCCTCTACCAGAGGCCTATTCTAATCCCCCCAGGTTCTGGTGTCCTCCCCTCCTTCTTGGGGAAATCAATTTACTTTGTATATAGTTGGTGTCTTTGCCCGTGTTCATTTCACCCTGAGCCATGCCTACCTGCTGAAGATGTCACCAGAGACCTTCTGGAGGTACTGTAAGGCATCTGCTACCTGCTGGATAGCCTCTTCTCTCCGAAGATCCGGCTGGATCAAGGGCACAGAGTAGGCCTGGCCCTCCAGGTAATGTGACTGTGTCATGGTCGTCATGGTGCCTATGGGAGAGGGGCAAAGTCAGATCGGCTCCATCTCCTCGATCCTGGCACTATTCGCACAAGTACACAAGTGGGAGTGAGGCAAGCTCAGCAGATCTAGTGCCTTCTTTGCTGTCAGTACCCCAACAACTAGGGAGTCCAGGGGTACAGTAGGCAAGAGGATAGGTCAGACCTTGTAGATGCTGCTAAGAGGGAGAGAGACTGAGGGGTAGATAGAGGGGTGACCGCTGAAGGGGACCCTGGGGGAAGAAGAGACTACGGTCTGAGGTGGGTGGGCCCCAGAGAATGAATGGGAGGGAGAAGATAGTGGTGATGGGATGTGTTCCAAAGAAAGCTGAGGGATCCCCACCTGTGCTAAACGCTGCTCAGGGCAGCTCCACGGGCACAGAACATCGAGTTTGGTCTCGGGCTGGGAGACTCAAAGCCTGGTCCTTGGGCAGACTAACCAGGGGCAGACTGGAGGATCAGGCCCAAGACCGCAGAGTGGGCTGAGTGTAAGCCTGGAGGAGAGATGGGGGAGGGGGAGGGAAGAGGCGGAAGGGGAGCAGCACTTCAGCAAATTGCAGACAAGGGCAGAGTCTATTTATACTTGGTTTAATTAACTCGGCTCCCCGGTGCCACTAAAGCACAATCACACCGCAGACGGCACTGATTTGATTGGCAAGAGAGGTGCCAAGCGGAATATTAAGGCGAGAGCCCCTATAAATAGGACTAATCACGATCCCGGCACTAAGCTCAGCCCTGGCCTCCCAGCCCCTGGGGGAGGGGGGGACATCTCAATGAATGGTGGCCTTAATGAGGCCGCACTGCTCAGAGGATTCGTCCTGCCTCCAAGTGCTGGGTGCCCATGGGCGACCGCTCTCCCTCT
The DNA here is from genome assembly GCF_019393635.1 of Dromiciops gliroides. Lineage (NCBI taxonomy): Eukaryota > Metazoa > Chordata > Mammalia > Microbiotheria > Microbiotheriidae > Dromiciops > Dromiciops gliroides. The sequence continues at coordinate 199,596,845 of NC_057865.1, forward strand.
CTGAGCGTCCGCGGCTGCCCATTTTCCCCACATGAATGAGGCCAGGTGTCGGGGATCTCTCCTCCTTTCACCACAGCCCCACTGGGAAATGGGAAGAGGCTACCCGGGTTCGTAGCCCCCTCGCTCCTCCACCGAGCGGGGCCTGCGGACCCGGAATCCCCGGCTTCCCTTCCGCCCTGCCCGCCGCCGCTCTCGGAGAAGGGCCAGCGCTTCCCCCCGGCTCCCCAAGCTTCCTTCTGCCTCCTGCCCCGCCCCCCACTCTCCTCCCCCACTGGGGGTCCAAGCTTGAGCCCAAGCTGGGGGCAGGGTGGGAGGGGGAGGATGCTCTGCCCGACAAGGCGGGGGAGGGGGTCCTCCACAACCCACTACGTCACTAGAGCCGGACCCATAGGGGCACTCCCACCCAGCGAGTTCTCAGGTAGGGTGGGGTTGGCCGTCCAAGGACACCGTAGTTGCAGGCCTAGCAGGACCACTGTGAACGTGCCCCGACGGGGTGGGGGAGGAGTCTGCGGAGCCACGTGAAAACCGGGACGGCGCACGGCGCGGGCTTCCGGGAGCGAGGGCGGTGGGGGATCCCTGATGGGGCGGGTCCTTTCTTCCCCAGGACTCCGTCGGCCAGGCCCAGCTCAGGGAGGACGGAGTCACTGCGTCCTCTGCTTCTCGCGTGCCCCTCTTCCCGCCCCCGGCCTTCTGACCCACTCACCCCCTAAGTTGGCCTAGGCGCCGCGGCCTCTCCTCTGGACCCGATTCCCCGGGCCTGGCCCTGCCGCCGGCCGAGAGTCTGACGTCCGCCGTTTCCGCTTCCCTCCCCCTCCCCCAGCTGCCGGGTCCTAACGCCCTCCACTCGCTCCCCCGTGAGCCGGACTCCCGAGCAGCCCCTGGGCCCCTCTCTCTGCGGATGCCTCCCGTGGCCTCACAAATATCATCCGCCCTTTGCTCGCTCCCTGACGTCTATCCTTTCCCTCCTTTCCCTGATCCCTGACCTGAATCGGGCCCGCAGGCGGTGACTTCCCCGACTCCCACTACTCCCCCCCCACGCCCACCAACCCCCCCCCCCCGGGCATCTCTTCCTAGGGAGCCCACCGGAGCAGGAGCGTCTGAAGGAAAACAGAACGACCCCCAAACCTCTTTAAATCACAGAGTTTGAGAGCTGGAAGCCCGGGGGTCCAGCTTTTACGCGACAGGAAGCCCCCCACTATAATAATATGCCGGTCAAGCGGTCATCCAGCTTCTGCTCGGAGACCTCCAAGGAAGGGAAACCTACTCCGACATCTCAGTTTCCTTTAACCATAATTTTGTTTTAAAGTGAGAATGGTTGATATGGGGAATCCCTGATGGATATGATAAGTTCCCTGACCAACCGCTAGAGATCAATTAACAGGCATTTATTAAGGGTCGACTACACGAATTCTTTTTTTTTAGTGAGGCAGGTGGGGTTAAGTGACTTGCCCGGGGTCACACAGCTAGTAAGTGTTAAGTGTCTGAGGCCGGATTTGAACTCAGGTCCTCTTGAATCCAGGGCCAGTGCTCTATCCACTGGGCCATCTAGCTGCCCCGACTACACGAATTCTTAACCCTTTGGGTGTTATTGATCCTCTTGGCACTTTGGTGAAGCTGATAGACTCTTCCTCTGAATGTTTTAAAATAATAATAGCTGCCACCAGGGGCTTTACAAATACCTCATTTCGTTCTAACAATACCATGAGTCGGGCACTATTATTCTTCTCAACTGGAGTTGACAGGTTGAGTGTCCAACGTCACATATCTAATCGGTCTCGAGTTCCGAATTGAACTGGGTCTTCCTGACTCCAGCCCGGTGCTCTATCCGATACATCATCTTTTTGGATGCATGAAATAAACCAGGTTTATAAAGGAAACCGATTATATGGAAATTATAAAATCCTAGACTAAGAACCCCATGTCTACTATATGCCAGGCACTAGATATGAAAAAGCAAGAATCAAAGTCCCTACCCTTAAGGAGCTTAACCTTAGAAGTCTATTCAAAGTAAACCCCATAATTTGGTGGAGAGGTGTTAGCTGCTAAGAGGGGAGGATCGGGAAAGGCTTAGAGTCCTAGGGTCTCCGGAAAGCTGAGGTAAAGAGGAAATGCATTCCAGGCCAAATGTGGTTGAAGATGGAGTGTTATGTGTGAGCAACAACAAAAAGTCAACAAACATTGTCTAAACTTCTCTGCCAGGCATGCTAAACACTAGGGATTCAAAAATAGGCAAAAACCAGTCCCTGCTCTCAAGGAGCTCAAAGTCTAATATGCAAATAATTATGTACAAATTATATACAGGATAAAATGGAGATAATCTAATAGAGAAGAGACTAAAATTAAGGAGGGCAGGGGAAGGAGGCATTTAGGTTTGACAAAAGCCAGGAAATCCAAGAGGCAGAGAAGAGGAGGAAAAAGAGTTCTTGATATCAGGGACAGCCAGTGAAAATGCACGGAGCTGGCAAATGTTTGATGAATAGTAAGGGTGCTAGTGTCACTGGGTGGGAGGTTGGGGTGGGGTGGAGAGTAGTAGGGAAGCAAGATTTAAGAAGAGCGAAAAGGGGGCAGCTAGGTGGCAGTGGATAGAGCATTGGCCCTGGATTCAGGAGGACCTGAGTTCAAATCCTGCCTCAGACACTTGACACTAGCTGTGTGTGACCCTGGGCAAGTCAGTTAACCTCAATTGCCTCTCTCTCTCTCTCTCTCTCTCTCTCTCTCTCTCTCTCTCTCTCTCTCTCTCTCTCTCTCTCTCTCACACACACACACACACACACACACACACACACACACACACACACAGGAAGAGTGAAAAGGAAGGGACCAGGTTATGAAAGGCTTTAAAAGCCAAACAGGATTTCGTATTTGACCCCGGAGGGGATTTGAAGTAAGAGGATCTAAGTTTGAATCCTGCTTCTACTACTTATTATCTCTATGACCTTGGGCAAATCACTTAACCTCTGTAGGTCTCATTTTCATCATAAGATTTTATAACACACCTCATTATAAAGTAAGGTGACTAGACTAGATCTTGAAGGTCCCGTTTAGGTTTAAATCCTATGATCTTACAAAGAAAGCACTAGATTTCTAAGCCCTTCAAGAACTTCCCTCTCAGTCTCAAGCCTTTGGACTCATGTCCCCTAAAGTCTCTCTTCCTAATGCCCTCCGGCATGGGGATGCACTCAACTATTCTCTTTATCAGCCCAGGTTGGTGGCTTGTATTAGACTGACCAATTTAAAAATCAATACCTTCGAGGGCAGCTAGATGGCGCAGTGGTCAAGCCCCGGCCCTGGATTCAGGAGTACCTGAGTTCAAATCCGGCCTCAGACACTTAACACTTACTAGCTGTGTGACCCTGGGCAAGTCACTTAACCCCAATTGCCTCACTAAAAAAAAACAAAAAAAACAAACAAACAAAAAATCAATACGTTCCCATTCTTTCCAGTACTGAGTAAAAACCTAAATAGCTGGGAAAGAGATCTTCATCCTTGCCACCTCCCAGTTGAGCCACACTTACTCCACACAACCCATTTTTGGGGCTGTGGGTTCCTTTCCTAGCTGCTAATTCCTACATCATTATCAAACCCCACTTTCCAAAGCGTTCATCTGCAGGTAGGTAAAAACCTTCATCCTTAAACTTTACATAGAATTGTTTTTGCACCTCTCTAATAAATGCCAGTCATTGTTATTGGTGATAGTGGTGGTATGAAATTATGGACCATTATCATTTGTGTGAAGATTAATTGCACTGACCTACAGTACCCTCTTTCCTACTTTTCCCTACAGTACTCTCTTCTCCCAGAATGGCATCTAGGGCACCTAAATCCCATTCGTATGGAAGCCAGGAAAGCAGGGCAGTGGGATTAATCTCTGGGATGGATTAACTCAGGCTCGGTTTGCTTCGAAGCAACAATGCCCTGGAAAACTATAGCATCAGACAGCATCAGAGTGGTAGACAAGGACAGGCCAGCTGCTGAACACAGGGAAAAGGCTGGAGCTTAGTGTAAAGGAAAGGTAGGGTGAGGAGGCTATGGAGACCCTAGGGATTATAGGGGGCAGGTTTTGCTCACGGAAGAGTAATAGTTCAAATTTCCGTAGTACTTTACAATTCTTTACAACAACCCAGTAAGAGTGGTAATGCAAGTGTTTTTATCCCCATCTTACCCACGAGGAAACAAGTTCAGAGAGAATGTGACAATGTTACAAGAATTTACTAAATGCAATTCTACTCCCACCACTTTACCCTATGGAGGTGAAAGTTCCATTTCTCTGTCCTTTTGATGCTGAAATGAGGACACAATGCCTTCTTTAGATTTTTTCATTAGATATTTGTTTCTAATCACTAGAGAGACACATAGAAGGGCATATTATAAAGTCACAGAAGTCTTAAAAACTGGTCTTCTATATAGTGAAATAGGCTTTCATTTTTCTTAGTAAATGCTCAATTTAACACCTAAAGTCCATCTGTAATCCTCTAAGTGTGGATATCCCTTATATCTCTATCCCAGTCATTCTTTTCTTTCTGTGCTGTCTTCCTCAATTTTGGCTCTTGTGTTTAATTATCATCTCTATGCACATGACCAAGCAGATGATTCTCATATTTATTTATCCACCCTTATTTCCTCAAACTCTGGTCTCTCATTATCATCATCTCTAGTTGGATGTCCCATGGGCATTTCAAGGTAATGTCCAAAACAGAATTCATCTTCTTTCCCCCTAAATCTTCCCTTCCTTCACGCTTCTTTTATTTCTGTTAAGTTTCTTAGCCTTCCAGTTTCTTAACCTTGAAGTGATCTTTGACTCTTTTCTCTCCCTTACCACACACACATAACCAGTTGCCAAGTATTGTGGATCTACCTCCATAATAAAGCTTGTGTCCAGCACTTTCTCTTCACTCATTTGGCTACCACCAGGACTTCATCACTTCTCACCTGAACTATTATAAAATCCTCCTAATTGGTCTCCATACTTCTGGTGATAATCCATCTTTTACTTCTGTGCTTTTATATGACTTATCCCTTATATCCGTAATGTTCTCCCCCCTTACCTCCACCTCTCAGATCATTATCTCCTTTCAAAGATCAGCTCAGGCATTACCTTCTCCATGAAACTTTCCTTAATTCCTCAATTGTTAATAGTCTTCTTTTTCTGAGAGGCATTATGGGATGGTGGATAATATGTTTGACTTGGAGTCCTGGATTCAAATTTCCCTACCAATATTTACTAGCTTATGTGGTCCTGGGCAAATCTCATAACTTCTTCAAAACTCTATTTCCTCATCTGTAAGATGGAGGTAGAACTACTATACTTCTTCATAAGATTATTGTGAAGCTTAGATGAGATAAAGTTTGTAAAGTACTTTGGAAACTTTAAAGCCATTCAAGCTATTATTATGATTCTCACATGACTTTATATTCACCTCTGTATATGTTATATCCCCTCCCCCAGGGGAAGTTCATTGAGGGCAGGTGCTATTTATATTTTTTAAGCCCCAGAGCCAAGAAAAGTGTCATTAAACAATAAGTGTTTATTGAATCACAAAAGAGTTGAATGGCAATATATACAAATTTCAGTGCCTCTCAAAGTTCTAGGAGATATGATGTTTAGAAGGACCCCCAACTCACAAAGATACCTCAGGTTTAAGGTACTCTGTGGGTCCAAAATCCACTAATAGTTCACAACCCCTACTTTTGAGTTTACCTTTAATAGTAAATGGTTGCAATTATTTCAAAGCAAAGATATTTAATACAATGGCATAATATAGTAGTAAAGCATTCCCCCCTATGAATCATTAAACATTCTTCCACAAATGCTCATACCGTTGGTGAAAAAAATGAACACATACAGGAAACACATGTGGCTGGAGAACACATGGAATAACATACTCATAGGGAATATATATGACCAGAGAATATGTGTGGAGGGACAGCTTATGCCTCTGATGCTGCAAGGCTACTGAGAAGTTCTAGAAGTGCCATCTCACTGATTCCACTGATCTCACTGGGTTTGCTCTCTGATGGATCACACCAGACTTGTAGTCAACACTGGATACTTCTCTGGAAACACAGACTACATCAGATGCTTCCTAGTTGGACTTGCTATGCTGGTTATGTAGTCTTTGCCAAATACAACCAGGCAAAACTCCATTGGGCAAATGACTATGAAACTTTTTTTCTGATTCTAGCTTTTGCCTTCATTTGAAGTCTCCCATACCAATTTCTTAAAGCTAGGGTAAAAGAGGGAGAGCTGAGAGAAGTGCAGCTAAAAGATGGCAGAAAGAGAGTGACCAATTTGTTCTCACCAGTTTTAAAGATGCAGACAATCAAGGAGGCTTCCTGCAATCAAGTGATAGAGGATGTAGGTAATTCCATGTTAGGCAAACTGAGCATACTCGTGTGTGTGTGTGTGTGTGTGTGTGTGTGTGTGTGTGTGTGTGTGTGTGTGTGTGTGTATAGACATATGGTAGGTCCTCATCACTTACAGGTTCCATATTTGTGAATTCTCCTACTCACTAAAAACCAAAATCAATATTCAAGTTCCCAGACATATAACAAAGCAGCAAAAAATTTGAGTCACTTAACATAGACAGTCTCAGCTGAAGTCAAACAAGGTGACTCTGCCTTTTTGCCTCAGATCTCATACTGTAAACAAGTATCCCTTTTGTCCACATTTGTGCTTTTTGGTGGTGATTTCACTGTTTAAAATGGCCCCAAGCATGGTGCCAAAGTACAGCCTAATGTTCCTAAGTACAAGAAGATTGTGACGTACCTTATGGAGAATATAAGTGTGTTAGATAAGCTTTGTTCAGGCATGAGTTATAGTGCTGTTGGCTGTGAGTTTGATGTTAATGAATCATCAGTATAGTACATCCAAAAAAAGGAAGAGGAAATTCACTGATCTGTATGTGAGGCCACTCTGGAAAGTGGTAAAGTAAATTTTGTGACCAGAAGCTTATAGTAAACTAACCATATCTTTTCCCCAGGAGCAATAGTTCAGTATTAGCTAATTCAGTATTCACAGTAACTTTATAGACCATAACTATAGCAAATTATGAGAATTGACTATATATATATCCATACATATATCATATATAATAGCATTCTTAAAATTTCTTGGAAAAGTCATGGGCTCTAGTAAGAAAGTGGACACTCTGACCCTGGTTCTGGGAATGTCTAATTCCAGCCAATCTTTTAAAAATTCTGTATTGTGACCAAATCCACCCTATTCAGAGAATTAGTGGAATGTCGCAATCAATGAGCAGTAACTGATCATCTTGATCATCTATATGTCTTGTGAGGAAGTTTACAAGAAGAAAAGAGTATTAGAGGAAAGGACAAAGTGTCACAGCTTTATGGACCTCATAATGGGGTCAGGGTGGAGCAGGAAAAGTTCTACTTTGGAACTTTCTGGTGGAAAAAGCTCATCATGAGGGTTGCAGTGCTTTTGCTACACAAGTGGAATATAGGATATGTACACCAATCTACTTCCACAACTGCCAACATTCTTAGAGTTGTTTAAAAAGAAAACTGTTTAGAGAAGAAGGACCTCAAGACTTGAAAGATCTGTTAATCAGTGGGATTATCAGAGTTCTTCAGGTGTTATATTTTACCTACATAATGATACAAAGATTGCATATTCATGGTTTTAGGAAAGTTTTGAAAGTTTCCATATAGACTCCTAAAGAGAGTAACTTGACTACAGGCTGCACTTAAAGCTGCCATTCACTAAATGCTCATTCTGCTGTGTCTTTATCAAGTTCATAGTAAAACCTCAGCCACATGCTCTTATTCAACCAAACCTTCCTGGACACTATCAGGTGTGTGTGTGTGTGTGTGTGTGTGTGTGTGCGTGTATGTATTTTGTCTCAAAGACGTTCTGCCACCATGTGGATACAACTCAAACTCTTAAGGTTCTAGGGGTAAGCCTATAGTGGTGGGATTTTTCCCCCACAACTCTCACTACTATGAATCCTGAGCCCCTACAGGTGTGTTTCCCATTTATACAAATGGGAACAAAAACCAGTCACTATGACACTATTAGGTCTTAAACATAAAACATTTACTTATTGATTAGACAAAAGTAATAATATTATAGTTACTTATTATGCACTAAAGTAGTTAATGAATGCTTTATAGTCCATACTTTCCCACCATTAGATAGTGTCCATTGAGAGAATGGGCATACACAGGAAAAAGTGAGTAAAATCTATGTCCTTGGGGTAACTCAGAACTCTGGACTACAGGATTTGATGTTTTTGATCTCTTCAGGAATAATCTGCTCCAAATAAAGCCACTACTTTTCTAATTGTTCCCCTTCTGTTCCTCACCACTCTCTTGCTAGCCAAACCTATTCATCTTTTACTTTAAAAATTATGGAACAATGACAAGCTCTTTTAAGTCAAAATCACCCTTAAAAGGGGGCTGAGATAGTGTTATGCTATTTTAATGACAAGCTGTTCTCTTAAGTCAGAGAAATGCAAAGCTTAATAAACAGATTCTAGGAGCAGTGCAGACAAGTCTAGCCAGCTCTTTACCCAACAGGATTCTGCATCATCCAATCATCTCTCAACAATTTGTTATAGCAAATTTTAGCTTACAACAATATAGAGCCTACAACACACCTCTCTTCCCCATCTGCTTTTCCCTTTCAAACCAGAGGGAGCAGAAAAGAGCTCTGAAGCACTTGAGGAAGTTTCTTCTTACTCATACTGTAGATGGCGCTAAAGGGCAATATCTGAGACTTCAGCAGAGTTCAGCTCTTCCAATTATCAGCCTCCCATTCTTTTCTTCAGCCAACCCACAAATTCCAGTCATTGGGCTGCCAAGTGCAATTGCTACAGTTTATCTATCGGCTTATCTATATCTGATCTTATTTAATCTTCCATGGTCTCCAAAATATTATTCACCTTATCACGTTGTGAATTTTAACCTGTCAGGCCCTAAAAACAATGTGATGCAAATCAGCCAAAGGATCAAAATGCTCTGCATCCCTAGTCATTTCTCTTTCCTCAAATAGGTCCTCTCAGTTCTCTATATGGTCCTCCTCACAAACTGTGTCTAGGAAGATTTTGTTTCTTTACACATGTATTTTATGAATTTTTCTTGCACAAAAGCTTTTTTTTCTTCTCTTCTTTCTAGTCACCAAACTGTTTACATATGAAAGGGGTAATACTTTCCATCTTTCACAATTTGAGAATGTTACTTTTCTTCCCATCACCAAAATTCATCACTTCCGTGTCTTCCTGAAGACATTCTTCCTAACCTCATATATGCAATCAGTTAACATGCTTTTTCTTTTCTTTCTTTCTTTTTTTTTTTTTTTTGCGGGGCGATGGGGCCCAGGGTCACACAGCTAGCAAGTGTCAAGTGTCTGAGGCCAGATTTGAACTCAGGTACTCCTGAATCCAGGGCTTTATCCACTGCACCATCTAGCTGCCCCCAACATGCTTTTTCTATTTTATTTCCACAACTTCTCTTGCATCCATCTTCTTTTCACTCACACAGCAACCACTTTAGTGGTCATCACTTCTTACCTAAACTATTTCAATAGCTTCCTAATTATTCTCCATTCCTCAAGTTTCTTTCCACTCCAATCTATCTTTCACAGAGCTGCTAAATTTATATTCCTTAAGTGTAAGACTTCCTATGCTATTTCCCTACTCAGTGAACTCCAGTGGATTTGTATTGACTCTAGGATCAAATATAATTTCTTTTTTATCTTATTCATTTCTATCTTTAATGAAAGCTTTATAATATGCATAATTATTAGTACAGTAGTATACTTATATGATTTATAAATAAGCATATATCTATCTCTTGGGCATATATGCTTAAAATGTTTTATAAACAAGGGTTAATGATCATAAATGGCAGCTAGGTGGTGCAGTGGATAGAGTTCCTGGCCTGAAGTCAGGAAGACCTGAATTAAAATTTGACTTCAGACCTTAGTTGTGTGATGCTGGGCAAGTCACTTAACCCTGTTGGTCTCAGTTTCTTCATCTGTAAAATGAGCTGGAGAAGGAAATGGCAAACCACTCCTGGATCTTTGCTAAGAAAACCCCAAATGGAGTCATGAAGAGTTGGACACACAACTGGAGTTGGAAGCAACTGAACAACAATAATATGACCACAAAAGTTCATATACCCCTGGGCTAGTGGATTTGGACTGAATTTAAGAAGAAATTCAGTAGAGTTAAATGTAAAGCCTTACATTTTGTGGTTTTTTAAAGCTTTACACTTGGGTTTTAAAAAAAATCAACTTCACAAGTACAAGATGGGGTAGACATAGAGAGCAGTTTGTCTGAAAAAAAAAACTGGAGGTTTTATTGGACTGCAAATTCAATGAGTCATGAGGATGATATGGTAGCCAAAAAAGCTAATGCAATCTGGGACTGCATCAAGAGAGACACAGCTTCCAGAAAGAAGGAGATGATAGTCCCTTTATATTCTTCCTTGATCATACTGTATCTAACCTACTCTATCTATTTGACATATTCTATTCAATTGTGAGTGCCAGGAAGGTGAAAGGACTTGAATTCAGGTCATATGAGGATGGACTGAAGGAACTAGGGGTGTTTAGCTCAGAGGAAAGATTCAAGGGGGACATGATGGGGGGTCCAAATATCTGAAGGGCTATCATGTGGAAGAGGGATTTAATTTATGCTCTTTGACCCCAGAAGGAAGATCAAGGAGCAAAATATGGACATTGCAAAGAGAATAATTTAAGTTATAATTTAAGCAAAAAAAAAATCTGAGTAACAATTAGAGCTGTCTAATAGAATGGACTGCACTACCTAAGGAAGTGTTAAGGGCTAAAATTCTAGCTAGTCTGTCTAAAATATCTAATGAGTGGTCACCAATAAATTATAAGCTTTAGCAAGAGTTAGACTTTTAAGCATTTATTAAGGAAAAGAAGAATTTGGTAAAGAGAGAGAGAAAGGCCTAGATTCCTATCTATTAAAGGGAGAGCACATTTCTAGCTCCGCTCTCCACCAGAGTCCAAAGGCAAGAGCGCGAGACTGAGCGCCAGTCTCTTCCTTCCTCCTCCCACTAGCCCGTGTCACTTCCTGACTCCTGGTCTTGCCCTCAAAGACCTTCCCTTCATGGGCAGAACTCTTCTACAGTAAGTATCCAGCAGGTGGCGTCATTCCAATCGTTACAGTCCCCCCTGTTGTTCCTCAAGAAACAAAATGTTTCCTTGACGGAACAGTAAAAACAATATAATAACTATTGCTAACTAATAATATGTGAACAACAATATAGAAAAGGAAGAGAGGAAAGTTTTGTCCAGAGGGGCGATTTTTTGTCCTCATGAACCGACGCTTTGACATTAGTCTTGCAAAGGGAGGGCCTCTGCAGAGAATACATGTTACAGATGGTGTATATTATAACAGAAAGAGAAAAAAAACCAACAAAAACAAATCAAAACTGTTCATTTAAAGTCTCTGAAAGTCTTTTCTCAGATGTCCTCTAGGTGTAGTCATGGAATGGAAGTCTTTTCAGGGGTTGATGTGTGGATGCTGGTAATCAGCCAGGAAAATTTCCTACAAAATTGAGCTTAACACAACTTTAAAATAGCTTTGTCAATAATCAAATCAAACAATGAAAGTTCTCAAAAACATGTCTAAGGGAATTCAGAATCTTAGTTGTTACACATGAAACATATAATAAAACAAAAATTGAACCATTCTTTAAAATTATAATATTACTATAGTCCCCCCCTTATGGAGGGTATTTGAGAAGACAATTGCTGCGATATTAATTTTTAAAAATAATTTTTTATCTTTGTTTCATCACTTTTTGCATCATCTGCCTAATTATCCTCATGCCATTATGAGAAATTCAAAAATCTAATATAATTGGTAACAGGTGTCAAGGCCAAATTCAACACTGTATTTATCATGACACCTGAGATAATTATGGGGGTTACCATAAAAGAACAGAGAAATGATGGGATGTGAGCATTCCCACACTTGAGCAATATGTACTGCCCATACAGTATGCCAGACTTAAAATAGGTGGATGGAATATATGTCCATGGCACCGAACATATTGGAGGAAACTGAGTCAGACTTAATCAGATGCATGGGATTGAGATGTCCATGGCATCAGGCATATAGGAGGGAGCATAGAAGCCAGGTGTAGAAGTGAGATGGGTGGGATGAATACTTCCAGCCATCTGTACAATATTGTGGGGAAAAAGAGAATAAAATATTAAACCAAGAGAATCCAACCTCAACATTAGTCAAAAGCCGTTCCCTCGGCCATACCTTGACTTCATGCATGTCTCCCCTCATGTGACAGTTCAGTGTCTGCTCTTGCATGTATTCCTCTTGTGATTGGATGGCATCTTGGCCAACTGGCATCTGATAACTCAGAATAAAGGCAATTAGTGTCTTAAATGATAAGTTCCCATAATCCAAGTCTCATATGGATTTAAAAATTGAGGATAATAAATGATTGCAAAAAATGTGAATACATCTTGACTCAGAATATAATATATAATTATGCAACAATTTCAAATAATACCTTTTTTTACTTAGTATACAATTACTTTTGTGAAAAATCTGAACATATTTAAATATAAGTTAAAGCACAACAGAATCTCAAAGAAAACTTTTTTTTTGAAAAAAAGAAAACTTTTACAAATGTTCCCCTCTTTTTTTTTTTTTTGGGAATATGCTTATCAAAAATAATACTTCTAGAATCAATTTACACTTGCCATGGCAACCAATTTGCCACGGAAATGCTTTAAAGAGTTTGATCAAATAATCAGTTGAGAAAAAATAACAAAAACAAACAACTCAGAATATGGGAGCACAATACTCCTAGAATTAACATTGTATAATAAAATCAAAACCATCTTGCAATGTTTCAAAATTAGATAGACAAATGAATAGAAGAAAATACACATGGAACAATAAAAGACAATGAAATTCAAACTAGGGAAATCTAAATGAATATGAACTTAATATCAATAAGAGTATTATAAAATATAAACTGGACCACATGACTATAAAAAGCTTTTACAAATATTCTCTTTGTTTTAGAAACTAAGTATAAAACACAATCTCAAATGCATGAAAATCTCTACGAAAATAAACCCATACCATTAATTTAAAAATGTATATATAATAGCATAGAAATCCTATGTAACCTCTGAACTGATACTATTACTCTGAGTGAATTCAGAACACCTTTGATTCCGATATCTAAAATCCCCAATACTCATATCAGTACCTTGCTGCTTACTTCTACATTTCTGTAAAATATATACCCTTCCATGGTAAAAGAGGCAGAGTCTTGAACTATGTTGATTGTCATTCTTATTCAGCTTAAGTTTTTCTTCTTTAACCCCTCTATATTGTCTGTCAGTCTTTCCACCATACAAATGCTTTATAAGATTACTAATTAAAGACAAAAGCAGGTTAGCAAAATTATGAACAAATCGAGCATATCTGGAATTTAAAGGGTTTTCTAAGGTTGTCTCAGAAGCACAGCCAGGCTGGGGAAGGGCTGAGCCTAAAGCTGCAAATGCAGGTAGAAAAAGTTGAGCATGCGCATCAGATCTCTGGACTTCCCAGGCAGGGGAAGCTATGGGCTTGGCCATAGGAGGAGTAGAGGGTGGGGTCTGGAGAGGAGGGGAGGGACCAGCACAATTTGAATCACACTTGATTTTGAACTCAGGCCTGGATTCCTCTTCCCCCACCTTGCCTCCAGGTGCTAGGGGATTAAAAGCTTCTAGAGGGTGGGTCATTGCCTCCAGGCATGCAAAATTAAAGCAACAATTAGTGTTAGAACTGGGAAAAGCTGCAGGAATCTCTTCAGGTTTCTCTGAAAAAGCATGGTTGGGAGAGGGAGAGATATTTCCTTGTGTGAGTAAGTTGCTGGCTCTTTTAACAAAAATAAAAAGAAAAATAGAAAATCCACAAAAACAAAGCATTAACATGATCTTATCTCCCATTTGTCTGGTTAAACAGACCAAAATCAAAAATAGGATAATTAGGGAGTTTAAAAGGTCCATTCGAAAAAATTCAAAGGAAAACACAGCCAGTACACCAGTACTTAGCAGTTAAAGGGAGAGGGAGGGGAAATTTCTTACCCAACCAGAAGATCAGAAGAAGACTGAGGGTTAGCTTTCCTCTTCGTGGTCAGCCATCTGTTAAGGGCTAAAATTCTAGCTAGTCTGTCTAAAATATCTAATGAGTGGTCACCAATAAATTATAAGCTTTAGCAAGAGTTAGACTTTTAAGCATTTATTAAGGAAAAGAAGAATTTGGTAAAGAGAGAGAGAAAGGCCTAGATTCCTATCTATTAAAGGGAGAGCACATTTCTAGCTCCGCTCTCCACCAGAGTCCAAAGGCAAGAGCGCGAGACTGAGCGCCAGTCTCTTCCTTCCTCCTCCCACTAGCCCGTGTCACTTCCTGACTCCTGGTCTTGCCCTCAAAGACCTTCCCTTCATGGGCAGAACTCTTCTACAGTAAGTATCCAGCAGGTGGCGTCATTCCAATCGTTACAGAAGTCATGGGTTTTCAGTCAGTATAGGTTGGTGTGATGTTTAGAGAAAGGTTTGAGAGACATAATTTCTGGGCAATTTAATAGTTTTATTAATGAGGTCAGCATGTTCATTAATAAAAGAATGCTCATTTGGCCATCTCTCTTAAATCGAAGACCCCTGAGAGTGATGGGCTTACAGTTTATATGCAGTTTATACATTTTATATAGGTGTTCCTCAGTCCGACTGGTTAACAATCAATGAGAAAATGAATATTACAATGAGAAGGTGGGCTATATTAGAATGAGGGTATTGGGGTATAGTGACTTGGATCACCCAATCTTAGTCAGAGACATCAATTTCCACATCATCTGACAAAAGGGAAAATCTACATTTCCCCAGACCTCTCTGAGCAAACACAATGAACAGGAATGCACCCATTAGCCTAAACTTTGATTAGAGCCCAGCCATCCTGGCTGGGTAAATCTTTTAGAAAAAATTCCCACACTGGTTGGTTTCTGAATGACACAGTAGAAAAAAGGAAAAACCTTGGTTCTAGTATGATAATTAGTTATTACATACCAGAGAGAAATAATAATTTCTCACCCCGGATTCAAGCAGAGGCTGGGTGACCTTTTGGTTCTGACTATTGTGGTCCCTTCTAACTCTAAACTATGTTTCTGAAAATTGATCGTACAACTTCTGTCATGACAGAAAAGTCAAAAGTACCTAAAGTAGTTCTTGTGACCTAGATGAACTATATCCCAGAAAAAAAACAAAGCACTAGTAGATATGATCGCTAAACTTGCTGTTGCAAGAATCATGAACTATAGGAAAGGTCCCATATGATTGAAGATAGGCAAATGCTATTCCAATTTTCACAAAGGTAGGACAAAGTCATTTTCAAACAATAGGCCAATGAGTTTGAATTTAAATCATAGCAAAATTATAGAAATGTGTTGTTAAAGGAATGGTTTGTGGTGGTTTATACAGGGAAATGGTGGTCACTAAATGCTAGCGGGGGTTAATTAAGAACAAGTCATGCCAGTCAGTCATTTTCCTTTTTTGTTTGGAGAAATGCTGTAGACATTGTATGCTTGTATTTCAGCAAAGTATTTATCAGTCTTTCATGCTATCCTTGTGGACAAAGATGAGAGATGTGTCTTAAATAATGATAGTCACTCAAAGGTCTATAACATTTTAGATGATAGTATGTTTATTGTAGATTTGGAACTGGTTGAATGACTAGAGCCAAAGTTTTGTCACTAAGAGCCTGTTGTGTAGTTATCCTAGAAACTGGAGCTAGAAGGGATCTTAAAGGTCATGTGTTCCAATTTCATAAATTCATAGGTAAGGAAATTGGGTATGTGATTGAGGTGATTTTATTCATTCATACAGGTAATAAGTGGGAAAGCTAGGATTTGAACCTACGTTGTCTGACTCTAATTCTGGTTCTTTCCATTGTGCCACAATGATGGAGGAATAGTTTAAAATAGAGAATGGGAGGAATATTTGGAAATAAAAACAAATTATGACTTCTGCCTGAAAGTGAGCATCTGGTCCTAAGTAAATTGAGAAGGTAAAGAAAACAGTGCAGGAGGATGGTCATACATATTTTTTAAATCAGTAAAATTTAAATCAGATGCCCAAAAGTTTGCCTGATGAAAATTGTATTATGCAAAAGATAATCTATCTATCAGGAATTCAGTTATCAGGAATACTCTAACTTGTATATAGCCCAATACTTATAAATAAGCTATAAAATGAAGATAATATCCACAGTACTTATCTATCACAAGGTGATGTGAAACTCAAAGGAGATGATGTATATAAACTCTAAACTTTGAAGTGCTACATACATTTCAGTTAATAACATTAGCAGCAATGATGATGATAACAATAACAATAATAGTAGAGGAAGAAGATGGAAGAAAAAGGAGGAAGAAGATAAAGGAGTAGAAAGAGGAAGAGGAATAAGAGGAGGAGAAAGAAGAATAGGAGAAAGATGAAGAAGATGGAAGAAAGAGAAGGATAAGAAGAAAGAGGAGAAAGAAGAGGAAGATAAAAGAGGAGGAGGAAGTGGAGAAGCAGATGTGACCTGGACAATTCTGTCTCAAGATATTCACATAACAAAGATAAGAAAAGAAAAACACAAAGAGGGAGAGGCAACCATGTGCTCATAGTCACTATAACCAGGTGGGAGATAGGGAAGTGTCTTTTCCCTGCTCTCTGCTCTGGTAAACAGCTGAAAGTAGTTTTCCTCCTTGCTGCCCAAAGGAAAAAGTCATAAAGGGGCAGTTCACTCCTTTTGTATGCCCACTGAGTTCTGGCTTAGCAACCCCTGAGTCATCAATTCTTTTTTTTATTGAATAGAATTTTATTTTCCAAAATATATGTAAAAACAAATTTTAACATCAATTTTTAAAAAATTTGTATTCCAACTTCTCTTCCTCCTCCATTCCCACCCCCACCCACTAGAACTCAAGCATTTCAAAGTAAGTTATACAAAAGTCAAATCATCAATTCTTTAAACTTCGGCATACAAAGCATTGAGTTGTTGACCAGAAGTAGACTCAACCCTCCCCTGCACTGGCAGCTAAATGGCACAGTAGATAGAGCACTGGCCCCAGTGGAGTCAGTAGGACCTGAGTTCAAATCTCACTTCAGACACTTACTAGCTGTGTGACCCTGGGCAAGTCACTTAACCCCAATTGCCTTAAACATCTAGGGCCATCTCCAGTCACTCTGATATACATCATACAAGATATATATCTTGCCACTGGACCTGATGGCTCTATGGAAAGAGTGAGGTTGGTGACCCTGCACAGCCCAGCTTCACTTAAATCCAATTCAGTGCAAGTCATAATATCATGTCCTCTTTGGGAATGAAGGACAAACAACAAAAACAATAAGACTCACACCAAGCTTTCATGTGATCACTTGTATTTGAATCAAGTAGAGAATATCACCTCATATTCCCTAAACTGGCTCCTCATAAGTCAGTCTATGTTTATTCCATAAGCAAAAAGGCCTCTCTTTCTAAGCAGGGAAAATAAATAAATAAATAAATAAGTTTTACATCTTTTTTTCTTAAGTAATTTTAGGTTGGGACAGACCTTTACAAGCATCAAAGCAAGCACAAGCTAAAGGAAAATATTATAAAGCTTTGTTCCTTAAATTTGTGTAACTATTTGAGGATATATCTATAGACCCATTAGTAAGGGAGGTCTGGGCCTTTATAAAAGAGTGTTTGGCCAATTTGGCTTTTCAAGCTGTTGACTTTTTTTTTTAAAGATCCCTCCTGCATCACTCTCATTTCTCTTTCCATTTTTTTCCTCTACCTCTCTTACTTTATCTTCATAGTCCTTTTTGAGCACTTCTATGTCCTGAGACCAATTAATATTTTTCTTGGAAGCTTTGGATGTAGGAGCCCTGACCTTGCTATGTCTTCTGATGGTGCACCTTGATCTTCTTTGTCACCAAAGAAACTTTCTATGGTCCACATTTTTTTTCTGACTATTAATTTTGCTAGCCTATTTCTTGACTTTTAACTCCTTCTTAAAGTGGGGCACCGCTTCCAGGATGCACTGACCCAAGCTTCAGGGAGTCCCAGGTGGATCAATTTAAGGAGAGACAGTTCTCCACTCATAAAAGACTGTTTATTTGTGGAATACCTAAGAAATATGCTTAGTGAATGGCACTAGAAGAGGTAACAAAGAATGCCTAATGGACAACTAACTGGAAATGCCATATGGGTCTAGTTTGATTCATTAGAATATCAAATTTATACTAGTGAGAGAGTGTAAGGTGGGATATGGATAACCGGGGATGTTTCTGATCAATATGAAGAGCTCTTCCACCAAACTGACAAGATTACATGGTATGACCTTTGGTTAGGTGGCACCTCCCCATTGAATGTAAGCATGGTCACTGGTGCCATATTGATTAGATTTAAGAGGCTAGAAGCTGCTTCCTGATGATTAGCTGGTATGGGAATTTATTGTGATTTGGGGACCCTGCCTTTGGGCTGAGATTAAAAAGCCTTAGGCCCTCAGGGGTTTTCTCTGTGTGAGACAGGCCTTGGAGCCTTAGGGCAAGCCAGCGGGGCTGGAAGGCTGTGAAAAGCCCCAGCTCCCTCCTCCCTGAGGGGATCTGCCCCCAAGATCCCAGGCTTGCCCCTGGCGGCCCCTAGAGTAGCCATGTGGAGGCCCTGGGTGTGCAGTGTGTGTGTGTGGGGCAGCACGGCCCCCTTTAGTCCTGGGCTGGTATGCAGGGCCCCTAGAGACCCAGGCCATGGCCCTAGGCTGCTAACCAATTAGCTTAATGTGTGTGGGAGCTTGGCCCCAGGGTTCCCAAGGAGAGAGGCCTTTTATATACCAGGGGAAGTTAGATGGTATGGGGGGACACTAGAAGGAGGATGCCATCAGAAGAGGGGGATGCTAGAAGAAGGTCGGTCGATACAGAGGAGGCTAAGGAGGTGCAAAGAGGACTAAGGAAATGGTATGGAGAGGAAGAGTATGCTAAGGAGATTCAGGGAAGGATGCCAGAGAAATGGTATGGAAAGAGAGGGGGCTTGCAGTTAGACGGTGGAGGAGGATGCTACAGAGATGCTGAGAGGTTGTATTTTACTTTTGTTGCCTTTATCCCTAAGTTTATTCACCTAAATAAATCCTTTGCTGTTAAATGGAAAGAGGCTGTTTGCTTATCAATTTGGGAGAAGCAGTTGTGGGAATTTTTAAACGGCCCTAACAGACTAGCTTAGGCAATTAATGGCAGTCAGATAGCCAGCCAATCAAAAGTCCACAGATTAGGCCCAGTTACTTAGAATAGTTTTACATTGGCTAATAATAATAATTGCCTCTTCCCCTTCTAAATTAGTATTTTACATTTCACTTTGGCTCTATCCTATCCAAACAATTCTCTTCAGATCCATTTTTTTTTTATGGCAAGCCAAGCTAGTAATTAAGCTCCTTCTTGTTGGTGCTGGTCATCCTTTTCAATCCAACACAGAATTTGATATTAGTTAGAAAGGACTTCTCAAATTCACAAAGTTGCCCACAAGGATGGACACATCCATATCTCTCTAAGTGTTTGCTCCCCTCTCATAATGCGGAAGAGACACTGAAGATCCAAGGTGCAGGCTCAGCCTACCTCAACCCACAGAAGTGCTTTAGTGCTTAAAGTTTGTTATTTCTTGGAGGTTTTGGAAAAAGGCACCTTCTTCAACTCCCTCACTGGATGTCTAAAAAGGGAGAGTTATTTTCCACAAGGGAGAGTAGAAGGAAGAGAGTGAACTGGAATCTGGTTTTCTTTTTAAAATAGATATAACTCCAGCCTGGCACTATTCTGGAGCTAAGGGGCCAATAAGGGGATTGATTTATCATTGCAAAGCACCAGATTCTGTTAGCACTGAACCAATGAAGGTCAACTGGAATCAGGCAGAGAAAGTATACATGCTCCAGAGGGTCCAAATCTGATTAGAGATTGAAATTACCCATCTTTTAAAAAATTACATTTTTTCCATGGAATAAAAATCCATTTTCTTTCCCTTCTATTTCTCCCTCAATTGAAAAATAAAAATAAACCCCTTATGACAAATATGCATAGTTAAGCAAAACTAATTCCTTGTACTGGTTATATGTACTTGGAATGCACCATTTCTCTGTCAGGAGGTGATATGTTTTATCAATGGGTCTTCTGGAATTTTAATTGGTCAATGCTTTGATCAGAGCTTTCTTTTGTTTTAAATTTTAAAGTTTTAAGAAATTGTCTTTATGATGTTGTCATTATATAAATTATTCTCCTGGTTTTACTCACTTTACTTTGCATCAGTTCACATAAGTCTTCCTAGGTTTCTCTGACACTGTTCCCTTCATCATTTCTTTTTCTTTTTTTGTGGGGCGATGAGGGTTAAGTGACTTGCCCAGGGTCACACAGCTAGTAAGTATCAAGTGTCTGAGGCCAGATTTGAACTCAGGTCCTCCTGAATCCAGGACCAGTGCTTTATCCATTAGGGCACGTAGCTGAACCCCTCCCCCTTCATCATTTCTTATGCACAATAGTATTTTTTTTTGTGGTGCATTGTGGGTTAAGTGACTTGCCCAGGGTCACACAGCTAGTAAGTGTCAAGTGTCTGAGGCCAGATTTGAACTCAGGTCTTCCTGAATCCAGGGCCAGTGCTTTATCCACTGTGCTACCTAGCTGCCCCAGCACAATAGTATTCTATTACATTCGTATACCATAATTTGTTCAGCCATTCCCTAATTGATGGGTACTCCCTTAGTTTCCAATTCTTTGCCAATGCAAAGAGAATTGCTTATTTTTTTTGCACATAAAAGTTTTCCCCCTCTTTCTTTGATGTCGTTAGGTGTGTAGGCCTAATAGTAATATATTTTTTTTAATGTATAAGGTATTTTATTTTTTCCATTACATGTAAAGATAGTTCTCAACTTTTGTTTATACAAGCTTTACAATTTCATATTTTTCTCCCTCCTTCCCCTCCCTCCCCCCTCCCCTAGACAGCAGGTAATCTGATATAGGTTATATCTATATATCTCTATACATATACATATAGATATAGATATATACACACACACACACATATATATATATATATACACATAATAACATTAATCCTGTTACAAGAGAAAAAATCCGAGCAGTGATGCAAAACCTCAAAATAGAAAAAAAAAACAACAGCACCCAAAACAAAAGAAATAATATGGTTCAATCAGCATCTATACTCCACAGTTCTTTCTTTCTTTTTTTTTCTTGAATTTGGAGATCCTCTTCTATCATGAGTTCCCTGGAACTCTTCTGTACCATTGCATTGGTGAGAAGAATATAGTCCATCACAGTAGGTCAACACTCAATGTTGATGATACTGTATACAATGTTCTTCTGGTTCTGCTCATCTCACTCATCATCAGCTCACATAAGACCCTCCAGGTTTCTCTGAACTCTTCCTGCTCATCATTTCTTACAGCACAGTAGTATTCCATTGTATTCATATACCACAACTTGTCCAGCCATTCCCCAATTGATGGGCACCCCCTCAACTTCCAATTCCTTGCTACCACGTAAAGAGCAGCTATAAATATTTTTGTACATGTGGGTCCCTTTCCCCCTTCCATGATTTCTTTGGGCAAAAGACCTAAAAGTGGAATTGCTGGGTCAAAGGGTATGCACAGCTTTATCGCCCTTTGGGCATAATTACAAATTGCTCTCCAGAATGGTTGGATCAGCCCACAGCTCCACCAACAATGCACCTAATAGTAATATTACCAGGTCAAAGGATATGAATAGTTCAGCAACTTTTAAGGCACAGTTCCAAATTGCTTTTCTAGAATGGCTGGACCAATTAACAGCTCCATCAACAATAGAATAATATGCATTTATGTATCTGTTTTTTCCTCAGGACCTCTAATATTTGTCATTTTCTGTTTTTTTTTTAGTCAACTTTGCCAAGTTGATAGATGTGAAGTAGAAACTCAGAGTCACTTCAATTTGCATTTTTCTGATTATGACTATTGATAGCTTGAAGTTCTTTCTCTGAAAACTGTCTTCCATATCCTTTAACTGGTTACCAATTGGGAAGTGTTGATGAGCAATCTTTTTAATCTTGTCCCTTTACTACTATCTTTCACAAAAGATCACTTATCTGAGCCAAACTGATTTACCTATAGTTTCTGGAATATACCAAGTACATTTCCATACTCATGCTTTTGCTTATGCCTTTAAAAAATTCATTCATTTATTTGTTTTTAATTTAAAGGATTAAAACAAGAATTTCTATAACATAGTATAATAAAAAAGATCATTGTACATGAAACTGCAAATCTATTATGTACAATTTGTTATTCCTTATAAATATATAATAAAGTTATCATGTAAATTTCTTTTGTTTCTTTTTCTCTTCTCTCCCACTTTTTCACATCCTATAATGTCCTATCCCCACTATCTAGCATCCCTCTTTTCTTCAAGGTCCATTTCAGCCTTCTCTTTTCCAAGAAACTTACCCTTACTACTGATCACTCTACCCATCAGAGATCTTTCTCTCCTCTGGATTTATAGCACTTAGGATCATATGAAATCTAGAAATGGAAGGAAACCTAGAAAGCATTTAGTTCAATACTGTCATTTTGCAGATGATGAAATAATATAATGGCTAGAATATATATATCTATATCTCAAAGTGGAGCTTTTACAAAGAGGAATATATTTACTTTAGGAGATATAATCACAAATATATAAACAGACACTCCCTACATGCCAACATGTAGGAGGAATAATCCTTTCCCCTGCTCCAGTTTCTGGGGAAGGGAAGGTTCATAGTTTAGCTTGGTTTCCATAGAGCACAGTCTCAGTTGTAAGTCCAACTCCCTAGGGGCCCGAGTCCCTGGCACCTGGCTTCTCAAGGCTTCCATGCCAGGTTAACTGCAACACCCTGCTTGCAATTCTGGCTCCATGATCATCATGTCTTGAGCTCCTGGTTCATGAAGATCACCTTTGGCAGCTGAAACTGAAGAGGACAACACAGAACAGAAATACCTCCCCTTCCTAGGCCCATTTCTCAAAGTAAAAGAGAAAGGGCGGGGGAAAGACAAGTCCATCCGCCCTCTCATCTATTCAATTCATGATCTCCATGCTGGGTGAAGAGACTAGATGCACAGCTGAAAAGATGGTGGAAAAAGGAGTGAACAGCTCAGATGCACTATTTTTAAAGATATAGATAGATAGCCAATCAAGGATTGGTAGGAGATGAGGTGAGCTCCATGCTAGGCAAACTGAGTATGCTCAAAATCTAGGTTGCATATAAATGCAAGATAATACTGTGAGGTAGATGTTATTTATTATTAGCCCCATTTTACAGATGAAGAAACTGAGAGGTTGTGACTTCCCCACAGTTACACAATGATAGTGGCTGAGACAGGATTCAAACTCTAGTCATCTTATCATATCAAAATATTTCTAAGCCTAGTGCTCTATAGACTCTCCTACTCAGCATCTCAGGTCAGAAATATTAAGTGACTTACTTATCCAAGGCAGGTAGCAAGCAGCAGAGCCAAGGTACAAAACCACATGCTATTGTTCATATAATTTATTTGTTGCTTAACCATGCCCTGTGATATCTCAAGTGTTAGTTAATAACGTTATTATCCATTATTATTAAAATTATATCTTCTAGTATTAATTTTGTCTTCCTATTTCTGTATCATGTCACTTCTACCATATTACCCTGAGTCTTATTTGCCTTTATATCTTCCCATAGCACCTTACACAGGGCTCCATACATTATAGGATTCATTTTCTATTTGGTTAAAGGAAGGAACAAGCAAAGGAATAAATCAATTGTGTTGAATAAGTCTGGGAGACAGTATATAGAAGACAGCAAATAGATTTACTTGGCTGGAAAAGAGAGTTTGAGCCAAAGAGTAATAGTAGATAAGAGAATTCAGATAAGGGGAGAGGCATTGATGAAGGACCCTGAAAACTATGATGAAGAACTGGTGTGAATAGAAGCTACTATTAACCATTTTTACTGGGGGATCCTGACTTGGACTCCTTAGAGAATCTAAGAATAAAGGCTTGGTGGCTGAACCCTTTGCTTGAAGGTTCAGGGTATTATTAATAGATCCACCTCTCTCACATCCTCTAAGAGAACCATAGGTGCCACTTCACATCCCCAGGTGCTGTGTCACCCTGGATAAAGCTTCTTCTGCAAATTATCTCAACCCAACATGATCAAATCATCTCATTTTGGCATATTGAGCTCATGTGCTTTTGGAGTAGAGGGGCTTGCAAGATTGGGTTGGTTCAAGTTGGAGTGTAATGAAAGTGTAACCCAGGATTCTGGGTAACACCTTCCAAAAGAATAACATTTTTTTTTAGTGAAGCAATTGGGGTTAAGTGACTTGCCCAGGGTCACACAGCTAGTAAGTGTTAAGTATCTGAGGCCGGATTTGAACTCAGGTACTCCTGACTCCAGGGCCGGTGTTCTATCCACTGCGCCACCTAGCTGCCCCAAGAATAACATTTTAAAAATAGAAGATATAAAACTTAGAAACTTACAAAGTGCTTTCCTTATAAAAACCTTTTGGGTATTATTATAGATGAAGACACTGAGTCTCGGGGCAGCTAGGTGGTACAGTGGATAGAGCACTGGCCCTGGAGTCAGGAGGACCTGAGTTCAAATTCGACCTCAGACACTTGACACTTATTAGCTGTGTGACCCTGGGCAAGTCACTTAACCCCAACCGCCTCACAAAAAAAAAAAAAAAGACACTGAGTCTCAGAGAGGCTCAATAGCTTGCTTTAGGTTACACAAATAGGAAATGACAGAATGAGGATCTTCAAATCCAGGTTCGCTGACTCCATATCCAGTGCTGCTCTTTCTGACTCCTCACTGTATTAGTGTCTAAGGAAGCAAAAGGCCTTTAGTAGGAAAAACCCCTGGATGTCATGAAAGCCTCCACACTCCATCTCTACGGAATCTCCAGAGGTCATTTGATCTATCACCCTGTCTCTGAATAGGATGGCAGCCAATTTGTTCCAGATGGAGGGAGTTTATCTCAGCCCACACATACTTCTTCATAATTTTGGATGTAGAATTCTGCAATCTGTTTTTTAAAAATCAGGCAGTGTGCCCAAAAGAAGTACCATGAACTATATTTTTGTGTTAGAGTATTGGTCAAGGGGAGACACAGCATGAATTTAGTATTTAGTAATCAACTACATTTTTTTTGTTGAATTTTAGTTTAGCATCCAAGACTAACTAACTGGGGCTAGTACAATATCTTCTTTATAGACAAGTTATGTTCAATCTTCTTTGAGAAATGATTAGAATAATAGCTCATATTTTGGAACTATACCCAAAGGGCTATAGAACTGTGTATACCCTTTGATCCACCAAACCACTGCTAGGTTTATATCCCACAGACATCTCCAAAAAAGAGAAAGACGTATCTGTACAAAGATATTTATAGCAGTTCTTTTTGTGGTGGCTAAGAATTGGAAAACAAAGGAATGCTCATAAATTGGGGAATGGTTAAACAAGCTGTGGTATATGATGGTGATAGAATATTATTGTGCTATAAGAAATTACAAGAAGGATGATTTCAGAAAAACCTGTAAAGAGTTGTATGAACTGATGTATGGTGAAGTGAACAGAACCAGTAGAATGTTGTGCATAGTGATAGCAATATTGTTTGATGAAGAACTGTGAATAACTTAACTATTCTCAGCAATACAATGATCCAAGACAATTCCAAAGGACCATTGGTGAACATACTATCCACCTCCAAAGAAAGAACTGATATTGATGGAACACAGACTGAAGCATGCTATTTTTCACTTTCTTTCATTTTTTCCTTTTATTCAGGTTTTCTTGTATAAAATGACTAATATGGTAATGTTTTACATAATTGTACATGTTTAACCCATATCCGATTGCTTACTGCCTCTGGGAGGGGTGAGAGGAGGGAGGGAAGGAGAGATAAAAATTGGAACTCAAAACTATAAATAAAAATGTTTATTACTTAAAAAAGAGAATAGGGGGCAGCTAGGTGGCACAGTGGATAGAGCACAGGCCCTGGAGTCAGGAGGACCTGAGTTCAAATTTGACCTCAGACACTTAACACTTACTAGCTGTGTGACCCTGGGAAAGTCACTTAACCCCAATTGCCTCACAAAAGAGAGAGAGAGAATATAGTAGTTCCTTTTTAGTCAACAACTACTGCTCTTAGAATGGTCCAAGAGGGCAGTTCCAGTACTCACCACATCCAATCACTAAGCAGCCTTGGAAGGCAGGTGATACACTCAAGAACTGGAATCCTTTTTTTCCCCAAGGGGAATGTTCTTAGATTATGGGAATCCTGGCTGGTGGTTAGTAACAGGAAACCAAGGTTCTTGATTTTCCTGGATGACTGCAAGTCTGACTTTGGCTGAACTGCCCTGCCTCTTTTATCCATGTTTGCTCTGATAACATAGCGTCACCTCGAGTTCTCTCTTGGAACAGAAATCTGGGGATATGCCAGGAGTTCTGGGGAGATACAAAGAGTAAGACAGAGAATTTTGGAGTTTAATTCACACTTAGGACATGTCTTAAGAGTGTGGGCTGAAAGGTGTTACATGATGTGTGTGCAAAATAATTGTCAAGAAAGACAGCTTATTCTTTTTCAGAGAAAGAGGACACAGTAGTCTCTTTCTCTGAGATGGCTATTGTAGGGCAGTGATCAGCCATTTACAGAACCCCTAGGGTGAGGAGATGCCTGGGAGAGAGGCCTTTGTGTTAGTCAATTACTCAAATAAATGGAGCCCCAAACCAAGTATTCTTGAGAGTAAGAAAGAGAAGAGATAAAGAAGGGGGAGGCATGATTACTGATTTCAGAAAGCTTAAACTAATAGTGAAGTGAAACTCCTATATAAATGAGATTGATATAAGACCATATATTCCCAAAACATAACCAGCACAAGCTAATTCTAACTGTATAGGCCGGTGTGACATATGTTGGCCCGCAAGATACTATAGGACATAGTAGCACTAGGACTGTTGTAATTAATCATGGAAAGCTTCATGGAGAAAGAGTTCAAGGAATTTTGAGTGCCAACAATGTCTTCCCTCTTCCTTGTCTCTGCTTATGAAAATCCTACCCATCCTTCAAGCTCTAGCTCAAAAGTTTCCTCTCTTGTGAATCCTTTGATTCTCTTAGTTGGAAGGTATGTTATTATAGAACAGTGAACACATCTTTTTTTCATATGGGCCCATTTGATCACTTCTATTTTTATTCTAAACATCTTGAAAATAAGAACAATGACTTATTTATCTTTTTGTCCCCCAGCACTTTAGATCATCCACTGGACAAAGTATGCGCATCTTAAATATTGAGTGAAGGTATGAATGAGCAAAGTTTAAGGAAAAGAGACATCATGAGACGGTGGAGAGGATGTCTCTAAAAGGGTAATAAAACTGAAAATATGCCAAATGATATGATGGTATACTTAGAGAATCTTGGAGAACCAAGTAAAAAACTACTTGAAACTATTAACAACTTTAGCAAAGTTGCAGGATATAAAATAAACCCACATAAATCATTAGCATTTCTATATAATACCAACAAAGCCCAGCAGCAAGAACTAGGAAGAGAAATCCCATTTAAAATAACTGTAGACAATAAAAAATACTTGGGATTCTACCTGACAAGACAGACACAATTATAAAACGCTTGTCACAAAAATAAAATCAGATCTAAAATTATCAGTTGCTCATGGGTAGGCTAAGCCAATATAATAAAAATGACAGTCCTACATTATTGTGCTATAAGAAATGACAAGTAAGATGACTTCAGAAAGGCCTGGAAAGACATATATGAAATGATGCATTGTGAAGTGAGCAGAACCAAGAGAACATTGTACAGAGAAAGCAATATTGTTTGATGAAGAACTGTGAACGATTTGACTATTCGCAACAATGCAATGATCCAAGACAATCCCAAAGGACTATTGATGAAACCTACTATCCACCTCCAAATAAAGAACTAATATTGATGGAACAGACTGAAGCATGCTATTTTTCACTTTCTTTCATTTTTTCCCTTTTAATAAAGTGTCCTTGTACAAAATGACAAATATGGTAATGTTTTACATAATCATACATGTATAACCTGATTTTTTGCTGCCTCAGGGAAGGGAGAGGGGAGGGAGGGTAAGAAGGATAAAAATTGGAACTCAAAAATATAAATAAAAATATTTATTATTTTTTAAAATGACAATTCTATCTAAATTAATTTACTTATTTAGTGCCATACTGATCAAACTACCAAAAAACTATTTTATAGAGCTAGGAAAAGTAATAATAAAATTCATCTGGAAGAACAAAAGTTCAAGAATACCAAGGGAATTGATGGAAAGAAATGCAAAGGAAGGTGGCCTAGCTGTACCCAATCTCAAAATACATTATAAATCATCAAATCTATCTAGTTCTGGCTAAGAAATAGGGTGGTGGATCAGTGGAATAAATAAGGTACACAAGACACAGTAGTAAATGACCATAGTAATCTAATGTTTGTTAAACCCAAAGACCCTAGCTTCTGGGATAAGAACTCACTATTTGACAAAAACTTCTGGGAGAACAGTATGGCAGAAA
Source organism: Dromiciops gliroides (assembly GCF_019393635.1). Taxonomy (NCBI): domain Eukaryota; kingdom Metazoa; phylum Chordata; class Mammalia; order Microbiotheria; family Microbiotheriidae; genus Dromiciops; species Dromiciops gliroides. The sequence goes on from NC_057865.1 coordinate 199,625,479, forward strand.
CTAGGTATAGATCCAAATCTTACACCATATACCAAGATAAGGTCAATATGGCTACGTGATTTAGACAGAAAAGGTGATATCATAAGCAAATTAGGGTGCAAGGAATAGTTTTCCTCTCCAGATCTATGGGGAATGGAAGTATTTTTGACCAAACAAGAGATAGAAAGCATTACAAGATGTAAAATGGATAATTTTGATTATATTAAATTTAAAAGGTTTTGCAAAAACAAAACCAAGGCAACCAAGATTAGAAGGAAAGCAGAAAGCTGGGAGACAATTTTTACAGTAAGTGTCTCTGATAAAGGCCTTGTTTCTCAAATATATAGAGAACCGACTTGAATGCTTAAGAATACAAGTCATTCCTGAATTGATAAATGGTCAAAAGATATGAATAGGCAACTTTCAGATGAAGAAATCAAAGCTATCTATAGTCATATGAAAAAAATGTTTTAAATAACTTTTTTTTGGTAGGGCAATGAGGGTTAAGTGACTTGCCCAGGGTAACACAGCTAGTAAGTGTCAAGTGTCTGAGGATGGATTTGAACTCAGGTCCTCCTGAGTCCAAGGATTGTGTTTTAGCCACTGCACCACCTAGCTGCCCCCTAAATCTCTTTTGATTAGAGAAATGCAAATTAAAACAATTCTGAGGTGCCACCTCATACTTATCAGTTTGGTTAACATGATAGAAAAGGAAAATGACAAATGCTGGAGAGGATTTGGAAAAATTGGGACACTAATTACACTGTTGGTAGAGTTGTGAGCTGATCCAACTATTCTGGGGAGCAATTTGGAACTATGCTAGAAGGTCAATCATACTGTGCATACCCTTTGATCCAGCAATACCACTATTAGATCTATATTCCAAAGAGATCATAAAAGAGGGGAAAGGACCTACATGTACAAAAATATTTAGCTCTATTTGTAGTGCAAAAGAATTGGAAATTGAAGGGATGCCCATCCATTGGGGAATGGCTGGACAAGTTTGTGGCATATGAATGTAATGGAATACTGTTGTGCTATAAAAATGATGAGTAGGTGGATTTCAGAAAAACCCGGAAAGACTTACATGAACTGATGCTGAGTGAAGTGAGCAGAACCAGGAGAACATGTGTACAGTATTATTTTTTAACGAGTACTTCTTACATTGATAAATGTAAATTTTACAGTTTACAAACAATTTAATGTGATTTCATTGGATTGTAACAACCCTGTGACATATGTCATGTAATATTACTATCCTGGTTTTATAGACCAGGCAACTGAGGCTTAAACAGGGTAAATAATAGAATGTCAAAGGATCATCTGGCTCAGTCCTTTCATTTTGCAGATGTGGAAACAGAGGCTCAAAGAGGTTAAATAAGATAATCAATTTAGAGGTAGAAGAGACTTTAGAGGCCATTTAGTCCAAATCCCTCATTTTACAAATGAGAAAATGGGCCCCCAAAAGGTTAAGTGACTTGTCCAAGGTCAGACAAGTTGATAAATTCCTAGATCTGGAGTTGGAAGGAATCTTAGAGGCCATCTGATCCAACCCCTTTATTTTATTTTATTTTATTTTATTTTATTTTATTTATTTATTTATTTACTTACTTATTCATTTATTTATTTACTTACTTACTGATTTATTTATTTATTTATTGCAGGGCAATGAGGGTTAAGTGACTTGCCCAGGGTCACACAGCTAGTAAGTGTCAAGTGTCTGAGGCCGGATTTGAACTCAGGTACTCCTGAATCCAGGGCTGGTGCTTTACCACTGCGCCATCTAGCTGCCCCAACAACCCCTTTATTTTAAAAATGATGAACATGAAGCTCAGGGAAGTTGTAACTTAATCATTGTAATAGCTATCATTTATATAGCACTTATTATGTGCCAGTTACTGTGTTAAGCACTTTACCATTATTATCTCATTTGATCTTCACAACAACCCTGGTTTGGGGAAGTGCCATTATTATTCCCATTTTACAGATGGGGAAACTGAAGCAAACAGAAATTAAGTGACTTGCTCAATGTCACATGGCTGATAAATGTTTGAGCTGGATTTGAAGTCAGGGTTTCCTGAATCCAGGGCTGGCACTCAATCCATTCCACTATCTAGCTGCCTTAGTCAGAGTCTCTTAGTGCTTTGGTCACAGTTGCACAGGTATTAAGTATCAGAGATGAGTTAAACAGATCCTCTGACTCTAAAACCCGTGTTTTCTCCATTGTACTGTGCTGCTCTCTTGCACAGTGTCACAAAGCTAGAGCAGGGACCAATGCTTTGACTCTTGGTCTAGTGCTCTGTAGGAGTGAAAACAGGCAATCAATCCATAGTTGATAAAGTATATAGTGTCCATTGTGGATGAAGAAGCATGGCATGGTGAAAAAACAACCCATGGCTTTGGAATCAGAAGACTAGGCTTTGAATCCTGCCTTTTCCACTTACTATGTGTGTCCTCATTACAAGGGCAAGTGATTTCACCTTTCTGTGCCTCAGTTTCCTCATTAAAGAAGGATGAACTTGAATTAGATTATTTATTTATGCTCTATATTTGACGAATCAATGGAAGAGCATTTATTCAGTGCTTACCTTGTACCAGGTAAGTTGTACAATGCAACACATGAAATGTATAGGAAGTGCCTGTGTGCCAAGACAGTGGCTGTATTGTGCTAAGTGCTGGGGACACAAGAAAAAGATAGTCTTTGCCTTCATGGAGCTTACACTCTAACAGAGGAAGACAACAAATTAAGCTGAAATAAAAAGTAAGCTGAAAGGTGGGGGTTGGAGGGGCAAAAGAGTCCAAAGCAAGCAGTGGATCTGGTGGGGAATGAAGAGATGGCTTTAAAGAAGACTTCTGGACCCTCTTTAAAGGGAGGCTTTGCGAGGAGTTTTGTATTCCACCTTCCATCCAGCCATTGGATTAGAGGGACAGAGGCAGCTGAGGGTACTGATGAGTACGAAAGCTAAAGCTATTTCTGTAATGATGAGTTTCCTGGTGGTAAAATTATGGTGGGAGTGGAGGGTGTGGGGAGACAGGATGCTAGTGAGTTGAAACCAAGCAGTGTAGCCAGTGGGAAATGAATCAACTATGTGACAGGTACTGTTCCAGGGGATGGAGATATAAATTGAAAAGAGACACAGTTCTTGTTCTCAAGGAGGTTACATTCTAATAGGAGGTTGCAAAACATATAGAAGAGTTTGGCAGACAGGGGAGTTTGAGATGCCCAGAGTGGAGAAATAGATGTGAAGCATTGCCTAGCCTCAGATAGACATATTAGATAACACAAATTTTCACTCGCTCAGCCATTAGGACCAATCAGCTTCAGGGCTGGAATTCTGCAGTTTGGGTGAGTTAACTTCCCCAGGGAGAGGAGGGGAGGCAGGGCCAATCCATCATTCAGTCAACAAACATTTATTAAGTGCCTTTTATGTGCAAGACACTATGCTAGGTACTGGGAATACAAAAAATGCATAATATATAATAAATACATAAAAAGAAAAGGTAAAACAGTCCCTGCCCCTGAAGAGTTTACATTCTACTGTCAGGTAATGGAAACTAACCCATCACCAATAGAAGAAGGGCTTAGAATGATTTCACTGAATTTCAATTTGAAGGAACCTAAAGAGTCATCTGGTCAAAGCCATGCCTGAACAGGAATCACCGTGAAAGCATAACTAACAAATATTCAGCTTCTACTTGAAGACATCAAAAGCTGCCTATTACAGTTTGGGGTCAGCTCTAATTTGTTAGGAAGTTTTGTTTTTGTTTTTTACTTTAAGGTGAAAGCTCTCTGTCTATAATTTCCATCTAATACTGCTAGTTCTGTCCTATGGGGCTGAGCAGAATTAGTCAAATACCTTCTCAAAATGACAATGCTTCAAAGGTCCCTTTCCATTCTAAATCTGTGATTCTATGCTCCTGTCAAATCTCATTCCTCCAACCGATCTTTGCATAATGGAGCAGCTAGGTGGCACGGTTGATAGAGCACTGGCCCTCGAGTTAGGAGGACCTGATTTCAAATCCTATTTGAGACACTTACTAGTTGTGTGACCCTGGGAAAGTCACTTAATCTCAATTGCCTCAAACATCTGGGGCCATCTCCAGTCATCACTGGACCCAGAAGGCTCTGGAGGAAAGCACGACCCTTCCTCACTTAAATCTAATTCACTGCAAATCATGACATTACCTTCCAATGTCATGGTCTTCTTCAAGAAGGAAGGACAAACGACAACAGCATAATGGGAATTGTACCCATCAGAGCATGGGCAGAAGCACCCTGATTGTTTTCAACTGACTATATGTTGCTGCCTCAGCATTGAAAGAATTAGGCACTTGGAATAATGAAGCAATCCTCTTATGATGGTGTTGAGATAGGGGATAGTTTGAAAGAGAGCCAGCTTCTGATTCATTCTCTACTTTCTATTCTCCCATGTGGCAAATAGCTCCCTTTCTTTAGACTTCCCATGAGGGGGTGGAGATGATGTTCTTTCTCCCAGTGTTGAAAAAAAACCCAACAAATTTCAATCACATGGTAGTTAAATCATGTGTGGGCTTAGGAAAGTTGAGCCTGAGCCTTTGGCCCTGCAATGCCTCTTCCACTTGGTGTTTCTCTACTTGATTGTAAGCCAGTAAACAGCAGTCCTGAGAAAGATAAGTCTACCTTTGTAACTTAATGAGTTTGAGCGTTCCAGTGACACTGGCTCCCTCAGTAGGAGTTGACTAATGTCAGGGGGAGTTTCTGCACTGGAGAGCATCAACTCCTGGCCAGGTTTCCCAGAAAACTGGGACCCGGAGGGAGTTGTTTGGACAGTGCAGAGCCAAAGTGAAATGGAAAATGCCAATTTAGTAGTCCCTCAAAATGTTTTATATTTTAATAGTGTTAAGTTTCACTAGGGAATACAGAACTAATTATAAGTTACTATCTGGTTGTAAGTTTTTGTTAATGAATATGTGCAAAAGCCTTTTGTTTTTAGTATTTCTTTTGAATGGAGGAAATATGTGATTCATATTATACATTGAGCACCTCTCTATTTCCTATTTTAGGGAAATCCTAGACATGAGTCAATACTTAAGCATTAAGTAATTTTCCTTGAAGTTCTGGGATTGAATATAAGGAGTCAAAAAGTGTGAAAAAAGGAGCCCAATTCCTCTCATTAGAGGTCAGTCTCCCCCCTTCCCCCCCCAGTCCTTAACTGAATCACTGTGAGCAGAGGAAACCTTAGCAAAGAAGGAGAAGGTACAGTGCCCAAGCCTATACCTCAGGCTAGCAACAGTTTTAATTGTTAACTATTTTTGAGCATTTTCATAAATTATTCTTACTGCATTGTATGTCTTCTCCTTCTAACCAAATCCTTTCCTTCTCATAACTTTGTCCAAAACTTTCTCCAAGTCTCTCAAGACTTCTTGCTTTGTCTTTCTCCTTTCACTTTTCCTGCTCCCTTCCTTAGGCAGCAAGGTCCACATAATCAGGGATATTTTTTTTCCTTTTGATGTCTCCCACTACACTGTTCAGTCCAGAGTTCTGAACCAAGTAGGTCTTCATTATTTTTACTGGTGGTTGTTCATGTGGTGTGATGTCCTGAGGACATAAAGCTGAAGCAGATCTTAATATCCTTTTTTCAATTTGATTCAACTCAATTAAAAAAAGAATTTCTAGATGCTGATAGATATCAGGGACCAATCAAATCTTAGTTGTATAAATGTGGCAATATACTACTTCTGCCATCTGTTAGTAGAAAGACTAAAGGAATTAAAATCAGGAGACCTGGATTCTTCTTTTTGCCACTTACTTGATGCCAAAAAATTTTTGGGTGGTGGAATTAGAGGACAGAGAAAATTTAAGGACTGTGTGGCCTTGAACAAGTCACTTTTGGAACATGATCACTCTGGCCCCCACTACCTTAAGGTCAGGGTTGTTCTATTTCTCCCTTAAGGTTGTCTAGTTACTCTTAAAAGAATTGAGGGTATCTACCTATTCTCTCTGTAAAGAGCTCCAGCAGCCACCCATATTATTTCGTCAGTTGTAGGGTATGGCGCCCTGACCCCAATTTTATTAACCACTAACAGTCAGATTAGCTTTTACACAGAAATACTAACTTCAAAAGTTGATCACAAATAAATAAACTTATTTTCCCAACCCTGGAGGCATAATTCTCCTGCATTTTTTCACCACCTCAGTTTCTGGGGAGGGGAAGAGTTCATACCTTATCTCAGTTCCCAAAAAGGATGGTCCCAGTTCCAAGCCCAACCTTCTTCTTCCCTCTCTTCCCACCCTGACTTGAATCCCAAGCACCATGGCTTCTCAGGACTTCCATGCTAGGCTGGGTTCATATTCCTGAGGAGATTGCCTTGGCATATGAAACTGAGGAGGACAAACAAAATGGAACAGAAACAAACACCCCCAGGCCCATTTCTGAGAATTGGGGGTAAAAGAGGAGGAGCAAGGAAAGGAAACTCCTTCTCTCACAGGCTCTGTTCATGGTAGACAAGGACCTTCACCCTCTAGATGAAGCAATAAGAGTTGCCAAAAAGCGCCCAGAAGAAAGAGAGTGAACAGCTCAGTCTTGCCAGTTTTAAAGATGCAGGAAGCAAATCAAAAGAGGCTACCTTCATCCATGGGGACACAAAGGGTTGGGCACCTTAGGCAAACTGGCCCTTTAGGCAAAAGGTCCCTCAAGGGGATCACCATGTTAGGAGAATTGGGTATGCCCAGAGAAGCCTGGGTTATACTTTACTATTCAGTGCCTCAGTTTCCTCATCTGTAAAGTGGAGCTTGGGTTACACTTTGTTAGTCTGAGTCTCAGTTTCCTCATCTGTAAGATAGTAATACACTATCTCACATTGTTGATAAGTGCTTTGTAAAACATAAAGTTCTAGATGAGTTATCCTTATGAACAATGATCATGGGTGCTTCATGGGGCACAAAATTACGGAATCTTAGAATGAGAAATTTCAGATGATGTCTTCTAGTCAAACCGGATGGAGCAAGATTTTGGACATCCCCCTAGAATATGGTTATCCAGCTTCCAACACTTCACTCCTGGAAAAACGTTATTTTTTTATGTTGAGCTGAAATCTATATCTTGGCAACTTCTACCCAAAGACTTGTGCCCTCTAGTATCTCTCCCTTATGATAGCCCTTCAAATATTTAAAGAGAACTATCATGTCTCCCTTAAGACTTCTCTTCTCATTTATTTAGCAAACATTTATTAAGCACCTACTACATACAAGGCACAGTGCTATCTATCTACCAGGGATACAAAGATGCCCCTGCTGTCAAGAAGCTTACATTGTATTGGTGTGAAAGAGTACATACATAGACAAATAATTACAAAATACAAACAAAGTAAATGTAAGGTAAATTGAGGCAGGCAGTAGAAAAGGAAGGAAAGGCACTAACAACTGAAATAAGGATTGTTGGTATAGCATGAACTCCACAAGACTAGAATTCTTCACTATCTTAGATTGGGGGAGGGGGGAAATCATGATTATGCAAATGTGAGTCTAGCCCTTATTAGACATCTAGGTGGCTAGGCAGCATGGTAGATAGAGTGCTGGGCCTGGAGTCATGAAGATTTGAGTTCAAATTTTATGACCCTAGGCAAGCCACTTGTTTACCTCAGTTTTCTTAACTATAAAATGGGGGTAATAACAACAACTCAAAAGGGTAACTGTGAGGCTTAAATGCAAAAGTATTTGTAAAGTGCTTAGCACAGTGCCTGGCATTTAGTAGGTGCTATATAAATGCTTATTCCTTTCCCTTTATCATTGTGTTCTCTACCAATAGACCAGGACTCATAAATCAAGCCTAATATTGCATAATTAGGACAAAACAGCAAAGTTAATAATAAGGAAACAATACTTCCCCCTCCATGACCATCCCTTTACACAAACACAAAGAAGTACAATTTTCCACAGACACCAAAGTGACTGAAGGGAGAGGAAATAGTGTTTGGAGAAACTGTCAAGAATACCTCTCATAGATCTCTCAGCAACCAGAGGCTCACAGATGCTTTACTCCACTTCCAAAGCCTCCTGTTCCTCTCTGTCTCTGAAACTATCACTTACTGTTCCTCTGCTAAGCTGCTGCTGTTATATACTACTTTGTTGTTTCTTCTCCACTGACATGCTACAGTTGTCCTCTGGTAGCTAAAACTTCTTTTTAAAGAGGATATTGTTGCTCTTATGTGAGACCACCCAGTCAACTTGCCTGAGGCTGATCAACACATTTTGGGGCTCTTTTGTTAGTGAAGGACATAGTTACATCCAAATGAAGCTCAAGAGAGCCCCTGAAGTCAGTGTCTCCCCCCACTTCTGGTAATCTTTCTCCCCTCAAGGGGCAGTTTCCTAGTCTTCCAAATATTCAGATTGTGATAACTAAATTCCTTTAAATTAAACTAGTACTAAGGTCTTGTGAATTATGCTGAAGTATCTATAAACCTCAAGGGGGCACTTAGCAAAATTGGTGGGGGAATAGAAGCCCCTCTTTACTGACACCAAGCCAAAATCCCTGTCCCCCTTCATTAGTTCCCTCCCATAACCTTCCTGGACTCCCTACTTGGAGGGAGTTTACAAATAGTAACAATATAATAAATAATAAGATTTTCCCATACCAGAGAAGGGAGTTTTGGTTTGGGGAGTTGATCCAAAGGTAGACAGTTGACATTCCCTTTTTTGAAGCAAGGTCACTATCAATCTGGTTACTTTTTCCCAGAATAGGAGGTGGAATGCAGGGCAGTAGGGCAAATTGCGAGATGGTCTTGGTGGACAGCTAGAAGGGATGTGAAGCATACTCTTGTCCTCAGGCAAACTAGATATAGTGGGCTTGGTGAGTTAGCATATCCTCTCCAAACAAGGCAGCTCAGCCTCAGGGCAGGTGCTCCCAAACTGAGAACTTTAAGGGTCCCTGGGACCTCGATGAGATTTTAAGTACTTTACTCCTACAGTGTTGGAGAATACCACCATAAGGCCTTGGATAAAGATTTTATTAGAGGTTGAATGAATGAATATCAGGTATCCATTAGGAAAAAAAAAAGGTTTACTCCAATGGCTTTCTGGAAATGTTCTAGCATGTTCTGTATTTTAATAGTTATTAAATCAAATATGTGAATGAAATACATGTAATAATGAATAAAGTGCTAGACTGGAGGCCACAGAGAACCTAGGTTCAAATCTTACTTTTGACACTCTGGACAATTCACTTAACCTCTCAGTGCCTCAAGCAACTCCCTGGAATTCATCTGCTAAGTAATAGTTGGGTCACATCTAGTGGAGAGAGTTCATACACTGGGGTTCCTTCAGGCTTATGAAATCACAGATTCATCAAATATAGGCCCAATGTTGTGCTATGCCTTTACTTCCAGAAAAAAAAGTCTCATTTTCCTTGACTGTGAAAAGAAAAACTTGGACTAGATTTCTCTATGTTCCCTTCAAGCTAAAATATTCTATAATCCTAAGTAAAAGACATGATTTCTACTCTCAAAGAACTCTCAATAAGGAGCATAAAGGGAACAAAATTGAGAATAAGGGGATCTAGGTACTAGTCTTGGCTCTATCACTGATTGCTTATGTGGCCTTGAACAAGACGATTTACCCATCTCTGTTTTCTCATCATAAAACTTCAAAAGTTGAACTAATTGGGTGATCTTCTAAGATCTCTCCTAGTTCTAACATTCTAAGAATGCTAGAATTTATCTTTGGTCATGCAAAACCAGGACAGGCATTTATAGCTGTAGGATGGATTTTGGCTTCAAGGTTTTCCTTCATCCTATTATTTGTTCCTTCTCATGGGTTATAAAGTGTCCACAAGATCTTGAGGAAAGAACAAGGGTGTTTGAAGTTCTAAAAAGACCATTATTGAAGTTAAAGAAAAGTCTGAGGGGAAATTTAATATAACCTTCTTCAGTTCTTAGGAAGGGTGTAGAGGAAGTTTATTCTCATTAGCAAAAGGCATTGCTCGAGAAAATTCATTCAAATCACAGTGGGGAGTGTTTGTGAGTTGGGGTGGGTGGAGGGGAAAGGGGACAAGTCAAGATAGAGATCACCAAGAAGTCCTCACAAATATGGGTTAAGCACTAGAACAACTAACCAGGGCAAAGAATTGGATCTCCTTCCCTGGAGATATTTAAAATGTCTATGATGGTTTACAAAAAGCCAAACTTAACACCAGGGAAAGAATGGGGTGACAATATGGTACATCTCTTCTTCCCTCTCTCATTTTATACCATCCCCCTTCTTTCACTTACTCCATCTTTCCTTTTCCATAGTATCATCGTTAATTGCCCTCCCTCTTTAGTCCTTTTTTCTCTTCCCTTCTTTCCTCCCCATTCATCTCCTCTTTTCCTCTTTTAGTCCCACATTACTTTCTCCAAACCTCTTTTTCTTTCTTTTGTTTACTCCATTTCCCCCTTTCTCTCTCCTTAGGTCTATACTAGCCTGTTTCTTATCTTTAGATCATTTTTTCCTCTATTAATTCTCTGGCTTTCCTCTCCTGCTTCTTCCTTTCCCTTTCCAGCTCTGCCCTCCAGAAAGCCTATCCTCCTCAGAGAGATGGGTGGGTTTGGGGCCGGAGTCCCGCCCCTTTCGATGCGTGAGTGTGTGTGTGTGTGTGTGTGTGTGTGTGTGTGTGTGTGTTAGTGAGTGTGTGTGTGTATGTGTGTGTCCATGACGCGGCAGTGATGGGGAGGGAGGAAGGACAGGGAGGGGAGGGGCTCATTCTACCCGGGCTCCTCCGCTCTCCGCACTCCTTCGCTCTCCACCGCCACTGAGGCGCAGGCTGGGCTCAGGCGGTGGCGGGCCGGCATGGAGAGCCTGTTGGAGAACCCGGTGCGTGCTGTCCTCTATCTGAAAGAGCTCACGGCCATCGTGCAGAACCAGCAAAGCCTCATCCACACCCAGCGCCAGCGCATAGACGAACTGGAAAAGCGGCTGGACGAGTTGAGCGCGGAGAACCGCAGCCTGTGGGAACAGCAGCAGCTTCTGCAAAACCATCCTCCACCTGGGCTGGTCCCCCAGTCACAAGCCCCGCTCCAGGCTTCCCAAGCTTCTGCTACGGCCAGTTCCCCAGAGCCTCCCCAGAACCAGGGACAGCTCTCTACCATCGCTCCACTGCCACCGCGGGCAGTGGCTGTGCCGCCGCCGCAGCAACCACCACAGCCGCAGCTGCAGCAGCCAACTCAGCACCACGGACAGCTCGCAACACAACCCCAGCCGGGCCCCAGCAGAGCATTAACACCCCAAACACCCCACCAGCATACCGCGGTCTCCGGAGCTGCTGCCGATAAGGAGAAGGAGCGCCCCCCTTGTTGCGCTGCTGCTGGAACCCTCCTCCCCCACAAACCCCCTGCCGCCCTCGGCAAGGGCGTCCTAGGCAGGAGACCTGAGTGAGTGGAGAAGAGGGGACCAGGGCCACTGGGGAGGGGGACAGTACGAGGAAGGAGAGTCCAGGGAAAAAACTGGGGGAGGGCAGTGGAGAAAATGGGAAGCTGGAAACCCAGGAGAAATTTGAAGTGAAAGGGGAAAGATGGGTGCTTGGTGGTTGAAGTAGGTAGGAGTGTCTCAAGGGGATTTGGGGTGAAGAAGAAAAATATTAGTGTTCGAAAGAAATGTAGCGATTAGTGTTAGATTAAGTTGAGGTGAGGAGAATGAACGGTGAAATGGTAGAGTCATGTTTAAGTGTATTGAGAGATGGTTGAGTCGAAGGGGTAAGGTTGATTCTGTAGTTGGCAAAAGATAGGGGGTTGTTGGGGGGCATAATATTGGGGAAAGAGGATCAGTGTTAGGGGATTAAGAACTTAGGCAGAAAGATTTAGAAAGAGGTTAGGGCCATAAAGGAGTCTGATTGTGAGAAGGGTTTTTGGTGAAGAGGTAAAGTGGAGGACATTAGCAGGGGGCTAAGGAAAGTAGAATTGGGGCATAATGGGGAATGGAGTAAAGAAGACAAGGAAAGATTAGAGAAGAGAAGAGAAGAACATAGGCAAGCAAAAAGAAGGTGCTATGGTAAAGGAGTTGGGAACAGTGAAAAATGAAGGAAGCAAGCAGGAATGCCCCCAGAAGGGGAAAAAATAAATCAGCTTTCAGATTGATGCATGGAGAGCAAGAACAGGGAGCTACTCCAGTAGTAGTCAAAATCCTTTCCCCTGATTGTGTTGGCACCTTGCCCCTGAAAAAACCAATAGCCATCAAAAGAGGCTAAAGAAAATCAGCCCACCCAGCCATTTGTAAAGCTATGTTCTAGTTTTAGCTGTTTATTGCCGACCCAGAGAGCCTCCCTTTGCTCATGGAGGAAAGATGTCGAGGGAGATATTTGACAAACAAGGTTGACTTTTGCTGGTTATGCTTAACTGTGCAGTTGGCAGCTACAAATTCTGAGTTCCTCAACTTGAGTTTTCAGGTCAGAGATGCTCTCAGAGATGAAAATATTGAAGGTTACAAGCTTTCTCTGTCCCTTTCAAGGTATTCAGGAACTTCTTTAAAGTTCCCCTTTGGAAAGATGTGAAAAAAGGAACTAATTTATTCTCCTTTCTCTGTTATGAGGAAGGTACTATGGTACCATGTTTCCTCTCCTGAGTGAGGCAATGGGAGGACTTTATGGAAGGCACATTCAGGGGAGCGTCATGTTTGATCTTTCTCGGTAGTGTTGCTGAGGGAGTTTGTGCACATGTGTGTCTGTAGAGAGGTTAGGGAACGTAAGCAGTAATTCCATTTGTGTTCTGGTTAGATTCAGACACTTCATGACCAGGAGGATTTGAGGGACTTGATGTGTGTTTTCTTCCCATTCGTGCTCTAAAGTTAGGGCATTTGGAGTTTCACACAGAATCATTGTATCACAGAATATCAGAGTTGAAAAGGAGATCAGAAATCATCTAATCCTATTCCATTTTGTGGTTGAGGAAACTCAGGACTTGAGAGACTAAAAAAAGTTACCAAAGATTACATGGGTAGTAAGTAATGGCATCAGGATTCCAGCCTGGATCTTTCTATTTTAATTCCAAGGATTCACTTTTGCTCTAAAGATTAGGAATAATAAAAGAAAGACCTTTTTGGAAGTAGTGAGTGTTAAGGAGTAATGGGCATAAAGGAAGGTGAAGGATCAGTGTAAGCTATGCTGAGGCCCTAAAATGATGGGAAATAAAGGAGAAGGAAAAAAAAAAGGCAAATAGGAGAGGGAGAAAGGGAGAAGAACATGGTGTGGAAAGGAAAGCCTGAAGTTGTGGGAGGACACCATTTTCTAAGGCAACCCATTCCACTTTGGGACAGCTCTGATTTTAAGGAAATTTTCCTTTACATTGAGTCAAAATCTGCTCCATGTAATTCCAGCCATTTCTCCTAGTCCCCTGGCCTGAGTCAATTCACTTTTGAGACAGACACCCAATCCATCCTTACCTGTTGGAAGCAGACAAGCCTAGGAGATCTTAGCAATCTAAGAAGGCTGAGCAATCTGAAAAATTTTGCTCAAGTCCTTGCTAGACTCAATTTTCTGTCTCCCACTGCATCCCCCCCACTTCCCACATGGGCCTTCCAGTTTCTCCTATGTCTTTCCTTTTTCATAGGTTAGCTGAATGGTTTCTCCTCGACATTCACGGCTTGTCAGAATTTTTTTTAGAGGAGGCTCTATAAGCTAGTCCTTAGGCAGGGTGAAAGGTGAATTAATAGGGACCTGACATGCTTTACTGATTGATTTCTTGTCCCTGAAGGTTGTTATAGTTTTTGATGATTTTGATTTTTGGCCTTGTCTTTTCTCCTTACCTTTGTCTCTTATTGCCAGACCCAATCTCTACCTCCTTCTCCCACCCTATTTCTGGGAGTTGCATTGTCAGCAAGAACCCAGAGTCAGTGGCTTCCCTGGGTTAAGGACCCCTACTATTTATCCTTAGCACCTAGTCAACCTAGATAGTACAGAAAGCCCAAATTCTTCTACCCAAATACTGCTGCTAGAAACCCTGGGCTGTCAAGAAGCTTCCTGTTCTATCTTCATGTCACCCAAGAAAGAAAGAAAAAGAATACATTAGTTTCATTGAATCTCCTTTCTCTTTTCAGTTTTGAAACAAGGGGTGATTGAGGAGGGGTAGGAAGTTGCCATAGTTTTCTCTAGGAGGGATCTTGGTGTTGATTGCCCTTACCCTGCTTGTCATATACTCCATTTCTGCCCATCTGCACATAGAACCTCAAGAATCACCATTTTTTTTTTACTATTCCTCAACTCTCTCAAGGTGCCTACTCCCTACTATATCCTACTCCCACTATAATTCAACCTCTGGGTTTTAACCTTCTGCATCTTATTTGTCCAAAAGCCTATGCCCAATGGTCCAAGATCTGATTTAGCCAGGAGCACAGTGTGTGTGTGTGTGTGTGTGTGTGTGTGCGCTCATGCACGCGCTCACCCTCTTTATGAGGTTCTTCCTTGTGGTGTTCTTTGCTGCTCAGATGGTGAAAGGAAGCAAAGGCAAGTTTGTTCATATTTTCCTTTTCTGCCTGCCATCCTTGCTATCTTCCCCTTATCCTTGCTGCAGTGTCATTGGCTTTTGTGGAAGAGAATGTTGGTTAGGTAGCTGAGAGACTCTGGGAAACAACTTAGAATACAACTTATCTTCCCCCTCCCCAGGTTTCTCCCACCTGCCATATAGGCTTAGGGAAGCCTATGACTGGGGACTATAAAGGGCTTCTTCTCTCTTTCCAACTGATTAATCACCCCCATCTGTATTAACATGCAGCTTGAGCTTTCTCTTTCCTTCCTTCCTTAGGCTGTTGGAAACACAAAGGAATAAGTCTTGGAGGGGGAGAGGTCAGGCACAAAACAGTTTAAGGTGTAAGGGAGTAGAATGATGGGAGAAAGCAGAGTAGAGATGTCATGGAAGGACAGAAGCAAGTAAGAGGGGGGATCTAGAGGACATCGAGTTCTTTTTTTCTGCCTTCTGGCTTTGGCTCTCACTAAACAGGCCTCTTAACTAAAGCATGAAACACAGTTTGATCATTTTTATTTTTTCAATCAAGATTCCTAACATCCATAGAATTGATTATTCTTTCTTTTCCGGCTGGAATCAGAATCACAGCCTGACATGGCAAAGCTCTTTTCTTGCCCACTGAGCTGAAAGACTATGGCCTGTGGAAGTTGCAAATTCTCCTTCCCTATCTGCCTTGGGCACCATCATGGCTAGGTATGTACATAGAATCCATTAACACCAGGGCAGGCTTAGATGGTAAGGTCTTATTGGCAGGGTATGAGACTAGGGGATGATAAAGTAGTTGTATAATTTGAAGAAGTGGGGAAGATATACTCATCCTATTCTCCCCCTTTCCCTCTTCTTTCTCTTATTTTGTCTCTCCTTTTCCCTCTCTTCTCTCTACATTTCTTTTCTCTTTCTCTCTCTTGCTTTTTCCCTTTAGCTCCTCTTCTATCTCTCCCTCCCTTTCTCTTTCCCCCTCTTTTTTTCTATCTAGCTATCCTTTTCTCCTTCCCTTTTCCCCTTGCCTTTTCTTTTCTCTCCTTCCTTTTCTCTCTCGCCTCTTTTTTTGGTCTTCTCTTTATTTTCTCTTCTTCCTTCTCTTTTTTCTTTTAGCCTTTCCCTCCACTCCCAGGCCATTTTCTCTTTTTCTTTTAAAATATTTTTATTTATGCCTTTTGTGTCTACAACATAGCCATTTATGGAAAAAGACCACATCCTTCTAAAACCCAGCCTCAGAATGAATCCTCCTTAGTAACAAAGAAAAATAATTTAACTAAACCATCTTTAAGTATAGTATGTATGTTCCTCTTTTTTTTTTTGCAGGGCAATTAGAATTAAGTGACTTGCCCAGAGTCACACAGCTAGTAAGTGTCAAGTGTCTAAGGCCGGATTTGAACTCAGGTCCTCCTGAATCCAGGGCCGGTGCTTTATCCATTGCACCACCTAGCTCCCCCCATATATGTTCCTCTTGTGACACTAATATAACTCTATGGGAGGTAGTTTCTATATTTTATATACACTGATGTGTGTGACTAATATAGGTGATAGATATGGGAAGGATGGTGATGAGTAGGGGTGGGAGAGGGGAATCCTTCATTCTATAATATTCTCACTCATAATCAAGTCGCTGAATGGAGAAGTAGGTATATGAGAGTAACAACATGTACACTAACAAAGCAATGTAAAATGAGATTTATGTATTCCCACAGAAAGCAACTGCTTTTACTCCTTTATCATGGGCTGGCTCTCTTCTGCCCCAATGGGTTTTTCTTCTCTGGTTGAGGGAATTTTTGATTTACTTCAAGTTATTAATTTTTTCCATTTACATGCTTTTCTTTAAATCAGTTGGAAGCTGACTAATGACTATAGTTATGGAATGAACAAAATAGTTTGTGATCTCCAGGGAAGAAATCATTACTATGTCACCATCTCTTCATTCCTCTCACTAGAGACTGGATGTGTCTCCCACTTTTCCCAGACTGACCAGTTTCCCCAACTTCTATCTAAAATGCTAGCATTGATTATGCAACAAGGGTTAGTTGCCACTAATACATATATACAAGCATATGTATAAATAAACGCATTAAAAAACCAGCATATAGGTGTACTATATATGATACACACATGGCATACATATGTGATATACACATATATGTATATATGAACAGATTATTCAATAGTGAAGGAGAGAGCAAAAGATTGCAGGTAGACCATTTGTTGGGTATAACATGGACAGTGCTAGGCATTTCTGAGCCCAGGGACAGAAAATGGCTTTTTTGCATAGATTCCTTCCCCTTCATGAGAAAGAGACAGAGATAGACCTCAGAATAATTGTTCAGTTAGAGGAGTCCTTCAGTCAACAAGCACTTACAGTGTTTCAAGCATTGTGCTAAGCACTGGGGATACAAAGAAAGGCAAAATCATTGTCCCTCCTTTCAAGGAGCTCACATCCTAAAGGAGGAAACAACATGGGAAAAATGTGTTTACTAGTTGTATATCATGCTAATGGAAGGTAAAGGGGGGTACTCTTTTCTCTGACTCAGAGGCTAAGGAATGGTAATGTTTCTGAAAGGTGCTTAGGTCATTTCACCAATCATTGTCCTTATCAGCAATTGATGATAATCTTTCTAGTTGAAAACACGGGAGTATGGAGAGGAACAAAATCCCTGTGTACTCATATCTCCCCTCATGGTGCCAAGATGGAAAATGCCCCACAAACTCCAGACTTACTTCTTTACTTTCTTCTTTCCAGTGTCTTTCTCCTAGAATTTTCTGAAAAAGTCCCATAATCCCCTAGTTGTACATCAGTGCTGGCAGATTCTAGAGAAGTGTGTCTCATCTCCATGACAATTCTGATGCATGACTGCACACCCAATACAGTGATCTTATCTGACAAGATAACATTCTGCCCTTGTAGCCCACCACCTCTCTTCCTTGAAAACAGAAGTCTTTTTCCCCCCAGTTACTCAGTGCTTGGCTTCCTTTTAGTGATTCTTAAATTTGTTGTTGTAGTCATTGTGTGTACAATGTTCTTCTTTTAGTCTTGTGTATTTCACTGCATATCAATTCATCCTATGTTTCTCTGAAGTTCTTATATTCATAATTTCTTGCTATACAACAATATTCCATTACTTTCCATTCCATTCTATTCATAGACCAAAGTTTTTCTATCCACTTATTAATACAGGCACCCACTTTCTTTCCAGTTTTTTGCTAAAATGAAAAATGTTGCTATCACTATTTTGGTATATATTATGATTTCTTTGGGGGCATATGCCTAGTAGTGGGATCAATAAGTAAGGGAAATAAACAATTTTATATTTTTCTCATATAATGTCAAGTTGATATTCAGAATGATAGGACCGATTTACAATGCCACCAACAGTATATATGTATCTGTCTATGTCTTTCTTGCCACATCCCATCGGAAATATACTATTCTATTTTTTTTTGTTATCTTTCCCAATATGCAAAGTGGGAGGTAAAACCTCAGCATTGTTTAAATGTACATTTCTCTTATTATTAATGACTTAGAGCATGGCTTTCAAATGATAATTTATAATGAGATGGTGGTATGGGATAGGAACATACTTGATGGATGTCCCAGTATTGCAATAGCAATAATGATCCACACCTGGCTCATTTATCAGCTTTCTGCAGCCTTAGTTAATTAGGCAGGGAGGAGAGTGGGAGATTGGAGATGGTATTGAACAAAATTTGGCCACAATGTGGCACTATCCTCAAATCATTATCCAAATTACTTTGTCCTATGGCATTCAGTGTTCATGCACTGGCAGATAAATAATACAATGGGTAGGGCATGGACAGGACTTAGAGTGAGGAAGATTTGAGTTTAAATCCTGCCTCAGACACTTACTAGCTATGTGACCCTGGGCAACTTATTTATCTGTGCTTTATTTTCCTCATCTGTAAAATGGGTCTGATAATAGCACAATAGTACAATAGCACAGGATTGTTATGGGGATTAAATGAGTTAACAAATGTAAAGCTTTTGCAAACCTTAAAGCACAAAAAGGCTATAACATTCCCATAGGTCACCAGAGGGTTCTCAACCTGTAAACTCTTAGACAACTCCCCGCTCCTACTTCACTTACCTTACTGGGCCTGTCGCACAGTATTGGCCATATCTAAAATTGATCTAAGGGTAAGGAAACAAGAAAGTGGAAAATAACTCTGAAATGTGAAAATTATAAAATTCTTGATTTGGCTCTGAGCCCCCATTCTACATTTGGGAAATCTTCTGCTTCCAGTAGACTAACTTTATTTATAATGATTGACAGATGATTTATGAAAACATAGTAAAGTGAATAACTGTAAAAGAATCATATGTAACAAAATTATAAAGAAATTACTTCACTTTGCCAACAATCCTTTTTACAACTTTCATTTCTCCTAGGGAAAATGGAGGACTAGAGGAAAAATTATATGGTAAAAACTCATCCAGATTAGCCTTGCAAACAATTGGAGAAAACATGGGGGAACCTCTAGAAGTTGGGATTCCTTTGCCAGACCAATCTCATAAGTGACTGAGGGTTTCCAACAGCACTGTTCTTTCTCCTAGTAACATCCTGTTGGTCCTGCATTGCTTCTTTGTAACAATAGTGGTCTAGTCCCATCTCTATTCCAGGTTTCCATCTTTGTCACTTCAGCTCTCCAGGTATTGACCCAGCTCACTCTGCACCCAAATGGGGCTACGGTGACACTGGACCTGCACCAAGCAATAAGGAGCCTTTCTATCTCTAGCTGCATGGAAAGAATAGTATGGAATGGGATGGTGGACCAGCAATTTCCCTCCAGAACAAATATCTCAAAACATTCAAAAGAGGGAAGGACTGAGTTAAAAATTGACAAGAAAATTATCTCCAGTTATCTGGACCTGTCATGATGCCCCCATTCCAGTTCTTAATTCACACTCGTATGGTCATTGTAGTTACTGCTGCAGGAGTTTATTCAAGTGCAAGCCTGTTTGGAATTCAGCAAAGCTGAAAATTAGAAGGGACAAGAGATAGAGGTAATGAAATATTAAGGGGAGGCACTTTCAGATGTAAAAGCCGCACTCCATGCTTACATACTTATATGTGGGGATAAGATAGTTCAATTGCATATGGAAAGGCAAAAAGAGAAAATGAAATTGCCTCCCAGGATATTGGCTAACTAGTCCTCTCTCTAGGGTAGCTAGCTGTCAAAGTGGATAGGGTGCAGGGCCTAAAGTTAGGAAGACTCATCTTCCAGAGTTCAAATCTGGCTTCAGACACTTACTAGCTGGGTGGCTTTGGGCAAGTCACTTAACCCTGTTTGCCTCATTTGTAAGATGAACTGGAGAAGGAGATGGCAAATAGTTCTAGTATCTTTGTCAAGAAAACTCTAAATGGGGTCATGAAGAATCAGACATGACTGAACAACAAAATTCTTCTTTATCCAGTAAGTAATTTGCATAAGACCCAACAAGAACTAGATAAGTGTAACAAAGGTGTTCACCACAAGTAAAGATGAAGACCCTCTCTGAGAGAACCTTGATCTGATGCAGAAGGATTATTGAATAGGAGAGGCTAGACTCCTTTCTATCTTCTGTCAGGAGATGATAAAACAGAGCAAAGGACTTGAGGGAGTCAAAGAAGAGAGGCTTATGTCAAACCTAAGCTAAGTGTTACTGCCCTTTCTAAAAGAGTGCATTATTACTCTAGCTGAAAGGAGAATTGAAACAGTCCAGCTGAAAATAGAACCAAAACGTTCAGTCAAACTAGAGGCTGGAGGTGATGAAGACTGCAGCAAAAAGTGCATCCAGGAAGCCCAGTGAAACCAGAGAGAGGCACTGAGGCTCTGATTTTCCAGAATTGGGAGTTGAATTGGCAATACATATTCCCTATTCCCTACTCCCACCCCCTAGACTCTATGTGCATCTGTGAGCTCCAAGGGTTTTTTGGGGGGAAATGCTTTGCTGTTGTTGTATATGCTTTTTATATAAGCTAAATGAATCTACTGTCTAATTATTAGGACTTGAAGTAATAGGTATCTCTCTAGAGACTGAATCTGCCAATGACTGTATGAGTTGGGGGAGTGAATTCAGAGATGATGCTACATATTTAGTTGAATTCTTTTGAAAACTGTTCATATGCTTTACCATTTGGCTCTTAGCCTTTCCCTCTATCTGTTTTCCTCTTCTTACATTATCTTCCTATCTCCTTTTCACTATCCCACTTCCCTTCTCTATTTACTCTCTTCTCTCACTTTCTTCATCTCCCTCTATACTCCTCTATTCTTTTATAGTGAAAGCCCACAGGCCCCTTTTCGATCTCTCTGGGTCAGTCCACTAAACCCACCTGCACCAATGCTGGCAAGTTAGGATTTCCAAAAAGGAATGATAGCTGTTCTCAGCATCCAAGGATAGCCCTTGTGGATAACTCTGTTTCTACTACTGTACACTGTATTCCCTGAACTACATTGTGGCATGTTTCCCATTGAACAAATCAGCCAGCTGACATCATTAACTCTTAATCAAAATATTTGCCAGACAGAAGGCAAAGCAAGAATAATTACAACATGACATGTGTTGTTGTTTAGTGGTTCAGTCATGTCCGATTCTTTGTGACCCCATTTGGGTTTTTTTTTGGCAAAGATAATGGAGTGACTGCGATTCCCTTCCCCAGCTCATTTTGCAGTTGAGGAACTGAGGTAAACAGGCATAAGTGACTTGTCCAGGGTCAATCAGCTAGTAAGTATCTGAGGCCAGATTTGAACTCAGTAAGATGAGTCTTCTTGATTGCAGGCCAAGCACTCTATCTACTGAGCCACCTAGGTGCACACAATATAATATAACACCCATAAAACTGAGGTATCTTCTCTTACCAATACACACAGTGTCTACTGGGGAGAATGGTCATAAACTTAAAAGTATCATGAAAATGAGACACAAGTGTAGGGAGGACATATGCCTAGAGCAATTCATACCTCTGGGACTATAGGCAATTAATTTTTTTTCTTTTCCTCAGGAAGACTTCAAACATAAGTCTTTTGATGGATGTGACTTTTATGTTGGATAAGTGGCTTTGCTTCTAAGTTGGGCTGCTCCAAAGATAGAGGACTCCACTGCTAATTTGGGCTTCTTCATGGCTGGACTACTCCACCACTAAACTGGCTACCTCTCTGCTGGGTAGGAAAAACTTCTCTTCACTATTGAAGTGGAGTGAAAGGATCATAGAATTCTCTGACTTGGCTGAGTGTTACAGTGCCATTTTCAGTTGCAGTGTTACAGTGCTCCTTTCTGTTGAAATGTTATTATCCATTTACAGTTCTTTCAGCTGGAGTGCTCATTCAGAAAGGATAGCCTGGGATCTGTTGATCTTTTCCAGTTCTGTTCCCTTGGTTGGACTCAATGGTTCACACTCCCAGACAGCAGGTGGCTTTTTCACTAGGCTCTGAAGTATTTTCTTAGGTCTACTTTACTGATCCAAAGATGGATCCTTTCAGTGAGAAACCTTACTCATAGTGATCAAATTCTCACATCTGCTGACTAAGCCATAACTAGGCAATGTACATTTGTCCAATAATCACAAATACAGTTCTGAGATTCCTATTTTCCCAACTATCAATACCAAACTCCTCCAGTCAGTTATATACAAATTATTTGCCAACTAATGGGACAGTATGGCTATCTTTACCTTGTCTCTCTGTGGGCTCTTTTCTCAGACATACAAGTTTCAAATTTGCAAACATTAAAAATCTGAAAGGTGCACCCCCTAAACTTTCAATTTCTTTTTTCACTTTTTCTCTCTCCTTTTATGTTTCAATCCTCCCCTTTTTCTATTCCCTCATCCCTTTTACTCTCCCATTTCTGTCTCCCTCTTCCCTCTCCCTCTATTTTCTTCTTTTTCTACTGTTTATATTTCCTATCATTTCTCCTTCTCTCTTTCCATTTCTCCCATTCTCCTCTTTTTTAATCTCCCTTTATTATTTCCCTTTCTCATTTTATCTCCTTGTTCTTTCTTCTTCTCCTACCTTTCCCCACCCTCTTTCTGTTTTAATTTCTTTCTCTCCTTATCCCTTCCTCTGTCTTCTCCTTTCTCTCTTCCTTTCCTCCTCATTTCCTTTACAACTTTCCTTCTTTTCCTCCTTCTATTCATTCTGCAAGGGTAATATTGCTCTCCTCTTGATTCTTCAGTCTCTAAAGGGTGAATTTTAGATAGTTATTTGAACTCCTTGGCCTAATTCTAAACAGAGAAAGAAAGGGGAAGCAAGCATTTATATAGTGCCTACTATGTGCCAGTCACTGTCCTAAGTGTTGTTGTTGTTTGTTTGTTTGTTTGTTTGTTTGGTTTTTTACAAATATTGTCTCATTTGATTAAATGATTTAGAGAACTGCTGGAACTCCCTTATGAGCCTAAGAAGTTCAAGATTCTTGTGGCAATAAATGTTTCTATCCCTGCTGAATTAATATTGATTGAGTATTAACACAAAATGTCTCAAAGAAGGCACTACAGGTAGACTCAGACTGATTTATCTTGGGGGTGGAGTGGGTGCATCAAAGCAGCTATTATAGGTATATGCAGGTCATTCTGTCAGTCTGTTCTATATTTTGAGTGCCCCCTATGTGTAAGAATATGTACTGGGTATTGTAGGGAAAGGAAACAACAGACTCCCTCCCCAGAGAATGCATGTTTAATGGAGAAAACAGAAGAGGCATACATACAGACATGTAGAAGAAATGGCACATGCCCTTCAGAAACATATGTGTGAATTCATCACAGACACAAATTGCTCTACAGCATGCTTACTTGCCAAGATTTTGAAGTAGAACAGTGAAAATCATGAACAGAAACTGAGATCTCCTTCTCTGATGTAAGGGGTCTGATCCAGAGAGTCAGAACAGAGAATTAAAGGTAGTGAAGTAGAAGATAGGGCCCACTGCCTTAATATCGATGCATTGACCCTAGAGCTGTATTGCCAAACGATATAGATACCTTTACAGATATCCCCTCTTGATCAATCAATAAACAAATCAACAAGTATTTACTAGGCCTACTATGTTCCAGATACTGACAGGCACTGGGAATACAAAGACAAAATTAAGTCTTCTCTACCCTCAAGAAGCTTATGCTCCATCAGAGGAGACAATAGGCACACATGCACACACACATAATAAATACAAAATAAGTACAGGATATTTTAGAGAGAAAGGACAGTAGTAGTTATGGAGGTCAAGAAAGGATTCATGTAGAAGTTGACACCGAAACTGTGTCTTAGAGGACTTAAAGAATTCTATAAGCCTTCAAAACCTGGCTCCACAGGGGGCAGCTAGGTGGTGCAGTGGATAAAGCACTGGACCTGGATTCAGGAGGACCTGAGTTCAAATCTGGCTTCAGACACTTGACACTTACTAGCTGTGTGACCCTGAGCAAGTCACTTAACCCTCATTGCCCCACAAAAAAAACAAAACCAAACCCCAAAAACCCCAAACCTGGCTCCAACATCTCTTTCCAGCCTCATTGTACATTTTTCCCCTTTCAGCACTCTGTGATCCAGCCAAATTGGCCTTTATTCTGTTCCTCATATACTACACTTTATCTCACCTCTCTTTACCTTTTCAATGTCCACCCCCATGCCAGGAATGCACTGCTTCCTCACCTCTGCCTCATAAAATCCATCTCTTCCTTCAAGGACCACCTTCTACAAGAGGACTTTCATAATTGCTCACAACTACTGGTGTCCTCCCATGTTCATATTTAATCACCTAGTCATATATATGTATATGAATATATGTGTATATATGTACATATATACAGATTTGTATGTATGTGTGTATATGTACATCTATATCTATGTCCATATCCATACCCATACCCATACCCATATCCTATCCATCCACATCTGTATGTATGTGCTTGTGTCTCCTCTGTTAGAATATAAACTCCTTGAGAGTAAGGATCATCTTGTTCTTTGTATGTGTATTTGCATTCCCAATGCCTAACATTTAGTAATTATTCCATAAATGCTTGTTAATTGATTGGCATGAAGCAAATGTGAGGGAAGAGATTATTCCAGGCAAGAGGGCAAAGGCCCAGAGAGGGAAGATGGAATGTTGTGCATGAGGAACAGTAAAAGAGGCCAGTTTGACTGAATAATAAGGGAAGGCAGAAGAGTCACATATAACGAGGCTCTAAAAGGAGTTTGGAGCCAGGTTGTGAAGGGTTTTAAAAGTCAACAGAGGAATTTTAATTTTATCCTAGAGGAAATGGGTAGCCATTGGAATTTACTGAATAGGGGAGCCTAACATAAGGCTTGAGCTTAGGAAAAATCACTTCGGCATTTTGTGTGGGTAGATTGGGGTGGGGAGAGACTTGAGATAGGGAAAGAAATTAGGAGGTTATTGCAATACTCCAGGAGAGAAGTGAGAGGGGGAGGAGGAAAGGAATAAACATTTATATAGCACCTATTATATGCCAGGCACTCGGCTAAGGCAGAGCTTTATAATCATCTCATTTGATCCTTACAACCCTGTGAAGTAGGTGCTTTTATTACCCCCATTTTACAGTTGAGACAATTGAGGCAAATAGAAATTAAGTGGCTTGCACAGGGTCACACAGCTAATAAATGTCTGAGATCGAATCTGAACTCATGTCTTCCTAACTCCAGACCTAGTGCTGCCCCCTAGCTTGGATTTGAGAGATATTATAGAAATAGAAATGGCAAGATTTGGCAACTGATTGGATATGTGGGATTTAGGAAAGTGGAGCATCAAGAATAATGCTGAGTTTGTAAACCCAGGAGACTGGAAGGATCATGATACTCATGAAAAAAAAGAGAGAGTTTAGAAGTGGAGGCACAGCTTAGAAGTACAGTGGATAGAGCATCAGCCCTGGAATCAGGAGCACCTGAGTTCAAATCTGGCCTCAAACACTAGTGTGACCCTAGGTAAGTCACTTAACCTCGATTGCCTTAAAAAAGGAAAGAAGTGGGGCAGATTTTTGTTTGGTTTTTTTTGGGGGGGCAATGAGGGTTAAGTGACTTGCCCAGGGTTATACAATTAGTCAAGTGTCTGAGGCTGGGTTTGAACTCAGGTCCTCCTGAATCCAGGGCCAGTGCTTTATCCATTGCATCACCTAGCTGCCCCAGGGCAGATTTTTAAAGAAAGAAATTGTTTCTGTTTTGTACATGTATTTGAGATGTCTGTGGGATATCCAGATTGAAATGTCCAATAGGCAGTTGGTAATGAGGGACTGGAGCTCAGGAGAGAGCCTGGGGCTAGATATATAGATCTGGAAATCATCTGAATAAAGATGACACTTAAATCTCTGGGAGCTGTTGAGGTCATCAAATGAAAAAAGAATAATAGGCCATGTGGTATTCTTCCAGTTAGGGAGTGGGATATGGCTGTAAAGCTAGTAAAGGAGAGAGACTGAGGAGGGAATTAGACAAACAAGAGGAGATAGTGTTACAAAAACCCAAAGAAGAAAGAGTATGCAAGAAGGGGGTTACAAGTGTCAAATGCTTCAAAGAGGTCAACAGGGGTAGGGATTGAGAAAAATGTCATCAAATTTGACATTTAAGAGATCATTAGTAACTTCAGAGAGAGTAGTTTCTATTTGAAGGTGCAAAAAGTTGAGAAGTAAGTGAGAGGAATGGAAATGCAGGCAATGGTTGTTTTGGTAGCTTTTTCCTAGGAGTTGAGGAAAGGGAAGAAAGAAAAGGTATAATAACTTGAGGGGATGGTAAGAGAGAGTGAAGATTTCTTTTTAACAGCAGGGGAAATGTGGGCATATTTGTAGGAATCAGGAAAGGAACCAATAGATTAGAAAGAGTTGGGGATGATTGAAGGGCCAATCTTCTGAAGAAGATGTGAAGGAATGGGATCAAGAGTACCTGTAGAAGGGTTAGCTTGGAAAAGAAGAAAGACTCACTCATTTTTATAGACTATAACAAAGAAATAAAGAGTAAGCAATGATAACAAAGGGTTTTGAGCTGAATATTGGAGAGAATGAAGAGCCCATGGTAAATGGCTCGCATTTTTCTCAGTAAAGTATGAGATGAGGTCCTTAGCTGAGAGGGGAGGGAGAAGTTTGAAAAGGTTTGGAAACAGCCCCTGTGAAGAGTGTCATTTAACTAGTAAAAGGATTACCTTTGCTTCAGTGAGTGCCCAGTCGAGGTTAGGTGGTATAACTTGTATAGCTCCATTCATCAGTCTATGAGCAGGAGGCAGATGGTAGAAGTAATCCAGCTTCGGGGTTTTGTAAAGTCTGAACAGTGACAGTACAAGAAGATAACAGATTTGGGAATTAAGGACAGTGCAGAGTTGAACTGCACTTCTAGATAGTCTAGAACCATGTTACAGGCCATGTCCAAAAAATGTATCTTGTTCTGCATGTTAGTTCATTGTCTCTTGGTCAGGAGGTGGGTGAATTGTTCATCATTAGTACTCTGGAATCATGGTTGATTATTTTGTTGATTAGAGTCTTTAAGTCTTTCAAAACTGCTCATTTTTACATTGTTGTTATAGTATAAATCGTTCACTGGATTCAGTTCATTTCACTCTGCATCCATTCATACAAATCTCCCCAGGTTTCTCTGAAATTATCCCTTTAATCATTCTGTTGCACTCATATACCATGCTTTTTTCAGCCATTCCCCAATTGAATACCCCTTTAGTTTCCAGTTCTTTTTTTTCTTTTTGCGGGGCAATGAGGGTTAAGGGATTTGCCCAGGGTCATACAGCTAGTAAGTGTCAAGTGTCTGAGGTCAGATTTGAACTCAGGCCCTCCTGAATCCAGAGCTGGTGTTTTATCCACTGTGCCACTTAGCCGCCCCCTCCAGTTCTTTACTATCACTTTAAGAAGAGCCTCCACAAATATTTTGTACATATAAGACCTTTTCATCGTTCTTTGATCTCTTTTCCACTTTCAACACCCACATTTAGTAGACTGGCAATACTGAGGCCTACAAGAAGGAATTAACTTGCTTAAGTTCACACAGTTAGTTAATGATTCCTAGTCTATTCCTCTTTTTTTTTTTTTTTTTTGGCTAGGCAATGAGGGTTAAGTGACTTGCCGAAGGTCATACGGCTAGTAAGTGTCAAGTATTTGAGGCCAAATTTGAACTCAGGTCTTCCTGACTCCAGGGTCACTGCACCACCTAGCTGCCCCATCTATTCCTCTTTCTACCACTTTCTATCAAGTGAAGCTAGCTCAGGACTTTCTCAATATGTAAACTGGAGTAGCCTGATAGGTCAGTAGTCACCACTGTAGTATGTATTTTTTGGGTGTGCTTTTTCTCTCTCTCCCACTGACTCACTGATACCCCAAATTCCACCGTTAAGTTTTCTTTCAGAGACAGATGTATGGGGTTGGGATTTGGGAAAGGCGGGGTGTAGACTTGTGGATGCTCTTCTTTAGAGTATCTATGCAAAAGCACGTTTTTCCCATAATACCAGGAAGTAAAAGAAATTGAGCAAAGAGCCTAAGAAATGAGATAAACATTGCTTCCTTTTTAGAATTTTTATAGCATTTATTTTTATAACACTTTCTTCCTCTTGGGGACTTTTCATGAGACTTTGTCGAGGCATGAGTTAGAATATGTGCTTTTTACCAGTGGAGGCTAGTGTTCTCTGACACAACAAGATTAGAGAGGAAGAGCAATAGAAGAATCCCAGAATGGCAAGGAAGAGAAGATGGCAGACCCCTCTGAGTCATGTCATTCTAGCAAGTGGACCCTAACTCTATCTCTAAGCACCCAGCTAAAGGGGAAACTTATTGGAGCTAAAAAGGAAAAAAAGGCATTGGGCTTGGAGTCCTGAGCCCATTAGTTGTTGGGGAAAGATTTAGAGAGGCTATCATTTCAGAGCTGGGGAAGGTCATGGTGGGAAGCCTTGGGTTATGATGACAAAGTAGGGAGCTCAGACCTGAGTTACCTCACCAGGGTTCCAGGGGATGTAATATTTGAAGTGGTGGTTGTTTGATTTACCTGACACATGTAACCTTCTATTTCTCCCTCATATGCCTAGCTTTTTTCAGTTTGGCTGGATGGCCTGCTCCATTGGTAGTAGTGGGTGTGAAGTTGTTGTTGGCGAAGGGGATGATGGGCCCTTCTCCATAAGATTTGCCCCTCTAGATTATGGCTTTCCAGGGCAAGGTGGGGATTATGGCTTTCCAGGGCCAGCTGTTGTTCTGGGATGTAATGCTATTCCCTATTAACTTTAAAGAGAATGTAAGATAGTAACATGAGAAAGAATATGTAGACCAATAGGAATCTCCCTTTTTACTTTTGTGCTAATTTTTCAGTCCTTGTCTGGTGTTCAAGATTCTTGGGTTCTCATCTGTTCTCTGCCCCAGACTTACTAAGTAATTCTAGGCAAGTTCATTTTAAATCTAAAGTGCTCAAAGCCAAAGTCTGGAACTGACAAAGAAAAGAAGTATTAACATTGTCAAGACAACTTTGAAAAACTTGGGATGTTTGATCAATGCAATGATCAACCATGATTCCAGAAGATAGATAATGATCTATGTTTTCTATATCGTGACAGAGAGGTCATAACTCAAGATGCAGAATAAGACACAGATTTTTGGACATGGACAATGTGAAAATTTATCTCGACTGACTATGTATATTTGTTATGAGTTTTGTTTTTCCTTTAAATTGCAGGTTGGAGAGAAAAAATAAGTACTTATTAATGGAAAAATAAAGACAAACAAGAAAAGAGGTATTATAAGGACACTCAGAAAGAAAATAGACTTAGATTGCAGCAGGGAAAAAAACCCTAGAACTCCAAAACCACCAGAACTATGAGATACCCACAATTGATGACTAAGGGAGGTTCTTAACTCTCTTCTCTACTAAGGAGATTGAAACCACCTAGATTGAAATTCAATTTACTTCCTTCACTCCTGTAAAACTTCATCTCATTTTTTTCATTCTCAGAAGTGATCACTTCCTTACCATGGTTAATCCATCCACTTATACCTTTCATTATATCCCCCTCCTGCCTCCTCTGCAACCTTGCTCTGACAGTCATCTTCTCTCTCTTGCATCGTCAATTTTTCCTCTCTAATCCTGACTCACAAGCATGTTTGGGTCTCCTATATTCTAAAAAAAATTAAATTCTCTTTTCTAAATTTGAGTCTCCTCTATTCCCTTGAGCATGCTACTTACTATAGCTGGTTATCCCATCTTTCACTATTATTTCACTGCCAAAATCATAGAAAGAAGAGTCTACGATTGATCCATCTATTTCCTTACCACTCACTACCTCATCCCCTTTGTAATCTGTTTCCTATCCTCACCATTCTCTTTTTCCTTATTACCAAAAAATAAACCAGATTAATAAACATCACCAAATACAATGAACTCCTTTTAGAATTTATCTTCTTTAATCTTTCTTTAACATTCAGCACTATTAACCTCCTTTTTGTTTTTTTTTAAATGTATTTAAAGTTTTGCATTCCAAATTCTATCCCCCTTCCCTCCTCCCTCCCTGAGGTGGTAGGCAATCAGATATAGGTTATATATGTGCAATTATGTAAAACATTTTCATACTAGTAATTTTGTATGAGAAGACTCAAATAAAAGAAAAAATGAATGAAAGTGAAAAATAGCACACTTCGGTCTGTATCCAGACAATTTCGTTCTTTCTCTGGAGTTGGATAGTATACTTCATCATTATTTCATCTTTCTTTGAAGTGGTGTACATCAATCCTTTGGGATTGTCTTGGATTATTGTATTGCTGAGAATAGATAAATCATTCACAGTTCTTTATGGAACAATATTGCTGTTACTGTGTACAATGTTCTCTTGTTGTTACTATACATCAGTTCATATAAGTCTTTCCAAGTTTTTCTGAAGTCATTCTGCTTGTCATTTCTTATCACACAATGATATTCTTCTACAATCATATGCCATAACTTGTTCAGTCATTCCTCAATTGATAGGTATCCCTTTGATTTCTAATTCTTAGACATCACAAAAAGAACTATTATAAATATTTCTGTACAAACAGGTCCTTTTTCCTGTTTTTGGATGTCTTTGGGATATAGACCTAACAGTGGTATTGCTGGATCAAGGGGTATGCACAGTTATACCCTTTAGACATAGTTCCAAATTGCTCTCCAGCATGGTTGGATGAGTTCATAACTCCATCAACAGTTGACCTCCTTCTTAGTTATCTCCTCTCCCTTGTCTTCCATGATGTTGCACTTACATGGTCCTACCTCTCTAACTTATCCTTTTCTGTCTTCTGTCTCTTCATCTATTACTTTATTACTAAGGGTCTTTGCCTCAAGTTTCTGTCCCTGCTTATATTATCTTATCTCACTTATACTTTCTCCACTGAAAGGCTCATCCAATCTAATGGCTGTAGAAATTGGCACTTTCAGGTGAACCCCAACCTCTCTCCAGAGTCCCAGTTCTCACTTCTTTTCAATAATCTCTCCCTAGCTCTCTATTGACCTTTCCCCTACAAACTTACTCATGTCTTTCACTTTCTTAAAAAATTTCCCTATGATTTTACCATTCTCTCAAGTCATTATCCTATATATTTCTTTTTAAATGTTGAGCTTATAGAAAGAGTAGTTTACATTTACTTTCTCTCCTTCTGGCTTCTGACCTCACAACTCTACAGAAATGTCTCTTTCAAAGCTTGCCAAAGATTTAATTGCTATATTTCATAGGCTTTCCTCAGGTCTCTTCCTCCTTGACCTTTCTCTAGTTTCAGATGCTGTTGGCAGCGACTCTCAGCCTGGATATTATCTCTTCCTTTGGCTTCCATGACAGGGCTCCTTCCTGAATCTTCTCCTACCTCTGTCATTGCTTCTTAAGGTCTCCCTTGCTGGTTTCTCCTCTTCCTCTCATCTGCATGAGTGAAGTCCAGGCCTCTGTTTTGTACTGTATTCTCTTCTCTCACAACACACTCTTGTATGTGCTTCTACAGATTTAATCATCAGCTCTATGGTGATCAGAAGCAGTGTGAAATAGTGGAAAGAGAAAAGGCCTCAAAACCAGGAAAACACAGGCTTAACCCTTGCCTTAGAGACATCCCAGCTGTGTAAACTTGGGCTTTAGGTAATTCTCTAAAGCTACGAGGTGCAGAGGAGGTTTGGACCTGCGTTTAGAGGAGTTTCTTCGCTCAGGAGTTGCCTATACTGCTAAAATCACAGGTCCAGTCCCTATTGCCCTTGGGTGGTAATTCCTGATTCCCATCCTTCTGAGCTCCAGGCTCATATTCCAAACAACTGATGGCTAGCTCTACTGGGAAATCACTTCAGAACTTCATACTCAAGATTTCCCAAATTGAACTCATCGTCTTTTCCCTTAGTCCACCTCTCTTTCAAACTGCCCTATTTCTATTGAGGGCACTGCCATTTCCCCAGTTATTCAGGCTTAAAAACTCACAGTCATCTTTGACTCATTCCCCTCCTTTACTCTGCCCACTACATCCTATCAATTATACTTTCACCACATCTTTTGTACTCATTTCTTTCTCTCCACTCATACTGTCACTATTCTTTTCAGGGCCTTTATCTCTTCTAGTGGTAGCTGGAGTCAGGAAGGCCTAGGATCAAATGTGGTGGTATTTACTAAATGTGAGATACTGGAGAAGTCACTTAACCTCTGTTTGCCTCAGTTTCTTCAACTGCAAAATGGGGATAATAAGAACACCAACCTTGCATGGTTTATTTGTGTTTACAAATAAAATAATATTTGTAAAAGCCATGAGCACAGTGCCTGGAACATAGTTGGTGCTATATAAATGTTTATTTCGTTCCCTTCCTCTTTCTTTTCTGGATTAGATTATTGTAATAGCTCTTTCCTTCACACTGCTGTTGAAATAATATTCGTAAGGGGCAGGTATGACAAAATTACTCCCAAGGCAGTTAGGTGGTACAGTGGATAGAGGGCTGGGCCTGGAGTCAGGAAGACCCAAATTTCAAGGTGCCTCAGACACTTACCAGCTGTGTGATTCTGGGCAAGTCATTTAACTTTTTGTTTACCTCAATTTCCCTAACAGTAAAATGAGTGTAATAATAACACCTATCTCCTAGGGTTGTTGTAAAGATGAAATGAGATAATATAGTGCTTAGCACAGTACCTGGCATGTAGTAGGTGCTTAATAAATGCTGTTTCCTTCATCCCTGCTGAAAAATTTTCAGTGCTTGCCTATTTCCTATAAGACAGAAATTGTTAATCTGCTTTGCTTGGCCCAAGGGGAAGAATGAGGAGCATAGGTAGAAATGGCAGAGAGGCATGAGGTAAGGTTAAACATTTGCTAATGCCTAGAGGTATTCAGAAGAGCTATGAGCTGCTTCAGGAAGATTTCTCCTCACTGGGGTCTTGAAGCAAAGGCTTGATGACAAGATGACGAGCATGATGTAGAGGGGATTTTTGTTTAAGATGGCTTCTGAAGTCCTTTCCGACTGAGACTCTGTGCTCCTATGGTAAATCTAAAGTAGAAATCATTATCTTCCCTTAAAACTTGTACCTCCCTCTAACTTTTCTATTTCTGATGATAGCACCATCATCCTCCCAGTAATACAGCCTAGAAACCTTGGAGTAAATTTTGACTCATCTCTTTTTCCTCCGCATTTCCAATCAGTTGCCAAATCTTGTTAATTTTATCTCTGAGGTATCTCTGGCATCTCTCCCTTCCTTTCTTCTCCCTAGTTCAGACCATCATGACTGTAGACTGCATTATTGAGATAGCATTTTAACTGGTCTCTCTGACTTCAGGCTCTCATTTCTTCAATCTGCTTCCACTGCTGCCTGAATTATCTCCCTTATATTTCTTATGTTGACATTCAAGTCCTTCATATCTGGTTTTGGCCTACCTTTTTAGCCTTATTTCACATTTCTCTTCCCCTCCAAACTTTTAGATTCTTACCAACAAATAAGTACTCTTCTTCCCTGATTTTTTTTCTGCCCTGTCCAGTCTCATGCCTTTTCGCAAATTCCCTCTCAAGGATAGACTGTATTCTCCCTTTCTATTAAAATCCCTTACTTCCTTCAAGGTCCAACTCAGGTGATACCTCCTATATGAGGCCTTTCCTTATCCCTTCCAGGTGAAAGTGATTTCTCCCTCCTCAAATTTCTCATAACACATTGCCTGAATTTCTTCATACTTCTATCTTCTATCATACTGTTTTGTTCAGACTTGAGGTTTCATTGGTTTAGGAAACTGCCAATGAGGAAACTTCCACATACACAGATTGACAACTGGTTCTGCAACATATCATGTTTTGCTTTGGGACACTGAAACCCAGATTCACATAGCCAATACTGAAGTGGCCCTTGAACCCTGGTCTGCCTTCTCTTTATAATTATCCCATTAAGTTGTGAGTTCCTTGAAGGACAGAGGCTGTGTCTTGTTTCATTTTTGAATACCCAGTTCCTAGCACAATGCTATAGCATAAGCATCAAATACATGTTTATTGAATGAACTGAATTTATTTAATTGAGGAGAGCAAGGCCATTTGTCTGGGATGAATGAACCAGCACTAACTGCTCTAGAAAAGGGGTTGGGAGGATGGAGAGATCAGATGAATACTTCAGTACCCTTTCTATCATAGCTATTTCTGATTTTACGGATTGTGTATCAGTTACAAAGGAACAAACTGCTCCCATTATCCAACCTAGTCATTAATAGATTAAGCTTGGGGAGTGAGAAGAGGGAAGGACTATTTGATTCCTTCCCCTTGTCCATGACAGGGCTCCACACCTGTCCAGTTTCTCCTCTCCCCCTTCCTCCTCTCCTCATTTGATGACCTAGCTTATGACTCAGAAAAATACATTTCTGTCTGAGGAAAAACCTCTCTCCCCTGGACTTCATCCTAGCCCTGGAGGCTTTACAAGAAGGAGGGAAAGGAAAGCTGTTCTGGGCAAAGCTGCTGACAGACTGCATGGATTCTCCCTAGCCCACTCGCTCCCCTCCCCTCTCGGCTCTCTCCCCAAGATCCCTGGTTTGCGTGGGCAGGCGCAGGCAAACACCCAGAGCAGGGATGCCGAACGAACGCACACTGCAATCCTCTCTCCTTGGTGCTCATGCAGCACCACCATCACCACCACGCACGCACACACGCACATACACACACGCGCGCGCGCGCGCGCGCACACACACACACACACACACACACACACACGGAGTGTCAAGGTGCTGAGTCATACTTAGCACTGCACAGAATTCTTAGTCTTTTCCCCTCACTCTTACACACGCGCGCGCACACACACACACCGTGGTTCTCCACACACACATGTACATGTATGCACACTGGAGCTTACAAACATATAAAAAGCTCCACACAATCCCAGGACTAAATGAATAAAACCATTCTGTTATTCATCCCACACCTCCTCACTCCAGCTTCTAGTCGCCTCCTGCCTGCGTCTCACACTCTTTCTCTCCTTGGTTTTCCCCAAAGCAGCCTGTCTCTATCGTTTCACTCCTCCCTTTTCTTTCTCGGTGTCTCTGTCTGCCTGTCTGCCTGTCTGCCTGCCTGCCTGCCTGTCTGTCTGTCTCCCTCCCTCTCTCATTCTCTTGTTCTCTCTGGGTCTGTCTCTGTCTCATCCCGCCGCTCCCCGCCCCGCTCTGTTTTCTGAGCACAGCTTCTGGGAGATCCGCTCTGCTCCGCCGCCTCCTCCCACGCTCTGCTTAGAGGGATTCTGCGGGGGCTTCCACCCAGACTCACGACCTTACTGTTGCTGCTGCTCCAGCAGCCAGACAGGAAGCCCACCTCATGGCCGACTGCCAGCTCTGGATGGGGCTAGTTTCCTACCACCCTGTTATCTCTTCTGTAGCCCCTTCCCCAGGACTCCACACACTCCCAGAATTCAGCAATCAGAGTTGTGAATGAACATTCCCACTCCCCAGTCTTTGCAGGCAGATAATAATAATAGCTGATTCTGGATATAGTGCTATCTCGTTTGCTTCTCCCAGCAATTCTGTGGGGGGTAGGGAGCGCAAAGGAGTATCGTTCCTATTTTATAGATGAGGAAACTAAGGCTCACAGAAGTTAATGCACTCCTGTATTAAGACCTATAACTCGGTTTTTCTGACCGGTTTGAGAGGTTGGTCTCTCCATAGGGAAAAGGAGAGTACTGAAAGATCAAAGGGGGGAAGTGAGTTGGAAGTCAGGAAGCAGTCATAACCTCTCTGCCTTCTATTCAGCATCCTCTTCACAATAAAGCGCATTAGTATGGATGGGACTCGCCTATTAAATCATCTTGTTTTTCCTTATTCTCAGTTAAATAACACCAGCTTCTTTTGCCTTTCTTCTCTTTTCCATAGAATGTTAAGGGACCTCCGAGGTAATGGTCCCAAACTAAACAACACAAAGGATTTTAGACACCCCCCCCCCTCGATTTACGGATAAGAAAACTAAGATCAAAGATTGACCCACTTATGGTTAAAGCAATTGCAGGTCTCAGAGCTAGAATTTGAACACAAGTCCTCTAGCTCCAAATTCAGTGCTCAGGTTATTACATCATGCTGTAATCCAGTCTCTGCTTGAACATCTTCTGTGAAGGGGAACTACCAGGTCATTAGGCAGCCCACTTAATTTTCTCACAGTTGTTTGTAAACATTTCTTTTATGCTGAGATGAAATCTGCCCCCAAGTATCTTTGACTCTTGATTCTAGTTATGACTTCTGAATCTATATATAAAAAAAATAAAATACTTCTGTGTTAGAGCCCTTCACATTTTGGCTTAGGGTACAGGTTCCAACTGAAACAGGAAGGTAGACTGAGTCATATTGTAATGGGAAGGGCTCAGGAAATGGGAATCCAGAAGATCTGGTTTCTCATTCTGATTCTGCCAGTAACTATGTGACCTTGGGCTGCTCAAGCCACACCTCTGGTTTTTTTCCCCTTAGGTGGAAAAAGGGAGAATTGGATTGGATCAATTAGATGATCTTTAAGCTTTTTGGGGGGCACTGGAAGAGACAAGTATAGTACAGGCGTGGGTGCCCAGTCCCTCACTTTTCTTTATTTTATCTTTATGGGCTGGCTTGATCTCACGGACAAGTCAGCATTTCTAAATTGGGGCAGCCATGTTGCTCACTCTTATGGTTCTAGAGATAACTCTGGTAGGGAGAATATACTCATACTACTAACAACTGTAGTTTCTTCACTTTCCATTTAAAAAATCAAGCCAAGATGACACCATTAATCCTTAATCAGAAACATTTATTAAACAGAAGGCAAAGCAAGACTATCATTCCAATCATAAACCTGGGAAATACTCTCTCACATGTCTACAGAATTACAGAACCATATCAAGGAGCCACATGACAGGAAACATATATGCTTGGAGAAACTCAACTCTGTAATGTGGGCTTTGGTGTCTTTTATCTATTCAGGGATAATCTGTATAACAATTCACTTGTGGGTCAATCCAATCTTCTTCTGGGTGTCTCTACTCTTTTTCTATGAGGAGCTTCTTTTTTTTTAAATCATAAAATTATTTTATTATTTTCCAGTTAGATGTAAAGATAGTTTTCTTTCTTTGTTTCTTTCTTTCTTTCTTTCTTTCTTTCTTTCTTTCTTTCTTTCTTTCTTCTTTCTTTCTTTCTTTCTTTCTTTCTTTCTTTCTTTCTTTCTTTTCTTTCTTTCTTTCTTTCTTTCTTTCTTTCTTTCTTTCTTTTCTTTCTTTCTTTCTTTCTTTCTTTCTTTCTTGGCAATGGGGGTTAAGTGACTTGCCCAGGGTCACACAGCTAGTATGTGTCAAGTGTCTGAGGCCAGATTTGAACTCAGGTACTCCTGAATCCAGGACTGGTGCTTTATCCACTGTGCCACCTAGCTGTCCCCAAGATAGTTTTCAACATTTGTTTTCATAAGATTTTTAGCTTTAAATTTTTCTCCCTCCCTCCCTTCCCTCCCCCCTCCCCAAGACAGGAAGCAATCTGATATAACTTCTATACGTAGAATCACATTAAACATATTTCTGCATTAGTCGTGTTGTGAAAGAAAAATCAGAACACAAGGGAAAAACCTCAAAAAACAAAAAGCAAAAACAATAGTCAAAACAGTATGGTTCAATCTGCATTTAGAATCCACAGTTCTTTTTTTCTGGATGTGGGGAACATTTTCCATCATGAGTTCTTTGGAATTGTCTTGCATCATTGTATTGCTGAGAAGAGCTAAGTCTATCACAGTTGATCACCACACAATGTTGCTGTTACTGTGTACAATGTTCTCTTGGTTCTGCTCACTTCACTAAGCATCAATCCACTTAAGTACTTCCATGTTTTTCTGAAATCTTACTGTTCATCTTTTTTTTGTTTGTTTGTTTTTGCAGGCAATGGGGGTTAAGTGACTTGCCCAGGGTCACACAGCTAGTAAGTGTCAAGTGTCTGAGGCCGGATTTGAACTCAGGTACTCCTGAATCCAGGGCCGGTGCTTTAACCATTTCGCTACCTAGCTGCCCTTTGTTCATCCTTTCTTACAGCACAATAGTATTCAATTACTTTCATATACCACAACATGTTCAGCCATTCTCCAATTGATGGGCATTCCCTCGATTTCTAATTCTTTGCCACCACAAAGAAAGCTTCTATGAATATTTTTGTATATGTGGGTCTTTTCCCCTTTTTAATGATCTTTTTGGGATACAGACCTAGTAGTGGTATTACTGGGTCAAAGGGTATGCATAGTCCCATAGCCTTTTGGGCATTGTTTCAAATTGCTCTCCAGAACGGTTGGATCAGTTCACAACTCCACCAACAATGCATTAGTATTCCATTTTTTCCATAGCCAACATTTATTATTTTCCTTTTTGTCATATTAGCCAATTTGATAGGTATAAGATGGTACCTCAGAGTTGTTTTAATTTGCATTTCATGGAGCTGCTTCTTTACTGGATTTTCTTCTCCTGGGCTACCACAAACAGTGCCATCCTCTTTCTGTAAAAGCTGTAATCCTAAGTCTAGTATCTGCAGAGCTTTTTCAGGTTGTCTCACTTGGTTGAGTACTGACAGGTTTTAATCTCTTAGGGAGCAGGTAGCACTAAAAGTTCTGAGTTCTGTTGTGGGACCTCAGAAAGGGTCCCTCCTGGTTTCTGGTCCAATAATTCTCTTAGGTTTATTTTGACCCACTAAGAGATCTGGTCTTGACTAATCCTACTGTTCCATGGCAGGGTCTCTTGTGTCTCCTCAGTGTAAAAGACCCAAATCTACATTTCTATTATCCAAGCCACAACCAAGCAGTGTATATATTTTTCTTTTTTTGCAGGGCAATGAGGGTTAAGTGACTTGCCCAGGGTCACACAGCTAGTGTCAAGTGTCTGAGGCCGGATTTGAACTCAGGTCCTCCTGAATCCAGGGCCAGTGCTTTATCCATTGTGCCACCTAGCTTTTCCCTGTATATATTTTTCATAGTCACTAAGCAATCCTAGATATCAGGGACCCCCAGTTATCAACATCAAATTCCTCAAATTGGTTGCATACAAATTGGATACTGTTGTTGTTTGTCCTTCATTTTCAAAAGGATACTAAGAAACAGGACACTCTAGCTATCTTTACTCTGAGTGTCTTTTCTCTGTGGGCTGCTTTTTAAATATTTCTTCTCTTTGTCCTCCTTCTATTAATAAAACTATCCAAATCAGAAAGTGTCACCATCTTACACAATGTTCAGAGAAGACACAGTTCCTCCCCTTATTTAGCTTGCAGTCTAGTCAGTAAGACAGACAACTATATTATCAAATACCCACTGTAGGCAAAACACTGGATCAGAAACTGTGAGAAACAGAGAAAGATATAATCCTTCTGTTTAAGGTCTGAAATCTATGAGGAAGTTCTCACTAGCATATTAATTATCATAGGCTTTTGGAGCTAGAGCTAGAAAGAACCTCAGAAGCCTTTGGTCTAGCCCTCTCATTTTAAAGCTAAAGAAACTGAGGCTGAGAGAGGTTAAGTATAGCATAATATACATAAGTGCTGAGAGGATGTGGATGGAGTCATCCAAGTTGGGTGCATTAATCAGAGAAGCCTTCCTGAATAGAAGTAGTTTTGAAGAGGGTGTCTCAAGGTTCTCCAGTTCTGGGGATGTGTCTGAGCAATTCTCTTGGCCATTTATAGGGCAGTGTCAAAACAAGTGCTGACTAGGGGCTTGGTGATAAGGATACTAGTTGAAGACCGTGTTGGTGGAGTCGTCCTGTTCTTCTCAATTGTATAGAAGAGCCTTCCAGACCCAATAAACTATGCTGCACTGCATGATCTGTTCTCAAGGGGCTGGAAAACTGGGGTGGCACCAGGCCCACCTACAAGTGGCTTGTATTGTTCCAGCAAAATGGGGTTGGCATCTGGCCTACTGTGGTATGATAGACTGTGGCTACAGGCCCGGGGCTGTGACATAAGCAGCCGTGTTATGAGTAAGATATCTAGTCATGACAGTAAGACCCATGAGTGTCATGTGGGTCTTAGGAAGATCTTCAGGCCAGTAGATTTGTCTTGTATCTCTCTTTCCTGGCACTACCTGCTTTCCATGGAGCCACATGCATATATAGAAACGTAGGAAGGATTTTGTTTTCAGGACTTCTTGAGTATTCTAACAAAGGATATTCTGTTTATCTGAGAAGTCAACGCATATGTGATTGTGTATCTATGCACAGGGGTATGTGTGTGTACTTTGAAGGTGTTTGTGTATGTATGTGGGGGGCTTATGGGAATTCATGCATAGCTGTGTTGGTGTGTTTGTATGAGGATATAGGTATGTGTGTTATATGGATATACAAATGTATATGTGTATGCACACATGTGTATATTAGTTTAAATAACTCTCCTACTTACATTTGTCATTCATTATTTTCCTTTTCTGTCATCTTAGCTAGTCTAATAATTGTGAAGTGGTCTCTCAGAGTCATTTTGATGATCATTTTTCTAATCATTTGTGATTTAGAGCATTTTTTCATATGATCTTGGGCAAGTAACGAGGCATTTGTATCATCATCTGTAAAATGAAGGGCTCAGACTATGATTTTTAAAAATAAATAATTTTATTAATATTTTATTTTTATATCACCCGTGTTTTTCAATCTGTCCCTTCTCCCCACTTAGCCATTCCTTATAATAAAACATTAAAAAGAAATAAAAGGGGGGAAAGCAGCTAAGTAAAACTAATATATCAACTGATTCTAACAATACATAGAATGTTGCATACCCATACTCTTCTATCTGTAAAAAGAAAGGGGGAAGGTACATTCTCATATTTCTTTTTTTTTTTGTTTTTGTTTTTTGGGGGGTTTTTTTGTGGGGCAATGAGGGTTAAGTAACTTGGCCACAGTCACACAGCTAGTAAA
Source organism: Dromiciops gliroides (assembly GCF_019393635.1). Taxonomy (NCBI): domain Eukaryota; kingdom Metazoa; phylum Chordata; class Mammalia; order Microbiotheria; family Microbiotheriidae; genus Dromiciops; species Dromiciops gliroides. Next base: position 199,666,187 of record NC_057865.1, read on the forward strand.
TGTCAAATGTATGAAGCCGGATTTGAAGTCAGGTACTCTTGAATTCAGGGTGGTTGCTTTATCCACTGCACCACCTAGCTGCCTCCATTCTCATTTTTCTTGGTGTGTTTTTTTTGCAGGGCAATGAGGGTTAAGTGACTTGCCCAGGGTCACACAGCTAGTAAGTGTCAACTGTCTGAGGTCAGATTTGAACTCAGGTCCTCCTGAATCCAGGGCCAGTGCTTTATCCACTGTACCACCTAGCTGCCCCCCATTCTCATATTTCTTAATCAGTCTGCTCTTTATGGTTACCCACCATTCAGTTTTGATTTTTGTTTTTATTATTCTTTCCATTTACATTTTTGTAGTCATTGTATACATTGTTTTTCTGGTTCTACTTATTTCTGGACTTTAATTTTTAAGGTCTTTTCTAGCTTTAAGTCTTAGGATAAACCTATGATGACAGCATGTATATATTTGGCCTTGTATTTGGATCCAGTCCACATGTGTTTTATATAAAGAGTGATAAGTATAATCAGTGTTTACTTAGGTCATCTGCTTCTTAGTGAACTATTCTATCTAGATCTAGACCTTTATCTGAACTGGTTTGCACCTCAACCCTAGTGGCCTTTGATTACAATGGAAGTTTGGAGAGAATGTGAATGACTAGCAGTCAGTAGCTATCATCCCAGCTCCTGAAAAATCAACAGTAAAACCTCTAGTCTATGTGCATGATGGATTAGAAGAAAGAGAGTTGGAAAGAAGAGAGCTTTTGATTTGTGTTTTCTGAAAATTAATGAATGCAGGCTTCTGAGAGAAGTGCTGCCTAAAGGGCTTAGTGGTCCTCAGAAGCTGGAAGGGCAGCAGCTGCCTGTGGACAAGCTATAGTCTGATAATAAACTGATTGAAGATGGAGCCATGAAGACAGATGATCCTGACTAGGCCTGTGGAGCTGTGATTAATTCTGGGACTTCCTGGAGAGGTTCCCTCCAGGCCTGATCCAGGCTGGCTTCCTTTCTCTCTTTCTGTAAATGACTGGGAAGCTACTGAACTTTGGGAGAAGCAAGTCCTGTCCCTAGGAAAGAAGGGAAAAGGTGAGGGGGGTGAAGGAAGAGCTGCTTCAGGGAGATTTTGGATTGTCCAAAGACATTGAGTTTCCTCTTCCCTAAGGTTTCTGTAGTACATGATATGTTTTTTATGTTTGTATAAAGAAATGTGGGTTCTTTTTCAAAAAATCAATATTATTTTATTTTCAATTCCAAATTCTCTCCCTCTCTCCACTCCTCCCTCACCTATTGAAAAGGAAGAACATTTCAAATATGAAGTAATGAAAAAATATATTTCTGCATTAGCTTATATTCCTGAAAAAAAGAGAAAAAAGTATGCTTCATTATTGACTCTAAGTTCATCAGTTCTATATCTGGAGGGAGATAGCATTTTCTTTTTAAGTTTCTTCTTTGGAACTGGTGGTGGGTTATTGTATGGATCAGAGTTACTAAGTCTATCACAGTTGATCATCTTTAAAATATTAGTATTACTGTGTTCTGCTTACTTCCTTCTGTATCAGTTTATACAAGTCTTCCTAGATTTCTCTGGAACCATCAGTTTCACCATTTCTTACAATACAGTTGTATTCCATCACATTAATTTACCATAAGTTGTTCAGCCATTCCTCAAGGGAAAGAATTGGTGATAAGGTTCCCTTCAGTTTCCAATTCTTTCCAAACACAAAAAGAGTTGCTATAAATATTTTTATGCATTTAAGTTCTCTTCATCTTTCTTTGAGTTCTTTAGGGTATAGGTCTAGTAGAGGTATCATTGGATCAAAGGATATTCACAGTTTAATAGCTTTTTTAGGCATAGTTCCAAATTGATGCACCAACAGTGCATTAGTGCACCTATTTTCCCACATCTCTTCTAGCATTTGTCATTTATGTCATCTTACTTAATCTAATGGTTGTGAGGTGGTATCTCAGAGTTTTTTTAATTTACATTTCTCTAATTATTAGTGATTTAGAGCATTTTTTCATGTGAAAATTGATAGCTTTGATATCTTTCTCTGAAAACTGACTGTTCATATTCTCTGACCATTTATCAATTTGGGAAATAGCTCTTATTCTTATAAATCTGGCTCAATTCCCTATATATTTGAGAAATGAGACTTTTATCAGAGAAATTTGCTGCAAAGATTTTTTCCAGTTTCCTGATGAAATGTGGACTCTTTAGAAAACATTTGAGGCAATTCTAGAAGTAGCCCAATGAAGCAGAAAGATCACTGGACTTAGAACCGGAAAACTTGAATCCAAGTTCCGGTCATTAGGAGTATGACCTCAAGGAAATCACTTTGCCTTTGAATGTCAATTTCCTTATCCATAAATGGGGATAATAATAATATCAATCTTTACCCTCAAGGTTTTGTGAGGAGGACATTTTATAAAGCTTTATAGAAATGTGAGTAATTATGATCTTTTCTTCTTGGTACCATCTGTACTAATCTGTGTACTTTGCACCTTTGGTTTCTGTAATGCCTCTCTATGTAAGGGATGGTACTGATGATTAGGGAATAATGCAATCACTTGAGGATGAATGTATGGCAGGACCAGAGTCTGAAAAGGGAACTTTGCAAAGAAGATGCCAGAAAGTGGGGGCAGGTTTGAGAAAGGGAATGCTTCTCCACTTCTCATAGTCAAAGATGGCAGCCATATTTAATGGAGCTGATGCCAACTTCACAATAGGAACAGCAGGGCATTCCAGGAAAGACCAGCTTAGATTAGTGACTGGTCATTTTCCACTAAAGTTCTCAGACACAACTATCAACTCTAGACTTCATAAATTCATAATACTCTGCTTCATGGACTGTTTATAAATTCTATAGATTTATCCTTGCCATATAATTTCCCAAGAGTAGAGGTGACTAAAGCCTATTCCTCCTGTAGTTCCTGCTTTGTGATATTCATTCTTGGGGCATCAATCATTCTCTCTCTGCTCTTTAATTTCTTCCTTTCAACTGACTCCTTCCTCACTTCCTTCAAATGTTATGGGTTCTCTTCCATTTTTAATCAACCTCTTGACCTTGTCATGCCTTTGAACCACCATCCTATATTTTTGTTCTCTTTCATTGCATACTCAAAGTGTTCTTATGCTTGCTACCCCTCCTCATCATTTAATTACTTCTTAATTCCTTTAAATCATACTTCAAAAACCCCCCAACACTACTAAAAGTGCTTTCTCAAAAGTAACCAACAATCTCTGAACATCTCAATTTGATATCCTTTGCTCAGTTCTCATCCCATTTGACCTCTCTGTTAGCTTTTGAAACAGATGGCAATTAGTTTCTTGTGAATACTTTATCCTTTCTTGATTCCGTGATACAGCCCTGGCCTTTCCTTATTCCTTACCTGTATTCCCTCCATCCCCCACTGCCACCTAGCCACCGGTACCTTTCCCTATTCTTGAAATTACCTTGTATATTCTTCTGTATATACCTGTTGTCCTGCAGTTGACTGTTTCATCTTTGTCTCTCTATTTCCAGTGATTAGCAGAGTTCCTGGCACAGAGTGGATGCTTAATAAATAATTATTGATTTAACTGATTAGTTGTCCTCTCCTGGATCTTCTACCTTTCTAATCTCTTTTGCTGATTCATTATCCATCTTCTGTTCCCTAAACAAGGAGTTCCCTCAAGTATCTTCCCAGGAATATATTCTCTTCTCTTTCTGCACTTTCTCCCTTGGTGGTCTCATCAGTTCCCATGAATGTGAGTACCATCTGTATGTAGATGTCCTATAAATGTATATAACCAGCCCTAATTACTCTCCTGAATTCTAGTCCCACATTGCCAACCAACTGATAGACTTCTCTAAAGAATATCTCAAGAATGTCATGCTCAATATATCCCAAATAGAACTCATCCTCTTCTCCCTTAAATCTGTCCCTCCTCCTACTGAATTTTAATTTGTTTTTAATTTTTATTGCTCTCTTTTGTTTCTGTCACCTTCATGTCACAAAATCCTTCTCCCTATAAAAAAGAATAATAACAAGTGTATCCTCCCTATAATAAAAAAGAAAAAAAACCAAGTTTATTAATATGAACCAAGATATCACTTGAGTCTTGAAAATGTATACAATGTTCTACACCCATAGTTTCCCACCTCTATAAAGAAGAAAGAGAAATGCAACTCTTTTCTGGGACCATTTCTGTTGCTCATTATAATTACATAGCATTCATTTCCTACCCACCCCAATTTTTATTGTTTGTTTCCCATTCCCATTGTTGTCATCGTGTACATTGTTTTATAGTTTCAACTTCCTTTCTGTATCAATTCATATTGTCTTCCCATGTTTCTCTGATCTCCTCATTAATTTCTTATATCACAGTAATATTCATTACATGAATGAACCACAACTTGTTTATCCATTCCCAATCAATGGGCATCTCCTTTGTTTCCAGTTCCTTGACCAAAAAAAGTATGGTTATGAATATTTTGATGTATATAGGGTCTTTTTCCCCTAGTCATTAACCTCTATGGACTAGCAGTGGGGTATGTGGATCAAAGAGTATGGACAGTTTAGTAATTTTCTTTGCATTATTTCAAATCACTTTATAAATAATTAGATCAATTCATAGATCCATCAGAAGTCCCTGTCTTTCCTCAGCCCCCTCTTCCCCAATTTGCTTTTTTTCATAGGATTTTAGGATCATAAATTTAGATCTGGAGAAACCTGGAGGCCATCTAATCCAGTTTCCTCATCCTTCAGTCAAGTTGCCTTAGGTCACACAGGGTAGTAAACATCTAATCTAGATTATAGTTTGGGATCACGTCTATTCCTTATTTGGATAGTAATTCTGCTCTATTATAACCAAGAACAGTGCCCAATCTTATCTTTTTCTAATTGTTTTTATGGAATGAACCTTAATATTCCCTGTATCTGTTGACTATCCTTCTTATAACCTTGTAATTATTCTTGACTCTTCCTCTCTTCTTTCTATGTCCTTTCAGTTACCAAAAGCCTGCCAATTCTAGAACCAAAAACAACACTCCCATTTATCCATTTCTCCCTGCTCACATAATGACAAAAATCCTAGTTTTGGCCCTTATAATCTTTCACTAAGACTATTGTAATAATTTCCTAATTTGTCTTGTTTCCAGCCTCCCCTCTCTAATTCATCACTTCATGAAAACACTGAAAAGCAATGAAGGGGAAAAACAAGTTTACATAAAGGTTGTTGAGAGGTTCAATTAAGTCAGTGCATGCTGAGAACATTTGAGGATGAAAATGGAAGAAAAGACAATAAGCAAAATAAAAATGGAAAAGATCTGTCAAGGTTTCGATAATGAATTATTTTTCCATAACCTTGTTCGATGATCCTCTTATTATTAATATCAAACAAGGCATAAGACATGGAAACAACTGAGCACCCAAGGTGTTTGCCACCATCATGGGGGATGTTCTTATACAAAGGGCAAGCATAAATGGCATTCCTTGGGGCAGCTAGGTGGCGCAGTAGATAGAGCACCGGCCCTGGATTAAGGAGGACCTGAGTTCAAAGCCAGCCTCAGACACTTAACACTTACCAGCTGTGTGACCCTAGGCAAGTCACTTAACCCCAACTGCCTCACCAAAAAAAATAATAAATTTTTAAAAATGGCATTCCTTATTAAATAATGAAGCCATCTAGATACTCCTATCTGAGGATAACATTGTGCTGATTGCACCAAGTCCAGAGACTCCTAAATGAGACCCATTTCTTTTTTTGGATAGGATTATTAGACAAGTGGATCGGGGAATGCTATAAACATATATTTCAGCATAACATTTGTCAAAGCTTCTTATGCTATTTTTTTTTAGTGAGGTAATTGGGGTTAAGTGACTTGCCCAGGGTCACACAGCTAGTAAGTGTCAAGTGTCTGAGGCCGGATTTGAACTCAGGTCCTCCTGAATCCAGGGCTGGTGCTTTATCCACTGCACCACCTAGCTGCCCCTCTTATGCTATTTTCGTGGACAAGATGGAAAGATGTAAAATAGATGATAGTACAGTTAGATAGATTTGGAACTAGTTGAAAGACCAGAATCAAAGGATACTAATTAATGACACCAAGTCAATTCGGAAGGAGGTCACTGGTAAAGAATCCTAAGGATCTATCCTTGGTTCTTTGTTCTTCGGTATTATTCTTAACAATTTGGACGGTAGCATAGCTAATTGATGGCTTAAGGCTTAACAACTTTGTAGATAGGTAATATGAGGCTAGAAGGATATGAAAATATCTCAGCAGTTTAGAATATTATACAAATATATTAAAAGTAGGCTTGATAGTGATAAATGTAGTTTCCTTCACTTGGGTTAAAAAAGATCAATTTTCCAAGGACTATATGGCTGGACAGGAATTTATTTTTGTTAAAGATCAGGGATTTTTAGTGCGTTTCAAGTACAATAGGAGTAAAAAGTGGAATATGATAGCCAAAAAAACTAATGTTATCTTGGTTTGTATTAAAGACAGTCGTAGTATTTAGAACAAGATAGAGGATAACATTTGTTGTTGCATTTTTGTTGTTGTTGTTTATTCTTTCTTGTGTTATTTCCTTTGTTCTGATTCTTCCTTTACAACATGATTAATGTGGAAATATGTTTAACATGATCGTAATGTATAGCCTATATCAGCTTGCTGGCTTTGGGAGGGGGTAGGGAAGGGAGGGTGAGAGAAAAATTTGGAACTCAAAAAATATCTTTATATGTAATTGGAAATTTTTTTAAAAAAGTCACTCAACCTCTCCCTGTCTCAGTTTTTTTAACTGCAAAGTGGACATAATAACTATACCTACCTCCCAGGGTTGTTATGGAGATCAAAAGAGATAACATTTGTAAGGTGCTTAGCATATTGTCTGATGCGTAGTGACACTCAATAAATGCTTATTTCCTTCCTGATGGCACCACTGTAATCCTCCTTGGTCAGACTACATCTAGAATGTTGTGTTCAGTTATTCGCTCTACATTTTAAGAAAGACATTGAGAAGTCAGAGAGCACTGAGAAGAGGGCAATTAGGATGATGAAAGCCTTCCAAGATCTGACAGTATAAGAATTAGTTGAAGGAGCTATTTGTTTAATCTGGCAGAGAGAAGAAGAGATCCCAGTCTTCACTCATTGGAAAAATTGTTATATGGCAGAGGAATAAGTCTTGTTTTGCCTGCCTCTGGAAGATGGAAATAAGAATAAAAGGTGGAAAGTTCAGAGAGGTACATTTAGAGTTTATGTAAGGAACAACTCCCTAACAATTAGAGTTATCCAAAAGTGGAATGATCTGCCTTAGGAGTCAGTGGGTTCCTCCTTCATTTAAGATCTTCAGAAAGAGGCTCAATGAATACTTTGGCAGGGGTGCAGTAGTGGGGATTCTCAGCTAGATGATTTCTGAGATACTTCCCGACCCTGAGATTCTGTGTTTGTGTCAATCTTGTTCTCTCAAGAGTTTCATTCTTCCTACCAGGGACAGCCCTATTAAAATTCTTCATCATGACATGTAGTAGCAGCAAGCATGTTTTATTTTGTTTTTGTTTTTGTTTTTTTGTAGGGCAATGAGGATTGTGACTTGCCCAAGGTCACACAGCTAGTAAGCGTCAAGTGTCTGAGGCTGGATTTGAACTCAGGTCCTCCTGAATCCAAGGCCAGTGCTTTATCCACTGCACCAACCTAGCCGCCCCCAAGCATGTTTTATACTGGAATAAAACAATTGGCTTTATAGTCAAGAGACTGGAATTCACATTTTGGCTCTATCCCTTATTGGCTAGATGGCCATGGGCAAATCACTTCATCTCTCTGGGCTTCAGTTTCCTCATTTGTAAAATCAGGGGTAGTGGTAGGCTTGGTTATTTCTAAGGTCCTCCCCATCTTTAACAATTTATTACTCCATAACTCGATTACTTCTATGTTATATCACATCGCACCAAGGAATAGAGAGATTTCATTTGTTTGTCTCCTCTCTCACGCCAATCTCCACCCCACATTGGGAAGGGTGGGTAGATGAAGTGTGAAAAGAGAATTAATATTACTTCTGATAGTTATAGCAGCTGAATTTATTCCCCAGGGATACTGTTCCTATGTGGAAGAGAGGTAATTATGATTTTAATTACCTTATGGAACTTCATAATTTTTTCCAAGGAATTTTACAATATTATCACATTTGGTCCTTATAACAACCATGCAAGATAGCTGGACAAATGTTGCTATATCCATTGCTCAGGAGAGAAAAATGAGGTCCAAAACTTAAGAGAAAAAAAAGAGAAAAAGCAGCTGAGTTAGACCAAGTATATAAAGGGGAAATCCATGCTAGAGAGAGCATTGAGAGACTGATATAGAAAGTGTCTAAAGGAGGGAAGACACTACAAGTATAGAAAAAATCTAACACCTTATTAGTACCTTAAAAAAGGAGGCTAAGAGAATATCAATAACTACTCCTCTATATGTCTCCCATCTATTCGAAATCTTTTTGAAGATCAGCTATACAAAAATTGAAGGAAGCCTTGAAGAGAGTATTCACAGGAAACAAGCCAGCTTTTGTAAGTGATAGTCAACAATGGAATACACATTTGCCAATTCACAAATAACTAAAAGTTGGAAAGAATATAATATCCAATTGTGCTTATTGTTGGTTTTAAAAAATGTTTTATTAATATCTTGGTTTCTTTCTTTCCAAGCCACACTCATGCATGTGCATACACATACCCTAGTTTACCTCCAAAAAACCTTTCCTGATTAACGTCACTTACTAATGATCACTTAGGATCGTAAATTTAGAGCTGGAAGGGATATTAAAAGGTCAGTTAGTCAAACCCTTTATTTTATAGAAGAAGAAATCCACCCCCCTCCCACAAAGAGCCATCCTTTATACAAAGATTTAAAAAAAGGAGGAAGAAGAGAAAAAGAATGAAAAACTTATCAATGCACTTTAAAAATTCCAATAATATCGTCAATGTTCCATATGCATGGACCCCCCAAAGGAGTTGGAGAGGGTGTCTTCTTATAACTTTTCTTTGGAGTTAAACTTGTTTTTTATAGTTTTGCAGCATTAATTTTCAATTATTTTGTGGTTTTCTTTCCATTTCCATTGGTATAGTAATTATTTATATTGTTTTCTTGCTCTGTTTACTTCACACTGCATTAGTTCATTTAAGTCCATTCTTCTCAGTATTCATCATATTTGTTGTTTCTTACAGCAAAATAGTATTCTATTACATTCATGTACCATAACTTGTCTAGCCATTCCCCAAAATACCTACTTTACTTACAGTTGTTTTCTACCATAAAAATGCTACTATGAAGGATGTAAAAAATATGTATATATACACACATATACATACATACATACATATATATGTGTATATATATATATATATAATAGTATATATATATATGGAGCATTTCTTTCTTTTTTTTTTTTTTGGTGAGGCAATTGGGATTAAGTGACTTGCCAGGGTCACACAGCTAGTAAGTGTTAAGTGTCTGAGGCCAGATTTGAACTCAGGTACTCCTGACTCCAGGCCAGTGTATGCACTGCGCCACCTAGCTACCCAGCATTTCTTTTTAATGATAGTTAAAATCATTATAGTATATGCCTAGCAGTAGAATCTCTGGGTCAAAGAGTATGGGCATTTTAGCCACTTCATTTGGATAATTTCAAATTGCTTTCCAGAATGGTTGTATCAATTTACAACTCAACTAACAATGTATTTAAGTGTACTTGTCTTTCCATAATCCCTTCAACACTGACCCATCCCACACTTTTTCTCCCTGTGAAGTAAAGCTGAAGGTTGTTTTGAATCGCTTTTTCCTCATTAGTATTTGGAGCATTCTTTCCATGGTTTTCCAATAATTTGCAATTCTTTTGAGAATTGTTTGTTACCACTGGCAGATGTCTTTTGGCTTTATATTTTTCTGTTAACTGTCTGTATGTATTGGACACCAAATCATAATCTGATAAATTTGGTATGAAGATTTTTATTCCATTCTACCTCTTCTATTCTTATTTACAATGTATTGATTTTGCTTATTGTTTGTCGATTATAGAGAAAACATAGGATTCAGTAGAACAAAATGCTACCATAGATATTTTCAATCCATACAACAAATCATTCAGGACTCCTTGGAGGATATAACAACAGAAATAATCCTTTTTAATGACCCTCTTATAATAAACATAAGGTGAAGTATAAAAGAGGGAGATATATGCTTGCCAAATGTATTCACCATGATAATGGAGAAATGCTAGCACATTTTCTAGATGTTCCTATTTATGGATGACGTTATGTTGACTGCATCAATCACCAAGGCATTGCAGAACCTCCTGGAAGAGATCTGTAATCACTCAAAGGAGTTTGGCATATTCGTACGCATAGACAAGACCAAATAGAGTATCCATATGTCCAGACTTCAGCATACAGTTGTGTAGACACCCTAGTGAGTATGTCCAGTAGTATGTATACTTGGGACAAATAATAACATATGCACAATGGACTGACCTGGAGTTGAAAAAGAGAAGGGTGGACAGGGTTGCCTTTAGGAAATTTAAGGCTCTTTGTTGACTCTAAGCTTCATATGAAGCAAAGGCTCCTTTGTTCCATATAAAGATCATATGGCATTGAGACATGGAGTGCCACTGCCTCCAGAGAACTAAAGATGAGCATCACACAGAAGGTAAAAAAAGGTCCATGGTGGATGTGAGCAGGCTGCAATATATAACCAATAAGGAACTTCAAAGAAGAGGAAGACTAAAAGATCTTATCAAGGAATTGTTAGGAAGAGAAGATGGACTGCAAGATCAAGGAAACTTCTAGATGTTGGGAGAAAACAAGGAAAGCCTTGGAAACATTGGGTATACGCCTTTTGGAGGAACATGGACAGGAGTCATAGAAGACAGGAATGTATTGGGTGTGATTTGAATCATTGAATTGGATCGATGAGATCACAGAACCATTTGAGTATTTGAATATTACTGTGTGCTAGCCACTCAGAGGACAAATGCAAAAAGTGAGAGATTCCCTGCTCTTGAAGCAGGACCAGAAGTTAAGAATACCCTGAAGGACCAAGCTGAGCCAATTGACATGGTGTCTTTTTTAATTTATAAGGCAAAGAAAATAGAAATAGGATGAAAATTTTAATTTCAAAGTAAAATTATAATAAGATTTTTGTGTTAATTGATATGTCTGGGACTCCTAGTGTTAAGGAGGCTTACATTTTATTTTATTTTATTATTTTAGGAACCTTATGTTTGAATGGGGGGGAGGGACAATATTAGAATGATGGTGACCAAAGGTGCAATTTGGTCAGAGAAGTCAAAGGGATGGTGAGTTGATCCAGAGGGAATGTTACCATTCAGTTTCTGTGTTAATGGTAAAGGGATAGTAGATGCCATGGGCAGAAGGGCACATAGTAAGATGGCTGAAAGGGATATGAAGTCAAGTGTTTACCTCTGTGGCCCTCAGTTCCTCCTCCATAAAATAGAGGGATTGAACTAGATGACCCTTTAAAATCCCTTCCAACTCAAAATCTATGATCTTGAGTGGGGTTAATCAGAAAAGGTTTCTTGCAGGAGGTAAAAAAAATTAAAGGAAATTTGAATAACAGTCTCTATCTGCCCTATAAAGATGGGAAACTAGGGGTGTGTGGAGGGGTGGAAAGAAAGAAGGGCAAAGACAGTTGATAGACAAAAGCCAGAGGAAGCTGAAAAGAAATGATTCTCCTTCCATTGCCTTCTTGTAGGCAATCTGAGTGAACACTGGACTAAGAGACCATGTTTTCATGTCCTGGCTTTGCTACTTATTAGCTGCATAATCTTGGGCAAGTCACTTAATTTCTGAGCCTGGACCTGGAGTCAGGAAGACCTGAGTTTAAATCCAGCCCCAGACACTTACCAGCTATGTGATCATGGGCACGTCACTTAACTTCTGTCTGCCTCAGTTTCCTCATCTGTAAAATAGTAGGAATAATAGCACCTGCCTCACAGGGCTGTTGTGAGGATCAAATAAGATAACATAAAGTGCTTTACAAACCTTAGATACTATATAAATGTGAACATTCATTATTATGGTCAAGTGCTGTGTGACCTTGAATAAATTATAGCTCTTCTGGGTCCATTTCTTTATTTATAAAGTGAAGGGGTTGTTCTAGATAATGACCTCAAAGGTTCCTCCTAACTTTAATAATCAGTGAACTGTCCAGTCCTTCTTTCCACTTGAATAAACAGGATGGTTTTCTTCTTCCTGCTCTTTCCTATTTTAATTTTTTCCCAGGGTAATCCTCCCTCATCCTGTCCACTGCAGTGCAGCATGGCATAGATGGTCACCTCTTATAAACTATTTTTACCACAGTATAGAGAGATGCTTGGGGGCAGAAACTAAATATAGATCAATTAAATTGCAGGTGTGATCGTCTTCTTTGACTCAATTAGCTTGACACAGGTTGAAAGCATTAATCATTCTCTTTTAGGTACTTCCTGTTTCAGCCTTGGTGAGGTAGAAGGCTGCTGTTTTAGCCCTAACCCTTGGCATCACTATACTTTCTTGCTTCCATCCTCCAGTTTAAGGATAAGCTGTTTCCTCAGGTCCTTTGGTTCTGAGGGAATCAGCTTCCTTTCTTGTCTGGTCCATCCCCCTACATCCCCTCAAAGTCACTTGAAACCCTTAATATGTGATTGTTGTCTGGGCTCTGCCCACAGAACTAGCCTTTTTCTCTGGTCTAGGCACTCTACATTCTGCTCAGCTCACCAGACCTGAGCCTCATGTGCACATACTGCATTCTCCCCAGCTCTCCATTCTTTTATCAGGATAAGGGAGTGGAAAGAGTCATGGGAACATACATCAAGAGCTGGAAGGGACTTCAGAAGCCATCTAGTCAAACCCCCTCCCCCATCTTTAAAAAAATAATTATTTTATTTTTAAAATAATAACAATTTTTATTTAAAGTTTTGAATTCCACAACTTATCATTCCTTTCCTCCCTGCTCTGAGGCAGTAAGCAATCAGATATAGGTTATACATGTGCAATTATGTAAAACATTTCCATATTAGTCATTTTGAACAAGAAAACTTGAATAAAAGATAAAAAGAAAAGAAAAGTGAGAAGTAGCCTGCTTCAGTCTGTGCTCCATCGATATCAGCTCTTTCTTTGGAGGCGGATGCTATGTTTCACCAGTAGGGCCTTTGGGATGGTCCTTGGATAATTGTATTGTTGAGAATAGTTAAGCCATTAACAGTTCTTCATCAAACAATATTGCTGTCTCTCTGCATAATGTTCTCTGATTCTGCTCTCTTCACTATACACCATACAGGTCTTTCCAAGCCTATCTGAAATCATCCTGCTTGTCATTTCTTATAGCATAATAATATTCTATTACAATCATATACCATAGCTTGTTTAGGCCATTCCCCAATGGAGGGGCATTCCTTTGATTCCAATTCTCAGCCACCACAAAAGAGCTTGCTATCAATATTTTTTGTACAAAGAGGTCTTTTCCTCCTTTTTGTCCAACTCCCCTATCTTACAAAGGAATAAACTAATGCCCGGGGAGGTTAAAGGACTTGATGACAGACATACAGATATTAGAGTAAGAGGAAGCATTTGAACCCAGATTCTCTGACTCCAGATCCTGTGCTCTTTCCCACTATATCTTGGATTCAGAAAACTACTGTGTAAATCCTGGTTCTGACACTTGCTATCTATATGACCTTCAGCAAGAGCCTCTCAAAGACTTTGTTTTCTCATCTGTAAAATGGTAATACGAGTGGCAATGTGGTACTGTGAATCGAGCATTGGCTTCTGAATCAGGAAGACCTAGGTTCAAAGGCTGCCTCTGACACATACTGGCTGTGTGGCCCTGAGCAAGTCACTCAACTTCTCACTGTCCCCAGGCAACTCTCAAAGTGTACAGGAGGTGAGGGGTCTTCCTCAAAAGGAGCTCCTTACAAGCATGATGCTACCCTACAGGTACCATCAGAAACAAACAAAGCAATATTTACACTTTGTAAACTTGTAAATGCTCTGTAAATATGAGTTATTAATCAGGGGGTATGCTAGAGCCAGACTGAACTAGGGTCTTAAGGCAATTCTCAATGTGAACATTTCCAAGTTGGAAATTGAGCAAATGCTACAAATTGGGCTAGATTTATTGTTTTGTTGATTGTCTAGACTAGATTGTTCTAGTAATAAAGAAAATATTAATACTGCAGATTAAACTTTAAAGTGCGTTGTGCATACTTTGGGAGGGGATCCAGTTGTTAAAAATTTACCAGCACACCACTGATTCATTATCCTTGGAAATGCTTTAAGCTTCTTTATGAATGTCTCCAGGAGCTCTTGGGTCCCGGTTCACATCAGCCCACTAAAAATTCTCATGGCTCAGGTCCTTTTCTAAATAGGAACCACTGAATGCTATTCAAGGCAATGCTTAGATATAGCCAGCACAGGAGAAAGACAAAGTCTTCCTATGCACAGGGGATGCTCTTTCCATACTATCAATGGGAAAGCAGTCATACTCCTAGGACTGCATTCTAGCTGCCCTTTACATCCTCCTCCTCTGCCCCCTAAAGCTGCCAAAGATGGTTCCTTGCAGAGCGCTGATGGAACATGCTGTTTGGAGATGTCATCTGCTTGGGTCATTCCCTCTGATTAGCTTACAAGCTATTGTTCATTTCCTGGGATATTTTCTTTGATATGTTGCCAACTGTTGGCTCTTTATACACAATTCTTCACTGAGTCAATGCAGTTTGCTGTTTTTTTGCTGAATGCAGTGTCCTCTGCAGTCTTTCTCCACATTAGAGTTGTTGCTGCTTTTTTGTGAACATGCCTTGCTCCAGTCCTTTTGTGAATCAGCCCCTCAGCTTTACTAGATGAGTGCTAGGATTTTTTCTTTAACACAAAACTTACATATTCAAAAAAGATTTATTGAAAGGTATTCTTTATAACTGACAGGGGCCTCCAGAGGGTCAGAGATGAAGGTGCCAGAGGTGGTCCTTCAAAATCTCTAAATCTGCATCCGGTGAGTAGCCACTACAAATATCCCACAACTTTCCCCCTTTTTGTATAGGGAAAAGTCCCATTCTGACATTAGTTAATCAGTTTTTCTCATTTCCAAAGATCCAGGACAGTGTTTAGAGGGAGAAGTAAAGTGTTATCTGTTACCTTTGCTATTAGATCTATACTTTTGGGATCTTTGAACATTGTAATTGGTCGTTGGGGAAAGGATGGAGAAAGCAGATGCAGGGAGAACTTCTGACTTACCCATCACTAACTTTTTATGTGTTGTTGTTCAGTCATTGCTATTGTATCTGACTCTTCATTACCCATTTAGAGTTTCTTGGCAAAGATACTGGAGTGGTTTGCCATTTTCTCCTCCAGCTCAATTTACAGATGAGAAACTGAGGCAAATAGGGTTAAATGACTTGGCCAGGGTCACACAGCTAGTAAGTGTCTGAGGCCAGAGGGAGATGAGTTTTCCTTACTCCAGGCCTGGCGCTCCATCTACTCTACCACTTAGCTGCCCCCAACTTTGTACTTACTTTCCTTGGCATTCAAGGCTTTGATCAGTCCCTGAGAAATCCTATCCTGCATGGTAGTCATGAGCTCATACAAAGACAAAAGGTGCCCAAGTTTATTTGTGGGCCAAAGTTATAATTTAACTCTTCACTCCCCTGACCTACAGATGCTAAAACATGCTGTAGGCATGGTGAATGGGTTAACTTATTCAGTATTTCTTGTATTATTGTCTCTTGGATCTATGAAATGGGCCAGCATATTCTTACTGGGTAACTAGAGTAAGCTTTACCATATCCCGCAAGTGGGTCCCAAAGAGGACATGTTGTCTGTCTTTTTAAATGCCTTGTTTCCTTCCTTCCAGCAATGAATTCAGTCATGCCTGTTATTTAGGTTGGAATGAGAAACTTCCTTTCAAATCCATCACATACCTGGCCGCTAATGTGAGAGCCATGTAAATTATCTTGTAGCTGACTTCATGCTGTCTGTTAATTCTCTTCTATGTTTCAGTTACTGTGCAGCCAGCCTCTTCCCCATAGCAAGAAGGTCACCATTCTTTTTTGAGTGTTTAACTCATAGTAAGACTGAAGGAGTTGAGAAAGGAAACTGGAGGCCTTTCCCCTGGATTCCCATGGACGCCAAAGTTACTGTTCTCTCTATACATTCATTCAATCCCCAAAGCCTGCCCTAGATGTCTCATCTTTTTTTCCTTCATAACATTAATGCACTAGATCACTCACACTTATTTATATCACGTCCCTCCTGCACCATACACTCTGAGATCCTTTATAAACTCCTAGAGCTTTGGTGAGGGTTTTATTTTGGAGGAGTGGGAAGGGGGTAGATAATCTGAAGGGAGGGACAATGTGTATGATGAAAAGTCCATAGGATTAGGAGTCAGGGGCCTTAGAGTCTGATCTTGGTTCACCCATTTAGTGAAAAGAGAAATGAGTGCATAGTCAGAAGACCTAGGGTTGAATCCCACTTCTGCATTACCTCTCTGAGTTTTTACTTCCTCACCTGTGAATTGTAGGTTTGGGGCTAAATGATATCTAAGGCCTCTTTCATCTCTGAAATGTTGTGATCCCGTGTAGCTGTGTGACCTTGGGCAAGTCATTCTATCATCCTAATGTCTCACTTTTCTCTTCTGTAAAATGTAATGTCGGCAAGATGAATTCTGAGGTTCTTTGCTTTTCTGACATTCCATGATTCCTAAGGGCCAAATACTGTCCTGCAATTATTTTTTACTTACTGGATTAGGTACAGTTCAGGATTCTTCAGAAGCAAAAATCCGTTCTGTGATTCTATGATTACTTACCCTTGCTGGGATTTCGGTGAGTGGAGCTCAGGAGAAGCTAAACATTGGAAGTAAAGTTTCTGCTTTAACACAATTTGTCCCAAGGCAAGAAAAGTGATTGAACCTTGATTCAGCTGAGGATTCCAGGACTATCTCTACTTTCCTCAAAGGGATCGGGACCCCCAAACATTGCCACCTGGACAGACAATGTGCTTCTCCTGCTTGACAAGGCTCTTCTTGTTTTCACTCAACTTTCCATTTTAATGAAATGGGAAGACAGCAATGTTGGCTTTATATCTCCCACCCTGCTAACCCACGATGAGCTAAGAATATAAAGAATCTAGATGCAAAACTCTTGGGGAGAGGGTGTGGGAAAATAATAGTTCATCTTTAGTCCTTCAATAAAGGACTCGTTTCCTAACAGTCCTATAAAGTGGGGAGTCCATTTACAGACGAGGAAGCAGATGCTGAAAGAAATGATTTACTTAAGGTCACATACTTGGGGAGTGCCACGAGCAAGGAACAGGGCCCCATCTTCTGATTCCTGTCAGGCAGCCAGGTGGTGGAGTCAGGAAGACCTGAGTTCAAATTTTGCCTCACACACTTCCTAGCTGTGCATCCTCTTCTCCATAGCAAGGAGGGGAACTGGAGGCATTTCTCCAAGGAGCTGTGTGACCCTGAGCAAGTCACCCTGTATTTGCCTCCATTTTCTCTTCTGTAATATGGGGGGTAATAATAGTGCCTGCCTCCCAGGGTTGTTGTGAAGATCAAATGACATAATAATTAATTGTAAAGCACTTAGCATAGTGCCTGGCACATTAGTAAGTGCTATATAAAGTAAACTAATATTATTATTACTACTTGACAAGGACATTACAACTGGGGATCATTTGTGAGCATTTGAGAAAAAAAGATAAGTTTAGCTGTAAGAAATTGTAAGGAAATCTTTTGGGGGGTCTAAAATAACTTATTCATGGGTTGATTACAGAAGTCTTCCTTCCTTTCTGTCATTTGAATTGGCTGTCATTGGAACAGCTGACCTGGCCGCATAGCTTTTGTCTACTTGCTCAGAATCCTACAAACCCGAATGTTTACCCTAGAATCCTGAATAGTGTAAAGTAGATTGCTGGTCAACCTGGCAGCACCTTATGGACATCCAATGTGAGTGGAGTCCTGCCCAAAATCTTATTAGAGCGATTCAGAAGAGAACTCCCTCCAACCTGTGTCATATATGAAAGGAAATCACTGGGGCCCAAGGAGGTAAAGTGGTTGGTACTAATTATAACAGGATGATTCACGAGAGCATGAGCTTCCTTTCAATGGAAGTGTTCAAGGAGAAGCTGGATGACAACATGCCACTTGTGTGGTAATGACAGTGCATTTGTTGGCAATGTCTCTGGTTACTTCCAACTCCCAATATCAGAGAATCTGAGAGTGGGAAGGGAGAATATTTAGTCTGGCCCATGTATGAATAAGAATTTCCTCTAGAGCAGACCCACCAAGTGGCCCTCCAGTTTTTAGTTGAAGACCATCGATAAGAGAACATCAACCAACTCCCAAAGTGGCCCATTTCACTTTTGGGTAGCCTTAATAGTGTTTCCTTGCATCAAACCAAAAAATTCTCCTCAGAGCCTCTCCCCTGCCCAATTGTTCTTAGTTCTATCTTCTACAGAACAAATCTGACAGCTCTTCCACCCAATATCACCACAAGCATTTGAAGATAGCTACCATCTCTGTCCCCCCTTCTCAAGTCTTTTCTTTTCTAGGTTGCCCAGTCTTACTTCCTTCAACTGATCATCAAATGGCAAGATCTTGAGGTGTTTTGCCATCCCAATCACCCTCCTCTAGACACTCTTTGGCTTATCAATACTTCCTAGACTGTATCACTTGGAACTGAATATAATATTCCAAATGTGGTGTCATCAGGGAAAAGTACAGGGGGACCTCCCTAGTCCTAGGTATTGAGACAGCGTAAGTATTTTTGGCTGCCAGATCATATAGTTGACTTGTATTGCATTCACTAAAGCCCCCAGATCTTTCTCAGACAAGCTACTCTCTAGAAATGTGTTTCCCATCTGATACAAGCAAAGTTAATTTTGGGCCTATTAAATTAAAATTAAATTAAATTGAGCATCATGTTAAATTCAGCCCAATATTCTAACCTTTCTAGATCTTTTGGTGATTCTGACTTTGACATCTAACATTGTTAGCTATCTCTCTCAACTTTGTGTCATCTACAGATTTTTAAAGCATACCATTAGTAGTTTTATTCCAAGTTACTCATTAAAAATATTAAGCAATAAAAGATCAAAAATAGACCCCCTAAGACTTTCTACTGAAAACCTCTTTCCAGGTTACATGGAGCCATAAATGACCACTCTTTGGGTCCTGCCAGGCAACCTGTTCTCAATTACTATATTGTCATATTATTTAACCCATATCTCTCCATCTTTTCTAGAAGAATAGGTAGTATGACACAATTTGTCAAATGCTTTCCTAAGATCTAGGCAAACTAAAAATGCAACTTTCCTTCCCCTACCACCCTAGGATGCCTATCAAAAAAATGAAATGATGATAGCTTGACATTACCTGTTCTTGATGTAGCTATGTTGTTGACTGATCACTGTTTCCTTTTTAGATATTTACTAATTACCCTTTATTTATAATTTTGCCAGGAATGTAAGTCGTGATCATTTACCTACAGTTTGTAGATTCCATTCTCTTTTCTTTGAATATATAGATCAGATTGTCCTTTTGGAGTTCTTTGGCACCTCTATAATTCTTTTTTTTTAGCTTATAATTCTTTATAACCTTTCAAAGCTTCCCTGACAATAGCTCAGGACGTCACAGGAGTTAGGGTTTTCTGTATATAGGATGCAACTATTCTGGGTTCTAGTGACTTGAAATCATCCAACATAGATTTTGTCTTGCTAGTTATCTTGCATATCGACTCCCTATTGGCTACTTCCTGTTCTATTATTCCAATCTAAAGTTTATTTTACTTGGCAGAGAAATAAGAAGCAAATAAGAATGGAGCAGCCTTTGCTTTCCAACTTGGAGATTCAAGATTGCCTCTCTTGGAGGACGCACTTGAGGCTAGTGATTTCATCCTGGATTGGGGATGACAAGTCTGCTTCTCTTCATGGGATTTGGCACCTAATGGGTTTATTGACTCTGAAGCTGTGCTTCCAGGGAAGAGCAGAGAAAGAGGGACTGTGCTGCTTGAGAAGCCACAGGAAATGCAGGGCCCAATGGAAAAGCTGAGGAATCATTAAGAAGAGGGGCAGATTTTCTGGCTCAGAGCTTATTCAACAGGATAGTTGGACCTTAGGAATAGGCATACTAAGCGGTCCTTTGGCTTCTACTTGGTGGTATAGCCTCTTTCTTTGTGGTATGACTTTCAGGAATGACAAGGTCTTCTATTCTCCACCTATATGCCACACTACGCATTCTACAAGTATGACTTCAATACTTTGGCTTTAGCTAAAAAGGTTCTTTGCCCCTTTCTCAAAATACAAATAGCCCTTGGAAAGGTACTCTTAAGGCAAGGGTTTTTAAACTATTTTTTATCTCATGGCCTGCTTTGGGCTATCTAGTGAAGCCTATGGAACTCTTCTCAGAATAATGCTTTAAATTTCTTTTCTTTTTCTTTTTGAGGGCAACGAGGTTAAGTGATTTGCCCAGGGTCACACCTCTAGTAAGTGTCAAGGGTCTGAGGCTGGATTTGAATTCAGGTCCTCATGAATCCAGGGGCTGGAGCTTCATCATTGCGCCACCTAGCTGCCCTGCATTCAACAAAACTTTTATTAAATACTTACTGTGTATAAGGAAATGGCAAACTACTCCAGTATCGTTGTGTCAAGAAAATCCCAAATGGGGTCACTGAAGAGTTAGGACACAACCAACAATAGCAACGTGGGTACATATAATATACATGCTAATGAAGAAGCATACAAATACCTATGACACAAGGGGATTAAGATTAGTGAAAAGAAGAGCTCCAGGCAAAGTGGAATGGAGAATTTGAGGAAGGCTTCATGGAGGAGGCAAAGACTTAAACCAAAAAAGAATGGGAGGGGAATCCATTCCACTTATGGGAATCACTTGAGGAGGAATGAGAGAAAGAGCAGAAAGTGAGTGGACTCCAGAGAACAGTACAATGTGACTGGTATATAAAGTATTTCAGAGGGGGGCAGCTAGATGGCGCAGTGGATAAAGCATGAGCCCTGGATTCAGGAGGACCTGAGTTCAAATCTGACCTCAGACACTTGACACTTACTAGTTGTGTGACCCTGGGCAAGTCACTTAACCCGCATTGCCCTGCAGGAAAAAAAAAAAAAGGTATTTCAGAGGGAGTAGTGAGATAGAGCTTCTGAGACAGGTTAAAGCCAGATTATGGAGAGCCTTGAATGCTGTTTTTATTTGCTAGGAAATGAGAAAGCACTGAAGGTTTTGAATGGGGGCCAGGAAGGCAAAGGGAAGAGAATAAGCATTTCTACAGCATCTATCAGCCAGGCACTATGTAAGCACTTAACCCTGTTGGGTAGGTACTGTTATTATCCACATTTTGCACTTGAAGAAACCAAGGCAAACAGGGGTTAAATGACTTGAGCAGACGCACATAGCTGGATTTGTACTCCTGACTCCAGGCGCAGCGCTCTCTCCACTGTGTCATCTAGCTGCCTAGCCAGAATGGAGGCGTGACATGATCACAGTGGCATGTGAGGAAGCTGATTTTAGCACACAGTGTGAAAGGAGAAAGGAGAAGTGAGGGCCAGAGAAAGGGCGGTCTCGGCGGAAACTGAGCAGAGGGATTGGATGTGAGCGCTATTATGGAGGGAAAATGGACCAGATGTGGCGACTGATTGAATTTCCTATGGGAGAGAGAGGGAAGACTCAAAAAATGATTCTGAGGTGACAAGTCTGGTAGAATGGGAGAACAGTGGTGCCATCAATAGAAATAAACCTATGGGTGTTGGGGGAAAGAGGGTGAGTTCAGTTTAGACATGCTGAGTTGGAGGTGCTGCCGGGACACTTGGGTGGAGATATCCGCTAGGCAGCGATGATGCAGGACTTTATCTCCAAGATGCAGTTGGAGGTGGAGATGTAAATTTGGGAGTCATCCGCAGAGAAGCAATTAATTGAAGCCACAGGAGCGGGAAAAGTTCACCAAGGGAGAAACTGTGGAACAAGTCTGGTGTGGATTCCTTTAAGGCTTTACTCTAGTTACCAAGACTACAATCCTAGCATGCACTGCTCAGCCTCCTGGAGCCAGAGAGAAGTTGGGAGGGATCCTGAGAACTCCATGGGCCCAATTAAGGGAAGGAGTAGGAAAACGACAGTTCTGTGTTATGTAAAATTGATATGGCCCCAGGAAAAGACTAAATTGGTGCCATCATCCTGAGTCAAAAACAGAGAAGTAGTAACTGCCTATGCAGGGAAGGTGTTTCCTGGGAACAGGGGTATATTATAATGACGGTTAAGTGACTTGTCCAGGGTCACAGCAGCAGTAAATGTCAGAGGCCAGATTTGAGCTCAGGTCCTCCTGAATCCAGGGCTGGTGCTTATCCACTGCACCATCTAGCTGCCCCCCAGAATGTGTTTTAAGGGAGTGGGAATTTTATCAGAGTGGACATTCCTCTTCCGTGAAATTCTGAGGACTAATGGGGTTGGTGATAAGGATTCTGTTGGTTTGATTACAGGTTGCTTATGGTATTTGGGTTTTGGGGGGTTTTTTTTTTCTGATAAAAGTATTTTATTTTTTTCCAGTTACATGTAAAGATAGTTCTCAACATTGTGTTTATACAAGGCTTTCCAATTTCAGATTTTTCTCTCTCCCTCCCCTCCCTCATCCGTCCCCTAGACACTAGGTAATCTTATATATATATATATTATATGAGTTTGATGTTATTATATATTTATATATATAATAACATTAAACTTATTTCTGCATTAGTCATGTTATAAAGAGAAGAATCAGAGCAGTAAGGAAAACCTCAAAAGAGAAAAACAACAGCACCAAAAACAAAAGAAATAGTATGGTTCAATCAGCATCTATACTCCACAGTTCTTTTTTTTCTTTTCTGGATTTGAGATCTTCTTCCATCATGAGTCCCCCAGAATTCTCCTGTACCATTGCATTGGTGAGAAGAATCTAGTCCATCACAGTAGATCAACACACAGTGTTGATGATACTGTATACAATGTTCTTCTGGTTCTGCTCATCTCACTCATCATCAGTTCATGCAAGTCCTTCCAGGTTTCTCCTGAACTCTGCTCATTGTTTCTTACAACACAATAGAATCCTGCTTATGGTATTTGTAAGACATGCAGAATCTGTTTTTCTTTTGCCCAATTGTAAATGGAAGTGCCTTGCTTCCTCGGCTGTTAGGCAACTATCTAGTGTCCTAGGCTCTATGGGGACAATTCTGCTCCTTCTAGTGGAAGTGGAAGTTTTTCCTATTCAGCTACTCAGTGTTTACCCTGTCTCTCTCTCTTCCTAGTCCTGGCCTCTGAAACTTCCTTCCTTCTCATCCTTCTTCCCAGGCGGTGACAAAGCAGATTAGCATTCACAAAGTGCCCCGGACACTTAGGGTTGTTGTGGTGGCTTCAAGAAATATTGGTTCTACTTTCTGCTCTGCAAGAGGCCTTGGCCAAGGCATTTCCCCTTGGACTCTGTTTTCTTAACTTAAAATAGGGGTGTTGGGGCAGCTAGGTGGCGCAGTGGATAGAGCACTGGCCCTGGATTTAGGAGTACCTGAGTTCAAATCCGACCTCAGACCCTTGACACTTACTAGCTGTGTGACCCTGGGGCAAGTCACTTAACCCCAATTGCCGTCACCAAAAAAAAAATAGGGGTTGTTGAGGGGCAGGCTAGGGTGGTGCAGTGGATAAAGCACCAGCCCCGGATTCAGGAGGACTTGAATTCAAATCTGGCCTCAGACACTTGACACTTAGTAGCTGTGTGACCCTGGGCAAGTCACTTAATCCTCATTGCCCTGCCAAAAAAAATGGGGTGTTGGACTAGAAGAACATCTTTCCCAGCAAGGCAGGAGCTCTGGACTTTGAATGAAGAGATCTGGGTTTGAATCCAAGCTAGCTGTGTAACCTTGGATAAAACACAACCTATATGATCTTTTTTTCTTCATTTGTAAGGAATAATAATAAGTGTACTATCCATCCCATAGCCTTGTTGTGAGGAAGACACTTTGGAAATCTAAAAGCAATATATGACTATGAGTTATTATGATAGTTTTTCACAGCACTTTTTATTTTTTCCTTTTGATCGGTGAAAAAAGGAGGACGATAGGTAGGACCCAGGGATGGGGGAGGGACCATTTTTTCTGGGAAAGAGCAAGTTTCTACTGCAAGAAAGGATAGCTGTCTTTTTTTTTTTTTTTTTTTTTTTTTTTTTTTTTTTTTTTTAGTGAGGCTATTGGGGTTAAGTGACTTGCCCAGGGTCACACAGCTAGTAAGTGTCAAGTGTCTGAGGCCGGATTTGAACTCAGGTACTCCTGACTCCAGGACTGGTGCTCTACCCACTGCGCCACCTAGCTGCCCTGATAGCTGTTTTCTAATCTCAGCTTTGTCACCAATTTAGCCAAGTCACTTACCCAGGTCTCTTTACTCCCAAACAAACATGATGCTTAATCTACTACCCTATACCTTTCTTCATGTGGAGAATTGATTCTACTTCTGACCATCATGTCAAGTCTCATCATTATTTATATCTTGAGTTTTCTACTTGCAATGCAAAATTACATGCAGAAATGCATGTGTATGTATGATTATGTGAATATGTGATTATGGAGCAGCTAAGTAGTGGAGTGGATAGAGTGCCAGGCCTGGAATCAGGAAGCCTCATCTTCCTGACTTCAAATCTGGCCTCAGGACACTTACTAGCTGTGTGACCCTGGGTAAGTCACTTAACTTCTGCTTGTCTCAGTTTCCTCATCTGTAAAATGAACTGAAGAAGGAAATGTCAAACCATTCCACTATCTCTGCCAAGAAACTGCAGATGGGGTTACGAAGAGTTGGATATGACTGAAATGACCGATAAAACGGGAATACACTTTAGTTTCTGGACATTACAGACACTGCATTAGAGAAAGAGTGTCGTGGGTGATAATGATAGCTTCACATTCATGATCAATTGAAGGCTTTACAAAGTACAAAGTTTAACATGATGTACATGTATACCTATATCAGATTGCTTGCTGTCTTGGGGAAGGGGGAGGGGAAGGAGAGAAGGAAGGGAATAAATTGTAATTCAAAACCTTATAAACTACCTTTCCATGGAATTGGAAAAAAATAAAATACTATTAAGTAGAAAAACAATTTCCTCACAAGCTACTTGTAAAGTAGCTTCCATAAAGCATTACTTCCCTATTTTTACAAATACGGGAACTGAGGGTATAGAGGTGTTAATGACTTTTCTTAGGGCTTTGTAGTAGAAGTAGGAGAAGCAGGTTCCAAGCCAAGTCAGCCTGAGTCCAAGATCAGTGTAATGTCCATTGTATGCATGTTTTGTGGGAAAGAACAAGTGGATGAAAAGACTACCAGAGACTGGGGGCAGCAGCCTCTAGTTCTTAACTTAGTTCTTCCTCTGTCCTAGACCAGTGACATCAATTGTGTACAAAAAATGCCTGCGCATAATGATTGTGTTGGTGGGATCTGTGGGGTCCTGCAGCTCTAGACAGAGCTCTGACTAGCTTCTGCCTCCTGTCTGCAGGAATGAGACTGTGCTGCACCATTCTGCTGTCCAGCTGCTGATGCCGAACAGAAACCTGCATCTTCAGACCTGGCCTCCCCAAAGGTGGGAATTGGATGTCTGTCTCTGTCTTCTACCATGTTTGGGTATTCCTTTGGACCTCTCCTGTCTTCTTTGCTACCTGATCAAACCCTTCATTTTCACCCTCATATTCCTTCCTTCTGCTTAATTTTCATCTTAATTTCTTACTTTTCCCCTTTTTCTTCACTCTGTTCTTCAAGTCACTTAACCTCTGCCTGCCTCAGTTTCCTCAAATGGGAATATAATAGCATCTACCTCATGGGGTTTGTTGTGAGGATCAAATGAGATAGTATTTGTAAAACTCTTAGCATAGTGCTTAATAAATGCTTATTCTTCTCCCCTCTTCCTAGACCTTTTGGGGAGTAGAGCACCTTACCCCCTTTTCATTCTTTAAGTGCCATGTGAACTGAATGAAAACTAATTAGGCTTAGTTTAAAATAATTTCATACCTATTCAGATAATGGGAAAATAGCCTGGAGGGGTTTGAAAAACCAAGTGTAGGGAATTATGGTCCCAGACCTTTGCCCTCAGAGAGGTGAATGCATAAGTCTAAATTTGGTTTTCTTCCATAAGGAGAAGTATAAGAAGTATATTCCATTTATAGCTATGTTCCAAGAGGTCCTAATCTTCCCCTTATGTTCTCTCAATATGAGAACATATATTTACCTCACTCACTTATTCTGAGCCTTCTCCCCCTATTTTTTCCTTTCCCTGGAGAAAGAACAGAAGGCTGGTAAAGGACAAAACTCCAGGCTCTCATCCTAGAGCACCTTTGGGGATTTCATCTTCATTCTTAGGATTTAGAACTTGAAGGGAGCATCTAGTTCACACCCCTCATTTTACAGATGAGAAGTTGAGGCCCAGAGAATAAAGTGATTTGCCCAAGATCACACAGTTAGCAAGTAGTAAGAGCCTGGATTTGAACTTACATCCTCTGCTTAAAAATTCTGTGTTCTTATCACTACTGTGCTTTGCTTTCTCCATATTTCTCTCCTCCCATTCCTGAATCATTATAGCATTCTAACACCCCTCCAGTCTCATCTGCTGTCCCCCTGCCCCATCCCTGAAAGCCTCTTCTGCTCCTCTCTAGCCTAGGAAGGTGGGTAAGGAATGGACCAGGTTGCAGGTATTTTTTGGCAAGAAGTGGGAATATGATTGACTTCAAACTCCAGAGAAGACAGGGACTATTCAAGTTGGGAGGCTATGGAATGAGGCTTTTTCTCTGGAGGTGAGTTTTTTCATGGCGCTCTGGGACCTCCAACATATATGGGGATCTTGTCTCATGATTTGGGATGTGTTAGTGGAAATCTACCATCTTGGTTCCTGTGAAGACTGCCATTTACCTTTCACTTTGTGGGATATCAGCTAGGTTTGGGACCTCTCCCAGAGGGAAGTGTTTTTACTTCAGTTTTGTGTTGATTTTGTTGGGAGCCTGAAAGCCCCTCCCTTCCTTCTCCCCTCCCCCTAACCCAATGAGGGGTGGTTATGACTTGTCCCCAGGTTGGTCCAGGGCTCTGACCTCGCTATCCATTTCTGCTTTCTCCTAGATCCTGTTGTTCTGTCTGTCTGTTTGTCTGGCTTGTAGCTTTCCACAGTGTTTGTCTGTCTATCTGTGTTGTCAGGCCCTCTGATTCTCTGGGAGGATCCTGCCTCTCTGTTATCTTGTCTTGCTGCCTTAGAGAATCTATATCAGCCTGTTTGCTTCTTGACTTCTCAAGGGGGAATTCTACTTTAGTGTATTGATATTGCCTTCCATAAGACTTGCATCCTCCTCTGCCCCCTTAAATCTCAAGTCCCTGGGATGGGGCATGGGATGCCCTTACTTCTCTTCAACAAGAGGAGGCTGTACCCTTGGGGGAATTCCAAAGAACTACACACCGTTAACTTCTTTCAACCCTCTCTTCCCAATCTTGTGTTTGGCATAAGAGGAGGTGCTAGGACTAGGAGTTCTAGCAGAATTTGCTAACCAACATCAGAAGGTTGGACATAAAACCCCTAATGGCCTCTCAGAGTAAAGTCTCTTTGTAAATCCATCCGATTCCCTCCAATTCAGCCAAGCTCCAAGCACAGTAAGGCCTCCCAGTGCTGTCCCTAGGATAAGCCATTTAGGCATCCTAGTGACTCAGAGAGGAGTCCAGAAAAAAATAATCAGATCTCACCATGGTCTCCTCAATGGTTCTGGGCAGGATAAGGTAATTGGGTCTCGGCTTTTGGATGGTCAGATCTCCCCTTGGTTTGATCAGATTA
Organism: Dromiciops gliroides; assembly: GCF_019393635.1. Taxonomy (NCBI): domain Eukaryota; kingdom Metazoa; phylum Chordata; class Mammalia; order Microbiotheria; family Microbiotheriidae; genus Dromiciops; species Dromiciops gliroides. The sequence goes on from NC_057865.1 coordinate 199,694,017, forward strand.
TAGAAAAAGATAATGACATTTCTCCCCAGCTTATGTTGCATGAAAGAAGGGAGGACAAGGGCTCTGGGAGAATAGAAGTAGATCCAATCAGAGGAGGTCTGTTAGCCCACTTCTCGCTCTATTCATGATCCTGTGCTTGGTTCTCTGTTTTAATGAGGGCAGCCTTCATGAATACTGTGACTTTATCCTGTGTGGCTGGTTTTAGCCAATTGGACCATCTAGGGGAAAACTGTCAGAGCTGGTCTGTATTATCCCCTCCATCCCACCCTCCAAATGTGGGGCTAAGCAGAGTATCTTTAATTAAGCTATCTGGGTGCTGGTAATGTGGCTTGTCACCCTAAGCCGATTATTTGGTCCTGGGATTAATCGAGTGTGTAAAGGGAGAAACAACTCATGCTTTTAGCCAGCTAAGGATTCAGGCCTGGTGGCCCAGCTTCTACTCTCTAGGGGGCCCAGGAGGACCCCTTCCAGGAGAACAGCTTGATGCTTGTGAAGGAGAGTGTGGGAAGAGGAAATTGTTGTCTTCACAGGACAGAGTGGGGAACTAGGAGGGAATAGCATCAGTTCTTTTCTGGTAGAGAGCAACAGGCAGAGAAAGAATTCAAGTCAAGCCCGTAGGAAGGGAAGGAAGTCACAAAGGGTGAGCATCAGGGGCCAGAGCAGTGGGAAGCAGTTTACAGGGCTAGGCCAGTGTCCTCAGAGCATGTGGAACCAACCCCTCCTCTGCTGAGCCACCAGAGAGAATTTCCAGGGCCTTGAACCACTATTGTTCCCTTTGTCCCCGGGAAAGGTAGGCCCCTTGGCCAGGCTCTCACTGGGTGATTTAGTGACGGCAACACCTCCTGGTGGGGTCGGTGGGGCTGGGGCTCTAGTCACTGTCCTATTATTTGGACCCAAGGAGCACTAGAAAGAACTCTGCTTCCATATGGGCTGAAGAGTCTAGGCTGCCCCAAGCCTGACTTGCCCCTCCCCTTCTCCTTTTCCCCAGTTAATGGCAGGACTTTATTCCGGGGAGCTGAATAGGCCAGTAATTGCAGCCCTACTTTTCCATCCCTCTGGCTCCCCTCCCCACTCCTCGTCCCCCATCTCTCCGTGACATGCCAAACAATGACCCAGGAGCTGGCCAGGCGCCTCTCAGCAGTGAACAGAATTGCAGTCCATTTGTCTCCGTGGGTGGCAACGGGCCCCGATGAGGGAGATTGGTTTCTATTGGAGTAATGAGAGGAGGCTGCTGCTGGGATAAAGCCAGAAGCCGCAGCTGCTTTTCTGGAAGGGGAGGCTCCAGGCCCAGGGGGTCTCTCCCGCTTCCTGAGAGGGGTTTCAGAGCTGGAAAGAAAAGGTGCTGCTAAAGAGAGCACCCTGGGAAATTGGGAGCAAGGTCTGGGAGGCTTCTGCAGTCCTTAAACCTCAGAGGCAGGCAATAGTATTCTAGAGCAAGAGCAACGGCCTACAACCCCATCATAGGCCAGGAATCTCCCCCTCCCCTTGACCTTCTTTCTTGGGAATACTTCCTTCCCGCCAATCCCCCACATCCATAGCCTAGAAGCTAGAAAAATGCTCAGTGGAGTGCTCAAGAGGAATTTTTTTACCCATTTACAAATTGTACAACCCTAGACTTTCTATTCTCCTCAAACCTAGCATGATGTTTAAATTTCAGTCATTTAAATAAAAAATATATATATTATTTAGGGTCCTGTGCTAGCAAGGTGCTATGCCAGATACTGAAGATCCAAAGATAATGAATAGTCCCTACCCTGACGAAATTCATGTTCTATTGGAGATACAACATGGAGACAGATGAGTAAATACAAGATAATTTGAGAAGGCACCATCACTAGGGAGCTCAACAAAAGGCTCCCATATGTGGGTGAGATTTAGGATTCTAAGAGGCAAGAGTGTTGAGGGAGTATATGCCAGCCACTGGGGAAAATTTGTGCAAAGGCCTGGAGCGGGGAGATAGAACAGAGAGTCCAGGGAAGGCAAGCAGGGCCCTTTGACTAGAATGTAGATAGAGTATATGAAGGATAAGGACCAGACCTGCAATTCTATTGGTCTGGGGAATTCCCAGGTGAGGAACCTCTTTCCCTATAATGCTCATCACCTCTTCTGCTTGTCCAGGTCTCTTACAGAGCGGTCTAGAACACTGGGAAATGATTTGCCTAGAGTCACATAGTCAGGGTTGGAACTTGAACCCAGGTCTTCCTGGTTTTTGAGGCTGCCTCAAAATGTAAATGGAAGTAACTTGAAACCAGTCTAAAAAGGTAGACTGGAATCATATTGTGAAAGGCTTTACATGCCAAGCTGAGGCCTTTGTATTCTCTCTTTTTTTTTTTTTTTTTTTTTTTAGTGAGGCAATTGGGGTTAAGTGACTTGCCCAGGGTCACACAGCTAGTAAGTGTTAAGTTTCTGAGGCCGGATTTGAACTCAGGTACTCCTGAATCCAGGGCCGGTGCTTTATCCACTGCGCCACCTAGCTGCCCCTGTATTCTCTTTTAGAGGCAATAGGGAGCCACTGATGGTTAGCTTGTGGTTATTTCATTTGGGGACCAGCCCTTTGTCCTACCAAGGCCAGAGGAGTTGGGGGTGAGTATATTTGGGAGAGCTCTCTTTCCAATGGAGGCAGCTGGACTAGGGCTCCTGGGGAACGGACTGTGTTAGTCTGGGTTGGGGGGAACCAGGAATGAGCCCCTGGCTAGGTTGGGCAGAGCAAACATTTCCCCTTTTCCTGGTTGTTCTCTGAGTGGGGTTGCTGCTATCAGGGCTGAGGTATGATCAATACAGCCTGGCCAGTGTTTACTCAGCGATTATGAAGCAATTAAATTCTCAATCAATACAGTTTAAACTTCAAGCAGACGAGTTCTCCAGGCCTCCTGTGCCTGCTCCATTAGTCACAGCCCTGGCTTGGCAGCTGCTGGGAGGGAGCCTCTGGCTTGGAGCTGGGTGTATGTCAGTTCTTTTTCTTCTCATCCTTCCCTGCTGTTCAATGCTTAGCAAGGAGGGGGCCTTCTATTAAGCAAGTTGAATGAATTCCCAAGATGCTATTGGGCAAATTGCAGGGGCTCAGGCCAATGCAACTCAGGTTTCCTCATAGGCCATGGATACCTGTCCCAACCTACCCCACTCCATTTCTTGGCCTCTCTTGCCATTGTCTCCCAGGAGAATCTTCAAACCAGTACCAGGGAGTGAAGGGGTGAGGTCAAAGGAGAAATATTCTTATTCCCATCAGGGTAAAGTTTCCTGGGACTCTGTATCTTGAAATCCAGGACAAACAGCTATTAAGTAATGTAATGATTGGAATGATGCCACCTACTGGAGACTTGCTGTGGGAAAGCTCCACCATGAGGAAAATGCCTCAGAGGGCAAGGCCATGTGGCTTTTCCTTGGTGTCAGGAAGTGACATTTGCTCATGGGTGCTGTCTATCAAGGCTACCAGCCAATCAACTTGAAGAGCCTCCTATTTTCTGGGAGGAGACCAGAAGGAGGAAGGAGGGCCTGCGCAGAGAGCTCTCGCTCTTTTGGGTTCCTGACTTGATGGTGGTGGTGGCGGCAGAGGACTTCACAGGAAATTTGAGGAAAGATAGGAATGCCAGGCTGTTGGAATTCTGTTCTCAATCTTTTTCTTTCTATTTTTCAATAAACCCTTAAAAACCTAAACTCGTTTTATCAGTGATTTTAGTCAGTTTCCCCCAAAACTGGGGGAACAGATTAGAATCCACATTTAGAATCTTAAATTACACAATTAGTAGGGAATAATAATAGCCAATATTTATAGAGCTTTAAAGTTTGTAAAGCACGCTATGTGTTATTTCATTTGAGATTCACAACAAACCTGAGTAGTACAATTCTCTTAACTTTACAATGAGAATGGGGCTGGATGTGCAATTTGATCTGGATACATTATAGCTAGTGTTTAAGGCAATATTTAAATGTACTTCTTGACTCTAAGGCCCAATAAGGCCTAGGCCATATGACACCTTGGTAACCTGGTTTGGATACATATATATATATACACATACATATATACACATACACACATATACATATGTGTGTTTGTATGTATACACATATGAATATATGTCTTCTTAGAACTGGTTTCTTTTTTCTCAGAATCCCTTTACTTCTAGTAATTCTACTAGTGTTTCTGGCCATTCTGTGAGAGGGGTCTTTTACCTCAATCCTAGAGGCTTCTCTCTCTCTACCAATCCTTGCTAAGAATTTCCTCATCCTCAAACCATGAGCAGTGATGGAGGTCCCTTTAACTTTTAACAAAGCTGCTATGCTGTTTACAGTATCAACACATATATGCAATACTTTAAGCCAAAGAGTTTGCTGGTATTTTAATGAATAAAAAAAGTCAACAAAGAGGTTTTGAAGATGGACATTATTTAATTTCAATTACTTTAGGAGACAAAGAAGACAAGAGAGACATGTTATTTCACAGCTTTTAATTCTGGTTAACACTTCCAGGGTACAATGTATGGGGTATCACTGAACTCTAAGTGAATGCTGATCTACGCCTCCTTAGTGCTGAAAGAAATTTGGAGGTGGTAGACATTGTGTAACAAGGTCATTGTGTAACAAATGCATGTTTGGATTTGTTGAGACACAGCTTCCTTCTCATTTCACCCTTAGCATTTGTCTCAAGGTAGAAGCATACAGGGCATGACAAAAGTACTTTATTTGACAAGTTTTTTGTTTGTTTATTTGCTGGGAAGTATGGACTAAAAAATACTACATATAGATAGACAACAAAAGAGATTTTAGCTCACTTCATTGCAACTAGAAAATATAGTTTTACATGTCAGGAAGAGGGATTTAGATGCAAGAAAATCTGTCTTTCAGAACTGAAAAGCATTCTAACGTGTTACTCACTGAGGTTCATTAGCTCCCTTTTGTAGTGATATTAAGAAGTAAGATTGACAGGTGGGGGCATAGTTCATCCTTGAGATAGTGGGAACAGTACTTTGTTTCTATGAGTTTTGCCTATGTTTGTTCATTTCTTACATTTGTACCCTTGTCTCTTGGGTCTCTCTAAATGATCTCAGTTCAGAGAGGAAGGAATGATGGCTCTACGGGGAGATATTCATGCCAACAATTGGGGGTGTGCGAGGTAATGAGAGACAATGGCATTAGAACATTTGAATGGATCTAGGTGATTGGAGGTTGTGGAAATGGAACAGACAGGAGAATGGCAGTCACATCCAAGGGAGGGAGAGCCAGGTAGGCCATGCTTCTCCCTCCCTCATCTGTGTTCTTGGGCAACTTCTGTGTTTTGTGGGACATGACCACTGTCTGCATATATAACAGTCTGAGCTCCCTTTAGGTTCCAAGGGTCACAAGAGTACCTGGGTTGCTTCCATAGACCCAAATATTAGAATGAAGATTCTCTGGCAAAGTTCTGTTTGTTTGTTACTGTTGGATTCATGATGGGAAGGGAAGGGAATAAGGCTTTATTAGGCATCTCCTGTATGCCAGGTACTATGCTAATCCCTTTGCAAATATGATCTCATTTAATCCTTATCACAGCCCTTGGAGTTAGATGCTATCATGATCCTCATTTTACAGATGAAGAAATGGAGGCAGACAGAGCTTACGTAAATTTCCCAGGGTCATATAGTTAGTAAGGGACTGAGGTAGGATTTGAATTTAGGTATACCTGATTTCAAGTCCAGTACTCTATCCTAGCTAGTCTTAGAGAAAAAATTGACAATGTGAATATGCTAAGAGCAAAGGGGCTACTAACTTTAGATGGAGAAAGGAAATGATTGGCGGTGTCCGCAATCCAGGAAATACTTTATAATCATAATTACCATCATCTTTACCCAAGAGTACCTACTGTTTTCTAGTGTGCCATTACTGGAGGTCTTCAAGTATAGACTCACTGATCACTTATCAAAAGTGCTGTAGGGGACTCCTACATAGAAACAAGTTAATGAAGATGACCTTACAAATCCCATCTAACTATAAAATTCTGTAATTGTGCACTGAACATTGTAGAGAGGAATAGAGACAGAAGTTTTAAATAATAGACCACTACTGATACAGATGATGACATGGAGAACAGACAGACATTGATGACAATAATGAAGAAAACAAGAAAGTCTGTTTCCACTTTGTACCTGACAAGTTCCTGTGGTGGAATGGTGTTTGGTCTGTAGCCTTTTCTTATTTCTTCATCTACATAGAGGATTGGAAGAGAGCAGGTAACCCAGCAAGGAGATGATACCGGAGATGCTAAATTCAGTCATTTGGCCCTAGACTGGGCACCTATTTTATATGCTAAATGAAGTGGAAAGATGATGATAAAGATGAAACCATGTGACCTTAGACATGTCAATTAACCTATGTGGGTCCCAGTTTCCTTATCTATAAAATTTACTTTCAATCTAATTTAAAAATACTGCTTAACTCATAGGGTTGTGACAAGGATTAAGTTAAAATGCTTTGCATAGGCAAAGAGCTATATAATCATTATTATTACCTACATGCTATTATTACTGAGTTATTATTATTGTCATATTTGTAACAATTCTTCCATAGTTTATTAACACTTTAGTAATAAAAACATATGAAGTAGAGAATTGCTGTTTTTCAGAGAATAGGAGTCAATGTCCAACATGCCCTGTAAAGGAAGGACAAAACATGACATCAAATTGACTCAAAAACAAATTCATTTGCTGGGAGTAGGATGACAGAGATCCTGAAATACAAGACTCTACAGGGGAAAAGACTCTAGCATATTACCCCATTCAGGAGAGACAGAGATGTTAGGAGACCACCCCTTCCACTCTCCCAGGCAGCAACATCAGGGCAATAAGAGGTTGCCATAGGGGATGAGATGGGGAGCCAAGTCAGGGAAGATCTTTCTTGGAGTGCTTATGCTAGGAAGTTGGTAGGTGAGGAAATGTACCATCAGGTAGTTTCCTATTTTAACTGATATTCTTGCTAACTTGTTGCTAACTTCGGTTGTTTCTACACTGATGAAGGAGTATACATGCTTCCTCTAAATTTTAGTGCCCTGGGACAAAGCCTCCATTGCCCTGCCCCAGTTATAGGGCTAATCATCCTCGTTCCTAGGTACCTCACAATTGATCCTGTTCTCAAAATGTGGCCAGTCAGCATTTTACTTCATCCCTGCCTTTTCTTATAGCAAGTTCCATTTCTTTTTCTCATTCCCACCACTCCCAATCTTTGGGTCATATATTCAAGGCTGACTCATTTTGAGGTATGATATTCTTTCTCTCCACGGGACATATTCATTGATGTACTCACAGCTTTATAATATCATGCATATAGTACTATGCAGGAATATTTATGTAGAACTTCATCAGAAACTCTCTCTTGACATGAAGAACCTAGGTAGACGATGGGGATTTTCTCCCTCTTTTCCTTAGTAGCCCTGACCCAGGAAACCTTGGGAAAATGCATTCATGGTATAGCACAGCCCCAAACACTCTGAGACCAACACCTCCTCCCTACTCACAAGTACACAATTTGCAAAATTAAAAAGAAGAAAGGAAAGCAAAAATCCTTAAATAGATAAATGATACAGTAGACAGATCACTGACTCTTGGAGTCAAAGAATTTGGGTTCAAATCCCAGCTCTGATACTGTGATACAAATTGCCTAATCTCACTGAGCCTCAGTCTTCCCATCTATAAAATTGGGGTGGGGGTGATTGTACTACATTGTCTCTGATGTCTCTTTTTTTTTTTTTTGGTGAGGCAATTGTGGTTAAGTGACTTGCCTAGGGTCACACAGCTAGTAAGTGTAAGTGACTGAATCTGGATTTGAACTCAGGTCCTCCTGACTCCAGGGCCGGTGCTCTATCCACCGCGCCACTTAGCTGCCCCTTCTGATGTCCCTTCTAGCTCTAGATTTTATATTTCTTTGATTAATTAGTTCTCAACTAATAATTCCCAAGTCTAAGAGAATACCCAGAGTCAATCACAGAGCTGAATATGAAGGCTTCCCTGGTGGAGTACCTTCTCCCCTCCCACCCTGGTGTGGCCTGCTGGTCAAATGGAATGAGTAGGGCATTCTCCATCTCCCCTTTTCTCTATTTTTCCCTCTTCCAGGACAAGATCAAAAGAACTCTCGGTCTAGATGAATGCCAATTTCTTTGCTGTGAATACTTACATGAGGCAGATTTCAAGATGTTCATGGCTTATTACTTAGTTTTATGAGTTGTAGCCAAATAGGCATCAGCTACTGGCCAACATTCTAGTAATTAGGCTCACTGTACAGTGGATCACTGGCCTCTTAATTTAGGCTTTTCTAGTATGATGGGACCTATCAGGATATGTTTCCCACTATTATAAACATGAAGAACTAAAGCCCAGAGTTACCTCCTTGCCAGATGAGACTTTGGAGGAAGACTTTTATAGAGAAATAAAAGTGGTACCAATATACAGTTACCACCAGCAGCAAAGAATGGATTGATTCTTTACAGGACACAGCTAAAAGGTCAGTGCTGGAACAGATGTATCAATCACGCTCCTCCTTCTCCCACATGTGTTTAAGAAAGCATGAGGCTGCTAGAGAATTTGACAGGAGGTCATGATTTCAGGTATGGCCCCATCCCTATAGCTGTTCAAAGAGAAAAGACACTTGGTTGGCCATTCTATTTTTTACTTTCTAAGCATCTGGAGGGAAGCAGACTTTCCAGTGACAGAAGCCAAGAAAGTGCTTGGCCAGACTTAAGACAATTGTAGGGACCGTGGGGAGAAATGGAACAGCAAAGATTTATAATAGACTAGAATGTGCTAAGTAAGTGTCAGAGAACCAGAACATATTAAAGTGAAGTTGATGGGATTGGCCAGGTGTGAATCCCATCAGCCTCAGGAACTTTTTAGTGTAGGATGACCTTTTGCACTCTACCTTCCCTACCCCCATCCAGGAGCAGAAATTAATGACTTGAATGAGAAGCAGTACATGGCAAGTGTCCAATTGTCCAGGTGAGTCTGGGAGGGAATTTTTTTGACCTCCAGTTTCTGTCTTTTGGAAAACACTCAAAAAACAAAAGAGCTCCTGAAAATGGTATTTTCATCCTGTGGCAGGTTACCTTGAGGATAATCTTTCTAAGAGACTGGGTTCAAGAGTTCCCAAGATTCTGAGAATTCTTGAGTCGGAGGTTGAATACTGACCTCCTAGGAGATTTCCCCAACCAAGTGCTCCTTGGAGGAGAAAGGGGAACCTCTTAAAGAATTGTCTTGCAGTTATTGTATGGGGAGAGAGGGGACAAGAGATCTGGACCGTGCCAACCCTTCTATTGCTACGAGTTGCCCAGACAGTTCAGGCTCAAAGTCAATGCAAAGCATTTGTTCAGCAGTCCCCCCAAATAACTTTACCTTAGGGGATCCTTAATGGACTATTTGGGCCCTTTCTGTTTCTATATTTGTCTTTCTGTCTTATCCTTTTTCTATGACATGTGAAATAAAGGTTTTCCCACATTTATGACTCATACTACATACTGAGTGCCTGTGAGGGAGTTGAGGACCCACATTTGGAGAACTTTGACACAAGATTTGTTTAGTACAGTCTAAGGTTGGTGAGGATGTGAGAGGGAGACAGAGACAGACTCCTGGTGTAGGGGTCATTCTCAAGTGTAAACACAGTCTATGTGAACTAAATTTCTGGTGGAGTTGATCCATGGGTCACAGGAGTATCACGCTCATATGTATGGACTGAGCATGAGCTCTAAACCCTGGAACGAAAGGGTTTTCAGCAATGGGGAAAGAGGCTTTGTAAAGCCAGCATTACTAGAGTTGAAAGCAGCCTACACTGACTAAGGCCTTTGAGGTAGGTTTAAGTGCTGGGGGGGAGAAGATTCCTAGGCCTAGCCCTGGGCGAGGGGGAAGATATGACTTCCAGGAGGAAGCCCAGCAGAGTCTCAGAGCTCAGTTGGGGGCCCTGATACAACAAACAGGAAAGCACCCAGTTGTTTACGCCTGGCCTACGGTTCTCCTCAGCTCTAAGGAAGCACCAGCCTCTTTTGGTGGGAGGGGCGCTCAGAAAAAGCAGATTTTCAGCTGCTCAAAAAACTCCATTCATATCACAGAGGACTGTTGGCTTTAAAAGCTCAGTATTGAAAAGAGAAAGATTCTGGGAACAGAGGGACTAATTTGGGGAAGACATCAAAGGAGCTATGAGCCTTGATGAATGCCAACCTATCAGGGTGTAATAGACTAGGAGAGAAGATTTCCAGGCATTGCAGCAAGAAAGAAATTATTTCACCCGGCACTGAGCTTCACAGACAAGGACGAGATTGGATTAAGAGCAGGGTCATTTTATGGATGAAATTTTCTTGCCAGTGGGAGATGAGGCCAGCAGCTCTGATGAGAACAGAAGGGAGAGAAAGCTCTGTGGGGTTTAGTCCGCACTCAGGAAGTTTGGGGAACAGAGACTGCTCCTGCCCTTGTTTCTGGAAAGGTGCCCTGGGACTGGAGTCTAGGAGACCTCTTCCCATGTCCAACATCTTGCAATGATCAGCAGTCTCAATGGGAGTCTGGATCCCTGACTTCTCAAACTAGGGGTTCATTATGAAGTTATGATGAAGTCGGACCAGCTCAGGAAATTACCATTTCTTAGGCTAAAATTCTGGATTACAGGATGCTCAGATTGGGGGCTGTTGGAGAGGAAATGTTCAGGAACTCTTATCATTTGTTCACATTATTTATCTCTTCATGGCTGCCATGTTACACCACTGCCTCTCCAAGACTGATGTCAGGAACTCAACTTTGTCTAAAATCTCTCAGACTCTGTGGATGAGGAAATGCCTATATCTGCCATGTGCTTTTGCCCCACTCATTAATGGCTCCTGAGGACTGACTTCCCCCATTTCCCACCTGCTGTACTCTCAAAATCCCTGCAGAAGAAAAACAGAAGGGGGGCAGCTAGGTGGCGCAGTGGATAGAGCCCTGGATTCAGAAGGACCTGGGTTCAAATCCGGCCTCAGACACTTAACACTTATTGGCTGTGTGACCCTGGGCAAGTCACTTAACCCCAATTGCCTCACCAAAAAAAGAAAAAAAGAAAAAAAAAGAAAAACAGAAGGGAAGAAGGGAGGAAAGAGTCTATATGTTCCCTTCTATAGGCCAGGAAAAAGGGATGGCTCCTCCAAAAACAGGCAATCTTACAATAGTGAGAGCCAATCAGTTCATCTTAAGGACAGCTCCAGTGACTGAGACTTAATGAGATGTCTTTAGTACTCTCAACAAGATGTCACTGGGTATGTCATCCTCTTAGTTGGGAGAAGCTTTTAAAAGTCCCAAAGGCTCAATGCCCTATTAGCTAATCAAGGATCTCCCTTGAAAAATGCTTCTTACAAAAGTTGGAAGGAAGTCTTTGGCTTTATCTTGGGCCACAGCAAGCAGGTAACAGAGCTGAGGATTTAATAGTATGGCAATGATACATCTGATGGAAAAGGCACTAGTGCAATAGACACTAACAGAAGTCTGGCCATATCTTCAGCTTTTTTTGGCCCGGATCTTAATTTTTTTAGCTCTAGTTTTTCATTCTATGAATCTGTCTGGTTTGCATTTTTTCTACTGTCATTCCTTTAACAAATTTTATTGGTACTTTATGTTCAAATCACCTACATCTCTGAATAAATCCCTCCTTCCTCCCTCTCCCAGAGAGCCATTTCATAAAAATATAGAATGAGAAGGGGCAGCTGGGTGGCACAGTGGATAAAGCACTGGCCCTGCTGGGAGTAGGATGACAGAGATCCTGAAATACAAGACTCTATAGGGGAAAAGACTCTAAACTAGAAAGATATGTAATAAGTATCTCACTCAATAAATTGAGTTCAGTGTAGGGTCCAGTAGTCAGCTAGTGCTCCTCACTCAGCACATCTTCATACAACAAACCAGTTAAAAACTAACTCATATAGCAAAGTATTTATTTGACACAGAATAGGAAGGCATCAAACCAAAAAATAATAAAGGAGGAATAAAGCTGTAGAATCATTCTTGTATTCCAAATAAAGATGGATATAGTTCTCCATCTCCCGTACCTCAGATTCCATAAGGGAAAGGAAGCACATTTCTAGAAACTTCACATATAGTGTAAATAAACTCTCTTGCACGATCAATTGGGAGAGGGGAAAGATCTGGCCATTCCATATCTCCTCTCAACTTGGGCTTAGTAACCAGGATGAAAGTGACATATGACATATGACATATTCATATTTGTTCTGATGCAAGGTGCTGCTTGGTCCTATGCAGAGTCTAGCTTCCAGCTCTCATGATGTCAGGCTATTCCAATGGAGCCCTTGACTCTGGCCTCCTCTTGCTGACCTTGCTGGATGGATGGTGCCATTCTAGAGTCATCCACATGACTCTCCTTCCTTTTTAGTCTTCTAACATCACAACAATATGCCTGGCTCCCAAGCATGCACCTCATTGGGTTACAGTTCTGGGAACTCCAAGTATGATGGAAAATACAGAATAAGAAACATGGAAATGTAGACAGGAAAGGCAATCCAATGCTCCCTTAGTCCAGGTAGTTTGGAATTAGACCTGTGCCCTAAGAAGATGATTTTGGACACTGTGTAAGATGGATTGAAAAGTGAGGGGAGGGGGCAGCTAGGTGGTACAGTGGATAAAACACCGGTCCTGTATTCAGGAGGACCTGAGTTCAAATCCAGCCTAAAACACTTGACACTTACTAGCTGTGTGACCCTGGGCAAATCACTTAACCCTCATTGCCCCACAAAAAAGAAAAAGAAAAAGAAAAGAAACAAAGAAAAGTGAAGGGAGTGGAAGCAGGCATACCAATTTGGATGCTATCACTGTAGTTCCTATGAGAAGTGGTAAGGGCCACGTGAAGAGAACATGTGCTTGGGAAACATATTGTTAGGATAGGATTATCAAGACCTGGCAAATGATTCAAGAAATAGGAGGGAGGAGGCTGTATGGAAGAAGGAAGAGCCAAAGATGACTCATATTTTGAATCTGAGTGACTGTGATGATGGAGATACTCTCAACAGAAACATGGAAATCTGGAGGGGAGGCAGGTTTAAAGTAGTAGAGAAGTTCTTTATGGACAGGTTGAAGTTTCAGTTTTCAAAAGGACATCCAGGTGAAGATGTCCAGAATGAAGTTGGGGATGCAGAGCTAGAATTCAGGAAGAGATAAGGAGGTATAGATGATCATTGAATTAATAGGAACTGATGAGGTCATCGAGAGAGGATATAAAGAGAAAAGAGATCCTTGAGAGACACCAAAGCTTAGGGGGGTGGCAGTTGGTGAATGATAATCCAGCAACAAAAGATGATAAAGAACAGTGAGATAAGTATAAGGACCAGGAGAGAGAACAATATCACAGAAGCCAAGCTATTAGAAGTATCTAAAAGGAGGGAATGATCAATAGTGTAAAAAACCACAGAGGTCAAGTAGGATAAGGACTAAGAAAAGGTTATCAGATTTAGCAGTTAAAAGTTGTTGATGACTGTAGGGAACACAAGTTTATGTAGGCAGAAACCAGACCACAAAAAGCTAAGAAAGAAATGTGATGCTTGTACACAGAGTTTAGTGTAGAAATACACTAATAGGGACATAGGCAGGGGCTGGGATACAGGAAGGAAAAGTTTTAAGAGAAGGTAGGAGACAGTAAGAAATTCATAAGCAAAGCAAACTCCAGGTGATGGAGGTGGCCACATATGTAGGGGTAGGTTAAAAGGAAAGGAATAGAAAAAAACATGATCAGGAACAGGGCAAGGGGGTGGGAAGTGGGGCAGTAGAGTGAAAACAGATGCCTTCCAATTATAGATCACTAATGTTAAACTCATTCCACTTTAATCACCATCTTCTTTGTAAGATAGAGGATGGAGGGCTATATATAGGACAGAGTACAGGAGCATAATACAATGGAAGGAAATACACACATAAGAATTATAATCCTGAATAAAAATAGGATAGACTCACCCACACGTGGAAAAGGGTAGCAGAATAGATTGGCAAGTAGAATCCAGCAATATGTTGTTTATAAGAAATCGTCTTGCAACATAAAGATTCACTCAAAGTTAAAATAAGGGGCCAGAGCAAAGTCAGTTACAATTCAAATAAACTCAGAAAAGACTTGGTGACAGTAAAATTAGAAATGGTTATAAGAGACAAACAGTGAAACTACACTAAACTTACAGACCTTATATATATTGGATCAATATAAATACTTACCAGATATGTACCAAAAGGCATAACATCTAAATACTTAAAGGAAAAGTTAATTGAGTTGCAAGGTGAAATAGTGAAATGATAATATTGTGAAACCTTGATTTTAGACCTAAACATATCTAACAATAAGATAAACAAGAAGTTGAGAACCTAAATAGAATTTAGAAAAGTTAGATATAATAAATTTCTGGTGATTACTGAATAGGAGCAGGAAGGATTATACATATTCATATTTCTGCATGTCACCCAAATAAAAATTAATCCTGCACCAGAGAATTAAAAACTTCAAAAAATAAGCATAAATATTAGACTCATCCTTAACTGGTCACAATTCAATGATATTCAATAAAAGGAATGGATTGAGGAATGGATTAAAAGTTAATTTAGAGAGTAATCCTAAAGAAATTAGGTCAAAGAACAAAGCATAGAAGTAATAGGAATAACAACAATGAGACAGTATACCAAAATTTTGGGGATGCAGCTAAAGCAGTCATTAGGGGAAATTTTGTATCTCTAAATGCTTCCATCAACAAGAGAGAAAAAGAACAATTTATTAATTTGGACATGAAAAAAATTTTTTTTAATCCAGAAAAGTAGCAAATCAACCCCCCCAACTAAATACAAAATTAGAAATCCTAAAAAGCAAAGCAAAAAACCAAACCCAATAAGAAAATATTGAACTGAAAAATAAAAATAAGAGATGGGTTTTGAAAAAAAACTACTAAAATATAAAAACAGCTAGTTTGATTTTTTAAAAAAGGTATTAAAAATGAAAAAATAGAATTTATAACAACTGAAAATAAAATAAACTATAAGAAATTATTTTTCCCAATTATATGCCAATAAGATTGGTAATTTATATGAAATGGATGGATATTTATCAGAAAAAATGTCTACATAAATAGAACAAGAAATAGATTGTTTAAATAATCCAACTTCAGAAAAAGACATTTAAGCAGCCACAAATGAATTCCTAAAGGGGGAGAAGGAACAAAACCAGATGGATTTACAAGTGAATTCTATCAAACCTCCAAAGAACAGTTAATTCCAATATGACATAAACTGCAAAAATAAGAAAACACATTCATCCATCCCAGACATCTTGGGACATCTTGCAGTAAGGCTGTACCCCCATTTAAATTTCAGTGAAATTGAAGGTTGGAAGCAGCAAAATCAAATATATAGAAATATAAAAGAGAAGCCCTTTGGGATATAAAGGAAGATCTCACACCTAGGAAGGAATTAAATCACTAAACTGCATATGAAATGGTCATCACAGAAAGTGAACTTCCCCATAATACAAAACGTCTCAGTGCCCTTCTCCCCAGCCACTCATCTACAAGGGACTCCAATAGGAGTCCAGGAAATGTAACTGAAATATAACTATATGAAACCATGCTCTGAAAAGGAGGAACCATCAAATAGAAGAGGCTAGACTTCTCCCAAGTCATCATAAGAATTCTCCTGAAAAAGAAAAGACATCAGGGCCTTGCCTCCTACAGTTGCCTTGGTTATGAGTGATTTCCATACACGTCTTTGTTTCTTCAGCCTACTTGTGGGGGAGTGAATCCAGAGGGAACAATACAGACTCATCCAGGATATTTGGGGGCCCTTTTGTATATGCTAGACCACAATGGTGAGATATTTTACTTAGACACTTTTTCTTGGGTGCCCTGTTTTGGCAGGGACACACTTTCTTCTTCTTTTGTTTTAGTTGTAGCTGGACAGTCTGTTTCCCAGGTTGTTTCTTTTATTAACCCAATCA
Source organism: Dromiciops gliroides (assembly GCF_019393635.1). Lineage (NCBI taxonomy): Eukaryota > Metazoa > Chordata > Mammalia > Microbiotheria > Microbiotheriidae > Dromiciops > Dromiciops gliroides. The sequence continues at coordinate 199,709,959 of NC_057865.1, forward strand.
ATTCCATGCTTAAGTACTAATAGCTGTTGAATTGGACATATGTTAAAATATGGAGGCTGATATGAGCAATATGGATGTTGCATTCTTAGAACACTGAGGTCTAGAATTTAGTCTAAAGCCACACAGAGGACTCCCAGTTAAAGGAACCACAGGGCTTGAGAGACAAGGATATTGAGAGCATTTTATAAGATGTTATTGCAACTTTGAAGAGATGTATTCACTAAAGTGAGCAGAGCTGGGAGGACATGGTGCATAGTGACAGCAGTATTGTTCAATGAGCAATTGTGAATGACTTGACTACTCTCAGCAATGCAGTGATCCAAGACAATCCCAAGGGACTAATGATGAAGCTTACTATCCACCCCCATAGAAAGAACTGATAAAAAGAGCACTTGTGGATTGTACATATATAACTTGGCTGTGGTCTTGTGGAGGGGTGAGGAAAGGGAGGGAGGGAGAAAAATTTGGAACTCTAAATCTTATGAAAATTAATGTTGAAAACTACCCTTACATGTAACTGGAAAAAATAAAATAAATGTTTGTTGCTAAAAAAAAAAAAGAGATGCGTTCACTAAAGCAATATAAGGAAAACAACAAAATGTGGCCTGCTTTCTTAAATTATCCAAGAATGTGGACCCTTCCAGAATTCCTGGATGGATAGAAGTGTCAGAAAAGTATCAATCCTCTCACAGAGGATGAAAGGTTATTGAATGGGGTAGTCTCCATTTATCAATGAAAGAGTATCTGGGGGCAGATTATCAGGGCTGATATGTAAGGAAAAGCTATCTGAAGCAGCAGGAACAGCTACAAGTCATAACAAACCGTTACACATCACGGTCTAAAGTGCTAGATCACAGTGGAAATGCAGGCCTAGGTTAAGATTCTTCTCAGGAAAGGACTCATACTGCCCTAAGGAAGAAATGTGGAATATGTGGGTCAGAAATGTGAACTTAAGCAGTAGAGCACTTACAGGCACCTGCAATGGGGGAACAAAGAGGTAGATCACTAGCAAGTCAAACTTTTGGAACTTCACAGAGCCTGAAGATTTCAAAACCCTGTAATCACGGATGCTTAAAAATACAAGAAAAACAATAGCGTGGGGAAGGGGGAAATAATACAAGGCATATGCCAAGTTCATTTATTCTACTACTGAGCCAAAGGGAAGAAAGGCCCTTCATGTTTGTAACTTAAGTGGACGGCCAATTACATTGATTGATAGAGGAGCAATAAAAATCTGAGGAAGCCAATGGGGCTACTGTTAGTTAAGGTGAAGCCCACCATGTGGGTTTAAGGCTCAGCACAGTCACTCACAGGGCTACCCATAAAACCTGGATAGCAGTAGCCTCTTTGGGATCACTCCCCCAGCTCATTCTGGCACAGGCATGTTGGGTCTCCTGGAGTGGCGTTTGCTACCTTGGTTTATAGGGGTAACTATGTTGGTGACTATTCCCCTAATTCTAGAGCTCATGAGCCCGCACTGGGCTTCCTCTGAACTTGAAGCCAGTAAATTCAATTCGTTTTTAGAAAAGGCATTGAGAGAGAAACAGATGTAGACAAAGACAAAAAAGATAGAGATAGAGACAGAGGCAGAGAGAAAGGAGATCATTGATTAAGCATTTGCTCTGTATCAGGAACTTTGCACTGATCTCTGAGGACACATAAAAAACAAGGAGCATATATTCCAATGGGGAAAGACGACAGATAAAGGGGAGCCAGAACGAAGGCAATAGTACAATACAAAGTCATATGGGTACATGATGTGGAGGTGACCAGGAGCTGGAATAGAGGCCTGCTTTCCAGAATGCCTGGCCTAAAGTTTACCTCTTAGAGCTGAACTTAAGCTGTATTTACTTAAATAGCACAGTAAGAACAATAGTTACTAATTACTTCCTTCAGCAACTTGGGGCATGCACCCCTACAAAGACACCAGAATCCATAGTAGTGAGCGAAGAGTGGGCATGTGCTTTAATGAACAATGGTATCAGGGCAGCTAGGTGGCACAGTGGATAGAGCATTAGCCCTGGAGTCAGGAGGACCTAAGTTCAAATCCGGCCTCAGACACTTGACACTTACTAGCTGTGTGACCTTGGGCAAGTCACTTAACCCCAATTGCCTTACCAAAAAAGAAGAAGAAGAAGAAGAAGAAGAAGAAGAAGAAGAAGAAGAAGAAGAAGAAGAAGAGCAATGGTATCTAGACACATGTATAGGGAACACACGGAGTCAAGGCAATTCACAACTCCGAAATAGCCAGGCCTTGGTGTCCTCTCTTTCTGAGAGCTTTTACCAAGTTCACCACAGAGAGAGGCATTGTTTTAGTGGTGAATGAATCACTCCCCTGCCAGGCAGCTTTGCTCTTCCTTAGAGGGCCTGGCAACTCAGCTGAATGGGTTCATCCACTGCTATACTGGGCCTCTGGATTTTCCATAGGGTGCTGCTGCATTTCTGCTTGATCCACTGAACAACCCAAGCTTTCTGGGCAGGTCTAGCCTCCTTTGGCTTCATCTGCTATTTTTTTTAGCTGAAGTTCTTTTTTTTCTTTTTAACAATGGCAGCCAGCTTTGGCCTAGACTTGGCAGAAGCCTCTCTCCTCTTTGACTTGGGGCCTAGGTCTGAAGTCTGTCACCTGCAAGGAGGAGGGGAGGGGTCTAACCTCTCCTTTCTGACAGTTCCTCAGGATTCAGAGCAGGGCTCATTTATGATAACCCACCAATTACATTGATCAGATTGGAGTTCCACATAGATGAATAGTTGAAGGGGAAAGATAGAGGGACAATCTATGATGGGGAAAGGTCACTATCTGCTGGCCCTTTCACATGCAGTCTAGTCATTGAAGTCTCAGGTCCTTTCCAAGGTATAGGATGTTTACCCACAAAAGGGCTTCCTCCCTGTGTCTGCCTTTGCCCCTTCCAAACTTCAGTTTTGCTGAAATCTAAATGGGGCCCACCCTTATATTTCTACTGCTGCTCCTCGCTGCCCTCTCCCCTACACCCCTTTTATTTTTATTTATTTATTTTTTTGTGGGGCAATAAGGGTTAAGTGACTTGCCCAGGGTCAAGTAAGTAACTTGCCCAGTGTCAAGCTAAAAGTGTCAAGTGTCTGAGGCCGGATTTGAACTCAGGTCCTCCTGAATCCAGGGCCAGCGCTTTATCCACAGCACCACCTAACTGCCCCCCACACACACCTTTTGCTTGAGAATGGTCATCAAACCCTTGCTTCTGGAAAAGACCTATCAACTGCCCTATGGATCTACTGACTATTCCTCTGCTTTTACTGACAAAAGTTCCCTTCCCTATATGTGTTGTTTCCCCCTATTAGAATGTAAGTCCCTTGAGGGCAGGGATTTTTTCCACTTTTATATTTATATTCTATCACCTCACACACAGTAGGCACTTAACAAATACTATTTATTCATTCATACAAGACACTTTCTAAACTCCCTCATTGATTTCCTCTAACCAGTCACATGATCTCTGTATTGAAATCCCATCCCCCCAAGTCAATCTGCTCCCCTATTTACCACTTTCCATACTCCAATATTCTCATTCAGGGGTTCGTATTCGCCATACTTTCTTCCTGTGCCCCCAGTTCTGTGCCAATAGCTGTTAACCAATCCCTCCCCTTCCCCGTACCACCGAGGGAACTCAGAGATCTGAAAGTAGCATTTCCCTGATGTCTATTCCCCCAGCCCCTAACTCTTCTCCACCTCCTCTGTCTCAGAGGAGACAGAATAACCTCCTTGAGCTCTTAGCTCGATACCTCTTGTCTGACTGTAGTCAGTGAAGCTGTTGGTGCCTAGGGAGCCTGGGAGACAAGAGCAGAAGTGGCAGGGAGAGCCAGAGCCAGAACTAATGTCGATCTAGCTTCCCACCTGCCCCACCCCCCACGAAGATCCATGAGCCCCTCTCCCTGCCTAAGGGTGGCTGTGTGAATTGTGATGCTCATGCAAGCTGCCATCTGTGCTCTTCCCCCCCCCCCATTCATTCTCTCTCTGGAAAGGTCATGTTCTTTTCCTTCTGTGTGAAGGTGATAGGATCTGTCTTTAGAATGTTACCTCATAGAGAAGAGAGAACTGTGGGGGATTGCACCAAGCCAGTGGACCCTCTGGTAGCCCAGGGGCCAAGGATTAAAGCCACTAGAACCTAAATGGAAAAAGAAGAATAAATATTCTGACCCCAGGGAAGGAAGGGAGGTCAAAGTAAACTAGGGGAATGTGCCCCCCAAAGTAGTCATGGTCAGTGACATTCTAGAGAATCATGTATGTGCTACAATGGGGTACATTCTGAATGTGTGTGTGTGTGTGTGTGTGGCTCACCCAGTGGGTCAGATCTTACAACAAAGGGGAAAAAAAAGAAAGAGGGAAAAAAACTAAGTTCAGCAGAAACAACCAACTCATTAATTATGTCTGATAGTATATTCAGCATGTCACTCACATCTGTAAAGAAGGAAAGGACACTATTAGTTAAATAGTAACCCAACATCTTTCTGCTCCCATAGCAGGCTTCCTCACTCAGGATTCCCCCATGCCCAAGAATATGCTGGGTTCACATGCAAATGGTATGCCTCTGTTCATATGCCTCTGACTCCCCCCTCTCCCTTCCCCGCCTCCTATGCCTTTCACTTCTCATAATTAGATGTTACATCAGGCTTATGAAGAGGGGAAAGGCCACTAGAATGGGAATGAGAATTCATAGAATCACAGATTGTCAGGGCCAGAAATGACTATAGCCATCATCTGGTCTGTTTCTCAAGTGAAAATACTGATGGGAAGTGACTTAGGCAAGATCTCACGGATGGCCAATGGCAGAATCAGAACTGGGATCTGTGTTGTCCTGACTCCCAAGTCCTTGCCAGAGTTGTACCAAGGAGTAATGAGGTCAAATGGACCTGAAATTCCTTTTTTTTCCGTTAACATCTGCTTGGCCTTGGGAAGGTCATGTCACTTTTCTGGGCTTCAATGTCCTTGTCTTGAAAAGGAAGGTTTGTCTTAATGTCCCTTCAGTTCTATCTTCTATGTTCCTGTAATCCCATGACTTTTATTAAAAGTACTTTTTCTTTCCATATTGGTCATAAGCTCATTATAGAGCCTTGAAAAGCCTTTAGGGTGAAAGATGCCCTAAAAATTAGAAGCTTGTTCTATTTGGAGAAGAGAAGACCAGGAGTGGGAGGAAAGAGATTGAATAACCATTTTCAAGTCCATGAAGAACTATTCTGCTAGTGATAATGAATGGTCTTCCTCGGGGTCCCCAAGGATTACATGGTCTTATGCTGAGAGCAAGAAATATTTGAAATGATCACTTCAGAAGAACTTCCTTATGTTAGGGTTATAGGAGTTAAGAACTTAAAAGATATAAGCTTCTTAAGGAGAGGGACTGGGTCATTTGAAAAACCTTTGGATGGCCAGAAGTGTTTTTGATGACTCCAAGCTTATCCCTGAAACAATAATCCATCTTCTTATTATCACTATCAACCTAGTGATCCTGTGGGATACAAGTCAGAGTCTCTAAAGAATGAAAGTTATGGGTCACCCCTATGGCCATTGGTGGTTATAAGTAGTCTGAAGCAAATTACCAATGAAGATTGCACAAGAGAAGTGACCTTAAAGTATAATGTCAGAAAAATGTACCACCAGAAGAGGACATGAACCTCTAGTGCACAGCTTGGGTCCTCCATTGATACCTACAACATGTCAAGAGATCTAGGGGAAGGCCCATAGCACATTGTATGGACTCTCTGTTGAGGTAGTGGAGGACATGGACATCACAAGATGACAAGACGTGGATGAGTTGGGATGTAGTTGGTGGTATAGTGCACTGGGCCTGGAGTCAGGATGACCCAAATTCAAATCCGGCCTCAGACACTTACTTGTTATGTGACCTTGTACAAATGACTTAATCTCTGTTTGCCTCAGTTTCCTCAACTCTAAAATGGAGATAATAATAGCACCTACCTCAATAGGTCATCTATAAAATAGAGCTACTAATAGTACCTCCCTTGAAGGGTTGTTGTGAGGATCAAATGCTATAATATCTGTAAAAAGTTCTCAGCACAGTGCCTGTCACATAGCCACTACACAAATGCTTATTTTCCTTCTTTTTCACTCCCACATCTGCGTTACCAGAGGGAATATCTTCATAGATTAGATCACAGGTCCATGAAATCATCCCTAATACCTGTCATGGTCCCCTATATAGTAGGTGCTAAATAAATAAATATTCATTGACTGACTGAACACTTACAAGCTATGTGAACTTGAGCAAGTCACCTATTGTCTGAAATGGAAGCAGGGGGAGTCCTTTCCTTCTGAGATGATTAAAGCCTTGTCCTGGCTGGAGGTAGTGACCTAGATTAAATGTTCTCTGCCTATCCTCCCCAGCCTCAGGATCCCCAAGGCTATTAAACAGCCTGATGTAATAAAGTCGGATCAATATGCATGAGCAGCATGAAATGGTAGCCAAGATTAATCAATCAGCAACTATTTATTAAGCATCTTCTGTGCACTAGGCACTATGCTGAGTTTAGGGGACACAAGTACAAAACATGAAACAATCCATACCTTCAAGGAGTTCAGTTTATATCCTAACAGGGGAGACAATAAATATATACATGAGCATTTACAGAATAAATGTAAAGAGGATAAATACAAAGCAAGTCTACAAGTGCAAGGTAGCTTTGGAGGGGGGGCACTATTAGTTACAAGGATCAGAAAGGGCTTCATGCAGAAGATGGTGCTTGATGGGGGCAGCTAGGTGGCAAAGTGGATAAAGCACTGGCCCTGGATTCAGGAGGACCCGAGTTCAAATCCGGCTTCAAACATTTGACTCTTACTAACTGTGTGACTCTGGGCAAATCACTTAACCCTCATTGTCCTGCCCCCCCCCCAAAAAAAAAATTTTGCTTGAGAGGTAGTTTATGAACCTTATGGTGAGGAAGGAGTGCTTTCCAGGCAGGGGGCGGGGTAGCCAGTACAAATGCACAGAGATGGGGGTTAAAGTTGAATGCATGAAGAAAATAGAGGCCAGTTTGGGAGTATTACAAAATATGGAAAGGAAAGCAATATAAAATGAACCTGGAAATATAGGTTGGTGAAAGGTTGTGAAGGGGTTAAAAAGCTAATTAGAATGGTTTATATTTTATCCCAACTAAAGCAAAAGGAAGTTACTAAAGTTGATTGAAAAGATGAGTGACATGGTCAAATCTACATTTAGGGAAAGGGATATTATTATCAGTGAACAGAATTTTGGAGAGAAGAATAAGGGAGACTTAGAAATAATCTAGGTGAGAGGTGATGGGGGCCTGAGCTAAGAGTGTAACTGTGTGAATAGAGAGAAGTTGGATGCAAGAGATGTTATGAAATGGCAAGATTTGTCAACTAGATTGTATATGTGGGGTGAAAAAAATGAGATTAGGATAATGCCAAGGTAATGAATCTGGGAGACTGGAAAAATATTGGTGCCTCTCATAGAAATAGGGAAGTTAAGAAGATGAATATTTTTGGGAAAAAAGAAACTTAGTCCTGTTTTGGACATATTGTGATGTCTAAATTACCCCTTGTTCTATTGGTAATCATCCCTTGACAAATCTTAAGTCCTGGCTTATTCTCATCATGTGCTTCTTTCATTCCTATTAGTTTGAGATGTATAGCTTCCAATTTCTAATAAATAATAATAATAATAATAATAATGAGGGACTGAAGTTCAGGGGAAAGGCTGAGGCAGGATGTGAAGATATTAGAATCATTGACATAAAGATGATAATTTAATCTATTAGAACTGGTAATGTCATTGAGAGAGAGATAGTGAAGAGAGAACCTGGAACCTAGAACCTAGGACAGAGTCTTGAGGAAGGTTCAGAGTGAAGGCATGTGATCTCTCTCAGTGATAACCCAGCAAATAAGACTGAGAAGAGTCAGTCAGATGAAAGGAAAATCAAGGGAGAGAAGCATAAGGAAAGTTGAGAGAGGAGCAAGTATCCATGAAAAGAGAGAGCAGTCAACTATATCAAATGCAGCAAATGGGTAGAGAAGGAAGAGAACTAAAAAAGACAATCCAATTTGGCAAATGAGATCACAGGAAACTCTGGAGAGAACAAGTTCAGCCAAGTGATGAAGTGGGAATCTGGACAAAGTAAGTTTAGTCAAGTGAAGAGATGGGAAGCCAGATTGCAAAGGAGTGAGTGAGAGGAGAGGAAGTAGAGGCAGATAGTATAGAGAGCTTTCCCCAGGAATTTGAGAAAGGGAGGAAATGTATAGAATGATAGGTAAAGGGATGGTAGAGTATACTGAAAGTTCCTTAAGGATGAGAAACACTTGGTTATGTTGGAAGGAAGTAGGGAAGGAACCAGTAGGGAGACAGAGACAGAGACAGAGACACAGAGAGAGACAGAGACAGAGATAAAGAGACACAGAGACAGACAGAGAGACAGAGATAGAGACACAGAGACACACAGAGACACACAGAGAAAGACAGAGACAGAGAGACAGAGACAGAAAGAGACAAAGAGAGACACACTGAAAGAGACAGAGAGACAGAAACAGAGATGGAAAGACAGAGACAGAAAGAGACAGAGACCCACATACAGAGAGAGAGAGAGAGAGAGAGAAAGAGAGAGAAAGAGAGAGAGAGAGAGAGAGAGAGAGAGAGAGAGAGAGAGAGAATGATTGAGGCTTCAGTTTTCTGGAGAAGATAGGAAGAAATCAGATCAAGGGCACATGCAGGGAAGGGTTTGCCCTGGTGAAGAGAAGCCCACATTATTATCAAAGACTGGGGGAAAGGATAAAGGGCTTTGAGATGAAGAAAAAGAGAGCTCACGTCAAATGACTTCAATTTTCTCAATAAAGTCAGAGGCAAAGTCCTAAGCCAAGAAAGAGGTGGACTAGGGAAGATGTCAAACTGAGAGAAGAAAGTTTGGCAAAGGTTCTTTGGAAGTGAAATAGGGAATCAATTAGGGAGGGAGAAATAAAAAAGATGGCCTTGCTGTTGAAGTTAGCATGAATACATGTTGTGTGACTTCCGCAGGTTCCATTCATCAACAGAGGAGTAGGAATGGAAGAAGCACACAAGGAGAGTAAGCCAGGGCTGAAATTTGACAAGAGATAATTGCCAGTAGGGGCAAAAAGATAAAGAGCAGAGGACAGTGTAGAGCTGAATTGGCTCACTATAGGGTCAAGATTGGAGAGAGGGGGAAATGAAGACAGTCCATAAAAGAGAGAGGTGACGGTTAACAGAAACCATTGGTTTCTGCCTTGGTCATATATCTGGAGCTCCCACTCTGTGCATATTACATGCAAAGATGAAGTAAGACATGTTCCCTGCTCCCAAGGCCTAGTAGGGAAGTAAGACAGAGAAACCTTGAATTCTAGTTACATACAAATAATATGTAATATAATAAAAAATAGTTCAGTGAATAGAAAAGGTTCAGACAAAATGCAGTGGCATGTTTGAGAGTTCCTCCTGCTAGAGACATCACAGAAGGTTTCCACATTCCTCAGTGGTATCTCAGAGCAAGAAGGGGAGGTCATTGGCCCATCCAAGTGGTGGCTTCAGGGCAAGTGGGGAAGAAGTTGAGCAGACAAAGAACAGATATACTTTGATCCAATGGTCGGTTCATACCAGAAAATTCCCATTCAGACAAATCACCAACACTGTGCTTAAGTGCTTATAGGCTTATGTGTGAGTATAATTACACCCTACAACTCCTTACCCAACCCCCACTTCCCTAAGCATTTATTGTACCTATCGCAGGTCTCCCTATTTCTAACACTCTTGTGGTTCAGGTTTGAGGTTGGGACAAAATAAGGTAATTGTGAACAGGTCACTGAACAATTAACAAAAGGAGAATTACTTTGCCTTACAGCAAAGGATATACAAAGATACAAAGGCCCTTAGGATGAGACTTCCCCTTACCCCACTTATCATCTCCATATGGAAGACAGGCAGGATATGGTAGGAGGCATGGTAACTTGCATGGTCTTCAGAAATTCCCCATGTCAGGGAAGCCTCAACTGACTGTGGGTGGGCCTTTTAATGCATTTAGGCAACCAGTAAGTTTCATCAGGGAATAAAGGAACCAATCAGGTCTCAGGATAGCTTTGTTTCCTTTTAAGGAAAACTAATAATCTCTGTTATAGGAGGGAAGGAGGAAGGGTGGGTCTAACATGTTATGAGGAAATACTGGTAGGTTTTAGTCCTGTAGTCCAAACTCATATAGGACCTGCCCACTTCCCCACGGGCTACTTTATATACCATTGGCCCAGCCACCTTACCCCAAAAGAAATGGAAAGAACCAGGAAGATAATATGGACCTGGGCATTTCTTCCCTAGGCAATACATGAAAATGGCAATGGATTTGGAGCCAACAGGTATGGGTTTGAATCTCATCTCTGCAACTTACAATCAGTGTTACTTTGAAAAATAAATAACTTAACCTCTATGGATTTCAGTTTTTAAATTTAGATGACCTTTAAATTTCCTTCTAGCTCTAAATCGTATCATTTAAATGTGACTTGAATAGGCCCAATCGAGGGAGACAGAAAGTTCTTGTCCAAGAGAGAACCACATAATAATCTGGGCAAATCCCTCTGAGACCAGGAAGAGTTTTCAGGGTTTAAAGCCAATGGAAAAATGCCCAGCACATTGTGCCAATTTCTTCAATGTTAAAATGAGTTCATCAACCTCTCTGTATAGTCTGGCTCATGCCCTCTTCATGTTGAGTCTGACTCTCAGGATCCTCCCTTCCTGAGTCCCACACTCATTCTCCCAAGGTCGCTGAAGGTCAAGTTCATCTCTCTGACTTCCTCCTCCTCCCTCCATCCTCAGTCTCAGTGTCCTAGAGAGCTTGGACCATTCTGGGTAGAACGACTTCTAGACCTCAGGAAAGGTAAATCCTGAGGATGTCAGACTATTAGATTGTCCAGGGCTCTGACCACTATGATTTCCTTCTACCCCATTGGGAACAGCACCCAAAGTGTAGGTTCTAAGGCCGGATTGCCCTTAAAGTTGTGTGACCAAGGCAACCTTCCCCGATGTGACACCTCCCATCTTCAGAGGTGACGTGTGAACTTGGGGAAAATCACTTGCCCTCTCTGGACCTCAGGTTCCTCCTACCAGATAAAGAGTTCCAGCCTGGGTGGGGGACAAGGGCCCAAGCACTCCATCTGTACACACCCACCCCTAACCCACTCCCCCAACCGAGCACCATTGCATTTTGTTTACAGTGACGACTCCTACACCCACGCCGGGGGTGGCACAGAGGACCCTTCGGCCAGCAGACCCAGCGCCCAGGAGCTGCAGGAGGAGGAGGAGCTGCTAGGGGCAGGGGGGACCTCCGTGCTGGCAACGAAGGCCAGCCTCCACCACACAGCCTCCCCTGGCCGGCAGCAGCATGCCAAGGTGCTCTGCTCCCATGCTCCTGCTGCCTCTGATTACGAGCTGTCCCTTGACTTAAAGAATAAACAGGTACCCAGGGCCTCCACGGGGAGGGAGGAGGGTGGGGAGGGGAGGCAAGAAGGGGCCCTGTCTCTGGGGATTGTCACTGTGGTTTCAGGTGCCCTGCCCCTCCCACCCACCACCTCAAAGCCAACTCCTCCAAAGAAATATTTATTTAATTGCCCCCAAGTTGAGCCAACCAATGTGCCCATCTTCCTTGAGGAATCTTTCCTGCATCTTTCTTGGGAACCTAGGGCAGAGTCCCACCAATATCTCCTGTCCTTTAATTCATTGCAATCCAGGACCTCCATACAGCAAGCTGAGCAGATCTCCCCCGGGGCTCTGGCCATTGTTGCCCTGTGCCCCTATAGGAAAAGCATGAGAAAGTCAGGTCATTTGACAACTGGGCAAATGCATCATTACCTTCTAGTGAAGTAAGAAGATCATAGATACAGAGCTGGAAGGGACCTTAGAGACAATCTTATCCAACTCCCTCATTTTAAAGGTGAGGAAACTGAGGCCCAGGATGGTGCTTTGCCCAAAAAGTCGCACCAGTATTAGTTGTAGAGCCAGATCTGACTCCAAATCTGTGCTCTTTTCCATTGTGCCACAAAGTTCCTACACTGTGAAGAGAGCACAGAGCATATGCCTGTCCAAGATCTAGATGGATCTTGAAAGAACTGAGAGGGGAATGTGCTCCTAGGTTATCTTGGGTTGGACCCAAAGAAGGCAATGTGGCATAATGTCAAGAGCACCAGATTTAGAACTTGAAGTGTTGGTTCTATTACTTAACCTATTTGGGGCTCAGTTTCCTCATTTAAAAATAAGGAGGTTGAGTTAAATACATACCCACCCACTCAAATATAAGATTCATGAAGGGCCCGGGCATGAAGAGATGCTCCCAGATTGTTATCTTTGGCTCCTGTTTCCCTAATTGTACGGTGTGTGTGCCTGGGTTGGGGAGGAATGAAGATAGGAAAAGCTCTTGGCATAAAAATAATTCCAGATTTTGACTCACTGTGAGGGTTGTGGGGATGTGGGGAATAAGAGGGCTTAAATATTTTTTTAGTATTTTAGCAGAAGAAGTTAGGGAGAAGCCTTCTTGCCAAGATAATTGCCTGAAGGGAAGGCAGACTGCCCAACTCTCATATGCCTACTCCAGCAAAGTCCTGAAGTTTGCACCAGGCCAAATAAAAATCCAGAAACCCTATGAGAAACTACACTAAGTCAACTTCTTCTATACCAGAACTGCTTAAGAGGTCAGCCAGAAGTCCAACAGCAATAGAAATGGAAGCCCCTCTAGCAAAGTGTGCACCCCTGTGACAAGAGATGGGTCACATGTAACTTGAAAGGCTCTGTCTAGAGGCAAGAAGAATGGAGGGCTCCCCTGAAAAAGGTCCAGGGTGGTCAGAAAGACCCAGAGTTGGGGACCTCAAAAGACCTGGGAGAGTGGCAGAAGACAGTGACTGGAATGACACAATGTCACCACGGCATTCAGACCAGGAAAGCTGAAGGTCAGGGTTGCTAACACTTCTGAGATCCCAGAGAGGGCCTTGAAGATCCAGCATTCTGAACCTGAAGATCCAGGGAGTCCTAATCCTGGGAGGTAAAGGGAAGTGTAAGAGCCCAGAGAATTCAAGGTGAGACCAAGCAATCGTGAGACCCCACCAAGCAGGAGCAGGATACAGAACCTGGCCTTAGCACAAGGCCCAAGTTCAGGAACTAAAGTTGGAGAGATGAGAAAAAAAAACCCACCAACTAGTATAAAGAATTATTTTAAAAACTAGAGATTCTCTAGTAGGAATGAGAAATGCTATAACAACTGCAAGCAGAAGAAAAAAATATTTTCTACAAGGATGACTTGAATTCTTAGAAGAAATGAAGCAAAAGACAAAAATGAAATAAAATCTCTGGAAGAAAGGATAGGAAGTTGAATAAGTAACTTAGAAGAGAAGCTGTTAATTCTTTGGGTTTTGTTTGTTTTTGTGTGGCAATGGGAGTTAAGTGATTTGCCCAGGGTCACACAGCTAGTAAGAGTCAAGTGTCTGAGACCGGATTTAAACTCAGGTCCTCCTGAATCCAGGGCCAGTGAGTTATCTACTGTGTCACCTAGCTGCCCCGAAACTGTTCATTCTTACTCAAAACTCTGAAAACTAGACTGAACCACAGAGATATCAATGGCTACATGAGATAACAAGTAATGTTAGAACAAAATCAAAAGATTGAAAAAAATACAGAAAAAAGAGAGATAACATATAAAAACAACAGATGTGGAAAACAGGTCAAGGAGACATAATATAAGAATCTTCTGATTCCATGAAAACTCATTTTAAAAAAAAACTTGGCTACTATATTCAAGAAATATTAAATGAAAATTGCCCAGATCTATTAGACTCAGAGGGCAAAGTAAAGATAGAAAGAGTCCACTGATCACGTCCTGAAAGGAACTGCAAAAGGAAAAGTCCCAGAAATGTCAAAGCAAAAATCCATTGGTCCCACATCAGAGAAAACAAAAACACTCTTAGTATCAAGAAAAAAAAACAATTCAACTACCAAGGAACTACAGCAATCACATAAGACTTGGAAATGTTTACAATAAATGAGAGGAAATCTTAGAATGTCATATTCCAAAAGACATAGACTTACAACTTAGAATATCTTACCATGCAAAACTAAGTATAATCCCAAGGGGGTCAGGGTGGACCTTTAATGGAAATGAAGACTTTCAAATATTTCTGATGAAAAGACTAGATCTAAGTAGGAATTTTGAAATATAAACACAAGAGTCTAGAGAAAACTAGAAGGGCAATTGGAAGGAGTATGTGCTATGTAGTGATAAATTCTAATGGAGAGAGAAGTAACAAGTATCCCTTTCAGAATCTTATGACTTCAAAGTGTATTGAGGGAATTAGATAAGATAATCAAAGCCCCTAGGGATAGGTTCGTTCAGTAAAAAGGAACACACTGGTATATACAAGATAAAGAAGGGAATACTATTTCTCATGATTGGGGTATGTGAAAAGAAGAATATATAGACATGGAGGGAGGAGTGGGTGTCAGATAAACCTTGCTCATCTCTCGAAGGAGAGTTGAATACACAGTTTAGTGTAGCAGCACATCAAACTCAACAGGTAATGGAGGGAAGCAGTTTAAAAGGAGGATAATACTGGGAGGGAATAGTCACAAGCAAATCCAGGTCCTGGAAAGAATTTAAAGGGAAAAGAGAAGAATGGAGAGAACAGAACAGAATAGAACAGAGGACAGGACAGGAGAGAGAGAAAAGAAGACAAGAAAAAGGAGAAATACAATCTAAAGGTGTATCTTAGATTTCCCCTTAGATAATTGTGGAATGGCTGAACAGATTGTGGTATATGAGTGACAGAATATCATTGTCATAAGAAATAATGGAAAACACAATTTCAGAGAATCTTGGATGTTATGAACTGATGCAGAGTAAAGTAAGCAGAAACAGGAGAATCAAATATATAAAGACAACACTGCAAGGGAAAATAGCTTTGAACAACTTAAGAACTATGACCAACCACATTTCTAATAGACATAAGGTGCAGAAATCTACATTTTTTTTGGACATGGTCAATGTGTGGATTAATTTTGCTTGACTATGTTTATTTATTCAAAGCTTTCCTCTCTCAGTTTTTAACTGGGAGAGGAGGAGTAGAAGAGCAGGGGTTAGCAATAGGGATGCCCCCAAAAGGCCCATTTTAATATTTTTAAAATACACAGAAGAGAATAGAAAGAATTTCAGAAGGAAGCACAGAAAAGCACAACAGTTTTGAAAGTAATATGGAGAATTTATGACACTCTTTTTAAAGAAAATAAATGGAATGAAATAAATGGAAATTGTGAATGCAGTTTCACAGAGATCTTTTTTGTGTTCTGCTGTTTGTATGGAAGTGTAAATTTTATGTTTAAATTAAGAATTCTGAAATTTTGTTAAGAAGTTAAAGTAGTACTATGAAGTACTGTGAAGAAGGGGCACTGGAGTGAGGGTTAGAAGACTTTTGTTCCAGTCCTGTTTCTGTCACTGTGTAACCTTGGAAAAGTCACTATCCTTATTCTGGACTTCTGTATCTTTATATGTGAAATCAAAGGGAGGGAAAAGGGGATTGGATGAGAGTTTGTATGGTAGAAAGAGCAATGGTTTTGGAGTAAGGGAACCTGAATTCAAATTCCATCTGCTATTACTTCTCTATTCTAAACACCGAGAATAAAAGACCATGGGCTTTGAAAACTATATTAGATCTTGTAGCTGCTAGTGAGTTAAGCAATTCCCTGAACTTCTCTGAAATTTACTTTTCTCTTGTGTAGAGTGAAGACATTGAACTAAACAACCCCCATGGTGCCTCTTATGAACCCTAAGGTGGCAGGGACAAGGACTAGACCTGTGATTTTAGTATATGAGTGAAGTAACTCCTACTAAATGCAAGTTGGTGTCTTCTCTGAAACTTGTTTTTTTTCTCTCAAGTACTGAGAGGTTAATTGACTTGTCCAGGGTTGCACAGCCAGTATGTGTCTGAACTGGGACTTGGACCCAGGACTTTCTGGTTTTGTGACTGGCCCTCTACTATACTCTATAACTTCTCCCTTAAAAGACAAATAGGATCAATGTAAAGTGTTACATAGATTTGAAAATTAGCTTTGAAAGTACAGGGTGAGGGAGACATGATTAGACAATGGATCTGGAGGTATCTGTGGGCTGCAAGCTCAATATGAGTCAGCAATGAGATGAGGCAGCCAAAAATGCTAATGCAATCTTGGACTTCATTAAAGAGAGGCATAGCTTCCAGGAAAAGGGAGAGTGTAGTTCCTCTGTACTCTGCCCTGATCAGACCTCCTCTGGAATATTATGTTCATTTCTGGGCGCCTAGCTTAATGACATTGATAAGCTGGCACGCATAGAGGAAAGGACAACTAGGACAGTCAAGAGAATCAAGTCCATGCTGTAGGAGAATCGATGGAAGCAATCAGGGATGTTTAGCTTCAAGAAAATTCGGGGGTACATGATAGATATATTCCAGCGTTTGAAGGGCTGTCACATAGAGGAAGTATTAGATTTGTCCTGTTTGGACCAAGAGAGCAGAACCAAAAGAAATGGGTGAAAGTTGGGAAGGGATAAATCTAGGCTTGATGTCAGGAAATACTTCCTAATAATGGGAGCTCTCCCAAAGTGGAATGTGCTGCCCTGAGACTTGGTGGGTTCTCCCTCTTTAAAAGTCTCCAAGCAGAGGCTGAATGTAGATTTGTTCAGTAGTTATAGTGGAGTTTCCTATTGGTTATCAGTTGGATTGAATGACTGCTAAGGTCCTTTGCAGCTCTGAGTTCTATAATTATATTCTGCAAAGTCTCTTCTGTGAAAACATTGATTCTAGGACCACACTGACCATCCCAAAATATTGGATGAATCCTCTCCCTCAAACCCCTGTTTGCCTGAAGCCCAAGGTTGTGCTCGTTCTTACATTACTATCATAATCCAATGCATCTTACTCAGCACTAACTGTTCTTCTGTATTTGCCTACTACACATTCCAGGATCCAAGTGAGCTTGCTAAGAATTTATTCACAAAGAAAGAATTAATCCATAAATAATACAAAAGGTACAAAGAATCAGTGTATAAAAATAATTTTGTCAGTGGACCTGCTGGCCAGATTTAAATGTGCTGATGGTTTCCTGTTGATTCTCATGAGGGGGTTGGCTGGTGCATCATGAAATATAACACCATTTGGGAAAGAGAGAGAAAGAAATGTGCAGCTTCCTTTCTTTCCATCTCCTGCCAAACTGTCCTGTTCTAGTTCTCTTCCCCAGAACCCTCTGCTGGTTTGGGGTCTGCTCAGAGCAACTCTCCTGGGTTTACCCTGCTTATATGTGTGAAACTCTGTGTCTCATCTGTAGCCAACTGCTACCCACATATTCCCTGAGTATCGCTTACTGCTTCCTCACTTGTTTTATGCACCTCCTTCCTCACACAATGGGCACACATAATACTAATAATAGCAACAATAACAATTTAAGGTTTGCAAAGTACTTTATAAATATTATTTTATTTGCTCCTCATAAAAACCCTGGGAAGTAGGTGATATTATTATCCCCATTTTATAGTTGAGGAAACTGGGCCTTATAGTGACTTGCTCAGCTAGTGTCTGAGGCAGGATTCAAATTCAGGTCTTCAGGACTCCAAGTGAAGCATGCTATCCACTTGCAATGCCTATCTGTCACTCAAAGAACACATAAAAATGTGAAATTCCTCATTATAATTTTGAACTCCCCTTCTCCTTCACTTAACCTAACCACCTGGTTAGCTCATTGATGGGAAGGAAGAGAGAGAGAGAGAAAAAAAGGAAGTTCATGGTATAAAGTTTAGAGACATGCTGGGGTGACAAGTCTAGGATTTGAGGAAGGCCGTATGGGGATTAGAATGATGTAGTAGGATGCATTTGGCCTGAATTCTAGTTTCCCCTCCACCATTAACTCACTCTGAAACTTTAGCCAAGTTAACCTTTCAGGGTCTGAATTGCCTTATCTATAAAATGGCAAGGCAAGGGTCCCTTTTCCTCAAGGTTATCTGTGCTCCTGTGTGAATCTCTCCCGTGGAACTTTTCTTGGCTCTACTCCCACAAACTGCCCAATAATAATTATTGGTATAGTATAGGTTAATCATAGAAAAAATTATGTCAGGTAAAAAAGACAGGTGTTACTATTCCCTTTTTACCAGATGGGGAAAACAAAGGCCAGAAAAATGATCTGATTTACCCAAGGTCAAACAACTGGTAAGAGGCCAGGATTAGAATCCAATTCTTTGAGTTCAAGTTTAATACTTTTTCCGCTGTACTAACCATTTCATGAAGAGTTGGACATGACTGAATAACAACAACAACAACAAAATGTTGCCTTCCATCAGGGCATTCAGAGAGGTGGCATGGTATAGTGAAAAAAGTTCTGGGCTTGAAATCTGGGTTCTAGACTCTCTTCTAAACCTTGGGCAAGTCAAATAACCTCTCTGCCCCAATTTCCTCATCTCTTCTAGCTCCGATTCTATGGAATATGCAGAATGGGGCTAATAATAGGCTGCTAGAAGGTATTGCTATTCCAAATCTGAAAGATGATGCTACCTCATATGCTTCCCATTATCCTGACCCAGGCATTGAGGAGGTCAGAGTCAGTATTCAGTCTTAGCAAGTTTTTATACTCACTTAAGGGTAAAATGGTGGTCATCACAATGGAGTAACGGATCAAGGGAAAGGCAATGGATGAAAGGAGAACAGAAGGAACCTTACTCCTTGGCACATGAGTAAGAGTTGCAGAACTGTGGTTATAGGCAGTTGGGATCTGGGGGAGAGGGAAAGAATCTTCTTTGACTCATCTTATTCATTCCTCTACCTCCATATCTGGAGGAACCCTAAACTCTCTCAAAAGAATGGACACTCCAACTCCATTGGATCTGTGATCTCACTGATGTCAATACTCTGTCCAGTGATGTCAATAGCAATCTGTTTGTTCCTGGCCATCTTGGGTGACTCTTGTCCATGTCCTCCCATAAATCTGGAAAGGGGGTATCTATCAATGTGTTGGGAGTCTTCTTTTTGTTCTTCTGACACTGAATGGATACCGATGAAGTATGCCATGTGTCCAGTGGTTAACCCTCATTACTCTTACTATGCCACAGGCCTGTCTTCTTTCCCTATCATACAGTTCTCTGATGACAGCTTTTATGCAGTTTCTCCTGCTAAGGAGAATGGTCACCCATCCTTTAATTAGAAGCTATCCAACAAGGGAGATTTTACAGTCTTGCTCAGTTACCTAGTCTGTGAAGGGTCCAGAGAGAACCTCTGTCTCCCTCTTTGTGTCAAGCCTAAGATTTAGAACAGACCTCTCTTCTGTAGGTTTCTCTAGCTATCAAGCCATATCTGAACATTCCAAATCCCCTGTGACCTCTGTCTTAGCTGGGGTTTTCTTGTCTCCCTCCCCCATGCCTACTTTTTTTTTTTTGGTGGGGCAATAGGGGTTAAGTGACTTGCCCAGGGTCACACAGCTAGTAAGTGTCAAGTGTCTGAGGCCGGATTTGAACTCAGGTACTCCTGAATCCAGGGCTGGTGCTTTATCCACTGCACCACCTAGCTGCCCCCCATGCCTACTTCTTGTTTCTCCTTTTCTGGGACCTAATTAGCTTCCTCACCCCGGGACACATGGACTATGACATTAAACATCATTTTTTTTAGGTTTGGTTTGGTGTGGGCAAGACTTCAGTTATTCCATATAGAGTTTTAAAAATTATTCTTGCTTTCTAATTGTCATTTTGGAACACATTGTTGCTGGTCAGCAAGTCTTTTATTACCAAAGATAATTACTTTTTTAGAACCTATACAATTTTTTAAAATCTTGGCTTCCCTTTCTCCTTCTCCTTCTCCTTCTTGCACTTGTATCTTGGGCCCACCTACATCTGGCTGCCTTTTCCTCCCCTGTTCCTTCTTTCTGCTCTCTGAGTCACTGAAAGTTATTCACTTCACTGAGGCTGTGGAATATGGAGCAGTCTTCAGTCGAGAATTTAGAAATTGTATGGCAAAGTATGATTTGGGTTTGAAAACACTCATCTAAGTTGCAGAAGAAACCTTTAAACATGAGTTCTGACCCTTCCTCCAGGCCTAATGTACCTCACATCTGACCCACGGACACAGTAGCTATACATGCTAGGAGGTCTTGACAGTCAATCTCACTCCATCCCTACCCCTACCCAGCATCAATATCCTATCCAGCCTAATCAATGTGGGCTCCATGACCCAAGCCATCAAAATGAAGCCTACTAATTAACATGAAGAGGCACATTAGAGAAATAGAACCTTGTTCTGGGGCTCCCTCACCTCTGGTGTTAGCTGAAGACAGCTGTTTAGGGAGGAGTGACTAAGCAGTAATTACTGATGATACATGGGGCTTGGAATAAGTCAAGAGATATGCTCCCCCCATCCTTGCATCTCCAATCTGCCTTTTCTCACCTCTGGAGACTTGCCTTCTCTTATTCAACCCTGTCCCCCGTATTCTGTTTTCTGGATACTTATTAGAGAAATGAGATAAAATCAGAGTTAGGCAAAGATCTGTGAAACTGCTGAGCTAAAGACAGTCAGGAAGAACTCTGTAGGAGACATTAGACATTAATGACAGCTGAGTCCTATGGACCCTGCATGGGCAAGGCAGGCTCTAAACGCAAATGACTCTCAGGCAAACAAACGTTGTCTACGCTATAGCTACTCCTCCAAAAGCTCCCTTCTGGCACTCTGTTAAGCCTTTTATAGTTCCTCGATGCCCCCCAGTATGTCAAATTGTCTGGGTTTCCTGGGCTGATCATTTTAGCATAATGGGCTTATGTAAATCTTCCCATGAATCTCATCTCAGACATAGTAATACCCTGATTCTACTCTCTCCTTGGTACCTCTCCCTCCTGTTCCCTGGCTCTTTGCCTTTATAAGACACAGATCTGGAATTTCCCAAGGAGGGGGAGTAGGGGTGACAGGCCAAGAGTGTGGGACATTTTGGTTGAAATACCTATGGAGGACCTCCTACTCAAGGTTCTCCCTTCCACCCATCTCTGAACCTCTAGCAGCCCTGATGGACTGGGCATGATAGCAGAGGCTGGGATAGTGGAGTGGAAAGCAATGGACCAGGAATAAGGTGAACTGGGTTCTAATCCTAGCTGTGCCACTAATTGTGGGAGCCTAGACAAATAACTTTACCTTTCTGAGAAAACAAATTTGGCGACAGAACACTTTGGGGAGTGACATATAAGAACTGGTCTGAGGGATTTGGGAAGAGAGAATAACTCCAGGACAAAGTGGGAAGGGAGAGTTTGGGGGAAAATACAAGAAAGTCAACTGATTTTCATACCACTCCAAAGATCACATGTAATAAGCATTTTATATATATATATATATGAAATTTAGCCAAGAAGATATAACGTGTATTAAGTGAAGGCAGCATGTAGAGGAAAGAGAACTGAGGACTAGCATTTGAATAGAGATATAGCACTTGCAATGGTTCTGCTAGCACAGATGCTCTGTGATCCTGGGCAAATCCCATCCCTTCTCTGGGCCTTGTTTCTTCATTCATAAAATACAAACTAGATGATCTCTAAGGTCCCTCCCAGCTCCAATCCCTACAATCATGGGACCTCCTATTGACATTGCACAGGACAAAAGGATTCCATAGGACAGTTTGGCAAATGTAGATCTCAAAGGCAGTTTCTAGCTCAAATGGTATAGGATGTTTCTAAATCTCTTCTGGCTCTGATACTATGCTTCCAAATGAGATGATTTCAGAGCTCAGCATAGTGCCTGGTATATAGTAGGTACCAAATAAATGCTAGTGACTGACTGCTCCTGTCACAGAGTCCTAGTCTAGAGCTACAAGATATGGATATAGTATTTCAATCTAGGCAGCAATAACGGTAAAGGGATGAGAGATAGAAAAAGCTTGTGATATGGGGTTTTTTGGTTTGTTTTTGTTTTGGGGGGGAATGGGAGTTTTTGGGCAGGGAAATGAGAGTTAAGTTCCTTGCCCAGGGTCACACAGCTAATAAGTGTCAAGTGTCTGAGGCTGGATTTGAACTCAGGTCCTCCTGTATCCAAGGCTTTATCTACTGCACCACCTAGTGATGTTTTATTTAAAAGAATGATGGAGAAAATTCATTCAAGATATATATATATATATATATATATATATATAAAGCATCCACCACCTGAAGAGTGTTGTCTAGGTGTTAAAGGAGATACCAAACATAGATAAGATCTGGTTTCTGTCCTCATGCAGTTTATCATCTAATGGTGCGGGAAGGAAGGGATAAGTAAAAACTAAGTGATGTCTAATGGGTAAATGGATGTTAATGTTTGGGAGGATCAGGAAAGGCTTCACGGAGGAAATGGTATTTGAGCCAAATCTTGAAAGATGGGTAGTATTTCAGTAGGCAGTAGTGGAGGTGAACATGAGCATGGAGTTCCAGGTAGAAAGGACAACAAAGGTCAGAGAGCAGAATAGACTAAGATATGTACAGTAGAAGACAGATAGTCTGGTTTTGCAGCACAGCACACAGAGGGATTTACTATAACATAAAACAGGGTGGTGCCGGATAGCAGAAGGTCTTGAATGCCAGGCAAAGGAGTTTGAATTTGATGCAGTTGCTAATAACAGGTCAATTAAAGATTTTGAGGGGGCGGCTAGGTGGTGCAGTGGATAAAGCACCAGCCCTGGATTCAGGAGTTCCTGAGTTCAAATCCGGCCTCAGACACTTGACACTTACTAGCTGTGTGACCTTGGGCAAGTCACTTAACCCCCACTGCCCCGCAAAAAAACAAAAACAAAAACAAAGATTTTGAGCAGAGTTACCTAGCCTGATATGTGCATAAGGAATGATATAAAGGATGAAGAAGAGGCAGGAAGACCAGTTAGGAGGGTTTTTTTTGCAATAGTGTTGGTAAGTAGGGGGCTTGGAATATGGTTGCAGCAATAACAATTAAAGAAGGGATGCATGTAAGAGATATTGTATAGGAAGAAACTAGAAGACTTGACAGAAGAATAGAATATTAGACAAAATGATACACTTGGCATGGAAAGCCATGGGTTCAAATCCTACCTCAAACATTTCTCAGAGACTCTGTTTCCTCATCTATAACAAAGGGATAATAAAACATCTTCATTGTTGAATAATGTTGATAAAATTTCTCCTGTCCATGTCACAGGGCTTCTGTGAGGATATTTGGTTGGTGTTGTGGTTCAGTCATTTTAGTCATATCTGACTCTTCATGACCCAAAAGTGCTTTACAAACATGGAATCTCTATCTCTGTCTATTGAGAAAATCAAATTGATATTGTCTCTATTTTTGTAATTGATTCCTCACTGTATCACCTCTAACATTTTGTATAACTGCCTGAGGCATGTTTCTTTGTCTTTGAGTAAGTTCAGAAATTCAGTCTAAGTTTAAAAGTTGAGTTTCCCTATAAATCACCTTAATTAAAAGAAACCTATTCTTGCCAATGGACGAAACCAATCAGAATTTCCTAGTAACAAGATGGAAGGAGGGATTGCTTGCTCTGCCTTCCCAATTTCCATGCAATCACATTGTCCCCCCATTCCTATAATATTTCAGGTTTTGTAACAAATCATATTGTTTTCTCCATCTAAGATGCTATCTTCTATTTTTTTTTGGATGCTCCTCCTTTTGTCTATAAAAATGATCCGTCAGCCTTCATTCGAAGTCTTTTGGCTTGCTGAAGAGCTAAAAACTCCTTTTACTGGTATCTGCTAGCCTTACCAATAAATTGAATATGCTTGGAATTTTGTTGCCTCAGTTTGCCTTAATTTCAATAGCAACAGTATCCATTTATCTCTTTATATAGAAATATTTTTATATATGCTTTTTTAGATTAAGAATTGTTTCACTTTTTTTTATATTTGTATCCTTAGCACCTAGCACAATGCCTGTGATTTAACTGGTGTAGAGAACTTCCAGTATTCACACTGCTTCTACCAATTCAGATCAGTCACTTTTCTGTACCTTTTAGTTTGGTCACTGAGAGAGAGTTTAAATGACTTGCCCAAGGTCACACGGCCAATATATATCACAGTTGGCAGCACTTGAAAATCCAGGTCTTCCTGCCTCTGAAGCCAAATCTCCAAATCCTGTTCCTGGCCATAAATGTGAATTGCTATTTATTATTAACAGATTGGATATAAGAGATGATGAAGGGGGGGAAATTTTTTACAGTAAAATTTCAAAAAGAAGTAACTAGGTGGGGGCAGCTAGGTGGCGCAATGGATGGAACACTGGCCCTGGATTCAGGAGTACCTGAGTTCAAGTCCAGCCTCAGACACTTGACACTTACTAGCTGTGTGACCCTGGGCAAGTCACTTAACCCCAATTGCCTCACCAAAAAAAAAAAAAAAAAAGTAACTAGGTGAATGGTGATGTCCCTGGCTAAAATAAGGGGAACAGATTTGTGGGTTGTGTGACGTCAATAAAGGTGGGACATCCGGAGATAAATGTCCCATTGGAAACTTGAGGTCTAAAGTTTGGGAGGAGGATCGGGCTTTGAAAGTCTGAGATTGTGCTTTCTGAAGTCATGGAGGGGAATGAGATCGGCAAGGGAGGGAGAATGGAGAGAGAGAGAGAGATCAAGGGCTAAATTTTTAGGAACACTGATTTTAAGGGGTTGGGGAGATGAAAAAAAAAATCCAGAGAAAAGACAGAAGATTTCTTATGGGGAAAGGAAGAAAACCAGAAGAGTTTTGTTTCAAAGAGACAAAGAGAGGAGAAAGTATTTAATAATATGGGAAACTGAGGAAAGCTCGAGGATGAGGACCAAGGAAAAGCCTTTGGATTTGGCACCGAGGAAATTATCGGTGTCCTTGTCAATTCGATTCAGCTTAATCAACTTTGAGCACTTCCATGCAAGCCACACTGCTAGAGCTTGGGGAGTGAAAGATGAAAAACAATCACCCTTTTCCTTAAGGAGTCTAGTTAAGAGGAAAACCTCAGTGGGACACTGGGAATGAGACCCAGATCGCAGAGTTGAGTGATGAGGAAGCATATGTGGTGGTCGTTCAGCTGTTTCCGTCATGCAGGACTCTGTGACCCAATTTGGGATTTTCTTGGCGAATATATTGGAATGGTTTTCCATTTCTTTCTCCAGCTCATTTTACAGATAAAGAAACGGAGGCAGGGGCAGCTAGGTGGCGCAGTGGATAGAGCACCGACTAGCCCTGGAGTCAGGAAGACCTGAGTTCAAATCCAGCCTCAGACACTTAACAATTACTAGCTGTGTGACCCTGGGCAAGTCACTTAACCCCAAATGCCTCACTAAAAAAAAAAAAGAAAGAAACTGAGGCAAATGGGGTTAAGTGACTTGCTCTGGGTCACACAGCCAGTAACTGTCTGAGGCCAGATTTGAACTCAGAGAGATGAATTTTTCTGACTCCAGGGCAGGCACTGAGCTACCTAGCTTCCTGTATGCTGGAAGGGGCTACAGTGAAACTAATAGAAGGGAGATAGGACTCCTTGGATGCTCCCTTGGATACTCTTCAAATTTAGTTAAAGTAAGGTATTGATTAAGCATCTATTCTTTGGCCAACACTATCTATGTGGTGCTGTTGTTGCTTTAATGCAACAGGTATTCAGAGCAGAGAGAAATTAGGCTTGAGTAATAACAACAATGATAACAGCAGCTCACATATTTATGGATTTTATTGTGTACAGATCCTTTCTTCATGGCAACCTCATTAGGTAGGTAGTCAGGCAAGACTTCTTGAAGGAGGTAAGGCTTCAGATGGACCTTGAAGGATAGGTAAGACTTGGGCAGACAGAGAAGTTTTCTCATTCTACAGCATGAGTGAATGCATTCAGTTTGTGGGATAGAGAGAATGTAGCCTACCTTACAAAGAGGGATTGAGTTGGAGAGAAGCAGAAAGATGCAAAGGTAGGCTTAACCATCAAAAATAAAAGCTATCCTTAATAGCTAGCATTTATATAGGACTTTAAGGTTTACAAAGCACTTTACATATGCTATTTCATTTGATCAAAAATAAATAATCAAATAAACATTTTACTTTTACCTATATTTACTAAAGTAATTTAATAAACAAAAGATAAGTTATTTTTATGTCCACCTCCATGATCTAGATTCCAAAGTCTGCCTTGAAATGTATTCAATTTAATCCAACAAGAAATTAAGTTGTTATTATTCATCCTTCATACTCTAAAAGGCCCAATGACATCAGAAGGGTGATGTCTTGACTTGTGAATGCACTGGGTTTAAGTGATGCAGAGCTGCACAAAGTCATCTGCCTCACTATCTCTTCCAGTGTCATCAGAGTCCAGTGGCAAGACAAGAGTCAAGATGACTGGCAATGGCCCAGCAATTACTAAGTGCCTACTATATATAAGATATTATGCTAAATGCTGGAATGGTAAAAACAAAAGTAAAAAAAAAATCCCTGCTCTTAGCATTCTCAGCTGAATTCATTTTCCCCACTTCACCTCCTCACCTGCAGAGTATGAGCATCTTCCCTATTCCTTTCCAGCTCTGATTCATGTTTTGTTTTCCTCTATTTCGAATGTAAGCTCTTTGAGGTTAGGAATCGTCTTGTTTGCTTTATTTGTATCCCTGGTACTTAAGTGGTTAATAAATGTTTTATGTCTCAAGGAACTTGCATTCTTCTTAGAATAAAATACGGATATGCAGAAAAATAAATTTAAGATAATTTGAGGAGGAAAAACAATTCACAACAATGGGGGAAATCAGGAAATGGTTTAAACAAGAAGTGGTCCCTGAGCTGAGACTTGGAAGAAGCATTGAATTCAAAGTTTACAGCAGTCCCATGTTCCTTTATCTAGTTCCCAGACCAGACCCACCTTGACCAGGCAGCTCCTGCCTCCCATCTCACTGTGGCTGTACAAAGCCTATTCTCTGTCCCAGACTACCTTCTTCCTTACTTTCATCCCCTCAACCCTACACAAAATGTCCCACTCCAGGTCTACCCACTTCTTCCACTGTGCTCCCTGAAATGTCATTCTTCGATTTGCAAATTTGCCTTCATCTTAAAACTTTTCCTTTTAATCTCTCCATCTTCTGGCTCTCACTGAGACCTGGCTCCTTCCTGATGATGCATCCCTGGCCACCATTTCTATTACTGGTTACACTTCTATTCATATCCCCTACTAGCACTAGTCATGGTAGGGAAGTCAGAATACTCCTTCCTCTCCATTGCTACTTCCAGATTCTCCCTCTATCATCATTACTCAGTAACTTCTCCTTTGAGGTTCATTCAATCCAGATTTATCAACTATCAAAATTCTGGTAGCTGTTATCAATTGACATCAAAGATATTCTTCTTCCTTCCTCAGTAAGTTCAGTGACTAGTTCACAGTCTTTCTCTCCATTCCAATATCTGCTCTCATTTTTGGAGACTTCAACATACATATTGATACTTTCTCAAATAACCCAACTTCCCATATTTTCAACTTACTCATTCATTTCCCATGACTACTCCTCCACCCCACATTAGCTACACACAGAGATGGTCATACTTTTAATCTCGCTATCATCCACAAGTGGTCCCCTTCTCTGTTCATGAACTCTGCAATTCTTGTATGTGCCCTCCCTTTTGTGACTAAATTCCTTGAGAAAACCATTCCCACTCATTGCCTCCACTTCCTCTGCTAGTGATCTCTTTTTTGTTTGTTTGTTTGGTTTTTTTGTTTGTTTTTAGTGAGGCAATTGGGGTTAAGTGACTTGCCCAGGGTCACACAGTTAGTAAGTATTAAGTGTCTGAGGCCGGATTTGAACTCAGGTACTCCTGACTCCAGGGCCGGTGCTCTATTCACTGCGCCATCTAGCTGCCCCCTGCTAGTGATCTCTTAATTCCTAGATCTAATGGCCTTTTATCAGTCTTCATCCTCCTTGACTTCTATTCAGCCTTTGACACTCACTGTGGATTCCCTCTCCTCTAGGTTTTCATGACACTGCTAGTGTCCTCCAGTTCAATCCCACTTACTGTGGAGGTGTACCACCAATATTTTATCCTTAGCACTCATCTCTTTTCCCTCTACACTATCTCATTTGGTGATCTTATCAGCTCCCATGAATACAATTGTCACCTCTTTGTGCATGATTCTCAGATCAGTTTACTTGTATAATCTCTCCGCTGAGCTCCAAGTCTTACATGACCAGCCATTTCTTCACCATCTCAAACTGGATGTCACATAGACATCTTAAATTCAACATGAATTCATTAACTACCCCCATCCAACCCAACCCTCCCTTCTTCCCAACTTTCCTATTACTTTGGAGAGCACCACTTTTCTCCCAGTCACCTAGGCTTGCAGTCTAGGATTATTCTTGACTCCTTACTTGTATTCAGTCCACATATCCAATTTGTTGTCAAGTCTTGTTGTTTCCACCATCATATCTCTCCTATAGGTCTCCTCTCCTTTCACACAACTGCCATCCTAGTGCATATACTCCTTTCCTTGTGCCTAGACTTCTGTGATAGCCTTCTGGTTGGTCTCCTGGTCACTAGACTGACCTCACTTTAATTCAATCTCCATCAGCTGCCAAAGTAATTTCCCTAAAGCACAGATCTGACCATGTCACTCACCACCTCTTCCCCCTCCCCAAATAAACTCCTGTGGCTCCCTGTTATCTTTAGGACCGAATATAAAATCCTATGTTTAACATTTAAAGCCCTTCTCACCCTTATCCCTTACTCCTTTCCCAGTCTTCTCATGATTTACTCCCACCAATGTACTCTACAATGCAATGACACTGGCCTTCTTCCTTGTCTTTGTACCTGACATTCCCTAGCCCAGCTCTCTGCCTTTTCACTGCTGTCCTCCCTTAATAGAACGCTCTCCCTTCTGATTCCTGGCTTCTTTGGCTTCCTTCAAGACTCAGTTCAAATCCCATCTTCACCAAGAGCCTTTCTCTAGTCCCTCTCTCCTCTTCACCTCCCTCACCAACCAATTTTTGTGTCTTCCCTCTAAGATCATCTTCCATTGGCACTATATAGTGCACGCACGTAGTTATTTGTAGCTTGTTTCTCCCATTGAAATGTTAGTCCCTTGAAAGCAGAAGACGTGTTTTTGTCTTTCTTTGCATCTTCAGTGCTTAGTACAGTGGCCGATACATAGTAAGCACTTCGTCGATGCTTGTAGGTTGACAAAAAATAAGCAGAGGTCAGGAGGGAGTGCATTCCAGGCATGGCAGTCAGCCTGCACAAAGCCATGGAGATTGGAGATAGCACGTCAAGTTTGGGAAATAGCTAATAGACCAATTTAGCTATAAAGAAGGGTACATGAAGCGGGAGGGGATATGAAACAAAAGATTGGAAAAGTAGCCAAAGCCTCATGGAGGGCTTTCAATGTCAATTTGAGGAGTTTGTATTTTATCTTAGCAACAAGAAGATTTCTGAGCTGGGGGTAGGGGTGAGGGAAGAGTGGAGCAATAAGGCCAGACTTGGTCTATAGGGATATCAATCTGGCAACTACATGAAGGATGGACAAGAAAGGGAAAAGAATGAGTCAAGGAGGTTAATTTGGGGGTGGGAGGTAGTGTAGTAGCTAAAGCAAGAAGTGATAAGGACCTGATTTAGGGTAGTATAGATGTACACCATTAGAGACAACTAGGTGGTGAAGGAAGGGTGAAGAGTGCTGGACTCAGGAAGACTTGACAACTTAAAAAACAAGTCGCAAAGCACATTTCAAATCTAACCTTGAACACTTAACTAGCTGCGTCACCCTGGGCAAGTCATTTATGGTCTATTGTCTGTTTCCTCAACTCAAAATGGGGATAGTAATAGCGCTTCCCTCTGAGGGTTGTGGTGAGGATTAAATGAAATAAGATTTGTAAAGTTCTTAGAACACTGACTGGCACATAGTAGGTGCTTAAGAAATACTTGTTTTCTTCCTTGTATGAATGGAGAGAAGGTGAAAGCAGGAGATGTTGTCAAGGTAGAATCCACATGACTCAGTCAGCAACTATTAGAGATATGGGGATGGTAGGGAGGGAGGAGGGAGAGGAGGAAATAGAGGAGAGAATTAAGCTTAACTCTAAGGTTTCTAAGCTCTGTGACTGGAAAGGTAACCTCAGAGGAAATCTGGAGGAGAGATGGGTCTGGGGGAGGGACTTCATGAGTTCCATTTCAGACATATTGAGTTTGATGTGTTTATGGGACATCTTGGTGGCAAGATCCAAAGGGAGGAGTTTTGACAGGACACTATGCCCTTGTTTTGCAGACAAAGGGCCTGAGACCCTGAGAGATGCGAGTTAACTGGTCTTAAATCACAGAGGCAGTAAGTAAGAGAGGTCAAAGTCAAAGCTATATATTCAGGGTCTAGATCCAGGCTCACCTTAGACGCCCACCTCCCAAACAATCCATAAAGTCCAGTTTTATCTCTGGATGGCAAAAATTGCGTATTGCCCCTGATCTGGAATTGACCGGAGAGTCAAGAGCCTAGGAGTAACAGGTCTTAAATCCGTGTAATCCCAAATGAGGGTTCAATTCAATTTCTTCATCTTTCTACCTCCAGATAGTGTGGAACCCTAAACATTCCCAAGATAGGCACTTCTAATTAAAAGCCAAGCAGCAAAGGACTTCACAGCCTTCCTTATGTTTTAACAACCTGATAAGGACACCCTAGGGCTGTGGGGTTTCCCTAAGGAACTGAAAAGGCAGGATAGTGATGTTGGACAAACAAGACAGGAACTAAGCTGGGATAGACTCTTTATGTTTCCCTAGGAGTTGGGCAGGAACAAGAGATGTAGAGAAAGTGGGTGTATGGTTCAACTGCCCTTCCTCCTCCAAGGAGGAAAAAAAAAAAGCTTTATAAACCAATGCATCGATAAACATCTAAGCCCTTTTCTGACCACTGGGAAGGTCCCAGTGCTCAGCTGGAAGGACTGACCCTACTTCCCAAGGGGAGGGGAGGGTGGCAGGGTTGCCTTTAAAAGGAATACTTGGGGGCAGCTAGATGGTGCAGTGGATAAAGCACTGGCCCTGGATTTAAGAGGACCTGAGTTCAAATCCAGCCTCAGACACTTGACACTTACTTAGCTGTGTGACCCTGGGCAAGTCACTTAACCCTCATTGCCCCACCAAATAAAAAGGAATACTTATCTATCCCTGAATCCCATTGATGACTAGAGTTGGCCATCCAAATAGGCAAAGTATGCTGGTAGATTGATCCAAAAATAGCTTCCTTACTCAATTCCCTAAGACCTGAAATTTTACCATTAGAGTTTTACTCCTTTGTGTTAAGATTTTTCTTTTTTTTTTTAAGAATAGTATTTGGGGTAGCTAGGTGGCACAGTGGATAGAGCACCAGCCCTGGAGTCAGTAGGACCTGAGTTCAAATCCAGCCTTAACACTTAACATTTACTAACTGTGTGACCCTAGGCAAGTGACTTAACCCCAATTGCCTCACAAAAAAACAATACTATTTAATAGGCAGATGAATAGGAGAAGAGGGAATTACATATCAAAATTTTTCAGTTGCTAGAATAGAGTCAGAAGATCTGGGTTTTTAATTGTCATTAGCTAGCTATGTGATCTTAGCTAAGTAAGGCTGTGATCTTATTTGAAAGGGAATGCTTGGTACCACTCTGTGGTTTACACTTCTCACCAGGAGCAAAACATATTTTGGCAGCTGCTGAACAAGCAATACCCTTTCTGGTGGACCCATACTTCCCTAGTATCTCCTTAGCTTTGTTCTCCAAGTAGACCACTTTGCAGGAGCTTTGTGTGTGGTAGCAGCTCTTTACTGTCAAAGTTATTGAGTATGGGGCCTCCCATCAACACAAGGACCCACTGCTACCAAATGAGTATGTGTACTATACATGTGCTATAATATATTGTATAAACTATAGTACCAGGAGATTCAGGAAGTGAGAGAGTCTTCAGGAGCCACAGGGATAAAAGATATGTAATCATAATAATTGCTGGTGCTTGTATAGTGCCTGTTATGTACCAAGTACTGTGTCAAACTCTTTACAAACATTATTTCACTTGATCTTCACAACAACCCTGGGAGGCAGGTGCTACTATTATCCTCATGGTACAGATGGAGAAACAAATGAAGCAAACAGAGGTTAAGTGACTTGACCAGGGTCACACATCTAGGATGTGTCTGAGGCTGAATTTGAACTCAGGTCTTCCTGACTCCAGGCCCAGTGCTCTATCAGCTTACTCTACTCTATGTACTCTCCCCTTTGAGGAGTTCCTCTGTGATTTTATTTGAAAGGGAATGCTAACGCACACACAGTGGGTTCCTTCATGTCAGGGCAGGATAGGTGATTGCCTATTTGGTATGACTGAATTCTTCAAGGAAGCATGATCCCAGAATCTAACCTGGCCAGAGACGGGGCATTTCCTGAGCATTGGTTTGGGGAGTTGCTGCTATCAGGCTCCACCTTGTCATTCCTTTTCCAGAATCCTATGAGATCTCCACAAAGACTCTTGGTACCACTCTGTGGTTTACACTTCTCACCAGGAGCAAAACATATTTTGGCAGCTGCTGAACAAGCAATACCCTTTCTGGTGGACCCATACTTCCCTAGTATCTCCTTAGCTTTGTTCTCCAAGTAGACCACTTTGCAGGAGCTATGTGAACCCTCTTTTTTCTCCAAGGAGAATGCTGCACCAAGGAAATCTTCCCTCCCTAGACAATTCAGTGACTGAATTCTTGTATTCAAACTCCTAAATTGGAGTTACCCAGTTTGAAGCAACTCTCAAAACTGTGATGCTGTGATAAGATTATTCTTCTTCCCCTTGACATAAGGTTAGATTTTGGGAATCTAGAAAAAGATGGCTAGGTGGCATAGCAGATAGAGCACTGGGCCTAGAGTCAAGAAGATTCATCCTCCTGAGTTCAAATCTGGCTTCAGACTTACTAGCTGTATAACCCTGGGTAAATCACTTAACCCTTATTGCCTCAGTTTCCTCATCTGTAAAATGTCCTGGAATAGGAAATGACAAACCACTCCAGTATCTTTGCCAAGAAAATCCCAAACGGGGTCACAAAGAGTCAAACATGATTGAACAAAAAAGAATGCCGACAGCATTCCAAATCCCTTCTCTACATGAGTGTCTTTCAACTCTTTTTGGGGGGATTTATGCACATAGTGTTGCCATGTGTCACCTATGAATTACCAATACTGCTGGTGGAGGTTGGGAAGGGAGAAAGACATTCCCCATCCCCCTTTGCTGCACTTTGGTCTGGAAGTACAAGGAAAAGAGAGCCAATGGGCCAGCAAACAAGAGAACTGGGCTGTTTTGCAGCCCCCCCCCTTTGAGGGGGAGGTCCTCCTTAACTTTCTATTGCCAGTCATTTTAGAGGCAGTTGCAATCACTAGGAACCAAATAGAGGAATTCGCTGTATTCTGTCAGCAAGGTGCCAGGGCATATGTCTATCAGCCCAGTTCCACAGTGGGCACTTAATAAACATTTGTTAATTGATTGCTCTACATGAAGGGGTTGCCCTCCTAACAAATGGCTATATGCCCTGTGTTCTCATCAAATTGATTAGTTTCTCCCCTTTTCCCCTCCCACCCCCCACACACTTACACTAACAAAGTCCCCCCTCCCCACAAGAAAACCTCCCCCAAGGCCTATGACTGTTGTTTGAAATGTCAAATTCAGGCATTTGACTTAGGGGGTGTCCCTTATTTAAATGTAATTCCCCCCTGAGAGGGGTGGCATTACGGTACAGTGGAGAGAGTTTAGAATCAGAAGCCCTGGGTTAGTACTCCTGCTTTACTATTTATTAGCTGTATTATATTTCCTCCTCCCCTCTCTGGGCCCAGTTTTCTTATTGGGTAAAATAGAGGAAGCTTCTTTATCTTAGTATCATAGATGCCTTTGGCA
This sequence comes from Dromiciops gliroides, assembly GCF_019393635.1. Taxonomy (NCBI): domain Eukaryota; kingdom Metazoa; phylum Chordata; class Mammalia; order Microbiotheria; family Microbiotheriidae; genus Dromiciops; species Dromiciops gliroides. The sequence goes on from NC_057865.1 coordinate 199,743,796, forward strand.
CTCTGGTGAAATCTGATGGAAGGAAATGCTAAATTTTAGTTAGAGGTTAGTGAAAATAAAGATGTTATTTTTTTCCCTATCCAAGTCCCCTATGTGGGACCTAAGATTAAGCATGCCTGAATCAGATGACCTTTAAGATCACCTCCTGCTCTAACATTTTGTGATTCCAAGGATACATTGAAAACTTATCAGTCATTGACTTTTTAGTGTGAATGAATGATCCCTTCCTGAAACGGGTGTTAATAAAAGGAGTAGGGGATAGCACAGAAACTGGGCTTCTGAGACTGAACAGAGACAAAAGTGGAGGTGGCAGAAAACAAACTTCGCTTGCAATATAATATTTTTTGTGGGGCAATAAGGGTTGAGTGACTTGCCCAGGGTCACACAGCTAGTAAATGTCAAGTGTCTGAGGCTGGATTTGAATGCAATATAATTTTGTCTGAGGTTAAGCCACCTTAGGAATGATGCTGTATCCTTCCTTCCAGCCCAACCTTTTCTCCTTAACCTTGTTTCCTCTGGACCCCAAAGGACCTCTTCCCAGGAATAGCTCTTAGCTCTCCTTTTATGGGTCCCCTGGAGCCAAAGGACCTCTTATCAGGGACAACTCTTAGCTCCCTCCTTTAGAGGTCCTCTGGATCCTAAAGGACCTTTCCCCAGGAATAGCTCTTAGCTCTCCCTTTTATGGGTCCTTTGAACCCCCAAAGGACCTTTTCCCAGGAATAACTCTTGGCTCTCCTTTTTTTTTTTTTTGCGGGGCAATGGGGGTTAAGTGACTTGCCCAGGGTCACACAACTAGTAAGTGTCAAGTGTCTGAGGCTGGATTTGAACTCAGGTACTCCTGAATCCAGGGCCGGTGCTTTATCCACTGCGCCACCTAGCTGCCCCTCTTGGCTCTCCTTTGAATAACTCTTAGCTTTCTCAGAGAAACAAGATTTAGCCTGGATTGTACTGGTCAAGAGCACAATCAGTCATTTGCCAGGTGGCCAGTGAGGGAACTAGCAATTTCCAGAAAGGGGGTGGGGTGTCAATAAATATCGACAGCAGCAATTGCTCAAACCCTCGGAAGGTTCTGTACCTTACTATCTGCTATTTGTAGGTAGCTTCACACCCCTAGCTGATATCATCCAGGACATACCAGCCCTTAGAATCTTCATCCCCATTGGTTCTACCACTCCAGGAACTCTGTCTACTGTCATAGCATCATGGCATTTGTTTTTCCCACCGGGCAGAGTTTGTTAGACTTGCCCCGTGACAGTCCTGGTTGGCATTGCCAGGACATTGGCAAAGTTCACCCCGATGATCATTTCTCTTTGTGTCTTCGCATAGCTAAGTAGCCTCAGGGAGTAGAGGCTTCTCTGGGTCCCCACATCCTACCACGGCACCCCACCCACTTTCTTTTTTCTCTGTGTCGTGTTGCAGATTGAAATGCTAGAACACAAATACGGAGGCCACTTGGTGTCCCGGCGAGCAGCTTGCACCATTCAGACAGCCTTCCGCCAATATCAGCTTAGCAAGAACTTCGAGAAGATCCGCAACTCGCTGCTTGAGAGCCGACTCCCCCGACGTATTTCCCTGCGCAAAGTGCGGGTCCCCAATCCAGAGACGTTTGCAGCAGAGAAGGCCCTGATGGAGGGCTACGGGCTGATGGGACTGCCTCTGGTCCGCTCTCCATCCCTGCCAGCCACCATCACCGGCACGCTCACCGAGCTTGAGGACTCCTTCACGGAACAAGTCCAGTCCCTGGCCAAGTCCATAGATGATGCTCTTAGCACCTGGAGCCTCAAGACTATGTGCTCCCTCCAGGAAGGGGGCTCTTATGAGATCCATGAGACCTTCCACGCTGGAGGGATGGGGCCCCCAGGGCTGGAGACAGAACTGAAGGAGCAGGAGGAAGCTGCAGAACTGAACCTGGAGGAGGAGGAAGAGGGCGGTGGGTCAGGGGGTGGGCTGCCACAAAGCAGAAGCACCCTCATGATGGCTTTCCGGGATGTCACGGTGCAGATCGCCAGCAAGAACATCTCTGTCTCCTCCTCCACAGCTGTTTCTGTGGCCAACTGTCTGGGAGGGCAAGAGGCTCAGGTTGGACTGGTCCCAGCAGCAGGCAAAGGGGAGGCAGAAGAAGCAGGTGGGGCCGAGGCTTCCGCTTCCCCTGTTGTGACTTCATCTGCTTCAACCACTGGGCACACGTGGACAGAAGTTGGGGCTGTCGGGGACATGAATACAAATGGGCAGGCGGCTGAGGGGGCGATGGGCGAGGAAGAGGAGGAAGAAGATGAGGTAGGGGGGTCCATCAAAGGGGGTGAGATAGAGACTGGTGACAACTCAGAACAACTGAGCAGCAGCAGCACCTCCACCAAATCTGCCAAGTCAAGTTCGGAGGTGTCAGCCTCAAAGGAAGCCCTACAGGCTATGATCCTGAGCCTGCCCCGATACCACTGCGAGAACCCGGCCAGCTGCAAATCCCCCACGCTCTCTACTGACACCCTTCGAAAGAGACTTTACCGCATCGGCCTCAACCTCTTCAATATGTGAGTCACGGGGCTCCCTCCCCTCTTCCCCACCCCCTTGTCAGGCCCTACCTACCCCATGGACTTCTGCTCCCCTGCTTAGATTGGGCAGGGGAAGTAGGTGGGAGTGAAGGATAGGAACATAGAGTATAAATGGGAAGAAAGACAATACGGGGAAAGAAAGCAAGGTATAGTAGAAAGAACACTGGACCAGAAGGCAAAAGACTTGAATTCAAGTTCTTTTTTTTTTTTTTAAAGTGAGGCAACGGGGTTAAGTGACTTGCCCAGGGTCACACAGCTAGTAAGTGTTAAGTGTCTGAGGCTGGATTTGAACTCAGGTACTCCTGACTCCAGGGCCAGTGCTCTATCCACTGTGCCATTTAGCTGCCCCAATTCAACTTCTGACACAGGCAAATTGTGTGACTATGGACCGGTCCCTACATCTATATGAGCTTCTATTTCCTCCTGATGCTATAGCTCCTTCTAGCTTTTAGAAGTTCATAATTACATGAGAGCTAGGAATAGGAAGATGAGATAGTAGAGGAAGCTAGATGGAAGTCCTAGAAGAGAGGAGGAGATGGGGAAAAGGGGGTGAAGATGATTATAGGAAACTAACGATGAAGCATGCTACCCACCTTCAGATATAGGTATGATACACCCAAGTTGCAGGAAAAAAAATTTTGTAAACAAATTTTACAGAATTTGTTTTGCTTGATTCTACAGATTTGTTACAGAAGTTTTGATTTTCTTTTTTTTTCTCAATGAAGGAGAGGGGAGCTGGGAAGGAACTAGGAGAAGGTTTGCCAAAAACAAAAAAGAAAGAAAAAAGGGTCACGGAAACATTTTTTAAATGTATAGAAGAGAAAAGAAGGAAGGCCAAGGAATCACAGATAAGTAGGATAGTTTCAAAATGGAAATGTTGAATTTTAATACATATTTTTAAAGAAAAACCACCTGTACGTAATAGAGATTCATAGTTTCATGTACATCCCTTTCTGTTCTACCAGGTATATGGAAGTCTGGAAGTTGTTAAGTTCTGAATTTTTTAAATGGGGGGAAAAGAGAGAGAAATGAGGTAAGAGATTTAGCATAGAGAGTGGAGAGAGACAAGATGAGCAAGATGACATACAGGGGACATGTGTTGGTGAGGAGTACAAGGGAAGGGGGTAAGAAATGGACTGGTAGGGGGGAGGAAGGGGAAGAACATGAGAGAGGAAGAGAAGGGGAATGAGGGGAGGTGGGGAACCAAATGTGCATAAATCTATTGCTTAGCCAGGAATATGCTAGTGTGGATTGCTGCCATGTGCGTGTATTTAGCCAGTCAGAAAGCTTCACTTTCAAAGAGGTAGTAAATCACTTAGCCTTCCATTGTCAGGCCTGACAAATGTGCTGATTTGTTTTAATCATTTCTTTTTTATAAGGGAGAGTTATTTGGGGAAGGCAGGGAGTGGGCAAGGAGAGGGAATGGGACTTACAGAGTGATAGCAATTTTTTAAAGCATCCACAAAACATTTATATGTATGTATGTATATATATATATATATATTTTCTTTTTTTTTTTTTGTGGGGCAATGAGGGTTAAGTGACTTGCCCAGGGTCACACAGCTAGTAAGTGTCAAGTGTCTGAGGCCGGATTTGAACTCAGGTACTCCTGAATCCAGGGCCGGTGCTTTATCCACTGCGCCACCTAGCTGCCTCTATATGTATATTTTTAAAGTGGAACTGGAACTCAGAGGAAAGTTGAGTCCATCAGCAAGAATTAGGCACTTACTGTATATAAGCACCATGTCAAGCATTGGGGATATAAACAAAGGCAAAAACAGAGACTGCCCTCAAGGAGCCTACTTTCTGAAGGGGTAAAACAACATGAAAGTGAGTCTTGAAGAAAACCTGGAGGTAGAGATAAAAAAGGGGCACATTCCAGAACAATTTGCGCCAAGGGACAGAGTGGAGGTGGAATACCAGGTGGGAGGAATAAGCAAACAGACCAATTTGGGTGGATCGTAGAGGGAAAGTAGGAAAGGATCAGGTTATGAAGGGCTTTAAATGCCAAAGAAAGGATTTTGTATTTTATCCTGGAAGTTGTGGTGAGTCCCTGTAGTTTGTTGGGGAGGCCCGGCCATTCCTAATCTGACAAAATCTTTTGTTTGTGCTCCACTTAAAAACAAAACAAAAGAAAACAAAAACTTACCCTTCTTTCATAGAAACACACAACTGTGGCCAGAGATCTCCTTCTCTTCCAGACCATATCAGACACCTGTGATAATGCTGGGCCCAGCCTCACACACATTTCTCTTCTCTTTGCTCTCATACACAGAATGATAGAAGCCTGGTTTTGAACTACTTTCTTACAGGACCTCAGTTTCCTCATCCATATGAAGAGATTGAAGTAGGTCTTAAAGGCATAGATGGTAGAAGTCAAAGTTGCCAAGGTAGATGACTATTTCCTTCCTCCTCCTTCCTTATTTTCCCTGCTGAGCTGCCTTCTCTCTCTCCCAAACTACCTTCCCTCCCAGTTTCCCCTTATTAATAGAAGGTCTAGGAGTAGTTGAAGTGAGCAGGAGAGATAGAAGCTGAGAGAGGAGGAAGGGACTCTGGTCAGAAGTGCTGAGGAAGAAGAGGGAGATCCTTTTAGAAACCTACCACATTTCTGGAATGTTACACAGGTTTTCCCATTGCATTGTGGGAAGATAGGTAAGGAGATGATTCATATGTTTGGTTTCAAAGGGACTTAGCAAGAGGTGGTAACCCCATCCCTAGCTCTTTCCCTACTCTCTTTCTCGGCATTGTTACAAACATTTTGTTTTTGTTTTTGTCTTTGCAGGGCAATGAGGGTTAAGTGACTTGCCCAGGATCACACAGCTAGTAAGGTGTCAAGTGTTTGAGGCCGGATTTGAATCCAGGGCCAGTGCTCTATCCACTGTGCCACCTAACTGCCCCCCCCTTTTACAAACATTTTGTAATAAAAATGCATGGTCAAGCAAAACCAATTCCCAATCTAACTATGTCTGAAAAGATATCGCATTCTACAATTTGAGTCCATCATTTCTATCTAGAGGTGGGTAGCATGCTCCACTGAATCACACTGGGATTCAGACTCAAGAAGTCTCATGCCTGGCCCTAGCCTCTGGGCTCCACTTCATTGCCTCTCTTAGGGGAGTTGGAATCCCCTTTCCTCAATTCCCACTCAAGCATATCAGTTTGACTGAAAGGGAAATGTATCTCAAGGGGAGGTTTCTTGGTGGGAGGGATCCTGATTGAGGAGTTGGGTGGGAGAGGGAGGAGAGGTATGGGAAAGCATGTTTTCTCTGAGATAGTAAAACAAGAGGAAGAAGCTAGTAGTAGTCAGAGATAATTGGAGTAATATTTCAGTAGGGTTTGTTTGTAGTAACCAGAAGGGGACCCTAGTTGTGAATGCGGAAGGGTTGGGGGGTCACCAGGGCCAGAAGAATTTCATCTTAGAGTAACAAAAGAAGTGGCTGATAGGATTTTTGAACTGGGATCACAAGCACTAAAGAACAGGAAATGGGCCACTGCAGAAGAGCGATGGATAAAGCACCGGCCCTGGATTCAGGAGGACCTGAGTTCAAATCTAGCCTCAGACACTTGACACTTACTAGCTTTGTGACCCTGGGCAAGTCACTTAACCCTCATTGCCCCACCAAAAATAAATAAATAAATGAATGAATAAATAAATAAATAAATAAATAAAAGGGGAGGGGGTGTAAGCAAGTGGAATCTATAAAATACAAGCTAATGAGCTTAACTTTAATTCCCTAAAAAATCTTGAATATATTCTTATACGGATGTCAGGGAGCATCCAGAATAAGAAGTAGTGATCATGAAGAACCAGCATGACTTCATCAAGAACACATCATGAATCACCATGCATTTATTAACCACCCACTATATACAAGGCAAGGTATTAATTACTAGCATGCTAAATCCTATCACGCTAACCTCATTTCCTTTTTTAGACAAGGTTGCTGGGCTTGTTCCTTTCTAACTCTTAAATTCTGTGATTCTGGGTATAGATTAAGGAAATACCATAGATTGTCACTTACCTTGAATTTAGCAAAACTTTTGAAGTAATCTCTGATGCTATTTTTGTGGACGAGATGGAGAAATGAGGACAAGAGTGTGCTGGAGCCAGCTGGAACTAGCTTTCAAGAGATGAGTATTAAAATTTCAGTTTGAACTTTAATATCTTGGAAATTGGCAAATGCTACTACATATTAGGGCTTGATTTACTGTTTTATTGATTGTCTAGATTTTAAAAAGTAATGGAGAAAATGTTAACAATGTACATTACATTTTAAAGTATGTCAGGAGCACTTTTTTCTGGAGAGCTGGTTGTTAAACATTTACTAGTATACCCCTGGATGTAGGCCAGACAATAGTATAGTTTCTATGTCAACTTGAAAGAAGGTCTCTGGCATAGTACCTTAGGGACCTGTCTTTGACATTGTGCTATTTAATATTGTTGTCAATTACTTGAATAAAGTCTGTACATTAATGGCAGGTTTATCGGATTTGCAGGTGACATGAAGCTAAAATGGATAGCTAACACATCAAATGTCCATCAGGTTCCAAAAATAATTTTACAGGTTAGAACATTGGGTCATATCTAATATATTAAGTTTAGTGGAGATAAATATAAAGTCTGATACTTGGCTCCAAAATATACATTTGACGAGTACAAGTTGGGGGAGGTATAGATAGACAACAATTGGTCTGAAGAGATGTGTAGAGGGTCTTATGTACAGTAACTTCAATATACACACAAGCAACAGTATGTTATGGTAGTCACAAAAGCTAATGTGATCATAAGCTACATTTAGAGAATTTGGGATTAGAGGAGATTCTTATTTAGAAAAGAGTTGAGGGAGCAGCTAGGTGGCGCAGTGGATTCAGGAGGACCTGAGTTCAAATCCAGCCTCAGACACTTGACACTTAACTAGCTGTGTGACCCTGGGCAAGTCATTTAACCCTCAGTGCCCTGCCCCCCCCCCCCAAAATAGATGTACATAGAAAAGAGTTGAACAAAAGATCCTCTGAGATCTTTTCTGTCTTCTGAGATTCTGTATTTTTGAGATCAGAGAGGAGTGAGCTCATAGGGTTTGGAAAGGATCAAAGATAGGTAGAGAAGTGGTAGCACTCCAGCTTACTCTTCCCCTGATTCCCTTCTCTATTTCCAGAAACCCGGACAAGGGCATCCAGTTCCTGATCTCCCGAGGCTTCATCCCTGACACTCCCATTGGTGTGGCTCATTTCCTCCTGCAGCGAAAGGGACTTAGCAGACAAATGATTGGAGAATTCCTGGGAAACAGTAAGAAGCAGTTCAACCGGGATGTGCTGGAGTAAGTGACCCTACCCCTCATTAGATAGCTCAGCATCTCTGTTGCTGCTCTCCTCTGTTCTCCTCAGTCACCTCCTTCTCCTTGTTCCCTTCCTCTCCCTGGTACTTTCTCTTTCTCCCTTTCCACAGACTGATGCAGTGGAAACAGTGGGGAATTTGGAGTCCAAGTATCTGTTCTATAATTCTAGTTTTGCTATAAAAGACCTGCGTGACTTTGATTAAGACCCTTAAACTCTCTGGGCCTCAGTTTCCCCATCTGTGATATGAGGGAGTTAGACTGGATTCAGTTTATGATCCTATGATCTTCATAAAACTGAGGTCAAGCATGGGAATATCTCACCACTACTATGTCAAGAAAGAAGCTATAGGCAGACAATCCAGAACAGGAATCTTGGAGCTTTTTTCTATTTTTTTTTAACCTCCCTAAAGCCCAGTTCCAAGGATACTTAGCCTCGGGCAACTCTGTCATTCAATTTCTCTTTGTGTAAAGTGGAGAGAATAATAAATACCCTGCTCAACCAACCCCTAAGGATAAAATGATAGGATCATAGACTTAGAGTTGAAGGGCATCAAGGTTTTCACCTCTGACATGATACAAAAAAGGGAGGCTGAATAATACAGTGGGAAGAGTTAGGAGGGCTGGCTTCACTTTGTGTGCTGTAGGCAAGTCTCTCCCGCCTTTCTTGGTCTAGGTTTTCTTATGTGTAAAAAGCAAGCCGGTAAGACCAAAAGATATCTAAGCTCCCTTTTGACTCTTGATCTCTTGGACACATGGGAAAGGACTTTGGAAGGGAACAGGGATTTTTACATGCAAAGGTTTCTTATAAACAGTTTTCAATTCTTCATGAGTAGATTCTTGAATCCCTGCCTTCCAGATACCCTTTGGCTTACCATCAGTCAGTTTTGAGTCAGAACATACAAACTGATTTTTATGTCATCGAAAGCAAAGCATCATGGAGAAAAATGAGGACTAGATGACCTGTAAAGGCCTTTCTAGCTCCAATCCAGTGGTGTTAAATCTTCCACCAACAAAAAAGCATCATGAAACACATTCCAAAGCCAAATTTAAAAATAATAATAATGGAGTTTAGAACACTGTGATGATTACCACACACTTTCCCTTTACGGTGGACTGCAGTGGAAGAAAGATTGGAAGAATGGAGATGTAGTAAATATTTGTCTTAGAAGCTAATCTGAGACAGCAAGATTGGAAGTCCATAACTGCCCTTAGTGAATAAGCTGAGGAGAGCTGAGGTATTAGGAGCCATCTCAGGGAAGAGAAAGGGTTAAGGGAAGGAGAATAGGTAGAAGTCTGTCCATAGAACTCCTTCTCAGTTCTCCCAAATTATGTCTGATTTCGGCTCTTTGCCCTTCAGGCTCTTTCTTCTCTAGCCAGGAGTTAGCAGAACCATTTTCCTAATGGTCTTTGGGAGAATTCATTCCTTTTATATTCTCATCATACCCTGCCTGGTACATCTTTTTAGGTTTCCATTTCTCTACCTGGCATCTATCTCTGTTGAAGTGTCCTAAGATGCTTTATCCATAAAGCACTGAGTGTATTGGGAAATACCAGACAGAGAAGTATCATGTGTTTCTTTTTTGTCTCTCCTTTCTTCTCCTCCCATTAATTTTCTTTTTCTTCAGTCCATGGTATTTATTGAAAGCTTTCACTGTGTGGAGCTCTATAGAAATTGCTATGGGGACATTAAAAAAGGCATTAAATGATTACAAACTTTCTCTTTCTCCCCTTCTATTCTATTAACCTTCCATTTCCCTCTTCTTTTCTGTCTTTTTCCTTTTTTCTGTTTTTCTCTCCTTGCATTTTCCTGGGGGGGTGGGGACCCAAGAGGAATGAGTAATAAAGTGTATCTATTTTCAAACTTTTTCCTTTTTTTCTACCCCTAATATGCTGTCTTTGTGGTATCTTTATCTCTTTCTGTGCCATCTACCCATGCCTTTGACAGTTATACTTCCCTTCTCATTTCTTTATCTATTTAACATGTTCTCACTCCCACCCTCCTTGCCCTACTATGTTACTCAGACTGTCTGTCTTTCTTGGGTTTTTTTGGTTTTTGATATGTGTATATTCTTAAGTAGATACCAAGCGACTCAGATCCTACTTTTCTAACATGCCCATTACATACTGATTTGGTATTTGGGGGAACACATGTTTGGGTTTTTAATGTTTTCCCCTCTAGCCTTAATCCTACTGAGTAGCATAATGAAAACTAATTGCCTCCCTGGGAGACTGTATGGGCTAGAGACTCAGACAGACAAGAAGCTAACTCCACCTCAGCTGAAGAATTCTTTTGGGGAAGGTAGACTGTTGTAGCACCCTTGGCTCAGGACCAGCCAGAGAACCAGAAAAGTTGGGGGGAGGAGAGTAAAATGCCTGCATCAGAGCCCCTCTTTTAGAAGAACCCTCATATCTCAAAGAGGTTGTGCAGTATACAGGGAAGAGTACTGGGTTTTGGGGAAACCCAGATTCTCAATAGGGCTTTGTTACTTCACAAAATCACAGAATTTCAGAGTTAGAAGGTTTATCTTCTGCAATCTAGCCCTGAACAGGAATCCCCTGGAAATATCTCTGATGGAAGAAATCCAGCTCCTCCTTAACCCCATTATTCCAGTCATCCTTCATAGCCTGCTGAATAAACCTCCCGGGGTATCTTGTAAGCATCTCAGACTCAACATATACAAAACAGACTCAGCTTCTTTCCTTAAGTTGCCTTACCCCCCAGATTTTCCTGTTTCTGCTGAGGGCACCATCATCCTCCCAGTGACCCAGGCTAATAACCCTGGAGTCATCCTTAATACTTGCCTTTCGTTCACCCAGATGCATCGCCCAGATTTATAAACTCTACCTCTACAGTATTTTTCATCAATCCCCTCCTCTCTACTTACAAGACCAGGAAAAGTTCAGACCCTCATCTCCTCCTATCAAGTTGTGGGCCATGGCCAGTCATCTTAACTTTTGTTCTGCCACCAGACTTCAATGACAATTCAGTTGTTTTCAGTTGAATACAACTTTTCATGATCCCACTTGAAGTTTTCTTGGCAAAGATCTAAGACCAGATTTGAATTCAGGAAGATAAGTCTTCCTTACTCTAGGTCTGGCACTCTATCCATTGCACTACCTCATTGCCCTTTTATCAAAGCTACCATAATACCTTCACAAGTAGCTTTCTAGTTCTCAGTTTCTCTGTTCCCCAATCTATCTTCCATGTGGTGTCAAAATTATCTTTCTAAAATACAAATCTAACTATTTGCTGCCCTCTTCAAGAATCTAAAGTGCCTCTAGAATAAAACATAAACTACTTATCTTGGAGTTTAAGACTTTCTTCAATCTGGCTCCCACCTATCTTTCTAGACTTATTTCATGTTATTTTCCCCTCATAACCTCTAGGGTCCAGCCACACTGGATGAAAACTTTGCATTTGGATTCAGAAGATCTTGATTCAAATATTGACCTTGCCATTTACTACCTATGTGACCTTGGGCAAGTCACTCTGATTCCCAATTTCCCTATCTTTAAAATAAGGGGTTTTCAAGAGAAGATTGTGCATAGAGACAGCAATATTGTTTGATGAAGAACTGTGAAAAACTTAACTATTCTCAACAATACAATGATCCAAGACAATCCCAAAGGACTATCGATGAAACCACCTCCAAAGAAAGAACTGATATTGATGGAACACATACTGAAGCATGCTATTTTTCACTTTCTTTCATTTTCTCTTTTATTCAAGTTTTCATATACAAAATGACTAATATGGCAATGTTTTACATAATTGCATGTATATGACCTATATCTGCTTGCTGCCTCTGGGGAGGAGGAGGGGAGGGAAGGAGGGATAAAAATTGGAAACCAAAACTATAAATAAAAATGTTTATCACTTAAAAATTTTTTTAAAAAATAAGAGTTTTGACTAGGAACTGTAATGTTTCTACTTCCTGAAAGTCATCTTCCTGAGTTCAAATCTGGCTTCAGACATTTACTAGCTATGTGACAAGTCACTTCACCCTGTTTGGCTCAGTTTCCTCATCTGTAAAATGAGCTGATGAAGGAAATGGCAAACTACTCCAGTATCGTTCCCAAGAAAACCCCAAATGGGGAAATGAAGAGCCAAATATGACTGAAATGACTCAACAACAAGGAATGGGTTTTTTTTAAAGCTTTAAATCTATGATCCTATGCTCTCTATTGATGGAGACTCACTTCTTTCCAAGGCAGTCCATTCCACTTATAGATGACTTTGATTATTAGGAAAACTCTCTTCACGTCAAGATTAAGTCTTTCTACAACTGCAACTTCTTGGTCCTTGCTTTGTCCTCTACTGCCAAACAGAGTGGATCTCATTTCTCTTATACCTGCCAGTTCTTCAGATATTTTAAGACAATCATCATGTCCCTGATAAGACTTCTTTCCTTTAAATGAAATCTCCTCAGTTCCTTCAACTTACCTTCATAAGACAACAGTTTTGAGGATCTTCACCATCTTGGTTACTTCCTTGTAGACATTCTGCACCTTGCCAACATCCTCCTTATAAGGGGAGAGCCCAGAAGTGAACAAAACAGCTCTGATATATATGGCCAGACTAGCACATGGAATAATAATGCTATGATCCTTCATTTTGGACTCTAGTTTTCTCTTAATGCATTAGATTTGGGGACTTCCATATTGCACTGTCAGTTTACACTGAGCTTGCAGTCTATTAAAATCCTAAGGTCTTTTTTAGATGAATTACTACATAGCTACATTTCCCCCATCTTGTACTTGTGCAGCTGGTTTTGGTTTGTTTGTTAGTTATCCCAAGTATAGGATTTTTCATTTCTCTCTATAAAATTACATCTTATTGGATGTCATTCATTCTATTCTGTTCAGATGTTTTTTGGATCCTGATTGGCATCCAATGTGTTCATTATCCTTTCTTGCTTTGGGTCATATGTAGGTAGATTTGATATGAAATATCCTTTATGTCTTTGTTTACATTGCTGACTGAATTGATGAGCAACAGACCCCTGAGATACTCCATTAGTGACTCCAAGTTGACATTGAATGTTATTTTTTTTTTTTGACATTGAATGTTTAGTGACTAACCTTTGGGCCTAGTTAATCAGGCACCATCAAAACCATCTAAATTTACAACCATCTAGGCCAGAGGTATCAAACACCACCCCCCAAGCCCTCCAAGACCACATGGTCCACAATACTCCAGAAAGCTACTGGAATCAGATTAAAATGTAATCAGGAAATATTTAACAAAAATGAATAAGACAGGGGGCAGCTAGGTGGCGCAGTGGATAAACCACTGGCCCTGGATTCAGGAGGACATGAGTTCAAATACAGCCTCAGACACTTGACGCTGTAAAAAATTATATTAACTGGGTCTTAATCTGTGAACTTTTAATTTAATATGGGAAGAGCCAATTGGGAGGCTCCCCCTCCCCCACTGCCTCCCAGACTGATAAGAAAAAAGATTAAAAAACCTCTTTAAAATTTAAGAAAAAGCCCTTTTTTAAAAAAATTAAACACAAAACAGGGTTTATTTAGGTGAATAAACTTAGAGATAAGGATAACAAAAAGTAAAATATATGACCTGACTGCATTTTAACTTTCTCTCCTGTACATCTCTCGCCTATGGGTGTGGCTTGCCACTGCTGCCTGCACTTCTACCCCCGAGCCACATCTCTCTACAATCGCTGGCCTTGCACTCACCGCTGCTCCCCTCTTAGCTGAAAGCTGCCCTCATTCAACTCACTGGAAACCCCTTCTTTTCTCATCAGCAGCCTCTTTCCTTCTCAGCTCCCCTGCAACTGCCACTCCTCCCTTCTCAGTGTCTCTACCCCCCAGGCTATATGTCCCCTCTCTCCCCTCAGACCTCCAGCTGGGCCACAAGCACCAAGCTAATTCGCTGGCACCCCCAGGGCAGGTGTCCAAGGCCCGCAAGGGCACAAAGCCCCCTGTGCAAGGCATGCTGAAGCCTGGGCACTGGGCAGAGGAAGCTGGGGCATTCCTGAGGCCCTTCTACACCCAGCTGAATGGGGCAAGGGCTGGGCTTATGTGCCTGGGGCAGTTTCAAGGAGAACAGTCGAACTGGGGGAGGGGCAGCCCATTTGGGGTGCCTGAGGCTAATTTTAGCCCTTTACAACACTAACTATCTGTGTGACCCTGGACAAGTCACTTAACCCTCATTGCACCACCAAAATAAATAAATAAATAAATAAATAAAACATAGTCAATATCACATTTAAAAAACCAAGTCAACATTCAGCCTGAAGGGATTCTTATGTAAGGATTAGTGGCCCCTGTTTCTATTTGAGTTTGACTCCACTGATCTGGACCATAGCTTTCCATCTTGTATACAAAGATAATTCAAAATAATCTGTCAAGTGCTTTGCAAAGTATACAAAAACTACATCTTCAGCTATATCCTTGTAAACTATATATATATATATATATATATATGTATATATATATATATGCGCATACACATAGCTAATCTATATCATCAACTATATACTTCTAGAAACAGCATCAAAATAGAAAGTGGAATTTGTTTAACACGTTCTGTTTTTAATGAAGCCAAGATAGGCAGCACAATCATTCCTAATGGCCACTGACCATTTTTCTAATATATATCTAAGAATTTCACCAGGAACTGGAATCAAGTTTTCTGGCCTATAGGCTGCAGATTCTTTCCCTTTTTGAAAATTGTGACAACATTGTACCTCTTTCAAAGATCAGTGACAGAAGCTAAGCAATCACATCTTGCAGTGACCATGAAGAAATCATTTCACATTTGTAGATCCTAGTTTCCTCATCTGTTAAATGAAAGGGTTGTAGTAAATAATTTCTAAGTTTCTTTCTTGCTCCTAGAATCTATGAATCTTTCATTCATTCACTTAAATGTATTGTAGCACTCCTCCCACTGCCCAGAAAGTTTTCCCCAGACATTTGGGGAGCACCATCCATCTATACTTGGATGAGACCAGGGATATCAAGTATATTCAAATCTTGTTACCCTGCCAAAAAACACTTCTGTGGCCAGTTATCACATTTTCAAACCTGTTGGATTTTTTTTTTTTTTTTTTTTTTTTGCGGAGCAATTGGGGTTAAGTGACTTGCCCAGGGTCACACAGCTAGTGTTAAGTGTCTGAGGCCAGATTTGAACTCAGGTACTTCTGAATCCAGGGCCGGTGCTCTATCCACTGTACCACCTAGCTGCCCCTCAAACCTGTTGGATTTTAAGGGTAAGATGACTATGATGTAGGTATCAAGCAAAGAGGGAGAAGGGCCCAGTGGGGTGAATGGTGATGGAATCCTTCCCAGATTGGTAGTGATCCTTTGCTCCTCAGATCTCAACCAACACTTTCTCTGGCACTCTCTAATGCACATGGTTTTGTGGCATAGATCACTGGACTTGAAGTCTGCATGACCTCGGTTTAAATCCCCCCTCAAATGAATACTAGCTCTGTGACCTTTGGGGAAGTCATTTAATTTCAGTCTTCTGTTTCCTCAACTGTGAAATGAGGAGGTTGGACTCAAAAATCTCTAAGGTCCCTTCTAACTCTAGATCTTCAATGTGTATTATATATAGTAGTATTTTTTGTATGTGTCTTATCCTCAAACTAGATTGTTACCACCCAGAGGGCAGGGACTATGTCATATGCTATTGGTGATGAGTCATTCCAGTTATATTTGGAGTTTTCTTGACAAGGGTGCTAAAATGGTTTTGGCATTTCCTTTTCCAGCCCATTTTATAAATGAGGAACTGAGGCAGACAGGGATAAGGGACTTGCACACAGTTCGGAAGTGTGTGAGGTCAGATTTGAACTCATAAGATGAGTCTTCCTGATTCCAAACCCAGTGCTCTATCCACTGCACCACCTAGCTGCCCAACTGTGTCATATATCAACTTTTTATCTTCTCCATCATGTAGTAGAGTGCTTTGCATAAGGTAGCTGTTTCATAAATTATTTAATAAATAATTCCACTGAATCAAATTGAAAGGGAGAAAGTTCCTGAGCACTCTTAGGCAGTCCTATACAATTCCTACAAGGGAACCCCCTCCTCACCATTTAGAGACTGACAATAGTAGCCTGGTGACCACTTATTGAGGTGTCCCTATGGTTTGATAGCTGTGGCCTGCTACAAGGTAGAGGCATGAAAAGGCCGGAACCAAGTCTGTGGGAGTCTTTTCATATACAAATAGCTACTTAATGAATACTTGTTGATGATGATGAAGATACCTAACAAAGGGATAAGAAGGTGGTGGGAAGCTTGTTGAGCTGAAAATCAGAACACCTGGGTTCTCTACCCCACACCTGCCACACTTGGCTGCCACAGAATCTTCCAAGATCAGACTTCCTTCCCCCTCCCCACAGTCCTTCCCCTTGACAACAGCTGTTCCTCCCAGGTCTTGTTTTCCTCTCTCCAGAAGGATTCATTGGGATTCCACTCGCCTTCCCCTCCCCTGCCTGATGACATTCAGTGAGCCGTATCCACTTTCTGCAAAGCCTTTTCCCAAATAAAAGGAAATAAATCATCCCAGGAGACAGCCACCAGGCCACCAACATAATCTTTTAAAAACCATTCCTGAATAGGACTGATAGGAGATAAACTGGCAGGGAGAGGCTGTTGGGTTTTTTATGTGTAAACAGAAACCTCACTCCTCCCTCTCCCTCTCCCCCTTTTTTTAGAGCACTCTTTCCCAAAAGGGGACATTAGTCTCTGAAACCATAGAGGACACAGGCCCTGGCTTCTTCACCAACCCTCCTGACAACTAAAATGATTGTCAGTATCAGAGGATTAAGAGCTGGATTTTACAGATGATGAAACAGCCTACAGAGGTGAAAATTTGTCACCCATCAGATCCAAGCTGGCTAATGGCAGATCTGGAATCTGAACCCAGAACTTCTGACTTTTAATCTAGAGCTCTTTCCCCTATACCACATATATTCTTAGCTTCATTATCATCTCTCCTCTCTATTCAAAAGGTCAAATGAAGAGTAGACTTTAGTAAGAAGGGAGGGGGATGTTGTGAAGCCCACACAGATTTCTTTTGATCTCTTGCATTAACATCTGGAGGGATTTTTACCAAGGGAAAACCAGTGATCGAAATTCCTGTGAAAGTATACAACAAGTGTATCGTCACCTACGATACTAGCCATGGAAAATTCCCATATGGGAGGAAACACTGAATTTGACGTCAGAGGACATGGGCTCAAGCCCCAACTCTGTTACCTGGGTCACCTTGGGGAGCCTACATTTACTCATCTGCTAAATAGACTCAGTGATCCCCCAAATCCTTTCCAGCTTTAAAATTATGATCTTATGATCCCACCATTCTCCCTGCTCCCCCCCCCCCCAAGTTTCAGAGGAATGAATCTTTGTGCTTCTCAGCTCTCATTCAGGGAATTATTCCTGCACTGGCAGCAAAGGCTTAAGAAAGGGTTCATTATGTACTTCCTGAAAAAAGCCCTTGGGCTGTTCTGATCTTCCATCTTGATCCTAGGGAGGAAAAATGGGGACAGCTAGGGTGGAGGTGAACGGGCTAGATTAGATAGGCATTGTTGTTATTGTTGTTGTTGTGTATGTATTAGCTCTTACTTAGAAACATAGAGCTAGGAAATTTGGCTCTGCTCTATTTCCCATCTGAAATTTTCGGTTCAGTACATTTGAAGGCCAGCCGTTGGAGGGAGCTTCTAGGCCTCTCTGAACATTCCCTCTCCAATCTGTGTTATTTTTTTATGTCCAAATTATATACGCATGGAGGATAACTATCATTTTCCTGAAAATGCGTCAAAGGACAGCTTCTTGTCTTGATGAACTGACACAGGAATGTACCCTGTCGGTTTCATTCCCCACCCCCATGCCCAAAGTTGCCCAATGTCTCCTTTGTAAAGTACAATGACACATTATTTCGAGTGTGAAGTTTCCATCACATTTCACTATTTCATTTCCATGGAAATGTGTTGACCAGAGTGTAACAGATTTGTTCTTCTTTGGGGACTTTCTTAGCTGAAGACGGGCTATCTGTCAAGCCTAAGATGATGGAAAATTCTAGTCTTTTCATTGAAAGAAAAAAAATATTTTGTGTATGTCCTGTTTTATTTGCCATACGGAGAGTCATAGTTTATTTTAGAGGAATTTACGTGCCAAATGAGTTGGATAATGAAAATTCATAGGATCATAGATATAGAGCTGGAGAAGATGGCAGGGGCCAACGAGTTCAACCCCCTCATTGTGTAGATGAGGTAACTGAAGCCTGGGGAAGTGAAATGACTTGTCCAAAATCACATAGGCAGTCAATGGGAGAGGTAAAATTAGAATGGGCAATCAGATGTTGTAGAAAGGATGAGGACTAATAAAGCTAATTGGATCTGGCAATTAGGAAGTAATTGATGACCTTTGAGAGAATTTCAGTTGAATGATAGGATCAGAAACCATATTATAAAGTGTTGGGGAGAGGGTATGTGGTAAGGAAATAGTCATCAAATGTAGTCATCTTTTGCAAGATGTTTGGCAGTGATGAAGAGAGACATAAGATGATGACTAGGTGTGGTACAAGTGCCTATGGAAGACTATTTTAGATCGGAGAGACTCGAACATGTTAATAGGCAGGTGTAAAGGAGCCAGAAAGGTAGCATAAGCGCTGGAGTATGGAGTATGGTTCTGAAAGAATCAAGCAAACATATAGAGAAGGATCAACCTTAGCAAGGAATAGGGATGCCTCTTCCTCTGAGACCATAGCTAATTGGAAGTCAAGGCATAATGGTGCTGAAATGTTTTCAAGGAGTGGAATAGAAGAATTAAGGGCTCTCTTTCAGGGTGGTTTCAATTTTCTCTATTAAAAAGACTAAGTCATCCATGGCTGTAAGTATATGTATGTGGGGGTGAGAGTGGGGGGGGGGAAGCGGTTGGGTTTTGAGTTTTTGGTTTTGAGTAGTTTGTCTGGATCATGAGGTAGGGAATCACTTAAGTAAGGCTTTTACATAAGCTTTCAGTTTTTCTTCCAAGGTAACTAGAGGTAACTTCAGAAAGTGGGCAAGCCATTCTGGAATCTGAAATTATACGCCCAAATTCCCTTCCTAGATAACTAGAGATGGAGCTCAGAAGAAAGATGGAAATATATATTTAGGATTTAGAGATAATAGTTGAGGGCAGCTAGGTGGTACAGTGGATAGGGTGCCATACCTGCAATCAGGAAAATTGATCTTCCTGAGTTCGGATCTCGCCTCAGATACTTACTAGCTGTGTGACCCTGGACAAATCATTGAAGCCTGTTTGCCTCAGTTTCCTCATCTGTCAAATAGGCTGGAGAAAGAAATGGCAAACTACTCCAGTATCTTTGCCAAGAAAACCCCAAATGAGGTCACGAAGAGTCAGACACAACTGAAACAACTGAACAACAAGAAGAATGGTTGAAACTGTGGGAGTGATAAGGCCATATTTTTAAAATATTCATTACTACCACTTGCTACCTCCCCTCCCTTCAACATACCTTTCCCTACATTTAAAAAATATCCCTTGTATCAAATTAACCCATCATGCAAAATAAACACCTAGAATGGCCATGTTTGAAAATATACATCTCACTTTGTATCTCATGCCCATTACCACTCTGCCAGAGATGGGTAGTATTCTTTATTATTGGCCCTTTGGAATCACTATAAATTGTACTAGTTCTCTGCACTCCACTCTGCATCAGTTTATACAAGTCTTCCCATATTTCTCTGAATTCTTTTTTGTAATTTTTTAATAGCTCCTATTTATTGCTTTAATTTCCACTTCATTGGTGGTGAGATCACCTTTTTCCTTTTTTTTTTTTTTTTTTTTTTGCAGGGCAATGGGGGTTAAGTGACTTCCCCAGGGTCACATAGCCAGTAAGTGTCAAGTTTCTGAGGCCAGACTTGAACCCAGGTACTCCTGAATCCAGGGCCGGTGCTCTATCTATCCACTGCGCCGCCTAGCCGCCCCTGTAATTTCTTATGACACAATAACATTATATTCATGTATCACAAATTGTTCAATCCTTCCCAATCGATGGGAACTTTATAGTTCTTTGTTAGCACAAAAGTGCTGCTATAAATATTTTGGTTTTGCAAATATGTCTTTTCCCTTTGTCTTTGATCTCTTAGTCAGTCAGTCAATAAACATTTATTAAGCACTTATCTGTTCCAGGTGCTGTACTAACACTAGGATAAAAAAAAAAAAAAAGCAAAAACTAGGTGGCGCAGTGGATAGAGTACTGGCCCTGGATTCAGGAGGACCTGAGTTCAAACCCAGCCTCAGACACTTGACACTTACTAGCTGTGTGACCCGTAGCAAGTCACTTAACCCCAACTGCCTCACCAAAAAAAAAAAAAAAAATCACTGCCCTTGGGGAGTCTATAATTTAATCTAATTGAAGTATTGCTGGGTCAAATTCACAGTTTGGCAACTTTGGGGATATAATTCCAGATTCCAGAATGGCTTGCCCACTTTCAGAGCTTCATCAATGTATTATTGGGTCTCTTTCCTGACATCCTCTCCAACAACTTTTTTTTCCCCTCACTCCATCAATCTGATGGGTATGTGGTAGAACTTTAGTGTTGTTTTAATTCTCACTTATCTGTTATTTGTAGTCTGGGGCATTTTTTCATATGGTTATTAATATCTTGGATTTCTTCCCTTGAGAACTGTCTGTTAATAATCTTTGACCATTTATTTGTTGAGGAATGGCTCTTAGTCTCTTATGTGTTTGGATCAGTTCCCCATATATCTTGAATATTAAAACTTTATCAAAGAAATTTACTGCAAATATCTCCCCCAGTTGTTTCTCTCCTAATTTTTTAACTTTATCGATTATATTTACCCAGCTTTTCAGTTTTGTATAATCAAAATAAATCATTTTGTCTTCTAAGATCTTTTTTATTCCTTGTTTAGTCAAGAATTCTTCATATATATATATATATATATATATGTATGTACACACACACACACATACATAATCCATTTGGAGTATATTGTGGTATATGATGTGAGATATTGGTCTAAACCTAATTTCTTCTAGAGTGCTTTCCAGTTTTCTCAACAATTTTTATCTTTACCCCAGTAACTAGAGTCCTTGTTTTAACTAAACACTTTGCTACTACTATGTTCATTCATTTTTGTGTCTTGTATACCTAATCTATTCCACTGATCAACCTTTCCATTTTTAATAGTTTTAACAATTACTTCTTTGTAGTTTAAAGATCTGGCATCTTTCCTTCCCACTTAAAAATGCCTCCCTTGAGCTTTTTTGACATTTTTTTCTTCTAGATGAATTTTGATGTTATTTTTCCTACCTCTCTAAAACAATCTTTTGGTGATTTGAGTTTTTAGCATTGAAAAGGTTTAGATTTGTCATTTTTATTATGTTGAGACAGAC
Source organism: Dromiciops gliroides (assembly GCF_019393635.1). Taxonomy (NCBI): domain Eukaryota; kingdom Metazoa; phylum Chordata; class Mammalia; order Microbiotheria; family Microbiotheriidae; genus Dromiciops; species Dromiciops gliroides. The sequence goes on from NC_057865.1 coordinate 199,765,077, forward strand.
TAGTTATAAGCTTTAATATTTTTTCAATTATTTAGGTATGTATTTCTATAAAGAGTGTTTGTAATTATATCTATATAATTCCTATCTGTGACTTGATAGACTCTCAAATATTTTATATATTCTAAAATTATTGAATGGAATTTCTCTGTCTCTTCCTGCTGGAGTTTGGTAGTATAAAGAAAAGCTGATGGTTTTTGTGGGCTTATTTTATATTCTACCACTTTGCTGAAATTATTGATTACTTCAATGAATTTGGAGTTAAATCTTTAGGGTTATTTAAATAGACCTTTGCATCATCTGCAAAAATCAATACTTTTGTTTCCTCTTTGCCTATATTTATTCCTGCCATTTTTCTTATTAGTGCTATAGCTATCATTCCTAGAATAATGTCAAATAATAAATATAATAGACATTCTTGGTTTTTTGCCTGATCCTATTGGAAAGCCCTCCAACATTTCTCTAGTACATATAATGTTGTCTCTAGGTTTTAAAAAGCTCCTGTTTACCATATAAAAGGACATTCTGTTTATTCCTTTGCTTTTTAATATTTTAAGAAATGTATATTGCAATTTTCCAAAGACTTTTTCCATGTCTATTAATATGATCATGTGATTTAAAAAAAAACACCTTTTGTTGTTTTTATTATGGTCTGTTATTTTTATAGCTTTCCTTATATAGGACCAGCTCTATATTCTTGGTATAAATCCTTCCTGGTTATAATGCTAACTGTTCTTTTAATATGTGGCTGTAGCCCCTTTTCTAATATTTTATTGAATATTTTACACTAATATTCATTAGGGATATTTGGCCTATGGTTTATTTTTTCTGGTTTGTCTTTTTTTAGTTAAGGTAACATTCAAGACCATATTTATATCATATAACTATGGATATTAGTATAGAAGAGTTAGGTAGGATACCTTTGTTATTTTTCACATCATTTATATAATATTTGGATTAAATTGTTTTTTGAATATATGATAGAATTCACTTGTAAATCCATCTGGTGATGGGTTGCTGGTTTTTACCTTAAGTAGTTTATTATCTATTTCTATTTCTTTTTCTGAAATTGCATTGTTTATTATTTTTCTATTAACCTGGGCATTTTATATTTTTTGTCAATATTCATCCATTTCATTTAAGTTATTAATTTTTTAGAATAAAATTGGGAAAAATGGTTTCTGATAATTTTTTTTTATTTCTCCTTCATTTGTTGATGATTTCTTCCTATACTTCAATTGAATTTTTCTTTAATTATTTAGAGGCTTTGCCTTTTGGTCCATGTATATTAATTACTGATATTGATTTTGTGGGGACCAATTTTTAATTGGGGAGTGTTAGCTAAGTGGCTCGCCGCAATACTGGGGCAAGGAAGGAGACAGCCTCCCTCAAAACAGAGCAAGATTTATTTAACAAGAAACTTAAAAAAACCACAAACAGGATCAGTAGGATCAAAGGAAAGGAAATAAAATGGGGAAAGGGAAATTATACAACCTGAAAAACACCACCGCCAAGGAATCAGCTGAGAATACACAGCAGCACTCTTGTCGCCTTCCAGCTTCCAGCTAGAATGCCAGAAAAAAGCTTCCTTCCTCCCAGCACACCCCACACAGCCCCTGACCAATTGGCTGGCTGCTCTGACAGTCACATGACTGCCCTCACTAGGCTTCCAATCATTATAATTTTGCCAGGCCCATGTAGGCATCGGTGAGTGGTGATGATGTGAGGTGCCAGCACCATGGCAACGGCTACAACCAGTGGGTAGAGCACTGTGTGGTTTGCGGAGCCTTCGGCCAGTGCATGCCAAGGTTTTTTTCAAATTCTAGCCAAAAGATGGGATCATAAAAACCTCAAATAACAATTAATTCTTTACAATTTGTTATCTATGGTGTCTTTAAGTATAATGTAGTTACCCTGTTTATCTCTTAATTATTTCTTTTTTCATATTGTGACCTTGTTTGATTATTAACCTTACTTTTTTTTAAGTTCACCTGAAGGATAACAGATTTTTGTTCCAACGCCTTCTTTTAACTCTGTGTGATTCTTTATGTTTCAAAGTTATTTCTTATAAACAATAATTGGATTCTACTTTTGTATTCATTTTATCTTTTTCCAAATTAGGGTTGAAATCATCCCATTCACTTTCAGGATGATGACTCTTAATTGTGTATTTCCCTTCATCGTATCCTCTTGTGCTTTTTTTTTGGGGGGGGGTCCTCTTTGCCCCTAGCTCCTCTTTACAAAGAAGAAAATCTTGGTTAAAGAGAAATGTGCTTAATAATAGAGATCTATAATTGAAGTAATGTTTCCACACCACGGCTCCCTCTTCTTTTCCCCATTATCTTACCCCCAATCACAGTTTTTTTATTCCTTTTTTCCTTTCCTTTTAAACCTCCTTTCAGGCTTCTTCTCCTGACATTGAAATTGGCTTTGCTATGATTCATCTCTCACTGATTGAACCATCCCTTTTAAATGATGCATGAATTTTTATCTTTCAAGTGTATTTCTTATAAACAACACAATTGATACATTGTCGACTTCTGGTTTCTTATCCATTCTGCTACCTTCTTCTGTTTAAAGGTTGAGTTTATCCCATTCACATTCATGGTTATAATTATTAATTGTATATTTCCCTTTATCCTATCCACTTAAACTTTTCCTTCTCTTTACCCTTTACCCTTCTCTCTACAAAGAAGAAGTGGTGAATGACGTATGTGTACAACACTAGTGATCTATAATAAAAGTAATTTGCTTTCTTTCAACCGACCTAGCTTCCATTACTGAGGCCCATGGTCACAGATTCTGACCCTTAATTTTTGCTTTTGATCTTCCACTAATAAGTCACCTCATGAAAACATAGTTTTCTTTGGTTATAAAAAGTTCCCCATAGATTTTATCCTCCCTTTGAGACCCCTCTTTCTTTGAACCTGGTCCCACCTGCTTCCCTTTCATATATGATATATTTCTACACCAAATTGTTTATGCATATATGTATATACATATGTATGTTTAAACCTCCTTTATGTGGTTCAGATAAAAGTGAGGCTTACATGAAGCCTGCTCCCTTCCCCCAACCCTTTCCTCTGTATTTGTATAATCTTCTCACATACCCCAACTGTGTGAAATTATAAGTCCTATTGCCTCCTTTCTCACCTCTTCCCCAAGTATATTCCTTTTCCCCTCTTTTTGCCTTATTCTTTCAAAATCATCGAAATTGAACGAACCCATCCCTTAAGCCTTCTGTTTGTCTTATTTAACTCTCTCTATGACCCTTAATGACATTAGGGTTCTGAAGGGAATTTGTTTCTTTTCTCTAAGTTAGAATATAATCACTTTGTCATCATATACAGTAGTCCCTTCTAATTACTTGGATATATTTACCTTCCCAGGTTTATCTTACCTTCTGTTTGCATTTCATAATTTCTTTTCAGCACTGATCTTTTCATCAGGAATGTTTGAAAGGTCTTGGTTTTGTGGAGGCAGCTTGTGATACAATGGATAGAGCACTATCCTATGTCAGGAAGACCTAAGTTCAAATCTGTTCTGACATTTACTAGCTGTGTAATCCCGGGAAAATCACTTAACCTCTGTTTGCCTCAGTTTTCCCAACTGTAAAATGGAGATAATAATAGCACCTCAGTCTGAGAGTTGTTGTGAGGATCAAATGAGATAATATTTGTGAAAAAACACTTAGTACAATGCTTGCACATAGTAGGTGCTATATAAATGTTTATTCCCTTTCTTCCCCCTTTTTAAAAGATCTATTTCATTCATTATTTTACTTTTTAAATTTTCTAATTAAATTTTTTACTTGAAAAACAAGCAGTTATTTTTTCTTCCTCCAACCTTCCTCCCCCACTGGGGAGGAAAAAACTCTTGCAACAAATATGCAGTCAAGGGGGAAAAGTTCTCATTTGGTCACATCCAAGAACATATATTTTATTGTGTACATTTTGTTCATCTCCTTTCCATCAGGAAATGATGAAGACATTATCAATCCTCTGGAATCATAATTAGTCAATGCATTGATCAGAGTTCTTAAGTCTTTCAAGGTTGCTTATCTTTATAATATTGTTGTTTTAGTAGATACTATTCTCCTGCTACCAATCCATTCTCCTGTACAATGTTGTTTTAGTATAAAATTTTCCTCCTGCTTCAGCTCACGTTGACTTACATTGGTTCAAGACTTCTCAGTTTTTTCTAAAACTGTCCCCATCATAATTTCTTATGCTACAATAGTACTTCATAATCACATTCACATACTATAACTTGTTCAGGCATTCCCCTAGTTGATGAGTACCTCCTAATAAGGTTCCGGTGATTTGCCCCTATGAAAAGAGCTGCTAAAATATTTTGCACATGTGGGTGCTTTCTCTCTTTCTTTGATAGTTTTGGGGTTCCCTATCATATTGCACTCAGTTTTGCAAGTTGCTATTCTTGGTTGTAGACCTTTATCTTTCATCTATGAGGATATTGTGTTCCAAGTTCTTCTCTCCTTTATATTGGTAATTGTTGGGTCTTATGTGATCCTGATTGTGATTTTTTGGTGCTTGACCTCTTTCTTTCTGGTGGCTTGCAATGGTTTTTTGTTTCTTTCTTTCTTTTAGAAGCTCTCAATTTTGGTTATGACATTCCTGGGAATATAGGGTTTCTTTTAGGTGATCAATGGATTCCTTATGTTGTCATTTTCCCTCTAGCTCTCATATGTCTTGACAATTTTAATTTATCTCTCAAAATACAGTATCCTAGGGTTTTTTAATCATGTAGTCAATGATTATTAAATTATTTCTCCTTTATGTGTTCCTTGAGTCAGTTTTTTAAATAGTGGATATCTAATATTCTTTTTCAGTTTTTAAAAATGTTTCCATTATTTTTTTTATGGAGTCACTGATTTTTGTATGGTTCATTTTAATTTCTAAGCAACCTTGGAAATTACTTCAGTAAGGTTTACCATATCTTATACTCTGCCATTTATTATCCTTCTCATTCTTTCTTTTACAACTCTCATTTCATTTATAGTATCATTTTTTTAAAATTCTTGTTTCATTTCTTCCAGGAATTCTAGTGACCTTATAACCAACCTGTTTGAGGCTCTACTTATTGTTGTGGAATTATTTTCTTTTGGGTTTTGGTCTTGGATTTCCTTAGGCCTATAAAAGGTCTTCATTATCAATATTTTCTTTTGTTTACTCATATTTCCAAACTTCTTGAATTGGAATTTTGTGTCAAGGCCAGGCTCTGAGAACTTACAGAAATAATGGTGGAGCCTTATTTGGTCCTGATCAATTCTGTTGTTGTTCCATCATTTTCAGTCATATCCAACTCTTTGTGACCCCATTTGGGATTTTTATGGGCAAAGATACATTTGCCATTTCCTTCTCCATATCATTTTATAATGAGGAAACTAGACAAATGGGGTGAAGTGACTCATCCAGGGTCACGCAGCTAGTAAATGTCTGAGTCTGGATTTAAACTCCAGGCCTGGCACTCTATCCACTGCTACATCTAACTGCCCTCCTGATCAATGGTTTCCTCCAGGTACTAAATGCTGTGGTCTTCAAGGACCTAAGGGATAGTTAGGTTAGCTAGCTATAAACTTTCAGAGCTCCAGAATCCAATCAGATCACTGCCATACTGTCCTATGTTCTTCCAGCTCCCAACCCTGTAACAGGGTCAGAATGACACAGTTGCAAAATTCAAATATCTTTGAATCACCCTGGTGTACACTTGCTTTTTCTTATTCCCAGGAACATAGGTGCAGCAACAGTATCCCTTAGCTTCCTCCCAGTCCACATACTATAAGTCTATATATTTCACTTCCTGGTCTAGACTTTTCTAGCTGTACTCCTTCCCTAGTGACTAAGGCTTCTGGCTATTTCTTTGTGTGAACCTGGGCTGATAAAAACACCTGTAGTAATTTTTCCTCAGATGTCTTTTTAAAATAATAATAAACATTTTTTATTTAAAGTTTTGAGTTCCAAATTTTATCCCTCCTTCCCTCCATCCTCTCCCCCCTCCCTAAGGTGGTAAGTAATCAGATATAGGTTATACATGTGCAATTATATAGAACATTACCATATTAGTTATTTTGTATAAGAAAACTTGAATAAAAGAAAAAATGAAAGAAAGTGAAAAATAGCATGTTTCAGTCTGTGTTCAATCAATATCAGTTTTTTCTTTGAAGGTGGATAGTATGCTTCATCATTAGTCCTTTGGAATTGTCTTGGATCATCATTATATTGCTAAGAATAGTTGTCATTCACAGTTCTTCTTCAAACAATATTGCTGTCACTGTACAAAATATTCTTTTGGTTCTGCTCACTTCACTATACATTAGTTCATACAAGTCTTTACAGGCCTTTCTGAAATCATCCTGCTTGTCATTTCTTATAGCACAATTGTATTCCATCACCATCATATACCACAACTTGTTTAGCCATTCCCCAACTGATGGGCATCCTTTGATTTCCAATTCTTAGCCACTACAAAAAGAGCTGCTAGAAATATTTTTGTACAGATAGGTCTTTTTCTCTTTTTGGGCTGTCTTTGGGATATAAACCTAGTAGTGGTATTGCTGGATCAAAGGGTATGCACCCTTTTTATAGCCCTTTGGACATGGTTCCAAATTGCTCTCCAGAATGGTTGAATCATTTCACAACTCCACCAACAGTAGATTAGTTTCCCATCTTTTCCACATCTCCTCCAACATCCAATATTTTCCTTTTTTGTTACATTTGCCACTCAGATAGGTGTGAGGTGATACCTCAGAGTTGTTTTAATTTGCATTTCTCTGATCAATAGTGATCTAGTGCATTTTTTCATATTATTGTAGACAGCTTTGATTTCTTTGCTCAGATGTCTTGATCATTGTTCTGTACAGCAGTCTCTTTCTGATCCTTGATGGAATACCTCCACAGGAGCTGAGCTGTTCTGCTCCCATTTATTGTGCAGACAGAAGCTGGCTATGAAAAAGTTCTTAATTGTGTAACAAATAAGAAAACAAAGCCATAAATTAGTATTGACAATGTTTCAATAGGAAAAAGATTGTAGATGTACCTGGAATAGTAGTAAATAATGATGATATCACCTCTGTAACCTTATAGTTTATAAAACCCTTTACTCATTGTCTTCTCAGATCCCTAGAACACTGAACCCCAAGAAAGCAAAGTGCTTTCTCCTGGGCTATACACCCACCTTTACATTCCAAGTCAAAATTGCTCTCTCCACAGCAACCAGAACCCCATCGCAGCAGCTTCCCTGAATTTCACTGATTAGCTTTTCTTCTTCCTGTCTCAAAACCCAGAACGAATATCCAAGAGAGGCTTCTTTCCTCTATTCCGTCCCTCCCATTCCTCCTCCTCATCCTTTGTACAATTTACCTTTCCTTTTTCTAAAACAACTATTAAATTACTTCACTTTTGCAGAGTCTGTACATCCCCCTCAGGAAGTTACCTCCACGTTTTCAATTCTCATTATCTTCTCATTACAAAAATTAGCATAAACATTAGCATACCTACAACCCAATTACATTTCTATTACTTGGGTCTCCGCATTGATTTACAGAAGCTACTCTTATGATGTTTCAGGTTTTACTGGAATAAGTCATTAGACAGAATTCCTTGAGAGATGGAAACTTCCCAGGGGTAGCCCAGGATACGTGTGTGTGTGTGTGTGTGTGTGTGTGTGTGTGTGTGTGTGAGAGAGAGAGAGAGAGAGAGAGAGAGAGAGAGAGAGAGAGAGAGAGAGAGAGAGATTGGGCTGGGCAGGGGAAGGCTAAGGAAATAGGCTGACCTGTGCTCCAGCAATTGTGAACTATGATGTAGTCTGTGGGCCACATGCCTCCACTGCCAGAGCCCTAAATAGGATAAGATCAAATAAGAGACCTTTCCCTTAATTAACCTTCTCTCTGCTATAATAATAGCTCACATTTCTGTAGCATTTCATGAATGACAAAGCATTTTCCTTACAATATCTGTAAGGTGAGGTACTGTAGGGGCCAAATTTGATATGTGGAGAGTTAATTGGGTGGCTTGCCGTAATATTGGGGTTCAGAAGATAATAAGGGACCTCTAGGTCCAAAACTTCCTCCCCTCCAAACTGCCTTTTTAGATATCTCCCAGGCCAATAAGAAAGGAGCTTAACAGCCTCTTTTCCACAAAGGAACCAGCTTTTATTAATGGGAATAAAATATACAGCAAAGGTGAAATTAATAAAAGTCAAGGACAAGGGAATAGAGAAAAAGAAAAATGGATAATCCCCCTAACTCTAACAAAAGCCTATACAATCCCCAAACTTGCTTCCAGCTCAGCTAATTCAAAGAGCTGGGCTCCTTTTATTAACTCACCACCTGGGATCCCTAGTTTCAATGGGAAACAGATATGCAGCCAGCAGCCACAGGCAAAGCCCTCAGGAGAGCCAACCTTGACGGCCCACAGGACAAACCACCAGGAACAATCTCTCTTGTCCACTCCTGGAAGCTCACCGACCAGAAAGGACAGAGCTCCCCTCAGCGAGCATTTACCCCCAAAAGGGAGGTCCTTCAAACTGCCTGTGGAGAGTGGTTCCCCTGCTGACATCAGCAGCACACGTCACTCAGGGCAGGTCAGGTGTGGCTCATATCCAATCATCCCTAGCCTGTTTTCCAAACACTACTAGATCATTCAGGTGAAACCCCTAGGTGTCTGCCAAATTCCATTATTTTACCACAGTACCCAGGGTAAGAGTGATTATCCCCATTTCACAGATGAAGACCCTAAAACCCAGAGAGATAAGCAGGTGAAATTCACAGCTAGTAAGGGCATAGCTGGGACTCCAAATCCAATCCTGGCCTTTTTCTACCATACCACATTGCTTCTCTCATCTCAGCATATCCTTAAACATAATGGATGGTTGCCATTTTTAGCATCTATGGCACTGTGGTGTGTTAATAACAATAACTCACATTGATGTCTCATTTTCAGGTTTACAAAGTGCTTTCGAAAGTCCTTTCTTTCCCACTAATTCCTTTACCTGTGTGACTTGCAGCAAATGTTTCCCTTCCCAGGGCAATTTGCAATTTAAAAGAAAACTGGAGTAGAGGCAGAATGAGTTCATCTCTCTATGATATTAGGGACAAGAACAAGATGAGAAGGAGGGATGTAGCTGAGCCTCCCTTCAAATTGCTTGCAGCACCCTGGATAACCATCTATCATATGTGGGTATAAGGCCAGGCCTGTTCTCTACTCAGGTCTGCATCAACTGCGTCCCTGCGGCACATAAAGGAGAAGCCTGGTAGCTTCTAATTGTTATGGCTCTCTTGGATCCTAAAGTTTGCCAGGAATTTCTGGATTTTCCTGCAACATTGTAGCAGTGAAGGAAGAATGACTTTTGCCTTGTCTCCCCTCTCCAAAAACCAAGCAAACCCTCAAACCCTCCCTTTCCTCAAATAAAGTTTTCTCCTGAGAGATCTTCTCTCTACTGTAAGCATTCTTCAAACAAGCAGGCATCCTCTCCAGAGTCAGCTTCTACTGGCCACATTTCACTTTTTGGAAACTTTAGAGCATTTGGGGGTAGTGGATGGAATGCCAGGTCTGGAGTCAGGAAGTCTCATCTTCCTGAGCTCAAATCTGGCTTCAGACACTTACTAGTTGTGTGACCCTGGAAGAGTTACTTTACCCTGTTTGCCTCAGTTTCCTATCTGTAAAATGAGCTGGAGAAGGAAAAGGTACATCATTCCAGTATCTTTGCCCTAAATGGGATCACAAAGAGTTGGACATGACTGAAAAAAAAACAACTGAACAACAACAAAAAGACTAATAAAAACTACCTCACTGGTGATGGCATATTTTTTTAATTAATAAAGTATTTTTTTTCCCGTTACATGTAGAGATAGTTCTCAACTTTTGTTTATACAAGCTCTCCAGTTTCAGATTTTTTCTCCCTCCCTACCCCCTCCCCTAGACAGCAGGCAATCTGATATAGGTTTTAGATAGATAGATAGATAGATAGACATAATAACATTAAACATATTTCTGTGTTAGTCATGTTATAAGAGAAAAATCAGAGCAATGACGACAAACCTCAAAATAGATAAACATAAGCACCAAAAACAAAAGAAGTAGTATGGTTCATTCAGCATCTATACTCCACAGTTCTTTTCTTTTTCCTGGATTTGGAGATCCTCTTCCATCATGAGTCCCCTGGAACTCTTCTGTACCATTGCATTGGTGAGAAGAATGTAGTCCATCACAGTAGGTCAACACACAATGTTGATGCTACTGTGTACAATGTTCTTCTGGTTCTGCTCATCTCACTCATCGTCAGCCCATGCAAGACCCTCCAGGTTTCTCTGAACTCCTCCTGCTCATCGTTTCTTACAGCACAATAGTATTCCATTGTATTCATATACCACAACTTGTCCAGCCATTCCCCAATTGATGGACATCCCCTCAACTTCCAATTCCTTGCCATCACATAAAGAGCAGCTATAAATATTTTTGTACTTGTGGGTCCCTTTCCCTTTTCCATGATTTCTTTGGGCAAAAGACCCAAAAGTGGTATTGCTGGGTCAAAGGGTATGCACAGCTTTATCACCCTTTGGACATAATTCCAAATTGCTCTCCAGAATGGTTGGATCAGTTCACAGCTCCACCAACAATGCATTAGTGTTGCAATTTTTCCACAGCTTCTCCAACATTTATTATTTTCCTTTTTTGTAATTTTAGCCAATCTGATAGGTGTCAGGTGGTACCTCAGAGTTGTTTTAATTTGCGGTGATGGCATATTTTAAACTGATTCGAGTGACCCCAGAACAAGATTGTAGCTTCTACCTCTTAGGGCAGTAGATAAATGAGGTTTCCATTCTAAAAAAAATTTTGACTACCCCCACCATGAGCAAATGTTAACACATTTCTGACTAACACCTCTTCCTCAGCTTCAACATGAATGCAAGTTTCATGTCTTCTCTCTCTTGATCTTTTTCCTCCTTAGGCACCAATCTCTGATATGACTACTACTTTTCTCCCAACCTCCAATAGGCTCGGCCACTTATCACTTTTGTGTCCTTGATCAGGTCCCCGAACTTTAATGAGCCTCGGGTTCATTATTGGATTAGAGGACCTCTAAGGTCCCTTCCAAACTCTGTGATCCTTCATCTGCAAGTTAGATACTGGCTTGCCATCACAGAAGAAATGATGGAATTATTGTTGAACAGGCAAAGTCAGGAGTAATGCTTCATTTACCTGCAGCACAGACTGACTCTGCACACAGATCACTGTTAACAAGCAATTTTATGCAAGACTATACCTGTTTGTACTAATACAGGAAACATCTGTGCTTATGTTTCCCAAGCCCTTATGGGATTTTTGCATAACCCCCCTTGCATAAACACCTAGGAAAGAAACACCTAAAGGGGAGTCCTCACCCTAACCTGAGCCACTAATAATTCATACACGAATCAAATCAAACTCAGGAGACTGCTCTGACATGCTCTGTCTGAAGCAGTCTAATTAGTGCTCTTCAGTTGTCTCATTTGCATATCCATCTGAAGGCAAAGTGTCCTATAGATACAAGCTGTGCCAGATAAAACAGAGAATATTTGAGCTGGAAGAGACCTCAGAGAGCATCTCATCCAAGCTCTTTGTTTTGTGAAATGGGGAAACTGGTCCAGAGAGGCTAATGACTTGTCCATTGTCACACAACCTAATGTCACAAGACCAGGTCTTGAACTGAAGACTTCTGATCATCTTCCTACTACTTCTTGTACTCTCTTGCATTCTCTTACACTCCAGAATTCCTTATAACATTTTGGTGGCAGCTGTGTCTAGCTGTCAGGAGTGGCTGGGGGTGGGCCAAGCACAGGACGATGCCTACAAGATTGCTGGGCAGTCGCTATCCAAAGGCAGTTGCCTCCCCTTCTTGAAAAATGCTAAGGAGGATGGTTCTCCCACAGACTGAAGGGTAAATGCTCCACTGCCCATCCTCTGAGTGGGACCCAAGGGCTGGTGTGAAGCCCCGGGGTTGGGGCTAAGTAGTGATTAGAAGGTCTGTGCCAGAGACTCAGAGGAATCCTCAAGAATACCATTTTGGGGCAGCTGGGTGGCGCAGTGGATGGAGCACCGGCCCTGGATTCAGGAGGACCTGAGTTCGGATCCGGCCTCAGACACTTAGCACTTGCTAGCTGTGTGACCCTGGGTAAGTCACTTAACCCCAATTGCCCCGCAAAAAAAAAAAAAAAATAGAATACCATTTTGCTGGAGGCCAAGGAATTCCCAGGGCTGGCCAAGGTCACAGATGTGATCATATAACACAACCTCAGCTGTTGCCTGAGAACATTTCCTTTTACATGCACAGTATGAAGCACTTCCCTGACTACACCACAGGCTGCCCTCCTCTAAGTTCCCACTGTGAAGTCTCAGGAAGGGACAGCTCCCAGGTAGAGACTGCTTTAGTGCCAGTCACAGAATTCCAGAGAACAAAATGGCAGGAGGATGGCCTGGTAATGCATTGTAAATGTTCGATCTGCTTGCACTTTTTTTTTTTAAGTGAGGCAATGGGGGTTAAGTGACTTGCCCAGGGTCACACAGCTAGTAAGTGTTAAGTGTCTGAGGCTGGATTTGAACTCAGGTACTCCTGACTCCAGGGCCAGTGCTCTATCCACTGCGCCACTTAGCTGCCCCTGCTTGCACTTCTATATCCTCCTATGTCAGGGTCCGGAGACCCAGGGCAGGGGACCTGGGGGCAATGGGGGCATGTACTTGATGGGCTGTCTGGGAGCCAGTGGTTTGTTTGGGCTTTTTTAACCTCTTCTTGAGGAACAAGGAGCACCATTTGGTCTCAAAATCCTGCTTAGGGGTCAGATATTTTCAAATCAATTCATGTTTATTAAGCACATATTATGTGCTAGGTATTATGCTAGTTGGATACAAGGATGAAGAACCACATTCCCTGCCCTCAAGGAATATACGGTCTGGTGGGGGACAGGAAGCGACCCAGAAAAAAATGCTATGAGAAAATTTAAGGAGGGAAAATTAACTTCATTCAGGATAGGGTCTCTGAATCTTTTTTTGTGTCATGGCCCTTTTGGGGAGTCTGGGGAAGTCTACAGAGCCATTCTCTGAATAATGTCCTTAAATACATAAAATCAAACATATAAGTTTACAGGAGAAACCAATTCTATTGAATTTCCAGAAAGGGGACATGAGTCATCCACAGTCACACAACTAGGAAGTGGCAGACTTGGGATCTGAAACAATGCCTCTACTTCTTAGGCTCTTGCAACTTCCAGCTGAGCAGGCAAGGTCCCTGAAAGCAGCTAGGCTCACTTCTTCCAAACCTCCCTCCCCAAATCTCCTCTTCCCACACCCGGGCCAGCATCCTGCCCTTTGCGCCAACTCTGTTGTCACAGAACAGTTCCACCCCAGTCCAGTTCCCTCCCCTTTCCTCCTGCCTGAAGTCCTTTCCCAGTGGCCAGGTACGCAGGAGCTACGTATTCGGTTCTCTGTGTCTTGTGGATTGGGGAGAATTTCCACCTGACTGTGCTTCCAAGATCCCAAGGCCCTACCACACGTGGCCTCTTGCCTCATTACTGAAGCTTTTAGCTGCAGCCCCAGGCTTGCTGCATTGTCACCTGAGCAGAAGAGCTGGGAAATAGGCCATTGTGCTCCAATGAGTACATCTTCCTCACTTCTCTCCCACCCCTGCACTCCCTTTACCCACCCCCTGCAGATCCTAAAGAGTGCAGCTGCTTCCTGCCTCCTCCTCCACTCCAGTCTACCCCAATACTCTTGTCATTGTTGCTACCGTGGGGAAGTCCGTGTCTAGAGCTCTATAGATGTCACCCTGCACACTGAGAGGAAGGGGATTTAATGTATCTGGGAACGCAAAGGCCATGGGAGACCGAGAGTGCAGACATGGCCTGGGTACAACATGTGTTTGAGCTCTGTGCTGAAAGGAAGAGGTATCACGGCATAGTGGAAAAGACACCAGGCTTGGTGTAAGGGGACCTGGCTTAAATCTAGGCACTGCTACCTATCTCAAGTGTGACCTTAGGCAAGTGGCTTCTTAATTATAATAATAACAGACAATATTCATATAGCACCTACTATTTGCCAGGCATCTCATTTGATCCTCACAATAACTCTGGGATTTAGGTACTATTATTTTCCCTATCCCTATCCCTATCCCTACAGATGGGGAAACTGAAGCAAACAGAAGTGATTTGCCCAGGGTCACAGGTTTAGTAAGTTCCTGAGGCTGAATTTGAACTCAGGTCTTCCTCACTCTAGGACCAGAATTCCATACATTGCACCACCTAACTGCTTCTTTTTTCTAGGCCCCAGTTTTCTCATATGTAAAATTAGGTTTTCTCTAAAGTCATTTCTAATGTCTATGATTCTTGGGTTCTGACCCCAAAGGAAAAAGGAAGTGAAGCATCTTTGCCAAATGGGAGGAATGGCAGAATTGGGGTCCAATAAGGTGATATTCCATAGGCATAATATGAGTTCAAAAACCAACTTTTCTGGTTTAAGATAGGGAAAGTGTGGTTAGACATGGTTAGGTTTGGGAGGGTTTGTTTTTGTTTTTTTGCAGGACAAGGTTGCTGAGTGGAAGGGTTGTTGTTTGTCCTCCATTCCCCAAGAGGACCATGACAATGGGGGGATGTCATGACTTCCAGTGAATTGGATTTAAATGAAGGAAGGCTGTGAAAAGTCACCAGCCTCCCTCTATCCTCCAGAGCTATCTAGGTCCAACAGCAAGATATACATCAGGATGACTAGAGATGACCCTGGATATTTGAGGTAATTGTGGTTAAGTGACTTGCCCAGGGTCACACAGTAAGTGTCTGAGATGAGATTTGAACTTAGATCCTCCCAACTTCAGGACCACTGCACCACTTAGATGCCCCAAATGGAAGGGTACATAAATAAGGAAAGGAGAGAGGATAGACGGGAATGTGTGGTGGCCCCATTATCTAGTTCATAGGTGAACAGCAAAGCAATGCTAATTCTAGTCTTTCAGCGAGAAGGGGGGAGGGGTTTCAGATCACCTTCTCTCATAATGGGAGTTATGTCTCCATAGACAGTATCCTGCCTCAAGAGAAGGGAAATTTGAAGTCCTTTTGGCAGATGACACCCAGTGGGCTGCAAGCTTAATATAAATCAGCAGGGTGATGTGGAAGCCACAAAAGTTAATGCAGCCCACTAAAGCCTCCAGATCTTTTTCAGACAATCTGATTTTTCAACCCAAATAATGCCTACTGAACATCATCTCAATAGATTCAGCATATCTTCCCAGGCAAAAATTACACAAATCATGTGGTCCAATTCTACCACCTTCCTTTCTCATGACCAATCTCCTTTCTATTGACTCTGTCCTCTTATCTCTGGGTCCCTGTACTCCTTCCACTTCAGCCTTCTGGGTGCCCTCTACCAACAGTTCAATTTTTAAAATGTCCCTTCTCTTGAAGCAGGATATTGTCCATGGAGACATATCTCACCATGAGAGAAGGTGGTCTTCTACCTTTTTGAAAGAGTATAGAGGGGGGCAGCTAGGTGGTGCAGTGGATAAAGTACTGGCCTTGGATTCAGGAGGACCTGAGTTCAAATCCAGTCTCAGACACTTGACACTTACTAGCTGTGTGACCTTGGGCAAGTCACTTTACCCTCATTGTCCCACCAAAGGAAAAAAAAAAAAGAAAGAGTATAGAATTAGCATCACTTTGCTGTTCTCCTATGGACTAGATAACAGAGCCACCACATTCCCCTCTATTCTCTCCCTTCTCCTCATTTATGTAGCCTCCATGCAACAATCTTGTTCTGAAAAAAAATTGATTCACCCATGGAGGGTATTGTAGAGTCTTAATCCATGATACTTTGGCCCCGCTCCTCTGCCTACCATGTAGATGAAGTTCTCTTTTACATTTCCTTTAATTACTTTCCTGTCACCATAATGCCATCCCTATTAATAGACTCAACTGTTTCTACTTCTTTCCTTGGCTGTAACCAGAATCCTTTTCTGCCCATTTTTCTATGTCAAATATTCAGACACATGTCATTAGTTTTCATACATGGACAAAATTTTTGTTCCCAATACTGTAAGGGAAAGTTGGAAGTATAGAAAATGTCTTTCTTTTAGCCACATCCCAGCACTGGCATGGTGATTCCAAGTCAGTTTAGCACCCTGCCCAAGAGAGTTATTAGGGGCTTAACTCTTGTCTAGGTAGACCTCAGAGAGCTCCAAGTCAAGTGTAACTCCTTGGCTTCTTGTCACCAATCACCTCCTCTCAGCTCACACAGATCCTCTCTGTGAGACCCTCTGTGGACTGACTTGGCTCACAAGCATGTGTTAGATTACCTGGTGTAACCTAGTGCCTCTGCTTATATTTTATCTTTGTGGAGATCATGAGGATCATAAAAAGATAGAGAAAAACAGAGCAATTACTAATGATCCTGATATAGAAAATTGATTGCCCCTCCTCTCCTCATCTAGAGGCATCTAGGTGGCAAAGTGGAAAGAGTCCTGGAGTCACAAAGATCTGAATTCAAATCCTAGCCTCAGACACTTACTAGCTGTGTTACTCTGGGCAAGTCACTCACTGTTGTCTGCCTCAATTTCCCGAACTATAAAAATGGAGATAATAATAGCATCTACCTCCAGGTTGTTGTGAAAGTCAAACAAGATAACATCTGTGAAGCCCTTTTCAAACCTCAAAGTACTATATAAATACAAGTGATGATGATAATGTTACTATTGCAGTAGAAACAAGCCACACAATAGGATACACTTTAAAGAAAATAATGCTATCTATACTTTGGAGACCTCTGTCATTATCTGGTCTCTGTTCTGACCCTCTCCCCAACACACATGTACAACTGAAGTTCATAAAAGTGATCTGGGGAGGCAGCTAGGCGGCACAGTGCATAAAGCACTGGCCCTGGGTTCAGGAGGACCTGAGTTCAAATCTGGCTTCAGACACTTGACACTTACTAGCTGTGTGACCCTGGACAAGTCACTTAGCCCTCATTTCCCTGCAAAAAAGAAAAAGTGATCTGGCATAAGGAGGGACCCAAGATGTGCTGGGAAAGGTGGAGCCCAAGAACGAAAGAGGACCTCTGCTTCCTGACTAGGCTTTCAGATACAGTTTCCTAGCAGTAGCAGGGGGTGGCAAGTGGAGTTATGTATGATCCCCATTCCTATATCCTATTACTCTCTCTTAACCCTCATCCTGTCCCGTCTCTTCCTGTCATGTCCACACTTTATTCTGCTCTCTGATTTAGGCAGTGGACATAACCCTTAAGCCTCAGAGCCTGCCCAAGGTGGGCAATTCTGCGTACCAAGAAAATCTGTTCTGACACACCTTTATATGTCTATGGTCAGTCACAAACAATCTGAACCTCTCCGTTTCCTGATTTATAAGAGGAGGGAGTTAGACTAGATGATCTCTTGGTCCCTTAAAATTCTAAATCTATGAATCCTACAAAATTCCAGGCTACTAGATAGAGATTCTAGGGTTTCAAGCCCCTGATGGTCTTTCTTTCTCTCCTGAAAAAAAGATCAAGATTAAGTGGGAGGGGGCGGCTAGGTGGCGCAGTGGATAAAGCACCGGCCCTGGATTCAGGAGTACCTGAGTTCAAATCCGGCCTCAGACACTTGACACTTACTAGCTGTGTGACCCTGGGCAAGTCACTTAACCCCCATTGCCCTGCAAAACAAAACAAAAACAAAAACAAACAAACAAACAAACAAAAAAAAGATTAAGTGGGAAAATTTGTGTATGCCAGACATGGAAAAAGAGGCAGAAAGTCTTGTGGAAAGACCAGTGGATTTTGGAGTCAGAAGATAGGAGTTTGAGGCCCAACTTCCAACTCTTACTGCCCTGTGACCTTGGGCAAGTCTCTTAACCTTCTAGGGGCTTAGTTCACACATCTGTAAAATAAAAGGGTTGAACCAGACAAGTTCCAAGGCCCCTCCTGTGAATCCCAGGGAATGGAAGACAGGTAAGTCTGGCGCAGAGCCATATCCTCTTGTCAAACCAGTGAGCTCAGTCTATCTTGACAGAGCCTCTGGCAATCATGTGGCACTATAAAAATAACCAAAGGAAAGAAGATTGGAAGGGAAAGCAGGCTGGGGTGAGAGAGGGAAAGGGAAGGGAGGGGAGAGGAGCATGCAGCTCTTAGAGCTTCTTCAGCTTCATAAACTACCTTTAATGGCTTCTGTGATCAGCTTCAGGTTGAAGGAAAAGAAAAATCTGACAGGCAAATAAACAATTCTCCATGGATGGCTCATCTTGCTTCTTAGGACCTGGATTTTGCTTTCTTGGTGAACAGATTGCAGGACAGAGTCATCCCCAGATGGATGGAAAGATCCCTCCCTGGCAGAACTTGGACCCAGAAGTAAAAGTTGGGC
This sequence comes from Dromiciops gliroides, assembly GCF_019393635.1. Taxonomy (NCBI): domain Eukaryota; kingdom Metazoa; phylum Chordata; class Mammalia; order Microbiotheria; family Microbiotheriidae; genus Dromiciops; species Dromiciops gliroides. Next base: position 199,783,458 of record NC_057865.1, read on the forward strand.
AAGGGGGTTAGAGATCACAGGATTATAGGCTTTAAAACTGGAAAAGACCCAAGAAATCTGCCCTTTGTCATGTATTTGATGGCCTCTGGGCAGAAGCCCTGTAGGTGAAGGAGAGAGAATTCATCCTGTATTACCCAGAAGGCCAAGGAGTGGCCAAGGAGGGAAATGAGAGAGCAGGTCAAAACAAGGCAGGGTGTAGTAGAGAATTAATGATGGTGGTGGTGGTGGTGATGATTGAGCACTTTACAAACATTAACTCATTTGATCTCACAACAAAACTGGAAAGTAGATGCTATTATTACCCCCATTTTAGAGACGTAGAAACTGAGGAAGAGAGGCTAAATGTCTTGCCCACAATTAGACAACTATTAAAGTGTCCAAGGTCAAATTTGAATTTGGGTCTTCATGACCCTAGGTCAGGAACTCTATGTGCTTTATAGCCTAGCTGCCTCTAATAAGCAGATACAGATGGAGAGACTAACAACATTAAAAGTCCTTTCTATAACTTGTTAAGTTTTTCCAAGTGTGTTCTTGACAACAGTTCTATAAGGTAAAAACTGTTACATTCTGTTATTATCTCCATTTTATGGATAAAGAAGTGCAAGAGATATGACTTATCTGGGGTTATACAGCTAGTAAGTAGTAAAGCAGGATTTGAATTCAGGTCTTCTTATTCCAAGATGAGTTCTCTTTCTGCCATTCCAACAGAATTTCAGAGGTCATCTGCTTCACCTAGCATATGAACTAGAACCCCCTGCCTAACATCCCCGACAAATGGTCACCCAATCTCCTCTTCAAGACTTCTGGTCATGGAAGAAGAACATTGTACACAGTATCATCAACACTGAGTGTTGATCTACTGTGATGGACTATATTCTTCTCACCAATGCAATGGTACAGAAGAGTTCCAGGGAACTCAGGATAGAAGAGGATCTCCAAATCCAAGAAAAAAAAAAAAGAACTGCGGAGTATAGATGCTGAATGAACCATACTATTTCTTTTGTTTTTGGTGCTGTTGTTTTTTTCTAATTTGAGGTTTTTCATCATTGCTCTGATTTTTCTCTTATAACATGACTAATGCAGAAATAGGATTAATATTATTATGTATATATATATATATATATACATATATATATGACCTATATCAGATTACCTGCTGTCTAGGGGAGGGGGGAGGGAGGGGAGGGAGGGAGAAAAAATCTGAAATTGTAAAGCTTGTATAAATAAGAGTTGAGAACTATCTTTACATGTAATGGAAAAATAATTAATTAATTAATTGATTAATTTTTTAAAAAAGATTTCTGGTCATGGAGAAATAGCAATCGCTATAGAATGGCAGAAATTTCCACTTGTCATCCCCCCACCCCCACCCCCGCCCCAAAGCCGCCCATTCCACTGTAGGACAGTGACAGTTCTGTTAGGAAGGTTTTAGCTTTTTGTTTTCCTTTGCTGACATCAAACCTCACTCTGCCTCTCTGCAACTTTTACCCATTGTTCCTCGTTCTACTGTCTGTGGTCTGGTCAAATATGTTTTGTTTCATTTCATGCCAACAGGTAACAGCTCTTCGAATACCTGAAGATAACAATCAGGTCAGAAGATCTGGGTCCAGTCCTGTCTCTTCCACTAATGTGTTATATACTCCAATGCAAATAATTTCCACTCTCTGAGCCTCAGTTTCCTCATCTGTAAAGTGAAATAGACTTATAGAATTTAGAGTTGAACCTTAGACATCATCTAGTCCAATCCTCTTAATAATAATATAGCTAGCATTTAAGCAAATAAGGTTAACAAAGCATTTTACATGCATTATCAAGTTTGATCCTCACAACAACGTGGTGATGTTGGTGCAACAGATGATATTGGTGAGGAACCTTGAGGTCAGAGTAGTTGAGTAACTTGGCTATAGTCACAACACCAATAGAAGAGCTGAAATTTGAATACTGGCCATCTGACTCTTACTGTAAATGCAAGTCTCTTTATCACTTAGGGTGTTTCTGCTTATGGTGTTCTGTGATTCCAGGACTGTTTCATCTCGATATGCCCATCATCTAACATAGCACTTGGAATATAGGCATTTAATAAAAACTTGTTGGTTGTTTAATTCTTCAGAGGCTTTAGTACAGTGTCTTCATGCTCATTGATCAATGGAACTAGAGAGGATGATGGGATCACAGTGAGTGATAAAAGAAATTAGGGGTAGACCTTAGACTCTCCTTTCTTTTTCATCTCCCAACTCACCAGGCTATAAAAGCTAATTCTTATCAGCTGGGATGGGGTTTCTACATAGTGAGAGGAGAGGTCAATCTGTGTTCCTTATGGATGGACCTGGTTCTTTACTTCCCATTGACATTGAGAAGTTTTACAGAATGGGACCTGTTCTGACCATCTCCTTTTCCTATCCTATCTCTGCCCCCTACCAATTTCCCCAAGTTGTGTGGTGGATGAAATGGACTTTTCCAACATGGAATTAGACGAGGCTCTGAGGAAATTCCAGGCCCATATCCGGGTCCAAGGTGAAGCCCAGAAGGTGGAGCGGCTCATTGAAGCTTTCAGGTAGGAATGGCCTTGAGCTCTCACTCCAAATCCCATCTAATTCCCACAGTATCTGGGAAGGAAAATCCTGGAGGAGGGGGAGAGGACAAAGAGCCTCAGATACTGGGAAATGAGCCAACATTTAGGGACAGTAGAGAAGGAGTGAAAAAAGGTCAATACTACAACATTTGTATCTTGGGAATGGGGGAGGCAGGGTATCATCAAGACCATCTCCACTTCCCATCCCTCAGGATTCATCCATGTTAACCTGTCAGCCAATCATCAAGTCTTTGCTGACTGTCTATTGGGGCAAGGCTGAAACAGCAAATGTTTATTAAAACACCAACTCCATGTAAAGTTCTGTGTTGGGGATTGAGGGTGAGCTGAAAAGATAGATTCCCGTCTTCATGGAGCTTATAATATAGTACCGGGTAACTAGGTGGCACAGTGGATAGAGTGCCAGATTTAGTCAGCAAGACCTGAGTTCAAATCTGGCTTCAGACACTTACTAGCTGTGTGACCCTGAGTGAGTCACTTAACCCTGTTCACCCCAGTTTCTACATCTGTAAAATGAACTAGAGAAGAAAATGGCAAACCACTTTGCCAAAAAAACTCCCAATAGGGTCATGAACAGTCAGACAGGACTGAAACGACTGAACAACAACAATAAAAAGTCTAGTAGGAGGATATGGTACCAACACAGATACTCAACATTATACTACAAGTGCATTAAAGAGATACAAACATAGATCCCCCATTTCTATCATCTAGAACAACACAGGGAACATTTCCAGGAGGAGGAGGTGCCATTTATTTAAATCGGGTTTTAAAGGATGGTTAGGGATTCAGCAGAAGAGCAAGAATGTCATTCCACACTTAGAGAGCAGTATAAGCAAAGGCTAGAGAGTACTATGGGGCATGTCAAGGGATATAAAAAATGGTCCCTCCATCCTGGAGAATATAGTCTAGTTTGGGAGACAAGTAACATAAGAAAGGATAATTAACAATCAACAATTAACCAAGCAATCTATCCACATATACATATGCATGCATATATATATATACATATATGACATGGACACGCATATGCACGCTTGCATGTACACACATATGAACAAACAGGCAGGTACACAATATATAATAGATACATAAAGATCCATGTGTGTATACATTTATGCATGTATTACATATTATACACATGTGTGCAAACATATACATTGGGAATGTTACAAAGAGTAAGTGTTCTAGGACAAGATGAGGATCTGTCCTATATCTAAACACCCTGGGTTCCTATTCCATTCATGCCGCTATCTCACTTTTGGAATGTTTTTCCATACGTGAACCCTGTACTCTCCTGATGTAACTTAAGGAGAAAGAGGAGGACGGGACATCTCAGTGGGCATGTTCTGTGTGTTTCCCCAAGCCAGCGCTACTGCATGTGCAATCCCGAGGTAGTTCAGCAGTTCCACAACCCGGACACCATCTTCATCCTGGCCTTTGCCGTCATCCTTCTCAACACGGACATGTATAGTCCCAATATCAAGCCTGACCGGAAGATGATGCTGGAGGATTTCATCCGGAACCTGAGAGGTAAGAGGATGGTTCTGAGGCTGATGTTCTATAAAGTGCCAGAACTGTTAACTCCAAGGGCATGGTTCAGGGTTGGTGCAAGAGGACGTATGCCTTGAGTAGGACCTTCCTGGAGCAGGTACAAGCGTTGGGTCTTCTTGCCCATTCCCCTTCTACTCAACAATACTAAGGCTACCTCCATGAAACAGCCTGGGAAAATCTTTGTGCAGCCAGACACTTAACCAGAATTAACCAGGACCATCTTCCTGACCCCATGAGATCCAGGTTTCCACTATGGGTCATTGGACATATGTCCCCCACCCTTCCCATTCATTCTATTCCAGCTGACCTTTGTCAGCACAGACAGAGAGTCCCCTAACTCTCCTCTATATTTGTGACTCTGGGCCTTGGTTTCTTCATCTCTAAAATAAAGGAGTTGAACTAAAAATTCTGAGGTTCCCTTCCCCCTCTAATATTCTGACTCTGAGTGCCCCCGAGTACCAAGTCCCTTCTCATTTAAGCCAGACTAACAGTTTCATGAAGTCTACCAGCCCTAATTAACATTCTATGGGTCTGAGTGCCCCCAAGTACCAAATCCCATCTCACTTAAGTCAGCTAACAGGTCTTTCATGAAGTCTACCAGCCCTAACTCTTCTCAACTGCGGCTGGACCACAGAACTAGTAGTGGGGAACAAAAGAAGCCTGCCAACAGCAGTCCTGGGATTGGAGTGTATGTTCACTTTCCTCTTTCTTCCTTACTCACAGTTTGATTTATTTTAGGTCAAGGACAAGGACAAGGACAAAGACTATCAGCTTGGCTGACTTTAGAATCATCCTATTTTAGCTAAAGAAAGCATCAGATGTGGTTTTATAGGAGGAAGGGCTACCTAAAGGCATGCTGTCTCCCAGGCTAGGGAGCTGTCTTATGGGAATGATGCCATTGTCCTTTACCCTTTCTGGGGACTCAGTCACAATAGTCAGAGTAAGCCTTCCCTGCTTTCCACTGCGACAAAGACTCTTGTCCTGGTTCAGGAGAAGGTAATTCTTATCAAAGGCGGCCTCTTTTGCCTAGTTTGTCAGCTCCATTATGTCTTGTTTTGATAGGTGTGGATGATGGAGCTGACATACCCCGAGAGTTGGTGGTGGGCATCTATGAAAGGATCCAACAGAAGGAGCTGAAATCCAATGAAGACCATGTCACCTATGTCACCAAGGTGGAGAAGTCCATCGTGGGCATGAAGACAGTAAGTCTCAACCATCAAACAAACAACTAGATCACAAATACATAGGAAGTATCTGCTATTCTCTCCAGGGGACTATTGTCTCCTTTGGTTGCTGCTCCCTCCACCCCCAGGGTCTCTTGATTCCTCTCTCCTCCCTTTTGCTTTCTCTTGTTCATTCCACTCTGCCCTCCCCACCCACTGCCCACCCCCTTGCAATACCCTGAAGCAAGACAAACTGAGATGAAATGCTTCTTGGTGGTTCAGAGGGTTGAGTCACTGGGACATGTGGTTGAGGTCAGGAGGCTGTGGAATCTCGTTCCTTGGGACAGGATGAATTGTTCTGAGATGGTTTTAGGGTGATCTGGGGTGTAGCAGAGGTGGGGGGAGATAAGATGGACTAGGAAGAAAACCCTCACCCTAGAGGGTAAATCCTAACATCTCTGAGTCTCCTTGAGACTGGAAGCTTTGTGGTGGAATGAAAAAATGCCTTACTGAAGTTCTGACTTCTGCATTAGTGAACTTGGGTTCAAATCCTAGCACTACCATTTACTCACTGTGTGACCTTGGGCCAGTCATGTAACTCATCTGGTCCTCAGTTTCTTCATCTATGGAAGGAAGGAACAAGTATTTGTTAAGTACCTACTATGTGCCAGGCCCTACACTCAACACTTTACAAATATGATCTCATTTGTTCCTCACAACAAACCTGGAAGGTGGATGCTGTTACTATCTCCATTTTACAGTAGAGGAAACCACACCAGTCAGAGGTTAAGTGACTATTAAGTGAGAGAGTTAGACTAGAGAACCCATTAGGTCTCTAAAATTCTATGATCTTGTGATTCTTCATTTGGTGTAGTGGAGAGATCACTGACATCTGTTTTAATCCCAGCTTTGCCACTAATTAGCTATGCGACCTTGGGCAAGTCACTCTGCCTCTGCTTTTTCATCTATCAAATTAAGACACTGAACTATGTGATCCGCAAGTTCCCTTTCACCTCTAGCATTTTGTGGTTCTATCTTCAGTGGTACATAGGTTAATCAGAAAAAGAACACATGCCCTACCTTCCTCCGCTGCTCTATTCTCTCCTTTTAAAGTTCCTCTTTCACCTAAGCTGTCCTCCCTCAGTAATTCTTCACCCCAAATCCCACAGTGGAGGCATTTGACATCCAGAGGGCTGACTATGGCATAATAGGAAGAAGGCCCAGGGCTCAGATCTTGGCTCTCTACTATGTTTGTGATTTTGGACAAATCATTTAACCTTTTTGGGCCTCCATTTGCCTAGTTTGCTATCTTTTAAAATGAGAGTTGGACCAAATAATCTAAAGTTCCCTTCTAGCACTAATGTTCTGTGAGTCTGAGTCTGAGGTTGGGGAGCACTCCTTCCCCCTCTTCCCTCCCTCCATCTTCACTCTGATGTCCTTCCCATCCTCTCTCTGCCCAGGTGCTGTCAGTCCCTCACCGCCGCCTGGTCTGCTGCAGCCGTCTCTTTGAGGTGACTGATGTGAACAAGCTACAGAAGCAGGCAGCTCACCAAAGGGAGGTGTTCCTCTTCAATGACCTGCTGGTGGTGAGAAGGCCTGGGGGCCTGGGAGGGCTCAGTCATCACTCAGTGTGGCAATAGCACAGGAAGGCTCTCTCCTTTCCCCTCTCTCCTCTCTCCTCTCTCTCTCTCTCTCTCTCTCTCTCTCTCTCTCTCTCTCTCTCTCTCTCTCTCTCTCTCTCTCTGTCTTTTCTTTCCTCTCTTCCCTTCTCTTCTCTTTCTCCCTCCTCTCTTCCCTTCTCTTCTTCTTTTCTCTCTCTCCCCTGTCCCTCTCCCCTTCCCCTCTTTCTCTTTTTCTTCTCTGTTCTCTTTCATTCTTCCTCCCTTCTTACCCTCTCTTTCCTTCTTCCTTTCATTCTCTCATTATCCCTTCCTTTCTCACTCTTTTCCCACTCAACCTCCGATACCGTATTACTCCATATGTGTATATAAAAGTATAAATGTATGTTTGCATATGTACATATAAAAAGCTTCCAACATTTAAAACTCACAAAAAGTGATATGGGATGCTTCAGGAGTCAGTGAGTTCTCCATCACTGCTGGTTTTCGATCAGGGACTAGATGTTTTGTAGAAATCCCTATATGGACCTAAACAGGAATCCCCATTAAAACATCCCCAACAAGTGGCCATCCACATGCCACCTGAAGACCTCCAGTGACAGATAGTTCTTCTGAGACACACCAGGCTAGCCGTTAGACTAAATGACCTACATGATTTCTTCTGCCTCTGAAATTCAGGAATTCTGTGACAAGAGGTCATATTATAGCTGGCTTCCCCTGGGGAAGCTCCTGATGAGATCCATTTCTCCAACTTGAAGGAGGAATTTTCTCTCAAGCTCCATTGCCAGCCCTGTTCTCCTTTCCAGTTGATGAAAGTATCCTAACCATTATTATCAATGAAGAAATTTAGACATGGAAGGGGGAAGAGTTGTGCTAATGGTTTCACGTCATAATAGATAGTGAAGCTGGGAAGATGGCTGGGGCCTTGAGGAGAAGTTGGTTCCCTAACTTTGATACCTCTGTGTGTGTGTGTGGTGTGTGTGTGTGTGTGTATGTTGTGTTGTATGTGTATACCCATTTATGTGCATCTGTATGTGAGGGGGACTTTATTTGTATTTGTGTCTGGCTGTATCTGTGTGTTCCATGCATACCTGCATAATTATGTATATGTATATCTGCATGTATCTTTATGTGCTCTGTGTGTGTGTGTGTGTGTGTGTGTGTCTATCTGACTTTCTTTCTCGGGCAGATCCTCAAGCTTTGCCCAAAGAAGAAGACATCCTCTACGTATACTTTCTGCAAGTCAGTGGGCCTGCTAGGGATGCAGTTCCACCTTTTTGAGAACGAGTGTAAGTCCATCTCAGAGCCAGAGATGAAGACAGTGGGTGATAGTTTCAGGGGATGTGTAGGGGAAGGGAGGGTAATTCACGAGACTGCTGTAGAGAGGCAGAGGGCGAGTCTTGCAGAAGGCCCGGCCTCGCTGTCTGCCCCAGGCCGAGGTTTCCTCTCTTCCTTTCTCCCTACATGTGGGTGTCCCCATATTCATTTTCCAGATCATTCCCATGGCATCACACTGGTGACTCCAGTGTCAGGTTCAGAGAAGAAGCAGGTATTGCACTTCTGTGCCCTGGGCTCAGAAGAGATGCAGAAGTTTGTGGAAGACTTGAAAGAATCCATTGCTGAGGTTACAGAGCTGGAGCAGATCCGAATTGAATGTAAGACTGCCAATGTGTTCCCAGACCACACAGGGGGAGGGGGAGAGGAAGGAAATAAGGATTTTCTGTGGTGGGGGAGGGGAGAGGAGAGGGGGGAGTGGAGAGAAAGAGAAAGAAGGAAGGAGGGAGAAGAGAGGAGAGAGAGGAGAAAGGGGAGGAGAGAGGGGAGAGAGAGACAGAGACGGGAGAGAGAGACAGAGACAGAGGAGAGACAGACAGAGACAGAGGAGAGAGACAGAGACAGACAGACATAGAGAGCAAGAGAGAGAGATTCTCTTGGGAGGGCTCTTTTGGCAGGTTTAGCTCTGTAGAACCCCCACAGATGCCTCCTCACACATGACTCCTCCCTCCTTGCCTTTTTCTTTGCATCTCTCTACATCCTACCCCAACAGAGAAGTCTAGAAAGTAGGAGGTTGTGGACAATAAACCATTATGCTGCTCAGTTCTTCAAGTAGTATGTGTATGCATGTTTAATGAATAATAATATTTGTATAAGTTTGTCATAAAGGGCTTTCACATACATCATAAAACCACAACCCTTTAAAGGAAGTAGTCTGAGTATCAGAAAAGAGAGAGCTTAAGTAAATTACCCCAGACCACACAGCCAACAGGAGACCCAGTGAGGACTTTAACCCAGATTTAAGCAAGGAACCCCAACCGAATAAAGTATTTGTTTGATTCTGGCGCAGCTGGTGTGATATTTTTACATTCCAGTTCAATGTAAAAGTTATGTTTAGTTCCTAGTCGAAAGTGATTCACTAATTATTTTTTATTTAAGAAACATAAACACAGCCAGTCAGCCAGGCACGAACGTCCATTTGTTAAATTTTATAGTCAAAGTCTAGCAATGCTTTACACGTGTCTCAAAAGGAAAAAATTACTAAAGATAAATTAATTAAGTAAAGAAACATGAATAACTATTACAGATAAAAATATACTTCATGTCTGTCTTATAGCCAGCTGAATGGAAATATTTCTAAATTAATACAGATGCAATTTTTGGAGAGTGAAAAAGACTGGCCCCCTCCCCCTGTCTAACTGTGTTACTTCTTTAGGGGTGACACCCGTTGCTCTGCTTCTCTGAATCTGTGTTCTGACTCTCTCCAACCCTGTTCACCTGGCATTTACTAAAGGCAGATGAACTTTTTTATTCTAGAAAATTCCTCAGATAATAAGTAAAAAATTGAAGAGAAAAGTAAAAGAAAACATTAAAAATGAAATCTATCAAATGGGTGTTAAAACTGTTTTTACATGTAATTGGGGGGAAATAAAATGCTAAATAAACCAAAAAATAAATAAAATCTATCAGTTTTCATTGATTTTTGCTTCTGAAATTTACCCATTAAAATTTCCTTTCTAGGATTCATTTCTACAAGTCTATTCAGGGGGAAAAAAAGAGCATCTTCTTTTCACATATTCTTCCCCTGAGAAGAATAGATGGGCATGACACCACCTCTGCTCAGGTTCTGTTCTGATCTGAATGAAACATAGGAAATGGAATGGAAACTATTTAAATGCCTCCTGCACAAAACTTCCCCAAGCCCGACAGTGCTAAATGCAACCAATATTGTTTAGGGAAGGCCTGAGAAACAGATAGCTACTTCAGCACTTCAAAAACTCTCCCTGATTTTGTCACTATGGAGTCTCCCTTGATTAATGGATATCATGATTCCTCTATGAAAATACCTTTAATAAACAGTCCTTATGAGTTGTGTCCTTGTGTAGCTGTACATCTGTGTGTAAACTTGCATGTGATTGCATATGTATCTGCAAATACATGTCTGTTTGTACACACATGTGTGTGTGTCTGTCTATCTCAGGCCAAAAACATTTGTTGCCTCCCTGGTAGATAACCTCTTTGTCGTGAACCTCTTCGACTTAGCCAGGCTAGGCCTTGGATGACAGACACACAGTCCATCACTGGGATTTTCTTGCTGTGTGACACCTGAAAACTTGCATCTGATGGAACACGTGACCCACACATCATAATGAGACAGTAAAGTAGATCTTTAGTGGAGCCCTAGCTCCCCATCCCTTCCCAATCAATAGTAATATCTCTCTAGAAAATATGAATGCATAGATATTGTTGGAATCTATTTATAAGGTGCTAATCATATTATTCAGATAATGCAAAGAGCAAATGAGTAGGGGAAAGTGTTTGGCAGTAACAGGGAAGATAAGAAAAGGATAAAGAGAAAAAACCAGAAAAGTCAAAGAAAAAGATAAGGAAAAAGGAAGGGAGGAGAGATGAAAAAGGAGATAATTAGGAAAAAATGTCACAGAATCAAACAGAGCAGTCCTTTCAAAAGGGGCAGCTAGGTGGTTCAGTGGATAAAGCACCAGGTCTGGAGTCAGAAAGACTCATCTCCTTGAGTTCAAATGTGGCCTCAGATATTTACTAGCTATGTGACCCTGGGCAAACTGCTTAACCCTGTTTGCCTCAGTTTCCTCATCTGTAAAATGAGTTGGAGAAGGAAATGGCAAACCACTCTGCTATCTTTGCCAAGAAAATCCCAAATAAAGTTACAAAGAGTCAGATACAACTGAAAAATAACTAAACTGATTATTTGGGGGGGGGCTTAATTTTAATTATTTATTTGGGGTCAGGGAGAAATCAAAAGTACCATCACTGATCCTTTGTTTATATATCCTCTCATTCCTTGGCCTGATTATGGCAATGCTAGTCCTGGGGACCACATTAACAACAAGTTAGGGTGTGTTCAGTTCAGCTCCAGCTGGAGAAACAGGCTCAGGAAGTCCGATCGCCTCTGGAGGCCACTTCCTAGCCCTAAGCTCAGCATTTGCTTCCTGTGGCTCTATCTGGGATGCTGCTGCTCTTCCTCCTCCTCCCCTTCTCATGATATTTGCTCTTTCCATCTCTTCCCAACCTGCATCTCTTACTTTCTCTCTTTTCCCTCTGTTCTCCTATCCCCCAGGGGAGCTGGAAAAGCAGCAGGGAACCAAGACTCTTTCATTTAAGTCCAGTGGAACTCAGCCTGACCCACAGTCAAAGCAAGGATCTCCTACAGGTGAGCAACCTCTCCGCATCCTGGCCACCCAAGGCCAAATCCTTCCAACTCTTATTGGCTACAGAAAAGTCCCAGAACTTGGAACTCTATGAGGGACCCCATCAAGACCAATGACTTTGACTTCCTGGGGGATTATTTTGAAAGAAGCACTTTCCAAGTACCTCATTGCCCCTTTCTAATGAAGAGAGAGCTCCAAGATCACAGAAAGTGGAGGGGGAAAAACTCCCATTTTATTGAAGGGAAAACTAAGACCCCAAATGGTGTCTCATTTGAATGAGGTATCATTACCAGTCAATGGAGAAAAGCCAAGGCCCAGTTGTTCTTTCATCTAAGGCCTTTTTGAAAAATACAAAAACCCAGCAGTGCCCATAGTGAATTAGTGAAGTTATTCCAGCCAAAACAAAGAAATTATTTAGAAACCCCAGGAGGATATTATAGTTTGGTGGCTTAAAGAAAGGAGGCAAGAATAAGAGAAGTGTCCTGATCTCCCATTCATTTTAAGCACCCCAACTGTGCATTCTCTCACAAGTTAAATAACATGATAGAAGTCACTCTCTACCTCCCTGGACCTTGGCTTTCTCATCTGTAGAGTCAAAAGGGAAAATAAAGGAGAGAACTCAGCCTTGACTTGCCTCTTCTACATTTTGGAGTATTTGGCATCACACTTTCTATATTACCCTTTAATGCAATTTTTGGTGGGGCAGTGAGGGTTAAGTGACTTGCCCAGGGTCACACAGCTAGTAAGTGTCAAGTGTCTGAGGCCAGATTTGAACTCAGGGCCTCCTGAATCCAAGGCTGGTACTTTATCCACTGCACCACCTAACTAGCTGCCCCACCTTTAATGCAATTTTAAATATGTTTTCCCAAATCATTCAGTCCCACAAATCAAGTCAGTGCAGATTCCATGTTGGCTTTGCCCAAATGTCCCTGACCTAGCTCCCTTCTCCCTATAACCCTTGTATAACCCATCAGAAGCTACCATGAGCATCCAGTATTTCTCTGCTCCTTACCTACTTCAAACAAAAAGAGAATAGGAAAGAGAATCAGGGTTAAAACCTCTTGAGACAACTAGAATAATTATCTAAAATTCTTCCATAATAATGCCTGACATTTAGAGAGAGATTTAAGGTTTGCAAAGTACTCTTCCTTCCAACAATTTTGTGAAGGAGGTGGTTTGAGTTTTATCAGCCCCATTATGCAGAAACGAGTCTCAGAGAAATGAAGAATAAATGCTTATTGGATTGGATTGGAGTAGTTTATCCAGAATCACATAGCTAGAAGGGAGGGGGCGGGATAGAGGGAAACAAGGACAAGAGTCAAAGAAAGGAAAGTGGCCACTGTTGCGGGGATTCAGCTGCCTGGTCCTCTGTAATTTCCTTTGTTCTCCCATGGTGGTCAGTAGGCTCTAGGTTGAAATAGTAAATGGGAGACTGAGCCAGGCAGATGGTCATAACGATTTACTCAACTGTTACCAATATATGGGCCATTTTTTTACCTGAAGGTCTAAAATTATACCATTGTATTGAGACTCTCATGTTTAATGTCATTGGATATAACTGAGTCTGATGTGAGATCCATTTCTTATTGGGCTCACAGCCTGGTTTTCAGTAGGTTTGCCTTGTGTGGTAGGTACATGGGTCAGTGCTTGTCTACATAGCTATTTCAGTACTAAATCTGAAATGTGTCCTCATAGAGATAGACACCTCCTACCCTACCCTAGCTTGCCTCCATCTTTGATTTACTAGCTTCATTATTCTTGGCCATTGCATGCCTTTTCACCAATTCTCCAAGGACTTGAAGGATCTCAAGCTCCTTCAACCCTCTTTTCTAATGAGGAGCTCTAAGTTCACAGGGAGGGAAGAAAAACATTTTCATTTTACTGAAGGGAAACCAGACCCCAAACGCTGACTCACCTGAATGGAGTTTTGTTGCCAATCAATAGAGGAGTAAAGACATGCGTCCAGTGGTTTCGACATGTAGGATGGTTTTTCATTTATTTCCCAAAGCCCCTACCCTGAAATGGAATTTTCCTTTGTGCTTCACCCAACAGCAGAGTAGTTCCTTATGCTTCTTTGGAGGGAGAAAGAAAGGACAGAGCCAAAGGGAGGAAATTGGCCATTTAGAGGGTTAAAAGGTCAAAAGACTCAGCTGTCATCCCCTAGGATCTCTTCTGTTTTTCCATTGGGGGTCAGTAGTCCCCTATATGGAATGTTGGATTAGAGAATGAGCAAGGCACATGTTCCCAGCAGGGTCATAAAAATTTAGTACACCCTTGTGAATTAGAATAAAGGATATTGTCCCTTTCTTTGGTGAGTTTTTAACCCCATAGGTAAGATATAGAGAGATGATAGATAGATAGATAGATAGATAGATAGATAGATAGATAGATAGATAGATAGATAGATAGATAGATGATGGATAGATATATATTTGTGTGTATGTTTGCAAATATACATACATACAGAAATAGATAGATAGAGATAGATAGATGATAGATAGATGACAGATGATAGAAAGATAGATGGTAGATAAATAGATGATATATAGATATGGATGATAGATGTATATATGTTTGCAAATACACATACATACATAAATAGATGATAGATAGATAGATGATAGACAGATAGATAGTTGGTAGGTAGATAGAACTTGTTTCTCCATTAGAACATGAGCTCACTCTAAGTAGGGATTGTTTTTATTCTTTGTACCTGGCACATAGTAGATATTTAATAAATAAATAATCATACAGACATATATATGTACATATATATATAAAATAAGTGACTACACATATACATGTAGACAGACAGATGGATAGATATACAGAAAAACAACCTCAAAGCTGGTGTTCAGAAGACAGAACTTTATACCTGCCTTTATACACTGTATATCATATATTAACTTTATTGTTATCAGTCTTTTACTTACACTGACATTTCAGAGAATCCATGGTCTCATCCATGTAGGTAATCCCTTCTCTTTACACAAACAGATCCCAAGCCTACTACACCCTAGCACATTGTTCATGAGTTCCAATGGCCAAAGAAGTGCATTCCCTCTCATCCAGCTTCCTTGGCGATGCACCTCATTTAGGTCAGTCCTCTGATGACAGGCCTCTGATGTCACTTGTCTCCCCACTCCAACCAAAACCAGAACCTGCCCTCCCCTGGTATAACATCACAGACCCAAACTCATGCCATGGTATAATGAGTCGTCAGAGTAGCCTCCCTATAGTCATGGTAATCTTTGGGTTCTGGCCGCCTATGCTTGCCAAGTTGCAAAGATATTTCAAAGAAAGAGGGAGGACTGGGGCTTAGAGCACCAGAAGAAAACTCAAGTGGCATGATCTTTCTTTTGAAAGCCACCAAAAGAGAAGCTGCTGAGAAGGCGATGGACAGCACAGTGGAGGTAAGTAGAGGCCTCGTTGCTGAGGTGAGTGATTCTCTCCCCCCCTCCCCATCCTGTTCTTCTCATCTTCTCTGTTGTTTCTCTTCTCAGGTATTAATCAATGCCTCCCCAGCCCGACTGACCATTTTACCAATTTCGAGAGATACAATTAAAAGTTACTGCTAGCATGGGTAATGCCATTATTGCCACGCTAAATTAAGCCACAAGCATCTTCCACCTGTTTTTGTCCTTTTCCTCCCCCCGAGACATGTGACACTCGGGGCTGAGATCCCAGATTAACCCCATGGAAATAGAGCTGCTAGGCTCTCCCATGAAGATGCCTCCCCCCACCCAAACCTAATTCCCTAGCAGGCAGACTTCATTATCACTGCTGCCCCCTCCCCACCCCAGAGTGTTTATTTTCCCTTAGAACCCAAAGCTTCTATTCTCAAACTGCCAGACTCTCTAGATACTTCTAGGCTATCCCTTGACCTTCCTTCTACACCTAGGAGAAAGGAGTCCATACTCTTCCATGAGTAATCACCTCCAGAAAGAAAGTAGATGAATCTTCCATGGGCCAATTTCTCAAGGACTGGACTTTGCCACTTAAGAGACTATTGACCCTGAGGAAGGAGAAGGCAAGAAGCCAAGTTGGAGCTTCTCACTGAAGGAATACTTGTTTTTACCTGAAAACTGTACATAAGATTTTCCCACCTGAATGTTTTACTATCTTTCCCACTAGCGATGCCCCTTCCCCAAGAAAAGTACTCTTCTGGAGGATGTCAGGTGGCTAGTGGGGAAATGTGTACTTTCTTGGGAGTAGGGAGAGGAGAGAGGGATAGGGAAGCAGTAGCATCTGGCCATTGCCTTGTCCCAATAATACGCTTCCAGTGTACCATGGGCTCTGGAAATTCTAGCCTGGGGTCTGGTATCACTAGACTTTTCCCAACTTGCAGGGCAGAGGTCATCTGACTCTGCTGGTCCATAGGCCCATACCCCTACAATGGAAAGCTTTATCCGAAGAGACTTTCATTCATTCCACAGTCCAGTGATTCCTGTCTCCAAACAATGTCTTCCTGCCCTGTTCTAAACAGACTGGGAGATGCTCTGCCTCTCCACAGACGCCCTGCACAGATAGATGTTTCTCCCTTGCTGATCTGTGGGAGGATACATTGCCCAAACCTGCCTCATCTCTGGGACGTCCCCGTAGAGCATAGTGACCTCTCTGGTTCCTGATCCCCCAGCCTGCCACATGCCTCTTTCTGCCCCCACATACCTTTTTCTAAAGGAGGCACCTTTACACAAGAGGAGCTTCCAGCTCTGGCTGCTGACAAGCCCCCCCCCCCCCCACCAGAGTGGGTATTCCATCCACCCTTCGCATTTTCCTGCAGCTGCCCATCGCCTAGCCTTGCAGATAAACGCAACAAGTTCACAGTTCACCCATCTGTTCTAACAGTCCCACCCATGAACCTCATACAGTCTGAGCTGCCCAGAGAGAACCATCAAACCAGCTCTTAGGCCTCTTAGTTCTGCCTTAAAGGGCCGTGTGAGTATCTGCAAGGCTGCCCATCTCCCTCAGCCAGCTCCAGGGCCCCTGCTAGCCTCTTCTTCCTATGCAGAGTCTTGTCCTTGCTGCTCCCATGGCCTGTCAGTTGGTTCCCCCCACCAAACTTCCTTGTCCTTTGCCATCCCTCCTCATCACCTGGCCGATTCCCTCTGGCAGGCGCTTCTCCATCTTCTCTGAGCTATTCTTACCCGCTACCCATGTTTCATCTCGACTTTCTTTCCTTCTTTTTTTTTTCTTTCATCATCAGGGAGGCAAGAAGGGGAGAGTGTTGGGGGAGGGGTAGCTGAGTCAATGAGGTCTCTTGGTGAGCTTTGCTTTGGATGGACAAGTCATATTGCCTTCCATTTATCAACTATCAAAGATGGATGAAGAGACGGGGTAGGGTACTGGTGAATGGATGGTGACTGCTTCTCTAAGAAGTCATGTCAGTCTCATTGGAGGACACCTTCTTGAATCTCAAAAAAGATGGAGAGAGGAACAAAGGAGGGGTCAGGAGAGTCCAAAAAAGAGAAAAGAGGGGGAAAGTCAGAAAAGAGTAATATTAAGGGAGGTAAGACATTGGGGAAATGTAAGGAAGGAAAGGATAAGGGAGAGGTATGAGTGTGGGCAACAGGGAGATGAAGAAAGAGTGCAAGGCAGGACTGCTTGGGGTCCTTTCACACTTTTGCGTAGTGTGAGCATTCAGATGTTCTCACACTAAGAGATCTGGAGAGGGAGTAGCAAGGACTTGAGCTCCCCAAAACTCTACCCAATGTTCTGTCATGATAGGAATTTGCCCAGTTTCCTTCATAGATGTTGTCTCATCCTGGAAGGTGTTCCCAACAGGGAAAGATGGGACAAATGGTTTGTTGTCCTCCTCCGGCAGCTGTGGTGATTTCAAAACAAAACAAAACAAACTACTTCCTAAGCATTAAGAGATTTAAAGGGACCACACAACAGGGACAGCCTAACCTCCTAGCCATGTGGTTGGTCTCATGGCATTTCCCAGCCATTTAGGGCATGCTTCAGGGCCAGAAGCTGCTACTGGGGGAAAGGGACAGGGAAAGGCTCTAGCTGGGTATCCAAAAAGCAAGAATAAGGGATGTGCTGGGAGTAGTTGTTAGGAGGTGTTTTGTGTGGAAGAGAAAGCAACAAAGAATATTGCTTGGAGGTAGGAGAGAGAGGAGGGCCTCTGGTGGGAGGTGATAGACATCTGTTGTCAAAAGGTACAGAGACCGGGAACCTGTGGGTGAGGTCTCAGAACCTGGGATAAAGTTGATCCTAACTTCATGATCCCAACTTTTCCATAAAACCAAGGACACAGTCTTCCTGCCCCATCCTCTGGCTGCTGTTCTCTCATACCGGGTACAGCCATCTCCAGAGGGAAGGGATTAGGAGAAAGGCGCATCCAGAGGAAACATGTGGTCCTAGCAGAAAATGTACCTGAGAGATGAGCTGAACCAAAGTGTCAGGTGTTAGAGATACGAGGGCCCTTAATCAGGTAGACCTATCCGGAGACAGCATGGAACACTGTAGTCCACCGGAAATCTCAACACTTCCCATTGTTCAATTCTTTCCCTTTTCCCTCTCTTCACCTTTTGACCCACACTGTCCATCTGGAGGAAGACTACAAACTGGACCATCTACCCCTATGGATAATGGAAGATTTCCCTTGCCCATTAATTTGTTTAGAATCTTAGGATCCTAGACAATACGGTACACTCATTCCATGTCACAAATAAGGCAACTGGGGTTCAGACCATGGGTAAGCCTCAGTTTTCTCATCTATAAAAAGGGCATTAAGATACTCATAGTACCTATCTCAGTGGGTTGTTTTGAGATTTTTATGAGAAAATGAATGTAAAGTTTTTTGAAAAACCTTAAAGTACTATATTAAATCCAGTTATTAAATGACTTGCCCAAGGTAAGCAATAGAGCTGGGGCTTAAACCCAGACCTTCTAATACCTCATCTAGTATACTCTTTTCACAATTTCTGGGAGACTCAGCTTCCCCCCTCCCCCCAATAACCCATCATCTAACTAAACAAATCAATTCAGGGTCTCAGAAAGACATTTAGTTGAGCCTTAAATGAAAGGGTTTTCTATTTGAATTTTTAAAAAACAAAAATCAGACTCTGCTTGCGAATTAATGTTTCTTGGACCTGATGAGAGTGGGGAGGAGGAAGGGGAGGGTGCTAAATAAATAAATCAAATCTAAGGTGCCAGGCACGGAGGGATTTGAAGGTCCTTCCTGGCCCAAACACAGAGGAACTTTGAGAGACTCGATCTCTGTCAATACA
Source organism: Dromiciops gliroides (assembly GCF_019393635.1). NCBI lineage: Eukaryota > Metazoa > Chordata > Mammalia > Microbiotheria > Microbiotheriidae > Dromiciops > Dromiciops gliroides. The sequence goes on from NC_057865.1 coordinate 199,802,304, forward strand.
TCTGACCTCCTTTTCCTTCATAACACCTTTGTGAGACTGGAAGGGAGGCTGGGATGACTATCCCTTTTTGGGGGGAGAGAAACTGGTTTTAAGAGGTTCAGTCATTTGGCCAAGACCGCATGACGAGGCGTTAGGATTTTAGAGCTCAAAACAACTTATTTTGCAGATGGAGAAACTGCGATTCTAAGTGGGGAGGATCATGCCCAGGGTTCTACAGCTTTTAAGGGCAGAGCTGAGGCTCCTTGACTTCCAGGGCAGGTTTTTTGTTTTTGTTTTTGTTTTGCTTTGAGGTTGGGTTTTTGTTTGTTTGTTTTGGCGTTATGCCAGTGACGTCTTATGACAGATCAGGTTCAGACTTCAGACACTTTGATCTCTAGCCAGTCTCCCTTCAGAACAATAAAAGAATCGTTTAAGCTCAGTCGGTTAGTAAGCAGCAAAGCCCGTCCTTACACTGAAGCCTTCTGGCTCCAAGCCCAGTGGGAAGGTTGCGGGGCAGAGGGCACGGGAGCGGTCGGATGGGGCTGGAGGTGCGGGAAGGGGTGGAGGCTTAGGGTAGCCAGTCCTAGCAGCCGGGAATTGGTCATGTAACATGTCATGCTTCTCTGGCTGTTTCTAAACTAGGTGTCAATTCACAACAGGCTTCAAACGTACCAGCACAACTCCAGGCTGGGGCCCGAGAGGGGAGTGCCAGTGCCGCTGCCGCCACCGCCGCCGCCACCGCCATCATCGCCAGGCCTGCCTCCTCCTAACTCCCCAAGGGACCTGCTTCCGCCACCGCCACCCACCCCCCCGGGGACCCTGGTGCAATGCCAGCAGATTGTCAAAGTCATTGTCCTGGACAAGCCCTGCCTGGCCCGCATGGAGCCCCTGCTGAGCCAGGCGCTCACCTGTTACGCCTCCTCCTCCGACTCCTGCAGCTCCACTCCCCTTCGAGGCCCCGCCACCCCCGTCAAGATCATCCACCAGCCCCCCCTGCCCCCGCCCCCGCCCCCTTACAACCATCCACATCAGTACTGCCCCCCCGGCTCTCTGCTCCAACAAAGGAGGTATTCCAGTGGCTCCCGGAGCCTGGTGTAACCACTGCCCTTCCCCACCCGACCCCTAACGAATCTCGGCTATACCCAACAGCACAAATTTACGCCCGCTCCCCATTGTATTCCTACACCTCTCCCGGGAGCTCCTCCCCTCCAGATGGCTCCCCACCACCACCCCGACAGATATGCTTAGTCTCTGACTAATGACCACAGTAATTTTTTTAAAGAAAAAAATGATCAATGGCACCTCGGTCTCCCTCTCCCAATCCCACTTCTCCCCCTCAAACCTATTGACTCTGCTGAGACCCAATACCTGGGGAACCCACCTTAGGTCCCTCTCTTCCCTGCCTCCTCAGAGTCTAGTCGTGAGTGGGAGACTCCTTCCTCCGTTGACCTCCTCCCCCCCCCCCCAAAAAAAAAACCTCATCTATCCCCCAATCTGGACTAGAGGCTTACTCCCAACCAGGAATTCAAATGGAGTCAGGAGTTCCTCCATTCCCCACCCTCACTGTTCCTTCTCTTTCTGCAAAAGGTGAGGGATGGGTGAGATTGGAGCCTTTTTTTTTTTTTTTCTGACTTTAATTGCGGGTGGGGAAGCGCAGACAGGAGGAGAAGCCGACATGGCTGACATCATGACCAAAGGCTTCCTTGGCAAGACACTTATGGGAATAAGCTAAACTGGTCCTGTTAGGGTAGAGAAGGGGTTGAGTCACTCCCTTCTCCCCCTAGAGAATCCAGCCCCTATACACTTTAGACGATTAACCAAAATTAGGTCATAGGACCACAGAGCTAGACAGGACCTCAGAAACACAGCTAGTCTATCCCACTGCCTTCAGGCAAAACTACACCTAATAGTTGCAAATGTATCATTTATGAGACCCTTCAGAAGAGACTCTATAGCTTTCTTTGGTCATTACTCTAGACCAGTAAGTTCTTCCAAGCTGGATCCTTTTTGTGTGTGATGTCCTCAGAGAACAATTATCCTTTGTAGAATAATAATTGAATTCACATCTCTATAGCACTTTGTGGTTTACAAAGAGCTTTTCCTCCTGAAAACCTGTGAATTAAATAATGCAAGCTTTGTCCCCATTTTTTGGATGAAGAACTTGAGGCTCAGAGAGCTTAATTGCCTTGCCCATGGTCATTTAGCTAGTGTCAGTTAGCTAGATCCAGGTCCTTTGAGTCTAAAACCAATGTGTTCCACTACATTGTGATGTTTGACCCTAACCCCACCCGACCCATCTTTGAGGCCCAATAGACAAGTGACTTCTGGAGTGAGATAACCCTACTTGCAGCTAGTAGATAGCAAAATTTGGAATGAGGCAACCTCTCCCATCAGTTTCTTCCAAAATCCAAGCTCTCAATGCACTGAGACTGGATCAGGGCTAAGGCAACAGAGGTTTGTAGTAAGGTTGAATAACTCACTCTAAATAGGTCCATCCAAATGACTGTTCTTTTATGAACAACCTAGATGTCACTGATCCTGCCTAAATGAGTGTTTCTGGCCCTGATGTCATGCCTGTTTCTATACCTTTCAGCCAAGTCTCTGTCTCTTGGACTTGTTTGCCCTAATTCCCATCCTCTTTTATCTGGCCCTCTCTTTCATTTCTTATGAATCCAAACGTAATACAATACAAAACCCTGGGATTCCTCTGTAGACAGAAGTTCTCCCCACCTTGACCCGTCTGAAAATCATTCTTCATTTTAGGTATGGACTACTCCATCCACTGATAGAGCAGCAAGGCAAGAATCACTTTGAAAGGATGGGAATCTAGATATCTACACTGGGATGGAAAGGGGACAGGTATATCCAAGGAGTGATGGGAAATTAGGGACAATGGGTAAGATGAAAAATTCATAAATGGGAAGCAGAGCCAGAAGCATGGAGAGAAGATAAGGTGGGGGAATGGCTAATGCAGAAATCATGGATTGGAACCTGGGCATATGAGTAGAGTTATGAAAAAGAGATATAGACAAGCTTAAATATTGGGCTATGTCTAATAAAATAAAATTTCGTTTCCATAAAGTCTTACATGTGGGCTAAAAAAATAAACTTCCCGAGTACAAGATATAGATTTAGCGAGACAACCATTTATATTAAAAACAACAACTAGGGGGGTTACTGAACCACGACTTTAATATGAGCATGATGTGGCAGCCAAAAAAACCCAAAGCTAAGGTGATTTTAGACTGTGGTATGGGATCCAGGGCTAGGGAGAACATAGTATCTATTCTGCTCTCCTCTGGTCATAAAATAGCTGAAATATTGGGTTTAATTATGGGTGCCACACTTAAGAAGGAAATCAATAATCTGGAGCATTCAGAGGAAGGTAACTAAAATGGAAAAGGGCCTCAAGACCATGCCATGTGAGGATTAGTTGAAGCAACTGGGCATTTTTATCCTGGAAAAAAAGATGAGTGAAACATGAAAATTCCTGAAGGGTTGGTATATGAGTGAAGAATTAGACTTACTCTGTTAAGCAGCAGAGGACAAAACCAGGAACAATGGGTAGAAGTTGCAAATAGGCAAATCTGGACCCATCAGGAAAAGACATAGACTTAGCCAAAAGTAGAATGGGCTTCCTTGGAAGGAGTTATAGGCTCCTCCTTCAAGAAAAGGTTGAATGACCGATGGTCAGGTAGGCTGTGGGGGAGATTCTTATTTGGACATGGCTTAAACCATATCTATAACCCTTCCAACTCTGATTCTGTCGTCCAGCTGGAATATTGGGCTGATTTCTAAATGGTATGAGAAAGCAGGAAAGAATCATGGGGAATCCTGCCAGACCCAGGAGGTTAATGCAGTTGGTGATTCTCCCTCCTTTCCACCTTTGACCAGACCCTGGTTGCTCCAACAATTTAAGGATTTAATCAGCCAATCTGTAGTCTCCTTTCCTACTCTCTAGGTTCATGACCTTGATGTTTCTCCAAGGGTCTCCAAACTTACTGGCAATTTCTGAATTCCTAAAGGTCATTCCTTTTTCCACTCTTCTTCCCCCCTCCCTCTAGAAAAAAAAAATCATAGCCACATAGATCGTAAGAGCTGGAAAGGACTTTAGAAGTCATTCCATCCTACTCCATGTCACAGATGAAGAAGGTGGAGAGAGATGAAGGGGCTTACCTCACATCATATAGCTATTAAGTGGAGGAGCAAGGATATGATATTTCTGACTTGAATAAATGCTCATAGGTTTTAAACTGAAAGGAACCTTGGAAGTCAGCAGGCCCAAAGCTCTTATCTTACTGATGGGGAAACTGAGACCCCAAAAAGCTTAAGAGATTTGTCCAAGGTCATGCAAGCAATAAGTGGCAGAGGTAGAATTTTAACCCAGATCTTCCAACTTCAAATCTTGTGCCTTTTCCAATGTCCCTCACTCCCTCTCACTGCTTCTTTTCTAGTACATAAAAAAGAAGAATTTACAGAATCTAAAGTTGGAAGGGACCTTAGAAACTGTCTAGTCTCCGATGGAGAATCCCCTTTGTAACGGTGTTGCTAAGTGCTCCTTCAGCAGCCACATGAAGACCTCCAGTAAGGAGGGAGGCCCCCACCTCCTGAGGCAATTTACTCCACTTTTGGACAGCTCTAATTATTGAGTTGCAACTTTAACCCATTTCTCCAGTTCTTGCCCTCTGAAGCTTAAATACTTAAACATAGTTATCTTGTCCCTATTTCCCCTCTCTCTCCAAATCTATTTTTCCAAGCTAACTATTCCTTGCCTTGACCTGATGTTTGTATGGCATGGTCTCCAGTCAGCCCACTGTCCCCTGGGGATCTTTTTGACATTAATGGATATCAGTGTGCCCCCACTTTAAGACACATAGGTAGTCCCAGGTCATGTAGAAAGTCTACAACTGACATGGGAATAATATTAAAGAGTCATAAAAGGCAGGAGGCTCAAGGTCAGCAGAAATCTGGACCAGAGTCAAAGTGTGAGCTGCTGGCAATGTCTACATGCTACACAAAGTACTCTCTTACACTCACATCTTTGAAAGGTGTCTCTATATAAAACTCTATGATATCCCTTCCTCTCTGTCCACAACTGTGGACAAACAGTCCTACATCCTACCACATCTACACCATTGTCATCAACTGCCATAACTGAGCTCCCTGAAAACTGACCCATCCTGCAGCATTAGACCCCTGGGTTGTTCCTCCCCCATGGTAGTAGCTTTATAAGAGCACCAACTTTGGCAACTTAGACCGGGGCTAGGGCAGAATACTTCCTAGAGTATACATTTGGGAATGGCACTTAAAATACCTTTCCAAGGATATCTTCCTCTCCTCTTTCCATACCCCCAAGCCACACACACCTAGAACCCCTGACCAAGGACCAGGATATCACACAACAGCTATGGGCTTTAGTGTTCTTGATCGGCTTCATCTAAAAGAGATAAGTGTTGTGTAACCCATAGGATACAAGCAAGGACAGTACTGCCCTCATTTCCCTTACTAAGCCTTACCTATCTCTGATTCTAGAGAAGAAAAGCAGCTTTGCTTCTCCATAATCCATCTACAGTGCTCACAGTCATGTGTGAATTCATCAATCCCAATACCAATCCTGGAGGAAAAACTGAAAATCGGTTTCCACCAGGGATTTTCCCAGTCACCCCTCCCCCATTACCAGGCAGGACTCTGACCATCCTAGGGATCATTGGTGTTAGAGCTGTATGGGATCTTAAAAACCAAGCCCTCATTTTATGGATGAGGAAAATAGAGGCCCAGGGAGGTGAAGTCTGGGCTGGACATCAGCTAGTCCCTCTCCTAACTTTACCACACCTTTAGAGTCCTCAGATATTCCCTACCCCAGCAACTCTTGACCCTGCTCTTGCACAACCCATCTGAATGTTTCTCTATAGCCAACAGAACCCAGCAGCCTAGTTGTAGGCATCTGCCCATGTGTCTTTCTGTGTCCTGCTGTACATACATTGATTGTCCTTGCCACCCTTCAGCCCATAAGAGAGAAGCCTCTCTAGGGGAAGGCAGGGTGACAACACCATTCAAGAATCCAAATGGCAAATATTTTGTAACAAAATAGCCCAGAGGTATTTTAGCTGTTCAAATCATAGAGTTTTAGAAATTATATTGAAATATGTCACTTGCGCAAACCACGTTTCCTTGTCTTTTTTCCTTTCTCCTTAACCGTGGGGAACACAATGTTCCTTAAAGGGGATGGAATGCATGGGGAGGGAAGAGGGCAAGTTTTCCATCTGATAGATGGAAACTGAATATGAAGGAAGTGTCAGTGGTGAAGGCCAGAGGGGCCAGGAGGCAAAAGCAAATCCTAAATTCAGATGAACGAATTTTCCCCTAGGACTTTGTATGGAGCAATGAAGGAGATACTTTTGATGAAACAAGATTTCTGCCCTAGTGGAACCTGTAGTCTACTAATAGCTATAAAACAAAATACATGCTTGGTGGGGCTGCCTACTGCCACCCACCCTATGCTACAAAAATATGTCTCTTTGGAATACATACCTTTACAAAAAAGCTATCAAAATAAGGCACAAATAAAAGAAAATCACTTATGCCTAGACTTCCTAAGTCATTATATACTGAGCCGTGGTTCTTCAGTTCTGGTTTAACTCTATAATCTTCTCAAGATTGGGAGCCCCATACCATGAAACCCAGATAACTTTGTGACCCCAGAAGAAAATGGCATCTCTCATCCAAGATCTCCTCCCACAACTTGGAATTTGCCCACCTCTGGATAACAATGCAATGTGGTTCAAGTAATATTTATTATAATTGTGCCCATCATGTGAAAGGCCCTGGCAGCACAAAGACAAAAATGGAATTTTGTCCTCAAGAATCTTACAACTTGGGGGCAGCAAGGTGATGCAGTGGATAAAGTGCTGTCCCTGGATTCAGGAGGACCTGAGTTCAAATCCGGCCTCAGACACTAGACACTTACTAGCTGTCAAGTCACTTAACTCTTATTGCCCCAGAAAAAAAAAAATCTTACTACCTCCTGGCAGCTCATTTGTTCATTTATAATCCCAGGTTCTCTCTTGTCCACTTAGCCTTTGGGAATAAAGGAGGTTTTTGAATCATATAGTCATTGACTCTCCAACTGCTACCCCTAACCCCCCAATTTCCCTCAACCAAGGAAGTTAAGGAAATACAACATGGACAGTGCTCCCATAAATAATAGAATCCAAAATAGAATACACAACTCTGAAAATATAGAAAGACAAGTGCATTTGTCACAGGAGCCAAGGTGAAAGTATTGGGGGTGGGAGGGTAGGGTGAAGAGGTATAAAAGAAAGGTGGGGAAGAAATAAGTGTTGAGAGACTGGCCACTGACTGACTATAAGGGTCTCAAACCACTGAGAGAATAAGGAAGAGCTCAGAGGGGGCTATCAAGTTGTCACCAATCAAAGGACACCATATCATCACCCCTTTAGTATATTCTATGCCTAACACCTCGGGTGATTTATAACAAAGTTCAGTTCACAAGACTCTTCCCAAGGATACAGGAGAAACACAGAGAGAAAGCCACACAAGTACATGACACTCCCCAAACCATATTGTTCTACCATGGAGAGGGAAGGAAGGAGGATATGAATTTAAGGGCCTACTGGGTGTCAGACACTGTTATCAGCACTTTACAAATATTGTCTCATTCAATCTGCATAATAACCCTGAGCAATAATTGCCATTTTTATGCCAGTTTTATAGTTGAGGAAACTGAGGCAGACAGAGAATAAGTGACTTGCCAAGGGTCACATATCTAGTAAGTGTCTGAGGCTAGATTTGAACTCAAGTCTAACAATTTCAGACCTAGCACTCTATCCACTGTACCACCTATTTGTCTCTGTCTTTGTTTCTCCTAACAACACACAGTTCTGCTTACATAGGATGACAAGTCAGTCATACAACAGTACAGAGTCCTGAATTCTCTCTACATCTGTCTGCAGCATATAGGCAGCTTCAAAAATGGGAGAGAGTCTGGTTACTTCATCATCAGACACATTTGTAGCATATTGGACTTTCCTGCCCTTAATAGACTAACTGTCCTGGCCCCCTAACTATGGTAGAAGGCAGCATTGGATCAACCCAAGATGTTTCAGGACATCGCCTCCTGTATCCAAGAGGAACTATTAGGGCAACCGATACTTTAAGCCAGGTCATAATGTGCTCATAGTCATGTATAAATTAATCGATTCTAACACCAATCCAGAATCTGCCTTGAAATGGCAGAATTAGCATACCCCCTTCCTAGGAAATTGGAAATGTCAGGAGAAGCCTTGGGGCAAACACCACTCCAACTTCTTGAGGATTCACTGACCCAGGAACCTGAGGACACATCCACACTGAACTGTTCCTGCAGTCACATAACTTGACCCAGGTTGTCCAGAAACAGAATGCTCTGAAGGACTTGGGAGAATGATAAGAAGAGAGGTACCCACCTGCAGTGAATCTGTGGACACAAAAGAACAAATGCAAGCCACCTCTATTCTGCATTGGTGCCAAATCTTAGGTCATCTGAGGTTACTCTGTCCATCTCCTGTGTTTGAACTATCACAGTAAGGTTTATCCTTATTGAGTCCAGGAGAAGTATTATTCTCAGAATCTTGGGATGCTTTATGGAGATATAGAACCAATGTCAGTTTCAGTTGTATAATAATCTTTTTTTTAATCTAGGGATTTGTTACAAACCTAGAAGCTGGAGCTGGTATATAGCACAACCCATAGAAAAGGGGTGGAGAGGAGAGAAAGGAACTGGAGAAAGAAGACCTCAGGATACACCTAGAAGCCAGTAGTCATGGAAAATCTGGTTATTGGGAATGAGGTCCAAAGTCAAGATATACACAGGTACCATAGGATGGTACAATGTGTTGAAGCCAGATAGGAAATCAGGAACCAAAGACTGGACAAGAAGTCAGGAGCTAAAACAAATGGCTTCTGGAATTCAGAAAATGCCTGCTAGACATGGGTTCACATTGTCTTGTGTACTGGCCAGTTTGTATAGCTCCTTGCCCCATGAAGAGCTGACTTCTTAAATAGGTCAGTTTGCTGAAATATATTCACTAGCCAGATGTTAAGACTGGTTCAATTCTATAGCAAAATCTGTCTTCCTCACTGACTGACCTAGATGAGCTGTGGGTCTAGTCTAACTATGTAATCATGTGGTGTTCAAAATGTCAGTTTTATCCTATTTTAAGAAAGACCAGGCTCTCTTCCTTTTTCAAAGTCCATGCTCACTATTTGACCTCCTACTTACTTCCCATTTCCTGTCTGAAGGACTCTAAGATCATTTGAAGATCAGAGAAGAGAAACATGTCCTAAGACAATGGCATGCTTGATCATGCCTTATCATTCTTAGGTTAATAGCTTTCCCTACTTCTTCTGAGGAGTCATTTCTCAGTGGTCCTCCCCAAAGAATGGTTTTCCAAAATTCTATCATTTCAACTTTACCAAAGAAAAACTACTTTCATGAATAGTAAAATATAAGCAATGTTAAAACTCTTGGAGAAGGGTCCCTCTGTTTTTCCATCCCTTTTATAAGAGTGACCAAAATCATAAGAATATGCAAGAGACTCTAGGGATGGAGAACAGAAAAGAGGCATAAGATGTGTAGGCAAGGTCCTATAAGAATAATATTAGGAGTACTTATGAGATAATGATTATAAAGTGCTTAGCACAGTGTCTGACACATAACAAGCTCTATATATGTGTTAGCTATTAGTGTTATTATTACTAAAGCTCAAGATGAGCTGAGGCTTGTGAAGAATACCACACTAACTTTGTTAGTTAAGTTGGGGGCGGGGGAGAAGAAAAGCAAGAAGGAATGCAATTGTTGCTTTGTGTGGATGAGATGATAACTGACAGAAAGAAAAAGCTGGCCTACTCCTAATGCAGTGCCAAGCAAGACCCACCCTACTCTAGATTCTTCTCTTGCATTCAAGATCTATCAGCATCTGGCTTTCTGAAAATATTCTCAGTGGTCAGAATCACACTAACCACTTGACCAAGCCATCAATCAATTAACAACTATTTATTAAGCATTTATTATGCTAGGCAGTGTCCTGGGGAAACAAACTAAAAGCAAAAACTCTCCCATTCCTTAAGGAACTTATATTCTGATGATGGAGACAACATACCAGAAAATGGCTATAAAATTAGAGCCTAAGACAAAAACTTCCAATTTCTGTAGGATCTCGCACACCAGAGCATCCAATAATAAAAGCCTGGGGTGGAGAATCTCTTCAAGGGTTCTCACAAATGCAAAGACCCTGATTTTACCCCACAGATAGTTAATGTGCCCTGGGCTCCCTAACCCAGAGATAGGCTACACTATCATCCCCTTAGGGTGCTAGGATATCTTGAAGGGTTGAGGGTGTGTCTTTTTTACATTGCCATCAGCTTGAGCCCCCACTGGTTATGTTCCCCACCCTCCCCACCCCCCAACCACCACCCCCCCCACCCCCGCTGTTTTTAAATAGCAATTAACACTGGAATCCATTTAACCACTTAAAATCAATTAGCTTTTACAAAGGAACATTTACCTCAACCATATGACCAGAACAAAAGTACAAACATTTTGGTTCAAAATCAACACAGCTGGGGGTAGCTAGGTGGCACAGTGGATAAAGTAGTGGCCCTGGATTCAGGAGGACCTGAGTTCAAATCCGGCCTCAGACACTTGGCAATTACTAGCTGTGTGACCCTGGGCAAGTCACTTAACTCCCATTGCCCTGCCAAAAAAAAAAAAGTCAACGTAGTTTCTGTATAGCATTGGACCCACAAAGTTAACACCCATATATGACATTGCTACCAGATGAGTCTTTGTCTTCCTACTGTTGAACTAGGTCCTGAAAGTCACTACTTGCATAGTTACTCCTTGTGGGCATAGATACTGGGTTGGCTATAAAACCAACATGGATTTAGACTCCCAGAATCCTGAATTCATAGACTCACTGATTCCTGACCTTCTGAAACTCACAAAGTCAGAGACTCTAGGTTAATATCTTTTACTTAAAACAGAAGAACAAACAATGAGGCAAAGAACCAAGGACCATTTTCATAGGACCCACATGTTGGTCTCAGAAGGAGAGATCCCAAGACCACTCCCCTTTACAGCACTGTCTCCTAATGGATGCTATGAGTGAAGAAGTCAAACCACTAGCAAAGTTTTATGAAGAAAATGGCTTAAGAAAAGGACTGAGGTTCTGGTTACCTAGTACTTTCTGAAGGTACTTCCAATTTCAGCTCTGCGGCCAATCAAGAGATGGCTTCAGATTTACTCACCACATTCACCACAGGGTTAGCGAAGCAGATAGAGAATGTCTACACATGCTCCAAAATTTCTTCAAGACATTTCCATTATATCTCATAACAACTGTCCCAGAAATAGGCTCCCCAGCCTGATCCATTTGGGGAGTAACATCAGAGGTGCTCCATCATGTATGTTATCAGTCTCCTGTTACAAATAAATCCCTACCTGTCAGAGAATTACAATTCCCAGTGGTAGTTAAAGTAGTATAGATGGCATCCAAAGATGTTCACTTGAGTGGATCTCCATTCCCATTTCAGAGTCAACCATAGAGACTGCACGGTCTCACATCCTTTATTCCCCACCAACCTGGGGGACATGCCTCTCAATTGCATCAACAATATCTATAGGTCTATAAACTTGACAGAATTCTTCCTCTCCCCATGCCTGACACACAATTGTCTCTTTGGCCTGAAGGTTCCTCTGGGTGCTAACTGGGCAGATCTATTCAAATTACTCAAGGCTGTGTAGCTACTTCCCCCATCTCACCCCCCTGGACCCATTCAAAGTATGAGTATAGAACTCAGAAGGAGCCAAGAACTTTTTGACATTATGATGAGTGTCAGGGAGAACAAATTTTTATTGTCCTTCCTACTATGTAAGGGAAAATATCCTAGCAATTTGAGATGTACAAGAAGGAAATGAGCTGGAACTAAAACCTATGTCTTCTGATAACCAGTGCAGAGCCCTTTCCTCTTCACCACAACAAAGTTTTCTAAGTTGCTACATCATGGAGAGTTAGATTTGCCTCATTTTTCCATTCTTAGAAATGATCCTGACAGGGAATGAGTGAGGCAGAGACAATGTCATAGAAGACAGATATAGACATGGAATAACTAAAGGAGGAAAGAGACAGGAAGAAAGAATATGAAGCGTGTTTGTTTGAGGTCAGTAAGACTATAGGTATAGAGAGTATGCTCCCTGAGATCCAGATTCCATTTTGCTCCCTCTTCCAGTATTTCCCATATATCTGAAACCCCATGGATGCCTATAAATGTCTGAATTTCATCTCAGTTCTGCTCTCTGGATCTGTAGGAGTAGTCAGTAAGTTATGGTTTGGCTTAAGAACCCTATTGTCCATCCTCTCCTTCTGTCTTATTCCTCTTCATCCCTCTGCCCAATGTCTTCCCAAAGGGAACTTACTAAAACAGAATTATCTCTCTCTCCTTGGGAAGGTTGAAAAGGGAAGGGAAGAAAGAACCTGGAAAAGAAACTGCTGAACTGGGTGGGGGTGCCTGAATTCTGTCAAGACCAATTATGTTCCCCAGTCACTTGAGAAGTTTCATCCTCTGCCTTCAGAACCAATTGGGTCATAAGACTCTTTATCGTCTAGCTTTTTAAACCGTGGCTAACTGAATGTGGAGGGGAGGGGGGTCACAAAAATTTGACAACAGAAAAAAATTATGTACACCTCTTTTATATACCTATATCCCCGTGGTCATGTAAAAATTTCTAGGGTGAAAAGGGTTTGTGAGTGAAAAAAGTTTAAGAAGCCCTGCTTTAAAGCATCCAGAGCTCTTTGTAGAGAAAGGATTAGAAGCTTGCAAGTCATTCCCATAATGGTTAGGCAAAAAAGAAAATGGCAGGAGTGATACAGATCTGTCCAGTTTCAAGTATAAGCTATACCTAGAAAATGCTTTCCACACTCATTGTCTCCCCTTTATCACCTCCCATTAATTTCTCTGCCCCTTGTAATCTGTCTTTTGATTTCTCTACTCAATCATAACCATTCTATGCAAAGGTACTAATGATCTTTTTGTTTGTTTTGGTTTGTTTGTTCTGGACTTGTGATTTCATCTGGTTAGGGATAATAGAAATGACCATTTCTCTCTTATATTAATAATTAATATATTATTTGAAAGTAAGATTTTCCCTTTTCTATTTTCTCATTCAGAAATAAACCCCTATAGGTTATTCAGCTAGTCCTTATGAAGGACTTTGCTGCTGAAAGATGAGATTGCTCATATCTTTTGGGTACCTGCTTCTTGCCCCACCCAACTAGATCTTACAAGGAGAATCTAATCTAGATGGAATTCTTAACCCATCATCATTCATAGATTACTGACTGGGTGGAGGATAGATCCTTTTGAATAGATTGTCAGGCTGGATGAGCCTCTCTTTGTTCATGATTGAAATGATTAGTCATGTACCCAACTCCCCATTAGAATAGGCCTACTTCTCATTATAATATTCATTCTCTCATTAATTGTTAGCCAATCAGAGTTGATTGCCACCTGTAGGGAACACCCACTCTTTCAAGAGCATATAAGTTGAGAGGCCTCCATGATTTTGTCTTTGGTTTACAAAATAAAGCCAAATGACCATTCTTTTATTAATTATTTGCTAGTCATAATTAATAAAGTTAATTAGACAGAAATTATGTCTCTTGAACTTTTCATACATCACAGGGAGTTCTGGCGAAGAAATTCCATTTGTTAATGCAGATCTGCAACTGTTTTGTAATTTGGAGTCTTAGAGAGTTGCTGGGCACACATCCAATCATTTGCCAAGTGATTTAACCATGGTTGATTAACCAGTACGCATCAGAAATGTTATAAATATTATATAAATACATAATTTTATTATATATGTAAGCATATAATTATATAATATATGTACATGTTATAAATATTATAATATAAATGTTCTAAATATTCTGAATCTATGCCACTTCTCAAATCAGTGATTAACAAATTATCAGGTCTTTTCTCTTTCTTGACTACTCTATAGCATCTGACACTGTTGCTATATGCTCCTATACAATCTTCCCTCTCTGAGTTTTTGGGATATTGCTCTTTCCTGGATCTCCTCCTACCTGTCCACTCTACCTGAGAAGGCTACTCCTGTTTCTGTTAATGGATAACCATTCTTATCCCACTCTCTATGTTTGAGTATATTCCAGGGCTGGTTCCTGGGCCCTTTTCTCTATTCCCTCTTTGGTTTTTGTCCTTCGTTGTCAAAGAGGACCCAAAATGACATCACTATGTTGGAGTCAAAGTACAATGTGTCAACTGTGGCTGCTCAGACCAATACAAGCCTGGAAGGCTCTACCACAAGTCCAGCACAAATAGTCCATATGAACATTTGGAAGGGAGATATCTCTAAGTTTGCATATCTCATGTTTCTTTTGAGCCAGTGTAATTCTGCTTTCCTCATAAAGCACAGTATCTTCTTCAATGCAGGCATGCCATGCTAGGTGGTCCTATGCCAGTCTCCTATCTCACATAATCAATTCCAAAGTTTTTCAGAGAGACTTTGAGAATGTTCTATCTCTTCTTCTGACCTCCACATAAGTTCTTGTATGAGTTCTCTATAAAATAGTCTTTTAGGCAAACATATGTTTCATATTTCTCTTTATTCCTTCTTATGCTCTCTCTTCATTAGTTCCCATGAGTTCAATTATGAAAATTATTCACAAATATATCTACCCTTGGGGGTAGGTGACACAGTGGATAAAGCACTGGCCCTGGATTCAAGAGGACCTGAGTTCAAATCCTGCCTCAGACACTTGACACTAACTGTGTGACCCTGGGCAAGTCACTTAACCCTGATTGCCCCATCTCCCAAAAAAGGGGAAAAAAAGGAAAAAAACAAATATACCCACCCTGCCATCTCTATACTGTGCTTCATTTCCACATCAAAAATTGCCTGTTGGACCTCACCAAATATAGATATCTTATAGATACCTCAAACTCAACATATCACAAAAAATTCATCATTTACCCTCAAACCTAACCCTCTTTCTAATTTCCCTATTTTTGGTGAGGATGTCACCATCTTCTCAGCCAGGTTTGCATTATTTTCTACTCTTCTCTATCTCTTACATCCAATCAGTTACTAAGTCTTGTTGATTCCAAGTCTACATCTTGCATCCATTCCATTTTCTTTACTTACAAAGACATCACCCTAGTTCATTCATTCAATTAATCAATCAGCAAGCATTTAGTAAGTACTGTGCTAAGTGTGAGGGAGACAGAAAAAAAGTAAAAACAGTTCCTGTCTTCAAGGAGCTTACCTTCTAAAGAGGAGAGAACATGTATATAAATAGATAGAAATAAGATAAATATAGAGTAATTAGAAGGTTACTTTAAAGGGAAGGCTCTAGCAGGTGGAGAGACCTACAGGAAGTGGCATTTCAGCTGAGTCTTGAAGAAAGCCAGAGATTCTAAGAGATGGAAATAAAGAAGAAGTATTCCAGGGGTAGCTAGGTGGCACAACAGATAGAGCGCCAGACCTGGATTCAGGAGGAACTGAGTTCAAATACGACCTCAGACACATGACACTTACTAGCTGTGTGACCCTGGGCAAGTCACTCAACCCTCATTGCCCCTCCCCCTCCAAAATAAAGAGTATTCCAAGCATGAGCAATAGCTAGTACAAATTTACCAGGATGGAAAATGGAAGGCCATATGCGAGCAACAGCAAGTAAGCCAGTGTAGCTAGATACAGTAAAGGATAGTATAGTATACGAAGACTGGAAAATTGGAAAGGCCAGATTACAAAGAACTTTAAATGCCAAACAAAAGAGTTTATATTTTATCCTGGAAGTAATACAAAGCTAGCTAGGTGGTACTAGAGTGCTGTGCTTGGAGTCAGGAAGACCTGAATTCAAATCTAGTTTCATAAACTTAGTTATGAGACCCTTGGCAAGTTACTTAACCCCTGTTTGCCTCAGTTTCCTCAACAGTAAAATAAGAATAATCACAGCACCTATCTCAAGGTTGTTGTAAGTATAAAATGAGATAATATTTGTAAAGTGTTTAGCACAGTAACAAATAAATGCTTATTTCCTTTATATTGCAATAACCTCATAATTGGTCTCCTAGCTGCTAATCTTTCCCCTTTCTAAACCATTTTGCACATAGTTAACAAACTGATGTTCCTAAAACACAGTTCACTACCCTGCTCAATAAAGATCTAGTAGCCTTTTCTTGCCTATAGGTAAAATACAAACTCTTCTGTTGGCTTTTTTTTTCATTTAATTTTTTTTTCTCTTAACAAAAATCTTTTCCCACTTCCTACCTACCACATGGGGGGCGGGCGGGGGGGGGGAGAGAGAGAGAGAGAGAGAGAGAGAGAGAGAGAGAGAGAGAGAGAATAAGAGAGAATAAAAACAAAGCCCTTGTAACAAATGTTGACTTTATCCAAAAAATGTGTCATTCTGCATCCTGAGTCTATCTCCAATCAGTGAGTAGCATTCCTTTGGAATGCAATAGCTTAATTTTACATTAATCAGAGTTCTTAAGTCTTTGAAAATTCTTTATCTTTACAATGTTGTTATGGTATAAATTGGTCTCTTGGTTCTGTTCATATCACCATGCATCAATTTGTACAAGTCTTCTCAGATTTCTCTAGACTTACTTCTTCCCCTCTTTCTTTTAGCGCAATAGTATTCCATTACATTCATGTACCATAATTTGTTCAGCAATTCTCCAATTGATGGGGTACTTATTTAGTTTCCAGACCTTTGTTGTTCTTTTCCTCTTTCTTTGATTTCTTTGGGATATACCACTAGCAGTGGTCTCACTGGGACAAAGTATACACAGTTTAATAATTTGGTAGATTGAGTTCCAAATTGCTTTTCAAAATAACTAGACCAATCCACAACCTCACCAACAGTGCATTAGTGTTCCTGTTTTCCCATAGTTCCTCTAGCATTTGTCATTTATTTTTTTTTCTTTTTGGTCATCTTAGCTAATTTAATGGATGTGAAGTAGAACCCCAGAGTTGCTTAATTTGCATTTTTCTGATTATTGGGGATTTGGAGAATTTTTCATATGGTTATTAATAACTCGTATTTCTTCTTAAAAAACTGACTCTTCATGTCTTTTTGACTTATAATATCCTTTACAATCTTATAATATCCTTTACAATTCCAGCCTACCTTTCTAGGCTTTTTGCATATTACTCATCTTTATGTACTCAACATTCCATCCAAAGTGCCAGAATTATTCTCTGCCCAGTATTCATCTAGGTCACTCCTATAAATGTGAGTCCCCCCAGACTCTGTCTGTCCTGGGACTTCCTCTCTTTCTAGATTATTTCATTTGGTGATCTCTCTGCTGTCATGAGTTCAGTGATCATCTCCATGCAGATGATTCTCAGATTTAAGGATATATATATCTAGCCCTACCATATTTCCTGAGCTCCAGTTTCATATAATCAAATGTCGTTTGGATATTTTGAGCCAGATGTCCCATAGACATCTCAAACAACATGTTCGAAAAATAATTCATTGTTTTTCCCCTTAACCTCTCCCCTTTTCCAAACTTTCCCATTACTGTCAAGGGCACCATTATCCTCTCAATCACACAGACCTGAAATCTCAATATCATCCTCCTTCACACTCACTTCACATAATCAATATGTTGCCAAGTCCAATCATATCTACCTTCACAACATCCCTCATAAACTACCCCTTCTCTCCACTAACAGCCATCATTGTGGTGTAGACCTCCATTACCTCACTCCTAAACTATTGCAAAAATCTGTGATGTGAAATATACAGCCAGGTGGGTCATCCATTGTGATCTGTGTGCATGATGTTTGGTTACCTTAAAAAATATCCATCTCTACCTCCCACTGCTATTGGCTCATTCCCTTACTAAATCTCTCTTAGGATTCAAAAGTGGGGTATGAATATCTCAGAGATGAATAAAATCAAAGAAATTCCCTAATTGGCTCATTTGCACATTAGTCTCAGGGGGCAGCTAGGTGGCACAGTGGATAGGGCACCAGACCTGGAGACAGGTAAACCTGAGTTCAGAGCTGGCTTCAAACACTTACTATCTGTGTGATCTTGGGCAAGTTGTTTAACCCTGTTTGTCTCAGTTTCCTTATCTGTAAAATGATCTAGAAAATGAAACAGCAAACTCCTCTAGTAGCTTTGCCAAGAAAACTTCAAATGGGGTCACAAAGAGTTGGACATAACTAAAATGACTGAAAAATAATCACATTAGACTACTCATGTATAACTTACATTGAATTGTTTTAGTTATTTGGGGGTGGGTGGGGAGGGAGGGAGGGAGGAAGAGAAGTTAGAAGACAAAGTTTTAAGAAAATTGATATAAAATTTGTTTTTACATGTAATTTGAAAAAAATTAAATTCTGAAAAATAACCATATTAGTTTGAGCTAAGAAAAATCTCTTCTCCCCTTTGGTTTGTTTGCCTTCCATTCTCTCAGTCCCAAACTGCACATTTAATTGACTTGTATCAAAATCATTGTAATTGGCCACATACATTAAATCCAATTTTAAATAACATGGAAACACAAATAAACATTTAAAGGAACAGGTTTATACACACACATGAAGACAACACACACATTTTCCCCTCTGTAGAATCTTAGATATTCTCTAGGTCTCCTCTCCCACCTAGAACAGAGAGAGCTAGAGATCATAAATATTGTCATCATTCATTCATTTTTTTTTTTGGTGAGGCAATTGGGGTTAAGTGACTTGCCAAGTGACACACCTAGTAAGTGTTAAGTATCTAAGGCTGGATTTGAACTCAGGTCCTCCTGACTCCAGGGCAGGTGCTCCATCCACTGAACCACCTAGCTGCCCCTGTCATCATTCATTCAACCAGCATGACATACACACTTTATGCAGAGTAATTTCCAGGGAGGGGAGGGTAGCAGAGTGCAGCAGGAACATATAGGACCAGGTGAAGAAGATGCCACTTGTAATCCTGGTTCTCCATGGACTAGGAGAATGAACCAGTAAACCTGGGAAAATCTTGCTGAGGAAGAAGAGACTTGGCCAGAGGAAATAGAGCCATGGTAAAAACCAGGAGTAAAGAGAAGTGACCAGTGAACAGGGAAGACAGCAGGACAGGAAGATGGTCCAGAGAACAGGAATTGAGTTAGAATCAAACAGACATGTGGTAGACAAGTAATCAGTGTGGTAACCTGTTTCTACCTCTTCCATGACATTTCCTCACTGCTCCTCCTTGGGTGTTAACTCTCTCATAGTAGCCTGACAGTATCTTAGGGCTCTAGCATCCTGGGGGATGCCCTGACTCCACCGCGTGATGCTGATTTCCCAGGGTACCAGATCTTATGACTCTAGATCATTATAAAAAGACTGAGAACAAGGTAGTAGATAGACTTCCCAAACCTACCCCTGCACTTTCCAAATCTCTCCCCTTATAAAAGTCTCCCTAGGACTTCCAGGGTAGAGCCAAGATGGAGGAGGAAAGGCAGTGAGCTCCCGAACTCATGACATAATTGCTCCAAAAAACACCCAAATAACGCCATAGGAAAATGCCCGGAGCAGCAAAACTCACAGAAGAATGTGCTGAAATCATCTTCTAACCAAGAACGACTTGGAAGGTCAGAAGGAGGGAGCTGCTATGCTAATACAGGAGTTGGGCCCAACTCCACAGTCACCCTGACACAGACCCAGTTCCAGGAAGGCCTCACCAGAGAAGGAGACCCCCAGAGCCTATGAATCAGCTGAAGCACCAGTGTCATCTGGAACTAAGCTCACAGTCTGGTGAGTAGGCTGAACCCTGGGCAGGGGAGAGACTACAGGGGTCTATGCTGGTGCTAAGGCAGAACTTGAATTTTACACCCCTACTGAGAACCAGGAGGTAGGCTCGAGTAGCAGTGACCCAGGTCAGGGAGGGGCACAGGCTCTTTGGAGCTAACAACCACAACACACAAAGCTGGTTGATTGGCAAGTTGGTCTGGGGTCATCTAGGACCAGGAAATAGGCCGGGCAAGGGAAGAACCTGATTCTCCTTAAATCATACCACCTGGGACTTGTGCAGCTTGGGATACTGTAGCCTGGAAACAATGCCCCACTTTAAGGAGCTAAAAGTCTAGTAAAAGAAAGGCAAGATGAGCAGACAGAGAAAGGTGAGGACCATAGAAAGTTTCTTCAGTAACAAGGAAGACCAAGGGGTGCCCTCAGAAGAAGATGTCAACACCAGGGCCCCTATATCTAAAGCTTCTAAGAAAAATATGAATTGGTCTCAGGCCATAGAGGTGCTCAAAAGGACTTTGAAGATAAAGTTAGAGAGGTAGAGGAAAACATGGAAAGAAAAATGAAGGAGATGCAGGAAAGACAAGAGAAAAAGTCAACAGCTTGAAAAGTCAAATTGGCCAAATGGAAAAGGAGGTACAAAAGCTCTCTGATGAAAATAATTGTCTAAGAACGAGGATTAAACAAATGGAAGCCAGTGACTTTATGAGAAATCAAGACACAAGAAAGCAAATCCAAATGAATAAAAAAATAGAGGGCAATGTGAAATATCTTCTGGGAAAAACTGCTGACCTGGAAAATAGGTCCAGGAGAGATCATTTGAAAATTATTGGTCTACCTGAAAACCATGATTAAGGAAAGAGCTTAGACACCATCTTCCAAGATATTCTCAGGGAAAATTGCCCTGAAATTCTAGAAGTAGAAGCTAAAATAGAAAATGAAAGAATTCACTGATCACCTCCAGAAAGAGATCCCAAAAGGAAAACTCCTAGGAATATTATAGTCAAATTCCAGAGCTCTCAGGTCAAGGAGAAAATATTGCAAGCTGCCAAAAAGAAAGAATTCAAGTACTGTGGAGCCCCAGTCAGGATAGCACAAGATCTAGCAGCTTCTATATTAAAGGACCGGAGGGCATGGAATACGATATTCCAAAGGGCAAAGGGAATGGGATTACAACCAAGAATCACCTACCCAGCAAAACTCAGCATTATTTCTCAGTGGAAAAAATGGGACTTTAATGAAAAAGAAGACTTTCAGATATTTGTGATAAAAAGACCTGAACTGAATGGCAAATTTGACTTTCAAATACAAGACCCTAGAGAACCATAAAAAATGGGAGCTGGGGGACATACCTGGGGTCATATAGTGACTGTCTTGTGTCTGAGGCTAGGTTTTGGCTGGGATCCCCCTGGGCCCAGGGGTGATGCTTTGTCCACTGTGTCACTTAGCTAGATGATAACACCTTTAGGGTTAAATTGAGGGGTGAATGGAATGCACTGGGGAAGGGGGAAGGGCAGAGGTGAAATCCTACATGAAAGAAACAGGAAAAGGCTTAGGGAGTGGGGGAAGAGATGGGAGAGGAGCAGGGCAGTAAATGAATTTTATACTCATCAGAAAAGGCTCAAAGACCTTAAACTCATCAGAGCTGCCTCAAGGAAGGACTAACAGACACACCCAACTGGGTGGAGTAATCTGTTTAAGAGCCTAACACTTATCAGAATTGGCTCAAAGGGGGCAGCTAGGTGGCGCAGTGGATAGAGCACCAGCCCTGCAGTCAGGAGTACCTGAGTTCAAATCCGGCCTCAGACACTTAACACACACTTACTAGCTGTGTGACCCTGGGCAAGTCACTTAACCCCAATTGCCTCACTAAAAAAAAGAATTGGCTCAAAGACCTCAATCTCATTAGAACTGGCTCAAGGAGGGAATAATGTACACACTCAATTGGGTGGAGTAATCTCTCTAACCCTGCAGGAAAATAGGAGGGGAAGGGGATAAAGAGAGAGGGGCAAAAGAAGGAAGGGCAGAGTGGGGGAGGGGACAGACAGAAGCAAATCCCTTTTGAAGAGTGATAGGATGAAAAAAGATGGATAATAGAATAAATATCATGGGGAAGGGAATAAGATGGAAGGAAAACAGTTAACAATAGTAATCATGAAAAAGAGAAAAGGGGGGAAATTGTACAAAAAATATTTATAGCAACTCTTGGTGGAGGCTAAGAATTGATAATCAAGGGAATGTCCATCAATTGAGGAATGATGGAAAAAGCTGTGCTATATGATTGTAGTGGAATGGTCTTGTGCTACAGGAAATGACAAACAGCATGATCCCCCAAAATCCTGGAAAGACTAATGAACATCAATGTATAGTGAAGTGAGCAGAGCTGGGAGGACATTGTACATAGTGACAGCAGTATTGTTCAATGAGCGATTGTGAATGACTTAACTATTCTCAGCAGTGCAATGATCCAAGACAATCCTAAGGAACTAATGAGGAAGCTTACTATGCACCCTTATAGAAAGAACTGATTAAAAAGAACACTTGTGGATTGTACATATATAACCTGGTTGCAATCTTGTGGAGGGGGGAAGAAAGGGAGGGAGGGAGGGAGAAAATTTTGGAACTCTAAATCTTTTGAAAATGAATGTTGAAAAGTACATGTAACTGGAAAATAAAATAAATGTTTGTTGCTGAAAAAAAAAAGTCTCCCTAAAACAATCTCCCAAAGTCTCACCTTTGTATCCTCCCCACCCTGCACACACATGTTAACAGTCATCTCCCCTCTAATCTACTTTTCCTTTGTCCCACAAAGGGACATTAGATCTTTTTTTTTTTAATTTTACATATAAGGTATTTTATTTTTTCCATTACATGTAAAGATAGTTCTCAACTTTTGTTTATATAAGCTTTACAATTTCAGATTTTTCTCCCTCCCTTCCCTCCCTCCCCCCTCCCCTAGACAGCAGGTAATCTGATATAGGTTATATCTATATAGCTATATATCTATATATCTATATACATATACATATATCTATACACACACACACACACACACACATATATATATATATATATATATATATATATACACATAAAAAAACATGGTTAGATGCCACAGAGTAGGTGGCAATGCCTTAACTGTATATGTGTTGTAAAGGCCACTAGGACCTCTTGCATCCTTATCAAGGGAAGTGCTAACCTTCTCTCCTTTCATACAACAAGGGACATTAGATCTTAGAGGATGACAATTGGGTTTGCATCTGTCATATCTGATCTGGGCTGAGAGAAATACAGGGAGAAGTCAAATGGCTACTTGGAGCTCCTAGAGAGACATGACATCCCATGGTCATACCTTAAAAAAACATAGCATGGAGAAAGAGAAACCTTAGAGTTTCTGAGGACAAGGTTTGGCATTCTGGAGGAAATTCCTTTTATGCACCCCCCAACCCCACTCCCACCATCCCCCTAGGCATGAAAGAAGTAAGATTTGGCAGACAGTGACAAAGTAAGAGAATTACAGAGAGCCACAGCTCAGTATCCAGTAACCAATAAACATTTCCAGTTGGATTTTTGCTTATTCCCCTATCCCACCATTCCAAAAAAAACTAATGGGTTTTTAGGGGCAGCTAGGTGGTGCAGTGGATAAAGCACTGGCCTTAGATTCAGGAGGACCTGAGTTCAAATCCAGCCTCAGACACTCGACACTAGCTGTGTGACCCTGGGCAAGTCACTTAACCCTCATTGCCCTGCCCCGCTCCCCCACACAAAAAACTAATGGGTTTTGTAATAGACATGAATCAAAAGAAAAGTCTTCAGTACTTGGCCATAACTTTCTGAGAGATGCAAAAACTGAGGGAGTCTTAAAGGGACACGGTTTTTTTTTCTCTCACCCTGAAAGAAGAAAATCTCACGAACAAATATGAAAAGTTGAAAGAAGATAATGAGCATGTGATTTGATTTAGGAAGTTAGTGAAGCAATTATAGGAGACTAGAGACTAAGAGGTTTTGAAGTAGCCTGACTGGGCCGCCCCCAAATCTCCATGTCCTCTAGATGCCACATGGGATAGTGTGAAGCACTGAGGAGGGCCTATCTGAGCTACCAGTTCATGCCAACTTTCCATTCAAGAGAAGAGGAACCTGGAAAAATGTCTATCTCTCTGCTCCTTCTCACTTTCTAAGAGAGCATATATTAAATCTAACCTTTAAAAAACTCCTGTTCTTTAAATTTTGTTCCCAATTTCTGTTTTAATAGTAGTAATGCTGGATGAGTGGGATGCTCTCAGAAAAACCTGGAAAGACTTACATGAGCTGATGCAAAGTGAAATGTACTATGTACAAAGTAACAACAATATTGTAAGATGATCAGCTGTGAATGGCTTGGCTTTACTCAGCAATACAATGATCTGAGACAACTCTGAAGAACTTATGATGAAAAATACTATCCATTCCCAGACAAAGAACTGATGGTGTCTGAATACAGATTGAAGCATATTTTTTTTACTTTATTTTTCTTGAGGTTTTTTTGTCTGTTTTCTTTCACAACATAATATGGAAATGTTTTGCATGACTAAACATATATAACTTATACTGGATTACTTGCCTTCTTAAAGGGAGTGGGGTGGGAGGGACGAAGGAAGACAATTGGAACAAAAAGTTTTTTAAATGGATTTTAAAAATTGTTTTTACATGTAATTGGGGAAAAATAGAATTCTAAATAAACAAAAAAGTAATGGTGGCTTAAAGATGTGATTAATCACAGCTGCTTTGGTTTGCATGTTTCATTATTTGTGAATAAGGAATTGCTTAAGAGAGAGCAGCAGTAGCTGGCATATGTAGAGTTGAAAGGGACCAAGGACACGAACCCTTCTTGTTTCAAGATTTTTGTTTTGTTTTATGCTGGCATCTAGTAAGTAGGAAGAATTTTACTGTTATATTTTGTAAACTTCCCAGATCAGGGTAAAGAATACATGAATCTTGGGGCAGCTAGGTGGTGCAGTGGATAGAGCACCGGCCCTGGATTCAGGAGGACCTGAGTTCAAATCCGACCTCAGACACTTAACACCTAACACTTAACTAGCTGTGTGACCCTGGGCAAGTCACTTAACCCCAATTGCCTTAAAAAAAAAAAAGAATACATGAATCTTTAGGCAAATTGCCAGTTGAAAGTAGTTTGGCTCTCTCGTGGCTGCAAAGCTGAGATATTAAGTCATACAGTCCTCATTATTTTCAGCCATTCATGGTCAGATATCCCTCTGTAAGGATGGAGCCAAGGACAGTGGCTCAGGGATTGGAAATGCCAAATGGGAGAAGAGAAATGACTGAACAAGACAGGTGCTGCACACATTCCAAGAGTAAGGGCCAGAGGAGAGGGAGTGAGAACCCTATATAGTACTCTGGCAACTTTATCTTTCCCCCTTATATATAAAACAAGTCCTCAGAAACATATAACTACATTGCAGGAATCTCTGCCTTGGGCCCAGGAGATTTCAGGACATAGTACAGAAGACTCTCTGGGATCCTCAGTCAACTTCCACATGGAAGTGACCACCACTGAAAACAGTCTTATTTTGAAGGAGACAATGAGAGGGCAGAAGGATACAGGGAACAGGAAAGTTGAGGGCATCATTTGAGGTAGCCTTTCTAGGAGAATTTGGTTGAAGGGAAGTGGGATGAAGGTTAAAAGGGCAGGACCCCAGCAAATAGTTAAGGGGATATGACAAGATGACCAGCCCAAATTTCCCTCTCAGTCTCCCTCAGGCCTGGGATGCTTCTTTCTGCTGGGAAATAGACATCTTGACTCCTTGAGTCCTTCCACCCACCAGCCCTATATTTCAATGTTCTCATTTCCCATGACTCAGTGAACCTAATGATCTCAGTGCTAGTTCTGGAAATACTCTGGGAATTAACCAACCTGAAGGAAGATGGAAATATTCCAGGGAGACCCAACCCTACCCTGTACCCCAACTCCCAAATACTTTCCATAGCTTTTCTGGTCCTCCCATTCTTTCCAAATTACTTAAGTAATCTCCTCTTAGGGCAGGGAGTTCTTAACAAAGGTCTATGAATTTGTTTTTTGAAGAATATTTTGATAACTGTGTTTCAATAGAATTGTTTTCCTTTGCAAGCCTATGTGTTTTGTTTTATGCTTTTAAAAGCATTATTCTGAAAAAGGCTTCTCCAGACTGCCTTTTCCATCAGACACAAAAAAAGGTTAAGAACTCCTGAAACCCCACCCCACCCCTGCCCCGGTAGGGAATGAAAATAGATACTAACAGATCTCTGTCTTTACAGGGCATTTCCAGGTGCACAGCCTTGGCAGGGATAAAGGGTTTACCTATTGGCACAGGACAAGAACAGCACTCCTCTCTTTCTGCTGTTGTACCTTTCCTCAAGTAGCTGGCAGAGTTGGAGGCTTGAGTTATCAGTAGGACAAGAGGGAAAGAGATGTGAATGTAGGACACGGAGGGAAGGGAGAAGGGTACCATAAGTGTACAGATGATTGCTTATGAAGAACTGAGGAATGGAGGGATTAGAGCTCCTGGTGAAGCTGAACTCATTTAGGAGTCATAAGATAGAAGGAAAGATGGAGTGATAAAATATTATGATCAGACAAAGGAATCTGGGACTTCTGAACATAGAAGTTGAACACTTGTGAGTGATGGCATGATTAAAAAAACCCATTTAATTCAATGTACAAAACTCTAAGCAAAAACAGCTTTTTAGAAGTAGAATACTAAGTCGTTAACCTGTGTTCTTTTACCAAATGAAAATTCTTTAGTACTAATAAACTGAATGGAAATACCCCCTAGGACGTTTAAACCTGTCCATCAGAAATCTACAATTTAGTGTGAATTTATTTAATCATGTTGCTTTCTCCAAATGTTTGTCTGAAATCACAGCAAAGATTCATGCTTGGGCTTGGGAGGGGAGTTGGGAAACAGATATACTGAAGGGTCGTAGAGAATTTGCAAAGGAAACTAGGTGTCTAGAGGTTGAAAAAGAGGGAGAGGAGGGTCCCAGAAGTGAAGGAAGGAAACAAAGATAAGCTCTTTTATTTTCAGTGATGCCTTAGGACCATGGAGGTACAGAATCAAGGAATGCCAAGGCCTTAAAGGGACCTTAGAAGACATGTTATCCAGCCTCTTCATTTTATAGATAAGGAAACAGTCTTCTAGAAGGGTTTTGCCCAAAGTCACACAGAGATTACTTAGTCAATCAAGGATTCATATGGAGCTTTTCTGACTTCCTCCAAAAGTTATCTTCTATCACAAAGTGCTACCTGGCTAGGGAATTCTCTCAAGGGGTATTAGGATTTTTAATAGGATAATTCTTAAAGTTTGAAAAAAAACAAAGAACTTCAGGCAATGTGGCAGGTTGGTGGGAGATATTTGGGGACAAAGATGCCAAACACCCCCTCAAATCATGGACCTGTTCTGTTGTTGTTTAGTCATTTCAATTGTGTCCAACTCTTCGTGACCCCAAATGGGGTTTTCTTGGCAAAAAATACTGGAGTGGTTTGCCATTTCCTTCTCCATCTCATTTTACAGATGAGGAACTTGAGGTAAACTGGGTCAAGTGACTTTCCTAGGGTCATACAGCTAGTAAGTGTCTGAGCCTGGATTTGAACTCATGAAGATGAGTTTTCCTGATTCCAAGTTCTATCCACAGAATCACCTAGCTGTTCTACGTTCTCTTTAAACATGACCAACTCTGATCAGTGCCTTCTACTGTTGTTCAACATATATTTATAGGTTGATCTCATTCATTAATTTGCCTCAATCCACTAGAACCCACATCGATTTCCCTTTTGTAAATCTCTCTTTGCCCCTTAAAAGTCATTCAGACCCACAGATTTTTAGAGAGCCAGAAGGGGTTGTAGAAATCATAGGTCTTACAGCTGGCAGAGACTTTAGAGATGAGAGAACAAATGAGGCTCAGAAAGTTAAATGTGGTCATTTACCCAAGGATCCCTTGGGGCTTCCATTTCATCATCTGTAAAATGGGGTGGGGGTGGGAATAGACTAGATGGATTTTGAGGTCCCCAGCTCTAGCTCCTATGTGGCAGAGCTGGGACTGAAATGCAGGTCTTCTAAATTCTCTTCCAATAAGCTCTGCAGCTTCTCTAAATGACCTCCTACGTGGCCTGGTTCTCAATAACATCTTCATGGAAACTTTCACAGCAATGGAGATATAATTAAGTCTTGATTAACAAGGACTTACCAAATTTCAAAAGAAAACCTGAATTCATAAAAACACACACATCCATTGTGAGCTAAATAAAACCAAATAGAAAACCGAAGAAAAGAAATATGGGGAAAAGCTGACAACCAAGTGAAATTTTTAAAAATCTCAAACAATGAAGCTTTTTGTTGGTACGAAGATTAGATTTTAAAATAGGAGGATTCAAATTAGAATTCGAAATAAAGAGATTAGAATTTTTAAAGGAGGAAAAACAGTTCCATAGGGTTCATTTTTCAGGGTCATGGTATATACTTAATCAAGCTCTGCTCCCAATTTAATTTTTCTCCCCCTTCATGAAATGCAATCTTCTGTTTCTCTCTTCAGAATTAACTGGCTGTGGAATACTGACCTCAATTCTCACTCCCCGATTGGGCTGAATGCACTCATCTGAGCTAGCCAGTCCCAACCTGTGCCTGCTGATGAATGAACTAGCTGGCAGGATCAGACAAATCGATCCTCATTTGATTCTTAGAAAGTTAACAGAAGTCTCTCATGGTGGAGAAAGAAATGGAAAGGTACGAATAGTGTCTGCATGTCTCTAACATTTCCCTCCTAGTTATGATTCTTTTGAGTTTAATAAAAAATATCCCTCTCCTAACCCTGCTGTGTAAGCCCTCAATTGTGAGGATGGTGAGGAATGCCTCTGAAAGTTGCCAGGGAAGGAGCAACAAAGCACAGTCCAAGGATGCTAGTGGAGGAGAATCCTGCCCCTCCTCATTCTGGTTAGATACACAGCCAGGATGGTAATGTTAAGTTATAGAGGACAAACGACTCTCTGAGGGAGTCAGCCCCAGAGGTGGAAGAGTACTTATGATTCTCTTCCTTATACTGGCTATTAGGACAGTTACCAAACTTAATTATGATGCTTCAGGAAAAATACTCATGCAGCCAAACAGAGGAAAATTAATTTTAATGCTGTATCATCAGATTGAGCAGCTAAATGGAGTGGTTGATAGAGCACTGGGCCTGGGATCAGGAAGACTCATCTTTGGGAGTTCAAATCTGGCTTCAGACACTTACTAGCTGTGTGACCCTGGGTAAATCACTTAAACCTGTTTGCCTCAGTTTCCTCATCTGTAAAATGAGTTGGAGAAGGAAATGGCAAATCACTCCAGTATCTTTGCTAAGAAAACCCCAAAATGGGGCCATGAAGTTGGACACGACTGAAACGACTCAACAACAAAATCATTTGGTTTTTAATATTAACCTGTGATAGTCCCTTCTCTGTCAAAAGGACATCTAGCTGAGGAATGTCATCACATGCCCGCCCCTCCCAAGGGAGAAGGACTGGGCCTTTCTATTTGTCCTATGAACAGAAACTAAACTGAGCTGGTTAACACTACCAAGAGCTACTCCAGTGACCTTGTTCCCTTCATTAGAGTTTGGGGCAATCTGGCTCCCAAAGGAGAAACTAATCCAGAATAGAATGGTTCTCCTTGCCCAGATTGCCAGAGGCTGCTCAATTTCCTCAGCTATGCCTCAAGTGACCTCCCCCCACCACCTCAAGAATGAAGTAATGGGAGGGGCAGCTAGATGGCACAGTGGATAAAGCACCAGCCCTGGATTCAGGAAGATCTGAGTTCAAATTCGGCCTCGGACACTTAACACTTACTAGCTGTGTGATCCTGGACAAGTCACTTTACCCCAACTGTCTCACTTAAAAAAAAAAAAAATGAAGTAATGGGGAGGGAGCTCTTACCTCACCTCCTCATTAAATATCCACCAATCAGGGTTGCCATTCACTTCTCAGGGGAGGTCCCTAGCAGAAGAGAAATAGAGACTTTATCTTTGATCATTGAAAGAGATCACTGACCATCAGCTTGCTGATTATTGGCCGGCCTAATTAATAAATTGATTTTTAATACCTGGAACGTTGTCTCTTGGAATTTTATTCATGGCAAAACAAGGCATATTCCTGGAATGCTTATGATAAATGATTTCTATGTAATTGCAAAATATATTGTTCTGTGTAGTAAGTAATGTGTTTTTACTATGCAGTATGCTATTGTTGTATTGTGCTTCGTGGCTATCTGGTTGATAACAAGCAATTATACAATGCTTTGAGTGCACTCTTTCTATATGTTTCTTTGATTTGTATATTCCGATATGCAATATACAGTTGAAAGAATCTTAGCTTTGTAGTAAAAGGACCTAAGTTCAAATCCTCAATCTGATATTTACTACCTATAGTGACCTTGCTAACTGTAAGTGGTGGCCTTGCTACTTGTAAGTAGTGACCTTGGACAACTTCCCTCTTGCCTGGTTTCCTTATCTGTAAAATGAAGAGGTCAGTATAGATGGCCAGTAAGGCAAGGCTTCCAGTTTTCAGTTTATGAGCTTGTGTCATTGCTATATACATAAATGCCATGTTCCTGAATATATTTGGTCGTAGTGTGCAACTGTTATACATGCTCTGTCGTATATTTCATAAGACATATTTTTCTTTTATATATGCAACATTACATATGTTATGATTATGTATAATGGGTTACATTTGTTGGATATTTTATGGCAACACTATATATAATTCTACTGTGAAATCATGTATTTATTAGCTTCCTTCACATACATTGTATTATAGCTAATGGTAGCAAAACTGTGTTAACTATGTTGGCTTTGGTGACCAGACTAACAAGAGTAACTACGGTAATTTTGAAAACTGTGGTGGGGCAGCTAGGTGGTGCAGTGGATAAACATTGGCCCTGGATTCAGGAGGACCTGAGTTCAAGCTGGCCTCAGACACTTGACATTTACTAGTTGTGTGACCCTGGGCAAGTCACTTAACCCCCATTGCCCTGCAAAAACCAAAACCAAAACAAAACAAAAACTGTGATGTGATGATTTCTACAAATCTGTGATAAATGTGTGAAACTTGGTACACTGTGGGGTCACAAATATCTTGGAGTATTGCCTGTGATATGCTGGAACTGCAAAATCTTTGCAGGAAGGAAAGTAAAGGGTGGGACTCTGAGATGCTTTGAGGCTGTATATTTATACATAATAAAGACAAGAATGTGAAAAAAGGTGGTAGGCAAAGCCTGAAGCTGCTCCACCTGTGGGGTTTTTTGCTGTTCAGTCTTTCAGTCATGTCTGACTCTTCATGACCCCAATTGGGGTTTTCTTGGCAAAAGTATTGGAGTAATTTACCACCCTTCTCCAGATCATTTTACAGATGGAGAACTGAGGCAAAGATAGTTAAGTGATTTGCCCGAGGTCACATAGCAAGTAAGATTTGAACTCAGGTAGATGACTTCCTGACCTCAGGCCCCACACTTTAACCACTTCTTTACCTAGCTGCCTTTTATAGGGATTGGATTCTTTGTTTTCCTCCCTCACATTCATTTGGATGGGAGAACAAAGAATCTGGGATTTGGGGGGGAAAAAAAAAACACTGGAAGAGGGAGATACTTCAGACCCAGAGAAATTTTAGCAATTTATTGAAAGGGCATCCTTTAAGATGCAATTTAGGGGATAGAGCACCGGCCCAGGAATCAGGAGTACCTGAGTTCAAATCCGGCCTCAGACACTTAACACTTACTAGCTGTGTGACCCTGGGAAAGTCGCTTAACCCCAATTGCCTCACTAAAAAAAAAAAAAAAGAATTAAAAAAAAAAGATGCAATTTAGCAATCTGACATTAAGCAGGGAGGGCTTTCTAAGTCCTGCCTAGGTCAGGCAGAGACTTCAGATAGAGCCTTGATGAACAGAAATGGAGGTTAAGAAACAAATAAAGTCTACCACATATTTCATGATCTTGGCACTTGAAGCACAGAATTTCCTTTTGTCAGTTTCCTTTTGTTGTTTTTGTCAGTTTTCCTCTTGTCTGTTAGGCTCCAAGAATGGCCTGAGTCCTCTTAAGAAAAAAGCCCCCAAGGATCTTTCCCTAGTCAGATGACTGGGTGTGTCAGGGTCTGACATTTCTTTCTTTTTTTTCCCAAAAAAGTATCTTATTATTTTCCAGTTACATGTAGAGATAGTTTTCAACATTTTTTTTTTTAATTTTAGTGAGTCAATTGGGGTTAAATGACTTGCCCAGAGTCACACAGCTAGTAAGTGTTAAGTTTCTGAGGTCGGATTTGAACTCAGGTCCTCCTGAATCCAGGGCCGATACTCTATCCACTGCGCCACCTAGCTGCCCCTCAACATTTGTTTTTATGAGAGTTCTAGTTTCAAATTTTTCTCCCTCCCCCCTCCCCAAGACAGGAAGCAATCTGATTTAGGTTATATATGTACAATCATATTAAACATATTTCTACATTAGGCTCTGACATTTCTAAAAGAGCTGTAACTAAAGAGATGATAGAAACCACCTCTCTATGGTTTATAAATGAGCTTGGAACTTTAAGATGCTGTTTCTCTTGGCTCCTCTACCATATCCATCCACTTAGAAGGGAGAACTAATGTTTGCTGAGTCACTTTTTTTCTGTTCTCTGATGGCCTTCCTCTGGTGACCACTGATTCATATTAATTAAGCTTTTCTTAGAAATGGTGATAAGCAGATTCACTTCCCATTTTTCAGAGTTAACAGATTGTTTTAAATCAAGTTGGTTTGGGAGTTATTGACTAGGCATTGGCCATGGTTATCTTCTCATCTTTAGCCTTCCCTCTAATTTGGTGCACATAGATAAGATGATTCAGAAATACCCAAGGTAGCGATATCCATTCCTATTTCTTAATATATAGTCAATTTATTTTTTTGTTATGTTTTTCAGTGTATATCATGTCCAAATTTTGGCTCAGGATAAGGAAAAAAGTTTCTAACAATTAAAGTTCTCTAAAAATGAATGAGTTACTTACTATGGGAGATGATGAATATTTCATCCCTTGAAATAGAGGCTGGACGAGCACTTGTTGAGGATATTGTAGAGAGTATGAAAGCTTTGGGTAGGGGGTTAAACTAGATGATCTCCAAGGTTCCTTTTAGCACTGAAATTAAATTATTATAAGGAAAACTTACTCTTCTTGCCCATAAGATACAATTTGTGTCCAATGAACTCAGGGTAAGTGGGTAAGTGGGCTCTAATTCCTTGGCTGTTACCGCCCCAAAAATAGTTTCCACTAAACTGGGAGGTTAAATTGACTCTCTCTCTCTCTCTCTCTCTCTCTCTCTCTCTCTCTCTCTCTCTCTCTCTCTCTCTCTTCTTCCCTTCCTCTTCCTCTGTACTTATTCTGCCAAGCCCTGTCCTTGGAGAATAATTATGCCCTAGACAATAAGTACCTCAAACATCTACATTAGAAATTGCATTCAAGACTCAAGAAGAACAAATATAAAAGCTTATAAAACACACCAATGTTGGGAAACAATGGGGGAATGGGGTGCCCCGCAAACCACTGGGGTATTTGGATTCATGGAGAAGAAGAGGCTAGACCGTAAGAAGTATTCACTTTTCAGAAGTCAAGCTGTTCCAGTGGAAAGGGTTAGGGCAAAGTAGAAAGACTGTTTGTTGTAATTTCTTAACTCAGTATCTAGGTAGGTGGTAGATGCTTATCTCACTGATACTGTCACTAATTCTGGATGTGATGTGGGTCCTAAGGCCGGTCAGAGCACAAGCAGGTTGTCCTGGTTAGACTGATTTGGAGAAGGGTGTCATAAGAATGACATCATGAGTGGTGGTGGTGGTAGCAGACAGAAGAGGAAGATGGCCCACATGCAGCTAGAGCAAGAGACACTATGGTTTTTCCCTTCAAATTGCCAAAGTCCAGCAGGTTGTGCTTCTCTCCCCTCCCCCCCCCCCCGCCCCACCCCACCCTGCATTTCCCTCCTTTTCCTCTTGAGGGTCACAGTTGCTTTCGGAAAGAGAGTGTACTCCATACTCAGGTTGTTGGGGGGACGGAAACAAGTCTGCACTGTTGGACAAAGCCCCAGCATACTCATGCTAGTTATGGGTCTGGTAAATGGCAGCAAGAGGCACAGGAAGTAAAGTTTCCTTACATGCTGAAAATCTTCCCTTTCCCCATAAGGGGAAAGGAAAGAACATTTCTCTCTCCTATATCTTCTTTCTTGAACTTTCCCCAAAGAATCCCCCAAAGCAGTCTGCCAAAGGTCTGGCCATGAACAGGTACACAGGTTTCCCTTCTGTACTACTAATAAGTTTAAAAAGAGAAATGGAGAGTGGGAACTGAAGTGCTACACCTTCCAAAGGGAGTCAAAGATTGCTTCTAAGAAAACAGGAATCCTAGCACCTTGATCCTACTTCCAAAGGGGTTCACTGTGGTTGGTCTGATCTCAAAGGATGTTAACATACCCTGCTGCATCCTATGTGGCCAACATCTGCCATCTGATATTGAAGAGAGGTGCTAGATTGGGTATCCGAGCTCTCTTTGGTAAGTTCCCTGCCTTTTGGCTACCTTCTCTCTAGCTACAAGAAACTGTCAGAAGAATTTCTCTCCTACCCTGTGCAACTTGTTAACTCAACTCACTAAGAACTTCCAAATTTATTTCTATGTCTTGCTTTAAACTTTCATCAAAAGTAAAATAATTTGTATGAGTCCAGGTCAGGGATAAAGAAAGACCAAAGAGGGCAGGGGTAGGGTGTCTAGTTTTTTCTATGGTAATATTCCCCTTACCCAGCCTCCTGGTGCTGCTGTTTTTGATGGAATGAGAACATGGAACTAGGAGATCACTAATGAGGAATTGTTACTTCTGGAGATCCAGGCCTTTGTGAGAGTCAAAAGTAACATGGCAAAAACTTTCCTTTTGGTTAGTTCCCCTTACCTGGGGATAAGAGTTTCCATTAAGCCTTGGGGTTCAAACCACCAGATTCTAGATTCTGTCCTTTCTCCCCTTCCATTTCCTCTGTTCCAGGGAGAGACTGTTTCTAGGACAATGTTAAAGACCTGATTGCCTACCAGCCAATTTTAATGGAAGCACTGAAACACAGTGGATACATTTTCTAATGCTATCCCCATCATTTCATGTTTCAGTGGGACCCCCAAATTGGCATGTGGCATTTTTCATCTGAAATTCCCTTACAACATGGTACAATCCATTTATAATCTTCTCACCAGAGATGTGTTCCACAAGAACCCCCTCCCTACACACACAACCCATACTGCATGGGATATGGCAATTGAAAGGCCCCTCGGTGTGTGACATACTCCAATCAGATAACCCTCTCTCTAATTTTCATAACATACTGAATCGCAAACTTACTCTTTTCCCCTCACAAGATAGTGTATTCCGACAAGACATCCCATCATAATACGGCATGTACCAGTGGTGGTATCTTTAACCGAGTCATTTATGCCCATACAAGAAGAAGCAGTTAGGAATATAGCTGTACCACCTGAGGAAAGGATAGGAATTTGGCCCCTGCTACAAGGGAAACCATTTGCATTCCCATTTTTTGCTTGGCAGAATTAGGACAAAGGGATAAATAAGGGAATACTGATAAGAGGGGAATGGAGAGTCTCATTTCAAGTTTCTGGCCTAATAATCTCTCCAGGATCCCAGCATAGTCTACAGGTGAGTCTCCTTCTCCAAAGTCATCAGTCCCTCTTTAGCCGGAGAAGGTGAATAACCCAGGCTATGAACACCATTGGAACGCTGCTTGGGCTGCGGCAGATCCAAGGCTGGGGAGATAAGTTGTCGAAAGCGCTGTGGAGAAAACAGACAAGATGGAGGAGGGTAAAGAGGAAAACATTCTTAAAATCAGCCAGTCTGGTGTAAAAGTCAATGGATCAGTGAAATCTCCTTTCTCTTCCTACAACTTGCTGGATCAGTGGAGATCAGTCCATTGCCTGATATATGAACATGAGATAAGTGGAAATGACCTGGCACCTCATTCATTCACATTATGGTACATTCCAATGAAAAATGTCTTCACCCTTACCGTATGGTGCATTTCAATGAGTCTCTTTCACACATGTGCACACAGGTACATTCACAACACAGTGCCTCCAGTAGGACTCTCTCCCCTACTTACAAAATGCATCCTAAAAGAACCCCACTCATAATGTGAGATATGTCAGAGGGTGCCTCTTAGTTTTACACCATGATAGCATCCTTTTAGCATGAACTCTCAGGTCCCATATTTTGTTCCCTGTATGACTCCTCTCCGCAGTCCTTTTCTATCACCTTTCCCATCTTCCACCTCCTTCTCCTATCCTCTTACCTTCTTGAAAGAGCCTTGGATCTTCAGTAAGGCTATAATGAAGAAGAGTGGGACACAGACCATGGAAGAGAGTGCCAGCATCCAGCCAATTGAGTATCCCCAGGGTGGGTATACATAGACATTATTATATTTGAGCGGTGTGTACTCGATCAGGGAGAACAGAAATGTGGCCTGGGTAAAAGAAGAAGGTACAGTAATGGTTAGGAGGATGGCCCGTGACAAACCATTCACATTCATTTGAGAGTTGTACTTCCGAAGCCATCTAGACCAACCCATACACAAAAGAACTCATTATAACATACCTCTTTTCACAGGCTAACTCCTCAAATACTTGAAATCAACTCTCACATCTCCCCTGAATTTTCTCCAGGCCAAACATGCTCATTTCCTGCAACCAATCTTCATATGTCATGGACAAACCATTTGTAGCCTTGGATGCCCTTATCTGGGTATCCTCTAGTTTATCAATGTCCTATTGGAGGCATGGTGCCCAGAACTGAGCACCCTACTCCAGATGTGGTCTCATGAAGACAGAATGCCATGGGAAGATCCCCTCCCTTTTTCTGAAAGCTATACCTCTCTTCATGCAGCCCAAGATTAGTAGCCAAAGCACATATTGAGCTTGCAGTCCACTAAAAAACCTAGGATGTTTTGGTTTTTTTCAGAATAATTGTTCTCTAGCCATACTTCTTATACTTAAAGTTGATCTTTTCATATCCAAGTGCAAGTCTTTATTTATTGAATTTTGTCTTATCAGATTCAGCCTAGTGCCTGACGGTCATCTGGTGTGTTAGCTATCTTTCTCAGTTTTGGGTCATCTGCAAATACAATAAGCATGTTTTCATCCAAGTCATTGATAACATTAAACAGTATGGAATCAAGCACAGACCCCTGGAGTACTCCAGGAGAGACCTCCTGCCATCCTGACACTGAACCACTAACAACTACTTTGATATTAACAGTTACTGACCATTCAATCAGTTCTGAATCCATTGGGTTGTATTATCTTCTAATCTAGACCTCTCTATTTTCTCCACAAGAATAGTATGAGATAGCTTATAAAAAGTTTTACTAAAATGATCAACCACATCTCCACAGGACCAATCATGAAGCGCACTACCTCCCTCCTGGACTTACGATGCAGAATGAGACATATCTAGGGGCATGGAAATGTGTGGATTTGTTTTGCTTTACCGTGCTTATTGGTTACAAGGATTGTATCTTGTTTCTTTGTTTGGTGAGGAGATTTAGGAAAAAGAGGAAAACTAGAAAAATGTTACCAAAAAAAGAGAAAGAAATCAAAGCATTTTTTAAAAAAATACACCAAAAAACCTAAAAGGAAGTCCAGAGGGAAATACAGACAAGCAGGACAACTTTCAAAGTAACACACCAGATAAAGAAATATATGAAATAAATATATACATGTATATACATATATGTGTACATTTATATACACATACATGTATACATATTTAAAACAAGCTGTATGTAATTCACAGGTTTCACATATAATCCTCTCTTTCTATCCTAGCTCATAGTTGGAAGCATTCTCTTTTTCTGTGTCTATTAACTTCAAATAAAAAAATTTAAGCTTTGATAAAATCTAGGTGAATTATATCTATAGGATTCCTTCATCTGTTAGTTTAGCAATTCTATCAAAAAGGGAAATAAGTCAGTCTGGTATGACCGTGATGAAGACATACTGGATCTTTGTAATCATCACTTCCTTTTCTAGATGTTGGCCAAGTAATAATCCTTTCATGATCCTTTCAAGAGTTTTTCCAGGAACCAAAATCAAGCTCAATGGCATATAATTTGTGGGCTCTGTTCTCCTTCCTCCTTTCTTCTCTCCCTTTCCTTCTTTTCAAAGCTAGGACATTTGTCCATTTCCAATCATGCCATCCCTCTTCTGTTTTCCATGATCTTTCAAATATCATTAACAGAAGCTGGGCAATAACATTTGCCAGTTCTTTTAGGACCTGAGCATGTAGTTCATTTGGTCTAAGTGATTTGAATTAATCAAGGACTTCTAAGGGCTCTCTTACTATCTCCTTACTTATCTTGAGTATCATTTTCCTGTTAGTCATTTTGATGCTATTTCCCGTGCAAAGGTCATTATTCTTTGCAGAGAAAGCATAAACAAAATAAGAATTGAGCAGCTCTGCTTTTATCTCAGTTGTCAGTTATCATTTTCCTATTCATCCCCAGCAAAGGTCCTAACCCATCTTTTATCCTTGTCCTTCCCTCAACATAGCGTAAAATGCTTGTTGTTCTCTTCCCTCAATTCATTCTCAGTTTTAGCTTTACTAAAACAACTGGACCTTGCTACACTCATATCCATTATTTTACCTGACATTTCTTCCATCTTTTGTACAAAGCTACCCTCTCTATTCCCCTTTCCCATCTTTTAATTTATCCTAGTTATTTTAGGCATACCTATCAAAAGTCAAGGACCAGTCAGGAGTTTCATTCCACTAAGGATGAGATGATACCTATGAGGTCAAATTTGTCACCTTGTGGTAAGACATATAGTTGTTGTTGCTTGTTGCCTAAAATTGGAGCATTTGTGGAGAAACATTTGAGAATATAGAGTTTTACTGTTGGTTCCTTTCTTGATTTTTTTATCCCCTGTGAATTTCTGATTCTCTCAACAGTCATTATTTTTGTTGATGCCTACTCTTTATAATATCTAACCTTAGGGATATATGTAGGAAGTCTTCTCATGTTCCCAACCTTTTTTGGTTAAAGCCCTTTTGATTAGATTTACAAGATGTCTGTCAATAGCCTGTGTTAGATGTATTTGTCCAGGAATCTGTCAACCTTGTAAGCTGGGAGCCAGGAATCCAAGTTGCATTCTCAGATACCATCTTCTTGGTCAGCTGTTCACTTCCCAATTTAACTTTTTTTCTTTCTGCATTCCTTGGCTTCAATGGGCAACAGTAAAGAAAATACAATCTTTATGCGTATGGTCTTCAGTTTCTTGCTCAAGACTTCATAGTCAGTGGCAATACATTTTGGTACCTTCTGGTAATACCATTTTTGCCCACATGAATCATTAATGTGAGTATTTGTCATCCATTTTGATAAGTCTTGGGAGGTTCTCTGTTATTCTCAGTCCCAACCCTGCCCATCCTCTACTTTTCTGTGCTGCCAAGATATGGCAAAGATTAAAATACAAGAAACCTTGGAAATATGGAGGGATAGAGCCTGAGCATGGGAATGAGTCTGGAGCTCTCTTCAAAATGCAAAAAATAAATAAATAAATTCAGAATCATTGAATTTTTAAACATTATTTATGACGTTATTTAGTCTATTCTACTTCCAAGCAGATATGTACCTAATTATATTCTACCATCAAGTATGTTAATGTCTCCACCCACAAAGGTGACCTTTATTAAGGCATTTGAAGGATCAACACAAGTCAGATGGAAGGCTCTCCCGGACATAACTGTAAACAGATGGCAAATCCAACAGGGATTGGAAGAGGTAAATCTCTTTTGAGGGGAGTAGGGGTTGGAGAGCAGGGTAAGAGAATCAGTAAGTCCTTAACTTTACATCAATGACAGGAATAAGGAATGGAGGAGATATGAGGGAAGGGGAAATAGTGGGATAAAGTAGAAAGAATGCAATACTAGGAGTCAGGAACATATCAGCTCCAATACTTACTTGTTATATGGACTTTGGTAAGTCTATATAAGTCTCTCTAAGACTCATTTTCCTTATCTAAGTAATGGAGTTATATTTGTATACTCTATAAAGATAGTAAAAGTACTTGTAAAAGTACAAGGCTTTTGTGAGGAATTTGCTTTACAAATCTTAAAGTCCTATAAAAATGTGAGTTATTAAGATTGACTACATAGAAGCATACTAAGTCCCTCTCCTACCCCATTCCTAAAAGTCACTTGTATAATATTAATTTAGTGTCCTTAGTTAAAATATACATAAGGTCCCCAAACCTTATGTATACTTAATCTAAATCCCATGGAAACAATTTCACTCACTGAAATTCTTTTTCCTTCATTCTGATCAAATATCTAATTAGTCTTCCTTTTTTTAAAAAAAAATCAAGTTTAGGAAGAAACTAGAAAATACATGTAACTAAGATAAGATAGAGGGAATGTTCCTGTTATTAACCAAACAAAATTACCTTGGTTTTGGTTATACTCTGGACAAGACCTTTGGTTTCCAGAAAGAGTTCATCTCCAAGAATGGACCTCCCAACTTGGCTATTGTTCTGTTTGATGAATCAAAAACTCTAAACTGAACTTTCTGTTTGTAAAATATTGATTTTGTTTCTGAATACTATAAAATAAAGGAAGATTTTACCTGGATAGGAATAAACAAGGGAAACTATCAATGAATACTCCCTCTAAGCAGTAAAATGTATAAATATGTATAATATTCACATGTGTTATATATGTATGTATACCTGCTAATATATTCAGGCGATAGTTACACATATCATGTATGTATATTAATATATCCATCATTGCAATATATATGTAGTAATACTGTATATAAAATAATATAATATATGTGTGTGTGTATATATATATGGATGGATGGATGGATGGAGCGGAAGAGAGAGAGAGAGAGTATCCGACAGATTTGAAGTCAAGAAACACAGAGTACTAAGTTTTCCCTGTCACAAAGAATACAAAAAAAAGGGGGAGAAAAGGACCTTAAGAATGATGGGGAGGGGCAGCTAGGTGGCGCAGTGGATAGAGCACCGGCCCTGGAGTCGGGAGGACCTGAGTTCAAATCCGGCCTCAGACGCTTAACACTTACTAGCTGTGTGACCCTGGGCAAGTCACCTAACCCCAATTGCCTCACTAAAAAAAAAAAAAGAATGATGGGGAAAGATAGGCACAGAGGTAAAGACAAAGGTATTTAAACAAGTGAAAAGAGAAATATACATAAGATAGCAAGGGTGATAAGATTGGGCCTGAATAAATTAAATAAGCATGAATTAAGTACCTATCATATGCATACTAGACAAAGAAAATAAAATATATGATTTAGATTTCCTTTTTCCCTGCTTCCCTAGGAGTTCTAATTTGGGAGAAAAGTAGCTGGATTGGAGTATAACATACCAGGCAAAGTCCAGGAGTTATGAAGAGCCAGCAGATCTTTACCAGTGGCCATGGCCGGTAGCCGATCATGTCTTCAATATTATCATAGAAACGGTCAGCTCCTGGAAAAGGGGAAATAGAGGTAGGTGAAAGAGAATGGGAATGAGAGAATGATGCTACCATATGCTAGAAAGGAACTGTAACAGTGATTCAGTGTTCCTCCCCATTTGGAGATGGGAGGCAGGAACAGGGAAGAAGAAAGAGTCTTCTTAAAATTATCATTGAAAGAAAAAGAAATGGGGAGGGTATGGAGGTCTATAAAAGTGAAGGTGAATCAATGTAATATAAAGCCCTGCAGTCACGAGAGATACAAGTTCAAATTTTACCTCTGACACTTACTATGTATGAACCCATGGGAAAGTCCTTTAACCTCCCATAGTCTTGGCTTCCTCCTCTGTAAAATGGTGAGGGTCAAAGAGATATAATGTATATTTAAAAAGTGCTTTGCAAACTTTAAAGCCCTATATAAACATCACTATTGTTTTTAAAGAGCTCCTGGTTTGTCATGCATTGAAAATCAGAAGAATAGGAAATCTATTCTCAACTCTGCTAGCAAGTAGCAGCATGATTGTGAACAAGTTGAGTGACTACTGTGTCCCAAGTCAGAACCCTTTGTGTGAGAATTAAGTATAGGTTCAATAAAAAAGTAGAACATAGCAGAGAGTACTAGACTTGGAGTTAAGAA
Source organism: Dromiciops gliroides (assembly GCF_019393635.1). NCBI lineage: Eukaryota > Metazoa > Chordata > Mammalia > Microbiotheria > Microbiotheriidae > Dromiciops > Dromiciops gliroides. The sequence goes on from NC_057865.1 coordinate 199,844,273, forward strand.
GACACAAGTTCAAGTCTCACCTCTCAATTCAATTTAAATAAGCGTTTTTAAAAATGCTTACTATATTCCAGGCACTCTGCTCAGCATTGGGAACTAACCATGTGATCTTGAGGAAGTTAACCTCTCTGAATCTCAGTTTCTTCATCTGTAAAATGGGGATATTAATAATCTGTAGTTGTTACCTAACCAGGTTGTCATTAGACTTAAATGAAATAGCTCACATAAGGATCTTTGCAAACTTTAAAATGCTACATAAATGTCAGCTCCTGCTAGTATCACTAATGATGGGGAAAACAATAATGTGATCTACTATTTGCCTAGAGACGCTGTGAGCTCTCATGGATGTGTCCAAGGAGAGGCTTGACAACCATTACTCAGGGATGATGTAGGACAAAGGTATCAAATGGGTACCTAGAGTGTGGCTTGAACCAGATTAAAAAACAGAATATTCTAACAGTCATTCCATCTATATTGATTATTAAGATACACTATATGTCAGGTACAAGACTAGAGATCCAAAGACAAAAGCAACAGTGCTTGCCCATATGCAGCTTACATTTCAACAGAAAGGGAAAGAAAATACGCATTTTTTAAAAAGTGATATAAAAATTGTGAGATTAAAATGTAATTGGGGAATATTGAACAAAATTAATTTTAAAAATTTTCATGCTGAACACATTTTAGTTTGTACTGCTAAACAGGACAAACAAAAGTAGGTATGTTATAGAGATTGGTCTATAGAATGATAAACATTTTGTATTTTTTTTAACATTAGATGAAATGAAATTTCTTTTAGTCATAGTATTTACTCTACCTGTAATGGCCCTCAAGAAGCTCTTGTGTAAAAAAAAAGATAAGATAAATGTAGTTCAGAGAAGGTTAAAATGAATTCAAAGCTAGCTTTGAATTAATTTTTTTAAATCCTGTGTTGAAAGCATAGCAGTAAAATGAGAATTTAAAGTGCTTGAATGCTGTTTTAAAAATAAGCAATTAAAAAAGATGAAATGTTTCAGTTTATGGTCTAATTAGACTGCTTTAGACTGTATCATGAATCTATAGCTTACAAAGGAAAAAAAAGTACCAATACTCTGTATTTAATAAACATTATTTCTATACTTCCATATGCATAACTCCATATGCTTTTATAATAGTCTCTGAAGGGTTAGGTTCAAAAGGGGGAATGTGTAACAATGAAACTGCTATTCCACATTTATTTCACTATATATAATTGAATGATGAAGTGGGGGGGGGGGATGATAAGTAATTTCCAAGAAAGTAATCCTTCTATAGAGCACTGACCCTGGAGTCAGGACGAGCTGAGTTCAAATCTGGCCTCAGACACTTGACACTTACTAGCTGTGTGACCCTGGGCAAGTCATTTAACCTCAATTGCCTCTCACACACACAAAAAAACCAGTAATCCTTCTGTCCTGAAAATCATAGAAGAAAAGTAGAGGAAATCTGGGCATATTCTGCCATGCAATGGAAATTTAGAGGAAGCTACCTTTTATTATATTAATATTTTTATTAAAATGTAATATAAGTAGCAATATAGAAACTAAACTTGATCAGTGAATTTTCACATTTAAAGGGATTAATTTCATCACAGAATATTTCAGTCATTCCATCTATAACAATCAATAAATTGAGACTTTGTTAAGGTACTAATATGGGTCAGATACTAGAGGAGAGATCCAAAGACAAAAGCAACAGTGCTTGCCCATATGCAGCTTACATTTCAATAGAAAGGAGAAGGAAATAAGTATTTTTTTTAAAAAGTGCTATAAAAGTTGTGAGTTGTTAAGATTAAATATCTAGTCACATACTAAGGTCCTTTCCTCATTTCTAGGTATTACTGTATAATATTAATTCAGTTTCCTTAGTTAAGTACTTGGCTCCCAAGTTTTTTTGTTTTGTTTTGGTTTTTTTGCAGGGCAATGGGGGTTAAGTGACTTGCCCAGGGTCACATCAGTAAGTATCAAGTGTCTGAGGCCGGATTTGAACTCAGGTACTTCTGAATCCAGGGCAAGTGCTTTATCCACTGCGCCACCTAGCTGCCCCCAGCTCCCCAGTTCTTAACCTTGTTGTTCAGTTGTTTTTCCATTTGTATCCAATTCTTGATGATTCCATTTGGGGTTTTCTCGGCAGAGACACTGGAATGGTTTGCTAATTCCTTCTCCAGCTATTTTCCAGATGAGGAACTGTGGCAAACAGGGTTAAATGACTTGTCCAGAGTCACACAGTTAATAAGTGTCTGAGATCAGATTTGAACTCAGGAAGATGAGTGTTCCTGACTCCACGTCTGCCACTCTATCCACTGTGCTACCTAGTTTCCCTACCCCAAACTTTATGTATACTTAATCAAAATCACAGAGACAATTTCATACAGTTAAATTCTTTTGCCTCCATTCTTATCAATATTTAATTAGTCTTCCTTTTAAAGAAAACAATCAAATTTAATAAGAAATGGGGAAATACATGAAACTAAAATAAGAGAGGCAGCTTGGTGGTACAGTGAATAGAGCACCGGCCCTGGAGTCAGGAGTACCTGAGTTCAAATCTGGCCTCAGACACTTAACACTTACTAGCTGTATGATCCTGGGCAAGTCACTTAACCCCAATTGCCTCACTAAAAAAAAAAAGAAAGAAAGAAAGAAAAGAAAAAGAAAAAAAAGGAAACTAAAATAAGAGACAGAATGTTCTATCTAGCATAGAATATCCTAACATCAATAATGTTAACATGGGGGCAGCTAGGTGGTGCAGTGGATAAAGCATTGACCCTGGATTCAGGAGAACCTGAGTTCAAATCCAGCCTCAGACACTTGACACTTACTAGCTGTGTGACCCTGGGCAAGTCACTTAACCTTCATTGCCCCGCCCCCCCCAAATTAAAATAATGTTAACATGTGATTTGGTAGGTCAGTATGCTACATGCAAGGATCCTATTGTACTTTAGTGGCCCCCTCCCCAATTTCTATTTGCGTTTGACACTAATGCTGTAATGTACAGTCCCGCATTGGGGGAGGTTGGATAAAATAATCTCCAAGGTTCCTTCCAACTCTAATAGCAAAGTAAATAATGACTTCAGCCCTATCTCCGTGTAGAAGAGAGCAGTGCTATCTCAACACAGCCAAACTATCAAACTTTCATGCTTCATTGTGACTTTGGTTCTCAAAGGCTGTGCTGGCAGAAGGAAGTATCTGGCAGGTTCTCCCAAGAGTGGTATAGACCCAGCAAGAGACTGCATGCCAGGCATTCGAGGACCAGCCTGGCTAGATTCAAAGAGACCCATCCACAGAAGCTTAACCGGCAGATGGTGGCTTCCTTTTTTTTTTTTTCCCATGAAACTCATGAAGACTTTCTACCTTTCTACCAAGGAAAGGAGAAGTTGTTTTAGTGGAGGGGGTACCAATATCATGAAGTTTTTGAAATATGAGAGAAACATCATCACTATAGCTACGAATTGCTAGATGACGATTGGTGGGAGAAGAGGGGCTGGATGCCAATTCATCAAGACCCTGCTCTGGTCTGGGCCTCAAATATTTCACATCTCATACCGCTGCTATACCCACTCTTCTCCCCTCTCCATTCCCCATGCTTACCGTACACCCAGCTGATGCAGACCACCTCGAAAAATGAAAGGAAGAGTAGGCACATGCCACTGGAGGCGTAATAATCAAACAGCTGGAAAATGTACATTCCACCCTGTGAAGAAAATAGCAAAGCTGAGCTCTTTGCCAGGAAGAATGCCCAGGGCCTGGGATAGGAAAACCCACCAGGGACCCCTATATACTTATAGGAAAGTGGGTCTTTGAGCACAGAAAACGTCTGGGCAACTTTGGGGCCTGGCTCTTGTGAGGTTCTTCCTCATACCAAGTTGGGGTGAGTGCCTAGGGATCCAGGCCCTGGACAGAAGGTGCATAGGGCCCCGCCCCACTGTTTTGTCACGGGCCAGACTACAAATGGACAGGAGGAGGCTTCATTAGAGTCCTTCTGCAGCTTGGGCTCCAACACACCTGCCTCTCTTACCTCGGTGACAAGAAGCAGGCCAATCAAGTAGCATATGACCGCGATAATGAGGATGAGGAGCTCCCGCCTCCCTTGCTTCCGTAGCTGTCTGGGGAACATGTCCATGGAGGCCGTCACCAGGCACTCCACACAGACAAACTGTGGGTGGGGGAGGGGAGGAGGTTGGGAGGGGAGAGGGGAAGGTGAGAGCAGGCTATTCCCCCTCTTCCCCCTGTCCTTACCCCACCCCACCTCCCGGGGAAGGCCCCCTTCTGCCACTTCCTCTTTCCCTCTGACACACGCATCCTCAGATGTGGGAGGGAATGGGGGCAGTTGAGGAGGGGGAGCTCAGGGTAAAGCAAATTCTGAAAAAGTGGCCATTCAAGTATTATTGGGAAGAAAAGCCTGCAGATGGAGCTAATGTCTTCCTCCGTGGTTTCATCATGGCAGAGAGGACCCTGAACGCTCAAAGAGGTCATGCCCTGACAGGTCCCAGCAAGCCAAAAAGGCTCAGGTAGGCAGCATCTCTCATCTCAGGGCCGAGCTGGCTCAGGTCACAAAGGCTCATCACCAGAAGCTCTGCCTGTACGTGTTTTGGTGGGTTTTTTAATTTGGCTTTTTGGTTACAGTAAATCATGAACCTATCTCCTGTGTCAGGGGAGGGGAGGGCACATGTGCATGAAATCAAACCACAAATCCGGAAACAAGCATGACTGCAGATTTTTGGATCTAGACCAACCTAAGCCTGGCTAGGGAGGATTGCACTGTACTCTGGCCTTCCAAAGTGGCTCCTCAGATGGCTGGAAGCACTGGCCCAGGAAGTGGATAAGAGGGAGAAAGAGGACAAGAAGAAAATGGGAAGTGGTTGGAAGAGAAGAGCATTGTGAGAGACAGTCAAAAAGGAGCCTGGGCTAGAGAGCCCACAAGGAAGTTTGGGCCAACCTGTTTAACTAGGTTAGGGGCATTTTAGGATATGAGAAAGAAGAGAGAGAAGGAAGGAGAGAAGGGAGGAAGAGTGGAAGGGAAGGAAGGGAGAGAGGGAAGGAGAGAAAGAAAGAAAGAGAGAAAGAGAAAGAAGGGGGAAGGAAGGAAGGAAGGAAGGAAGGAAGGAAGGAAGGAAGGAAGGAAGGAAGGAAGGAAGGAAGGAAGGAAGGAAGGAAGGAAGGAAGGAAGGAAGGAAGGAAGGTAAACCCTAGATAAGCTTTAAGAAAATTTCCCTGTGACTCAGAGGTGAGCATGTAATGAACCAGAGAGCATGAGAAAAGCCTGATTCTTATCCTTTAGGAGTCAGTCTCCTCCCAGACGAGGTTGGGGTCCTTTGGTGGGAGGTGGTACCTCCTTCCTGGGTTACATGCTTTACAGAAATATAGAGGGGTACACACTTCAACAGCTACTTACCCTTCCTTCCTTTCTTCTTTCCTTAGGCCAATACTACATTTGTCAAGTCCAGGTTAAGGGAACAGGATGGAAGAACCCATGAGGAGAAGGAGGTATCAAAAAGGGGCTCAGGAAGAGAACAGAGAAAGCATGCTACTTACCTAGAGGGAGAGGGGAACTAGGCTTAATACAAATCTAGAGAGAATTTGGTCAGCAGGCACATCTGATGGAAGGGTCCAGGAGACAGAAAGATAATCATAGCACACATATGCATGGGGAAGAACCCTAGTTTTGGAGTAAGGGGACCTAGATTTGAATCTTGGTTCTGCTAATTATTATTTGTGTGAATTTAAGTCTCTTCTCCTTTGGACTTAGTCAGAAGTTGGACTAAATGACTTTTAAGATCCTTCCAGGGGCAGCTAGGTGGCGCAGTGGATAAAGCACCGGCACTGGATTCAGGAGTACCTGAGTTCAAATCCGGCCTCAGACACTTAACACTTACTAGCTGGGCAAGTCACTTAACCCCAATTGCCTTACCAAAAAAAAAAAAAAAGATCCTTCCAGTTCCGAAACCCATCTAAATGGCAAGGCCCAGCAAGAAGAGCAGTCGAGGAAGCAGGCACCATGAGGGGAGAAGGCCCAAGGTGGCAGGAGTTTGTCACATTACACCTGTACAAGGAAGGAGCTGAGAAGTAGGGGGAGAGAGAAATAGGCGCATGTCTCTGACACCCTTACCTGGCTATCCAGTCCTAGAAATATCAGCATGATGAAGAAGAGGCAGGACCAGAGCTGAGATAAGGGCATCAAGGTTACTGCCTTAGGAAATGCAATGAAGGCCAGGCCGGGACCTGTGAAACATCCCAATGAGCAGGGGTGAGGAGCTTCTCACTTTTACCCTCCACCCAGAGATCCCTTTCTCCAACTGTGAATGAGTGGACACCAGGACTGGATCCTGGGACAGAACCAAGAGATGAGGAATTAGTTCATTAACATAATTTCATGGCCCAAGTCCCTCACAAGCAAGATGTGGACTGTAGGAACCCCACTGTACCTTTTGCCATGTCTGGGACTCTGGGTAAAGTGGTCAGGGGAGATGATCCAGGGTGCATGTTCTCACTCACACCCTTCCTTATAATATGATCTCCTAAAACATTTCGGCACATACCTGATTCTGCCACCTCAGAAATGGGCACCCCCTGTTCCTGAGCCATGAAGCCCAAGACGGAGAAGACAACAAAGCCAGCCATGAAGCTGGTCGCACTATTCAGAAAGCAGAGGGCGATGCAGTCCCTGGGAGAAGAAGACCACAAAAATGAGAGAGAACAGAGGAAGAGAGAAATAAGGAGAGACAGAGATGAAAGGAAGGAAAAAAGGAAGGAGAAAAAGAAAAGAGGAAAGGCGGGGAAAAAGGAGAAACAGAGATAGGGTCAGTCTCTCCTAACTCCAGTATTCTTTCATTACATCATGAAACCACTCATGTCTTCTCTACTATCATGTCCTCCTTAATTTTTCTCTTCTCTAGGCTAAACATTCCAAGTTATACATATGACATGGTCTAGGGTCCATTCACCATACTGATTGCTCTCCTTGGGATCCACAATATCTGCCAATGTCCTTTCTAAAATGTGACATTCAATATAGAACAGAGCACAACAGATATGATCTGACCAAAGCAGATTAAAAAGGAACTATCAATTCATTTATTATATCTGTCTTAATGCAGTCTAAGATCTCATTGTCTTTCTGGCCACCAAGTCAATATTATCTATTCTTGTTAAACCTATGGTCCACCAAAACCCGCGAGATTTTTTTCATGTGAACTAATGTCTAGCCATGCTTTTTCCATCTTTTACTTGGGTGGATGATTTGTTGACAAATAAACTCTTAGAGTCATAGATTCCATTGACAGAATAGGATCTCTTTAGATCATTTCAAAGACTCCCAGCTTCAACTAATCCCTCAGAGGTGAGAAAAGAAGTGAAATCCTAGTAAAGTGAGGTTGGGATAATTGCCTAAGAATTCCTACTTGAGTAGAAACCAGCAAAAAACTTTCAAGCTGACTTTGGCTTTTTTTACCACTGGAAACCTTAACACTCTATGTCATATTGTCATATCCTGGGTTTTGTAAACTGAAATGGGATGCAGAAGCCAATTCTTGGAATCTATTTTAGACATAAAAATCTCTAAGTGAAACTTATGGTTAAAAATCTTCTCTCCTCTACTACAGAGAAATAGATACTCCCTCCTCTTTCACTCCTTCACTCAGCTCTTATGAGATTCAATAGCTCACATAATCAGCTATTTCTTGCTCCTAACCTAAAATACCATCCACTTCAGCTCAAGTCAATTTCCTCTTGTTTAATCTTGGGATCCAAGAACTTGGAGGAACAGCTAAGAAGGCCAAAGGGTAGATAGGTTCCTACTTGTAACAGTTGTTGTGGTACTTGTTGTAGCTGCCCAAGGCTGTGAGGCAACCTTGACAGATGGCGAAGGAGAAGAAGATCTGAGTGCCTGCATCCATCCACACCTGCAATCAATCCAAGACGTATGTGATCAATGAGGAGAGAGGTAAGAGCCCAGAGCTACACTAAGGGGAAAGACCAAAGACATCAATGATTAAGCATCATCAGGAATCTGGTTTCCAGTCTCAGCTCAACTTCTGAGGTGCTAGATAATCTTTAGAGCAGTTTTCTTTCCTGAACTTAAAATGAAGGAACCATGACTTCTTAGGATAATGGATGTTCACCTACAACTTGCATGCTATGGCTATTACGCAAAATAATGTTTGCAGGAGCAGCTGGGATAGTTGCTACTGTCATGACCTCTCCCTGGCTGCTTTTTTTAGTCTGCTGGATGCCAGTTCTGCCCAATGTCAGCAAGAGCTGACACCCCTCTTTCCCTGTGCCTGGCATATCAGAAGAATCACAAGACTATAATATTTAAAACTCAAAGGGATCTTGTCTAACCTCTTCAATCAATCAACAAGCATTTATTAAGCATTACTATATATACACTGGGTATACAAATTCAGAAATGAGACAGTGACTGTCCTCAAGAAACTTACATTCTACTAAGAAATACAACTTAATCACAGATAAGTATAGAATATATGTGTATATACATATATAGGTATGTATACCACATATATATACATATATGTATGTATAGGATAGGATAGTAGATATGATATGATATGGTATAGTATAGTTTAAGTTAGTATACTATACTAAACTTTACTACACTATACTATAGCATATTATATATGCATATATACATATACATATGCACATATATGCCACATAGTGATGGGGAGGAGCATTACCAACTGGAGGAATAAGGTCTTTTGAAGGAAATGATGCTTGAGATGAACCTTGAAGGAAGCTAGAGATTCCAAAAGATGGAAATGAATAGAGAGAGCATTCTAAGCATGAGGGACAACCTGTCCAAAGGTGAGAGATGGACTGTTTTGGACAGGCAACATCAAGGAAGCCAATTTGGTTAGAGTATAGCCATGAGTATATGTGTGATCATCCTGGAAAGATGGGTTTTATTTTACAGAGGAGAAATTATTTGCTTGAGGTCATACCAGTAGTAAAATTCACTTCTTCTGACTCCAGATTCAGTGCTCTTTCTACTATACCACTGCCTCTCAAATAAAAATTCCTTTGGAGATGAAGCCATCTCTAAATATACTAAGCAAATCTCAGTAGACTCTTGTATATTGTATCAATAATGAAACTGAAACTAGTTATCCCGACCAAGTTTAACAAAATGGTTCTATTATACTCAAATAGACTTCAGTTTTCAATGGCTATTTCTTCTAATTCTCCATCAGAGGTTGTATCTGTTTTGCAGTCCCCAGACAGAAACGTAATTATAGACAAGCTTCTAAATAGAGCCAATCATTTTTACTCTTTCGGCCACAGTCAGCCTTCCATTTCCAATGGACATCATCCCATGCTACAAATAACCTTGGGTTTTGTGGTTTAAACCAACAAAAACAGGCCCATCCCACAGCATATATAGCTAAGAAAAAAGATGCATGGTAAGGACATCGTCACCCACCTCACAGCCTATGGCTCCTTAGCTCAGATGTTCCTTAAGTATAGATGCCCTGACTTTTTGGTGAGGGAGTACTTTCCTGTTTTGAAGCTTTGAGACTTCTAGAAAAGTGAGGTGGCGGGGGGGTGGAAGGAAAGGATAGAGAGGGAAGGTAGATGGAAGTGCATGGTATAAAAGAAAGAACACCGAACTTCTAGTCAGAAAACCTGGGTTCGAACCCTGATTTTGTCACTAACTTGCTGCAAGATGAGTAAACAACTTAACTGAGCATCCATTTTTCCATCCCCAATATACCAAATGCTCTCTAAGGCCCCTTCTAGCCCTGAGATCCCAAGTCCTTGAGCCAAGGGAGGAGGAATCATTGAACCTTGAAGCAAGGGAGGGGCTACCATGCAGAATGTGCTTCCTTCCCTTCCCCAGTTTGGGAATCCCAACTCTGCTTACTGCAGAAAGCAGACTGTGGTGAAGAGGAAGACAAGCCTTGCGGCAATCAGCTTGGAGATACTGCCAGGAGATTTACTTATAAATCCTTATGGACTGCTTTAATATGAGGGGCTAGATAGGTCCTTCTGAGATCATGCAGACCATTCCCTTGCATGTTAGGACTTTTAGGACAGGACAATGCAAACAAGGAAAGGTCCTGTGATTTTTCTCTTAAAGAGCTGCAGAAAAGGCATAGCATAGCCTCATTTTAGCATTTCACAGAAATCTAGAATTAGAATCTTAGTATTGGAAGGGGCTCCAAAGGTCATCTAGTTCATCTCCTACCAGATCTGGGATATAGTAACTGCTTGAAGGCCCGAAGAGATGGAGGATGGGGGAAGAAGAAAGCAATAGGCATTTACAAAGCACTTATTACATTCCAGGCACTGTGCCAACTCTTTACAAATATTAATTTCATTTAATCCTCACAACAACCCTGCAAAGTAGGTGCTGCTATTAGCCCCATTTTATAATTGAGGAAACTGAGGAAAACAGAGGTGAAGTGACTTTCACAGGATCATACAGTGTCTGAGGCTGGATTTGAACTCAGATCTCCTTGACTTCAGCCCCAGTACTCACTGTCCCATCTACCTGTCTCAGTGTTAGGTAACTCACTTACTCCTAGTACAGCCCATTTTGTTTTTAAAGAGCATTCATTGTTATAAAGCTTTTCTTCAGTTGCACAGAAACTTGCTTCCCTATATCTCCCATTCATCATTTCTAGTTCTGCCCTTTGGGACCAAGTGAAACAATTTTAATTCCCTCTTCCAGTGTGTGACCACCCTTCAAACATATGAAGGCAATCATCATGTCTCCCTTATGTCTTTGCTTCTTTCCATTGATGTTGCCTAAATTCCTCCTATTATAATTTTAATTATACTTTGGCTGATGCTTCTCACTCTCCTGGTCATCAAAATGTCCAAATTGCCGGGACTAATTGAGATTACAGAGAATGTTAGAATTTCTACCCCCAGCTCCAAGGCCAATGAATGATATGGGGAAGGATGGTAGGGCAGTTGTACTCAGCACGATACCCACCTGGGGGTCCTTGAGGCGAAACAAGTCTGGTTTTAGGTAATACATGATCCCTTCATAGGCCCCAGGAAGGGTGACCCCTCGAACCAGCAAAATGATCAGCATCAGGTAGGGGAATGTAGCTGTGAAATAAACCACCTGGAGAGGAAGGAGGAAATGATCATTCACTGATCTGGGTCGCAGGTTCATGGAATTCTAGAGCTGGTCTTGTCTTTTCTGGGGCCATTTTGTTCACTGAAGGTCAGGAGTATGCTGGAGCCAGCCCAAACTAACACAAGGTAGCTGATTATTAAATTTTTGTTATGAGCCTCAGAAATTGGCAAACACAAAAATACTTATAGCAGTTCTTTTGTGGGATACCCATCAGCCAGGGAACAAGTTGTGGAATATGATTGTGATAGAATGCTATTGTGCTATAATAATGAACTGATGCAAAGTGAAGTGAGCAGAATCAGAACATTGTACATGGTGACAACAATATTGTATGATAACCAACTGTGAATGACTTAGCTATTGTAATCAATACAATGATCCAAGACAATTCCTAAGAACTTATGAAAAATGCTATCTACCTCCAGAAAAAGAAGTGATGGAGTCTAAATGCAAATTCAAGTATACTTTTTACTTTTTTTATTTTTCTTGTTTTTTTAAAAATCTGTGTTTTCTTTTGCAACACAAGTAATATGAAAATATGTTTTGCATAACTGCACATGCATAACCCATATCAAATTACTTGCATTCTTAAGTGGGGGAGAGAGGAAGAGAATTTGGAACTCAAAATTTTTTGAAAAACGAATGTTTAAAAATTTTGTTTACATGTAATTGAGAAATATTTAATGAAATTAAATATATTGGGGGGAAGAAATTGGCAAACACTACAAATGATCATTTTGTTGATTGTCTAAATTTAAGAAAGTGATGGAGAAAACATTAAGGTAAATTAAACTCAAATGCATATCATAAGCACTTTCCTCCCCTGGAAAGCCAGTTGTTAAACACTAAGCAAACACACCCTTGCCTAAAGTGCTAAAAGGAGCACTGGACTTAGATTCGGGAGAGCTGGATTTAAGTTTTAGCTCTATCACTTAGTGGTGTGACCTTAGATATATCACTTCTCACTGGGCCTCAGTTTTCTCATCTGTAAATTAGAAATAATGCTTGCACTATCTCACAACAGGTTATATCCTCGGCAAACCACAGAATACTGTAGAAGTGTGAGTTGTTATTACTGTATGGCCATAACCACGTGGTTGATGGTCCATGATAACTAAGATGGGGCAAATGGGGCTTTGTCCCTTTTAGAGAATGGTTCACTGATAACACATAGTGATGGTACTTCTTCAGCAGCATAAGAACAATGGAATTTAGCACCTAAGTTAGCAAGAATAATTCAGCAGATTGAGCAAAAATTCAGCAAAATAAGAAGCTGCCCCATGGATCTCTTCCTCCTCCCCATATCCTGCAATTTAGCACCACCCTGTTCCTGCCTCCCTACCCCTGGCAGAGGCCTCCCTAGTAATGGACTCACAGTATCCCAGGGCCTCTCAATTTGCCTTAAAAAGGGAATTTAAAGGCACATTTCTACAGAACTCAAAAAAGTTTTCAATGAATGTTTTTGTTTTTTGTTTTTCGTTTTTTTTAGTGAGGCAATTGGGGTTAAGTGACTTGCCCAAGGTCACACAGCTAGCAAGTGTTAAGTGTCCGAGGCCGGATTTGAACTCAGGTACTCCTGAATCCAGGGCCGGCGCTCTATCCATTGTGCCATCTAGCTGCCCCAGTTTTCAATGAATGTTAAAAAAATAATAAATTTTGTTTTTTAAAGGCATATTTCATATGCCTGTATGGGAGAAGAAAATTTTGTGAAGTTTGGCCTGGGTGCTAGTTACAGTCCTGTGAATGCTTAAATGAATCATCATGGAAACAGAGACAAATCTGGCCCATCCTCTGTCCATTTGTGGTCCTCCTGCCAACTTCATCTGTGAATGCTCTTAGAAAGATGTGGCTCATTTAGGTCTCATGTCAAGGCTTCTATGAACTCATTTCATCCTTAGTGCTTTTTTAATATTTTACAAGGCAATCATGCTTATAATCTTCCACTATTGTCCTCTGTAGATTTTCACAAATGAATTCTTTTGGTTGTTTTTTGTTGTTGTTTTTTAAAATAGTATTTTTATTTTATTTTTTCCAACTACATGTAAACATTTTCAACATCCATTTTTGTAAGATTTTGAGTTCTAAATTTTTCTCCCTCCCTTCCTTCACTCCTCCCAAAGCCAGCAAGCAATCTGATATAAATTATACATTACAATCAACTTAAACATACACACATGAATTTTTATTCTACGTTGGTGTTGGCTTTGTTTGCCATGGCTCCCTCTGCTTGGAACCTGGGGACAGGGGTGGGGAGCCATCAAGTGTCCAGACTCTTTCTGTCTCCTTCTTATCCTTATCAATCTTTTGCTGGGAGTGTTGATAATCAAGGTCAGTATATTTGTGTTTCTTTCATTTTGTACTTCTAGCATTGATGGCTTCTTCTTTTTTTTTTTTTTTAGTGAGGCAATTGGGGTTAAGTGACTTGCCCAGGGTAACACAGCTAGTAAGTGTTAAGTGTCTGAGGCCAGATTTGAACTCAGGTCCTCCTGACCCCAGGGCCGGTGCTCTATCCACTGCGCCACCTAACTGTCCCCTGATGGCTTCTTGGAATAGATCAAGCTGAAATTTCTGGAGTTAGATTCATTTTCTCATCATTATTCTTTATTCTAATTTCATGCTAATTTTTACATATTCATTTCTATTTCATTTCATCACAGAGTCAGAGATAACAAAGCCAGAAGGGACCTTAGATGACATTTAGTCCAAACCCTTATTTTACAGAGGAGGAAACGGAAGCCCAGGAGCTCACATGATCTGCCCATGATCCCACAGCTAGGAAGCACAGTGGATAAAGTACTGGGTTTAGAATTGGGGAATCCTGAGTTCAAATCCAGCTTCTGATTCTTACTAAGTGTATGACCTAGGGCAAGTCAATTAACTTGTTTGCCTCGGTTTCTTTGACTCTAAAATGAGGATAATAGTACCTGTCTCAAATAGTTCTTATGAGAATCTAATGATATAATGCTTATAAAGTGCTTAGCACAATGCTTGACACATAATAGGCGCTGTATATATGCTAGCTATGATTGGTAATAGTAAATATCAGAGGTAAGATTTGAACCCAGGTCCTATGACTCTAAAGCCAAAGCTCTTTCTACTGTACCATGTTTCCTTAATTGGAAAGAATTGGACATGACTGAAAAATAACTGAACAAGTCGAGGGAATGTTCACACTGATGAGATCACAGATCTCATACTCAATGGAATGTTGAAAAAGTAATCACAGTATAAGAGCTGGATGAGACCTGAGAAATTACATTGTCCAGCCCTTTCAGTTTGCTGCTGCTGTTCAGTTGTTCTTCAGTCATGTCAGACTCTTCATGACCCCATTTCAGGTTTTCTTGGCAAAGATGCTGGAGTGGTTTGCCATTTCCTTCTCCAGCTCATTTTGCAGATGAGGAAACCGAAGCAAACAGGGTTAAGTGACTTGCCCAGGGTCACACAGCCAGTAAGTGTCTGAGGCTAAATTTGGACTCAGAAAGATGAGTCTTCCTGCCTCCAGGCCCCATGTTCTATCCACTATGCCAATGAGTGCCCCTTTTACTTTACACATGAGAAAATCTTGGTTTCAAGCCTAACTCTGCAGCTAGATGGTATAAGTGGATAAAATGATGGACCTGGAGACAAGAGGATCTGAGTTTAAAGGCAACCTCACTGATTGGACAGTTCATTTAACCTCTGTCTGTTTTAGTCTCATCATCTGTGAAACAGGGATAATAATAACACCCGCCTCCCAGGGGTGTTGGGAGAATCCAGTGAGATAATATTTGTAAAGTGCTTTGTGAACCTTAAAGCACCAGATAAATGCTCCTTATTGTTATTGTTACTGTTATCTGACTTTATGCAAGCCACCACCTCCATGTGTCTGTAAGTGGAAGGAATCAGGCTATCAAGGATTCTTAACCTGAGATCCACAGAGCATCCATGAACTTGGACAGGGAAAAATACATCTTTATTTTCACTGATGTCTAATTGAAGTTTGACGTTTTCTTCGAATATGAATTTTTTTTTAATTCTAAGAATCCATGACACATGCTTAGACCTCTCCCCCCCCCCCGGCCCCATACACATTCATCCAATATCTGCTCTCTCCATGCTGGACCACACAGACAGTATGGTATAATCAGAAGCACCATCTGTCAGATCTATGACACAGGGCCCATGATACAAAAAAAAATGTTAAGTACTCTTGGGCTAGATGTTCTCTAAGGTCCCTTCCAGCTTGAATTTTCATGAAGCTGAGGTGCTGACAAGCTTGTTCAGTCTCCCTTAGCCCCAAGAAGTCAGCCCAGAATCTGAACCTAGATCGTCTGACTTAATTCCAGCGCTCTATCACCACAGATACATTATGACTCCCCTACTACTCTCATCTCCAGGGAGACCCATCCTCTGCAGGTAAAATTCATGCTAAAATATCTTAAAGGCATCTGGACAGCAGCTGGGGAGATAGGGGATTGTCCGTGCCTCTCACACATTTCAGTGGATTCTGTGGCTGCCAAGGCAGGATTCTGGGGGTTGGGAGACAGAGGGAATCTCCATTACCAAACTCTTCAATGCATGCTTTTTAAACTCCAATATTAGCCCTCTTTCTAGCTCAGCTGCTCCCAAGATGCCCCTGATTAATCTGGGACTTTCCCAGACACAGATCGGGCATTTGCCCAGTGAGCTGTGAGGGAATTTTCACTTTCTGTACTTTTCCAGGGCTGGCAGGGAGGCAGCATTGGTGGGCTGAGCCACTGGAAGCTGCCTAGTGGTCTGTCACCCCCATGGGGGTGCACCCCCTCCCTAATTCAGGGTTCTGGAAACACAGAAGGTATGGGGGAGGGAGCAGCTGTTTTTCCCACTTCATTGGATCATCACATCAACCCTGAAAGGTAGGTCTAGTATTATCTACATTTTACAGTTAAAGAAACTGAGGTAAACGGGTTAATGGACTTGCCCTAGGTCACACAGCTAGTAAGAGTCTGAGGCTGAATTTGAACTCAGGACTTCCTAACTCCAGGCCCATAGGAGTAAGGAGACCCAGGACCTAAAGTAACTCTCACTCCTCCCCCAACTCTTTGTCTTATGATGGGGAGAAAGACAAAGACATAGGGGAGGGTGCTTGTGAAAAGTCCTAGTTTCTTCCTGGAAGGACTTACATAAACTGATGCTGACTGAGCAGAACCAGGAGAACATTGTACACAGTAACAGCAACATAGTGGGATGAACAATGGTGATAGAGATGGCTCTTCTCAGCAGTGCAATAATCCAAAACAATTTCAAAGAACTCATGATAGAAAATGTTCTCAACGTCCAGAAAAAAGAACTGTCAATTATGAATGCAGATTGAACCATACTGTTTCTACTTTTTGGACTGTTTTTTTTTCCTTTTTTGAGGTTTTTCCCTTGTGCTCTGATTCTTCCTTCACAAGACGACTAATGTAGAAATATGTTTAATGTGATTGTACATATACAACCTATATCAGACTGTTTTCCATCTCGGGGAGGAGGGAAGGAAAGGAGGGTGGGAGAACAATTTGGAACTAAAAATCCTGTGCTGAAAACTATCCTTACATGTAACTGGAAAATAATAAAATACTTTTTTTAAGAAAAAAAAAGTCCTAGTTTCTTGTTGCCATTTGTATTTTGCATAAGGAGTTAATGTGCTGCTGTTTCTTCATCCTGTGCCTTGTTTAGTCTAAACTATGAAGAAAACCTCTGGGAAGGACTTCACTTTCTGTGGGCATCTCCCCTCTCGTTTACATTCTAGAGTTGCCAAAGGAGATCCTTTTTAATGTCCTGCTGATGTGAGGAGAGGGAGTGAACGGTGTCAGGGAGGAAGGAGCAGAGAACAGGGTTCTTACCTTCCCTGTCGTCTTAATCCCCTTCCAGATGCAGAAATAGCATATGATCCAGGCAAGCAGGAGGCACAAGGCCAGCTCCCAGCGCAAGGCCCCTATGTCATGGATGCCTGTGCTGATGCCCAGGACCCGATTCCTAACAGTCATGAGAAAAAAAATGGGAGAGATAAGAGTGCCCGCTGGACTCTGGCTACCTGACCTCTGATTTGGCAGACCCCACAGTTCTTGTAGTCTACCACCCTCCCACAGCCATTCTGGCCATTAAGGACCTAAGACATCCTCCAATCCAGTCACCTCATTTGATGGATAAGAACACCAATTAGTGATTCACACCCAAAGTCACCCAGTGAGTTAATATCAGAGACCCAAGTCTCTTAAACTCTTATCTGGTGCTTCTGATTATATCATATTGCCTGTGTGGCCTAGAGAGGAAGAAGTGGATTGTGTGTGAATGTGTATGGGGCAGAGGAGGAGGGGGTAAAGGGGTGTAAACATGTGTCAGGAAGAAGGCACAAGAATCCTGCCCCCCTTTTCCTGTTTCCTCTCCCAGGCCTCAGATATCTGGATTCATTTCCCTGACATGAGAAGGGAAGGGCCCAACTACCTACTCCCAGAACTCGATGACTGGTGAGGTGCTATTCTCAGATGCCTCTGGGCTACTTGAGCCTGAACAATTCAGAAAATCCACACAGTGTTCTGCAAAAGACAAAAATTATTAAATGATATAATTGTGTGATTATAGAGTCAAACCTAGAAAAGATCTTAGAGATGAGCTAGTCTAACCCCATTTTTTTGGAAGGGAAAACTGAGGCCCAGAGAGAAGAAATCTTTTTTGTCAGAGTTCTCTGTTAGCTATGGATGAGATGGGGCAAATATTTCCTCCTGCCTCTCATTATTGCTCTAGCACCTTTGAACCCCCAGTCACATCATTCCCCAACAGAAATCAGGCCAGGACCAACCACCAAGCCCACTGTTTCCTAAAGTATCTAGCCATTGGCTCCCTAGATTATGTCTAAGGAGTCTGTTTTCCTTCTCCTGTCATCTGCCTCGGGCCTATCCTTAGTGAACCTCTTGGTTCCTTATTGTCATTAAGTATTTGAAGGTCTTTTGTGTGGAAAATGGTTTATACTCATTCAGCCTGACTCCAGAAGGCAGAGCTAGAAGCAATGGGTCAAGTTAGGCTTAGTTGAGGTGAGGAGGGAGAAAAGGAGGTAGAATAAACAAACTCCTTAACTAACCATTAGAGCTATCCAAAGACGGAATAGGTGGCCTTAGGAGACAAAGATCCACAGGAAGCGGTTGGATAACCTCTTGTTGGGGATGTTATATAGGGGATTCTCGTTCGGTTAGAATTTGGACAGGATGACCTCTGTGGTCCCCCTTCCAACACTGTGATTTGATGGCCACTTACTTCTCCAACCCATTGACATAATTCATAATTCTAGTCTGGTCTTCTAATGTGTCTCCCCACTCCCTTAGCTTCTTAAACCTCAGCAAACTTGATCCTCCTACACTGGGTGAGGAAGGTAAGGCTCACCAACTACATTTTACAGATGATAGGAATGAGGCTCAGTAACACCAAATAATAGGGAGTAGGTCGACAGAACCAGAACCAGAACACAGTTCTTCTGGCTCCAGGTTTAATATCCTCTCTACCGTGCTATGTCATTCTCCTGGTGTCTCAAATGACTAACAGGAACCCAACTCTGGTACCCTAGATTCCCTAAGACAGTGCTACATTTGTGACCCAGAGGCCCAGTCCCAAGGGAGACAACCTTCTCAAATGTGGCCTAAGGCATACCTGTGTTCCAGAAATTGTTACAAGTCGTCCAGGGCAGCTGTGAAGTGAAGGAGCTGAACAGGTAGAAGAAGGCCCAGGCAAGAATAATGATGTAGTAAACATTCAGGAAGGCCTCAATGACAACAGAAGCAACACCAATACCTGCCAGAATCAGGCAAGAGAGGGTAAACACCACAGAGAGATGCCCATCATGGTCAGAAAATACATAAACACCATCTCCCCTCTGTGTATGGCAGTCAAAACCAGATAGATGCAATATTAGCAACTCCCATTTCTATATAACAGTTTACCCAGCACTTTATGCAAAAATATTATCTGTATTTTTTTAAAAAGAAGAGGAAACTGAGGCTCAGAAATGGGAATTAACTTAGGGGGAGAGTGCCATGGTGTCAAACCTAGGTCTCCTGAATTTAAAACCAATGTTCTTTCTATTACACCACATAGCTTGTCGTGGCTCATATCCTCAAATAACTAAATAACTTTACATACTGCAGGTGTCTGTAGGGACACAAAAAAATAACTATAATAATTGTAAGTATATTGTATTTTGCATACATTAACTCCTCACAAAATGCTTTGCCAAATTAACTCCTTGAGTCTCACAGTTCTATGAAAGTAGATATTACTCATCGTATACCTGTCTTACAGATGAGAAAATTTGGTTCAGAGAGGCAGTAAGGGTTGGAGGCAGAATTCAAAATCAAGTCTTCCTGAATGCAAGTCTAGCATTCTATCCACTATCACATGCTGACAATCTCCAAATGACAATATTAACAAATACACAAGTAGATCGTGTCAGTATTAGAATTATATTTGTTTCAACCTATGTTTAATTTTAGGATATAAAGTGCTTCCTTGGTTCCATAGTAGCATCAAAGCATAAAGCAAAGATCATTGCTCTCATAGAGGACGGTGAAGAAGCCTCAAGTGTAGGCGAGATAGCGATCCACTCCCTTACCTTGGACAGCTCTCCTGACTATAACTCATCTGGAAAACCCAAACGTTTCAGAGCTCTCTGCATGT
Organism: Dromiciops gliroides; assembly: GCF_019393635.1. Lineage (NCBI taxonomy): Eukaryota > Metazoa > Chordata > Mammalia > Microbiotheria > Microbiotheriidae > Dromiciops > Dromiciops gliroides. Next base: position 199,864,058 of record NC_057865.1, read on the forward strand.
GCTTCCTGACAACTTTAATTTTGGTGTCGGGAGCGAACATCAACTCCAGAGATTGTTTAATGTTCAGTGTTCCACAATAGCAAGAGTAAACATGTGCTTGAGAGGTCATCTCATTTTCAATTCCCTGACTATCTTTTCCAATTAACCTGAATTCCCTCTACTTCAAGAAAAAAGACTTTTCTTGAATTTTGCTTTAAACTGGACCTCTGATCCTCTGGTGAAGCTGCAGCCTGTTGCTAAAGACAAGATGGAAGTAACATTTACATGCAGAGGGTCCAGGTGAGCTTTGAGCCAAGATATTCTTCAAGTGAAGTGAAGTGAAGTGGGATAAGAGAGAAGTGAGGGAAATTGGGATCATGGGGAAAGAGGGCTGGGTCCATGGGGAAGGTAATGTATCCCAGGCTAAAAAAGATTTTCAGTACACACGTATACACATGCACATATAGACAAACATCTTTTCATCCTCTCAGACACATGCTCACCATGAGGAACATCCTGTCCTGAGGCATTCAGAACCTGACCAAACAAAGAGATGTGGAAAGAGAGCAGAAGTGGGTGGAGGAGGGAAATAGGTGTGAGCAAAGCACTGAGCTTCTGTGTGTATCCATGGGTGTGTGCCTCTGCACCCTCACTATGGACATTGGTGCTCCTTGGCAGGATGTCAACCCCATAAACAGCGCTTGAGAGGAAAGTATTCACTTGGGTTTTTCCTCCCTTCATTAGGAGAGAGGGAGGAAAGGAACAGACTAAGTTTTTCAGGGATACTGAAGATGTTTGTGTGGAGGGATGAGGATGGGAGGTGCATCTGTATCTTTGAGTAACTTGAGAAGCAAAAAAGTATATCATCCCTTCTCCCTCTCTAGTCTTCAATCTTTCCCTATTAGTTCCTTCCTTCCCGGATGCTTACAGACATGCTCAAGTAATTTTTGTTGTTGTTGAGTCATTTCAGTCATATCTTATTCTCTGTGACCCCATTTGGGATTTTCTTGGCAAAGGTATTGGTTTGCCATTTCCTTCTATGGCTCATTTTACAGGTGAGGAAACTGAGGCAAACAGGGTCAAGTGACTTGCCCAGGGTCACATAGCTAGTAAATGTCTGAGTCCATATTTGAACTCAGGCCCTCCTGACTCCAGGGCTGGCATTCTATCCACTGTACCACCTAACTGCCCTTCCTCCTTACTTAAGAAGTCTTTATTTGATCCTACCATCCCAGCTAGTTTTTGTCCTTTATCTCTGTTCTTTTTCTCAGCTGAACTTCTTGAGGAAAAAAGAGGCCTTCTATACATGGTGGTTCCTCTTCTTCTCTTCTCACTCTCTTCTATAATTTCTACAAGACCATAGACATTTTAGAAGCAGCTAGGGGTGCTGGATCTGGAGTTAAGAAGATCTGGGTTCAAATCTGGCCTAGCTGTATGACCTTGGGCAAGCCTTTTAACATCTGTCTGCCTCAATTTCCTCCTCTGTTAACTGGATAACAATAGTACCTACCTCCTAAGGTTGCTGAGAGTCAGAAAGACCTGTCATTTAAAACTGAACTAAGACTTTTGGAACACCTGTGTTGTCTTCTTCCCCATTAGAATGTGAGCTCCTTGAAAGCAGAGACTGTCTTACATTTCTAGCTCTATCCCCAATGCTTTGCACACAGTGGGCCTTCATAAATGCTTTTTCATTTATTCAATAGAGAATATAATTTTCTGCCACTAAAGATATTTGCATTTATGAAAAGTCATGAAAATGCCTCTTTGTTCCATTTTGTGTGTCATGGAGACAGTGTGCTATGGGAGAAAGAAGATTTGGGCTCCAAGTCGAGCTTTGCAACTGAATACCCAGGCAACCTGGGCTGATCACTAAAACTCTCTAGGCCTACTTGAAAAATACTCTAGCAGCTCTTTTTGTGGTGGCTAAGAATTGCAAATCAAAGGAATGCCCATCCATTGGGGAATGGCTAAACAAACTGTGGTATAGGATGGTGATGGAATATTATTGTGCTATAAGAAATGACAAGCAGGATGATTTCAGAAAGGCCTGGAAAGACTTGTATGAACTGATGTGTAGTGAAGGGAGTGGAACCAAGAGAACATTGTGCACAGAGACAGCAATATTGTTTGATGAAGAACTATGAATGACAACTATTCTCAGCAATACAGTGATTCAAGACAATCCCAAAGGACTAATGATGAAGCATACTATCCACCTCCAAGGAAAGAACTGATATTGACTGAACACAGACTGAAGCATGCTATTTTTCACTTTCTTTCATTTTTTCTTTTATTCAAGTTTTCTTGTACAAAATGACTAATATGGAAATGTTTTACATAATTGTACATGTATAACCCATATCTGATTGTTTCCCACCTCAGGGAAGGGGCAGGAGAGGGAGGGAAAGAGGGATTAAAAAATGGAACCCAAAACTATAAATAAAAATGTTTATTACAAAGAAAAAGAAAAATACTCTAGAGTTACTTTCTAACTCTAAATACTGTTGGGATTTATATTGCACCCTGTACATCTGCCTATCTTACATACCCTTAATCCAAACTCTCATTGTCTCTACAGTGGGTATGTAAAGGCTGGGAGAGCAGGGTTGGAATATCCCACAAGACAATGTGGCATAGATCCCAAGAAGTACCACCTGGAGAAAGCCCCTTTACACTCTGAAAGAATAAAGGCCCCCAAAAAGAAAGGAGACAATGCATCTCTCCTTTCTTTTCAGAGATGGGGAATTATGGATGTGTGTATACACATATATACATTTATGCACATATGTGAATATATGGATTGTGTACCTATATGTGTATATATTATATACATTATATGTATATAATGTATAACATATATATGTACATATATATAATCAGGCTTCTTGGATGCATTGGTTTGTTTTGCTGAATTATTCTTTCTCCTTTCTTTTTATTCTTTGTTACAAAAAAGAAGAGATATATTTGGAAATGCAACTGATGTAAAAACAAATTATATCAATAATTTGTTGGTTTTTTAAAATGAAAGTCCACCCACTCTTCAGCCAGACAGTATAAGGAAGGGAATATGGCCGGATTTCTTGCAGACTTCTTTAATTGGCCCATCATGGCCTGAGGGAGACATTTAGGTCGAGTGTGAGAAGAGAGGGACCACAGCTAAGTGTACAGTAAATCCATCCTGTCATGTACAGAGGCAGTGCGCAGGGGGATAGGAGGAGCAAAGAGAGTGGGAACACCTATGAAAAGTGAGCAAAGAAGACAGACCAAAGAAGAGAGGAGAGGAAGGGTAATGAGGGAGCAGGAAAGGCTGGTACTCACCTTCAAAGAGGGGACAGATCTTTTTCCAGGCTGTAATGCTGCCCTGACTGGTATACTGACCCAGCGCTGTCTCCAAGAAGAAAACCGGGATGCCGCAGGTGAAGAAGAAGATGGAGTAAGGGATAAAGAAGGCACCTGTGGAAGGAGAAAAGAGCCCAGAGCTCAGGCAACACCTTTATAGTTTTCTTTCTCACCCTTTCTCCTTCCCCCATCTCTTCCTCTCTTGCATATGAACACTCTCCCACCATCCCATGTTATTCCCTTGCCCCTCTGCTCTTCCCCCTCCACATATACCACCAACCCTGTCCCATACTGATCATCTGGACAGAGATCCCCTTGGAGAGGACTTTCTGCATTTGGAAAATAATCCTGGAGTATCATGGGACTTCAAGCAGGTATGGAATTTGGTACATGCCTATAGACCCAAGCCATCAATCAATTGACTTAAGGCTAGGCCTATAGAAACTCCAGGCAAGTATTAATCAATATATTGACAAGCATTTATTAATCACTTACTGTGTGCCAGGCAGTGGAGATACAAAGACAAAAGTAAGAGTCCCTGACCTCAAGGAGCTTACAATCTACTGATGCAATTATAAAAAGGGGTCTACAAAATTGATCCAAGACAATCTGTCGGGGAGACTACTGCCTTGCAGCTGGGGGAGAGGGAAGATGGGGAAAGGCTTCCTGTGGATATAACACTTGAGTTGAGCCTTAACTAAACATAAGGAGGGAGTAAATTTCAAGGATGGACAGCCAGTGTAAGTCACAGACACGTAAGATGGATTGAGAACAGGACCTCCCCCCCCCCCACATCTGAGCACCAGAATTGGTTTATACAAGGTCCTAACTCCCCTTAGACCACTGCTTTTGTTTCCTGTATAGACAAGATGAATTATTCTTTCGTCAGCACAATGCTAACAAAACCACCAGAGGAAATTTGAGGAAATTTAAATGATTTTGAGGTAAGATGGTTTGCAAGGCCCAAGGCCCAAGGTCTTTATCTTCGCTCCCACCCTTCCCCCACCCCAAGGCAATTGACCAGTTGTCTCATTCCCTGCAAGGTAATCTACTTTTAAAGAACAGCAAGGACCTGAGATTCTGGAGATGGGCATTTAGGGTGGGGTTTGAATTGTAGAGATTTGCCTACACAGATATTTGGAGGTAGGATAGACAACTATGGCTGTCCAACTAACCTTGGACAGACTATGGAACATAAGTTGAGAGCCACCCTCCAGTTGGGAGAGGGTTTTGTGTAGGCAGGAGTGTATAAGGGAAGGGAGCATAGTGAGTGACATTTTACCCCCTCTTCCTCTCCCTTTCCCTCCCCATCATCTTTTTTTTTTTTTTTGGTGAGGCAATTGGGGTTAAGTGACCCGCCTAGGGTCACACAGCTAATAAGTGTCAAGGGTCTGAGGCCGGATTTGAACTCAGGTCCTTCTGAATCCAGGGCCGGTGCTCTATCCACTGCGCCACCTAGCTGCCCCCCTCCCCATCATCTTATGCACTGTAATTCTGTTCTCTCCCTAACCCCCTCTTACTTCTCATCCACCTCACCCCCAAATCATAACAACCCACCAAGTTCCCTCTGGTAGAATAGCCAACACTGTCACTCCCTGCTTGTTCCCACTCTGCCCCTGTTGCCTTTGGGCATGGACCACAGTGGGCTTTCAGGCATGGTTTGTTGAAGGTAAAGTAACTTGGAACACACACATGGATCTAGTTAGATTAAGGAACTTCAACCCCAAGAGTGGGAAGTTCTCCCACCACAGTAAATCAAAAACTTGTCTAGGACTTACACAGCAGATTAATACTAGGGAGTTTATCAGGGACACACAGAGGAAATGTCAGAAGTGGGTTTGAACCCAGGTCTTTCTGAGAATATCCATTAAATCACGATTCCTCTTGAGACACAAAACCCTCTTCCTCACTGTAAATGCCTGTCCTAGGCCCTCTTCTCTTCTTCCTTCACATATTGGTAACCTCATCAACCACCATGGATTTAATTATCATCACTATACAAGTGATATCAAGCCCCAGTCTTTTCCCTGACCTCCAGTCTCACATCATCAATTGTCTGTGGAACATTTCAAACCAGACACACCTTAAACCCATTAGGTCCCAAACTTAACTCATTATCCTCAGGGACACCCCCCCCCCGCCCCCGCCAAGTTCTCCTCTCTTTCCAAATTCTGTCAGAGGCACTGCCATCTTTCTAATCTTTCATGTTTATAACCCAGGTATTTTCCTGGATTTCTTATTCTCCCTCTCCCCACTTATTCAATCAGTTGCTGAATCTTGCTGTTTTCTTCCCTTACCATATTTCGCATCTAACCCCAGGCTCTCTCATCACCTCTTCCTGACTCTTGCAACTGTCTCTTAATTGGTTTCTCTGCCTTAAGTCTCTCTGCACTTTCCAGTCTATCCAAACCACTGCTACCAAAGTCCTTTCCCTTAAGCACAGATATGAGCATGTGATTCCTCTACTCAACCATCTTCAGGAGCTTCTCATTGCCTCTAGGATAAAATAGAAATTTCTGTCGGGCTTTTAAGGCCCTTGGCAATCTGGCCACAACCTATCTCTCCAGCCTCAGTGGACATTAATCTTTCTTCTCTGCTCTATGACACAGTCAAATGGACTTTCTCTCTATTCCTCAGGCATGCCATCTCCCATCTCTGTGCCTTTGCAATGGTTACCCCACATGCCTGGAATGCACTCCTTCCTTGGCTCTGTCTCAGGGTCCCTCTCATCCCTCAGGTGTCATCCTTTCCATCAAGTGTTTCCTCCTCCCGCAATGTATACATTTACATTTGTTAACTTTTTATTTTTAGGGCATAGTCTTATTATATATGAACCTATCTCCTCCAATCAAATATAAGCTCCTTATGGGAAGGGATTATTTCATACTGTGTACTTGTATCCCCAGTGCCCAACACGGTGCCTAGCACTTAATAAATCCTTGCCGATTGGCTCACCGATTGATTTCTTCTATCAAACACTCTTCACTACAACACTGACACCCCGGACAGCCAGAAGCTCTCTCTTCCTTTTCCTTTCCCTCTTCCCCATTCTTCTTCCCTTACTACCCCGCCCCCCACCCCCCCAAAAAAGAAACCTGAGAAAAGTGAAACATAGGTGCAGTTATGGTATAGTGCAGGAGTCTGAAAGAGTTGAGAGACCCTGGTTACTATATAGCATTAAGCAAGTCATTTCTTTTGTCTGGGTCTGTTTCCTTACCTTTTCTATAGGGGAGGGTCCTAGGTGAGCTCAGGAGGCTTAGAGCTTGAAAGGGACCTAAGACATTATCTAGTCCAGTCCTCTTCTAACAGATGAACAAACCAAGGGCTGTCAAGTGATTTGCCTAATAGAACATGGGTAGTAAGTAACAGGGGCAGTTGGGTGGCACAGTGGATAGAGTGCCAGGCCTAGAGTCAGGAAGACTTCCTGAGTTCAAATCTGACCTCAGCTTTAAAAACAAATGTTGAAAATTGTTCTTACAACAATTACCAAACACTTCACGCAAATCAAATCAGATCTAAATAATTGGAAAGATATCAATTGCTCATGGATAGGCAGAGCTAATATAATAAAAATGACAATTCTACCTAAATTAATGTATTTATTCCTTGCCATACCAATCAGACTACCTAAAAATTATTTTATAGAGCTAGAAAAAATAATAACAAAATTCATCTGGAAAAACAAAAGGTCAAGAATATCAAGGGAAATAATGAAAAAAATGCACAGGAAGGGGGGTTAGCTGGACCAAATCTGGAGCTCTACTATAAAGCAGCAGTCATCAAAACTATCTGGTACTGGCTAAGAAATAGAGTGGAGGATCAATGGAACAGTCTAGGAAGAGGAGACACAGTAGTAAATGACATTAGTAATGCACTGTTTGATAAACCCAAAGACCCCAACTTCTGGGATACGAATTCTGTATTTGACAAAAATTGCTGGGAAAACTAGAAGATAGTATGGCAGAAATTAGGCATTGACCAACATCTGACAACTTATACTAAAATATGGGTACATGATTTAGACATAAGAGGTGATACCATAGACATAAGAGGTGATACCATCTTTGGAAAGGAGAGCAGTTTATGACCAAACAAGAGATAGAGAATATTATTATGAAATGCAAAATGGATGACTTTGATTACATTAAATTTAAAAGATTTTGTACAAACAGAAGCAATGAATCCAAAATTAGAAGGGCTGCAGAAAGCTGGGAAACAATTTTTATGGCCAGTACTTCTGATAAAGGCCTCATTTCTAAAATATATATCTAAATCAAATTTATAAGACTCCAAATCATTCCCCAATTGAGAAATAGTCAAAGGATATGAACAGGCAGTTTTCTGATGAAGAAATCAAAGCTATCTATTGCCATATGAAAAAATGCTCTAAATCACTATTGGAGAGATGCAAATTAAAACAACTCTAAGGTACCACCTGACACCTATCAAATTGGCTAATATGACAAAAATGGAAAACAATAAATGTAGAAGCTGTGGAAAAATTGGAGCACTAATGCATTGTTGGTGGAGCTGTGAACTGATCCAACCATTCTGGAGAGCAAATTTGGAATTATGCCCAAAGGGCTATAAAGCTGTGCATACCCTTTGACCCAGCAATGCCACTCTTGGGTCTTTTTCCCAAAGAGATCATAAAAAAGGGAAAAGGACCCACATGTACAAAAACATTTATAGCTGCCTTTTTTGTGGTGGCAAGGAATTGGAAATTGAGGGGATGTCCATCAATTGGGGAATGGCTGAACAAGTTGTGGTATATGAATGTAATGGAATTCTATTGTGCTGTAAGAAACGATGAGCAGGTGGAGTTCAGAGAAACCTGGAAGGACTTGCATGAACTGATGATGAGTGAGATGAGCAGAACCAGAAGAACATTATACACAGTATCATCAACATTATGTGTTGATCAACTGTGATAGACTAGATTCTTCTCACCAATCCAACAGAACAAGAATGTTCCAAAGGACTCATGATGGAAAAGGCTCTCCAAATACAGGGGGAAAAAAAGGAAATGTGGAATATAGATGCTGATTGGACCATACTATTTCTTTTGGTTTTGATGCTATTGGTTTTCTGATTTGAGGTTTTTCCTTTGTGCTCTGATCCTTCTCATATGACATGACTAATGAAGAAATAGGTTTAATGGTATCATGTATATATGACCTATGTCAGATTGCCTGATGTCTAGGGGAGGCGGGGAGGGAGGGGAGGGAGGGAGAAAAATTTGAAATTTGAAATTTATATAAACAAATGTTGAAAATTATTTCTACATGTAACTGGAAAATAATAAAATACTTTTATTTTTAAGAAAGTAAAAGAAAATTTTTCTTACATCTAATTCAGGGAAGATAAAATAGTATTTTTTTTTTTAAATCTGACCTCAAACACTTCCTAGCTGTGTGACTCTGGACAAGTCACTTAACCCTGTTTGCCTCAGTTTTCTCATCTGTGAAATGAGCTGGACAAGGAAATGGCAAACCACTCCAGTATAGCTGTCAAGAAAAGTCCAAATGGGGTCACAGAGAGCCATACACAACTGAAATGACTGAACAACAAAAGTAAATAGCAGAGAGATGATTTGAACTTAGGGCCTCTAATTCTGAATACAGATGATCCCTAATGTTCATCTCAGTGTTAAATCAATAGGGTTTTATGAGCTTGTTAATTCAAGAGGATCTCCATCCCCTTCGACCTCTGTTGCCACCTCCTTAACCTCTGTCCCCACTCTCATTTGGTCTTAGTGGAGATGTTCAGCCTAAAGATTCTGTGGGGGTATAATAGCTGGTGTCTGGAAAAGGTTGCCCCTCCCTACCCAGAGGTCTTCAAGACAAAACTGGACCACCTCTTGTTAGGTATGTAATCCTTCTTGGATTGCTTTTGGGCATGGTTTGCTGTTAGGTATGTATTCCTTTTGGGGTTCTTTTAGGGTATGGTTTTCTGATCCAACCCTCAAATTTTCTGTCACCTCCCACCACTGTCTCTACCTCCTAATCTTTGACCCTACTCTGTATCTCCACTTTCACTTTTCTAGAGGCACCCAAAGAGTAAGGTAGGTACAGAGGGTCACTTAGCTGCGAGGGAAGGACAGAGCAGGAGGTAACACCAGGTTTTCAAAGCAGCGTTTCTCATCTACTCCCTGCTCTCGCCCTGCCTACCTCCAAGTGAACTCACCACCTCCGTTTTTATAGCAGAGATATGGGAATCTCCAGACATTGCCCAGGCCAATGATCTCTCCAGCCACTGACAGCACAAACTCCATCTTATTAGTCCACTGGCCACGATCTCCGATCTTTTCCTCCTCTTCCTCCTCTCCTTCGGGGCCCCAGGAAACCATTGGGGGACCATCCTCCTGGATCACCACCTTCCCATCCATTGCACAAGGAGAGTGCTGAGGAAAACAGGAGAGAGG